>NC_064821.1:186221168-188827004 GCF_024166365.1 Elephas maximus indicus | reverse complement strand
GTCTTCCCACAAATCCCCAAACCCCAGGTTCCTTGTATATAAAATTTGCCTCCCTGTTCACCCTCCTGCCCAGCATCCCGTTTTGTACATGGGATGCAAAAACTATGCTTTACCAAGATTTATCTGAACACATTTACTCCTCACCAAAAGTTTTTATTTTTAATACAATTCACCCTTTTCGACAGCCTTTAGTTAATAGGATTCTTTTCTTGATCACTTATAGCCTTTAACAAGAGCAGTATCATCTTTCAGATATCTAGGCCATTAGAGTCACATGCTGGGGCTTTCCCTATGACTCCATGTAGTGCAGATTTACATACTGACCTGTATCTGTGGTCCTTATGACCATTAGCCACAGTGGTATATCAAAGTCTTTTTCTCCCATTTTCTTAAAACAACAGTTCAATATCTGAGCTGCATCCACTTAGAAGCTTTTGCATTCATACTTCCAAAATACTTGGTGCTTTTTTGCCCTACCTATTCAGTTGTCTTCCTCCCTGGTATTCAATGTTTAAGTAGTATTTAGTGTTATATGTCACTAATTTGTTAAGCTCCCTAGAGCCTATTTTCATCAGCTCTAAATTAGAAACAGTAATAATATCATCTCAAAAGGTTGGTATAAAAAACTAAACGAGAATACGTACCTAAATACCTAGCATAATACACATTACAGACTGACTTCTAAAGGATTATTGGCAAGGTATAAAAATAATTATCCATAATAATTAACCAGCAGTCACACAAATGTTCAGATACATGTTCAGATAAACTGTGAGGCATTGGCAGGTTCTAAAGCAGTTTAGAAGGCACAAACTCAAAAACATCCTCAATGTCTACACATTCTATCCAGTAAGAAAACTCTTCCCAAACTTCTTGTAGGGGCATTCATTGCCTATGCCTTTCTCTGAAAGACCTTCAATACAACAATTAAAGTGATTCTCAACTGGAGTATGTTAGTGGACTAGAAAAATAAAATATTTTCTTTTGACTGTATATGAGAGGAATTCCTTAAGAACAAGTGTAACTTAGCCTGGCAAATTGAAGATGAAACCACAGAGCTCTATTCTCTCTCATGATATCCAGGAAAGACAGCATGGGGCAGCTGTTTCTCCATAGCACTACAAGACACAGAACTAATTTCAGCAGGCTACTAATCTTGTTTGCAATTAGGAAAGTGACTGTTTTCAGAGGTGCCAGAAGGAACAGGGATGTCATTGGAACATGTGAGGGACTCATACAACATGCTATTTCGTATAGAAATTCTAGGAATTAGAAGTGGCTCTGGATTTTTTCTGGATACAGGAAGTAATTCAGAAATATAAGACATAAAAACAGATTTTTCAGCTTTAGACTTGCTTGCCTTGCCTCCTATGGGGTTCCTAATTCAGGCATTTATATTGGTTCCCAAAGTCATCTGACAAGGCATTGGGTTTATAAATAAAGTATGGTGGAATACGGGGGGTGGGGGTTGATTTTCTTAGAAAAGAATTAGTAATGAACATTTACAACCCTAGAGACAAAAATGATTATCTCTGGTTATACAAAGCAAAGAATCAAAGGGAAGATTGTTCATTCCTATCAAAAATGTGAGCACCTGAAAAGTTTGTAGAAATTAAATCTTTGCAAATCATGTACTAGTTACACGGAGGTTGCTGGTGGCGCTTCAATAAAATTGATATTCTTTCTTTCCAGTCAAGTCCATTCCAATTTATGGTGACCCATGTGCGCACAGTAAAGCTCTTCCTTTAAGAGGTAGTTTGCTAGGCCTGTCTTCCAAGATGCTTCTCCCTGGGCTCGAATCACCAACCTTTCAGGTCAGTAGTGCCACACAAACTTTTTGCACCACCCACGGACTTCATGACACCCAACAAAATTAATAATAAAAAAATTAGTAATAAGTACTTAATATTATCTAGTAGTGGAATGACTTCAAATTTCTTCATTTTTCACAAAATAAATTACTTACAAATTTTTTCTACTTAATAACTATCTTTAAATTTAGAATGGTCTACAACACTACCCTCTTTATTTTTCTGATATTTGGTTGTTGGTAAGACCAGACCAGTTTTCTCCTAAATATCCCACCTTCTGGATTTGTTTCATTGGTTAATTTGGTGTTACTTAACTTGTTCTTCTATTTTCCCCTGTAAATTGGACTTTAGAACTAAACTACAAACCACACTAAGTGAAAGAAACCAATTGCAAAACACTACATAAGGTAGAGTTCCATTTATATAACATTGTGGAAGATGCATAACTCTAGGGACAGAAAACTGAACAGAGTATGACAGGGACTGGGGCCAGGAGGAGAAAGGCTGCATAAAAGAAATAGAGAAATTTGAAATTACACCTTAATATAAATTTATATCTAAAAATAAGACTAAATGTGTGTGGCAATAGAACATGCTTAAGGACTGAAAGACTTATTATTGGGCTTTTTTTTAAGGACTAAAAGACTTATTATTGCAAAAATGTCAGCTTTGCTCAACCTAATCAATATAGCATAGGTGTCTTAGGGAGATAAGTACTCAACTTTCAAAACAAGCCATAGCAAGCTGGCTTCAGTCCCACAAGTCGACTAAAAATACTCCTTCTAAATTCTACTATATCTTTCCAACCATCAAATTAAATGAGTATTTCCCAGTTTTTATCTTCCTGGACTTCTTTTCTGAATTTTACAATGTCGACCAATCCATCTTTCTTTAAGTTCTGTACTTGTTGGTTTCCATGACATCTATTTTCGTGATTCTCCTAAACTTGTGCCTGGTCCTTGTTCGCCACGGTTTGAACTTCTTTCTCCAAATGTCAAATGGTTCCCTGGCCGATGACTCTTACCACCTTATGCATTCTCTGGTTATGATCCCAACCAGTCTTTAAACTTAACAGCCACAAATCTGTTATTGACCCCTACATGTCCATTTGCATTCCAGAGACCACTTCAGACTTAAGTATGCCTTTGCCTGCTGAAATCTCTATCCATATGTCCTCCAATTATCAACTGATT
The DNA here is from genome assembly GCF_024166365.1 of Elephas maximus indicus. Lineage (NCBI taxonomy): Eukaryota > Metazoa > Chordata > Mammalia > Proboscidea > Elephantidae > Elephas > Elephas maximus. The sequence goes on along the minus strand of NC_064821.1, from coordinate 188,824,000 downwards.
CTCTTTCCTACAAATGAGAAACATCTCCAGTATTCTCTACCTTGTACACCTCCAACCACTCAATCACTTCCATTACTTTGACTCTTTTTTCCTCTACTATGCTCCACTTATCCAATCAAATATCTAGTCTGCCAGTTTCTGTAATTCATTTCATCCTTCCTATGCTAACTAGCCTGGCCTTAGCTCAGGCCATCCTCATCTTTGGCCCAGATTATTACCAGACCTTCCTAACTACTCTCTCTTCCCCAGTCTTCTTTTATTCAAAACCAGCTTCCGCATTGCAGTCAGAGTGATCCGTTAAAAGTCAAATCTGAGGAGGGAGCCAAGATGGCGGACTAGGCAGACGCTACCTCGGATCCCTGTTACAACAAAGACACGGAAAAACAAGTGAATCGATCACATACATAACAATCTACGAACCCTGAACAACAAACACAGATTTAGAGACGGAGAACGAACTAATACGGGGAAGCAGCGATTGTTTTCAGAGCCTGGAGCCAGCGTACCAGTCAGCGGATTTTCTGGAAAAACTAGTTTCCCAGTGATGGCTCGGAGACAGCAATCCATTTCAAACCACTTAAAGAAAAAGACCATGACGGCTTCTCCAACCCCCCAAACAAAAGAATCAAAAGCTTTCCCAAATGAAGATACAAACCTGGAATTATCAGATACAGAATATAAAAAACTGATTTACAGAATGCTTAATGATATCACAAATGAAATTAGGATAACTGCAGAAAAAGCCAAGGAACACACTGATAAAACTGTTGAAGAACTCAAAAAGATTATTCAAGAACATAGTGGAAAAGTTAATAAGTTGCAAGAATCCATAGAGAGAAAGCATGTAGAAATCCAAAAGATTAACAATAAAATTACAGAATTTGACACCGCAATAGGAAGTCAGAGGAGCAGACTCGAGCAATTAGAATGCAGACTGGGACATCTGGAGGACCAGGGAATCAACACCAACATAGCTGAAAAAAAATCAGATAAAAGAATTTAAAAAAATGAAGAAACCCTAAGAATCATGTGGGACTCTATCAAGAAGGATAACCTGCGGGTGATTGGAGTCCCAAAACAGGGAGGGGGGACAGAAAACACAGAGAAAATAGTTGAAGAACTCCTGACAGAAAACTTCCCTGACATCATGAAAGACGAAAGGATATCTATCCAAGATGCTCATCGAACCCCATTTAAGATTGATCCAAAAAGAAAAACACCAAGACATATTATCATCAAACTCGCCAAAACCAAAGATAAACAGAAAATTTTAAAAGCAGCCAGGGATAAAAGAAAGGTCTCCTACAAGGGAGAATCAATAAGAATAAGTTCAGACTACTCAGCAGAAACCATGCAGGCAAGAAGGAAATGGGACGACATATACAGAGCACTGAAGGAGAAAAACTGCCAGCCAAGGATCATATATCCAGCAAAACTCTTTCTGAAATACGAAGGCGAAATTAAGATATTTACAGATAAACACAAGTTTAGAGAATTTGCAAAAACCAAACCAAAGCTACAAGAAATACTAAAGGATATTGTTTGGTCAGAGAACCAATGATATCAAATATCAGCACAACACAAGGTCACAAAACAGAACGTCCTGACATCAACTCAAATAGGGAAATCACAAAAACAAACAAATTAAGATTAATTGAAAAAAAAAATACACATAGCAGGGAATCATGGAAGTCAATAGGTAAAAGATCACAATAATCAAAAAGAGGGGCTAAATACAGGAGGCATTGAAATGACATATGGAGAGTGATACAAGGCGATATAGAACAATACAAGTTAGGTTTTTACTTAGAAAAATAGGCGTAAATAATAAGGTAACCACAAAAAGGTATAACAACTCTATAACTCAAGATAAAAGCCAAGAAAAACATAACGACTCAACTAGCATAAAGTCAAACACTATGAAAATGAGGATCTCACAATTTACTCAGAAAAACGCCTCAGTACAAAAAAGTATGTGGAAAAATGAAATTGACAACAACACACATAAAAAGGCATCAAAATGACAGCACTAAAAACTTATTTATCTATAATTACGCTGAATGTAAATGGTCTAAATGCACCAATAAAGAGACAGAGAGTCACAGACTGGATAAAGAAACACGATCCATCTATATGCTGCCTACAAGAGACACACCTTAGACTTAGAGAAACAAACAAACTAAAACTCAAAGGATGGAAAAAAATATATCAAGCAAACAATAAGCAAAAAAGAAGAGGAGTAGCAATATTAATTTTCGACAAAATAGACTTTAGACTTAAATCCGCCACAAAGGATAAAGAAGGACACTATATAATGATAAAAGGGACAATTGATCAGGAAGACATAACCATATTAAATATTTATGCAGCCAATGACAGGGCTGCAAGATACATAAATCAAATTTTAACAGAATTGAAAAGTGAGATAGACACCTCCACAATTATAGTAGGAGACTTCAACACACCACTTTCGGAGAAGGACAGGACATCCAGTAAGAAGCTCAATAGAGACACGGAAGATCTACTTACAACAATCAACCAACTTGACCTCATTGACTTATAAAGAACTCTCCACCCAACTGCTGCAAAATATACTTTTTTTTCTAGCGCATATGGAACATTCTCTAGAATAGACCACATATTAGGTCATAAAACAAACCTTTGCAGAGTCCAAAACATCGAAATATTACAAAGCATCTTCTCAGACCACAAGGCAATAAAACTAGAAATCAATAACAGAAAAACTAGGGAAAAGAAATCAAATACTTGGAAAATGAACAACACCCTCCTGAAAAAAGACTGGGTTATAGAAGACATCAAGGAGGGAATAAGGAAATTCATACAAAGCAACGAGAATGAAAATACTTCCTAGCAAAACCTCCGGGACACAGCAAAAGCAGTGCTCAGAGGCCAATTTATATCGATAAATGCACACATACAAAAAGAAGAAAGAGCCAAAATCAGAGAACTGTCCCTACAACTTGAACAAATAGAAACTGAGCAACAAAAGAATCCATCAGGCACCAGAAGAAAACAAATAACAAAAATTAGAGCTGAACTAAATGAATTAGAGAACAGAAAAACAATTGAAAGAATTAACAAAGCCAAAAGCTGGTTCTTTGAAAAAATTAACAAAATTGATAAACCATTGGCTAGACTGACTAAAGAAATACAGGAAAGGAAACAAATAACCCGAACAAGAAACGAGAAGGACCACATAGCAACAGAACCAAATGAAATTAAAAGAATCATTTCAGATTATTATGAAAAATTGTACTCTAACAAATTTGAAAACCTAGAAGAAATGGATGAATTCCTGGAAAAACACAACCTGCCTAAACTAACACATTCAGAAGTAGAACAACTAAATAGACCCATAACAAAAAAAGAGATTGAAACGGTAATCAAAAAGCTCCCAACAAAAAAAAGCCCTGGCCCGGACGGCTTCACTGCAGAGTTCTACCAAACTTTCAGAGAAGAGTTAACATCGCTACTTCTGAAGGCATTCCAAAGCATAGAAAATGACGGAATACTACCCAACTCATTCTATGAAGCCACCATCTCCCTGATATCAAAACCAGGTAAAGACATTACAAAAAAAGAAAATTATAGACCTATATCCCTCATGAACATTGATGCAAAAATCCTCAACAAAATTCTAGCCAATAGAATCCAACAACACATCCAAAAAATAATTCACCCTGATCAAGTGGGATTTATACCAGGTATGCAAGGCTGGTTTAATATCAGAAAAACCATTAATGTAATCCATCACATAAATAAAACAAAAGACAAAAACCACATGATCTTATCAATTGATGCAGAAAAGGCATTTGACAAAGTCCAACACACATTTATGATAAAAACTCTTACCAAAATAGGAATTGAAGGAAAATTCCTCAACATAATAAAGGGCATCTATGCAAAGCCAACAGCCAATATCACTCTAAATGGAGGGAACCTGAAAGCATTTCCCTTGAGAACGGGAACCAGACAAGGATGCCCTTTATCACCGCTCTTATTCAACATCGTGCTGGAAGTCCTAGCCAGGGCAATTAGGCTAGACAAAGAAATAAAAGGTATCCGGATTGGCAAGGAGGAAGTAAAGTTATCACTATTTGCAGATGACATGATTATATACACAGAAAACCCTAAGGAATCCTCCAGAAAACTACTGAAACTAATAGAAGAGTTTGGCAGAGTCTCAGGTTATAAAATAAACATACAAAAATCACTTGGATTCCTCTACATCAACAAAAAGAACACCGAAGAGGAAATAACCAAATCAATACCATTCACAGTAGCCCCCAAGAAGATAAGATACTTAGGAATAAATCTTACCAAGGATGTAAAAGACCTATACAAAGAAAACTACAAAGCTCTACTACAAGAAATTCAAAAGGACATACTTAAGTGGAAAAACATACCTTGCTCATGGATAGGAAGACTTAACATAGTAAAAATGTCTGTTCTACCAAAAGCCATCTATACATTTAACGCACTTCTGATCCAAATTCCAATGTCATATTTTAAGGGGATAGAGAAACAAATCACCAATTTCATATGGAAGGGAAAGGAGCCCCGGATAAGAAAAGCACTACTGAAAAAGAAGACGAAAGTGGGAGGCCTCACTCTACCTGATTTCAGAACCTATTATACAGCCACAATAGTCAAAACAGCCTGGTACTGGTAAAACAGGCACATAGACCAATGGAACAGAATTGAGAACCCAGAAATAGATCCATCCACGTATGAACACCTGATATTTGACAAAGGACCAGTGTCAATTAATTGGGGAAAAGATAGCCTTTTTAACAAATGGTGCTGGCATAACTGGATATCCATTTGCAAAAAAATGAAACAGGACCCATACCTTACACCATGCACAAAAACTAACTCCAAGTGGATCAAAGACCTAAACATAAAGACTAAAACGATAAAGATCATGGAAGAAAAAATTGGGACAACCCTAGGAGCCTTAATACAAGGCATAAACAGAATACAAAACATTACCAAAAATGATGAAGAGAAACCCGATAACTGGGAGCTCCTAAAAATCAAACACCTATGCTCATCTAAGGACTTCACCAAAAGAGTAAAAAGACCACCTACAGACTGGGAAAGAATTTTCAGCTATGACATCTCCGACCAACGCCTGATCTCTAAAATCTACATGATTCTGTCAAAACTCAACCACAAAAAGACAAACAACCCAATCAAAAAGTGGGCAAAGGATATGAACACACATTTTACTAAAGAAGATATTCAGGCAGCCAACAGATACATAAGAAAATGCTCTCGATCATTAGCCATTAGAGAAATGCAAATTAAAACTACGATGAGATTCCATCTCACACCAGCAAGACTGGCATTAATCCAAAAAACACAAAATAATAAATGTTGGAGAGGCTGCGGAGAGATTGGAACTCTTTTACACTGCTGGTGGGAATGTAAAATGGTACAACCACTTTGGAAATCTATCTGGCGTTATCTTAAACAGTTAGAAATAGAACTACCATACAACCCAGAAATCCCACTCCTCGGAATATACCCTAGAGATACAAGAGCCTTCACACAAACAGATATATGCACACCCATGTTTATTGCAGCTCTGTTTACAATAGCAAAAAGTTGGAAGCAACCAAGGTGTCCATCAACGGATGAATGGGTAAATAAATTGTGGTATATTCACACAATGGAATACTATGCATCGATAAAGAACAGTGACGAATCTGTGAAACATTTCATAACATGGAGGAACCTGGAAGGCATTATGCTGAGCCAAATGAGTCAGAGACAAAAGGACAAATATTGTATAAGACCACTATTATAAGATCTTGAGAAATAGTAAACCTGAGAAGAACACATACTTTTGTGGTTACGAGGGGGAGAGGGAGGGAGGGTGGGTGAGGGTTTTTATTGATTAATCAGTAGATAAGAACTGCTTTAGGTGAAGGGAAAGACAACACTCAATACATGGAAGGTCAGCTCAGTTGGACTGGACCAAAAGCAAAGAAGTTTCCGGAATAAAATGAATGCTTCAAAGGTCAGCGGAGCAAGGGCGGGGGTCTGGGGAACATGGTTTGCAGGGACTTCTAAGTCAATTGGCAAAATAATTCTATTATGAAATCATTCTGCATCCCACTTTGAAATGTGGCGTCTGGGGTCTTAAATGCTAACAAGTGGCCATCTAAGATGCATCAATTGGTCTCAACCCACCTGGAGCAAAGGAAAATGAAGAACACCAAGGCCACACGACAACTAAGAGCCCAAGAGACAGAAAGGGCCACATGAACCAGAGACCTACATCATCCTGAGACGAGAAGAACTAGTTGGTGCCCGGCCACAATAGATGACTGCCCTGACAGGGAGCACAGCAGAGAACCCCTGAGGGAGCAGGAGATCAGTGGGATACAGACCCCAAATTCTCATAAAATGTCCAAACTTAATGGTCTGACTGAGACTAGCGGAATCCCGGCGGCCATGCTCCCCAGACCTTCTGTTGACACAGGACAAGAACCATACCCAAAGACAACTCATCAGACATGAAAGGGACTGGTCAGCGGGTGGGAGAGAGATGCTGATGAAGAGTGAAATAATTATATCAGGTGGACACTTGAGATTGTGTTGGCAACTCTTGTCTGGAGGGGGGATGGGAGGATAGAGAGAGAGAGAAGCCAGCAAAATTGTCACAAAAGGAGAGACTGAAAGGGCTGACTCAAGAAGGGGAGAGCAAGTGGGAGCAGGGGGTGAGATGTATGTAAACTTATATGTGACAGACTGATTGGATTTGTAAATGTTCACTTGAAGCTTAATAAAAGTCAAATCTATGTCACTTGCATGCTTAAAGTGTCAGGTCCATTATACAGCCTTTCCTTCCCCTCTAGCTTCATTCCTTGTTACTCCATGCCTTGAAATCTATGCTGTTGTAATATCAAGACCCTTGTAATTTTTCTCACAGGCCATTTTTTTTTTTTCCTTCTGCTCAGTGCATTTATTCACTATACCTCTGATAAATCTTCTTCTTGCTATTTTTACCTGTCTTATGCTGACATTGGATCCCTGGTGCTGCAGTGGTTAAGAGCTGAGCTACCAACCAAAAGGTCAACAGTTCAAATCCACCAGCCACTCCCTGGGAATCCTATAGGGCAGTTCTACTCTGACCTATATTATTGCTATGAGTTGTAATCTATTTGGTTAGCAAAGGGTTTGGTTGTTTTTGTTTGTTTGTTTTGGTTTATCACTGACATTATTCTTAACAAAGCCATCACTCTCAATGAAAAGCCCTTTGGGGCCCTTTTCACTAAGGCATGTGTCCCACCTTAGTCTCCCAAAACACTCAGAGCTTCTTTTGTCATATCCATCTACATTTAGTGGACTTCCCACTCATCTGCTTCACCTGTAATGTGCAAGTTCTTTAAAAAGGTAGACTGCTCTTCCCTACTACTACATATTCAGGACATACCCTGAAACCTGGAACAGAGTAGGTGCTGAGTGAGTATTTGTTGAATATGCACAGGAAGACTGGCACAACATGGAGGCATCAAGAGAATGATGCCCCGTGAGTGTTGTTTTGTGTTCAAACATGACTGACAACCAGGAGACAATCTCATGGAAGAGGCTGTGTTCTGAAAAATTGAATGTGGTTGGCTATACTTTCCAAAGAGGAGACCACCTATGCCAAGGGCCCATGATTTTCCAGATATTTAGTCTTTCCACTTTGTTAGCCTTCCCAAAAACATGCATCCACCTGAACCAATCAGAATTATAGGAAGCAGGATTAGATTTACTCCTACACAAAGATCTCCTCACCTCTCCTTGATGTAAATCTTATGGAAATTATTTTTGTTTCCATCAATCAAGTTGACCCAAGGTAAAAATAATTGGGTTCTCTGAGGACAGGAGAAACTTAAAGAAGACCCAAGTCTCTTCTTTCCTAGTCAGGCATGCCCAGGGCTTCACATGACACAATTTCTAACCCCTTTCCTGCCTTTTCTTCCTCCTTGCACCTATGTGCTGAGTGGTTTGGTAGGGCAGATGTGAGAACCATTCTTAATGTGTGTCTGACCACCAGGTTTCCATGGATAGACTCAGAGAGAACTGGTTTTTGAACAGCCTGATACCATGGAGGCTCCTGTGCTTGCAGTGTTACTTCTGGTTATGGTTGAGGGAATGGAAGGTTTTTAGTCACTGAGAGTGAAGAAGGTATTGAGTACATATGAGCCTTTTCTCTCAAGGTATTTAAGTTAGTCATCTAGGCTTCTGATGTTTAACTGAAAACGAGCACATATGAGAAGCTTCTTTCAACTGGTCTTCTGGTGTTGTTGCTATTCTCTTAGTCCCAGGAAATATTCCTAATAGCAACAGCAAGAAAAACGGCCCGCTCTCTCTCTCCTCTTTCATACCTAAGCCCTGACCCTGCCCCCTCAAGTAAACAGAACTGGTGCTTTCCAATAAAGCAAAAGTAACATATTTACTGTCTTCCTCCTACAATCTTCAGCTCATGGGCTTGAAGACTCCAAGAAGAGATATGTCATTTCAGTCATCACTCACCCCCATGGTAGCCCACAATATCAAAGTCTGAAAAAACAAAGATGGACTCTGTATCTGATAAATAGCAGTCCTCCTCAAAATCCCCCTGGTCACTGAGCACCATCAGCACAAAGACATGAAATATCCTGACAACATGTCCAAAGTATGTAAGATGCAGTCTCGCCATCCTTACCTGTAAGGAGCATTCTGGTTGCTCTTCTTCCAGGACAGATTTGTTTGTTCTTTTGGCAGTCCATGGTATATTCAATATTCTCTGCCAAAACCACAATTCAAAGACATGAACTCTTCTTCGGTTTTCCTCATTCATTGTCCAGCTTTCACATGCACATGATGTGATTGAAAATACCATGGCTTGGGTCAGGCGTACCTTAGTCTTCAGGGTGACATCTTTGCTGTTCAAAACGTTGAAGAGGTCCTTTGCAGCAGATTTGCCCAATGCAATCTGTGTTTTGATTTCTTGACTGCTGCTTCCATGGCTATTGATTGTGGATCCAAGTAAAATGAAATCCCTGACTACTTCAATCCTTTCTCCGTTTATCCTGATGTTGCTCATTGGTACAGTTGTGAGGAATTTTGTTTTCTTTATGTTGAGGTGCAAACCATACTGACGCCTGTGGTGTTTGATCTTCATTAGTAAGTGCTTCAAGTCCTCTTCACCTGTAGCAAGGTAGGTCGTGTCATCTGCACAACACAGGTTGTTAATGAGTCTTCCTCCAAACCTGATGCCCCGTTCTTCTTCATATAGTCCAGCTTCTTGGATTATTTGTTCAGCATACAGATTAAATAGGTATGGTGAAAGAATAAAACCCTGACCCACACTTTTCCTGACCTTAAACCAATCAGTATCCCCTTGTTCTATCTGAACAACTGCCTCTTGATCTATGCAAAGGTTCCTCATGAACACAATTAAGTGTTCTGGAATTCCCATTCTTTGCAACGTTATCCATAGTTTGTTATGATCCACACAGTGAAATGCCTTTACATAGTCAATAAAACACAGGTAAACACCCTTCTGGTATTCTCTGCTTTTAGCCAGGATCCATCTGACATCAGCAATGATATCCCTTGTTCCACATCCTCTTCTGAAACCGGCCTGAATTTCTGGCAGTTCCCTGTGGATATCCTGCTGCAGCCTCGTCTGAATGATCTTCAGCAAAATTTTCCTTGCGTGTGATATTAATGATATTGTTCTATAATTTCCACATTTGGTTGGATCACCTTTCTTGGGAATAGGCATAAATATGGAACTCTTCCAGTCAGTTGGCCAGGAAGCTGTCTTCCATATTTCCTGGCATGGACGAGTGAGCACTTCCAGCGCTGCGTCTGTTTGCTGAAATATCTCAATTGATATTCCATCAATTCCTGGAGCCTTCTTTTCTACCAATGCCTTCAGAGCAGCTTGGACTTCTTCCTTCAGTACCATCAGTTCCCGATCATATGCCACCTCTTGAAATGGTTAAATATCGACTAATTCTTTTTCATATAATGACTCTGAGTTCCTTCCATCTTCTTTTGATGCTTACTGCGTCGTTTAATGTTTTCCCCATGGAATTCTTCACTATTGTAACTCGAGGCTTGAATTTTTTGTTCAGTTCTTTCAGCTTGACAAATGCCGAGCGTGTTCTTCCCTTTTGGTTTTCCATCTCCAGCTCTTTGCACATGTCATTATAATACTTTACTTTGTCTCTTCGAGAGGCCGTTTGAAGTCTTCTGTTCAGTTCTTTTACTTCGTCAATTCTTCCTTTTGCTTTAACTGCCCGATGCTCAAGAGCAAGTTTCAGAGTCTCATCTGACATCCATCTTGGTCTTTCTTTCTTTCCTGTCTTTTCAGTGACCTCTTACTTTCTTCGTGGATGATGTTTTTGATGTCATTCCACCACTCATCTGGTCTTCGGTTACTAGTGCTCAATGTGTCAAATCTGTTTCCGAGATGGTCTCTAAATTCAGGTGGGATATATTCAAGGTCATATTTTGGCTGTCATGGACTTGCTCTGATTTTCTTCAGTTTCAACTTGAACTTACTTATGAGCAATTGATGATCTGTTCCACATCGACCCGAGGCCTTGTTCTGACTGATGATATTGATCTTTTCCATCATCTCTTTCCACAGATGTAGTCAATTTGTTTTCTGTGCTTTCCATCTGGCGAGGTCCATCTGTATAGTCACCGTTTATGTTGGTGAAGAAGGTATTTACAATGAAGAAGTCGTTGGTCTTGCAAAATTCTATCATTCGATATCCAGCATTGTTTCTCTCACCAAGGACATATTTTCCACCTACTGGTCCTTCTTCTTTCATTCCAACTTTAGCATTCCAATTGCCAGTAATTATCAATGTATCTTGATTGCATGTTCCATTGATTTCAGACTGTAGCAGCTGAAAAAATGTTCTATTTCTTCATCTTTGGCCCTAGTGGTTGGTGCGTAAATTTGAATAATATTTGTATTAACTGGTCTTCCTTGTAGGCGTTTGGATATTATCCTATCACTGACAGCGTTGTACTTCAGGATAGGTCATGAAACATTCTTTCTAACAATGAACGGAAGACTGATCCTCTTCAAGTTGTCATTCCCAGCATAGTAGACTATATGATTGTCCTATTCAAGGCTCATTGTATTTCCTCTCGTTTCCTTGGCCACGCAGTGTCCCCAGGGACTTCACATTCAGGTTCAGTTGTTTTCCTTCTTGTTGCTAAGGCATTCTTCAGCCTTGGCTGCTGGCCCAGTCATGCCATTCCCAGCCTTTTACCGAAGACCCAGTCCATCCCATATTCATCCCCAGCATGCTTCGGAGAAGAACAAAGCCGATTGCATTAGAGAGCGGGTGTATAAGCTGAATAGCATTACCCTACAATCCACCTGTGCATACCCTGCCAATGTCCTTACAATCTTACCACCCCCTCTTCTGCAATAGCCCTCAGACTTTGGAAGCAGAGGAGCGTTGTGAAACCAGACCACATACTTAGTATAACCAGCAACACAGGAGAACACATAGTAATACGAGTCCCAATATCATTCAGAAGCCTGTCCTCCAGGCAGACGGGAGGAATTGCAGATAGCAGGAGACAGGGTCAGTGGAGTCACGTTTGATAGGAGGGATGTGTTGCTGCAAGTCCTACAGAGCCAAAGACACAATCTAGAGGCATCAGACGTATGCATGCAACGTTCAGTTTTTATTGTGGCACAGGACCCTGGGTGGCGGTCAGGGTGTCAACGGCCATCCTACTCTGAAACGATCTTCTGTATTTGTTGAGTCTCCCCATTCAGAAGAATGATAGCTCACCTGGTGTTGTTAAGTATAGCTGTGGTATGTCTGGCTAGCACCTCTACCAGCTTCTCCACATGTGTAGTGGTGGCCTGGGGCAAAAACTGGGACAAGGGGCAAAACTACCTTGATGTACACTGGTACCTGAGCCGGGCTGTTAGAGTTTCCCAATTGCTGGGAACACTGGGGAGGGTGGTGTAAATATTAGCAGCTATGTACAACCCCCCCAGGTGTAGTGCCCCACCCAGTTGAAGGGCAGTTAAGGCCCCCCGTGCAAGCCACACGTCCAAAGACACCCCTTAGGCAGTGGGTATGCCCCTGCCCATAGGCTTTGCTTTTGCTTCCTTAACCAACTATTGGCAACAACTAGCAGGATTCTAGCACACTGTTGACAGGGATCCAACCCATCACCCTGAGGGGAAAAGAGGTATTAGTCCTCTTCTGATGCTCCTAGCAAAGGGGAACTTGACCGTTTATAAGAACTTGCTTCCACGTGCAGTAGGGTATTATATACTGTGCGTGAATTTCTCCAAAATGCTGTGCCTGTCTTTGGCTCCTCACCACAACTGAGATCAAAATCCCACTGGCACTCTCTTGTTGCTTTGCCGTTGCCACAGGCCCTACCTGTACCTGTCGGGGTAACAGGCTATGTTTGAACACAAAACAAGACTCACTGGGCATCACTTTCTTGATGCCTCCATGTTGTGCCAGTCTTCCTGTGCATATTCAACAAATACTTACTCAGCACCTACTCTGTTCCAGGTTTCAGGGTATGTCCTGAATATGTAGTAGTAGGGAAGAGCAGTCTACCTTTTTAAAGAACTTGCACATTACAGGTGAAGCAGATGAGTGGGAAGTCCACTAAATGTAGATGGATATGACAAAAGAAGCTCTGAGTGTTTTGGGAGACTAAGGTGGGACACATGCCTTAGTGAAAAGGGCCCAAAAGGGCTTTTCATTGAGAGTGATGGCTTTGTTAAGAATAGTGTCAGTGATAAGCCAAAACAAACAAAAACAACCAAATCCTTTGCTAACCAAATAGATTATAACTCATAGCAATAATATAGGTCAGAGTAGAACTGCCCTATAGGATTCCCAGGGAGTGGCTGGTGGATTTGAACTGTTGACCTTTTGGTTGGTAGCTCAGCTCTTAACCACTGCAGCACCAGGGATCCAATGTCAGCATAAGACAGGTAAAAATAGCAAGAAGAAGATTTATCAGAAGTATAGTGAATAAATGCACTGAGCAGAAGGAACAAAAAAAAAAATGGCCTGTGAGAAAAATTACAAGGATCTTGATATTACAACAGCATAGATTTCAAGGCATGGAGTAACAAGGAATGAAGCTAGAGGGGAAGGAAGGGCTGTATAATGGACCTGACACTTTAAGCATGCAAGTGACATAGACTTGACTTTTAATGGATCACTCTGACTGCAATGCGGAAGCTGGTTTTGAATAAAAGAAGACTGGGGAAGAGAGAGTAGTTAGGAAGGTCTGGTAATAATCTGGGCCAAAGATGAGGATGGCCTGAGCTAAGGCCAGGCTAGTTAGCATAGGAAGGATGAAATGAATTACAGAAACTGGCAGACTAGATATTTGATTGGATAAGTGGAGCATAGTAGAGGAAAAAAGAGTCAAAGTAATGGAAGTGATTGAGTGGTTGGAGGTGTACAAGGTAGAGAATACTGGAGATGTTTCTCATTTGTAGGAAAGAGAATCAGTTGATAATTGGAGGACATATGGATAGAGATTTCAGCAGGCAAAGGCATACTTAAGTCTGAAGTGGTCTCTGGAATGCAAATGGACATGTAGGGGTCAATAACAGATTTGTGGCTGTTAAGTTTAAAGACTGGTTGGGATCATAACCAGAGAATGCATAAGGTGGTAAGAGTCATCGGCCAGGGAACCATTTGACATTTGGAGAAAGAAGTTCAAACCGTGGCGAACAAGGACCAGGCACAAGTTTAGGAGAATCACGAAAATAGATGTCATGGAAACCAACAAGTACAGAACTTAAAGAAAGATGGATTGGTCGACATTGTAAAATTCAGAAAAGAAGTCCAGGAAGATAAAAACTGGGAAATACTCATTTAATTTGATGGTTGGAAAGATATAGTAGAATTTAGAAGGAGTATTTTTAGTCGACTTGTGGGACTGAAGCCAGCTTGCTATGGCTTGTTTTGAAAGTTGAGTACTTATCTCCCTAAGACACCTATGCTATATTGATTAGGTTGAGCAAAGCTGACATTTTTGCAATAATAAGTCTTTTAGTCCTTAAAAAAAAGCCCAATAATAAGTCTTTCAGTCCTTAAGCATGTTCTATTGCCACACACATTTAGTCTTATTTTTAGATATAAATTTATATTAAGGTGTAATTTCAAATTTCTCTATTTCTTTTATGCAGCCTTTCTCCTCCTGGCCCCAGTCCCTGTCATACTCTGTTCAGTTTTCTGTCCCTAGAGTTATGCATCTTCCACAATGTTATATAAATGGAACTCTACCTTATGTAGTGTTTTGCAATTGGTTTCTTTCACTTAGTGTGGTTTGTAGTTTAGTTCTAAAGTCCAATTTACAGGGGAAAATAGAAGAACAAGTTAAGTAACACCAAATTAACCAATGAAACAAATCCAGAAGGTGGGATATTTAGGAGAAAACTGGTCTGGTCTTACCAACAACCAAATATCAGAAAAATAAAGAGGGTAGTGTTGTAGACCATTCTAAATTTAAAGATAGTTATTAAGTAGAAAAAATTTGTAAGTAATTTATTTTGTGAAAAATGAAGAAATTTGAAGTCATTCCACTACTAGATAATATTAAGTACTTATTACTAATTTTTTTATTATTAATTTTGTTGGGTGTCATGAAGTCCGTGGGTGGTGCAAAAAGTTTGTGTGGCACTACTGACCTGAAAGGTTGGTGATTCGAGCCCAGGGAGAAGCATCTTGGAAGACAGGCCTAGCAAACTACCTCTTAAAGGAAGAGCTTTACTGTGCGCACATGGGTCACCATAAATTGGAATGGACTTGACTGGAAAGAAAGAATATCAATTTTATTGAAGCGCCACCAGCAACCTCCGTGTAACTAGTACATGATTTGCAAAGATTTAATTTCTACAAACTTTTCAGGTGCTCACATTTTTGATAGGAATGAACAATCTTCCCTTTGATTCTTTGCTTTGTATAACCAGAGATAATCATTTTTGTCTCTAGGGTTGTAAATGTTCATTACTAATTCTTTTCTAAGAAAATCAACCCCCACCCCCCGTATTCCACCATACTTTATTTATAAACCCAATGCCTTGTCAGATGACTTTGGGAACCAATATAAATGCCTGAATTAGGAACCCCATAGGAGGCAAGGCAAGCAAGTCTAAAGCTGAAAAATCTGTTTTTATGTCTTATATTTCTGAATTACTTCCTGTATCCAGAAAAAATCCAGAGCCACTTCTAATTCCTAGAATTTCTATACGAAATAGCATGTTGTATGAGTCCCTCACATGTTCCAATGACATCCCTGTTCCTTCTGGCACCTCTGAAAACAGTCACTTTCCTAATTGCAAACAAGATTAGTAGCCTGCTGAAATTAGTTCTGTGTCTTGTAGTGCTATGGAGAAACAGCTGCCCCATGCTGTCTTTCCTGGATATCATGAGAGAGAATAGAGCTCTGTGGTTTCATCTTCAATTTGCCAGGCTAAGTTACACTTGTTCTTAAGGAATTCCTCTCATATACAGTCAAAAGAAAATATTTTATTTTTCTAGTCCACTAACATACTCCAGTTGAGAATCACTTTAATTGTTGTATTGAAGGTCTTTCAGAGAAAGGCATAGGCAATGAATGCCCCTACAAGAAGTTTGGGAAGAGTTTTCTTACTGGATAGAATGTGTAGACATTGAGGATGTTTTTGAGTTTGTGCCTTCTAAACTGCTTTAGAACCTGCCAATGCCTCACAGTTTATCTGAACATGTATCTGAACATTTGTGTGACTGCTGGTTAATTATTATGGATAATTATTTTTATACCTTGCCAATAATCCTTTAGAAGTCAGTCTGTAATGTGTATTATGCTAGGTATTTAGGTACGTATTCTCGTTTAGTTTTTTATACCAACCTTTTGAGATGATATTATTACTGTTTCTAATTTAGAGCTGATGAAAATAGGCTCTAGGGAGCTTAACAAATTAGTGACATATAACACTAAATACTACTTAAACATTGAATACCAGGGAGGAAGACAACTGAATAGGTAGGGCAAAAAAGCACCAAGTATTTTGGAAGTATGAATGCAAAAGCTTCTAAGTGGATGCAGCTCAGATATTGAACTGTTGTTTTAAGAAAATGGGAGAAAAAGACTTTGATATACCACTGTGGCTAATGGTCATAAGGACCACAGATACAGGTCAGTATGTAAATCTGCACTACATGGAGTCATAGGGAAAGCCCCAGCATGTGACTCTAATGGCCTAGATATCTGAAAGATGATACTGCTCTTGTTAAAGGCTATAAGTGATCAAGAAAAGAATCCTATTAACTAAAGGCTGTCGAAAAGGGTGAATTGTATTAAAAATAAAAACTTTTGGTGAGGAGTAAATGTGTTCAGATAAATCTTGGTAAAGCATAGTTTTTGCATCCCATGTACAAAACGGGATGCTGGGCAGGAGGGTGAACAGGGAGGCAAATTTTATATACAAGGAACCTGGGGTTTGGGGATTTGTGGGAAGACAACCACTCTACCAGGTTTCAGCTGGAGAACTCCTATATTCCTCACCTGCCACATGATGCTGTCTGTATCTCCTAAAACAAAGTCTCAAGTGAATCACTGGGCAGTTGCCCAGGTGAGGAGGATGGTGGACGAGGAAGTTTTGTGATAATCAGCATGAGTGTGGTAAGGCATTTTTGGAATTGCATGCAGATGGCATTTTGGTTGAGAAATCAGTGCATCTTTCCGCTTCCCCTTCTAAAGGGGTGGCTAGCCTTTATAAAAGGACACTCCACAACCCTGCTGCCATCCTACTGACACTCAGTTGGGCACCAGCTTTGAGACTGTGGTAAGTGCAATACTTGCAAGGCATTTTTGGGCAGTTGGGCAGTATAAGGATTTTAACTGGTGGTAGAAAGGACTTTTGTTTTAGAAAATAATGCTTTAGGCTTTGTGGAAACCTAGATGATGAATTTTGTGGAGGGCAGGTATAATTATGTGATATTTTAGCTACTCTTTGGTGAGCTTTGTTGACGTTCATATGGGAAATGAAGTTAAAGGGACAGTCTTAAAGGAAGAAGAATGAGGAATAAGAAATAAAGTCCTGTCCCACATTTCTGTTTGTTTCCAAAGATTTGCTTCTCCGGGTACTAGCCCTTAGAACTTCATTTGAACATTTGCAGTTCTTCCCGAATAACCCATGGCAAGATCGGTTAGACTTTCATTCAGGGTTTCATGGCAGATGATGTTGTTAGCAATTTGGGGGGGGGATTGCTCAGAAGTTTAGCAAGTTGGGTATCCTTTCTCTAGATAACATTTAAATTCAGCCCTACGTAGTGCTACCTCAATATAGGATATATTTTTGTTCTTAGAAATGGTAGTGTGAGAAAAATGCCAAAAAAGAATAAAAGATAATGGGAAGTGTCTTAGTTTCCTGGTCTGCCATAACAGAAATACCATAGATAGTTCACTTTAAAGAACAGGAATTTATATTCTCGCAGTTCTGGAGGCTACGAGTCCAAGTCAGGGTCTCGGCCCTGTTGATTCCTTCCTTGTTTGTAGGCCTGGGTGTTCCTTGGTTGCTAGACTTGTAGATGATCCTCATGTGACTTCCGTCTTCCCCTGTGTATGCATCTCCGTGCCTAATCTGATCTTTTTTATAAATCAGAAGTGACTAAATTTGGCGCCACTCCACTTAGATATGCTTTGATTAACATGACAATGAAATCTCTCTTTCTAAATAGGATTACAACCATAGGTAAAATCAGTAGCGGTTGAGTGGATCCTGACTTCCAGCGACATATACAACAGAAAAGAATTGCCCCACGGTGTTTCAAAGGAGTCCCTGTGGATTTGAACTGCCCACTTTTGGGTTAGTGGCTGTAGCTCTTATCCACTATGCCACCAGGGTTTTCACCATGGGTATAGGGGTGACACTTCCAACACATATTTTTGGGAAACACAATTCAGTCCATAGCAGGAATCGATGCTAAAAGGGAAGCGGGAAAAGCTACACAGTTATTAATATTTTGGGGGGGACTAGATGAATGTTGACTGAACTCATTTAAAGGATACTGAATTGCTTAGCCAGCAAGAGTGTCACTACAGTAAACACTGTCATGCGATTATTTTTCAGATTCCCAGAGACTCAGAAAAGATGTCTTACTATCAGCAGCAGTGCAAGCAGCCCTGCTTGCCACCTCTTGTGGTGTGCCCACCTAAGTGCCCTGAGCCTTGCCCACCTGTGTGTTGCCTTCCTCCACCATGCCCACCTGTGTGTTGCCCTCCTCCACCATGCCCACCTGTGTGTTGCCCTCCTCCGCCATGCCCACCTGTGTGTTGCCCTCCTCCGCCATGCCCACCTGTGTGTTGTCCTCCTCCGCCATGCCCACCTGTGTGTTGCCCTCCTCCGCCATGCCAGCAGAAATGCCCTCCTGTGCTGCCACCTCAACCCTGCCAGCAGAAGTGTGTACCCAAAATCAAGTAACAACACCAGAATTCATCAGAATCATGAAATGATGTGATCCAGTGGCTCTTCCCAGTCTCTGGACTCCATCCTCCTCCCTCAGCCGTGGTGACAGACTGCATCTTCCCTAACCTTCCTTCTGAGACAAGAGCTGACAGAGAAAAGGCTTAGATCCTAAAGTTGATACCATATTATTGGAAAATGATTAACACGTTCAACGTCTACATTCTTGCACTGAAGCTTTGCCTGATCTCTCTTTGGCATCTGTTATCTAATTTAGGCAGTGATCTCTATCCTATAAAGAGTTTGTCCCGTTTCTCCTTCTTCAATAAAGCACATGTTTCGTGGTTGAGCCTTTACATTGCTTTTGTTTTCATTTTGCATTTTTACACTCTTCCTTCAACTACATCAGATGAATGTCCATCAGATGAATTAAAGTCGTAGATTCAGGCTTTCCCATCACTCAATTCAGTCTTGCTTGAGATATGTCTTTTGGATTGGGCATATCAAAAAACCATTTTAGTGGTTTTGAACCCGTTTCAACAACATTGTAGCTTGCGAGACCCTAAAAAGTTACTTCAACTACCTCAGGTATCATTTCCTCCTCTGTAAAATGGGGAAAAGAATGTCTTCAGCTCAATATACAGGGAGAGATTAATTAACTGATTCACAAATGTTTTCTGTTTGCCTATTATGTGCTAGGCAATATTCTACATGCTGGAGATACAGGTACTGGTGACCAAACAGAGTCCTTGTCCTTAAGCAGGAGAAATGAGAGCACTGCAGAAGGGCAGGGAGGAGAGCTGAGAGTGATACACATGAGGTGTACTTGAGAGAAGATTGTTTAGAAAGGTTCTTCCACGGTGACATTTTGGGCAGAGACATGAATGAACAGAAGTGTGAGCCATGGGTATATCTAGGATAGATTGTTCCAATAAGAGGAAATAGCAAGGCCCAAGGCAGAGAAATATAGCAGCAAAAAAACAGCAATGAAGATGAAAGTGTCAGCAAATGAGGTTAGAGACGTTGGGTCTGTAGGACATAGAAATAATTTTGGTATTCATCCAAGGTTTGACAGCTATATTATACTGATGGTCACATGCCTAAGTTTTTATAATAATATTCTACTATCATATGTACTTTTTTGTTTGTATAGCGTTTTGACTAATAATACGTTTGTGCAAAGGTATTACCAAAAGAGATGAAAAGAACTGAAGAATAAGTTAAAACTCTAAAAAAATAAAATCTTATTCTGAGGGGTGATCAAATGGAAAGTGAATCTAGTTGTTTTCCTATCTTAAAGGGAAATCAAATCTATTGACTCTCATCATATTATAGCCAGCAATTCTGTATAGGGAATTTTGTACTTGTTGTGATCCAAGCTCTAAAAAGAATGTTGAAGCATAGTCTTTATACAAGGTGCATAGAATAACTCCAAGTGATTGTCATTAATAGTAAACTCTTGAAAAGAACTCTAGTCTAATATTATTGACAGAAAGCTGATAAGCTAGAGCTTACATGGTTAATACTTCTAAATTGGGCACTCATATAAGTACACCCAAAATCAAGAAAGAGAATATTAACAACTCTTCCAAAGACCCTGCATTTTCTTCACCACTATAGGTAACCACTATCCTGACTCTTAATGTAATCACTTTGTTGCTTTTTTTTTTAATATATTCTCTTTACACCCATATATCCAAATAGAAAGTGTTGAGTCTATTCCAATTCTCAGTGACTCTACGGCACAGAGTAAATCTGTCCCATAGAGTTTCCAAGAAGCACCTGGTACATTCAAACTGATGACCTTTATGTTAGGAGATGTAGCACTTAACCACGAAGTTTGTGTTGAAAAACAGGTGAAGTTGTGCACGAAAGATTAGTAAGTAAACTCAATGTAGCCTGTGTGTACCTAGCGTGATGGTTTATCTGACCCTGATTCATGCCCCTGCTTTTCTTGCTCTGCTGTACTAAGCTTCTCATGTACTCCTGATATAGGATGAAGGGGCAGCTCTGTCAAGGCACAAGTGCAGTGGAGCTTGGAGGCAGCAATTCCCAGACTGGCTTTTATAAATACATAAAGCTACAACAATGCAGCCTAGGCACTGCATCTAGTCCTCTGATCTAAGGAGTCCTCCTGTGAATATGAATTTTTCCAACAGCACTGATGGTGACTGTAGGGTAATGATATTCATCTATACACAAACCTTCCCTAATGGAATCAGCTTTGCTCTTCCCTGAAGCATGCTGGGGATGAATTTGGGATGGACTTGGGCTAAGGTACAAGGTCAGGAGGGGCATGACTGGGCCAGCAGCCAAGGCTGAAGAATACCTTAGCAACAAGAAGGAAAACATCTGGGCCTTGGCGTGAAGTCCTTGGGAACACTGACCACCCAAGGACGTGGAAGAAAACAATGGGCCTTGGTCCCAGCTGGAATGGTATATAAGATTGGATCTCTTGCTTGGTGGTTGCAGAAAATACTCCAGCCAGCCACCCCTGGAGAAAGCAGCTGATTGCCTATGTCAGTAAGTTTCCCTGAAGGTATGAATCTGGAAAGGGCTATGTCCTCAGTTCTTTGGATTATCTGCCAGGACACATAGCGAGGGTCTTTTCTTGCTGGGGCTGTCCCCGGACAAGTGATATAGTCAGCGGGAATCCGAAGGGCACACCATGCCTTTCCACGTGTGTGGGGAAAAGTAGGCTACGTTGGGAAAAACCCCAGGGTGGGCAGGGATGCATACCCTGGGACCACTAGTCCAGGCTGTTGATGCCTGGCGACCTGTGCATGAGTATGGGGACACCCTGAAAATGCCAAAGGGATCGTTGCAGTTCCTAGAGTCTTTGCTTGTGGAGAAAGAAAAGGAGGCTGTTTGTGTTTTGGTTCTGGGAGTTGCGTGGCCACTGGGAGACCCCAAAGCAAAAACCAAATTGCCCTGCTGAGGCAGCTTGTGTGGGGTGGCTTCTACTGGCAGCATTGAGAGGGGCATCCGATGCAGAGCCTGCCGCTGTGGCCCTAATTAGACAGCTGGAAGCAGAGCTGCAAATGGAGGATTTGCCTGCAGCATATTCCTCCTCCACTGAAATATTAGTGTCCCGTTTGCGGAAGCAAGAGGCATCTTTGGGGGGAATCCCGAGGTGGCCAGCGACCTCTATGTGGGGAGGTCTGGCCCATATGATTTTCTGTAAGAGAATCCTGGGTGACCAGCGAAGCCTGGCCAGCTCAGTCATTAGAGGGTGGGACTGGAGCTAGTTGGAGGGGATAAACAGGTCCCTGGCCTGAGAACACCCTGTAGCACCCAGGGCAAAGAAAGAGTTAAAACAGCAGGGAAAAAAGGAAAAAAAAAAAAAAAAAAAAAAGGAGTAAAAAGCCCTTCAAGATAACTTGTGTTGAGTGACCCTGAAGAGAACTCAGAATTCCCTGATACCTACCCCGGCCAAGTTAACTGAACAGCAACCTAGCTGTAGCTGCAATGGTAAGGGGAAAATAAAAGAGGGCGGCCTACCCCCAGGTTACCAGGAAACTGGGCTGGACCCAGGCTTGTGCTTGGTGTGGTGATGTGACTCCACAAATGAGTGAGGGCTCTGCCAGCTTTTGCCAGACCTTCTTTCAGAAATGATTAAGGATGATAATTTCTTAATAGAGGATTAAGCCTGATTTCTTTGTCAGCAGCAAGGAGAAAAGGCCTTGTGTTACAATTAAAGTCCAGTGAGGTATGCTTTGGGTCTGAAGGTCACTATCATTGAGACACTTACCTCAGCCTGACTATGGCTAAGTCCCTTGGGGCCCCTACAAACCCTTACTGTATGTCCTGGTGAAGTTGATATATTAATGCACACCTTTGTAAACTTTTGCCTCCAAGTCCTGATGGGAATTGCTGCAGTTAGGGCCATTTTTAGAGGGCACAAGAGAACTGTGACATGGGCAATATCTAACTGACTGGCCATTCAATCTGGCCACTGAAAACCGTCGGACTGAGGTATAAAACAAGCCCCTACAGAAATGAAACATCTGGACAAAAAAAAAATAAAAAATAACAAAATCCGTTCTGCTCCTGAGAATTTTTGTTCCTTGTGTGGATAGTCATCAGAAAAGCCTCTATGCTGAGAGCGGGAAACAGCCAATGAACAGACCGGCCTTAACGAGCTGACTGCAGAGGCTGAAGCACTGTCTGGTCCAGAGTAAAGAGATGTGCAATCGACCACCTTCTGGATATAACAGAGGAACGTCCATGGCGATTCAAAACACCTTCATGGACTGGGCCTACATGGGTGGGCTGCCACTGTCATCAGAAAATGCAGGATAGCACAGGAAAGCTGACCCATCTACCAGACCCTGGCCAAGGCTAACCCTGTGCAGGGAGAGATTCCGGAGCCAACAGGCCAGGGGGTTCTCGGCAGGTAAATCATAATGGGGCTTTTTATCTTATACGTAGGCTTCCACTGGATCTTGAATGAACTCTACACACTATCATCCCAAGAAATAGGGGGAATTGAAAACTTCAAAGGATAGGTTTAAGTGGCTGATAGGAAGGCACAAGACAACCCCAGCCTCACCATCCATCTCAGAAAAGCAGTCTGGGATATAAATGCAGCAGTTCCCTACAAGGGCATTTCTTATTTGTGCCGTATGTTCTATCAAACTGTCTCTTCTATCAAATGTGTTTCTTTGGTGTAGAATTGTTCCTGACAAAAGATCTGGGATCCCCAAAGGCTCTGACCGGAGCCCATGAGATGAGGCGAAGCCCAAGCCTCCCCCACCGAGGGGTGGGAGTGTCCCTCACCCTTTGACTAGGGGTGTGGCCAAAGTGCACCACAGGTGTAGGAATCCCTCTGCTGGGTCTCAGGGGAACTGAGGCCACACATTGAAATTATCATACATTGGACCCCCACTAACAGCTATTGATGGGTACGCGGCTGCGGCTGTCAGGGCGTGCCAAGTCTAACGAGTGCTACAGATTGGAAGGCTACCTCCAAAGGCCTACAAAGTTAACTAGCCCTGATACAGGAATACATTCTGGGCGGAGATTTTTTGTTGAGGCTGGAGCTGTAGACCTCCGGTGAGTTCCATCTGCAAGTGAGAGCCGTAAAAGCTGTAGTACAAGGTAATCCTAAATGGTCCCCTGTGCAGTTGCACTCCCCAGCTCAGGTCAGGGCCCTTAAGCATTACCGCCTTCCTGGTGGTCACCAAGAAATCATTGTGGGCATGCAGGAGCTACACCCAGTGGGGATTCTGAGACCTGCCTAGAGCCCCTTGAGTAGTCCTCTCTGGCCAATGCACAAGCTGGATTTTCCTGGAAAATGACAGTAGACTACTGGGAATTGAATAAGGTGACTCTCCCTTGTTTGCAGCTATACCCAATATCACACAGCTGTTGGGACAAAAGGGGACTCACTGGGCACTTACCACTTTGTGCTCGACTTGGTTAATTCTTTCTTTAGCATCCCTCTACACTCAGACAGCCAGAACCAGTCTGCCTTCAGTTGGTAGGTGAGACAGTAGACTTTCACAATGCTCCCAAAAGGGTAACTGCATAGTCCCACCATACACTGCCGCATGCTTGCCACTGGTCTAAAGCGGTGGAGTCCCTCTGCTAGGTGGCCATATTCCACTATATTGATGATGTCATGCTGACCTCTGACTCATTTGCTTCTTTATAGGCTGTAGCTTGTGAGGTAGTCACGCACCTTCAGTCGTGGGGATGGACAGTGAATGACGGAAAACCGCAGAGGCCTGGTTTGCTGGTCAAATACTTGGGTGTTACCTGGTTGGGTAAGACGCAAGTGATGCCTGAACCAGTGATAGATAAAGCCCAAGTCTACCCCTGCGCAGAAACTGTGAAGCATCTGCAAGCAATTGCCAGGCTCCTGGAGTACTAGCACCCCTTCATATCCCATGTAGCCCACACCCTATGTCCCCTATATAGGTTACTGAAGAAAGGAAGGAAGAACAAATTTGGGGAGATTTCTAGAAAGTGAGGGTATAAGAAAAGAGACAGAGACTGTGAAAAAAGGAGCAGTGTGGGACTGAGAGACAAAGGAAGAGGAGGCCTTCCAGCAGGTAAAGTTCACTGTAAAACAAAAAAAGGCTTTAGGAGTGTTAATACAAGGTCAGCCGTGCCAGTTGGACATAGCCTGTTACCCCGACAGGTACGGGTAGGGCCTGTGGCATCGGCAAAGCAAGAAGAGACTGCCAATGGGATTTTGGTCTCAGTTGTGGTGAGGAGCAAAAGACAGGCACAGCATGCTGGAGAAAGTCATGAGCAGTGTTTTATACCCTACTGCAAGTGGAAGCAAGTTGTTATAAAGGGTCAAGTTCCCCTTTGCTAGGAGCATCGGAAGAGGACTAAGACCTCTTTTCCCCGCAGGATGGTGGTTTGGAACCCCGACAACAGTGTGCTAGAATCCCGCTAGTTGTTGCCAATAGGTGCTTAAGGAAGCAAAAGGAAAGCCTACGGGCAGGGGCATACCCATTGCCTAAGGAGTGTCTTTGGATATCTGGCTTGCATGGGGGGCCGTAACTGCCCTACACCTGGGTGGAGCACTACACCTGGGGGTGGCTGTACCTAGCTACTAATGTTTACACCACCCTCCCCAGTGTTCCCAGCAATTAGTAAACTCTAACAGCCCAGCACAGATACCACCGCACATCATGGTAGTTTTGCCATTTGTCCCAGTTCTCGCCCCAGGCCACCACTCCACATGTGGAGTGGCATGTAGGGGCACTAGCCAGACTTGCCACAGCTGCGCTTAACAACACCAGGTGGGCTATCATCCTTCTGAATGGGGAGACTCAACAAATACAGAAGGTCATTTTTCAGAGTAGGATGGACACTGACATCCTGACCACCACCCAGTTTGGCACCTGTGCCACAATGAAAACTGAATGTTGCATGTATACCTCTGATGCCTGTAAATTGTGTCTTTGGCTCTGCAGGACTTGCAGCAACACATCCCTTCTATCAAACATGATGCGACTAACCCTGTCTCCAGCTGCCTGCAATCCCTCCTGTCTGCCTGGCGGATAGGCTTCTGAATGATATTGGGACTCGTATTACTATGTCATCTCCTGTGTTGCTGGTTATACTAAGTACGTGGTCTGGTTTTGCAATGTTCCTCTGCTTCCCAAGTCCGAGGGCTATTGCGGAAGAGGGGGCGGTAAGATTGTAAGGACATTGGGAGGGTATACACGGGTGGATTGTAGGGTAATGCTATTCAGCTTATACACCCCCCCTTTAATGGAATCAGCTTTGGTCTTCCCCAAAGCATCCTGGGATTGAATTCGAGATGGACTGGGGCTTCGGTAAAAGGCTGGGAATGGCATGACTGGGCCAACAGCCAAGGCTGAAGAATGCCTTAGCAACAAGAAGGAAAACATCTGGACCCGGATGTGAAGTCCCTGGGAACACTCACTGCCCAAGGACATGAGAGGAAAAACAGTGAGCCGTGGTCTGAGGTGGAATGGTATATAAGCTTGGGTCCATTGTCAGGTGGTTGCAGAAAATACTCCAGCCGTCCGCCACTGGAGAACAGCTGCTTGCCCTTGTCGGTAATTTCCCCTTAATGTATGAATCTGGAAAGGGCTGTGTGTCAGTTCTTCGGATTACCTGCCAAGACGCACAGTGAGGGTCTTTCCTTGCTGGGGCTGTCGGCCAACAAGAGGGTCAGGGAAAAAGAGGAAGGTCCTCAATGCAATGGACTGACACAGTAGCTGCAAAAATGGCCTCAAACATAGCAAGTGTACTAAGCACTTTATACTCACTGACTTAATTAATTCCCATTGTGAAGAAGGTAGCATTATTACTCAATTTTATAGATAAGGAAGGACAGTGAGGCTCGGAAAGTTTCAATAGCTTCCTTAAGAGTCACATGATTAATAAATAGTAGCCATAGGATTCATACTAGGTACAGATTACCCAATAAGCAAAGTATCCTTAGGCTTACTTGTGCTTATTATTCTGTGGTGCATAATTTCATCTGTTCTGTGGTGAAAAACAGGTGAAACTGTGCACCACAGATTAGTAAGTAAACACAGTTAAGCTCACATGTACCTCGCTTAGTGGTTAATCTGCCCTGATTGATACCCATGCCTCTCTTGTTCTAGAAAGGAAGCTCTCTGCTGTACTAAATTTCTCATGTACTCTTGTGTGATATAGCATGAAGGAGCAGCTCTGTCAAGGCACAACTGCAGTGAAGCTTGGAGACAGCAATTCCCACATTGCCTTTTCAAAGTAGATAATGCTACAGCATTATCTGTCAGTTTGTCAGTTTGTCGTACTGTGGGGGCTTGTGTGTTGCTGTGATGCTGGAAGCTATGCCATCGGTATTCAGGTACCAGCAGGGTCACCCATGGAGGACAGTTTTCAGCTGAGCTTCCAGACTAAGACAGACTAGGAAGAAGGACCAGGCAGTCTACTTCTGAAAAGCATTAGCCAGTGAAAACCTTATGAATAGTAGCAGAACATTGATATAGCACTGGAAGATGAGCTCCCCAGGTTGGCAGGCACTCAAATGATGACTAGGGAAGTGCTGCCTCCTCAAAGTAGAGTTGACCTTAATGACATGGATGGATTAAAGCTTTCGGGACCTTCATTTGCTGATGTGGCTGCATACATCCATTAATGATCGGAAGCTGGAATGTAAGAAGTATGAAACTAGGAAATTTGGAAATCATCAAAAATGAAACAGAATGCATAAACATCAATATCCTAGGCATTAGTGAGTTGAAATGGACTAGTATTGGCCATTTCGAATCGGGCAATCATATCGTTTACTATGCTGGTAATGACGACTTGAAGATGATCAGTGTTGCATTCATCATCAAAAAGAACATTTCAAGACTTATCCTGAAGTACAATGCTGTCAGTGATAGGATAATATGCATATGCCTACAAGGAAGAAAAGTTAATATGACTATTATTCAAATTTATGCACCAAACCACTAGGGCCAAAGATGAAGAAATAGAAGATTTTATCCACTGCTGCAGTCTGAAATCGATGGAACATGCAATCAAGATACATTGATAATTGCTAGCGATTGGGATGCGAAAGTTGGAAAAGAAGAAGGTCCAGTAGTTGGAAAATATGGCCTTGGTGATAGAAACAATGCTGGAGATCGAATGATAGAATTTTGCAAGACCAACGACTTCTTCATTGCAAATACCTTCTTCACCAACATAAACGGTGACTATACACATGGGCCTCGCCAGATGGAATACACAGAAAACAAATTGACTACATCTGTGGAAAGAGATGATGGAAAAGCTCAATATCATCAGTCACAACAAGGCCAGGGGCCGACTGTAAAACAGACCATCAATTGCTCCTATGGAAGTTCACGCTGAAACTGAAGAAAATCAGAGCAAGTCCATGACAGCCAAAATATGACCTTGAATATATCCCACCTGAATTCAGACACCAGCTCAGGAACAGATTTGACACATTGAACACTATAGTGACCAAAGACCAGACGAGTTGTAGAATGACATGAAGGACATGATCCATGAAGAAAGCAAGAAGTGACTGAAAAGACAGGAAAGAAAGAAAAGACCAAGAAGGATATCAGAGGAGACTCTGAAACTTGTTCTTGAGCATCGGTCAGCTAAAGGAAAAGGAAGAATTGATGAAGTAAAAGGACTGAACAGAAGATTTCAAAGGGCCTCTCGAGAAGACAAAATAAAGTATTATAATGACATGTGCAAAGAGCTGGAGATGGAAAACCAAAAGGGAAGAACACGCTCAGTGTTTCTCAAGCTAAAAGAACTGAAGAAAAAAATCAAGCCTCGAGTTGCAATAGTGAAGGATTCCATGGGGAAAATATTAAACGACGCAGGGAGCATCAAAAGAAGATGGAAGGAATACACAGTCAGTTTACCAAAAAGAATTAGTAGATATTCAACCATTTCAAGAGGTGGCATATGATCGGAAACCGATGGTACTGAAGGAAGAAGTCCAAGCTGCTCTGAAGGCACTGGCAGAAAAGAAGGCTCCAGGAATTGATGGAATATCAATTGAGATGTTTCAGCAAACAGATGCAGTGCTAGAGGTGCTCGCTCATCTACGCCAAGAAATATGGAAGTCAGCTTCCTGGCTAACTGACTGGAAGAGTTCCATATTTATGCCGATTCCCAAGAAAGGTGATCCAACCAAATGTGGAAATTATAGAACAATATCATTAACAGCACACGCAAGCAAAATTTTGCTGAAGATCATTCAGACGAGGCTGCAGCAGGATATCGACAGGGAACTGCCAGAAATTCAGGCTGGTTTCAGAAGAGGACGTGGAAACAGGGATATCATTGCTGATGTCAGGTGGATCCTGGCTGAAAGCAGAGAATACCAGAAGGATGTTGACCTGTGTTTTATTGACTATTCAAAGGCATTTCTCTTTGTGGATCATAACAAATTATGGAGAACTTTGTGAAGAATGGGAATTCCAGAGCACTTAATTGTACCCATGAGGAACCTTTGCGTAGATGAAGAGGCAGTTGTTCGGACAGAAAAAGGGCATACTGATTAGTTTAAACTCAGGAAAGGTGTGGGTCAGAGTTGCATTCTTTCACCATACCTATTTAATCTGTATGCTGAACAAATAATCCGAGAAGCTGGACTATATGAAGAAGAACGGGGCATCAGGTTTGGAGGAAGACTCATTAACAACCTGTGTTATGCAGATGACACGACTTTGCTTGCTGAAGGTGAAGAGGACTTGAAGCACTTATTAATGAAGATCAAAGACCACAGCCTCCAATATGGATCGCACCTCAACATAAAGAAAACAAAAATCCACACAACTGGACCAATGAGCAACATCATGATAAACAGAGAAAGGATTGAAGTTGTCAGGGATTTCATTTTACTTGCAGCAGTCAAGAAATCAGAAGACAGATTGGTTTGGGCAAATCTGCTGCAAAGGAGCTCTTGAAAGTGTTGAAGAGCAAAGATGTCATCCTGAAGACTAAGGTGCGCCTCACCCAAGCCATGGTATTTTCAATCACATCATATGCATGTGAAAGCTGGACAATGAATGAGGAAGACCGAAGAAGAGTTGACGAATTTGAATTGTGGTGCTGGAGAAGAATATTGAATATACCATGGACTGCCAAAAGAAGGAACAAATCTGTCTTGGAAGAAGTGCAACCAGAATGCTCCTTAGAGGCAAGGATGGCGAGACTGCGTCTTACATACTTTGGACATGTTGTCAGGAGGGATCAGTCCCTGGAGAAGCACGTCAGGCTTGGCAGAGTACTGGGTCAGTGGAAAAGAGGAAGACCCTCAACGAGGTGTATTGACACAGTGGCTTTAACAGTGAGCTTAAGCATAAAAACAATTGTAAGGATGGCGCAGGACCGGGCAGTGTTTCGTTCTGTTGTGCATGGGTCACTTTGAGTCGGAACCAATTCAATGGCACCTAACAACAACAACAGCAATACAGCCCAGACACTGCATTGAGTCCTTTCAACTAAGGGGTCCTCCTGTGAACCTGAACATTTCCAACAGTACTCATGGTGACCATTTAACAGGCTAACACTCTGGTTTCCCAGTAGGTGGGAGAAGTCAACTCTTTTGGGTGGATGTTAATTGTTATGTCAGATAATGTGTCCTAGTAATATTATTTGTTGAAGTGTAAAGCAGATTCCTCCTTTCCCAAGTCATTGCTCAGAGATACAAGATGGTGATTTGGAATATAGCTTTTCCTTTACTCATAGGATCATGGAAGCATTTGTGGTCAACTTGGAGTATTGTGTTTAATACGTCCTGGGAAACATTAGGCCAATATCATTTTAAAATCTATATATCATCCTCAGCAAACAACAATTGGTTAGGATGTAATTTTTGTTGAATCTTCTAAAATATTTTTTTAATAATATTATGGTAGAGGGAATAAAGAGTTCTTGGTCCTCATGACAATGCAATAGGTAAAATAGGAAAAACATTACTATAATTTGTAAATTATTTTATTTATTTGTCACTTTATATTATTTTGGCATATATCTGCCATGAGAACATATGATCCCTGAGGACAGGAATCTTTCTTTTCTTTTCCTCCATTGCCAAGTCCAGTATCTGAACAAGTGCCTGACGAATAGTAAACCCCAAAAATGATGTGTTGAGTAGGCGGCATGATTCAGATCTTGTATTTTCAATTTCTGTCGTCTAAGGGTAATAAATTGTACTTTTAGTAGCACAGTAGCTGCCAAAGTCCACTCTCAATCTCTCATTGTTAACAGTTGTAAAACCAAATCACATGGTTTGAATATCCAAATAACTTCCTGTAATTTTCAGATTTATCCTACATAGTTCAGGGTTTCTCTTTTCTCTTTCCATAAGAGATGCTCACTTGTTTTTCTTTCACAGCACTGGCTGTAATATGGCATGCCACAGTCATTAAGGTTCCATATATCTCATATAAGCAGGCCTGGTGGTGAAGTGATTAGGTGCTGGGCTGCTAATCAAAAGGTGGGTAGTTCTAACCCACCAGCCCCTCTGTAGGAGAAAGGGCAGTCTGCAGCCATAAAGATTGCAGACTTGGAAAACTCAAGGACAGTTCTAATATGTCCTATGGTGCTGCTATGAGTGAGAATCTAACCTCAAGCGTAGATCTACTCTGTCCTATGGTGCCCATATGAGTTGGAATGAAATTGACGGCAGTGAATATCTCCTATACGTTCTGAGACCTGTGTAGTAGTGGTGGTAGAGTCAAAATAGATTGTGTCAGTGTCCAATTTTACTAGATATTCCATGGTCCTGGACTCTGATCTATTCTTCCCATTCCTACTTATTCTGCCTTTGTTGATCTTTGTCAGTTCTCAGCTGGATTTTGATGTTAGCCCAATAAACTCCTTCTGCCTCCAGCCCCACCTTCTCGTTTGTACACACTATGATTAAAGTAAGCTCTCATAATCACAGATTTCACTCTCCCTGATTAAAATCTTTCTCTGGCTTTGTGTCTCCTACAAAATAAAGGCCAAATATCTTAGCATGACATGTAAGGTCCTTTATGGTCTGATTGATGCCTACCTGTCTAGCTTCCTCCCCTGAATTTTGTCCCTTTCAGGCCAGGGTCCAGCACACTGAACTTACAGCGCTGAGCACATCAAAATATTTCATGTCTTTGTGCTGATGGTGCTCAGTGCCCAGGGGGATTTTGAGGAGGACTGCTATTTATCAGATCCAGAATCCATCTTTGTTTTTATAAACATTGGTATTGTGGGCTACCATGGGGATGAGTGATGACTGAAATGACATATCTATTCTGCGGGTCTTCAGGCCCATGAGCTGAAGATTGTAAGGAGGAAGATAGCAAATATGTTACTTTCCTTTATTGGAAAGTGCCAGTTCTGTTCACTTGAGGGGGCAGGGTCAGGGCTTAGGTATGAAAGAGGAGAGAGAGGGGGCCGTTTGTCTTGCTGTTGCTATTAGGAATATTTCCTGGGACTAAGAGAACAACAACAGCAACAACACCAGAAGGACTGATGAAAGAAGCTTCTCATATGTGCTCATTTTCAGTTAAACATCAGAAGCCTAGATGACTAACTTAAGTACCCTGAGAGAAAAGGCTCATATGCATTCAATACCCTCTTCACTCTCAATGACTAAAAACCTTCCATTCCCTCAACCATAACCACAACTAACACTACAACCACAGGAGTCTATATGGTATCAGGCTGGACAAAAACCAGTTCTCTCTGAGTCTATCCATGGAAATCTGGTGGTCAGACACACTTTAACAATGGTTCTCACATCTGCCCTACCAGACCACTCAGCATATAGGTGCAAGGAGGAAGAAAAGGCAGGAAAGGGGTTAGAAATTGTGTCATGTGAAGCCCTGGGCATGCCTGACTAGGAAAGAAGAGACTTGGGTCTTCTTTAAGTTTCTCCTGTCCTCAGAGAGCCCAATTATTTTTATCTTGGATCAACTTGATTGATGGAAACAAAAAGAATTTCCATAAGATTTACATCAAGGAGAGGGGAGGAG
Source organism: Elephas maximus indicus (assembly GCF_024166365.1). NCBI lineage: Eukaryota > Metazoa > Chordata > Mammalia > Proboscidea > Elephantidae > Elephas > Elephas maximus. Next base: position 188,791,546 of record NC_064821.1, on the reverse strand, counting down.
ATGTTTATGTAGGAGTAAATCTAATCCTGCTACTTATACTTCTGATTGCTACAGGTGGATGCATGTTTTTGGGAAGGCTAACATAGTGGAAAGACTAGATATCTGGGAAATCATGGGCCCTTGGCATAGGTGGTCTCCTCTTTGGAAATTATAACTCACCACATTCCATTTTTCAGGACACGGTCTCTTCCATGAAATTGTTTGTCTGCCGGTTGTCAGTCATATTTGAACACAAAACAACACTCACTGTGCTTCACTCTCTTGATGCCACCATGTTGTGCCAGTCTTCCTGTGCATATTCAACTATAGGACAGAGTAGAACTGCCCTATAGGATTCCCAGGGAGTGGCAGTGGATTTGAACTGCTGACCTTTTGACTGGTAGCTGAGCTCTTGAACACTGCACCACCAGGGATCCAGTGTCGGCATAAGACAGGTAAAAGTAGCATGAAGAAGATGTATCAGAGGTATAGTGAACAAATGCACTGAGCAGAAGGAAAAAAAAAATGGCCTGTGAGAAAAATTACAAGGATCTTGATATTACAACAGTATAGTGTTCAAGGCATGGAGTAACAAAGAATGAAGCTAGAGGGGAAGGAAGGGCTGTATAATGGACCTGACACTTTAAGCATGCAAGTGACATAGATTTGACTTTTAATGGGTCACTCTGACTGCAATGCGGAAGCTGGTTTTGAATAAAATAAGACTGGGAAAGAGAGAGAAGTTAGGAAGCTATGGTAATAATCTGGGCAAGAGACGAGGATGGCCTGAACTAGGGCCGGGCTAGTTAGCATAGAAAGGATGAAATGAATTTCGGAAATGTTTGTGATGCCAAACTGGCAGACTAGATATTTGACTGGAGAAGTGGAGCATAGTAGGGGAAAAAAGAGTCAAAATAAGTGAAGTTATTGAGTTTTTGGAGGTGTACATGGTAGAGCATACTGGAGGTGTTTCTCATTTATAGGAAAGAAAATCAGTTGATAGTTGGAGGACATAGGGATAGAGATTTCAGCAGGCAAAGGTATTCTTATATCTGAAGTGGATTCTGGAATGCAAATGGAGATGTAGGAGGTAATGACAGACTTGTGGCTGTTAAATTTAAAGAGTGGCTGAGATCTTAACCAGAGAATGCATAAAGTGGTAAGAGTCGTGGGCCAGGGAACCATTTCACATTTGGAGAAAGAAGTTCAAACCTTGGGGAACAAAGAGCAGGCACAGGTTTAGGAAAATCAGGAAAATAGATGTCACGAAAAACAACAAGTAGAGAGTTTAAAGAAAGAGGGATTGGTTGACATTGTGAAATATACAGTAGAACTTAGAAGGATTATTTTTAGTAGACTTGTGGGACTGAAGTCAGATTGCTACGTCTTGTTTTCAAAGTTCAGTATTGATCTCCTTAAGACACCTATGCTATGACTAGCTTGAGCAAAGTTGACATTTTGGCAATAATAAGTCTTTTAGTCCTTAAGCATGTTATAGTCCCATGAAACTTTAGTCTTATGTTTAGATATAAATTTTTATTAAGGTGTAATTTCAAATTTCTCTATTTCTTTTACGCAGCCTTTCTCCACCTGGTCCCAGTCCCTAGCATACTGTGTTTAGTTTTCTGTCCCTAGAGTTTTGCATCTTCCACAATGTTGTATAAATGGAACTCTACATTATATAGTGTTTTGGAACTGGCTTCTTTCACTTAGTGTGATTTGCAGTTTAGGTCTACATTCCAATTTACAGGGGAAAATAGAAGAACAAATTAAGTAACACCAAATTAACCAATGAAACAAATCCAGAAGGTGGGATATTAGGGAGAAAACTGGTCTGATCTTACCAACAACCAAATATCAGGAAAATAAAGAGGATGGTATTGGACACTGTTCTAGATTTAAAGAGAGATATGAGATAGAAAAAGTATTGTAGGTAATTGATTTTGAGAAAAATGAAGAAATTTGAAGTCATTCCACTGTTAAATAGTATTAAGTATGTATTATTAATTTTGTTAGGTGTCATGAAGTCCATGAGTGGTACAAAAAGTTTGTGTGGCACTACTGACCTGAAAGGTTTGTGGTTCAAACACAGGAAGAGGCATCTTGGAAGACAGGCCTTGCAATCTACCTGTTAAAGGAAGAACTCTACTGTGCACACATGGGTCACCATCACTTGGAATGGACTCGACTGGCAAGTAAGAAGAACAAGTTTATTGGAGAGCTGCCAGCAACCTTTGTGTAACTAGTACATGATTTGCAAAGATTTAATTTCTACAAATGCTTCAGGCGCTCACATTTTTGATAGGAATGAACAATCTTCCCTTTGATTCTTTGCTTTGTATAACCAGAGATAATCATTTTTGTCTCTAGGGTTGTAAATGTTCATTAGTAATTCTTTTCTTAAGGAAATCAACCCCCCACCCCCTGAATTCCACCATACTTTATTTATAAACCCAATGACTTATCAGATGACTTTGGAATCCAATATTAATGCCTGAATTAGGAACCCCAAAGGAGGCAAGGCAAGCAAGTCTAAAGCTGATAAATCTGTTTTATGTCTCATATTCCTGAATTATTTCCTATATCCAGAGCACATGCCGCTTCTAATTCCTAGAATTTTTATATGAAATAGCATGTTGTATGAGTCCCTCACATGTTCCAAAGACATCCCTGTTCCTTCTGGCACCTCTGAAAACAGTCACTTTCCTAATTGTAAAGAAGTTTAGTAGCCCGTTGAAATTAGTTCTGTGTCTGGTAGTGCTATGGAGAAACAGCTGCCCCATGCTGTCCTTTCCTGGATATCATGAGAGAAAAAAGAGCTCTGTGTTTTCATTTTCAATTTGCCAGGCTAAGTTACGCTTGTTCTTAAGGAATTCCTCTCATATACAGTCAAAAGAAAATATTTTATTTTTCTAGTCCACTAACATACTCCAGTTGAGAACTACAGTAATCGTTGTATTGAAGGTCTTTCAGAGAAAGGCATAGGCATTGAATGCCCCTACAGGAAATCTGGGAGGTGTATTCTCACTGGAAAGAATGTATACATATTGAGGATGCTTTTAATTGTGTGCCTTCTAAACTGCTTTAAAACCTGTCAATGCCTCACAGTTTATCTGAAGATGTATCTGAACATTTGTGTGACTGCTGGTTAATTATTATGGATAATTATTTTTATACCTTGGCAATAATCCTTTAGAAGTCAGTATGTAATGTGTATTATGCTAAGTATCTAGGTACATATTCTCATTTAGTTTTTTATACCAATCTTTTGAGGTGATATTATTACCATTTGTTACTTAGTGCTGATGAAAATAGGCTTTAGGGAGGTTAACAAATTCATGGCGTGTAACACTGAACACTACTTAAACATTGAATAGCAGAGAGGAAAACACCTGGATTGAATTATGTTGGGGACATAAGAGCCAAGAATTTTGGAAGTATGAATGCAAAAGCTTCTAAGTGGATGCAACCCAGATTTTGAACTGTTGTTTTAAGAAAATGGGAGAAAAAGAATTTGGGTTTCTGACAGACCAGAACAAGTTAATGGTCATAAGGGCCATAGATACAGGTCAGTATGTAAATCTGCCCTACATGGAGGCATGTGGAAAAGCCCAGCGTGTGACTCTAATGGCCTAGATATCTGAAAGATGATACTGGTCTTGTTAAAGCCTATTAGTGATCAAGAATGAAGCCTAATAACTAAAGGCCGTCGAAGAGGGTGAAATGTATTAAAAATAAAAATTTTTGGTGAGGAGTAAACGTGTTCAGATCGGACTTGGTAAAGTACAGTTTTTGCATCCCAGGTAAAAAACTGGATGCTGGGGAGGAGGATGAACAGGGAGGCAAATTTTATATACAAGGAACCTGGGGTTTGGGCATTTGTGGGAAGACAATCACTCTACAAACTTGCAGTAGGAGAACTCCCATATTCCTCACATGCCACGTGACACTGGCTCCATCTTCTAAGACAAAGTCTCAGGTGAATCACTGGGCAGTTGCCCAGGTGAGGAGGATGGTGGACGAGGAAGTTTTGTGATAATCAGCATGAGTGTGGTAAGTCATTTTTGGAATTGCATGCAGATGGCATTTTGGTTGAGAAATCACTGCATCGTTCTGCTTCCCCTTGCAAATGGTTTGTTAGCCCTTATAAAAGGACACTCTACCATCCTGCTGCCATCCTACTGACACTCATTTGGGCACCGGCTTTGAGACCGTGGTGAGTGCAATACTTGCAGGGCATTTTTGGGCAATTGGGTAGTTTAAGGATTTTAACTGATGGTAGAAAGGGCTTTTGTTTTAGAAAATAATGCTTAAGATTTGTGGAAATCTAGACGATGAATTTTGTGGAGGGCAGGTGTAATTATGTGATATTTTAGCTTCTCTTTGGTGAATGAAGTTAAAGGGACAGTCTTATAGGAAGAAGAATAAGAAATAAGAAATGAAGTCCTGTCCCACATTTCTGTTTGTTTAGAAAGATTTGCTTCTCTGGGTACTAGCCCTTAGAATTTCATTTGAACATTTACAGTTTTTCCCAAAGAACCCGTGGCAAGATCAGTTAGACTTTCAGTCAGGGTTTCATGGCAGATGATGTTGGTAGCAATCTGTTTTGGGATTGCTCAGAAGTTTAGCAAGTCGGGTATTCTTTCTCTAGATAACATTGAAGTTCAGCCCTATGTAGTGCTACCTCAATATAGGATATGTTTGTGTTTTAAGAAATGGTAGAGTGAGAAAAAGGCCAAAAAAGAATAAGAGATGATGGGAAGTGTCTTAGTTTCCTGGTCTGCCATGAGAGAAATACCACAAATATAGGTAGCTTTAAAGAACAGGAATTTATATTCTCGCAGTTCTGGAGGCTAAGAGTCCAAGTCAGGGTCTCGGCCCTTTTGATTCCTTCCTTGTTTGTAGGCCTGGGTGTTCCTTGGTTGTTTGACTTACAGATGATCCTCAAGTGAGACCTGTCTTCCCCTGTGTATGCATCTTTGTGTCTAATCTGATCTTTTTTATGAATCAGAAGTGATTAGATTTGGAAGCCACTTTACTCAGGTATGTTTTGATTAAGATGACAAAGAAAACTATTTCTAAATAGAATTACAAACATAGGTATAACCAGTAGCAGTTGAGTGGATCCTGACTTCCAGCGACAAATAGAACAGAAAGGAATTGCCCCACAGAGTTTGCAAGGAGCCCCTGTGGATTTGAATTGCCCATCTTTGGGTTAGTGGCTGTAGCTCTTATGCACTATGCCACCAGGGTTTTCACCATAGGGATAGGGGCGACAGTTCCAACACATATTTTTGGGAAACACAATTCAATCTATAGCAGGAAATGATGCTAAGAGGGAAGAGGGAAAAGCTACAGAGTTATGAAGATTTTGTTGGGGACTAGATGAGTATTCACTGAACTCATTTAAAGGATACTGATTTGCTTAGCCTACAAGAGTGTCACTAGAGTAAACACTGTCATGCGCTTATTTTTCGGATTCCCAGAGACTCCGGAAAGATGTCTTACTATCAGCAGCAGTGCAAGCAGCCCTGCCTGAAATCTCCCGTGGTGTGCCCACCTAAGTGCCCTGAGAAATGCCCACCTGTGTGTTGCCTTCCTCCACCATGCCCACCTGTGTGTTGCCCTCCTCTGCCATGCCAGCAGAAATGCCCTCCTGTGTTGCCATGCCAAACCTGCCAGCAGAAGTGTGTACCCAAATTCAAGTAACAACACCAGAATTCATCAGAATCATGAAATGATGCAATCCAGTGGCTCTTCCCAGTCTCTGGACTCCATCCTCCTCCCTCAGCCATGGTGACAGACTACATCTTCCCTAACCTTCCTTCTGAGACAGGAGCTGATGGAGAAAAGGCTTAGATCCTAAAGTTGATACCATGTTACTGGAAAATGAGGAACCGGTTCAAGGTCTACATTCTTGTACTGAAGCCTTGCCTGATTTCGCTTTGGTATCTGTTATCTAATTTAGGCAGTGATCTCTATCCTACAATGCGTTTATCCTGTTTCTGCTTCTTCAATAAAGTACATGTTTCGTGGTTGAGCCTACATTGCTTTTGTTTTCATTTTGCATTTTTACACTCTTCCTTCAACTACATCAGACGAATGTCCATCAGATGAATTGAAGTCTTAGATTCAGGCTTTCCCATCACTCAATTCAGTCTTGCTTGAGATGTGTCTTTTGGATTGGATATATCAAAGAACTATTTCAGTGGTTTTAAAGCCATTTCAACAACATCCTAGCTTGTGTGAACCTAAGAAGTTACTTCAACTACCTCAGGTATCATGTCCTTCTCTGTAAAATGGGGAAAAGAATGTCTTCAGCTCAATATACAGGGAGAGATTACTTAACTGATTCACAAATGTTTTCTGTTTGCCTATTATGTGCTAGGCAATATTCTACACGCTGGAGATACAGGTAGTGGTGACTAAACAGACTCCTTGTCCTTAAGTAGGAGAAATGAGAGTGCTGCAGAGGGCAGGGAGGAGACCTGATAGTGATACCCATGAGGTGTACTTGAGAGAAGATTGTTTAGAGAGGTTCTTCCACAGTGACATTTTGGGCAGAGGGATGAATGAACAGAAGTGTGAGCCATGGGTATATCTAGTATAAGTTGTTCCAATAAGAGGAAATAGATTGTTCCAATAAAGGGAAAAAGCAATGTCCATGGCAGAGAAATATAGCAGCAAAAAAACAGCAATGAAGATGAGAGTGTCAGGAGGCGGGGCCAAGATGGCTGACTAGGTAGAAGCTACCTCAGATCCCTCTTGCAACAAAGACTCGGAAACACAAGTGAATCGATCACATACATGACAATCTACAAACCCTGACCATCAAACACAGATCTAAAGAGTTGACCTGAGTGACGGAGACTGAGAACGAACAACCACGGGGAAGTAGCGACTCTTTTCGGAGCCTGGAGCAAGCGTCCCAGTCAGGAAACCTTTGTGCCGGGCTTTGGACTGGGCACAGGGGAGCCGAGCACGGCATCCTGAAAAGGCGCAAACACGGGACGCAGCCCTAGCCCCCAGAAGTGACATCGGGGTAAGCCCAGCCAGTGCAGGCAGGCAGCGCAGCGATGCGGCTGACAGGAGGAGAAGTCACCGGGAGGCAGCGACTGGTTTTGGAGCCTGGAGTACGGCGTCCCAGCCAGGGAAACTTGGCGCTGGGCTTTGGATTGGCAGCGCAAGAAGTGACCACGGTTTCTGAGACAGCACAAACACAGGATGTGGGCCTGACCCTCGGGGGCAATCTCGACCCAGCCAGTGCACACAGGCTACACACCCCTCAGGAATCTCAGATAAAACAGTAATCACCAAACAAGATAAGTAACTTTGTCTAAGTTCCAGGGTGCTACTCTCTCCTATTTATCTGAACCCTCCCCTCCCACTCCCAGGCAGCTTCATTAACATTGGGATTTCCGGAGCCAGAGAGTGAAGTACACTGCGGGTTTTCCTTTTTTTTGGTCTTTTCCTAACCCGTTCTTCTGGCCTGAGAGAAGGAGCTACAAAATACCCAGGGACCAAAAATCCTTCCCTAAGTGGACAAAAAATACAGAACCAGCTCCAGCCAAACGTATGTGATCCACAGTCTTGGGCTTTCATCCCTACGGGGAACAAGATGGCTATTATAATGCAAAGGCAATTCTGATAGGGATCTGACTGTAACTGTTTTAGCGGATTACTGGAAAGACAAGTTTCCCAGGTCTGATGTCTCTGCGTATTCAACAGAGCCCTCACTGACCCACAACAGGGAACTGAGGGCTGAAGCTCCCCCAGACCACCTAGCCTCTTGCCTTAGGCATCTAAGGATGATGACACCTAGCAATCTGTAGAGGAGGTACTTGCATTGGGGGCCTAAGGTACAGCTGCAGAGCCCACCCACCAAAGTGCTTTAGGAATAGAGACACACCTACCTCACTGACACTTGGGGGAAGCCTGTCAGCATCCTGCCCCCCTTGGAGTGTGAAACCCTGCTCCCCCAGAATTTGGTGCACACAACTATCACCACTACTTCTCTAGGTGGATAGGTGACAGTCTGCACCACACACTTGATGACCCCAAATCAGATTCTACTCAAGAATAGTGAATGGACTCTTAGGCTTATATATCTGGTAACAGCCCAAACCAGCTGGTAATAGGACATAAGTGATTCCAAGGCTATAACAATCAAGACAGTGCAATCTAGTAGCTCATCTATGCAAATGGAGATGTAGGAGTGAACGACAGACTTGTGGGTGTTAAATTAAAAGAGTCGTTGGGATCATAACCGGAGAATGCATAAAGTGGTAGGAGTCATGGGCCAGGGAACCATTTGACATTTGGAGAAAGAAATTGAAACCGTGGGGAAAAAAGAGCAGGCACACGTTTAGGAAAATCGGGAAAACAGATGTCATGGAAAACAACAAGTAGAAAGTTTAAAGAAAGATAGGTTGGTTGAAAAAACATTGTGAAATTCAGACGAGAAGTCCAGGAAGATAAAAACTGGGAAATACTCATTTAATTTGCTGGTTGGAAAGATATAGTAGAACTTAGAAGGAGTATTTTTAGTAGACTTGTGGGACTGAAGCCATGTTGGTATGGCTTGTTTTGAAAGTTGAGTATTTATCTCCCTGAGACACCTATGCTATATTGATTAGGTTGAGCAAAGCTGACATTTTTGCAATAAGAAGACTTTTGGTCCTTAAGAATGTTATATTCCCACACCCATTTAGTCTTATTATAAGACATAAATTTTTATTAAGGTGTAATTTCAAATTTCTCTATTTCTTTTACGTAACCTTTCTCCTCCTGGTCCCAGTCCCTGGCATACTCTGTTCAGTTTTCTGTCCCTGGAGTTTTGCATCTTCCACAATGTTATATAAATGGACCTCTACATTATGTAGTGTTTTGGAATTAGCTTCTTTCACTTAGCGAGATTTGCAGTTTAGGTCTAAATTCCAATTTAGAGGGGAAAATAGAAGCACAAATTAAGTAAAACCAAAATAACCAATGAAACAAGCCCAGAAGGTGGGATATTAGGGAGAAAACTGGTCCGGTCTTACCAACAACCAAATATTAGGAAAATAAAGCGGGTGGTGTTGGAGACTGTTCTAGATTTAAAGAGAGATATTAGATAGAAAAAGTACTGTAGGTAATTGATTTTGAGAAAAATGAAGAAATTTGAAGTCATTCCACTATTAGATAATATTAAGTACGTATTATTAATTTCGTTAGGTATCATGAAGTCCGTGGGTGGTGCAAAAAGTTTGTGTGGCACTACTGACCTGAAAGGTTTGTGGTTCGAACCCAGGAAGAGGCATCTTAGAAGACAGGCCTTGCAATCCACCTCTTAAAGAAAGAGCTCTACTCTGCACACATGGGTCACCATAAATTGGAATGGACTGGACTGGCAAGTAACAATAACAAGTTTATTGGAGAGCTGCCAGTACCCTTCTTGTAACTAGTACATGATTTGCAAAGATCTAATTTCTACAAACACTTCAGGCGCTCACAGTTTTGACAGGAATGAACAATCTTCCCTTTGATTCTTTGTTTTTTATAACCAGGGATAATTATTTTTGTCTCTAGGGTTGTAAATGTTCATTAGTAATTCTTTTCTTAAGAAAATCAACCCCCCACCGCCTGAATTCCACCATACTTTATTTATAAACCCAATGACTTATCAGATGACTTTGGAATCCAATATTAATGCCTGAATTAGGAACCCCAAAGGAGACAAGACAAGCAAGTCTAAAGTTGATAAATCTGTTTAATGTCTTGTATTCCTGAATCATTTCCTGTATCCAGAGCACATGCCACTTCTAATTCCTAGAATTTCTATATGAAATAGCATGTTGTATGAGTCCCTCACATGTTCCAAAGACATCCCTGTTCCTTCTGGCACCTCTGAAAACAGTCACTTTCCTAATTGCAAACAAGATTAGTAGCCTGCTGAAATTAGTTCTGTGTCTGGTAGTGCTATGGAGAAACAGCTGCCCCATGCTGTCCTTTCCTGGATATCATGAGAGAAAAAAGAGCTCTGTGTTTTCATCTTCAATTTGCCAGGCTAAGTTACGCTTGTTCTTAAGGAATTCCTCTCATATACAGTCAAAAGAAAATATTTTATTTTTCTAGTCCACTAACATACTCCAGTTGAGAACTACAGTAATCGTTGTATTGAAGGTCTTTCAGAGAAAGGCATAGGCATTGAATGCCCCTACCAGAAATTTGGAAGGCGTATTCTTACTGGAAAGAATGTGTAGACATTGAGGATGTTTTTGAGTTTGTGCCTTCCAAACTGCTTTAGAACCTGCCAATGCCTCACAGTTTACCTGAAGACGTATCTGAACATTTGTGTTACTGCTGGTTAATTATTATGGATAATTATTTTTATACCTTGTCAATAATCCTTTAGAAGTCAGTATGTAATGTGTATTATGCTAGGTATTTAGGTACATATTCTCATTTAGTTTTTTATACCAACCGTTTGAGGTGATATTATTGCCGTTTGTAATTTCGATCTGATGAAAATAGGCTCTAGGGAGGTTAACAAATTAGTAGCGTGTAACACTAAATACTGCTTAAACATTGAATACCAGAGAGGAAGACAACTGGATTGAATTATGTTGGGGAAATCAGCACCAAGTATTTTAGAAGTATGAAGGCAAAAGCTTCTAAGTGGATGCAGCTCAGATATTGAACTGTTGTTTTAAGAAAATGGGAGAAAAAGAATTTGGGTTTCTGATAGACCACAGAGGCTAATGGTCATAAGGGCCATAGATACAGGTCAGTATGTAAATCTGCCCTACATGGAGACATAGGGAAAGCCCCAGCATGTGACTCTAATGGCCTAGATATCTGAAAGATGACACTGGTCTTGTTAAAGCCTATTAGTGATCAAGAAAAGAGGCCTAAAAACTAAAGGCCGTCGAAGAGGGTGAAATGCATTAAAAATAAAAATTTTTGGTGACGAGTAAATGTGTTCAGATCAGACTTGGTAAAGCATACTTTTTGCATCCCAGGGACAAAGCTGGATGCTGGGGAGGAGGGTGAACAGGGAGGCAAATTTTATATACAAGGAACCCGGTGTTTGGGGATTTGTGGGAAGACAAACACTCTACCAGCTTTCAGTTGGAGAACCCCCATATTCCTCACATGCCACATGACACTGGCTCCATCTTCTAAGACAAAGTCTCAAGTGAATCACTGTGCATTTGCCCAGGTGAGGAGGATGGTGGATGAGGAAGTTTTGTGATAATCAGCATGAGTGTGGTAAGTCATTTTTGGAATTGCATGCAGATGGCATTTTGGTTGAGAAATCAGTACATCGTCCCACTTCCCCTTGTAAATGGGTGGCTAGCTCTTATAAAAGGACACTCTACCAGCCTGCTGCCATCCTACTGACACTCAGTTGGGCACTGGCTTTGAGACCGTGGTGAGTGCAATACTTGCAGGGCATTTTTGGATAATTGGGCAGTATAAGGATTTTAACTGGTGGTGGATTCTTTTGTTTTAGAAAATAATGCTTAAGCTTTGTGGAAATCAAGACGATAAATTTTGTGGAGGGCAGGTGTCATTACATGATATTTTAGCTTCTCTTTGGTGAGCTTTGTTGACGTTCATATGGGAAATGAAGATAAAGGGGCAGTCATATAGGAAGAAGAATAAGGAATAAGAAATGAAGTTATGTCCCACATTTCAGTTTGTTTCCAAAGATTTGCTTCTCTGGGTACTAGCCCTTAGAACTTCATTTGAGCATTTGCAGTTTTTCCCAAAGAACCCATGGCAAGATCAGTTAGGCTTTCAGTCAGGGTTTCATGGCAGATGATATTGGTAGCAATTTGTTTTGGGATTGCTGAGAAGTTTACAAGTCGGGTATCCTTTCTCTAGATAACATTTAAATTCAGCCCTACCTAGTGCTACGTCGATATAGGATATATTTATGTTTTTAGAAATGGTAGAGTGAGAAAAAAGCCAAAAAAGAATGAGAGATGATGGGAAGTGTCTTAGTTTTCTGCTCTGCCATAACAGAAATACCACAAATACCTGGCTTTAAAGAACAGGATTTTATATTCTTGCAATTCTGGAGGCTAAGAGTCCAAGTCAGGGTCTCAGCCCTGTTGAGACATTCCTTGTTTGTAGGCCTGGGTGTTCCTTGGTTGTTTGACTTATAGATGATCCTCAAGGGACGCCTGTCTTCCCCTGTGTATGCATCTCTGGGTCTAATCTGATCTTTTTTATACATCGGAAGCGATTAGACTTGGAAGCCACTTCACTCAGGTATGCTTTGATTAACATGACAAAGAAAACTCTATTTCTAAATAGAATTACAAACATAGGTATAACCAGTAGCGGTTGAGTGGATTCTGACTTCCAGTGACATATAGAACAGAAAAGAATTGCCCCACAGAGTTTCCAAAGAGCCCCTGAGGATTTGAACTGCCCACCGTTGGCTTAGTGGCTGTAGCTCTTATCCACTATGCCACCAGGGTTTTCACCATAGGTATAGGCGTGAGAATTCCAACTGATATATTTGGGAAACACAATTCAATCCATAGCAGGAAACGATGCTAAGAGGGAAGAGGGAAAAGCTACAGAGTTATGAATATTTTGTTGGGGACTAGATGAATATTGACTGAACTCATTCAAAGGATACTGCCTTGCTTAGCCAGCAAGAGTGTCACTACAGTCAACACTGTTATGCGTTGATTTTCAGATTCCCAGAGACTCCGGAAAGATGTCTTACTATCAGCAGCAGTGTAAGCAGCCCTGCCTGCCACCTCCTGTGGTGTGCCCACCTAAGTGCCCTGTGGTGTGCCCACCTAAGTGCCCTGAGCCATGCCCACCTGTGTGTTGCCTTCCTCCGCCATGCCCACCTGTGTGTTGCCCTCCTCCACCATGCCCACCTGTGTGTTGTCCTCCTCCGCCATGCCCACCTGTGTGTTGCCCTCCTCCACCATGCCAGCAGTAATGCCCTCCTGTGTTGCCACTCCAACCCTGCCAGCAGAAGTGTGTACCCAAAATCAAGTAACAACACCAGAATTCATCAGAATCATGAAATGATGTGATCCAGTGGCTCTTCCCAGTCTCTGGACTCCATCCTCCTCCCTCAGCCATGGTGACAGACTACATCTTCCCTAACCTTCCTTCTGAGACAAGAGCTGATGGAGAAAAGGCTTCCTTCTGAGACAAGAGCTGATGGAGAGAAGGCTTAGATCCTGAAGTTGATATCATGTCACTGGAAAATGAGGAACAGGTTCAACATCTACATTCTTGCATTGAAGCTTTGCCTGATCTCTCTTTGGCATCTGTTATCTAATTTAGGCAGTGATCTCTATCCTATAAAGAGTTTGTCCTGTTTCTCCTTCTTCAATAAAGTACATGTTTCGTGGTTGAGCCTACATTGCTTTTGTTTTCATTTTGCATTTTTACACTCTTCCTTCAGCTACATCAGATGAATGTCCATCAGATGAATTGAAGTCTTAGATTCAGGCTTTCCCATCACTCAATTCAGTCTTGCTTGAGATGTGTCTTTTGGATTGGGTATATCAAAGAACTATTTCAGTGGTTTTAAACCCATTTCAACAACATCCTAGCTTGTGTGAACCTAAGAAGTTACTTCAACTACCTCAGGTATCATTTCCTTCTCTGTAAAATGGGGAAAAGTATGTCTTCAGCTCAATATACAGGGAGAGATTACTTAACTGATTCACAAATGTTTTCTGTTTGCCTATTATGTGCTAGGCAATATTCTACACGCTGGAGATACAGGTAGTGGTGACTAAACAGACTCCTTGTCCTTAAGTAGGAGAAATGAGAGTGCTGCAGAGGGCAGGGAGGAGACCTGATAGTGATACCCATGAGGTGTACTTGAGAGAAGATTGTTTAGAGAGGTTCTTCCACAGTGACATTTTGGGCAGAGGGATGAATGAACAGAAGTGTGAGCCATGGGTATATCTAGTATAAGTTGTTCCAATAAGAGGAAATAGATTGTTCCAATAAAGGGAAAAAGCAATGTCCATGGCAGAGAAATATAGCAGCAAAAAAACAGCAATGAAGATGAGAGTGTCAGGAGGCGGGGCCAAGATGGCTGACTAGGTAGAAGCTACCTCAGATCCCTCTTGCAACAAAGACTCGGAAACACAAGTGAATCGATCACATACATGACAATCTACAAACCCTGACCATCAAACACAGATCTAAAGAGTTGACCTGAGTGACGGAGACTGAGAACGAACAACCACGGGGAAGTAGCGACTCTTTTCGGAGCCTGGAGCAAGCGTCCCAGTCAGGAAACCTTTGTGCCGGGCTTTGGACTGGGCACAGGGGAGCCGAGCACGGCATCCTGAAAAGGCGCAAACACGGGACGCAGCCCTAGCCCCCAGAAGTGACATCGGGGTAAGCCCAGCCAGTGCAGGCAGGCAGCGCAGCGATGCGGCTGACAGGAGGAGAAGTCACCGGGAGGCAGCGACTGGTTTTGGAGCCTGGAGTACGGCGTCCCAGCCAGGGAAACTTGGCGCTGGGCTTTGGATTGGCAGCGCAAGAAGTGACCACGGTTTCTGAGACAGCACAAACACAGGATGTGGGCCTGACCCTCGGGGGCAATCTCGACCCAGCCAGTGCACACAGGCTACACACCCCTCAGGAATCTCAGATAAAACAGTAATCACCAAACAAGATAAGTAACTTTGTCTAAGTTCCAGGGTGCTACTCTCTCCTATTTATCTGAACCCTCCCCTCCCACTCCCAGGCAGCTTCATTAACATTGGGATTTCCGGAGCCAGAGAGTGAAGTACACTGCGGGTTTTCCTTTTTTTTGGTCTTTTCCTAACCCGTTCTTCTGGCCTGAGAGAAGGAGCTACAAAATACCCAGGGACCAAAAATCCTTCCCTAAGTGGACAAAAAATACAGAACCAGCTCCAGCCAAACGTATGTGATCCACAGTCTTGGGCTTTCATCCCTACGGGGAACAAGATGGCTATTATAATGCAAAGGCAATTCTGATAGGGATCTGACTGTAACTGTTTTAGCGGATTACTGGAAAGACAAGTTTCCCAGGTCTGATGTCTCTGCGTATTCAACAGAGCCCTCACTGACCCACAACAGGGAACTGAGGGCTGAAGCTCCCCCAGACCACCTAGCCTCTTGCCTTAGGCATCTAAGGATGATGACACCTAGCAATCTGTAGAGGAGGTACTTGCATTGGGGGCCTAAGGTACAGCTGCAGAGCCCACCCACCAAAGTGCTTTAGGAATAGAGACACACCTACCTCACTGACACTTGGGGGAAGCCTGTCAGCATCCTGCCCCCCTTGGAGTGTGAAACCCTGCTCCCCCAGAATTTGGTGCACACAACTATCACCACTACTTCTCTAGGTGGATAGGTGACAGTCTGCACCACACACTTGATGACCCCAAATCAGATTCTACTCAAGAATAGTGAATGGACTCTTAGGCTTATATATCTGGTAACAGCCCAAACCAGCTGGTAATAGGACATAAGTGATTCCAAGGCTATAACAATCAAGACAGTGCAATCTAGTAGCTCATCTATGCAAATGGAGATGTAGGAGTGAACGACAGACTTGTGGGTGTTAAATTAAAAGAGTCGTTGGGATCATAACCGGAGAATGCATAAAGTGGTAGGAGTCATGGGCCAGGGAACCATTTGACATTTGGAGAAAGAAATTGAAACCGTGGGGAAAAAAGAGCAGGCACACGTTTAGGAAAATCGGGAAAACAGATGTCATGGAAAACAACAAGTAGAAAGTTTAAAGAAAGATAGGTTGGTTGAAAAAACATTGTGAAATTCAGACGAGAAGTCCAGGAAGATAAAAACTGGGAAATACTCATTTAATTTGCTGGTTGGAAAGATATAGTAGAACTTAGAAGGAGTATTTTTAGTAGACTTGTGGGACTGAAGCCATGTTGGTATGGCTTGTTTTGAAAGTTGAGTATTTATCTCCCTGAGACACCTATGCTATATTGATTAGGTTGAGCAAAGCTGACATTTTTGCAATAAGAAGACTTTTGGTCCTTAAGAATGTTATATTCCCACACCCATTTAGTCTTATTATAAGACATAAATTTTTATTAAGGTGTAATTTCAAATTTCTCTATTTCTTTTACGTAACCTTTCTCCTCCTGGTCCCAGTCCCTGGCATACTCTGTTCAGTTTTCTGTCCCTGGAGTTTTGCATCTTCCACAATGTTATATAAATGGACCTCTACATTATGTAGTGTTTTGGAATTAGCTTCTTTCACTTAGCGAGATTTGCAGTTTAGGTCTAAATTCCAATTTAGAGGGGAAAATAGAAGCACAAATTAAGTAAAACCAAAATAACCAATGAAACAAGCCCAGAAGGTGGGATATTAGGGAGAAAACTGGTCCGGTCTTACCAACAACCAAATATTAGGAAAATAAAGCGGGTGGTGTTGGAGACTGTTCTAGATTTAAAGAGAGATATTAGATAGAAAAAGTACTGTAGGTAATTGATTTTGAGAAAAATGAAGAAATTTGAAGTCATTCCACTATTAGATAATATTAAGTACGTATTATTAATTTCGTTAGGTATCATGAAGTCCGTGGGTGGTGCAAAAAGTTTGTGTGGCACTACTGACCTGAAAGGTTTGTGGTTCGAACCCAGGAAGAGGCATCTTAGAAGACAGGCCTTGCAATCCACCTCTTAAAGAAAGAGCTCTACTCTGCACACATGGGTCACCATAAATTGGAATGGACTGGACTGGCAAGTAACAATAACAAGTTTATTGGAGAGCTGCCAGTACCCTTCTTGTAACTAGTACATGATTTGCAAAGATCTAATTTCTACAAACACTTCAGGCGCTCACAGTTTTGACAGGAATGAACAATCTTCCCTTTGATTCTTTGTTTTTTATAACCAGGGATAATTATTTTTGTCTCTAGGGTTGTAAATGTTCATTAGTAATTCTTTTCTTAAGAAAATCAACCCCCCACCGCCTGAATTCCACCATACTTTATTTATAAACCCAATGACTTATCAGATGACTTTGGAATCCAATATTAATGCCTGAATTAGGAACCCCAAAGGAGACAAGACAAGCAAGTCTAAAGTTGATAAATCTGTTTAATGTCTTGTATTCCTGAATCATTTCCTGTATCCAGAGCACATGCCACTTCTAATTCCTAGAATTTCTATATGAAATAGCATGTTGTATGAGTCCCTCACATGTTCCAAAGACATCCCTGTTCCTTCTGGCACCTCTGAAAACAGTCACTTTCCTAATTGCAAACAAGATTAGTAGCCTGCTGAAATTAGTTCTGTGTCTGGTAGTGCTATGGAGAAACAGCTGCCCCATGCTGTCCTTTCCTGGATATCATGAGAGAAAAAAGAGCTCTGTGTTTTCATCTTCAATTTGCCAGGCTAAGTTACGCTTGTTCTTAAGGAATTCCTCTCATATACAGTCAAAAGAAAATATTTTATTTTTCTAGTCCACTAACATACTCCAGTTGAGAACTACAGTAATCGTTGTATTGAAGGTCTTTCAGAGAAAGGCATAGGCATTGAATGCCCCTACCAGAAATTTGGAAGGCGTATTCTTACTGGAAAGAATGTGTAGACATTGAGGATGTTTTTGAGTTTGTGCCTTCCAAACTGCTTTAGAACCTGCCAATGCCTCACAGTTTACCTGAAGACGTATCTGAACATTTGTGTTACTGCTGGTTAATTATTATGGATAATTATTTTTATACCTTGTCAATAATCCTTTAGAAGTCAGTATGTAATGTGTATTATGCTAGGTATTTAGGTACATATTCTCATTTAGTTTTTTATACCAACCGTTTGAGGTGATATTATTGCCGTTTGTAATTTCGATCTGATGAAAATAGGCTCTAGGGAGGTTAACAAATTAGTAGCGTGTAACACTAAATACTGCTTAAACATTGAATACCAGAGAGGAAGACAACTGGATTGAATTATGTTGGGGAAATCAGCACCAAGTATTTTAGAAGTATGAAGGCAAAAGCTTCTAAGTGGATGCAGCTCAGATATTGAACTGTTGTTTTAAGAAAATGGGAGAAAAAGAATTTGGGTTTCTGATAGACCACAGAGGCTAATGGTCATAAGGGCCATAGATACAGGTCAGTATGTAAATCTGCCCTACATGGAGACATAGGGAAAGCCCCAGCATGTGACTCTAATGGCCTAGATATCTGAAAGATGACACTGGTCTTGTTAAAGCCTATTAGTGATCAAGAAAAGAGGCCTAAAAACTAAAGGCCGTCGAAGAGGGTGAAATGCATTAAAAATAAAAATTTTTGGTGACGAGTAAATGTGTTCAGATCAGACTTGGTAAAGCATACTTTTTGCATCCCAGGGACAAAGCTGGATGCTGGGGAGGAGGGTGAACAGGGAGGCAAATTTTATATACAAGGAACCCGGTGTTTGGGGATTTGTGGGAAGACAAACACTCTACCAGCTTTCAGTTGGAGAACCCCCATATTCCTCACATGCCACATGACACTGGCTCCATCTTCTAAGACAAAGTCTCAAGTGAATCACTGTGCATTTGCCCAGGTGAGGAGGATGGTGGATGAGGAAGTTTTGTGATAATCAGCATGAGTGTGGTAAGTCATTTTTGGAATTGCATGCAGATGGCATTTTGGTTGAGAAATCAGTACATCGTCCCACTTCCCCTTGTAAATGGGTGGCTAGCTCTTATAAAAGGACACTCTACCAGCCTGCTGCCATCCTACTGACACTCAGTTGGGCACTGGCTTTGAGACCGTGGTGAGTGCAATACTTGCAGGGCATTTTTGGATAATTGGGCAGTATAAGGATTTTAACTGGTGGTGGATTCTTTTGTTTTAGAAAATAATGCTTAAGCTTTGTGGAAATCAAGACGATAAATTTTGTGGAGGGCAGGTGTCATTACATGATATTTTAGCTTCTCTTTGGTGAGCTTTGTTGACGTTCATATGGGAAATGAAGATAAAGGGGCAGTCATATAGGAAGAAGAATAAGGAATAAGAAATGAAGTTATGTCCCACATTTCAGTTTGTTTCCAAAGATTTGCTTCTCTGGGTACTAGCCCTTAGAACTTCATTTGAGCATTTGCAGTTTTTCCCAAAGAACCCATGGCAAGATCAGTTAGGCTTTCAGTCAGGGTTTCATGGCAGATGATATTGGTAGCAATTTGTTTTGGGATTGCTGAGAAGTTTACAAGTCGGGTATCCTTTCTCTAGATAACATTTAAATTCAGCCCTACCTAGTGCTACGTCGATATAGGATATATTTATGTTTTTAGAAATGGTAGAGTGAGAAAAAAGCCAAAAAAGAATGAGAGATGATGGGAAGTGTCTTAGTTTTCTGCTCTGCCATAACAGAAATACCACAAATACCTGGCTTTAAAGAACAGGATTTTATATTCTTGCAATTCTGGAGGCTAAGAGTCCAAGTCAGGGTCTCAGCCCTGTTGAGACATTCCTTGTTTGTAGGCCTGGGTGTTCCTTGGTTGTTTGACTTATAGATGATCCTCAAGGGACGCCTGTCTTCCCCTGTGTATGCATCTCTGGGTCTAATCTGATCTTTTTTATACATCGGAAGCGATTAGACTTGGAAGCCACTTCACTCAGGTATGCTTTGATTAACATGACAAAGAAAACTCTATTTCTAAATAGAATTACAAACATAGGTATAACCAGTAGCGGTTGAGTGGATTCTGACTTCCAGTGACATATAGAACAGAAAAGAATTGCCCCACAGAGTTTCCAAAGAGCCCCTGAGGATTTGAACTGCCCACCGTTGGCTTAGTGGCTGTAGCTCTTATCCACTATGCCACCAGGGTTTTCACCATAGGTATAGGCGTGAGAATTCCAACTGATATATTTGGGAAACACAATTCAATCCATAGCAGGAAACGATGCTAAGAGGGAAGAGGGAAAAGCTACAGAGTTATGAATATTTTGTTGGGGACTAGATGAATATTGACTGAACTCATTCAAAGGATACTGCCTTGCTTAGCCAGCAAGAGTGTCACTACAGTCAACACTGTTATGCGTTGATTTTCAGATTCCCAGAGACTCCGGAAAGATGTCTTACTATCAGCAGCAGTGTAAGCAGCCCTGCCTGCCACCTCCTGTGGTGTGCCCACCTAAGTGCCCTGTGGTGTGCCCACCTAAGTGCCCTGAGCCATGCCCACCTGTGTGTTGCCTTCCTCCGCCATGCCCACCTGTGTGTTGCCCTCCTCCACCATGCCCACCTGTGTGTTGTCCTCCTCCGCCATGCCCACCTGTGTGTTGCCCTCCTCCACCATGCCAGCAGTAATGCCCTCCTGTGTTGCCACTCCAACCCTGCCAGCAGAAGTGTGTACCCAAAATCAAGTAACAACACCAGAATTCATCAGAATCATGAAATGATGTGATCCAGTGGCTCTTCCCAGTCTCTGGACTCCATCCTCCTCCCTCAGCCATGGTGACAGACTACATCTTCCCTAACCTTCCTTCTGAGACAAGAGCTGATGGAGAAAAGGCTTCCTTCTGAGACAAGAGCTGATGGAGAGAAGGCTTAGATCCTGAAGTTGATATCATGTCACTGGAAAATGAGGAACAGGTTCAACATCTACATTCTTGCATTGAAGCTTTGCCTGATCTCTCTTTGGCATCTGTTATCTAATTTAGGCAGTGATCTCTATCCTATAAAGAGTTTGTCCTGTTTCTCCTTCTTCAATAAAGTACATGTTTCGTGGTTGAGCCTACATTGCTTTTGTTTTCATTTTGCATTTTTACACTCTTCCTTCAGCTACATCAGATGAATGTCCATCAGATGAATTGAAGTCTTAGATTCAGGCTTTCCCATCACTCAATTCAGTCTTGCTTGAGATGTGTCTTTTGGATTGGGTATATCAAAGAACTATTTCAGTGGTTTTAAACCCATTTCAACAACATCCTAGCTTGTGTGAACCTAAGAAGTTACTTCAACTACCTCAGGTATCATTTCCTTCTCTGTAAAATGGGGAAAAGTATGTCTTCAGCTCAATATACAGGGAGAGATTACTTAACTGATTCACAAATGTTTTCTGTTTGCCTATTATGTCCTAGGCAATATTCTACACGCTGGAGATACAGGTAGTGGTGACTAAACAGACTCCTTGTCCTTAAGTAGGAGAAATGAGAGTGCTGCAGAGGGCAGGGAGGAGACCTGATAGTGATACCCATGAGGTGTACTTGAGAGAAGATTGTTTAGAGAGGTTCTTCCACAGTGACATTTTGGGCAGAGGGATGAATGAACAGAAGTGTGAGCCATGGGTATATCTAGTATAAGTTGTTCCAATAAGAGGAAATAGATTGTTCCAATAAAGGGAAAAAGCAATGTCCATGGCAGAGAAATATAGCAGCAAAAAAACAGCAATGAAGATGAGAGTGTCAGGAGGCGGGGCCAAGATGGCTGACTAGGTAGAAGCTACCTCAGATCCCTCTTGCAACAAAGACTCGGAAACACAAGTGAATCGATCACATACATGACAATCTACAAACCCTGACCATCAAACACAGATCTAAAGAGTTGACCTGAGTGACGGAGACTGAGAACGAACAACCACGGGGAAGTAGCCTGGAGCAAGCGTCCCAGTCAGGAAACCTTTGTGCCGGGCTTTGGACTGGGCACAGGGAAGCCGAGCACGGCATCCTGAAAAGGCGCAAACACGGGACGCAGCCCTAGCCCCCAGAAGTGACATCGGGGTAAGCCCAGCCAGTGCAGGCAGGCAGCGCAGCGATGCGGCTGACAGGAGGAGAAGTCACCGGAAGGCAGCGACTGGTTTTGGAGCCTGGAGTACGGCGTCCCAGCCAGGGAAACTTGGCACTGGGCTTTGGATTGGCAGCGCAAGAAGTGACCACGGTTTCTGAGACAGCACAAACACAGGATGTGGGCCTGACCCTCGGGGGCAATCTCGACCCAGCCAGTGCACACAGGCTACACACCCCTCAGGAATCTCAGATAAAACAGTAATCACCAAACAAGATAAGTAACTTTGTCTAAGTTCCAGGGTGCTACTCTCTCCTATTTATCTGAACCCTCCCCTCCCACTCCCAGGCAGCTTCATTAACATTGGGATTTCCGGAGCCAGAGAGTGAAGTACACTGCGGGTTTTCCTTTTTTTTGGTCTTTTCCTAACCCGTTCTTCTGGCCTGAGAGAAGGAGCTACAAAATACCCAGGGACCAAAAATCCTTCCCTAAGTGGACAAAAAATACAGAACCAGCTCCAGCCAAACGTATGTGATCCACAGTCTTGGGCTTTCATCCCTACGGGGAACAAGATGGCTATTATAATGCAAAGGCAATTCTGATAGGGATCTGACTGTAACTGTTTTAGCGGATTACTGGAAAGACAAGTTTCCCAGGTCTGATGTCTCTGCGTATTCAACAGAGCCCTCACTGACCCACAACAGGGAACTGAGGGCTGAAGCTCCCCCAGACCACCTAGCCTCTTGCCTTAGGCATCTAAGGATGATGACACCTAGCAATCTGTAGAGGAGGTACTTGCATTGGGGGCCTAAGGTACAGCTGCAGAGCCCACCCACCAAAGTGCTTTAGGAATAGAGACACACCTACCTCACTGACACTTGGGGGAAGCCTGTCAGCATCCTGCCCCCCTTGGAGTGTGAAACCCTGCTCCCCCAGAATTTGGTGCACACAACTATCACCACTACTTCTCTAGGTGGATAGGTGACAGTCTGCACCACACACTTGATGACCCCAAATCAGATTCTACTCAAGAATAGTGAATGGACTCTTAGGCTTATATATCTGGTAACAGCCCAAACCAGCTGGTAATAGGACATAAGTGATTCCAAGGCTATAACAATCAAGACAGTGCAATCTAGTAGCTCATCTATGCAAATGGAGATGTAGGAGTGAACGACAGACTTGTGGGTGTTAAATTAAAAGAGTCGTTGGGATCATAACCGGAGAATGCATAAAGTGGTAGGAGTCATGGGCCAGGGAACCATTTGACATTTGGAGAAAGAAATTGAAACCGTGGGGAAAAAAGAGCAGGCACACGTTTAGGAAAATCGGGAAAACAGATGTCATGGAAAACAACAAGTAGAAAGTTTAAAGAAAGATAGATTGGTTGAAAAAACATTGTGAAATTCAGACGAGAAGTCCAGGAAGATAAAAACTGGGAAATACTCATTTAATTTGCTGGTTGGAAAGATATAGTAGAACTTAGAAGGAATATTTTTAGTAGACTTGTGGGACTGAAGCCATGTTGGTATGGCTTGTTTTGAAAGTTGAGTGTTTATCTCCCTAAGACACCTATGCTATATTGATTAGGTTGAGCAAAGCTGACATTTTTGCAATAAGAAGCCTTTTGGTCCTTAAGAATGTTATATTCCCACACCCATTTAGTCTTATTATAAGACATAAATTTTTATTAAGGTGTAATTTCAAATTTCTCTATTTCTTTTACGTAATCTTTCTCCTCCTGGTCCCAGTCCCTGGCATACTCTGTTCAGTTTTCTGTCCCTAGAATTTTGCATCTTTCACAGTGTTATATAAATGGAACTCTACATTATGTAGTGTTTTGAAATTGGCTTCTTTCACTTAGCGAGATTTGCAGTTTAGGTCTAAATTCCAATTTAGAGGGGAAAATAGAAGCACAAATTAAGTAACACCAAATTAACCAATGAAGCAAATCTAGAAGGTGGGATATTAGGGAGAAAACTCGTCTGATCTCACCAACAACTAAATATCAGGAAAATAAAGAGGATGGTATTGGACACTGTTCTAGATTTAAAGAGAGATATGAGATAGAAAAAGTATTGTAGGTAAATGATTTTGAGAAAAATGAAGAAATTTGAAGTCATTCCACTGTTAAATAATATTAAGTACATATTATTAATTTCGTTAGGTGTCATGAAGTCCGTGAGTGGTGCAAAAAGTTTGTGTGGCACTACTGACCTGAAAGGTTTGTGGTTCGAACCCAGGAAGAGGCATCTTAGAAGACAGGCCTTGCAATCTACCTCTTAAAGAAAGAGCTGTAATGTGCACACATGGGTCACCATAAATTGGAATGGACTCCACTGGCAAGTAAGAATAACAAGTTTATTGGAGAGCCACCAGCAACCTTCATGTAATTAGTACATGATTTGCAAAGATTTAATTTCTACAATTTCCTCAGGCGCTCACATTTTTGATAGGAATGTACAATCTTCCCTTTGATTCTTTGTTTTTTATAACCAGAGATAATCATTTTTGTCTCTAGAGTTGTAAATGTTCTTTACTAATTCTTTTCTTAAGAAAATCAACCCCCCACCCCCTGAATTCCACCATACTTTATTTATAAACCATTATCAGATGACTTTGGAATCCAACATTAATGCCTGAATTAGGAACCCCAAAGGAGACAAGACAAGCAAGTCTAAAGTTGATAAATCTGTTTAATGTCTTGTATTCCTGAATCATTTCCTGTATCCAGAGCACATGCCACTTCTAATTCCTAGAATTTCTATATGAAATAGCATGTTGTATGAGTCCCTCACATGTTCCAAAGACATCCCTGTTCCTTCTGGCACCTCTGAAAACAGTCACTTTCCTAATTGCAAACAAGATTAGTAGCCTGCTGAAATTAGTTCTGTGTCTGGTAGTGCTATGGAGAAACAGCTGCCCCATGCTGTCCTTTCCTGGATATCATGAGAGAAAAAAGAGCTCTGTGTTTTCATCTTCAATTTGCCAGGCTAAGTTACGCTTGTTCTTAAGGAATTCCTCTCATATACAGTCAAAAGAAAATATTTTATTTTTCTAGTCCACTAACATACTCCAGTTGAGAACTACAGTAATCGTTGTATTGAAGGTCTTTCAGAGAAAGGCATAGGCATTGAATGCCCCTACCAGAAATTTGGAAGGCGTATTCTTACTGGAAAGAATGTGTAGACATTGAGGATGTTTTTGAGTTTGTGCCTTCCAAACTGCTTTAGAACCTGCCAATGCCTCACAGTTTACCTGAAGACGTATCTGAACATTTGTGTTACTGCTGGTTAATTATTATGGATAATTATTTTTATACCTTGTCAATAATCCTTTAGAAGTCAGTATGTAATGTGTATTATGCTAGGTATTTAGGTACATATTCTCATTTAGTTTTTTATACCAACCGTTTGAGGTGATATTATTGCCGTTTGTAATTTCGATCTGATGAAAATAGGCTCTAGGGAGGTTAACAAATTAGTAGCGTGTAACACTAAATACTGCTTAAACATTGAATACCAGAGAGGAAGACAACTGGATTGAATTATGTTGGGGAAATAAGCACCAAGTATTTTAGAAGTATGAAGGCAAAAGCTTCTAAGTGGATGCAGCTCAGATATTGAACTGTTGTTTTAAGAAAATGGGAGGAAAAGGATTTGGGTTTCTGATAGACCACAGTGGCTAATGGTCATAAGGGCCATAGATACAGGTCAGTATGTAAATCTGCCCTACATGGAGACATAGGGAAAGCCCCAGCATGTGACTCTAATGGCCTAGATATCTGAAAGATGACACTGGTCTTGTTAAAGCCTATTAGTGATCAAGAAAAGAGGCCTAAAAGCTAAAGGCCGTCGAAGAGTGTGAAATGTATTAAAAATAAAAATTTTTGGTGACGAGTAAATGTGTTCAGATCAGACTTGGTAAAGCATACTTTTTGCATCCCAGGCACAAAACTGGATGCTGGGGAGGAAGGTGAATAGGGAGGCAAATTTTATATACAAGGAACCCGGTGTTTGGGGATTTGTGGGAAGACAAACACTCTACCAGCTTTCAGTTGGAGAACCCCCATATTCCTCACATGCCACATGACACTGGCTCCATCTTCTAAGACAAAGTCTCAAGTGAATCACTGTGCATTTGCCCAGGTGAGGAGGATGGTGGATGAGGAAGTTTTGTGATAATCAGCATGAGTGTGGTAAGTCATTTTTGGAATTGCATGCAGATGGCATTTTGGTTGAGAAATCAGTACATCGTCCCACTTCCCCTTGTAAATGGGTGGCTAGCTCTTATAAAAGGACACTCTACCAGCCTGCTGCCATCCTACTGACACTCAGTTGGGCACTGGCTTTGAGACCGTGGTGAGTGCAATACTTGCAGGGCATTTTTGGATAATTGGGCAGTATAAGGATTTTAACTGGTGGTGGATTCTTTTGTTTTAGAAAATAATGCTTAAGCTTTGTGGAAATCAAGACGATAAATTTTGTGGAGGGCAGGTGTCATTACATGATATTTTAGCTTCTCTTTGGTGAGCTTTGTTGACGTTCATATGGGAAATGAAGATAAAGGGGCAGTCATATAGGAAGAAGAATAAGGAATAAGAAATGAAGTTATGTCCCACATTTCAGTTTGTTTCCAAAGATTTGCTTCTCTGGGTACTAGCCCTTAGAACTTCATTTGAGCATTTGCCGTTTTTCCCGAAGAACCCATGGGCAAGATCAGTTAGACTTTCAGTCAGGGTTTCATGGCAGATGATATTGGTAGCAATTTGTTTTGGGATTGCTGAGAAGTTTACAAGTCGGGTATCCTTTCTCTAGATAACATTTAAATTCAGCCCTACCTAGTGCTACGTCAATATAGGATATATTTATGTTTTTAGAAATGGTAGAGTGAAAAAAAAGCCAAAAAAGAATGAGAGATGATGGGAAGTGTCTTAGTTTCCTGGTCTGCCATAACAGAAATACTACAAATAGGTAGCTTTAAAGAACAGGAATTTATATTCTCGCAATTCTGGAGGCTAAGGGTCCAAGTCAGGGTCTCGGTCCTGTTGATACCTTCCTTGTTTGTAGGCCTGGGTGTTCCTTGGTTGTTTGACTTATAGATGATCCTCATGTGACACCTGTCTTCCCCTGTGTATGCATCTCTGTGTCTAATCTGATCTTTTTTATAAATCGGAAGTGATTAGATTTGGAAGCCACTTCACTCAGGTATACTTTGATTAGGATGACAAAGAAAACTCTATTTCTAAATGGAATTACAAACATAGGTATAACCAGTAGCAGTTGAGTGGATTCTGACTTCCAGGGACATATAGATCAGAAAAGAATTGCCCCACAGAGTTTCCAAAGAGCCCCTGAGGATTTGAACTGCCCACCTTTGGGTTAGTGGCTGTAGTTCGCATCCACTATGCCACCAGGGTTTTCACCATAGGTATAGGCGTGAGAATTCCAACTTATATATTTGGGAAACACAATTCAATCCATAGCAGGAAACGATGCTAAGAGGGAAGAGGGAAAATCTACAGAGGTATGAATATTTTGTTGGGGACTAGATGAATATTGACTGAACTCATTTAAAGGATACTGACTTGCTTAACCAGCAAGAGTGTCACTACAGTCAACACTGTTATGCGTTGATTTTCAGATTCCCAGAGACTCCGGAACGATGTCTTACTATCAGCAGCAGTGTAAGCAGCTCTGCCTGCCACCTCTTGTGGTGTGCCCACCTAAGTGCCCTGTGGTGTGCCCACCTAAGTGCCCTGTGGTGTGCCCACCTAAGTGCCCTGAGCCATGCCCACCTGTGTGTTGCCCTCCTCCGCCATGCCCACCTGTGTGTTGTCCTCCTCCGCCATGCCCACCTGTGTGTTGCCCTCCTCCACCATGCCAGCAGTAATGCCCTCCTGCGTTGCCACTCCAACCCTGCCAGCAGAAGTGTGTACCCAAAATCAAGTAACAACACCAGAATTCATCAGAATCATGAAATGATGTGATCCAGTGGCTTTTCCCAGTCTCTGGACTCCATCCTCCTCCCTCAGCCATGGTGACAGACTACATCTTCCCTAACCTTCCTTCTGAGACAAGAGCTGATGGAGAAAAGGCTTAGATCCTGAAGTTGATATCATGTTACTGGAAAATGAGGAACAGGTTCAACATCCACATTCTTGCACTGAAGCTTTGCCTGATCTCTCTTTGGCATCTGTTATCTAATTTAGGCAGTGATCTCTATCCTATAAAGAGTTTATCCTGTTTCTGCTTCTTCAATAAAGTACATGTTTCGTGGTTGAGCCTACATTGCTTTTGTTTTCATTTTGCATTTTTACACTCTTCCTTCAGCTACATCAGACGAATGTCCATCAGATGAATTGAAGTCTTAGATTCAGGCTTTCCCATCACTCAATTCAGTCTTGCTTGAGATGTGTCTTTTGGATTGGGTATATCAAAGAACTATTTCAGTGGTTTTAAACCCATTTCAACAACATCCTAGCTTGTGTGAACCTAAGAAGTTACTTCAACTACCTCAGGTATCATTTCCTCTTCTGTAAAATGGGGAAAAGAATGTCTTCAGCTCAATATACAGGTAGAGATTACTTAACTGATTCACAAATGTTTTCTGTTTGCCTATTATGTGCTAGGCAATATTCTACATGCTGGAGATAGTGGTACTGGTGCCCAAACAGAGTCCTTGTTCTTAAGTAGGGGAAATGAGAGTGCTGCAGAGGGGCATGGAGGAGAGCTGAGAGTGATACACATGAAGTGTACTTGAGAGAAGATTGTTTAGACATGTTCTTCACAGTGACATTTCGGGCAGAGACATGAATGAACAGAAGAGTGATCTACGGGTATATCCAGGATAGATTGTTTCAATAAGAGGGAGTAGAAAGTTACAGGGCAGAGCAATATAGCAGCAAAAAAACAGCAACGGAGATTAGAGTGTCAGCAAATGAGGTTGAAGAGGTTGGGTCTGTAGGACATAGTAATAATTTTGGTATTCATCCAAGGTTTGTCAGCTGTATTAAGCCGATGGTCACATGCCTAAATTTTTGTAATAATACTCTACGGTCATATGTATTTTCTTCTGTGTATTGCATTTCAGCTAAAAATACATGTTTGTTCAAAGCTATTAACAAAAGAGATGAAAAGAACTGATGAATAAGTTCAAATTCTAACAAAATAAAACCTTATCTGAGGGGTAATCAAATGCAAAGTAAGTCTAGTTGTTTTCCTATCTTAAAGGGAATTCAAATTTATTGCTTCTCATCATATCATAGCCAGCAATTCTGTATAGGGAATTTTGTACTTGTTGTGATCCAAGCTCTGAAAAGAATGTTGAAACGTAGTCTTTATTCAAGGCTGCACGGAATAACTCCAAGTGATTGTCATTAATGGCAAACTCTTGAAAAGGACTCTAGTCTAATATTTTTGACAGAAAACTTATAAACTAGAGCTTATGTGGTTAATAATTCTAAATTGAGCACTCATGTAATTAAACCCAAATTCAAGAAAGAGAATGTTAACAACCCTTTAAAAGACCCTTCGTTTCCTTCACCACTAGAGGTAACCACTATCCTGACCCTTAATGTAATCACTTTGTTGCTTTTCTTTGTTTTTTGTATATTTTTTACACCAATATATCCAAATACAAAGTGTTGAGTCCATTCCGATTCATAATGACTCTATTGGACAGAGTAGATCTGCCCTGTAGAGATTCCAAGAAGCACCTGGTGGATTCAAACTGCTGAGCTTTTTGTTAGGAGATGTAGCACTTAACCATGAAGTTTTGTCGTGAAAAACAGGTGAAGTTGTGCACTAAAGATTAGTAGGTAAACTCAATGTAGCCCGTGTATACCTAGTGTAATGGTTAATCCGACCCTGATTCATGCCCCTGCTTTTCTTGCTCTGCTGTACTAAGCTTCTCATGTACTCCTGATATAAGATGAAGGGGCAGCTCTGCCAAAGCACAACTGCAGTGGAGCTTGGAGGCAGCAATTCCCAGACTGGCTTTTATAACTAAATAAAGCTACACCATTACAGCCTAGGCACTGCATCTAGTCCTCTGAACTAAGGAGTCCTCCTGTGAATATGAATTTTTCCAACACTGATGGTGACTGTAGGGTAATGCTATTCATCTATATGCAAATCTTCCCTAATGGAATCAGCTTTGCTCTTCCCCGAAGCATGCTGGTGCTGAATTTGGGATGGACTTGGGCTAAGGTACAAGGTCAGGAGGGGCATGACTGGGCCAGCGGCCAAGGCCGAAGAATACCTTAGCAACAAGAAGGAAAACATCTGGGCCATGGCGTGAAGTCCTTGGGAACACTGACTGCCCAAGGATGTGGAAGAAAACAATGAGCCTTGGTCCCAGCTGGAATGGTATATAAGATTGGGACCCTTGGTAGGTGGTTGTAGAAAATGCTCCAGACAGCCACCCCTGGAGAAAGCAGCTGCTTGCCTGTGTCAGTAAGTTTCCCTGAAGGTATGAATCTGGAAAGGGGTATGTGTCAGTTCTTTTGATTATCTGCCAGGACACATAGCGAGGGTCTTTCCTTGCTGGGGCTGTCCCCCGACAAGTGATGTAGTCAGCGGAAATCCGAAGGGCACACCATGCCTTTCCT
This sequence comes from Elephas maximus indicus, assembly GCF_024166365.1. NCBI lineage: Eukaryota > Metazoa > Chordata > Mammalia > Proboscidea > Elephantidae > Elephas > Elephas maximus. The sequence goes on along the minus strand of NC_064821.1, from coordinate 188,761,257 downwards.
TGTTTGGGGAAAAGCAGGCTACTCTGGGGAAGACCCGAGGGTGGCCAGGTATGCATGCCCTGGGAACACTAGCCCAGGCTATTGATGCCTGGGGACCTGTGCTTGGGTATGGGGACACCCTGAAAATGCCACAGGATTGTTGCAATTACTACAGTCTTTGCATGTTGACAAAGAAAAGACGGCTGTTCGTGTTTTGGTTCTGGGAGTTGTGTGACTGCTATTTTGGGAATGGCAATATTCATGGGAGGCCCCAAAGCAAAAACCAGATTGCCCTGCCAAGGCAGCTTGTGTGGGGTGGCTTCTACTGGCATCATTGAGAGGGGCATCCGATGCAGAGCCAGCCACTGGGGCCCTAATAAGGCAGCTAGAAGCAGAGCTGCAACTGGAGGATTTGTCCGTAGCATATTCCTCCTCCACTGCAATATTAGTGTCCCATTAGTGGAAGCAAGAGGCATCTTTGGGGGAAATCCCAGGGTGGCCAGCGACCTCTATGTGGGGAGGTCTGGCCAATAAGATTTTCTGTGGGAGAAATCCCGGATGGCCAGCGAAGCCTGGCTAGATCAGTCAGTAGAGCGTGAGACTGGAGCTACTTGAAGGGGATAAACAGGTCCCTGGCTCTGAGAACACCCTGTAACACCCAGTGCAAAGTAAGGGTTAAAACAGCAGGGGAAAAATGGGGGAAAAAAAAAAGGGAGTAAAAAGCCCTTCAAGATAGCTTGTATTGAGTGACCTTGAAGAGAACTCAGAATTCAGTGATAGCTACCCGGCCAAGAAAACTGAACAGCAACCTAGCTGCAGCTGCAATGGTAAGGGGAAAATAAAAGTGGGGGGCCCACCTCCAGGTTACCAGGCAACTGGGCTGGACCCATGCTTGGGCTTGGTGTGGTGATGTGGCTCCACAAATGAGTGAGGGCTCTGCCAGCTTTTCCCAGACCTTCTTTCAGAAATGATTAAGAATGATCATTTCTTAAGAGCGGATTAAGCCTGATTTTTTTGTCGGCAGCGAGGAACAAAGGCCTTGTGTTACAATTAAAGTCCAGTGAGGTATATTTTTGGTCTGAGGTCACCATCATTGAGACACTTACACCAGCCTGACTATGGATAAGTCCCTTGGGACCCCTACAAGTCCTTATTGTATGTACTGATGAAGATGATGTATTAATGCACACCTTTGTAAACTTTTGCCTCCAAGTCCTGATGGGAATTGCTGTAGTTAGGGCCATATTTAGAGGGCGCAAGTGACTTGGGCAATAGCTAATTGACTGGCCATTCAACCTGGCCACTGACAACCCTCGGACTGAGATAGAAAGCAAGCCCCAATGGAGATGAAACATCTGGACAATAAATAAATAAATAAATAAATAAATTCTGCCCCTGAGAATTTTTGTTCCTTGTGTGGATAGTCATCAGAAAAGTCTCTATGCTGAGAGTGGGAAACAGCCAAAGAACAGACCGGCCTTAACCAGCAGACTGCAGAGGCTGAAGCACTGTCTGCTCCAGGGTAAAGAGGTGTGCAATCGACCAACTTCTGGATTTAAGAGAGGACCATCCATGGAGATTCAAAACACCCTCATAGACTGGGCCTACATGCATGGACTGCCACTGTCATCAGAAAACGCTGCATAACACAGGAAAGCTGACTCACCTACCAGACCCTGGCCAAGGCTAAAACCTGTACAGGGACAGATTCCCGAGCCAACAGGCAAGGGGGTTCTTGGCAGTTAAATCATAATGGGGCTTTTTATCTTATACAGAGGCTTCCACTGGATCTTGAATGAACTCTTCACACTCTTCTCACCCCAAGACATAGGGGCAATTGAATACTTCAACGGATAGGTTTAAGTGGCCGATAAGAGGGCAGAAGACAACCCCGGCCTGGACCATCCATCTCAGAAAAGCAGCCTGGGGTGTCAATGCAGCACTTCCCTGCAAGGGCATTTCTTGTTTGTGCCATATGTTCTATCAAAATGTCTATTCTATAAAATGTGTTGCTTTGGTGTAGAATTGTTCCTGACAAAAGATCTGGGTTCCACAAAGGCATTGGCCAGAGCCCATGAGAGGAGGCCAAGCCCAAGACTCCCCCCACTGAGAGGTGGGAGTGTCCCTCACCCTTTGACTAGGGGTGTGGCCAAGGTACACCACAGGTATAGGAATCCCTCTGTTGGGTGTCAGGGGAACTGAGGCCACACATTTAAATGATTATACACTGGACCCCCACTAACAGCTATTGATGGGTACGTGGCTGGGGCTGTCAGGGTGTGTCAAGTCAAACTAGTGCTACAGATTGGAAGGCTACCTCCAAAGGCCTACAAAGTTAACCAGCTCTGATACAGGAATACATTCTGGGAAGAGATATCTTGTTGAGGCTGGAGCTATAGACCTCTGGTGAGTTCCATCTGCAAGTGAAAGCCGTAAAAGCTGTAGTAGAAGTTAAAGCTAAATGGTCCCCTGTGCAGTTGCACTCCCCCGCTCGGGTCAGGACCCTTAAGCAGTACCACCTTCCTGGTGGGCACCTAGAAATCATTGAGGCCATGCAGGAGCTATACCCAGTGGGGATTCTGAGACCTGCCAAGAGCTCCTTCAGTAGTCCTGTCTAGACAATGTGCAAGCTGCATGGCTCCTGGAAAATGACAGTAGACTACTGGGAATTGAGTAAGGTGACTCCCCCTTATTTGCAGCTATACCCAACATCACACAGCTGTTGGAGCAAAAGGGGAGGCACTGGGCACTTACCACTTTGTGCTTTACTTGGCTAATTCTTTCTTTAGCATCCCTCCACACTCAGACAGCCAGGACCAGTTTGCCTTCAGTTGGGAGGTGAGGCAGTGGACTTTCACCGTGCTCCCAAAAGGGTACCTGTGTAGTCCCACCATACACCGTGGCATGGTTGTCACTGGCCTCAAGTGGTGGAGTTTAAGAGATTAGGTGACCATATTCCACTATATTGCTGATGTCATGCTGACCTCTGACTCATTTGCTTCTTTATAGACTGTAGCTTGTGAGGTAGTCAGGGGCCTTCAGTCACGGGGATGGGCAGTGAATGAGGGAAAAACACAGGGGCCTGGTTTGTTGGTCAAATACTTGGGTCTTATCTAGTTGGGGAAGACACAAGTGATGCCTGAAGAAGTGATAGATAAAGCCCAAGCCTACCCCTGTGCAGAAACTGTGAAGCAACTAAAGGCAATTGCCAGGCTCCTGGAGTACTAGCAACACTTCATATCCCATGTAGCCCACACCCAATGTCCCCTCTATAGTTTACTGAAGAAAGGAAGGGAGAACAAAATTGGGGAGAGATCTAGAAAGTGAGGGTATAAGAAAAGAGACAGAGATTGTGAAAAAAGGAGCAGTGTGGGACTGAGAGACAGAGGAAGAGGAGGCCTTCCAGCAGGCGAAGGTCACTGTAAAACAAATACAGGCTTTAGGAGTGTTAATATAAGGTCAGCCGTGCCAACTGGACATAGCCTGTTACCCCGACAGGTACGGGTAGGGCCTGTGGCAATGGCAAAGCAACAAGAGAGTGCTACTGGGATTTTGGCCTCAGTTGTGGTGAGGAGCAAAAGACAGGCACAGCATTTTGGAGAAAGTCACGCGCAGTGTATAATACCCTACTGCACGTGGAAGCAAGTTCTTATAAAGGGTCAAGTTCACCTTCACTAGGAGCATCGGAAGAGGACTAATACCTCTTTTCCCCTCAGAGTGATGGGTTGGATCCCTGACAACAGTGTGCTAGAATCCTGCTAGTTGTTGCCAATAGTTGGTTAAGGAAGCCAATCAAAGCCTACGGGCAGGGCCATACCCACTGCCTAAGGGGTGTCTTTGGACGTGTGGCTTGCACGGGGGGCCTTAACTGCCCTACAACTGGATGGGGTGCTACACCTGGGGGGGGGTTGTACATAGCTGCTAATATTTACACCACCCTCCCCAGTGTTCCCAGCAATTGGGAAACTCTAACAGCCCAGCTCAGGTACCAGTGTACATCATGGTAGTTTTGCCCCTTGTCCCAGTTTTTGCCCCAGGCCACCACTACACATGTGGAGAAGCTGGTAGAGGTGCTAGCCAGACATACCACAACTATACTTAACAACACCAGGTGGGCTATCATTCTTCTGAATGGGGAGACTCAATAAATACAAAAGGTCGCTTCAGAGTAGGATGGCCGTTGACATCCTGACCTCCACCCAGGGTCCTGTGCCACAATAAAAACCGAACGTTGCATGCATACCTCTGATGCCTCTAAATTGTGTCTTTGGCTCTGCAGGACTTGCAGCAACACATCCCTCCTATATCAAACGTGACTTCACTGACCCTGTCTCCTGCTGTCTGCAATCCCTCTCGTCTGCCTGGAGGACAGGCTTCTGAATGATATTGGGACTCGTATTACTATGTGTTCTCCTGTGTTGCTGGTTATACTAAGTATGTGGTCTGGTTTCACAACGCTCCTCTGCTTCCAAAGTCTGAGGGCTATTGCAGAAGAGGGGGTGGTAAGATTGTAAGGACATTGGCAGGGTATGCACAGGTGGATTGTAGGGTAATGCTATTCAGCTTATACACCCCCTCTCTAATGCAATCAGCTTTGTTCTTCTCCGAAGCATGCTGGGGATGAATACAGGATGGACTGGGGCTTTGGTAAAAGGCTGGGAATGGCATGACTGGGCCAGCAGCCAATGCTGAAGAATGCCTTAGCAACAAGAAGGAAAACAACTGAACCTGAATGTGAAGTCCCTGGGGATACTGCGTGCCCAAGGAAACGAGAGGAAATACACTGAGCCTTGACTAGGACAATCATATAGTCTACTATGCTGGGAATGACAACTTGAAGAGGATCGGTCTTCCGTTCATCGTTAAAAAGGATGTTTCACGATCTATCCTGAAGTACAACACTGTCACTTATAGGATAATATCCATAAGCCTACAAGGAAGACCAGTTAATACGAATATTTTTCAAATTTATGCACCAACCGCTAGGGCCAAAGATGAAGAAATAGAAGATTTTTTTAGCTGCTACAGTCTGAAATCAATGGAACATGCAATCAAGATACATTGATAATTACTGGCAATTGGAATGCTAAAGTTGGAATGAAAGAAGAAGGACCAGTAGGTGGAAAATACATCCTTGGTGAGAGAAACAATGCTGGATATCGAATGATAGAATTTTGCAAGACCAATGACTTCTTCATTGCAAATACCTTCTTCATCAACATAAACAGTGACTATACAGATGGACCTCGCCAGAGGGAACACACAGAAAACATACTGACTACATCTGTGGCAAGAGATGATGGAAAAGATCAATATCATCAGTCAGAACAAGGCCTTGGGTCGATGTGGAACAGATCATCATATGCAAGTTCAAGTTGAAACTGAAGAAAATCAGAGCAAGTCCATGACAGCCAAAATATGACCTTGAATATATCGCACCTGAATTTAGAGACCATCTCGGAAACAGATTTGATACATTGGACACTAGTAACCGAAGACCAGATGAGTGGTGGAATGACATCAAAAACATCATCCAAGAAGAAAGTAAGAGGTCACTGAAAAGACCGGAGAGAAAGAAAAGACCAAGATGGATGTCAGAGGAGACTCTGAAACTTGCTCTTGAGCATCGGGCAGCTAAATCAAAAGGAAGAATTGATGAAGTAAAAGAACTGAACAGAAGACTTCAAAGGGCCTCTCAAAAAGACAAAGTAAAGTATTATAATGATATGTGCAAAGAGCTGGAGATGGAAAACCAAAAGGGAAGAACACGCTCGGCATTTGTCAAGCTGAAAGAACTGAACAAAAAATTCAAGCCTCGAGTTGCAATAGTGAAGAATTCCATGGGGAAAATATTAAACGACGCTGGAAGAATCAAAAGAAGATGGAAGGAACTCAGAGTCATTATACGAAAAAGAATTAGTCGATATTCAACCATTTCAAGAGGTGGCATACGATCGGGAACTGATGGTACTGAAGGAAGAAGTCCAAGCTGCTCTGAAGGCATTGGTAGAAAAGAAGGCTCCAGGAATTGATGGAATATCAATTGAGATATTTCAGCAAACAGACACAGCGCTGGAAGTGCTTACTCGTCTATACCAGGAAATATGGAAGACAGCTTCCTGGCCAACTGACTGGAAGAGTCCCATATTTATGCCTATTCCCAAGAAAGGTGATCCAACCAAATGTGGAAATTATAGAACAATATCATTAACAGCACACGCAAGCAAAATTTTGCTGAAGATCATTCAGGAGAGGCTGCAGCAGGATATCGACAGGGAACTGCCAGAAATTCAGGCCGGTTTCAGAAGAGGATGTGGAACAAGGGATATCATTGCTGATGTCAGATGGATCCTGGCTGAAAGCACAGAATACCAGAAGGATGTTTACCTGTGTTTTATTGACTATGTAAAGGCATTTGACTGTGTGGATCATAACAAACTATGGATAACGTTGCAAAGAATGGGAATTCCAGAACACTTAATTGTGTTCATGAGGAACCTTTGCATAGATCAAGAGGCAGTTGTTCGGACAGAACAAGGGGATACTGATTGGTTTAAGGTCAGGAAAGGTGTGGGTCAGGGTTGTATTCTTTCACCATACCTATTTAATCTGTATGCTGAACAAATAATCCGGGAAGCTGGACTATATGAAGAAGAACGGGGCATCAGGTTTGGAGGAAGACTCATTAACAACCTGTGTTGTGCAGATGACACGACCTACCTTGCTACAGGTGAAGAGGACTTGAAGCACTTACTAATGAAGATCAAACACCACAGGCGTCAGTATGGTTTGCACCTCAACATAAAGAAAACAAAATTCCTCACAACTGAGCAACATCAGGATAAACGGAGAAAGGATTGAAGTAGTCAGGGATTTCATTTTACTTGGATCCACAATCAATAGCCATGGAAGCAGCAGTCAAGAAATCAAAACACAGACTGCATTGGGCAAATCTGCTGCAAAGGACCTCTTCAAGGTTTTGAATAGCAAAGATGTCACCCTGAAGACTAAGGTGCACCTGACCCAAGCCATGGTATTTTCAATCACATCATATGCATGTGAAAGCTGGACAATGAATGAGGAAAACTGAAGAAGAGTTCATGCCTTTGAATTGTGGTGTTGGCAGAGAATATTGAATATGCCATGGACTGCCAAAAGAACAAACAAATCTGTCCTGGAAGAAGAGCATTCAGAATGCTCCTTAGAGGTAAGGATGGCGAGAGTGCATCTTACATACTTTGGACATGTTGTCAGGAGGGATCACTCCCTAGAGAAGGACATCACGCTTTGCAGCTTTGCAGAGTACAGGGTCTGTGGAAAAGAGGAAGACCCTCAACAAGGTGGATTGACACAGTTGCTGCAACAATGAGCTCAAGCAGAACAACGATTGTAAGGATTGCGTAGGACCGGGCAGAATTTCGTTCTGTGTTCATGGGTCACTAGGAGTGGAAATCAACCCGATGGCACCTAACAACAACAACAGCAATGCATCCCAGGCACTGCACTGAGTCATTTGAACTAAGGGGTTCTTCTGTGAGCCTGAACATTTCCAACAGTACTCATGGTGACCATTTAACAGGCTAACACTCTGGTTCCCCAGTAGGTGGGAGAAGTCAACTCTTTTGGGTGGATGTTAATTGTTATGTCAGATAATGTGTCCTGGTAATATTTGTTGAAATGTAAAGCAGATTCCTCTTTTCCCAAGTCATTGCTCAGAGATACAAGATGGTGATTTGGAATATAGCTTTTCCTTTACTCATAGGATCATGGAAGGATTTGTGCTCAACTTGGAATATTATGCTGAATATGCCCTGGGAAACATTAGGCCAATGTCGTTTTTAAAATCTACATATCATCTTCAGCAAACAACAACTGGATTAAGTGCATAATTTTTGTTGAATCTTCTTAAGTTTTTTAAAAAATATTATTATGGAAGAGGGATAAATAGTCCTTGGTCCTCATGACAATGCAATAGGTAAAATAGGAAAAACATTATTATAATTTGTAATTATTTTATTTATTCATCAGTTTATATTATTTTGGCATATATCTGCCATGAGAACATATGATCCCTGAGGAAAGGAATCTTCCTTTACTTTTCCTCCATTGCCACGTCCAGTGTCTGAACAAGTGTGTGACAAATAGTAAACCCCAAAAATGATGTGTTAAGTAGGCGGCATGATTCAGATCTTCTATTATCAATTCCTGCTGTCTAGGAGTAATAAATTATTCTGTTTGTAGCACAGTAGCTGCCAAAGTCCACTCTCATTCTCTCATTGTTAACAGTTATAAAACCAAATTCCATGGTTTGAATACCCAAATAACTCCCTGTAATTTTCAAATTTACCCCACATAGTTCAGGGTTTTTCTTTTCTCTTTCCATAAGGGATGGTCATTTGTTTTTCTGTCACATCACTGGCTGTAATATGGCATGCCACAGTTGTTAAGGTTCCGTATATCTCATATAAGCAGGCCTGGTGGTGAAGTGATTAGGTGCTGGGCTGCTAATCAAAAGGTGGGCAGTTCTAACCCACCAGCCCCTCTGTAGGAGAAAAGGCGATCTACTTCCATAAAGATTGCAGACTTGGAAAGTTCAAGAACAGTTCTAACCTGTCCTATGGTGCTGCTATGAGTTAGAATCAAACCTCAAGCATAGTTCTGCTCTGTCCTATGGTGCCCCTATGAGTTGGAATCAAATTGACGGCTGTGAATATCTCATATACATTTTGAGACCTGTGTAGTAGTGTTGGTAGAATTAAAATAGATTGTGTCAGTGTCCAATTTTACTATATATTCCATGTTCCTGGACTCTGATCTCTCCTTCCCATTCCCACTTATTCTGCCTTTGTTGATCTTTGCCAATTCTCAGATGGATTTTGATGCTAGCCCACTAACCTCCTTCTGCCTCAGCCTCACCTTCTCCGTTGTTCACACTATGATTAAAGTAAGCTCTCATAATCACAGATTTCACTCTCCCTGATTAAAATCCTTCTCTGGCTTTGTGTCTCCTACCTAATAAAGGCCAAATATCTTAGCATGACATGTAAGGTCCTTTATGGTCTGATTGATGCCTACCTGTCTAGCTTCCTCCCCTGAATTTTGTCCCTTTCAGGCCAGGATCTAGCACACTGAACTTACAGTGCTGAGCACATCAGGATATTTCATGTCTTTGTGCTGATGGTGCTCAATGCCCAGGGGGATTTTGAGGAGGACTGCTATTTATCAGATACAGAATCCATCTTTGTTTTTTCAGACTTTGATATTGTGGGCTACCATGGGGGTGAGTGATGACTGAAATGACATATCTCTTCTTGGAGTCTTCAAGCCCATGAGCTGAAGATTGTAAGGAGGAAGACAGTAAATATGTTACTTTTGCTTTATTGGAAAGCACCAGTGCTGTTTACTTGAGGGGCAGGGTAAAAGCTTAGGTATGAAAGAGGAGAGAGAGAGGGGACTGTTTTTCTTGCTGTTGCTATTAGGAATAAATCCTGGGACTAAGAGAACAGCAACAACACCAGAAGACCAGTTGAAAGAAGCTTCTCATATGTGCTCATTTTCAGTTAAACATCAGAAACCTAGAAGACTAACTTAAATACCCTGAGAGAAAAGGCTCATATGCACTCAATACCTTCTTCACTCTAGTGACTAAAAGCCTTCCATTCCCTCAACCATAACCACAAGTAACACTGCAAGCACAGGAGCCTCCATGGTATCAGGCTGTTCAAAAACCAGTTCTCTCTGAGTCTATCCATGGAAATCTGGTGGTCAGACACAAATTAAGAATGGTTCTCGCATCTGCCCTACCAAACCGCTCAGCACATAGGTGCAAGGAGGAAGAAAAGGCAGGAAAGGGGTTAGAAATTGTGTCATGTGAAGCCCTGGGCATGCCTGACTAGGAAAGAAGAGACTTGGGTCTTCTTTAAGTTTCTCCTGTCCTCAGAGAACCCAATTATTTTTATCTTGGATCAACTTGATTGATGGAAACAAAAAGAATTTCCATAAGATTTACATCAAGGAGAGGTGAGGAGATCTTTGTGTAGGAGTAAATCTAATCCTGCTTCCTATAATTCTGATTGGTTCAGGTGGATGCATGTTTTTGGGAAGGCTAACATGGTGGAAAGACTAGATATTTGCAAAATCATGGGCCCATGGCATAGGTGGTCCCCTCTTTGGAAAGTATAGCCAACCACATTCAATTTTTCAGAACACAGCCTCTTCCATGAGATTGTCTCCTGGTTGTCAGTCATGTTTGAACACAAAACAACACTCACTGTGCATCACTCTCTTGATGCCTCCATGTTGTGCCAGTCTTCCTGTGCATATTCAACAAATACTCACTCAGCATCTACTCTGTTCCAGGTTTCAGGGCATGTCCTGAATATGTAGTAGTAGGGAAGAGCAGTCTACCTTTTTAAAGAACTTGCACATTCCAGGTGAAGCAGATGAGTGGGAAGTCCACTAAATGTAGATGGATATGACAAAAGAAGCTCAGAGTGTTTTGGGAGACTAAGGTGGCACACATGCCTTAGTGAAAAGGGCCCAAAGGGGCTTTTCGTTGAGAGTGATGGCTTTGTTGAGAATAGTGTCAGTGATAAGCGAAAACAAACAGAAAACAACCAAATCCTTTGCCACCAAGTAGATTACAACTCATAGCAATACTATAGGACAGAGTAGAACTGCCCTATAGGGTTCCCAGGGAGTGGCTGGTAGATTTGAACTGTTGACCTTTTGGTTGGTAGCTCAGCTCTTAACCACTGCAGCACCAGGGATCCAATGTCAGCATAAGACAGGTAAAAATAGCAAGAAGAAGATTTATCAGAAGTATAGTGAATAAATGCCCTGAGCAGAAGGAAAAAAAAAAATGGCCTGTGAGAAAAATTACAAGGATCTTGATATTACAACAGCATATATTTCAAGGCATGGAGTAACAAGGAATGAAGCTAGAGGGGAAGGAAGGGCTGTATAATGGACCTGACACTTTAAGCATGCAAGTGACATAGATTTGACTTTTAATGGATCACTCTGACTGCAATGCAGAGGCTGGTTTTGAATAAAAGAAGACTGGGGAAGAGAGAGTAGTTAGGAAGGTCTGGTAATAATCTGGGCCAAAGATGAGGATGGCCTGAACTAAGGCCAGGCTAGTTAGCATAGAAAGGATGAAATGAATTTCAGAAATGTTTATGATGCCCAACTGGCAGACTAGATATTTGATTGGATAAGTAGAGCATAGTAGAGGAAAAAAGGGTCAAAATAAGTGAATTTATTGAGTGGTTGGACATGTACAAGTTAGAGAATATTGGAGATGTTTCTCATTTGTAGGAAAGAGAATCAGTTGATAATTGGAGGACATGTAGATAGAGATTTCAGCAGGCAAAGGCATACTTAAATCTGAAGTGGTCTCTGGAATGCAAATGGACATGTAGGAGTCAATAACAGATTTGTGGCTGTTAAGTTTAAAGACTGGTTGGGATCATAACCAGAGAATGCATAAGGTGGTAAGAGTCATCGGCCAGGGAACCATTTGACATTTGGAGAAAGAAGTTCAAACTGTGGCGAACAAGGACCAGGCACAAGTTTAGGAGAATCATGAAAATAGATGTCGTGGAAACCAACAAGTAGAGAGTTTAAAGAAAGATGGATTGGTCGACATTGTAAAATTCAGAAAAGAAGTCCAGGAAGATAAAAACTGGGAAATACTCATTTAATTTGATGGTTGGAAAGATATAGTAGAATTTAGAAGGAGTATTTTTAGTCGACTTGTGGGACTGAAGCCAGCTTGCTATGGCTTGTTTTGAAAGTTGAGTATTTATCTCCCTAAGACACCTATGCTATATTCATTAGGTTGAGCAAAGCTGACATTTTTGCAATAATAAGTCTTTCAGTCCTTAAAAAAAAGCCCAATAATAAGTCTTTCAGTCCTTAAGCATGTTATATTGCCACATCCATTTAGTCTTATTTTTAGATGTAAATTTATATTAGGGTATAATTTCAAATTTCTCTATTTCTTCTTCTTCTTCTTTTTTTTTTTACACAGCCTTTCTCCTCCTGGCCCCAGTCTCTGGCATACTCTGTTCAGTTTTCTGTCCCTAGAGTTTTGCATCTTCCAGAATGTTATATAAATGAAACTCTACGTTATGTAGTGTTTTGGCATTGGTTTCTTTCACTTAGTGTGGTTTGTAGTTTAAGTCTAAATTACAATTTACAGGGGAAAATAGAAGAACAAGTTAAGTAACACCAAATTAACCTATGAAACAAATCCAGAAGGTGGGATATTTAGGAGAAAACTGGTCTGGTCTTACCAACAACCAAATATCAGAAAAATAAAGAGGGTAGTGTTGTAGACCATTCTAAATTTAAAGATAGTTATTAAGTAGAAAAAATTTGTAAGTAATTTATTTTGTGAAAAATGAAGAAATTTGAAGTCATTCCACTACTAGATAATATTAAGTACCTATTACTAATTTTTTTATTATTAATTTTGTTGGGTGTCATGAAGTCCGTGGGTGGTGCAAAAAGTTTGTGTGGCACTACTGACCTGAAAGGTTGGTGATTCGAGCCCAGGGAGAAGCATCTTGGAAGACAGGCCTAGCAAACTACCTCTTAAAGGAAGAGCTCTACTGTGCACACATGGGTCACCATAAATTGGAATGGACTCTACTGGCAAGAAAGAATATTAAGTTTATTGAAGAGCCGCCAGCAACCTTCATGTAACTAGTACATGATTTGCAAAGATTTAATTTCTACAAACTTTTCAGGCGCTCACATTTTTGATAGGAATGAACAATCTTCCCTTTGATTCTTTGCTTTGTATAACCAGAGATAATCATTTTTCTCTCTAGGGTTGTAAATGTTCATTAGTAATTCTTTTCTTGAAAAAAGCAACCCCCACCCCCGTATTCCACCATACTTTATTTATAAACCCAATGACTTATCAGATGACTTTGGAATCCAATATTAATGTCTGAATTAGGAACCCCAAAGGAGGCAAGGCAAGCAAGTCTAGAGTTGATAAATCTGTTTTTATGTCTTATATTTCTGAATTACTTCCTGTATCCAGAGCCACTTCTAATTCCTAGAATTTCCATATGAAATAGCATGTTGTATGAGTCCCTCACATGTTCCAAAGACATCCCTGTTCCTTCTGGCACCTCTGAAAAGAGTCACTTTCCTAATTGCAAACAAGATTAGTAGCCTGCTGAAATTAGTTCTGTGCCTGGTAGTGCTATGGAGAAACAGCTGCCCCATACTGTCTTTCCTGGATATCATGAGAGAGAATAGAGCTCTGTGGTTTCATCTTCAATTTGCCAGGCTAAGTTACACTTGTTCTTAAGGAATTCCTCTCATATACAGTCAAAAGAAAATATTTTATTTTTCTAGTCCACTAACATACTCCAGTTGAGAATCACTTTAATTGTTGTATTGAAGGTCTTTCAGAGAAAGGCATAGTCAATGAATGCCCCTACAAGAAGTTTGGGAAGAGTTTTCTTACTGGATAGAATGTGTAGACATTGAGGATGTTTTTGAGTTTGTGCCTTCTAAACTGCTTTAGAACCTGCCAATGCCTCACAGTTTATCTGAACATGTATCTGAACATTTGTGTGACTGCTGGTTAATTATTATGGATAATTATTTTTATACCTTGCCAATAATCCTTTAGAAGTCAGTCTGTAATGTGTATTATGCTAGGTATTTAGGTACGTATTCTCGTTTAGTTTTTTATACCAACCTTTTGAGATGATATTATTACTGTTTCTAATTTACAGCTGATGAAAATAGGCTCTAGGGAGCTTAACAAATTAGTGACATATAACACTAAATACTACTTAAACATTGAATACCAGGGAGGAAGACAACTGAATAGGTAGGGCAAAAAAGCACCAAGTATTTTGGAAGTATGAATGCAAAAGCTTCTAAGTGGATGCAGCTCAGATATTGAACTGTTGTTTTAAGAAAATGGAAGAAAAAGACTTTGATACACCACAGTGGCTAATGGTCATAAGGACCACAGATACAGGTCAGTATGTAAATCTGCACTACATGGAGTCATAGGGAAAGCCCCAGCATGTGACTCTAATGGCCTAGATATCTGAAAGATGATACTGCTCTTGTTAACGGCTATAGGTGATCAAGAAAAGAATCCTATTTACTAAAGGCCGTCGAAAAGGGTGTAATGTATTAAAAATAAAAACTTTTGGTGAGGAGTAAATGTGTTCAGATAAATCTTGGTAAAGCATAGTTTTTGCATTCCATGTACAAAGCTGGATGCTGGGCAGGAGGGTGAACAGGGAGGCAAATTTTATATACAAGGAACCTGGGGTTTGGGGATTTGTGGGAAGACAACCACTCTGCCAGCTTTCAGTTGGAGAACTCCCATATTCCTCACATGCCACATGACACTGGCTCCATCCTCTAAAACAAAGTCTCAAGTGAATCACTGGGCAGTTGCCCAGGTGAGGAGGATGGTGGACGAGGAAGTTTTGTGATAATCAGCATGAGTGTGGTAAGGCATTTTTGGAATTGCATGCAGATGGCATTTTGGTTGAGAAATCAGTGCATCTTTCCGCTTCCCTTCTAAAGGGGTGTCTAGCCTTTATAAAAGGACACTCCACAACCCTGCTGCCATCCTACTGACACTGAGTTGGGCACCGGCTTTGAGACCGTGGTGAGTGCAACACTTGCAAGGCATTTTTGGGCAGTTGGGCAGTATAAGGATTGTAGCTGGTGGTAGAAAGGACTTTTGTTTTAGAAAATAATGCTTAAGCTTTGTGGAAACCTAGATGATGAATTTTGTGGAGGGCAGGTATAATTATGTGATATTTTAGCTTCTCTTTGGTGAGCTTTGTTGACGTTCATATGGGAAATGAAGTTAAAGGGACAGTCTTAAAAGAAGAGGAAAAAAGAATAAGAAATAAAGTCCTGTCCCACATTTCTGTTTGTTTCCAAAGATTTGCTTCTCCGGGTACTAGCCCTTAGAACTTCATTTGAATATTTGTAGTTCTTCCTGAAAAACCCATGGCAATATGATTTTAGACTTTCAGTCAGGGTTTCATGGCAGGTGATGTTGGTATCGATTTTTTGGGGGGATTGCTCAGAAGTTTAGCAAGTTGGGTATCCTTTCTCTAGATAATATTTAAATTCAGCCCTACCTAGTGCTACCTCATATGGGATATATTTTTGTTTTTAAAAATAGTAGTGTGAGAAAAATGCCAAAAAAGAATAAAAGATGATGGGAAGTGTCTTGGTTTCCTGGTCTGCCATAACAGAAATACCATAGATAGTTCACTTTAAAGAACAGGAATTTATATTCTCGCAGTTCTGGAGGCTACGAGTCCAAGTCAGGGTCTCGGCCCTGTTGATTCCTTCCTTGTTTGTAGGCCTGGGTGTTCCTTGGTGGCTAGACTTGTAGATGATCCTCATGTGACTTCTGTCTTCCCCTGTGTATGCATCTCTGTGCCTAATCTGATCTTTTTTATAAATCAGACGTGACTAAATTTGGCGCCACACCACTTAGGTATGCTTTGATTAACATGACAATGAAATCTCTATTTCTAAATAGGATTACAACCATAGGTATAATCAGTAGCAGTTGAGTGGATCCTGACTTCCAGCGACATATAGAACAGAAAAGAATTGCCCCACAGAGTTTGCAAGGAGCTCCTGTGGATTTGAACTGCCCACTTTTGGGTTAGTGGCTGTAGCTCTTATCCACTATGCCACCAGGGTTTTCACCATGGGTATAGGGGTGACACTTCCAACACATATTTTTGGGAAACACAATTCAAGCCATAGCAGGAATCTATGCTAAAAGGGAAGAGGGAAAAGCTACAGAGTTATGAATATTTTGTTGGGGACTAGATGAATATTGACTGAACTCATTTAAAGGATACTGAATTGCTTAGCCAGCAAGAGTGTCACTACAGTAAACACTGTCATGCGATTATTTTTCAGATTCCCAGAGACTCAGAAAAGATGTCTTACTATCAGCAGCAGTGCAAGCAGCCCTGCTTGCCACCTCTTGTGGTGTGCCCACCTAAGTGCCCTGTGAAATGCCCACCTGTGTGTTGCCCTCCTCCACCATGCCCACCTGTGTGTTGCCCTCCTCCACCATGCCCACCTGTGTGTTGTCCTCCTCCGCCATGCCCACCTGTGTGTTGCCCTCCTCCAACATGCCAGCAGAAATGCCCTCCTGTGCTGCCACCCCAACCCTGCCAGCAGAAGTGTGTACCTAAAATCAAGTAACAACACCAGAATTCATCAGAATCATGAAATGATGTGATCCAGTGGCTCTTCCCAGTCTCTGGACTCCATCGTCCACCCTCAGCCGTGGTGACAGACTGCATCTTCCCTAACCTTCCTTCTGAGACAAGAGCTGACAGGAAAAGGCTTAGATCCTAAAGTTGATACCATATTATTGGAAAATGATTAACACGTTCAACGTCTACATTCTTGCACTGAAGCTTTGCCTGATCTCTCTTTGGCATCTGGTTTCTAATTTAGGCAGTGATCTCTATCCTATAGTTTGTCCTGTTTCTCCTTCCTCAATAAAGTGCATGTTTCGTGGTTGAGCCTACATTGCTTTCGTTTTCATTTTGCATTTTTACACTCTTCCTTCAACTACATCAGATGAATGTCCATCAGATGAATTATAGTCATAGATTCAGGCTTTCCCATCACTCAATTCAGTCTTGCTTGAGATATGTCTTTTGGATTGGGCATATCAAAAAACCATTTTAGTGGTTTTAAACCCATTTCGACAACATCCTAGCTTGTGTGACCCTAAGAAGTGACTTCAACTACCTCAGGTATCATTTCCTCCTCTGTAAAATGGGGAAAAGAATGTCTTCAGCTCAATATACAGGGAGAGATTAATTAACTGATTCACAAATGTTTTCTGTTTGCCTATTATGTGCTAGGCAATATTCTACATGCTGGAGGTACAGGTACTGGTGACCAGAGTTCTTGTCCTTAAGCAGGAGAAATGAGAGCACTGCAGAGGGGCATGGAGGAGAGCTGAGAGTGATACAAATGAGGTGTACTTGAGAGAAGATTGTTTAGAAAGGTTCTTCCACAGTGACATTTTGGGCAGAGGCATGAATGAACAGAAGTGTGAGCCATGGGTATATCTAGGATAGATTGTTCCAATAAGAGGAAATAGCAAGGCCCAAGGCAGAGAAATACAGCAGCAAAAAAACAGCAATGAAGATGAAAGTGTCAGCAAACGAGGTTAGAGACGTTGGGTCTGTAGGACATAGAAGTAATTTTGGTATTCATCCAAGGTTTGACAGCTATATTATACTGATGGTCACATGCCTAAATTTTTATAATAATATTCTAGTATCAGATGTACTTTTTTGTTTGAATAGCATTTTGGCTAATAATACGTTTGTTCAAATGTATTACCAAAAGAGATGAAAAGAACTGACCAATAAGTTAAAGCTCTAACAAAATAAAACCTTATTCTGAGGGGTGATCAAATGGAAAGTAAGTCTAGTTGTTTTCCTATCTTAAAGGGAAATCAAATCTATTGACTCTCATCATATTATAGCCACCAATTCTGTATAGGGAATTTTGTACTTTTTGTGATCCAAGCCCTAAAAAGAATGTTGAAGCATAGTCTTGATACAAGGTGCATAGAATAACTCCAAGTGATTGTCATTAATAGTAAACTCTTGAAAAGAAATCTAGTCTAATATTATTGACAGAAAGCTGATAAACTAGAGCTTACTTGGTTGATATTTCTAAATTGGGCACTCATGTAAGTAAACACAAATTCAAGAAAGAGAATATTAACAACTCTTCAAAAGACCCTGCATTTTCTTCACCGCTATAGGTAACCACTATCCTGACTCTTAATGTAATCATTTTGTTGCCTTTTTTTTTTAATATATTCTCTTTACACCCATATATCCAAATAGAAAAGTGTTGAGTCTATTCCGATTCTTAGTGACTCTATGGCACAGAGTAGATCTGGCCCACAGAGTTTCTAAGAAGCACCTGGTGCATTCAAACTGCTGAGCTTTTTGTTAGGAGATGTAGCACTTAATCACGAAGTTTTGTGGTGAAAAACAGGTGAAGTTGCGCACGAAAGATTAGTAAGTAAACTCAATGTAGCCTGTGTGTACCTAGCATGATGGTTTATCTGACCCTGATTCATGCCCCTGCTTTTCTTGCTCTGCTGTACTAAGCTTCTCATGTACTCCTGATATAGGATGAAGGGGCAGCTCTGTCAAGGCACAAGTGCAGTGGAGCTTGGAGGCAGCAATTCCCAGACTGGCTTTTATAAATACATAAAGCTACAACAATACAGCCTAGGCACTGCATCTAGTCCTCGGAACTAAGGAGTCCTCCTGTGAATAAGAATTTTTCCAACAACATTGATGGTAACTGTAGGGTAATGATATTCATCTATACGCAAACCTTCCCTAATGGAATCAGCATTGCTCTTCCCTGAAGCATGCTGGGGATGAATTTGGGATGGACTTGGGCTAAGGTACAAGGTCAGGAGGGGCATGACTGGGCCCGTGGCCAAGGCTAAAGAATACCTTAGCAACAAGAAGGAAAACATCTGGGCCTTGGCGTGAAGTCCTTGGGAACACTGACCGCCCAAGGACGTGGAAGAAAACAATGGGCCTTGGTCCAAGCTGGAACGGTATATAAGATTGGATCTCTTGCTTGGTGGTTGCAGAAAATACTCCAGCCAGCCACCCCTGGAGAAAGCAGCTGAATGCCTGTGTCGGTAAGTTTCCCTGAAGATATGAATCTGGAAAGCGCTATATGTCAGTTCTTTGGATTCTCTGCCAGGACACATAGCAAGAGTCTTTTCTTGCTTGGGCTGTCCCCGGACAAGTGATATAGTCAGCGGGAATCCGAAGGGCACACCATGCCTTTCCAGGTGTGTAGGGAAAAGCAGGCTACTCAGGGGAAAACCCCAGGGTGGCCAGGGATGCGTGCCCTGGGACCACCAGCCCAGGCTGTTGATGCCTGGGGACCTGTGCATGAGTACAGGGACAGCCTGAAAATGCCAAAGGGATTGTTGCAGTTCCTAGAGTCTTTGCATATTGAGAAAGAAAAGAAGGATGTTTGTGTTTTCGTTCTGTGAGTTGAGTGGCCCCTGGAGGCCCCAAAGCAAAAACCAGATTGCCCTGCTGAGGCAGCTTGTGTGGGGTCGCTTGTACTGGCAGCATTGAGAGGGGCATCCGATGCGGATCCAGCTGCTGGGGCCGTAATTAGGTAGCGGGAAGCAGAGCTACAACTGGAGGATTTGCCTGCAGCATATTCCTCCTCCACTGAAATATTAGTGTCCCATTTGCGGAAGCAAGGGGCATGTTTGGGGGAAATCCCAGGGTGGCCAGTGACCTCTATGTGGGGAGGTCTGGCCCATATGATTTTCTGTAAGAGAAATCCTGGGTGACCAGCGAAGCCTGGCTAGCTCAGTCATTAGAGGGTGGGACTGGAGCTAGTTGGAGGGGATAAACAGGTCCCTGGCCTGAGAACACCCTGTAGCACCCAGGGCAAAGAAAGAGTTAAAACAGCAGGGAAAAAAGGAATGAAAAGCCCTTCAACATAGCTTGTGTTGAGTGACCTTGAAGAGAACTCCGAATTCCCTGATACCTGCCCCGGCCAAGTTAACTGAACAGCAACCTAGCTGTAGCTGCAATGGTAAGGGGAAAATAAAAGAGGGGGGCCTACCCCCAGGTTACCAGGAAACTGGGCTGGACCCAGGCTTGTGCTTGGTGTGGTGATGTGGCTCCACAAATGAGTGAGGGCTCTGCCAGCTTTTGCCAGACCTTCTTTCAGAAATGATTAAGGATGATAATTTCTTAATAGAGGATTAAGCCTGATTTCTTTGTCAGCAGCAAGGAGAAAAGGCCTTGTGTTACAGTTAAAGTCCAGTGAGGTATGCTTTGGGTCTGAGGTCACTATCATTGAGACACTTACCTCTGCCTGACTATGACTAAGTCCATTGGGACCCCTACAAATCCTTATTGTATGTCCTGATGAAGTTGATGTATTAATGCACACCTTTGTAAACTTTTGCCTCCAAGTCCTGATGGGAATTGCTGCAGTTAGGGCCATTTTTAGAGGGCACAAGAGAACTGTGACATGGGCAATAGCTAACTGACTGGCCATTCAATCTGGCCACTGAAAACCCTCGGACTGAGATATAAAACAAGCCCCTACAGAAATGAAACATCTGGACAAAAAAAAATAAAAAATAACAAAATCCGTCCTGCTCCTGAGAATTTTTGTTCCTTGTGTGGATAGTCATCAGAAAAGCCTCTATGCTGAGAGTGGGAAACAGCCAATGAACAGACCGGCCTTAACGAGCTGACTGCAGAGGCTGAAGCACTGTCTGATCCAGAGTAAAGAGATGTGCAATCGACCACCTTCTGGATTTAACAGAGGACCATCCATGGCGATTCAAAACACCCTCATGGACTGGGCCTACATGGGTGGGCTGCCACTATCATCAGAAAACGCTGGATAGCACAGGAAAGCTGACCCATCTACCAGACCCTGGCCAAGGCTAAAACCTGTGCCGGGACAGATTCCGGAGCCAACAGGCCAGGGGGTTCTCGGCAGGTAAATCATAACGGGGCTTTTTATGTTATACGTAGGCTTCCACTGGATCTTTTTTTTTTTTTTTTAGAGCAGGGGTCACCTTTCCTCTAGTGCCTGATAACACGTTCATCATTGCCTTTTTTTTTTTTTTATTAACTTTTATTAAGCTTCAAGTGAACGTTTACAAATCCAATCAGTCTGTCACATATAAGTTTACATACATCTCACTCCCTACTCCCACTTGCTCTCCCCCTCTTGAGTCAGCCCTTTCAGTCTCTCCTTTCTTGACAATTTTGCCAGCTTCCCTCTCTCTCTATCCTCCCATCCCCCCTCCAGACAAGAAGTGCCAACACAATCTCAAGTGTCCACCTTATATAATTAGCTCACTCTTCATCAGCGTCTCTCTCCCACCCGCTGACCAGTGCCTTTCATGTCTGATGAGTTGTCTTCGGGGATGGTTCCTGTCCTGTGCCAACAGAAGGTCTGGGGACCATGGCCGACGGGATTCCGCTAGTCTCAGTCAGACCATTAAGTTTGGTCTTTTTATGAGAATTTGGGGTCTGCATCCCACTGATCTCCTGCTCCCTCAGGGGTCCTCTGCTGTGCTCCCTGTCAGGGCAGTCATCGATTGTGGCTGGGCACCAACTAGTTCTTCTGGTCTCAGGGTGATGTAGGTCTCTGGTTCATGTGGCCCTTTCTGTCTCTTGGGCTCTTAGTTGTCATGTGGGCTTGGTGTTCTTCATTTTCCTTTGCTCCAGGTGGGTTGAGACCAATTGATGCATCTTAGATGGCCACTTGTTAGCATTTAAGACCCCAGAGGCCACATTTCAAAGTGGGATGCAGAATGATTTCATAATAGAATTATTTTGCCAATTGACTTAGAAGTCCCCTCAAACCATGTTCCCCAGACCCCCGCCCCTGCTCCACTGACCTTTGAAGCATTCATTTTATCCCGGAAACTTCTTTGCTTTTGGTCCAGTCCAATTGAGCTAACCTTCCATGTATTGAGTGTTGTCTTTTCCTTCACCTAAAGCAGTTCTTATCTACTGATTAATCAATAAAAACCCTCACCCACCCTCCCTCCCTCTCCCCCTCGTAACCACAAAAGTATGTGTTCTTCTCAGGTTTACTATTTCTCAAGATCTTTTATAATAGTGGTCTTATACAATATTGGTCCTTTTGCCTCTGACTAATTTCACTCAGCATAATGCCTTCCAGGTTCCTCCATGTTATGAAATGTTTCACAGATTCGTCACTATTCTTTATCGATGCGTAGTATTCCATTGCGTGAATATACCACAATTTATTTACCCATTCATCCGTTGATGGACACCTTGGTTGCTTCCAGCTTTTTGCTATTGTAAACAGAGCTGCAATAAACATGGGTGTGCATATATCTGTTTGTGTGAAGGCTCTTGTATCTCTAGGGTATATTCCCAGGAGTGGGATTTCTGGGTTGTATGGTAGTTCTCTTTCTAACTGTTTAAGATAACGCCAGATAGATTTCCAAAGTGGTTGTACCATTTTACATTCCCACCAGCAGTGTATAAGAGTTCCAATCACTCCGCAGCCTCTCCAACATTTATTATTTTGTGTTTTTTGGATTAATGCCAGCCTTGTTGGTGTGAGACGGAATCTCATCGTAGTTTTAATTTGCATTTCTCTAATGACTAACGATCGAGAGCATTTTCTCATGTATCTGTTGGCTGCCAGAATATCTTTTTTAGTGAAATGTGTGTTCATATCCTTTGCCCACTTTTTGATTGGGTTGTTTGTCTTTTTGTGGTTGAGTTTTGACAGAATCATATAGATTTTAGAGATCAGGTGCTGGTCTGAGATGTCATAGCTGAAAATTCTTTCCCAGTCTGTAGGTGGTCTTTTTACTCTTTTGGTGAAGTCTTTAGATGAGCATAGGTGTTTGATTTTTAGGAGCTCCCAGTTATCGGGTTTCTCTTCATCATTTTTGGTAATGTTTTGTATTCTGTTTATGCCTTGTATTAGGGCTCCTAGGGTTGTCCCAATTTTTTCTTCCATGATCTTTATCGTTTTAGTCTTTATGTTTAGGTCTTTGATCCACTTGGAGTTAGTTTTTGTGCATGGTGTAAGGTATGGGTCCTGTTTCATTTTTTTTCAAATGGATATCCAGTTATGCCAGCACCATTTGTTAAAATGACTATCTTTTCCCCAATTAACTGGCTCTGGTCCTTTGTCAAATATCAGCTGCTCATACGTGGATGGATCTATATCTGGGTTCTCAATTCGGTTCCATTGGTCTATGTGCCTGTTGCTGTTTTGACTACTGTGGCTGTATAATAGGTTCTGAAATCAGGTGGAGTGAGACCTCCCACTTTCTTCTTTTTCAGTAATGCTTTACTTATCCGAGGCTTCTTTCCCTTCCATATGAAGTTGGTGATTTGTTTCTCCAACACATTAAAAAGTGACATTGGAATTTGGATCGGAAATGCATTGTATGTATAGATGGCTTTTGGTAGAATAGACATTTTTACTATGTTAAGTCTTCCTGTCCATGAGCAAGGTATGTTTTTCCACTTAAGTATGTCCTTTTGAATTTCTTGTAGTAGAGCTTTGTAGTTTTCTTTGTATAGGTCTTTTACATCCTTGGTAAGATTTATTCCTAAGTATCTTATCTTCTTGGGGCCTACTGTGAATGGTATTGATTTGGTTATTTCCTCTTCAGTGTTCTTTTTGTTGATGTAGAGGAATCCAAGTGATTTTTGTATGTTTATTTTATAACCTGAGACTCTGCCAAACTCTTCTATTAGTTTCAGTAGTTTTCTGTAGGTTTCCTTAAGGTTTTCTGTGTATATAATCATGTCATCTGCAAATAGTGATAACTTTACTTCCTCCTTGCCAATCCGGATACCTTTTATTTCTTTGTCTAGCCTAATTGCCCTGGCTAGGACTTCCAGCACGATGTTGAATAAGAGCGGTGATAAAGGGCATCCTTGTCTGGTTCCCGTTCTCAAGGGAAATGCTTTCAGGTTCTCTCCATTTA
Organism: Elephas maximus indicus; assembly: GCF_024166365.1. Classification (NCBI taxonomy): domain Eukaryota; kingdom Metazoa; phylum Chordata; class Mammalia; order Proboscidea; family Elephantidae; genus Elephas; species Elephas maximus. Next base: position 188,737,700 of record NC_064821.1, on the reverse strand, counting down.
GAGTGATATTGGCTGTTGGCTTTGCATAAAAAAAAAAAAAAATGGCTTTGCATAGATGCCCTTTATTATGTTGAGGAATTTTCCTTCAATTCCTATTTGGTAAGAGTTTTTATCATAAATGGGTGTTGGACTTTGTCAAATGCCTTTTCTGCATCAATTGATAAGATCATGTGGTTTTTGTCTTTTGTTTTATTAATATGGTGGATTACATTAATGGTTTTTCTGATATTAAACCAGCCTTGCATACCTGGTATAAATCCCACTTGATCAGGGTGAATTATTTTTTTGATGTGTTGTTGGATTCTATTGGCTAGAATTTTGTTGAGGATTTTTGCATCTATGTTCATGAGGGATATAGGTCTGTAATTTTCTTTTTTTGTAATGTCTTTACCTGGTTTTGGTTTCAGGGAGATGGTGGCTTCATAGAATGAGTTGGGTAGCATTCCGTCATTTTCTATGCTTTGGAATACCTTCAGAAGTAGCGATGTTAACTCTTCTCTGAAAGTTTGGTAGAACTCTGCAGTGAAGCCGTCCGGGCCAGGGCTTTTTTTTTGTTGGGAGTTTTTTGATTACCGTTTACATCTCTTTTTTTGTTATGGGTCTATTTAGTTGTTCTACTTCTGAATGTGTTAGTTTAGGTAGGTAGTGTTTTTCCAGGAATTCCTCCATTTCTTCTAGGTTTTCAAATTTGTTAGAGTACAATTTTTCATAATAATCTGAAATGATTCTTTTAATTTCATTTGGTTCTGTTGTGATGTGGTCCTTCTCGTTTCTTATTCGGGTTATTTGTTTCCTTTCCTGTATTTCTTTAGTCAGTCTAGCCAATGGTTTATCAATTTTGTTAATTTTTTCAAAGAACCAGCTTTTGGCTTTGTTAATTCTTTCAATTGTTTTTCTGTTCTCTAATTCATTTAGTTCAGCTCTAATTTTTATTATTTGTTTTCTTCTGGTGCCTGATGGATTCTTTTGTTGCTCAGTTTCTATTTGTTCAAGTTGTAGGGACAGTTCTCTGATTTTGGCTCTTTCTTCTTTTTGTATGTGTGCATTTATCGATAGAAATTGACCTCTGAGCACTGCTTTTGCTGTGTCCCAGAGGTTTTGATAGGAAGTATTTTCATTCTTGTTGCTTTCTATGAATTTCCTTATTCCCTCCTTGATGTCTTCTATAACCCAGTCTTTTTTCAGGAGGGTATTGTTCATTTTCCAAGTATTTGATTTCTTTTCCCTAGTTTTTCTGTTATTGATTTCTAGTTTTATTGCCTTGTGGTCTGAGAAGATGCTTTGTAATATTTCGATGTTTTGGACTCTGCAAAGGTTTGTTTTATGACCTAATATGTGGTCTATTCTAGAGAATGTTCCATGTGCCCTAGAAAAAAGAGTATACTTGGCAGAAGTTGGGTGGAGAGTTCTGTATAAGTCAATGAGGTCAAGTTGGTTGATTGTTGTAATTAGATCTTCCGTGTCTCTATTGAGCTTCTTACTGGATGTCCTGTCCTTCTCCGATAGTGGTGTGTTGAAGTCTCCTACTATAATTGTGGAGGTATCTATCTCACTTTTCAATTCTGTTAAAATTTGATTTATGTATCTTGCAGCCCTGCCATTGGGTGCATAAATATTTAATATGGTTATGTCTTCCTGATCAATTGTCCCTTTTATCATTATATAGTGTCCTTCTTTATCCTTTGTGGTGGATTTAACTTTAAAGTCTATTTTGTCAGAAATTAATATTGCTACTCCTCTTCTTTTTTGCTTATTGTTTGCTTGATATATTTTTTTCCATCCTTTGAGTTTTAGTTTGTTTGTGTCTCTAAGTCTAAGGTGTGTCTCTTGTAGGCAGCATATAGATGGATCGTGTTTCTTTATCCAGGCTGTGACTCTCTGTCTCTTTATTGGTGCATTTAGTCCATTTACATTCAGCGTAATTATAGATAAATAAGTTTTTAGTGCTGTCATTTTGATCCCTTTTTATGTGTGTTGTTGACAATTTCATTTTTCCACATACTTTTTTGTGCTGAGATGTTTTTCTTAGTAAATTGTGAGATCCTCATTTTCATAGTGTTTGACTTTATGTTTGTTGAGTCGTTACGTTTTTCTTGGCTTTTATCTTGAGTTATAGAGTTGTTATACCTTTTTGTGGTTACCTTATTATTTACGCCTATTTTTCTAAGTAAAAACCTAACTTGTATTGTTCTATATCGCCTTGTATCACTCTCCATATGGCAGTTCAATGCCTCCTGTATTTAGTCCCTCTTTTTGATTTTTTTCTTTTTTTGATTATTGTGATCTTTTACCTATTGACTTCCATGATTCCCTGTTATGTTTTTTTTTTTTAATTAATCTTAATTTGTTTGTTTTTGTGATTTCCCTATTTGAGTTGATATCAGGACGTTCTGTTTTGTGTCCTTGTGTTGTGCTGGTATCTGATATTATTGGTTTTCTGACCAAACAATATCCTTTAGTATTTCTTGTAGCTTTGGTTTGGTTTTTGCAAATTCTCTAAACTTGTGTTTATCTGTAAATATCTTAATTTCACCTTCATATTTCAGAGAGAGTTTTGCTGGATATATGATCCTTGGCTGGTAGTTTTTCTCCTGCAGTGTTCTGTATAAGTCGTCCCATTCCCTTTTTGCCTGCATGGTTTCTGCTGAGTAGTCTGAACTTATTCTTATTGATTCTCCCTTGAAGGAAACCTTTCTTTTCTCCCTGGCTGCTTTTAAAATTTTCTGTTTATCTTTGGTTTTGGCGAGTTTGATGATAATATGTCTTGGTGTTTTTCTTTTTGGATCAATCTTAAATGGGGTTCGATGAGCATCTTGGATAGATATCCTCTCGTCTTTCATGATGTCAGGGAAGTTTTCTGTCAGGAGTTCTTCAACTATTTTCTCTGTGTTTTCTGTCCCCCCTCCCTGTTCTGGGACTCCAATCACCCACAGGTTATCCTTCTTGATAGAGTCCCACATGATTCTTAGGGTTTCTTCATTTTTTTTAATTCTTTTATCTGATTTTTTTTCAGCTATGTTGGTGTTGATTCCCTGGTCCTCCAGATGTCCCAGTCTGCATTCTAATTGCTCGAGTCTGCTCCTCTGACTTCCTATTGCGTTGTCTAATTCTGTAGTTTTATTGTTAATCTTTTGGATTTCTGAATGCTGTCTCTCTATGGATTCTTGCAACTTATTAATTTTTCCACTATGTTCTTGAATAATCTTTTTGAGTTCTTCAACAGTTTTAATTAGTGTGTTCCTTGGCTTTTTCTGCAGTTTGCCGTATTTCATTTGTGATGTCTTGAAGCATTCTGTAAATTAGTTTTTTATATTCTGTATCTGATAATTCCAGGATTGTATCTTCATTTGGGAAAGCTTTTGATTCTTTTGTTTGGGGGGTTGGAGAAGCTGTCATGGTCTGCTTCTTTAAGTGGTTTGAAATGGATTGTTGTCTCCGAGCCATCACTGGGAAACTAGTTTTTCCAGAGAATCCGCTGCGTCCAGTCCAAATCCCGGCGGGACGGTTCCCGGCTGGGACGCTGCTCTCCCCGCTCCAAGACCAGTCACTGCCTCCCAGGGACTTCTCCCACCGGCTGCGTCGCCACGGCGCCTGCGGGAACTGGCTGGGCCCCCTTCCGGTGTTAGTTCAGGGGGGTGGAGCAGCTCTCTGTGCTTGTGCCGTACCTGACTGGTACACTGGCTCCAGGCTCTGAAAACAATCGCTGCTTCCCCGTATTAGTTCGCTCTCCGTCTCTAAATCTGTGTTTGTTGTTCAGGGTTCGTAGATTGTTATGTATGTGATCAATTCACTTGTTTTTCCAAGTCTTTGTTGCAAGAGGGATCCGAGGTAGCGTCTGCCTAGTCCGCCATCTTGGCCCCGCCTTCCACTGGATCTTGAATGTACTCTACGCACTATCATCCCAAGAAATAGGGGGAATTGAAAACTTCAAAGGATAGGTTTAAGTGGCTGATAGGAAGGCACAAGACAACCCCAGCCTCACCATCCATCTCAGAAAAGCAGTCTGGGGTATAAATGCAGCAATTCCCTACAAGGGCATTTCTTATTTGTGCCATATGTTCTATCAAACTGTCTATTCTATAAAATGTGTTTCTTTGGTGTAGAATTGTTCCTGAAAAAAGATCTGGGATCCCCAAAGCCTCTGACCAGAGCCCATGAGATGAGGACAAGCCCAAGCCTCCCCCCACTGAGGGGTGGGAGTGTCCCTCACCCTTTGACTAGGGGTGTGGCCAAAGTGCACCACAGGTGTAGGAATCCCTCTGCTGGGTCTTAGGGGAACTAAGGCCACATATTGAATTTATCATACATTGGACCCCCACTAACAGCTATTGATGGGTACGCGGCTGCGGCTGTCAGGGGGTTCGAAGTCTAACGAGTGCTACAGATTGGAAGGCTACCTCCAAAGGCCTACAAAGTTAACTAGCCCTGTTACCGGAATACATTCTGGGCAGAGATACCTTGTTGCGGCTGGAGCTGTAGGCCTCCGGTGAGTTCCATCTGCAGGTGAGAGCCGTAAAAGCTGTAGTACAAGGTAATCCTAAATGGTCCCCTGTGCATTTGCACTCCCCAGCTCAGGTCAGGGCCCTTAAGCATTACCATCTTCCTGGTTGGCACCAAGAAATCATTGAGGCCATGCAGGAGCTACACCCGTGGGGATTCTGAGACCTGCCAAGAGCCCCTTCAGTAGTCCTCTCTGGGCAATGCACAAGCCCGATTTTCCGGGAAATAGACAGTAGACTACTGGGAATTGAATAAGGTGACTCTCCCTTGTTTGCAGCTATACCCAATATCGCACAGTTGTTGGGACAAAGGGGACTCACTGGGCACTTACCACTTTGTGCTCAACTTGGTTAATTCTTTCTTTAGCATCCCTCTACACTCAGACAGCCAGAACCAGTCTGCCTTCAGTTGGTAGGTGAGACAGTAGACTTTCACAATGCTCCCAAAAGGGTACCTGCATAGTCCCACCATACACTGTGGCATGGTTGCCACTGGTCTAGAGTGGTGGAGTCCCTCTGCTAGGTGGCCATATTCCACCATACTGATGATGTCGTGCTGACCTCTGACTCATTTGCTTCTTTACAGGCTGTAGCTCGTGAGGTAGTCATGCAACTTCTGTCGTGGGGATGGAAAGGGAATGACGGAAAACCTCAGGGGCCTGGAGTGCTCGTCAAATACTTGGGTGTTGTCCAGATGGGTAAGATGCAAGTGATGCCTGAACCAGTGATAGATAAAGCCCAAGCCTACCCCTGTGGAGAAACTGTGAAGCAACTACAAGCAATTGCCAGGCTCCTGGAGTACTAGCACCACTTCATATCCCATGTAGCCCACACCCTACATCCCCTATATAGGTTACTGAAGAAAGGAAGGGAGAACAAAATTGGGGAGAGTTCTAGAAAGTGAGGGTATAAGAAAAGAGACAGAGACTGTGAAAAAAGGAGCAATGTGGGACTGAGAGACAAAGGAAGAGGAGGCCTTCCAGCAGGCGGAGGTCACTGTAAAACAAATACAGGCTTTAGAGTGTTAATACAAGGTCAGCGGTGCCAACTGGACATAGCCTGGTACCCCAAAAGGTATGGATAGGGCCTGTGGCATCGGCAAAGCAAGAAGAGACTGCCAATAGGATTTTGGTCTCAGTTGTGGTGAAGAGCAAAAGACAGGCACAGCCTGCTAGAGAAAGTCATGAGCAGTGTATTATACCCTACTGCAAGTGGAAGCAAGTTGTTATAAAGGGTCAAGTTCCCCTTTGCTAGGAACATCGGAAGAGGACTAATACCTCTTTTCCCCTCAGGGTGATGGGTTGGATCCCCGACAACAGTGTGCTAGAATCCTGCTACTTGTTGCCAATAGTTGGTTAAGGAAGCAAAAGCAAAGCCAATGGGCAGGGGCATACCCATTGCCTAAGGAGTGTCTTTGGATATCTGGCTTGCATGGGGGGCCCTAATTGCCCTACAACTGGGTGGGGCACTACACCTGTGGACGGCTGTACCTAGTAACTAATGTTTACACCACCCTCCCCAGTGTTCCCAGCAATTAGTAAACTCTAACAGCCTTTTTTTTTTTAACAGCCCAGCACTGTTACCACCGCACATCATGGTAGTTTTGCCACTTGTCCCAGTTCTCGCCCCAGGCCACCACTACACGTGTGGAGTAGCATGTAGGGGCGCTAGCCAGACTTGTCACAGCTGCGCTTAACAATACCAGGTGGGCTATCATCCTTCTGAATGGGGAGACTCAACAAATACAGAAGGTCATCCTTCAGAGTAGGATGGCCGTTGACATCCTGACCACCACCCAGGGTGGCACTTGTGCCACAATAAAAACTGAATGTTGCATGTATACCTCTGATGCCTGTAAATTGTGTCTTTGGCTCTGCAGGACTTGCAGCAACACATCCCTTCTATCAAACATGATGCCACTGACCCTGTCTCCAGCTGCCTTCAATCCCTCCCGTCTGCCTGGCGGACAGGCTTCTGGATGACATTGGGACTTATATTACTATGTCATCTCCTGTGTTGCTGGTTATACTAAGTACGTGGTCTGGTTTTGCAATTTTCCTCTGCTTCCCAAGTCCAAGGGCTATTGTGGAAGAGGGGACGGTAAGATTGTAAGGACATTGGGAGGGTATACACGGGTGGATTGTAGGGTAAAGCTATTCAGTTTATATACCCCCCCCCTTTAATGGAATCAGCGTTGGTCTTCCCGGAAGCATCCTGGGGTTGAATTCGAGATGGACTGGGGCTTCAGTCAAAGGCTGGGAATGGCATGACTGGGCCAGCAGCCAAGGCTGAAGAATGCCTTAGCAACAAGAAGGAGAACATCTGGACCCAGACGTGAAGTCCTTGGGAACACTGACTGCCCAAGGACATGAGAGGAAAATCAATGAGCCGTGGTCTGAGCTGGAATGGTATATAAGCTTGGGTCCATTGTCAGGTGGTTGTAGAAAATACTCTAGCCGTCTGCCACTGGAGAACAGCTGCTTGCCCTTGTCGGTAATTTCCCCTTAATGTATGAATCTGGAAGCGCTGTGTGTCAGTTCTTTGGATTACCTGCCAAGATGCACAGTGAGGGTCTTCCCTTGCTGGGGCTGTCGGCCAAAAAGAGGGTCAGGGAAAAAGAGGAAGGTCCTCAATGCAATGGACTAACACAGTAGCTACAAAAATGGCCTCAAACATAGCAAGTGTACTAAGCACTTTATACTCACTGACTTAATTAATTCCCATTGTGAAGAAGGTAGCATTATTATTCAATTTTATAGATAAGGAAGGACAGTGAGGCCCAGAAAGTTTCAATAGCTTCCTTAAGAGTCACATGATTAATAAATAGTAGCTATAGGATTCATACTAGGTACAGATTACCCAATAAGCAAAGTATGCTTAGGCTTACTTGTGCTTACTCTTCTGTGGTGCATAATTTCATCTGTTTTGTGGTGAAAACAGGTGAAACTGTGCACTACAGATTAGTAAGTAAACACAGTTAAGCTCACATATACCTCGCTTAGTGGTTAATCTGCCCTGATTGATACCCATGCCTCTCTTGTTCTACAAAGGAAGCTCTCTGCTGTACTAAACTTCTCATGTACTCCTGTGTGTTATAGGATGAAGGCGCAGCTCTGTCAAGGCACAACTGCAGTGAAGCTTGGAGATAGCAATTCCCAGACTGCCTTTTCAAAAGAGATAATGCTAGAGCATTATCTGTTAGTTTGTCAGTTTGTCGTACTGTGGGGGCTTGTGTGTTGCTGTGATGCTGGAAGGTATGCCATTGGTATTCAGGTACCAGCAGGGTCACCCATGGAGGACAGGTTTCAGCTGAGCTTCCAGACTAAGACAGACTAGGAAGAAGGACCAGGCAGTCTACTTCTGAAAAGTATTAGCCAGTGAAAACCTTATGAATAGCAGCAGAACATTGTCTGATATAGTGCTGGAAGATGAGTCCCCCAGGTTGGAAGGCACTCAAATGATGACTAGGGAAGTGCTGCCTCCTCAAAGTAGAGTTGACCTTAAAGACATGGATGGATTAAAGCTTTCAGGACCTTCATTTGCTGATGTGGCATGGCTCAAAATGAGAAGAAACAGCTGCATACATCCATTAATAATCGGAAGCTGGAATGTAAGAAGTATGAAACTAGAAATTTGGAAATCGTCGAAAATGAAATGGAATGCATAAACATCAATATCCTAGGCATTAGTGAGATGAAATGGACTGGTATTGGCCATTTTGAATCAGGCAATCATATAGTTTACTAGGCTGGTAATGACGACTTGAAGATGATCGGTGTTGCATTCATCATCAAAAAGAACATTTCAAGATTATCCTGAAGTACAGTGCAGTCAGTGATATAATATCCATATGCCTACAAGGAAGACCAGTTAATATGACTATTATTCAAACTTATGCACCAACCACTAGGGCCAAAGATGAAGAAATAGAAGATTTTATTAGCTGCTACAGTCTGAAATCGATGGAACATGCAATCAAGATACATTGATAATTGCTAGCAATTGGAATGCAAAAGTTGGGAAAGAAGAAGGTCTAGTAGTTGGAAAATATGGCCTTGGTGAAAGAAACAATGCTGGAGATCGAATGATAGAATTTTGCAAGACCAACGACTTCTTCATTGCAAATACCTTCTTCACCAACACAAATGGTGACTATACACGTGGGCCTCGCCAGATGGAATGCACAGAAAACAAATTGACTACATCTGTGGAAAGAGATGATGGAAAAGCTCAATATCATCAGTCACAACAAGGCCAGGGGCCGACTGTAAAACAGACCATCAATTGCTCATAGGGAGGTTCACACTGAAACTGAAGAAAATCAGAGCAAGTCCATGACAGCCAAAATATGACCTTGAATATATTCCACCTGAATTTAGAGACCAGATCAAGAACAGATTTGACACATGGAACACTATAGTGACCGAAGACCAGACAAGTTGTAGAATGACATGAAGGACATGATCCATGAAGAAAGCAAGAAGTGGCTGAAAAGACAGGAAAGAAAGAAAAGGCCAAGAAGGATGTCAGAGGAGACTCTGGAATTTGCTCTTGAGGATCGGTCAGCTAAAGCAAAAGGAAGAATTGATGAAGTAAAAGGACTGAACAGAAGATTTCAAAGGGCCTCTCGAGAAGACAAAGTAAAGTATTATAATGACATGTGCAAAGAGCTGGAGATGGAAAACCAAAAGGGAAGAACACGCTCAGTGTTTCTCAAGCTAAAAGAACTGAAGAAAAAAATCAAGCCTCGAGTTGTAATAGTGAAGGATTCCATGGGGAAAATATTAAACGACGCAGGGAGCATCAAAAGAAGATGGAAGGAATACACAGTCAGTATACCAAAAAGAATTAGTAGATATTCAACCATTTCAAGAGGTGGCATATGATCGGGAACCGGTGGTACTGAAGGAAGAAATCCAAGCTGCTCTGAAGGCACTGGCTTAAAAGAAGGCTCCAGGAATTGGTGGAATATCAATTGAGATGTCACAAACAGATGCAGTGCTGGAGGTGCTCACTCATCTATGCCAAGAAATATGGAAGTCAGCTTCCTGGCTAACTGACTGGAAGAGTTCCATATTTATGCCGATTCCCAAGAAAGGTGATCCAACCAAATGTGGAAATTATAGAACAATATCATTAACAGCACATGCAAACAAAATTTTGCTGAAGATCATTCAGACGAGGCTGCAGCAGGATATCGACAGGGAACTGCCAGAAATTTAGGCCGGTTTCAGAAGAGGACGTGGAACCAGGGATATCATTGCTGATGTCAGATGATCCTGGCTGAAAGCAGAGAATACCAAAAGGATGTTTACCTGTGTTTTATTGACTAGGCAAAGGCATTTGTCTGTGTGGATCATAACAAATTATGGAGAACTTTGCGAAGAATGGGAATTCCAGAACACTTAATTGTGCTCATGAGGAATCTTTGTGTAGATCAAGAGGCAGTTGTTCGGACAGAACAAGGGCATAGTGATTAGTTTAAAGTCAGGAAAGGTGTGGGTCAGGGTTCCATTCTTTCACCATATGCATTTAATCTGTATGCTGAACAAATAATCCGAGAAGCTGGACTATATGAAGAAGAACGGGGAATCAGGTTTGGAGGAAGACTCATTAACAACCTGTGTTGTGTAGATTACACGACCTTGCTTGCTGAAGGTGAAGATGACTTGAAGCAGTTATTAATGAAGATCAAAGACCACAGCCTTCAATGTGAATCGCACCTCAACATAAAGAAAGCAAAAATCCTCACAACTGGACCAATGAGCAACATCATGCTAAACGGAGGAAGGATTGAAGTTGTCAGGGATTTCATTTTACTTGCAGCAGTCAAGAAATCAAAAGAGAGATTGGTTTGGGCAAATCTGCTGCAAAGGAGGTCTTCAAAGTGTTGAAGACCAAAGACGTCACCCTGAAGACTAAAGTGTGCCTGACCCAAGCCATGGTATTTTCAATCACATCATATGCATGTGAAAGCTGGACAATGAATAGGAAGACCAAAGAAGAGTTGACGCCTTTGAATTGTGGTGCTGGCGAAGAATATTGAATGTACCATGGACTGCCAAAAGAACGAATAAATCTGTCTTGGAAGAAGTGCGGCCAGAATGCTCCTTAGAGGCAAGGATGGCGAGACTGCCTCTTACATACTTTGGACATGTTGTCAGGAGGAATCAGTCCCTGGAGAAGCACGTCATGCTTGGCAGAGTACTGGGTCAGTGGAAAAGAGTAAGACCCTCAAGGAGGTGTATTGATACAGTGGCTTTAACAGTGAGCTTAAGCATAAAAACAATTGTAAGGATGGCGCAGGACTGGGCAGTGTTTCGTTCTGTTGTGCATGGGTCACTTTGAGTCGGAACCAACTCGATGGCACCTAACAACAACAACAACATCAATACAGCCCAGACACTGCATTGAGTCCTTTGAACTAAGGGGCCCTCCTGTGAACCTGAACATTTCCAACAGTACTCATGGTGACCATTTAACAGGCTAACACTCTGGTTGCCCAGTCAGTGGGAGAAGTCAACTCTTTTGGGTGGATGTTAATTGCTAAGTCAGATAATGTGTCCTAGTAATATTATTTGTTGAAATGTAAAGCAGATTCCTCTTTTCCCAAGTCATTGCTCAGAGATACAAGATGGTGATTTGGAATATAGCTTTTCCTTTACTCATAGGATCATGAAAGCATTTGTGGTCAACTTGGAGTATTCTGTTGAATATGTCCTGGGAAACATTAGGCCAATATCATTTTAAAAGCTATTTATCATCCTCAGCAAACAATTGGTTAGGACGTAATTTTTGTTGAATCTTCTAAAATATTTTTTTAATGATATTATGGTAGAGAGAATAAATAGTTCTTGGTCCTCATGACAATGCAATAGGTAAAATAGGAAAAACATTACTATAATTTGTAATTGTTTTATTTATTTGTCAATTTATATTGTTTTGGCATATATCTGCCATGAGAACACATGATCCCTGAGGACAGGAATCTTTCTTTTCTTTTCCTCCATTGCCAAGTCCAGTATCTGAACAAGTGCCTGACGAATAGTAAACCCCCAAAATGATGTGTTGAGTAGGCGGCATGATTCAGATCTTGTATTTTCAATTTCGGCCGTCTAAGGATAATAAATTATTCTGTTAGCAGCACAGTAGCTGCCAAAGTCCACTCTCAATCTCTCATTGTTAACAGTTGTAAAACCAAATTTCTTGGTTTGAATATCGAAATAACTCCCTGTAATTTTCAAATTTATCCTACATAGTTCAGGGTTTTTCTTTTCTCTTTCCATAAGAGATGCTCACTTGTTTTTCTTTCACAGCACTGGCTGTAATATGGCATGCCACAGTTGTTAAGGTTCCATATATCTCATATAAGCAGGCCTGGTGGTGAAGCGATTAGGTGCTGGGCTGCTAATCAAAAGGTGGGTAGTTCTAACCTACCAGCCCCTCTGTAGGAGAAAGGGCAGTCTGCAGCCATAAAGGTTGCAGACTTGGAAAACTCAAGGACAGTTCTAATATGTCCTATGGTACTGCTATGAGTTAGAATCTTACCTCAAGCGTAGATCTACTCTGTCCTATGGTGCCCATATGAGTTGGAATGAAATTGACGGCAGTGAATATCTCATATACGTTTTGAGACCTGTGTTATAATGTTGGTAGAGTCAAATTAGATTGTGTCAGTGTCCAATTTTACTATATATTCCATGGTCCTGGACTCTGATCTATTCTTCCCATTCCTACTTATTCTGCCTTTGTTGATCTTTGTCAGTTCTCAGCTGGATTTTGATGTTAGCCCAATAAACTCCTTCTGCCTCCAGCCCCACCTTCTCAGTTGTACACACTGTGATCAAAGTAAGCTCTCATAATCACAGATTTCAATCTCCCTGATTAAAAGCCTTCTCTGGCTTTGTGTCTCCTACAAAACAAAGGCCAAATTTCTTAGCATGACATATAAGGTCGTTTATGGCCTGATTGATGTCTACCTGTCTAGCTTCCTCCCCTGAATTTTGTCCCTTTCAGGCCAGAGTCCAGCACACTGAACTTACAGCGCTGAGCACATCAGGATATTTCATGTCTTTCTGCTGATGGTTCTCAGTGTCCAGGGAGATTTTGAGGAGGATTGCTATTTATCAGATCCAGAATCCATCTTTGTTTTTATAAATATTGATATTGTGGGCTACCATGGGGATGAGTGATGACTGAAATGACATATCTGTTCTGGGAGTCTTCAGGCCCATGAGCTGAAGATTGTAAGGAGGAAGATAGCAAATATGTTACTTTCCTTTATTGGAAAGTGCCAGTTCTGTTCACTTGAGGGGGCAGGGTCAGAGCTTAGGTATGAAAGAGGAGAGAGAGGGGGCCGTTTTTCTTGCTGTTGCTATTAGGAATATTTCCTGGGACTAAGAGAACAACAACAGCAACAACACCAGAAGGCCTGATGAAAGAAGCTTCTCATATGTGCTCCTTTTCAGTTAAACATCAGAAGCCTAGATGACTAACTTAAGTACCCTGAGAGAAAAGGCTCATATGCATTCAATACCCTCTTCACTCTCAATGACTAAAAACCTTCCATTCCCGCAACCATAGCTAGAAGTAACACTGCAACCACAGGAGCCTCCATGGTATCAGGCTGGACAAAATCCAGTTCTATCTGAGTCTATCCATGGAAATCTGGTGGTCAGACACACTTTAACAATGGTTCTCACATCTGCCCTACCAGACCACTCAGCACATAGGTGCAAGGAGGAAGAAAAGGCAGGAAAGGGGTAGAAATTGTGTCATGTGAAGCCCTGGGCATGCCTGACTAGGAAAGAAGAGACTTGGGTCTTCTTTAAGTTTCTCTTGTCCTCAGAGAACCCAATTATTTTTATCTTGGATCAACTCGATTGATGGAAACAAAAAGAATTTCCATAAGATTTACATCAAGGAGAGGTGAGGAGATCTTTGTGTAGGAGTAAATCTAATCCTACTACTTATAATTCTGATTGCTTCAGGTGGATGCATGTTTTTGGGAAGGTTAACATAGTGGAAAGACTAGATATCTGGAAAATCATGGGCCCTTGGCATAGGTGGTCTCCTCTTTGGAAAGTATAACTAACCACATTCCATTTTTCAGGACACAGGCTCTCCCATAAAATTGTTTGTCTCCTGGTTGTCAGTCATGTTTGAACACAAAACAACACTCACTGTGCTTCACTCTCTTGATGCCACCATGTTGTGCCAGTCTTCCTGTGCATATTCAACAAATACTTACTCAGCACCTACTCTGTTCCACGTTTCAGGGCATGTCCTGAATATGTAGTAGTAGGGAAGAGCAGTCTACCTTTTTAAAGAACTTGCACATTCCAGGTGAAGCAGATGAGTGGGAAGTCCACTAAATGTAGATGGATATGACAAAAGAAGCTCAGAGTGTTTTGGGAGACTAAGGTGGGACACATGCCTTAGTGAAAAGGGAACAAAAGGGCTTTTCATTGATAATGATGGCTTTCTTGAGAATAGTGTCAGCAATAAACCAAAAAAAAAAAAAAAAACCAAATCCAAAAAAAAAAAAAAACAAACCAGCCCTTTGCCATCAAGTAGATTACAACTCATAGCAATACTATAGGACAGAGTAGAACTGCCCTATAGGATTCCCAGGGAGTGGCTAGTGGATTTGAACTGCTGACCTTTTGATTGGTAGCTGAGCTCTTAAACACTGCACCACCAGGGATCCAATGTCGGCATAAGACAGGTAAAAATAGCATGAAGAAGGTGTATCAGAGGTATAGTGAATAAATGCCCTGAGCAGAAGGAAAAAATAATGGCCTGTGAAAAAAATTACAAGGATCTTGATATTACAGCAGTATAGAGTTCAAGGCATGGAGTAATAAGGAATGAAGCTAGAGGGGAAGGAAGGGCTGTGTAATGCACCTGACACTTTAAGCATGCAAGTGACATAGATTTGACTTTTAATGGATCACTCTGACTGCAATGCGGAAGCTGGCTTTGAGTAAAATAAAACTGGGGAAGAGAGAGAAGTTAGGAAGTATGGTAATAATCTGGGCAAGAGATGAGGATGGCCTGAACTAGGACCAGGCTAGTTAGCATAGAAAGGATGAAATGAATTTCGGAAATGTTTATGATGCCAAACTGGCAGACTAGATATTTGACTGGAGAAGTGGAGCATAGGGGAAAAAAGAGTCAAAATAAGTGAAGTTATTGAGTGGTTGGAGGTGTACATGGTAGAGCATACTGGAGGTGTTTCTCATTTGTAGGAAAGAAAATCGGTTGATAATTGGAGGACATATGGAAAGAGATTTCAGCAGGCAAAGGTATTCTTATATCTGAAGTGGATTCTGGAATGCAAATGGAGATGTAGGAGTTAATGACAGACTTGTGGCTGTTAAATTTAAAGAGTGGGTGGGATCATAATCAGAGAATGCATAAAGTGGTAGGAGTCATGGGCCAGGGAACCAGTTGACATTTGGAGAATGAAGTTCAAACCTTGGGGAACAAAGAGCAGGCACAGGTTTAGGAAAATAGATGTCATGGAAACCAACAAGTAGAGAGTTTAAAGAAAGATGGATTGGTTGACATTTTGAAATTCAGAAGAGAAGTCCAGGAAGATAAAAACTGGGAAATACTCATTAAAATTGATGATTAGAAAGATATACTAGAACTTAGAAGGATTATTTTTAGTAGACTTGTGGGACTGAAGCCAGATTGCTATGTTTTGTTTTGAAAGTTCAGTATTTATCTCCTTAAGACACCTATGCTATGACTAGCTTGAGCAAAGTTGACATTTTTGCAATAACAAGTCTTTTAGTCCTTAAGCGTGTTATATTCCCACGAAAATTTAGTCTTATTTTTAGATATAAATTTTTATTAAGGTGTAATTTCAAATTTCTCTATTTCTTTTACGCAGCCTTTCTCCACCTGGCCCCAGTCCCTAGCATACTGTGTTCAGTTTTCTGTCCCTAGAGTTTTGCATCTTCCACAATGTTATATAAACAGAACTCTGCATTATATAGTGTTTTGGAACTGCCTTCTTTCACTTAGTGTGATTTGCAGTTTAGGTCTAAATTCCAATTTACAGGGGATAATAGAAGAACAAATTAAGTAACACCAAATTAACCAATGAAACAAATCCAGAAGGTGGGATATTAGGGAGAAAACTCGTCTGATCTCACCAACAACCAAATATTAGTAAAATAAAGAGGGTGGAGTTGGACACTGTTCTAGATTTAAAGAGAGATATGAGTTATAAAAAGTATTGTAGGTAATTGATTTTGAGAAAAATGAACAGACTTGAAGTCATTCCACTATTAGATAATATTAAGTACTTATTATTAATTTCGTTAGGTGTCATGAAGTCCGTGGGTGGTGCAAAAAGTTTGTGTGGCACTACTCACCTGAAAGGTTTGTGGTTCGAACCCAGGGAGAGGCATCTTGGAAGACAGGCCTTGCAATCTACCTGTTAAAGGAAGAGCTCTACTGTGCACACATGGGTCACCATAAATTGGAATGGACTCGACTGGCAAGTAAGAAGAACAAGTTTATTGGAGAGCCGCCAGCAACCTTCATGTAACTAGTACATGATTTGCAAAGATTTAATTTCTACAAACGCTTCAGACGCTCACATTTTTGATAAGAATGAACAATCTTCCCTTTGATTCTTTGCTTTGTGTAACCAGAGATAATCATTTTGTCTCTAGGGTTGTAAATGTTCATTAGTAATTCTTTTCTTAAGGAAATCAACCCCCCACCCCCTGAATTCCACCATACTTTATTTATAAACCCAATGACTTATCAGATGACTTTGGAATCCAATATTAATGTCTGAATTAGGAACCCCAAAGGAGGCAAGGCAAGCAAGTCTAAAGTTGATAAATCTGTTTTATGTCTTATATTTCTGAATTATTTCCTATATCCAGAGCACATGCCGCTTCTAATTCCTAGAATATGTATATGAAATAGCATGTTGTATGAGTCCCTCACATGTTTCAAAGACATCCCTGTTCCTTCTGGCACCTCTGAAAAGAGTCACTTTCCTAATTGTAAACAAGATTAGTAGCCTGTTGAAATTAGTTCTGTGTCTGGTAGTGCTATGGAGAAACAGGTGGCCCCATGCTGTCTTTCCAGGATATCATGAGAGAGGATAGAGCTCTGTGGTTTCATCTTCGATTTGCCAGGCTACGTTACCCTTGTTCTTAAGGAATTCCTCTCATACACAGTCAAAAGAAAATATTTTATTTTTCTAGTCCACTAACATACTCCAGTTGAGAACTACTGAAATTGTTGTATTGAAGGTCTTTCAGAGAAAGGCATAGGCATTGAATGTCCCTACAGGAAATCTGGGAGGTGTAAATGTGTAGATATTGAGGATGCTTTTGAGTTTGTGCCTTCTAAACTGCTTTAGAACCTGTCAATGCCTCACAGTTTACCTGAACACGCATTTGAACATTTGTGTGACTGCTGGTTAATTATTATGGATAATTATTTTTATACCTTGCCAATAATCCTTTAGAAGTCAGTATGTAATGTGTATTATGCTAGGTATTTAGGCACATATTCTCATTTAGTTTTTTATACCAATCTTTTGAGGTGATATTATTACCGTTTGTAATTTAGAGCTGAAGAAAATAGGCTTCAGGGA
Source organism: Elephas maximus indicus (assembly GCF_024166365.1). Classification (NCBI taxonomy): domain Eukaryota; kingdom Metazoa; phylum Chordata; class Mammalia; order Proboscidea; family Elephantidae; genus Elephas; species Elephas maximus. Next base: position 188,720,570 of record NC_064821.1, on the reverse strand, counting down.
GGTTAACAAATTAGTGGCGTACAACACTAAACACTACTTAAACATTGAATAGCAGAGAGGAAGACAAGTGGATTGAATTATGTTGGAGAAATAAGCACCAAGTATTTTGGAAGTATAAATGCAAAAGCTTCTAAGTGGATGCAGCTCGGGTACTGAACTGTTGTTTTAAGAAAATGGGAGAAAAAGAATTTGGGTTTCTGATAGACCAGAGTAAGTTAATGGTCATAGGGGCCATAGATACAGGTCAGTATGTAAATCTGCACTAAATGGAGGCATAGGGAAAGCACAGCGTGTGACTGTAATGGCCTAGATATCTGAAAGATGACAGTGGTCTTGTTAAAGCCTACTAGTGATCAAGAATGAAGCCTAATAACTAAAGGCCGTCGAAAAGGGTGAAATGTATTAAAAATAAAAATTTTGGCGAGGAGTAAATGTGTTCAGATCGGACTTGATAAAGTATAGGTTTTGCATCCCAGGTATAAAACTGGATGCTGGGCAGGAGCATGAACAGGGAGGCAAATTTTATATACAAGGAACCTGGTGTTTGGGGATTTGTGGGAAGACAACCACTCTACCAGCTTTCAGTTGGGGAACCCCCATATTCCTCACATGCCACATGACACTGGCTCCATCTTCTAAAACAAAGTCTCAGGTGAATCACTGGGCAGTTGACCAGGTGGGAAGGATGTTGGACGAGGAAGTTTCGTGATAATCAGCATGAGTGTAGTAAGTCATTTTTGGAATTGCGTGCAGATGGCAGTTTGGTTGAGAAATCAGTGCATTGTCCCACTTCCCCTTCTAAAGGGGTGGCTAGCCCTTATAAAAGACACTCTACCACCCTGCTGCCATCCTAATGACACTCAGTTGGGCACCGGCTTTGAGACTTTGGTGAGTGCAATACTTGCAAGGCATTTTTGGGCAATTGGGCAGCATGAGGATTTTAATTGGTGGTAGAAAGGGCTTTTGTTTTAGAAAATAATGCTTAAGTTTTGTGGAAATCTAGATGATGAATTTTGTGGAGGGCAGGTATAATTATATGATATTTTAGCTTCTCTTTGACGTTCATATGGGAAATGAAGTTAAAGGGACAGTCTTATAGGAAGAAGAATAAGGAATAAGAAATGAAGTCCTGTCCCACATTTCTGTTTGTTTCCAAAGATTTGCTTCTCCGGTACAAGCCCTTAGAACCTCATTTGAACATTTACACTTTTTCCCAAAGAACCCATGGCAAGATCAGTTAGACTTCCAGTCAGGGTTTCATGGCAGATGATGTTGGTAGCAATTTGTTTTGGGATTGCTCAGAAGTTTAGCAAGTCGGGTATTTTTTCTCTAGATAACATTGAAGTTCAGCCCTATCTAGTGCTACCTCAATATAGGATATGTTTGTGTTTTAAGAAATGGTAGAGTGAGAAAAAGGCCAAAAAAGAATAAGAGATGATGGGAAGTGTCTTAGTTTCCTGGTCTGCCATGAGAGAAATACCACAAATAGGTAGCTTTAAAGAACAGGAATTTATATTCTCGCAGTTCTGAAGGCTAAGAGTCCAAGTCAGGGTCTTGGCCGTGTTGATTCCTTCTTTGTTGGTAGGCCTGGGTGTTCCTTGGTTGTTTGACTTGTAGATGATCCTCAAGTGAGACCTCTCTTCCCCTGTGTATGCATCTTTGTGTCTAATCTTATCTTTTTTATAAATCGGAAGTGATTAGATTTCGAAGCCACTTCACTCAGGTATGCTTTGATTAAGATGACAAAGAAAACTCTATTTCTAAATAGAATTGCAACCATAGGTAAAACCAGGAGTGGTTCAGTGGATCCTGACTCCCAGCGACAAATAGAACAGGGAAGAATTGCCCCACAGAGTTTGCAAGGAGCCCCTATGGATTTGAATTGCTCATCTTTGGGTTAGTGGCTGTAGCTCTTATCCACTATGCCACCAAGGTTTTCACCATAGGGATAAGGGTGACAGTTCCAACACATATTTTTGGGAAACACAATTCAATCTATAGCAGGAAATGATGCTAAGAGGGAAGAGGGAAAAGCTACAGAGTTATGAAGATTTTGTTGGGGACTAGATGAATATTGACTGAACTCATTTAAAGGATACTGACTTGCTTAGCCAGCAAGAGTGTTACTACAGTAAACACTGTCATGCATTTATTTTGCAGATTCCCAGAGACTCAGGAAAGATGTCTTACTATCAGCAGCAGTGCAAGCAGCCCTGCCTGCCAACTCCTGTGGTGTGCCCACCTAAGTGCCCTGAGAAATGCCCACAGCTGTGTTGCCTTCCTCCGCCATGCCCACCTGTGTGTTGCCCTCCTCTGCCATGCCAGCAGAAATGCCCTCCTGTGCTGCCATGCCAAACCTGCCAGCAGAAGTGTGTACCCAAATTTAAGTAACAACACCAGAATTCATCAGAATCATGAAATGATGTGATCCAGTGGTTCTTCCCAGTCTCTGGACTCCTTCTTCCTCCCTCAGCCATGGTGACAGACTGCATCTTCCCTAACCTTCCTTCTGAGACAAGAGCTGACAGAGAAAAGGCTTAGATCCTGAAGTTGATACCATGTTACTATAAAATGAGGGACAGGTTCAATGCCTACATTCTTTCACTGAAGCTTTGCCTGCTCTCTTTGGCATCCGTTATCTAATTTAGGCAGAGAGCTCTATCTTATAAAGAGTTTTTCCTGTTTCTGCTTCTTCAATAAAGTACATGTTTCGTGGTTGAGCCTACATGGCTTTTGTTTTCATTTTGCATTTTTACACTTTTCCTTCAACTACATCAGTTTTATGTCCATCAGATGAATTGAAGTCTTAGATTCAGGCTTACCCATCACTCAATTCAGTCTTACTTGAGATGTGTCTTTTGGGTTGGGTATATCAAATAAGTATTTTAGTGGTTTTAAACCCATTTCAACAACATCGTAGTTTCTGTGACCCTAAGAAGTTACTTCAACTACCTCAGGTATCATTTCCTCCTCTGTAAAATGTGGAAAAGAATGTCTTCAGCTCAATACACAGGTAGAGATTAATTAAGTGATTCACATATGTTTTCTGTTTGCCTATTATGTTCTAGGCAATATTCTACATGCTGGAGATACAGGTAGTGGTGACTAAACAGACTCCTTGTCCTTAAGTAGGAGAAATGAGAGTGCTGCAGAGGGCAGGGAGGAGACCTGATAGTGATACTCATGAGGTGTACTTGAGAGAAGATTGTTTAGAAAGGTTCTTCCACAGTGACATTTTGGGCAGAGGGATGAATGAACAGAAGTGTGAGCCATGGGTATATCTAGTATCAAGTTGTTCCAATAAGAGGAAATATACCATGGGTATATCTAGTATAGATTGTTCCAATAAGAGGAAAAAAAAAATATCCATGGCAGAGAAATATAGCAGCAAAAAAACAGCAATGAAGATGCAAGTGTCAGGAGGTGGGGTCAAAATGGCTAACTAGGTAGAAGCTACCTCAGATCCCTCTTGCAACAAAGACTCGGAAACACAAGTGAATCGATCACATACATGACAATCTACAAACCCTGACCATCAAACACAGATCTAAAGAGTTGACCTGAGTGACGGAGACTGAGAACAAACAACCACAGAAAAGCAGCAACTATTTTCAGAGCCTGGAGCAAGCATCCCAGTCAGGAAACCTTTGTGCCGGGCTTTGGACTGAGCACAGGGGAGCTGAACACAGCATCCTAAAATGGCGCAAACACGGGACCCAGCCCTGGCCCCAGAAGTGACCTTGGGGTAAGCCCAGCCAGTGCACGTACGCAGCGCAGTGACGCGGCTGACAGGAGGAGAAGTCACCGGGAGGCAGCGACTGGTTTTGGAACCTAGAGTGCAGTGTCCTAGCCAGGAAAACTTGGCACTGGGCTTTGGATTCGGAGCGGAGGAACTGACCACGGTTTCTGAGACAGCACAAACACAAGACACGGGCCTGACCGTTGAGGGCAATCTCAACCCAGCCAATACACACAGGCTACACACCCCTCAGGAATCTCAGATGAAACAGTAATCACCAAATAAGATAAGTAACTTTGTCTATATTCCAGGGTGCTACTCTCTCCTATTTATCTGAACCCTCCCCTCCCCTTACCAGGCAGCTTCATTAACATTGGGATTTCCTGAGCCAGAGAGTGAAGTGGGCTGCAGTTTTTCCTTTTTTTTGGTCTTTTCCTAACCCATTCTCCTGGCCTGAGAGAAGCAGCTACAAAATACCCAGGGACCAAAAATCATTCCCTAATTGGACTAAAAATACAGAACCAGCTCTAGCCAAACATATGTGATCCACAGTCTTGGGCTTTCATCCCTACAGGGAACAAGGCGGCTATTAAAATGAAAAGGCAATTCTGATAGGGATCTGACTGTAATTGTTATAGCTGATTACTGGAAAGACAAGTTTCCCAGGTCTGATATCTCTGCGTATTCAACAGAGCCCTCACTGACCCACAACAGGGAACTGAGGGCTGAAGCTCCCCCCAGACCACCTAGCCTCCTGCCTTAGGCATCTAAGGATGATGACATCTACCAATCTGTAGAGGAGGTACTTGCATTGAGGGCCTAAGGTACAGCTGCAGAGCCCACCCACCAAAGTGCTTTAGGAATAGAGACACACCTACCTCAGTGGCACTTGGGGGAAGCCTGTCAGCATCCTGCCCCCCCCCCCGCGGAGTGTGAAACCCTACTCCCACTAGAATCTGGTGCACACAACTATCACCACTACTTCTCTAGGTGGATAGGTGACAGTCTGCACCACACACTTGATGACCCCAAATCAGATTCTACTCAAGGATAGTGAATGGACTCTTAGGCTTATATATCTGGTAACAGCCAAAACCAGCTGGTAATAGGTCATAAGGGATTCCAAGGCTACAACAATCAAGACAGCGCAATCTGGTAGCGCATCAATGTAAATTGAAAGAAAACAAAACAAGATAAGACTTAGGGAGCAAATATACAATAAATCAGTACAATATCTTAGAGATGGCTCAGAGACAGCAGTCGATATCAAACCACATAAAGAAGCAGACCATGATTGCCTCTACAACTCCCCAAGCTAAAGAATCAAAATCTTTCCCAAATGAAGATACAATCCTGGAATTGCCAGCTGCAGAATATAAAAAACTAATTTACAGAATGCTTCAAGACATCAGGGATGACCTCAGAAATGAAATAAGGCAATCTACAGAAAAAGCCAAGGAACACACTGATAAAGCAGTTGAAGAAATCAAAAAGATTATTCAAGAACATAGTAGAAAAAGTAATAGGCTGCAAAAATCCATAGAGAGACAGCATTCAGAATCCAAAAGATTAACAGTAAAATTACAGAATTAGACAACTCAATAGAAATTCAGAGGAGCAGACTTGAGCAATTGCAATGCAGAGTGGGGGACGTGGAGGGCAAGGGAATTGACACCAATACAGCTGAAAAAAAATCAGATAAAAGAATTAAAAAAAATGAAGAAACCCTAAGAATCACGTGGGACTCTATCAAGAAGAATAACTTACGTGTGATTGGAGTCCCAGAACAGGGAAGGATAACAGAAAATACCGAGAGAATAGTTGAAGATCTGTTGGCAGAAAACTTTCCTGACATCATGAAAGACGAACGGATATCTATCCAAGATGCTCAGCAAACACCATATAAGATTGATCCAAAGAGAAAATCACCAAGAAATATTATCATTAAACTTACCAAAACCAAAGATAAAGAGGAAATTTTAAAAGCCTCCAGGGACAAAAAAGAGGTCTCCTACATAGGAGAATCAATAAGAATAAGTTCAGACTACTCAGCAGAAATCAGGCAGTCAAGAAGGCAACGGGATGACATATATAGAGCACTGAAGGAGAAAAACTGCCAGCCAAGGATCATTTATCCAGCAAAACTCTCTCTCAAATATGAAGGTGAAATTAAAACATTTAGAGATAAACACAGGCTTAGAGAATTGGCAAAAACCAAACCAAAGCTACAAGAAAAACTAAAGGAAATTGGTCAGAAAACCAATATCAGATACCAGCACAACACAAGGTCACAGAACAGAACATCCTGATATCAACTCAAATAGGAAATCACAAAAACAAGATTAACTTTAAAAAGAAAAAAATGCTCAAAACAGGGAATCATTGAAGTCAACATGTAAAAGATCACAATAATCAAAAAGAGGGACTAAATAGAGGAGGCATAGAACTGCCATATGGAGAGGGAAACAAGGCAATACAGGACAATACAGGTTAGGATTTCACTTAGAAAAATAGGGGTAAATATTAAGGTAACCACAAAGAGGTATAACAACTCCATAACTCAAAATAAAAACAAAGAAAAACATAACAAGTCAGCAAACATAAAGTCAACTACTATGAAAATGAGGAACACACAATTTACAAAGAAAAATGTCTTAGCACAAAAAAGTAAGTGGAAAAATGAAATTGTCAACAATACACACAAAAAGGCATCAAAATGACAGCACTAAACACATACTTACCTATAATTACGCTGAATGTAAATGGACTAAATACTCCAATAAAGAGACAGAGAGTCTCAGAGTGGATAAAGAAACACGATCCATCTATATGCTGCCTACAGGAGGCACACCTTAGACTTAGAGACACAAACAAACTAAAACTCAAAGGATGGAAAAAAATATATCAAGCAAACAACAAGCAAAAAAGAGCAGGGGTAGCAATATGAATTTCTGACAAAATAAACTTTAAAGTTAAATCCACCACAAAGGATAAAGAAGGACACTACGTAATGATTAAAGGGACAATAGACCAGGAAGATATAACCATATTAAATATTCATGCACCCAATGACAGGGCTGCAAGATACATAAAACAAACATTAACAGAACTGAAAAGTGAGATAGACACCTCCACAATTATAGTAGGAGACTTCAACACACCACTTTCAGAGAAGGACAGGACTTCCAGTAAGAAGCTCAATAGAGACACGGAAGACCTAATTACAACAATCAACCCACTTGACCTCATAGACTTATACAGAACACTCTACCCAACAGCTGCAAAGTATACTTTTTTTTCTACCGCACATGGAACATTCTCTAGAATAGACCACATATTAGGTCATAAAACGACCCTTTGCAGAATCCAAAACATCGGAATATTACAAAGCATCTTTTCAGACCACAAGGCCATAAAAGTGGAAATCAATAACACAAAAATTAGGGAAAAGAAATCAAATACTTGGAAACTGAACAATACCTTCCTGAGAAAAGACTGGGTTATAGAAGACATTAAGGAGGGAATAAAGAAATTCATAGAATGCAACGAGAATGAAAATACTTCCTATCAAAACTTCTGGGACACAGCAAAAGCAGTGCTCAGAGGTCAATTTATATTGATAAATGCACACATACATAAAGAAGAAAGAGCCAAAATCAGAGAACTGTCCCTACAGCTTGAACAGACAGAAAGTGAGCAACAAAAGAATCCATCAGGCACCAGAAGAAAACAAATAATAAAAATTAGAGCTGAACCAAATGAATTAGAGAACAGAAAAACAATTGAAAGAATTAACAAAGCCAAAAGCTGGTTCTTTGAAAAAATTAACAAAATTGATAAACCATGGCCAGACTGACTAAAGAAATACAGAAAAGGAAACAAATAACACAAACAAGACACAAGATGGGCCATATCACAACAGACCCAACTGAAATTAAAAGAATCAGATTATTACGAAAAATTGTACTCTAACAAATTTGCAAACATAGAAGAAATAGATGAATTCCTAGAAAAAGACTACCTACCTAAACTAACACAATCAGAAGTAGAACAACTAAATAGACCCATAACAAAAAAAGAGATTGAAAAGGTAATCAAAAAACTCCCAAGAAAAAAAAGCCCTGGCCCAGACAGCTTCACTGCAGAGTTCTACCAAACTTTCAGAGAAGAGTTAACACCTCTACTACTAAAGGTATTTCAAAGCATAGAAAATGACGGAATACTACCTAACTCATTCTATGAAGCCACCATATCCCTGATACCAAAACCAGGTAAAGACACCACAAAAAAAGAAAATTACAGACAAAAAAAAAAAAATTTTTTTTTTTTATTTTTTTTTACCCCTCAGGTACATAGATGCAAAAATCCTCAACAAATTCTAGCCAATAGAATTTATCAACATATCAAAAATCATCCACCATGACCAAGTGGGATTTATACCAGGTATGCAAGGCTGGTTTAATATTACAAAAACCAGTAATGTAATCCACCATAGAAACGAAACAAAAGACAAAAACCACACGATCTTACCAATTGATGCAGAAAAGGCATTTGACAAAGTCCAACACCCATTTATGATAAAAACTCTCAGCAAAATAGGAATTGAAGGCAAATTCCTCAACATAATAAAGGGGATCTTTACAAAGTGAAGAGCCAACATCACTCTAAATGGAGAGAGCCTGAAAGCATTTCCCTTGAGAATGGGAACTAGACAAGGATGCCCTTTATCATCGCTCTTATTCAACATTGAGCTAGAGGTCCTAGCCAGAGCAATTAGGCTAGACAAACAAATAAAGGCCATGCGGATTGGCAAGGAGGAAGTCAAATTATCTCTAATTGCAGATGACAAGATCTTATACACAGAAATCCCTAAGGAATCCTCCAGAAAACTACTGAAACTAATAGAAGACTTTGGCAGAGTCTCAGGTTATAAGATAAACATACAAAAATCACTTGGATTCCTCTACATCAACAAAAAGAACATCGAAGAGGAAATCGCCAAATCAATACCATTCACAGTAGCCCTCAAGAAGATAAAATACTTAGGAATAAATCTTACCAGAGATGTAAAAGACCTATACAAAGAAAAGTACAAAGTACTACGGCAAGAAACTAAAAAGGACCTACATAAGTAGAAAAACGTACCTTGCTCATGGATAGGAAGACTTAACATAGTAAAAATGTCTATTCTACCAAAGCCATCTATACATACAATGCACTTCTGATCCAAATTCCAATGACATTTTTTAATGTGATGGAGAAACAAATCACCAACTTCATATGGAAGGGAAAGAAGGCCCGTATAAGTAAAGCATCACTGAAAAAGAAGAAAGTGGGAGGCCTCACTCTACCTGATTTTAGAACCTGTTATACAGCCACAGTAGTCAAAACAGCCTGGTACTGGTACAACAACAGGCACATAGACCAATGGAACAGAATTGAGAACCCAGATATAAATCCATCCACATAGGAGCAGCTGATATTTGACAAAGGCCCAGTGTCAGTTAATTGGAGAAAATATAGTCTTTTGAACAAATTGTGTTGGCATAACTGGACATACATTTGTAAACAAATGAAACAGGACGCATACCTCACACCATGCACAAAAACTAACTCCAAGTGGATCAGAGACCTAAACATAAAGACCAAAACGATAAAGATCATGGAAGAAAAAATAGGGACAACGTTAGGAGCCGTAATACAAGGCATAAACAGAATATAAAACATTACCAAAAATGACGAAGAGAAACCTGATAACTGGGAGCTCCTAAAAATCAAACACCTATGCTCATCTAAAGACTTCACCAAAAGAGTAAAAAGACCACCTACGGACTGGGAAAGAATTTTCAATTAAGACGTCTCTGAGCAGTGCCTGATCTCTAAAATCTATATGATTCTGTTAAAACTCAACCACAAAAAGAAAAAGTGGGCAAAGGGAACACGCACTTCACTAAAGAAGATATTCAGGCAGCTAACAGATACATGAGAAAATGCTCTCGATCATTAGCCATTGGAGAAGTGCAAATTAAAACCACGATGAGATTCCATCTCACTCCAACAAGGCTGGCATTAATCCAAAAAACACAAAATAATAAATGTTGGTGAGGCTGAGGAGAGATTGGAACTCTTATACACTGCTGGTGGGAATGTAAAATGGTATAACCACTTTGGAAATCTATCTGGCGTTTTCTTAAAAAGTTAGAAATAGGACTACCATACAACCCAGAAATCCCACTCCTCAGAATATACCTTGGAGAAATAAGAGCCTTTACACGAACAGATTTATGCACACCCATGTTTATTGCAGCTCTGTTTACAATAACAAAAAGCTGGAAGCAACCAAGGTGTCCATCAACAGATGAATGGTTAAATAAATTATGGCATATTCACACAATGGAATACTACGTATCGATAAAGAACAGTGACGAATCTGTGAAACGTTTCATAACATGGAGGAACCTGGAAGGCATTATGCTGAGTGAAATTAGTTAGAGGCAAAAGGACAAATATTGTATAAGACCACTATTATAAGATCTTGAGAAATAGTATAAACTGAGAAGAACACATACTTTTGTGGTTACGAGGGAGGGAGGGTGGGAGAGGGTTATTTACTGATTAGTTAGTAGATAAGAACTACTTTGGGTGAAGGGAAGGACAATACTCAATACACGGAACGTCAGCTCGACTGGACGGGTCCAAAAGCAAAGAATTTTCTGGGATAAACTGAATGCTTCAAAGGTCAGCGGAGGAAGGGCGGGGGGTTGGGGACTATGGCTTAAGGGGACTTCTAAGTCAATTGGAAAAATAATTCTACTATGAAAATATTCTGCATCCCAATTTGAAATGTGGCATCTGGGGTCTTAAATGCTAACAAGCAGCCATCTAAGATGCATCAATTGGTCTCAACCCACCTGGATCAAATGAGAATGAAGAACACCAAGGTCGCACGATAACTATGAGCCCAAGAAAGAGAAAGGGCCACATGATCCAGAGACTTACATCATGCTGAGACCAGAAGAACTAGTTGGTGCCCGGCCACAATTGATGACTGCTCTTACAGGGAGCACAACGGAGAACCCCTGAGGAAGCAGGAGATCAGTGGGACGCAGACCCCAAATTTTCATAAAAATACCAGACTTAATGGTCTGACTGAGACTAGAGGAATCCCGGTGGTCATGTTTCCCAAACCTTCTGTTGGCCCAGGATAGGAACCGTTTCCGAAGACAACTCATCAGACATGGAAGGGACTGGACAATGGGTTGGAGAGAGATGCTGACGAAGATTGAGCTACTTGTATCAGGTGGACACTTGAGACTGTGTTGGCATCTCCTGTCTGGAGGGGAGATGGGAAGGTATTGAGGGTTAGAAACTGGCAAATTGTCAGGAAAGGAAAGACTGGAAGGAGGGAGCAGGCTGACTCATTAGGGGGAGAGTAAGTGGGAGTATGGAGTAAGGTGTATATAAGCTTATATGTGACAGACTGACTTGATTTGTAAACTTTCACTTAAAGCACACTAAAAATTATTAAAAAAAAAAAAAAAGGACACTCCACCACTCTGCTGTCATCCTGTTGACACTCATCTGGGCACCAGCTTTGAGACTGTGGTGAGTACAAGACTTGAAATGCATTTTGGGGCAATTGGGCAGTATAAGGATTTTAACTGGAGGTAGAAAGGGCTTTTGTTTTAGAAAATAATGCTTAAGCTTTGTGGAAATCAAGGTGATGAGTTTTGTGGGAGGCAGGTATAATTATGTGATATTTTAGCTGCTCTTTGGTGAGCTATCTTGAGGTTCATATGGGAAATGAAGTTAAAGGGACAGCCTCATAGGAAGAAGAATAAGGAATATGAAATGAAGTCCTCTCCCATATTTCAATTTATTTCCAAAGATTTATTTCTCCAGGTACTACCCTTTTAGCTGCATCTGAGCTTTTGCAATTCTTCTTGAAAAACTCATGGCAAGATCAGTTAGACTCTCAGTCAGGGTGTCATAGCAGATGATGTTGGTTGCAATTTGTTTTGAGATTGCTCAGAAGTTTAGCAAGTTGGGTATCCTTTCTTTGGATAACATTAAAATTCAGCCACGTCATAGGGCTGCCTCAATATAGGATCTATTTCTGTTTTTAGAATGGCAGAATGAGAAAAATGCCAAAAAAGAATAAGAGATGATGGGAAGTCTCTTAGTTTCCTCATCTGCTGTAGCAGAGATAGCACCAGGAGGTGGCTCTAAAGAACAGAAATTTATATTCTGTCAGTTCTGGAGGCTAAGAGTCCAAAACATGGTCTCAGCCCTGTTGATTCCTTCCTTTTTGGTAGGGCTGGATATTCCTTGATTGCTTGACTTGTAAATAATCCTCACATGATGTCTGTCTTTCCGTGTGTATGCATTTGTGTGTCTAATCTGATCTTTATTAAAGCTCAGAAGTGATTAGTGATTAGATTTAGAACCTATTCCACTCAGGTATGCTTTAATTAACAAGACAAAGAAAACTGTATTTCCAAATAGGATTACAACCATGGGTATAACCAGTTGCGCATCAGTGGATCCTGACTCCCAGTGACCCTATAGGACAGAGTAGAATTGTCCCACAGAGTTTCGAAGGAGTGCCTGGTGGATTTGAACTGCTGACTTTTTGATTAGTGGCTAGAGCTCTTATACACTATGCCAACAGAGTTTCCACCATAAGTATAGGGGTGAAAATTCCAACGCATATTTTTGGGAAACACAATTCAATGCATAACAGGAAACGATGCTAAAAGGGAAGAGGGAAAAGCCACACAATTATGAAGATTTTGTTGGAGACTTGAGGAATATTGACCGAGCTCATTTGAAGAATAGTGACTTGCTTAGCCAGCAAGAGTGTCACTACAGTAAACACTGTCATCTGTTCTTTTTTCAGATTCCCAGAGACTCAGGAAAAGTGTCTTACTATCAGCAGCAGTGCAAGCAGCCCTGCCTGCCACCTCCTGTGGTGTGCCCACCTAAGTGTCCTGAGCCATGCCCACCTCCTAAGTGCCCAGAGCCATGCCCATCTGTGTCTTTACACTCCTCAGCCATGCCCGCCTATGTATTGCCCTCTTCCACCATGCCCACCTGTGTATTGCCCTCCTCAGCCATGCCCACCTGTGTATTGCCCCCCTCAGCCATACCCACCTGTGCAGTGCCCTCCCCAGCGATGCCAGCAGAATTGAGTACCCAGGAGCAAGTAACAAAACTAGAATTCACCAGAATCATGAAACGATGAGATCCAGTGGCTCTTCCCAGTCACTGGACTCCATCTTCCCCGCTCAGCATGGAGACAGACTGCATCTTCCCTAGCCTTCTGCCTGAGATAAGAACTGACAGAGAAAAGGCTTAGATCCTAAAGTTGATACCATGTCGCTGGAAAATGAGGGACACGATCAAGGTCGACATTCTTGCATTGAAGATTGCCTCATCTCTTTTTGGCATCTATCTGTGATCTAATTTAGGCAGTGATCTTTATCCTATAAAGAATTGTTTCCTATTTCTGCTTCTTCAATAAAATACATGTTTCGTGGTTGAGCCTACATGGGTTTTGTTTTCATTTTGCATTTTTGCACTCTTCCTTCAACTACATCAGATGAATGTCCATCAGATGAATTGAAGTCTTAGATTCAGGCTTTCCCATCATTGAATTCAGTCTTGCTTGAGATGTGCCTTTTAGATTGGGTATATCAAAGAATTATTTTAGTGGTTTTAAACCCATTTCTACAACTCCATACAATATGTGACCTTAAGAAGTTACTTCAACTACCTCAGGTATTATTTTCTCTTCTGTAAAAAATGGGAAAGGATGTCTTCAGCTCAGTGTATTCATAGAGATTAATTAACTGATTCACAAATGTATTCTATTTGCCTATTACGTGCTAGGCAATATTTGACATGCTGAAGATAGAGATACTGGTGACCAAACAGTCATTGTTCTTGAGTAGGAAAAATGAGAGCACTGCATAGGGGCATGGAGGAAAACTGAGAGTGGCACATATGAGGTGTACTTGAGAGAATATTTTTTAGAAAGGGTCTTCCAAAGTGACTTTTTGGGAAGAGACATGAATGAACAGAAGAGTGAGCCATGGGTAGATCTAGGATAGATTGTTCCAATAAGAGGAAATAGCAATGTCAAAGGCAGAAAAATATAGCAGTAAAACAACAGCAATGAAGATGAGAGTGTCAGCAAATGAGGTTAGAGGTATTGGGTCTGTAGGACACAGTAATAATTTTGGTATTCATCCAAAGTTTGTCAGCTATATTATGCTGATGGTCAAATGCGTAAAGTTTTTTATTAATATTCTACTATCTCATGTTTTTTCCTTTGTGTAGCATTTTGACTAATAGTACATACATTTGTTCAAAGCTATTATGAAAAGAGATGGAAAGAACTGAGGAATAAATTAAAACTCTTACAAAATTAAAGGTTATTTTGAGAGGTGACCAAATGAAAAGTATGTCTGTTAGTTTTCCTATCTTAAAGGGAAATTTAATCTATTAATTCTCATCACATTATAGCTGGCCAAACTACATAGGGAATTTTGTACCTGTGGTCCAAACTCTAAAAAGAATGTTAAAGGGTTGAGTTTATACAGACTACAGGGAATGACTCCAAGTGATTGTCATTAATGGTGTACTCTTGAAAAGAACTCTAGTCTAATATTGTTGACGGCTTTTTAAAAATTTTTTCTATATTGTTCTTAAGGAAAAGAAACAAACGTCATTAGTTTTTTTTTTTTTTTGTGGTGAAACATAACCAACACACTTAGAAAGTTGATAAACTTGTGCTTACATGGCCAATAGTTCTAAGTTGCACACTCATGTAAGTAAACGCAAAGTCAAGAAAGAAAATTATTACCAACCCTTCAAAAGACCCTGTATTTTCTTCACCACTAGAGGTAACCACTAGCCTGACACTTAATGTAATCACTTTGTTGCTATTTTTTTCTTCATTTTTTTTTTTAACACCAATATAAACATCTCTAAAAAGTGCCGTTTGGAAGAAGTACAGTCCGAATGCTTCTTAGAAGCGAGGATGGCAAGAATTTAGCTCATGTACTTTGGACAAGTTATCAGGAGGGACCAGTCCCTGGGGAAGGAAATCATGGTTGGTAAAGTAGAGGTTAGGGTAATGCTATTCAGCTGTATGCATCCCCTCTCTAATGGAGTCAGCTTTGCTCTGCCCTGAAGCATGCTGGGGATGAATTCGGGATGGACTCGGGCTACTGTAAAAGGCCGGGAGTGGTGTGACTGGGCCAGTGGCCAAGGCTGAAGAATGCCCTAGCAACAAGAAGGAAAACATCTGGGCCTGGATGTGAAGTCCCTGGGAACACTGACTGCCCAAAGACGTGAGAGGAAAAACAATGAGCCTTGGTCCCAGCTGGAATGTATGGAAGCTTGGGACCCTTTTTAGGTGGTTGCAGAAAATACTCCAGCCGGCCGCCACTGGAGAACAACTGCTTGCCCTTGTCAGTAAGTTTCCCTGAACATAAGAATCTGGAAAGGACTGCGTGTCAGTTCTTCAGATTATCTGCCAGGATGCACAGCGAGGGTCTTTCCTGGCGTAGTTGGCAGGATCCGAAGGGCACACCATGCCTTCCCAGATGTGTGGGGAAACGTGGGCTTCACTGGAGGTCATCCCATGGTGGCCAGGGATGCTTGCCCTGAGACCACTAGCTCAGGCTGTTCATGCCTGGGGATCTGTGCGTGAGTAAGGGGACACCCTGAAAATGCCAAAGAGATTGTTGCAGTTACAAGAATCTTTGCGAGCTGAGAAAGAAAAGAAGGCTGCTCCTGTTTTGGTTGTGGGAGTTGTATGGTCACTGTTGTGGGCGTGGAGATATTCATGGGAGGCCCCAAAGCAAAAGCCGGATTGCTGTGCTGAGGTGGCTTGTGTGGGGTGGTTTTTACTGGCAGCATTGACAGGGGTGTCTGATGTGGAGTCAGCCGCTAGGGCCCTAATTAGGCAGCTGGAAGCAAAGCTGCAGCTGGAGGATTTGCCTGGAGCATATTCCTCCTCCACTGAAACATTAGTGTCCCATTTGTTGAAGCAAGAGGCATCTTCGGAGGAAATCCAGGGTGGCCAGCAACCTCTACATGGAGAGGTCTGTCCTGTACGCTTTTCTGTGGGAGAAATCCCAGGTGGCCAGCAAAACCTGGCTAGCTCAGTCAGTAGAGCATGGGACTGCAGCTAGTTGGAGGGGCTAAACAGGTCCTTGGTGCTGAGAACACCCTGTAACACTCAATGCAAAGCAAAAGTTAAAACAGCACGGAAAAGAGGGGAAAAAAAAAAGGAGTAAAAAGCCCTTCAAGATGGCTTGTGTTGAGCGACCTTTGAGAGATCTCAGAATTCTCTGATAGCTGCCCCGGCCAAGATAACTGAACAGCCACACAACTGAAGCTGCAATGGTAAGGGGAAAACTAAGAGCGGGGCCCACTTCCAGGTTACTAGCAACTGAGCTGGACCCATGCTTGCACTTGGTGTGGTGGAGGCATGGCTCCACAAATGAGCGAGGGCTTTGCCAAGTTTTCTCAGATCTTCTTTCAGAAATAATTAAGATTGAAGATTAAGTCTAGTTTCTCTGTCAGCAGCAAGGAGCAAAGGCCTTGTGTTACAATTAAAGTCCAGGGAGGTATACTTTGGGTCTGAGGTCACTATCATTGAGACACTTAGCCCAGCCTGACTATGGATAAGTCCTTTGGGGCCCCTACAAATCCATATTGTATGTACTGATACTGTTTATATATTAATGCACACCTTTGTAAACTTTTGCCTCCAAGTCCTGATAGGAATTGGGGCAGTTAGGGCCGTTTTTAGAGGGGCACAGGACACTGCGACATGGGTTGTAGCTAATTCATTTGGCCATTCGATCTGGCCACTGACAACCCTCGAAGTGACATATAAAACAAGCCCATACGGAGATGAAACATCTCGACCAAAAAAAAAAAAAAAAAAATTACAAAATCGGTCCTGCTCCTGAGAATTTTTGTTCCTTGTGTGGATAGTCATCAGAAAAGCCTCTATGCTGAGAGTGGAAAACAGCCAAGAACAGACTGGTCTTAACCAGCTGACTACAGAGGCTGAAGCACTGTCTGCTCCAGAGTAAAGAGATGTGCAATCGACCGCGTTCTGGACTTAACAGAGGACCATCCATGGAGATTCAAAACACCCTCATAGACTGGTCCTACATGCATGGACTGCCACTGTCATCAGAAAATGCTGGCTAGCACAGGAAAGTTGACCCACCTACCAGACCCTGGCCAGAGCTAAGACCTGTGCAGGGACAGATTCCCGAGCCAACAGGCCAGGGGGTTCTCGGCAGATAAATCATAATGGGGCTTTTTATCTTACACAGAGGCTTCCACTGGATCTTGAATGAACTCTTCACACTCTTTCTCATCCCAAGACATAGGGGCAATTGAATACTTCAACAGATAGGTTTAAGTGTCTGATAGGAGGGCACAAGACAACCCCAGCCTGGACCATCCATCTCAGAAAAGCAGCCTGGGGTGTCAATTAAGCAGTTCCCTGCAAGGGTATTTCTTATTTGTGCCATATGTTCCATCAAACTGTCCCTTCTATAAAATGTGTTTCTTTGGTGTAGAATTGTTCCTGACAAAAGATCTGGGTTCCACAAAGGCACTGTACCGAACCCATGAGAGAAGGCCAAGCCCAAGGTTCCCCCCACTTAGGGGTGGGAGTGTCCCTCACAATTTGACTAGGGGTGTGGCCAAGGTACACTACAGGTTTAGGAATCCCTCTGCTGGGTGTCAGGGGACCTGAGGCCACACATTGAAATGATCATACACTGGACCCCCACTAACAGCTATTTGCGGGTATGCGGATGGGGTTGTCAGGGTGTACCAAGTCAAACTAGTGCTGCAGATTGGAAGGCTACTTCCAAAGGCCTACAAAGTTAACTAGCCCTGATACCGGAATACATTCTGGGCAGAGATATCTTGTTGAGGCTGGAGCTGTAGACCTCCAGTTAGTTCCACCTGCAAGTGAGAGCCATAATGCTAAATGGTGCCCTGTGCAGTTGCACTTCTTAGCTCGGGTCAGGGCCGTTAAGCAGTACTGCCTTCCTGGTGGGTACCAAGAAATCATTGAGGCCATGCAGGAGCTACACCCAGTGGGGATTCTGAGACCTGCCAAGAGCCCCTTCGGTAGTCCTGTCTGGGCAATATGCAAGCTGGATGTCTCCTGGAAAATGACACTAGACTACTGACAATTGAGTAAGGTGACTCCCCCTTGTTTGAAGCTATACCCAGAATCGCACAGATGATGGCGCAGTTGGGGGAGGCACTGGGCACTTACCAGTTTGTGCTTGACTTGGCTAATTCTTTCTTTAGCGTCCCTCTACATTCAGACAGCCAGGACCAGTTTGCCTTCAGTTGGGAGGTGAGGCATTGGACTTTCACCGTGCTCCCAAAGGGTACCTGCATAGTCCCACCATACATCATGGCATGGTTGCCACTGGCCTCAAGCAGTGGAGTCCCTCTGCTCGGTGGCCATATTCCACTCTATTGATGATGTCATGCTGACCTCTGACTCATTTGCTTCTTTATAGACTGTAGCTTGTGAGGTAGTCGGGGACCTTCAGTCATAGGGATGGACAGCAAATGAGGGGAAAACACAGGGGCCTGGTTTGTTGGTCAAATACTTGGGTGTTATCTGGTTGGGTAAGACGCAAGTGATGCCTGAAGCAGTGATAAAGTCCAAGCCTACCCCCGTGCAGAAACTGTGAAGCAACTACAGTCAATTGCTAGATTCCTGGAGTACTAGCACCCCTTCATATCCCATGTAGCCCACACCCAAAATCCCCTATATAGGTTACTGAAGAAAGGAAGGGACAATGAAATTGGGGAGAGTCTAGAATGTGAAGGTATAAGAAAAGAGAGACTGTGAAAAAAGTAGCAGTGTGGGACTGAGAGACAAAGGAAGAGGAGGCCTTCCAGCAGGCGGAGGTCACT
The DNA here is from genome assembly GCF_024166365.1 of Elephas maximus indicus. Classification (NCBI taxonomy): domain Eukaryota; kingdom Metazoa; phylum Chordata; class Mammalia; order Proboscidea; family Elephantidae; genus Elephas; species Elephas maximus. The sequence continues at coordinate 188,701,849 of NC_064821.1, read as the reverse complement.
GTAAAACAAATACAGGCTTTAGGAGTGTTAATACAAGGTTAGCCACGCCAATTGGACATAACCTGTTACCCCGACAGGTACGGGTAGGGCCTGTGGCAACGGCAAAGCAACAAGAGAGTGCCGCTGGGATTTTGGTCTCAGTTGTGGTGAGAAGCAGAAGAGAGGTACAGCATGTTGGAGATAGTCATGCCCAGTGTTTACTACCCTACTGCATGTGGAAGCAAGTTCTTTTAAAGTGTCAACTTCCCCTTTGCTGGGGGCATCATAAGAAGACTAATATCTCTTTTCCCCTCAGGGTTATGGGTTGGATCCCCGGCAACAGTGTGCTAGAATCCCGCTAGTTGTTGCCAATAGTTGGTTAAGGAAGCAAAAGCAAAGCCTACGGGCAGGGACATACCCATTGGACGTGTGGCTTGCATGGGGAGCCATAACTGCCCTGCAGCTTGGTTGGGGTGCTACACCTGGGGGTGGCCGTATATGGCTGCTATTGTTTACACCACCCTCCCCAGTGTTCCCAGCAATTGGCAAACTCTAACAGCCCAGCACAGGTACTACGACACATCATGGTAGTTTTGCCCCTTGTCCCAGTTCTTGTCCCAGGCCACCACTACACATGTGGAGTGGCATGTAGAGGCGCTAGCCAGGCATACCACAGCTGCGCTTAACAATAATACCACGTGGGCTATCATCCTTCTGAATGGGGAGACTCAACAAATACAGAAGGTCATCCTTCAGAGTAGGATGGCCACTGACATCTTGAGCACCACCCAGGGAGGCACCTGCGCCACAATAAAAACTGAATGTTGCATGTATACCTCTGATGCATCTAAAAATGTGTTTTTGGCTCTGCAGGACTTGCAGCAACACATCCCTTCTATCAAACGTGATGCCACTGACCCTGTCTCCAGCTGGCTGCAATCCCTCCCGTCTGCCTGGCGGACAGGCTTCTGGATGATATTGGGACTCATATTACTAAGTCTTCTCCTGTGTTGCTGGTTATACTAAGCATGTGGTCTGGTTTTGCAATGCTCCTCTTCTCCCCAAGTCTGAGGGCTATTGTGGAAGAGGGGGCAGTAAGACTGTAAGGACATTGGGAGGGTATACACGGGTGGATTGTAGGGTAATGCTATTCAGCTTATACACCCGCTCTCTAATGGAATAAACTTTGCTCTTCCCTGAAGCATGCTGGGGATGAATTCGGGACAGACTGGGGCTTTGGTAAAATGCTGGGAATGGCATGACTGGGCCAGCAGCCAAGGCTGAAGAATGCCTAGCAACAAGAAGGAAAACATCTGGACCTGGATGTGAAGTCCCTGGGACCACTGACTGCTCAAGGACATGAGAGGAAAAACAATGAGCCTTGGTCCCAGCTGGAATGGTATATAAGCTTGGGTCACCTGTTAGGTGGCTGTGGAAAATACTCCAGCCGGCTGCCACTGAAGAGCAGCTGCTTGCTCTTGTCGGTAATTTCCCCTCAATGTATGAATCTGGAAAGGGCTGCGTGTCAGTTTTTTGGATTATCTCCCAAGATGTGCAGTGAGGGTCTTTCCTTGCTGGGGCTGTCGCCTGACAAGCGGGTCAGGGAAAAAGGAAGATACTCAGAGCAATGGACTGACAGTAGCTGCAAAAATGGCCTCAAAGATAGCAAGTGCACTAAGCACTTTATACTCACTGACTTAATTAATTCCTATTGTCAAGAGGTAGCATTTTTATTCAATTATATAGATAAGGAAGGACAGTGAGGCTCAGAAGGTTTCAACAGCTTCCTGAAGAGTCACATGATTAATAAATGTACCTATAGGATTCATACTAGGTACAGATTACCCAATAAGCAAAGTATACTTAGGCTTACTTGTGCTTACTATTCTGTGGTGCATAATTTCATCTGTTTTGTGGTGAAAAAACAGGTGAAACTGTGCACTACAGAATAGTAAGTAAACACAGTTAAGCTGACATGTAGTTTGCTTACTGGTTAATCTGCCCTGATTGATACCCATGCCTCTCTTGTTCTACAAAGGAAGCTCTCTGCTGTACTAAACTTCTCATGTACTCCTGTGTGATATAGGATGAAGGCGCAGCTCTGTCAAGGCACAACTGCAGTGAAGCTTGGAGACAGCAATTCCCACATTGCCTTTTCAAAATAGATAATGCTACAGCATTATCTGTCAGTTTGTCAGTTTGTCGTACTGTGGGGGCTTGTGTGTTGCTGTGATGCTGGAAGCTATGCCATCGGTATTCAGGTACCAGCAGGGTCACCCATGGAGGACAGTTTTCAGCTGAGCTTCCAGACTAAGACAGACTAGGAAGAAGGACCAGGCAGTCTACTTTTGAAAAGCATTAGCCAGTGAAAACCTTATGAATAGCAGCAGAACATTGTCTGCTATAACGCTGGAAGATGAGTCCCCCAAGTTGGAAGGCACTCAAATGATGACTAGGGAAGTGCTGCCTCCTCAAAGTAGAGTTGACCTTAATGACATGGATGGATTAAAGCTTTCAGGACCTCTATTTGCTGATGTGGCACGACTCAAAATATGAAAAAAAAGGTGCAAACATCCATTAATAATCGGAAGCTGGAATGTACGAATTATGAATCTAGGAACATTGGAAATCGTCAAAAATGAAATGGAATGCATAAACATCGATATCCTAGGCATTAGTGAGCTGAAATGGACCGGTATTGGCCATTTTGAATTGAACAATTATATCGTCTACTATGCTGGGAATGAAAACTTGAAGAGGAATGGTGTTCCATTCATCGTCATAAAGAAAGTTTCAAGATCTATCCTGAAGTACAAAGCTGCCAGTGGTAGGATAATATCCATAGGCCTACAAGGAAGAACAGTTAATACGACTATTATTCAAATTTACGCACCAACCACTAGGGCCAAAGGTGAAGAAATAGAAGATTTTTTCAGCTGCTACAGTCTGAAATCGATGGAAGATGCAATCACCATACATTGATAATTGCTGGCAATTGGAATGCGAAAGTTGGAAACAAAGAAGTAGTAGGAGTAGTTGGAAAATATGGCCTTGGTGATAGGAACAATGCCGGAGATCGAATGACAGAATTTTGCAAGACCAATGACTTCTTCCTTGCAAAAACCTTCTTCACCAACATAAACGTTGACTATACACATGGACCTCGCCAGATGGAATACACAGAAAACAAATTGACTACATCTGTGGAAAGAGATGATGGAAAAGCTCAATATCATCAGTCACAACAAGCCTGGGACCGACTGTGGAACACACCATCAATTGCTGGTTTGTAAGCTCAAGGTGAAACTGAAAAAAATCAGAGGAAGTTCACAAGAGCCAAACTACGACCTTGAATATATCCCACTTGAATTTAGAGACCATCTGAAGAATAGATTTGATACATTGAACACTAGTGACAGAAGACCAGATGAGTTGTGGATTGACATGAAGGACATGATCCATGAAGAAAGCAAGAGGTCACTGAGAAGACAGGAAAGAAAGAAAAGACCAAGATGGATGTCAGAGGAGGCTCTGAAACTTGCTCTTGAGTGTCGGGCAGCTAAAGCAAAAGGAAGAATTGATGAAGTAAAATAACTGAACAGAAAATTTCAGAGGGCCTCTTGAGAAGACAAAGTAAAGTATTATAATAACGTGTGCAAAGAGCTGGAGATGGAAACCCAAAAGGGAAGAACATGCTCGGCGTTTCTCAAGGTGAAAGAACTGAACAAAAAAGTCAAGCCTCAAGTTGCGATAGTGAAGGATTCCATGGGGAAAATATTAAACGACGCAGGAAGCATCAAAAGACGATGGAAGGAATACACAGACTCATTATACCAAAAATAATTAGTCGATATTCAAACATTTCAAGAGGTGGCATATGATCGGGAACCAATGGTACTGAAGGAAGAAGTTCAAGCTGCTCTGAAGGCACTAGCGGAGAAGAAGGCTCCGGGAATTGATGGAATATCAACTGGGATGTTTTAACAAACAGATGCAGCACTGGAGGTGCTCACTCGGCTATGACAAGAAATATGGAAGACAGCTTCCTGGCCAACTGACTGGAAGAGATCCATATTTATGCCTATTCCCAAGAAAGGTGATACAACCGAATGTGGAAATTATAAAACAATATCATTAATAACACACGCAAGCAAAATTTTGTTGAAGATCATTCAGAAAAGACTGCAGCAGGATATTGACAGGGAACTGCCAGAAATTCAGGCCGGTTTCAGAAGAGGGCGTGGAACCAGGGATATCATTGCTGATGTCAGATGGATCCTGGCTGAAAGCAGAGAATATCAGAAGAATGTTTACCTGTGTTTTATTGATTATGCAGAGACATTTGACTGTGTGGATCATAACAAATTATGGACAACGTTGCGAAGTATGGGAATTCCAGAACACTTAATTGTGCTTATGAGGAACCTTTGCATAGATCAAGAGGCAGTTGTTCGGACAGAACAAGGGGATACAGATTGGTTTAAAGTCAAGAAAAGTGTGCATCAGGGTTGTATTCTTTCACCATACCTATTTAAACTGTATGCTGAACAAATAATCCAAGAAGCTGGAGTATATGAAGAAGAATGGGGCACCAGGATTGGAGGAAGACTCACTAACAACCTGTGTTATGCAGATGACACGACCTTGCTTGCTGAAGGTGAGGAGGACTTGAAGCACTTACTAATGAAGATCAAAGACCACAGTTTTTCAGTATGGATTGCACCTCAGCATAAAGAAAACAAAAATCCTCACAACTGGACCAATGAGCAACATCATGATAAATGGAGAAAGGATTGCAGTTGTCAGGGATTTCATTTTACTTGGATCCACAATCAATAGCCATGGAAGCAGCAGTGAAGAAATAAAAAGAAGCATTGCATTGGGCAAATCTGCTGCAAAGGACCTCTTCAAAGTGTTGAAGAGCAAACATGTCACCCTGAAGACTAAGGTGCACCTGCCCCAATCCATGGTATTTTTGAACACATCGTATGCATGTGAAAGCTGGACAATGAATAAGGAAGACTGAAGAAGAGTTGACACCTTTGAATTGTAGTGTTGGCGAAGAATATTGAATATACCATGGACTGCCAAAAGAACGAACAAATCTGTCTTGGAAGAAGTGCAACCAGAATGCTCCTTAGAGGCAAGGATGGCAAGACTGCGTCTTACATAATTCGGACATGTTGTCAGGATGGATCAGTCCCTGGAGAAGGATGTCATGTCTGGCAGAGTACAGGGTCAGCGGAAAAGAGGAAGACCCTCAACGAGGCGGATTGACGCAGTGGCTGTAACAATGAGCTCAAACATAAAAACGAATGTTAGGATGGTGCAGGACCGGGCAGCGTTTCATTCTGTTGTGCATGTGTCGCTATGAGTCAGAAACAACTTAAGGGCTCCTAACAACAACAACATCAGCAGTACAGCCCAGGCAGTGCATTGAGTCCTTTGAACTAAGGGGTCCTTCTGTTAACCTGAACATTTCCTACAGTACTCGTGGTGAGCGTTTAACAGGCTAACACTCAGGTTCCCTAGTCCATGGAAGAAGTCAACTCTTTTGGGTGGATGTTAATTGTTATGTCAGATAATGTGTCCTAGTAATATTATTTGTTGAAATGTAAAGCAGATTCCTCTTTTCCCAAGTCATTGCTCAGAGATACAAGATGGTGATCTGGAATATAGCTTTTCATTTATTCATGGGATCATGGAACCATTTGTGCTCAAATTGGAGTATTCTGTTGAATATGTCCTGGGAAACAGGCCAACGTCGTTTTTAAAATCTACATATCATCCTCAGCAAACAACAATTGGATAGGATGTAATTTATGTTGAATCTTCTTAAATTTTTTTTAATATTATTATGGTAGAGGGAATAAATACTTCTTGGTCCCCATGACAATGCAATAGGTAAAATAGGTAAAACATTATTATAATTTGTAATTATTTGATTTATTTGTCAGTTTATATTATTTTGGCATATATCTGCCATGAGAGCATGTGATCCCTGAGGACAGGAATCTTTCTTTACTTCTCCTCCATTGCCACGTTCAGTATCTGAACACGTGTCTGACGAATAGTAAACCCCCAAAATGATGTGTTGAGTAGGTGGCATGATTCAGAGCTTCTATTTTCAATTCCTGCTGTTTAAGACTAATAAATTATTCTGCTTATAGCACAGTAGCTGCCAAATTCCACTCTCAATCTCTCATCGTTAACAGTTGTAAAACCAAATTACATGGTTTTAATATCCAAATAACTCCCTGTAATTTTCAAATTTACCCTACAGAGTTCAGAGTTTTTCTTTTCTCTTTCCGTAAGAGATGGTCACTTGTTTTTCTTTCACATCACTGGCTGTAATATGGCATACCACAGTTATTAAGGTTCTCTATATCTCATATAAGCAGCCCTGATGGGGAAGTGATTAGGTGCTGGGCTGGTAATAAAGAGGTGGGCAGTTCTAACCCACCGGCCCCTCTGTAGGAGAAATGGCAGTCTACCTCCATAAAGACGGCCAACTTGGAAACCTCAAGGGCAGTTCTAATCCGTCCTTTGGTGCATCTACGAGTTAGAATCAAATCTCAAGCGCAGTTTTGCTCTGTCCTATGGTGCCAGTATGAACTGGAATCAAATTGGCAGCAGTGAACATCTCATATAAGTTTTGAGACCTGTATAGTGGTGTTGGTAGAGTCAAAGTAGATTGTGTTAGTATCCAATTTTACTATATATTCCATGGCCCTGGATACTGACCTATTCTTGTCATTCCCATTTATTCCGCCTTTGCTGATCTTTGTCAGTTCTCAGATGGATTTTGATGTTAGCTCACTAACCTCTTTCTGTCTCCAGCCTCACCTTATTCATTGTCTAGACTATGATTAAAATAAGCTCTCATAATCACAGATTTCACTCTCCCTGATTAAAATCCTTCTCTGGCTTTGTGTCTCCTACAAAATAAAGGCCAAATTTCTTAGCATGGCATGTCCTTTATGGTCTGATTGATGCCTGCCTGTCTAGCTTCCTTCCCTGAATTTTGTCCCTTTCAGGCTAGGGTCCAACACACTGAACTTACAGTGCTGAGCACATCAGGATATTTCATGTCTTTGTGCTGATGGTGCTCAATGCCCAGGGGGATTTTGAGGAGGACTGCTATTTATCAGATACAGAATCCATCTTTCTTTGTACAGACACTGATATTGTGGGCTACCTTGGGGGTGACTGATGACTGAGATGACATATCTCTTCTTGGAGTCTTCAGGCACATGAGCTGAAGATTGTATGGAGGAAAACAGCAAATATGTTACTTTTGCCTTATTGGAAAGTACCAGTTCTGTTTCTTGAGGTGGCAGGGTCAGGGCTTAGGTATGAAAGTGGAGGGGGGGCCGTTTTTCTTGCTGTGGTTATTAGGAATATTTCCTGGGACTAAGAGAACAACAGCAACAACACCAGAAGGCCTGTCAAAAGAAGCTTCTCATATGTGCTCTTTTTCAGTTAAACATCAGAAGCCTAGATGACTAACTTAAATACCCTGAGAGAAAAGGCTCATATGCATTCAATACCTTCTTCACTCTCAATGACTAAAAACCTTCCATTCCCTCAACCATAACCACAACTAACACCGCAATCACAGGAGCCTCCATGGTACCAGGCTGGACAAAAACCAGTTCTCTCTGAGTCTATCTGTGGAAATCCAGGAGTCAGACAGACTTTAGGAATGCTTCTCTGGATCTGCCGTACCAAACCAACCAGCACATAGGTGCAAGGAGGAAGAAAAGGCAGGAAAGGGGTTAGAAATTGTGTCAGGTGAAGCCCTGGGCATGCCTGAGAGGAATGAAGAGACTTGGGTCTTCTTTAAGTTTCTCCTGTCCTCAGAGAACCCAATTACTTTTATCTTGGATCAACTTGATTGATGGAAACAAAAAGAATTTCCATAAGATTTACATCAAGGAGAGGTGAGTAGATCTTTGTGTAGGAGTAAATCTAATCCTGCTACTTATAATTCTGATTGCTACAGGTGGATGCATGTTTTTGGGAAGGCTAACATAGTGGAAAGACTAGATATCTGGAAAATCATGGGCTCTTGACATAGGTGGTCCCCTCTTTGGAATGTATAACCAACCACATTCAATTTTTCAGGAGACAGCCTCTTCCATGAAATTGTTTGTCTGCTGGTCGTCAGTCATGTTTGAACACAAAACAACACTCACTGTGCATCATTCTCTTGATGCCACCATATTGTGCCAGTCCTCCTGTGCATATTCAACAAATACTCACTCAGCACCTACTCTGTTCCAGGTTTCAGGGCATGTCCTGAATATGTAGTAGTAGCGAAAAGCAGTCTACCTTTTTAAAGAACTTGCACATTCCAGGTGAAGCAAATGAGTGGGAAGTCCACTAAATGTAGTTGGATATGACAAAAGAAGCTCAGAGCATTTTGGGAGACTTAGGTGGGACACATGCCTTAGTGAAAAGGTGCCAAAAGGGCTTTTCATTGAGAGTGATGGCTTTGTTGAGATTAGTGTCAACGATAAACCAAAAGAAAGAAACAAACAATAAAAACAAGCAACCCCTTTGCCATTGAGTAAATTACAACTCATAGCAATACTATAGGACAGAGTAGAACTGCCCTATAAGGTTCCCAGGGAGTGGCTGGTGGATTTGAACCGTTGACCATTTGGTTGATAGCTGAGCTCAAAAAAAAAAAAAAAAAAAAAAAAACATTGCACCACGAGGATCCCAATGTTGGTATAAGACAGCTAAAAATAGCAAGAAGAAGGTCTATCAGAGATAAAGTGAATGAATGCACTGAGTAGAAGGAAAAAAAAAGGCCTGTGAGAAAAATTTCAAGGATGTTGATATTACAACAGCATACAGTTCAAGGCATGGAGTAACAAGGAATGAAGCAGGAGGGGAAGGAAAGGCTGTATAAGGGACTTGTCACTATAAGCACGCAAATGACATAGATTTGACTTTTAATGGATCACTCTGACTGGAATGGGGAAGCTAGTTTTTAATAAAATAAGACTGGGGAAGAGAGAGAAGTTAAGAAGCTATGGGAATAATCTGGGCGAGAGATGAGAATGGCCTGAACCAGGGCCAGGCTAGTTAGCACAGACGGGATGAAATGAATTTCAGAAATGTTTATGACGCCAAACTGACAGACTAAATGTTTGATTGGATAAGTGGAGCACAGTATAGGAAAAAATAGTCAAAGTAATGGAAGTTATTGAATGGTTGGAGGTGTACAAGGTAGAGAATACTGGAGATGTTTCTCATTTGTAGGAAATAGAATCAGTTGATAATTGGAGGACATATGGATAGAGATTTCAGCAGGCAAAGGCATACTTAAATCTGAAGTGGTCTCTGGAATGCAAATGGAGATATAGGAGTCAACAACAGATTTGTGGCTGTTAAATCTAAAAACTGGTTGGGATCATAACCAGAGAATGCATAAGGTGGTAAGGGTCATGGGCGAGGGAACCATTTGACATTTGGAGAAAGAAGTTCAAACCATGGGGAACAAGGACCAGCACAGGTTTAGGAGAATCAGGAAAATAGATGTCATGGAAACAACAAGTAGAGAGTTTAAAGAAAGATGGATTGGTTGACCTTGTGAAATTCAGAAGAGAAGTCCAGGAAGATAAAAACTGGGAAAAACTCATTTAATTTAATGGTTAGAAAGATATAGTAGAACTTAGAAGGAGTATTTTTCGTAGACTTGTGGGACTGAAGCCAGCTTGCTATGGCTTGTTTTGAAAGTTGAGTATTTATCTCCTTAAGACACCTATGATATATTGATTAGGTTGAGCAAAGCTGACATTTTTGCAATAATAAGTCTTTCGGTCCTTAAGCATGTTACATTCCCACACCCATTTAGTCTTATATATACATATATTTTTTAAAATAATTTTTATTGTGCTTTAAGTGAAACTTTACAAATCAAGTCAGTCTGTCACATATAAGCTTATATACACCTTACTCCATACTCCCACTTACTCTCCCCCTAATGAGTCAGCCCTTCCAGTCTCTCCTTTCGTGACAATTTTCCCAGTTTCTAACCCTCTCTACCCTCCTATCTCCCCTCTAGACAGGAGATGCCAACACAGTCTCAAGTGTCCACCTGATACAAGTAGCTCACTCTTCATCAGCAACTCTCTCCAACCCATTGTCCAGTCCTTTCCATGTCAGAGGAGTTGTCTTCAGGAATGGTTCCTGTCCTGGGCCAACAGAAGGTTTGGGGACCATGACTGCCAGGATTCCTCTAGTCTCGGTCAGACCACTAATTCTGGTCTTTTTATGAGAATTTGGGGTCTGCATTATCCCACTGATCTCCTGCTCCCTCAGGGGTTCTCTGTTGAGCTCCCTGTCAGGGCAGTCATCAGTTGTGGCCCGGCACCATCTAGTTCTTCTGGTCTCAGGATGATGTAAATCTCTGCTTCATGTGGCCCTTTCTGTCTTTTGGGCTTATAATTATCGTGTGACCTCGGTGTTCTTCATTCTCCTTTGACCCAGGTGGGTTGAGACCGATTCATGCATCTTAGACGGCCGCTTTTTAGCATTTAAGACCCCAGACGCCGCATTTCAAAGTGGGGTGCAGAATGTTTTCATAATAGAATTATTTTTCCAATTGACTTAGAAGTCCCCTTAAGCCATAGTCCACAAACCCCCGCCCTTCCTCCGCTAACCTTTGAAGCATTTAGTTTGTCCCGGAAACTTCTTTGCTTTTGGTCCAGTCCAGTTGAGCTGACCTTCCGTGTTTTGAGCATTGTCCTTCCCTTCACCTAAAGTAGTTCTTATCTACTAACTAATCAGTAAATTACCCTCTCCCACCCGCCCTTGTAACCAGAAAAGCATGTGTTCTTCTCAGTTTTTACTATTTCTCAAGATCTTATAATAGTGGTTTTATTCAGTATTTGTCCTTTTGCCTCTGAATAATTTCACTCAGCATAATGCCTTCCAGGTTCCTCCATGTTATGAAATGTTTCACAGATTCGTCACTGTTCGTTATCGATGGGTAGTATTCCATTGTGTGAATATGCCACAATTTATTTACCCATTCATCCGTTGATGGATACCTTGGTTGCTTCCAGCTTTTTGCTGTTGTAAACAGAGCTGCAATAAACATGGGTGTGCATATATCTGTTTGTGTGAAGGCTCTTATTCTCTAGGGTATATTCCGAGGAGTGGGATTTCTGGGTTGTATGGTAGTTCTATTTCTAACTGTTTAAGATAACGCCAGATGGATTTCCAAAGTGGTTGTACCATTTTACTTTCCCACCAGCAGTATATAAGAGTTCCAATCTCTCCGCAGCCTCTCCAATATTTATTATTTTGTGTTTTTTGGATTAATGCCAGCCTTGCTGGTGTGAGATGGAATCTCATCATAGTTTTAATTTGCATTTCTCTAATGACTAATGATCGAGAGCATTTTCTCATGTATCTGTTAGCTGCCTGAATATCTTCTTTAGTGAAGTGCGTGTTCATATCCTTTGCCCACTTCTTGATTGGGTTGTTTGTCTTTTTGTGGTTGAGTTTTGACAGAATCATATAGATTTTAGAGATCAGGTGCTGGTCGGAGATGTCATAGCTGAAAATTCTTTCCCAGTCTGTAGGTGGTCTTTTTACTCTTTTGGTGAAGTCTTTAGATGAGCATAGGTGTTTGATTTTTAGGAGCTCCCAGTTATCTGGTTTCTCTTCATCATTTTTGGTAATGTTTTGTATTCTGTTTATGCCTTGTATTAGGGCTCCTAGGGTTGTCCCAATTTTTTCTTCCATGATGTTTATCGTTTTAGTCTTTATGTTTAGGTCTTTGATCCCCTTGGAGTTAGTTTTTGTGCATGGTGTGAGGTATGGGTCCTGCTTCATTTGTTTGCAAATGGATATCCAGTTATGCCAGCACCATTTGTTAAAAAGACTATCTTTTCCCGAATTCACTGACACTGGGCCTTTGTCAAATATCAGCTGCTCATATGTGGATGGATTTATACCTGGGTTCTCAGTTGTGTTCCATTGGTCTATGTGTCTGTTGTTGTACCAGTACCAGGCTGTTTTGACTACTGTGGCTGTATAATAGGTTCTGTAATGAGGTAGAATGAGGCCTCCCACTTTCTTCTTCTTTTTCAGTAATGCTTTTCTTATCCGAGGCTTCTTTCCCTTCCATATGAAGTTGGTGGTTTGTTTTTCCACCACATTAAAAAATGACATTGGAATTTGGACCGGAAGGGCATTGTATGTATAGATGGCTTTTGGTAGAATAGACATTTTTACTGTGTTAAGTCTTCCTATCCATGAGCAAGGTACGTTTTTCCACTTATGTAGGTCCTTTTTCAGTTTCTTGTAGTAGTACTTTGCAGTTTTCTTTGTGTAGGTCTTTTACATCTTGGGTAAGATTTATTCCTGAGTATTTTATCTTCTTGGGGGCTACTGTGAATGGTATTGATTAGGTGATTTCCTCTTTGATGTTCTTTTTGTTGATGTAGAGGAATCCAAGTGATTTTTGTATGTTTATCTTATAACCTGAGACTCTGCCAAAGTCTTTTATTAGTTTCAGTAGTTTTCTGGAGGATTCCTTAGGGTTTTCAGTGTAAAAGATCATGTCATCTGCAAATAGAGATAATTTGACTTCCTCCTTGCCAATCCAGATGCCTTTTATTTCTTTGTCTAGCCTAATTGCTCTGGCTAGGAAGTCTAGCTCAATGTTGAATAAGAGCAGTGATAAAGGGCAACCTTGTCTGGTTCCCATTCTCAAGGGAAATGCTTTCAGGCTCTCTCCATTTAGAGTGATGTTGGCTGTTGGCTTTGTATAGATGCCCTTTATTATGTTGAAGAATTTTCCTTCAATTTTTATTTTGCTGAGAGTTTTTATCATAAATGGGTGTTGGACTTTGTCAAATGCCTTTTCTGCATCAATTGATAAGATCATGCCGTTTTTGTCTTTTGTTTTATTTCTATGGTGGATTACATTACTGGTTTTTCTAATATTAAACCAGCCTTGCATAAACAACAAATACCTGGCATAAATCCCACTTGGTCTTGGTGGATTATTTTTTTGATATGTGGTTGAATTCTATTTGCTAGAATTTTGTTGAGGATTTTTGCATCTATGTTCATGAGAGATATAGGTGTGTAATTTTCATTTTTTGTAATGTCTTTACCTGGTTTTGATATGAGGGAAATGGTGGCTTCATAGAATGAGTTAGGTAGTATTCCGTCATTTTCTATGCTTTGAAATACCTTTAGTAGTAGTGGTGTTAACTCTTCTCTGAAAGCTTGGCAGAACTCTGCAGTAAAGCCATCCGGGCATGGTTTTTTTTTTTTTTGTTGGGAGTTTTTTGATTACCGTTTCAATCTCTTTTTTTGTTATGGGTCTATTTAGTTGTTCTAATTCTGATTGTGTTAGTTTAGGTAGGTATTGTTTTTCTAGGAATTCATTCATTTCTTCTAGGTTTGCAAATTTGTTAGAGTACAATTTTTCGTAATAATCCTATATGATTCTTTTAATTTCAGTTGGATCTGTTGTGATGTGGCCCATCTCGTTTCTTATTTGGGTTATTTGTTTCCTTTCCTGTATTTCTTTAGTCAGTCTGGCCAATGGTTTATCATTTTGTTAATTTTTTTTTCGAAGAACCAGCTTTTGGCTTTGTTAATTCTTTCAATTGTTTTTCTGTTCTCTAATTCATTTAGTTCAGCTCTAATTTTTATGATTTGTTTTCTTCTGGTGTCTGATGGATTCTTTTGTTGCTCAGTTTCTATTTGTTCAAGTTGTAGGAACAGTTCTCTGATTTTGGCTCTTTCTTCTTTTTGTATGTGTGCATTTATTGATATAGATTGACCTCTGAGCACTGCTTTTGCTGTGTCCCAGAGGTTTTGATAGGAAATATTTTCATTCTCGTTGCATTCTATGAATTTCCTTATTCCCTCCTTAATGTCTTCTATAACCCAGTCTTTCTTCAGGAGGGTATTGTTCAGTTTCCAAGTGTTTGATTTCTTTTCCCTAATTTTTCTGTTATTGATTTCCACTTTTATGGCCTTGTGGTCTGAAAAGATGCTTTGTAATATTTTGATGTTTTGGATTCTGCGAAGGCTTGTTTTATGACCTAATATGTGGTCTATTCTAGAGATGTTCCATGTGTGCTAGAAAAAAGTATACTTTGTAGCAAATGGGTGGAGAGTTCTCTATAAGTCCATGAGGTCAAGTTGGTTGATTGTTGTAATTAGGTCTTCCGTGTCTCTATTGAGCTTCTTACTGGATGTCCCGTCCTTTTCCGAAGTGGTGTGTTGAAGTCTCCTACTATAATTGTGGAGGTGTCTATCTCACTTTTCAGTTCTGTTAAAATTTGATTTATGTATCTTGCAGCCCTGTCATTGGGTACATAAATATTTAATATGGTTATATCTTCGTGGTCAATTGTCCCTTTTATCATTATGTAGTGTCCTTCTTTATCCTTTGTGGTGGATTTAACTTTAAAGTCTATTTTGTCAGAAATTAATATTGCTACTCCTGCTCTCTTTTGCTTATTGTTTGCTTGATATATTTTTTTCCATCCTTCGAGTTTTAGTTTGTTTGTGTCTCTAAGTCTAAAGTGTGTCTCTTGTAGGCAGCATATAGACGGATCGTGTTTCTTTATCTAGTCTGAGATTCTCTGTCTCTTTATTGGTGCATTTAGTCCATTTACATTCAGCGTAATTATAGATAAGTATGTGTTTAGTGCTGTCATTCTGATGCCTTTTTATGTGTGTTGTTGAGAATTTCAATTTTCCACTTACTTTTTTGTGCTGAGACGTTTTTCTTTGTAAATTTTGTGTTCCTCATTTTCATAGAATTTGACTTTATGTTTGCTGCGTCGTTACATTTTTCTTGGTTTTTATTTTGAGTTATGGAGTTGTTATACCTCTTTGTGGTTACCTTAATACTTACCCCCATTTTTCTAAGTAAAAACCTGACTTGTATTGTCATATATCGCCTTGTATCCCTCTCCATATGGCAGTTCTATGCCACCTGTATTTAGTCCCTCTTTTTGATTATTGTGATCTTTTACATGTTGACTTCAATGATTCCCTGTTTTGAGCGTTTTTTTCTTTTTAAAATTAATCTTAATTTGTTTTTGTGATTTCCCTATTTGAGTTGATATCAGGATGTTCTGTTCTGTGACCTTGTGTTGTGCTGGTATCTGATATTATTGGTTTTCTGACCAAACAATTTCCTTTAGTATTTCTTGTAGCTTTGGTTTGGTTTTTGCCAATTCTCTAAGCTTGTGTTTCTCTGTAAATATCTTAGTTTCGCCTTCATATTTCAGAGAGAGTTTTGCTGGATATATGATCCTTGGCTGGCAGTTTTTCTCCTTCAGTGCTCTGTATATGTCATCCCATGGCCTTCTTGCCTGCATAGTTTCTGCTGAGTAGTCTGAACTTATTCTTATTGATTCTCCCTTGTAGGAGACCTTTCTTTTATCCCTGGCTGCTTTTAAATTTTTCTCTTTATCTTTGGTTTTGGCAAGTTTGATGATAATATGTCTTGGTGTTTTTCTTTTTGGATCAATCTTAAATGGGGTTCGATGAGCATCTTGGATAGATATCCTTTCGTCTTTCATGATGTCAGGAAAGTTTTCTGTCAGCAGATCTTCAACTATTCTCTCTGTGTTTTCTGTCCTACCTCCCTGTTCTGGGACTCCAATCATCTGCAGGTTATCCTTCTTGATAGAGTCCCACATGATTCTTAGGATTTCTTCATTTTTTTTAAATTCTTTTATCTGATTTTTTTTCGGCTATGTTGGTGTTAATTCCCTGGTCCTCCAGATTTCCCACTCTGCATTCTAATTGCTCAAGTCTGTTCCTCTGGCTTCCTATTGCATTGTCTAATTCTGTCATTTTATTGTTAATCTTTTGGATTTCTGAATGCTGTCTCTCTATGGATTCTTGCAACTTATTAATTTTTCCACTATGTTCTTGAATAATCTTTTTGAGTTCTTCAACTGTTTTATCAGTGTGTTCCTTGGCTTTTTCTGCAGATTGCCTTATTTCATTTCTGAGGTCATCCCTGATGTCTTGAAGCATTCTGTATATTAGTTTTTTATATTCTGTATCTGATAATTCCAGGACTGTATCTTCATTTGGGAAAGATTTTGATTCTTTAGTTTGGGGAGTTGTAGAAGCAGTCATGGTCTGCTTCTTTATGTGGTTTGATATCGATTGCTGTCTCCAAGCCATCACTAAGATATTGTAGTGATTTATTGTATATTTGCTCACTGAGTCTTATCTTCTTTTGTTTTCTTTCAATATACTGGATGGGCTACTAGATTCTGCTGTCTTGATTGTTGTAGCCCTTGACTCACTTATGACCTATTACCAGCTGGTTTGGGTTGTTACTAGATATATATGCCTGAGTCCATTCACTATTCTTGAGTAGAATCTGATTTTGGGTCATCAAGTGTGTGATGCACCCTATCACCTGTCCACCTTGAGAAGTAGTGGAGATAGTTGTGTGCACCAGGTTCTAGTAGCAGCTGGGGTTCACACTCCAGGGGGGCAGGATGCTGACAGGCTTCCCCCAAGTGTCAGTGAGGTAGGTATGTCTCTATTCCTAAAGCACCTTGGTGGGTGGGCTCTGCAGCTGTACCTTAGGCCCTCAATGCAGGTACCTCTACAGATGGGTAGGTGTCACCCACCTTAGACCCCTAAGTCAGGAGGCTAGGTGTTCTGGGGGGAGCTTCAGCCCTCAGTTCCCTGTTGTGGGTCAATGAGGGCTCTGTTGAATACGCAGAGATATCAGTCCTGGGAAATTTGTCTTTCCAGTAAATCCGCTAAAAAAAAATGCAGTCAGATCCCTATCAGGAATGCCCTTGCATTATAATAGCCACCTTGTTCCCTGTAGGGTTGAAAGTAGGAGACTGTGGATCACATATGCTTGGCTGGAGCTGGTTCAGTGTTTTTAGTCCAATTAGGGAAGGATTTTTTGTCCCTGGGTATTTTGTGGTTGTTTCTCTCAGGCCAGAAGAATGGGTTAGGAAAAGACCAAAAAAAAAAAAAAGGAAAAGAAAAACCGCAGAGCAGTTCTCCCTCTGGCTCAGGAAATTCCAATGTTAATGAAGCCGCCTGGGAAGGGGAGGGGAGGGTTCAGAAAAACAGGAGAGAGTAGCACCACGGAATATAGACAAAGTTACTTATCTTGCTTGGGATGACTATTTTATCTGAGATTCCCGAGGGGCGCATTACCTATGTGTGCTGGCTGGGTAGAGATTGCCCCTGAGGGTCAGGCCCGCAGAAGCCGCAGTCAGTTCCTCCACTGCCTGTCCAAAGCCCAGCATCAAGGTTCCCTGCCTGGGACGCTGCACTCCCGACTCCAAAACCAGTCGCTGCCTCCCGGGGACTTCTCCTCCCGCCAGCCGTGTCGCCATGCCACCCACGCTGATCGGGTGGGCCCCCTCCCGGGGTCAGTTCAGGGGTGTATGGCTGCGCCCCATGTTTACACCATCACAAGATGTGGTGCTCAGCTCCCCTGCGCCCAGTCCAAAGCCCCGCGCCAAGGTTCCCTGGCTTAGACGCTGCACTCCCGGCTCCAAAACCAGTCGCTGCCTCCTGATGACTTCTCCTCCCTCCAGCCGTGTTGCCGCACCACCCGCGCTGACCGGCGGGGCCCCCTCTCGAGGTCAGTTCAGGGGGGTAGGGCTGCGCCCCATGTTTGTGTCATCACAGGATGTTGTGCTCAGCTTCCCTGCGCCCAGTCCTAAGCCCGTCGCCAAGATTACCTGACTGGGACGCTGGCTCCAGGCTCCGAAAACAGCCTCTGCTTCCCAGTAGTTGTTTGTTCCCTGTCTCTGTCACTCAGGTCAACTCTTTAAATCTGTGTTTGTTGGTCAGGGTTCCTAGATTGTCATGTATGTGATCGATTTACTTGTTTTTCCGAGTCTTTGTTGCAAGAGGGATCTGAGGTAGCGTCTACCTAGTCAGCCATCTCGGCCCTCCTATCCTCTAGTCTTATATTTTGATATAAATTTTTATTAAGGTGTAATTTCAAATTTCTCTATTTCTTTTATGCAACCTTTTCCTCCTCGTCCAAGTCCCTGGCATACTCTGTTCAGTTTTCTTTCCCTAGAGTTTTGCATCTTCCACAATGTTATATAAATGGAACACTACATTATACAGTGTTATAGAATTGGCTTCTTTCACTTAGCGTGATTTGCTGTTTAGGTCTAAATTCCACTTTACATGGGAAAATACAAGAACAAATTAAGTAACACCAGATTAACCAATGAAACAAACCCAGAAGGTGGGATATTTGAGAGAAAACTGGTCCAGTCTTACCAACAACCAAATATCAGGAAAATAAAGAAGGTGGTGTTGGAGACTGTTCCAGATTTAAAGAGAGTTTTTTATTACATAGAAAAAGTATTGTAGGTAATTGATTTTGAGAAAAATGAAGAAATTTGAAGTCATTCCACTATTAGATAATATTAAGTACTTATTATTAATTTTGTTAGGTGTCGTGAAGTCCGTGGGTGGTGCAAAAAGTTTGTGTGGCACTACTGACCTGAAAGGTTTGTGGTTCGAACCCAGGGAGAGGCATCTTGGAAGACAGGCCTTGCAATCTACCTCTTAAAGGAAGAGCTCTACTGTGCACACATGGGTCACCATGAATTGGAATGGACTCGACTGGCAAGTAAGAATAACAAGTTTATTGGAGAGCTGCCAGCAACTTTCCTGTAACTAGTACATGATTTGCAAAGATTTAATTTCTACAAATGCTTGAGGCACTCACATTTTTGATAGGAATGAACAATCTTCCCTTTGATTCTTTGCTTAGTATAACCAGAGATAATCATTTTTGTCTCTAGGGTTGTAAATGTTCATTAGTAATTCTTTTCTTAAGAAAATCAACCCCCCACCCCCTGAATTCCACCATACTTTATTTATAAACCCAAGGACTTATCCGATAACTTTGGAATCCAATGTTAATGCCTGAATTAGGAACCCCAAAGGAGGCAAGGCAAGCAAGTCTAAAGTTGATAAATCTGTTTTATGTCTTATACTCCTGAATTATTTCCTTTATCCAGAGCACATGCCGCTTCTAATTCCAAGAATTTCTCTATGAAATAGCATGTTGTATGTGTCCCTCGCATGTTCCAAAGACGTCCCTGATCCTTCTGGCACTTCTGAAAAGAGTCACTTTCCTAACTGCAAACAAGATTAGTAGCCTGCTGAAATTAGTTCTGTGTCTGGTAGTGCTATGGAGAAACAGCTGGCCCCATGCTGTCTTTCCTGGATATCATGAGAGAGGATAGAGCTCTGTGGTTTCATCTTCTATTTGCCAGGCTAAGTTACACTTGTTCTTAAGGAATTCCTCTCATACACAGTCAAAAGAAAATATTTTATTTTTCTAGTCCACTAACATACTCCAGTTGAGAACTACTGAAATTGTTGTATTGAAGGTCTTTCAGAGAAAGGCGTAGGCATTTAATGCCTCTAAAAGAAGGTTGAGAGGAGTTTTCTTACTGGATAGAATGTGTAGACATTGAGGATTTTTTTGATTTTGTGCCTTCTAAACTGCTTTAGAATCTGCCAATGCCTCACAGGTTATCTGAACGTGTATCTGAACATTTGTGTGACTGCTGATTAATTATTATGGCTAATTATTTTTATACCTTGTCAATAATCCTTTAGGAGTCAGTATGTAATGTGTATTATGCTAGGTATTTAGGTAAGTATTCTCGTTTAGATTTTTATACCAACATTTTGAGATGATATTATTACTGCTTCTAATTTAGAGCTGAGGAAAATTGACTCTAGGCAGATTAACAAATTAGTGGCCTATAATACTAAATAGTACTTAAACATTGAATATCAGAGAGGAAGACAACTGGACTGAATTATGCTGGGGAAATAAGCACCAAGTATTTGGAAGTATGAATGCAAAAGCTTCTAAGTGGATGCAGCTCAGATATTGAATTGTTGTTTTTAGAAAATGGAAGAAAAAGACTTTGGATTTCTGATACACCACAGTGGCTAATGGACATAGGGGCCATAGATACAGGTCAGTATGTAAATCTGCACTACATGGAGTCATAGGGAAAGCCCCATCGTGTAACTCTAATGGCCTGGATATCTGAAAGATGACGCGGATCTTGTTAAGGGCTATAAGCGGTCAAGAAAAGAATCCTATTAACTAAAGGCCGTCGAAAAGGGTGAAATGTATTAAAATTAAAAATTTTTGGTGAGGAGTAAATGTGTTCAGATCAGACTTGGTAAAGCATAGTTTTTGCATCTCATGTACAAAACTGGATGCTGGGCAGGAGGGTGAACAGGGAGGCAAATTTTATATACAAGGAACCAGGGGTTTGGGGATTTGTGGGAAGACAAACACTCTACCAGCTTTCAGTTGGAGAACTCCCATATTCCTCACATGCCACATGACACTGGCTCCATCTTCTAAGACAAAGTTTCCAGTGAATCACTGGGCAGTTGCCCAGGTAAGGAGGATGGTGGTCAAGGAAAGTTTGTGATAATCAGCATGAGTGTGGTAAGTCATTTTTGGAATTGCATGCAGATGGCATTTTTGTTGAGACATCAGTGCATCATTCCGCTTCCCCTTCTAAAGCGGTGGCTAGCCCTTATAAAAGGACAATCTACCACCCTGCTGCCATCCTACTGACACTCAGTTGGGCACCGGCTTTGAGACTGTGGTGAGTGCAATACTTGCAAGGCATTTTTGGGCAGTTGGGCAGTATAAGGATATTAACTGGTGGTAGAAAGGACTTTTGTTTTAGAAAATGATGCTTTAGCTTTGTGGAAATCTAGACGATGAGTTTTGTGGAGGGTAGGTATAATTACATGATATTTTAACTTCTCTTTAGTGAGCTTTGTTAATGTTCGTATGGGAAATGAAGTTAAAGGGACAGTGTTATAGGAAGAAGAATAAGGAATAAGAAATGAAGTCCTGTCCCACATTTCAGTTTGTTTCCAAAGATTTGCTTCTCCGGGTACTAGCCCTTAGAACTTCATTTGAACATTTGCAGTTCTGCCTGAAGAACTCATGGCAAGATGAGTTAGACTTTCAGTCAGGGTCTCGTGGCAGATGATGTTGGTAGTGATTTGTTTTGGGATTGCTGAGAAGTTTAGCAAGTTGGGTATCCTTTCTCTAGATAACAATCAAATCCAGCCCTACTTAGTTCTACCACAATATAGGATATATTTTTGTTTTTAGAAATGGCAGAGTGAGAAAAATGCCAAAAAAGAATAAAAGATAATGGGAAGTGTCTTAGTTTCCTGGTCTGCCATAACAGAAATACCACAAATAGGTAGCTTTAAAGAATAGGAATTTATATTCTGCAGTTCTTGAGGCTAAGAGTCTAAGTCAGGGTCTCAGCCCTGTTGATTCCTTCCTTGTTTGTAGGCCTGGGAGATCCTTGGTTGCTTGACTTATAGATGATCCTCAAGTGACATCTGTCTTCCTCTGTGTATGCATCTCTGTGTCTAATCTGATCTTTTTTATAAATCAGAAGTGATTAATTTTGGAGCCACTCCACTCAGGTATGCTTTGATTAACATGACAAAGAAAATTCTATTTCTAAATAGGATTACAACCATAGGTATAATCAGTAGCGGTTGAGTGGATCCTGACTTCCAGCAACATATAGAACAGAAAAGAATTGCCCCACAGTGTTTGCAAGGAGCCCCTGGGGATTTGAATTGCCCACCTTTGGGTTAGTGGCTGTAGCTCTTATCCACTATGCCACCAGGGTTTTCACCACAGGTGTAGGGGTGAGACTTCCAACTCATATTTTTGGGAAGCACAATTCACTCCATAGGAGGAATTGATGCTAAGAGGGAAGAGGGAAAAGCTACAGAGTTATGAAGATTTTGTTGGGGACTAGATGAATATTGACTGAACTCATTTAAAGGATGCTAACTTGCTTGGCCAGCAATAGTGTCACTACAGTAAACACTGTCATGCGTTTATTTTTCGGATTCCCAGACACTCAGAAAAGATGTCTTACTACTATCAGCAGCAGTGCAAGCAGCCCTGCTTGCCACCTCTTGTGGTGTGCCCACCTAAGTGTCCTGCGAAATGCCCACCTGAGTGTTGCCCTCCTCCGCCATGCCAACAGAGATGCCCTCCTGTGCTGCCACCCCAACCCTGTCAGCAGAAGTGTGTACCCAAAATCAAGTAACAACACCAGAATTCATCAGAATCATGAAATGTGATCCAGTGGCTCTTCCCAGTCTCTGGGCTCCATCCTCCTCCCTCAGCCATGGTGACAGACTACATCTTCCCTAACCTTCCTTCTGAGACAAGAGCTGACAGAGAAAAGGCTTAGATCCTAAAGTTGATACCATGATACTGGAAAATGAGGAACAGGTTCAACGTTTACATTCTTGCACTGAAGCTTTGCCTGATCTCTCTTTGGCATCTGTTATCTAATTTAGGCAGTGATCTCTATCCTATAAAGAGTTTGTCCTGTTTCTGCTTCTTCAATAAAGTACATGTTTTGTGGTTGAGCCTACATTGCTTTTGTTTTCATTTTGCATTTTTACACTCTTCCATCACCTACATCAGATGAATGCACATTACATGAATTGAAGTCTTAAATTCAGGCTTTCCCATCACTCAATTCAGTCTTGCTTGAGATGTGTCTTTAGATTGGGTATATCAAATAACTATTTTAGTGGTTTTAAACCCATTTCAACAACATCCCAGCTTTTGTGACCCTAAGAAGTTACTTCAACTACCTCAGGTATCATTTTCTCCTGTGTAAAATGGGGAAAAGAATGTCTTCAGCTCAATATACAGGTAGAGATTAATTAACTGATTCACAAATGTTTTCTGTTTGCCTATTATTTGCTAGACAATATTCTACATGCTGGAGATGCAGGTACTGGTGACCAAACAGAGTCCTTTTCCTTACGTAGGAGAAATGAGAGTGCTGCAGAGGGGCATGGAGGAGAGCTGAGAGTGATACACATGAGGTGTACTTGAGAGAAGATTGTTTAGATTCGTTCTTCCACGGTGACATTTTGGACAGAGGCATGAATGAACAGAAATGTGAGCCATGGGTATATCTAGGATAGATTGTTCCAATAAGAGAAAATAGCAAGTTCCAAGGCAGAGAAATACAGCAGAAAAAAAAAACAGCAACGAATGTGAGAGTGTCAGCAAATGAGGTTAGGGAAGTTGGGACTGTAGGACATAGAAAAAATTTTGGTATTCATCCCAGGTTTGACAGCTATATTATACTGATGGTCACATGCCTAAATTTTTATAATAATACTCTATCATATGTGCTTTTTTGTGTGTATAACATTTTGACTAATAATTCATGTTTGTTGAAAGGTATTACCAAAAGAGATGAAAAGAACTGATGAATAAGTTAAAACTCTAACAAAATAAAACCTTATTCTGAGGGGTGATCAAATGGAAAGTAAGTCTAGTTGTTCTCCTACCTTAAAGGGAAATCAAATCTATTGATTTTCATCACATTATAGACAGCAATTCTGTATAGGGAATTTCGTACTTGTTGTGATCCAAGCTCTGAAAAGAATGTTGAAGTGTAGTCTTTGTTCAAGGCTGTATGGAATAACTCCAAGTGATTGTCATTAATAGTAAATTCTTGAAAAGAACTCTAGTCTAATATTATTGACAGAAAGCTGGTAAACTAGAGCTTACATGGTTAGTAATTCTAAATTGGGCACTCATGTAAGTAAACCCAAAGTCAAGAAAGAGAATATTAACAACTCTTCAAAAGACCCTGCATTTCCTTCACCACTAGAGGTAACCACTATCCTGACTCTGAATGTCATCACTTTGTTGCTTTTTTTAAAAAATATATTCTCTTTACACCTATATATCCAGATAGAAAGTGTTGAGTTGATTCGGATTCATAGTGACTCAATGTCACAGAGTAGATCTGCCCCACAGAGTTTCCAAGAAGCACCTGGTGGATTCAAACTAATGACCCTTTTGTTAGGAGATGTAGCACTTAACCACGAAATTTCATGGTGAAAAACAGGTGACATTGTTCACTAAAGATTAGTAAGTAAACTCAATGTAGCCCGTGTGTACCTAGTGTGGTGGTTTATCTGACCCTGATTCACGCCCCTGCTTTTCTTGCTCTGCTGTACTAAGCTTCTCATGTACTCTTGATATAGGATGAAGGGCAAGGCACAATTGCAGTGGAGCTTGGAGGCAGCAATTCCCAGACTGGCTTTTATAAATAAAGCTACAAAGATGCAGCCTAGGCTCTGTATGTAGTCCTCTGAACTAAGGAGTCCTCCTGTGAATAAGAATGTTTCCAACAACACTGATGGTGACTGTAGGGTAATGCTATTCATCTATATGCAAACCTTCCCTGATGGAATCAGCTTTGCTCTTCCCTGAAGCATGCTGGTGCTGAATTTGAGATGGACTTGGGCTAAGGTAGAAGGCCAGGAGGGGCATGACTGGGCCAGCAGCGAAGGCTGAAGAACACCTTAGCAACAAGAAGGAAAACATCTGGGCTTTGGTGTGAAGTCCCTGGGAACACCGACTGCCCAAGGATTTGGAAGAAAACAATGAGCCTTGGTCCCAGCTAGAATGGTATATAAGATTGGGTCCCTTGGTAGGTGGTTGCAGAAAAAGCTCCAGCCAGCCACCCCTGGAGAAAGCAGCGCTTGCCTGTGTCAGTAAGTTTCCCTGAAGGTATGAATCTGGAAAGGGCTATGTGTCAGTTCTTTGGATTGTCTGCCAGGACACATAGCAAGGGTCTTTCCCTGCTGGGGCTGTCCCCGGAGAAGTGATGTAGTCAGTGGGAATCTGAAGGATACACCATGCCTTTCCAGATGTGTGGGGAAAAGCAGGCTCAGCTGGTGAAATTCTCAGGGTGGCCAGGGATGCATGCCCTGGGACCACTAGCCCAGGCTGTTGATGCCTGGGGACCTGTGCATGAGTACAGGGACACCCTGAAAATTCCACAGGGATTGTTGCACTTCCTAGAGTCTTTGCATGTTGAGAAAGAAAAGACGGGTGTTCGTATTTTGGTTCTGGGAGTTGTGTGGCCGCTGGGAGGCCCCAAAGCAGAAACCAGATTACCCTGCTGAGGCAGCTTGTGTGGGGTGGCTTCCACTGGCAGCATTGAGAGGGGCATCCGATGCGGAGCCAGCCGCTGGGGCTGTAATTAGGCAGCTGGAAGCAGAGCTGCAACTGGAGGATTTGTCTGCAGCATATCCCTCCTCCAATGAAATATTAGTGTCCCGTTTGTAGAAGCAAGAGGCATCTTTGGGGGGAATCTCGGGGTGGCCAGTGACCTCTATGTGGGGAGGACTGGCCCATGTGATTTTCTGTAAGAGAAATCCTGGGTGGACAGTGAAGTCTGGCTAGCCCTATCAGTAGAGGGTGGGACTGGAGCTAGTTGGAGGGGATAAAGAGGTCCCTGGCACTGAGAACACCCTGTAACACCCAGTGCAAAGAAAGAGTTAAAACAGCAGGGAAAAAAAGGGAGTAAAAAGCCTGTGAAGATATCTTGTGTTGAGTGACCTTGAACAGACCTCAGAATTCACTCATAGCTGCCCCGACCAGGAAAACTGAACAGCAACCTAGTTGTAGCTGCAATGGTAAGGGGAAAAGAAAAAAGGGGGCCCACCTCCAGGTTACCAGGCAACTGGACTGGACCCATGCTTGTGCTTGGTGTGGTGACTTGGATCCAAAAATGAGTGAGGGTTCTGCCAGCTTTTGCCAGACCTTCTTTCAGAAATGATTAAGAATGATTATTTCTTAATAGAGGATTAAGCCTGATTTCTTTGTCAGCAGCGAGGAGAAAAGGCCTTGTGTTACAATTAAAGTCCAGTGAGGTATGCTTTGGGTCTGAGGTCACTATCATTGAGACACTTACACCAGCCTGACTGTGGAAAAGTCCCTTGGGACCCATACAAATCCTTAGTGTATGTACTGATGAAGTTGATGTTCTAATACACACCTTTGTAAACTTATGCCTCCAAGTCCTGATAGGAATTACTGCAGTTTGGGCCATTATTGGAGGGGCACAAGTGAACTGTGACATGGGCAATAGCTAATTGACTGGCCATTCAATCTGGCCACTGACAATCCTCGGAATGACATATAAAGCAAGCCCCTATGGAGATGAAACATCTGGACCAAAAAAAAAAGATAACAAAATCAGTTCTGCTCTGAGAATTTTTATTCCTTGTGTGGATAGTCATCAGAAAAGCCTCTATGCTGAGAGTGGGAAACAGCCAAGAACAGACTGGTCTTAACCAGCTGAATGCAGAGGCTGAAGCACTGCCTGCTCCAGAGTAAAGAGATGTGCAATCGACCACCTTCTGGATTTAAAAGAGGACCATCCGTGGAGACTCAAAACACCCTCACAGGCTGGGCCTATATGGGTGGGCTGCCACTGTCATCAGAAAATCCTGGATAGCACAGGAAAGCTGACCCATCTACCAGACCCTGGCCAAGGCTAAAACCTGTGTAGGGATGGATTCCGGAGCCAACAGGCCAGGGGGTTCCCAGAAGGTGAATCATAATGGGGCTTTTTATCTTATACGGAGGCTTCCACTGGATCTTGAATGAACTCTTCACACTATCACCCCAAGAAATAGGGAGAACTGAATACTTCAAAGGATAGGTTTATGTGGCTGAAAGGAGGGCACAAGACAACCGCAGCCTCACCATCCATCTCAGAAAAGCAGCCTGGGGTGTCAATGCAGCAGTTCCCTGCAAGGGCATTTCTTATTTGTGCCATATGTTCTATCAAACTGTCTATTCTATAAAATGTGATTCTTTGGTGTAGGATTGTTCCTGACAAAAGATCTGGGATCCACAAAGGCACTGACCCAAGCCCATGAGATGAGGCCAAGCCCAAGGCTCCCCCCACCAAATGGTGGGAGTGTCTCTCATCCTTTGACTAGGGGTGTGGCCAAAGTGCACCACAGGTGTAGGAATCCCTTTGCTGGGTGTCAGGGGACCTGAGGCCACACATTTAAATTATCATACACTGGACCCCCACTAACAGCTATTGATGGGTTCGTGGCTGAGGCTGTAAGGGCATGCCAAGCCTAACAAGTGCTACAGATTAGAAGGCTACCTCCAAAGGCCTACAAAGTTAACTAGCCCTGATACCGGAATACATTCTGGGCAGAGATATCTTGTTGAGGTTGGAGTTATAGACCTCTGGTGAGTTCCACCTGCAAGTGAGAGCTGTAAAAGCTGTAGTACAAGGTAATGCTAAATGGTCCCCTGTACAATTGCACTCCCCAGCTCGGGTCAGGGCCCTTAAGCAGTACCGCTTTCCTGGTGGGCACCAAGAAATCATTGAGGCCATGCAGGAGCTACACCCAGTGGGGATTCTGAGACTTGCCAAGAGCCCCTTCAGTAGTCCTGTCTAGCCAATGCACAAGCTGGATGGCTCCTGGAAAATGACAGTAGGCTACTGGGAATTGAATAAGGTGATTCGCCCTTGTTTGCAGCTATACCCAACATTGCACAACTGTTGGGACAAACAGGGAGGCACTAAGCACTTACCACTTTGTGCTTGACTTGGCTAATTCTTTCTTTATCACCCCTCTACACTCAGACAGCCAGGACAAGTCTGCCTTCATTTGGGAGGTGAAGCAGTGGACTTTCACTGTGCTCCCAAAAGGGTACCTGCATAGTCCCACCCTACATCATGGCATGGTTGCCACTGGCTTCAAGCAGTGCAGTCCCTCTGTTAGGTGGCCATCTTCCACTATATTGATGATGTCATGCTGACCTCTGACTCATTTGCTTCTTTACAGACTGTAGCTTGAGAAGTAGTCAGGCACCTTCAGTTGTGCGGATGGACAGTGAACGATGGAAAACCGCTGGGGCCTGCTTTGTTGGTCAAATACTTGAGTATCATCTGGTTGGGTAAGATGCAAGTGATACCTGAAGCAGTGATAGATAAAGCCCAAGCCTACCCCTGTGCAGAAACTGTACAGCAACTACATGCAATTGCCAGGCTTCTGGAGTACTGGCACCCCTTCATATCCCATACCCTACTTTCCGTATATAAGTTACCTGAAGAAAGGAAGGGGGAACAAAATTGGGGAGAGTTCTAGAAAGTGAGAGTACAAGAGAAAGACAGTGTGAAAAATGGAGCAGTGTGGGACTGAGAGACAAAGGAAGAGGAGGCCTTCCAGCAGGCGAAGGTGACTGTAAAACAAGTACAGGCTTTAAAAAAAAAAAAAATAGAGAGTGTTAATACAAGGTCAGCCGTGCCAATTGGACATAGCCTGTTACCCCGACGGGTACGGGTAGGGCCTGTGGCAATGGCAAAGCAACAAGAGAGTGCCACTGGGATTTTGGTCTCAGTTGTAGTGTGGAGCAAAAGAGAGGTACAACATGTTGGAGAAAGTCATGAGCAGTGTATAATACACTACAGCAAGTGGAAGCAAGTTCTTATATAGGGTCAAGTTCCCCTTTGCTAGGAGCATCGGAAGAGGACTAATACCTCTTTTCCCCTCAGGGTGATGGATTGGATCCCCAACAACAGTGTGCCAGAATCCCGCTAGTTGTTGCAAATGGTTGGTTAAGGAAGCAAAACAAGCCTACGGGCAAGGGCATACCCATTGCCTAAGGGGTGTCTTTGGATGTCTGGCTTGCATGGGGGATGTAACTGCCCTACAACTGGTTGAGGCACTACACCTGGGGGTGGCTGTACATAGCTACTAATATTTACAACACCCTCCCCAGTGTTCCTGGCAATGGGCAAACTCTAACAGCCCAGCACAGATACCACCGCACATCATGGTATTTTTGCCCCTTGTCCCAGTTCTTGCCCCAGGCCACCACTACAGATGTGGAGGGGCATGTAGGGGGCTAGCCAGACATGCCACAGCTGTATTTAACAACACCAGGTGGGCTATCATCCTTCTGAATGGGGAGACTCAACATATATAGAAGTTCATCCTTCAAAGTAGGATGGCTGTTGACATCCTGACCACCACCCAGGGTGGCACTTGTGCCACAATAAAAACTGAATGTTGCATGTATACCTCTGATGCCTCTAAATGTGTCTTTGGTTCTGCAGGACTTGCAGCAACACATCCCTTCTATCAAACGTGATGCCACTGACCCTGTCTCCAGCTGGCTGCAATCCCTCCTGTCTGCCTGGTGGACAGGCTTCTGGATGATATTGGGACTTATATTACTATGTCTTCTCCTGTGTTGCTGGTTATACTAAGTATGTGGTCTGGTTTTGCAATGCTCCTCTGCTTCCCAAGTCTGAGGGCTATTGTGGAAGAGGGGGCGGTAAGATTGTAAGGACATTGGGAGGGTATACACGGGTGGATTGTAGGGTAATGCTATTCAGCTTATACACCCCCTCTCTAATGGAATCAGCTTTGCTCTTTCCCAAAGCATCCTGGGGTTGAATTCGGGATGGACTGGGGCTTCGGTAAAAGGCTGGGAATGGCATGACTGGGCCAGCAGCCAAGGCTGAAGAACGACTTAGCAACAAGAAGGAAAACATCTGGACTCGGATGTGAAGTCCCTGGGAACACTGACTGCTCAAGGACATGACAGGAAAAACAATGAGCCATGGTCCGAGCTGGAATGGTATATAAGCCTGGGTCCATTGTCAGGTGATTGTGGAAAATACTCCAGCTGGCCTCTACTGGAGAGCAGCTGCTTGCTCTTGTCAGTAATTTCCCCTTAATGTATGAGTCTGGAAAGGGCTGTGTGTCAGTTTTTGGAAATTCCTACGAGATGAACAGTGAGGGTCTTTCCTTGCTGGGGCTGTCAGCCAAAAAGAGGGTCAGGGAAAAAGAGGAAGGTCCTCAATGCAATGGACTGACACAGTAGCTACAAAAATGGCCTCAAACATAGCAAGTGTACTAAGCACTTTATACTCACTGGCTTAATTAATTCCCATTGTGAAGAAGGTAGTATTTTTATTCAATTATATAGATAAGGAAGGACACTGAGGCTCAGAAAGTTTCAATAGCTTCCTTAAAAGTCAAATGATTAATAAATAGTAGCTATAGGATTCATACTAGGTACAGATTACCCAATAAGCAAAGTATGCTTAGGCTTACTTGTGCTTACTATTCTGTGGTGCATAATTTCATCTGTTTTGTGGTGAAAAACAGGTGACACTGTGCACTACAGATTAGTAAGTAAACACAGTTAAGCTCACATGTACCTTGCTTACTGGTTAATCTGCCCTGATTGATACCCATGCCTCTCTTGTTCTACAAAAGAAGCTCTCTGCTGTAGTAAGCTTCCCATGTACTCCTGTGTGATATAGGATGAAGGGGCAGCTCTGTCAAGGCACAACTGCAGTGAAGCTTGGAGACAGCAATTCCCAGACTGCCTTTTCAAAAGAGATAATGCTAGAGCATTATCTGTCAGTTTGTCAGTTCGTCGTACTGTGGGGGCTTGTGTGTTGCTGTGATGCTGGAAGGTATGCCATTGGTATTCAGGTACCAGCAGGGTCACCCATGGAGGACAGTTTTCAGCTGAGCTTCCAGACTAAGACAGACTAGGAAGAAGGACCAGGCAGTCTACTTTTGAAAAGCATTAGCCAGTGAAAACCTTTTGAATAGCAGCAGAACATTGTCTGATATAGTGCTGGAAGATGAGCCCCCCCATGCTGCAAGGCACTCAAATGATGACTAGGGAAGTGCTGCCTCCTCAAAGTAGAGTGGACCTTAATGACATGGGTGGATTAAAGCTTTTGGGACCTTCATTTGCTGATGTGGCATGGCTCAAAATGAGAAGAAACAGCTGCATACATCCATTAATAATCGGAAGCTGGAATGTAAGAAGTATGAATCTAGGAACATTGGAAATCATCGAAAATGAAATGGAATGCATAAACATCAATATCCTAGGCATTAGTGAGATGAAATGGACTGGTATTGGCCATTTTGAATTGGACAATCATATACTCTACAACACTAGGAATGAGAACTTGAAGAGGATTGGTGTTGCATTCATCATCAAAAGAACATTTTAAGATCTATCCTGAAGTACAGCGCTGTCAGTGATAGGATAATATCCACACGCCTACAAGT
This sequence comes from Elephas maximus indicus, assembly GCF_024166365.1. Lineage (NCBI taxonomy): Eukaryota > Metazoa > Chordata > Mammalia > Proboscidea > Elephantidae > Elephas > Elephas maximus. The sequence goes on along the minus strand of NC_064821.1, from coordinate 188,670,859 downwards.
AAGAAGAGTTAATACGAATATTATTCAAATTTATGCACCAACCACTAGGGCCAAAGGTGAAGAAATAGAAGATTTTTTTCAGCTGCTGCAGTCTGAAATCGATGGAACATGCAATCAAGATACATTGATAATTGCTAGCGATTGGAATGCGAAAGTTGGAAACAAAGAAGAAGGACCAGTAGTTGGAAAATATGGCCGTGGTGATAGAAACAATGCTGGAGATCGAATGATAGAATTTTGCAAGACCAACAACTTCTTCATTGCAAATACCTTCTTCACCAACATAAATGGTGACTATACACATGGGCCTCACCAGACGGAATGCACAGAGAACAAATTAACTTCATCTGTGGAAAGAGACGATGGAAAAGCTCAATATCATGAGTCACAACAAGGCCAGGGGCCGACTGTGGAACAGACCATAAGTTGCTCATATGGAAGTTCATGCTGAAACTGAAGAAAATCAGAGCAAGTCCATGAGACCCAAATTATGAACTTGAATATATCCCACCTGAATTTGGAGACCATTTCAAGAATAGATTTGGTGCATTCAACACTATAGTGACCGAAGACCAGACGAGTTGTGGAATGACATGAAAGACATGATCTATGAAGAAAGCAAGAGGTTACTAAAAAGACAGGAAAGAAAGAAAAGACCAAGATGGATGTCAGAGGAGATTCTGAAACTTGTTCTTGAACATCAGTCAGCTAAGGCAAAAGGAAGAATTGATGAAGTAAAAGAACTGAACAGAAGATTTCAAAGGGCCTCTCGAGAAGACAAAGTAAGGTATTATAAAGGCATGTGCAAAGAGCTGGAGATGGAAAACCAAAAAGAAAGAACACACTCGTCGTTTCTCGAGCTGAAAGAAGTGAAGAAAAAATTCAAGCCTCAAGTTTCAATAGTGAAAGATTCCATGGGGAAAATATTAAACGACGCAGGAAGCATCAAAAGAAAATGGAAGGAATACACAGTCATTATACCAAAAAGAATTAGTCGATATTCAAGCATTTCAAGAGGTGGCATATGATCGGGAACCGATGGTACTGAAGGAAGAAGTCCAAGCTGCTCTGAAGGCATTGGCAGAAAAGAAGGCTTCAGGAATTGATGGCACCAGGGATTCAGATGTTTCAGGAAACAGATGCAGTGCTGGAGGTGCTCGCTCATCTATGCCAAGAAATATGGAAGACAGCTTCCTGGCCAACTGACTGGAAGAGTTCCATATTTATGCCTATTCCCAAGAAAGGTGATCCAACCAAATGTGGAAATTGTAGAACAATATCATTAACAACACATGCAAGCAAAATTTTGCTAAAGATCATTCAGACGAGGCTGCAGCAGGATATCCACAGGGAACTGCCAGAAATTCAGGCCAGTTTCAGAAGAGGATGTGGAACCAAGGATATCATTGCTGTTGTCAGATGGATCCTGGCTGAAAGCAGAGAATACCAGAAGGGTGTTTACCTGTGTTTTATTGACTATGCAAAGGCATTTGACTGGATCATAACAAATTATGGACATCTTTGCGAAGAACGGGAATTCCAGAACACTTAATTGTACTCATGAGGAACCTTTGCATAGATCAAGAGGCAGTTGTTCGGACAGAACGAGAGGATACTGATTAGTTTAAAGTCAGGAAAGGTGTAGGTCAGGGTTGTATTCTTTCACCATACCTATTTAATCTGTATTCTGAACAAATAATCCAAGAAGCTGGACTATATGAAGAAGAACGGGGCATCAGGATTGGAGGAAGACTCGTTAACAACCTGTGTTATGCAGATGACACGACCTGGCTTGCTATATTTGAGGAGGACTTGAAGCACTTACTAATGAAGATCAAAGACCACAGCCTTCAGTATGGATTGCACCTCAACATAAAAATAAAATAAAGAAAACAAAAATCCTCACAACTGGACCAATGAGCAACATCATGATAAACGGAGAAAGGATTGAAGTTGTCAGGGATTTCATTTTACTTGCAGCAGTCAAGAAATCAAAAGACGGATTGCATCAGGCAAATCTGCTGCAAAGGAGGTCTTCAAAGTGTTGAAGAGCAAAGATGTCACCCTGAAGACTAAAGTGCGCCTGCCCCGAGCCATGGTATTTTCAATCACATCGTATGCATGTGAAAGCTGGACAATGAGTAAGGAAGACCAAAGAAGAGTTGATGCCTTCGAGTTGCAGTGCTGGCAAAGAATATTGAATGTACCATGGACTGCCAAAAGAAGGAACAAATCTGTCTTGGAAGAAGTGTAACCAGAATGTTCCTTAGAGGCAAGGATGGCGAGACTGCATCTTACATACTTTGGACATGTTCTCAGGAGGGATCAGTCCCTGGAGAAGGACATCATGTTTGGCAGAGTACTGGGTCAGTGGAAAAGAGGAAGACCCTCAACGAGGTGGATTGACACACTGGCTGCAACAGTGAGCTTAAGCATAAAAACAACTGTAAGGATGGCGCAGGACTGGGCAGTGTTTCGTTCTGTTGTGCATGGGTCACTGTGAGTTGGAACCAACTCGATGGCACCTAACACCAACAACAACAGCAATACAGCCCAGACACTGCATTGAGTCCTTTGAATTCAGGGGTCCTCCTGTGAACCTGAAAGTTTCCAATAGTACTCGTGGTGACCATTTAACAGGCTAATACTCTGGTTGCCCAGTCAGTGGGAGAAGTCAACTCTTTTGGGTGGATGTTAATTGCTAAATCAGATAATGCATCCTAGTAATATTATTTGTTGAAATGTAAAGCAGATTCCTCTTTTCCCAAGTCGTTGCTCAGAGATACAAGATGGTGATTTGGAATATAGTTTTTCCTTTACTCATAGGATCATGGAAGCTTTTGTGGTCAACTTGGAGTATTCTGTTGAATATATCCTGGGAAACATTAGGCCAATATCGTTTTTAAAATCTGTATATCATCCTCAGCAAACAACAATTGGTTAGGACATAATTTTTGTTGAATCTTCTTAATTTTTTTTTAAATATTTTTATGGTAGAGGGAATAAATCATTCTTGGTCCTCATGGCAATGCAATAGGTAAAATAGGAAAAAATCATTATAATTTGTAATTATTTTATTTACTCGTCAGTTTATATTATTTTGGCATATATCTGCCATGAGAACATGTTATATCTGAGGACGGGAATCTTTCTTTACTTTTCCTCCATTGCCATGTCCAGTATCTGAATAAGTGTCTGATGAATAGTAAACCCCAAAAATGATGTGTTGAGTAGGTGGCATGATTCAGAGCTTCTATTTTCAATTCCTGCTGTCTAAGACTAATAAATTATTCTGTTAGTAGCACAGTAGCTGCCAAAGTCCAGTCTCAATCTCTCATTGTTAACAGTTGTAAAACCAAATTCCATGGTTTGAATATCCAAATAACTCCCTGTAATTTTCAAGTTTACCCTACATAGTTCAGGGTTTTTCTTTTCTCTTTCCATAAGGGATGGTCATTTGTTTTTCTTTCACATCACTGGCTGTAATATGGCATGCCACAGTTATTAAGGTTCCATATATCTCGTACAAGCAGCCCTGGTGGTGAAGTGATTAGGTGCCGGGCTGCTAATCAAAAGGTGGTCAGTTCTAACCTACCAGCCCCTCTGTAGGAGAAAGGGCAGTCTACTTCCATAGAGACTGCAGACTTGGAAAGCTCAAGAACAGTTCTAACCTGTCCTATGGTGCTGCTATGAGTTAGAATCAAACCTCAAGCATAGATCTACTCTGTCCTATGGTGCCCATATGAGTTGGAATCAAATCGACGGCTATGAATATCTCTTATATGTTTTCAGACCTGTGTAGTAGTGTTGGTAGAGTGAAAATAGATTGTGTCAGTGCCCAATTTTACTATATATTCCATGTTCCTGGTCTCTGATCTATTCTTCCCATTCCCACTTATTCTGCCTTTGTTGATCTTTGTCAGTTCTCAGATGGATTATGATGTTAGCCCACTAACCTCCTTCTGCCTGCAGCCTCACCTTCTCCGTCATCCATACTATGATTAAAGTAAGCACTCATAATCACAGATTTCACTCTCCCTGATTAAAGTCCTTCTCTGGCTTCATGTCTCCTGAAAAATAAAGCCTAAATTTCTGAGCATGACATGTAAGGTCCTTTATGGTCTGATTGATGCATGCCTGTCTAGCTTCCTCCCCTGAATTTTGTCCCTTTCAGGACAGGGTCCAGCACACCGAACTTACAGCACTGAGCACATCAGGATATTTCATGTCTTTTTGCTGATGGTGCTCAGTGCCCAGGGGGATTATGAGGCGGACTGCTATTTATCAGATACAGGATCCATCTTTGTTTTTATAAACATTGATATTGTGGGCTACCATGGGGGTGAGTGATGACTGAAATGACATATCTCTTCTTGGAGTCTACAGGCCCATGAGCTGAAGACTGTAAGGAGGAAGACAGCAAATATGTTACTTTTCTTTATTGGAAAGTGCCAGTTCTGTTTACTTGAGGGGGCAGGGTCAGGGCTTAGGTATGAGAGAGGAGAGAGAAAGGGAGCCGTTTTTTCTTGCCGTTGCTATTAGGAATATTTCCTGGGACTAAGAGAACAACAACAGCAACAACACCAGAAGGCCTGTCGAAAGAAGCTTCTCATATGTGCTCCTTTTCAGTTAAACATCGGAAACCTAGATGACTAACCTAAATACCCTGAGAGAAAAGGCTCATAGACATTCAATACCCTCTTCACTCTCAGTGACTAAAAACCTTCCATTCCCTCAACCATAACCACAACTAACACTGCAACCACAGGAGCCTCCATGGTATCAGGTTGGACAAAATCCAGTTCTCTCTGAGTCTATCCATGGAAATCTGGTGGTCAGACACACATTAAGAATGGTTCTCTGGATTGCCCCTATCAAACCACCCAGCACATAGGTGCAAGGAGGAAGAAAAGGCAGGAAAGGGGTGAGAAATTGTGTCAGGTGAAGCCCTGGGGATGCCTGACTAGGAAAGAAGAGGCTTGGGTCTTCTTTAAGTTTCTCCTGTCCTCAGAGAACTCAATTATTTTTATCTTGGATCAACTTGATTGATGGAAACAAAAAGAATTTCCATAAGATTTACATCAAGGAGAGGGGAGGAGATCTTTGTGTAGGAGTAAATCTAATCCTGCTTCTTAAAATTCTGATTGCTACAGGTGGATGCATGTTTTTGGGAAGGCTAACATAGTGGAAAGAGTAGATATCTGGAAAATCATGTGCCCTTGGCATAGGTGATTTCCTCTTTGGAAAGTATAGCCAATCACATTCAATTTTTCAGGACACAGCCTCTTCCATGAGATTGTCTCCTGGTTGTCAGTCATGTTTGAACACAAAACAAGACTCAATGTGCATCACTCTCTTGATGACTCCATGTTGTGCCAGTCTTTCTGTGCATATTCAACAAATACTTACTCAGCACCTACTCTGTTCCAGGTTTCAGGGTGTGTCCTGACTATGTAGTAGTAGGGGAGAGCAGTCTACCTTTTTAAAAAACTTGCACATTCCAGGTGAAGCAGATGAGTAGGAAGTCCACTAAATGTAGATGGCTATGACAAAAGAAGATCAGAGCATTTTGGGAGACTAAGGCAGGACACATGCCTTAGTGAAAAGGGCCCGAAAGGGCTTTTCATTGAGACTGATGGCTTTGTTGAGAATAGTGTCAGCGATAAACCAAAAAAAAAAAAAAAAAAACAACCAAACCCTTTGCCATCAAGTAGATTACAACTCATAGCAATACTATAGGACAGAGTAGAACTGCCCTATAGGGTTCCCAGGGAGAGGCTAGTGGATTTGAACTGCTGGCCTTTTGACTGGTAGCAGAGCTCTTAACCACTGCCCCACCAGGGATCCAATGTCAGTATAAGACAGGTAAAAATAGCAAGAAGAAGATTTATCAGAGGTATAGTGAATAAATGCACTGAGCAGAAGGAAAAAAAAAAAATGGCCTGTGAGGAAAATTACAAGCATCTTGATATTACAACAGCATAGATTTCAAGGCATGGAGTAACAAGGAATGAAGCTAGAGGGGAAGGAAGGGCTGTATAATGGACCTGACACTTTAAGCATGCAAGTGACATAGATTTGACTTTTAATGGATCACTCTGACTGCAAAGCGGAAGCTGGTTTTGAATAAAAGAAGACTGGGGAAGAGAGAGAAGTTAGGAAGCTATGGTAATAATAATCTGGGGCAGAGATTATGATGGCCTTAACTAGGGCCAGGCTAGTTAGCTTAGAAAGGATGGAATGAATTTCAGAAATGTTTATGATGCCAAACTGGCAGATTAGATATTTGATTGGATAAGTGGAGCACACATAGTAGAGGAAAAAAGAGTCAAAATAACTGAAGTTGTTGAGTGCTTGGAGGTATACACGGTAGAGAATACTAGAAGTGTTTCTCGTTTGTAGGAAAGAGAATCAGTTAATAATTGGAGGACATATGGGTAGAGATTTCAGCAGGTAAAAAAAAAAGGTATCCTTAAATCTGAAGTGGATTCTGGAATGCAAATGGAGATGTAGGAGTTAACAACAGACTTGTGGCTGTTAAATTAAAAGAGTGGTTGGGATCATAATCAGAGAATGCATAAGGTGGAAAGAATCATGGCCCAGGGAACCATTTGACATTTGGAGAAAGAAGTCCAAACCTTGGGGAACAAAGACAAGGCACAGTTTTAGGAAAATCAGGAAATTAGACGTCATGGAAAACAACAAGCAGAGAGTTTAAAGAAAGATGGATTGGTTGACATTGTGAAATTCAGAAGAGAAGTCCAGGAAGATAAAAACTGGGAAATACTCATTTAATTTGATGGTTAGAAAGATATAGTAGAACTTAGAAGGAGTATTTTTAGTAGACTTGTGGGACTGAAGCCAGGTTGTTATGGCTTGTTTTGAAAGTTGAGTATCTCCTTAAGACACCTATGCTATATTGATTAGGTTGAGCAAAGCTGACATTTTTGCAATAATAAGTCTTTCAGTCCTTAAGCATGTTATATTCCCACACCCATTTAGTCTTATATTTTGATATAAATTTTTATTAAGGTGTAATTTCAAATTTCTCTATTTCTTATATACAGCCTTTCTCCTCCCGGTCCCAGTCTCTGGCATACTCTGTTCAGTTTTCTTTCCCTAGAGTTTTGCATCTTCCACAATGTTATATAAACAAAACTCTACATTATGTAGTGTTTTGGAATTGGTTTCTTTCACTTAGTGTGATTTGCAGTTTAGGTCTAAATTCCAATTTAGAGGGGAAAATAGAAGAACAAATTAAGTAACACCAAATTAACCAATGAAACAAACCAAGAAGGTAGGATATTTGGGAGAAAACTGTTCTGGTCTTACCAACAACCAAATGTCAGGAAAATAAAGAGGGTGGTGTTTTTTTTTAGCCGTAGGCTGTTCTAGATTTAAAGAGTTATTAGATAGAAAAACTATTGTAAGTAATTGATTTTGAGAAAAATAAATAAATTTGAAGTCATTCCACTATTAGATAATATTAAGTACATATTATTAATTTTGTTAGGTGTCATGAAGTCCGTAAGTGGTGCAAAAAGTTTGTGTGGCACTACTGACCTGAAAGGTTTGTGGTTCGAACCCAGGGAGAGGCATCTTGGAAGACAGGCCTTGCAATCTACCTCTTAAAGGAAGAGCTGTACTGTGCACACATGGGTCACCATAAATTGGAATGGACTCGACTGGCAAGTAAGAATAACAAGTTTATTGAAGCACCGCCAGCAACCTTCCTGTAACTAGTACATGATTTGCGAAGATTTAATTTCTACAAACGCTTGAGGCACTCACATTTTTGATAGGAATGAACAATCTTCCCTTTGATTCCTTGCTTTGTATAACCAGAGATAATCATTTTTGTCTCTAGGGTTGTAAATGTTCATTAGTAATTCTTTTCTTAAGAAAATCGGCCCCCCACCCCCTGTATTCCACCATACTTTATTTATAAGCCCAATGACTTATTAGATGACTTTGGAATCCAATATTAATGTCGGAATTAAGAACCCCAAAGGAGGCAAGGCAAGCAAGTCTAAATTAAATAAATCTGTTTTATGTCTTATTTTCCTGAATTATTTCCTGTATCCAGAGCACATGCCACTTCTAATTCCTAGAATTTTTATATGAAATAGCATGTTGTATGAGTCCCTCACATGTTCCAAAGACATCCCTGTTCCTTCTGGCACCTCTGAAAAGAGTCACTTTCCTAATTGTAAGCAAGTTTAGTAGCCTGCTGAAATTAGTTCTCTGTCTGGTAGTGCTACGGAGAAACACCTGGCCCCATTCTGTCTTTCTCGGATATCGTGAGAGAGAACAGAGCTCTGTGGTTTCATCTTCGATTTGCCAGGCTAAGTTACGCTTGTTCTTTAGGAATTCCTCTCATACACAGTCAAAACAAAATATTTTATTTTTCTAGTCCACTAACATACTCCAGTTGAGAACTACAGTAATTGTTGTATCGAAGGTCTTTCAGAGAAAGGCATAGGCACTGAATGCCCCTACAGGAAATTTGGGAGGTGTGTTCTTACTGGAAAGAATGTGTAGACATTGAGGATGTTTTTGAGTTTGTGCCTTCTAAACTGCTTTAGAACCTACCAATGCCTCACAGTTTATCTGAACACATATCTGAACATTTGTGTGACTGCTGGTTAATTATTGTGGATAATTATTTTTGTAGCTTGTCAATAATCATTTAGAAGTCTGTATGTAATGTGTATTATGCTAGGCATTTAGGTACATATTCTCATTTAGTTTTTTATACCAACTTTTTGAAGTGATATTATTACCGTTTCTAATTTAGAGCTGATGAAAATAGTCTCTAGGGAGGTTAACAAATTAGTGGCGTATAACACTAAACACTACTTAAACATTGAATAGCAGAGAGGAAGACAACTGGATTGAATTATGCTGGGGAAATAAGCACCAAGTATTTTGGAAGTATGAATGCAAAAGCTTCTAAGTGGATGCAGCCCAGAAATTGAACTGTTGTTTTAAGAAAATGGGAGAAAAAGAATTTGGGTTTCTGATAGACCAGAGTAGCTAATGGTCATAAGGGCCATAGATACAGGTCAGTATGTAAATCTGCACTACATGGAGCCATAGGGAAAAGCCCAGCGTGTGACTATAATGGCCTAGATATCTGAAAGATGAAACTGGTCTTGTTAAAGCCTATTAGTAATCAAGAATAGAAGCCTAAAGGCCGTTGAAAAGGGTGAAATGTATTAAAAATAAAAATTTTTGGTGAGGAGTAAATTTGTTCAGATCAGACTTGGTAAAGCACAGATTTTGCATCCCAGGTACAAAACTGGATGCTGGGCAGGAGGGTGAACAGGGAGGCAAATTTTATATACAAGGAACCAGGGGTTTGGGGATTTGTGGGAAGACAAACACTCTATCAGCTTTCAGTTGGAGAACTCCCGTATTCCTCACATGCCACATGACACTGGCTCCATCTTCTAAAACAAAGTCTCACTTGAATCACTGGGCAGTTGCCCAGGTGAGGAGGATGGTGTACGAGGAAGTTTTGTGATAATCAGCATGAGTGTGGTAAGTCATTTTTGGAATTGCATGTAGATGGCATTTTGGTTGAGAAATCAGTTCCACTTCCCCTTGTAAATGGGTGGCTAGTCCATATAAAAGGTCACTCTACCACCCTGCTGCCATCCTACTGACACTCAGTTGGGCACCGGCTTTGAGACCGTGGTGAGTGCAATACTTGCAAGGTATATTCACAATTGGGCAGTGTAAGGATTTTAACTGGTGGTAGAAAGGACTTTTGTTTGAAGAAAATAATGCTTAAGCTTTGTGGAAATCTAAACGATGAATTTTGTGGAGGGCAGGTATAATTATGTGATATTTTAGCTTCTCTTTGGTGAGCTTTGTTGACATTCATATGGGAAATGAAGTTAAAAGGACAGTGTTATAGGAAGAAGAATAAGGAATAAGAAATGAAGTCCTGTCCCACATTTCTGTTTGTTTCCAAAGATTTGCTTCTCCGGGTACTAGCCCTTAGAACTTCATTTGTGCATTGGTAGTTCTTCACAAAGAACCCATGGCAAGATCAGTTAGACTTTCAGTCAGGGTCTCATGGCAGATGATGTTGGTAGCAATTTGTTTTGGGATTGCTGAGAAGTTTAGCAAGTTGGGTATCCTTTCTCTAGATAACATTGAAGGTCAGCCCTATCTAGTGCTACCTCAATATAGAATATGTTTATGTTTCTAGAAATGGTAGAGTGAGAAAAAGGCCAAAAAAGAATAAGAGATGATGGGAAGTGTCTTAGTTTCCTGGTCTGCCATAACAGAAATACCGCAAACAGGTAACTTTAAAGAACAGGAATTTATATTCTCAGAGTTCTGGAGGCTAAGAGTCCAAGTCAGCGTCTCGGCCCTGTTGATTCCTTCCTTGTTTGTAGGCCTGGGTGTTCCTTGGTTGTTTGACATTATATGATCCTCACTTGATGCCTGTCTTCCCCTGTGTATGCATATCTGTGTCTAATCTGATCTTTTTTATAAGTCAGAAGTGATTTGGTTTAGAAGCCACTCCACTCAGGTATGCTTTGATTAACATGACAAAGAAAACTCTATTTCTAAATAGAATTACAACCATAGGTATAACCAGTAGCGGTTGAGTGGATCCTGACTTCCAGCGACATATAAAATAGAAAAGAATTGCCCCACAGAGTTTGCAAGGAGCCCCTGTGGATTTGAACTGCCCACCTTTGGGTTAGTGGCTGTAGCTCTTATCACTACACCAGCAGGGTTTTCACCATAGGTATAGGGGTGATGCTTCCAACTCATATTTTTGGGAAACACAATTCAATCCATAGCAGGAAATGATGCTAAGAGGCAAGAAGAAAAAGGTACATAGTTATGAAGATTTTGTTGGGGACTAGATGAATATTGACTGAACTCATTTAAAGGATACTGACTTGCTTAGCTAGCAAGTGTGTCACTATAGTAAACACTGTCATGCATTTATTTTGCAGATTCCCAGAGACTCAGGAAAGATGTCTTACTATCAGCAGCAGTGCAAGCAGCCCTGCCTGCCAATTCCTGTGGTGTGCTCACCTAAGTGCCCTGTGAAATGCCCACCTGTGTGTTGCCCTCCTCCGCCATGCCCACCTGTGTGTTGCCCTCCTCCGCCATGCCCACCTGTGTGTTGCCCTCCTCCGCCATGCCAGCAGAAATGCCCTCCTGTGCTGCCATGCCAAACCTGCCAGCAGAAGTGTATACCCAAAATCAAGTAACAACACCAGAATTCATCAGAAACATGAAATGATGTGATTCAGTGGCTTTTCCCAGTCTCTGGGCTCCATCCTCCTCCCTCAGCCATGGTGACATACTGCATCTTCCCTAACCTTCCTTCTGAGACAAGAGCTGACAGAGAAAAGGCTTAGATCCTGAAGTCGATACCATGTTACTAGAAAATGATTAACACGTTCAAGGTCTACATTCTTGCACTGAAGCTTTGCCTGATTTCTCTTTAGCATCTGGTATCTAATTTAGGCAGTGATCTCTATCCTATAAAGAGTTTGTCCTGTTTCTGCTTCTTCAATAAAGTACATGTTTTGTGGTTGAGCCTACATTGCTTTTGTTTTCATTTTGCATTTTTACACTTTTCCATCACCTACATCAGATGAATGTACATTAGATGAATTGAAGTCTTAAATTCAGGCTTTCCCATCACTCAATTCAGTCTTGCTTGAGATGAGTCTTTAGATTGGGTATATCAAATAACTATTTTAGTGGTTTTAAACCCATTTCAAAAACATCCTAGCTTGTGTGAACCTAAGAAGTTACTTCAACTACCTCAGGTATCATTTCCTCCTCTGTAATCTGTCGAAAAGAATGTCTTCAGCTCAATATACAGGTAGAGATTAATTAACTGATTTTCAAATGTTTTCTGTTTGCCTATTATGTGCTAGGCAATATTCTCCATGCTGGAGATACGGGTACTGATGACCAAACAGAGTCCTTGTCCTTAAGTAGGAGAAATGAGAGTGCTCCAGAGGGGCATGGAGGAGAGCTGAGAGTGATACAAATGAGGTGTACTTGAGAGAAGATTGTTTAGTCAGGTTCTTCCACAGTGATATTTTGGGCAGAGGCATGAATGAACAGATGTGTGAGCCATAGGTTTATCTAGGATAGATTGTTCCAATACGAGGAAATAGCAATGTCCAAGGCAGAGAAATATAGCAGCAAAAAACAGCAATGAACATGAGAGTGTCAGCAAATGAGGTTAGAGACGTTGCGTCTGTAGGACATAGAAATAATTTTGGTATTCATCCAAGGTTTGACAGCTATATTATACTGATGGCCACATTCCTAAATGTTTATAATAATACTCTATTATCATATGTATTTTTTTGTGTATAGCATTTTGACTAATAATTCATGTTTGTTCAAAGCTATTACCAAAAGAAATGAAAAGAACGGATGAATAAGTTAAAGTCTAACAAAATAAAACCTTATTCTAAGGGGTGATCAAATGGAAAGTAAGTCTAGTTGTTTTCCTATCTTAAAGGGAAATCTATTGTTTCTCATCATATTATGCCTAGCAATTGTGTACAGGGAATTCTGTACTTGTTGTGATCCAAACTCTAAAAAGAATGTTGAGGCACAGTCTTTATTCAAGGCTGCATGGAATAACTCCAAGTGATTGTCATTAACAGTAAACTCTTGAAAAGGAATCTAGTCTAATATTTTTGACAGAAAGCTGATAAACTAGAGCTTTCATGGCTAATAATTCTAAATTGGGCTCATGTAAGTAAACCCAAAGTTAAGAAAGAGAATATTAACGCCTTCAAAAGACCCTGCATTTCCTTCACCACTAGAGGTAACCACTATCCTGACTCTTCATGTAATCACTTTGTTCCTTTTCTTTTTCTTTTTTGTATATTTTTTACACCAATACATCTAAATACAATGTGTTGAGACAATTCTGATTCATAGTGAGTGACTCTATGGCACAGAGTAGATCTGCCCTATAGAGTTTCCAAGAAGCACCTGGTGGATTCAAACTGCTGACCTTTTTGTTAGGAGATGTAGCATTTAACCACGAAGTTTTGTGGTGAAAAACAGGTGAAGTTGTGCACTACAGATTAATAAGTAAACTCATTGTAGCCCAAATGTACCTAGTATAATGGCTACTCCGACCCTGATTCATGCCCCTGCTTTTCTTGCTCTGCTGTACTAAGTTTCTCATGTACTCCTGATATAGGATGAAGGGGCAGTTCTGTCAAGGCACAAGTGCAGGGGAGCTTGGAGGCAGCAATTCCCAGACTGGCTTTTATAAATAAAGCTACAACGATGCAGCCTAAGCTCTGTATTTAGTCCTCTGAACTAAGGAGTCTTCCTGTGAATAAGAATGTTTCCAACAACACTGATGGCGACTGTAGGGTAGTGCTATTCATCTATATGCAAACCTTCCCTGATGGAATCAGCTTTGCTCTTCCCCGAAGCATGCTGGTGCTGAATTTGAGATGGACTTGGGCTAAGGTAGAAGGCCAGGAGGGGCATGACTGGGCCAGCAGCGAAGATGGAAGAATACCTTAGCAACAAGAAGGAAAACATCTGGGCCTTGGTGTGAAGTCCCTGGGAACACTGACTGCCCAAGAACATGGAAGAAAACAATGAGCTTTGGTCCCAACTGGAATGGTATATAAGAGTGGGCCCCTTGCCAGGTGGTTGCAGAAAATACTCCAGCCAGCCGCCACTGGAGAAAGCAGGTACTTGCCTGTGTCAGTAAGTTTCCCTGAAGGTATGAATCTGGAAAAGGCTATGTGTCATTTCTTTGGATTATCTGCCAGAACTCATAGCGAGGGTCTTTCCTTCCTGGGGCTGTCCCCTGACAAATGATGTAGTCAGCAGGAACCCGAAGGGCACACCATGCCTTTCCAGGTGTGTGGGGAAAAGCAGACTCCACTGGGGAAAATCCCAGGGTGGCCAGGGATGCATGCCCTGGGACCACTAGCCCAGGCTGTTGATGTCTGGGGACCTGTGCATGAGTATGGGGACAACCTGGAAATGCCACAGGGATTGTTGTAGTTACTAGAGTCTTCGCATGTTGAGAAGGAAAAGAAGGCTGTTCGTGTTTCGGTTGTGGGAGTTGCATGGCCGCTGTTGTGGACATGGCGGTATTCATGGGAGGCCCCAAAGCAAAAACCAGATTGCCCTGCTGAGGCAGCTTGTGTGGGGTGGCTTCTACTGGCAGCATTGAGAGGGGCATCCAATGCGTAGCCAGCCACTGGGGCCCTAATTAGGCAACTGGAAACAGAGGTGCAACTGGAGGATTTGCCTGCAGCATATTCTTCCTCCACTGAACTATTAATGTCCCATTTGTGGAAGCAAGAGGCATCTTCGGGGGGAACACCGGGGTGGCCAGTGACCACTATGTGGGGAGTTCGAGCCGATATGATTTTCTGTGGGAGAAGTCCCACGTGGCCAGCGAAGCCTGGCTAGCTCTGTCAGTATAGTGTGAGACTGCGGCTACTTGGAGGGGATAAACAGGTCCCTGGCTCTGAGAACACCCTGTAACACCCAGTGCAAATAACAGTTAAAACAGCAGGGAAAATAAGAAAAAAAGGGAGTAAAAAGTCCGTGAAGATATCTTGTGTTGAGTGACCTTGAAGAGACCTCGGAATTCCCTGATAGTTGCCCCTGCTAAGATAACTGGACAGGCATCTAGCTGTAGCTGCAATGGTAAGGGGAAAATAAAAGAGTGGGGCCCACCTCTAGATTACCAGGCAACTGGGCTGGACCCATGCTTGTGCCTGGTGTGGTGATGTGGTTTCAAAAACGAGTGAGGGCTCCGCCAGTTTTTCCCAGACCTTCTTTCAGAAACGATTAAGAATGATTATTTCTTATTGGAGGATTAAGCCTGATTTCTTTGTCAGCAGCAAGGAGCAAAGGCCTTGTGTTACAATTAAAGTCCAGTGAGGTATACTTTGAGTCTGAGGTCACTATCATTGAGATGCTTACCCCAGCCTGACTATGGCTAAGTCCCTTGGGACCCCTACAAATCCTTATTGTATGTACTGATGATGTTGATGTATTAATGCACATCTTTGTAAACTTTTGCTTCCAAGTCCTGATTTGAATTGCTGCAGTTACCGCCATTTTTTGAGGGCACAAGGAAACTGTGACATGGGAAATAGCTAATTGACTGGCCATTCAATGTGGCCATTGAAAACCCTCGGACTGACATATAAAGCAAGCCCCTACAGAGATGAAACATCTGGAAAATAGAAAAATAACAAAATCAGTTCTGCTCCTGAGAATTTTTGTTCCTTCTGAGGATAGTCATCAGAAAAGTCTCTATGCTGAGAGTGGGAAACGGCCAACGAGCAGATCAGTCTTAACTAGCTGATTGCAGAGGCTGAAGCACTTTCTACTCCAGAGTAAAGAGATGTGCAATCGACCACCTTCTGAATTTAACAGAGGACTGTCCATGGAGATTCAAAACACCCTCATAGACTGGGCCTCCCTGCGTGGACTGCCACTGTCATCAGAAAACACTGGCTAGCACAGGAAAGTTGACCCACCTACCAGAACCTGACCAAGGCTAAAACCTGTGCAGGAAGAGATTCCTGAGCCAACAGGCAAGGGGGTTCTCAGCAGGTAAATCATAGTGGGGCCTTTTATGTTATACAGAGGCTTCCACTGGGCCTTGAATGAACTCTTCACACTCTTTCTCACCCCAAGACATAGGGGCAATTGAATACTTCAATGGATAGGTTTAAATGGCTGATGGGAGGGGACAAGACAACCCCAGCCTGGACCATCCATCTCAGAAAAGCAGCCTGGGGTATCAGGGCAGCAGTTCCCAGCAAGGGCACTTCTTATTTGTGCCATATGTTCCATCAAACTGTCTATTCTATAAAATGTGTTCTTTTGGTGTAGCATTGTTTCTGAAAAAAGATCTGAGTTCCACAAAGGCACTGATTGGAGCCCATGAGAGGAGGCCAAGCCTAAGTCTCCCCTCAGGGAATGGTGGGAGTGTCCCTCACTCTTTGAATAGGGTTGTGGCCAAGGTGCACCACAGGTGTAGGAATCCCTCTGCTGGGTGTCAGGGGACCTAAGGCCACACATTGAAATGATCATACACTGGACCCCCACTAACAGCTATTGATGGGTATGTGGCTGGGGCTGTCAGGGCATGTCAAGTCAAACTAGTGCTGCAGATTGGAAGGCTACCTCCAAAGGCCTACAAAGTTAACTAGCCCTGATACCAGAATACGTTCTGGGCAGAGATATCTTGTTGAGGCTGGAGTTGTAGACCTCCGGTGAGTTCCACCTGCAAGTGAGACCCGTAAAAGCTGTAGTACAAGGTGATACTAAATGGTCCCCTGTGCAGTTGCACTCCCCAGCTCGGGTCAGGGCCCTTAAGCAGTACCACCTTCCTGGTGGGCACCAAGAAATCATTGTGGGCATGCAGGAGCTACACCCAGTGGGGATTCTGAGACCTGCCAAGAGCCCCTTCGGTAGTCCTGTCTAGCCAATGTGCAAGCTGGATGGCTCCTGGAAAATGACAGTAGACTAATGGGAATTGGATAAGGTGACTCGCCCCTGTTTGCAGCTTACCCAACATCGCACAGCTGTTGGGGCAAAAGGGGAGGCACTGGGCACTTACCACTTTGTGCTTGACTTGGCTAATTCTTTCTTTAGCATCCCCCTACACTAGACAGCCAGGACTAGTCTGCCTTCATTTGGGAGGTGAGGCAGTGGACTTTCACCGTGCTCCAAAAAGGGTACATGCATAGTCCCACCCTACACCATGGTGTGGTTTCCACTGGCCTCAAGCAGTGGAGTCTCCCTGCTAGGTGGCCATCTTCCACTATATTGATGATGTCATGCTGACCTCTGACTCATTTGTTTCTTTACACACTGTAGCTTGAGAAGTAGTCACGCACCTTCAGTCATGGGGATGGACAGTGAGCGACGGAAAACTGCTGGGGCCTGCTTTGTTGGTCAAATACTTGGGTGTTATCTGGTAGGGGAAGACGCAAGTGATGCCTGAAGTAGTGATAGATAAAATCCAAGCCTTCCCCCATGCAGAAACTGTGAAGCAACTACAGGCAATTGCCAGGCTCCTGGAGTACTAGCACCACTTCATATCCCATGTAGCCCACACCCTACGTCCCCTATATAGGCTACTGAAGAAAGGAAGGGAGAACAAAATTGGGGAAAGTTCTAGAAAGTGAGGGTATAAGAAGAGAGACAGAGATTGTGAAAAAAGGAGCAGTGTGGGACTGAGAGACAAAGGAAGAAGAGACCTTCCAGCAGGCAAAGGTCACTATAAAACAAATACAGGCTTTAGGAGTGTTAATACAAGGTCAGCCGTGCCAACTGGACATAGCCTGTTACCCCGACAGGTACGGGTAGGGCCTGTGGCAATGGCAAAGCAACAAGAGAGTGCCACTGGGATTTTGGTGTCAGTTGTGGTGAGGAGCAAAAGAGAGGTACAGCACGTTGGAGAAATTCATGGGCAGTGTATAATACCCTACTGCATGTGGAAGGAAGTTCTTATAAAGGGTCAAGTTCCCCTTTGCTAGGAGCATCGGAAGAGGACTAATACCTCTTTTCTCGTCAGGGTGATGGGTTGGATCCCCGACAACAGTGTGCTAGAATCCTGCTAGTTGTTGCCAATAGGTGCTTAAGGAAGCAAAAGCAAAGCCCAGGGGCAGGGGCATACCCATTGCCTAAGGGGTGTCTTTGGACATGTGGCTTACACAGGAGGCCTTAACTGCCCTACAACTGGGTGGGGTGCTACATCTGGGGTGGCTGTACATAGCTGCTAATACTACAACACCCTCCCCAGTGTTCCGAGCAATTGGCAAACTCTAACAGCCCAGCACGTGTACCAGTGCACATCATGGTAGCTTCCCCCTTGTCCCAGCTCTCGCCCCAGGCTACCACTGCACACGTGGAGAAACAGTTAGAGGTGCTAGCCAGATATACCACAGCTACACTTAACAACACCAGGTGGGCTATCATCCTTCTGAATGGGGTGACTCAACAAATACAAAAGGTCATGCTTCAGAGTAGGATGGCCGTTGACATCCTGACCGCCACTCAGGGTCCTGTGCCAAAATAAAAACTAAATGTTGCATGTATACTTCTGTTGCCTCCAAACTGTGCCTTTCACTCTGCAGGACTTGCAGCAACATATCCCTTCTATCAAATGTGTGGCCACTGACCCTGTCTCCAGCTGGCTGCAATCTCTCCCTTCTGACTGGTGGACAGGCTTCTGGATGATATTGGGACTCACATTACCATGTCTTCTCCTGTGTTGCTCGTTATACTAAGTATGTGGTATGGTTTTGCAATGCTCCTCCGCTTCCCAAGTCCGAGGGCTATTGTGGAAGAGGGGGCAGTAAGATTGTAAGTACATTGGCAGGGTAGGCATGGGTGGATTATAGGGTAATGCTATTCAGCTTATACACCCGCTCTAATGGAATCAGCTTTGTTCTTCCCCGAAGCATGCTGGGCATGAATTAGGGATGGACTGGGGCTTCGGTAAAAGGCTGGGAATGGCATGACTGGGCCAGCAGCCAAGGGTGAAGAATGCCTTAGCAACAAGAAGGAAAACATCTGGACCTGGATTTGAAGTCCCTGGGAACACTGAGTGACCAAGGACATGAGAGGAAAAAAATGAGCCTTGAATCTGACAATCATATAGTCTACTATGCTGGGAATGACAACTTGAAGAGGATCGGTGTTGCATTCATCGTCAAAAAGAATGTTTTACGATCTATCCTGAAGTACAACGCTGTCAGTCATAGGATAATATCCATAGGCCTACAAGGAAGACCAGTTAATAAGACTGTTATTCAAATTTATGCACCAACCACTAGGGGCAAAATGAAGAAATAGAAGATTTTTTCAGCTGTTACTGTCTGAAATTGATGGAACATGCAATCAAGATACATTGGCAATTACTGACAACTGGAATTCGAAATTTGGAAACAAAGAAGAAGGACCAGTAGTTGGAAACTACGTCCTTGGTGATAGAAACAATGCCGGATATCAAATGATAGCATTTTGCAAGACCAGCGACTTCTTCTTTGCAAATACCTTCTTCACCAACATAAATGGTGACTATACACATGGACCTCATCAGATGGAAGGCACAGAAAACAAATTGACTACATCTGTGGAAAGAGACGATGGAAAAGCTCAATATCATCAGTCATAACAAGGCCAGGGGCCGAGTGTGGAACAGCCAGTCCGTTGCTCATATGCAAGTTCAAGCTGAAACTGTAAAAAATCAGAGCAAGTCCATGAGACCCAAAATATGACCTTGAATATATCCCACCTCAATTTAGAGACCATCTCAAAAATAGATTTGACACACTGAACACTAGTGAACGAAGACCAGACGAGTTGTGGAATGACAACAAGGACATCATCAATGAAGAAAGGAAGAGGTCACTGAAAAGACAGGAAAGAAAGAAAAGACCAACAGGGATGTCAGAGGAGACTCTGAAACTTGCTCTTGAGCATTGAACAGCTAAAGCAAAAGGAAGAAATGATGAAGTAAAAGAACTGAACAAAAGATTTCAAAGGGCCTCTCGAGAAGACAAAGTAAAGTATTATAATGACATGAGCAAAGAGCTGGAGGTTGAAAACCAAAAAGAAAGAACACGCTTGGCGTTTCTCAAGCTGAAAGAACTGAAGAAAAAATTCAGACTTCGAGTTGCAATAGTGAAGGATTCCATGGGGAAAATATTAAATAATGAAGGAAGCATCAAAAGAAGATGGAAGGAATACACAGAGTCATTAAACCAATAAGAATTAATCGATATTCAACCATTTCAAGAGGTGGCATATGATCGGGAACCGATGGTACTGAAGGAAGAAGTCCAAGCTGCTCTGAAGGCATTGGCAGAAAAGAAGGCTCCAGGAATTGATGGAATATCAATTGAGATGTTTCAGCAAACAGACGCAGTACTGGAGGTGCTCACTCGTCTATGCCAAGAAATATGGAAGACAGCTTCGTGGCCAACTGACTGGAAGAGTTCCATATTTATGCCTATTCCCAAGAAACGTGATCCAACCAAATGTGGAAATTACAGAACAATATCATTAAAATCACACGGAAGCAAAATTTTGCTGAAGATCATTCAGAAGAGGCTGCAGCAGGATATCGACAGGGAACTGCCAGAAATTCAGGCCGGTTTCAGAAGAGGATGTGGAACCAGGGATATCATTGCTGTTGTCAGATGGATCCTGGCTGAAAGCAGAGAATATCAGAAGGATGTTCACCTGTGTTTTATTGACTATGCAAAGGCATTTGACTGTGTGGAGCGTAACAAATTATGGACAACGTTGCAAAGAATGGGAATTCCAGAACACTTAATTGTGCTTATGAGGAACCTTTGTATAGATCAAGAGGCAGTTGTTCGGACAGAACAAGGGGATACTGATTGGCTTAAAGTCAGGAAAGGTGTGGGTCAGGGTTGTATTCTTTCACCATACCTATTTAATCTGTAGCCTGAACAAATAATCCAAGAAGATGGACTATATGAAGAAGAACGGGAAATCAGGATTGGAGGAAGACTCATTAACAGCCTGTGTTATGCAGATGACACGACCTTGCTTGCTAAAGGTGAAGAGGACTTGAAGCACTTACTAATGAAGATCAAAGACCACAGCCTTCTGTATGGATTGCACCTCAACATAAAGAAAACAAAAATCCTCACAACTGGACCGATGAGCAACATCGTGATCAATGGAGAAGGGATTGCAGTTGTCAGGGATTTCATTTTACTTGGATCCACAATCAACGGCCATGGAAGCAGCAGTCAAAAAATCAAAAGACGATTGCATCGGGCAAATCTGCTGCATAGGACCTCTTCAAAGTATTGAAGAGCAAAGATGTCACCCTGAAGACTAAGGTACGCCTGACCCAAGCCACGGTACCTTCAATCACATCATATGCATGTGAAAGCTGGACAGTGAATAAGGAAGGCTGAAGAAGAGTTGACGCCTTTGAATTGTGGTGCTGGTGAAGAATATTGAATATACCATGGACTGCCAAAAGAACGAACAAATCTGTCTTGAAGGAAGTGCAACCAGAATGCTCCTTAGAGGCAAGGCTATCAAGACTGCGTCTTACACACTTTGGACATGTTGTCAGGAAGGATCAGTCCCTGGAGAGGGACATCATGTTTGGCAGAGTACAGGGTCCGCGGAAAAGAGGAAGACCCTCAAAGAGGTGGATTGACACAGTGGCTGCAACAATGAGCTCAAGGATAACAACGATTGTAAGGATGGTGCAGGACTGGGCAGAGTTTTGTTCTGTTGTGCATGGGTCGCTAGGATTCGGAATCAATGCGATGGCACCTAACAACAACAACAGCAAACTAAGGGGTCCTCCTGTGAACCTGAACGTTTCCAATAGTACTCATGGTGACCATTCAACAGGCTAACACTCTGGTTCCCCAGTCAGTGGGAGAAGTCAACTCTTTTGGGTGAATTTTAATTGTTATGTCAGATAATGTGTCCTAGTAATATTATTTGTTGAAATGTAAAGAAGATTCCTCCTTTCCAAAGTCATTGCTCAGAGATACAAGATGGTGATTTAGAATATAGCTTTTCCTTTACTCATAGGATCATGGAAGCATTTGTGCTCAACTTGGAGTATTCTGTTGAATATGTCCTGGGAAACATTAGGCCAATGTCGTTTTTAAAATATACATATCATCCGCAGCAAACAACAATTGGATAGGACATAATTTTTGTTGAATCTTCTTAAATTTTTTTTAAAATAATTTTTATTGTGCTTTAAGTGAAAGTTTACAAATCAAGTCAGTCTGTCACATATAAGCTTATATACACCTTACTCCATACTCCCACTTACTCTCCCCCTAATGAGTCAGCCCACTCCCCCCTTCCAGTCTCTCCTTTCATGACGATTTCGCCAGTTTCTAACCCTCTCTACCCTCCTATCCCCATCCAGGCAGGAGATGCCAACACAGTCTCAAGTGTCCACCTGATACAAGTAGCTCACTCTTCATCAGCATCTCTCTCCAACACATTGTCCAGTCCCTTCCACGTCTGATGAGCTGTCTTCGGGAATGGTTCCTGTCCTGGGCCAACAGAAGTTTTGGGAAACATGACCACCGGGATTCCTCTAGTATCAGTCAGACCATTAAGTCTGGTCTTTTTTTTTTTATTATTAACTTTTATTAAGCTTCAAGTGAACGTTTACAAATCCAATCAGTCTGTCACATATAAGTTTACATACATCTTTCTCCGTACTCCCACTTGCTCTTCCCCTATTTAGTCAGCCCTTTCAGTCTCTTCTTTTGTGACAATTTTGCCAGCTTCCCTCTCTCTCTATTCTCCCATCCCCCCTCCAGACAAGAGTTGCCAACACAATCTCAAGTGTCCACCTGATATAATTAGCTCACTCTTCATCAGCATCTCTCTCCCACCCGCTGACCAGTCCCTTTCATGTCTGATGAGTTGTCTTCGGGGATGGTTCCTGTCCTGTGCCAACAGAAGGTCTGGGGACCATGGCCACCGGGATTCCTCTAGTCTCAGTCAGACCATTAAGTATGGTATTTTTATGAGAATTTGGGGTCAGCATTCCACTGATCTCCTGTTCCCTCAGGAGTTCTCTGTTGTGCTCCCTGTCAGGGCAGTCATCCATTGTGGCCGGGCACCAACTAGTTCTTCTGGTCTCAGGATGATGTAGGTCTCTGGTTCATGTGGCCCTTTCTGTCTCTTGGGCTCTTAGTTGTCGTGTGACCTTGGTGTTCTTCATTTTCCTTTGCTACAGGTGGGTTGACACCAATTGATGTATCTTAGATGGCCGCTTGTTAGCATTTAAGACCCCAGACGCCACATTTCAAAGTGGGGTGCAGAATGTTTTCATAATAGAATTATTTTGCCAATTGACTTAGGAGTCCCCCAAACCATGTTCCCCAGACCCCCGCCCTTGCTCCGCTGACCTTTGAAGCATTCATTTTATCCCGGAAACTTCTTTGCTTTTGGTCCAGTCCAATTGAGCTGACCTTCCATGTATTGAGTGTTGTCTTTCCCTCCACCCAAAGCAGTTCTTATCTACTGATTAATCAATAAAAAACCCTCTCCCTCCCTCCCTCCTTCCCCTCTTCGTAACCACAAAAGTATGTGTTCTTCTCAGTTTTTACTATTTCTCAAGATCTTATAATAGTGGTCTTATACAATATTTGTCCTTTTGTCTCTGACTAATTTCACTCAGCATAATGCCTTCCAGATTCCTCCATGTTATGAAATGTTTCACAGATTCGTCCCTGTTCTTTATCGATGCGTAGTATTCCATTGTGTGAATATACCACAATTTATTTACCCATTCATCCGTTGATGGACACCTTGGTTGCTTCCAGCTTTTTGCTATTGCAAACAGAGCTGCAATAAACATGGGTGTGCATATATCTGTTTGTGTGAAGGCTCTTGTATCTCTAGGGTATATTCCGAGGAGTGGGATTTCTGGGTTGTATGGTAGTTCTATTTCTAACTGTTTAAGATAACGCCAGATAGATTTCCAAAGTGGTTGTACCATTTTACATTCCCACCAGCAGTGTATAAGAGTTCCAATGTCTCCGCAGCCTCTCCAACATTTATTATTTTGTGTTTTTTGGATTAATGCCAGCCTTGTTGGTGTGAGACGGAATCTCATCATAGTTTTAATTTGCATTTCTCTAATGGCTAATGATCGAGAGCATTTTCTCATGTATCTGTTAGCTGCCTGAATATCTTCTTTAGTGAAATGTGTGTTCATATCCTTTGCCCACTTCTTGATTGGGTTGTTTGTCTTTTTTGTGGTTGAGTTTTGACAGAATCATGTAGATTTTAGAGATCAGGTGCTGGTCGGAGATGTCATAGTTGAAAATTCTTTCCCAATCTGTACGTGGTCCTTTATTACTCTTTTGGTGAAGTCTTTAGATGAGCATAGGTGTTTGATTTTTAGGAGCTCCCAGTTTTCTGGTTTCTCTTCGTCATTTTTGGTAATGTTTTGTATTCTGTTTATGCCTTATTTTAGGGCTCCTAACGTTGTTCCTATTTTTTCTTCCATGATCTTTATCGTTTTAGTCTTTATGTTTAGGTCTTTGATCCACTTGGAATTAGTTTTTGTGCATGGTGTGAGGTATGGGTCCTGTTTCATTTTTTTGCAAATGGATATCCAGTTATGCCAGCACCATTTGTTAAAAAGACTATCTTTTCCCCAATTAACTGACACTGGGCCTTTGTCAAATATCAGCTGCTCATATGTGGGTGGATTTATATCTGGGTTCTCAATTCTGTTCCATTGGTCTATGTGCCTGTTTTTGTACCACCACCAGGCTGTTTTGACTATTGTGGCT
This sequence comes from Elephas maximus indicus, assembly GCF_024166365.1. Lineage (NCBI taxonomy): Eukaryota > Metazoa > Chordata > Mammalia > Proboscidea > Elephantidae > Elephas > Elephas maximus. The sequence goes on along the minus strand of NC_064821.1, from coordinate 188,646,509 downwards.
GTATAATAGGTTCTAAAATCAGGTAGAGTGAGGCCTCCCACTTTCTTCTTCTTTTTCAGTAATGCTTTGCTTATCCGAGGCTTCTTTCCCTTCCACATGAAGTTGGTGATTTGTTTCTCCATCACATTAAAAAATGACATTGGAATTTGGATCAGAAGTGCATTGTACGTATAGATGGCTTTTGGTAGAATAGACATTTTTACTATGTTAAGTCTTCCTATCCATGAGCAAGGTATGTTTTTCCACTTAAGTAGGTCCTTTTTAGTTTCTTGCACTAGCACTTTGTAGTTTTCTTTGTACAGGTCTTTTACATCTTTGGTAAGATTTATTCCTAAGTGTTTTACCCTCTTGGTGGCTGCTGTGAATGGTATTGATTTGGTTATTTCCTCTTCAATGTTCTTTTTGTTGATGTAGAGGAATCCAAGTGATTTTTGTATGTTTATCTTACAACCTGAGACTCTGCCAAAGTCTTCTATTAGTTTCAGTAGTTTTCTGGAGGATTCCTTAGGGCTTTCTGTGTATAAGATCTTGTCATCTGTAAATAGAGATAATTTGACTTCCTCCTTGCCAATCCAGATGCCCTTTATTTCTTTGCCTAGCCTAATTGCTCTGGCTAGGACCTCTAGCACAATGTTGAATAAGAGCGGTGATAAAGGGCATCTTTGTCTGGTTCCCTTTCTCAAGGGAAATGCTTTCAGGCTCTCTCCATTAAGAGTGATGTTTGCTGTTGGCTTTGTACAGATGCCCTTTATTATATTGAGGAATTTTCCTTCAATTCCTATTTTGCTGAGAGTTTTTATCATGAATGGGTGTTGGACTTTTTCAAATGCCTTTTCTGCATCAATTGATTATATCATGTGGTTTTTGTCTTTTGTTTTATTTATATGGTGGATTACATTACTGGTTTTTCTAACATTAAACCAGCCTTGCATACCTGGTTTAAATCCACTTGGTCGTGGTGAATTATTTTTTTGATATGTTGTTGTATTCTATTGGCTAGAATTTTGTTGAGGATTTTTGCATCTATGTTCATGAGGGATATAAGTCTGTAATTTTCTGTTTTTGTGGTGTCTTTTGGTTTTGGTATCAGGGATATGGTGGCTTCACAGAATGAGTTAGGTAGTATTCCGTCATTTTCTATGGTTTGAAATACCTTTAGTAGTAGTGGTGTTAATTCTTCTCTGAAACTTTGGTAGAACTCTGCAGTGAAGTCGTCCGGGTCAGGGCTTTTTTTTGTTGGGAGTTTTTTGATTACCTTTTCAATCTCTTTTTTTGTTATGGGCCTATTTAGTTGTTCTACTTCTGAATGTGTTAGTTTAGGTAGGTAGTGTTTTTGTAGGAATTCATCGATTTCTTCTATGTTTGCAAATTTGTTAGAGTACAATTTTTCGTAATAATCTATGATTCTTTTAATTTCAGTTGGGTCTGTTGTGATATGGCCCATCTTGTTTCTTATTCGGGTTATTTGTTTCCTTTCCTGTATTTCTGTAGTCAGTCTGGCCAATGGTTTATCAATTTTGTTAATTTTTTCAAAGAACTAGCTTTTGGCTTTGTTAGTTCTTTCAATTGTTTTTCTGTTCTCTAATTCATTTAGTTTAGCTCTAATTTTTATTATTTGTTTTCTTCTGGTGCCTGATGGATTCTTTTGTTGCTCACTTTCGGTCTGTTCAAGCTGTAGGGACAGTTCTCTGATATTTGCTCTTTCTTCTTTATGTATGAGTGCATTTATCTATAGAAATTGGCCTCTGAGCACTGCTTTTGCTTTGTCCCAGAGGTTTTCATAGGAAGTGTTTTCATTCTCATTGCATTCTATGAATTTCTTTATTCCCTCCTTAATGTCTTCTATAACCCAGTCTTTTTTCAGGAGGGTATTGTTCAGTTTCCAAGTGTTTGATTTCTTTTCCCTAATTTTTCTGTTATTGATTTCCACTTTTATGGCCTTGTGGTCTGAGAAGATGCTTTGTAGTATTTCGATGTTTTGGACTCTGCAAAGGTTTGTTTTATGACCTAATTTGTGGTCTATTCTAGAGAATGTTCCATGTGTGCTAGAAAAAAAAGTATACTTTGCAGCTGTTGGGTGGATTGTTCTGTATAAGCCTATGAGGTCAAGTTGGTTGATTGTAGCAATTAGGTCTTCTGTGTCTCTATTGAGCTTCTTACTGGATGTCCCGTCCTTCTCGGAAAGTGGTGCATTGAAGTCTCCTACTATAATTGTGGAGGTGTCTAACTCACTCTTCAGTTCTGTTAAAATTTGTTTTATGTATCTTGCAGCCCTGTCATTGGGTGCATAAATATTTAATATGGTTATATCTTCCTGGTCTATTGTCCCTTTAATCATTATGTAGTGTCCTTCTTTATCCTTTGGTGGATTTAACTTTAAAGTCTATTTTGTCAGAAATTCATATTGCTACCCCTACTCTTTTTTGCTTGTTGTTTGCTTGATATATTTTTTTCCATCCTTTGAGTTTTAGCTTGTTTGTGTCTCTAAGTCTAAGGTGTGTTTATTGTAGGCAGCATATAGACGGATCGTGTTTCTTTGTTCAGTCCGAGACTCTCTGTCTCTTTATTGGTGCATTTAGTCCGTTTACATTCAGTGTAATTATACATAAGTATGTGTTTAGTGCTGTCATTTTGATGCCTTTTTGTGTGTGTTGTTGACAATTTCATTTTTCCACTTACTTTTTTGTGCTGAGACATTTTTCTTTGTAAATTGTGTGTTCTTCATTTTCATAGTAGTTGACTTTATGTTTGCTGAGTCGTTATATTTTTCTTGGATTTATTTGGAGTTATGGAGTTGTTATACCTCTTTGTCATTACCTTAATATTTACCCCTATTTTTCAAAGTAATACCTAACTTGTATTGTCCAATATCGCCTTGTTTCCCTCTCCATATGGCAGTTCTATGCCTCCTGTTTTTAGTCCTTGTTTTGACTATTGTGATCTTTTTCATATTGACTTCAATGATTCCCTGATTTGAGCATTTTTTTCTTTTTAAAATTAATCTTAATTTTTTTTTGTGATTTCCCTATTCGAGCTGATATCAGGATGTTCTGTTTTGTGACCTTGTGTTGTGCTGGTATCTGATATCATTGGTTTTCTTACCAAACAATATCCTTTTGTATTTCTTGTAGCTTTGGTTTGGTTTTTGCCAATTCTCTAAGCTTGTGTTTGTGTGTAAATGTTTTAATTTCACCTTCATATTTGAGAGAGAGTTTTGCTGGATACACGATCCTTGGCTGGAAGTTTTTCCCCTTCAGTGCTCTGTATATGTCATCCCACTGCCTTCTTGACTGCATGGTTTCTGCTGAGTAGTCTGAACTTATTCTTATTGATTCTCCTTTGTAGGAGACCTTTCTTTTATCCCTGGCTGCTTTTAAAATTTTCTCTTTATCTTTGGTTTTGGCAAGTTTGATGATAATATGTCTTGGTGATTTTCTTTTTGGATCAACCTTAAATGGGGTTCGACGAACACCTTGGATAGATATCCTTTCGTCTTTCATGATTTCAGGGAAGTTTTCTGCCAACAGATCTTCAGCTATCCTCTCTGTATTTTCTGTTATCCCTCACTGTTCTGGGACTCCAATCATATGCAAGTTATTCTTCTTGATAGAGTCCCACATAATTCTTAGGGCTTCTTCATTTTTTAAAATTCTTTTATCTGATTTTTTTTCAGCTATATTGGTGTCAATTCCGTTGTCCTCCAGATCCCCCACCCAGCATTCCAATTGCTCGAGTCTGCTCCTCTGACTTCCTATTGAGTTGTCTAATTCTGTAATTTTACTGTCAATCTTTTGGATTTCTGAATGCTGTCTCTCTATGGATTCTTGCAGCTTATTAATTTTTCCAGTATGTTGTTGAATAATCTTTTTGATTTCTTCAACTGCTTTATCAGTGTGTTTCCAGGCTTTTTCTGTAGATTGCCTTATTTCATTTCTGAGGTCATCCCTGATGTCTTGAAGCATTCTGTAAATTAGTTTTTTTATATTCTGCATGTGGCAATTCCAGGATTGTATCTTCATTTGGGGAAGATTTTGATTCTTTAGTTTGGGTTTTTTTTAGAAGCAGTCAAGGTCTGCTTTCTTTATGTGGTTTGATATCAACTGCTGTCTCCAAGCCATCTCTAAGATATTGTAGTGATTTATTGTATATTTGCTCACTGAGTCTTTTCTTGTTCTGTTTTCTTTCAATATACTTAGATGGGCTACTAGATTGTGCTGTCTTGATTGTTGTAGCCTTTGAATCACTTATGTCCTATTACCAGCTGGTTTTGGCTGTTACCAGATATATAAGCCTAAAAGTCCATTCACTATTCTTGAGTAGAATCTGATTTTGGGTCATCAAGTGTGTGGTGCAGACTTTCAGCTACCCACCTAGAGAAGTAGTGGTGATAGTTGTGTGCACCAGATTCTAGTAGGAGCAGGGTTTCACACTCCAGGGTGGGGCAGTATTCTGACAGGCTTCTCCCTAGTGCCAGTGAGCTGAGCGTGTCTCTATTCCTAAAGCACTTTGGTGGGTGGGCTCTGCAACTGTACCTTAGGCCCCCAATGCAAGTACCTCTACAGATTGGTAGGTGTCACCCTCCTTAGATGCCTAAGGCAGGAGGCTAGGTGGTCTAGGGGGAGCTTCAGCCCTCAGTTCCCTGATGTGGGTCAGTGAGGGCTCTGTTGAATACGCAGAGTTATCAGACCTGGGAAACTTGTCTTTCCAGTAATCGGCTAAAACAATTACAGTCAGATCCCTATCAGGAATGCCTTTGCATTATAATAGCCACTTGTTTCCTGTAGGGATGAAAGCCCAAGACTGTGGATCACATATGTTTGGCAGGAGCTGGTTCTGTGTTTTTAGTGCAATTAGGGAAGGATTTTTGGTGCCTGGGTTTTTTGTAGTTGCTTTTTTTTTTTTTTCCTCTCTCAGGCCAGGAGATTGGGTTAGGAAAAGACCAAAAAATAAAAAGAAAGAAAGAAAAACCGCAGCCCACTTCACTCTCTGGCTCAGGAAATTCCAATGTTAATGAAGCCATCTGGGAAGGGGAGGGGAGGGTTCAGATAAATAGGATAGAGTAGCACCCCGGAATATAGACAAAGTTATTTATCTTGCTTGGGATGACTGTTTTATCTGAGATTTCCAAGGGGGGTGTTGACTTTGTGCGCTGACTGGGTAGACATTACATGCAAGGTTCAGGTCCACGTCCCGTGCTTGTGCTGTCTTAGAAGCCATGGTGAGTTCCTCCGCTCCCAGTCCAAAGCCCAGCGCCAAGGTTCCCTGGCTGGGACGCCGCACTCCAGGCTCCAAAACCAGTCGCTGCCTCCCAGTGACTTCTCCTCCTGTCAGCCGCGTTGCTGCGTTGCCTTCAGCACTGGCTGGGCTTCCCCTGAGGTTACTTCTGGGGGCTAGGGCTGAGTCCCATGTTTGCGCCGTGCCATGATGCCATGCTCAGCTCCCCCGTGGCCAGTCCCAACCCCACCGCCAAGGTTTCCTGAATGGGACGCTGGCTTCAGGTTCTGAAAACTGTCGCTGCTTCCCCGTGCTTGTTAGTTCTCTGTCTCTGTCACTCAGGCCAACTCTTTAGATCTGTGTTTGGTGGTCAGGGTTCATAGATTGTCATGTATGGGATTGATGCACTTGTTTTTCCGAGTGTTTGTTGCAAGACGGATCCGAGGTAGCTTCTACACGGTCAGCCATCTTGGCCCTCCCTCCCTCAGACGGATTTTTTTTTTTAATAACTTTTATTAAGCTTCAAGTGAACGTTTACAAATCCAATCAGTCTGTCACATATAAGTTTACATACATCTCACTCCCTACTCCCACTTGCTCTCCCCCTATTGAGTCAGCCCTTTCAGTCTCTCCTTTCTTGACAATTTTGCCGGCTTCCCTCTCTCTCTATCCTCCCATCCCCTCTCCAGACAAGAGTTGCCAACACACTCTCAAGTGTTCACCTGATATAATTAGCTCACTCTTCATCAGCATCTCTCTCCCACCCGCTGACCAGTCCCTTTCATGTCTGATGAGTTCTCTTCAGGGATGGTTCTGGTCCTGTGCCAACAGAAGGTCTGGGGACCATGGCCGCCGGGATTCCTCAAGTCTCAGTCAGACCATTAAGTTTGGTCTTTTTATGAGAATTTGGGGTCTGTATCCCACTGATCTCCTGCTCCCTCAGGGGTCCTCTGCTGTGCTCCCTGTAAGGGCAGTCATCGATTGTGGCCGGGCACCAACTAGTTCTTCTCGTCTCAGGATGATGTAGGTCTCTGGACCATGTGGCCCTTTCTGTCTCTTGGGCTCTTAGTTGTCGTGTGGCCTTGGTGTTCTTCATTTTCCTTTGCTCCAGGTGGGTTGAGACCAATTGATGCGTCTTAGATGGCCGCTTATTAGCATTTAAGACCCCAGAAGCCACATTTCAAAGTGGGATGCAGTATGATTTCATAATACAATTATTTTGCCAATTGACTTAGAAGTCCCCGCAAACCATGTTCCCCAGACCCCCGCACTTGCTCCGCTGACCTTTGAAGCATTCATTTTATCCCGGAAACTTCTTTGCTTTTGGTCCAGTCCAATTGAGCTGACCTTCCATGTATTGAGTGTTGTCTTTCCCTTCACCTAAAGCAGTTCTTTTCTACTGATTAATCAATAAAAAAACCCTCTCCCACCCACCCTCCCTCCCCCCTTCGTAACCACAAAAGTATGTGTTCTTCTCAGGTTTACTATTTCTCAAGATCTCATAATAGTGGTCTTATACAATATTTGTCCTTTTGCCTCTGACTCATTTCGCTCAGCATAATGCCTTCCAGGTTCCTCCATGTTATGAAATGTTTCACAGATTCGTCACTGTTCTTTATCGATGCGTAGTATTCCATTGTATGAATATACCACAACTTATTTACCCATTCATCCGTTGATGGACACCTTGGTTGCTTCCAACTTTTTGCTATTGTAAACAGAGCTGCGATAAACATGGGTGTGCATATATCTGTTTGTATGAAGGCTCTTGTATCTCTAGGGTATATTCCGAGGAGTGGGATTTCTGGGTTGTATGGTAGTTCTATTTCTAACTGTTTAAGATAACGCCAGATAGATTTCCAAAGTGGTTGTACCATTTTACATTCCCACCAGCAGTGTATGAGAGTTCCAATCTCTCCGCAGCCTCTCCAACATTTATTATTTTGTGTTTTTTGGATTAATGCCAGCCTTGCTGGTGTGAGATGGAATCTCATCGTAGTTTTAATTTGCATTTCTCTAATGGCTAATGATCGAGAGCATTTTCTCATGTATCTGTTGGCTGCCTGAATATCTTCTTTAGTGAAATGTGTGTTCATATCCTTTGCCCACTTCTTGATTGGGTTGTTTGTCTTTTTGTGGTTGAGTTTTGACAGAATCATGTAGATTTTAGAGATCAGGCGCTGGTCGGAGATGTCATAGCTGAAAATTCTTTCCCAGTCTGTAGGTGGTCTTTTTACTCTTTTGGTGAAGTCTTTAGATGAGCATAGGTGTTTGATTTTTAGGAGCTCCCAGTTATCGGGTTTCTCTTCATCATTTTTGGTAATGTTTTGTATTCTGTTTATACCTTCTATTAGGGCTCCTAGGGTTGTCCCAATTTTTTCTTCCATGATCTTTATCATTTTAGTCTTTATGTTTAGGTCTTTGATCCACTTGGAGTTAGTTTTTGTGCATGGTGTGAGGTATGGGTCCTGTTTCATTTTTTTGCAAATGGATATCCAGTTATGCCAGCACCATTTGTTAAAAAGGCTATCTTTTCCCCAATTAATTGACACTGGTCCTTTGTCAAATATCAGCTGCTCATATGTGGATGGATCTATGTCTGGGTTCTCAATTCTGTTCCATTGGTCTATGTGCCTGTTATTGTACCAGTACCAGGCTGTTTTGACTACTGTGGCTGTATAATAGGTTCTGAAGTCAGGTAAGGTGAGGCCTCCCACTTTCTTCTTCTTTTTCAGTAGTGCTTTGCTTATCCGGGGCTTTTTTCCCTTCCATATGAAATTGGTGATTTGTTTCTCTAGCCCCTTAAAATATGACATTGGAATTTGGATCAGAAGTGCGTTAAATGTATAGATGGCTTTTGGTAGAATAGACATTTTTACTATGTGAAGTCTTCCTATCCATGAGCAAGGTACGTTTTTCCACTTAAGTATGTCCTTTTGAATTTCTTGTAGTAGAGCTTTGTAGTTTTCTTTGTATAGGTCTTTTACATCCTTGGTAAGATTTATTCCTAAGTATCTTATCTTCTTGGGGGCTGTGGTGAATGGTATTGATTTTGTTATTTCCTCTTCGGTGTTCTTTTTGCTGATGTAGAGGAAGCCAAGTGATTTTTGTATGTTTATTTTATAACCTGAGACTCTGCCAAACTCCTCTATTAGTTTCAGTAGTTTTCTGGAGGATTCCTTAGGGTTTTCGGTGTATATAATCATGTCATCTGCAAATAGTGATAGCTTTACTTCCTCCTTGCCAATCCGGATACCCTTTATTTCTTTGTCTAGCCTAATTGCCCTGGCTAGGACTTCCAGCACGATGTTGAATAAGAGCGGTGATAAAGGGCATCCTTGTCTGGTTCCCGTTCTCAAGGGAAATGCTTTCAGGTTCTCTCCATTTAGAGTGATATTGGTTGTTGGCTTTGCATAGATGCCCTTTATTATGTTGAGGAATTTTTCTTCAATTCCTATTTTGGTAAGAGTTTTTATCATAAATGGGTGTTGGACTTTGTCAAATGCCTTTTCTGCATCAATTGATAAGATCATGTGGTTTTTGTCTTTTGTTTTATTTATGTGATGGATTACATTAATGGTTTTTCTGATATAAAACCAGCCTTGCATACCTGGTATAAATCCCACTTGATCAGGGTGAATTATTTTTTTGATGTGTTGTTGGATTCTATTGGCTAGAATTTTGTTGAGGATTTTTGCATCAATGTTCATGAGGGATATAGGTCTATAATTTTCTTTTTTTGTAATGTCTTTACCTGGTTTTGGTATCAGGGAGATGGTGGCTTCATAGAATGAGTTGGGTAGTATTCTGTCATTTTCTATGCTTTGGAATACCTTCAGAAGTAGTGGTGTTAACTCTTCTCTGAAAGTTTGGTAGAACTCTGCAGTGAAGCCGTCCGGGCCAGGGCTTTTTTTTTTGTTGGGAGTTTTTTGATTACCGTTTACATCTCTTTTTTTGTTATGGGTCTATTTAGTTGTTCTACTTCTGAATGTGTTAGTTTAGGTAGGTAGTGTTTTTCCAGGAATTCATCCATTTTTTCTAGGTTTTCAAACTTGTTAGAGTACAATTTTTCATAATAATCTGAAATGATTCTTTTAATTTCATTTGGTTCTGTTGTGATGTGGTCCTTCTCGTTTCTTATTCGGGTTATTTGTTTCCTTTCCTGTATTTCTTTAGTCAGTCTAGCCAATGGTTTATCAATTTTGTTAATTTTTTCAAAGAACCAGCTTTTGGCTTTGTTAATTCTTTCAATTGTTTTTCTGTTCTCTAATTCATTTAGTTCAGCTCTAATTTTTATTATTTGTTTTCTTCGGGTGCCTGATGGATTCTTTTGTTGCTCAGTTTCTATTTGTTCAAGTTGTAGGGACAGTTCTCTGATTTTGGCTCTTTCTTCTTTTTGTATGTGTGCATTTATCGATATAAATTGGCCTCTGAGCACTGCTTTTGCTGTATCCCAGAGGTTTTGATAGGAAGTATTTTCATTCTCGTTGCTTTGTATGAATTTCCTTATTCCCTCCTTGATGTCTTCTATAACCCAGTCTTTTTTCAGGAGGGTATTGTTCATTTTCCAAGTATTTGATTTCTTTTCCCTAGTTTTTCTGTTATTGATCTCTAATTTTATTGCCCTGTGGTCTGAGAAGATGCTTTGTAATATTTCGATGTTTTGGACTCTGCAAAGGTTTGTTTTCTGACCTAATATGTAGTCTATTCTAGAGAATGTTCCATGTGCGCTAGAAAAAAAAGTATATTTTGCAGCAGTTGGGTGGAGAGTTCTGTATAAGTCAATGAGGTCAAGTTGGTTGATTGTTGTAATTAGATCTTCCGTGTCTCTATTGAGCTTCTTACTGGATGTCCTGTCCTTCTCCGAAAGTGGTGTGTTGAAGTCTCCTACTATAAATGTGGAGGTATCTATCTCACTTTTCAATTCTGTTAAAATTTGATTTATGTATCTTGCAGCCCTGTCATTGGGTGCATAAATATTTAATATGGTTATGTCTTCCTGATCAATTGTCCCTTTTATCATTATATAGTGTCCTTCTTTATCCTTTGTGGTGGGTTTAAGTCTAAAGTCTATTTTGTCAGAAATTAATATTTCTACTCCTCTTCTTTTTTGCTTATTGTTTGCTTGATATACTTTTTTCCATCCTTTGAGTTTTAGTTTGTTTGTGTCTCTAAGTCTAAGGTGTGTCTCTTGTAGGCAGCATATAGATGGATGGTGTTTCTTTATCCAGTCTGTGACTCTCTGTCTCTTTATTGGTGCATTTAGTCCATTTACATTCAGGGTAATTATAGATAAATAAGTTTTTAGTGCTGTCATTTTGATGCCTTTTTATGTGTGTTGTTGACAATTTGATTTTTCCACTTACTTTTTTGTGCTGAGGCGTTTTTCTTAATAAATTGTGAGATCCTCATTTTCATAGTGTTTGACTTTATGTTAGTTGAGTCGTTAACGTTTTTCTTGGCTTTTATCTTGAGTTATAGGGTTGTTATACCTTTTTGTGGTTACCTTATTATTTACCCCTATTTTTCTAAGTAAAAACCTAACTTGTATTGTTCTATATCGCCTTGTATCACTCTCCATATGGCAGTTCAATGCCTCCTGTATTTAGTCCCTCTTTTTGATTATTGTGATCTTTTACCTATTGACTTCCACGATTCCCTGTTATGTGTATTTTTTTTTATTTAATCTTAATTTGTTTTTGTGATTTCCCTATTTGAGTTGATATCAAGACGTTCTGTTTTGTGACCTTGTGTTGTGCTGATATCTGATATTATTGGTTCTCTGACCAAACAATATCCTTTAGTATTTCTTGTAGCTTTGGTTTGGTTTTTGCAAATTCTCTAAACTTGTTTTTGTCTGTAAATATCTTAATTTCTCCTTCATATTTCAGAGAGAGTTTTGCTGGATATATGATCCTTGGCTGGCAGTTTTTCTCCTTCAGTGTTCTGTATATGTCATCCCATTCCCTTCTTGCCTGCATGGTTTCTGCTGAGTAGTCTGAACTGATTCTTATTGATTCTCCCTTGAAGGAAACCTTTCTTTTCTCCCTGGCTGCTTTTAAAATTTTCTATTTATCTTTGGTTTTGGTGAGTTTGATGATAATATGTCTTGGTGTTTTTCTTTTTGGATCAATCTTAAATGGGGTTCGAAGAGCACCTTGGATAGATATCCTTTCGTCTTTCATGATGTCAGGGAAGTTTTCTGTCAGGAGTTCTTCAACTATTTTCTCTGTGTTTTCTGTCCCCCCTCCCTGTTCTGGGACTCCAATCATCCGCAGGTTATCCTTCTTGATAGAGTCCCACATAATTCTTAGGGTTTCTTCATTTTTTTTAATTCTTTTATCTTATTTTTTTTCAGCTATGTTGGTGCTGATTCCCTGGTCTTCCAGATGTCCCAGTCTGCATTCTAATTGCTCGAGTCTGCTCCTCTGACTTCCTAGTGTGTTGTCTAATTCTGTAATTTTATTGCTAATCTTTTGGATTTCTACATGTTGTCTCTCTATGGATTCTTGCAACTTATTAATTTTTCCACTATGTTCTTGAATAATCTTTTTGAGTTCTTCAATCGTTTTATCAGTGTGTTCCTTGGCTTTTTCTGCAGTTATCCTAATTTCATTTGTGATATCTTTAAGCATTCTGTAAATTAGTTTTTTATATTCTGTATCTGATAATTCCAGGATTGTATCTTCATTTGGGAAAGCTTTTGATTCTTTTGTTTGGGGGGTTGGAGAAGCTGTCATGGTCTGCTTCTTTAAGTGGTTTGAAATGGATTGCTGTCTCCGAGCCATCACTGGGAAACTAGTTTTTCCAGAAAATCCGCTAAAAAAAAATGCAGTCAGACCCCTATGAGAGTTCTCCCTCTGGCTCAGGCTAATCAGATGTTAATGAAGCCGCTGGGGTAGGGTGGGGGAGGGAACAGAGAGATAGGAGAGTAGCACCTCAGAATATAGCCAGAGTTGCTTGTCTTGCTTGGAATGACTATTATATCTGAGATTCCCGCGGGCGCGTCGCCTATGTGTGCTGGCTGTGTGGAGATTGCCCCCGGGGAGTCTGGCCTGCTGGAGTCACGGTCAGATCCTCCGCTTCCAGCCCCACGCCCAACGTCAAGGCTCCCCTACTGGGACGGTGCACTCTTGACTCCAAAATCAGTCGCTGCCTCCCGGGAACTTCTCGTCCCTCCAGCCGCGTGGCCGTGCCGCCCCCGCAAACCAGGTGGGCCCCCTCCCGGGGTTATTTCAGATGGGTGGAGCAGCTCCCCGTGCTTGTGTCGTGACCGAGTGTCCCGGTTGGGACGCTGTTCTCCCCGCTCCAATACCAGTCGCTGCCTCCCGAGGACTTCTCCTACTGGCTGCGTCCCACGCCGCCCGCGTGACCTGGCTGGGCCCCTTCCCGGGGTTAGTTCAGGGGGGTGGAGCAGCTCTCCATGTTTATGCCGTACCTGCGTCCAGTCCAAATCCTGGCGAGACGGTTCCCCGGCTGGGACGCTGCTCTTCCTGCTCCAAGACCAGTCGCTGCCTCCCGGGGACTTCTCCTACCGGCTGCGTCCCACGCCGCCCGTGGAACCGGCTGGTCTGGCTCCCGGGGTTAGTTCAGGGGGGTGGAGCAGCTCTCTGTGCTTGTGCCGTACCTGACTGGTACGCTGGCTCCAGGCTCTGGAAACAATCGCTGCTTCCCCGTATTAGTTCGTTCTCCGTCTCTAAATCTGTGTTTGTTGTTCAGGGTTCGTAGATTGTTATGTATGTAATCGATTCACTTGCTTTTCCGTGTCTTTGTTGTAAGAGGGATCCGAGGTAGCGTCTGCCTAGTCCGCCATCTTGGCTCCGCCCCCCTCAGATGGATTTTGATGACAGCTCTCTAACCTCTTTCTGCCTTCAGCATCACTTTTTCTGTTGTCCACTGTATGATTAAAGTGAGCTCTCATAATCACAAATTTCACTCTCCCTGATTAAAATTTTTCTCTGGCTTTGTGTCTCCTACAATATAAAGGCCAAATTTCTTGGCGTGAAATGCAAGGTCCTCTGGGTCTGATTGATGCCTGTCTCTCTAGCTCCCTCCTGGCATTCTCTCTCTTTCTTGCTAGGGTCCAGCAACACTGAACTTACAGTTCTGAGTACATCAAGATATTTCATGTCTTTGTGCAGATGGTGCTCAGTGCCCAGGGGAGTTTTGAGGAGGAGTGCTATTTTTCAGATACAGAATCCATCTTTGTTTTTATAGATATTGATATTGCAGGCTACCATGGGATGTGACCGATGACTGAATTGACATATCACTTCTTGGAGTCTTCAGCCCCATGAGCTGGAGATTGTAAGGAGGAAGACAGAAAACGTGTTACTTCTACTTTATCAGGAAGTACCAGTTGTGTTTACTTGAGGAGGCAGGGTCAGGGCTTAGGTATGAAAGAAGAGGAGAGAGGGGGTAGTTTTTCTTGCTTTTGCTATTAGGAATCTTTCTTGGGACTAAGAGAAAAACAACAGCGACAAATTTAGAAGGATCATAGAAACAAGCTTTTTACATATTTCAGTTGAAACTCAGAAGCCTAGATGACTAACTTAACTAACCAGAGAGCAGAGGGTCATACACTTTCAATACCTTCTTCACTCTTAGTGACTAAAAACCCTCCATTCCCTCAACCATAACCACTACTAAAACTGCAACCACCAGAGCCTCCATGGTACAAGGCTGGACAAATAGTCACTTCTCTCTTAGTCTATCCATGGAAATCCTGTGCTTAGCAAGCGTTAGGAATGGTTTTCTGGATCTGCCCTTTCAAACCACCCAGCATGCAGGTCCAAGGAGGGAGGCCAGGGAGGAAGGGGGTTAGAAATTGTATCATGTGACCTGGGGATGCCTGTCTAGGAAAAAGAGACTTGGGTCTTCAAGTTTCTCCTGTCCTCAGAGGACCCAAGTTATTTTTATCTTGAATCAACTTGAATGATGAAAACAAAAAGAATTTCCAAAAGTTTAACACCAAGGAGAGGTACAGTGATTTTCATGTAAGAGTAAATCTAATCCTACTGTAATTCCAATAGCTACAAGTGGATGCATGTTTCTGGGATGGCTAACATAGTGGAAAGACTAGATATCTGGAAATTCATGGACCTTTGGCATAGGTGGCCTCCTCTTTGGAATGTATAACCAAACCCATTCAATTTTTTCAGGACACAGCCGCTTCCATGAACTTGTTTGTCTGCTGGTCGCAGTTATGTTTGAACACAAAGGAACACTCACCCTGTGCATCACTCTCTTCAAGCTTCCATTCCTGTGCTAGTCTTCCTGTGCACATTCAAAAAATATTAATTCAGCACTGGCTATGTTCTAGGTCTCAGGCCATGTCCTGATTGTACAGTAGGGAAGAGCAACCTCACTTTTTAAAAACTTTCATGTTCCAGTGTGAAGCTGATGTGCACCAAGTTCATTAAATGCAGACGGGTATGCCAAAAGAAGATTAGAGTGTTTTGGGGAGCTCAGGTGAGGTGCAAGCCCTAGTGGAAGTGGTTCAAAAGGGCTTTTCATTGAGAGTGATGGCTTTGTTGGGAATAATGTCAGCATTAATCCAAAAAGAAAGAAACCGTTTGCCGTCAATTCGAGTCTGACTCAGAGCAACTCTCTAGCATAGAATAGAACTGACCGATAGGATTTACAAGGAGCAGCTGGTAGATTCAAACTGCACTACCAGGATTCCAGAGTCAGCATTACCATATACCATACCCACTGCTGTCAAATCGATTCCGACTCATAGCAACCCTATAGGACAGAGTAGGACTGCCCAGTAGAGTTCCCAAGGAGCTCCTGGGGGATTTGAACTGCCAACCTTTTGGTTAGCAGCGGTAGCACTTAACCACTATGGTAGCAGGGTATTCCTGTCAGCATTTCCTGTCAGCATTAGCCAGGCAGAAATAGTGAGAAGAAAGTATATCACATGCACAGGGAATAAATCCTCTGAGAAGTTGAAAAAAAATGATATGTGAGAAAAATTACAAGAAGCTTGTTATTGCAACAGCATACAGTTCAAGGCATGGAGTAAGAAAGAATGAAGCTGGAGGGGAAGGAAGGGCTGTATAATGGACCTGACACTTTAAGCATGCAAGTGACATAGAGTTAACTTTTAATGGATCACTCTGACTGCAATGCAGAAGCTGGCTTTGAATCAGACAAGAGTGGGGAAGAGAGAGAAGTTAGGAGGCTATGGTAATAATCAGGGCCAGAGATGAGGATGGCCTGAATGAGGACTCTGCTGGTTAGCAGAGAATGGATGAAATGAATTTCAGAAATGTTTGTGATGTCAAACTGGCAGACTAGATATTTGATTGGATAAGTGGGGTATAGTAGAGGAATAAAAGAGTTAAAATAGCTCAAGTTATTAAGTGGTTGGAAGTATAGAAGAGAGAGAACACTGGAGGTGTTTGTGGTTTGTGGAAAAGAGAATCATGACAATTAGAGGACATAAGGCTAGAGATGTTCAGCAGACAAGGGTATACTTAAATCTGAAGTGGATTCTGGGATGCAAATGGAGAAGTAGGAGTTAACAACAGCTTTGCAGCTGTGAAATCAACAGTGGTTGGGGTTTTGACTAGAGAATGCATGAACTGGTAAGATCCATGGGCCAGGGAACCATATGGCATTTGGAAAAAGAAATTCAGACAAAGAGGAAGAAGACCAGGCACAGGGTTAGGAGAATCAGGAGAGAGAATGTCACAGAAACCATGAAGTAGTGAGTTTAAAGAAAGATGGATTGGCTGACATTGTGAAATTCAGGTGAGAAGCCCAGGAAGATAAAAACTGGGAAATACTCATTTAATTTGATGGTTAGAAAGATATAGTAGACCTTAGTGCCCCTACAGGACAGCATAGAACTACCCTATAGAGTTTCCAAGGAGCACCGGGGCAAGGGGAATTCGAACTGTCTACCTTTTGCTTAGCAGCCCTACCTCTTAACCACTAAGCCACCAGGGTTTCTATAGTAGACCTTAGAAGGAGTATTTTCATGCGACTGGTGGGACTGAAGCCAGGTTCTTTGGCTTGTAGTGAAAGTTGAGTATCTCCCCGGCAAAACCTCCAGTGTACAGATTAGTTTGGACAAAGTTGACATTATTTTAATATTAAGCCTTTCAATCCTTAAACATGTTATGTTCCAACCCACATTTAATCTTATTTTTAGATATAAATTTGTTTTAAGATATGATTTCAAATTCCTCTATTCCTTCTTATAGACAACCTTTTCCCCTTCCCCTCAAGCCCTAGCCCCTGGCATATTCTTTTCTGTTTTCTGTTCCTATAGTTTTGCATCTTCCATAATGTCATATAAATGGAACTCTACATTATGCAGTGCTTTGAGATTAGGTTCTTTCACTTAGTGTGAGTTGGAGTTTAGGTTTAAATTCCAATTTACAGGAGAAAATAGAAGAACATGTTAAATAACACCAAAATAATAATCAATCAAGCAAATCTAGAGGGTGAGATATTTGATGAGAAAATTGTTCTTGTCTTATCAACAGCCAAATATCAGGAAAATAAAGAGAGTAGGGGGTGAAGACTGTTCTAGATTTAAAAAGAGTTATGAGATAGAACAACTAAGTAAATGATTTTAAGAAAAATGAAGAAATTTGAAGGTTTTCCACTATTAGATAATATTAAGTAGTTATCATTAATTTTGGCACAAACAGTTTGTGCGGCACTACTAACCTGAAAGGTTGGTGGTTTGAACCCACCCAGAGGGATCTTGGAAGACAGGCCTGGTGATCTACTTCTTAAAGGAGCAGCTCTACTCTGCACACATGTGTTACCATGAGTTGGAATGGACTCAACTGGCAACTACCAACAAGTTTATTGTAGAACAGCCAGCAAGCTTCATGTAACTAGTACGTGATTTGCAAAGATTTAACTTCTACATACGCTTCAGGCACTCATGTTTTTTTGAAAGGAAAGAACGATCTTCCTTTTGATTCTTTCCTTTGTGTAAGAAGATATCATAATTTCTCTTTGTAAAGTTTTAATGCTCATTAGTAATTCTTTTCTTAAGAAAATCTAGCCCTCCCTCTAGTCCACCATAGTTCATTTATAAACCCAATGGCTTATCAGATGACTTTTGGAATCCAATATTAATTCCTGAAATACGACCATCAAAGGTGACAAAGCAAACAAATCTAAAGATGATAAATCCATTTTAAGTCATACACTCCTGAAATATTTCCTGTATCCAGAGCAGATGGCCGCTTCTAATTCCTAGAATTTCAATATGAAATAGAATGTTGTATGAGTACCTCACATATTGCAAAGACACCCCTGTTCTTTCTGGCCTCTCTGAAAGCAGTAGTTTCCTAATTGTGAACAATATTACTAATCTGTTGAAATCTATTCTCTGTCTGGTAGTGCCGTGGAGAAACAGCTGGCCCCTAGCTGTTCTTCCTGGATACCAGGAGAGAGGACAGAGCTCCCCAAAGCAATTGTTTCATCTTCCATTCCCCAGGCTTAGTTACCCTTGTCTTTGAGGAATTCCTCTCATATACAGTCAAAAGAAAATATTTTATTTTCCTCATCCACTAACATACTGCAGTTGAGAGCTACTGTAAATCTTGTCCTGAAGGTCTTTTGGAGGAAGGCATAGGCATTGAATCCCCTGCACGAGGCTTGGGAGGAGTATTCTTACTGCAAAGAAGGTGTAGACACTGAGGATGTTTTAGAGTTGGTGCCTTCTAAACTGCTTTAGAACCTGCCAATGCCTCACACTAAATAGGGATAATCTTTACCTGAACATTCGTGTGACTGCTGGTTAATTATTATGGATAATTATTTTTATGCCCCATAAATATTCCTTGAGAAGACAGTATGAAATGTGTATTATGCTAAGCATTTAGATACATTTTCTGAATTTATATTTTTATAAACCTTTTGAGGTGATATTATTATTTCTAATTCAGGCTGATGAAAATAAGCTCTAGGGGGTTAAAAATTAGGGTCATATAGCAGTAAATGCTAGTTAAATATTGAATAACAAACAGTGAGACAACTGGATTGAATTATGCTGTTTTAACTGTTGTTTTGCCCTGGATGTTACAGGGTGTTCTCAGAGCTAGGGACCTGTTTAGCCCCTCCAACTAGCTGCAGTCCCATGCTCTACTGACTGAGCTGGCCAGCCCGGGATTTCTCCCACAGAAAAGCAGATGGGCAGACCTTCCCACATAGGGGTCCCTGGCCATTCTGGGGTTTCCCCTGAAGATGCCTCTTTCTTCCGCAAACGGGACACTAGTATTTCACAGGAGGAGGAACATGCTGCAGGCAAATCCTCCAGTTGCAGCTCTGCTTCCAGCTGCCTTATTAGGGCCACAGCGGCTGGCTCCGCATCGGATGCCCCTCTCAGTGCTGCCAGTGGAAGCCACCCTACACAAGCAGCCTCAGCAGGGCAATCTGGCTTTTGCTTTGGGGCCTGCCATGAATACCTCCATGTGCACAAAAGCGGCCACACAACTCCCACAACCAAAACACAAACAGCCTTCTCTTCTTTCTCAGCATGCAAAGACTCCAGTAGCTGAAACAATCCCTGTGGTGTTTTCAGGGAGTCCTTGTACTCATGCACAGGTCTCCAGGTATGAACAGCCTGGGTAGTGGTCCCAGAGCATGCATCCCTGGCCACCCTGGGATTTCTCCCAGTGGAGCCTGCTTTTCCCCACGCACCTGGGAAGGCATGTTGTGCCCTTCAAAACCGGCCAACTGCACCACTTGACGGTGGACAGCCCCAGCAAGGAAAGACCCTCGCTGTGCATCCTGGCAGATAATCCGAGGAAACGGCATGTAGCCCTTTCCTAATTCATGCGTCCAGGGAAACATACTGACACGGGCAAGGAGCTGCTCTCCAGTGGCAGACAGCTGGACTATATTCTGCAACCACTTACGAAGGCACCCAAGCTTATACACCATTCCAGTTGGGACCAAGGCTCATCGTTTTCTCCCACGTCTTCGGGTAGTCTGTGTTCCCAGGAACTTCACATCCAGGCCCGGATGTTTTCCTTCTTGTTGCTAAGGTATTCTTCGGCCTTGGCCGCTGGCCCAGTCTTGCCACTCTCAGCCTTTTACCTTAGCCCGGGCACATCCAAATTCATCCCCAGCATGCTTCAAGGAAGAGCAAAGCTGACTCCATTAGGAAGGGGATGCATATAGCTGAATAGCATTACCCTAAACTCATAAAAGCAGCCCTGGTGGTGAAATGATTAGGTGCTGGCTATTTTTTTTTTTTTTTTACTAATCAAAAGGTGGACAGCTTTAACCCACTAGCCCCTCTGTATGCAAAATAGCAGCCTAGTTACATAAAGATTGCAGCCTTGGAAAACTCAAGGGCAGTTCTACTTTGTCCTATGGTGCCAATATGAGTTGGAATCAACTTGAAGGCAAGGAATATCTCATACACATTTTGAGGCCTGTGTAGTGTTGTCGGTAGAATCAAAGTAGGTTGTGTCAGGGTCCAATTTTACTATATATTCCATGGTCCTAGACTCTGATCTATTCTTGCCATTCCTACTTAATTCTGCCTTTGTTGATCTTTGTCAGTTCTCAGATGGATTTTGATGCAAGCTCTCTAACCTCTTTCTGCCTCCAGCCTCACGTTTTCCGTTGTCCTCACTATGATTAAAGTAAGCTCTCATAATCACAGATTTCACTCTCCCTGATTAAAATCCTTCTCTGGCTTTGTGTCTTCTACAAAATAAAGGCCAAATTTCTTAGCATGACATGCAAGGTCCTTGATGGTCAGATTGATGTCTCTCTCTCTAGCTCCCTCCCCTGCATTCTCTCACTTTCAAGCTAGGGTCCAGCACACTGAACTTACAGTGCTGAGCACATCAAGATATTTCATATCTTGTACAGATGGTTGTCAGTGCCCAGGGAAATTTTGAGGAGGGCTGCTATTTATCAGATATAGAATCATCTTTGTTTTTACAGACGTTGGTATTGTGGGCTACCGTGAGGTGAGTGATGACTGAAATGACATATCTCTTCTTGGAGTCTTCAGCCCTAGGAGCTAGAGATTGTAAGGAGGAAGACAGCAAATGTGTTACTTCTGCTTCATTGGAAAGTACCAGTTCTGTTTACTTGAGGAAGCGGGGTCATGGCTTAGGTATGAAAGAGGAGGAGACAGGGGGCAGTTTCCCTTGCTGCTGCTATTACAAATATTTCTTGGGACTAAGAGAATGACCACAGCAACAACACCAGGAGACTTGTAGAAAGAAGCTTCTCATATGTGCTCCTTTTCAGTTAAACATCAGAGGCCTAGATGGCTAATTTAAATACCCAGAGAGAAAAGGCTCATACCCATTCAATACCTTCTTCACTCTCAATGACTAAAAACCTTCCATTCCCTCAACCATAACCACAACTAACACTGCAAACACAGGAGCCTCCATGGTACCAGGCTGGACAGAAACCAGTTCTCTCTGAGTCCATCCATGGAAATCTGGCGGTCAGACACACATTAAGAATGGTTCTCTGGATCTGCCCTACCAAACCACCCAGCACATAGGTGCAAGGAGGAAGAAAAGGCAGGAAAGGGGTTAGAAATTGTGTCATGTGAAGCCCTGGGGATGCCTGACTAGGAAAGAAGAGACTTGGGTCTTCTTTAAATTTCTCCTGTCCTCAGAGAACTCAATTATTTTTATCTTGGATCAACTTGATTGATGGAAACAAAAAGAATTTCCATAAGATATACATCAAGGAGAGGTGATGCGATCTTTGTGTAGGAGTAAATCAATTCCTGCTACTTATAATTCTGATTGCTACAGGTGGATGCATGTTTTTGGGAAGGCTAACATAGCGGAAAGACTAGATATCTGGAAAATCATGGGCCCTTGGCATAGGTAGTCTCCTCTTTGGAATGTATAACCAACCTCATTCAATTTTTGAGGACACAGCCTCTTCCAGGAGATCGTTTGTCTGCTGGTCATCAGTCATGCTTGAACACAAAACAACACTCACTCTGTGCATCACTCTCTTGATGCTTCCATGCTATGCCTGTCTTCCTGTGCATATTGAACAAATATTACTCAGCAGCTACTCTGTTCCAGGTTGCAGGGCATGTCCTGAATATACAGCAGGGAAGAGCAGTCTCAGTTTTTAAAGAACTTGCACAATCCAGGTGAAGCAGATGAGTGGGAAGTCCACTAAATGTAAATGGATATGACGAAAGAAGCTCAGAGTGTTTTCAGAGATTCAGGTGGGACTCATGCCTTAGTGAAAAAGGCCCAAAAGTGCCAGTCTCCCTGTGCATATTCAACAAATATTACTCAGCAGCTACTCTGTTCCAGGTTGCAGGGCATGTCCTGAATATACAGTAAGGAAGAGCAGTCTCAGTTTTTAAAGAACTTGCACAATCCAGGTGAAGCAGATGAGTGGGAAGTCCACTAAATGTAAATGGATATGACGAAAGAAGCTCAGAGTGTTTTCAGAGATTCAGGTGGGACACATGCCTTAGAGAAAAGGGTCCAAAAGGGCTTTGCATTGAGATTGATGGCTTTGTTGAGAATAGTGTCAGCAATACACCAAAAAACAAACAAACAAAAAAAACAACCAAACCCTTTGCCATCAAGTAGATTACAACTCATAGCAATACTATATGACAGAGTAGAAATGCCCTATAAGGTTTCCAGGGAGTGGCTGGTGGATTTGAACTGATAGCTTTTTGGTTGGTAGCTGAGCCCTTATCCACTGTACCACCATGGCTCCAATGTCAGCATAAGCCAGGTAAAAATAGCAAGAAGGTATATCACAGGTATAGTGAATAAATGCAATGAGCAGAAGGAAAAAAAAAGGCCTGTGAGAAAAATTACAAGGATCTCGATATTACAACAGCATAGATTTCAAGGCATGGAGTAACAAGGAATGAAGCTGGAGGGGAAAGAAGGGCTGTATATGGACCTGACACTTTAAGCATGCAAGTTACATAGATTTGAAATTTAATGGATCACTCTGACTGGAATGCGGAAGCTGGCTTTGAATAAAATAAGACCAGGGAAGAAGGAGAAGCTAGGAAGCTATGGTAATAATCTGGGCCAGAGATGAAGACGGACTGAACTAGGGCTGGGCTGCTTAGCATAGAAGGGATGAAATGAATTTCAGAAATGTTTATGAGGCCAAACTGGCAGACTAAATATTTGATTGGATAAGTGGGGCTAGAGGAAAAAAGTGTCAAAATACCTGAAGTTATTGAGTGGTTGGAGGTGTACAAGGTAGAGAATACTGGAGATGCCTCTCATTTCTAAGAAAGAGAGTCAGTTGATAATTGGAGGACATATGGATAGAGATTTCAGCAGGCAAAGGTATACTTAAATCTGAAGTGGATTCTGGAATGCAAATGGACATGTAGGAGTTAACGACAGACTTGTGGCTGTTAAATTAAAAGAGTGGTTGGGATCATAATCAGAGAATGTATAAGGTGGTAAGAATCATGGCCCAGGGAACCATTTGACATTTGGAGAAAGAAGTTCAAACCATGGGGAACAAAGCCCAGGCACAGGTTTAGGAGAATCAGGAAAATAGATGTCATGGAAACCAACAAGTAGAGAGTTTAAAGAAAGAAGGATTGGTCAACATCGTGAAATTCAGAAGAAGAGAAGTCCAGGAAGATATAAACTGGGAAATACTCATTTAATTTGATGGTTAGAAAGATATAGTAGAACTTAGAAGGAGTACTTTCAGTAGACTTGTGGGACTGAAGCCAGGTTCCTATGGCTTGTTTTAAAATTTGAGTATTTATCTCCCTAAGACACCTATGCTATATTGATTAGGTTGAGCAAAGCTGACATTTTTGCAATAAGAAGCCTTCCAGTCCTTAAGCATGTTATATTCCCACACCCATTTAGTCTTATTTTTAGATATTAATTTTTATTAAGGTGTAATTTCAAATTTCTCTATTTCTTTTACATAGCCTTTCTCCTCCTGGCCCCAGTCCCTGGCATACTCTGTTCAGTTTTCTCTCCCTAGAGTTTTGCATCTTCTACAATGTTATATAAATGGAACTCTAAATTATGCAGTGTTCTGGAATTAGCTTCTTCGCTTAGCATGATTTGGAGTTTAGGTCTAAATTCCAATTTACAGGGGAAAATAGAAGAACAAACTAAGTAACACCAGAATATCCAATCAAATGAACCCAGAAAGGGATATTTGAGAGAAAACTGGTGTGGTCTTACCAACAACCAAATATCAGGAAAATAAAGAGGGTGGTGTTGGAGACTGTTCTACATTTAAAGAAGGTTATTAGATAGAAAAACTATTGTAAATAATTGATTTTGAGAAAAATGAAGAGATTTGAAGTTATTCCAGTATTGGATAACATTAAGTACTTATTATTAATTTTGTTATGTGTCATGAAGTCCATGGGTGGTGCAAAAAGTTTGTGTGGCACTACTGACCTGAAACGTTGGTGGTTCGAACCCAGGGAGAGGCATCTTGGAAGACAGGCCTTGCAATCTACCTCTTAAAGGAACAGCTCTACTGTGCACACATGAGTTGCTATCAATTGGAATGGACTCAACTGGGAACTAACAATAGCAAGTTTATTGGAGAGCCGCCAGTAACCTTCATGTAACTTGTACATGATTTGCAAAGATTTAATTTCTACAAACACTTCAGGAGCTCACATTTTTGATAGGAATGAACAATCTTCCCTTTGATTCCTTGCTTTGTATAACCAGAGATAATCATTTTTGTCTCTAGGGTTGTAAATGTGCATTAGTAATTCTTTTCTTAAGAAAATCTAGCCCCCCCCACTCCACCATACTTTATTTATAAGCCCAGTAACTTATCAGATGACTTTGGAATCCAGTATTAATTCCTGAAATAGGAACTCCAAAGGAGGCAAGGCAAGTAAGTCAAAAGTTGTTAAATCTGTTTTATGTCTTATATTCCTGAAATATTTCCTGTATCCAGAGCAGATGCCGCTTCTAATTCCTAGAATTTCAATATGAAATGTCATGTTGTATGAGTACCTCGCATGTTGCAAAGACATCCCTGTTCCTTCTGGCACCTCTGAAAATAGTCACTTTCCTAACTGCAAACAAGATTGGTAGCCTGTTGAAAATAGTTCTGTGTCTGGTAGTGCTATGGAGAAATAGCTGGTTCCATGCTGTCTTTCCTGGATATCATGAGAGAGAATAGAGCTCTGTGGTTTCATCTTCGATTTGCTAAGTTACACTTGTTCTTAAGGAATTCCTCTCATATACAGTCAAAAGAAAATATTTTATTTTTCTAGTCCACTAACATACTCCAGTTAAGAACTACTGTTTGTTGTATTGAAGGTCTTTCAGAGAAAGGCATAGGCACTGAATGCCCCTAAAGGAAATTTGGGAGGTATATTCTCACTGGAAAGAATGTGTAGACATTGAGGATGTTTTTTAGTTTGTGCCTTCTAAACTGCTTTAGAACCTGCCAGTGCCTCACAGTTTATCTGAACACGTATCTGAACATTTGTGTGACTGCTGGTTAATTATTATGGATAATTATCTTTATATCTTGTCCATACTCCTTTAGAAGTCAGTATGTAATGTGTTTTATGCTAAGTATTTAGGTACATATTCCCATTTAGTTTTTTATAGCAACCTTTTGAGATGATATTATTACTGTTTCTAATTTAGAGCTGATGAAAATAGTCTCTAGGCAGTTTAACAAATTAGTGGCACATAACACTAAATACTACTAAAACATTGAATACCAGAGAGGAAGACAACTGGATTAAATTACTTAGGGGAAATAAGCACCAAGTATTTTGGAAGTATGAATGCAAAAGCTTCTTAGTGGATGCAGCTGATTTATGAACTGTTGTTTTAAGAAAATGGGAGAAAAAGAATTTGGGTTTCTGATAGACCACAGTGGCTAATGGTCATAAGGGCCACAGATACAGGTCAGTATGTAAATCTGCACTACATGAAGCCATAGGGAAAGCCCCAGTGTGTACTCTAATGGCCCAGATATCTGAAAGATGACACTGGTCTTGTTAAAGCCAATTAGTGCTCAAGAAAAGAAGCCTAATAACTAAAGGCCGTCGAAAAGGGTGAAATGTATTAAAAATAAAAATTTTTGGTGAGGAGTAAATGTGTTTAGTTCAGACTTAGTTGGTAAATCACAGTTTTTGTATCCCAGGTACAAAACTGGATGCTGGGCAGGAGGGTGAACAGGGAGGCAAATTTTATATACAAGGAACCTGGGGTTTGGGGATTTGTGGGAAGACAATCACTCTACCAACTTTTAGTTGGAGAACTCCCATATTCCTCTCCTGCCACATGACACTGGCTCCACCTTCTAAAGTCTCAAGTGAATCACTGGGCCGTTGCCCAGGTGAGGAGAATGGTGGACAAGGAAGTTTTGTGATAATCTGCATGAGTGTGGTAAGTCATATTTGGAATTGCATGCAGATGGCATTTTTATTGAGAAATCAGTGCATCATTCTGCTTCCCTTTGTAGTGGGTTGGCTAGCCCTTATAAAAGGACATTCTACCACCATCCTGCCATTCTACTGATACTCAGTTGGGGACCGGCTTTAAGACTGTAGTGAGTGCAATACTTGCAAGGCATTTTTGGGCAATTGGGCAGTGTAAGGATTTTAACTGGTGGTAGAAAGTTCTTTTGTTTTAGAAAATAATGCTTAAGATTTGTGGAAATCTAGATGATGAATTTTGTTGAGGGGAGGTATAATTATATGATATTTTAGCTTCTCTTTGGTGAGCTTTGTTGACATTCATATGGGAAATGAAGATAAAGGGACAGTCTTATAGGAAGAAGAATAAGGAATAAGAAATGAAGTCCTGTCCCACATTTCTGTTTGTTTCCAAAGATTTTCTTCTCCGGGTACTAGCCCTTAGAACTTCATTTGTGCATTTGTAGTTCTTCCTGAAGAACCCATGGCAAGATCAGTTAGACTTTCAGTCAGGGTCTCATGGCAGATGATGTTGGTAGCAATTTGTTTTGGGATTGCTCAGAAGTTTAGCAAGGTATTTATCCTATCTCTAGATAACATTTAAATTCAGCCCTACCTAGTGCTACCTCGATATAGGATATATTTTTCTTTTTAGAAATTGCAGAGTGAGAAAAGTGCCAAAAGAGAATAAGAGATGATGGGAAGTCTCCTAGTTTGCTGATCTGCCATAACAGAAATGCCACGAGTAAAAAAAATAAATATAGCTTTAAAGAGCAGGATTTTATATTCTTGCCATTCTGGAGGTTAAGAGTCCAAGTCAGGGTCTTGGCCCTTTTGATTCTTTCCTTGTTTGTAGGCCTGGGTGTTCCTTGGTTGCTTGACTTGTAGATGATCCTCTTGTGATGCCTGTCTTCCTCTGTGTATGCATCTCTGTGTATAATCTGATCTTTTTTACACATCAGAAGTGATTAGATTTGGAAGCCACTCCACTTAGGTATGCTTTGATTAACATGACAAAGAAAACTATTTCTGAATAGGATTACAACCATAGGTATAACCAGTAGTGGTTGAGTGCATTCTGACTTCCAAAGACAAATAGAACAGAAAAGTATTGCCCTACAGAGTTTCCAAGAAGCCCCTGTGGATTTGAACTGCCCAGGTTTGGTTAGTGGCTGTAGCTCTTATCACTACACCACCAGGGTTTTCACCATAGGTATAGGGGTGAGAATTCCAACACATATTTTTGAGAAACACAATTCAATCTATAGCAGGAAATGATGCTAAAAGGGAAGAGGGAAAAGCTACACAGTTAGGAAGATTTTGTTGGGGACTAGATGAATATTGACTGAACTCATTTAAAGGATATTGACTTGCTTAGCCAGCAAGAGTGTCACTACAGTAAACACTGTCATGTGATTATTTTTCAGATTCCCAGACTCTGGAAATATGTCTTACTATCAGCAGCA
Source organism: Elephas maximus indicus (assembly GCF_024166365.1). Lineage (NCBI taxonomy): Eukaryota > Metazoa > Chordata > Mammalia > Proboscidea > Elephantidae > Elephas > Elephas maximus. The sequence continues at coordinate 188,619,434 of NC_064821.1, read as the reverse complement.
GTGCAAGCAGCCCTGCCTGCCACCTCCTGTGGTGTACCCACCTAAGTGCCCTGAGCCTTGCCCACCTGTGTGTTGCCTTCCTCTGCCATGCCCACCTGTGTGTTGCCCTCCTCCACCATGCCCACCTGTGTGTTGCCTTCCTCCGCCATGCCCACCTGTGTGTTGCCCTCCTCCGCCATGCCCACCTGGGTGTTGCCCTCCTCCACCATGCCAGCAGTAATGCCCTTCTGTGCTGCCACCCCAACCCTGCCAGTAGAAGTGTGTACCCAAAATCAAGTAACAACACCAGAGTTCATCAGAATCATGAAATGTGATCCAGTAGCTCTTCCCAGTCTCTGGACTCCGTCCTCCTCCCTCAGCCATGGTGACAGACTGCATCTTCCCTAACCTTCCTTCTGAGACAAGAGCTGACAGAGAAAAGGCTTAGATCCAGAAGTTGATACCATGTTATTGGAAAATGATTAACATGTTCAAGGTCTACATTCTTGCACTGAAGCTTTGTCTGATCTCTCTTTGGCATCTGTTATCTAATTTAGGCAGTGATCTCTATCCTATAAAGAGTTTGTCCTGTTTCTGCTTCTTCAATAAAGTACGTGTTTCGTGGTTGAGCCTACATTGCTTTTGTTTTCATTTTGCATTTTTATACTCTTCCTTCAACTACATCAGATGAATGTCCATCAGATGAATTAAAGTCATAGATTCAGGTTTTCCCATCACTCAATTAAGTCTTCCTTGAGATAAGTCTTTTGGATTGTGTATATCAAATAACTATTTTAGTGGTTTTAAACCCATTTCAACAACATCCTAGCTTGTGTGAACCTAAGAAGTTACTTCAACTATCTCAGGTATCATTTCCTCCTCTTTAAAATGTCGAAAAGAATGTCTTCAGCTCCATATACAGGTAGAGATTAATTAACTGATTCACAAATGTTTTCTGTTTGTCTATTATTTGCTAGGCAATATTCTACATGCTGGAGATACAGGTACTGGTGACCAAACAGAGTCCTTGTCCTTAAATGGGAGAAATGCGAGCACTGCAGAGGGGCATGGAGGAGAGATGAGAGTGATACACATGAGGTGTACTTGAGAGAAGATTGTTTAGAAAGGTTCTTCCACGGTGGCATTTTGGGCAGAGACATGAATGAACAGAAGTGTGAGCAATGGGTATATCTAGGATAGATTGTTCCAATAAGAGGAAATAGCAAGGTCCAAGGCAGAGAAATATAGCAGCAAAAAAACAGCAACGAAGATGAGAGTGTCAGCAAACGAGGTTAGAGAAGTTGGGTCTGTAGAACATAGAAATAATTTTGGTATTCATCCAAGGTTTGACAGCTATATTATACTGATGGTCACATGCTAAATTTTTATAATAATACTCCACTATCATATGTATTTTTTTTTGTGTATAGCATTTTGACTAATAATTCATGTTTGCTCAAAGTTATTACCAAAAGAGATGAAAAGAACTGACGAATAAGTTAAAACTCTAACAAAATAAAACCTTATTCTGAGGGGCAATCAAATGGAAAGTAAGTCTAGTTGTTTTCTTATCTTAAAGGGAAATCAAATCTATTGATTCTCATCGTATGATAGCCAGCAATTCTGTATAGGGGATTCTGTACTTGTTGTGATCCAAACTCTAAAAAGAATGTTGAAGTGCAGTCTTTATACAAGGATGCATGCAATAACTCCAAGTGGTTGTCATTAATAGTAAACTCTTGAAAAGGAATCTAGTCTAATATTTTTGACAGAAAGTTAATAAATTAGAGCTTTCATGATTAATAATTCTAAATTGGGCACTCATGGAAGTAAACCCTAAGTCAAGAAAGAATATTAACAACCCTTCAAAAGACCCTGCATTTCCTTCACCACTAGAGGTAACCACTATCCTGACTCTTAATGTAATCACTTTCTTGCTTTTCTTTTATATATATATATATATTCTTTTTACACACATATATCCAAATACAAAGTGTTGAGTCGATTCCGATTCATAGTGACTCTATTGGACAGAGTAAATCTGCCCCATAAAGTTTCCAAGAAGCACCTGGTGGATTCAAACTGCTGACCTTTTTGTTAGGAGATGTAGCACTTAACCACAAAGTTTTGTGGTAATAAACAGGTGAAGCTGTGCACTACAGATTAGTAAGTAATCTCAAAGTAGCCCGAGTGTACCTAGCGTAATGGTTAATCTGACCCTGATTCATGCCCCTGCTTTTCTTGCTCTGCTGTACTAAGCTTCTCATGTACTCCTGATATAGGATGAAGGGGCAGCTCTGTCAAGGCACAAGTGCAGTGGAGCTTGGAGGCAGCAATTCCCAGACTGGCTTTTGTAAATACATAATGCTACAAAAATACAGCCTAGGCACTGCATCTAGTCCTCGGAACTAAGGGGTCCTGTGAATATGAATTTTTCCAACAACACTGATGGTGACTGTAGGGTAATGCTATTCATCTATATGCAAACCTTCCCTAATAGAATCAGCTTTGCTCTTCCCTGAAGCATGCTGGGGCTGATTTTGGGATGGACTTGGGCTAGGGTACAAGTCCAGAAGGGGCATGATGGGGCCAGCAGCCAAGGCTGAAGAATACCTTAGCAACAAGAAGGAAAATATCTGGGCCTTGGCCTGAAGTCCCTGGGAACACCGACTGCCCAAGGATGTGGAAGAAAACAATGAGCCTTGGTCTCTGATGGAATGGTATATAAGATTGGGTCCCTTGGTAGGTGGTTGCAGAAAATACTCCAGCCAGCCGCCACTGGAGAATGCAGCTTCTTGCCCATGTCAGTAAGTTTCCCTGAAGGTATGAATCTGGAAAGGGCTATGTGTCAGTTCTTTGGATTGTCTGCCAGGACACATAGCAAGGGTCTTTCCCTGCTGGGGCTGTCCCCGGAGAAGTGATGTAGTCAGTGGGAATCTGAAGGACACACCGTGCCTTTCCAGGTGTGTGGGGAAAAGCAGGCTCTGCTGGGGAAAATCCCAGGATGGCCAGGGATGCATGCCCTGGGACCACTAGCCCAGGCTATTGATGCCTGGGGAACTGTGCGTGAGTACGGGGACACCCTGAAAACGCCACAGGGATTGTTGCAGTTACTAGAGTCTTTGCATGTTGAGAAAGGAAAGAAGGCTGTTCGTCTTTTTGTTGTGGGAGTTGTGAGGCTGGTGTTGTGGGCATGGTGATATTCATGGGAGGCCCCAAAGCAAAAACCAGATTGCCCTGCTGAGGCAGCTTGTGTGGGGTGGCTTCTGCTGGCAACATTGAGAGGAGCATCCGATGCGGAGCCAGCCACTATGGCCCTAAATAGGCAGCTGGAAGCGGAGCTGCAACTGGAAGATTTGTCCGCAGCATATTCCTCCTCCACTGAAATATTAGTGTCCCGTTTGTGGAAGCAAGAGGCATCTTCGGGGGAAATCTCAGGGTGGCCAGTGACCGGTATGAGGGGAGGTCTGGCCCATACGCTTTTCTGTGGGAGAAATCCCGGGTGGCCAGGGAAGCCTGGCTAGCTCAGTCAGTAGAGCGTGGGACTGGAGCCAGTTGGAGGGGGTAAACAGTTGCCTGGCACTGAGAACACCCTGTAACACCCAGTGCAAAGAGTTAAAACATCACGGAAAAAAAGGGAGTAAAAAGCTCTTCAAGGTAGCTTGTGTTGATTGACCTTGAGGAGACCTCAGAATTCCCAGATACCTACCCCGGCCAAGAAAACTGAACAGCAACCTAGCTGCAGCTGCAATGGTAAGGGGAAAATAAAAGAGGGGGCCCACCTCCAGGTTACCAGGCAACTGGGCTGGACCCATGCTTGTGCTTGGTGTGGTGATGTGGCTCCACAAATGAGTGAGGTCTCTGACAGCTTTTCCCAGACCTTCTTTCAGAAATGATTAAGAATGATTATTTCTTAATAGCGGATTAAGCCTGATTTCTTTGTTGGCAGCGAGGAGCAAAGGCCTCATGTTACAATTAAAGTCCAGTGGGTTATACTGTGGGTCTGAGGTCACTATCATTGAGACGCTTACCCCAGCCTGACTATGGCTAAGTTCCTTGGGACGCCTACAAATCCTTATTGTATGTACTGATGAAGTTGATGTATTAATGCACACCTTTGTGAACTTTTGCCTCCAAGCCCTGATGGAAATTGCTGCAGTTTTGGCCATTTTTAGAGGGGCACAAGGAAACTGTGGTGTGGGCAATAGCTAATTGACTGGCCATTCAATCTGGCCACTGACAAACCTCAGACTGACATATAAAGCAAGGCCCTATAGAAACGAGATATCTGGACAAAAAAAATAACAAAATCAGTTCTGCTCCTGAGAAGCTTTTGTTACTTGTGTGGCTAGTTATCAGAAAAGCCCCTATGCTGAGAATGGGAAACAGCCAATGAACAGACCAGTCTTACCAGCTGACTGCAGATGCTGAAGCATTCTGTGCTCCAAAGCAAAGAGGTATGCAATCGACCAACTTCTGGATTTATCAGAGGACCGTCCATGGAGATTCACACAGAATCCCATACTGGGACTACACCCGTGGACTGCCACTATCATCAGAAAACGCTGGACAGCACAGGAAAGCTGACCCACCTACGAGACCCTAGCCAAAGCTAAAACCTGTGCAGAGACAGATTCCCGAGCCACAGGCCAGGGTGTTCTCGGCAGGTAAATCATATCGGGGCTTTTTATCCTGTACAGAGGGTTCCACTGGATCTCGAATGAACTCTTCACAGTCTATATCACCCCAAGACCTAGGGGCAATTGAGCACTTCAATGGACAGGTTTAACTGACTGATGGGAGGGGACAAGACAACCCCAACCCAAACCATGCATCTCAGACAACCAGCCTGGGGTCTCAATGCAGCTGTTCCCTGCAGGGGGCATTTCTTATTTGTGCCATATGTTTGATCGAACTGTTTATTCTATAAAATGTGTTTCTGTGGTATATCGTTGTTCTTGACAACATATCTGGGTTCCACAAAGGCACTGACAGGAGCCCACGAGAGGAGGCCATGCCTAATGCTTCCCCACTGAGGGGTGGGGGTCCCCTTACTCCTCGACTAGAGGTAAGACCAAGGTACACCACAGGTGCTGGAAGCCCTCTGCTGGGTGACAGGGGACCGGAGGCCATACATTGAAATGATCATACACTGGACCCCCACTAACAGCTATTGATGTGTACGGGTGTGGGTCCATCAGGGTAGGCCAAATCAAGCTAGTGCTGCAGATTAGAAGGCTACCCCTAAAGGCCTACCAAAGTGTACCTAGCCCTGACTCTGGAATACATTCTAGGCCGAGATATCTTGTTGGGTCTGGAGCTGCAGACCTCCAGTGAGTTCCACCTGCAAGTGAGAGCAGTAAAAACTGTAGTAAAAGGCAATGCTAAATGGTCCCCTGTGCAGTTGCACTCCCCACCTTGGGTCATGGACCTTAAGCAGTACCGCCTTCCTGGTGGGCACCGAGAAATCTTTGAGGCAGTGCAGGAGCTACACCCAGTAGGGATTCTGAGACTGGCCAAGAGCCCCTTCAATAGTCCTGTCTGGCCAGTGTGCAAGCTGGACGCCTCCTGAAGAATGATGGTAGACTACTGGAAATTTAATAAGGTGACTCCCCCCTTTTTTGCAGCTGTACCCAACAATGTGCAGATGATGGGGCAAATGGAGGAGGCATTGGGCACTTATCCCTTTGCTAATGCTTTCTTTAGCATCCCTCTACACTCAGACAACCAGGACCAGTTTGGCTTCTGTTCGGATGTGAGGCAGTTGACTTCCACTGTGCATCCACAAGGGTACAAGCATAGCCACACCGTATGCCATGGCATGGTTGCCATTGACATCAAGCAGTAGATTCCCCCTGCTGAGGTGGCCGTATTCCACTATACTGATGCTGACCTCTAACTCCTTTGCTTCTTTGTAGAGTGCAACTGGAGAGGTAGTCACGCACCTCCAGTCAGGGGGATGGGCAGGGAATGAGGGAAAAAACAGAGGGGCCTGGTTTGTTGGTCAATTACTTGGGTGTTATCTGGTCGGGTAAGACGCAAGTAATTCCTGAAGCGGTGAGAGATAAAGTCCAAGCCTACCCCTGCCCAGAAACTATGAAGCAACTACAGGCAATTGTTGGGCTCCTGGGATGCTAGCACCCCTTCATACCCCATGGAGCCCACACCCTATGACTCCTATATAGGTTAGTGAAAAAGAAGAAGTGAGACTAAAGGAGAGAGAAACAAAAAGATTGTACAAGAAAGTGATATGGGGGGCTAGAGGGGAAAAGAATGAGTGAGAGAAAGAGAGACAGGTGAAAATGGGGAAAGTTCTGGAAAATGAGGGTATAAGAAGAGAGACAAAGAATGTGAAAAACGGAGCAGTGTGGGACAGAGAGACAAAGGAAGATGAGGCCTTCCAGCAGGCGAAGCTTGTTGTAAAAGGAATACCGGCTTTAGGAGTGTTAATACAACATGGGCGGTGGGATTTAGACCACAGCCTGTTACCCCAAGTGGTATGGGTAGAACCTGTGGCAACGGCAAAGCAACAAGAGAGTGCCACAGGGAATTTGGTCCCAGCTGTGGCGAGGAGCAGAAGAGAGGTACAGCATGTTGGAGAAAGTCATTAGCAGTGTATAATGCCCTACTGCAAGTAGAAGCAAGTTCTTATAAAGGGCCGAGTTCCCCTTTACTGGGAGCATCGGAACAGGACTAATACCTCTCGTCCCCTCAGAGTAATGGGTTGGACCCCTGACAGCAGTGTGCTAGAACCCTGATAATTGTTGCCAATAGTTGGTTAGGGAAGCAAAAGCAAAGCCTATGCGCAGGGGCATACCCATTGCCCAAAGGGTGGCTTTGGACAGGTGGTTTGCATGGGTAGCTGTACCTGCCCTGCTACCGGGTGGGGCACTGCACCTGGGAGTGGTTGTACACAGCCTCTAATGTTTACACCACCCTCCCCATTGTTTCGGGCAATTGGCAAACTCTAACAGCGCAGCATAGATACCAGCGCAAATCATGGTGGTTTTGCCCCCTGTTCCTGTTCTTGCCCCAGGCCACCACTACAGCTGTGGAGTGGCAGGTAGAGGTGCTAGCCAGACACACCATAGCTGCACTTAACAACACTAGGTGGGCTATCACCCTTCTGAATGGGGAGACTCAACAAATGCTGAAGGTGGTCCTTCAGAGTAGGATGGCCCTTGGCATCCTGACCGCCACCCAGGGTGGCACCTGTGCCATGATAAAAACTGAGTGTTGCATGTGTAGCCCTGATGCCTCTGAAAATGTGTCTTTGGCTCTGCAGGACTTGCAGCAACACATCACTGCTATCAAACATGATGCCACTGACCCCATCTCCAGCTGGCTGCGATCCCTCCCATCCACCTGGTGGACAGGCTTCAAGATGATATTGGGACGCTTATTACTATGCCTTTTCCTGTGTTGCTGGTTACACTGAGTATGTGGTCTGGTTTTGCAATGCTCCTCTGTATACCAAGTCCGAGGGCTATTGTGGAAGAGGGGGTGGTAAGATTGTAAGGACATTAGGAGGACATGCAGGGGTGGACTGTAGGGTAATGCTATTCATCTATATGCATCCCCTCCCTAATGGAATCAGCTTTGCTCTTCCCTGAAGCATGCTGGGGATGAATATGGGATGGGCTTGGGCTAAGGTACAAGGCCAGGAGGGCATGGCTGGGCCAGCAGCCACGGCCGAAGAATACCTTAGCAACAAGAAGGAAAACATCTGGGCCTTGGCGTGAAGTGCCTGGGAACACTGACTGTCCAAGGACATGGGAGAAAACGATGAGCCTTGGTTCCAGCTGGAATGATATATCAGCTTGGGTCCCTTGCTAAGTGGTTGCAGAAAATACTCCTGCAGGCCGCCACTAGAGAAAGCAGCTGCTTGCCTGTGTAAGTAATTTTCTCTGAATAAACGTATCAATCTGGAAAAGGCTATGTGTCAGTTCTTTGGATTATCTGGCAGGATGCACAGTGAGGATCTTCCCTTGCTGAGGCTGTCCCCAACAGTGACCAATCAACAGACTAACACTCTGATTTTCCAGTTGGTGGGAAGGGCTAAGTCTTTGGTTGATGTTAAGTGTTATGTTAGATAAAGCCTCCTAGTAATATTATTTGTTGAAATGTAAAGTAAAGCAGATTCCTCTTTTACCAAGTCTCTGCCTAGAGCTACAAGATGGTGATTTAGAATATAGCTTTTCCTATAGGACCAGGGAATCATTTGTGCTCAGATTGGAGTATTCTGATGAACATGCACTGGGAAACTTTAGGCCAATGTATTTTTTTAAAATCTACATATCATTCTTAGTGAACATACAGTTGAAAAGGATGTAATTGTGGTTGAATCTTCTTAAAATTTTTTTTTGTATATTATTATGTTGCAGCATATAAATAGTTTTTGGTCCACATGACAATGGAATGAGCAAAATACAAAAAAAATTATTAAAATTTTTAATTATTTTATTTTTATCTCCCATCAGAATATAAGATCCCTTTGGACAGGAATCTTCTTGACTTTTCCTTCATTGCATATCCAGCATCTAACCAAGTGTTTGCCCCATAGTAAACACCCGAAAACCATCTGTTGAGTAGAAGACATGATGCAGGACTTCTATTTTCAATTCCAGCAATTTGAGAGCAATAAATTATTCTGTTAGTAGCACAGTAGCAGCCAAGGTCCACTCTCAATATCTCATTGCTAAACAGTTGTAAAACTAAGTCACATAGTACTAATATCCAAATAACTCACTGTAATTTACAAATTTACCCTACATAATTCAGGGGCTTTTAATTTTCTTTCATAAAAGAGGGTCACTTATTTGTCCCTTCACACCACTGGCTATAGTAAGGCATGCCATGGTTATTACGGTTCTATATATCTCATATAAGGAGCCCTGGTTGTGCAGTGACTAAATGCTCAGCTGCTGATCGAAAGTTCGGCAGTTTTAACCCACTAGCTCCTCCATAGGAGAAAGATATGGCATATGCTTCAATACGGATTGCAACCTTGGAAATCTCACAGCAGTTCTATTCTGTCCTATGGTCCAATTATGAGTTGAAATTGACTCAATGGCAATGAATATCTCATATACATTTTGAGACCAGCATAGTGGTCAGGTCCAATTTTACTATATATTCCATGGTCCTTCACTCTAATGTGTTCCTGTCATTCCTGCTTTTACTACCTTTGTTGATCTTTGTCAGTTCTCAGATGGATTTTGATGTTAGCTCTCTAACCTCTCTCTGCCTCCAGCATCACTTTTTCTGTTGTCCACAGTATGATTAAAGTGAGCTCTCATAATCACGAATTTCACTCTCCCTGATTAAAATCCTTCTCTGGCTTTGTGTCTCCTACAAAATGAAGGCCAAATTTCTTGGCATGAAATGCAAGGTCCTCTGGTTCTTATTGATGCCTGTCTCTCTAGCTCCCTCCCGGCATTCTCTCTCTTTCACGTGAGGGTCCAGCAACACTGAACTTACAGTTCTGAGCACATCGGGATATTTCAAGTCTTTGTGCGGATGGTGCTCAGTGCCCAGGGGAGTTTTGAGGAGGAGTGCTATTTATCAGATACAGAATCCATCTTTGTTTTTATAGATATTGATATTGCAGGCTACCATGGGGGTGACTGATGACTGAAATGACATATCTCTTCTTGGTGTCTTCAGCCCCATGAGCTAGAGATTGTAAGGAGGAAGACAGAAAACGTGTTACTTCTACTTTATTGGGAAGTATCAGTTGCGTTTACTTAAGGAGGCAGGGTCAGGGGTAGGTATGAAAGAAGAGGAGAGAGGGGTAGTTTTTCTTGCTGTTGCTATCAGAAATCTTTCTTGGGACTAAGAGAACAACAGCAGCAGCAACAACAGAAGGCTCATAGAAACAAGCTTTTCACATGTGCTATTTTTCAGTTGAACCTCAGAAGCCTAGATGATTAACTTAACTAACCAGAGAGCAGAGGCTCATACACATTCAATACCTTCTTCACTCTTAGTGACTAAAACCTTCCATTCCCTCAACCATAACCACTACTAAAACTGCAACCACCAGAGCCTCCATGGTACAAGGCTGGACAAATAGTCACTTCTCTCTTAGTCTATCCATGGAAATCCTGTGCTTAGCAAGCGTTAGGAATGGTTTTCTGGATCTTCCCTTTCAAACCACCCAGCATGCAGGTCCAAGGAGGGAGGCCAGGGAGGAAGGGGGTTAGAAATTGTATCATGTGACCTGGGGAAGCCTGTCTAGGAAAAAGAGACTTGGGTCTTCAAGTTTCTCCTGTCCTCAGAGGACCCAAGTTATTTTTATCTTGAATCAACTTGAATGACGAAAACAAAAAGAATTTCCAAAAGATTAACACCAAGGAGAGGTACAGCGATTTTCATGTAAGAGTAAATCTAATCCTACTGTAATTTCAATAGCTACAAGTGGATGCATGTTTCTGGGATGGCTAACATAGTGGAAAGACTAGATATCTGGAAATTCATGGACCTTTGGCATAGGTGGCCTCCTCTTTGGAATGTATAACCAAACCCATTCAATTTTTTCAGGACACAGCCGCTTCCATGAACTTGTTTGTCTGCTGGTCGTAGTTATGTTTGAACACAAAGGAACACTCACCCTGTGCATCACTCTCTTCAAGCTTCCATTCCTGTGCTAGTCTTCCTGTGCACATTCAAAAAATATTAATTCAGCACTGGCTATGTTCTAGGTCTCAGGCCATGTCCTGATTGCATAGTAGGGAAGAGCAACCTCACTTTTTAAAAACTTTCACGTTCCAGTGTGAAGCTGATGTGCGCCAAGTTCACTAAATGCAGACAGGTATGCCAAAAGAAGCTCAGAGTGTTTTGGAGAACTCAGGTGAGGTGCAAGCCCTAGTGGAAGTGGTTTAAAAGGGCTTTTCATTGAGAGTGAAGGCTTTGCTGAGAATAATGTCAGCATTAAACCAAAAAGAAACAAACCCTTTGCCATCGAGTCGATTCTGACTCAGAGCGACTCTCTAGCATAGAATACAACTGCCCGATAGGGTTTACAAGAAGCAGCTGGAAGATTCAAACTGCACCACCAGGATTCCAGAGTCAGCATTACCATATACCATACCCACTGCTGTCAAATCGATTCTGACTCATAGCGACCCTATAGGACAGAGTAGAACTGCCCGGTAGAGTTTCCAAGGAGCTCCTGGTGTATTTGAACTGCCAACCTTTTGGTTAGCAGTGGTAGCACTGAACTACTATGCTACCAGGGTTTCCGTGTCAGCATTAGCCAGGCAAAAATAGTGAGAAGACGGTATATCATATGCATAGCGAATTAATGCTCTGAGAAGTTGAAAAAAAAAATGCTATGTGAGAAAAATTACAGAGCATGATACTGCTACAGAATATAGTTGAAGGAATGGAGTAACAAAGAATGAAGCTGGAGGGAAAGGAAGGGCTGTATAATGGACCTGACACTTTAAGCATGCAAGTGACATAGAGTTGACTTTTAACGGATCACTCTGACTGCAATGCAGAAGCTGGCTTTGAATCAGACAAGAGTGGGGAAGAGAGAGAAGTTAGGAGGCTATGGTAATAATCAGGGCCAGAGATGAGGATGGCCTGAATGAAGACTCTGCTGGTTAGCAAAGAATGGATGAAATGAATTTCAGAAATGTTTATGATGTCAAACTGGCAGACTAGATATTTTATTGGATATGTGGGGCATAGTAGAGAAATAAAAGAGTTAATCTAACTCAAGTTATTAGGTGGTTGAAAGTATAGAAGAGAGAGAACACTGGAGGTGTTTGTGGTTTGTGGAAAAGAGAATCATGATAATTAGAGGACGTAAGGCTAGAGATGTTAGCAGACAAGGGTATACTTAAATCTGAACTGGATTCTGGGATGCAAATGGAGATGTAGGAGTTAACAACAGCTTTGTGGCTGTGAAATCAAAAGAGTGGTTGGGGTTTTGACTAGAGAATGCATGAACTGGTAAGAGCCATGGGCCAGGGAACCATATGGCATTTGGAAAAAGAAATTCAGACAAAGAGGAAGAAGACCAGGCACAGGGTTAGGAGAATCAGGAAAGTGAATGTCACAGAAACCACCAAGTAGTGAATTTAAAGAAAGATGGATTGGCTGACATTGTGAAACTCAGATGAGAAGCCCAGGAAGATAAAAACTGGGAAATACTCGTTTAATTTGATGGTTAAAAAGATATAGTAGACCTCAGTGAACCTATAGGACAGCATAGAACTGCCCTATAGAGTTTCCAAGGAGCACCGTGGGGGATTCGAACTGTCTACCTTTTGCTTAGCAGCCTTAGCTCTTAACTGCTAAGCCACCAGGGTTTCCATAGAAGACCTTAGAAGGAGTATTTTCATGCGACTGGTGGGACTGAAGCCAGGTTGCTATGGCTTGTAGTGAAAGTTGAATATTTATCTCCCCAGCAAAACCTCCACTGTATAGATTAGTTTGGACAAAGTTGACATTATTTTAATATTAAGCCTTTCAATCCTTAAACATGTTATATTCCCACACACATTTAGTCTTATTTTTAGATTAAGGTATAATTTCAAATTCCTCTATTCCTTCTTATAGACAACCTTTTCCCCCTCTCCCCAAGCCCCAGCCCCTGGCATATTCTTTTCTGTTTTTTGTCCCTATAGTTTTGCATCTTCCATAATGTCATATAAATGGAACTCCACATTAGGTAGTGCTTTGAGATTAGGTTCTTTCACTTAGTGTGATTTGGAGTTTAGGTTTAAATTCCAATTTACAGGAGAAAATAGAAGAACATGTTAAATAACACCAAAATAATAATCAATCAAGCAAATCTAGAGGGTGAGATATTTGATGAGAAAATTGTTCTTGTCTTATCAACAGCCAAATATCAGGAAAATAAAGAGAGTAGAGGGTGAAAGTAAATGATTTTAAGAAAAATGAAGAAATTTGAAGGTTTTCCACTATTAGATAATATTAAGTAGTTATCATTAATTTTGGCACAAAGTGCAGCACTACTAACCTGAAAGGTTGGTGGTTCGAACCCACCCAGAGGGATCTTGGAAGACAGGCCTGGTGATCTACTTCTTAAAGGAGCAGCTCTACTCTGCACACATGTGTTACCATGAGTTGGAATGGACTCAACTGGCAACTACCAACAAGTTTATTGTAGAACAGCCAGCAAGCTTCATGTAACTAGTACGTGATTTGCAAAGATTTAACTTCTACATACGCTTCAGGCACTCATGTTTTTTTGAAAGGAAAGAACGATCTTCCTTTTGATTCTTTCCTTTGTGTAAGAAGATATCATAATTTCTCTTTGTAAAGTTTTAATGCTCATTAGTAATTCTTTTCTTAAGAAAATCTAGCCCTCCCTCTAGTCCACCATAGTTCATTTATAAACCCAATGGCTTATCAGATGACTTTTGGAATCCAGTATTAATTCCTGAAATACGACCATCAAAGGTGACAAAGCAAACAAATCTAAAGATGATAAATCCATTTTAAGTCATACACTCCTGAAATATTTCCTGTATCCAGAGCAGATGGCCGCTTCTAATTCCTAGAATTTCAATATGAAATAGAATGTTGTACGAGTACCTCACATATTGCAAAGACACCCCTGTTCTTTCTGGCCCCTCTGAAAGGAGTAGTTTCCTAATTGCAAGCAATATTACTAACCTGTTGAAATCTATTCTCTGTCTGGTAGTGCTATGGAGAAACAGCTGGCCCCATGCTGTCCTTCCTGGATACCAGGAGAGGGGACAGAGCTCCCCAAAGCAATTGTTTCATCTTCCATTCTCCAGGCTTAGTTACCCTTGTCTTTGAGGAATTCCTCTCATATACAGTCAAAAGAAAATGTTTTATTTTCCTCATCCACTAACGCACTGCTTTTGAGAACTACTGTAAATGTTGTCCTGAAGGTCTTTTGGAGGAAGGCATAGGCATTGAATCCCCCTGCATGAGGTTTGGGAGGAATATTCTTATTGGAAAGAAGGTGTAGACACTGAGGATGTTTTAGCGTTGGTGCCTTCTAAACTGCTTTAAAACCTGCCAATGCCTCACACTAAATAGGGATAATCTTTATCTGAACATTTGTGTGACTGCTGGTTAATTATTATGGATAATTATTTTTATGCCCTGTAAATATTCCTTGAGAAGACAGTATGTAATGTGTATTATGCTAGGCATTTAGATACATTTTCTGATTTTATATTTATTTAAACCTTTTGAGGTTATATTATTATTATTTCTAATTCAGGCTGATGAAAATAAGCTCTAGGGGGGTTAAAAATTAGGGTCATATAACAGTAAATGCTAGTTAAACATTGAATAAGAAACAGTGAGACAACTGGATTGAATTATGTAGGGGAAATAAGTGCCAAGTATTTGGGAAGTAAGAATGCAAAAGCTTTTAAATGGATGCAGCCCAAATATCGAATCACTGTTTAAGAAAATCGGTGAAAAGGAATTTGTTTTTCTTGTAGACCACAGTGGCTAATGGTCATAAGGGCTGCAGAATCAGGTCAGTATGTGAATCTACAAACCTGGAGCCATACGGAGAACCCCCAGCATTTGACTCTTATGGCCTAGAAATCTGAGAAATGATATCGGTCTTGTTAAAGTCTATGAGTGAGCAAGAAAATAAGCATAATGACTAAAGGCTGTAGAAAAGGGAGAAATGTATTAACGTAAATGTTTTGGGTGAGAAGTAAGATGTGTTCAGATTCCAGACTTGGCAAACCATAGCTGCTGCTTACCAGGTACAAAACTGGATGCTGGGCAAGGGGGTGAATGGGGGAGCAAATTTTATATGCAAGGAACCTGGGGAGCTGGGGAGTTGGGGGAAGATACCTACTTTATCAGCTTTCTTTTGGAGAACTCCCATATTCCTCACATGCCACATGACACTGGCTCCACCTTCTAAGACAAAGTCTCAAGCCAATCCTGTGTACTTGCCAGGTGAGAACGATGGTGGACAAGGAAGTGTTGTGATAATCAGCATGAATGTACCAAGTCATTTTTGGAATTCCATGTAGATGGCATTATTTAATTTATTTATTTTTTTATTAACTTTTATTGAGCTTCAAGTGAACGTTTACAAATCAAGTCAGTCTGTCACATATAAGTTTATATACATCTTACTCCATACTCCCACTTGCTCTCCCCTTAATGAGTCAGCCCTTCCAGTCTCTCCTTTCATGACAATTTTGCCAGCTTCCAACTCTCTCTATTCTCCCATCCCCCCTCCAGACAGGAGATGCCAACACAGTCTCAAGTGTCCACCTGATATAATTAGCTCACTCTTCATCAGCATCTCTCTCCTACCCACTGTCCAGTCCCTTTCATGTCTGATGAGTTGTCTTCGGGGATGGTTCCTGTCCTGTGCCAACAGAAGGTTTGGGGACCATGACCGCTGGGATTCCTCTAGTCTCAGTCAGACCATTAAGTTTGGTCTTTTTATGAGAATTTGGGGTCTGCATCCCACTGATCTCCTGCTCCCTCAGGGGTTCTCTGTTGTGCTCCCGGTCAGGGCAGTCATCGATTGTGGCCGGGCACCAACTAGTTCTTCTGGTCTCAGAATGATGTAAGTCTCTGGTTCATGTGGCCCTTTCTGTCTCTTGGGCTCTTAGTTATCGTGTGACCTTGGTTTTCTACATTCTTTTTTGATCCAGGTGGGTTGAGACCAATTGATGCATCTTAGATGGCCGCTTGTTAGCATTTAAGACCCCAGATGCCACATTTCAAAGTGGGATGCGGAATGTTTTCATAATAGAATTATTTTGCCAATTGACTTAGATGTCCCCTTAAACCATGTTCCCCAAACCCCCGCCCTTGCTCCGCTGACCTTTGAAGCATTCATTTTATCCCGGAAACTTCTTTGCTTTTGGTCCAGTCCAATTGAGCTGACCTTCCATGTATTGAGTGTTGTCCTTCCCTTCACCTAAAGCAGTTCTTATCTACTAATTCATCAGTAAAAAACCCTCTCCCTCCCTCCCTCCCTCCACCCCTTGTAACCACGAAAGTATGTGTTCTTCTCAGTTTATACTATTTCTCAAGATCTTAAAATAGTGGACTTATACAATATTTGTCCTTTTGCCTCTGACTAATTTCGCTCAGCATAATGCCTTCCAGGTTCCTCCATGTTATGAAATGTTTCACAGATTCGTCACTGCTCTTTATCGATACGTAGTATTCCATTGTCTGAATATACCACAATTTATTTACCCGTTCAACCCTTGATGGACACCTTGGTTGCTTCCAGCTTTTTGCTATTGTAAACAGAGCTGCAATAAACATGGGTGTGCGTATATCTGTTTGTGTGAAGGCTCTTATTTCTCTAGGGTATATTCTGAGGAGTGGGATTTCTGGGTTGCACGGTAGTTCTATTTCTAACTGTTTAAGATAACGCCAGATAGATTTCCAAAGTGGTTGTACCATTTTACATTCCCACCAGCAGTGTATAAGAGTTCCAATGTCTCCGCAGCCTCTCCAACATTTATTATTTTGTGTTTTTTGGATTAATGCCAGCCTTGTTGGAGTGAGATGGAATTTCATCGTGGTTTTAATTTGCATTTCTCTAATGGCTAATGATCGAGACCATCTTCTCATGTATCTGTTAGCTGCCTGAATGTCTTCTTTAGTGAAGTGCGTGTTCATATCCTTTGCCCACTTCTTGATTGGGTTGTTTGTCTTTTTGTGGTTGAGTTTTGACATAATCATATAGATTTTAGAGATCAGGAGCTGGTCTCAGATGTCATAGCTGAAAATTCTTTCCCAGTCTGTAGGTGGTCTTTTTACTCTTTTGGTGAAGTCTTTAGATGAGCATAGGTGTTTGATTTTTAGGAGTTCCCAATTATCTGCTTTCTCTTCGTCATTTTTGGTAGTGTTTTGTATTCTGTTTATGCCTTGTATTAGGGCTCCTAACGTTGTCCCTATTTTTTCTTCCATGATCTTTATCATTTCAGTCTTTATGTTTAGGTCTTTGACCCACTTGGAATTAGTTTTTGTGCATGGTGTGAGGTATGGGTCCTTTTTCATTTTTTTGCAAATGGATATCCAGTTATGCCAGCACCATTTGTTAAAAAGACTATCTTTTCCCCAATTAACTGACACTGGGCCTTTGTCAAATATCAGCCGCTCCTATGTGGATGGATTTATATCTGGGTTCTCAATTCTGTTCCATTGGTCTATGTGCCTGTTGTTGTACCAGTACCAGGCTGTTTTGACTACTGTGGCTGTATAATAGGTTCGGAAATCAGATAGAGTGAGGCCTCCCACTTTCTTCTTCTTTTTCAGTAATGCTTTGCTTATCCGAGGCTTCTTTCCCTTCCATATGAAGTTGGTGATTTGTTTCTCTATCATCTTAAAAAATGACATTGGAATTTGGATCGGAAGTGCATTGTATGTACAGACGATTTTTTTACTATGTTAAGTCTTCCTGTCCATGAGCAAGGTATGTTTTTCCACTTAAGTATGTCCTTTTGAATTTCTTGTAGTAGAGCTTTGTAGTTTTCTTTGTATAGGTCTTTTACATCCTTGGTAAGATTTATTCCTAGGTATTTTATCTTCTCGGGGGCTACTGTAAGTGGTACTGATTTGGTGATTTCCTCTTTGATGTTCTTTTTGTTGATATAGAGCAATCCAAGTGATTTTTGTATGTTTATCTTATAACCTGTGACTCTGCCAAACTGTTCTATTAGTTTCAGTAGTTTTCTGGAGGATTCCTTAGGGTTTTCTGTGTATAAGATCTTGTCATCTGCAAATAGAGACAATTTTACTTCCTCCTTGCCAATCCGGATGCCCTTTATTTCTTTGTC
Organism: Elephas maximus indicus; assembly: GCF_024166365.1. Taxonomy (NCBI): domain Eukaryota; kingdom Metazoa; phylum Chordata; class Mammalia; order Proboscidea; family Elephantidae; genus Elephas; species Elephas maximus. Next base: position 188,601,663 of record NC_064821.1, on the reverse strand, counting down.
TAGCCTAATTGCTCTGGCTAGGACTTCTAACACAATGTTGAATAAGAGCAGTGATAAAGGGCATCCTTGTCTGGTTCCCTTTCTCAAGGGAAATGCTTTCAGGTTCTCTCCATTTAGAGTGATGTTGGCTGTTGGCTTTGCATAGATACCCTTTATTATGTTGAGGAATCTTCCTTCAATTCCTATTTTGGTGAGAGTTTTTATCATAAATGGGTGTTGGACTTTGTCAAATGCTTTTTCTGCATCAATTGATAAGATCATGTGGTTTTTGTCTATTGTTTTATTTATGTGGTGGATTACATTAATGGTTTTTCTAATATTAAACCAGCCTTGCGTACCTGGTATAAATCCCACTTGGTCGTGGTGAATTATTTTTTTGAAATGTTGTTGAATTCTATTGGCTAGAATTTTGTTGAGGATTTTTGCATCTATGTTCATGAGGGATATAGGTCTATAATTTTCTTTTTTTGTAATGTCTTCACCTGGTTTTGGTATCAGGGAGATGGTAACTTCATAGAATGAGTTGGGTAGTATTCCGTCATTTTCTATGCTTTGGAATACCTTCAGAAGTAGTGGTGTTAACTCTTCTCTGAAAGTTTGGTAGAACTCTGCAGTGAAGCCATCCGGGCCAGGGCTTTTTTTTGTTGGGAGTTTTTTGATTACCGTTTCAATCTCTTTTTTTTTTTTTTATGGGTCTATTTAGTTGTTCTACTTCTGAATGTGTTAGTTTAGGTAGGTAGTGTTTTTCCAGGAATTCATCCATTTCTTCTAGGTTTGCAAATTTGTTAGAGTACAATTTTTCGTAATAATCTGATATGATTCTTTTAATTTCAGTTGGGTCTGTTGTGATGTGGTCCTTCTCGTTTTTTATTCGGGTTATTTGTTTCCTTTCCTGTATTTCTTTAGTCAGTCTGGCCAATGGTTTATCAATTTTGTTAATTTTTTCAAAGCACCAGCTTTTGGCTTTGTTAATTCTTTCAACTGTTTTTCTGTTCTCTAATTCATTTAGTTCAGCTCTAATTTTTATTATTTGTTTTCTTCTGGTGCCTGATGGATTCTTTTGTTGCTCACTTTCTATTTGTTCAAGTTGTAGGGACAGTTCTCTGATTTTGGCTCTTTCTTCTTTATGTATGTGTGCATTTATCGACAGAAATTGACCTCTGAGCACTGCTTTTGCTGTGTCCCAGAGGTTTTGATAGGAAGTATTTTCATTCTCATTGCATTCTATGAATTTCCTTATTCCCTCCTTGATGTCTTCTATAACCCAGTCTTTTCAGGAGGGAATTGTTCATTTTTCAAGTATTTGATTTCTTTGCCCTAGTTTTTCTGTTATTGATTTCTACCTTCATTGCCTTGTGGTCTGAGAAGATGCTTTGTAATATTTTGATGTTTTGGACTCTGCAAATGTTTGTTTTATGACCTAATATGTGGTATATTCTAGAGAATGTTCCATGTGCACTAGAAAAAAAAGTATATTTTGCAGCAGTTGGGTGGAGAGTTCTGTATAAGTCAATGAGGTCAAGTTGGTTGATTGTTGTAATTAGGTCTTCCGTGTCTATTGAGCTTCTTACTGGATGTCCTGTCTTTCTCTGAAAGTGGTGTGTTGAAGTCTCCTACTATAATTGTGGAGGTGTCTATCTCACTTTTCAGTTCCGTTAAAATTTGATTTATGTATCTTGCAGCCCTGTCATTGGGTGCATAAATATTTAATATGGTTATGTCTTCCTGATCAATTGTCCCTTTTATCATTATGTAGTCTCCTTCTTTATCCTTTGTGGTGGATTTAAGTCTACAGTCTATTTTGTCAGAAATTACTACTACTACTCCTCTTCTTTTTTGCTTATTGTTTGCTTGATATATTTTTTTCCATCCTTTGAGTTTTAGTTTGTTTGTGTCTCTAAGTCTAAGGTGTGTCTCTTGTAGGCAGCATATAGACGGATCGTGTTTCTTTATCCAGTCCGAGACTCTCTGTCTCTTTATTGGTGCATTTAGTCCATTTACATTCAGCGTAATTATAGATAAGTAAGTGTTTATGTTGTCATTTTGATGCCTTTTTATGTGTGTTGTTGACAATTTGATTTTTCCACTTACTTTTTTGTGCTGAGACGTTTTTCTTAGTAAATTGTGAGATCCTCATTTTCGTAGTGTTTGACTTTATGTTTGTTGAGTCGTTACTTTTTTCTTGGCTTTTATCTTGAGTTATAGAGTTGTTATACCTCTTTGTGGTTACCTTATTATTTACCCCTATTTTTCTAAGTAAAAACCTAACTTGTATTGTTCTATATCGCCTTGTATCACTCTCCATATGGCAGTTCTATGCCACCTGTATTTAGTCCCGCTTTTTGATTATTGTGATCTTTTACATATTGACTTCAATGATTCCCTGTTTTGAGCATTTTGTTTTTTATTAATCTTAATTTGTTTTTGTGATTTCCCTATTTGAGTTGATATCAGGATGTTCTGTTTTGTGACCTTGTGTTGTGCTGGTATCTGATATTATTGGTTTTCTGACCAAACAATATCCTTTAGTATTTCTTGTAACTTTGGTTTGGTTTTTGCCAATTCTCTAAGCTTGTGTTTATCTGTAAATATCTTAATTTCGCCTTCATATTTTAGAGAGAGTTTTGCTGGATATATGATCCTTGGCTGGTAGTTTTTCTCCTTCAGTGCTCTATATATGTCATCCCATTGCCTTCTTGCCTGCATGGTTTCTGCTGAGTAGTCTCAACTTATTCTTATTGATTCTCCCTTGAAGGAAACCTTTCTTTTCTCCCTGGCTGCTTTTAAAATTTTCTCTTTATCTTTGGCTTGGCAAGTTTGATGATAATATGTCTTGGTGTTTTTCTTTTTGGATCAATCTTAAATGGGGTTCGATGAGCATCTTGGATAGATAGCCTTTCGGCTTTCATGATGTCAGGGAAGTTTTCTGTCAGGAGTTCTTCAACTATTTTCTCTGTTTTGGGACTACCTCCCTGTTTTGGGACTCCAATCACACGCAAGTTATCCTTCTTGATAGAGTCCCACATGATTCTTAGGGTTTCTTCATTTTTTTTAATTCTTTTATCTGATTTTTTTCCAGCTATGTTGGTGTTAATTCCCTGGTCCCCCAGATTTCCCACTCTGCATTCTAATTGCTCGAGTCTGCTCCTCTGGCTTCCTATTGCATTGTCTAATTCTGTAATTTTATTGTTAATCTTTTGGATTTCTACATGCTGTCTCGCTGTGGATTCTTGCAACTTATTAAGTTTTCCACTATGTTCTTGAATAATCTTTTTGAGTTCTTCAATTCTTTTATCAGTGTGTTCCTTGGCTTTTTCTGCAGTTTGCCTTATTTGGTTTCTGATGTCTTGTAGCATTCTGTAAATTAGATTTTTATATTCTGTATCTGATAATTCCAGGATTGTATCTTCATTTGGTAAAGATTTTGATTCTTTTGTTTGGGGGATTGTAGAAGCTGTCATGGTCTGCTTCTTGCTTCTTTATGTGGTTTGATATCGACTGCTGTCTCTGAGCCATCACTAAGAAAAAGATATTAAAAAAAAAAGATATAGTAGTGGTTTATTCTATAATTGCTCACTGAGTCTTATCTTGTTTTGTTTTATTTCAATATACGTGGATGGGCTATTAGATTGTGCTGTCTTGTTTGTTGTATCCCTTGACTTACTTATGACCTATTACCAGCTGGTTTGGGCTGTTGCCAGATATATATGCCTGAGTCTATTCACTATTCTTGAGTAGAATCTGATTTTGGGTAATCAAGTGTGTGCTGCACCCTAACACCTATCCACCTTGAGAAGTAGTGGTGATAGTTGTGTGCACCAGATTCTATTACCAGCTGGGGTTCACCCTCCGGGGGGGCAGGATGCTTACAGGCTTCCCCCAAGTGTCAGTGAGGTAGGTGTGTCTCTATTCCTATAGCACCTTGGTGGGAGGGCACTGCAGCTGTACCTTAGGCCCCCAATGCAAGTACCTCTACAGATTGGTAGTTGTCACCCTCCTTAGACCCCTAAGGCAAGAGGCTAGGTGGTCTGGGGGGAGCTTCAGCCCTCTTTTCCCTGTTGTGGGTCAGTTAGGGCTCTGTTGTATAAGCAGAGATATCAGACCTGGGAAACTTGTTTTTCCAGAAAATCCACTAAAAAAAATACAGTCAGATCCCTATCAGAACTACCTTTGGATTATAACCGCCACCTTGTTCCCTGTAAGGATGAAAGTCTGAGATTTGGATCATATATGCTTGGCTGTAGCTGGTTCTGTGTTTTTAGTCCAATTAGGGATGGATTTTTGGTCCCTGGGTTTTTTGTGGTTCCTTCTCTCAGGTCGGAAGAATGGGTTAGGAAAAGACCAAAAAAAAAAAGGGGGGGAGCAAGCAAAGCCGCCGCGGAGCCAGAGCCGTTCTCCCTCTGGCTCGGGAAATTCCAATGTTAATGAAGCCGCCTGGGGAGGGTGGGGGAGGGTTCAGAGAAATAGGAGAGTAGCACCTCGGAATGTAGCCAAAGTTGCTTGTCTTGCTTGGAATGACTATTTTATCTGAGATTCCCGACGGGCATGTCGCCTATGTGTGCTGGCTGTGTGGAGATTGCCCCCAGGGGTCTGGCCAGCTGAAGCCGCGGCCAGATCTTCAGCTCCCAATCCAAAGCCCAGCGTCAAGGTACCCCTGCTGAGAAGCTGCACTTCCGGCTTCAAAATCAGTCGCTGCTTCCCGGAGACTTCTCGTCCCTCCAGCCGCGTCGCTGAGCCGCTCCCACGGACTGGCTGGGCCCCCTCCCAGGGTTAGTTCAGGAGAGTAGGGCTGTGCCCCGTGCTTGCCCCGTGATAGTGCCCAGTCAAAAGCCTGGCGCCAAGGTTCCCCGGCTGGGACGATGCACTCCTGGCTCCAAAACCAGTCACTGCCTCCCGAGGACTTCTCCCACCAGCCGCGTCACCACGCCACCCGTGCGACGGCAGGGCCCCCTCCCGGGGTCAGTTCAGGGGGGTAGGGCTGCACCCCTTGTTAGTGCTGTCACAAGATTTTTGAGTTCAACTCCCCTGGGCCCAGACCTAAGCCCGGTGCCAAGGTTACCTGATTGGGACTCTGGCTCCAGGCTCCGAAAACAGTCACTGCTTCCCCGTATTTGTTTGTTCTCCATCTCTAAATCTGTGTTTGTTGCTCAGCGTTCGTAGATTGTTATGTATGTGATCGATTCACTTGTTTTTCCGAGTCTTTGTTGCAAGAGGGACCCGAGGTAGCATCTACCTAGTCCGCCATCTTGGCCCCGCCTTGCAGATGGCATTCTGGTTGAGAAATAGTGCATCATCCCACCTCCTGTTTAAAGTGTTGGCTGGTTCTTATAAAAGGACACTCCACCACTCTGCTGCCATCCTGTTGACACTCATCTGGGCACCAGCTTTGAGACTGTGGTGAGTACAAGACTTGAAATGCATTTTGGGGCAATTGGGCAGTATAAGGATTTTAACTGGAGGTAGAAAGGGCTTTTGTTTTAGAAAATAATGCTTAAGCTTTGTGGAAATAAAGGTGATGAATTTTGTGGGAGGCAGGTATAATTATGTGATATTTTAGCTGCTCTTTGGTGAGCTATCTTGAGGTTCATGTGGGAAATGAAGTTAAAGGGACAGCCTCATAGGAAGAAGAATAAGGAGTATGAAACAAAGTCCTCTCCCATATTTCAATTTTTTTCCAAAGATTTGTTTCTCTAGGTACTACCCTTATAGCTGCATCTGAGCTTTTGCAATTCTTCTTGAAAAACTCATGGCAAGATCAGTTAGACTCTCAGTCAGGGTGTCATAGCAGATGATGTTCGTAGCAATTTGTTTTGACATTGCTCAGAAGTTTAGCCAGTTGAGTATCCTTTCTCTGGATAACATTAAAATTCAGCCACATCATAAGGCTGCCTCAATATAGGATCTATTTCTGTTTTTAGAAATGGCAGAATGAGAAAAATGCCAAAAAAGAATAAGAGATGATGGGAAGTCTCTTAGTCTCTTAATTTATATTCTCTCCGTTCTGGAGGCTAAGTCCAAAACATGGTCTCAGCCCTGTTGATTCCTTCCTTTTTTGGTAGGGCTGGGTATTCCTTGATTGCTTGACTTGTAGATGATTCTCACATGATGTCTGTCTTTCCATGTGTATGCATCTGTGTGTCTAATCTGATCTTTATTAAAGTTCAGAAGTGATTAGTGATTAGATTTAGAACCTATTCCACTCAGGTATGCTTTAATTAACATGACAAAGAAAACCCTATTTCCAAATAGGACTACAACCATAGGTATAACCAGTTGCTCATCGGTGGATCCTGACTCCCAGTGACCCTATAGGACAGAGAATTGTCCCACAGAGTTTCCAAGGAGTGCCTGGCGGATTTGAACTGCCAACTTTTTGATTAATGGCTGCAGCTCTTATACACTATGCCAACAGGGTTTCCACCATAAGTATACGGGTGAAAATTCCAACATATTTTTGGGAAACACAATTCAATGCATAACAGGAAACGATGCTAAAAGGGAAGAGGCAAAAGCTACACAGTTATGAAGATTTTGTTGGAGACTTGAGGAATATTGACCGAGCTCATTTGAAGGATAGTGACTTGCTTAGCCAGCAAGAGTGTTACTACACTAAACACTGTCATCTGTTCATTTTTCAGATTCCCAGAGACTCAGGAAAGATGTCTTACTATCATCAGCAGTGCAAGCAGCCCTGCCTGCCACCTCCTGTGGTGTGCCCACCTAAGTGCCCTGAGCCATGCCCACCTCCTAAGTGCCCAGAGCCATGCCCACCTGTACCTTGCCCTCAGCCATGCCCACCTGTGCAGTGCCCTCCCCAGCGATGCCAGCAGAATTGAGTACCCAGGAGCAAGTAACAAAACTAGAATTCACCAGAATCATGAAACGATGAGATCCAGTGGCTCTTCCCAGTCACTGGACTCCATCTTCCTCCCTCAGCATGGTGACAGACTGCATCTTCCCTAGCCTTCCTCTTGAGATGAGAGCTGACAGAGAAAAGGCTTAGATCCTAAAGTTGATACCATGTCGCTGGAAAATGAGGGACACGATCAAGGTCGACATTCTTGCATTGAAGATTGCCTCATCTCTTTTTGGCATCTATCTGTGATCTAATTTAGGCAGTGATCTCTATCCTATAAAGAATTGTTTCCTATTTCTGCTTCTTCAATAAAATACATGTTTCGTGGTTGAGCCTACATGGGTTGTTTTCATTTTGCATTTTTGCACTCTTCCTTCAACTACATCAGATGAATGTCCATCAGATGAATTGAAGTCTTAGATTCAGGCTTTCCTATCATTGAATTCAGCCGTGCTTGAGATGTGCCTTTTAGATTGGGTATATCAAAGAATTATTTTAGTGGTTTTAAACCCATTTCAACAACTTTATACAATGTGTGACCTTAAAAAGTTACTTCAACTACCTCAGGTATTATTTCCTCCTCTGTAAAATATAGGAAAGGATGTCTTCAGCTCAGTATATTCATAGATATTAATTAACTGATTCACAAATATTTTCTATTTGCCTATTATATGCTAGGCAATATTTGACAAGCTGAAGATAGAGATACTGGAGACCAGACAGAGTCATTGTATTTAAGTATAAGAAATGAGAGCACTGCATAGGGACATGGAGGAAAACTGAGAGTGGCACATATGAGGTGTACTTGAGAGAATATTTTTTAGAAAGGGTCTTCCAAAGTGATTTTTTGGGAAGAGACATGAATGAACAGAAGAGTGAGCCATGGGTAGATCTAGGATAGATTGTTCCAATAAGAGGAAATAGCAATGTCAAAGGCAGAAAAATATAGCAGTAAAACAACAGCAATGAAGATGAGAGTGTCAGCAAATGAGGTTAGAGGTATTGGGTCTGTAGGACATAGTAATAATTTTGGTATTCATCCAAGGTTTGTCAGCTGTATCAGCCTGATGGTCAAATGCTAAAAGTTTTTTGTTAATTTTCTACTATCTTATGTATTTTCCTTTGTGTAGCATTTTGACTAATAGTCCATATGTTTGTTTAAAGCTATTACGAAGAAATGAAAAGAACTGAGGAATAAATTAAAACTCTTACAAAATAAAAGCTTATTTTGAGAGGTGACCAAATGAAAAGTACTTCTGTTAGTTTTCCTGTCTTAAAGGGAAATTTAATCTATTAATTCTCATCACATTATAGCTGGCCAAACTACATAGGGAATTTTGTACTTGTGGTCCAAACTCTAAAAAGAATGTTAAAGGGTTGAGTTTATACAGGCTACAGGGAATGACTCCAAGTGATTGTCATTAATGGTAAATGCTTGAAAAGGACTCTAGTTTAATATTGTTGACAGCTTTTTTTTTTTATATATATATTTTCTATATTGTTCTTAAGGAAAACAAACAAACGTCATTAGTTTGTTTTTTTTTTTTTTTTTTTGGTGAAACATAACCAACATACTCAGAAAGTTGATAAACTTGTGCTTACGTGGTCAATAGTTCTAAGTAGCACACTCATGTAAGTAAACGCAAAGTCAAGAAAGAAAATTATTACCAACCCTTCAAAAGACCCTGTATTTTCTTCACCACTAGAGGTAACCACTAGCCCGACACTTAATGTAATCACTTTGTTGCTATTTTTTTCTTTCTTTTTTTTTTTTTTTTAACACCAATATAAGCATCTCTAAAAAGTATAGTTTGGAAGAAGTACAGTCTGAATGCTTCTTAGAAGCGAGGATGGCAAGAATTTAGCTCATGTACTTTGGACAGTTATCAGGAGGGACCAGTCCCTGGGGAAGGAAATCATGGTTGGTAAAGTAGAGGTTAGGGTAATGCTATTCAGCTGTATGCATCCCCTCTCTAATGGAGTCAGCTTTGCTCTGCCCTGAAGCATGCTGGGGATGAATTCGGGATGGACTCGGGCTACTGTAAAAGGCCGGGAGTGGCATGACTGGGCCAGTGGCCAAGGCTGAAGAAGAAGGAAAACATCTGGGCCTGGATGTGAAGTCCCTGGGAACACTGACTGCCCAAAGACGTGAGAGGAAAAACAATGAGCCTTGGTCCCAGCTGGAATGTATGGAAGCTTGGGTCCCTTTCTAGGTGGTTTCAGAAAATACTCCAGCCGGCCGCCACTGGAGAACAGCTGCTAGCCCTCGTCAGTAAGTTTCCCATAACATATGAATCTGGAAAGGGCTGCGTGTCAGTTCTTCAGATTATCTGCCAGGATGCACAGTGAGGGTCTTTCCTTGCTGGGGCTCTCCCACGACAAGTGATGTAGTTGGCAGGATCTGAAGGGCACACCATGCCTTCCCAGATGTGTGGGGAAATGCGGGGTCATCCCATGGTGGCCAGGGATGCGTGCCCTGGAACCACTAGCCCAGGCTGTTGATGCCTGGGGACCTGTGCGTGAGTACGGGGACACCCTGAAAATGCCAAAGAGATTGTTGCAGTTACACAAGTCTTTGGGAGCTGAGAAAGAAAAGAAGGCCGTTCCTGTTTTTGTTGTGGGAGTTGCTTGGCCGCTGTTGTGGGCATGGAGATATTCATGGGAGGCCCCAAAGCAAAAGCCAGATTGCCCTGCTGAGGTGGCTTCTGTGGGGTGGCTTCTACTGGCAGCATTGAGAGGGGCGTCTGATGCGGAGTCAGCCACTGGGGCCCTAATTAGGGAGCTGGAAGCAGAGGGGCAACTGGAGGATTTGTCCGCAGCATGTTCCTCCTCCACTGAAACATTACTGTCCCATTTGTGGAAGCAAGAGGCATCTTAGGAGGAAATCTCAGGGTGGCCAGCGAACTCTATGTGGGGAGGTCTGCCCCATATGATTTTCTGTGGGAGAAATCCCGGGTGGCCAGCGAAGCCTGGGTAGCTCAGTTGGTAGAGCATGGAACCGCAGCTAGTTGGAGGGGCTAAACAGGTCCCTGGTGCTGAGAACACCCTGTAACACTCAGTGCAAAGTAAGAGTTAAAACAGCAGGGAAAAAAGGAGTAAAAAGCCCTTCAATGTAGCTTGTGTTGAGCAACCTTTGAGAGATCTCAGAATTCTCTGATAGCTGCCCCGGCCAGGATAACTGAACAGCCACACAGCTGAAGCTGTAATGGTAAGGGGAAAACTAAGAGAGGGGGGCCCACTTCCAGGTTACCAGGCAACTGAGTGGGACCCATGCTTGCACTTGGTGTGGTGGAGGCCTGGCTCCACAAATGAGTGAGGGCTCTTCCAAGTTTTCCCAGATCTTCTTTCAGAAATCATTAAGATCGAAAATTAAGTCTAATTTCTCTGCAACAGCAAGGAGCAAAGGCCTTATGTTACAATTAAAGTCCAGTGAGGTATACTTTGGGTCTGAGGTCACTATCATTGAGACACTTATCCCAGCCTGACTATGGGTAAGTCCCTTGGGCCCCCTACAAATCCTTAGTGTATGTACTGATAATGTTTATATATTAATGCACATCTTTGTAAACTTTTGCCTCCAAGTCCTGATAGGAATTGCAACAGTTAGGGCCGTTTTTAGAGGGGCACAAGGACACTGTGATGTGGGTTATAGCTAATTCATTTGACCATTCAATCTGACCACTAACAACCTTCGGATTGACATATAAAGCAAGCCCCTACGGAGATGAAACATCTGGACAAAAAAATATATATATATAACAAAATCAGTTCTGCTCCTGAGAATTTTTGTTAGTTGGGTGGATTGTCTTCAGAAAAGCCTCTATATTGAGAGTGGGAAACAGCCAACGAACAGACTGTTTTTAACCAGCTGACTGCAGAGGCTGAAGCATTGTCTGCTCCAGAGTAAAGAGATGTGCAATCGACCACATTCTGGATTTAACAGAGGACCGTCCATGGAGACTCAAAACACCCTCATAGACTGGGCCTCCATGCGTGAACTGCCACTGTCATCAGAAAATGCTGTCTAGCACAGGAAAGCTGACCCATCTACCAGACCCCAGCCAAGGATAAAACCTGTGCAGGGGCAGATTCCCAAGCCAACAGGCCAGGGGGTTCTCCGAAGGTAAATCACACTGGGGCTTTTTATCTTACACAGAGGCTTCCACTGGATCTTGAAGGAACTCTTCACACTCTATTACTCCAAGACATAGGTGCAATTGAATACTTCAACAGATAGGTTTAAATGGCTAATGGGAGGGCACAAGACAACCCCAGCCTGGACCATCCATCTCAGAAAAGCAGTCTGGGGTGTCAATGGAGCAATTCCTTGCAAGGGCATTTCTTATTTGTGCCATATGTTCTATCAAACTGTCTATTCTATAAAATGTGTTTCTTTGGTGTAGAATTGTTCCTGACAAAAGATCTGGGATCCACAAAGGCACTGACCAGAGCCCATAAGAGGCCAACCCCAAGGCTCCCCCCACTGAGGGGTGGGAGTGTCCCTCTCCCTTTGACTAGGGGTGTGGCCAAGGTGCACCACAGGTGTAGGAATCCCTTTGCTGGGTGTCAGGGGACCTGAGGCCACACATTGAAATGATCATACACTGGATCCCCACTAACAGCTATTGATGGGTACGCAGCTGGGGCTGTCAGGGCGTGCCAAGGCAAACTAGTGATGCAGATTGGAAGGCTACCTCCAAAGGCCTACAAAGATAACTAGCCCGGATACTGGGATACATTCTGGGCAGGGATATCTTTTTGAGGCTGGGGCTGTAGACCTCTGGTGAGTTCCACCTGCAAGTGAGAGCCATAAAAGCTGTAGTACAAGGTAATATTAAATGGTCCCCTGTGCAGTTGCACTCCTCAGCTTGGGTCAGGGCCCTTAAGCAGTACTGCCTTCCTGGTGGGCACCAAGAAATCATTGAGGCCATGCAGGAGCTACACCCAGTGGGGATTCTGATTCCTGCCAAGAGCCCCTTCAGTAGTCCTGTCTAGCCAATGTGCAAGCTGGGTGGCTCCTGGAAAACGACAGGAAACTACTGGGAATTGAATAAGGTGCTCCCCCTTGTTTAGAGCTATCCAACATCGCACAGATGATGGTGCAAAAGGGGAGGCACTGGGCACTTACCACTTTGTGCTTGACTTGGCTAATTCTTTCTTTAGGATCCCTCTACATTCAGACAGCCAGGACCAGTTTGCCTTCAGTTGGGAGGTGAGGCAGTGGACTTTCACTGTGTTCCCAAAAGGGTACCTGCATAGTCCCACCATACACTATGGCATTGTTTCCACTGGTCTCAAGCAGTGGAGTCCCCATGCTAGGTGGCCATCTTCCACTATATTGATGATGTCATGCTGACCTCTGACTCATTTGCTTCTTTACAAACTGTGTCTTGTAAGGTAGTCACGCACCTTCAGTAGTGGGAATGGACAGTGAACAATGGAAAACCGCAGGGGCCTGGTTTGTTGGTCAAATACTTGGGTGTTATCTGGTTGGGGACGACGCAAGTGATGCCTGAAGCAGTGATAGATAAAGTCCAAGCCTACTCCCGTGAGGAAATTGTGAAGTAGCTACAGGCAATTGCCTGGTTCCTGGAGTACAAGCACCCCTTCATATCCCATGTACCCCACACCCAACGTCCCCTATATAGGTTAGTGAAGAAAGGGAGGGAGAATGAAATTGGGGGGAGTTCTAGAATGTGAGGGTATAAGAAGAGAGACAGAGACTGTGAAAAAAGGAGCAATGTGGGACTGAAAGACAAAGGAAGAGGAGGCCTTCCAGCAGGCAAAGGTCACTGTAAAACAAATACAGGCTATAGGAGAGTTAATACAAGGTCAGCCGTGGCAATTGGACATAGCCTGTTACCCCGATGGGTATGGGTAGGGCCTGTGGCAACGGCAAAGCAATAAGAGATTACCACTGGGATTTTGATCTCAGTTGTAGTGAGAAGCAGAAAAGAGGTACAGCATGTTGGAGAAAGTCATGCACAGTGTATAATACCCTACTGAAAGTGGAAGCCAGTTCTTATAAAGGGTCAAGTTCTCCTTTACTGGGAACATCGGAAGAGGACTAATACCTCTTTTCCCCTCAGAGTGATGGGTTGGATCCCCGACAACAGTGAGCTAGAATCCTGCTAGTTGTTGCCAATAGTTGGATAAGGAAGTAAAAGCAAAGTCTAGGGGCAGGGGCATACCCATTGCCTAAGGGGTGGCTTTGGATGTGTGGCTTGCATGGGGGGCCATAACTGCCCTACAACTGGGTGGGGCACTACACCTGGGGGTGGCTGTACATCACTGCTATTGTTTACACCACCCTTCCAAGTGTTTCCAGCAATTGGGAAACTCTAACAGCCCAGCACAGATACCAGTGCACATCATGGTAGTTTGGCCCCTTTTCCCAGTTCTTGCCCCAGGCCACCACTACACATGTGGAGTGGCATATAGAGGAATAGCTAGGCATACCACAGCTGCACTTAACAGCACCAGGTTGGCTATCATCCTTCTGAATGGGGAGACTCAACAAATACAGAAGGTCATCATTCAGAGTAGGATGGCCATTGACATCCTGACCGCCACTCAGGGAGGCACCTGTGCCACAATAAAAATTGAATGTTGCATGTATACCACTGGTGCCTCTAAAATGTGTCTTTGGTTCTGCAGGACTTGCAGCAATACATCCCTTCTATCAAATGTGACACCACTGACCCTGTTTCCAGCTGGCTGGAATCCCTCCCGTCTGCCTGGCGGACAGGCTTCTGGATGATATTGGGACTCATATTACTAAGTCTTCTCCTGTGTTGCTGGTTATACTAAGCATGTCATCTGGTTTTGCAATGCTTCTTTGCTTCCCAAGCCCAGGGGCTATTGCAGAAGAGGGGGCGGTAAGATTGTAAGGACATTGGGAGGGTATACACGGGTGGATTGTAAGGTAATGCTATTCAGCTTATACACCCCCTCTCTAATGGAATAAACTTTGCTCTTCCCCAAAGCATGCTGGGGATGAATTCGGGATGGACTGGGGCTTTGGTAAAAGGTTGGGAATGGCACGACTGGGCCAAGGGCCAAGGCTGAAGAATGCCTTAGCAACAAGAAAGAAAACATCTGGACCTGGATGTGAAGTCCCTGGGACCACTGACTGCCCAAGGACATGAGAGGAAAAACAATGAGCCTTGGTCCGAGCTGGAATGGTATATAAGCCTGGGTCCCTTGTTAGGTGGTTGCAGAAAATACTCCAGCTGGCCGCCACTGGAGAGCAGCTGCTTGCTCTTGTCGGTAATTTCCCCTTAATGTATGAATCTGGAAAGGGCTGTGTGTCAGTTCTTCGGATTATCTCCCAAGATGCACAGTGAGGGTCTTTCCTTGCTGGGGCTGTCGGCCAACAAGAGGATCAGGGAAAAAGAGGAAGATCTTCAATGCAATGGACTGACACAATAGCTACAAAAATGGCCTCAAACATAGCAAGTGTACTAAGCACTTTATACTCACTGGCTTAATTAATTCCCATTGTGAAGAAGGTAGAATTATTATTCAGTTATATAGATAAGGAAGGACAGTGAGGCTCGGAAAGTTTCAATAGCTTCCTTAAGAGTCACATGATTAATAAATAGTAGCTATAGGATTCATACTAGGTACAGATTACCCAATAAGCAAAGTATGCATAGGCTTACTTGTGCTTACTCTTCTGTGGTGCATAATTTCATCTGTTTTGTGATGAAAAACAGGTGAAACTGTGCACTACAGATTAGTAAGTAAACACGGTTAAGTTCACATGTACCTTGCTTACTGGTTAATCTGCCCTATTCATACTCATGCCTCTCTTGTTCTACAAAGGAAGCTCTCTGCTGTACTAAACTTCCCATGTACTCCTGTGTGATATAGGATGAAGGAGCAGCTCTGTCAAGGCACAACTGCAGTGAAGCTTGGAGATAGCAATTCCCAGACTGCCCTTTCAAAATAGAAAATGCTACAGCATTATCTGTCAGTTTGTCAGTTTGTCGTACTGTGGGGGCATGTGTGTTGCTGTGATGCTGGAAGCTATGCCATCGGTATTCAGGTACCAGCAGGGTCACCCATGGAGGACAGTTTTCAGCTGAGCTTCCAGACTAAGACAGACTAGGAAGAAGGACCCAGCAGTCTACTTCTGAAAAGCATTAGCCAGTGAAAACCTTATGAATAGCAGCGGAACACTGTCTGATATAGTGCTGGAAGATGACCCTCCCAGGTTGGAAGGCACCCAAAAGATGACTGGGGAAGAGCTGCCTCCACAAAGTAGAGTTGACCTTAATGACATGGATGGAGTAAAGATTTCGGGACCTTCATTTCTGATGTGGCACGACTCAAAATGAGAAGAAAAAGTTGCAAACATCCATTAATAATCGGAAGCTGGAATGTATGAAGTATGAATCTAGGAACATCGGAAATCATCAAAACTGAAATGGAATGCATAAACATCGATATCCTAGGCATTAGTGAGCAGAAATGGACTGGTATTGGCCATTTCAATCGCACAATCATATAGTCTACTATGCTGGGAATGACAATTTAAAGAGGAATGGTGTTCCATTCATCGTCAAAAAGAAAGTTTCAAGATCTATCCTGAAGTACAACGCTGTCAGTGATAGGATAATATCCATAGGCCTACAAGGAAGACCAGTTAATATGACTAATATTCAAATTTAGGCACCAACCACTAGTGCCAAAGATGAAGAAATAGATTTTTTTAGAAGCTACAGTCTGAAATCGATGGAACATGCAATCAAGATGCATTGGTAATCACTAGCGATTGGAATGCGAAAGTTGGAAACAAAGAAGAAGTAGGAGTAGTTGTAAAACACGGCCTTGGTGATAGGAACAATGCTGGAGATAGAATGATAGGAGTTTGCATGACCAACGACTTCTTCATTACAAATACCTTCTTCACCAACATAAACGGTGACTATACACGTGGACTTCGCCAGATGGAATGCACAGAAAACAAATTGACTACATCTGTGGAAAGAAACGATGGAAAAGCTCAATGTCATCAGTCATAAGAAGGCCCGGGGCTGACTGTGGAACAGATCATCAATTGCTCATATGTAAATTCAAGCTGAAACTGAAGAAAATCAGAAGTTCACGAGAGCCAAAATATGAACTTGAATATATCCCAGCTGAATTTAGAGACCATGTCAAGAATAGATTTGACACATTTGAACACTAGCGACAGAAGACCAGACGAGGTGTGGAATGACATCAAGGACATCATCCATGAAGAAAGCAAGAGGTCACTGAGAAGACAGGAAAGAAAGAAAAGACCAAGATGGATATCAGAGAAGACTCTGAAACTTACTCTTGAGCATCGGGCAGCTAAAGCAAAAGGAAGAATTGACGAAGTAAAAGAACTGAACAGAAGATTTCAAAGGGCCTCTTGAGAAGACAAAGTATTATAATAACATGTGCAAAGAGCTGGAGATGGAAAACCAGAAGGAAAGAACACGTTAGGCTTTTCTCAAAATGAAAGAACTGAAGAAAAAACTCAAACCTCAAGTTGCAATAGTAAAGGATTCCATGGGGAAAATATTAAACGACGCAGGAAGCATCAAAAGAAGATGGAAGGAATACACAGAGTCATTATACCAAAAAGAACTAATCAATATTCAACCTTTCAAGAGGTGGCATATGATCGGGAACCAATGGTACTGAAGGAAGAAGTCCAAGCTGCTCTGAAGGCACTAGCGGAGAGGAAGGCTCCAGGAATTGATAGAATATCGATTGAGATGTTACAGCAAACAGATGAAGCGCTGGAGGTGCTCACTCATCAATGCCAAGAAATATGGAAGACAGCTTCCTGGCCAACTGACTGGAAGAGTTCCATATTTATGCCTATTTCCAAGAAAGGTGGTCCAAACAAATGTGAAAATTATAGAACAATATCTTTAACATCACAGGCAACCAAATTTTGCTGAAGATCATTCAGAAGAGGCTGCAGCAGGATATCGATAGGGAAATGCCAGAAATTCAGGCCAGTTTCAGAAGAGGTCGTGGAACCAGGGATATCATTGCTGATGTCAGATGGATCCTGGCTGAAAGCAGAGAATACCAGAAGGATGTTTACCTGTGTGTTATTGATTATGCAAAGGCATTTGACTGTGTGGATGATAACAAATTATGGACAGTGTTGTGAAGTATGGGAATTCCAGAACACTTAATTGTGCTTATGAGGAATTTTCGCACAGATCAATAGGCAGTTGTTCGGACAGAACAAGGGGATACAGATTGGTTTAAAGTCAAGAAAGGTGTGTGTCAGTGTTGTGTTCTTTCACCATACCTATTTAACCTGTATGCTGAACAAATAATAGGAGAAGCTGGACTGTATGAAGAAAAGTGGGGCATCAGGATTGGAGGAAGACTCATTAATAACCTGTGTTATGCAGATGACACAACCTTGCTTGCTGAAGGTGAAGAGGACTTGAAGCACTTATTAATGAAGATCAAAGAGCACAGCCTTCAATATGGATCGCGCCTCAACATAAAGAAAACAAAAATCCTCACAACTGGACCAATGAGCAACATCATGATAAACGGAGAAAGGATTGAAGTTGTCAGGGATTTCATTTTATTTGTGTCCACAATCAATATCCATGGAAGCAGCAGTCAAGAAATCAAAAGACGCATTGCATTGGGCAAATCTGCTGCAAAGGACTTCTTCAAAGTGTTGAAGAGCAAAGATGTCACCCTGAAGACTAAGGTGCTCCTGCCGCAAGCCATGGTATTTTCAATCACATCATGTGCATGTGAAAGCTGGACAATGAATAACGAAGACCAAAGAAGAGTTGACGCCTTTGAATTCTGGTGGTGGCGAAGAATATTGAATGTACCATGGACTGCCAAAAAAACGAACAAATCTGTCTTGGAAGAAGTGTAACCAGAATGCTCCTTAGAGGCAAGGATGGCGAGACTGCGTCTTACATAATTTGGACATGTCGTCAGAGTAGAAGGTCAGCAGAAAAGAGGAAGACCCTCAACGAGGTGGATTGACACAGTGGCTGTAACAATGAGCTCAAGCATAAAAACGAATGTAAGGATGGCGCAGGACCGGGCAGTGTTTCACTCTGTTGTGCATGGGTTGCTATGAGTCAGAACCAACATGAGGGCAACTAACAACAACAACAACAACAACAGCAGTAAAGCCCAGGCACTGCATTGAGTCCTTTGAACTAAGGGGTCCGTCCTCCTGTGAACCTGAACGTTTCCAACAATACTCGTGGTACCCATTTAACAGGCTAACACTCTGGTTCCCCAGTCGGTGGAAGAAGTCCTCTTTTGGGTGGATGTTAATTGTTATCTCAGATAATGTGTCCTAGTAATATTATTTGTTGAAGTGTAAAGCAGATTCCTCTTTTCCCAAGTCATTGCTCAGAGATATAAGATGGTGATTTGGAATATAGCTTTTCCTTTACTCATAGGATCATAGAAGCATTTGTGGTCAACTTGGAGTATTCTGTTGAATATGTCCTAGGAAACATTAGGTCAAAGTCGTTTTTAAAATCTACATATCATCCTCAGCAAACTACAATTGGGTAGGATGGAATTTATGCTGAATCTTCTTAAATTTTTTTTTAATATTATTATGGTAGAGGGAATAAATAGTCCTTGGTCCTGAAGACAATGCCATAGGAAAAACATTATTATAATTTGTAATTATTTTATTTATTTGTCAGTTTATATTATTTTGGCATATATCTGCCATGAGAACATATGATCCCTGAGGACAGGAACCTTTCTTTACTTTTCCTCCATTCCCATGCCCAGTATCTGAACAGGTGTCTGACGAATAGTAAACCCAAAAAATGATGTGTTGAGTAGATGGCATGATTGAGATGTTCTATTTTCAATTCCTGCTGTCTAAGAGTAATAAATTATTCTGTTAGTAGCACAGTAGCTGCCAAAGTCCACTCTCAATCTCTCATTGTTAACAGTTGTAACACCAAATTACATGGTTTTAATATCCAAATAACTCCCTGCAATTTTCAAATTTACCCTACAGAGTTCAGGGTTTTTCTTTTCTCTTTCCATAAGAGATGGCCACTTGTTTTTCTTTCACATCACTGGCTGTAATATGGCATGCCACAGTTATTAAGGTTCTGTATATCTCATATAAGCAGCCCTGATGGGGAAGTGATTAGGTGTTGGGCTGCTAATCAAAAGGTGGGCAGTTCTAACCCATCGGACCCTCTGTAGGAGAAATGGCAGTCTACTTCCATAAAGACTGCAGACTTGGAAAACTCAAGGGCAGTTCTAATCTGTCCTATGGTGCGTCTATGATTTAGAACCAAACCTCAAGTGTAGTTCTGCTCTGTCCTATGAAGCCAGTATGAGCTGGAATTAAATTGGCAGCAGTGAACATCTCATATACTTTTTGAGACCTGTGTAGTGGTGTTGGTAGAGTCAAAGTAGATTGCGTTAGTGTCCAGTTTTACTATATATTCCGTGGTCCTGGACTCTGACCTACTCTTCCCATTCCCACTTATTCTGCCTGTGTTGATCTTTGTCAGTTCTCAGATGGATTTTGATGCTAGCCCACTAACCTCCTTGTGCTCCAGCCTCACCTTTTCCATTGTCCACACTATGATTAAAGTAAGCTCTCATAATCACAGATTTCACTCTCCCTGATTAAAATCCTTCTCTGGCTTTGTGTCTCCTACAAAATAAAGGCCAAATTTCTTAGCACGACATGTAAGGTCCTTTATGGTCTGATTGATGCCTGCCTGTCTAGCTTCGTCCCCTGAATTTTGTCCCTTACAGGCCAGGGTCCAGCACACTGAACTTACAGTGCTGAGCACATCAGGGTATTTCATGTCTTTGTGCTGATGGTGCTCAGTGTCCAGGGGGATTTTGAGGAGGACTGCTATTTATCAGATACAGAATCCATCTTTCTTTTTACAGACATTGATATTATGGACTACCATGGGGGTAACTGATGACTGAAATGGCATATCTTGGAGTCTTCAGGCCCATGTGCTTAAGATTGTAAGGAAGAAGACTGCAAATATGTTACTTTTGCTTTATTGGAAATTACCAGTTCTGTTTACTTGAGGTGGTAGGGTCAAGGCTTAGGTATGAAAGAGGAGAGAGAGAGAGGGAGCTGTTTTTCTTGCTGTTGCTATTAGGAATATTTCCTGGGACTAAGAGAACAACAACAGCAACAACACCAGAAGGCCTGTCGAAAGAAGCTTCTCATATGTGCTCCTTTTCAGTTAAACATCGGAAGCCTAGATGACTAACTTAAATACCCTGAGAGAAAAGGCGCATACACATTCAGTACCTTCCTCACTTTCAGTAACTAAAAACCTTCCATTCCCTCAACCATAACCACAACTAACACTGCAAACACGGGAGCCTCCATGGTACCAGGTTGGACAGAAACCAGTTCTCTCTGAGTCCATCCATGGAAATCTGGCGGTCAGACACACATTAGGAATGGTTATCTGGATCGGCCCCACCAAACCACCCAGCACATAAGTGCAAGGAGGAAGAAAAGGCAGGAAAGGGTTAGAAATTGTGTCAGGTGAAGTCCTGGGGATGCCTGACTAGGAAAGAAGAGACTTGGGTCTTCTTTAAGTTTCTTCTGTCCTCAGAGAACCGAATTATTTTTATCTTGGATCAACTTGATTGATGGAAACAAAAAGAATTTCCATAAGATTTACATCAAGGAGAGGTGAGGAACTCTTTGTTTAGGAGTAAATCTAATCCTGCTACTTATAATTCTGATTGCTGCAGGTGGATGCATGCTTTTGGGAAGGCTACCACAGTGGAAAGACCAGATATCTGGAAAATCATGAGCCCTTGGCATAGGTGGTCTCCTCTTTGGAATGTATAATTAACCACATTCAATTTTTCAGGACACAGCCTCGTCCATGAGATTGTCTGCTTGTCATCAGTCATATCTGAACACAAAACAACACTCACTGTGCATCACTGTCTTGATGCGTCCATGTTGTGCATGCTTCCTGTGCATAGTCAACAAATATTTACTCAGCACCTACTCTGTTCCAGGTTTCAGGGCATGTTCTGAATATGTAGTAGTAAGGAAGAGCAGTCTACCTTTTAAAAGAACTTGCACATTCCAGGTGAAGCAGATGAGTGAGAAGTCCACTAAATGTAGATAGATATGACAAAAGAAGCTCAGAGCATTTTGGGAGACTAAGGTGGGACACATGCCCTAGTGAAAAGGGCCCAAAGGGGTTTTTCATTGAGAGTGATGGCTTTGTTGAGAATAGTGTCAGTGATAAGCCAAAACAAACAAACAAACAGAAAACAACCAAACCCTTTGCCACCAAGTAGATCACAACTCATAGCAATACTATCGGACAGAGTAGAACTGCCCTATAGGGTTCCCAGGGAGTGGCTGGTGGATTTGAACTGCTGACCTTTTGGTTGGTAGCTGAGCTCTTAACCATTGCATCACCAGGACTCCAATGTCGGCATAAGATAGGTAAAAATAGCAAGAAGAAGGTCTATCAGAGGTATAGTGAATAAATGCACTGAGCAGAAGGAAAAAAAAAAAAAAGGCCTGTGAGAAAAATTACAAGGACCTTGATATTACAACAGCATGCAGTTTAGTCATGGAGTAACAAGGAATGAAGCCGGAGGGGAAGGAAGGGCTGTATAATGGACCTGACACTTCAAGCATGCAAGTGACATAAATTTGACTTTTAATGGATCACTCTGACTGCAAAGCGGAAGCTGGTTTTCAATAAAATAAGACTGGGGAAGAGAGATGAGTTAGGAAGCTATGTTAATAATCTGTGCCAGAGATGAGGATGGTCTGAACTAGGGCCAGGCTAGTTAGCATAGAAGGGATGAAATGAATTTCAGAAATGCTTATGATGCCAAACTGATAGACTAAATATTTGATTGGATAAGTGGAGCGTAGTATAGGAAAAAAGAGTCAAAATAACTGAAGTCATTGAGTGTTGGAGGTATACAAGGTAGAGAATACTGGAGATGTTTGTCATTTGTAGGAAAGAGAATCAGTTGATAACTGGAGGACATATGGACAGAGATTTCAGCAGGCAAAGGTATACTTAAATCTGAAGTGGTCTCTGGAATGCAAATGGAGATGTAGGAGTTAACAACAGATTTGTGGCTGTTAAATTAAAAGAGTGGTTGGGATCATAACCAGAGAATGCATAAGGTGGAAAGAGTCATGGGCCTGGGAACTATTTGACATTTGGAGGAAGAAATTCAAACCATGAGGAACAAGGACCAGGCACAGGTTGAGGAGAATCAGGAAAATAGACGTCATGGAAACCAACAAGTAGCGAGTTTAAAGAAAGACGGATTGGTTGACAATGTGAAATTCAGAAGAACAGAAGTCCAGGAAGATAAAAACTGGGAAATACTCATTTAATTTGATGGTTAGAAAGATGTAGTAGAACTTAGAAGGAATATTTTTAGTAGAATTGTGGGACTGAAGCCAGGTTGCTATGGCTTGTTTTGAAATTTGAGTATTTATCTCCCTAAGACACCTATGCTATATTGATTAGGTTGAGCAAAGCTGACATTTTTGCAATAAGAAGACTTTCAGTCCTTAAGGATGTTATTCCCACACCCATTTAGTCTTATTTTTAGATATAAATTTTTATTAAGGTGTAATTTCAAATTTCTCTTTCTTTTACGTAGCCTTTCTCCTCCTGGCCCCAGTCCCTGGCATACTCTGTTCAGTTTTCTGTCCCTAGAGTTTTGCATCTTCCACAATGTTATATAAATGGAACTTGACATTATGTAGTGTTTTGGAATTGGCTTCTTTCACTTAGTGCGTTTTGCAGTTTAGGTCTAAATTTCAATTTACAGGGGAAAGTAGGAGAACAAATTAAGTAACGTCAAAATAACCAATCCAACATACCCAGAAGGGGGGATATTTGAGAGAAAACTGGTCGGGTCTTACCAACAACCAAATATCAGGAAAATAAAGAGGGTGGTGTTGGAGACTGTTCTAGATTTAAAGAGCGTTATTAGATAGAAAAAGTATAGTAGGTAATTGATTTTGAGAAAAATGAAGAAATTTGAAGTTATTCCACTATTGGATAATATTAAGTACTTATTATTAATTTTGTTATGTGTCATGAAGTCCGTGGGTGGTGCAAAAAGTTTGTGTGGCACTACTCACCTGAAAGGTTTGTGGTTCGAACCCAGGGAGAGGCATCTTGGAAGACAGGCCTAGCAATCTACCTCTTAAAGGAACAGCTCTACTGTGCACACATGGGTCACCATAAATTGGAATGAACTCGACTGGCAAGTAACAATAACAAGTTTATTGGAGAGCCGCCAGCAACCTTCGTGTAACTAGTACATGATTTGCAAAGATTTAATTTCTACAAGTGCTTCAGGCGCTCACATTTTTGATAGGAATGAACAATCTTCCCTTTGATTCTTTGCTTTGTATAACCAGAGATAATCATTTTTGTCTCTAGGGTTGTAAATGTTCATTACTAATTCTTTTCTTAAGAAAATCAACCCCCCACACTATATTCCACCATACTTTATTTATAAACCCAATAACTTATCAGATGACTTTGGAATCCAATACAAATGCCTGAATTAGGAACCCCAAAGGAGGCAAGGCAAGTCTAAAGTTGATAAATATGTTTTATGTCTTATATTCCTGAATTATTTCCTGTATCCAGAGCAGATGCTGCTTCTAATTCCTAGAATTTCTATATGAAATAGCATGTTGTATGAGTACCTCACATGTTCCAAAGACATCCCTGTACCTTCTGGCACTTCTGAAAAGAGTCACTTTCCTAATCGCAAACAAAATTAGTAGCCTGTTGAAATTAGTTCTGTGTCTGCTAGTGTTATAGAGAAATAGCTGGCCCCATGCTGTCTTTCCTGGATAACATGAAAGAGAACAGAGCTCTGTGGTTTCTATCTTCAATTTGCCAGGCTAAGTTACACTTGTTCTTAAGGAATTCCTCTCATATACAGTCAAAAGAAAATATTTTATTTTTCTAGTCCACTAACATACTCCAGTTGAGAACTACTGTAATTGTTGTATTGAAGGTCTTTCAGAGAAAGGCATAGGCACTGAATGCCCGTACAGGAAACTTGGGAGGTGTATTCTTACTGGAAAGAATGTGTAGGCATTGAGGATGTTTTCGAGTTTGTGCCTTCTAAACTGCTTTAGAACCTGCCAATGCCTCACAGTTTATCTGAACATGTATCCGAACATTTGTGTGACTGCTGGTTAATTATTATGGATAATTGTTTTTATACCTTGCCAATAATCCTTTAGAAGTCAGTATGTAATGTGTATTATGCTACGTATTTAGGTACATATTCTCATTCAGTTTTTTTATACCAACCTTTTGAGGTGATATTATTACCGTTTCTAATTTAGAGCTGATGAAAATAGTCTCTAGGCAGGTTAACAAATTAGTGGCGTATAACACTAAATAGCAGAGAGGAAGACAACTGGATTGAATTATGTAGGGGAAATAAGTGCCAAGAATTTTGGAAGTATGAATGCAAAAGCTTCTTAGTGGATGCAGCCGACATATGAACTGTTGTTTTAAGAAAATGGGAGAAAAAGACTTTGGGTTTCTGATAGGCCGCAGTGGCTGATGGTAATAAGGGCCGTAGATACAGGTCAGTATGTAAATCTGCACTACATGAAGCCATAGGGAAAGCCCCAGCGTGTGACTCTAATGGCCTAGATATCTGAAAGATGACACTGGTCTTGTTAAAGCCTATTAGTGCTCAAGAAAAGAGGCCTAATAACTAAAGGCCGTCGAAAAGGGTGAAATGTATTAAAATTAAAAATTTTTGGTGAGGAGTAAATGTGTTCAGATCAGACTTGGTAAAGCATAGTTTTTGCATCCCAGGTACAAAACTGGATGCTGAGCAGGAGGGTGAACAGGGAGGCAAATTTTATGTACAAGGAACCTGGGGTTTGGGGATTTGTGGGAAGTCAACCACTCTGCCAGCTTTTAGTTGGAGAACTCCCATATTCCTCACCTGCCACATGACACTGGCTCCATCTTCTAAGACAAAGTCTCAAGTGAATCACTGGGCAGTTGCCCAGGTGAGGAGGATGGTGGATGAGGAAGTTTTGTGATAATCAGCATGAGTGTGGTAAGTGATTTTTGGAATTGCATGCAGATGGCATTTTTGTTGAGAAATCAGTGCATCATTCCACTTCCCCTTGTAACGTGGTGGCTAGCCCTTATAAAAGGACACTCCACCACCCTGCTGCCATCCTACTGACACTCAGTTGGGGACCAGCTTTAAGACTGTGGTGAGTACAATACTTCCAAGGCATTGTTGGGCAATTGGACAGTATAAGGATTTTAACTGGTGGTAGAAAGGACTTTTGTTTTAGAAAATAATGCTTTAGGCTTTGTGGAAACCTAGACGATGAATTTTGTGGAGGGCAGGTATAATTATATGATAATTTGGCTTCTCTTGGTGAGCTTTGTTGACGTTCATATGGGAAATGGCGTTAAAGGGATAGTCTTACAGGAAGAAGAATAAGGAATAAGAAATGAAGTCCCGTCCCACATTTCAGTTTGTTTCCAAAGACTTGCTTCTCTGGGTACTAGCCCTTAGAACTTCACTTGAATATTTGCAGTTCTTCCTGAAGAACCCATGGCACGATCAGTTTGACTTTCAGTCAGGGTCTCCTGGCAGATGATGTTGGTAGCAATTTGTTTTGGGATTGCTCAGAAGTTTAGCACGTTGGGTATCCTTTCTCTAGATAACATTTAAATTCAGCCCTACCTAGTGCTACCTCAATATAGGATATACTTTTGTTTTTAGAAACGGCAGAGTGAGAAAAATGCCAAAAAAGAATAAGAGATGATGGGAAGTCTCTTAGTTTCCTGGTCTGCAGTAACAGAAACAACACAAATAGGTAGCTTTAAAGAACAGGAATTTATATCCTTGCAGTTCTGGAGGCTAACAGTCCAAGTCAGGGTCTCGGTGCTGTTGATTGCTCCCTTGTTTGTAGGCCTGAGTGTTCCTTGGTTGCTTGACTTGTAGATGATCCTCACGTGATGTCTGTCTTCCCCTGTGTATGCATCTCTGTGTCTAATCTGGTCTTTTATATAAATCAGAAGTGATTAGATTTGGAAGCCACTCCACTCAGGTATGCTTTGATTAACATGACAAAGAAAACTCTATTTCTAAATGGGATTACAACCACAGGCATAACCCCTAGCGGTTGAGTGGATTCAAACTTCCAGTGACATATAGAGAAGAAAAGAATTGCCTGACAGAGTTTGCAAGGAGCCCCTGTGGATTTGAACTGCCCACCTTTGGGTTAGTGGCTGTAGCTCTTATCCACCACGCCACCAGGGTTTTCACCATAGGTATAGGAGTGAGACTTCCAACACATATTTTTGGGAAACACAATTCAATCCATAGCAGGAAACGATGCTAAAAGGGAAGAGGGGAAAACTACACAGTTATGAAGATTTTGTTGGGGACTAGACGAATATTGACTGAACTCATTTAAAGGATACTGTCTTGCTTAGCCAGCAAGAGTGTCACTACAGTAAACACTGTCATGCGTTTATTTTGCAGATTCCCAGAGACTCAGGAAAGATGTCTTACTATCAGCAGCAGTGCAAGCAGCCCTGCCTGCCAATTCCTGTGGTGTGCCCACCTAAGTGCCCTGTGAAATGCCCACCTGTGTGTTGCCCTCCTCCACCATGCCCACCTGTGTGTTGCCCTCCTCCGCCATGCCCACCTGTGTGTTGCCCTCCTCCACCATGCCAACAGAAATGCCCTCCTGTGCTGCCATGCCAAACATGCCAGCAGAAGTGTGTACCCAAATTCAAGTAACAACACCAGAGTTCATCAGAATCATGAAATGATGTGATCCAGCGGCTCTTCCCAGTCTCTGGACTCCTTCTTCCTCCCTCAGCCATGGTGACAGACTGCATCTTCCCTAACCTTCCTTCTGAGACAAGAGCTGACAGAGAAAAGGCTTACATCCTGAAGTTGAGACCATATTATCGGAAAATGATTAACATGTTCAAGGTCTACATTCTTGCACTGAAGCTTTGCCTGATTTCTCTTTGGCATCTGTTATCTAATTTAGGCAGTGATCTCAATCCTGGAAACAGTTTGTCCTGTTTCTGCTTCTTCAATAAAGTACATGTTTCATGGTTGAGCCTACATTGCTTTTGTTTTTATTTTGCATTTTTACACTCTTCCTTCAACTACATCAGATGAATGTCCATCAGACGAATTGAAGTCTTAGATTCAGGCTTTCCCATCACTCAATTCAATCTTGCTTGAGATGTGTCTTTTGGATTGTGTATATCAAATAAGTATTTTAATGGTTTTAAACCTTTTTCAACAACATCCTAGCCTGTGTGACCCTAATAAGTTATTTCAACTACCTCAGGTATCATTTCCTCCTCTTTAAAATGTCGAAAAGAATGTCTTCAGCTTAATATACAGGTAGAGATTAAGTAACTGATCCACAAATGTTTTCTGATTGCCTATTATGTGCCAGGCAATATGCTACATGCTGAAGATACAGGTACTGGTGACGAAACAGAGTCCTTGTCATTAAGTAGAAGAAATTAGAGCTCTGCAGAGGGGCATGGAGGAGAGTTGAGAGTGATACACATGAGGTGTACTTGAGAGAAGATTGTTTAGAAAGGTTCTTCCACAGTGACATTTTGGGCAGAGACATGAATGAACAGAAGTGTGAGCCATGGGTATATCTAGGATAGATTGTTCCAATAAGAGGAAATAGCAAAGTCCAAGGCAGAGAAATATAGCAGCAAAAAAACAGCAACGAAGATGAGAGTGTCAGCAAATGAGGTTAGAGACGTTGGGCCTATAGGACATAGTAATAATTTTGGTATTCATCCAAGGTTTGACAGCTATATTATACTGATGGTCACATGCCTAAATTTTTATAATAATACTCTAATATCATATGTATTTTTTGTGTGTATAACATTTTGAGTAAAAATACAGGTTTGTTCAAAGCTATTACCAAAAGAGATGAAAAGAACTGACGAATAAGTTAAAACTCTAACAAAATAAAACCTTATTCTAAAGTCTGATCAAATGGAAAGTAAGTCTAGTTGTTTTCCTATCTTAAAGGGAAATCAAATCTATTGATTTTCATCATATTAAAGCCAGCATTTCTGTATAGGGAATTCTGTACTTGTTGTGATCGAAACTCTAACAAGAGTGTTGAAGCGTAGTCTTTATACAAGGCTGCGTGGAATAACTCCAAGTGGTTGTTGTTAATAGTAAACTCTTGAAAAGGACTCTAGTCTAATATTTTTGACAGAAGGTTGATAAATTAGAGCTTTCATGGTTAATAACTCTAAATTGGGTACTCATGTACGTAAACCCAAAGTAAAGAAAGAGAATATTAACAACCCTTCAAAAGACCCTGCATTTCCTTCACCACTAGAGGTAACCACTATCCTGACTCTTAATGTAATCACTTTGTTGCTTTTCTTTCTGTTTTGTTTTTTTTTTTGTGTGTATATATTTTACACCAATACATCCAAAGACAAAGTGTTGAGTCGATTCCGATTCATAGTGGCTCTACTGGACAGAGTAGATCTGCCCCATAGAGTTTCTAAGAAGCACCTGGTGGATTCAAACTGCTGACCTTTTTGTTAGGAGATGTAGCGCATAACCACGAATTTGTGTGGTGAAAAACAGGTGAAGTTGTGCGATACAGATTAATAAGTAAACTCATTGTAGCCCGTGTGTACCTAGTATAATGGCTAATCCGACCCTGATTCATGCCCCTGCTTTTCTTGCTCTGCTGTACTAAGCTTCTCATGTACTCCTGATATAGGATGAAGGGACAGCTCTGTCAAGGCACAAGTGCAGTGGAGCTTGGAGGCAGCAATTCCCAGACTGGCTTTTATAAATAGATACAGCTACAAAAATACAGCCTAGGCACTGCATCTAGTCCTCTGAACTAAGGAGTCCTCCTGTGAATAAGAATTTTTCCAACAACACTATGGTGACTGTAGGGTAGTGCTATTCATCTATATGCAAACCTTCCCTAATGGAATCAGCTTTGCTCTTCCACAAAGCATGCTGGGGCTGAATTTGGGATGGACTTGGGCTAAGGTATAAGGCCAGGAGGGACATGACTGGGCCAGCGGCCAAGGCGGAAGAATACCTTAGCAACAAGAAGGAAAATATCTGGGCCTTGGCCTGAAGTCCCTGGGAACACTGACTGCCCAAGGACATGGGAGAAAACGATGAGCCTTGGTCCCAGCTGGAATGATATATCAGCTTGGGTCCCTTGCTAGGTGGTTGAGGAAAATACTCCAGCCAGCCGCCACTGGAGAAAGCAGCTGCTTGCCTGTGTAAGTAATTTTCTCTGAATAGACCTATGAATCTGGAAAGGGCTAAGTGTCAGTTCTTTGGATTATCTGGCAGGATGCACAGTGAGGGTCTTCCCTTGCTGAGGCTGTCCCCCAACAGTGACCAATCAACAGACTAACACTCTGATTTCCCAGTTGGTGGGAAGGGCCGTGTCTTTTGGTTGATGTTACTTGTTGTGTTAGATAAAGTCTCCTAGTAAGATTATTTGTTGACAGGTAAGGTAAAGCAGATTCCTCTTTTACCAAGTCACTGCTCAGAGCTACAAGATGGTGATTTGGAATATAGCTTTTCCTTTACTCACAGGATCATGGAACTATTTGTGCTCAGCTTGAAGTATTCTGTTGAATATGTCCTGGGAAACATTAGGCCAATGTAGTTTTTAAAATATACATATCATCCTTAGCAAACAAGAGTTGGATAGGACGTAATTTTTGTTGAAGCTTCTTAATTTTTTCTTTTTTTAATATTATGTTAGAGGAAATAGCTCTTGGTCCACATGACAATGGAATAGGTAAAATAGGAAAAACATTATTATAATTTGTAATTATCTATTTGTCGGTTTATATTATTTTGGCGTATATCTGCCATGAGAACGTGTGATCCCTGAGGACAGGAATCCTTCTTTACTTTTCCTCCATTGCCACGACCAGCATCTGAACAAGTGTCTAACGAATAGTAAACCCCAAAAATGATGGGTTGAGGAGATGGCATGATCCAGATCTTCTATTTTCAATTCCGGCTATCTAAGAGTAATAAATTATTCTGTTAGTAGCACAGTAGCAGCCAAAGTCCACTGTCGATCTCTCATTGCTAAACAGTTATGAAACCAAATTACATGGTATTAACATCCACATAACTGACTCTAATTTTCAAATTTACCCTACATAGCTCATGTTTTTTCTTTTCTCTTTCTGTAAAAGATGGTCACTTGTTTTTTTCTTCACATCACTGGCTGTAGTAAGGCCTGCCACGGTTATTAAGGTTCTGTATATCTCATATAAGCAGCCCTGGCGGTGAAATGATTAGGTGCTGGGCTACTAATCAAAAGGTGAGCATCTTAGATGGCCACTTGCTAGCATTTAAGACCCCAGATGCCTCTTTCCAAGGTGGGATGCAGAATGTTTTCTTAATAGATTTCATTATGCCAATTGAAACCATGGTCCCCAAGCCCCCACACCTGCTACGCTGGCCTTACAAGCATTCAGTTTATTCCGGAAACTTCTTTGCTTTTGGGTCAGTTGTGCTGACCTCTCCTGTATTGTGTGTTAGCTTTCCGTCACCTAAAGTAGTTCTCATCTACTATCTAATTAGTGAAAACCCCTCTCCAGCCCTCCTTCCCTCCCACCTCTCGTAACCATCAAAGAATATTTTCTTCTGTGTTTAAACTATTTCTTGAGCTCTTCTAATAGTGATCTTATACAATATTTGTCTTTTTGCAACTGACTAATTTTACTCAGCATAATGCCTTCCAGATTCCTCCATGTTAATTGAAATGTTTCACAGATTTATCACTGTTCTTTATCGATGTGTAGTAATCCATTGTGTGAATATACCATAATTTATTTGTCCATTCATCCATTGATGGAAACCCTTGGTTGCTTCCATCTTTTTGCTATTGTAACAGTGCTGCAATTGGTCTCAACCCACCTGGATCAAAGTAGAATGAAGAACACCAAGGACAAAAGGTAATTACAAGCCCAAGAGACAGAAAGAGCCACATAAACCAGAGACTACATCAGCCTGAGACCAGAATAGCTAGATGGTGCCCGGCCACAACAGATGACTACCCTGACAGGGAACACAACAGAGAACCCCTGAGGGAGCAGAAAAGCAGTGGGATGAAGACCCCAAATTCTTGTAAAAAGACCAGACTTCATGGTCTGACTGAGACTAGAAGGACCCCTGTGATCATGGCCCCCAGACCTTCTGTTGGCCCAGGACAGGAACCATTCCCAAAGCCAACTCTTCAGACAGGGATCGGACTGGACAATGGGTTGGAGAGGGATGCTGGTGATGAGTGAGCTTCTTAGATCAGGTGGGCACTTGAGACTCTGTTTGCATCTCCTCCCTGGCGGGGGGATGAGAGGGTAAAGGGGATTAGAAGCTGGTGATACGGACACAAAATGAGAGAGTGGAGGGAGGGAGCGGGCTGTCTCATTATGGGGAGAGTAATTGCTAGTATGTAGCAAGGTGTAGGAAACCCTGGTTGCATAGTGGTTAAGTGCTACACCTGCTAACCAAAGCGTCAGCAGTTGGAATCCACCAGGCGCTCCTTGGAAACTCTGTGGGGCAGTTCTAATCTGTCCTATACAGTCGCTATGAGTCAGAATTTACTCGAGGGCACTGGGTTCGGTTTTTTTTTTTTTTTTTAGCAAGGTGTGTATAAGTTTTCTTGTGAGAGACTGACTTGATTTCTAAACTTTTACTTAAAGCACAATAAAAATTAAAAAAAAAAAAGGTGGGCAGTTTTAACCCACTGGCCCCTCTGTAGGAGAAATGGCAGTGTACTTTCGTAACAATTGCAGACTTGGAAAGCTCAAGGGCAGTTCTATTCTTTCCTATGGTGCTGCTATGCATTGGAGTCAAACCTTAAGGGTAGTTCTGCTCTGTCCTATGGTGCCAATATGAGTTCGAATCAAATTGACAGCAACGAATATCTCATATACGTTTGAAGACCTGGATAGTGGTGTTGTTAGAGTCAACATAGATTGTGTCAGTGTCCAATTTTACTAGATATTCCATGGTCTGGGACTCTGATCTATTCTTGCCATTCCCACTTATGCTGCCTTTGTTTGTCTTCGTCAGTTCTCAGATGGGTTTTGAGGCTAGGCCTCTAACCTCTTTCTGCCTCCAGCCTCACCTTTTCCATTGTCCACACTATGATTAAAGTAAGCTCTCATAATCACAGATTTCACTCTCCCTGATTAAAATCTTTCTCTGTCTTTGTGTCTCCTACAAAATAAAGGCCAAATTTCTTAGCACGACGTGTAAGGTCCTTTATGGTCTGATTGATGCCTGCCTGTCTAGCTTCGTCCCCTGAATTTTGTCCTTTTCAGGCTAGGGTTCCCCACGTGTCTGTCAGTTTGTCGTACTGTGGGGGCTTGTGTGTTGCTGTGATGCTGGGAGCAATGCCACTGGTGTTCACATACCAGCAGGGTCACCCACAGAGGACAGGTTTCAGCTGACCGTCTAGACCAAGACAGACTAGGAAGAAGGACCTGGCAGTCTACTTCTGAAACCCATTAGCCAGCAAAAACCTTATTAATAGCAGCGGAACATTGTCTGATACAGTACTGGAAGATGAGCCCCCAGGTTGGAAGGCACTCAAAAGATGACTGGGGAAGAGCTACCTCCTCAAAGTGGAGTCGACCTTAATGATGTGGATGGAGTAAAGCTTCCAGGTCCTTCATCTGCTGATGTGGCATGACTCAAAATGAGAAGAAACAGCTACAAACATCCATTAATAATCAGAACCTGAAATGTACCAAGTATGAATCTAGGAACATTAGAAATCGTCAAAACTGAAATGGAATGCATAAACATCGATATCCTAGGCATTAGTGAGTTGAAATAGACTGCTATTGGCCATTTTGAATCAGACAATCATATAGTCTACTATGCTGGGAATGACAACTTGAAGAGGAATGGCGTTGCATTCTTTGTCAAAAAGAACATTTCAAGATTTATCCTGAAGTACAACATGTCAGTGATAGGATAATATCCACATGCCTGCAAGGAAGACTAGTTAATACAATTATCATTCAAATTTATGCACCAACTACTAGGGCCAAAGATGAAGAAATAGAAGATTTTTTACAAGCTGCTTCAGTCTAAAATTGATCAAACGTGCAATCAAGATGCATTGATAATTGGCGATTGGAATGCAAAAGTTGGAAACAAAGAAGAAGGATCAGTAGTTGGAAAATACGGCCTTGGTGATAGAAACAATGCCGGAGATAGAATGATAGAATTTTGCAAGACCAACGGCTTCTTCATTGAAAATACCTTCTTCCACCAACATAAATGGCGACTATACACACGGATCTCACCAGATGGAAATTGACTACATCTGTTGAAAGAGACGATGGAAAGGCTCATTATCATCAGTCAGAACAAGGCCAGGGGCCGACTGTGGAACAGACCATCAATTGCTTATATGCGAGTTCAAGCTGAAACTGAAGAAAATCAGAGCAAGTCCACGAGAGCCAAAATATGACATTGAGTATATCCCACCTGAATTTAGAGACCATCTGAAGAATAGATTTGATGCATTGAACACTAGTGACTGCAGACTAGACAAGTTGTGGAATGACATCAAGGACTTCATCCATGAAGAAAGCAAGAGGTGACTGAAAAGACAAGAAAGAAAGAAAAGACCAAGATGGATGTCAGAGGAGACTCTGAAACTTGCTCTTGAGCATTGAACAGCTAAAGCAAAAGGAAGAATTGATGAAGTAAAAGAATTGAACAGAAGATTTCAAAGGGCCTCTTGAGAAGACAAAGTAAAGTATTATCACGACATGTGCAAAGAGCTGGAGATGGAAAACCAAAAGGGAAGAACATGCTCGGCGTTTCTCACGCTGAAAGAACTGAAGAAAAAATTCAAGCCTCGAGTTGCAATAGCGAAGGATGCCATGGGGAAAATATTAAATGATGAAGGAAGCATCAAAAGAAGATGGAAGGAATACACAGAGTCGTTATACCAAAAAGAACTAATCGATATTCAACCATTTCAAGAGGTGGCATATGATCAGGAACCGATGGTACTGAAGGAAGAAGTCCAAGCTGCTCTGAAGGCATTGGCGAAAAACAAGGCTCCAGGAATTGATGGAATATCCATTGAGATGTTTCAGTAAACGGATGCAGCACTGGAGGTGCTCACTCGTCTATGCCAAGAAATATGGAGGACAGCTTCCTGGCCAACTGACTGGAAGAGATCCATATTTATGCCTATTCTCAAGAAAGGTGGCCCAACCAAATGTGGAAATTATAGAACAATATCGTTAATATCACAAGCAAGCAAAATTTTGCTGAAGATCATTCAAAAATGGCTGCAGCAGTATATCGACATGGAACCTCCAGAAATTCAGGCTGGTTTCAGAAGAGGACATGGAACCGGGGATATCATTGCTGATTTCAGATGGATCCTGGCTGAAAGCAGAGAATACCAGAAGGATGTTTACCTGTGCTTTATTGACTATGCAAAGGCATTCGACTGTGTGGATCAAAACAAACCATGGATAACATTGCAAAGAATGGGAATTCCAGAACGCTTAATTGTGCTCATGAGGAACATTTACATGGACGAAGAGGCAGTTGTTGGACAGAACAAGGGCATACTGATTGGTTTAAAGTCAGGAAAGCTGTGCATCAGGGTTGTATTCTTTCACCATACCTATTTAATCTTTATGTTAAACAAATAATATGAGAACCTGGACTATATGAAGAAGAACAGGGCATCAGGATTGGAGGAAGACTCATTAACAACCTATGTTATAAAGATGACACAACCTTGCTTGCTGAAAGTGAAGAGGACTTGAAGCACTTACTAATGAAGATCAAAGACCACAGCCTTCAGTATGGATTACACCTCAACATAAAGAAAACAAAAATCCTCACAACTGGACCAATGAGCAACATCATGATCAATGGAGAAAGGATGGATGTTGTCAGGGATTTCATTTTACTTGGATCCACAATCAACACCCATGGAAGCAGCAGTCAAGAAATCAAAAGACACATTGCATTGGGCAAACCTGCTGCAAAGGACCTCTTCAAAGTGTCGAAGAGCACAGATGAACCCTGAAGACTAAAGTGCGTCTGACCCAAGCCATGGTTTTTCAATCGCGTCATATGCATGTGAAAGCTGAACAATGAATAAGAAGACCGAAGAAGAGATGATGCCTTTGAATTGTGGTGTTGGCAAAGAATATTGAATATACCATGGACTGCCAATAGAACGAACAAATCTGACTTGGAAGAAGTGCGGCCAGAATGCTCCTTAGAAGCAAGGATGGCGAGACTGCATCTTACATAATTTGGACATGTTGTCAGGAGGGATAAGTCCCTGGAGAAGGACATCATGCTTGGCAGAGTACAGGGTCAGCGGAAAAGAGGAAGACCCTCAACGAGGTGGATTGACACGGTGGCCGCAACAATAAGCTCAAGCATAGAAATGATTGTAAGGATGGCTCAAGACTGGGCAGTGTTTCTTTCTGTTGTGCATAGGGTCGCTATGAGTTGGAACTGACTCGATGGCACCTAACAACAACAACAACAACAACAGGCCAGTGCCCAGCACACTGAACTTACAGTGGTGAGCACATCAGGATATTTTCATGTCTTTATGCTGATGGTGGTCAGTGCCCAGGGAAATTTTGAGGAGGACTGTTATTTTATCAGACACAGAATCCATCTTTGTTCTTACAGACATTGATATTGTGGGCTACCATGGCGATGACTGATGACTGAAATGATATATCTCTTCTTGGAGTCTTCAGCCCCATGAGCTGGATATTGTAAGGAGGAAGATAGCAAATGTGTTACTTCTGCTTTTTGGGGAAGTACCAGTTCTGTTTACTTGAGGTGGCAGGGTCAGGGCTTAGGTATCAAAGAAGAAGAGAGAAGGTGCAGTTTTTCTTGCCGTTCCTATTAGGAATCTTTCTTGGGACTAAGAGAACAACAATAGAAGGCTTGTAGAAACAAGTTTTCACATGTCCTCTTTTTCAGTTAAACCTCAGAAGTTTAGATGACTAACTTAAATACCCAGAGAGTGGAGGCCCATACACATCCAATACCTTCTTTACCCTCAATGACTAAAAACCTTCCATTCCCTCAGCCATAACCACAACTAACACTGCAACCACAGGAGCATCCGTGGTACCAAGTTGGACAACAATCAGGGCTCAGACACATATTAGGAATGATTCTTTGGATCTGCCCTACCAAACCACCCAGCACATAGGTGCAAGGAGGAACAAAAGGCAGGAAAGGGGTCAGAAATTGTGTCATGTGAAGCCCTGGGAATGGCTGACTAGGAAAGAAGAGGCTTGGGTCTTCTTTAAGTTTCTCCTGTCCTCAGAGGACCCAATTATTTTTATCTTGGATGAACTTGATTGATGGAAACAAAAAGAATTTCCGTAAGATTTACATCAAGGAGAGATGAGGAGATCTTTGTGTAGGAGTAAATCTAATTCTGCTACTTGTAATTCCGATTGCTACAGGGGATGCATGTTTCTGGGAGAGCTAACACAGTGGAAAGACTAGATATGTGGCAAATCATGGGCCCTTGGCATAGGTGGTCTCCTATTTGGAATGTATAACCAACCACATTCAATTTTTCAGCACACAGCCTCTTGCATGAGATTGTTTGTCTGCTTGTCGTCAGTCATGCTTGAACACAAAGCAACACTCACTCTGTGCATCATTCTCTTGATGCTTCCACGCTGCGCCAGTCTTCCTGTGCATATTCAACAAATACTTACTCAACATCTACTCCGTTCCAGTTTTCAGGCCATGTCCTGAATGTATAATAGGGAAGAACAGTCTCAGTTTTTAAAGAACTTGCACATTCCAGGTGAAGCAGATGAGTGGTAAGTCCACTAAATGTAGATGGATATGACAAAAGAAACTCTCTGTTTTGGGGGACTCAGGCGGGACACATGCCTTAGTGGATGAGTTCCAAAAGGCTTTTCATT
The DNA here is from genome assembly GCF_024166365.1 of Elephas maximus indicus. Classification (NCBI taxonomy): domain Eukaryota; kingdom Metazoa; phylum Chordata; class Mammalia; order Proboscidea; family Elephantidae; genus Elephas; species Elephas maximus. Next base: position 188,564,751 of record NC_064821.1, on the reverse strand, counting down.
GAGGGTGATGCTTTGTTGAGAATAGTGTCAGCATTAAAAACAAAAAAAAAACCCAAAAGCTAACGCTTTGCCATCAAGTAGATTCCAACTGATAGCGACACTACAGGACAGAGTAGAACTGCCCTGTAGGGTTTCCAAGGAGCGGCTGGTTCATTTGAGCTGTTGACCTTTGGTTAGCAGCTGAGCTCTTAACCACTGCATCACCAGGGCTCCAATGTCAGCATTAGCCAGGTAAAAATAGCAAGAAGAAGGTATATCGCAGGCATAGTGAATAAATGCACTGAGCAGAAGAAAAAAAATGGCTCGTGAGAAAAATTACAAGGAGCCCTGATATTACAACAGCATACAGTTCAAGGCATGGAGTAGCAAGGTATGAACGTGGAGGTGAAGAAATGTCTGTATAATGGACCTGACACTTTAAGCATGCAAGTGATATAGATTGCACTTTAAATGGATCACTCTGGCTGCAGTGCAGAAGCTGGCTTTGAATCAAGCAATAATGGGGAAGAGAATTTAGGAAGCTATGGTAATAACCAGGGCCTGAGATGAGGATGTCCTGAACTAGGCTGGGCTAGTTAGCATAGCAGACAGGAAATGAATTTCAGAAATGTTTATGATGTCAAACTGGTAGCCTAGATATTTGATTGGATAAATGGGGCATAGTATAGGAAAAAAAGAGTCAAAATAACTGAAGTCATTGAGTGGCTGGAGGTGCACAAGATAGAGAACACTGGAGATGTTTCTCATTTGTAGGAAAGAGAGTCAGTTGATAATTGGAGGACATATGGATAGAGATTTCAGCAGGCAAAGGCATACTTAAATCTGAAGTGATCTCTGGAATGCAAATGGAGATGTAGGAGTTAACAACAGATTTGTGGCTGTTAAATTAAAAGAGTGGTTGGGATCATAACCAGAGAATGCATAAGGTGGAAAGAGTCATGGGCCTGGGAACTATTTGACATTTGGAGGAAGATGTTCAAACCATGGGGAACAAGGACCAGGCACAGGTTGAGGAGAATCAGGGAAATAGACATCATGGAAACCAAAAAGTAGGGAGTTTAAAGAAAGACAGATTGGTTGACATTGTGAAATTCAGAAGAAGAGAAGCCCAGGAAGATAAAAACTGGGAAATACTCATTTAGTTTGATGGTTAGAAAGATATAGTAGAACTTAGAAGGAGTATTTTTAGTAGACTTGTGGGACTGAAGCCAGGTTGCTATGGCTTGTTTTGAAATTTGAGTATTTATCTCCCTAAGACACCTATGCTATATTGATTAGGTTGAGCAAAGCAGACATTTTTGCAATAAGAAGACTTTCAGTCCTTAAGGATGTTATTCCCACACCCATTTAGTCTTATTTTTAGATATAAATTTTTATTAAGGTGTAATTTCAAATTTCTCTATTTCTTATATATAGCCTTTCTCCTCCTGGTCCCAGTCCCTGGTATACTCTGTTCAAGCTTCTGTCCCTAGAGTTTTGCATCTTCCATAATGTCATATAAATGGAACTCTACATTATGTAGTATTTTGAGATTAGCTTCATTCACTTAGCATGATTTGCAGTTTAGGTCTAAATTCCAATTTACTGAGGAAAATAGAAGAACAAATTAAGTAACATCAAAATAATCCAACAAAACCCAGAAGGGGGGATATTTGAGAGAAAACTGGTCGGGTCTTACCAACAACCAAATATCAGGAAAATAAAGAGGGTGGTGTTGGAGACTGTTCCAGATTTACAGAGAGTTTTTTTTTTTTTTATGAGATAGAAAAACTGTAGTGAGTAAATTATTTTGAGAAAAAGGAAGAAATTTGAAGTTATTCCATTAGATAATATTAAGTACTTAGTATTAATTTTTTTAGGTGTCTTGAATTCCATTGTGGTGCAATAAGTTTGTGTGACACTGCTGACCTGAAAGGTTGGTGGTTGGAACCCAGTGAGTGGCATCTTGGAAGACAGGCCTGGTGATCTACTTCTTAAAGTAACGGCTCTACTGTGCATATATGAGTTTCCATAAGTTGGAATAGACTCGACTGGCAACTAACAATAATAAGTTTATTGGAAAGCAGCCAGCAATCTTCATGTAACTAGTACATGATTTGCAAAGATTTAATACCTACAAACTCTTCAGGTGCTCACGTTTTTGATAGGAATGAACAATCTTCCCTTTGATTCTTTGCTTTGTACAACCAGAGATAATCATTTTCTCTCTAGGGTTGTAAATGCTCATTAGTAATCCCTTTCTTAAGAAAATCTAGCCTTCCCTCTATTCTACCATACTTCATGTATAAACCAAATGTTTTATCAGGTAACTTTTGGAATCCAATATTTATTCCTGAAATAGGAACCTCAAAGGAAGCAAGACAAGCAAGTCTAAAGTTGATAAATCTATTTTATGTCATATATTCCTGAAATATTTCCTGTATCCAGAGCACATGCCACTTCTAATTCCTAGAATTTCAATATGAAGTAACATGTTGTATGAGTATCTCACATATTGCAAAGACATCCCTGTTCCTTCTGGCACCTCTGAAAAGAGTCACTTTCCTAATTGTAAACAAGATTATTAGCCTGTTGAAATCTGTTTTCTGTCTGGTAGTGCTATGGAGAAACAGCTGGCCCCATGCTGTCTTTCCTGGATATCATGAGAGAGAACAGAGCTCTGTGGTTTCATCTTCGATTTGCCAGGCTAAGTTACCCTTGTTCTTAAGGAATTCCTCCCATATACAGTCAAAAGAAAATATTTTATTTTTCTAATCTACTAACATACTCCAGTTGAGAACTACTGTAGTTGTTGTATTGAAGGTCTTCCAGAGAAAGGCATAGGCATTGAATGCCCCTGCAAAGAAGTTTGGGAGGAGTATTGTTACTGGAGAGAATGTGTTTATACCAGCCTTTTGAGGTGATATTATTACTGTTTCTAATTTAGAGCTGATGGAAATAGGCTCTAGGGAGGTTAACAAATTAGTGGCATATAACACTAAATACTACTTAAACATTGAATACCAGTAAACATTGAATACCAGAGAGGAAGACAACTGGATTGAATTATGTAGGGGAAATAAGCGCCAAAATTTAGGAAGTATGAATGCAAAAGCTTTTAAATGGCTGCAGCCCAGATACTGAATCGTTTTAAGAAAATGGGAGAGAAGGAAGTTGGGTTTCTGAAGTACCACAGTGGCTAATGGTTATGAAAGCCACAGATACAGGTCAGTATGTAAATCTGCACTACATGGAGCCATAGGGAAATCCCCCAGCATGTGATTCTTATGGCCTAGAAATCTGAGAGATGATATTGGTCTTGTTAAAGCCTATTAACCAAAACCCACTGCCGTCGAGTTGTTTCTGACTCATAGAGATCCTAAAAGGCCGAGTAGAACTGCCCAATAGAGTTTCCAAGGAAAGCCTGGCAGATTCGAACTGCTGACCTCTTGCTTAGCAGCTGTAACCCTTAAGAACTATGCCATCAGGGTTTCTGAAAGCGTATTAGTGATCAAGAAAAGAAGCCTAATGATAAAAGGCTGTAGAAAAGGGAGAAATGTATTAAAAACAAAATCTTTGGGTGAGGAGTGAGATGTGTTCAGACGCCAGTCTTCCCAAACCATACTTGCCGCTTCCCAGGTACAAAATTAGATGCTGGGCAAGAGGGTGAATGGGGAAGCAAATTTTATATCCAAGGAACCTGGGGAGCTGGGAAGTTGGGGGAAGACACCCACTCTATCAGCTATCAGTTGGAGAATTCTCATATTCCTCACATTACATGGGCTCCACCTTCTAAGACAAGGTCTCAAGCAAATCCCTGCACACTTGCCAGGTGAGGACGATGGTGGACAAGGAAATTTTGTGATAATCAGCATGAGTGTAGCAAGTCATTTTTGGAATTGCATGCAGATGGCATTCTGGTTGAGAAATCAATGCATCATCCCACGTCTCCTTTAAAGGGCTTGCTGGTCCTTATAACAGGACACTCTACCACCCTGCTGCCATCCTGTTGACACTCACATAGGCACCGGCTTTGAGACTGTGGTGAGTGCAATACTTGCAAGGCATTTTTGGGTAATTGGGCAGTATGAGGATTTTAACTGGAGGTAGAAAGGACTTTTCTTTAGAAAATAATGCTTAAGTTTTGTGGAAATCAAGATGATAAATTTTGTGGGAGGCAGGTATAATTATAAGATATTTTAGCTGCTCTTTGGTGAGTTATCTTGAGGTTCATATGGGAAATGAAGTTAAAGGGACAATCTTATAGGAAGAAGAATAAGGAATATGAAATGAAGTCCTCTCCCATATTTCAATCTGTTTCCAAAGATTTGTTTCTCTAGGTACTACCCTTATAGCTGTATCTGAGCTTTTGCAATTCTTGAAAAACTCATGGCAAGATCAGTTAAACTCTCAGTCAGGGTCTCATGGCAGATGACGTTGGTAGCAATTTAGTTTTGGAACTGCTCAGAAGTTAAGCAAGGTCGGTATCCTTTCTCTGGATAATATTGAAATTTAGCCACATCATAGGGCTGCTTCAATATAGGATCTATTTCTGTTTTTAGAAATGGCAGAATGAGAAAAATGCCAAAAAAGAATAAGAGGTGATGGGAAGTCTCTTAGTGTCCTAGTCTGCTGTAACAAAGACAGCACCAGTAGGTGACTTTAAAGAACAGAAATTTATATTCTCTCAGCTTGGAGGCTAAGAGTCCAAATCAGGGTCTCAGCCCTGTTGATTCCTTCCTTTTTGGTAGGGCTGGGTGTTCCTTGATTGCTTAACTTTCAGATGATCCTCACGTAATATCTGTCTTCTGCTGTGTATGCATTTGCGTGTCTAATCTGATCTTTATTAAAGCTCAGAAGTGATTAGTGATTAGATTTAGAACCTACTCCACTCAGGTATGCTTTAATTAACATGACAAAGAAAACTCTATTTCCAAATAGGATTGCAACCATAGGTATAACCAGTTGCTCATCGGTGGATCCTGACTCCCAGCGACCCTATAGGACAGAGTAGAATTGTCCCACAGAGTTTCCAAGGAGTTCCTGGTGGATTTGAACTGCTGACTTTTTGATTAGTGTCTAGAGCTCTTATACACTATGCCAACAGGGTTTCCACCATAAGTATACAGGTGAAAATTCCAACATATTTTTGGGAAACACAATTCAATGCATAACAGGAAACGATGCTAAAAGGGAAGAGGCAAAAGCTACACAGTTATGAAGATTTTGTTGGAGACTTGAGGAATATTGAGCGAGCTCATTTGAAAGATAGTGACTTGCTTAGCCAGCAAGAGTGTTACTACACTAAACACTGTCATCTGTTCATTTTTCAGATTCCCAGAGACTCAGGAAAGATGTCTTACTATCATCAGCAGTGCAAGCAGCCCTGCCTGCCACCTCCTGTGGTGTGCCCACCTAAGTGTCCTGAGCCATGCCCACCTCTAAAGTGCCCCAGAGCCATGTCCACCCCCAAAGTGTCCTGAGCTATGCCCACCTCTGAAGTGCCCAGAGCTATGCCCACCTGTGCCTTGCCCTCCTCAGCCATGTCCACCTGTGTATTGCCCTCCTACACCATGCCCACCTGTGCAGTGCCCTACCCAGCCATGCCAGCAGAAGTGTGTCCCCAAGAGCGAGTAACAGCACCAGAATTCATCAGAATCGGGAATCAATGAGATCTAGTGGCTCTTTCCAGTCACTGGACTCCATCTTCCTCCCTCAGCCGTAGTGACAGGCTGCATCTTCCGTAACCTTCCTCCTGAGACGAGAGCTGACAGGAAAAAGGGTTAGATACCATGTTGACACCATGTTGCTGGAAAATGAGGGACAGGATCAAGGTCTACACTCTTGCATTAAAGCTTGTCTCATATGTTTTTGGCATCTATCTGTGATCTAATTTAGGCAGTGATCTCTATCTTATAAACAGCTGTGTCCTGTTTCTGCTTCTTCAATAAAATACATGTTTCGTGGTTGAGCCTACATTGGTTTTGTTTTCATTTGGCTTTTTTACACTCTTTCTTCAACTACATGAAATGAAAGTCCATCAGATGAATTTAAGTTTTAGATTGAGGCTTTCACAACATTGAGACGTGCCTTTTTGACTGGTTATATCAAATAATTATTTTAGTGGTTTTAAACCCATTTCAACAACTTCATACCTGTGTGAGCCTAAGAAGTTACTTTGACTAACTCACGTATTATTTCCTCCTCTGTAAAATATGGAAAGAATGTCTTCAGGTCAATATACTCATAGAGATTAATTAACTGATTCACAAACACTCTCTATTTGCCTATTATGTGCTAGGCAATATTCTACATGCTGGAGATACAGACACTGGTGACCAAACAGAGTCCTTGTCATTAAGCAATAGAAATGAGATTGCTGCATAGGGTCATGGAGGAGAACTGAGAGTGGTACGCATGAGGTGTACTTGAGAGAATATTGTTTAGAAAGGTTCTTCCAAAGTGACGTTTTGGGCAGAGACATGAATGAACAGAAGAGTAAGCCATGGGTATATCTAGGATAGATTGTGCCAATAAGAGGAAATAGCAAGACCCAAGGCAGAGAAATACAGCAGCAAAAAAAACAGCAATGAAGACGAGAGTGTCACCAAATGAGGTTAGAGAGGTTGGGTCTGCAGGACATAATAATAATTTTGGTATTCATCCAAGGTTTGAGAGTTTTATTATGCTGATGGTCAAATGCTTAAAATTTTGGATTAATACTCTACTATCAGATATTTTTTTCCTTTGTGTAGCATTTTGACTAATAATACATATGTTTGTTCAAAGCTATTACCAAAAGAGATGAAAAGAAGTGAGGAATAAATTAAAACTCTTACAAAATAAAAGCTTATTTTGAGTGGTGAGCAAATAAAAAGTAAGTCTGTTAGTTTTTCTATCTTAAAGGTAAATCTAATCTATTAATTCTCATCATATTATAGCTGGCAAAATTACACAGGAAATTTTGTACAAGTTGTGGTCCAAACTCTAAAAAGAATGTTGAAAGGTAGAGTTTATACAAGGCTACACGGAATGACTCCAGGTGATTGTCATTAATGGTAAACTCTTGAAAAGGACTTTAGTCTAATATTCTTGACAGCTTTTTTTATTTCTATTTTGTGAATAATGAAAACAAATGTTAACAGTTTTTTTTTTTTTTTTGAAACATAACCAACACACTCAGAATGTTGATAAACTTGAGCTTATATTGCCAATAATTCTAAGTTGAGCACTCATGGAAGGAAACCCAAAGTTAAGAAAGAGAATTATTACCAACCCTTCAAAAGATGCTGTTTCCTTTACCACTATCAGTAACCACTATCTTGACTCTTAATTTAGTCACTTTTTTGCTTTTTTTTTTTTTTAACACCAGTATAACCAAAAACAAACTGTTAAGTTGAATCTGACTTATAGCGACCCTATCGGACAGAAGAGAACTGCCCCATGGAGTTTACAAGAAGCACCTGGTGGATTCAAACTGCTGACATTTTGGTTAGGAGCTGTAGCACTTAACCACTAAGCCATCAGGGTTTCACCTGTTTTGTGATGTAAAACAGGTGATGTTGTGCACTACAAATTAGTAAGTAGACTCAATGAAGATCGTGTCTACCTAGCATACTGGTTAATCTGACCCTGATTCATACCCATGCTTTTCTTGCTCTGCTGTACTAAGCTTCTCATGTACTCCTGATATAGGATGAAGGGGCAGCTCTGTCAAGGCACAACAGGGGCAGAGCTTGGAGACAGCAATTCCCAGACTGCCTTTTAGAAATAGATAAAGCTTCACCAATACAGCCCAGGCACTGCATCCAGTCCTTTGAACTAAGGAGTCCTCCTGTGAATATGAATTTTTCTGATAACCCTGATGGTGACCAATTAACAGACTAAGACTCTGATTCCCCAATTGGTGGGAGGAGGCAACTCTTTTGGGTGGATGTTAATTGTTATGTTGGATAAAGTCTCCTAGGAAATTATTTGTTGAAATGTAAAGTAAAGCAGATTCCTTTTTTACCAAGTCACTGCTTAGAGCTACAAGATGGTGTTTTGGAATATAGCTTTTCCTGTAGGACCATGTAATCATTTGTGCTCAGATTGGAGTGTTCTGATGAACATGACTTGGGAAACATTAGGCCAATGTATTCTTAAAAATCTACATATCATCCTTAGTGAACATACAATCAAATAGGACATAATTTTAATTGAATCTTCTTAAAATTTTTTTTGTATATTACTATGGTGCAGGGTATAGATAGTTTTTGGTCCACATGACAATGGAATAAGTAAAATACAAAAAAAATCATAGTTTTTAATTATTTGTCAGTTTACATCATATCGGCCTATATCTAGCATTAGAATATAAGATCCCTGAGGACAGGAATCTTTCTTGACTTTTCCTCCATTGCATATCCAGCATCTAATCAAGTGTTTGGCACATAGTAAACACCTAAAAATGATCTGTGGAGTAGAAGACATGATCTAGAACCTGTTTTTTCAATTTCAGCAATCTAAGAGCAATAAATTATTCTGTCAGTAGCATAGTAGCAGCCAAGGTCCACTCTCAATATCTCACTGCTAAACTGTTATAAAAACAATTCACATGGTACTAACATCAAAGTAACACTGTAATTTTCAAATTTACCCTACATAGTTCAGGGCTTTTATAATTTTTTTTTCCATAAAAGAGGGTCACTTACATGTCTCTTCACACCACTGGCTATAGTAAGGCATGCCATGGTTATCAGGGTTCTGTATATCTCATGTAAGGAGCCCTGGTGTTGTAGTGATTAAGTGCTCAGCTGCTAATCGAAAGTTCAGCAGTTCTAACCCACCAGCCCCTCTGTAGGAGAAAGATATCGCAGTCAGCCTCCATAAAGTTTGCTGCCTTGGAAAACTCAAGGGCAGTTCTACCGTGTCTTATGGTCCAATTATGAGTTGCAATCAACTCGATGGCAAGGAATATATCATATACATTTTGAGACCTGTGCAGTGGTGTTGGTAGAATCAAAGTAGATTGTGTCAGGGTCCAATATTACTATATATTCCGTGGTCCTGGACTCTGATCTGCTCTCACCATTCCCACTTATGCTGCCTTTGTTGATCTTTGTCAGGTCTCAGATGGATTTTGATGATAGCAGTCTAACCTCTCTCTGCCTCCAGCCTCACCTTTTCTGTTGTCCACAGTATGTAAAGTGAGCTCTCATAATTGCAGATTTCACTCCCTCTGATTAAAATCTTTCTCTGGCTTTGTGTCTCCTACAAAATAAAGGTCAAGTTTCTTAGCATGAAATGTAAGGTCCTTTATGGTCAGATTGATGCCTGTCTCTCTAACTCCTTCCCCTGCATTCTTTCGCTCTCACCCTAGGGTCCAGCAACACTGAACTTATGGTGCTGGGCACATCAGGATATTTCACGTTTTTGTGCAAATGGTGGTCAGTGTCCAGTGGAGTTTTGAGGAGTTTCTGGTATTTTATCAGATACAGAATCCATCTTTGTTTTTACAGACATTGATATTGTGGGCTAACATGGGGGTGACTGATGACTGAAATGACATATCTCTTCTTGAAGTCTTCAGCCCTAGGAGCTGGAGATTGTAAGGAGGACGACAGCAAATGTGTTACTTCTGCTTTATTGGGAAGTACCAGTTCTGTTTACTTGAGGAGGCAGAGTCAGGGCTAAAGTATCAAAGAAGAAGTGAGAAGGGGCAGTTTTTCTTGCTGCTGCTCTTAGGAATCTTTCTTGGGACTAAGAGAACGACAACACCAGGAGGCCTGTAGAAACAAGCTTTTCACATGTGCTCTTTTTCAGTTAAACCTCAGAAGCTTAGATGACTAACTTAAATACCGAGAGAGGAGAGGCCCGTATGCATTTAGTACCTTCTTCACTCTCAATGACTAAAAACCTTCCATTCCCTCAACCACAACCACAACTAACACTGCAACAATAGGAGCCTCCATGTTACCAGGCTGGACACAAAGCCAGTTCTCTCTGAGTTTACCTATGGAAATCTGGTGCTCAGACACATGTTAGGAAAGGTTCTCTGGATCTACCCAACCAAACTACCGAGCACATAGGTCCAAGGAGGATGAAAAGGCAGAAACAGGGTTAGAAATTGTGTCATGTGAAGCCCTGGGGATGCCTGACTAGGAAAGAAGAGATCTGGATCTTCTTTAAGTTTCTCCTCTCCTCAGAGGACCCAATTATTTTTATCTTGGATGAACTTGATTGATGGAAACAAAAAGAATTTCCATGTTTTTGGAAGGGCCAATGTAGTGGAAAGACTAATCCAAAACCGATATCTGGAAAATCATTGGCCCTTGGCACCGATGGTCTCCTCTTTGGAATGCATAACCAACCACATTCAATTTTCCAGGACATAGCCTCTTCCATGAGATTGTCTGCTGGTTGTCAGACATCTTTGAACACAAAGCAACACTCACCCTGTGCATCACTGTCTTGATGCTTCCATGCTGTGCTCATCTCCCTGAGAGTATTCAACAAATACTTACTTAGGATCTGCTCTGTCCCAGGTTTCAGGGCACATCCTGAATGTATAATAGGGAAGAACAGTCTCACTTTTTAAATAACTTGCACATTCCAGGGTGAAGCAGATGAGTGGGAAGTCCACTAAATGTAGATGGATATGACAAAAGAAGCTCAGTGTTTTGGGAGACTCAGGTGGGACACATGCCCTAATGGAAGGGGTCCAAAAGGGCCTTTAAATGAGAGTAATGGCTTTGTTGAGAATAGTGTCAGCATTAAACCAAAAAAACCCAAACCCGTTGCAGTCAAGTCAATTCCAAATCATAGCAACACTATAGGACAGAGTAGAACTGCCCTGTAGGGCTTCCAAGGAGCGGCTGGTTCATTTGAGCTGTTGACCTTTGGTTAGCAGCTGAGCTCTTAACCACTGTGCCACCAGAGCTCCAGTATTGGCATTAACCAGGGAAAAAATAGCAAGAAGAAAGTATATCATAGGTATAGTGAATAAATTCACTGAGCATAAGAAAAAAATGGTGCATGAGAAAAATTACAGGGAGCTTGATATTACAATAGCATACAGTTCAAGGAATGGAGTAACAAGGAATGAAGCTGGATGGGAAGAAAGGGCTGTATAATGGGCCTGGGACTTCAAGCATGCAAGTGACATGGATTTGACTTTTAATGGATCACTCTGACTGCAATGCGGGAGGGGGCTTTGAATCAAATAAGACTGGGGAACAGAGATAAGTTAGGAAGCTATCGTAATAATCAGGGCCAGAGATGAGGATGCCCTGAACTAGGGCCATGCTCGTTAGTTTAGAAGGGATGAAATGAATTTCAGAAGTGTTTGTGATGCCAAACTGGCAGATTAGAGATTTGTTTGGATAAGTAGAGCATAGTAGAGAAAAAAGAGTCAAAATAACTGAAGTTATTGAGTGGTTGGAGGTGTACAAGATAGAGGACACTGGAGATGTTTCTGGTTTGTGGGAAAGAGAATCAGTTGATAATTGGAGGACTTATGGATAGAGATATCCAACAGACAAATGTATACTTAAATCCGAAGTGGATTCTGGAATCAAATGTAGATGCAGGAGTTAACAACAGCTTTGTGGCTGTGAAATCAAAAGAGTGGTTGGGACTATGACTAAAGAATACATAAATGGTAAAAAGTCATGGGCCAGGGAACCATCTGCCTCTTGGAGAAAGAAGTTCAGACCAAGGGGAACAAAGACCAGTCACAGTTTTAGGAGAACAGGGAAAGTAGATGTCACAGAAACCAACAAGTAGAGAGTTTAAAGAAGGTTGGATTTGCTGACACTGTGAAATTCAGAAGAGAAGTCCAGGAAGATAAAAACTGGAAAATACTCATTAAATTTGATGGTTAGAAAGATACAGTAGACCTTAAAAAAAAAACCAAACCTGTTGCCGTTGAGTCAATTCTGACTGAGAGTGACCCTATAGGGCAGAGTAGAAATGCTGCATCGAGTTTCCAAGGAGCACCTGGTGGACTTGAACTGCTGAACTTTTGGTTAGCAGCCATAGCACTTAACCACCATGCCACCAATGTTTCTATAGGGGGAGTATTTTTAGTAGACTGGTGAGGCTGAAGCCAGGTTGCTATGGCTTCTTGTGAAAGTTGAGTATTTATCTCCCTAACAGTGCCTACACTGTATAGATTAGTTTGGGCAAAACCGACATTTTTGCAACATTAAGCCTTTCAGTCCTTAAACATTGTATATTCCCATACCCATTTAGTCTTACTTTTAGATATTTATTGTCATTAAGGCATAATTTCAAATTTCTCTATTCTTTCTTGTAGTCTAATTTTCTCCCCCAATCCCCAGCTCTTGGCGTACTCTGTTCACTTTTCTGTCCCTATAGTTTTGCATGCTCCATAATGTTATATAAATGGAACTATACATTATGTAGTACTTTGAGATTAGCTTCTTTCACTGAGCATGATTTGGTGCTTAAGTCTAAATCACCATTTACAGGGGAAAATAGAAGAACAAATTAAATAACATCAAAATAACCAATCAAACAAATCTAGAAGGTGGGACAGCTGGGAGAAAACTGGTCTGGTCTTATCAACAACCAAATATCAAGTAAATAAAGAGGGTAGGCATGGAGACTGTTCTAGATTTAAAGAAAGTTATAAGATAGAATAACGACTGTAGGTAAATGATTTTGAGAAAAATGAAGAAATTTGAAGGTATTCCGTAAGTAGCTATTATTAATTTTGTTAGGTGTCATGAAGTCCCTGGGTGGCACAAACAGTTTGTGTGGCCCTACTAACCTGAAAGAAAGGTTGATGGTTCAAACCAACACAGAGGCATCTTGGAAGACAAGCCTGGTGAACTACTTCTGAAAGGAGTAGCTCTACTCTGCACACATGGGTCGCCATAACTCAAAATGGACTCGACTGGCAATTAACAACAAGTTTATTGTAGAGCAGCCAGCAACCTTCATGTAACTAGTACCTGATTTGCAAAGATTTAATTTCTTCAGGCACTCATTTTTTTTTTTTTTCTTTTTTTGAAAGGAAAGAGCAGTGTTCCCTTTGGTTCTTTGCTTTGTATAACAAGAGATCATCATTTTTCTTTTTAGGGTTGTACATGCTCATTAGTAATTTTTCCTTAAGAAAATATAGCCCTCCTTCTATTCCACCATACTGCATTTATAAACCCAATTACTTATCAGATGACTTTTGGAATCCAGTACTAATTCCTGAAATATGTCCCCCAAAGGAGGCAAGGCAAGCAAGTCTAAAGCTGATAAATCCATTTTAAGTCATATGCTCCTGAAATATTTCCTGTATCCAGAGCAGATGCCACTTTTTTTTATTGTGCTTTAAGTGAAAGTTTACAAGTGGAGTCAATCTGTCATACAAAAATTTATATACACTTTATATACTCCTTTCTATATACTCCTAGTTGCTCTCCCCCTAATGAGACAGCACACTCCTTTCTACTCTGTATTCTCAAGTCCATTTGTCTGGCTTCTGCCTCCCTCTGCCTTCTCATCTCCCCTCCAGACAGGAGATGCCCACTTAGTCTCACGTGTCTACTTTAGCCAAGAAACTCAGTCTTCACCAGTATTATTTTCTATTTTATAGTCCAGTCCAATCCCTGTCTGAAGAGTTGGCTTTGGGAATGGTTCCAGTCTTGGGCTAACACAAGGGCTGGGGACCAGGACCTTCGATGTCCTTCTAGTCTCAGTCAGACCATTAAGTCTGGTGTTTTTACGAGAATTTGGGGTTTGCATCCCACTACTCTACTGCTCCCTCAGGGGTTCTCTGTTGTGTTCCCTGTCACGGCAGTCATCGGTTGTAGCCAGGTACCACCTAGTTCTTCGGGTCTCAGGCTAATGTAGTCTCTAGTTTATGTGGCCCTTTCTGTCTCTTGGTCTCATAATTACCTTGTGTCTTTGGTGTTCTTCATTCTTCTTTGATCTAGGTGGGTTGAGACCAATTGATGCATCTTAGATGGCCAATTGCTAGTGTTTAAGACCCCAGACGCCACTCACCAAAGTCAGTTGCAGAATGTTCTCTTAATAGATTTTATTATGCCAATTGACCTAGAGGTCCCCTGAAACCATTGTCCACAAACCCCTGCCCCTGCTACTCTGGCCTTTAAAACGTTTGGTTTATTCAGGAAACTTTTCTGCTTTTGGTTTTGTCCAGTTGTGATGACCTCTCCTGTACTGTGTGTTGTCTTTCCCCTCACCTAAAATAGTTCTTGTCTACTATCTAATTAGTGAATACACTTCTCCCTCTCTCCCTCCCCACTCTCATAACCTCAAAGAATATTTTCTTCTCTGTTTAAACTATTTATTGATTTCTTATAATAGTGGTCTCATACAATATTTGTCCTTTTGCAAATGACTAATTTCACTCAGCATAATGCCTTCCAGGTTCCTCCATGTTATGAAATGTTTCACAGATTTGTCACTGTTCTTTATTGATGCATAGTATTCCATCCTGTGAATATACCGTAATTTATCCATTCATCCATTGATGAGCACCTTGGTTGCTTCCATCTTTTTGCTATTGTAAACAGTGCTGCAATGAATATGGGTGTGCATGTATCTGTTTGTGCAAAGGCTCTTATTTCTCTAGAATATATTCCTAGGAGTGGGATTGCTGGATTGGATGGTAGTTCTATTTCTAGCTTTTTAAGGAAGCACCAAACTGATTTCCAAAGTCATTGTACCATTTTAGCACCCACCAGCGGTATATAAGGGTTCCAGTGTCTGAACGACCTCTCCATCATTTATTATTTTGTGTTTTTTGGATTAATGCCAGCCTTGCTGGAGTGAGATGGAATCTCATTGTAGTTTTGATTTATATTTCTCTAATGGCTAATGATCATGAGCATTTCCTCATGTATCTGTTAGCTACCTGAACGTCTTCTTTAGTGAAGTGCTTGTTCAAATCCTTTGCCCATTTTTTAATTCTGTTGTTTTTCTATTGTTGAGTTTTTGCAGTATCATATAGATTTTAGAGATCAGGTGCTGATTGGAAATGTCATAGCTAAAAACTTTTCCCAGTCTGTAGGTAATCTTTTTACTCTTTTGGTGAAGTCTTTGGATGAGCAGAGGTGTTTGATTTTTAGGAGCTCCCAGTAATCTAGTTTCTCTTCTGGTGTTTGTGCATTGTTAGTAATGTTCTGTATACTGTTTATGCTCTGTATTAGGGCTACTAGCATTGTCCCTATTTTTTCTTCTGTAATCTTTACTTTTTTTAATTTTATATTTAGGTTTTTGATTCATTTCGAGTTGATTTTTGTGCATGGTGTAAGGTACGGTTCTTGTTTCATTTTTTTGCAGATGGATATCCAGTTATGCCTGCACCTTTTGTTAAAGAGATTGTCTTTTCCCCATTTAACTGATTTTGGGCCTTTGTCAAATATCAGCTGCTCATATATGTGGATGAATTTATGTCTAGATTCTCAATTCTATTCCATTGGTCCATGTATCTGTTGTTGTACCAGTACCAGCTTGTTTTGATTACTGTGGTGGCATAATATGTTCTAAAATCAGGTCGTGTGAGGCTTCCAACTATGTTCTTTTTCAGCAATGCTTTACTTAACCAGGGCCTCTTTTCCCTTCCATATGAAGTTGGTGATTTGTTTCTCCATCTCATTAAAAAAATGTCACCTGTATTTGAATAAGAATTGCTTCGTATCTGTAGATTGCTTTTGGTAGAATAGACATTTTTACCACGTTAAGTCTTACTATCCATGAGCAATGTATGTTTTTCCATTTATGTAGGTCTCTTTTGTTTTCTTGCAGTAGTGTCTTGTAGTTTTCTTTGTATAGGTCTTTTACATCTCTGGTTACATTTATTCTTAATATTTTATCTTTGGGGGGCTACTGTAAACGGTATTGATTTGGTGATTTCCTCTTCAGTGTTCTCTTTGTTGGTGTAGAGGACTCCAACTGATTTTTGTATGTTTACCTTGTATCCTGATACTCTACTGAACTCTTCTATTAGTTTCAGTACTTTTCTTGAGGGTTTTCTGCGTATAAGATCATGTCATCTGCAAAAAGAGATACTTTTACTTCTTTGTTACCAATCTGGATGCCTCTATTTCTTTATGTAGCCTAATTGCTGTGGCTAGGACCTCCAGGACAATGTTGTATAACAGTGGTGATAAAGGACATCCTTGTCTGGTTCCCGTTCTCAAGGGGGAATGCTTTCAGACTCTATTTAGGATGATGCTGGCTGTTGACTTTGTATAAATACCCTGCATCATATTTAGGAATTGTCCTTATATTCTTATGGTGCTGAGAATTTTTACCACGAATAAGTGTTGGATTTTGTCAAATGCCTTTTCTGCATCAATTGATAAGATAATGTGGTTCTTATCTTTTGTTTTATTCATATGATGGATTACACCGATTGTTTTTCTAATGTTGAACCATCTTTACATACCTCATATGAATCCCACTTGGACATGGTGAATTATTTCTTTGATATATTGTTGAATTCTACTGACGAGAATTTTGTGAGGACTTTTGCTTCTAAGTTCATGAGGGATATAGGTCCGTAATTTTCTTTTTTTGTGGTGTCTTTACCTGGTTTTGTTATCAGGGATATGCTGACTTCATAAAATGAGTTTTGGAGCATTCCATCTTTTTCTATGCTATAAAATTCCTTTGGAAGTAGTGGTATTAACTCTTTTCTGAAAGTTGGTAGAAATCTTCAGTGAAGCTGTCCAGGCCAGGGCTTCTTTTTGTTGGGAGTTTCTAAATTACTTTTTCAATCTCTTCTTTTTTATGGGTTTATTTTGTTGTTCTACCTCTGTTTGTGTTAGTTTAAGTAGGAAGTGTGTTTCTAGAAATTCATCCATTTGTTCTAGATTTTCTAATTTTTTAGAGTACAATTTTTCATAGTAATCTGACACAATTCTTTTAATTTTAGTACGGTCTGTTGTGATATCACCCATCTCATTTCTTATTCAGGTTATTTGCTTCCTCTCCTGTTTTTCTTTTGTCAGTTTGACCAATGGCTTATCAATTTTATTAACTTCTTCAAAGAATTTTTAACTAAAAAAAAACATTATTTTTTAATTAGGTCTTGTTACCTCTTTCAATTGTTTTTCTGTTCTCTATTTAATTTAATTCTGCTCTAATTTTTTTTATTAACTTTTATTAAGCTTCAAGTGAACATTTACAAATCCAATCAGTCTGTCGCATATAAGTTTACATACATCTCACTCCCTACTCCCACTTGCTCTCCCCTTCTTGAGTCAGCCCTTTCAGTCTCTCCTTTAGTGACAATTTTGCTGGCTTCTCTCTCTCTCTCTCCTCCCATCCCCCCTCCAGACAAGAGTTGCCAACACAATCTCAAGTGTCCACCTGATATAAATAGCTCACTCTTCATCAGCGTCTCTCTCCCACCCGCTGACCAGTCCCTTTCATGTCTGATGAGTTGTCTTCAGGGATGGCTCCTGTCCTGTGCCAACAGAAGGTCTGGGGACCATGGCCGCCGGGATTCCTCTAGTCTCAGTCAGACCATTAAGTTTGGTCTTTTTATGAGAATTTGGGGTCTGTATCCCACTGATCTCCTGCTCCCTCAGGGGTCCTCTGCTGTGCTCCCTGTCAGGGCAGTCATCGATTGTGGCCGGGCACCAACTAGTTCTTCTGGTCTCAGGATGATGTAGGTCTTTGGTTCATGTGGCCCTTTCTGTCTCTTGGGCTCTTAGTTGTCGTGTGGCCTTGGTGTTCTTCATTTTCCTTTGCTCCAGGTGGGTTGAGACCAATTGCTGCATCTTAGATGGCCGCTTGTTAGCATTTAAGACCCCAGACGCCACATTTCAAAGTGGGATGCAGAATGATTTCATAATAGAATTATTTTGCCAATTGACCTAGAAGTCCCCGCAAACCATGTTCCCCAGAACCCCGCCCTTACTCCGCTGACCTTTGAAGCATTCATTTTATCCTGGAAACTTCTTTGCTTTTGGTCCAGTCCAATTGAGCTGACTTTCCTTGTATTGAGTGTTGTCTTTCCCTTCACCTAAAGCATTTCTTATCTACTGATTAATCAATAAAAAACCCTCTCCCACCCTCCCTCCCTCCCCCCCTCGTAACCACAAAAGTATGTGTTCTTCTCAGGTTTACTATTACTCAAGATCTTATAATAGTGGTCTTATACAATATTTGTCCTTTTGCCTCTGACTCATTTCGCTCAGCATAATACCTTCCAGATTCCTCCATGTTATGAAATGTTTCACAGATTCATCACTGTTCTTTATCCATGCGTAGTATTCCATTGTGTGAATATACCACAATTTATTTACCCATTCATCCGTTGATGGACATCTTGGTTGCTTCCAACTTTTTGCTATTGTAAACAGAGCTGCAATAAACATGGGTGTGCATGTATCTGTTGGTATGAAGGCTCTTGTATCTCTAGGGTATATTCCCAGGAGAGGGATTTCTGGGTTGTATGGTAGTTCTATTTCTAACTGTTTAAGATAACGCCAGATAGATTTCCAAAGTGGTTGTACCATTTTACATTCCCACCAGCAGTGTAAAAGAGTTCCAATCTCTCCGCAGCCTCTCCAACATTTATTATTTTGTGTTTTTTGGATTAATGCCAGCCTTGCTGGTGTGAGATGGAATCTCATCGTAGTTTTAATTTGCATTTCTCTAATGGCTAATGATCGGGAGCATTTTCTCATGTACTAGTTGGCTGCCTGAATATCTTCTTTAGTGAAATGTGTGTTCATATCCTTTGCCCACTTTTTGATTGGGTTGTTTGTCTTTTTGTGGTTGAGTTTTGACAGAATCATGTAGATTTTAGAGATCAGGCACTGGTCTGAGATGTCATAGCTGAAAATTCTTTCCCAGTCTGTAGGTGGTCTTTTTACTCTTTTGGAGAAGTCTTTAGATGAGCATAGGTGTTTGATTTTTAGGAGCTCCCAGTTATTGGGTTTCTCTTCATCATTTTTGGTAATGTTTTGTATTCTGTTTATGCCTTGTATTAGGGCTTCTACGGTTGTCCCAATTTTTTCTTCCATGATCTTTATCGTTTTAGTCTTTATGTTTAGGTCTTTGATCCACTTGGAGTTAGTTTTTGTGCATGGTGTGAAGTATGGGTCCTGTTTCATTTTTTTGCAAATGAATATCCAGGTATGCCAGCACCATTTGTTAAAAAGTCTTTCTTTTCCCCAATTAATTGACACTGGTCCTTTGTCAAATATCAGCTGCTCATATGTGGATGGATCTATGTCTGGGTTCTCAATTCTGTTCCATTGGTCTATGTGCCTGTTGTTGTACCAGTACCAGGCTGTTTTGACTACTGTAGCTGTATAATAGGTTCTGAAATCAGGTAAAGTGAGGCCTCCCACTTTCTTCTTCTTTTTCAGTAGTGCTTTGCTTATCCGGGGCTTCTTTCCCTTCCATATGAAATTGGTGATTTGTTTCTCTATCCCCTTAAAATATGACATTGGAATTTGGATCGGAAGTGCGTTAAATGTATAGATGGCTTTTGGTAGAATAGACATTTTTACTATGTTAAGTCTTCCTATCCATGAGCAAGGTATGTTTTTCCACTTAAGTATGTCCTTTTGAATTTCTTGTAGTAGAGCTTTGTAGTTTTCTTTGTATAGGTCTTTTACATCCTTGGTAAGATTTATTCCTAAGTATCTTATCTTCTTGGGGGCTACTGTGAATGGTATTGATTTGGTTATTTCCTCTTCGGTGCTCTTTTTGTTGATGTAGAGGAATCCAAGTGATTTTTGTATGTTTATTTTATAACCTGAGACTCTGCCAAACTCTTCTATTAGTTTCAGTAGTTTTCTGGAGGATTCCTTAGGGTTTTCTGTGTATATAATCATGTCATCTGCAAATAGTGATAACTTTACTTCTTCCTTGCCAATCCAGATACCTTTTATTTCTTTGTCTAGCCTACTTGCCCTGGCTAGGACTTCCAGCACGATGTTGAATAAGAGCAGTGATAAAGGGCATCCTTGTCTGGTTCCCGTTCTCAAGGGAAATGCTTTCAGGTTCTCTCCATTTAGAGTGATATTGGCTGTTGGCTTTGCATAGATGCCCTTTATTATGTTGAGGAATTTTCCTTCAGTTCCTATTTTGGTGAGAGTTTTTATCATAAATGTGTGTTGGACTTTGTCAAATGCCTTTTCTGCATCAATTGATAAGATCATGTGGTTTTTGTCTTTTGTTTTATTTATGTGATGGATTACATTAATGGTTTTTCTGATATAAAACCAGCCTTGCATACCTGGTATAAATCCCACTTGATCAGGGTGAATTATTTTTTTGATGTGTTGTTGGATTCTATTGGCTAGAATTTTGTTGAGGATTTTTGCATCAATGTTCATGAGGGATATAGGTCTATAATTTTCTTTTTTTGTAATGTCTTCACCTGGTTTTGGTATCAGGGAGATGGTAACTTCATAGAATGAGTTGGGTAGTATTCCGTCATTTTCTATGCTTTGGAATACCTTCAGAAGTAGTGGTGTTAACTCTTCTCTGAAAGTTTGGTAGAACTCTGCAGTGAAGCCATCCGGGCCAGGGCTTTTTTTTGTTGGGAGTTTTTTGATTACCGTTTCAATCTCTTTTTTTGTTATGGGTCTATTTAGTTGTTCTACTTCTGAATGTGTTAGTTTAGGTAGGTAGTGTTTTTCTAGGAATTCATCCATTTCTTCTAGGTTTCCAAATTTGTTAGAGTACAATTTTTCATAATAATCTGAAATGATTCTTTTAATTTCATTTGGTTCTGTTGTGATGTGGTCCTTCTCGTTTCTTATTCGGGTTATTTGTTTCCTTTCCTGTATTTCTTTAGTCAGTCTAGCCAATGGTTTATCAATTTTGTTAATTTTTTCAAAGAACCAGCTTTTGGCTTTGTTAATTCTTTCAATTGGTGTTCTGTTCTCTAATTCATTTAGTTCAGCTCTAATTTTTATTATTTGTTTTCTTCTGGTGCCTGATGGATTCTTTTGTTGCTCACTTTCTATTTGTTCAAGTTGTCGGGACAGTTCTCTGATTTTGGCTCTTTCTTCTTTTAGTATGTGTGCATTTATCGATATAAATTGGCCTCTGAGCACTGCTTTTGCTGTGTCCCAGAGGTTTTGATAGGAAGTATTTTCATTCTAGTTGCTTTCTAAGAATTTCCTTATTCCCTCCTTGATGTCTTCTATAACCCAGTCTTTTTTCAGGAGGGTATTGTTCATTTTCCAAGTATTTGATTTCTTTTCCCTAGTTTTTCTGTTATTGATCTCTAGTTTTATTGCCTTGTGGTCTGAGAAGATGCTTTGTAATATTTCAATGTTTTGGACTCTGCAAAGGTTTGTTTTATGACCTAATATGTGGTCTATTCTAGAGAATGTTCCATGTGTGCTAGAAAAAAAAGTATATTTTGCAGCAGTTGGATGGAGAGTTCTGTATAAGTCAATGAGGTCAAGTTGGTTGATTCCTGTAATTAGATCTTCCATGTCTCTATTGAGCTTCTTACTGGATGTCCTGTCCTTCTCCAAAAGTGGTGTCTTGAAGTCTCCTACTAAAAATGTGGAGGTATCTATCTCACTTTTCAATTCTGTTAAAATTTGATTTATGTATCTTGCAGCCCTGTCATTGGGTGCATAAATATTTAATATGGTTATGTCTTCCTGATCAATTGTCCCTTTTATCATTATATAGTGTCCTTCTTTATCCTTTGTGGTGGATTTAAGTCTAAAGTCTATTTTGTCAGAAATTAACATTGCTACTCCTCTTCTTTTTTGCTTATTGTTTGCTTGATATATTTTTTTCCATCCTTTGAGTTTTAGTTTGTTTGTGTCTCTAAGTCTAAGGTGTGTCTCTTATGGGCAGCATGTAGATGGATCATGTTTCTTTATCCAGTCTGTGACTCTCTGTCTCTTTATTGGTGCATTTAGACCATTTACATTCAGCGTAATTATAGATAAATAAGTTTTTAGTGCTGTCATTTTGATGCCTTTTTATGTGTGTTGTTGACAATTTCATTTTTCCGCATACTTTTTTGTGTTGAGGCATTTTTCTTAGTAAATTGTGAGATCCTCATTTTCATAGTGTTTGACTTTATGTTAGTTGAGTCGTTACGTTTTTCTTGGCTTTTATCTTGCATTATAGAGTTGTTATACCTTTTTGTGGTTACCTTATTATTTACCCCTATTTTTCTAAGTAAAAACCTAACTTGTATTGTTCTATATCGCCTCTCCATATGGCAGTTCAATGCCTCCTGTATTTAGTCCCTCTTTTTGATTATTGTGATCTTTTACCTATTGACTTCCATGATTCCCTGTTATGTGTATTTTTTTGTAATTAATCTTAATTTGTTTGTTTTTGTGATTTCCCTATTTGAGTTGATATCCAGACGTTCTGTTTTGTGACCTTGTGTTGTGCTGATATCTGATATTATTAGTTCTCTGACCAAACAATATCCTTTAGTATTTCTTGTAGCTTTGGTTTGGTTTTTGCCAATTCTCTAAACTTGTGTTTATCTGTAAATATCTTAATTTCGCCTTCATATTTCAGAGAGAGTTTTGCTGGATATATGATCCTTGGTTGGCAGTTTTTCTCCTTCAGTGTTCTGTATATGTCGTCCCATTCCCTTCTTGCCTGCATGGTTTCTGCTGAGTAGTCTGAACTGATTCTTATTGATTCTCCCTTGAAGGAAACCTTTCTTTTCTCCCTGGCTGCTTCTTAAATTTTCTCTTTATCTTTGGTTTTGGCAAGTTTGATGATAATATGTCTTGGTGTTTTTTCTTTTTGGATCAATCTTAAATGGGGTTCGATGAGCATCTTGGATAGATATCCTTTCGTCTTTCATGATGTCAGGGAAGTTTTCTGTCAGGAGTTCTTCAACTATTTTCTCTGTGTTTTCTGTCCCCCCTCCCTGTTCTGGGACTCCAATCACCCGCAGGTTATCCTTCTTGATAGAGTCCCACATGATTCTTAGGGTTTCTTCATTTTTTTTAATTCTTTTATCTGATTTTTTTTCAGCTATGTTGGTGTTGATTCCCTGGTCCTCCGGATGTCCCAGTCTGCATTCTAATTGCTCGAGTCTGCTCCTCTGACTTCCTATTGCATTGTCTAATTCTGTAATTTTATTGTTAATCTTTTGGATTTCTACATGCTGTCTCTCTATGGATTCTTGCAACTTATTAATTTTTCCACTATGTTCTTGAATAATCTTTTTGAGTTCTTCAACAGTTTTATCAGTGTGTTCCTTGGCTTTTTCTGCAGTTTGCCTTATTTCATTTGTGATGTCTTGAAGCATTCTGTAAATTAGTTTTTTATATTCTGTACCTGATAATTCCAGGATTGTATCTTCATTTGGGAAAGCTTTTGATTCTTTTGTTTGGGGGGTTGGAGAAGCTGTCATGGTCTGCTTCTTTAAGTGGTTTGATATGGATTGTTGTCTCCGAGCCATCACTGGGAAACTAGTTTTTCTAGAAAATCTGCTAAAAAAAAAAATGCAGTCAGATCCCTATCAGAGTTCTCCCTCTGGCTCAGGCTATTCGGATGTTAATGAAGCCGCCTGGGGAGGGTGGGGGAGGGAACAGAGAGATAGGAGAATAGCACCTCAGAATATAGCCAGAGTTGCTTGTCTTGCTTGGAATGACTATTATATCTGAGATTCCCGCGGGCGCGTCGCCTACGTGTGCTGGCTGTGTGGAGATTGCCCCCGGGGGGTCTGGCCCACTGGAGTCAAGGTCAGATCCTCTGCTTCCAGCCCCACGCCCAGCGTCAAGGTTCCCCTACTGGGACGGTGCACTTTCGACTCCAAAATCAGTCACTGCCTCCCGGGAACTTCTCGTCCCTCCAGCCGCGTGGCCGTGCCGCCACCGCAAACTAGTTGGGCCGCCTCCTGGGGTTAGTTCAGGTGGGTGGAGCAGCTCCCCGTGCTTGTGCCGTGACCGAGTAGCCCGGCTGGAACGCTGTTCTCCCCGCTCCAATACCAGTCGGTGCCTCCCGGGGACTTCTCCCACCAGCTGCGTCCCACGCCGCCCGCGCGACACAGCTGGGCCCCCTCCCAGGGTTAGTTCAGGGGGGTGGAGCAGCTCTCCGTGTTTATGCCGTACCTGCATCCAGTCCAAATCCCGGCTGGATGGTTCCCCAGCTGAGATGCTGATCTCCCCATTCCAAGACCAGTCACTGCCTCCCGGGGACTTCTTCTACTGGCTGCGTCCC
The DNA here is from genome assembly GCF_024166365.1 of Elephas maximus indicus. Lineage (NCBI taxonomy): Eukaryota > Metazoa > Chordata > Mammalia > Proboscidea > Elephantidae > Elephas > Elephas maximus. The sequence goes on along the minus strand of NC_064821.1, from coordinate 188,540,613 downwards.
ATGCCGCCCACGGAACCGGCTGGTCCCCCTCCTGGGGTTAGTTCAGGGGGGTGGAGCAGCTCTCTGTGCTTGTGCCGTACCTGACTGGTACGCTGGCTCCAGGCTCTGAAAACAATCGCTGCTTCCCCGTATTAGTTCGTTCTCCGTCTCTAAATCTGTGTTTGTTGTTCAGCGTTCGTAGATTGTTATGTATGTGATCGATTCACTTGGTTTTCCGTGTCTTTGTCGTAAGAGGGATCCGAGGTAACGTCTGCCTAGTCCGCCATCTTGGCTCCGCCTCCTAATTCTGCTCTAATTTTTATTATTTGCTTTCTTCTGGTGCCTGAGGGTTTCTTTTGTTTCTTTCTATTTATTCAAGTTGTAGGGATAATTCTTTGATTTTGGCTCTTTCTTCTTTTTGGATGTGTGCCTTTATTGATGTAAATCGATCTGTGAACACTGCTTTCGCTGTATCCAAATGTTCTGATAGGAAGTGTTTTCATTCTCATTGGATTCTATGAATTTCTTTATTCCATCTTTTATGTCTTCTATAACCCAATCGTTTTTGAGCAGGGTACTGTTCAATTTCCAAGTGTTTGCTTTCTTTTCCTTGCTTTTTCTGTTAGTGATTTCCAGTTTTATGGCCAAAGAAAATTCTTTGTAAAATTTCAACAATTTGAATTCTGTTAAGGCTTGCTTTATGACCTAATATGAGGTCTATTCTAGAGAATGTTCCATGTGCACTGGAAAAGAAAATATACTTGACTGCTCTTGGGTGGACTATTCTGTGTATGTCTATGAGGTCGAGTTAGTTGATTGCAGCATTTAGATCTTCCATGTCTTTATTGAGCTTCTTTCTGGATTTTTTGTCATTCACTAAGAGTGGTGTGTTGAAGTCTCCTACTGTTATTTAGAAGCTGTCTATCTCACTTTTCAATGCTGTTAGAGTTTGTTTTATGTATCTTGCTGCCCTGTCATTGGGTGCATAAATATTTAATATGGTCATATCCTCCTGGTGTATTGTCCCTTAGTCATGATATCATGTCCTTCCTTATCCTTTGTGGTGGATTTAACCTTAAAGTCTATTTTGTCAGAAATTAATATTGCCACTCCTGCTCTTTTTCAATTGTTGTTTGCTCGATATATTTTTTCCATCCTTGAGTTTTAGTTTGTTTTTGTCTTTAAAGTAGGCAGCATATAGATGGATGGGTTTTTTGTCCATTCTGCCACTGTCTGTCTCTTTATTGGTGCATTTAATCCATTTATATTCAGTGTAATTATGGATAGGTATGAGTTTAGTGTTGTCATTTTGATGTCTTTTTTTGTGTGTTGCTGACAGCTTCTTTTTCCCTCTTAATTTTTTGTTCCGAGTAGTTTGTTTATATATTGTCTTTTCCTCTTATTTGTTGTTGTTGATTTTGTTTTTGCTGAGTCTTTATTTCTTATATTTTATTTTGTTGAGTAGGATTGTTATTCTCTTTTGTGGTTACATTAATATTTACCCCTATTTTTCTAAGTTTAAACCTAACTTTTATTTCTTTATATTGCCTTGACTTCCTCTCCATATGAAAGATTTATGGCTACATTTTTTAGTCCCCCTTTATTGTTTTAACGTCATCTTTTACGTAATGACGTCACTGTTTCCCTGTTTTGAGGTTTTTTTTATCCTGATTTTTGTATGTGTGTTTGATTTCCCTGTCTGGGTTGACATCTGGTTGCTCTGTCTTGTGTTCTAGTCTTGAGTTGATGTCTGATATTATTGATTTTCTAACCGGAGAACTCCCTTTAGCATTTGTTGTAGTTTTGGTTTGGTTTTTACAGATTCCCTAAACTTTTGTTTATCTGGAAATATCCTAATTTCACCTTCATATTTAAGAGACAGTTTTGCTGGCTATATGATTCTTGGCTGGCAATTTTTTTCCTTCAGTGCCTTATAGAAGTCATCCCATTGCCTTCTTGTCTGCTTGGTTTCTGCCGAGTAGTCTGAACTTATTGACTCTTCCTTGTAGGTGACTTTTCATTTATCCCTAGCTGCTCTTAAAATTCTCTCTTTATCTTTGGTTTTGGCATGTTTGATTATAATATGTCTTCGTGACTTTCTTTTGAGATCTACCTTATGTGGAGTTCGATGAGTATCTTGGATGGATATCTTGTTATCTTTCATGATATCAGGGAAGTGTTCTGACAATAAATTTTCTACAGTTCTTTCTGTATTTTCTGTTATTCTTCCCTGTTTTGTACTCTAATCACTTGTAGGTTATTTCTCTTGATAGAGTCCCACATGATTCTTAGGGTTTCTTCATTTTTTTTTAAGTCCTTTCATCTGATTTTTCTTGGAATATATTGATGCCAAGTGTTTTGTCTTCCATCTCACTAATTCTACTTTCCATTTCCTCAATTCTGCTCCTCTGATTTTCTATTTACTTTTCTCATTCTGTAATTTTATTGTTAATCTTCTGAAGTTCTGATTGCTGTCTCTCTATGAATTCTTGCAGCTTATTAAATTTTTATTACATTCTTGAATAACCTTTTTAATTTCTTCAACTGCTTTTCTGTGTGTTCCTTGGCTTGTTCTGCATTTTGCCTGATCTCATTTCTGACAGTTTGAAGAGTTTTGTGCATTAATCTCATATTCTACATATGGTAACTCCAGGAAAACACCTTCATCCAGAAGATTCCTTGATTCTTTGTTTTGAGAGCTTGTCCTAGCGATTATGGTCTGCTTTCTTATGTGATCTGATATTGACTGTTGTCTCCAAGCCATCTTTAATTTATTGTATTAATTTGTTTTATGTTTGCTTACTGTGTCCTAGTTTGTTGCTTTGTTTTGTTTTGATATTCCCATATAGTTTGTTTGAGTGAGCCAACTTGATTATTTGTGCCTTTGAAGCTGTAATGTCCTGTCACCAGATGGCTAGAGCTGTTACCAGGTATACGAGCCTAGGAGTCTGTTCATTTTTCTTGTATGGATTCAGCTTAGTTGCTGGTCATCAAGTGTGTGGTAAAGTCTTTGTCCTACAGTCTTATAGGGGCAGGGGTGATTGGTGTATCTGATTGTAACAGGGCATCACACTCTGAACAAGGCAGGGGGTGACAGCTGTCCCCAAGTGTCTGTAATGAAAGTGTGTCTCTGTTCCCCAGAGTGCACTGGTGTGTGGGTTCTGCAGCTGGAATGTGGGCACCCAGTGCTTCTGTTTTTAAGGACTGGGAGGTACCACTTATCCTTGGACCGATATTGTGGGTGGCTATGTGACAGGGGTGAGCCACCTGTCCTTAGGCCCCTGATGCGGGTAGGTAAGGACCCTGTTTAATATGCAAAGTGGTGTCAAACATCAAAAAGCCACCTCTCTGCCAAACAGCTGAAACACTTTCAGTCTGTCAACAAGGGCCTATTCTCCTGAAATGGGCCCACACAGGTCCATGCAGGGTGAAAGTTATTGAAAGCCTGCAGACCATTTGTGCCTGGAGAGAAGCTGCTTCTGTCCTGACTCCCTAGCTTAGTGGAGCTGGCAGGTTATCTTTTCCCCCAGTTGTGAATTTATTCTTTCTCCAAGGCCAGGAGAATGGCTCAGGACGTGCAGCAGGACCTATCTCAGGCCCAGGGAAATCGACAGGAACTGAAGTCAGCTTGGGGGCTGAGGGCAGCAGTAAAATAAATGCAAGGACTTAGTTTTTGCCAAGAGCACCATTATTCTCTGGATCAAGAAGTGTGAGTACGCAGCATGATTCACTGTCTCTCCTTGAGGAAACTGTGTCCACAACACTACCACCAGCCCTGCTGCGGTCACTCCAGAGATTGTACGTGAGGTTCCTGCCGTGTGAGGTCATGCAACCCCTTGCTGCTCTGAACCGTCTATCCCTCCTACGGCCACTCAGTCCATTTTCTAACTTTGCCTTTGATATTCAGGGCTGGTAGCTTGTCACATATATAATTGTTTCACTTGTTTGTTTGGGCTTTTGTTGTAGGAGGGATCACTGGAAGTGTGTGACTACTCTGCCATCTTGGCCATGCCCCCAGATGCCACTTCTAAACCTACAGTTTCAATATGAAATAGCATATTGTATGAGTACTTCACGTGTTGCAAAGACATCCCTGTTCCTTCTGGCACCACTGAAAGGAGTCAGTTTGCTAATTGCAAACAAGATTACTAGTCTGTTGAAATCTGTTCCCTGTCTGGTAGTGCTATGGAGAAACAGCTGGCCCCATGCTGTCCTTCCTGGATACCATGAGAAAGAACGGTGCACCCCCAAAGCAATTGTTTAATTTTTGATTCATGAGGCTAAGTTACACTTGCCCTTAAGGAATCCCTCTCATAGACAGTCACAACAAAATATTTTATTTTCTCTTAATTTTTTTTTTCTCCACTAATGTACCCCAGTTGAGATCTTTTGGAGAAAGTCATAGGCATTGAATCCCTCTGCCAGAAGTTTGGGAGGAGTATTCTTACTGGAAAGAAGTTGTAGACATTGAGGATGTTTTCAAATTGGTGCCTGATAAAATGCTTTAGAATCTGCCACTGCCTCACATTAAATAGTGATAATCTTTATCTGTACATTTTTGTGACTGCTGTTTAATTATTATGAATGATTATTTTTTACTTCGTAAATAGTTCTTGAGAAGAAAGTAAATAATTATATCATGTCAGGCATTTAGATACATTTTCTCATTTATTTTTTTTTACATCAACCTTTTGAGGTAATATTATTGTTATTTCTAATTTAGGGCTGATGAAAATAAGACCTAGGAGCTTAAAAAATTAAGGCCATTTAGCCCTAAATGCTACTTAAACATTGAATAACAAACAGGAAGACAACTGGATTAAATTATGTAGTGGAAATAAGAACCAAACATTTGGGGAGTATGAATGCAAAAGCATTTACATGGATGTTGTTGTTAGGTGCCGTCGATTCAGTTCCGACTCATAATGACCCTATGCACAACAGTATGAAACACTGCCCGGTCCTGTGACATCCTCACAATCGTTGTTATGCTTGAGCTTATTGTTGCGACCACTGTGTCAATCCAACTTGTTGAGGGTCTTTCTCTTTTCCGCTGACCCTGTACTATGCAAAGCATGATGTCCTTCTCCAGGGACTCATCCCTCCTGAGAACATGTCCAAAGTATGTAAGACACAGTCTCACCATCCTTGCTTCTAAGGAATGCTCTGGCCACACTTCTTCCAAGACAGATTTGTTCGTTCTTTTGGCAGTCCATGGTATATTCAATATTCTTTGCCAACACCACAATTCAAAGGCATCAACTCTTCTTCGGTCTTCTTATTCGTTGTCCAGCTTTCACATGCTTATGATGCGATTGAAAATACCATGGCTTGGGTCAGGCGCACCTTAGTCTTCAGGGTTCATCTTTGTTCTTCAACACTTTGAAGAGGTCCTTTGCAGCAGATTTGCCCAATGCAATGCGTCTATTGATTTCTTGACTGCTGCTTCCATGGCTATTGATTGTGGATCCAAGTAAAATGAAATCCCTGACAACTTCAATCCTTTCTCTGTTTATCATGATGTTGCTCATTGGTCCAGTTGTGAGGATTTTTGTTTTCTTTGTGTTGAGGTGTAATCCATACTGAAGGCTGTGGTCTTTGATCTTCATTAGTAAGTGCTTCAAGTCCTCTTCACTTTCAGCAAGCAAGGTTGTGTCATCTTTATAACATAGGTTGTTAATGAGTCTTCCTCCAATCCTGATGCCCTGTTCTTCTTCATATACTCCAGGTTCTCATATTGTTTGTTTAACATAAAGATTAAATAGGTATGGTGAAAGAATACAACCCTGATGCACACCTTTCCTGACTTTAAACCAATCAGTGTGCCCTTGTTCTACCTGAACAACTGCCTCTTGATCCATGTAAAGGTCCCTCATGAGCACAATTAAGCATTCTGGAATTCCCATTCTTTGCAGTGTTATCCATGATTTGTTATGATCCACACAGTCGAATGCCTTTGCATAGTCAATAAAACACAGGTAAACATCCTCTGGTATTCTCTGCTTTCAGCCAGGATCCATCTGACATCAGCAAGGATATCCCTGGTTCCATGTCCTCTTCTGAAACCAGCCTGAATTTCTGGCAGTTCCCTGTTGATATACTGCAGCAGCCGTTTTTGAATGATCTTCAGCAAAATTGTGCTTGTGTGTGATATTAACGATATTGTTCTATAATTTCCACATTCGGTCGGATCACCTTTCTTGGGAATAGGCATAAATATGGATCTCTTCCAGTCAATTGGCCAGGAAGCTGTCTTCCATGTTTCTTGGCATAGACGAGTGAGCACCTCCCATGCTGCATCCGTTTACTGAAACATCTCAATCGATATTCCATCAATTCCTGGAGCCTTGTTTTTCGCCAATGCTTTCAGAGCAGCTTGGACTTCTTCCTTCAGTACCATTGGTTCCTGATCATATGCCACCTCTTGAAATGGTTGAATATCGACTAATTCTTTTTGGTAATCTGCCAGGTGCTCCTTGGAAACTCTACGGGGCAGTTCTACTCTGTCCTATAGGGTCGCTATGAGTTGGAATCGAGTCGACGGCACTGGGTTTCTTTTTTTTTTTTTTTTTTGGTTTTATAATGACTCTGTGTATTCCTTTCATCTTCTTTTGATGCTTCCTCCATCATTTAATATTTTCCCCATGGAATCCTTTGCTATTGCAACTCGAGGCTTGAATTTTTTCTTCAGTTCTTTCAGCTTGAGAAATGCTGAGCATGTTCACCCCTTTTGGTTTTCCATCTCCAGCTCTTTGCACATGTCATGATAATGCTTTGTCTTCTCGAGAGGCCCTTTGAAATCTTCTGTTCAGTTCTTTTACTTCATCAATTCTTCCTTTTGCTTTAGCTGCCCGACGCTCAAGAGTAAGTTTCAGAGCCTCCTCTGACATCCATCTTGGTCTTTTCTTCTTTCCTGTCTTTTCAGTCACCTCTTGCTTTCTTCATGGATGATGTCTTTGATGTCATTCCACAACTCGTCTGGTCTGCGGTCACTAGTGTTCAAAGCATCAAATCTATTCTTGCGATGGTCTCTAAATTCAGGTGGGATATATTCAAGGTCATATTTTGGCTCTCGTGAACTTCGTCTGATTTTCTTCAGTTTCAGCTTGAACTCGCATATAAGCAATTGATGGTCTGTTCCACAGTAGCCCCCTGGCCTTGTTCTGACTGTTGATATTGAGCTTTTCCATCGTCTTTTTCCACAGATGTAGTCAATCTGATTTCTGTGTGTTTCATCTGGCGAGGCCCATGTGTATAGTCACCATTTATGTTGGTGAAAGAAGGTATTTGCAATGAAGAAGTCGTTGGTCTTGCAAAATTCTATCATTCGATCTCTAGCATTGTTTCTATCACCAAGGCCATATTTTCCAACTACTGATCCTTCTTCTTTGTTTCCAACTTTTGCATTCCAATCGCCAGTAATTATGAATGTATCTTGATTGCATGTTTGACCAATTTCAGACTGTAGCAGCTTGTAAAAATCTTCTATTTCTTCATCTTTGGCCCTAGTGGTTGGTGCATAAATTTGAATAATAGTCATATTAACTGATGTTCCTTGTAGGCCTATGGATATTATCCTATCACTGACAGCGTTGTACTTCAGGATAGATCTTGAAATGTTCTTTTTGACAATGAATGCAACGCCATTCCTTTTCAAGTTGTCTTTCCCAGCATAGTAGACTATATGATTGTCTGATTCAAAATGGCCAATAGCAGTCCATTTCAGATCACTAATGCCTAGGATATCAATGTTTATACATTCCATTTCATTTTGGACGATTTCCAGTTTTTCTAGATTCATACTTGGTACATTCCAGGTTCTGATTATTAATGGATGTTTGCAGCTGTTTCTTCATATTTTGAGTCATGCCACATCAGCACATGAAGGTCCCGGAAGCGTTACTCCATTCATGTCATTAAGGTCGACTCTACTCTGAAGAGGCAGCTCTTCCCCAGTCATCTTTTCAGTGCCTTCCAGCCTGGGGAGCTCATCTTCCAGCACTATATTAGACAATGTTCTGCTGCCGTTCATAAGGTTTTCACTGGCTAATACTTTTCAGAAGTAAACTGCTGGGTCCTTCTTCCTAGTCTGTCTTAGTCTGGAAGCTCAGCTGAAACCTGTCCTCCATGGGTGACCCTGCTGGTATCTGAATACTGGTGGCATAGCTTCCAGCATCACAGCAACACACAAGCCCCCACAGTACAACAAACTGAGAGACACGTAGGAGTCTACATGGATGCAACCCAGATATTGAATTGTTGCTTAACATAACGGGAGAAAAGTAATTTGGGTTTCCAGTAGACCATAGTGGCTAATTGTCATGAGGGCCATAGACACAGACTAGTATGTAATCTGTACAAACTGGAACCATAGGAAAAGCCCTAGCATGTGACTCTTATGGCCTAGATATCTGAGAGATGATATTGGCCTTGTTAAAGCCTACTAGTGATCAAAAAAAGAAACCTAATGACCAAAGGCTGTAGAAAGAGAGAAACGTACTAAAAATAAAAGTTTTGGGTGAGGTGTAAAATGTGTTCAGATGCCAGACTTGGCAAACCATAGTTGCTGCATCCCAGGTACAAAACTAGATTCTGGGCAAGAGGGTGAATGGGGAAGGAAATTTTATATACAAAGAACCTGGGGAGCTGGGGAGATGGGAAAGGCAACTGTCTACCATCATCCAGTTAGAGAACTCCCATATTCCTCATGTGCCACATGACACTGGCTCCACCTTCTAAGACAAAGTCTTGAACACATCACTGCGCACTTGCCCAGGTAAGGAGGATGGTGGAAAAGGAAGTTTTGTGATAATCAGCATGAGTGTGACAATTCATTTTTGGAATTGCATGCAGATGGCATTTTGGTTGAGAAATCAGTGTATCACCCCACTTCACCTTGTAAAGGGTTGGCTGGCCCTTATAAAAGCATACCCCACCATCCTGCTGCCATACTGCTGACTCTCATCTGGGCACTGGCTTTGAGACTGCGGTGAGTGCAATATTTGCAAGGCATTTTTGGACAATTGGACAGTATAAGGATTTCATATGGAGGTAGAAAGGACTTTTCTTTCAGAAAATAATGCTTAAGCTTTATAAATCAAGATGATAAATTTTGTGGAAGGCAGGTATAATTATTTGACATTTTAGCTGCTCTTTGGTGAGCTGTCTTGAGTTTCACATGGGAAATGAAGTTAAAGGGATAATCTTATAGGAAGAAGAACAAGGAATAAGAAATGAAGTCCTGTCTCATATATTAGTTTGTTTCCAGACATTTGCTTTTCTGGGTACTAGCCATTAGAGCTACATCCGAGTGTTTGCAATTCTTCCTGAAGAACTCAAGGCAAGATCAGTCAAACTTTCAGTCAGGGTCTCATGGAGATGATATTGGTAGCAATTTGTTTTGGGATTGCTCAGAAGTTTAGCATGTTGGGTATCCTTACTCTGGGTAACATTTAAATTCAGCCACATCTTAGTGCTGCCTTAATATAGGATCTATTTTTATTTTTAGAAATAGCAGAATGAGAAAGATTCCAAAAAAGAATCAGAGATGATGGGAAGTGTCTTAGTTTCCTAGTCTGCCATAACAAAAATACCACAAGTAGGTAGACTTAAAGAAAAGAAATTTATACTCTCCCAGATCTGGAGGCTAAGAATCCAAATCAGTGTCTTGGTTCTGTCAATTCCTTCCTTGTCGGTATGTCTGGGTGTTCCTTGATTGCTTGACTTGTAGATGATACGCAGATACTGTCTATCTCCCCCTGTGTATGCATCTCTGTGTCTAATCTGATCTCTTTTATAACTCGGAAGTGATAAGATTTAGAACCCATTCCACTCAGGTGTGCTTTAATTAACATGACAAAGAAAACTCTATTTCCGAATAGGATTACGGCCATAGGTGTGACCGGTTGCCGTTGAGTGGATTCAGACTCCTAGTGACCCTATAGGACAGAGTAGAATTACCCCACTGAATTTCCAAGGACCACCTGCTGCATTCAAACTGCCAACTTCTGGTTACCAGCTGTAGCTTTTAACCACTACTCCACCAGGGTTTTCACTACAGGTGTAGGGGTTAGAATTCCAACACTTATTTTGAGAAACATAATTCAATCCATAACAGGAAATGATGTTAAAAGGGAAGAGGGAAAAGCTACACAGTTATGAAGATTTTGTTGGAAACTAGAGGAATATTGACTGAGCTCATTAAAGGATAGTGACTAGCTTGGGCCACAAGAGTGTCAGTTACAGTAAACATTGTCATCTGTTTATTTTTCAGATTCCTAGAGACCCAGAAAAGCTGTCTTGCCATCAACAGCAGTGCAAGCAGCCCTGCCTGCCACCTCCTGTGGTGTGCCCACCTAAGTGCCCTGAGCCATGCCCACCTCCAAAGTGCCCAGATCCATGTCCAACCCCAAAGTGTCCTGAGCCATGCCCACCTCTGAAGTGCCCAGAACCATGTCCACCTCCAAGGTTCCCAGAGCCATGCTTACCTGTGCAGTGCCCTCCTCAGCCATGTCCACCTGTGTATTGCCCTTCTCAGCCATGCCAGCAGAAATGGCCTCCTGTGCTGCCACCCTAACCTTGCCAGCAGAAGTGTGTACCCAAGAGCAAGTAACAACACCAGAATTCATCAGAATCATGAAATGATGAGATTCAATGGCTCTTCCCAGTCTGTACTCCATCCTTTTCTCTCAGCCATGGTGACAGACTGCATCTTCCTAAACTTTCTCCTGAGATGAGAGCTGACAGAGAAAAGGCTTAGCTCCTAAAGCTGATACCATGTTGCTGGAAAATGAGGGCCTAGATCAAGGTCTACATTCTTGCATTGAAGCTTTGCCTGATATCTCTTTGGCATCTATCTGTGATCTAATTTAGGCAGTGATCTCTATCCAATAAAGAGTTCTGTCCTTTTTCTGCTTCTTCAATAAAATACGTGTTTTGTGGTTGAGCCTACATTGCTTTTGTTTTCATTTTGCTTTTTTACACTCTTCCTTCAGCTACATCAGATGAATGTCCATCATATCAATTGAAGTCTTAGATTCAGATTTTTCCATCACAGTTTTCAGTCTTGCTTGATATGTGTCTTTTGGGTTGGGTTTATCAAATAATTATTATAGTGGTTTTAAGCCCATTTCAAGAGAACCCTGGTTGTGTGGCCCTCAGAAGTTACTTCAGCTATCTCAGGTACTGTTTCTTCATTTGTAAAATGTGGGGAAAAATGTCTTCAGCTCAGTATACTCATGGAGATTAGTTAACTAATTCACAAATGTTTTCTATTTGCCAGTTATGTGTTGGGCAGTATTTTACATGCTGTAGATACAGATACTGGTGACCAAGCAGAGGCTTTGTCCTTAAGCAGGAGAAATGACAGTTCTGCATAGGGGCATGGAGGAGAGCTGAGAGTGATACATATGAGGTGTACATGAGAGAACCTTGTTTAGAGAGCTTCTCCAAAGTGATTTTTGGGTAGAGAGAACTGAAGAGTGAGCCATGGGTATATCTAGGATAGATTGTTCCAGTAAGAGGAAACAGCAGGTACCAAAGCAGAGAAAAGTAACAGCAAAAAAAAAAAAAAAAAACTGCTATCAGGATGAGACTGTCAGCAAATGAGGTTAGAGAGGTTGGGCCTGTAGGACATAGTAATGGTTTTGGTATTCTTCCAAGGTTTGACAACTATGTTATGCTGATGGTCAAATGCCTAAAATTTTATATTAATACTCTACTATCATACGTATTTTCTTTTGTGTAGTATTTTGACTATAAGTACATATATGGTTGTTCAAAGCTTTTTCCAAAAGAGATGGAAAAAACTGAGGAATAAGTTAAAACTCTTACAAAATAAAAGTTTATTTCGAGGGTGACCAAATGAAAAGTAAGTCTATTAGTTTTCCTGTCTTAAAGGGAAATCTAATCGATTAATTCTCCACAAATTATAGCTAGCAAAACTGCATAGGGAATTTTGTACTTGTTGTGGCCAAACTCTAAAAAGAATGTTGAAGGGTAGAATTTAGCCAAGGCTACGCAGAATGACTTGAGTGTCATTAATGGTAAGCTCTTGAAAAGGACTCTAGTGTAATATTGTTGACAGGTTGTTTTTTTCCTTTCTGTCCTTAAGGAAAACAAAGAAACATTATCAATTTTTTTTCATGAAACATTACCACCATACTCAGAAATTTGATAAACTGGAGCTTACATGTTGAATAATTCTAAGTCGAGCACTCATGTAAGTAAACCCAAAGTCAAGAAAGAGAATATTACCAATCCTTCAAAAGACCCTGTGTTTCCTTCACCACTAGAGGTAACCACTAGTCTGACTCTTAATGTAATCATTGTGTTGCTTTTATTTATTTATTTTTAACACCGATATAACCAAAAAGAAACTAAGCCCTTTGCCCTTGAGTGGATTCCATCTCATAGAGACCCTATAGGACAGAGTAGAAGCACCTGGTGAATTTAAACTGCTGACCTTTTGTTTAGCAGCTGTAGCCCTTAATCACTAAGCCATGAGGGTTTCACCTGTTGTAGTGAAAAACAGGTGAAATTGTGCTCTATAGATTAGTGAGTAAACTCAGTTAAGCCCATGTGTACCTTGCTTATTGGTTAATCTGCCCCTGGTTCATACCCATCCCTTTCTTGCTTTGCTGTACAACATTTCTCATGTACTCCTGTGTGCTACAGGATGAAGGGGCAGGTCTGTCAAGGCACAACTGGGGTGGAGCTTGGAGACAGCAATTCCCAAACTGCTTTTTAAAAATAGATAAAGCTACAGCAATACAGCCCAGGCTTTGCATTGAGTGCTTTGAACTAAGGGGTCCTCCTGTGAATCCAAATGTTTCAAAGAATACCAATGGTGACCCTTCAACAGGCTAACACTCTTGTTCCCCAACTGGTGGGAGGAGTAAACTCTTTTTGGTAGATGTTAATTGTTATGTTAGATGAAGTCTCCTAGTGATATTGTTTGTTGAAATGTAACACCGATTCTTCTTTTTCCAAGTGACTGCTCAGAGCTACAAGATGGTGATTTGGAATACAGCTTTTCCTATGCTTATAAAAAACCCACTGCCATCAAGTCAATTCCGACTTGTAGAGACCCTATAGGATAGAGCAGAACTGCCCCATAGAGTTTCCAAGGAGAGCCTGGTGGATTCGGACTGCAAACCTCTTGGTTAACAGCCATAGCACTTAACCACTACACCACCAGGGTTTCCTCCTATGCTTATAGGACCATGGAATCATCTGTGCTCAGACTTGAATATTGTGTTCAAGATGACTTGGGAAACATTAGGCCAGTGTATTTTAAAAAATCTGCATATCATCCTTAGCAAATACACAATTGAATAAGATGTAATTTTGGTTGAATGTTCTTAATTTTTTTTTTAATATTATTATGGGGCAAGACATAGATAGTTTTTGGTCCACATGACAGTGGAATAGGTAAAATACAAAAAACATTATTATAATTTCTAATAATTTTATTTATTTTTCATTTTATATTATTTTGGCTTATATTTCCCATAAGAATGTAAGATCCCTGAGGACAGGAATCTTTCTTGACTTTTCCTCCATTGCTTATCCAGCACCTAACCAAGTGTCTGGCGCATAAATACCCAAAAATGATGTGTTCAGTAGAAGACACAATCCAGAACTTGTTTTTTCAATTTCAGCAATCTAAGAGCAATAAATTATTCTGTCAGTAGCATAGTAGCAGCCAATGTCCACCCTTAATCTCTCATTACTAAACAGTTGTAAAACCAAGTCACATGATACTAATATCAAAATAACTCAATGTAATTTTCAAATATACCCTACATAATTGAGGCTTTTTTTTTTTTCATGAAAAAGGATCACTTATTTGTCTCTTCACATATATAGTAAGGCATGCCATGGTTATTATGGTTCTGTATATCTCATATAAGGAGCCCTGGTGTTGCAGTGATTAAGTGCTCAGCTACTAATCAAAAGTTCAGCAGTTCTAACCCACCAGCCTCTTTGTAGGAGAAAGATATGGCAGTCTGCTTCCATAAAGATTGCTGCCTTGGAAACCTCAAGGGCAGTTCTACCGCGTCTTATGGGAACCCTATGAGTTGGAATCGACTTGATGGCAATGAATATCTCATTGTAGGGTAATGCTATTCAGCTATATGCATCCCCTCCCTAATGGAGTCAGCTTTCCTCTTCCCCAAAGCACGCTGGGGATGAATTCGGGATGGACTCAGGCTAAGGTACAAGGCCGGGAGTGGCATGACTGGGCCAGTGGCCAAGGCTGAGGAATGCCTTAGCAACAAGAAGGAAAACATCTGGGTCTGGAAGTGAAGTCCTGGGAACACTGACTACCCAAGGGAGTGGGAGAAAAACAAAGAGCCTTGGTCCTTGCTGGAATGGTTTATAAGCTTGAGTGTCTTACTCGTTGGTCGTGGAAAATATTTCAGCCAGCCGTCACTGGAGAGCAGCTGCTTGGCCGTGTCAGTAAGTTTCCCTGAATGTATGAATCTGGAAAGGGCTATGTGTCAGTTCTTTGGATTATCTGCCAGGATGCACAGGGAGGGTCTTTCGTTGCTGGGGCTGTCCCCTGACACATACATTTTGAGACCTGTGTAGTGGTATTGGCACAATCAAAGTAGATTGTGTCAGGGTCCAATTTTACTATATATTCCACGGTCCTGGATTCTGTTCTGTTCTCGCCATTCCCACTTATGCTGCCTTCGTTGATCTTTGTCAGTTCTCACACAGATTTTGATGATAGCTCTCTAAACTCTCTCTGTCTCCAGCCTCACATTTTCTGTTGTCCACAGTATGTAAAGGGAGCTCTCAATTGCAGATTTCACTCTCCCTGATTAAAATCTTTCTCTGGCTTTGTGTCTCCTACAAAATGAAGACCAAACTTCTTAGCATGATATGCAAGGTCCTTGATGGTCCAATTGATGCCTGTCTCTCTAGCTCCCTTCTCTGCATTCTCTCCCTTTCACACTATGGCCCGGCAACACTGAACTTACAGTGCTGAGCACATCAGGATACTTCATGTCTTTGTGCAGATGGTGCTCAGTCCCTAGGAGAGTTTTGAGAAGGACTTCTATTTTATCAGATACAGAATCCATCTTTGTTTTCACAGACATTGATATTGTAGGCTAACATGGGGGGTGACTGATGACCGAAATGATATATCTCTTCTTAGAGTCTTCAGCCCCATGAGCTGGAGATTGTAAGGAGGAAGACAGCAAATGTGTTATTTCTGCTTTATTAGGAAGTACCAGTTCTGTTTACTTGAGGAGGCAGGGTCAGGGCTAAGGTATCAAAGAAGAAGAGAGAGGGTGCAGTTTTTCTTGCTGTTGCTATTAGGAATCTTTCTTGGGACTAAGAGAACAACAGCAACAACACCGGAAGGCCTGTAGAAACAAGCTTTTCACATGTGCTCTTTTTCAGTTAAACCTCAGAAGCTTAGATGACTAACTTAAATACCCAGAGAGGAGAGGCCCGTATGCATTTAGTACCTCCTTCACTCTCAATGACTACAAAGCTTCCATTACCTCAACCATAACCTCTACTAAAACTGCAACCACAAGAGCCTCTGTGGTATAAGGCTGGACACAAAGCTGGTTCTCTCTGAGTCTACCCATGGAAATCCTGTGCTAAGACACAGGTTAGGAATGGTTGTCTGGATCTGCCCAACAAAACCACCCATCACATAGGTCCAAGGAGGAACAACAGGCAGGAAAGGGGTGAGAAATTATGTCATGTGAAGCCCCGGGGATGCCTGACTAGGAAAGAGGAGACTCGGGTCTTCAAGTTTCTCCTGTCCTCAGAGGACCCAATTATTTTTATCTTGGATCAACTTGATTGATGGAATCAAAAAGACTTTCTATAAGATTCACTTCAAGGAGAGGTGAGGAGATCTTTGTATAGGAGTAAATCTAAGCCTGCTACTTGTAATTTCAATTGCTACAGGTGAATGCATGTTTTGGGGAGGGCTAACATAGTGGAAAGACTAGATGTCTGGAAAATCATGGGCCCTTGGCACAGCTGGCCTCCTCCTTGGAATGTATAACCAACCACATTCAATTTTTCAGGGCACAGCCTTTTCCATGAGATTGCCTGGGGTTGTCAATCATATTTGAACATAAAGCAACACTCACTTTGTGCATCATTCTTCATGCTTCCATTCCTGTGCCAGTCTCCTTGTGCGTATTCCAAAAATACTAATTCAGCACCTACTATGTCCCAGGTCTGAGGTCATGTCCTGAATGTATAACAGGGAAGAGCAGTTTCACTGTTTAAAGAACTTGCATATTACAGGGTGAAGTAGATGAGAGGGAAGTCCATAAATATAGATGGATATGACAAAAGAAGTGCAGAGTGACTTGGGGGATTTATGTGGGACACATGCCCTAGTGGACGAGGTCAAAAGAATGTTCCATTGAGAGTGAGAATAGTGTCAGCATTAAACCCAAAAAGACCAAATTCTTTGCCCTCAAGGAAATTCTGACTCATAGTGACTCTATAGGACAGAGTAGATCTGCCCCATAGGGTTTCCAAGGAGCAGCTACCGGATTCGAACTGCTGATCTTTTGGTTAGCAGCTGAGCCCTTAACCACTGTACCACCAGGTTCCAGTGTTGGCATTAGCCAGGCAAAAATAGCAAGAAGAAGGTATATTACAGGTAAAGTGAATAGAAGAACCGAGGAGAAGAAAAAAAAAAAAATGACCTGTGAGAAAAATTACGAGGAGCTTCATATTGCAACAGAATACAGTTCTAGACATGGAGTAGTAAGGAATGAAGCTGGAGGTGAAGGAAGGGTTGTATAATGGACCTGACACTTTAAGCATGCAAGCATGCAAGTGACATAGATTTGACCTTTAATGGATCACTCTGACTGCAATGCAGAAGCTGGCTTTGAATCAAACAAGACTGGGAAAGAGAAAGAAGTTAGGAAGCTATGGTAATAATCAGGGCCAGAGATGAGGATGTCCTGAACTAGGGCTGTGCTAGTTAGCATAAATGGGATGAAATGGATTTCAGAAATGTTTATGATGCCAAGCTGTCAGGATTAGGCATTTAGTTTGATAAATTGGGCATAGTAAAGGAAAAAAAAAGTGTAAAAATAACTGAAGTTATTGAGTGGTTGGAGATGTAGAAGATAGAGAACACTGGAGATGTTTCTGGTTTACGGGTAAGACAGTCAGTTGGTAATTGGAGGACTTATGGATGGAAATATCCAGCAGGCAAAGGCATACTTAAATCTGGTGTGGATTCTGGGATGCAGGTGTAGATGTAGGAGTTAACAACAGCTTTGTGTCTGTGAAATCAAAAGAGTGGTTGGGATTTTGACTAGAGAATGCATAAACTGATAAGATCCATGGGCCATGGAACCCTTTGGCATTTGGAGAAAGAAGTTCAGACCAAGGGGAGCAAAGACCAGGCACAGGGTTAGGAGAATCAGAAAAGTGGATGTCATGGAAACCAACAGTTGACATTGTGAAATTTAGAAGAGAAGTCCAGGAAGATAAAAACTGGGAAATACTCATTAAATTTGATGGTTAGAAAGACATAGTAGACCTTAGAAGGAGTATTTTCAGTAGACTGGTGGGGCTGAAGCTAGGTTGCTATGGCTTGTTGTGAAAGTTGAGTATTTGTCTCCTTAACATCATCTACACTGCAGAGATTAGTCTGGGCAAAATTGACATTTTTGCTGTATTAAGCCTTTCAGACCTTAAACGTTATATTCCCATACCCATTTAGTTTTATATTTAGATATAAATTTTTATTAAGGAATCATTATAAATTCCTCTATTCCTTCTCCTATAGACAATCTGTCCCCCAACCCCTGAGCCCAAGCCCCTGGCATATTCTGTTCAGTTTTCTGTCCCTATAGTTTTGCATCTTCCATAATGTCATATAAATGGAACTCTATATTATGTAGTGCTTTGAGATTAGCTTCTTTCATTTAGCATGATTAGGAGTTTGGGTTTCAATTCCAATTTTACAGGGGAAAATAGAACAAATTAAACAACACCAAATTCATGAATCAAACAAACCTAGAAGGTAGGACATTTAATGAGAAAACTGGTCTTATCAACGACCAAGTATCGGTAAAATAAAGAGGGTAGGGGTAGAGACTATTCTAGATTTAAAGAGAGTTATGAGATACAAAAACTAAGTAAGTAAATGGTTTTGAGAAAAATGAAAAAAATTGAAGGTATTCCACTATTTTTGTTGTTAGGTGCCGAGTCGGTTCCGACTCATAGCGACCTTATGCACAATGGAATGAAACACTGCCCGGTCCTGCGCCATCCTTATAATCGTTGTTATGCTTGAGCTCATTGTTGCAACCACTGTGTCAATCCACCTCGTTGAGGGTCTTCCTCTTTTCCGCTGTTGCCAAGCATGATGTCGTTCTCCAGGGACTGATACCTCCTGACAACATGTCCAAAGTATGTAAGACGCAGTCTCGCCATCCTTGCTTCTAAGGAGCATTCTGGTTGTACTTCTTCTAAGACAGATTTGTTTGCTCTTTTGGCAGTTCATGATATATTTTTTGTTTTGGTATATTCAATATTGTTGCCAACACCACAGTTCAAAGACGTCAATTCTTCTTCGGTCTTCCTTATTCATTGTCCAGCTTTCACATGCATATGATGTGATTGAAAATACCATGGCTTTAGTCAGGCGTACCTTAGTCTTCAGGGTGACATCTTTGCTCTTCAACACTTTAAAGAGATCCTTTGCAGCAGATTTACCCAAATTCCACTATTAGATAATATTAAGTACTTATGAATTTTGTTAGGTGTCATGAAGTCCCTGGGTGGTACAGTTTGTGTAGCACTACTAACCTGAAAAGTTCCTGGTTCAAAGTCACCCAGAGGCACCCTGAAAGACAGGCCTGGTGATCTGCTTCTTAAAGGAGCAGCTCTACTCAGCACACATACATGGGTTGCCATGAGTTGGAATGGACTTGACTGGCAACTAACAACAACGAATTTATTGTAGAACAGCCAGCAAGCTTCATGTAACTAGTACATGATTTGCAAAGATTTAATTTCTACAAACTCTTCAAGTGCATATGTTTTTTTGAAAGGAAAGAACAATCTTCCCTCTGGTTCTTTGCTTTGTATAACAAGAGATCATCAATTCTCTTTCTGAAGGTGTAAATGCTCATTAGTAATTCTTTAATTAAGAGCTAGCCCTCTCTGTATTCCACCATACTTCATTTGTAAACCCAGTGACTTATCAGATGACTTTTGGAATCCAATATTAATTCCTGAAATAGCTCCCCAAAGGAGGCAAGGCAAGCAAATCTAAAGTTGATAAATCTGTTTTAAGTCATATGTTCCTGAAATATTTCCTGTATCCAGAGTAGATGCCACTTTTAATTCCTAGAATTTCAATACGAAATAGCATGTTGTATGAGTACCTCACATGTTGCAAAGACATCCCTGTTCCTTCTGGCATCTCTGAAAGGAGTCGGTTTCCTAATTGCATATAAGATTTGTAGCCTGTTGAAATCTGTTCCCCGTCTGATAGTGCTACGGAGAAACGGCTGGCCCCATGCTGTCCTTCTTGGATGCCATGAGAGAGAACAGAGCTTGCCCAAAGTAGTTGTTTCATCTTCGATTGGCCAGGCCAAGTTAGCCTTGTCCTTAAGGAATTCTTCTAATGTACAGTCCCAACAAAATATTTTATTTTCTCTTACTTTTTTCCTGCTATACTTACTCACTCCAGTTGAGAACTATTGTAAATGTTGTACTGAAGGTCTTTTGGAGAAAGGCACAGGCATTGAATCCCACTGCAAGAATTTTGGGAGGAGTATTCTTACAGGAAAGAATATGTAGATATTGAAGATGTTTTCGAGTTGGTGCCTTCTAAACTGCTTTAGAACCTGCCAATGCCTCACACTAAATAGTGACAATCTTTATCTGTACTTTTTTGTGACTACTGGTTAATTATTATGGATAATTATTTTCATACCCTGTAAATATTTCTTCAGAAGATGTATGCAATATGAATTATGCTAGGTAATTAAATACATTTTCTCATTTATTTTTTTACGTCAACCGTTTGAGGTGATACTATTATTATTTCTAAATTAGAGTTGATGAAAATAAGCTCTAGGTTAAAAAATTAAGGACATATAACACTAAATGCTACTCATACATTAAATACCAAAGAGGAAGACAACTGGACTAAATTATGTAGGGGAAATAAGTGCCAAATATTTGGAAGTATGAATGCAAAAGCTTCTAAATGGATGCAGACCAGATATTGAATTGTTGTTTTAGGAAAATGGAAGAAAAGGAATCTGGGTTTCTGATAGACCCCAGTGGCTAATGGTCATGAGGCCCACAGATACAGGTCAGTATGTAAATTTGTACAACCTGGAACCATAGGGAGAGGCCCCTGCATGTGACTCTTATTGCCTAGAAATCTGAAGGACAATATTGTTCTTGTTAAAGCCTATTTAGTGGTCAAGAAAAGAAGCCTAATGACTAAAGGCTATAGAAAAGGGAGAAATGTTTTAAAAATAAAAGTTTTGGGTGAGGAGTAAGATGTGTTCAGATGCCAGACTTGACAAACCATAATTGCTGCATCGCAGGTACAAAACTAGATACTGGACAAGAGAGTGAATGGGGAAGCAAATTTTATATCCAGGGAACCTGGGGAGTTGGAGGAAGACACCCACTCTACAAGCTTTCAGCTGGAGAACTCCCATATTCCTCACATGCCACATGACACTGGCTCCACCTTCTAAGACAAAGTCTCAAGTGAATCACTGTCCACTTGCCCAGGTGAGGAGAATGGTGGATAAGGAAGTTTTGTGATAATCAGCATGAGTGTGACAAATCATTTTTAGAATTGCATGCAGATGGCATTTTGGTTGAGAAATCAGTGCATCATCCCACTTTCCCTTGTAAAGGCCTGGCTCTCCCTTATAAAAGGACACTCCACCACCCTGCTGCCATCCTGTTGATACTCATTTGGGGACTGGCTTTGAGACTCTGGTGAGTGCAATACTTGCAAGGTATTTTTGGCCATTCGGGCAGTATTAGGACTTCAACTGGAGATAGAAAGGACTTTTGTTTTAATTATTAAGCTTTGTGGAAATCAAGATGAGCGGTTTTTTGAGAGGCAGGTATAATTCTATTTTTGCTGCTCTTTGTTGAGCTACCTTGAGGTTCATATAGGAAATGAAGTTAAAGGGACAGACTTATAGGAAGAAGAATAAGGAAGTAGAAATGAAGTCTTGTCCCATATTTCAGTTAGTTTCCAAAGATTTGTTTTTCTGGGTACTACCCTTATAGCTGCATCTGAGCTTTTGCAATTCTTCCTGAAAAACTCATGGCAAGATCAGTTAGACTCTCAGTCAGGGTCTCATGGCAGATGATGTTGGTAGCAATTTGTTTTGGGATTGCTCAGAAGTTTAGCAAGTTGGGTATCCTTTCTCTAGATAACATTTAAATTCAGCCCTACCTAGTGCTACCTGAATATAGGATCTGTTTTTGTTTTTAGAAATGGCAATATGAGAGAAATGCTAAAAACAATAAGAGATGATGGGAAGGGTCTTAGTTTCCTAGTCTGCCATTAACAGAAATACCACAAATAGGTGGCTTTAAAGAACAGAAATTTATATTCTCTCAGTTCTGGAGGCTAAGAGTCCAAAACAGAATCTCAGCCCTGTTTATTCCTTCCTTGTTGGTAGGCCTGGGTGTTCCTTGTTTTCTTGACTTGTAGATGATCCTCACATACTGTCTGTCTTCCCCTGTGTATGCATCTCTGTGTCTAATCTGTGATCTTTATCAAAGCTCAGAAGTGATTAGATTTAGAACCTACTCCACTCAGGTATGCTTAAATTAACATGACAAAGAAAACTCTATTTCCAAATAAGATTACATCCATAGGTATAACCCTTTGCTGTTGAGTGGATTCTGACTCCCAGTGACCCTATAGGACAGAACAGAATTGTCCCACAGAGTTTCCAAGGAGCATCTGGTGGATTCGAAGGGCTGACTTTTTGGTTAACGGCTGTAGCTCTTATCCACTACTGCTCCAGTGTTTCCACCATAGGTATAGGGTTGAGAATTCCAACACATATTTTTGGGAAATACAATTCAATGCATAACAGGAAATGATGCTAAAAGGGAAGAGGGAAAAGCTACACAGTTATGAAGATTTGTTGGAAACTAGAGGAATATTGTCTGAGCTCATTTAAAGGATAGTGACTTGCTTAGCCAGCAAGAGTGTCACTATGGTAAACACTGTCATCTGTTCATTTTTCAGATTCCCAGAGACCCAGGAAAGATGTCTTACCATCAGCAGCAGTGCAAGCAGCCCTGCCAAACACCTCCTGTGGTGTGCCCACCTAAGTGCCCTGAGCCATGCCCACCTCCGAAGTGCCCAGATCTATGTCCACCCCCAAAGTGTCCTGAGCCATGCTCACCTCTGAAGTGCCCAGAACCATGTTCACCTCCAAGGTGCCCAGAGCCATGCTTACCTGTGTAGTGCCTTCCTCCACCATGCCCACCTGTGTATTGCCCTCCTCAGCCATGTCCACCTGTGTATTGCCCTCTTCCACCATGCCAGCAGAAATGACCTCCTGTGCTGCCACCCCAACCCTGCCAGCAGAAATGTGTACCCGAGGGCAAGCAACAACAGCAGAATTCATCAGAATAGTGAAATGATGAGATCCAGTGGCTCTTCCCAGTCTCTGGACTCCATTCTCTTCTCTTAGCCATGATGACAGACTGCAACTTCCCTAACCTTTCTCCTGAGACAAGAGCTGACAGAAAAAGACTTAGATTCTAACGTTGATAGCACTGCACTGGAAAATGAGGGACCAGGTCAAGGTCTCCGTTCTTAAGTAGATGTTTTGCCTGATCTCTCTTTGGAATCTATCTGTGATCTAATTTAGGCAGTGATCTCTTTCGTATAATGAGTTGTGTCCTGTTTCTGCTTCTTCAATAAAATACATGTTTCATGGTTGAACCTACATTGGTTTTGTTTTAATTTTGCACTTTTACGGTCTTCCTTCAACTACATCAGATGAATGCCCATAAGATGAATCGAAGTCTTAGATTTGGGCTTTCCCCTCACTGAATTCAGTCTTGCTTGAGACGTACCTTTTGGATTGGGTATACCAAGTAATTATTTTTGTGGCTTTAAATCCATTTCAACAACATCCTAGCTTGAGTGACCCTAAGAAGTTACTTCAGCTATCTCAAGTATTATTTCCTCATCTGTAAAAAGTGAGAAAGAAGATCTTCAGCTCAATATACTCACAGAGATTAATTAAATGATTCACAAATGTTTTCCATTTGCCTATATGTGCTAGGCAATATTCTACATGCTGGAGATACAGGTACTGGTGACCAAACAGGGGCATGGATAAGAACTAAGAGTGGCATGCATGAGGTATACTTGAGAGAAGATTGTTTAGAAAGGTTCTTCCAAAGTGACTTTTTGGGCAGAGACATGAATGAACAGAAGAGTGAGCCATGAGCATATCCAGGAGAGATTGTTCCAATAAGAAGAAATAGCAAGTTCTAAGGTGGAGAAAAACAACAGCAAAAAAAGGAAATTATCAAGGTGAGATTGTCAACAAAGGAGTTAGAGAAGTTGGGTTTGTAGGCCATAGTAATGATTTTGGTATTCATCCAAAGTTTGACAGCTATATTATGCGTACGGTCAAAACTCTAAAATTTTATATTAATTTAATACTCAACTATCATACGTATTTTCTTTTGTGTAGCATTTTGACTAAAAGTGCATGCGTTTGTTCAGTGCTATTTCTCTAAGAGCAAAACTCCCTTATTTTTTTCTTTCTTCTAAGAGATGAAAAAAAACCTAGGGAGAAGTTAAAACTGTTACAAAATAAAAGCTTATTTTGAGGGGTGACTAAATGAAAAGTCTATTCATTTTTCTATCTTAAAGGGAAGTCTAATCTATTCATTCTCATCAAATTATAGCTGGCAAAACTGCATAGGGAATTTTGTACTTGTTGTGGTCCAAACTCTAAAAAGAATTTTTTTTAAAGCATAGGCTTTACAGAAGGCTACGCATATTGACTCATTAATGGTAAGCTCTCGAAAAGGACTCTAGTCTAATATTATTGCAGGTTATTATTTTTTTTCTACTTTGTCCTTAAGGAAACAATTATCATTTTTTTTTTTTGTGTGTGAAATATAACCAACACACTCAGAAAGTTAATAAACTTTAGTTTGCATGGTAAATAGTTCTATGTTGAGCACTCATGAAAGTAAGCTCAAAGTCAAGAAAAAGAATATTACCAACTCTTCAAAAGACCCTGAGTTTCCTTCATCACTAGAGGTAACCACTATCCTGAGTCTTAAAGTAATCAGTTTTTTTTCTTTTCTTTCTTTTTTTTTTTTTAACACCAATATAAAACAAACAAACAAACAAAAACCTAACCCATTGTCATCGAGTAGATTCCAACTCATAGCGATCCTATAGGACAGAGTAGAACCCATAGGGTTTCCAAGGAGCATCTGCTGGATTCCAACTGTCGACATTTTGGTTAGCAGCCGTAGCGCTTAACCACTACCCCACAACGGTTTTCACGCCAATATAGGCTTCTCTATAATAAATTATAGTTTGGAAGAAGTACAGCCTGAACGCTCCTTAGAATCAAGGATGGTGAGATTTCCTGTCATGTATTTTGGACATGTTATCAGGAGGGACCAGTCCTTGGGGAAGAAAATCATGCTTGGTAAAGTAGAGGGTCAGGAAAAAAGAAGAAGATCCTCAATGCAATGGATTGATACAGTAGCTGCAAGAATGGACTCAAACATAACAAGGATTGTAAGAATGGCAATGAGATGAATTGACACAGTACCTGCAACAACGGTCTCAAATACAGCAAAGTTTGCGAGGATGGCTCAGGACTGGGTAATGTTTCCTCCTGTTGTACGTGGGGTTGCTGTGAGTTGAAACCAACTTGACAGCACCTAACAACAACAATAAAATTGTAGTTTTCCAGCGTTTGAACTTTATGTAGATGGAACTGTACTGTATGAAATCTTTTTCCAGT
This sequence comes from Elephas maximus indicus, assembly GCF_024166365.1. Taxonomy (NCBI): domain Eukaryota; kingdom Metazoa; phylum Chordata; class Mammalia; order Proboscidea; family Elephantidae; genus Elephas; species Elephas maximus. Next base: position 188,515,603 of record NC_064821.1, on the reverse strand, counting down.
TAACATCATGTAGTTTTAGTTTATTCACTGTGGTATTTCAGTATACCCTTGTACAGATGTGCAGTGCTATTTCCTTGTTCTACTCTTGATGGACATTTGGGTTGTTTCGTGTTTGGAGCTATTATGAACAGTACCATATGCCATTTTCTTCAAGTCTGCTAGTGCATATGCACACACATTTCTCTAAGGTACATTCCCAGAAGTGGAATAGCAAGTTCAAAGGGTATATGCACCCTCACCTTTGGTAAGTAATGCAAAAAATGTTTTGCTAATGTTTGCACCAATTTAAATTCCTACCAGCTGTGTTGGAGATTCCCTGTTTGTTCTAACTCTTTAAATTAGCTGATCATTGTCACACTTCTAAAACTTCTGCTCAACTGGGGTGTGCGTGCAATGATCTTTCATTGTGATTTGAATATGCCCTTTATTAAGTATTAATGGGGTTTAGAAGTTTTTTATTATGTTTGTTGGATATTTGGATACAAGCTCTTTTGTGAAGTGCCTGTTAAAGGTTTTTGCCCAATTTTATATTGAGTTGTCTGTCTTTTTCTGATTGGTGTCTATGAGTTTTTTATATATTTTGAATATCGACCTTCAATAGCAGTTTGCCTAACCCATGGTAACTAAGATTTTCTCCTATGCTTTCTTCAGAAATTGTAGAGTCTTAGATCTTGTATTTAAGTCTATGATGCATTTTGAGTTAGTTTGTGTATATTTTGTGAAACAAGAGCCAAGGTTCATTATTTTCCATATTGATATTCAGTTGTTTGAACACCATTTGTTGACGAGATTATCCTTTGCCCATCAAATTGTCTTGGCACTTTTGTTGCAAATCAATTGACCATATGTATGTGGGTATATACCTGGACTTTCTGCTATTCTATTAATGCCCGTATATTCTTATGCTGGGAACCCTGGAGGTTAAGAGCTATGGCTGCTAAACAAAGGGTCAGCAGTTCAAATCCACTAGTGCTCCTTGGAAACTCTATGGGGCAGTTCTACATTGTCCTGTAGGGTTGCTATTAGTCAGAATCTGCTCAATGGCAATTTTTTGTTATTATTATTCTGCTCATACTGCACTGTCTTAATTAGTGTGGCTCTACAGTGAGTCTTAAATAGAATGAGTTCTCCAACTTTGTTCTTTCTTATCAAAATAATTTTGGTTATTCCACATACTTTTCATTTCCACACACATTTTATAATCAGCTTATCAATTTCTTTAAAAACATTCCACTGGGAATTTGATTATAATTGTATAATTGAAGCTATGGATGAATTTGGAATGAACTGATAACTCAGCTATAATGAGTTTTTTGATCTATGAACAAGCGATATTGCTCTATTTATTTAGGTCTTATTTACTTTCTCTTAGCAGAAAGTTTATAGTGTTCGGTCTAAAGGTCTTGCATATCTTTTGTTAAAGTTATTTGTATTTATTTTTTAGCACTATTATGAATGGTATTTTAAGGATTTCATTTCTAATGGTCTCTTGCTGGATATGACCTCTTTTACCTTTTACATTTTTAACTTTTTATATCTCCAATGCGTAGAACAATGCCTAAAATGCAGCAACAGCCACTCAATAAATATTTGTTAAATGAATGATTGAGTGAATGAATGAATGAAACAGGGCTGGGAGGTAGAGAGTGCTTTGTGAAAAATCCCAGCCCTCATGTATCTTGCATACTACTGGGGTAATCCAAAAACCAACAAACCCATTGCAATCAAGTCAGTTTCGGCTCATAGTGACTCTATGAAAGAAATAGGCAAATAAATAAAATGTGTAGTATGTCAACACAATGGCAAAACCTCAAGAAACACAAAAACAGAGAAATGTTGGGTTCAACTCAAGGAATTAACTAAGGAAAGGGAGAGAATGACATATATATAGGAGATCTGGAAAGCAATCATTATAAACTGGGGAAAAAACAAAAACAAGAAGCAGAGGGCTCCAGAAGTGAGGCATCCTGGATAAAAGGAAAGAGGGAAAAGGCCATTTGCAAGGCCATTTGCAAAGCCATTTGCAAACCAATGCTATTCTTTATTCAAACTGTTAATAACGCTGTTGCAAAAAGCATCCAGGACTTCTGAGCACAAGTACAAAGGATTCTCTCAAGATGATACTCAGAAGAGGGATTGCTGATCATAGGATATTCCCAACATCAGTTTTAATAGAAACTGCCAACTCACCCTCCAGAGCAGCCATACCAATTGAATTGCCATCAGCAGTGAATGAAAGGACCTTGTCCCCAAGATAAAACGTGATTGTCAACATTTTTAGTTATTGCCAATCTGATAAGTAAAAATAGTATTTTATTTTTGCTTTAATTTACATAATTCTTGGTGATGTTTTGCAACTTTTTAAGCTGTTTTTTTTTTTTTCTTTCATGTTTCCTTAATTTTTTTTTGGAAATAATTTCAGTCTAACAGAAGAGTCGATGGTACAGAGTTCCCACACACTGTTCACCCAGCTTCAATTAATGTAATATCTCGCATGATCATGGTACATTTATCAACACTAAGAAATTAACATTGGTACAGTAATATTAACTAACCTACTGACTTTATTCAGATATATTCAGATTTCCCCAGTTTTCCTACTAATATCCTCTTTGCGTTCCAGTATCTAATTCAGGATTCCATATTGCATTTAGTTGTTATGTCTACTTAGTTTTCTGCCAATCTATGACAGTTTCTTGGGCTTTCCTTGTATTTTATGACCTTGAAACTTTTCAGATTTAGTTTGGAGGAGCAGTTTATATTGATTGCTCAGTCCCTGGAGTTACTTGGATCAATTCATTCACTTACCTAGCTGAGGGACCTTTGGCTAGTTACTAGACCCTTTTGTGCTTTAGTTTCTTCATCTGCAAAATGGGGATAATAGTAACCACTCTCGATGATTATTGTGGAGCTTAAGTGGGTTAACATCATAGAATACCCAGTATCAGGTGGAAATGAAATGAAAGGCTCAGAATTTAAAATGCCATTTTGTAGTTAACAAAGTCCTGAACTGCAAGGAGAAACGAAGTATTCATCAGTTAGTAGTGTGGTGTCCACCCCACAGTTCAATTACAGGCATTTCTTTACACATGATACAATCTAAGATCATGTCCAAAAACTGAGAACTCTCTGGTGATTTTCAGGGGGAGAGGAAGAACTTGGACTGTTCAAAGGAGAGAAGATAATTTAGTAAAAGGTCAGCTAAATTCAAATGAATATTTGTAATGGTTGCGAGTAGCAGTCATTTGAAAAGACTCATAATATTTGTCAAGTAAAATATTTAGAAGGTATATGTTTGTTGACAATATATGTATTTTTAATTGGCAGGTTATTCACCATGTAACTAATGAGGGTTACTTTCTTTAATACATACTACATGCTCAAGTTGTGATGAAGCCACCTTTATTCGTGGGTGAGTTGCATGAGTTTACTCTTTCAACCTATTGACTTTCTGCCTTCTTGTTAATAGGAGACCTTTATATACATTTTGAGCTGTGGTGGTGCGGCCGTTAAAGCTCTCAGCTGCTAACTGAAAGGTTGGTAGTTCAAATCCACCAGCTACTCCGAAGTTAGAAAAATGTGGCAATCTGCTTCCATAGGCTTTATAGCCTTGGAAGCCCCATGGGGCAGTTCTCCTCTGACTTTACAGGTTTGCTGTGAGTCAGAGCTGCCTTGATGACAATGGGTTTGTGTTTTGCTTTTTTTTTTTTTTGAATATATTTTAGGTATTATCACATTTTCTGTTATATGTAGTAAACATTTTATTCAATATTCCATGAGTTGTTTACTTTTTTGTTTGGTGTTTTGTCATACATACATTTTACATTTTGATGTATAAATCAAATTTATACTCTTTTCCTTTATTGTTTGTGTGGTTTGTGCCTTGCTTATGCAAGTCTTTCCTATCTTAAGCTTATAGAGATATTCTCCTATATTTTTTCCAAAAGCTTGAAAGTTTTAGTATGTACTCCACTTGGTACATACTTGTTGTATACGATAGAAGGTAAGCATACAGATTAGTTTAGGAAAAGCCTGCTGTCCCCAATTTGTTTACTGGATAAAATGTTCCTTCTCCACTGATTTATAATATTACAACTGTAATGTGCCAAGTCCCCATATTCATGGCTTTGTTTCTAGACTTTCTACTCTCTATGATCAAAACAAATTAATATATTCCTGCTATAATTTACTTTTAATTATTATAGCTTAAGATTTCTTCTTGATATCTGGAAGGGTCTGCCATTCATCCTAGATGTTTTTCAAGTTTTCTGTTAGCTTTATTCTTGAAAATTTACTTTTCCAAATGCATTTTAAAAATTCCTGGCTCTTATTTTTTTCAGATATTTACTTGATCCTGTTCTCTTTCTCTTCCCCTTCTGGGATTTCAATTGCACTTAAGTTAGATGACAACAGTTGGAAGCCATATACTTTATTTTTTCACATTTTTTTCCTATTTATGTTTCATTTGTACATCTTCTATTGTCCTATATTTAGTTTCACAAATTATTTTCTCATCTGTGTCCAGTTTGCATATAAACTGGTCAAAGAAATTATTCATCTATTTTTTTTATATATCTAGCATCTTATTTTGATTATTTTTAAAGTTTCCATCTCTCTACTGAGATTTATCTGTTTATGCATATTATTCATTTTAATTCATTTTAATTAATCACAATTATTTTAAAGATGATTTTTAAGTGTTGATTGCATTAACCCTTGAAAACGAGTCATCTTTTTCTTGCTCTTTTGTTTTGTAATTTTTGATTGAATGTTGAACTTTGTATGTAGAATAGAAGGGGTAGAGATGAAAAATATACCAAGAAATGGGTACACATTTTCTTCTGTCAGGTCAGTGAGGTTGAGTAAATATAGTTAGTTGAGCTGGATTTATTTTGTCTTTGGTGCACTGTTGTTGTTTTTGTGTGACATTGAGTCTATTTCGGCTCATAGTGACCCCAAATGACAGGGTAGAACTACCCCCATAGGGTTTCGTAGGCTGTAAATTTTACAAAGCTGATTGCCAGGTCTTTTCCTCTGTGGAACCACTAGGTGGGTTTGAGCCCCTGACCTTTTGGCTAGCAGCCACGTGCTTAACCATTGTGTCACTAGGGCTCCTTCTTTGGTGTGTTCCCACTGCCATCAAGTGGATTTTGACTCATAGCAACCCCACAGCATTTCTGAGGCTGTAAATCTCTACAGAAGCAGACTGCACTGCAGGTCTAAAATTCCTTCGGTAGTGGGGTGCCATTACCTTATACTCGATTTGGGTTCTTGGGTGCCAGAGAGTTTTCTCAGCATTCTGGATCCCATTTAGGCTTCTGCAGATCCAGCATGCCTGTACTACATGCTCCTTTCCTGGCAGGATACTAATGTTTCCTATTTTGGGGGCGATGCTCATGGTAGGGTGGGGCTTCTTTTGGCTCTCTGTGTTCAGCATTAGTTAAGGCCTGTGCACCAGAGCTTCTGGGTTGGGTCTTCTCTGCATTTCTCTTTCACCCTTCATGGGAGCTAAAGTCTGCCTTGTAGCTTGGAAAGTTTTAGGCATGACAGTTTTCTGCTCCTCACCCAGTGGTAGCAGAGCTCTGCTTTGTATTGGTAGAGGGGGCTAGGCCAAAGAGATTTCCTTGGCCCTCTCCTGGGGAAGATGGCTTTTGCTTCTACTCCACTACCGGAAGCAGTTAATCTTTACCTAGTTCCTAGCAGTAAAGAGAGGGTTTCCTACCTGTTTACCAGAAGCAGTGGATCTTTGCTTGGGCCCTTGGAATGAGAAGGTTTGCTGCCCTTCCTTCAGTGGCTTAAGGTTTTTGCTTAGCATGAATGAAGGCTCTGAGGAACAGGGTGATGCTTCACAACTAGACCCCTGCAACATCCCACCAACTCCTGCATGCCTGCCCCACTGGGCAATCTCTGGTCTCCTGTCCTGCCCCCAATCTCTCTCATGAGTACCAAGTGGAGCCTCATGCATAAGAGCTGGTGAATTGGTATTATTCTAAACTGAAATGGTAGCCAACAGTAGACCTTTAGGAATTTTTAAAATTTTAGCTGATTTCCCCTTAGTCCATTCTAAGATCAGATCCCTCTTAAGATCTCATGAAGAATCTTCTTTCTACTGAGCAATGCCTGCTGTTTGCTGTCACACAAGGATCTCCTGGGTTGGGTGGTGTGCATGTAACGAGAGTCTATTGCCCTAAGGGATCTTGTCATGTTTGTAGAATGCAACTATGTGAGGCATCCAGCTCTCTTTCTAACCTCACAGACACAGTGTGAGAGTGTGATTCAGGATCACAGTTTGTGCAATACTCAAACTCTTCTATTAGCTTTAACGCATGTCTAACAGTAGTAATTATTCTCTATTTTTAATTTCTTATTAAATGAAACAAACCGCTTCTATTAAACTACTCTAAAAAAAGCCTGTGATATCAAAGTTCAACTTATTACTTGGATAAGAAGCATTTATTTAATTAGGAAGTCTGTATTTACTGTAATGGATTGAATTTCATCCCCTAAAAACGTGTCAAGTTGGTTAGGCCATGTGTCGTTGTCCTCCATTTTGTGATTTTCCTAAGTGTTATAAATCTTAATCTCTGCCTGTGGTTAAGGGGATTAGGGTGGGATGTAACATTCTTGCTCAGGTCACCTCCCTGGTCCAATGTAAAGGGGGTTTCCCTGGGGTGCGGCCTGTACCACCTTTTATCTCTCAAGAGATAAAAAGGAAGGGGAATCAAGCAGAGAGTTGGGGACCTCATACCACCAAGAAAGAAACACCGGGAGCAGAGTATGTCCTCTGGACCTGGGGTTGCTGCCCAGAGAAGCTCCTGGTCCAGGGGAGATTGATGACAAGGACTTTCCTCCAGAGCCGACAGAGAGAGAAAGTCTTCCCCTGGAACTGAAGCCCTGAATTTGGACTTCGAGCCTACTAGGCTGTGCGAAAATAAATTTCTCTTGCTAAAGCCATCCACTCGTGGTATTTCTGTCATAGCAGCACTAGATAACAAAGACGCTTAGCAACTCTCTTAACTTATCTACGGAAGTTTTGGGGATTTTGTGAATTTGAATTCTATTTTTCTATTTTTCTTTTACTTTGCCATCTAGTTACCAATGTTGTATGATCAAGAAATCTGGTAATCATAATCCTGATAATCTGGGCCATTTTAAAAAATCTCCTCTTCTTATTACTTTATTACTGCTAACATTGCTTTGGGTCAGTATAAGAGGACTACTTAACATAGGAATCTATGGCCTGTGAGCCAAATCTACCCCTCTTTCCTTTACCTGACTTTGTACTAAAGTTTTCATGGAATACAATCATGCTCATTCATTCGCATCTTTTCTATGGCTGCCTTGGTGCTACAACACCAAAGTTGAATAGTTGAAACAGAGACTATGTGGCCCACAAAGCTGAAAATATTTACTATTTTGTTCTTTACAGAAAAAGTCGGTTGAACCCTGTTTTAACATTTTACCTGGAGATCATTCAAACAAACAAACAAAAATCTTTCACTCCAGGGCTCCAAGACACTCAACTCCACTAGACTGGGATCCGTGGAGACTCCATATCTTGTTCAAAACATTGCTTAGCCATATTTCTGTGGATTCATTCCAAGATATTCACCACTCTGTCTTTCTGAGTGTTCATTCTGTGGCTAAAGAAAATAGTGTCAGGAAATTGAAGTCATGGGTTTTAGATGGTACATGACTAATTCCAGGAGCCCTGGTGGTACAGTGGTTAAGAGCTCGGCTGCTAACCAAAAGGTCAACAGTTTGAATTCACCAACCATTGTTTGGAAACACTATGGGGCAATTCTACTCTGTCAGATAGGGTCACTGTAAGTCAGAATTGACTTGACTCCAATGGGTTTGTTTTTTTTTTGGTTTTGCAACTAACTCCAGAAATGGAATAGAGGCTGAAGATTAGAAGTCAATGGTTGTTAGGCACTGTAGGTAACACAGACAAGAAAGCTCAGGTTTTTTCTCAAGAAACTTAAGTCATAGAAAAAAAAAATTTTTTTTTGGAGACTGAAAATTAAGATCAGATCTAGAAAGCCTTAAAAACCAGGTCTTCATGTCCCTCATTGTATGGATGAAGAAAAAGACCCCAGCTGTTAGGAGGTTTATCCAAATTCTCACTGCAGATGGAAATGCTGTGACAAGGACACAGATAGTTTCAGCCTGAATCCAGTTCTTTTCTCATAATCAGAAGACAATTGTATTCTTCTCTGTCTCTCAGAGAATGAATTCCCTTCCTTTACGACAGTTATGTAGTTAAAAAGAAAAAAAAAATGCTTTGGAAAGCTACACAAGCTGCCTAGGCTAGCATTGCAATACCTGGCTCTCATAAACTGGCTCTGGGGAAAGTTGGGCTTTAATTTTAATTTATAGTTTGAGCCTTTAAAATAGTTTGTCCTAGTCCTTTATAAAAGCTATCTTATAAACACCTCACAAAATACGTGTCAGAGGTTACTATAGTCACCATTTTCCCGATGTGAAAACTGAGAATTCAGAAAAGTTAAGAAACTTCCTCAAAATTTCACCAACCAATGAGACACTGAGCCTGAGTTAGAACTCAGGCCTCATTGATCACTACAGATTTCTTCATTGATTTATATGTTTGTGAATAAGTAACAAATACACATTGTAGAGATACCTAAAAAGTGATATGGGGCGTGTAGTGAAAAGATGGAGTCTCTGGATGGCGTGAATGGTTAAGTGCTCCACTACTAGCAGAAAGGTTGGCTATTCGAACACAGCCAGAGGTGCCTTGGAAGGCAGGCCTGGTGATCTTCTTCAGAAAGGTCACAGCCTTGAAAACCCTGTGGAGCAGTTCTACTCTGCACACATAGGGTGGCCATGATTGGAATCAACACAATGGCGACTAATAACAACAGTGAAAAGTTAGTCTCTCATTTCTGTCTCTCAGATACCCAACTCCTCGCCAAAGGCAACCATCAGTAACAGTTTCTTGTATAATAATCAGACACCCTCATGTAGCTAATGTATGATTTACAGACACATAACCTCCATAGACTGCTCTGAGTTTACTCCTTTTGTGAAAAATAAGAGCCTTCTGAACTTTAGCTGCTTTCTGCTAGGTAACAGTCCTTATTTCTAAAGTTGAGAAAGCTCATTACCGTTTCTTTTCTTAAGAAAAACTGGTCCTCTCTCTGTTTTCTAATACTTATGTGGTAAACTCAATGACTTTTTGAAGAAATGACTTTTGGAATCCAATACTAATTCACAAATTTGTCCTCCCTAGTTTTTTTTTTAGTAGCAAAAAAAAGCAAGCCTAGAGACATGATGATAGAAGTATTTCTAAAATCATATGCTCCTGAAAAAATTCCTTAACTCAGGGTAGGCACAATTCTAATTCCTAGAATTTCAACATGAAATAACATGTTAGAAATGCATCTTACCACAAACCAAGAGTATCTTTGTTCCTTCCGGAATTTCTAAAGGACTCAGTTTCCTAACAGTAACCAAGATGATGAAATTATTGAAATCTATCTTAAATTGGAAGTGCTAGGGCGTGTGTGGAAACCCTGGTGGCATAGCGGTTAAGTGCTACAGCTGCTAACCAAGAGGTTGGTAGTTCAAATCCACCAGGTGCTCCTTGGAAACTCTATGGGGCAGTTCTACTCTGTCCTATAGGGTCACTATGAGTCAGAATTGACTCGACAGCAGTGGGTTTTGTTTTGTTTTGTTTTTTGTTTAGGGCGTGTGTGTGCTTGGGTGAATGTATATTATGTATAAACATGTAAACATTGGGATGAAGGTTATGATATGGCCAGGCTGCCAGGGTGGGCAAACCCCAGTCTCTGATATCCTAGGGCACAAAGATAAATGCTAAGCAGATGAGATCAAATGGGGAGTAAGTATGATATTCAGGAAGTATGAAGGGTGGGGGAGGGGTTGAAAGGGACATAGAGACAGGCACATCTCCCACTAGGTAAGCCAGAGAACTTCTCATATTCCCCACATGCCACATGAAGTGATTCCTGCTGCCTAGAGAAAGGTCTTTCCCTATTGAGAAATATCACAGACCTGATGTTGCCTGATATTAGCATAAGTGTGATAAGTCATTCTTTGGATTTTATGCAGATGGTATTTTTGTTGGGAAATAAGTGCATCATCCCAGTCCTGAGCCGTCTTGCTTTACTCCATCTAGAGTCCCTTAATCCTTATAAAAGGATTCTGCACCACACTGATGTCATCCTATTGACACCCAGTTGTAGTTCATCTTTGGAGACTCTGGTGAGCATAACTCTTGAAGGCTTTTTGGACACTTGGATGGCGTTAAGATTTTGTATGGAGAGACAATGGGCTATTGTTTTAATAATTGTTCCTTAAGTTTAGGTCAAAGAGATAATGAAGTTGTGGATGTAGGTATCATGATATAATAATTTAGCTGGTATTTACCAGGTGATCAGGAAGTTCATGTGGGAAGTGAAGTTAATGAGGGAAATGAAGTAAAAAGATCATTTTAAACTGAAGGAGAGTAAGGGGTAATACATTATGGGTCATTCTATGCCCATTTCAATTTCAAATGTTTGACTCTCAGAGTGCAAGCCTGAAGGTTCTGTGTCTGAGCCTTTATAGTTCTCTCAAAGCTCCCCACAGCTTAGGACCATGGAGAGCTCACTCAGACCCTCAATCAGGGCCTCAAGGAGGACAACGATGGAAGGGATTTATTGTGGGAATGACTCAAATACTGGTGGTAACATTTGCATTTTAACATAATTTCTGCTGCCTAATGACAAGGGGGAATTGTTATTTTATAAAGTGATAGGATGAGAAACTAGCCAGAAAAGACTAAAGTGCTGAGAGGACAGAAAAAAAGGGGGAGAAATCAATAAAAAATCACAGACTGTTTTCAAGATCTAAACAGATCATTGGAGACTGGGCATTCATTAAAAAATTTTTTTTGACTTATTTTGCCAGAAAGTTTGGCCCTCTTGTGAACATTGTAATCCATTTTTCTTTCAGATTCCCAGAGACCCAGGAAAGATGTCTTACCAACAGTAATAGTGCAAGCAGCCCTGCCAGCCACCTTCTGTGGTGTGACCTCCTAAGTGTCCTGAACCATGCCCACCACCAAGGTGCCCAGAGCCATGCCTACCACCTAGGTGCCCAGAGCCTTGTCCACCTCCTCCGTGCCCACTTATGCAGTGCCCACCTCAGCCACACCAGCAGAAATGCCCACCCAGTAACAAGTAATTGTACCAGAATTCACCAGGACCATGAAACAACAAGAAAAAAATGTCTTAGTCTCTGGACTCCATCCTCCTCCTTTTGAACTCTGTTATGGTGACAGGTGGCAACTTGGCATCTCCTCTAACCTTGAGCATTCCTTCCACCTGCCTGAAATGACAGTCAACAGAGAAAACGCTTTATTCCTGAAGTTGACATTTCACTGGTGGAAGCCAAGTTTCTGCCCCAGAATATGGTTAAAATATGGCTATGCTTGGCAATGCCATGAGTATGAGATCAGGACAAATATTCTTGCAATACATGATCTCCCTTTGTCATCTGTGATTTAAAAAGTGGTTTCTATCACCTGAGCAAATATGCCTTTTATTCTTTAATAAATCATGTTTCATGGAGTAACCCAAATTTCCATATATATATTTTTTTTACCCCATTCTGCCACATGATATTTGTATTTATTTTCCTCCCTGTTGAAAGGTTATATTCAGGTATTACCTTCAAGGTGTGCAATCCTGTTTACAATATGTCTTTTGCTGGGCACATAAAAGAAAACCCTTTTCTTGGCTTGAATCTTATTCCAATCCCTTTCTAGCTGTGTGAATTTAGACAATTTATTTAAACTCTCTTAGCTATTTTTTTTTTTTTTAGCTATAGTTTCTTAATCTGTAAAATCTGGGCAATTCTATTTCAACTCTGTCAATGTACTAACACAGTCATTCATTCACAGTTCTTTTTGATTGCCTAATGGGGGTCAGGCACTGTTCTAGGTACAGTGGATGCATATTGTCTTTACCATACAAAGTTCTTACCCTCCTGGAGTCTATGTGTTTGAGGGGAATACAGATCATACACAAATACAGAAAATTTTAAATTAAATATACAACAAACATTAGGAAGGGATGCCTGTTATCGATAAAAATAAAGCAAAGTAAGAAAGAAAGAGATTGAGGGAGACACTAGTCTTGAGAGGATTGCCAGGAAGCATTCTCCAAAGTGCATTTGGGAAGAGAACTGAATGAAGAAAGGAGCAAGCCATTGGGATACCTTGATATAGAGTGTTCTAAGGAGAGGAAGGAGGGCAATAGTAGTTCAATGGTAGAAATCTTGCCTTCCATGTTGAAAACCTGGGTTCAATTATCAGGCAATGTCCATCATGTGCAACCACCATCAGCGGAGGCTTTCTTCTTGCTATAATGCCGAACAGGTTTCAGCAAAGCTTCCAGACTAAGGTGGACTAGGAAGAAAGCCTTGGAGATCTACTTCCAAAAATCAGCCGATAAAAGCCCTATAAATCACAATGGTCAGATCCCCAACCAATCATGGGTATGATGCAAGACCAGGTAGTGTTTTGTTCCATTGTGCATGGAGTCCCCACGAATTGGTGGCTACTTGAAGGCAGCTAACAGGAAAAACAAGGAGAGAGAACATCAAGTGCAAAGGCACAACAAAGGGGGATCATTTACTGAAAAAATATCTGTGTCACCACTAGCTCTTCATGGGCCCTCTATTCTGTTTCACGTGTTTATTTGTTTATCCTTGTGCTAGTGCCAAATGTCTTATTATAAATTTTGAAAATCCCTGCTATCTAGTGAAAGAAACACTTTCTACTGTATCCTTCATTTTTAAAATGGCTGAGTTTTTTTGTCCTTTGAATTTCCATATAAGTTTCAGAATTACTTTGTCAAGTTTAACAAACAAGACTCAAAAACTTATTGTAGTTTCCTTAGGAATTACATTAAATTTATGTATCAGATTGGGGAGAACTGACACTTTGCAGCATAGAAAGTTTCAGTCTACAAACACGTAGTATTCTCCACTCATCTTGTGTTTTTTTTTTTTTTATCTAAATGAAGTGATCGTTTTTCCTATACAGTTCTTACCTATCTTTTTTTTTTTAACTTATCTTTAGATATTAAATATTTCCTGATGCCATCTTTTTTACACTTGACATTTATTAAGTGTTTTTTCAAATACAAAAAATTATTAATACATCCAACACCTACATGCAATTGATGTGAACTTTCCCTATATAAGCTTCTTCTTTCTTTCTCGTTCAAAGACTTTAAGCAAATTAAAAGAACAGGTTTTTTACAACAAATGCTTCAACCAGCATTAAAAAAAATTACGGACATTTTCCTGTATAACCAAAGATTCATTTTCACACTTAATGCAATTGATGATATTTATCAAATACCATCCAATAGCAGTCGATATTTAAAATTTCTCCTATGACTCCGGAATTCATTTACAGTGGGTCTGCTCAAACCACAATCTTATAATTGTAACAAATTACATTTGGCTGTGTATATCTCCTAAATCTTTTTATATAAATCTACCAAAAAACAAACAAACCAAATCCATTGCCCTTGAGTCGATCCCAACTCATAGAGACCCTATAAGACAGAGTAGAACTGACTGATAGGGCTTCCAAGGACTGGCTGGTGGATTTGAACTGCCAACCTTTTGGTTAGCAGCTGAGCTCTTAACACTGGTTGAGGATTTAGACTGTTCTAGATTTTCAACCATCATCGACGGCACTGGGTTGGGTTAAATCCCAACCTCTTTTTTTTTTTTTATGGCATTAACTTATGGAAGAATGCCTTAGCTTCCACATTAATCTGGTTATTTTCTTGTGATGTTATTTGATTTGTTCTTTAACCTTTGTTTTCAGTGATCTAAAGTCATGGTTAGATTGAACTTTTTTTTTTTTACTGAAGAACATGATCACATTAGTGGGCCCATTATATCTTGCTGTCCTACTATTAGTGATACCAATATAGATCACAGAGTTAGGTGTTCACAGTCTTTTGTCTCCATCCTGAAACTGTACTTTCCGCTTGCATCAGAAGTAATCTACAATTTGGCATTATTCTATACTAGTCACAAGGAACCTTGGTGGCACAGTGGTTAAGCACTCAGCTGCTAACCTAAAGATCAGCAGTTTGAACCAACCAGACATTCTATTGGAGAAAAATGTGGCAGTCTTCTCCCATAAAGATTTATAGCCTTGGAAACCCTATCGGGCAGTTCTACTCTGTCCTATAGAGTTGCTATGAGTTCCATCTGATGGCTAAGGGTTATACTACTATCACGTGACTATCAAGTTCTCCATCTAATTTGACCTAGTAGTTTCAGCACTGATTAATTATAGTAGTTGAAAAATTTGATATTAAATTTTAGAATTTTTCTCAATTACATTTCATTTTTTAAATAAAAATAACTTTTATTATCTGGGGCTACATGATTATTTCTTGTTTCCTTGATAATCATAGTATTTGTCACACATTAAAAAATACGATAAACAGAGTTTACCTTTGTTATTATCATTTTTTTTTATTATGGCTGTTATTTAACCCTTTCATGAATGAATTAAATTTAAAAAAAACCTTTTTTTGTTATATAATGTTTTTTCAACAACTGAATGCATGTCCAACAATTGAGTGTGTCTGAATTTTTTGGCAGATAATGTGGATTTTGACACATATTATATGGGACGCATATGCCTCTCTGGACTCTGGGGCAGGATTACTTGGGACATATGTCTCTCTGGATTCTAGGGGTAGGATTATGTGGAACACATATGTCCCTCTATACTCTACATCACCCTTTGGATCCCTTGACAGGGGAATACTATGTATGGCGTCCATGTTCGTGTGGAATTATTGCAAGAAACACAACTTCCAAATAATGCCCAGGAACCCAGAAATATACTAACAAGGCTTATCTCACCGTAAAAAAAGCCAAAAGAGACAAAATTTTGCATAATTACACCTCCAAGATGCAACACTTCATGCAATACACTATAAAAACAGTGATATGCAGCACACGCCCATTTGTTCTATTTCAAACAGTTATACTGGTCCTCACCTGCCAGCAGCGTGTACTTTCCATGGGATAGTTGTTTTTTTTTTTTTTTTTTTAGTAGATTCCCAATAAGCCTGAGATGCAAAAAATGTAGGTGGATACTGTATATTCCATTGTTCATGAAAGGGTTTTAAAGAAGGCTTCAGGGGATATCTATGATTTATGGTTTTAAGGTTACAGTCTATCTCAAGGAGGTAGTTTTGGGGGCTCATCTAGTCTCAGCAGCTCCAGAATGTTTGGATTCCATAAGAATTGAAATTCTGTTGTATATTTTTCCCCCTTTTGATCATAATTCTTCTATAGACTCTTTGATCAAAAAATTCTGTGATGGTAGCCCGGAACCATTCATTTCTTTTGGTCTTGTGGAAAGGGGGTAGTTTTTTTTGTGTGAAGGCAATCATTCAGACCTTCCATTTCACAATCCTATTCCTGAGTTTCTTTCCTTTGTTGTTCAAGGTGAATAGAGACCAATTGTTTTTTTTTTTCTTTTTTTTTGATGGCCAGAAGCTGGACTATATAAAGATCATGGCCTCAGAATTGGAGGAAGACTCATTAACAGATGACCCAACCTTACTTGCTCAAAGTGAAGAGGGCTTGAAGCACTTACTGATGAAGATCAAAGACTACAGCCTTTAGTACGGATTACACCTCAACATAAGGAAAACAAAAATTCTTACAACTGCATCAATAGGCAATATAACGGAAAAGAACTGAAATTGTCAAGAATTTCATTTTTCTTGGATCCATGATCAACACCCATGGAAGCAGCAGTCAAAAAATCAAACAACATATTGCATTGGGCTAATCTGCTGCAAAAGACCTCTTTAAAGTGTTCAAAAGCAAAGGTGTAACTTTGAGGATTAAGATGCTCCAGACCCAAGCCATGGTATTTTCAATCAACACAAATGCATGTGAAAGCTGGACAATGAATAAGGGAGACCAAAGAAGAATTGACTCCTTTGAATTACAGTCTTCAGAATACTGAATATACCTTGCCCTGCCGGAAGAATAAACAAATCTGTCTTGAAAGAAGTACAGCCAGAATGCTCTTTGGAAGCGAGGATACCAAGACTTCATCTCATGTAATTTGGGCATATTATCAAGAGGGACCAGTCTCTAGAGAAGGACATCATGCTTGGTAGAGAGTCAGTGAAAAAGAGGAAAACCCTCAATGAGGTGAATTGACATAGTGTCTGGAACAATGGGCTCAAACATAGCAATGATTGTGGGGATAGCACAGGACTGGGTAGGGTTTTGTTCTATTGTACATAGGGTCTCTATAAGTCAGAACTGACTCAATGGCAGCTACAACAACAGTGCCTCTCATGTAAAATGTGATGTGGCTGAACAAGCGTAACATAGCCAACGACCAATTTGTAGAGATCACACACTCAGTGATTCTCAAAGATCTCAACACTTGGCTGAGACAGGATCTGTGTGGGATTGGATGCTGGTGATTAAAACACCGTTTCTGCTACAAACAGGCACACTTACAGCAAAACCTAGGTATATTGCCAATGTCACAGCAGTAAATCTTGGGAATGAGGTCAATATGGGAGGCGTGTTTAACGAAACTAATCAAAATATTCAAACAAATCCTAGAGTGTCAGCCACACTACCAAAAAAACCAAACCAAACATAGTGCTTTCGAGTCGATTCTGACTCATAGCGACCCTATAGGACAGAGTAGGACTGCCCCACAGAGTTTCCGAGGAGCGCCTGGAGGTTTCGAACTGCCGACCCTTTGGTTAGCAACCGTAGCACTTAACCACTAAGCCGTTGCAAAAAGTACCTCATCCTTTGTATTCATTATTTTACAAAGTGTTGTTCTTGCTGTTAGGTGCCGTTAAGTCAGTTTCAGCACACAGTGACTCTATGTTTAACAGAACAAAACACTTTCTGGTACTGCCCCATCCTCACAATCGTTAATGCTTGAGTCTACTGTTGCAGCTACAGTGTCAGTGCATCTCATTGAGGGACTTCCTCTTTCACGCTGACCCTCTACTTTACCAAGCATGATGTCCTTCTCCAGGGACTGATCCCTCCTGACAACATGTCCAAAGTACGTAAGATGCAGTCTCACCACCCTTGCTCCTAAGGAGCATTCTGGTTGTACTTCTCCAGAGACAGATTTGTTCATTCTTTTGGCAGTCCATGGTATGATCAGTATTCTTCTCCACCACCACAGTTTAAAGGTGTCAATTCTTCTTTGGTCTCCCTTATTCACTGTCCAGTTTTCACATGCATATGAGGTGATTGAAAACACCATGGTTTGGGTCAGGTGCACATTATTGTTCAAGGTGACATCTCTGCTATTGAACACTTTAGAGAGGGCTATTGCAGCAGATTTACCCAATGCAATATGTCATTTGATTCTTGACTGCTGCTTCCATGGGTGTTGATTTTGGGTCTAAGTAAAATAAAAGCCTTGACAACTTCAGTCTTTTCTCCATTTATCATGATGTTACTTATTAGTCCAGTTATGAGTTTTTTTTTTTTTTTTAATGTTGAAGTGTAATCTATACTGAAAGCTGTGGTCTTTGATCTTCATCAGTAAGTACTTCAAGGCCTCTCTGCTTTTAGCAAGTAAGATTGTTTCACCTGCATATCACAGGTTGTTAATGAGTCTTCCTCCAAGTCTGAGGCCACTTTCTTCATATAGTCCAGCTTCTTGGATTATTTGCCCAGCATACAGATTGAGTAAGTATGGTGAAAGGATATAACCCTGATGAACACCTTTCCTGACTTTAAACCACGCAGTATCTCCTTGTTCTGTTTGAAGGACTGCCTCTTGATCTATATACATATTCCTTAAGAGCACTAATTTA
This sequence comes from Elephas maximus indicus, assembly GCF_024166365.1. Classification (NCBI taxonomy): domain Eukaryota; kingdom Metazoa; phylum Chordata; class Mammalia; order Proboscidea; family Elephantidae; genus Elephas; species Elephas maximus. The sequence continues at coordinate 188,497,709 of NC_064821.1, read as the reverse complement.
AGCATTCTGAAATTACCATTCTTCTCAATGTTATCCATACTTTATTATCATCCACACAGTCGAAAGCCTTTGCATAGTCAACAAAACACAAGAAAATATCTTTCTGGTATTTGACAAAGTACTCTTGCCTAAATAAATACCAGACATGCAACTACTGTTGTTGTTGTTAGGTGCCATTGAATTGGTTCCAATTCATAGCGACCTTGTGCACAACAGAAAGAAACTGTCTGGTCCTGTACCATCCTCACAATCATTGCTATCCTTGAGCCCCTTGTTGAAGTCACTCTGTCAACCCATCTCATTGAGGGTCTTCCTCTTCACGGCGTCCTTCTCCAGGGACTGGGCCCTTCTGAAAACATGTCCAAAATATGTGAGGTGAAGTTTCACCATCCTTGCTCTAAGGAGAATTCTGGTTATACTTCTTCCAAGACAGATTTGTTCATTCTTTCGGCAGTCCTTAGTATATTCAATATTCCTCATCAACAACATATTTAAAAGGTGTCAATTCTTCTTTAGTCCTCCTTATACATTGTCTAGCTTTTGCATTCAGGATGTGATTGAAAATACCTTGCTTGGATCAGGCGAACCTTAATCCTCAATGTGACATCTTTGCCCGACACAACACATCTTTTGATTCCTTGACTGCTGCTCCTGTGCATGCTGACTGTGGATCCAAGTAAAATAAAATCCTTGACAATTTCAAACTTCTCTTTGTTTATCCTGACATTGGTTCTTGGTCCAGTTGTGAGTTTTTTTTTTTTTTCTCTATGCTGAGGGGTAATCTTCAATTTTCATCAGTAAGTGCTTCAAGTTCTCTTTGCTTTCAGCAAGCAAGTTTGTGTCATCTGCATATCAAAGATTGTTAATGAGTCTTCCTCCAATTCTGAGGTCTCGTTCTTCATCATATAGTCCAGCTCCTCAGATTATTTGCTCAAAATACAGATTGAATAGGTATGGTGAAAAGGAACAACCCTGATGCATACCTTCCCTGACTTTAAACCATGAAGTATGACGTTAAATCATGTTCAAATAATTACTTCTTGGTCTACGTACAGTTTCCTCAAGAGCACAATTAAGTGTTCTGGAATTCCCATTCTTCACAATGTTGCCCATAATTTGTCATGATCCGCACAGTTAAATACCTTTGCATAGTCAATAGAACACAGGTAAACGTCTTTCTGATATTCTCTGCTTTCAGCCAAAATTCGACTGATATCAGCAATGATATTCCTTGTTTCACATACTCTTCTGAATCTGGCTTGGAATTCTGGCAGTTCCCTGTTGTTGTACAGCTGCAATTGCCTTTGAATGATCTTCAGCAAAATCTTACTTGTATGTGATATTAATGATATTGTACGATAATTTCCACATTCTGTTGGATCATGTTTCTTTGGAATGGGCACAAATATGGATTTCTTCCTGTTGGTTGGTCAGGAAGCTGTCTTCCAAATTTCTTGGCATAGACAAGTGAGCATTTCCAGAATTGCATCTGTTTGTTGTTGAAACATCTCAACTGGTATTCTGAAAGAATACACTGTCAAAGAGCTAACTGGAGTCTGTTGTTTATGTGAGAGTTTATATAGCAAATTGGTTTCTCATTCAACAATTTATACAAAGCTTGTTTCCTGGCATTGATTGCAAGCCCCCGAATGTGTTAGCACTCTCCTCCCTTCCTCCTTGAGTTCCCCATATCCATGCGTCCAGCTTTCCTGCCCCTACCATCATTCTGAACTTTGCTTTTGGGTAAATGTTGCCATTTAGGTCTCTTACAGTTGATTGTTCTGAGGTGGTTTTGATTTGCTCTCTTACTGCTAATGATTACGAGTATCTTTTCATGTATTTGTTGGTTGCCTGGATGTTTTCTTTTGTGAAGTATCTGTTCATGTTCTTTGCCCATATTTATAATTGAGTTATTTGTCCTTTCATTTTGAGTTGTTGGAGTTTTCCATAAATTTTAAAGATTTGACCCTGGTCACGTATGTTTTAGCCAATTTTTTTTTTTTTTCCCCCAGTGGGCTTTCTTTTTACTTTTTGGAAAAGTCTTTTTTGAAGATCATAAGTATTCGGTTTTCAGGAGTTCCCACTCATCTAGTTTATCTTCTGTTGTTTGTGCTTTTCTACTTATGTTTGATAGTCTGTGCCATAAATTAGGGCTCCTGGGTTTGCCCCTTTTTGTCATCTATGATCTTTGTGGTTTTAGGTTTCACATTTAGGTCTTTGATACATCTTGAGTTAGTTTTTGTGTATGGTGTGAGGTATGGATCCTGTTTCATTTTTCAGCAAGTGAGTATCCAGTTTTGCAAGCACCATTTGTTAAAGAGATTATCTGTTCCCTATGTAATGGATTCTGACTCTTTGTCAAAATGAACTGTCTATATGTGGATGAATTTATTTCTGGGTTCTCAGTTCTGTTCCATTGATCTATTTCTACTGTTGTACCAGTATGAGACTGTTTTTACTACTATGGTTGTATAGTAGTTTCTGAGATCAGGGAGTGTAATGAGCCTCCTTTTTTGTTCTTCTGCTTCGGTAATGGTTTACTTACCCATGGTCTCTTTCTTTTTCATATAAAGTTACTGATTAATTTTTCTGTCTCATTAAGGAAGATTGTTGGAATTTGGATTGGGGTTGCATTTTATCTGCAGATTGTTTAGGTAGTTCTGTCATTTTCACAATGTTAAATCTTATCCATGAGTGTAATACGTTTTTCTGTTTATACTGGTCTCTTGCAGTAGGTTTTTTTTTTTTTTTTTTTTTGTAGTTTTCTTTGTATAAGTCTTTCATATCCCTAGTTAAGTTTATTTCCAAGTATTTTATCTTTTGGGAGGCTATTACAAATGGTATTGTTTTTATGATTTCCTTTTCAGCATTCTCTTGGTTAGTGTAGAGGAATCTGGCTAATTTTTGTATGAATATCTTATACCCCACTACTTTGCTAAATCCTTCTGTTAGTTCCAGTAGGTTTCTTGTAGAGTCCCAGGGATTTTGTATGTATAGAATCACGTCATCTTCAAATAGGGATAGTTTTACTTCTTCGTTACCAATTTGGATGACTTTTAATTCCCTATCTAGCCTTACTGCGCAAGCTAGGACTTCCAGTATAACATTGAATTGTTGTTCTTAGGTGCTGTCAAGTAGGTTCCGACTCATAGCACCCCTATGTACAACAGAACAAAACACTGCCCGGTCCTAAGCCATCCTCACAATCATTGTTATGCTTGAGCTCACTGTTGCAGCCACTGTGTCAATCCATCTCGTTAAGGGTCTTCCTCTTTTCCGCTGACCCTGTACGCTGCCAAGCGTGATGTCCTTCTCCAGGGACTGATCCCTCCTGACAACATAATTGAATAGAAGTAGTGAAAAGGGCATCCTTGTCTCATTTCCATTCTCAAGGGGGAATGCTTTCAGTCTCTCTCCATTGAGAATAATACTGGATGTTGGTTTTGTATATATGCCCTTAATTATGTTTAGGAATTCCCTTCTGTTCCTATTCTGCTGAGAGTTTTTATTGAGAATGGATGTTGGACTTTATCAAATGACTTTTTGGCATCAATTGAGATGATCGTGTGATTTTTTTTCCTTTGTTTTATTTATGTGGTGAATTACATTGATTGATTTTCTAATGTTAAACCATCCTTGAATACCTGGTATGAATCTCACTTGGTTATGGCATATTGTTTTTTGATACATCGTTGCCTAAGATTTTGTTTAGAATTTCTGGGTCTATGTTTGTGAAGGATATTGATTGGTCTATAATTTTCTTTTTTAGTAGTGCCTGGTTTTGGTATCAGTGTTATACTGACTTCGTAGAATGAATCTAGGAGTATTCTTTCCTTTTCTGTGTTCTGGAATAGTTTGAGTAGGATTGGTGTCAACTCTTCTCTGAATATTTACTAGAATTCTCCAGGGAAACTCTCTGGGCCAGGGCTTTTTTTTTTTTAATGAACTCTTCAAAATTCTTCTTTTGTTATGGGTCCGTTTAAATTTTATACTTCAGTTTGTGTTAGTTTAGGTAGGTAGTGTGTGTCTAGAAATTTATCCATTTTTTCTAAGTTTTCAAATTTGTCAGAGTACAGTTTTTCATATTATTTGTTTATGATTTTTTTTTACCTCATTTGGTTCTATCATAGTGTTGCCCATCTCGTTTATTATTTTGGTTATTTGCATGTTCTCATTCTTTTCCTTTGTCACTTTGGCCAGTGGTCTGTCTATTTTATTGATCCTCTCAAAGAACCAACTATGAGTCTTGTTGATTCTTTCTATTGTTTTTCGGATTTCTATTTCATTTATTTCTGCTCTAATCTTTGTTATTTCATTTTTTTCTGGTAACTTTGAGCTTTTTTTTGCTGCTTTTTCTCTACTTGTTTTAGTTGTAGGGTTAAGTTCTTGATTTTGGCCCTTTCTTCTTTGTTGATGTGTGCATTTATTTCTATGAAATCTCCTTTCAACACTGCTTTTGCTGGGTCCCATAGTTTTTGGTATGCTGTGTTTTCATTCTCATTTGATTCTATTTTTTTATTTCATTTTTAACTTCTATTACCCAGTAGTTTTTCAGCAAGGTGCTATTCAGTTTCCATGATTTAATTGTTCCCATTGTCTTCCTATTATTGATTTCTAATTGTATAGTATTGTGGCCAGAAAAGATGTTTTGCATTATTTCAATGTTTTTGAATTTATTGAGGCTTGCTTTGTGGTCTAAGATATGGTCTATTCTACAGAATGATCCATGTACTTCAGAGAAGAATGTTGAGTGGAATGTTCTGTATATGCCTATGAGGTCAAGTTGGTTAATTATGTTATTTAGGTCTTCTGTAACTTTGTTTAGTTTCTTTCTCTTTGTCCTTCGTCGAAAGTGGTGTGTGAAAATCTCCTACTATTGTTGAGTAACTATCAATTTCTCTTTCCAATGATGTTAGAGTTCGTTCTATGTATTTTGGAACTCTGTCATCAGATACATAGATGTTTATTATGGCTATATCTTCTTAGTGGATAGTCCCTTCAATCATTATATGATGCCCGTCCTTATGTCTTATGATGAATATTGATTTAAAGTCCATTTTATCAGAGATTAAGATTGCCATTCCTGGTCTTTTTTGCTTACAGTTTGCATGATATATTTCTTCCATCCTATGATTAGTAACCTATTATTGTCTTTATATCTAAGGTGTGTCTCTTGTAGGCAACATATTGATGGGTCATGTTTTTATCCATTCTACCACTCTCTGTCTCTTGGCTGGTGCATTTAGTTCATTTACATTCAGTGTGATTATCGATAAGTATGAATTACTGTTGTCATTTTATTACGCTTATTATTGTGGTGTTGCCATTGTTATGAATTGAATTGTGTCCCTCAAAAATGTGTGTCAACTTGGCTAGACTATGATTTCCAGTATTGTGTGACTGTCCACCATTTTGTGATCTGATGTGATTTGCCCGTGTGTTGTAAATCCTATTTGTATGATGTTAATGGGATGGGATTAGCGGCAATTATGTTAATGAGGCAGGACTCAATGTACAAGATTAGATTGTGTCTTAAATCAATTTCTTTTCAGATATAAAAGAGAGAAAAGAACAGAGAGACATGGGAACCTCATACCACCAAGAAAGTAGAGCCAGGAGAATGTGTCCTTTGGACCCAGATCCCTACATTAAGAAGTTCCTTGACTAGGGAAGATTAATGACAAGGACATTCCCCCAAAGCCAACAAAGAGAGATAGCCTTCCCCTGGAGCTGACACCCTGAATTTAGGCTTCTAGCCTCTTCAACTGTGAGGGAATAAGTTTCTCTTTGTTAAAGCTGTCCACATGTGGTATGTTTGTTATAGCAGCACTAGATAACTAAGATATCTATTTTCTTTGTTCTATTTAATTTTCTGTGCTGAGTTCCTTTTTTATGTATTTTATTTACATTTCTTTCATTGTTGCTCATTTTGTGTTTACTGAGTCTTTATGGTTTTCTTCTTTATTTTGGTGAGTAGGTTTATTAACTTTCTTTGTGGTTACTCTGACATTTTCCTTTACCTTTCTAAATGGTATCAAGGGGTTTGTCCTCTCCCTAATTCTTCCATTGTTTCAATATTACTTCTATGTCCTTCTATTGAGTTATCTAATTCTTATATGTTATTGTTAGTCCTCCGGATTTCTAGTTGCTGTTTTTTATGATTTCTAATTGTTTATTTAATTTGTTATTTTATTCTTGTATTGTTTTCCTGAATTCTTCTAGGATTTTGTTTGTGTTTCCTTAGTTTTGTCTGTGTTTTCCTAGATCTATCTGAGGACCCTATAAATAACCCTTTGGAAATCCTTATCAAGCAGTTCCATTACCATCTCTTCATCAGGAAGGTTTTCTGCTCCTTTATTTTGTTCACTTGACTGAGTTACCTTGTTTTATTTCTTTATATGATTTGCCGTTGTCTGCTGTCTGAGGCATTAAGGCGTTACTTTATTTATTTATGATTTTTTGTGTGGTTTTAATGTTTTCAGAGTGGGTGCTCTCCATCAAATGGGTGGTGGGGTGGGAGGCCATGGGCAATGCAGGTACTCACTCTGATAGGAGATGGGTAGGGTGGTTGGCCAGGGGTAATGTGGGTGCTCTATTGGGGCAAATGCAAGGCAGTAGGCTGGGAGACATGCAGGCACTCTCTCCTGTGGAGATGGGCAAGGGTGGATGGCTGGGAGGCATGCAGGCTCTGTCACCAGTGGGGAAGGCGTGGGGAGGGAGGTTGGGGGGTGAGGAGGCACACTCTCTGGTGGGGGATGGGAGGAGAAGGTGGCCAGGAGTGCATGTGCTCTCTTTGGTAGGGAAGGGTCGGGGCATGCAATCAGGGTTACATAGGTGCTCTCTCCATTGGGGCAGGAGTGGGGCCCTGGGGAAAGCATGCACTCTCTGTTGGGGGAGGGGCATGGTGGGCAGCCAGGGGATCATGCAGGTGCTCTCTCTGATGGGAATGGGGGTAGGCCATGGCTGGGGGCACACAGGCCCTCTCTCTATTGGGGAAGGCATGGGGCAGGGTGCTAGGGGGTGTGCAGGCACTCTTTCTGGTGGAGGATGGGCAGGCGGCTTGCACAGGTGCTCTACAGCAGGAGTGGGGGTGGTTGGATGGCTGGGAAGCTTGTAGGCTTTCTCTCAGATAGAAGAAGTATGGGGCAAGGGAGGGCAGGCACCCAGAGGATGCACAGGCACAGGCACTGTCTCCAGTCAAGGAGGGGAGAAGCTGGAGGCTGAGATGATGGGGAGAGAAAAAAATAACAGAAAAGAAAAGGGGGAGCTGTACTGCTCCACCTACATCACAAGCCCTGCTGGTCAGATACCACCACTGGAGATTTGCCCAGTGTCTGGGTCCTGATTTCCTCCCTGTTTTGTGTAAGCAGGACCCCTGGAGCTCTCATCCTCCTTCTTGTACTTACCCTCCTTAGCTCCAGTTCATGTCCTGCTCACTTTGCTTCACTCCAGGTGTGTTTTCATAGTTTCTCTGCCTCCTATTGGACGTTTTATGACATTGTCTTCCTATGCTCCTCATCAAGGGTTGCCGCTGGCTTTGTCTCAAAATGGCCCCGCTGTGCTGGACTGGCTAGCAGGCCACCTCTGCTCTGTATCTCTCCCTGTTCATTGCTATCATTCAGTTTCTTTTTCCAGTTGTTGTTTGATCTAATTCTATGTCCTTTCATGTGATGCTCAGGGTTCCAGGCTTGTCACCTAATCTGTTACACTTTGTTTCTCTAGTCTTTGTGTAGAGGGACAGCGTGGCCACCATCATGATTCAATATTCCATGAATTGATTTTTAATCAAAATCCACTTCTGCATTCTGATGTAACCAATATCTTGATATTTATGAGAGTCATTTATTTGTTTTTTGTGATGGTTAAAGTTGTGTGTCAACTTGTCTGGGCCATGATTCTCAGTGGTTTTTCAGATATGTTGTAATCTGGCACTGCTATAATGATTTTTTTTTTTTAAATAATGATGCAATTGCTTCCATGATCTGAAGAAATGTGATCACCTTCCTGATGGGATCTGCTGTTAGTAGCCAATCAGTGAAAAAGGATGTCCTTGGAAGTGTGGCCTTCATTCGATTTAGGTGGGCTTTCTGGGAAGATTCACTGACTTTTGCTGATTCTGGATCCTGCAGCTGGCTCCTTTTCATATGACCTCCAGTTCTTGGGACTTGAGCTAGCAGTTTGCTGCTGATCTTTGGATTTGTCATCCTCCATGATCTGGATCTTGGGTTAACAGTTCCTGCAGCTATGTGAGTTGGGAGAAGCAGACTGCTTGACCCATAGATTTGGGACTTTCCAGTCTCTACAATCGTGTGAGCCATTTTCTTGGTAAATTTTTTTTTTCTCTCTCTCCCTATAGATGTTTTTCAGGTTTTGCTTCTCTAGAGAACCCAGCCTAAGGCATTTGGTACTAGGAATGGTCCTAGGGAAGCAAAATTTTAAGAATGAGTTTTCTAAATTGGTTCTCAAGTCTGGTTAGTCTTCAATATTTTGATGACTCTGCTTTCAGTAGTAAAAAGGGCACTCTTTTTTTTAAACCATGGCATGAGGTGGCAATAAAAATATGCAAAATAAAACTGCCAATAGGTCAGGTATTAGTGAGAGGCAAGGCTCTGGATGATTGCATGTTTGATACCTTTCTACAGTTTCGTCATAATGAGAAATATAAGGAAGCTGGTTGGTTGGCCTTACTTTCAGTAGACAAAGTGGTAAAAGAAAGAGATGAGCTCAGGGCTTCAGAGTCAAAGCTTAAGTGCTACATAAACGACCTCGAAGTTTCCACTTGTGCCTTGAAAAAAGCCTTATTTCTTGTATTAATAGAGCTAACGTTGCTGGAAACCAAAGCCAGAGTCTTAATGTAAGAGTGTCTGAATTACAATGCCAAATGAACTCCCAACATGAAGTGTTGGCTGAAGTAAAAGCAAGGTCACTGACTGGGAAGAAATGGGCCCCTGAAACTTGCAATGGGGACGTATGGGCAGATAATCAGGAAGCTGGGGACACTGAGCCCCTATAGTCCATTGAATCACTACTGACAACAGAACCAGTCCTCTCATTCCCATCTGAACAGATTATTCCATCTTCCTCTGCTAAGCCACCCTGCCCAGTAAAACCATTAGCCCCTTCACATCCATCTGATGAGATTAATGCAGCTGAATCTGAAGAGGCGTTGTCTGAGTCATTGCCTGCGGCATTGTCTGAGGCCGATGTTTTACAAGCCGATGCTGAAAATTCTCAAAACACAACTGTACCACCCATTTTGTTTTCTAGACTTATAACTAGGTTTAAGTCCCAGCAGGCCTCAAAAAGAGAAGTATAAACTGTGACCCAGGAGGAGGTACGCTACGCTCCAAAAGAAATGCTTGTCTTTTCTAATATGTACAGACACCTGAAGAACATGTGTAGGAATGGCTATCAAGGTGAGACAGATAGAGTTAACTGTGCCAGTGGCTGAACAAAAGAGCTTTTAAAAGATTATCATCTAGAAGTTGGGTAAAAAGGAACCACATCCTATCGTAAGACAGATAGGGTTAACCGTGCTGGTGGAACAAAACAGCTTTTAAAAAGGTTACCATCTAGAAGTTGGGTAAACAGGAACCCACCCTGTCAACACGAGATAGGACTGGGGCAGCCTCTGAATTGCTATCTCTTTCTTAGTGTCTTTCTAGTCCCGTCCTCCTTTGCAGACTCCGAATGTGCAGAGGAGCAGAGTGTGACTGCTGTTTGACCTTTCTTAGCCCTCTGAAGATGGTGATGTAGTGCCGAAGATCAAGTGCTCTTAAGCTATATCCTATAATAAGTGAGGCCAAGGGATGCTGAAAGGACTCCATCTTGAATATCAGCAGGTTCCATCTTAGATTCCAGATGCGCGTGCAACCGAATTAACATACACTGACATTCTGAGACGTATCCTTGAAAGAAGCCCACTAAATATTCATTATTCTATTGTCTCCACTGAACTCGTATAAGCCCTAGCCTTGCTACACTTTTTGAGTCAGTCTTTTGAAGAGGCTTAGATCCCTGCTACTCCTTTTGCTTGACTCAAGCAAGATAAAGCTTGCTGAAGATAAAGTTTGCCCTTCACGTGTATTCTTACTCGAGAAAAGACAAGGACACTTTGTGTCAGATTGGCAATTTGTAACAAAGGGTGTGAGATAATGGTGCAAGGTACCTAAAGATGAATCAGTCTGAATTTGTTGATATGGGTCCATTAAGCACATATTCTTCATTTAATCTTTTAGTTCGAGAGGCTAGGAAAAGAACTACTAGCTCATTTGGTTGGGTCATTGAGGCATAGATTACATGGTGGCCAACACTAAATCAGGTTGAAGTACCAGACCTGCCTTGGTATACTGTAGGAGAAGGTATCCAAAGGCTTAGGGAAATTGGCACATTAAAAAAAGATGGATTTATCAGGTTAGACCCACAGATCCACATATGGAGTACCCAGAGGACATACCTTTTACCATGACAGTGAGGAACAAATTTGTAAAGGGAGCCCCAATATCCTGGAAGACTGTTGTGATTGCTATTTTATGTAAATCATATTTGACAGTGGGAACTACCCTAACTGAATTAAGACACCTAACTACAATGCGGCTAATTGGATCCCATGGTGGTATGCACCAAGTGGTGGCATGCAATTGAAAAGGCAAGGTGGGCGTGGTTACCATAAGGGAGAGTGGAGTCAAGGCAGTAATCAGAATATTTTGACTCATATGGACTTATGATATTGGCTACTTAATCATGGTATCCCTAGGAGTGAAATAGATAGGAAATGTACTAAATATTTGCTTGATCTGTATAGGCAGATGAATTCTAGGTCAAGTGATCAGTTGTTGTTGTTGTTACATGCCACTGAGTCAGCTCTGACTCACAGTGACTCTGTGTACAACAGAACGAAACACTGCTTGGTCCCGTGCCACTCTCACAATCATTGTTATGCTTAAGCCCATCATTGCAGCCACTGTGTCAATCCATCTCACTGAGGGTCTTTCTCTTTCATTGATTCTCTACTTTACCAAACTGAACAGTAGTCTAACTCAAATCATTAAAATAGAGAGTCATGGAGTAATGGCCTTCAGTCAATCAATTCCCAGACTTGAGCAAATTTAAAGATCCACAACCCCTTGAATGTAGTGGAGAAATGACATCATTACACTGCAAAAATTTATACTGTTAATCTTTCTCCCAGCCTTCCCCAAAGTGATTTATGGCCTTTCAGGAAAGTGAATGTTCATTGGGGAATAGGAAATAATCAGAATTTTGGGGCATTACTCGATACTGGCTCTGAAGTGACACTAATTCCAGGAGACTTAAAACGTCAATGTGGCCCACCAGTCAGAGTGGGGCAATATGGTGGTGAGGTTATTAATGAAGTCTTTTAGCTCATGGCCATCTCACAGTAGGTTCAGGGTGTCCCCAAACCCACCCTGTAATGATTTCCACAGTTCCAGAATGCTAATTGGAATAGATATACTCAGCAACTGGCAGAACCCCCACATTGGATCCCTGACAAGGAGAGTAAGGGCTATTATGATAGGGAAAGCCAAGAGGAAGCCATTAGAACTGCCCCTACCTAAGAACAATAAGCCAAAAGCTATCCTGCATCCCTGGAGGAAATTCAGTGAATAATGCCACTATCAAGGACTTGAAGGATGCAGGGATGGTGATTCCCACCACATCCTCATTCAACTCGCCTATTTGGCCTGTGCACAAAAACTGATGGATTTTTGGAGAATGACAGTGGATGATCAAAAACTTAACCAGGTGGTGACTCCAATTGCAGCTGCTATGCCAGATGTAGTTTCATTGCTTGAGCAAATTAATACATCTCCTGGTATCTGGTATGCAGCTGTTGATCTGGCTAATGCCTTTTTCTCTGTACCTGTTTTAAAGGACCACAAGAAGCAGTATACCTTCACCTGGAAAGGCCAGGAATACACCTACGGTGTCCTACCTCAGAGCTATATCAACTCTCCAGCTGTATGTCATAATTTTGTCTGCAGGGACCTTGATCACCTTTCCCTTCCACAAGATGTCAAGCTGCTCCATTGCATTGACGACACTGTGCTGATTGGATCTAGTAAGGAAAGGTGTCAATGACTCTGGACTTATTGGTGAAATATTTGCATGTGAGAGGGTGGGAAATTAATCCAACAAAAATTCAGGCACCTTCCACTTCAGTGAAATTTCTAGGGGTACAGTGGCGTGGAGCATGTTGAGATATTCCTTCTAAAGTGAAGGATAAATTATTGCACCTGTGTGCTCCCGCAACTAAAAAGGAGGCACAAAGCCTAGTGGGCCTCTGGATTTTGGAGGCAACATATTCCTAATTTGGGTACACTACTCTGGCCTACTTATCAAGTGACTTGAAAAGCTGCTACTTTGGGTGGGGTCCAGAACAAGAGAAGGCTATGCAACAGGCTCAGGGTACCGTATAAGCGACTCTGCCATTCGGCCATATGATCCTGATGATCCAAGAATGTTTGAAGTGTCAGTGGCAGATAGAGATGCTGTTTGGAGTCTTTGGCAGGCCCCTATTGGTGAATCACAGTGCAGGTACTTAGAATTTTGGAACAAAATCCATCTTCTGCAGATAACTACTCTCCTTTGAGAAACAGTTTTTAGATTTTACTTAGCCTTAGTAGAGACTAAATGCTTAACCATGGGCCATCAAGTTACCATGCAGCCTGAGCTGCCCATCATGAATTGAGTGTTGTCCAACCCTAGAGTCTTAAATATGGACATGCACAGCAATAGCAATACTCCGTCATTAAATGGAAGTGGTATATATGAGATTGTCCCTAAGCAGGACCTGAAGGCACAAATATTTTACATGAGGAAGTGGCCCAAATGCCCATGATCTCTGCTTCTGTAGTATTACCTGCCCTCTCCCAGTCTGTACTTGTGACCTCCTGGGGAGTTCCTTATGATGAGTTGACTGAGGAAGAGAAAACTCATGCCTGGTTTACAGATGGTTCTGTGCAATATATAGGCACCACTTCAAAGTAGACAGTGGCAACACTACAAACCCTTTATAAGACTTCCCTGAAGGACAGTGGTGAAGGGAAATCCTAAGGCACAGAACTTCAAGCGTTGCACCCAGTTGTTCACTTTGCTTGGAAGGAGAAATGGTCAGATGTGTGACTGTATAGGTATTTGTGTTCCACGTGAATGCTCATCAAAGGGTGACTTCGGAGAAGATTTAACAATCAAGTGGAGAGGAAGACGTGTTTTGTGGAAATCAGTCATTCTTTTTTCCCAGCCTCTCCTATCATTGTCCAATGGGCTCACAAAGTGGCCATGGTGGCAGGGATGGGGTTATGCATGGGCTCAGCAACATTGACTTCCACTCACCAAGGCTGATTTGACCACATACACTGCTGAGTTCCCAATCGTCCAGCAGCAGAGATCAACACTGAGTCCCTGATATGGCACCATTCTTCTAGGTGATCAGCCAGCAATCTGGTAGCAGGTTGATTACACTGGACTGCTTCCATCATGGAAAGGGCAGCATTTCATTCTTACTGGGCTAGATACTTACTCTGGATACAGATTTGCCTTCCCTGCAAGCCACGCTTCTCTCAAAACTACCATCCATAGATATACAGAGAGATATAGATATACATGTGCTTCACTGGTTTTGCTTCTCTAGAGGACCTAGCCTAGGAGTGGGATTGCTGGATCATAAGATATTTCTATTTCTTATTTTTTGAGAAAGCTTCATACTATTTTCTATAGTGTATGTAGCATTTTACAACGTGACTAGCAGTGCATAAGAGTTCCAGTCTCCCCACAACCTCAACAGCAAATGTTTCTTTCTGTTTTATTATTATTATATGTTTGTTTTTTTGACCAGTGTCATTTTTGCAGAGGTGGGATGGTATTTCATTGTAGTTTTGATTTGTATCTGTATAATGGCAAATGGTATGTTGAGCCAATAATCCGAGAAGCTGGACTGGATGAAGAATGCAGCATCAGGATGGGAGGAAGACTCATTTACAACTTGCAATATGCAGATGACTCAACCTTGTTTGTTGAAAGTAAAGAGGACCTGAAGCACTTACTGATAAACATCAAAAAGTACAGCCTTCAGTATGAATTACACCCCAACCAAAGAAGACACAAATTCTCACACCTGGACCAATAAGCAACATCAGGATAAACAGAGGAAAGATTGAAGTTCTCAAGATTTCATTTTACTTGGATCCACAAACAATGCCATAGACATGCAGCCAAGAAATCAAAAGACACATTGCATTGGGCAAATCTGATGCTAGAGACCTCTTTAAGGTATTCAAAAGCAAAGATGTCAGTTTGAGGAATAGGAAGTACCTGACACAAACCATATTATCTTCAATCACCTTATATGTATGCAAAAGCTGGACAATGAATAAGGAAGACTGAAGAACAATCGATGCCTTTGAATTACGATGTTAACAAAGAATATTGAATATGTCATGGACCTGCAGAAGATTGAACAAATCTGTTTTGGAAGAAGTACCGCCTTAATGCTCCTTAGAAGCAATATGGGGAGACGTTGTCTCACATACTTTGGACATCTTATCAGGAGGACCAGTCCCTGGAGGACATCATGCTTTGATAAAATAGAAGATCAGCAAAAGAGATGAAGACCCTCAACAAGATGGACTGACACGGCAGCTGCAAGGACAGGCTCAAGCATAGCACATTATGAGGATAGCACAGTGTTTTGTTCTGTTGTACATAGGGTTGCTGTTATGGATTGAATTGTTTCCCCCCCAAAATACGTATCAACCTGACTAGGCCATGATTCCCAATATTGAATGGTTGTCCACCATTTTGTGATGTAATTCCTTACATGTTGTAAATCCTAACCCTGGTGATGTAGTGGTTAAGTTCTATGGCTGCTAACCAAAAGTCTGGCAGTTTGAATCCACCAGGCACTCCTTGGAAACTGTATAAGGCAGTTCTACTCTGTTCTATAGAGTCGCTATGAGTCAGAATTGACTCAATGGTAATGGGTTCGGTTTTGTTGGTATGATGTTAATGAGGCAGGATTAGAGACAGTTATGTTAATTAACCAGGATATAATCTACAGGATAAGGTTGTATCTCAAGTCAATCTCTTTTGAGATACAAAAAGAGAAGTGAGCAGAGAGGAGAAGGACCTCCTACCACCAAGCAAGAAGAGCCAGGAGTGGAGTCCGTCCTCTGGTCTCAGGGTCCCTGAGCTGAGAAACTCCTAGATTCAGGGGAAGATCGATGAAAAGGACCTTCCCCAGAGTTGACAGAGAAAGGCTTCCCCTGGAGCTAGTGCCCTGAATTTGGACTTCTAGCCTCCTAAACTGCGAGAGATTAATTTCTGTTTGTTAAGCCATCCACTTGTGGTATTTCTTTTATAGCAGTACTAGATAACTAATACAGTTGCTGTGAATCTGAGCTGACTTGATTGACGGCACCTAGCAACCTAGCAACAAGATAATGGCTAATGGAAGGAGTCCTGGTGGCACAGTGGCTAGAGCACTCAGCTGCTAAATGACAGGATAACAGTTTGAACCCAGCAGCTCTGAGGAGAAAGATATGGCAGTCTCCTCCTTCCCGCAAATATTGAAAGCCTTGGAAACCCTATGAAGGCAGTTCTACTGTCTTATAGGGTTGCTATGAGTCAGAATTGACTAGAAGGCAGTGGGTAATCGTAATGGCTAACAATCATGAGCTTCTTTTAATGTGTTCGTTTTCTGCCTGAATGTCCTCTTTGATGAAGTGTCTGTTCATGTTCTTTGCCCATTTTCTGATTGGATTGTCTTTTTGTTATTGAGTTGTTGAAGTTTTCTATATATTTTAGAGACAGTCCATTGCCGGATATATCATTGTCAAGGATTTTTTTTCATAGCCTGTAGGTTCTATTTTTACTCTTTTGGTAAATTATTTTGATAAGCACAAGTGTTTAATTTTTAGGCGGTCCCCTTTATCTAACTAACTTCTGTTATTCATGAATTTTTAGTTGTGTTTCAAAATCTATTTATGCCAAAAATTAGGACCATTAGTTTTGTCTCTATGTTGTCTTCCAGGAACTTTATAGCTCTAGCTTTTACATTTTGGTGTCTGTCCCATTTTGAATTTGTTTTTGTGTATGGTGTGAGGAAAAATTGGCATATTTTCTTCATTATATGTTTGGTAGACTTCATCAATGAACCCATGTGAGCCTGGTGCTTTGTTTTGGGAGGTTTTATTTACTGACTTAATTATTTAACAGATTTAGGCCTATTCAGATGATCTATTTCTCCTTGCGTATATTTAGGTAGATTGTATCTTGCAAGCAATTGGCCCATTTACTGTAGGTTTTCAAGTTTGTGGGCATGACATTGTTCATAATAATCCTTTCTTATCCTTTTAGCATTTAAGGGTTCAATAGAAACGGCTCTTCTTTCATTTCTGATATTAGTAATTTATGTTCTGTGTCTCTAGGTAGACCAAATGGTTAGGTGCTGAAGTACTAATCAAAAGGTTAGTGGTTAAAACCCACCCTGTAGTGCCTTGTAAGTAAGGCCTGGTGATGTGCTTCTGAAAGGTCACAGTCTTGACAGCCCTATAGAGTGGTTCTACTCTGCACATATGGGGTTGCCATGAGTCAAAATCTACTCATAGGGAACCAACAACTCTTTTCTTTCTTTTTTTTTTTTTCTTGGTTAGCTTGGCTGTAGGTTTATCAATTTTATTGATCTTTCAAAGAACCAGCTTTTGGTTTTGTTGACTTTCTCTATTGATTTCCTATTTTCATTTTTACTGTTTTTTTTTCCCTAATTATTCTTTCTTTTCTTCTGCTTGTCTTGGGTTTAATTTGTTCTTTTCTACTTTCCTTAGATGGGAGTTTAGGTTACTGATATGAGATCTTTCTTTTTACTAATATGTCCATTCAGTGTTAAAAATTTCTCTGTGAGCACTGTTCTCTCTGCATGCCACAAATTTTGCTAAGTTGTATTTTCATTTTCACTTATTTTAAAATATCCTTTTCATTTCTCTTGAGACTACTTCCTTGTCCTGGTGTTATTTATAAGTGTGTGTTATACTGGGTTGATGAAAATTTTTTGAAATATATAGAGGTGTTGGTTGCACAACACTGTGAATGTAACGAAAGCATTTGTACACTTAAGATGGG
Source organism: Elephas maximus indicus (assembly GCF_024166365.1). NCBI lineage: Eukaryota > Metazoa > Chordata > Mammalia > Proboscidea > Elephantidae > Elephas > Elephas maximus. The sequence goes on along the minus strand of NC_064821.1, from coordinate 188,480,570 downwards.
TAAAATGAAAAGTTTACATTATGTGTATTTTACAACATTTTTTTTTGAGCTTCAAGTGAACGTCTACAAATTAAATCAGTCTGTCACACATAAGTTTATCAACACCTTTCTCCATACTCCCACTTTCTCTCCCCCTAATGAGTCAGCCCTTCCAGTCTCTCCTTTCGTGACAATCTTGCCAGCTTCCAACCCTCTCTACCCTCCCATCCCCCCTCCAGACAGGAGATGCCAACACAGTCTCAAGTGTCCACCTGATACAAATAGCTCACTCTTCATCAGCATCTCTCTCCGGCCCACTGTCCAGTCCCTTCCATGTCTGATGAGTTGTCTTCGGGAATGGCTCCTGTCCTGGGCCAACAGAAGGTTTGGGGACCATGACTGCCGGGATTCCTCTAGTCTCAGTCAGACCATTAAGTATGGCCTTTTTGTGAGAATTTGGGATCTGCATCCCACTGTTCTCCTGCTCCATCAGGGGTTCTCTGTTGTGCTCCCTGTCAGGGCAGTCATCGATTGTGGCCGGGCACCAGCTAGTTCTTCTGGGCCCAGGATGATGTAAGTCTCTGGTTCATGTGGCCCTTTCTGTCTCTTGGGCTCATACTTATTGTGTGACCTTGGTATTCTTCATTCTCCTTTGATCCAGGTGGGTTGAGACCAATTGATGCATCTTAGATGACCGCTTGTTAGCATTTAAGACTCCAGACGCCACATTTCAAAGTGGGATGCAGAATGCTTTCATTATAGAATTATTGTGCCAATTGACTTAGAAGTCCCCTTAAACCATGGTCCCCAAACCCCTTACCTTTCTCCGCAGACCTTTGAAGCATTCAGTTTATCCCAGAAACTTCTTTGCTCTTGGTCCAGTCCAGTTGAGCTGACCTTCCGTGTATTGAGTATTGTCCTTCCCTTCACCTAAAGCAGTTCTTATCTACTAACTAATCAGTAAAAAACCCTCTCCCTCCCTCCCTCCCTCCCCCCTTCGTAACCACAAAAGTATGTGTTCTTCTCAGTTTTTACTATTTCTCAAGATCTTATAATAGTGGTCTTATACAATATTTGTCCTTTTGCCTCTGACTCATTTCGCTCAGCATAATGCCTTCCAGGTTCCTCCATGTTATGAAATGTTTCACAGATTCGTCACTGTTCTTTATCGATGCATAGTATTCCATTGTGTGAATATACCACAATTTATTTAACCATTCATCTGTTGATGGACACCTTGGTTGCTTTCAGCTCTTTGCAATTGTAAACAGAGCTGCAATAAACATGGGTGTGCATATATCTGTTCGTGTGAAGGCTCTTATTTCTCTAGGGTATATTCTGAGGAGTGGGATTTCTGGGTTGTATGGTAGTTCTATTTCTAACTGTTTAAGATAACGCCAGATAGATTTCCAAAGTGGTTGTACCATTTTACATTTCCACCAGCAGTGTATAGGAGTTCCAGTCTCTCCGCAGCCTCTCCAACATTTATTATTTTGTGTTTTTTGGATTAATGCCAGCCTTGCTGGTGTGAGATGGAATCTCATCGTGGTTTTAATTTGCATTTCTCTAATGGCTAATGATCGAGAGCATTTTCTCATGTATCTGTTAGCTGCCTGAATATCTTCTTTAGCGAAGTCTGTGTTCATATCATTTGCCCACTTCTTGATTGGGTTGTTTGTCTTTTTGTGGTTGAGTTTTGACAGAATCATATAGATTTTAGAGATCAGGTGCTGGTCGGAGATGTCGTAGCTGAAAATTCTTTCCCAGTCTGTAGGTGGTCTTTTTACTCTTTTGGTGAAGTCTTTAGATGAGCATAGTTGTTTGATTTTTAGGAGCTCCCAATTATCTGGTTTCTCTTCGTCATTTTTGGTAATGTTTTGTATTCTGTTTATGCCTTGTATTAGGGCTCCTAGGGTTGTCCCAATTTTTTCTTCCATGATCTTTATCATTTTAGTCTTTATGTTTAGGTCTTTGATCCACGTGGAGTTAGTTTTTGTGCATGGTGTAAGATATGGGTCCTGTTTCATTTTTTTGCAAATGGATATCCAGTTATGCCAGCACCATTTGTTAAAAAGACTATCTTTTCCCCAATTAACTGACACTGGGCCTTTGTCATATATCAGCTGCTCATATGTGGATGGATTTATATCTGGGTTCTCAATTCTGTTCCATTGGTCTATGAGCCTGTTGTACCAGTACCAGGCTGTTTTGACTACTGTGGCTGTATAATAGGTTCTGAAGTCAGGTAAAGTGAGGCCTCCCACTTTCTTCTTCTTTTTCAGTAATACTTTACTTATCCGAGGCTTCTTTCCCTTCCATATGAAGTTGGTGATTTGTTTCTCCATCACATTAAAAAAAGTCATTGGAATTTAGATCGGAAGTGCATTGTATGTATAGATGGCTTTTGGTAGAATAGACATTTTTACTATGTTAAGTCTTCCTACCCGTGAGCAAGGTATGTTTTTCCACTTACGTAGGTCCTTTTTAGTTTCTTGTAGTAGTACTTTGTAGTTTTCTTTGTATAGGTCTTACATCTTTGGTAAGATTTATTCCTAAGTATTTTATCTTCTTGGGGGTTACTGTGAATGGTATGGATTTGGTGATTTCCTCTTTGATGTTCTTTTTGTTGATGTAGAGGAATCCAAGTGATTTTTGTATGTTTATCTTACAACCTGAGACTCTGCCAAACTCTTCTATAAGTTTCAGTAGTTTTCTGGAGGATTCCATAGGGTTTTCTGTGTATACGATCATGTCATCTGCAAGTCGATATAATTTTACTTCCTCCTTGCCAATCCGGATGCCCTTTATTTCTTTGTCTAGCCCCCTAGCACAATGTTGAATAAGAGCGGTGATAAAGGGCATCCTTGTCTGGTTCCCGCTCTCAAGGGAAATGCTTTCAGGCTCTCTCCATTTAGAGTGATGTTGGCTTTTGGTTTTGTATAGATGCCCTTTATTATGTTGAGGAATTTTCCTTCAATTCTTATTTTGCTGAGAGTTTTTATCATGAATGGGTGTTGGACTTTGTCAAATGCCTTTTCTGCATCAATTGATAAGATCATGTGGTTTTTGTCTTTTGTTTTATTTATATTGTGGATTACATTAATGGTTTTTCTAATATTAATCGAGCCTTGCATACCTGGTATAAATCCCGCTTGGTCATGGTGGATTATTTTTTTGGTATGTTGTTGAATTCTATTGGCTAGAATTTTGTTGAGGATTTTTACATCTATGTTCATGAAGGATATAGGTCTGTAATTTTCTTTTTTTGTGATGTCTTTACCTGGTTTTGGTATCAGGGAAATGGTGGCTTCATAGAATGAGGTAGGTAGTATTCCATCATTTTCTATGCTTTGAAATACATTTAGTAGTAGTGGTGTTAACTCTTCTCTGAAAGTTTTGTAGAATTCTGCAGTAAAGCCATCCAGGCCAGGGCTTTTTTTTTTGGGAGTTTTTTTGATTACTGTTTCGATCTCTTTTTTTGTTACACATCTGTTTAGTTGTTCTACTTCTGATTGTGTTAGTTTAGGTAGGTAGTGTATTTCCAGGAATTCATACAATTCTTCTAGGTTAGCAAATTTGTTAGAGCACATTTCTTCTTAAAATCTGATATGATTCATTCAATTTCAGTTGGGTCTGTTGTGATGTGGCCCATCTCGTTTCTTGTTCAGGTTATTTGTTTCCTTTCCTGTATTTCTTTAGTCAGTCTGGCCAATGGTTTATCAATTTTGTTAATTTTTTCAAAGAACCAGCTTTTGGCTTTGTTAATTCTTTCAATTGGTTTTCTGTTCTCTAATTCATTTAGATCAGCTCTAATTTTTATTATTTGTTTACTTCTGGTGCCTGATGGATTCTTTTGTTGCTCGCTTTCTACTTGTTCAAGTTGTAGGGACAGTTCTCTGGTTTTGGCTCTTTCTTCTTTTTGTATGTGTGCATTTATCGATAGAAATTGACCTCTGAGCACTGCTTTTGCTGTGTCCCAGAGGTTTTGATAGGAAGTATTTTCATTCTCATTGCATTCTATGAATTTCATTATTCCCTCCTGGATGTCTTCTATAACCCAGTCTTTGTTTAGTAGGATAATGTTCAGTTTCCAAGTATTTGATTTCCTTTCCCTAATTTTTCTGTTATTGATTTCCACTTTTATGGCCTTGTGGTCTGAGAAGATGCTTTGTAATATTTCAAAGTTTTGGCTTCTGCAAAGGCTTGTTTTATGACCTAATATGAGGTCTATTCTAGAGAATGTTCCATGTGCACTAGAAAAAATAGTATACTTTGCAGCTGTTGGGTGGAGTGTTCTGTATAAGTCTATGAGGTCGATTTCGTTGATTGTAGCAATTAGGTCTTCCGTGTCTCTACTGAGCTTCTTACTGGATGTCCTGTCCTTCTCCGAAAGTGGTGTCTTGAAGTCTCCTACTATAATTGTGGAGGTGTCTATCGCACTTTTCAGTTCTGTTAAAGTTTGTTTTATGTATCTTGCAGCCCTGTCATTGGGTGCAGAAATATTTAATATGGTTATATCTTCCTGGTCAATTGTCCCTTTTATCATTATGCAGTGTCCTTCTTTATCCTTTGTGGTGGATTAAACTTTAAAGTCTATTTTGTCAGAAATTAATATTGCTACTCCTTTTCTTTTTTGCTTCTTGTTTGCTTGATATATTTTTTTCCACCTTTTGAGTTTTAGTTTGTTTGTGTCTCTAAGTCTAAGGTGTGTCTCTTGTAGGCAGCATATAGATGGATCGTGTTTCTTTATCCAGTCCGAGACTCTCTGTCTCTTTATGGGTGCATTTAGTCCATTTACATTCAGCGTAATTATAGATAAGTAAGTGTTTAGTGTTGTCATTTTGATGCCTTTTTGTGTGTGTTGTTGACAATTTCATTTTTCCACTTACTTTTTTGTGCTGAGACGTTTTTCTTAGTAAATTGTGAGATCCTCATTTTCGTAGTGTTTGACTTTATGTTTGTTGAGTCGTTACTTTTTTCTTGGCTTTTATCTTGAGTTATAGAGTTGTTATACCTCTTTTTGGTTACCTTAATAGTTACCCCTATTTTTCTAAGTAAAAACCTAACTTGTATTGTTCTATATTGCCTTGTATCACTCTCCATATGGCAGTTCTATGCCACCTGTATTTAGTCCCACTTTTTGATTATTGTGATCTTTTACATATTGACTTCCATGATTCCCTGTTTTGAGCATTTTTTTCTTTTTAAAATGAATCTTAATTTGTTTTTGTGTTTTCCCTATTTGAGTTGATATCAGGATGTTCTGTTCTTTGACCTTGTGTTGTGCTGGTATCTGATATTATTGGTTTTCTGACCAAACAATATCCTTTAGTATTTCTTGTAGCTTTGGTTTGGTTTTTGCCAATTCTCTAAGTTTGTGTTTATCTGTAAATATCTTAATTTCGCCTTCATATTTCAGAGAGAGTTTTGCTGGATATATGATCCTTGCCTGGCAGTTTTTCTCCTTCAGTGCTCTACATATGTCATCCCATTGCCTTCTTGCCTGCATGGTTTCTGCTGAGTAGTCTCAACTTATTCTTATTGATTCTCCCTTGAAGGAGACCTTTCTTTTCTCCCTGGCTGCTTTTAAAATTTTATCTTTGGCTTTGGCAAGTTTGATGATAATATGTCTTGGTGTTTTTCTTTTTGGATCAATCTTAAATGGGGTTCGATGAGCATCTTGGATAGATAGCCTTTCGCCTTTCATGATGTCAGGGAAGTTTTCCGTCAGCAGATCTTCAACTATTTTCTCTGTGTTTGCTGTCCTCCATCCCTGTTCTGGGACTCCAATCACACGCAAGTTATCTTTCTTGATAGAGTCCCACGTGATTCTTAGGGTTTCTTCATTTTTTTTAATTCTTTTATCTGATTTTTTTTTTTTGGCTATGTTGGTGTTCATTCCCTGGTCCCCCAGATGTCCCAGTCTGCATTCTAATTGCTCGAGTCTGCTCCTCTGGCTTCCTATTGCATTGTCTAATTCTGTAATTTTATTGTTAATCTTTTGGATTTCTACATGCTGTCTCTCTATGGATTCTTGCAACTTATTAATTTTTCCACTATGTTCTTGAATAATGTTTTTGAGTTCTTCAACAGTTTTATCAGTGTGTTCCTTGGCTTTTTCTGCAGTTTGCCTTATTTCATTTGTGATGTCTTGAAGCATTCTGTAAATTAGTTTTTTATATTCTGTATCTGATAATTCCAGGATTGTATCTTCATTTGGGAAAGATTTTGACTCTTTTGTTTGGGGGGTTGTAGAAGTTGTCATGGTCTGCTTCTTTATGTGGTTTGATATCGACTGTTGTCTCCAAGCCATTACTAGTAGTGGTTTATTCTATAATTGCTCACTGAGTCTTATCTTGTTTTGTTTTCTTTCAATATACGTGCATGGGCTACTAGATTGTGCTGTCTTGTTTGTTGTATCCCTTGACTTACTTATGACCTATTACCAGCTGGTTTGGGCTGTTGCCAGATATATGTGCCTGAGTCTATTCACTATTCTTGAGTAGAATCTGATTTTGGGTCATCAAGTGTGTGCTGCACCCTAACACCTATCCACCTTGAGAAGTAGTGGTGATAGTTGTGTGCACCAGATTCTATTACCAGCTGGGGTTCTCCCTCCGGGGGGGCAGGATGCTGACAGGCTTCCCCCAAGTGTCAGTGAGGTAGGTGTGTCTCTATTCCTATAGCACCTTGGTGGGAGGGCACTGCAGCTGTACCTTAGGCCCCCAATGCAAGTACCTCTACTGATTGGTAGGTGTCACCCTCCTTAGACCCCTAAGGCAAGAGGTTAGGTGGTCTGGGGGAGCTTCAGCCCTCAGTTCCCTGTTGTGGGTCAGTTAGGGCTCTGTTGAATAAGCAGAGATATCAGACCTGGGAAACTTGTTTTTCCAGAAAATCCGCTTAAAAAAATGCAGTCAGATCCGTATCAGAACTGCCTCTGGATTATAACTGCCACCTTGTTCCCTGTAAGGATGAAAGTCCGAGATTTGGATCACATATGCTTGGCTGCAGCTGGTTCTATGTTTTTAGTCCAATTAGGGATGGATTTTTGGTCCCTGGGTTTTTTGTGGTTCCTTCTCTCAGGCCGGAAGAATGGGTTAGGAAAAGACCAAAAAAAAAAGGGGGGGAGGAAGCAAAGCAGCCGCAGAACCGCAGCTGTTCTCCCTCTGGCTCGGGATATTCCAATGTTAATGAAGCCGCCTGGGAAGAGTGGGGGAGGGTTCAGAGAAATAGGAGAGTAGCACCTCAGAATATAGCCAAAGTTGCTTGTCTTGCTTGGAATGACTATTTTATCTGAGATTCCCGACGGGCGTGTCGCCTATGTGTGCTGGCTGTGTGAAGATTGCCCCCAGGGGTCTGGCCCACTGAAGCCACAGTCAGATCCTCCGCTCCCAGTCCAAAGCCCAGCGTCAAGGTTCCCCTGCTGGGACGCTGCACTTCCGGCTTCACAATCAGTCTCTGCCTCCCGGGGACTTCTCCCACCAGCCGTGTCGCCACGCCACCCACGCTGATGGCTGGGCCCCCTCCAGGGGGCAGTTCAGGGGGGTAGGGCTGCACCCCCTGTTTGCACCGTCACAAGATTTTTGAGTTCAGCTCCCCTGGGCCCAGACGTAAGCCCGGCGCCAAGGTTACCTGACTGGGACACTGGCTCCAGGCTCCGAAAACAGTTGCTGCTTCCCCATATTTGTTCATTCTCCATCTCTAAATCTGTGTTTGTTGTTCAGGGTTCGTAGATTGTTATGTATGTGATCAATTCACTTGTTTTTCTGAGTCTTTGTTGCAAGAGGGATCCGAGGTAGGGTCTACCTAGTCAGCCATCTTGGCCCCTTCCTCTACCCAAACAATGTTTTTAAAATTCAATTGTAAAAAACAAATGATGTCTAGTCAGTTCACAGAAAACAAAACATAAGTAACTTTGCAAGATTATGCAGACTTTGTTACAAAAACTTAAAAATGGTATAGTACCTTTTTTGTTGATTGTTTTTAAATAGATTTTATTTTTAGAGAAGTTTATGTTCACAGAAAAAAGTGCATAAAGTACAGAGCCCCTATGCACCCACAGCTACACCCACACAGTGTTTCTTTTATTTTTAACATATTGCATTCCTGTGGTGTGTGGTACATTTGTTACAATGGACAAATCAATATTGATACATTATTATTATAAAGTCCATAGATTACATTAGGGTCCACTTTTTGTGTTGTGCAGTCCCATGGGTTTTGACAAATGCAAGTCATGTGTCCATCATTATAGTGCTCTTTGGAATAGTTTCAGCACTCTAAAAATCCCCTGTAATCCACTTATTCATTCCTCTTCCCTTTCCCTGAATCCCTGGCAACCACTGATCTTTGTATTGCTTCTATAGTTTTTGGCTTGTCTAGAATGCCATATACTTGGAATCACAGAGTCTGTAGCTTTTTTTGAACTGTCTTCTTTCACTTAGTAGTATGCATTTAAGATTCTTCCATGTCTTTTCCTATCACTGAATAATACTCTATCGTATGGATGCGCCTCCATCTGTTTACCCATTTACCTATTGAATGACATCTTGGTTGCTTCCAGTTTTTGGTAATTATGAATAAAGCTGCTATAAACATTTGTGTCAGGTTTTTATGTGGACATACATTTTTGACTCATTTGGGTAAATACTAGGAGTGTTACTGCTAGATCAGAATGGTAGGCCTATTTAGATTTGTAAGAAACTGCCAGACTGTCACCCAAAGTGAGATTCCCATGGAATACTATTTTTTACCTTCCAGTTTGGCAAAGATCACTTTTGTTAACAATGTGTTGGAAATGGTATAGGGAAACATGCACTTTTATATATTATTGGTAGAGTTTAAATTGGCACAACTCCTACAGAAGGCAATCTGGTAGTGTCTATCAAAATTTGAAATGTACTTTTTAAAATGCATCAATTGGCTTAACAAAATTTCACTGCTAGAATTTATTCTGCAGATATTATTACTCACACACATACATGAAGGGCAAAAGTGTGGCTTGTAATTGTCTACAGGAACGAAAGAAAGGAATAGTCTTCACTAGAAAACTGGACAATACCATATTTTTACTCAAATAGCTTGCAAGTCATACTTTTTTTGTCAACCGTACATTATTTTCCTAGTTGTGCTATGTGCATTGTATGTGTGGGCACATTATTTGTGAAAAATATGATACATTTCTGTCATGGATGGAACTGTGTCACCTAAAAATATATATCAACTTGGCTAGGCCATGATTCCCAGTGTTGTGTTGCCCTCCATTTTGTGATCTGTGGTAACTATCCATTATTTTGTGATGTGTTATAAATCCTAATCTCTATATTTTAATGAGGCAGGATCAGTGTGGGGCGTATCTTGAGTCACAGCCTTACAAGACAGTGTAACTCAAGTAACATCCTCACTTGAGTCACACATTTTTCTCTTACAGTAGATAAAAGGAGAGAGATGTGAACAGAGAGGAGAGGGACCTCACTACCAAGAAAGAAGACCATGAAGCATAGTGTGTCATTTGGATCCAGAGTCCCTGCACTGGGAACCTCCTGGAAGATTGATGCCAGGACCCATGGAGAGCTCTGAGGAACACCAGGCCCACAGATACGGAAAGGAGACAAGTGAGGTGGAAATATAGAGGCAGCCCAGGGTTATGAACGAGATTTGTTCCTAAGTCTGTCTTTAAGCTGAATTTGTAGGTAGGTCAGAACAGGTAACTGCAGTTCTTATTTAGCATCAGTCAAATGTTTGTCTTAGTATGTAATATATATTTTACCTTTCTATGCATCTGAAATACTTAAGAATGAAATACTTAAGAAACACTTCTAAATACACTAATACATCTTAAACATAATAATATAAAAAAAATTTAATGCCACATAATAATTGTATTTAACTCAAATTTTGAATACAATAGGCTTTATAGAAATCCGTTCTTAAGTACAAGTTGTCCATAAGTCAGATGTTTACAGCCTGGGGAATGCCTGTAGATGTTAAGCAGGAGAGTGATATAATTAGGTGTTTGGTTTAAAAACCAACATTCTGCTGGCAATGGAGATGTGAGTAAAGGATATAATTAGGACAAGATAAACTCTTTGGAGCCTATTGTAATGATTATAGGATACTTTGGGCTTAATCTTGGGAAAGAAATTTCTACTAGAGATGTGGCAATGTGGGAGTTGGTGGTTGAGGGACTGTATCACATTTTCAAAGAAGCTTAAACATGAAGATCATGAAAAGAGCTGAATCATAACTGGAAGAGGGTTCAATTAGGTTGGAGAGATTTGATACTAAGGGCAAATAGTCAGGAGACAGGAGATGTTCAAGATGCTGGAGAAAGAGTAAATGATCGATGGTGTGATCCATCAGAAACGAAGAGAGGGGCCCACAGCTGATGGAGAGGGACAAATTTTTCACAGGAATGTAGAGTAAGGAGGTATAGATGGGCATGAGAGCAGAAACTTTTACAAGGAGAGGCAGGAAATTGAGGAAGTCCCTGCCTGATTGCCTCTAAATATATATATTTATTTATTTATTCATTCAATTATTCATTAAAAATGATTTATTGAGACCTTGCTATGCAGACGTCAGGTGCACAGACATCAGTCTGGCTCAAACCCTTTCCCACCCTCACTAAAATTCCATCAATCACGTAAATACAGTAATTGAAACATCAGTTTTAGAGTCAGATGGAGCTTAATGGCTTCAAACTACTTACTATCTATGCCAAGGAGACTAAGAAATTCCATTTCACATGCCAACTGCATCATGTGGAAATCTCAGATTCCTGTCCTTGTTTAGTTCTGACACCAGCTCCCCATGCAGGATTCTTCTCCCTCTGACTCTAGCCACCCAGGGCTAGGCCAGACTTCACAAGTTGAAAGGACACCATCCTTCAGATTGCCAAACAGGCAGACAGTAGCTGCAAGTTTTGAAGTCTGAATAGCTTCCAACTTCTGACCTGCTGGCTAAAAGTCTAAAAGTTCCCTCTAACTCCTTAGAATACCAGTCTCGAGGTCAGGGATTCCTTAACCCCCTTACTTCTGAGCCTCCTTTCAGTTCAATAATTCACTGGAATGACTCACAAATTTCAAAAGGGCCATCCTTATAATAATGGTTTAAATGTAACAAAAAATGAGACAAATAAAGAGATGCATGGGGTGAGGTCTAGGAGGGTCCCATTGCAGAGCTTCCATATCCCCAGGGCATGCTACCCTCCACATGGATGGGTGTTTCTCACCAACCAGGAAGCTCCCTTCAGCCTCCAACTTCTGCACTTTTATTGGCCAATCCTGCATGAAAGCTAAATTATACCTCAAGAGCTTAGCATCTGGCCACCAGGTGGTCCCTCTGATTTAACTCACCCTCACCGATTAGCCTCAGCTGCTCAGGGACCTGAACAAAAGCCGAATGACTTTCTGAAATGTGGTTTATCACTCACAGCTATTCTGAAACTACTTTATGTGTATTCCAAAATTCAGCAAATAACGTATCGTGGATAATGAGAGCCAAGAGTATTACTATTAGAGAAAGGAGTAACATATAAAGTAAGAGAAAAAGCTTAAATGAACCTGCGGTGCTGGACTAGAATCAGAGATATGGGTATGATCTTGTGGTTTTTAAAATATATACAGATACAGAAATAGGTATAAATATGTGTCTTTGTATGTACATGCTCACGCACATATATTTCATAGCTCTTTCTACTTTGAAGACCCAGCAGTAATAAGCATACCTAATGCCCAAATCTTTGTTTCTAAATATAATTCTTTAATAAGAGGAACTAGGGCTTCTTGGAGAAAAGTCTGATTTTAGGGCTTAGGCAGGAAAAGGACAAGATGAGGCTTGAATGCTGGTAGAAAGTAATGTACAAATTATAATGGGGGCATGTAAAAGAAAAACAACAAAAGCAAGCAAACAAACAAAAAACAGGTACCTACTTATGGGAGCTCCTAATAGCGAAATTTGAACAATTTGAGCAAGAAAAGAAAAAAAAGTAATATTAATTAGCATATATTGTTATAAACAATTTAAAAAATAAAGGGGAGATAAGGGAAAGCTATTTCTTGCAGAATTCCAATTAATAAGCATAGAAGAAATCATTGGAACAAAAAATACCAGTTAGTAAACACCATGGTAGTAATAATTATAGGTAATAATTATCAATAGATACTAAAATTAGTAGGTCAAAGTATGATGAAAAACAGAATATTTGCAGTTTCAAAGTATCACTCTATGAGAAACTTACTAATTATGAAGGGTAAAATAGTTAATTTTACAATAGGAAGAATGAAGGAAATGTGTTAAATATGAAAATAAAACACTCTTAAACCACACACAAGATCACCGTATTTAATTGTATGCAAAATAGCATCAATAAAAACATTTAAAAATATAAAACCACATTTTCTCAAGGCTATTCCCTGCAGCCTATTAGTAAAAGCCAAAGATTTTAAGAAAGGTAAAATTTATCATGGACTGAGAAAGCAAAAAACATTGATAGGACAGCCCCGTAGTTACAATGAAACTGTCGTTTCTCCCAAGGGCACAAAGTAGCTCTACTGACTCTTCTTTGAGTTAGTATTTCTTTCTTACTCACAGAGAAAACTTTGTTTTTTAATTCCAGACCTTTCAGAAATTTGCTGTTTGAAATTATATCAGTAAGAATAAAACATTCCAATTTTGACATAGAGTAGTATCTCCACAGGAGACCTAGTGGTGCATTAGTTAAAGTGCTTGGCTCCTAACCATAAAGTCAACAGTCTGAACCCACCAGCCACCCCTTGGGAGAAAAATGTGGCAGCCTGCTTCTGTAAAGATTTCTGGCCTTGAAAAATGGGGCAGTTCTGCTCTGTCCTATAGGGTCCCTATGAGTCGGAATCAACTTGACAGCAGTGGGTTTGGTTTTTTTCGTTTGAGTCTCTCCACTGTGAGAAACATCTAAAGACTTTTCCACATTTTTTACATTCATAAAGCCTCTCCACTGTGAGTTCTTCTATGTGTAGTAAGGTGTGAGGAACACCTAAAGGTTTTCACACATTCCTTACATTCAAAGGCCTCTCTCCACTGTAAATTCTTCTATGTGTAGTGAGGGCTAAGGAACAACTAAAGGCTTTCCCAAGTTCCTTACATTCATAAGGCTTCTTTTCACTGTGAGTTCTTTTATGTGTAGTGAGGGCTGAGGGATGACTAAAGGCTTTTCCACATTGCTTACATTCATAAGGCCTCTCTCTACTGTGAGTTCTCATATGTTCAGAGAGGTAATAGGAACAGCTAAAGGCTTTCCCACATTCCTTACATTCATAAGGTCTCTCTCCACTGTAAGTTCTTATATGTTCAGTGAGGTGTGATGCCTGAATAAAGGCTTTCCCGCATTCCTTACATTCATAAGGCCTCACTTCAGTGTGAATTCTTGTATGTTTAGTGAGGGATGAGGCCTGACTAAAAGTTTTTCCACATTCTTTACATTCTTAATGCCTCTTTCCATGGTAAATTCTTATGTGTTGAGTGAGGGATGAGGCCTCACTAAAGGCTTTCCCACATTCCTTACATTCATATGGCTTCTCTCTGTTATGAAATTTTTTATGTAAAACAAGGGATGAAGGAGGACTATAGGTTTTACAATTTTTTATTCATGCTTATGACCTCTCATATGTATCCAAAAGGATAAGAAACGACAGAAATCTTTCCCACAGTCATTACATTCATAGTATTTCTCAACAGCGAGTGTTGTCACAGGATTCTTAAGGGTTGAGATGCAAACGAAGTTCTTCTCACATACCTTGTATTTACGTTTTTTTTTTTTTTTCCAGTAAGAGTTCTCATACAAGTGGTTAGGTACAGGAACAACTGCAGGATTCTCCACACTCCTTACAGTAGTAGGTATTGCATCTAGTGTGAGATCTGGTATGATGCTTATGTGATGAGTGACCCATGAAGGCTTTTCCACACTCACAGCACTCAAAACGATTTAATTCTGGAGGATTTCTTTTCAGCAGAGTAAGATTTGGAATCCAGCTGAAGGTTGTCCCACACTGACTGCCTTCATTACTTTCACCGAGATTGTCTACTGTATGACTTCTGTTAAAAATAGGCAACATGCTATTGAAAGTAAATTCGTTCCATTTCACCACTTATTGAATACAATGAAACACATGGTTTTTACCTTGATTTGTCTCATGTTTCATAGGTTAAATCATGTAGCAGAGATATTTTGATTCATATCATTATTTTTCTAAAATATGAGGCTTTCTGATAATTTTGTCCAAGTGAAATATGTTTCAAATATATGATATCTAACTCCCATTTATGAAGATATTGTATTGTGTAAATTCTCTTAACACATAATTTTATATCTAGGTATATATATATACACACTTATATAAATACTACATGTACATATATGTAGATACAACTTCCCCTTGGAATCTGTGGAGGATTGGTTCAAGGATCCCCTGTGGGTACCAAAATCCAAGCATGCTCAGGTTCCTTATATAAAATCCAATGGTATTTGCATAGGACCTATGCATATCCTCCCTTATATTTTAATCATCTCTAGGCCCTTGGTCCTCCCATGGTTGTGAGGGGCAAATGGAAAAAATTCTACAGTATTTCCCAGTTGTTAGTACCTCATTCTGCCTTCACCCTGTGCATTATGTTTTGTTGCATGTTCTGGTAGGTCTTACAGAGGAGCTGTATTTCTTTGTTCACAAGAAAATGATGAGGTATTAACAACTGGGAAACACTGTAAAATTTTCCTTTTGCCCTTCACAGCCATGGTAGCACTAAGGGCCCACACAAACAAACCAGCAACCCAAGGCTTTGAGCTGGTCATATTTTCTTGAATTCTTAGAGACCATGAGGTGACAGGTCCACCTCCTGAAAAAAAAAGAAAAAACTTTTGGAAAATTGTGAATTTTTACATGTAAGTCACTTATTTTTCAGAAACTCATTTGTTCTGCCATCCTTTCTGTCCCTTTCATAGGGGTGGGCAAAGGTAATAAAAGTTAAAAAGAGCTCAGGTGAAAGACAAGAAACATGAGAACCCAGATCTCCCACAATTCTCAAATTTTGAGACCTGATGCAACTGTACACCAATTATTAGTACCTGCTCTCCTCAATAAACATAAACCCTCACCTTCACACAAGCATAATCTAATGTTATAAGATGACAAAGAGCACTACCTTTGCAGAAACAAGAATAGTATGTTCTTGTGTTTGCTGACTGAGAAAAAGAGGTTACAATTCCCATTTTGTAATGACTGCAAAACAATGATAAACATAGTCAATGTCACCAAATTATACATGTGAACATTGTCAAATTAGCAATTGTGTTATATATAATTTTTATCACAAAAAAAAACTAATTTTGTAAGTAAGTTGAAGTGTACACAGTTTACCTGCTAAATTGTCCATGAAGCCTAGGAAACAGAGACTTAGGCACCAGCCCTCTAGAGGCTTCTCTTCAAAATTCTCTCACATTTGCAGCCCCTGGAAGGCACACAACCATGACTACCTGAATCCTGACCAATGGAATTCCTGGTCTATAAGAGTGACCTCTATGAAAAATCTCCAATCTATTGGCTTCCTCATGCAGTGAGGACAGAAAAGGCTGCTAAACTACACTCTGCGTGATAAAGCACAGCAGTTTTAGAGTCAGAAGCCTCCTTTTGTCAAAGAAGTGGTGAAGAGAGATGTCTATGTCATCTCTAATCAATCCTAGTATGATGGTGTCACGAAAAACTTTGAGCTAGAGACAAATTCCAAAAGTCTCCTCCACTGCAATGGGCCAGGGCCAAGTTACATATTTTAAAGCCATCAAAAACCCTAACATTCATTATGCAATATAGTAATGATAAAATGTTCTGTGTAATTGAGCAAGTACAATTTGTGAAAGGTTTTGTAAAAAGTTTTCAACACACTAGTTCATTTATATCTCATGACTCTCCTAAAAAAACAGTTTACATCTGAGTAAACTTGCAGACAATCAATCAATCACTTGCTCAATATTGCCCATATAGAATATTGCTGAGCCAGTATCACAGGGTAGGTTAATTTGCCTTTGAAGCCTAAGTTCCTGACAACTACATGTGTGTTCATATGCAAACAGTTTTGTTGTTATTCTGGTTGTTATTCTTCAATAACACCATGGATGACCTAGGGCCCTGCTGGATACTAGGGAGAGAGACAAAAGAAACACTCGATTTAATTCACACAACCTGGAGCTACTTCTGGCAAATCCCTGTGTCTCAGATAAGACTTCTTCCCTTCAGCCTCTTAACTGTGGCTACCTTAATTTATTAAAATTGATTTAGGTAATATTGATACAGAGCCTACTTCATGTTGGCAAAGCAGATATGCTGTGAACAAAACTGAAGTATCCAGATGACCATGGGTCGTAAGTTCTTTGAGTGTGGACCCATGGAGCGGAAAAAAAAAACATTGCCGTTGAGTTGATTCTGACTTATAGTGACCCTATAAGACAGAGTAGAGCTTGTCCCATAGGGTTTCCAAGGAGCAGCTGGTGGATTCGAACCGCAAACCTTTTTGTTAGCAGTCATAGCTTGTCGTAGCTCTTAACCACTCTTTGAGTGTGGACAGTAAATTAATGTGTGTGTGTGTGCATAAAATGTCAAGTGGCAATACGTTCTACGGAAAATGCAGCACAGTAAGGGGATAGGCAGCAAGTAACGTAAGTATCTTTAGTAAGATAGCACAGGAAGCAAAATAATCATTTCAGAAATGTGAGCTAGTGAAACCTGGCTTGGAAAGGGAAAAAAAAAATTGCACTTCCAATTTGAAAAACTTGGAAGCAGACTAGAACGATTTTGCAAACACTCGTATACATTTCACATGCTTGTCGACTTCAGGTCCCAACGTAGAGGCACGGGAGTCAGTGAGCTCCGCTGAACTTCATACCCAGGAAAGGGAATATACATTGCTTACACCCAGAAAAGAAAAGGTCTTTAAAAAAGAAAAAAAAGAAAAGGTCCTTAGCAGTAGGCTAAACATATAAATTTGGGAATGCGGAAAAACAAAAGCTACATAAATGAAAAGCATAAAGAAAGTAACTTGAAAATAAAGACCATAGTAATGACACAAATCAAGACTTCCAGTTTCTGGTTTGATATATAAGCAGCTTGGAAGTCATCACTCTCATCCTCACAAGGAAAAAATCTGAACATACTGAAATCAGAAAATTGAGGTCATGGGGCAAATGGCTGCCCCCACTCTCCAAAGTGGGATGCAGAATGATTTCTTAATATATTTTATTGTGCCAATTGACTTAGGTGTTCCCTGAAACCATGGTCCCCAAACCCCCGCCCCTGCTACACTGGGCTTCAAAGCATTCAGTTTATCCAGGAAACTTCTTTGCTTTTGGTTTAGTCCATTTGTGCTGACCTCCCCTGTATTGTGTGCTGTCTTTCCTGTTACCTAAAGTAGTTCTTATCTACTATCTAATTAGTGAATACTCCTCTCCCACTTTCCCTCCTTCCTCCGTCTCATAACCATCAAAGAATATTTTCTTCTCTGTTTAAACTATTTCTCGAGTTCTTATAATAGTGGTCTTATATAATATTTGTCCTTTGGCAACTGACTAATTTCACTCAGCATAGTGCCTTCCAGGTTCTTCCATGTTATGAAATGTTTCACAGATTTCCTCACTATTCTTTATCAATGCATAGTATTCCATGGTGTGAATATACCGTAATTTATTTATCCATTCATCTGTTGATGGGCACCTTGGTTGCTTCCATTTTTTTTTAATATTTTATTGTGGTTTTGGTGAAAGCTTACACAGAAAATTAGGTTTTCATCTAACACTTTCTGTATGTATTGTTCAGTGATACTGGTTACATTTTTCACAATGTATCTGCATTCTCATTATTTCCATTTTGGTTGTTCTATATCTATTAATCTAGCTTCCCTGTCCTCCTTTGCCTTCTCATCTTTGGTCTAGAGTAAATGTCAACCATTTGGCTTCATCTAGATGATTATCTTGAGGAACGCTGTACTCATGAGTGATATTATTTATTTTATGGACCAACCTGTCATTTGGTGAAAGGAGACCTCTGGGAATGATTTGAATTCCAGTTTTAAAGAGTATCTCAAGGCAATGGTCTCGGACATTTATCTAGTCGCTACCAGTCCAGGAAGTCTGGCCTTTTCTTTAGGAATTTGAGTTTTGTTCTACATTTTTCTCCCCTTCTATCAGAGACCATCTACTGAGGCCCTGGTTGCACCTGCCGGTAGTGGTAGCTGGGCACCGTCTAGTTCTGGTCTCAAGGCGGGTGATGCGGATACTGAAATATTGAGTCCAGGGTGTCCACAGTCTGTAAGCATATCAGTCCAATCTTGCTTGCCAGACCCCACAGCAGCAAGATGAGGGTCTCCACCTCACTTCCACTTCCTGCTCTTGTATGTCTTATACATATGCATGTTATTGGTCGAATCTTAATCATGTCCAGAACTTTAGCTGTAGCATAATCTGAGAAATGTGATCTTTTTTGCCCATCAGCCTCTGCAGTTCAAAGGAGAGCATAGAAGGAGATGAGGATGAATGTCAAGGGCCAAATTGACCCTATCAAGCACAAATAACTAAGAATATGTTTAATAAGAAGTATATAAGACCCTTAATGAAGAAAGTGAAAACACCACTGATGGTTGCCACCAAAGACCTACAAATAAATGAAAAATAGGTTTTTGAATCAGAAGACTCAACATTATAAAGAAGGCAATTACCTAAGTTAATCTATAAATGTAATACAGGGCCAGTAAAAATGCTAATTCATTTTCAGGACTAGATATGTCAATTCTAATTTTTTTTATAATTTTTTTTGGGCTTTAAGTGAAAGTTTACAAATCAAGTCAGTCTTTCACATAAAAACTTATATACACCTTGCTACATACTCCCAGTTGCTCTCCCCCTAATGAGACAGCCCGCTCTCTCCCTCCACTCTCTCTTTTCGCGACCATTTTGCCAGCTTCTAACCCCCACTACCCTCTCATCTACCCTCCAGGCAGGAAATGCCAACATAGTCTCAAGTGTCCACCTGATCCAAGAAGCTCACTCCTCAACAGCATCCCTCTCCAACCCATTGTCCAGTCCAATCCCTGTCTGAAGAGTTGGCTTCAGGAATGGTTCCTTTCCTGGGTCAACAGAAGGTCTGGGGGCCATGACCACCAGGGTCCTTCCAGTCTCAGTCAGACCATTAAGTCTGGTCTTTTTATGAGAATTTGGTGTCTGCATCCCACTGCTCTCCTGCTCCCTCAGGGGTTCTCTGTTCTGTTCCCTGTCAGGGCAGTCATTGGTTGTAGCCGGGCACCATCTAGTTTTTTTTGTCTCAGGCTGATGTAGTCTCTGGTTCATGTGGCCCTTTCTGATCCTTTTACCTTGTGTCCTTGGTGTTCTTCATTCTCCTTTGATCCAGGTGGGTTGAGACCAATTGATGCATCTTAGATGACCGCTTGCTAGTGTTTAAGACCCCAGATGCCACTCTTCAAAGTGGGGTGCAGAATGTTTTCTTAATAGATTGTATTATGCCAATTGACTTGCATGTCCCCTGAAATCATAGTCCCCAAACCCCTGCCCATGCTACGCTGGCCTTTGAAGTATTCGGTTTATTCAGGAAACTTCTTTGCTTTTGGTTTAGTCCAGTTGTGCTGACCTCCCCTGTATTGTGTGCTGTCTTTCCCTTCACTCAAAGTAGTTCTTATCTACCAACTAATTAGTGCATACCCCTCTCCCATCCTCCCACCCTCCCTCCTCTCGTAACCACAAAAGAATGTTTTCTTCTCAATTTAAACTATTTCTCAAGTTCTTATAATAGTGGTCTTATACAATATTTGTCCTTTTGCAACTGACTAATTTCACTCAGCATAATGCCTTCCAGGTTCCTTCATGTTATGAAATGTTTTACAGATTCCTCACTGTTCTTTATCGATGCATAGTATTCCATTGTGTGAATATACCATAATTTATTTATCCATTCATCCGTAGATGTGCATCTTGGTTGCTTCCATCTTTTTGCTGTTGTAAACAGTGCTGCAATAAACATGGGTGTCCATATATCTGTTCGTGTAAAGGCTCTTATTTCACTAGGATATATTCCGAGGCATGGGATTGCTGGATCCTTTGGTAGTTCTATTTCTAGCTTTTTAAGGAAGTGCCAAATGAATTTCCAAAGTGGTTGTACCATTTGACATTCCCACCAGCAGTGTATAAGTGTTCCAATCTCTCCACAGCCTCTCCAACGTTTATTATTTTGTGTTTTTTGGATTAATGCCAGCTTTTATTTGTCTTTTTGTAGTGGAGTTTTTGCAGTATCATGTAGATTTTAGAGATGAGACACTGATCAGAAATGTCATAGCTAAACACTTTTTCCCAGTCTGTTGGTAGTCTTTTTACTCTTTTGGTGAAGTCTTTGGATGAGCATACGTGTTTGATTTTTAGGAGCCCCTGTTATCTAGTTTTTCTTCTGCATTCTTAATACTGTTTTGTATACTGCTTATGCCATGTATTAGGGCTCCTAACCTTGTCCCTATTTTTTCTTCCATGATCTTTATCATTTTAGATTTTATATTTAGGTCTTTGGTCCATTTTGAGTTCATTTTTGTGCATGGAGTGAGGTACGGGTCTTGTTTCATTTTTTTGCAGATGGATATCCAATTATGCCAGCAACATTTCTTAAAAAGACTGTCTTTTCCCCCGTTTAACTGTTTTGGGGCCTTTGTCAAATACCAGCTGCTCATGTGGATGGATTTATGTCTGGATTCTCAATTCTGTTCCATCAGTCTATGTATCTGTTGTTGTGCCAGTACCAGGCTGTTTTGACTACTGTGGCAGTATAATAGGTTCTAAAATCAGGTAGAGTAAGGCCTCTCACTTTGTTCTTCTTTTTCAGTAATGCTTTACTTATCCGGGGCCTCTTTCCCTTCCATATGAAGTTGGTGATTTGTTTCTCCATCTCGTTAAAATTGTCGTTGGAATTTGGATAGGAATTGCATTAAATCTATAGATCGTTTTTGGTAGAATAGACATTTTTATAATGTTAAATCTTCCTATCCATGAGCAAAGTATGTTTTTCCACTTATGTAGGTCTTTTTTGGTTTCTTGCAGAAGTGTTTTGTAGTTTTCTTTGTATAAGTCTTTTACATCTCCAGTAAGATTTATTCCTAAGTATCGTATCTTCTTGGGAGCTACTATAAATGGTATTGATTTGGTGATTTCCTCTTTGTTGTTCTTATTGTTCATGTAGAGAAATCCAACTGATTTTCGTATGTTTATCTTGTACCCCGATCCTCTGCTGAACTCTTCTATTAGTTTCAGTAGTTTTCTTGAGGAATCTTTAGGGTTTTCTGCATATAAGATCCTGTCATCTGCACATAGAGATACTTTTACTTCTTCCTTGCCAATCTGGATGCCCTTTATTTCTTTATCTTGCCTAAGTGCTCTGGCTAGGACCCCCAGCACAATGTTGAATAAAAGCAGTGATAAAGGGCATCGTTGTCTGGTTCCCAATCTCAAGGGGAATATTTTCACGCTCTCTCCTTTTAGGATGATGTTGGCTATTGGCTTTGTATAAATGCCCTTTATTATGTTGAGGAATTTTCCTTCCATTCCTATTTTGCTGAGAGTTTTTATCATGAATGGGCGTTGAACTTTGTCAAATGCCTTTTCTGCATCAATTGATAAAATCATGTGATTCTAGTCTTTTGTTAGATTACATTAATTAGTTTTCTAATGTTGAACCATCCCTGCATGCCTGATATGAATCCCACTTGGTCATGGTGAATTATTTTTTGATATGTTGTTGAATTCTATTGGCTAGAATTTTGTTGAGGATTTTTGCATCTGTGTTCATAACGGATATAGTATGTAATTTTCTCTTTTTGTGGTGTTTTTTAACTGATTTTGGTATCAGGGATATGCTGGTTTCATAAAATGAGTTTCTATGCTTTGAAATACCTTCAGTAGTAGGGGTGTTAATTCTTCTCTGAGAGCTTGGTAGAACTCTACAGTGAAGCTGTAGGGCCAGGGTTTTTTGTTTTTTGGGGCGGGGGTGGTTTGATTGCCTTTTCAATCTCTTCTTTTGTTATGGGTCTATCAACAGCAGTGGGTGGTTTTGGTAGTTATTCTACCTCTGTTTGTGTTAGTTTACATAGGTAGTGTGTTTTTAAGAATTCGTCCATTTCTTCTAGGTTTTCAATTTTTTTATAGTATAATTTTTCATAGTAATCTGATATGATTCTTTTAATTTCAGTTGGGTCTGTTGTAATATCACCTTTCTCATTTCTTATTTGAGTTATTTGCTTCCTCTCCTGTTTTTCTTTTGTTAGTTTCGCCAATGGTTTATCGATTTTATTGATTTTTTCAGAGAACCAGCTTTTGGTCTTGTTAATTCTTTCAATTGTTTTCCTGTTTTGTCTTTCATTTAGTTCTGCTCTAGTTTTTATTACTTCCTTTCTTCTAGTGCCTGAAGGTTTCTTTTGTTGCTCTCTATTTGTTCAAGTTGTAGGGATAATTCTTTGATGTTGCCCCTTTCTTCTTTTCGTATGTGTGCATTTATTGATATAAATTGATCTCTGAGTATTGCTTTCGCTGTGTCCCCAAAGTTCTGGTAGGAAGTGTTTTCATTCTAATTGGATTCTATGAATTTCTTTATTCCATCCTTAAGGCCTTCTATAATCCAGTCTTTTTTGAGCAGGGTATTGTTCAGTTTCCAATTGTTTGATTTATTTTCTCTGCTGTTTCCATTATTGATTTCCACTTTTATGGCCTTATGGTCAGAGAAAATGCTTTGTAATATTTCAATGTTTTGGATTCAGCTAAGGCTTGCTTTATGGCCTAACATGTAGTCTATTCTAGAGGATGTTTCATGTGCACTAGATAGGAAAGTATACTTGGTTTCCTTTGGGTGGAATGTTCTGTATATGTATATGTGTATGTGGTCAAGTTGGTTTATTGTGACATTTAGATCTTCCGTGTCTTTATTGAGCTTCTTTCTGGATGTCCTGTCCTTAACCGAAAGTGGTGTGTTGAAGTCTCCTACTATTATTGTGGAGCTGTCTATCTCACTTTTTAGTGCTGATAGAGTTTGTTTTATGTATCTTGCAGCCCTGTCATTGGGTGCATAAATATTTAACATGGTTATATCTTCTTGGTATATTATGCCTTTAATCATTATATAGTGTCCTTACTTATCCTTTATGATGGGTTTAACTTTAAAGTCTGTTTTTTTAGAAATTAATATTGTCATTCCTGCTCTTGTTTGATTGTTGTTTGCATGATATATTTTTTTCCATCCTTTGAGTTTTAGTTTGTTTGTGCCTCCAAGTCTAAGGTGTGTTTCTTGTAGGCAGCATATAGACAGATCTTGTTTTTTAATCCATTCTGCCACTGTCTGTCTCTTTATTGGTGCGTTTAGTCCATTTACATTCAGCGTACTTACGAATAGGTATGAATTTAGTGCTATCATTTTGATGTCTTTTTTTGTGTGTTGTTGACAGTTTCTTCTTCCCACTTAATTTTACATGCTGAGTACATTATCTGTATAGATTGTCCTTTCCTCATATTCATTGTGTTGATTTTGTTTCTGCTGAGTCTCTATTTTTTTCTTGTATTTTATTTTGATGTGTAGGATAGTTTGCCTCCTTTGTGGTTACCTTATTATTTACCCCTATTTTTCTAAATTTAAACCTAACTTTTATTTCTTTGTGTCACCTTATCTTCTCTCCATATGGAAGGTCTATGACTACATTCCTTAGTCTCTCTTCACTGTTTTAATGTTGTCTCCTATTACATAATAACATCGCTGTTACAGTGTTTTGAGTTTTTTTTTTTTTTAATCTTGATATATTTTTTTGATTTCCCTGTGTGGGTTGACTTCTGATTCCTCTGACCAGTGTTCTATTCTTGGGTTGATACCTGATATTATTACTTTTCTAATCAAAGAACTCCCTTTAGTATTTCTTGTAGTTTTGGTTTGGTTTTTACAAATTCCCTAAACTTCTGTTTATCTGGAAATGTCGTAATTTCACCTTCATATCTGAGAGACAGTTTTGCTAGGTGTATGATTCTTGGCTGGCAATTTTTTTCCTTCAATTTTTTCTATAAGTCATCCCATTGCCTTCTTGCCTGCGTGGTTTCTGCCCAAATAGTCCTAGCTTATTGTTATTGGCTCTTCTTTGTAGGTGACTTTTCATTTATTCCTAGCTGCTCTTAAAATTCTCTCTTTATCTTTGGTTTTGGCAAGTTTGATTTTAATATATCTTGGTGAGTTTCTTTTAACATCTACCTTATATGGAGTTCAATGAGCATCTTGGATAGATATCGTCTCATCTTTCATGATATCAGGGAAGTTTTCTGCCAACAAATCTTCAACAATTCTCTGTGTATTTTCTGTTATCCCTCCCTGTTCTGGTACTCCAATCACTTGTAAGTTATTTCTCTTGATAGAGTCCCACATGATTCTTAAGGTTTGTTTTTTTTTTAATTCTTTTATTTGATTTTTCTTCAGATATATTAGTGCCAAGTGCTTTATCTTCAAGTTCAGAAATTCTGCCTTCCACTTACTCAAGTCTGCTTCTCTGACTTGCTATTGAGTTGTCTACTTCTGTAATTTTATTGTTAATCTTCTGAATTTCTGATTGCTGTCTATGGATTTTTCGAGCTTATAAAATTTTTCACTATATTCCTGAATAATCTTTTAAATTTCTTCAATTGCATTATCTGTGTGTTCCTTGGCTTGTTCTGCATATTGCCTCATTTCCTTCCAATGTCTTGAAGGGTTCTGTATATTAATCTTTTATATTCTGCCTCTGGTAATTCCAGGAAGGTGGTTTCATCTAGAAGATCCCTGGTTTCTTTGTTTTGAGAGCTTGTTGATGCGATTGTGGTCTGTGTCTTTATATGACTTGATATTGACTTTTGCTCTGATCCATCTGTAAGTTATTGTACTAGTTTATTTTATGTTTGCTCACTGTCTCATAGCTTCTTGCTTTGTTTTGTTTTGATATGCCCACATGGGTTCCTTGAATGAGCTAGCTTGATTATTTTCACCTTTGGGGCTCTGACATCCTGTCTCCAGATGGCTAGAGTTGTTATCAAGTATATCAGTCTAGGAGTCCATTCACTTTTCTTGTATGAATTCAGTACAGGTGACTAGGTAGCTGATCATCAAGTGTGTGGTACAGGCTCTGTCCTACAGTCTTAGAGGGGCAGGGGTGATTGGTGTAGGTACCAAGATCTGGTTGCAGTCAGGGGTCACACTCTGAACAAGGAAGGGGGCTGAGAATCATCCCTCATTGTCTCTGAAGAAAGCCTGTCCCTGTTCCCTAGAGTGTACAGGTGGGTGGGTTCTGTAGATGGACCTTGGACACTCAATGTTTTTGGTTGTAAGGACTGTGAGGTACACATTATCCTTGGACCCCTGTTGTGGGTGGCTGGATGACCTGAGTGGAGCTACCAGTCCTTAGGTCCCTGATGTGGGTCGGTGATAACCCTGTTTAATAGACAAAGGAATGTCAAACATCAAACACCCCCCTCTCTGCTGCACAGCTGAAACAGTTGGAGCCTACCATCAGTGGCCTATCCTTCTGAAATACTTCCACACAGGTCTATGCAGAGGGGAAAGTTACTCAAAGTCTACGGACTGTTTATGCCTGGACAAGAGCTGCTTCTGTCCTGAGCTCCCCCAGTTGGTGGATCTGGCAAATAATTGTAAATTTACTCCTTCTCCAAGGCTGGGAGGATGGCTCTAGGTGCTCAACCAGGTCCATCTCAGGCCCAGGGAAATCAACAGCCACTGAAGCCAGCTTGGTGGCAGGGGGCGTGGTAAAATGTACACAAGTACTTAGCTTTTGCCAAGAGCACCGTTCTTCTCTGGTTCCGGAGGTGTGAGTAGGCTGTGTGGCTGGCTGCTTCTCCCTGATGAAACTGCAGCCAAACACCAGTACCTGCCCGCTGCCACCACTCCGGGAATGGTACCTGAGAGCTCCCCCCAATTCAGGTCTGGTAACTCCTCTCTTCTTCGGAGCCGTCTCTTCCTCCCCTTGCCCCTCAGTTTGTTTTCTAAGCTTTCCTTTGATGATCCAGGCTCCTAGCTTGTCACAAATATACTCATTTCACTTGTTTTTTTTTTGGTCTTTGTTGTAAAGAGGGTTCGCAGAAAGCCTCTGTCTATTCCGCCATCTTCACTCCGCCTCATCTTTTGATTTCTCGATTCCATGGCTGTTGATTGTGGATCTCAGTAAAATGAAATCCTTGGCAACTTCTATCTTTTCTCTGTTTATCATTATGGTGCTCGTTGGTCCAGTTGTGAGTGCTTTTGTTTTCTTTATGTTGAGGTACAATCCATACTGAAGGCTGCGGTCTTTGATCTTCATTAGTAAGTGCTTTAAGTCTTTTTTACTTTCTGCAAGCAAGGTTGTGTCATCTGCATAATGCAAGTTGTTAATGAGCCTTCTTCCAATTCTGATGCCCCGTTCTTCTTCATGTAGTCCAGCTTCTTAGATTATTTGCTCAGCATATGGATTGAATAGATATGGTGAAGTGATACAACCCTGATGTACACCTTTCCTGACTTTAAACCAATCTGTATCCCCTTGTTCTGTCCTAACAACTGCCTCTTGATCTATGTAAAGGTTCCTCATGAGCACAATTAAGTGTTCTGAATTCCCATTCTTCTCAATTTTATCCATAATTTGTTATGATCCACACAGTCAAATGTCTTTGCATAGTCAATAAAACATAGGTAAAAATCCTCTGGTATTCTCTGCTTTCAGCCAGGATTCGTCTGACATCAGTAATAATCTCCCTGGTTCCACATCCTCTTCTGAATCCAGCCTGAATTTCTGTCATTTCCCTGTTGATATATTGCTGCAGTTGTTTTTGTATGATCTACAGCAAAATTTTGCATGTATATGATATTAATGTTATTGTTCTATAATTTCCACGTTCGGTTGGATCTCCTTTCTTGGGAATAGGCATAAATATGGGTCTCTTCAGTCAGTTAGCCAGGAAACTGTCTTCCATATTTCTTGGCATAGACAAGTGAGCATCTCCAGCCCTGCATCCATTTGTTGAAAGATCTCAGTTGATATTCCATCAATTCCTGGAGCCTTGTTTTTCACCAATGCCTTCAGAGCGGCTTGGACTTTTTCCTTCAGTACCATCGGTTCATGATCAAATACTACCTCTTGAAATGGTTGAACATTGTTCAATTCTTTTTGATATAATGACTCTGTGTATTCCTTCCATCTTCGTTTGATGCTTCCTGCATCATTTAATATTTCCGCCATAGAATCCTTCATTATTGCAACTCAAGGCTTGAATTTTTTCTTCAGTTCTTTCAGCTTGAGAAATGCTGAGCGTGTTCTTCCCTTTTGGTTTTCTATCTCCCGCTCTTTGCGCATGTTGTTATACTTTACCTTGTCTTCTTGAGCTGCCCTTTGAGATCTTCTGTTCAGTTCTTTTCCTTCATCATTTCTTCCTTTTGCTTTAGCAGCTCGATGTTTGTGAGCAAGTTTCAGAGTCTCCTCTGACTTCCATCTTGGTCTTTTCTTTCTTTCCCGTCTTTTCAGTGACCTCTTGCTTTCTTCATGAATGATGTCCTTGATGTCATTCCACAACTCGTCTGGTCTTTGGTAGCTAGTGTTCAATGAGTCAAATCTATTCTTGAGAATGAGCCTAAATTCAGGTGGGATATACCCAAGGTTGTATTTTGGCTCTTATAGACTTGCTCTGATTTTCTTCAGTTTCAGCCTGCACTTGCATATGAGCAATTGATGGTCTGTTCCACAGTTGACCTTTGGCCTTGTTCTGACTGATGATGTTGAGCTTTTCCATTGTCTGTTTCCACAGGTGTAGTCGATTTGATTCCTGTGTGTTCCATCTGGGAAGGTCCATGTGTATAGTCACTGTTTATGTTGGTGAAAGAAGGTATTTGCAATGAGGATGTCAGTGGTCTTGCAAAATTCTATCTTTTGATCTCCAGCATTGTTTCTATCACCAAAGCCATATTTTCCAACTGCTGATCCTTCTTCTTTGTTTTCAGTTTTCACATTCCAATCACCATTAATTATCAGTGCATCCTGATTACATATTCGATCAATTTCAGACTGCAGCAGCTGGTAAAAAATCTTCTATTTCTCCACCTTTGGCCTTAGTGGTTGGTGGGTAAATCTGAATTACAGTTAAAAGACCAGTGGTTGCAAGGTTTCAGGGTAGAGGGAAAGGGATGAAGAATGGAGCATAAGGGATTTTTAGGGCAATGAAATTATTCTGTGTGATAACATAATGGTGGATACATGACACTCTGCAGTTGTCAAATCCCGTAAAATCTACATCACAAAGAGTGTACCCTAATGCAAACTATGGTTTTTTGTCAATCATAATGTATTAATATTGGTTGATCAATTATAACAAATTTAGCACAGTAATACAAGATACTATAACAGGAAAAATTAAAGGAGGGGGAGGAGAACAGCAAGAAGTAGTGGTGTATTAGAACTCTGTACTTTCCACTCAATTCTTCTGTAAACCTAAACCTGCTCTAAAAAATGAAATATATTTATTAAAAAAAAGAAAATGAATAAGTAGAAAATCACACAAGCTAAAATATGCAAGAGAGTCTTCTATGTAATTAAGATATATAACTGCAAAGCTCAAAGATCTCTCTAAGGGCTGGTGACTGAGCAATCAACAATATAAAAGGTTTGTGTTCAGGTTTTCTCTCTCTCTCTCTCTCTCTATATATATATGATGAGTGCAACGGAAACGTTAAAAGTAGAGCAGGATCCAGAGTATTGGCAGTGCTGAAGCTTACAGTTGTTAAATAACTCAGATAAGATCACTCATATAAGAGGTGGTAGAGTCAGTACTTATCCCTGAAGTTTGTGTCTACAAACCCTGTGGCTTTCGATCATATTATATCCAGTTTTTTTTTTTTCTTGTCAAGTCAAATAGGCAGTATTTAGTTTCTCTGCCTGCTACCATGGATACAGACTGTTGCCCTGCCTTGTCTCTTTTCCTGAATCTGGATGCTAATTTTCATTGCTCTTTATATATATATCTGCTGTTGTTGCTAGTTGCCATCGAGTTGGCCCTGACTCATGGTGAACTATTGATATATATCCATATCTATATATTTTGTGGAAATCCTGGTGGCATAGTGGTTCTTTTCCTGAATCTGGATCCTAATTTTCATTGCTCTTTATATATATATCTGTGTTGTTGTTGCTAGTTGCCATTGAGTTGGCCCTGACTCATGGTGCACTATTGATATATATCCATATCTATATATTTTGTGGAAATCCTGGTAGCATAGTGGTTGCATGCTACGGCTGCTAACCAAAAGGTCAGCAGTTTGAACCAGGAGCTCCTTGGAAACTCTACGGGGCAGTTCTACTCGGCCCTATAGGGTTAGTATGAGTCGGAATCAACTGCATGGCAGAGGGTTTATATATATTGTATGTATATATATACAGGATCCTGGTGACGCAGTGGTTAAGCATTTGGCTGCTAACCAAAAGATTGGCAGTTGGAATCCACCAGTCACTCCTTGGAAACCCTATGGGGCAGTTCTCTTCTGTCCTATAGGATTGTGGTGAGCTGAAGTTGATTTGATGACAATAGGTTTAGTTTTATATATACGTATGTGTATATATATATATAGTTTATGTTTTAAATAGAAGGAAATTAATCCCCAGGAGTGAGAAACAGGAAGAGTTTATACAAAATAAAAGAGCAACCATGTGTTAATTACAAATGTGTTTACT
Organism: Elephas maximus indicus; assembly: GCF_024166365.1. Taxonomy (NCBI): domain Eukaryota; kingdom Metazoa; phylum Chordata; class Mammalia; order Proboscidea; family Elephantidae; genus Elephas; species Elephas maximus. Next base: position 188,450,819 of record NC_064821.1, on the reverse strand, counting down.
TATTACACATTACACACTCATATCCGCATGGGTCACATTTATTCTCATAGTTAATGTTTATTTAACTATTTGCATGAATTGGTCAAAATTTGTATATGAGATCACGGAGGAAATGCCACACCCTTGTTATTTTTGAGGAGTCATTTCCCTACATCCTCATCACTTCCTCTTGGTCATCTGGTCTTCTTTTCTTTTCTGTACTGTCCCTCACCTTCTGATGGCCTCACCTTCTCAGGACACTTGCCAGCCAACACATGCTACTGGAAATCTAGTTCTGTCCAACTGGGCTCACTGTTCACTGTGTCTTTCATTTTTATCTTCTGGGCATTCCTTTAGTCTGATAACTAGTGAATGTTTTCCAAAGAGATGCTTATGCCTTCCACTTTTTAAGCCAGTGTTATTTAAACTTAGTTATATTTTGGTGGCATCTAGACATTACTGGTTACTCTGGAGAAGCCTACAAAATAATATTGCCATAGTAAGAACTAGGAACAATTTTACTAGTAGAACGCATGGTATTATTGTACGAATGTAGTGTAAAAGCACAGGACTCACTGTTAACGGTATTTTCTCAGGATGGGAAACTGGATGGCTGGGGGACAGCGTTGAGAGAAAGACTTGTTTTTCACTGTATATATTTTTGGGCAATTTGAATTTTATAAACTGTGCATTTAATATCTAATTTTTAATTAAATGCATTTTAATATTTAAAAAATAAAATAATGAAAAGCAGTTACTCGAGAATAAGTTAGGAATCGCCTTTCTTCCTTTTTCTGTTTTTTTTTTTCTGGGTCTTTCATGAGGTCTGTTTACTATGTGATCCTTCTGTCATCCTTGAGCTTTTGCTAGTGCTTGTGTGTTAGTATGTCATTAAAATTTTAAATATCCAAAGCAGCAAAGATATTCCTAATAAAGAAGAAAATATTATCTTTTGTCTCGGTCATCTAGTGCTGCTATAACAGAAGTACCATAAGTAGATGGCTTTAACAAAGGAAAATTTGTTCTCTCACAGTCTGGTAGGCCAAAAGTCCAAATTCAGACCGACAGCTCAAGGCCAAGGCTTCCTCTCTCTGTCAGCTCTGGAAGAAGGTCCGTGTCATTAATCATCCCTGGTTGAGGAGCTTCTCAGTGCAGAGAACTTAGGTCCTGGCTCTTTTTTCTTGCTGGATGAGGTCCCCGTGTCTCCCTATTCACTTCTCTCTTTTATATCTTGAAAGAGATTGATTTAAGATACAATCTAATTTTGTAGATTGAGTACTACTTCATTAACATAATTGCCACTAATTCCACCATCATTAACATCATAGAGGTAAGATTTATAACACATAGGAAAATCACATCAGATGGCAAAATGGTGGACAATCACACAGTACCGGGTGTCATGGATTGAATTATGTCACCCCAAAAATGTGTGTATCAGTTTAGCTGGGCCATGATTCCCAGTATTCTGTGGTTGTCCTCCATTTTGCGATTGTAATTTTATGTTAAAGAGAATTAAGGTGGGCTTTTAAGACCCTTACTTAGGTCACATCCCTAATTCAATGTAAAGGGAGTTTCCTTGGGGCGTCACCTGCACCACCTTTTATCTTACATGAGATAAAAGGAAAGGGAAGCAAGCAGAAAGTGGGGGACTTCATACCGCCAAGTAAGCAGTGCCAGGAGAGGAGCACATCCTTTGGACCTGGGATTCCTGAGTGGAGAAGCTCCCAGACCAAGGAAAGACTGATAACAAGGACCTTTCTCCAGAGCCGACAGAAAGAGAATGCCTTCCCTTGGATCTGGCACCCTGAATTTGGACTTGTAGCCTACTAGGCTGTGAAAGTAAATTTCTCTTTGTTAAAGTCATCCACTTGTGGTATTTTTCTTACAGCAGCACTAGATGACTAAGACACTGGGAATCATGGACTAGCCAAGTTGACACATTTTTTGGGTGGGACATACTTCAATCTATAACATCCTTCTTTTTATAGCCAGCTTTTTTACATCAAGATTCTACTTTAGTTGCCTAAAAGTCATTATTGGAAGGATAGTAGCACTTTTATTATTGACTTCTCGGAATATTCAGCATAGTTTCTACACACACACTCACTCTACTTACCCAGTTCTAAAATGCTTCCTGAGAAAATCATAGGGAAGACCGTATATCAGTAGTTTCATGTTGTACAGGGACAAAAAGCATGAGTTGGAGTGGGAAAGGAGAATTAACATACAGCACGAAAATCTGTTTTTGTTATATGTGTAAATCTTTTATCCCAATTTATCATTTGTCCATTAAGTTTATGTTTTGTGTTATTCTACAGGAATTTTAAATTTTCACATGGTTAAATTTATCATATTTCATTTATTGTTTGTGCTGTTTAGTTTTACTTAAGAAAACCTTCCCTATTTTTTATAGTAAGGTAATATAGATCTTCTCCTTAACTTTTTTTTTTTCTAATAGCTAAAAAAAGTTTTTAGTTTTTGTTTTTTAAGAGGGTTTGCTCTTTAAATCATTTCCTATTTACATTCCTTGTATGTGATACAAGGACTACTTACTGAATCCTCTACTTTCTTATCCCTGATTCACTTTGCCACCTTCATCATATATATACAAATTTCCTATATTCATGGGTAGAATTCCTAAACTCTTTATTCCATTATCATTACAAATACATTTGTATAAGAACTCACCATCAGGGGAAGATGTGTGTGTTGGGTACATGGAACCTCTCTGTATTATTTTTGCAACTTCTTATGTTTATAATTATTTACAAATGAAAAGTTTAAAAAAAAAATATGTTTGTCTATTTGTGGCCCAGTATATTTTAAATTAAAATAACTTTATAATACTTTTGCATATCTGGTAAATCCTATTATTCCTTTTTGTTCCTTTTCAAATTTGCTTTAGTTATTCCTTCATATTTACTCTTCTAAATTTATTTTAGAATCATTTTGTGAACAGACATGGAAATATCATCTGATATTTTAGTTGGGATAGCACTGTTTATAGATTCATTATGGGAGCACAGATATATTTATAATGTTGAATCTCCACACATTTGAACTTGGTTTATCTCCCAGTTACTCAGTTTTTTCCTAAATTCAGCAAAGAGTGTTGAAAATTTTTCTTCATGAAGGTTTTTTTTTGTTGTTGTTAATCTAGTTTATCTCAAAATTTTTGTTTGCTATTATGAAATGAGTTTTTTCTGTCTCATTTTCTAGCTGATTATTATTGGATTCATTAGATTTTATTTTTAAAAAGGTGATCTTGTATACATCAAAAATGATGAATATTCATATTTGGTCTTACATATTATCTACCAATACTCTTGGATGTTCTATGTAGATAAAAAAAATAAAAAAAAGCAGTGCAGTCAAGTCGATTCCGATTCATAGCGACCCTATAGTGACCCTATAGGACAGAGTAGAACTGCCCATAGAGTTTCCAAGGAGCGCCTGGTGGATTCGAACTGCTGGCCCTTTGGTTAGCAGCTGTAGCACTTAACCACTATGCCACCAGGGTTTCCATGTAGATACTTTCTTTATATAGTGTCAGCTATTATCACTGTGGGAAACCCTGGTAGAGTAATGGTTAAGTGCTATGGTAGTCAATCAAAAGGTCGGTAGTTCAGATCCACTAGGCATTCCTTGGAAACCCTATGGGGCAGTTCTACTCTGCCCTATAGGGTCACTATGAGTCAGAATCGACTCGATGACAATGGGTTTTGGGTATGGCTCTTATTCAGCTTTTCTGTTTCCGTTGGAAAGACAGTGAAACACAGAAGTTAAACACTTAAGCTGTGGAGTCAGACTGCCTTGGTACAAATTCCATCATCATGACTTAACAATTATGCAATGCTGAGAAATGACTTAGCCTCTCTGTTATTCAGCTTGCACATCCATAAATATAGGATGAATAACAGTTCCTATCTCATAGGCTATTCTAAGGACAGGTGAATTAATACATAAAAATTTCTTCAAACAATGCCTGGCACATAGTACATTTCCAATAAATGTTAGGTATTGCTAAAATATTAGAAAATAGTACAGTATTTTTCTTCTGCATGGTGTAAGATCCTTATATACACACGTGTACCTATATATATTTATATGCACATAAAACTACACATACATTAAATATAAATATAATTATATTACACACATGGTTTGTTACTTGCCTTTTAAATTTATTAATATGTATTGTATTTAATAATGCATATTTAATAAAATAATAAGTGCATTTGAGAATGCCTCTCTCCTTTTATTTGTTTTTGCCTAATATTATATCCTATAGATCCATGAATGATTTGACTAATTGAGCAAAAACTGATGGGTAGAAATCCAAAAGCGTTTCCAGACACCATGCCTGTGAAAGTACTAGGAATAATATATTTAGATCAAGTCTTTATGTTTGCTTATTTTTCCTACCATATTGACACTTTTTAGGGCAGGGGTTGTGACTTTGTACAGGCCCAAAACACAATATTGATGAACCGACTACCTGAATGAATGGGTATTTGTGATTTTTGGTCATTTCTGCCAGTTTCCCTATATCGATGGCTACTAGTAATATCATCAAAAAGGAAGAGACTCATCTACTTGTTCTTGATGTAAACAAAGGACAAGCTAAGGTGTCTTGGTCCCATTCTTCATCTAGTATAGGAAAGAAAAACTTAAAAGGTGTGGTGGTAATAATGACTTTAAAGGAAAACAGGTTGAATCCTGAGGTTCTATAGGGGGAAAAATAGAAGGCCAAAGGAGATTTGATGGCTTAGTGATCCTTAGCCTTAACAATGGAAAGTTTAATGGCAGGGTTTGACACTTTCCAAAAAAAAAAAAAAAAAATTTTTTTTCTAAGCTTTAGGAATAATTCTTACAATTTTTAGCTGTATCTAATTATAATTGTATGATGGAAGAGAAAGCTGAGAAGTGGTTTGCTTTATTGACAAAGGTAGCTAGTGATACACCAGAGTTTAAGTTTATATCTTTGCATTTCTTCACTACTGCTTTTCTATTTTATTATTCTGCCTCTCTGCATATTGAAAGAGGAGTAATCCAGATGATAGTTTCTTGGGTAAATATTGATGATATTGACAACAGTAATATTTTTATGAAGAAAAATATTAATAGCAAATAAATATAAATAAGTAGCAGTGATATTATTAGTTAAATTATTAATTTGATTGAAGTTACTAGGAGTTTTTAGGCCAACCACATTGTTTTTATTTAAACAAGGATATAAGTGAGCTGAATGGGGGAGGATCATTAGATTGAGTACTCAAGACATGTTGAGAAAAGATAAGGCAAGGAAGTTTGAACCATTCTCTAAGACCCCTATACATGTCTCAGAAGGGCTTACAGGTCTGCTGAGTGACAATCTGTAAGAACAAATACTTCAATATCTCTTAGATAATCTATGAGTTGAAAATCCCTGCATGGTTTCAAGTAATAGACTGAAAAACTTGGGACGAGCTTGGTAGAAAATAGCCGTGGCATCCTGTTGTTGTTGTCAGGTGCTGTCGAGTTGGTTCCAACTCATACCAAGCCTATGTGCAACAGAACAAAACACTGCCTGATTCTGTGCCATCTTCACAATAGCCGTTTTGCTTGAACCCATTCTTGCAGCCACTGTGTCAATCCATCTCGTTAAGGGTCTTCTTCTTTTACACTGGTCCTGTACTTTACCTAGCATGATGTCCTTCTCCAGGGAATGATCCCTCCTGATAACACGTCCAAAGTATGGGAGACAAAGTCTCGCCATTCTGTCTGTACTTCTTCCAAGACAGATTTGTTCATTCTTTTGGCAGTCCATGGTATATTCAATATTCTTCACCAACACCATAATTCAAAGGCATCAATTCTTCTTTGGTCTTCCTTATTCATTGTCCAGCTTTTGCATATGTATGAGGTGACTAAAAGTACCATGGCTTGGTCAGGTGCACCCTAGTCCTAACGGTGACATCTTTGTTTTTCAACACTTTAAGGAGGTCTTTTCCAGCAGATTTGCCCAATGCAATGCGTCCTTTGATTTCTTCACTGCTGGTTCCGTGGGTGTTGATTGTGGACCCAAGTATAAATGAAATCCTTGACAACTTCAATCTTTTCTCCATTTATCATCACGTTGCTTATTGGTCCAGTTGTGAGGATTTTTGTTTTCTTTATGTTGAGGTGTAATCCATACTGAAGGCCGTGGTCTTTGACATTCATCAGTAAGTGCATCAAGTCCTCTTCACTTTCATCAAGCAAGGTTGTGTCGCCTGCATAATGCAGGTTGCTAATGAGTCTTCCTCCAATCCTGATGCCCCGTTCTTCTTCATATAGTCCAGCTTCTCTGATTATTTGCTCAGCATACAGATTGAATAAGTATGATGAAAGGATCCAACCCTGTTGGTCACCTTAAATGGACTAACTTCATTTTACAGTTGCCATTAAGTCTACTGAGTCTTGATGGGCTCAGAATAGCAGTCTTTGAGAATTGGATCCTGACTACAACTCAGGTCAGGGAGTTCTGTTACTGTTTGTGGAGACCCTGTGCTCTCTATCATCCATATTAAAAGGAAGAAATTCAAGTGTCTAGCCAGCTTTAAATCAAATGGGAGTGAGTTATAAGTGATCTTATGGCCTCGTTGGCATTCCCTGAGAGGTGCTAATGGTTAAGTGCTTGGGAACTAAATGAAAGGTTGGGAGTTTGAATACACCTAGTGGCCCTTGAAAGAAAGGCCTGGCAATCTGCTTCTGAAATATCATAGCCATTGAATACCCTATGGAGTACAGTTCTACTCTGACATACATGGGTTGCCACTAGTCGAAATTTACTTGACGACAACTGGCTTGGTGGTCTCTTTTTATGGCCATGTTGCCAGTCTTTGAAAACTCAAGTTTCTGTTGTTTCAGGAAAGAGCTAGATGCCCCTCAGTTAAAACATAAATGAGTACACAGGTTTCTGATAATAGGTGTTCTGTAGGATGGGCAGGGAAGTAGGTGATGAAAAGCCCAAACAAAGAATGGCCACTTGGGCCATTAGCTAGAGAACTGCCCAAATTCTTCAACTATCACAAGGAACTGAAACTCCTAGTCAAGAGGGACAAGTCAAGATCAAGACTCAGATGAGTCACTGAGCCCTTGTCCCAATGGGGAGGATTCCAGGGGAGGAAACTTCCTGTAGTCAGAGTGACAAGACACTTTGGGAATTTCAGACAGATTGAATTTGGTTTGGAAATTACTGGTCCAGCCCAGTCTTAGTCTTCTTCACTTCTGACAGGTGGGGTCATCTGGCTATATAAAAGAGCTCTTGGCCACACTGTTTGCTGCTAATCTCTTTATTCCCAGTTCTTCATCACCTTTGGAGAATCAGGTGGGTCTGATTTTGGGTGAATGGGGGATTCAGTCTGCTTGGAGGCACTGAGATGATGTTTAGAATTAATTTGTAAGCAGAAATAATTATTTTTGCTGACTGATGGTGATGTGCATATACTATCAGGGAATGAAAGTTGTCAGACCAAGGGTATAAGTAAGATATTTTTAGTTATCATCTATACTTCCTTTTTTTTGAAATTCGTAAGCAAGAAACAGTTAAGGGAATAATATTGAAAGACAATGAAGGCAAGAGAATCTCTCTGATCACATTATGTTAAAGAGAGAATCTTTCAGTATATTGTCAGCCCCTTGTGAGCCCCTTGGGGGCAGATCTAAGCCTTGGTAATTTCTTTCTGAATAGTCCTTATCATAGCACCGAAGGCAGCTCAGTTAGATTTTAATCCGGACCTTTTGGGAAATGATTTATTTGGGTATTGGCTAGAAAATCAGCAACTGGGTCCTTTTTTCTGGAGATTGTATTTACATTCACCCACTATTTGTTGCTATTTCAAGACAGAGAAGACAATTCTGTCACTGAAAAATGGCAAGAGAATTGAGGAAAATAAGCCTGAGAAGCATAAGTTGTTGATTATACATGTTATTAATGAGAAAAAGATAGAAAGGCACACAAATCCTAAAGAAAGAGTTACAAGATCAAAGTATATTCTTGGAGATAACTTTTCTTATTTGATAGGTTTTGGCTTCCTTTACCTATTAAGAGTGATGCTTCTGTTAACATTTACTTGTTCTTCTTTCAGATTCCCTGACACCCAAGAAAAATGTCCTATCAGCAGCAGGAACAATGCAAGCAGCCCTGCCAGCCACCTCCTGTGTGTCTACCTAAGTGTCCAGAGCCATGCCCACCCCCAAAGTGCCCAGAGCCATGTCCACCACCTGTCAAGTGCCCAGAGCCATTTCCACCCATCAAGTGTCCAGAGCCGTGCCCACCTGTCCAATGCCCAGAGCCATGTCCACCTGTCAAGTGTCCAGAGCCATGTCCGCCACCAGAATTCCCACCTCAGCTCTGCCAGCAGAAGTGCCCTCCTGTGCAGCCACCACAGCAATGCCAACAGAAGTGATTAACCAAGAGCAATAAGACCGAAAGCCATCAAGACCATGGTGCAAGCAAAACTAATAATTCCTTCTAGTTCTGGTGCCATCATTTCCTCTCTGAAATCTCTCATGGTGATAGGTGGTGCTTTCTTTACTTCTATTCCTGCTCTTCTTGGGTTGATTTTCTACATAGAAAATACCTCATTCTGAAGTTGGTCTCTTTTCTTTTAGGGTGAGGTTGCTCTTTGAGATAGGATCATTCTTGGGGATATCAGATTTCTCAGGCCCCCAGAAGAAAGAGCAACAGAAACAAGCCTAAGTTCCTTGGAATGCAAACTATTTTGTTGTGTGTCTGAGACCTGGGGAATGATTTCTATGGTATGGGCAATTATAATCTTACTGCTTATATTTCTGATTCCCTAAAGAAACTCTGGTGGTGTTGTTGTTAAGATGTATGGCTGAAAACCGAAAGGGTGACAGTTCGAATTCACCAGGTGCTCCTTGGAAACTGTATGGGGAAGTTCTACTCTGTCCTATAGGGTCTCTGTGAGTTGGAATCAACTCAATGGTAACGGGTATGGGTAATAAAGTTTATGTCTTATGGTGGAACACAAATTTCTTTCTTCTTTATTCTTGGTCGTTAGCTGTAACAGATTAGTGGGATCTTTTTTGTTTTTGTTTTGTTTTTCTTTCATTGATTGTTTTCTAGATTCAGAACGACATAATCAATGTTAATTGGTACTGGTTTAAAATGAGTTTGTTTCAACTGGGTACAGAAATAAGTTTGTTTTTTTTTTTTTAAATAAGTCCAAACTGAAACTCTATTCCTTAGAAGTTGTCTGATTTTAGACAGATGCTTAGCTACAATGAGATTCTTTTCTGATTTTTTAAGAGATAAAATTGTATCTTCAACTCAGGGTTGTCATAGAGTGCATTAATTCCTTTATTCATCCATCCCTTAAAAATACATTATTGAGTGTGTACTGTATGCCTGGCATTCTTTTATGTGCAAGTGATATTGTGGTGAACAAAACATGGATCTTAAATTATACTGGAAGAGAAGAAATGAATACCTATAAATTAATATATAATATCATTGAGTAATTAACATTCTCAAGAGAATGAGAGCAGAGTCATAGGGTAGAAAGAAATGAGATTAGGGGCTCAGTCTCAAAGGCCTGAGTAAAATACACAAGTCATGGGAATATGTGGGGTAGGTTCTTTCAAGCAGAGGGAGTGATAAGAAAAACACAGGTTGTGGGACATTAAAGTGGCCAATGTGACTGTAGTAGAGTGTGAGAAGGGGAGAATGATGGAACATGAATTTAGTGAGCTAACCAAAGGCTGGGGAATTGTACGGCATAGAAAGCCTTTGTGGTTTTGTTCAAGTGTTATGCAAATATTATGCACTAAATTTTATGTCTACTAAACTTCCCCCTATTGTTATTGCTCATGCAGAATACTCTAACACAATAAATGATGTTTTATAGTATTATGACTTGAAAACCACTTGGTTATTTAAAAGATTTTACAAAAGATTCAAATCTTGAGGAGTAAATTTTAAAGTTCATTGGGCAAATATGAGAGTTTAGTTCTGTTAACAGATAATACATAGCCTCATGGCAATGTAAAATGTTATAGTCACTCAGGAATACAATTTGGAAGTTTCTTATAAAGCTAAACATTGAATTACCATACAATCCAGCATTTATCCCGGAGAAATTAGACTCATGGTCACACAAAAACCTGTACAAGAATGTTCAGAGAAGATTTATTAGTTATAGTCAAAGCTGTTATGAGCCCAGATATTCTTTAAGAGGTGAGTTGTTAAACTGTGGTACATACATACTATGGGATCTCAGCAATGTATAAGGATAAGCTAATGATGCTTGCAACAACTTGGGTGAATCTCTAGGGAATTATGCTGAAAGAAAAAAAAAGCCAATCCTAAACAGTTACATATTGTATGATTCCATTTATATAACATTTTCAAATAATAAATTTTAGAAGTGAGAACAGGTTAGTAGTTTCCAGGGGTTAGGGATAGAGGAGGAGAAGTGGAGGGTCAGGAGAGGAGTGGGTGTGATTTCAAAGTGGCAAGAGAGGGCTTTTGTGGCATTGGAACTATTCAGCATCTTAACTGTGGCAGAAGGTTCACCAGCCTACACACGTGATAAAACTGTATATAGCTTAATGGATGTGCGTACATGCACAAGCACACACACACACACCAACGAGTACAAGTAAAATGAAGAAAGACTGATGGATTGTAGAATGTCAATATACTGGTTGTGACATTATATGATAGATTTGCACAATGTTACTATACTATTTCCTACATGTCACTCTATAATTATTTCGATAAAATTTCGATTAAAAAATTGTTACTAATTTAATATCTCCAACAGACAAGAAAAAAAAAATCCAAAACATGCATCACTTAGAAGCACTTTTTAAAAATGTTTAATAGTAAATCAAGAGTTTCCAGTGGTCTTTTCCATGTTACCTAATTCTGAGTCCTTTAAATTAAACAAAAACATGCTTAAAAAAATGAAGGCAAAATAAAGATTTTTTTTTAACCAAAAAAAGATGAGCGATTTCATTTCCAACATATTTACGCTGCAGAAAATACTAAGAGAAGATCTTCAGGAAGAAGGAGTTTCATACCAGATGGAAATGTGTTGTCAACACAGAGAAGTGAAGAGAGTTTTACCACTCTAAAAATGAAGAAAAATATAAAACATTTTTTCTTATTTTTAACCACTTTAAAAAGTAATTGACAAAAGCAAAAATATTAACAAAAATAGTGGGGTTTAAAATATACTTACAAGTAAAATTATGAGAAAAGTAGCACAAAGGATGGGAGGAAGGAATTGGAAGTTATAAGGCACTGAAAGTGGTATAACAATTTCTGAAGGTAGAGTGTGGTATAGGCTTAGGTGTATATTGTCATAGAGCAAAATGGCAGAGTCTAGTTGAAAGTAAATAGGTTTTATTGAGAGGCAGGGTAATTTGAAAATTGAGAATCAATTTACGTATGTGTCTATCCCTCTGCCAGTGCCACACTGTCTTGATTCTTGCTATGTATGTATATATAGAGAGATAGCTGCTGTTGAGCTGACTCTGACTCATGGTGACCTTAGGTACAGCGGAATGACATGTTTCCTGGTCCTGCATCATTCTGTTAATTGTCAGCATGTTCAAGTCTATTGTTGCAGCTATTGTGCCAATCCTTCTCACCATGAGTCTTTTCCACTCTCATGGGCCCTGTAATTCATCAAACATGAAGTGCTTGTCTAGTGATTGGTCCCTCCTGACGATATAAGTGAGTAGGGCAATATTCTGTTGTGATCCATAAGGTTTTCACTGGCTAATTTTTGGAAGTAGATTTCCAGGCTTTTCTTCCTAGTCTATCTTAGTCTGGAAGCTCTGCTGCAACCTGTCCACCATGGGTGACATTGCTGGTGTTTGAAATACTGGTGACACAGCTTCCAGCATCACAACAACATGCACACCACCACAGTACGACAAACTGATGGGTGGGAGTGTAGCTATAGTAAATATTAATATAAGGTAGAGTGATTCTTCCCACTCTACTCTTCTTTGTCAGCACTGTTTCACTTACTCTATGAGTTGTGACATTCTATACATTTTATGATGATTTTGTCTGTGTCTACAAAAACCCTTGCTGTAATTTGGATAGGAATTGCATTAAATATGTAGATAAATTTGGGAAGAACTGACATCTTCACTATGCTGAGACTTCCAAACCTTGAACATGGTATGTCATTCCATTTATTTAGGTCTTGGTATCTTTCATCAGAATGTTGTAGTTTTCAGAATACAGATCTTATACTTGTTAAGTGTGTAACTAGTAACTTACTTTCTTTGAAATGACTGTAAATATGATTGTATTTTTAATTTGGCTTCTGCACAGTTACTGTAGTAGATAGGAATGCAATTGTTTGCTGCATATTGATCTTGTATCCTGTGACCTTAATGAATTCACTTATTGGTAGCGTTAGGCATTTTTTGTTTGTTATTTTTGTAGATTGCTTGGGATTTTCTTTGTAGACAATCATGCTATATGCAAATAGGCATAGTAGGAACAGATTTATTTTTGCCTTTCCTATCTGTATATCTTTTATTTCTTTTTCTTGCCTTATTGCTTTGGCTAGAACTTTCAGTATGTTGAATAAAAGTGGTGAGAACATACATCCTTGCCTTGTGTCCAATCTTAGGAGAAAATCTTCCAATATACCTATATTCCATTGCCATTGAATCGATTCCAACTCTTAGTGATCCTACAGGACAGAGTAGTAGAACTGCCCCCATAGAGTTTCCAAGGAGCGGCTGGTGGACTCTAACTGCTGAACTTCTGGCTAGCAGCCAAGCTCTTAACCATTACACGAGGGCTCTGTCCTATATTCAGCCTTTCACAATTGAGCATTATTTTTGCTGTAGATTTTTTGTGGATGCTTTTTATCAAGTTGTGGTAATTTCCCTGTATTGCTAACGTGCTGAGAGTTTTTGATACTGATGACTGTTTGACTTTCTTAGTAAAGGTATTAATTATCTACTTCTGTGTAACAAATTACCCCAAAGCTCAGCATCTTAAAACAATACACGTTTATTATTTTACACAGTTTCTGAGAGTGAGGGATCTGGGAGTGACTTAGTTGGGTGGTTCCAGGGTTTGAATGTGCCACGAGGACAATTTTGGGGAGATGAAAATGTTTTATATCTTGATTGTGGTGATCACAAGTGTATACCTGTGGCAAACTGTACACATATAAGAATGAGTCTTACTGTATGTTAATTATATTTCAATAAATCTGAGCTTAAAAGGATAAGAAAACTAAAAAAAAATTGGAAATGCTACATCTGATAAAAGCAAGTTAAAAGAAAAAAGAGGGAATATGCTCCACATTGTGAAACATGTACTTTTTTCAGGAAGCATAAGGGAAGCTTCAAGAGTTTGGATAAGAGGATTCCTCCTCAGGTCATGGACATACAGACACACTTTGATGTAACTCTGTGAGAGAGTTAGGATTAGTCCTGCTGCTCTTTCTGAAGGCTCTGGGGAAGCTGACATAATCAAGAATGGTCCTTTGTCACTGTTTCCAACTTAAAGGAAAAAACAAACAAACAGAGAGAGACTTTTTCTGGATCAAATATCATCCCAGGAAGGTCAGGGCTGGAAAGTAAGTGAAGATGCCACTATCACTAGGAAATTCAGAGAGAAGATAAGGATTGATGGGGAAGAGCATTTTATTTAATTTTTTTTTCCTTTTCATTTCACAGTCCTGAAGCTTTCAGAGGATGTGACTTGCTTTTGGTTAATCACTTGTGTAGCCAGCATGAGGATGGCTACTCCAGCAAGCATTTATACTAGCACAGCTGAGATGGCCATTGAGCCGGAGAGTACTGGGGAGATGAGCATGGTTTGGGACAGTCTGGAGGTGGCACAGCTCTGAGCACTTCAGGATTGGATACAGCTCAAGGCATTACAGGGGGATGGGCATGCCTTAGGCAGGGCTGCTAGCACTGTAGAACATATCATATATTTGAAATTTTAAAACAAGCTTGTAAATAATTCATGGGTCTACAAAAAAATGCAATATAAACCAGAAAAACAAGCTATTTAGGAAGTAATAATAATTAAAACACAATCTATCAATTAAGCTAATTAAGTTTTTCAGGTTTCTAGGTGGTACAAACAGTTTGCTCTCAGCTACCAACAAAAAGGTTGGCAGTTCAAACTCACTCAATGGTGCCATGGAAGAAACACCTGGCAATCTGCTTCCTCAAAGATTACAGCCAAGAATACCCTATGGAGCTCAGTTCTACTCTGTAACTCATGGGGTTTTCTTTTTGGTTACATCTAAGATCAGATAAATAATTTTGAATGTATTCTGTCCTGCCCATTCCCCTAAAGTAAAAATCCTAAAAAATAAAGTGCTTGTTGATACAGTGAGAGGCAGTAGTGAGTTTAAAACTAGGATTGCCTGACTTCTAAAGACCACAAACCAGGTTCTTTGAAATTTATGCATATTTCACAAAATAAAATATAAGTATGGCTGGACTATTGTGCTGTGTTCTATTTCCTAACTCAGAGAGGCCCACACTTAGTCAGCCTCCATCAACAGATATTCTTCACCAGGCAGCCACCATTTATGGGGCTGGCAAAGACTTTGAGAGGAAGAAACTTGGTTCTGAAAATTCCACTTAATACAAAAATCATTTGCTATTAAGTCATTTCCAACTCACTGTGACCCACGTGTGTCAGAGTAGAACTGTGAGCCACAGGGTTTTCAACAGCCGGTTTTTTGGAAGTAGACAGGCCTTTCTTCTGAGCCACCTCTGGGTGGACACAAGAACCTCCAACCTTTGGGTCAGCTGTTAAGCCTGTCTTTTAAACTAGCTCTCAGTTGTGGGGTTGGGGAATTTACCTTCAAGGAAACATCAGCATCTGCTCTGTCAAGGACAGCAGGCTCCCTTTGGGAAGGGCATTGTCATGGTGTCCCCAAGACAAAACTAGTTAATCTGACTTATGTTCCTCATTTAGGCAGCTTATTTGCAAATTGTGAACTACAGAAATCAGAACTTCCACTAAATATTATGTTTAGGGTGTGATATGAGGGTATGGAAAACAGTTGTTTGTGGGTAAATCCTTTGGTTGCTAACCAAAAAGTCGGCGGTCTGAACCCACCCAATGGCTCAGTGGAAACCTTGGTGGCGTAGTGGTTAAGAGTTTGACTGCTAATGAAAAGTTGGCAGTTTGAATTGACCAGTCACTCACTGGAAACCCTGTTGGGCAGTTCTACTCTGTCCTATAGAGTCTTTATGAGTTGGAATTGACTCGACGGCAATAGGTTTTTTTTTTTTTTTTCGGCTAGTGGCTCTGTGGGAGAAAGACCTGGTGGTCTGCTTCCATAAGAGTACAGCCAAGAAAACCCTACGGGGCAGTTCTACTCTGTCATATGGAGTTGCTATGAGTTGAAATTGACCCGATGGCACCCAACAGCAACAACAACAAATCCTTTACTATGCTCATGAACCTATGTTCCAACAATTGTGATTTTCCTCAAGCTGTTGTGGGAGAAGGCTTGTCTTTTATAAGACACTGGCAATGCTGATCTCAAACAAGAGTCTCTGCTTCAAGATAGGAGAGACAGTATACTCTGGGGAACCCAGAAACCTGCTCTTCTGAGTCTGGGGAGGAACTTCTGCTATTCATAGCCCCTGCTAGGAGCACAGCTACATGGCACAAAGAGGAAGTTTAAAAAAGTACTGTGGCAATTTCTAGATCAGATTAAAGAAAGGGAACTGCATAAAGCTTTATATAAGACTTGAAATCTGAAGAGGCAGACATGAGGGTATTTGAACAGAATCAAAGACTTTTCTTATTCCCAAACTATTTTTTCACAAACCATCAGTTCTAGAAATTATTGTTTAAATTTAAATTGACTTAATTATAAACTCATTTTTTAAAGCATTGCACAAAATTACAAATTTGGTGTTCAATTTGTAAATGTTTCTAGTGAATATTTAAATTAAGTAGTAACTGATGAAAATAATTCAGCTCCTGAAATCATCGCTTGAAACACAAGTTTCATTGTTAACCACTTTGGGAAATACTGTATTATAAATTTATGTCTAAATTGAGCATTTCCATATTCAGTGAATTTGCTCATTCCAAAGACCTTTCTAGACTACTTTAATTCATCCTCGTAAGGTGCCCCTCTAATTGTGAAATACAAGCTGTAAGAAAATAAAAAAGCTGAGAAATGAAATTTTCAAATAGGCGTCTAAAGAGAAATAAGTTGGAACCAATTGTGCAATAGTTGCTGGGCAGGTTAAAAAAAAAAAAAAAAAGTTGCCATTGAGTCCTATAGGACACAGGAGAACTGCCCCATAGTGTTTCCAAAGAGCTGCTGGTGGATTCGAACTGCTGAACTCTTAACCACTGTGCCACCATCTCCCTGATCGGCACGTTAGGTGTTGGGAAAAGGCTCAAGGAATACAAAAATTTCAGCAGGAGTCATGGGTTGTTAGCAGTGAATTGCTCTCCAGGATCAAAAGCAGAGGGCAGAAGTCCCCTAGTGACCATCTCAGGGAAGACATTCACTAGATTAGCCTCTGCTGTGGCCTGTTTCAAAGGGTCGGCAGTTCGAATCTGCCAGGCGCTCCTCGGAAACTCTATGGGGCAGTTCTACTCTGACCTATAGGGTCGCTGTGAGTCGGAATTGACTCGATGGCACTGTGTTTGGCTTGGTTTTTTTTGTGGCCTGTTTAGCCCTGGTGGCGTAGCGGTTAAGTGCTATGGTTGCTAACCCAAGGGTGGGCAGTTGAAATCCACCAGGCGCTCCTTGGAAACTCTATGGGGCAGCTCTACTCTGTCCTATAGGGCCACTATGAGTTGGAATTGACTCAACAGCACTGGTTTTTTTTTTTTTTTTTGGTGGCCTGTTTATCCCACTAGCCTGTAAAAAACTGAGTGAAAAAGCAGGAAGTTCTATCTTGTGCTTTGTTGCAGAGAACTTGGAAACTGGTGGTTTAGTGCTTAAGAGCTATGGCTGCTAATCATAAAGGTTGGCAGTTCAAATCCGACAGGCGCTCATTGAAAACTCTGTGGGGCAGTTCTACTTTGTCTTATAAGGTCAATATGAGTTGGAATCAACTCCATGGCAATGAGTTTGGTTTTTAGTTATAGAGAACATAGCTCTGATTATCTGTTAGATGATGAATGAATGTTTATGAATTTCATCCACACTTTTTTTTTTTCCATATAGACATGAGAATCAGTAAAATCTTTAAAAAAGAAAGGGCTCTAGTCTTCATTCTGGGGACAGCAAAGTAGAAGAGTGCTGAAGAGACAGAATCTCACTCTGGAATCACTCCTGAAGAGAGAAGCCCCAAAGGTTTAGGTGGGAAATGGGGTTTTAAAAGGTAGGGAACATTAGACTAAATAGAAGGATGTTTGCGAAGAATGAGGCCCCAGAATCACACAAATGATTTGTGCTCAACTACTAGCCTAAAGGTTGGCAGTTCAAACCCACTCACAGGTGTCTCAGGAGAAAGGCTTGGTGATCTGCTTCTGTAAAGATTATAGCCAAGAAAATCCTATGGAGCTGTTTGTTTGCTTTTTGGTGGGAAGGAAGAAAAAGGGTAGAGGAGCTTGAGGCTTGAACAGAGTCAGTAAAAACTCCTGTGTGATCATCCGCACACCTCATCCCCCTTACTCAGAGGAAGTCCCTGGGCCTAATAGGTTCTGGACACTCAGCTTGTCAGTGATTGAGCTGATACTAGAACTAAGGTCTTTTTTAAAAATTATTTATTTTTAGCTGTTGATAATATACACAGCAGAACATACACCAATTCAATGTCAACATGAACAATTCAGTGACATTGATTACATTCTTCAAGTTGTGCAACCATTCTCACCCTGCTTTTCCTAATTTTCCTCCTACATTAACATAAACTCACTGCCTGCTAAGCTTCCTATCCAACCTTTGGAATTGCTTTTGCCAATTTGATCCCATGTAGATAGTTCTTTAAAAGAGCACAATGTTGAAGGCAGATATTCTTCACTAATTAAGCTAAACTATTGTTTGATTTGAGGGAAACTTCAGTCACTCCTGAGGTCCCCCCTTCAACCAAAGATTAGATAGGCCTATAGGGCCAACAGTAACACACATGAGGAATGTGCTTCATAGTTCAATCATGTATATGAGACTAATGGGCATACCAGCTCAAAAGCGAAAATGAGAAGGTAGGAAGGGACACAAAAACTGGACAAAGGGAAACTGGGGTTGAGAAGGGGAGAGTGTTGACACATCATGGGGTAGGCAGCCAATGTGACAAAACAATTTGTGTATAAACTTTTTAATGAGAAACTAATTTGCTTTGTAAACTTTCCCTTAAATCATAATAATAAACAAACAAACAAACAAAAACTCAGCAGAACTAAGTCCTTTGGAGGGCCTTCCTGGTAGTTTTTCTTGGAGAAAATAGACAGACATAGGTGACATGTAGTCTTCTCAAACTATGTAAACCCTGGGAGCAATGCTGACTGTCATGATCACTAGTACCAGTTACGAAGCAATGGTAATTCATAGTCAAGATAGTTTTGAATGAATGGTAGTTAATAGAATGAAGAATTATTCACAATCTAACTCACAATACCCCAAATTATCAATGGCTTCGGTATCAACTAAAATGCATTTATTAAAAAATTAAATACTAGATTAGAAACAGGACCTGAAGATGCAAAGAAATTGCTTCATTCCATTTCTTTTCCCTAATTAGGTCTACCAACCAAGCTAAATCCATTGCCTTCAAGTTGATTCTGACTCATAGCAACAGTATAAGATAGAGTAGAACTGCCACACAGGGTTTCCAAGGAGCAGCTGGTAGATTCGAACTGCTCTTAACCACTACTCCACCAGTGTTTCCTAAGGTAAGGTGTATGTTTTTAGATTAATCACAGTCTTTAGTTGATGATATTGTTATCATTGGTCTACAGGTAGCCTGCGTTTTATGTTTGCGTGGGTATATATGCATGAATCCATAGATTTATCCTTTAATTCATATTTATTATAATGTAATGAAGATACTGAACATACCACTTAATAAATAGAATATTGACAGTAATTTATTCAGTTTTCTCTCTACTATCCATCTCCCCAATTCAATCCCAACCAAGGTATTCACCAACCTTAATTATTTTTTAAATAGTTTATTAAATACACATGTATACGTGTATCTTCTGTTTATTTTTAAATTTTTATACTTAATTAAATGGGCTTTATGCTAGATATGGAGCCCTCGTGATGCAGTGGTTAAGAGCTCAGCTGCTAGACAAAATATCGGCAATTCGAGTCCACTTTGGGTTTTTTGGGAGCTGCTTCTTGGAAACCCTATAGGGAAGTTCTACTTTGTCCTACAGGGTTGCTATGAGTCAGAATTGACTCAACGGCAATGAGTTTGGTGTTTTGTTTTGTTTTGTTTTGTTTTTTGGTATGCTATATGTAGTTTCCTAGTGCTTGCATTTTTCTCTGAACATTTTGTGCTAAGATTTTTTTCCCATATTATTATGTGTAGCAGCAGCTCATTTATTTTGACTACTGTATAATTTCCATTGTGTTAAGATTATCCAGTTAATCCACTTTCCTGTCAATGGGCATTTGGATTATTTCCAGGTTTTTGCTATTACAAACTGTGATGCTATGAACATAATTTTTCCTATTTCCTGATAATATTACACAAGAATTTCTCTTGGAGAATAGCAAAGAATGAAAATAATAGGTCATAGAGTATGTGGATATTGAAGTTTACAAGACGATCACATATTTTTAACAAATTGGTTGAACCATTTTATTTTCCCACCAGTAAGGTCTAAAACATTCCTATTTGACTATAATTTACAACAATTTTTAGTGTTTTTTTTTTCCCCAAACGGGTTAAAATGATATTTTATTTTACTATTTATTCAACTTTCCTTATTACTAATGGGATTTAATATTAACTTCTATGATTATTGAGCATGTTTTCTCTTCTCTGAAATGCGTTATCATGGCTTTTTCCCGTTTTATTGGCTTATTTGTGATTTAAAATTTTTTGTAAGGGTTCTGTGTGTTTTGAAAGTTGTGTTTCCAATATTGCCTTCCAGTTTACAGCTTTGCCTTTTTCTTTTTTTGATGAATGGTTTTTAGATTTAGTGACATTAATTTTAGTGTTTTTGTTTTATAGTTTTGTGTGTGTGTGTGTGTGTGTGCATGTGTGTGTCTTATTTACGATATTGTTTCCCACACTCAAGGTAAGAAAGATTTTCACCTATTCTCTAGTAAATATTTTGAAGTTTTATTTCTTTATAATTCAGTCCTTAATTCTTCTAGACTTTATGATGTGATGTAAATGTGAGTTTAGATGCTCTTTTCCAGAACTATAAATATAATTTTCTCAGTGCCATGTAGTATATCTCAGTTTCCTCAGTGATATCCCATTACTCTGTTTTGTACATCAAAATTCAGTTTATGCTTGGGTAAGTATCTGGACTCTTCAATATATTGCACTATTGATTTATTTTTTTTTCTGCACCAGTCCTGTAATCTTTTACTGCTATTTCAAAAGAAGTTCTAATATCTGGTAGGGCTATTCCTTCCCCTGTCCCTTTTATTATCTTCAGTGGTGCCTTGATTGCTCTTGGTCTATTACAGTTTTACACAAATTTTATGATAAAACTGTAATATTCTCTCAAAATTATGGTTAGAGTTGTACTGAATTTTTAAATTAGTTTCGGGAAAATTTCATTTATGGAATGTGAAAGTTAGAAACAAAAAAGAAGGATAAGTTGTCAGAAAATATGGCCTTGGTGATAGAAACAAGGACAGAGATAGCATGATAGAATTTTCCAAGATCAACAACTTAATTCATTGCAAACACCTTTTTCAACAACATAAATGGAGACTATACACATAGATTTCAACAGATGTGATACACAGGAATCAAACTGACTACATCTGTGGAAAGAGATGATGGGAAAGCTCAATATTATCAATCATAACAAGGTCAGGGGTTGACTGTGGAACAGACCATCAATTGCTCATGTGCAAGTTCAAGTTGAAGCTGAAGAAAATTAAAACTTGTCGACGAGAGCCAAAGTATGACCTTGAATATGTTCCGCCTGAATTTAGAGACCATCTCAAGAATAGATGTGACTCACTGAACATTAATGACTGAAGACCAGGCAAGTTGTGGGATGACATCAAGGGCACCATACATAAAGAAAGCAAGAGGTCATTAAAAAGGCAGAAGAGAAAGAAAAGACCAAAATGGATATCAGAAGGGACACTGAAACTTACTTTTGAGTGTCAAGCAGCTCAAGCTAATGCAAGAAATGATGAAGTAAAAGAGCTGAACAGAAGATTTCAAAAGGCAGCCCCAGAAGACAAAATAAAGTATTATAATGAAATGTGCAAAGACTTGGAGGTAGAAAACCAAAAGGGAAGAACATGCTTGGCATTTCTCAAGCTGAAAGAACTGAAGAAAAAATTCAAGCCTTGAGTTGCAGTATTGAAGGATTCTATGGGCAAAATACTGAATGACGTAGGAAACATCAAAAGAAGATGGAAGGAATAAACAAAGTCACTGTACCACAAAGAGTTGGTCAATGTTCAACCATTTCAGGAGGTAACATATGACCAAGAATTTATGGTGTTGAAGGAAGAAGTCTAAGCTGCAGTGAAGGCATTGGTGAAAAACAAGGCTCCAGAAATTGATGGAATACCAACTGAGGTGCTTCAACAAATGAATATAGTGCTGGAAATGCTCACTCACCATGTGAAGAAATTTGGGAGACAGTTATCTATCTAGCCAACCGATGGGAAGAGATCCATATTTGCACCCATTCCTAAGAAAGGTGATCCAAGAGAATAAGGAGATTATCGAACAATATACCACATGCAAGCAAAATTTTGCTGAGGATCATTCAAAAATGATTGCAACAGTACAAGGACAGGGAATGGCCAGAAATTCAAGTCAGATTCAGAAAAGGACATGGAACGAAGGAGGGATATCATTGCTGATGTCAAATGGATCTTGGTGGAAAGCCCGGAAAGATGTTTACCTGTGTTTTAATGACTATGCAAATGCATTTGACTGTGTGGATCATAACAAATTTTATGGATAACATTGGGAAGAATGGGAATTCTAGAACACTTAATTGCGCTCTTGAGGAACCTATACATAGACCAAGAAGCAGTTGTTCAAACAGAACAAGGGGATACTGAGTGGTTTAAAACCAGGAAAGAAGTACATCATGGTTTCATCCTTTCACCATATTTATTCAATCTGTGTGCTGAGCAAATAATCCACACAGGTGGATTATATGAAGAAGGACGGGGCATCAGGATTGGAGAAAGACTCATTAACAACCATGTTATGCAGATGACACAACCTTGCTTGCTTAAGTGAAGAAAACTTGAAGCACCTACTGATGAAGTTCAAATCCTTCAGTATGGATTACACCTCAACATAAAGAAAACAAAAATCCTCACTACTGGACCAATAAGCAACATCACGATAAATGGAGAAAAGATTGAAGTTGTCAAAAGTTTCATTTTACTTGGATCCATAATCAACACCTATGGAAGCAGCAGTCAAGAAATAAAACAACTTACTGCATTGGGCAAATCTACTACAAAAGACCTCTTTAAAGTGTTCAAAAGCAAAGATGTCACTTTGAGGACTAAGGTGCACCTGACCTAAGCCATTGTATTTTCTGTTGCCTGATACACATGTGAAAGCTGGACAATGAATACAAAAGAGCAGAGAAGAATTGATGCCTTTGAATTATGGTGTTGGTGAAGAATATTGAATAAACCATGGACTTCCAGAAGAATGGACAAATCTGTCTTGGAAGAAATACAGCCAGAATGCTCCTTAGAAGCAAGGATGGTGAGGCTTCATCACATGTACTTTGGTCATGATATCAGGAGGGACTGGTCCCTGGAGAAGGACATCACGCTTGGTAAAGAAGAGGGTCGGTGAAAGAGAGGAAGACCCTCAACGAGATGGATTGACACAGTGGCTGCAATAGTGGGCTCAAGCAGAGCATGATCATGAGGATCACAGAGGATGGGGCTGTGTTTTGTTCTGTTGTACACAGGGTTGCTATGAGTCAGAACTGATCTGATGGCACCTAACAGTGCAACAACAATTTGAAGTTTTGCTATGTGTGTATTTTTTAAAGCTCTCCATTTATTAGTTCTTCTTTAATTTATTTCTCTTAAATTTTATAAATTTCCTGTGCATTATCTTACACATCTGTTTATTTACTCCCAACTACAACACATAATTCATGTTGTCATTTAACATATAACCCTGTCTCATTGTTTTTTGTTTCTGTATACAAATATGATTGCCCTCTCTAGTTCTATATTGATCATGGAGCTAAATACCTGTATAAGCCTTATATTGTTTTAAATAATTTGTATATAAAATATTTTTGTTGTTTTTATGTAGACAATTATGTCTTCTATGTATAGTAATAGATTTTTAAAATTCATTTCAAATCCTAATTCCTTTATTTTATTTTTTTCCTAATGGTTAAGAGCTTGCTGGCTAACTGAAAGGTCAGCAGTTTGAATCCACCAGGTGCTTTTTGACAACCCTATGGGGCAGTTTTACTCTGTCGTATAGGATCACTATGAGTCAGAAACCCTGGTTAAGTGCTACAGCTGCTAACCAAAGTGTCAGCAGTTCAAATCTGCCAAGCGCTCCTTGGAAACTCTATGGAGCAGTTCTGCTCTGTCCTATAGGGTCACTATGACTCAGAATCAACTCGACAGCACTGGGGATAAGGTCACTAGGAGTTGGAATTCACTCAGTGGCAATGGTTTTTATTTTTTATTGCTCTTACTAGTAAATTCATTTTACCGTTGACTAGAAGTAGTGGCTACGAGTCAGAAACGACTCAATGGCCCTGGGGAGGGGGGGTTGGGGAGAAGTAGTGAATGTCATCATCTTTGTTTCATTCCAGAGATAAAAACAAAACAAAACAAACTTGTTGTTTAGGAAGCATTGAGCTTCTGTTAATGGTGATGAAGAATTTGGCAACAGATATTGGTGATGTTTGCACAACATGATTAATGTGGTTGGTGTCACTAAATTGTAAATGTGGAAAACATTAAATTGGCAAATGTTTTACCATATATATTTTTACAACAGCAAAAAAAAGGAAACGTGAGCACGCATATACACGTGCGCTCACAAAGACATTATCCATTCATAAGAAAAAAAAATCAAGGAAGAAGAAAAATGAGAAACAGTTGTATATTAACAAAGAAAATAAGATGGTAAGAATAAGGTACAAAAATTATATTTTCAATAAACCAAAATAGACTAAGCTCAAACAGTAAAGCAATGATTGTCAAACAATATTTTAAAAATTTAAAACATAAAAAATACTATTTAGAAGAGATATATGTAAAACTTAATGCTATGGAAAGAGTAATAGTAAAATAATAGAAAATTTATCAAAGAAATACTGGACAAAATAAAGCTAGAGTAACTATGTTAATATAAGCTATAATGGACCTTATGATTAAAAGCTATATTAAGGAGTAGAAGGGACAACTACATGTTAATAAAAGGTTTAAATAAACAAAAATTGATAGATATTAGGGAAATATGTAAATTCACCACTACAGCAGGAGATTTAAATTCTCATTTCTCAATTACAGAAATTAGAGAAACAAATCAACAAAGATATAAACACTTTTGGTAACTTTGCTCTGTAAGACATGAATTCTGTATCCAAAAACTAGAGCATAAACATTTTTCTTAAACAAATATGAAACAGTTATAAAACCAATGGAAATACTAGGCCACAAAGTGAGTTAATACATTTCAAAGAATGGATGATACACAAAGAATATTCACTGATCAAAAAATTGTATTAGAAGTAAAAATATAAGATTGCCATTTATTTGCAAATGTAAATATAAATTTCTAAGCAATTCACGACTCAGCCAAAAAATCATAATGGAAAATATTTAAAAAAAAGGTTAGAAACAAATAGTCATTAAAACATATCAATTGGGAAGATACAGTGAAAGCAATTTCTAGGCAAATATATAGATATAAATGTTTTCATTGTAAAATAAGCTAGGAAAAGTAATCAATTAAATATTCACATCATGGCTTTTTTTGGGTATTTTTTTATCGTAGTAAAATAGACGCAACATAAAATTTGCCATTTTAACCATTTTGAAGTGTACAATCCAGTGGCATTAATGCAAACTTCACCACTATTTTATTTCTAAAACTTTTTCATCATCCAAAACAGAAAATCTACCCATTAAGTGATAACTCCTCATCCCCCTTCCCACTAGCCTTTGGTAACCATTCATCTACTTTTTGTCTCTATGCATTTTTCTATTATAAGGTATTCCATATATATAAATGGGTTAGTGCAATATTTGCCTCTTTATGTCTGGTTTATTTCACTTAGTATAGTGTTTTCAAGGTACATCCACATTATAGCATGTATTAGAACTTCATTCCTTTTTATGGCAGAGTAATATTCCATTGTATGGCTATACTATATTTTGTTTACCCCTTTTTCCATTGATGGACACTTGTATTGTTTCTACCTTCTGGTTATTGTGAAAAAATGGTGCAATGGATTTTGGTGTGTAAGTATTTGCTTGAGCCTTGCTTTCAGTTCTTTTGGGTATATGTCCAGGAGTGGAAATGCTGGGTCATATAGTAATTATGAAGCCCTGGTGGTGCAGCAGAGTCCTGGTGGCACAGGGTTAAGAGCTTGGCTGCTAATCAAATGTTGGCAGTTCAAATCCACCAGCAGTAACTTGGAAACCCTACGAGGCAGTTCTACCCTGTCATATAGGGTTGCTATGAGTCAGAATCAACTCGATGGCAATGGGTTTGGTGTTTTTTGTTTTGTTTTGTTTTTTGCAGGGGTGCGAAGCAGTGGTTAAGAGCTCGGCTGCTAACCAAAAAGGCCAACAGTTCAAAGCCACCAGCCATTCTTTAGGAACCCTTATGGGGCAGTTCTACTCTGTCCTATAGTGTCGCTATGAGTCAGAATTGACTTAATGGCAATGGGATTTTTTGATTTATGCTGATTATAGAAGTTTCTGGGTGGTGCAAATGGTTGACATACTAGGCCCCTAACTGAAAGGCTGGACGTTCAAGTCCACCCAGAGATGCCTTGGAAGAAAGGCTGTAAAACTACTGAAAATAAGCCAATGAAAACCATTTGGATCACATTGGTCTAATCTGTAACTGATCGTGGGGTGGTGCAGGACAGGTCAGTGTTTTGTTCTATTGTGCATGGGATCACCATGAGTGAGGGGCTGACTCGAAGCTAACAACAACAACAACAGCAACAACAAATTTACTTTTTATTTCTTCCACTTCATTAGGGAGGTCCCCTCATCTCTGTCTTTTGGGGCCAACCCTGAGTGGGACTACTGTGCTTTCACATACATCCTTAGCTAACCATTCATGAATCAAGCTTGGGCTTTTCCTTCCTGTATCAGCTGGTCATAGGGAGACTCTTTAGTGAAGAAGGAGGTGTTGGTGAGCAGTAGTAGGTTTCAGGAGGTCCACGTTGGCTGGGTGGCTGAAGAAGCTATCAGTGAGTTCCTCACTTCATGACAGTTGCTCCTGTGGCTAAGTGCCTGGCGAGACATTCATAGATTTTGAGGGTTCAAGCTTACAACACCAAAACAAACAAACACACACCAAACCCGTTGCTGTCAAGTTGATTTTGACTTAAAACCCCTATAGACAGAGTAGAACTGCCCCATAAGTCCTACTAGTTTCCAAGGAGCGGCTGGTGGAGTTGAACTGCTGACTACTTAGCTACATTTAACCAGCTTTTAACTGCTACACTACCAGGGCTCTCAAGCGTACAATACCAGCTTTTAAACTGACCTTTGCTTTGAGGGGGCTTGGGCAATATACCTGAAGAAAACATCAGTGTATTCATTGTCCTGGACAGCAGCCTCATTTGCGGAGGTGATGAACCTGTCACTGTGATCCAGATTTCTGCAAATGATTGACAAAATTTGAATTGTAGATTTTGCTGGTAGTAGGGGACCCAGAGTTGAGATGGGAAAGTGTTGATATGTTGTGGGGTTGTTAATCAATGTGATAAAACAATATGTGTACTTACTGTTTAATGAGAAGCTGGTTTGTTCTACAAACCTTCATTTAAAGTACAATTAAAAAAAAAGAAAGAATGCTTTTGGTGTGTTATGAGGATATAAGGAGTTGCTTTCTGTTAGGGAGAGTCCCTTGGCGTGCCCAAGAGTCTGTGTCTCAGCAATTATGATTCAGTAGTGATGACACTACTTAAAATTACCTGTTCTTAGTTTAAGCTGTTGAGGGTGGCAGCTTATCCCTGAACAGTCATGACCAACGCTGATCTCACATAAAAATTCCTGCATCCTGGAGAGAAATTGTGTCAGGTGCCTGTTCTCCTGGGTGGGAGCTTAGGTGACCCAGTGTCTCTGCCCTGCCTGGAGTTCAGCTGGAGAGTGGGGTTGGGGTGGGACCTACTTCTTTTCCTTATTCTGCTCCTATTTCTTCTCCTCCCTTTGCAAAACTGTGCACTAGGAAAGGTTTTTGATGATCTTACTCCATCAAGTGAGTTCAAATAGGGTCATTTCTGAGTTTGAGGAGAGAAAAATAGAAAATTAGTTAATTAGCTAATTCACTAAACCTTTATCCAGTGACTACTATTTGCCATATATATATATATATGTATTTGCCATCCCTCATGTGTCTGTCATTTTGTCGTACTGTGGGAGCTTGCCTATTGCTGTGATGTTGGAAGCTATGCCACCGGTATTCAGATATCAGCAGGGTCACCCATGGTGGACAGGTTTCAGCTGAGCTTCCAGACTAAGACAGGCTAGGAAAAAGGACCCGGCAGTCTATTTCTGAAAAGAATTAGCCAGTGAAAACCTTATGAATAGCAGCAGACCATTGCCTGATATACTGCCGGAAGATGAGCCACCTAAGTTGGAAGGCACTGAAAAGATGACTGGGGAAGAGCTGCCACCTGAAAGTAGAGTCAACCTTAATGATATGGCTGGAGTAAAGCTTTCAGGAGCTTCATTTGCTGATGTGGCATGACTCCAAATGAGAAGACACAGCTGCAAACATCCATTAATAATCAGAAACTGGAATTATGAAGTATGAATCTAGGAAAGTTAGAAATCATCAAAAATGAAATAGAACGAATTAGTGGACTGAAATGGACTGGTATTGGCCATTTTGAATCGGACAGTCATAAAGTCTACTATGCCAGGAATGACAACTTGAAGAGGAATGGTGTTGCATTCATCATCAAAAAGAACATTTCAAGATCTATCCTGAAGTACAAAGCTGTCAGTGATAGGACAATATCCATATGCCTACAAGGAAGACCAGTTAATACGACTATTATTCAAATCTACACATCAACCACTAGGGCCAAAGATGAAGAAATTGAAGATTTTTATCAGCTGCTACAGTCTGAAACTGATCGAACATGCAATCAGGATGCATTGAAAATTACTGGTGATTGGAATGTGAAAGTTGGGGAAAAAAAGGCTTGGTAGTTGGAAAATATGGCCTTGGTGATAGAAACAATGCTGGAGATAGAATGATAGAATTTTGCAAGGACCAATGACTTCATTGCAAATACCTTTTTTCACCAACATAAACGGCAACTATACACATACATGGACCTCGCCAGATGGAACACACAGGAACCACATCGACTACATCTGTGGAAAAGCTCAATATCATCAGTCAGAACAAGGGCAGGGGCTGATTGTGGAACAGACCATCAATTGCTCATATGCAAGTTCAAGCTGAAACTGAAGAAAATCAACAATTCCACAAGAGCCAAAATATGATTACATCCCACCTGAATTTAAAGACCATCTCAAGAATAGATTGGATGCTTTGAACGTTAATGACCGAAGAACAGACGAGTTGTGGAAAGACATCATAGACATCATACATGAAGAAAACAAGAGGTCATTGAAAAGACAGGAAAGAAAAAAAAGACCATGATGGATGTCAGAGGAGACTCTGAAACTTGCTCTCAAACATGGAGCAGCTAAAGCAAAAGGAAGAAATGTTGAAGTAAAAGAACTTAACAGAAGATCTCAAAGGGTGGCTTGAGAAGACAAAGTAAAGTATTATAATGACATGTGCAAAGAGCCGGAGATAGGAAACCAAAAGTGAAGAACACACTCAGCGTTTCTCAAGCTGAAAGAATTGAAGAAAAATTTCAAGCCTCGAGTTGCAATAGTTAAGGAGTCTATGGGGAAAATATTAAACGACGCAGGAAGCATCAAAAGAAGATGGAAGGAATACACAGAATCATTATACCAAAAAGAATTAGTCAACATTCAACCATTTCAAGAAGTAGCATATGATCAGGAACCAATGGTACTGAAGGAAGAAGTCCAAGCTGCACTGAATGCACTGGCGAAAACAAGGCTCCAGGAATCGACAGAATATCAACTGAGATGTTTCAACAAATGGAGGCAGTGCTGGAGGTGCTCACTTGTCTATGCCAAGAAATATGGAAGACATTTTCCTGGCCAACCGACCTGAAGAGATCCTTATTTGTGCCTATTCCTGAGAATGGAGATCCAACTGAATGCAGAAATTACTGAACAATATTATTAATATCATACGCAAGCAAAATTTTGCTGAAGATCATTCAAAAATGGCTGCAGCAGTATATTGACAGGGAACTGCCAGAAATTCAGGCAGGTTTCAGAAGAGGATGTGGAACCAGGGATATCATTGCTGATGTCAGATGGGTCCTGGCTGGAAGCAGAGAATACCAGAAGGATGCTTACCTGTGTTTTATTGACTATGGAAAGGCATTCGACTGTGTGGATCATAATAAATTATGGATAACATTAAGAAGAATGGGGATTCCCAAACACTTAATTCTGTTTATGAGGAACCCTTGCATAGATCAAGAGGCAGCTGTTCAGACAGAACAAGGGGACACTGAGGGATTTAAAGAGTCAGGGTTTTATCTTTTCACCATACATATTCAATCTGTATGTTGAGCAAATAATCATAGAAGCTGGACTATCTGAAGAAGGATGGGGCAACAGAATTGGACTCATTAATAACCTGCATTATGCAGATAACACAACCTTGCTTGCTGAAAGTGAAGAGGACTTGAAGCACTTACTAATGAGGGTGAAAGACCACAGCCTTCAGTATGGATTACACTTCAACATAAAGAAAACAAAAATTCTCACAACCGGGCTAATAAGCAACAGGATGATAAACAGAGAAGATTGAACTTCTCAAGGATTTCATTTTACTTGGATTCACAGTCAACACCCATGGAAGCAGCAGTCAAGAAATGAAAAGACTCACTGCATTGGGAAAATCTGCTGCAAAGGACCTCTTTACAGTGTTGAAAAGCAAAGATGCCATTTGAAGACTAAGGTGCACCTGACCCAAGCCATGGTATTTTCAGTTGCCTCATATGCATGTGAAAGCTGGACAATGAATAAGGAAGACCAAAGAAGAATTGACACCTTTGAGTTGTGGCATTGGTGAAGAACATTGAATATACCATGGACTGCCAAAAGAACGAACAAATCTGTCTTGGAAGAAGTACAACCTGAATGCTCCTTAAAAGCAAGGATGGTGAGACTGCATTTTACATGCTTTGGACATGTTGTTAGGAGGGATAAGTCCCCGGAGAAGGACATCATGTTTTGTAAAATACAGGGTCAGCAGAAAAGAGAAAGACCCTCAACAGTGGCTGCAACAATGGGCTCAAGCATAACAACAATTATAAGGATGGTGCAGGACCAGGCAGTGTTTTGTTCTGTTGTGCCTGGGGTTGCTATGAGTCAGAAATGACTTGATGGTACCTAACAGCAACAACAACACTATTTGCCATGGGGTTTTCAGTCTGGAGTCAAAAAATCAAAATACATATTACTTTGGAAAAACCTGCTGCAAAAGGCCTCTGTAAAGTGTTAAAAAAGCACTTTGATGACTAAGGTGCATCTGATGTGAGCCATGGTCTATTCGATCACCTCATATGCATGCAAGAGTTGGACAATGAAAAAGAAGTAGGGCAGGTGAAGAACTGATGCATTAGAGTTGCAGTGTTGGCAAAGAATATTGAATATAATGCGGACTGCCAAAATGAATGAATCAGTCTCTGAAGAAATACAACCAGAATTTTACTTAGAAGTGAGAATGGATAGACTTTGACTCACTTACTTTGGACATGTCATCAGAAAGACAAATCACTACAAAAGGACATCATGTTTGGCAAAGTAGAGGGCCAATGAAAACGAGGGAAACCCTCAGTGAGGAGGATTGACACAATTGCTACAACAGTGGCTTTAAACATACCAATGATTGAGAAGATGGTGCAGGACTAGGGTTAAGTCAGAGCTGACTTGATGGCAACTAACAACTATTTGCCAGACTCTATTCTAGATCATGCAGAAATATTAGTAAGAAAAAGACAAGGTCTGGGCTCTGTATTCTTGGAGCTTATTTGGTGGTAGTGGAGTGACTATGTATATGCTTGGTGGGAGGAAGGGTAGAGGTAGAAAGATATTAAACAAATATAAACGTTAAACAAACAAACAAACACCTTGCTTTGAGGAACTTAGAGGCGAGGAGAAGAAAGAGAAAACACATAAACCAGTCCTTATGTATTCTGCTATCCTCTCTTCTTCTCAATCCATAGTTAGTCACAGTCAGTGTGAAACTAATATTTTAAGTTTTGTGTGTGATCTTAAAATATTTTCTTACATTTTTTCTTTAGGTTTAGTGCATTTAGTGCATGTTGAACTTTGTCTTCATTCCTGGAATCTGGGGAAGTATAGGGCATGGGATCTGAAGAAGTTGTCCTGAGATCCAGTAATAAAGATGACCCCTTTTTGTGTTTTCATCAACAAGCTAGGAACCTTCAGTCAAAAATGGAAAAGCCTCAGTAACTGAATGGCCCAGAGGAAAAGCAACAGTGCTGAGTTCTTGGCCAGGATATTAGGTAGGAAACCACAGTAGGCTTTTTGTAGGAGGTTAGTCTCTGGGAAGAAAAGAATTGGTTATTTTAGAAGGACCCGAAGATACGTTAGGGAGATGTTTCCCAGAGGTGCCTCAGATCTAAAGTAACAATTGAAAACCTTCTGGAACACAGTTCTACTTTGACACAAAAGGGGTTGCCATGAGTTGGGGTAGACTTGATAGCAATTGGTTTGATACCCAGCCTTTAATAAATTCTATACCACTATTATCATATTTGCATATTGCCAGCATTATTGCATACTTAATATTTTCATTTAAACTACCTTCAAGTCAATAGACATAAAACTCATAATAATTCTAGACAGTGTTATACATTAACGGACATGTTTGAAATTTAACTTACGAGTTCTTCAAATGTAGATTAAAATAGACAATAACTAAAGTAAAAATCTGTTTGCCATGTGAGATCATCTTTGGTAACACAAGTCACACCACTGAGGCCACTAGGAAGTGCTACAACAGGAATGACTGATTTCAAATGAAGTATTGCCATGGTAAGGAGATTCCTTCCTTTCAAAGAACTTTAATTCACTTCTTTAATTCTTCCTCCTAAGGTGATCCTTCCATGGAAGAGTAGAATTGAAAGGTGGAGAAATGTAAATTTCAAGTGAGCACTTGAAGAGATGGGTTGGTCCCTATTGTTCTGCACCATGGAATCTGCAGGCCTGTAGGAGTCAGGAGCAAGTAGTGTAACATGATAGAGGAGCTATGAGAACTTGCTCCCTGGTGACAACCCAGAGGCTGTGACTTAGAGACCTGAAATGCAGAAGATCTTGGAGTTCTGCTGGATCCCAAATGGCCCACAGCAGAGCAGGTTTTAAGGCTCAAAGCCATGCTCAAAACATGCCTGTCTCTATTTGGAGAAACACAGCACTGTGAAAACAAGGCCTTGGTAATCACTGTTGGAGGCCCTTGTGGGGCACAAATGGTTTGCTTTCTGCCACTAACCTAAAGGTTGGGAGTTTGAACCCACCAGTGGTGCAATGGAAGAAAGGCCTGGTGATCTGCTTCCATTGAGATTATAGTCAAGAAAACCCTAGGAAGTAGTTCTACTCTGTAACAATTGGGGTCACCATGAGTCAGAATCAATAGCAGGTGATTAGTCACTGTTAAGAGGTCTTCACATGTCTCCAATTGTAAAAATGTTTAAGGAGAATATTTTTGATGTCCCATCAACTTATTAAACCAAACCAAACCCTTTGCCATCGAGTTGATTCTGATTCATAGCAACCCTATAGGACAGAGTAGAGCTGCCCCACAGGGTTTCCAAGGAGCAGCTGGTGGATTCAAACTGCCAACCTTTTTGTTAGCAGCTGAACTGTTTACCGCTGCACTAAGGAGGCTAGACTGAGAAGAAATGCATTACCAGTGGGAATGGAGAGATGTATGGAGAGGTATCCAGTTACATGGGCAAGGAGACCTGAAAACAGCCGCGAAGCTTATGATGCAGATAACCTGAGGGGATATGGAAAGGGTGATAACCCCAGTTATTCAAGAACCACTTGGGCTGTCAATTAGTGAACTCCCCAATCCTCAAACTGGGACAAAAAAAATAATAATTTTTTTTTTTTTTTTACAAGGCCCCTGAAATTCCAGGTTAGGCAGGGCCCCAGCTAAGGCAAACTTCTCGCAGAGCACTTGCCTCAGGGAAGAGGATCTTGGGGCAGGAATCTTCCAGTCATCCAAGTGCACGTCAGGTCATTTTTCCAGTTTCAGATGAGTTGTAGTTAGGTTGCCATCTATTTGGGGTTGTCTTATTTTCCTTTTGGAAACCCTGGTGGCTTAGTGGTTAAGTGCTACGGCTGCTAACCAAAGAGTCGGCAGTTAGAATCCACCAGGCTCTCCTTGGAAACTCTATGGGGCAGTTCTATTCTGTCCCATAGGGTCGCTATGAGTCGGAATCGACTTGAGGGCACTGGGTTTTGATTTTCCTTTAGTGTTCTCTGCAACACAGCCACTGTCTCAGTTCCCTATTAGCTCTGGAGAAGCTAGGGGAAGGAGTAGGAGCAGATGTCGTATTAGGCTTTAGAAAACCGAAAGTCTTTGATTCACTCTAGAGGTCCAAATTGTGTTGACCTGTTTAATGTCATTTGGTCAATGGAAGTAGCGAATGGAGATCGGTTATTTTTCTTTATTTTGCTTCTTTTTGTAAAACTGTAATAAAATTTATAGGAGAAAACAAATTAATGGGAAAACTTTGAAAATAAAAAAGAGTGAGGAACAAAGGAATTTTCCTCCTTTTCGTGATCATGTGAAGAGTATCTATAAATGTGATTTCAAAAAAAAAAAAAAAAGCCCTGGCCCAGACGGCTTCACTGGAGAGTTATACCAAACTTTCAGAGAAGAGTTCAACACTAGTACTACTAGAGGTATTTCAGAGCAAAGGATGGAATACTTCCAAACTCATTCTATGAAGCTAGCATATCCCTGATACCGACCAGGTAAAGACACCACAAAAAAAAGGAAATTACACACCTATATCCCTCATGAACTTAGATTCAAAAATCCTCAACAAAATTCTAGCCAATAGAATTTAACAACACAACAAAAAATAATTCACCATGACCAAGCTGGATTTATACCAGGTATTCAGGGATGGTTCGACATTAGAAAAACAATCAACATAATCCACCATATAAATAAAACAAAAGATAAGAATCACATGATCTTATCAATTGATGCAGAAAAGGCATTTGACAAATTTCAATACCCACTCATGATAAAAACTTTCAGCAATATAGTAATAGAAGGAAAATTCCTCAACATAATAAAGGGTATTTATACAAAGCCAACAGCCAACATCATCCTAAATGGAGAGAGCCTGAAAGCATTCCGCTTGAGATTGGGAACCAGACAAGCATGCCCTTTATCACCACTCTTACTCAACATTGTGCTGGAAGTGCTAGCCAGAGCCGTTAGGCTAGATTAAGAAATAAAGGGTATCCGGACTAGTAAGGAAGAAGTAAAAGTATCTCTATTTGCAGATGACATGATCTTATACACAGAAAACCCTAAAGAATCCTCAAGAAAACTACTGAAACTAATAGAAGAGTTCAGCAGAGTGTCAGGATACCAGATAAACATACAAAAATCAGCTGGATTCCTCTACACCAACAAATGGAACTTTGAAGAGGAAATCACCAAATCAACACCATTTACAGTAGCCCCCCAAAGATAAAATACTTAGGAATAAATGTAACCAGAGATATAAAAGACCTATACGAAGAAAACTACAAGACACTGCTGCAAGAAAACAAAAGAGACCTACATAAATGGAAAAACATACACTGCTCATGGATAGTAAGACTCAACATTGTAAAAATGTCTATTCTACCAAAAGTGATCTATAGATATGATGCAATTCTGATTCAAATACAAGTGACATTTTGTAATGAGATGGAGAAACAATTCACCAACTTCATACTGAAGGGAAAGAGGTCCCGGTTAAGTAAAGCATTACTGAAAAAGAAGAACATAGTTGGAAGCCTCACACGAACTGATTTTAGAACAAATTATCCCACCACAGTAATCAAAACAACCTGGCACTGGTATAACAACAGATACATAGACCAATGGAACAGAATTGAGAATCCTGTTCCATAAATTCATCCACAAATACGAGCAGCTGACATTTAACAAAGGCCCAAAATCAGTTAAATGGAGAAAAGACAGTCTGTTTAACAAATGGTGCAGGTATAACTGTATATCCATCTGCAAAAAAATGGAACAAGACCCATATCTCACACCATGCACAAAAACGGACTCAAAATGGATCAAAGACCTAAGTATAAAATCTCCAACCATAAAGATTATGGAAGAAAAGATAGGGACAACGCTAGGAGCCCTAATACATGGCATAAACAATATAAAAATGTTACTAACAATGCACAAACAACAGAAGAGGAACTAGCTAACTGGGAGCTCCTAAAAATCAAACACCCATGCTCATCCAAAGACTTTGCCAAAAGAGTAAAAGATTACCTACAGACTGGGAAAGAGTTTTTAGCTATGACATTTCCGATCAGGGTCTGATTTCTAAAATCTACGTGATACTGGAAACACTCAACAACAAAAAGACAAACAACCCAATTAAAATATGGGCAAAGGATATGAACAGGCATGACATTCAGGAAGCTAACAGATATATGAGGAAATGCTCACGATCATTAGCCATTAGAGAAATGCAAATCAAAACTACAATGAGATTCCATTCCACTCCAACAAGGCTGGCATTAATCAAATAATAATAATAATAAATGTTGGAGAGCTTGTGGAGAGACTGGAACCCTTATACACTGCTGGTGGGAATGTAAAATGGAACAACCACTTTGGAAATCGATTTAGAGCTTCCTTAAAAAGCCAGGAATAGAACTACCGTATGCTCCAGCAGCCCCACTCCTTGGAATGTATCCCAGAGAAATAAGAGCCTTTACATGAACAAAGATATGCACACCCACGTTCATTGCAGCACTGTTTATAATAGCAAAAAGATGGAAGCAACCAAGCTGCCCATCAATGGATGAATGGATAAATAAATTATGGTATATTCACACAATGGAATACTACGCATTGATAAAGAATAATGATGAATCCATGAAACATTTCATAACATGGAGGAACCTGGAAGGCATTATGCTGAGTGAAATTAGTCAGTTGCAAAAGGACAAATATTGTATGACATCACTGTTATAAGAACTTGAAAAATAGTTTAAACAGAGAAGAAAACATTCTTGATGGTTACGAGAACAGAGGGAGGGAAGGATAGGGGTAATGACTAATTTGATCATAGACAAGAAGTATTTTAGGTGAAGGAAGAGACCACACAAAATACAGGTGAGGTCAGCACAACTGGACTAAATCAAAAACAAAGTTTCCTGAATAAACTGAACGTTTCAAAGGCCAGCAGGGACAGGGGTTTGGGGACCAGGGTTTCAGGGGACATCTAGGTCAATTGGCATAATAAAATGTATTAAGAAAACATTCTGCATCCCATCTAAGATGCATCAATTGGTCTCAATCCACCTGGAGCAAAGGAGAATGAAGAACACCAAAGACACAAGGTAATTATGAGCCCAAGAGACAGAAAGGGACACGTAAACCAGAGACTACAACAGACTGAGACCAGAAGAACTAGATGGTACCTGGCTAAAACTGATGACTACCTGGACAGGGAACACAACAGGGAACCCCTGAGAGAGCAGGAGAGCAGTGGGATACAGACTTCAAATTCTCATAAAAAGACCAGACTTAATAGTCTGATTGAGACTAGAAGTACCCCGGAGGTCATGGCCCCCAGACCTTTTGTTAGCCCAGGACAGGAACCATTCCCAAAGCCAAATCTTCTGACAGGCATTGGACTGGACTATTGGATAGAAAATGATACTGGTGATGAGTGAGCTTCTTGGATCAAGTAGACACGAAAGACTTCGTGGGCAGCTCCTGTGTGGAGGGGAGACGAGAAGGTAAAGGGGTTCAGAAGCTGACTGAATGGACACAAAAATAGAGGGTGGAGAGAAGGAGTGTGCTGTCTCATTAGAGGGAGAGCAACTAGGAGTACATAGCAAGGTGTATATAAATTTTTGTATGAGAGACTGACTTGATTTGTATGCTTTCACTTAAAGTACAATAAAAATGAAAAAAAAAGTACACTTAAAAAAATCTGATTTCAAAATCAAGTTGGGGCAGTTCCTGTAGCCAAGAAGATGCACAAAGCTGACTTTGTCATCCTCTTGGGACAACTTCCCACACATCAGTAGACCTTTCTCTTGACTAAGCTCAGGGGCAACTCTTAAAGAAAAATAATTGCATTGCATGCAGAAGAAGAGGCGGCTGTCCAAACAATATGATGACTGGAGTGGGACACTCCTATGGCAGCGAAGCCAACCCTTATTTAATGAGCTGTGTAATCGTGTCTCAGATTTCTAAGCTCCTGCTTTTATTTCCTAACACTCCTTTGTGATCCTCTGGATTCTGCACCCTTTCCCTGAGACATGGCAGTCCTGCAAACACTTCCTATATTGCCACCCAAGTGTTCTGAACCACGTGTGATTCCAAATGCCCACCTGTAAGGCCCAGGAAGATCACTGAAGAGCCTCTATGACAGAGGTGTAGCAAGGTGGGCGGGGGGCAGAGTGGGACTTCCCCCAGGTGAAAGTCCAAGGGGGGACTCCAGATGAGGCCAGCTGGGGAATTGCCCTCCTGTCCTCCACTGTCAATGAGGCGGGACACCAACTTAGAGATTGCCCCTGGGCCCTCGTCCTCCTCCCTGTGCCTCTGCCCCAGAACCTTTCAGGACTATGAAAAGGAACAGATGTTTTATCACGGGCCCTGAGTTCTGCCATTGTCTCTGAATCCTGACATCATGTCTTCCTGTAGCCTCACGAACCTTTACCAATGCTCTGCCTAGAGCAGTATGTGACAGACAAGTGGCTTCTTTTCTGAAGTATAAGTTGTACCTCTCCTCCCTGACCAAGCACCACACTCCATTCCAAGCTTCCCAGAGCCTCAGGAGGAGGCACAAGGACAAATCCAAGTCTATTGTGTGCCGCCTGCCTAAGTGCTGGGTGGGAATATTCATCCCCTGGGCAATGCACCTTCCCATCAGTGTCACCAGTAAAGGACATGCTTCATGGTCAAATGAAAACTCTCTCTCTCTTTTTTTTTCTTTCATTTTTCTAAGCCCATTTTTGGCAACTGTAGCTGATGAGGGTTTTCTTGTAGTGGTGGTGGTGGTGGTGGCAGTGATGTATGTGTGTGTTTTAATTTCTTTTTTCTGTTTCCCGTTTGATCCATAGGTTTTAGGCTCTTGTAATAAAAGTTTCATGAATCTTTTAAAAATTTGATCTAACATAATGGTAAACCAAAGAATACTTCATTGTTTCAAATTCTTGTTCTATTACTTGTATTCATGTGACTCTTGGGCAAGTTTCTTTAATCCTCTGAACTTCAATTTTCACAGCTTCATAGTGAGACACATATCTACATCACAATCTTTTCCTATTAATTAAATGGGATAATGTGACAATGCTCCTAGTACAATTAGTGCCTGGAGATTAATGAACAATAAATATATATTGTTGTTTTTGCTGTTGTTATAATTATTAGTAGTAATGTTTTTGCTCTGCAAAAAAAGTGGACAGGAAGGGCTAGTATAGAAAATAGGGAAGGTTCTCAAACTTGGTTACTCTTTCACATTTTGATCGTACTATTTCCTTTCCAGTCCAATTAGTGTCCATCTGCTACTTTAAAGACCTGTTGGGGGTTTAGTGTGGAATCTTACACAGAGTCCTAGCAGATCTGAAAACAAAGATGAGGATTGAATGGGGGTCTCTGGAAGACAATGTATCTGAATCACTCAGTTTCCCGCTAATTGGACTTCAGTTCTTTAGAAATGGAGTAACCATAATCTTTGCTGAAGACACACTGGTTTGTTGGTCCATGGAGGGCTGATCTTAAATAATTATTTTTATTTTCTTATTACTACATTAATAATTTAATTTTATGTTATTTTTAAAATAATATTTTGAAGTCTTGTGTATCTATCAAGAACTACAATTGGCAATAAGTTTATCTATGTAAGTAGCAGCCCATTCAATTTTTTGTCTCGTCTTCCGTAAATTTTTGTTTATAATTTCATCGCTTTTCATTTTATTCTTTTGTTATTTATATTAACTGTTCTTGAAAAAAAAAATTTTTTTTTTTAGTTGTTCTTGAACTCTAGAAAAAAAAGTATTTTATTACATATAGCTTTCTGTGACATGCTTGTTTCATTTATTGTTGTTGTTGTTGTTAGGTGCCATCGAGTCGGTGCTGACTCGTAGTAACCCTATGCACAACAAAATGAAACACTGTCCAGTCCTGCGCCATCTTTACAATCTTGTTATGCTTGATCTCATTGTTTCAGCCACTGTGTCAGTCCACCTTGTTGAGGGTCTTCCTCTCTTCTGCTGACCCTGTACTTTGCCAAGTGTGATGCCCTTCTCCAGGGACTGATGCCTCCTGACAATGTGTCCAAAGTATGTAAGACACAGTCTCTCCATCCTTGCTTCTAAGGAGAGTACTGGTTTACTTCCTCTGAAACAGATTTGTTCATTCTTTTGGCACTCCATGGTATATTCAATACTCTTCACCAGCACCACAATTCAAAGGCATCAATTCTTCTTCAGTCTTCTTTGTTCATTGTCCAACTTTCTCATGCATACGGTGCGATTGAAAATACCATGACTTGGGTCAGGTGCACCTTAGTCTTCAAGGTGACATCTTTGCTCTTCAACACTTTGAAGAGATCCTTTGCAGCAGATTTACCCAATGCAATTCGTCTTTTGATTTCTGGACTGCTGCTTCCATGGGTGTTGATTGTGGATCCAAGTAAAATGAAATCCATGACAACTTCAATCTTTTCTCTGGTTACCATGATGTTGCTCATTGGTCCAGTTGTGAGGATTTTTGTTCTCTTTATGTTAAGGTGCTGTGGTCTTTGATCTTCATTAGTAAGTGCTTCAAGATCTTTTCACTTTCACCGAGCAAAGTTGTGTCATCTGCATAACCCAAGTTATTAGTGAGTCTTCCCCCGATCCTGATGTCCCGTTCTTCATATAGTCCAGCTTCTCTGATTATTTGCTCTGTATACAGATTGAATAGGTATGGTGAAAGGCTCCAACCATGACCCACACCATTCCTGACTTTAAGCCAATCAGTATCCCCTTGTTCTGTCTGAACAGCTACCTCTTGATCTATGTAAGAGTTCCTCATGAGCATAGTTAAATATTCTGGAATTCCCATTTTTCACAATGTTATCCATAGTTTTTTATAATCCACAGAGTCAAATGCCTTTGAAGAGTCAATACAACACAGGTAAACATCTTTCTGGTATTCTCTGCTTTCAGGCAGGACCCGTCCGACATCAGCAGTAATGTCCCTGGTTCCACATCCTCTTCTGAATCCAGCCTGAATTTCTGGAAGTTCCCTGTCAATATACTGCTGCAGCCATTTTTGAATGATCTTCAGCAAAATTTTGCTTGCTTGTGATATTAATGATATTGTTCTATAATTTCCACATTCGGTTGGGTCACCTTTCTTGGGAATAAGCATAAATATGGATCTCTTCCAGTCAGTTGGCAAGGAAACTGTCTTCCATATTTCTTGGCACAGACAAGTGAGCACCTGTAGCACTGCATCTGTTTGTTGAAACATCTTAATTGATATTCTGTTAATTCCTGGAGCCTTGTTTTTCACCAATGTCTTCAGAGCAGCTTGGACTTCTTCCTTCAATACAGTCAGTTCCTGATCATATGCTACTCCTTGAAATGGTTGAACATCGACTAATTCTTTTTGGTATAATGATTCTGTGTATTCCTTCCATCTTCTTTTGATGCTTACTGTGTAGCTTAATATTTTCCCCATAGAATCCTTCACTATTGCAACTTGAGGCTTGAATGTTTTCTTAGTTCTTTCCACTTCAGAAACGCTGAGCATGGTCTTCCCTTTTGGTTTTCTATCTTTAGCTCTTTGCACATGTCATTATAATACTTTACTTTGTCTTCTCAAGACACCCTTTGAAATCTTCTGTTCAGTTCTTTTACTTCATCATTTCTTCCTTTTGCTTTAGTTGCTTGACGTTTGTGAGCAAGTTTCAGTCTCCTCTGACATCCGTCTTGGTCTTTTCTTTCTTTCCTGTCTTTTCAATGACCTCTTGCTTTCTTCATGTATGATGTCTTTCCACAACTCGCCTGGTCTTTGGTCACTAGTGCTCAGTGAATTGAATCTATTCTTCAGATGGTGTCTAAATTCTGGTGGGATATACTCAAGATCATATTATGGCTCTTGTGGACTTGCTCTGATTTTCTTCAGTTTCAGGTTGAACTTGCATATGAGCAATTCATCTGTTCCACAGTTGCCCCCTGGCCTTGTTCTGACTAATGATGTTGAGCTTTTCCATTGTTTATTTCCACAAATGTAGTCAATTTGATTCTTGTGTGTTCCATCTGGTGAGGTCCATTTATGTTGGCAAAAGAAGGTATTTACAATGAAGAAGTCATTGGTTTTGCAAAATTCTGTCATTCTATCTCCAGCATTGTTTCTACCACCAAGGCCATATTTTCCAACTACCGATCCTTCCTCTTTGTTTCCAACTTTCGCATTCCAATCACCAGTAATTATCAATGCATCTTGACTGGATGTTTGATCAATTTCAGGCTGCAGACGCTGATAAAAATCTTGTATTTATTCATCTTTGGCCTTAGTGGTTGTTGCGTAAATTTGAATAATAGTCGTATTAACTGGTCTTCCTTGTAGGTGTATGGATATTACCCTATCACTGACAGCACTGTACTTCAGGATAGACCTTGAAATGTTCTTTTTGATGACGAATGCAAAGCCATTCCTCATCAAGTTGTCATTCCCAGCATAGTAGACTATATGATTGCCTGATTCAAAATGGCCAATACTAGTCCATTTCAGCTCACTAATGTCTAGGATATCGGTGTATATGCGTTCCATTCCATTTTTGATGATTTCCAATTTTCCTGGATTCATACTTCGTACATTCTAGCTTCTGATTATTAATGAATGTTTGCAGCTGTTTCTTCTCATTTTGAGTCGTGCCACATCAGCAAATGGAGGTCCCAAAAGCTTTACTCCATCCACTTCATTAAGGTCAACTCTACTTTGAGGAGGCAGCTCTTCCCCAGTCACCTTTTGAGTGTCTTCCAACTTGGGGGGCTCATCTTCCAGCACTATTTCAGACATTGTTCTGCTGCTATTCATTAAATTTTCACTGCCTAATGGTTTTCAGAAGTAGACTGCCAGGCCCTTCTTCCTAGTCTGTATTAGCCTGGAAGCTCAGCTGAAACCTGTCCTCCATGGGTGATCCTGTTTGTATCTGAATACCAGCGCCATAGCTTCTGACATCTCAGCAACATGCAAGCTCCCACAGTATGACAAACTGACAGACACGTGGGGGTGTTTCATTTATTAGTATATTACAAAGATCCAT
The DNA here is from genome assembly GCF_024166365.1 of Elephas maximus indicus. Lineage (NCBI taxonomy): Eukaryota > Metazoa > Chordata > Mammalia > Proboscidea > Elephantidae > Elephas > Elephas maximus. The sequence continues at coordinate 188,407,819 of NC_064821.1, read as the reverse complement.
CCATATTGCTGCATGTGACCATAGTTCATCCATTTTCTGTACTATATAATTCCCATCACATGGCTATACCTCATTTTACTATGCATTGTTTTATTGACGGGATATAGTTGTTTCTGGCTTTTGCTGTTATGATCAGTGCTGCTATGAATATTCATGCATACATCTCCTAGTGCACATATGCAAATACTTCTACTGTATATATACCAAGGGATAAAAATTTTTGTGAATATGTCAGTATTAAATTTGAGAACCTATTGCCATATTTATTTCCATGTAGCTGTACTGCTTTATGCTACATTAGTAATTCAAAATGACCCCATAAATTCACATTCGCCCCCACATACTGGATTACTTCTTATTTTTTACCAATCAAATAAATATAGAATGGGATCTCTGTGTTTGAGCATCACTTTGTACTAATGTATTTGAGCATCGACTTGTATATATATCAGGCCTATGCATTTCTTTATCTATGAGAACACTTCTCATACCTTTTATCTATTTTTCTATTATAATTTTTCTTTTTTATATGTAGAAGTTTATATTATTGGAAAAAAAAACTGCTCCTTTGAAGATTGGTAGAACTTGTATAAAAATGTATTTGGGCCCTCATGTTTTCTCCCGTTGGTATATTTTAAACCACTGTTTCAATTTAAAAAAAATAATTATAATGAAATGAAGGTTTCCATTGATTGTCATGACAATTTTCTAATAATAAATTTTAATTTATTTAAAAGTTTTGGCCAAGAAAAATCTATAACGCCTATTAAACTTCTAAAATGAAAAGTATTATGGAAAATCCTTAGAATTCTAGATCCTCTTTCTTTCTTTCCTCATTTTTTTTTAATGACCTTTTTATTTTGGAACAGTTTTAGATTTACAGAAAAGTTGTGAAGATAGCACAGAAGAGTTTCCATATACTTCAGATTCAGTTTCCCCAATTATTAACATCTTCCATAGTGTGTTACATCTTGCAATTAATAAACCAATATTGAAGTACTATTATTAAATGATGGAAACCCTGGTGGCACAGTGGTTAAGAGCCATGGCCTCTAACCAAAAGGTCAGCAGTTCGAACTACCAGACGCTCTTTGGAAAGCCTATGGGGCAGTTCTTCTCTGTCTTCTAGGGTCACTATGAGTTGGAATCGACTCCACGGCAACAGGGTTTTGTTGTTGTTGTTATTAAATGCAGTTCATACTTTATTCATATCTCCTTAGCTTTTACCTAATGTTCCTTTTCTATTTCCAGATTCCATTTAGGATACCACATTACAGGTAGTCATCACGTCTCCTTCCAAAAAAACCAAACCAAACCAAACCTGCTGCCCTTGAGTCAATTCTGTCTCATAGTGACCCTACAGGACAGAGTAGAACTACCCCATAGGGTTTCCAAGGAGCACCTGGTGTATTCCAATTGCTGACCTTTTCGTTAGTAGCTGTAGCTCTTAACCAGTGTGCCACCAGGGTTTCCTAAGGTAAAGTGTACATTATTAGATTCATCCCAATCTTTAGGCTCCTCTTAAGTCGCTCAGACTTCCCTTTTGTTTTGATGACCTTGACAGTTTTGAAGAGTACTGGGCAGATATTTTGTAAAATGTCCTCAATAAAGATTTATCTGATGTTTTTGTCAAAATTTGGCTGGGATTATAAGTTTTGGGGAGGAAGACCACAGAGGTTAAATACCATTCTCATCACACCTTATCAGGGTATATACTATCAACATGATTTATCACCTTTGATGTTAACCAAAAAAAAAATTAAAAAAAATTTTTTTTTTTGATTACCTGGCTGAGGCAGTGTGTGTCAGGTTTCTCCACTGTAAAGTTGCTCTTTTTCAACCTTTCCATACCGTACTCTTTGGAAGGAAGTCCACATGTGCAGCCCACACTTAACAAGTGGGGATTATGTGGCACCTTTTTATGTGGAACTCTTCTGCAAGGGAGATTTATCTCTTCTTTCCCTATTTGTTTATTCGCTCCTTTATTTACTTATGTAAGTCTGGACTTATTGATAAATACCCATATTATATTTTGGGTTATTATCCAATAAATCCATTGCTGTCCAGTTGATTCTGACTCATGGCCACCCCATGTGTTACAGAGTAGAGATGTGCTCCATCAGGTTTTCTTGGCTGTAACCTTTCGCAGAAGCAGATCACCAGGTGCTTCTTCCATGGTAGCACTTTATTTTTTGCTCAGATTGTGCCAGGTTTGGCCATTGGAAATTCTTTCATTTCCAAAGTACTTAGGTTCTCACCTTTCTCCACCCAACCCTGTCAGTGAGGTTGTAACATACATTTGTGGTACTGTTAGATTCTGGTGTTACATTCTTCATTCCATCCTGGAATCACAGAACTTTTTAAATAAGTTAAAAAAAATTTACATACATTTCTTCATACTGTAAAATTCTATGGGTTTTGACAAATTCATAATGTCATGTATTCACCATTACAGTGTCATAGAGAATAGTTTCACTGCCTTAAAAGGTTTCCTATGCTTCAACTATTCAGCCCTCCTCCAATCCTGAAACTCTGGCAACCATGAATCCGTTTACCCTCTTTATAGCTTTGCCTTTCACAGAAGTCATATAAACGGAATCATAAAATATGTAGCCTTTCAGATTGGCTTCTTTTACTGAGCAATTTGCATCTAAGGTTTAATGATTTCTTAGTGTGACTTGATAGCTCATTCCTTTTTATCATTGAATAGTATCCAATTGTATGGGTGTATTATAGTTTATTCATTCATCTGTTGAAGGACATCTTGTTTGCTTTCTATTTTGGGGATTATAAATAAAGCCACTATAAAGAACTGAATAGGGATTTTGTGTTAACTTAAGTTTTCAAATCAGTTGGGTAAATTCCTGGGAGTGCTACTGATGGATTATGTGATAAGACTATGTTTAGTTTTGTAAGGTCTTAAGGCAGTCTTGATAAGTCAGATTTTTCTAAAAGTTTTTTATTTAACTTTTTTCTTACTTATCCTCACAGTTCTGTTCTGTCAGCCTTCTCTGCCCAGGCTACAATCACCCACATCCCAATGGTAAAGTCCAAACAGCTTTTATCCTCCTATATTTTTTCCCAATTTTTGCTCAGGTTTCTATATATTCCTTTACAATTTTTGGGAAGGGGCCAACAGCTTGTAAATGCTCATTATCTTTGGGAGACTCTTAGGAGAAGAGTCTGATTCATTCTGTTTTTACCTCTTCTTCTTCTTAATCTCGCTAACACACAGCGTATACCATCAGTTCATATCTTTATTAGGCCTTGAAATCATCCTGATTAGATATTCTGGTCTTACATTTAGGAAAAATAAAACTTAAAAAGTCTATTTGGTTTTGGAAGGTTACTACTGATGGGCTATTTCTTTTTTTATGGGTATACAATATATATATATATTTTTCATTGTGGTAAATATATATGTGACAAAGAATTGCCATTTCAACATTGTTTTATGTGTACAATTAAGTGACATTATTAATTACATTTATTACATTTTTCAAACATCACCAATATCAGTTTCCAAATTTTTCTATCCCCCCTAACAAAAGCACAGTGTCTCTTGAGCAATATGCTCCTCTTTCATGGGTATATAAATATATAACTCTTACATCTCCTCGGTAAATTGAACCTTTTGTCATCATGAAGCAGCTCCTTCTTTATCTCCAATAATGACTTACAATTTTTTTACATAATTTTATTTATTTTGTTGTTGAGAATACACACGTCAAAACATACACCAATTCAACAGTTTCTACATGTTGCATTTAGTGACATTGATTACATTCTACAAATTTTGTAACCATTCTCACCCTCCTTTTCTGAGTTGTTCCTTCCCCAACAACACAATTTCACTGCCTTAAGGTTCCTATCTAATTCACTCAATAGCAAGTTTTTTTCTTAAAGGATGGCTAGGATTAAAAAAAAACAAACAAGAACAACAAAAAACAGAAAACAACAAGTGTTGGTGAGGAGGTGAGAAGTTGGAACCCTTACCCATTGCTGGTGGGAATGCAAAATGGTACAGCCATTGTGGAAAACAATGTTGTGGTTCCCCCCAAAATTAAAAAAGCCAAACCTGTTGTTATGGTGTCATTTCGGACTCAGAGACCCTATAGGACAGAGTAGAACTGCCCTATTGGGTTTCCAAGGAGCATCTGGTGGATCCAAACTGCTGATCTTTTGTTAGCAGCCTTAGATCTTAACCACTGTACCACCAGGGCTCTGAGAACCACCATAAAAAAAAAAAAAAAACGAATGGATAAACAAAATATGGTACATACATACAGTAGAACACTACTCAGCCGCTGGAGAAATGAAGCCTTGATCTATGGTACAATATGGATGGAGCTGAAAGACATTATGCTGAGTGAAATAAATCAATCATGAAAGGACGAATGTCGTATAACCTCACTTATATAAAAAGACAAGAATGGGTTTGTTTTTTTTTTACAAGGATTTAGCTTGACATTAAACTACCACCAAGAGGAATGTGATATTTACACTATAGCATTTGTTATTGTCCTAAACAACTAACTCTAGTAATAGTCAACTAAATTAGAGGTCGGATTTTTTGATAAAATGATAAATATCTGTGAATACTAATTTTTTTTAAGCCAACAAAATAAATGTACTGGGTTTTATTGTATTTAGTTTTTTATTTTTTTTTTAAACAGTATTCAGAGGAAGAAGATCTTAGTAAGGAGCAGATAAATTTTCTTGTTTTATACTTTGTTTTAAATTTTTGCTTATACTAACTCTCTTTTTCTCCACCTTAGAAAACGTGTTAAGATTAGCTCATGTTATTATTTTTTCACACCTCGTTCAAGTCAGTGTTTTCATTTCCTTTCCCCTAAAAACTTCAGAGACTGACTTAAAATAGACATGATATAAAAGATCTTAAAGATGAGGCAAATAATTTTCTCAACCATAAAACATAACTTGAACTAGATGTATTGCTTCGTATTGCTTCATTCAGTGGTACATAAGACAAAGTGGCAAAAGATCAGATTAAATATTGAATCAAGAATGGAACAATTTTTTTTAAAAAATGTGTTCTTATTTGTCATTTTCATAAATAATTATTAACAGTGAAATTCTTAGAAAATTAAGAAATGGAAGTAGTAGAATTGAGCCAAGGGCTACCTGACTCTTAAAGATCATAAAGTCAAGCTATTTAGATATGTAGATAGATAGGTAGGTAGACAGATATGTAGATAGGCAGATAGATAGATAAAACATGTGTACGTGTGTATGTGAACTATTACAGTGTGCTGTGTCTCACTTCTTAAGTTGTGGATGTTCAAACTCAGGGAAACGAGGATAACTAGGCACTGCTCTTCATGTTGTGACAGCTGCTCATGTGTCTGACCTTCAAGGAACTCTGAATATTCAACTTTACTTCCACACCCTATATAGTGACTCTTGCTTGAGATGTTGGTGGCTCCAGACCTGCAGTGACATTAGTGTCTGTACTGCCATGAGCCTCTTTGGGAGGGGCGTTCTCAGATGGAGGAGTCTCCAAGGTGCAAACAAAACTGGTCTATCTGATGCTGAAATCCCATTTGGGCATCTGATTCTCAATTTGTGTGGTAGAAATCAGACATTTCTCTAAGGACTTATGTTTTGGATATGATGTGAGTCTATGGGGAATAGTGAGTGACCTATTGAATAAGGTCCGCTCTCTTTGTTCTCTGAAGTACCTAGCATGTGTAATAGTCTATATGAACAATCTGGTGATGATCATGTTTACAGCTACCTGGCCTCAGATACCAAAGTGATGGCTCTAGCCCTGATGATCATGGTCAGGTCATGGTCAACAGTGATCTTGGCCTAAAGCCCTTTGTTCCCGATAGGAGGAATGATAGTCCTTGGTACCCAGGAACAGACCTGCTTAAGCCAGGGACATGATGCTGGGTTGATTCAGGGCTCCTATACTCTCTAGAGCATAGCTGGTGACTACTTCAGAGGCTCTGAGTATCTCCTCTTCCTTTTCTTTTTCTTCCTCCTTCTCCTCATCTTCCTTCTTCTCCAATTATAAAATCATGTTCTTGAAAAGATTCCTCCTGATCATTTGGCCCAGGCAAGGAAGCTCTAGGAAAATCACTTTAAAAGTTTAATGCATAACATTCTGTCAGTCCCAACGATATCAGCAAGGGTTAGAAATAAATGAAAAGACTAATCACTAAATCCATTGACAATGTATATCTTGAGTTAGCAACATGTGCCAAATTAGACAGAAAAAATCTCTGTATTAATTGTGGGGGGGTAATGTGGTAGGTTGAGGGGACTGGACATTTAAGAAGACAGACAACAAACACGCAAACAACAACAACAAAAATGTCTTTTAAAAACCTAAAACCTATTTGGAAAGAGAAAGAGAGAAAGTAGACAGAACAGCAGTCCAAATTCACTTCCCCCATGCCACCCAGGATTATAGACCTTTAGTGCTCTGAACCTCTCTCTTCTCCCCAAATGTGCTCTCAATCATTTACACATGATGGTGTGAGTCTATTATATAAGATGGTAACTTTTATTTCTTATTGGTTTTGTGCAATTTAAACCTGGTATTTAGTTCTGGAAAAAAAAAAAAATTCCTGAAAAAGGAATTTCAAGCATATACCAGCAGTGTCGAGCCCTGGTTGCACAGTGGTTAAAGTGCCCGGGTACTAACCAAAAGGTCAGCGTTTCAAATGCACCAGCCGCTCCTTGGAAGAAAGATGTGGCAGTCTGCTTCCATAAAGATTTACAGCTTTGGAAACCTTATGGGGGGCGTTCTACTCTGTTCTATTGGGTCCCTGTGAGTTGGAATCGACTCCAAGGCAGTGGGTTTGGTTATTTTTTTTTTTGGCTACCAGCAGTGTAGAGGTGTGCTGGGACAGTGAGATGGGGACATTCTGACACCTATCAACAAAGTGTCCTCATATGCTACAGTAACATAAATCCAACATTGCAACTTTATTTATAAATTTAATCCACAACCATGGAACAAAAAATAAAGTTTCGGTGCCTGAGGATAGCTCAAGTTTAGGAGGAATAGCGCAAGAATTTATGAGGTAAGGCTCTGAAAAGGCAAAAATGAAACCTTTTTTTCAGGGTTGGAGGACATATTGGGACACTGTTTCCCAAGCTTTAGTTATTCCCATAGGTGCAACCTGTATTTACCATAACTACATATTACATGTGAAATAGAAATTACTCAACATTTTTACTTTAAATTCACTTTATACAAACTTAATTTTTTTTAATTTGATTGGTCATAGGCAAGATGAAATATTCAAATTATATGATTTTCTAGCACAGAATTAACGTAAGTATACGCTTAACATTTATGTTATTCTATTCAGCTCCTAAACCATCTCCTGTGACACAAGTGGTCCTTCTACCTTGCTTTGGAGACCCTGGTAGAAAGAGGTGACTGCTTTTAGTACATTTCATTGTAGGCAGATGAAACGTTTTCAAAAGGCTTTTAATAAAGTACTTTAATGCATCTTTGTGAGGTCACCATTCATTTGTGGAACAGGGAGTGTGTACACATGGAAAGACATTAGCTGGTATTTCACGTTCTGCCCTGGATACGGAAGGAAGGGCAAGCAAGGAGGAAGGTTCCAACTGAACCAGATGAAAGGATAAAAGCAGAGGGCACAGCTTCCTGAAGTTCAGCTGCCAACAGTGTGTGGGCACGAGAACAGTACACCCTAATGGCCCGTATGTCTGTCTGTGTTCCCCATTAACTGTGCACAGCACAGGACTGTGTCTTGTTCTCTATTGTAGGGATCATCAGAGGGAATCACACAGGTGTGGTTCAGTAATTAGTCTTTGAATGAATGCTTGTGATTTTTGTTCACTTCTATTTCCTTCAAGTGCTGATTAAGAGAACTTTTGTTCAAAAAGATAAAAGGGTTCAAATACATATCCTTGAGAACATCAAGGAGGAAAAGTACTGAGGAGACTGGATCCCACACTGCAGTTTGCCCTGGGAGAGAAGCACCTCTGGGAAAGGTTCTTCTGTATAAAAGGCAGCTTCAAAGAGGTGGAGAATATGGGTCTAATCTGGAGTTCTATGGGAAGAAAGAAAGAAAGAAAGAAGAAAATCCAAGCTTGAACAGAGTTTAGAGAAGGCCCAGTACAGCCATCCCCTACCTCCTACCCCAAGGAAAAAAAAAAAAGGTATTATTCACCTCTGTTCAAAGACAAAGATCCAAACACAGAGAGGAGAGGTAGCCTACCCATGGTCACACAGCTTGTGAAATATAGAACTGGCACCAGATATCAGGTTCCATTTAGATCTCTCCTTCTTTCTAGAACACTGCCAGATTGTATGAGGAAAGTAGAGTTGCAAACTGGTTTACTTGACATGTACCCCACTGTGTTCAATATGGACAAATCCTAAAATTAAGAAAAATTTATAATGACATAATCATTAATGTTTAAAAAGGTGTAAATGAATGGTAATTAATTTTAATGGCTGAGTTTCTAATAAAAGGATTTAAACTTCATCTTGAATCTACCAATGATTTCTGTGTCAAACAAACAGTTTAAATAACTAATAAGTATAAAATACATATAAAATTAATTGTGTGAATGGCACTGATTGTTAGGTTGGATTTTCCAGTGATTCTAAAGGGGTAGGATGACAGAAAATATGAACAACCTTCTTGGTTCTTATTGGGTAAAGTGATGCAGGAGAACCTGGTATACAATGTGAGGAGAGAGTTATGGTTAGAAAGTGTGCTTTCTGTTGTAGTTCCAGGAACTGAGCTGCTAGTGTATCTCAATTGTAATAGGTGATGTTGTGGTGCTAGTGGAGCCCATGAGGCCCAAAGTGGTACAGGTTTTATAAAGGCCTTTAAAAAAAAAAATTGCTGTTGAGTGAATTCCGACTCATACTGACCCTATAGGAAAGAGTAGAATTGCCCCATAGGGTTTCCAAGGAGCACCTGGTGGATTTGAAAGGACAAATTTCCGTCAGTACCAGTAGCTTTTAACCCCTAAGCCTCCAGGCTTTCCAAGGCCTTAGGAGTCAGCTTTATGTCTTCTATTTGAAGACACAAAGCAGGTGAAAATAAGACCCTAATGATCACCATTTTGCTGAAAGTTTGGAAGTATACTGATGGGAGGCTATCGAGATGATCTGGGGCCTTACAGCAGTCCATTTTTCAGGGAGGAAAGGAAACTTAGATCAGCAAGCCATAGAATCAAGAGGAAATGCATTACAATGATGTTTGGGAGTAATGAGTGGAGTCCCTTGGTGGCACAAACGGTTAAATGCTTAGCTGAAAAGTTGGCAGCTTCAGTCAACCCAACAGTACCTTGGAAGACACGCCAGCTTATCTACTTCGGAAGGATCACAGCCATTGAAAACCCCATAGAGCACAGTTCTATTCTGACACATGGGGTCGCCATGAGTTGGAACTGACTGGATGGCAACTGATACTGGGGTAATGAGAAAGGTGTCACAAGCTTTCCAGGCTCCCCCGTAGTCAGGCTTTTTTCACTCCAGAATATATAACAAATTGACAATCAGCTAAAGTGGACCAGGAAAGGCAGTTTTGTGATGCAGGGAAGGTGAAGGATAAGAAAGGGTCTTTGTCCTCAGTCAAGAAAAAGAGCCTTTGGACACCAGTTAGAGAATTCCCAAAATTCTCCCACTGCTGTAAGTTACTGAAACTGTCCCTAAGGCAGGGCCTCTGAGTCATGGACACTTATTCCAGTGAGGAGATCCAGAAGCAGGATGCTTCCTGTTATTAGAGTCCCTGCCCAGCCAGTTAGGGTTGGATTTTTATTTGGTTAGGAAATTCTTGGACCAGCCCAGTTTTAGGTAGCTCCACATCCCCCTGGGTGGGGCAGCAATCCCTTATATAAAGAGGTCCTCTGCTGCAAGGCTAGCATCCTCCTGATACTTGATTCCCGATCTACTTTGGAGAACCTGGTAAGTCTGATTTCTTGAGTTCTTCTGTTTTGTTTTTTTTTTTCTGTTTATTGGTTGCTATCAAATATTTGAACTCAATCTGAAGACAGAAAATTTGGTGTGAAGAAAGTTAGCATTATGGGCTTATGCCATTAATTGATGAAAATTGTGAATTGGGGCGTAACGATACAAGGATATACTGCTTTGACTTGGTTCTGGTAGACTGAAAAAGAAGTTAATAGAAAAGCTTTGGTTTGAAGAAGAGTACAAGGTAACTTTTTTTCCTTTCCATTTCTTTTTGATTCCATTCTGCTGTGATTTCTAAAGTCATTGAATTTTCCCTGAACAGCTGCTTGCTCTTTCCCCATGTGTTGATGCCTTGTAAAAAATAACGATAGGAATTGCTTGTGAGGTTGCTCAGGATTCAGAACTTGAGACTGGCTTTCTTGAAGATGTTATTTTTATGTAAACATCATTACTTGCTGCTTTAGAAGAGAGAGAATTTTCCCAGAACTAGTGAAGCAACTGGCTAGAGAGGAGAAGCCAGAAAGTTATTTTAAAAAAGGGGGTTAAGAGATAATAGTTTATCTCAGAGACTGGAGAGGTGATATCCAGTGGAATCAAATAAGCTCTGGCTTCTCTGTCTGTAGAAGTTCCTTCTTGTGAGCACTGTCATCTAATTTCTTTCAGATTTCCAGAGACTCCAGAAAGATGTCTTACCAGCAGCAGCAGTGCAAGCAGCCCTGCCAACCACCTCCTGTGGTGTGCACACCTAAGTGCCCTGAGCCATGTCCACCTCCAAAGTGCCCTGAGCCATGCCCACCTCCAAAGTGCCCTGAGCCATGCCCACCCCCAAAGTGTCCACCTCAGCCATGCCAGCAGAAATGCCCTCCTACACAGATATACCAACCCTGCCAGCAGAAGTGTCCTCCTAAGAGCAAGTAACAGCTTCAGGATTCATCAGGATCATGAAAAGATAAGGACAATTGGCTCAGACTCCTTCTACAACTCCACCTTCATCTTCTCTTTGAACCCAGTCATGGACACAGCTTCTCTATCCATTAGTCCATGATCTTCCTGTGATGATTCCCAGCAACTGAAGTTGTTTTTTTTTTTTTTTTTTCCTGCACTGTTTTACTGCTACTCTCCAGGAGGTAACTGAGAAAGGGCAGTCCTCAGCTCTGCCAGGATCCCAGCACTTCAAACGAAGAACAAGGGCACATTCCCCTGGTCCCAACAGATAATTCACTTGATGTCTTCTGTGTCTGTAAACTGGGCAGGGATTTCTATCACTTAGTCAATTGTAATTTTCTTTTCACTTCCTGAATAAAGTACATGTTTTGAGATGGGATAAATATTTTATTTCTTTTTCAATCCTACTTTTCTTAGCAATATTATGCCATAATTTTAGTTCCTTTCTATTCTTCTTTGATCCCAATAACCAGACTCTCACAATCACTGTTACCTGAATTTTGGATCACATCAAAGATTATTTTTACATTGTGTTGAACCCATGCTATTTTTTTTTTTACATTACTCCTTGATTTGGGGGACAAATTATTTAACCCTTCAGGATTTTAGTTTCTCTACTGCAAAGTGGGAAAAATAATATTTAGATCATGAATCTGTCTTAGGTATAAAATTGAATAATGCCTGTAACTTTGTTCGTGGAAAACCTGACCCAGAAGTAAACAAACAAAGAAACAAACAAAAAACCTCTTGCGGTTGAGATGATTCCAACTCATGGCAACGCCATGTGTTACACAGTAGAATTGCTACATAGGGTTTTCTCGTCTGTAATCTTTATGGAAGCATATTATCAGAACTTTCTTCCATGGTACCACTGAGCCGATTCAAACTAACAACATTTATGTGAATTGCTGCTGTTGTTAGGTGCCATTGAGTTGGTTCTGACTTGTAGGGACCCTACGTACAAACAGAATGACACACTGCCTGGTCCTGCACTATTTTCACAATCATTGCAATATTTGATGCCATTATCACAGCCACTGTGTCAATCCATCTCATTGAGAGTCTTCCTTTTTTTTGCTGACCCTCTAATTTCCCAAGCATGATGTCCTTTGCCAGGGACTGGTCCCTCCAGATAACATGCCAAAGTATGTGATGTCTCACCATCCTCACTTCTCAGTATAGTAGTTGAAGTCAAACCATTTATGCCATTCAGGGGCCTTGACCCCGAATTAGCATGCAATAAACGGTAGTTCATTAGCAGCATCAGATCATAGTCATCACTGCATTAGCTCGAGAAAGAAAGAAGCTTAGACATGACTACTCTAGGAAACAACATTTTTAAACTTTATTATCCTTTCATATGCTGTTACCTTCTTTCTTTTCTAATTCACTTCACTTTTTTAAGTAACATGGTAGATAAACAGCCTTTTGGAATTAGTGGGAGTTTCTACATGAAATCAGAATATTTCTTAAACATGGATAGTCCAGAAGAAAGGGAAATACCAAGGCTCCAAAAGGCCTGTGTCTGCCTCATCTTCTTGGGTACCACCTGCTCTTCTCACTCCATCAGCAGGCAAAAAGTCAAGGTCCTGTCATTTTTGTTCAACTCTGAAATTAATTTTTTGAGTGTTCTAACCCACATTAAGAAAGTAATGGAGTTTATAATATTTATTTAGCTTTGAAAAGTTAGTGCTGCTGTGTAGCTTGATTTATAAGTGCTTATGTTACAAGGCCAGGGCGCCGACTGTGGAACAGGCCAGCGGTTGCTCATATGCAAGTTCAAGTTCAAGTTCAAGTTGCTCTGAACTGAATTTAGAGACCATTTCAAGAATAGATTTGAGGAGGGGGCCAAGACGGTGGACTAGGTGGACGCTTCCGCGGATCCCTTTTGCAACAAAGGCTCGGAAAAACAAGTGAATCGATCACATACATAACAATCTACGAACTCTGAACAACAAACACAGACTTAGGGACGGAAAACGAACAAATATGGGCAGACAGCGACCGTTTTCAGAACTAGGAGCCAGCGTACAAGGCAGGAGACCTTCGGAGCCCAATCTGGGGCAGAGCCCAGGGGGGCAGACGGCAAAGACAAGGGGCCCAGACCTACCCCTCCAAACCCATCCCGGCAGGAAGTCTAGCTGGTTGGCGCGGGCGGGGTAGCAGCGCAGTCGGTGGGAGAAGCACCCGGGAGGCAGTGACTGATCTTGGAGCGGGGAGAGCAGCGTCCCAGCCGGGGAGCCGTCCCGCCAGGAGTTTGGCGGGAAGCAGGCGTGGCGCGAGCAGGGGGATCAGCTATATTTCCCTAAAGCGACCCCGGGGCGGGGCCCACACGTTCGTGCGGGGGATGCCTACCCAGTTCGCGCATGCAGCTCAACGCACCGAAGGGAGAAATCCCCGGGAGGAAGTGACTGGTCTTGGAGAGGGGAGAGCAGCGTCCCAGCCGGGGAGCCGTCCCACTGGGATTTTGGCTAAAGTGGGCAGGGTGTGAGCGCGGGGATAAGTTATATTCCCCTGAATTGACCCAGGGGGCAGGCCCACCTGGTCGAGCGGGTGACGCCCACCCAGTTTGCGCGAGCAGTGCGGCGCACCGGAAGAAGTCCCCGGGAGGAAGTGACTGGTCTCGGAGCGGGGAAAGCAGCGTCCTAGCTGGGGAGCCGTCCAGCTGGGATTTGGGCACAGGAGGGAGGGGCGTGAGCACGGGGTCCAATTATATTCCCTTGAATAGACCCCGGGGGCGGGCCCACCCGTTCGTGCGGGAGACGCCCACCCAGTTGGCGCGAGCGATGTGGTGCACCGGAGGGAGAAGTCCCCGGGAGGAAGTGACTGGTCTTGGAGCGGGGAGAGTAGGGTCCCAGCGGGGGAGCCGTCCCACTGTGATTTTGGCGGATGGGGGCGGAGCGTGAACGCGGTGACCAGCTCTATATTCTGTGGTGCTACACTCCTAGCACTCTGATCCCTCCCCCACCCTCACCAGGTGGCTCCATTAACATCCGAATACCCAGAGCCAGAGGGAGAATTCAGATAGGGATCTGACTGCATTTTTTTTTAGCTGATTACCTGGAAAATCTAGTTTCCCAGTGATGGCTCAGAGACAGCAGTCCATATCAAACCACATAAAGAAACAGACCATGACAGCTTCTCCAACCCCCCAAACAAAAGAATCAAAATCTTTCCCAAATGAAGATACAATCCTGGAATTATCAGATACAGAATATAAAAAACTAATTTACAGAATGCTTAATGATATCACAAATGAAATTAGGATAACTGCAGAAAAAGCCAAGGAACACACTGATAAAACTGTTGAAGAACTCAAAAAGATTATTCAAGAACATAGTGGAAAAATTAATAAGTTGCAAGAATCCATAGAGAGACAGCATGTAGAAATCCAAAAGATTAACAATAAAATTACAGAATTAGACAACGCAATAGAAAGTCAGAGGAGCAGACTCGAGCAATTAGAATGTAGACTGGGACTTCTGGAGGACCAGGGAATCAACACCAACATAGCTGAAAAAAAATCAGATAAAAGAATTAAAAAAAATGAAGAAACCCTAAGAATCATGTGGGACTCTATCAAGAAGGATAACTTGCGAGTGATTGGAGTCCCAGAACAGGGAGGGGGGACAGAAAACACAGAGAAAATAGTTGAAGAACTCCTGACACAAAACTTCCCTGACATCATGAAAGACGAAAGGATATCTATCCAAGATGCACATCGAACCCCATTTAAGATTGATCCAAAAAGAAAAACACCAAGACATATTATCATCAAACTTGCCAAAACCAAAGACAAACAGAAAATTTTAAAAGCAGCCAGGGAGAAAAGAAAGGTTTCCTTCAACGGAGAATCAATAAGAATAAGTTGAGACTACTCAGCAGAAACCATGCAGGCAAGAAGGGAATGGGATGACGTATACAGAGCACTGAAGGAGAAAAACTGCCAACCAAAGATCATATATCCAGCAAAACTCTCTCTGAAATATGAAGGCAAAATTAAGATATTTACAGACAAACACAAGTTTAGAGAATTTGCAAAAACTAAACCAAGACTGCAAGAAATGCTAAAGGAGATTGTTTGGCCTGATGACCATTAATATCAGGTACCAGCACAATACAAGGTCACAAAACAGACCGTCCTGATATCAACGCAACTCAAATAGGGAAAGCACAAAAACAAACAAATTAAGATTAATTCTAAAAAATAAACAAAATAATTCACATAACAGGAAATCATGGAAATCAAAAGATAAACGATCACAATAATCCAAAAAAGAGGGACTAAATATAGGAGGCATTGAACTGCCAGATGGAGAGTGATACAAGGCGATAGAGAACAATACAAGTTAGGTTTTTACTTAGAAAAATAGGGGTAAATAATAAGGTAACCACAAAAAGGAATATCAATTTCATAACTCAAGAAAAAAGCCAAGAAAAACGTAACGACTCAACAAACTTACAGTTAAACATTATGAAAATGAGGATCTCACAAGCTACTAAGAAAAACGTCTCAGCACAAAAAAACATGTGGAAAAATAAATGGCCAACAGCACACATGAAAAGGCATCAAAATGACAGCACTAAAAACTTATTTATCTATAATTACACTGAATGTAAACGGACTAAATGCACCAGTAAACAGACAGAGAGAGACACGGACTGGATAAAGAAACACGATCCATCTATATGCTGCCTACAAGAGACACATCTTAGACTTAGAGACTCAAACAAACTAAAACTCAAAGGATGGAAAATTATATCAAGCAAATAATAAGCAAAAAAGAAGAGGAGTAGCAATATTAATTTCTGACAAAATAGACTTTAGACTTAAATCCACCACAAAGGATAAAGAAGGACACTATATAATGATAAAAGGGACAATTGATCAGGAAGACATAACCATATTAAATATTTACGCAACCAATGACAGGGCTGCAAGATACATAAATCAAATTTTAACAGAATTGAAAAGTGAGATAGACACCTCCACATTTATAGTAGGAGACTTCAACACACCACTTTCGGAGAAGGACAGGACATCCAGTAAGAAGCTCAATAGAGACACGGAAGACCTACTTACAACAATCAACCAACTTGACCTCATTGACTTATACAGAACTCTCCACCCAACAGCTGCAAAATATACTTTTTTTTCTAGCGGACATGGAACATTCTCTAGAATAGACCGCATATTAGGTCATAAAACAAACCTTTGCAGAGTCCAAAACATCGAAATATTACAAAACATCTTCTCATACCACAAGGCAATAAAACTAGAAATCAATAACAGAAAAACTAGGGAAAAGAAATCAAATACTTGGAAAATGAACAATACCCTCCTGAAAAAAGACTGGGTTATAGAAGACATCAAGGAGGGAATAAGGAAATTCATAGAATGCAATGAGAATGAAAATACTTCCTATCAAAACCTCTGGGACACAGCAAAAGCAGTGCTCAGAGGCCAATTTATATCGATAAATGCACACATACTAAAAGAAGAAAGAGCCAAAATCAGAGAACTGTCCCGACAACTTGAACAAATAGAAAGTGAGCAACAAAAGAACCCATCAGGCACCAGAAGAAAACAAATAATAAAAATTAGAGCTGAACGAAATGAATTAGAGAACAGAAAAACAATTGAAAGAATTAACAAAGCCAAAAGCTGGTTCTTTGAAAAAATTAACAAAATTGATAAACCATTGGCTAGACTGACTAAAGAAAAACAGGAAAGGAAACAAATAACCCGAATAAGAAACGAGAAGGACCACATCACAACAGAACCAAATGAAATTAAAAGAATCATTTCAGATTACTACGTAAAATTGTACTCTAACAAATTTGAAAACCTAGAAGAAATGGATAAATTCTTGGAAAAATACTACCTACCTAAACTAACACATTCAGAAGTAGAACAACTAAATAGACCCATAACAAAAAAAGAGATTGAAACGGTAATCAAAAAACTCCCACCAAAAAAAAGTTCTGGCCCGGACGGCTTCACTGCAGAGTTCTACCAAACCTTCAGAGAAGACTTAAAACCATTGCTACCGAAGGTATTTCAAAGCATAGAAAAAGACAGAATACTACCCAACTCATTCTGTGAAGCTACCATCTCCCTGATACCAAAACCAGGTAAAGACATTACAAAAAATGAATATTTTGGACCTATATCCCTCATGAACATAGATGCAAAAAACCTCAACAAAATTCTAGCCAATAGAATCCAACAACACATCAAAAAAATAATTCAACATGATCAAGTGGGATTTATACCAGGTATGCAAGGCTGGTTTAATATCAGAAAAACCATTAATGTAATCCATCACATAAATAAAACAAAAGATAAAAACCACATGATCTTATCAATTGATGCAGAAAAGGCATTTGACAAAGTTCAACACCCATTTATGATAAAAACTCTTACCAAAATAGGAATTGAAGGAAATTCCTCAACATAATAAAGGGCATTTATGCAAAGCCAACAACCAATATCACTCTAAATGGAGAGAACCTGAAAGCATTTCCCTTGAGAACAGGAACCAGACAAGGATGCCCTTTATCACCGCTCTTATTCAACATTGTCCTTGAAGTCCTGGCCAGGGCAATTAGGCTAGACAAAGAAATAAAGGGTATCCGGATTGGCAAGGAGGAAGTAAAGCTATCACTATTTGCAGATGACATGATCGTATACATGGAAAACCCTAAGGAATCCTCCAGAAAACTACTGAAACTAATAGAAGAGTTTGGCAGAGTCTCAGGTTATAAAATAAACATACAAAAATCACTTGGATTCCTCTACATCAACAAAAAGAACACCGAAGAGGAAATCACCAAATCAATACCATTCACAGTAGCCCCCAAGAAGATAAAATACTTAGGAATAAATCTTACCAAGGATGTAAAAGACCTATACAAAGAAAACTACAAAGTTCTACTACAAGAAATTCAAAAGGACATACTTAAGTGGATGAACATACCCTGCTCATTGATAGGAAGACTTAACATAGTAAAAATGTCTATTCTACCAAAAGCCATCTATACATATAACGCACTTCCAAACCAAATCCCAATGTCATATTTTAAGGGGATATAGAAAGAAATCACCAATTTCATATGGAAGGGGAAGAACCCCCGGATAAGCAAAGCATTACTGAAAAAGAAGAAGAAAGTGGGAGGCCTCACTCTACCTGATTTCAGAAGCTATTATACAGCCACAGTAGTCAAAACAGCCTGGTACTGGTACAACAACAGGCACATAGACCAATGGAACAGAATTGAGAACCCAGATATAAATCCATCCATGTATGAGCAGCTGATATTTGACAAAGGACCAGTGTCAGTCAATTGGGGAAATGATAGTCTTTTTAACAAATGGGGCTGGCATAACTGGATATCCATTTGCAAAAAAATGAAACAGGACCCATATCTTACACCATGCACAAAAACTAACTCCAAGTGGATCAAAGACCTAAACATAAAGACTAAAATGA
The DNA here is from genome assembly GCF_024166365.1 of Elephas maximus indicus. Lineage (NCBI taxonomy): Eukaryota > Metazoa > Chordata > Mammalia > Proboscidea > Elephantidae > Elephas > Elephas maximus. Next base: position 188,389,444 of record NC_064821.1, on the reverse strand, counting down.
TAAAGGTCATGGAAGAAAAAATAGGGACAACCCTAGGAGCCCTAATACATGGCATAAAGAGAATACAAAACATTACCAAAAATGATTAAGAGAAACCCGATAACTGGGAGCTCCTAAAAATCAAACACCTATGCTCATCTAAAGACTTCACCAAAAGAGTAAAAAGACCACCTACAGACTTGGAAAGAATATTCAGCTATGACATCTCAGACCAGCGCCTGATTTCTAAAATCTACATGATTCTGTCAAAACTCAACCACAAAAAGACAAACAACCCAATCAAGAAGTGGGCAAAGGATATGAACACACATTTCACTAAAGAAGATATTCAGGCAGCCAACAGATACATGAGAAAATGCTCCCGATCATTAGCCATTAGAGAAATGCAAATTAAAACAATGATGAGATTCCATCTCACACCAACTAGACTAGCATTAATCCAAAAAACACAAAATAATAAATGTTGGAGAGGCTGCGGAGAGATTGGAACTCTTATACACTGCTGGTGGGAATGTAAAATGGTACAACCACTTTGGAAATCTATCTGGCTTTATCTTAAACAGTTAGAAATAGAACTACCATACAACCCAGAAATCCCACTCCTCGGAATATACCCTAGAGAAACAAGAGCCTTCACACAAACAGATACATGCATACCCATGTTTATTGCAGGTCTGTTTACAGTAGCAAAAAGCTGGAAGCAACCAAGGTGTCCATCAATGGATGAATGGGTAAATAAATAGTGGTATATTCACACAATGGAATACTACGCATCGATAAAGAACAGTGACGAATCTCTGAAACATTTCATAACATGGAGGAACCTGGAAGGCATTATGCTGAGCGAAATGAGTCAGAGGCAAAAGGACAAATATTGTATAAGACCACTATTATAAGATCTTGAGAAATAGTAAAAACTGAGAAGAACACATACTTTCATGGTTATGAGGGGGGGAGGGAGGGAGGGAGGGAGAGGGTTTTTTATTGATTAATTAGTAGATAAGAACTGCTTTAGGTGAAGGGAAGGACAACACTCAATACTTGGAAGGTCAGCTCAATTGGACTGGACCAAAACAAAGAAGTTTCCGGGATAAAATGAATGCTTCAAAGGTCAGCGGAGCAAGCGCAGGGGTCTGGGGAACATGGTTTGAGGGGACTTCTAAGTCAATTGGCAAAATAATTCTATTATGAAATCATTCTGCATCCCACTTTGAAATGTGGCGTCTGGGGTCTTAAATGCTAACAAGCGGCCATCTAAGATGCATCAATTGATCTCAACCCACCTGGAGCAGGGGAGAATGAAGAACACCAAGGCCACACGACAACTAAGAGCCCAAGAGACAGAAAGGGCCACATGAACCAGAGACCTACATCATCCTGAGACTAGAAAAACTAGTTGGTGCCCAGCCAGGATCGATGACTGCCCTGACAGGGAGCACGGCAGGGAACTCCTGAGGGAGCAGGAGATCAGTGGGATGCAGACCCCAAATTCTCATAAAAAGAGCGTACTTAATGGTTTGACTGAGACTAGAGGAATCCCGGCGGCCATGATCCCCAGCCTTCCGTTGGCACAGGACAGGAGCCATCCCCGAAGACAACTCATCAGACATGAAAGGGACTGGTCAGTGGGTGGGAGAGAGATGCTGATGAAGAGTGAGCTAATTATATCAGGTGGTCACTTCAGAGTGTGTTGGCAACTCTTGTCTGGAGGGGGGATGGGAGGATAGAGAGAGAGGGAAGCTGGCAAAATTGTCACGAAAGGAGAGACTGAAAGGGCTGACTCATTAGGGGGAGAGCAAGTGGGAGTACAGAGTAAGATGTATGTAAACTTATATGTGACAGACTGATTGGATTTGTAAATGTTCACTTGAAGCTTAATAAAAGTTAATAAAAAATTAAAAAAAGAGAAGTTTGAGAGACTTAAGAGGAGCCTGAAGATTGTGATGAACCTAATAATGTGCACTTCACCTTAGGAAACCCTGGTGACGCAGTGGTTAAAAGCTACAGCTACTAACCAAAAGGTCAGCAGTTGGAATCCACCAGGTGCTGCTTGGAAAATCTATGGGGCAGTTTTACTCTGTCCTTTTATAGGGTCGCTATGAGACAGAATTGACTCAGTGGCAATGGGCTTGGTTTGGTTTTTTTGGAAGGAGGCATGATGGCTACATGTAAGGTGGTATCCTGAAAGGAATCCAGAAATACAAAAGGAACATTAGGTAAAAGCTAAGGAGATCTGAATAAAGTATGAAGTGCATTTAATAATGCTAACAACAACCAAAAAAAAAACCTGTTGCCGTGGAGTTGATTCCGACTCATAGTGACCCTATAAGACAGAGTGGAACTGCCCCATAGGCTTTCCAAGGAACGTCTGGTGGGTTTGAACTGCTGTCCTTTTGGTTAGAGGCCGTGGCTCTTAACCACTACAGCACCAGGGTTTCCATGATTTAATAATAATATATCAGTATTGGTTTATTAATTGTAAGAAATGTAACACACTGCGGAGGATGTTAATAATCGGGCAAACTGATTCTGAAATATATGGAAGCTCTTCTGTGCTACCTTCACCACTTTTCGGTAAATCTATTGAAAACAAAAAGGTCATTTTAAAAAACGAGTAGAGAAAGAAGGAGGATCTAGAACTCCAAGGATTTTCCACAATGCTTTTCCTTCTAGAAGCTTACACAGGTTTTCTAGTTTTCCTTGGCCAGAATTTTGAAATAAATTTATTATTAAAAACCTGTCTTTAGAATCAATGGAAACTTTGATTTCATTATATATTGTTTTTAAAAATTGAAACAGTGGTTTAAAATCTACTAACAGGAGAAAACATGAGGGCCCAAATATATTTTATACAAGTCCTACCAATCTGCCAAGGAGCAGGTTTTTTTTTTTTTTTTCCCTAATAATATAACTTCTACATATAAATAAGGAAAAATAAAAAGTATAATAGAAAAATGAGTAAAAGGCATGAGAATTTTTCTCAAGATAAATAAATGCATAGGCCTGACGTATGTACGAATCGATGCTCAAACACATTAATACAAAGTGGTGCTCAAACACAGAGATCCCATCGTGTATTTATTTGATTGGTAAAAAATAAGAAGTTAAGTAATGCAGTATGTGGGGGCGAATGTGTGTTTGCGGGGTCGTTTTGGATTACTAAAGTAAAGTAGTACAACCACTTGGAAATAAATATGGCAATAGCTAGTCAAACCTAATACTCACATATAACAGAAAATTTTATTTCTAAGTATATATAGGGTAGAAGTATTTGCATATATGCACCAGGAGATGTATGCATGAATATTCATAGCAGTACTGATGGTAACAGCAAAAACCAGAGACAACTTATCCTGTCAATAAAGAATGGATAGTAAAATGTGGTATAGTCACATGACGGGCATCATATAGTGCAGAAAATGGGTGAACTACGGTTAGATGCAGCCATACGGATGCATTTTCATACTATACTAATAAGTAAAACAAGTATGTCTTAGAAAGCTACATGGAATAAAACACTTTTTTTTCTACAGTTTGAAAACACTGCACATAAATAACAAAACAATAAAATGAAAAGCTATGAAATTATAAACAAAAATTCCGTGAAGACAAGAGAGGCAAAATTGAATAGGCCGCTACTTAAAAAAGTTTTTTTTTTTTTTACCTTAGGTAGATAAAACTTATTGCAAATTGTTGTACTTCTTGATAGACATATAAGACTTCAAAATATTACTTTAAAAATAATTAACATAAAATTAAATTATTGATATATTAAGAAGAAAATAAAAATAATTAAATAAGATCAGCCCTCCGTGGACCAGCAATCCAGTGTGTCTTCAGCAAAGATTATGGTTACTCCATTTCCATAGAGCTGAAGTCCACCTAGAGGGGAAACTGAGTGATTCAGATACATTGTCTTCCAGCGACCCCCATTCAATCCTCATCTTTGTTTCAGATCTGCTAGGACTCTGTGTAAGATTCCACACTAAACCCCCAACAGGTCTTTAAAGTAGCAGATGGACACTGAATTGGATTGGAAGGGAAATAGTACGATCAAGATGTGAAAGAGTAACTGAGTTTGAGAACCTTCCCTATTTTCTATACTAGCCCTTCCTATCCACTTTTTTTTGCCAGAGCAAAAACATTACTACTAGTCATAACAGCAACGAGAATATAGATTTATTGTTCATTAATTGCCAGGCAATTATTGTGCTAAGAATGTTTCCACATTGTCCCATTTAATTGATAGGAAAAGACTGTGATGTATTATGGGTCTCACTTTGAAGCCATGAACATTGAAGTCCACAGGAAGAAGGAAACTTGCCCAAGAGTCACATGAATACATGAAATAGAAGAAGAATTTGAAACAATGAAGTATTCTGTGGTTCGCCATTGTGTCGGAGAGAACTTTTTAAAAAGACTGAAAACTAGGGGTCAAAAGGGAAGCAGAGAAAAGAAATTAAAACACACACATACATCACTGCCGCCACCACCACCACCACCACAAGAAAACCTTCGTCAGCTGTAGTTGCCAAAAATGGGCTTAGAAAAATGAAAGAAAAAAAAGAGAGAGAGAGAGTTTTCATTTGACCATGAAGCATGTCCTTTACTGGTGACACCGAAGGGAAGGTGCATTGCCCAGGGGATGAATATTCCCACCCAGCACAGAGACAGGGGACACACAAAAGACTTGGGTTTGTCCTTGTGCCTCCTCCTGAGGCTCTGGGAAGCTTGGAATGGAGTGTGGTGCTTGGTCAGGGAGGAGAGGTACAACTTATACTTCAGAAAAGAAGCCACTTGTCTGTCACATACTGCTCTAGGCAGAGCATTGGTAAAGGTTCGTGAGGCTACAGGAAGACATGATGTCAGGATTCAGAGACAATGGCAGAACTCAGGGCCCATGATAAAACATCTGTTCCTTTTCATAGTCCTGAAAGATTCTGGGGCAGAGGCACAGGGAGGAGGACGAGGGCCCAGGGGCAATATCTAAGTTGCTGTCCTGCCTCATTGACAGTGGAGGACAGGAGGGCGATTCTCCAGCTGGTCTCATCTGGCGTTCCCCCTTGGACTTTTACCTGGTGGAAAGTCTCTGCCCTGGCCCTCCCCACCTTACTACACTTCTGTTCTGGGAACGGTTATGTGATCTTTCTGGACCTTATTGCTGGCGCTGCACAGGTGGGCGCTTGGAATCACACGTGGTTCAGGACAGTTGGGTAGCAATAGAGAAGGTGGCTTGCAGGACTGTCATGTCTCAGGGAAAAGGTACAGAACCCAGGCAGCCATAAAAGAGTGTTAGGTAACCAAAGCAGGAACTTGGAAATCTGAGAGATGATTACACAGCTCATTAAATAAGTGTTGGCTTCCCTGCTGTAGCAGTGTTCCTCTCCAGTCATCATATCGTTTGGACAGCTGCCTCTTCTTCTGAATGCAATGCAATTATTTTTCTTTAAGGGTTGCGCCTGAGCTTAGTCAAGAGAATGGTCTACTGATGTGAGGAAAGTTGTCCCAAGAGGATGACAAAATCAGCTTTTTGTGTCTTCTTGGACACAGGAACTGTCCCAACTTGATTTTGGAATCACATTTCTAGATACTCTTCACACGATCATGAAAAGTAGGCAAATTTCTTTGTTCCTCACTCTTTTTTATTTTCAAACTTTTCCCATTAATTTATTTTGTCCTGTAAATTTTAATACAATTTTACAAAAAGAAACAAAATAAAGACAAAGTAACCTATCACCACTGCTTCCATCGACCAAATAACATTACACAAGTCAACACAATCTGGACCTCTAGAGTGAATCAAAGACTTTTGGTTTTCTAAAGCCTAATTCGACATCCGCTCCTACTCCTTCAGAGCTAATAGGGAACTGAGATGGTGGCTGTGTTGCAGAGAACACTAAAGGAATATAAGACACCCCAAGCCTGGGTAGCTTCAAATAGGTGGCAACCTAATTGCAACTAACCTGGAACTGGAAAAATGACCTGACTTACACTACGGTGGCTGGAAGGTTCCTACCCCAAGTTCCTCTTCCCTGGTGCCAGGGCGCCATGAGAAGCTTGCCTTAGCTGGTGTCGTGCCCAACCTGGAGTTTTCTGGGCCTTGTCCCAGTTTGAGGATTAGGGAGTTCTCTAATTGGCAGTTTAAATGACTAGGGTTAGCACCCTTTCCATCGTCCTGGGGTTATCTGCATTATAATCCAGGCTGCTCTTTTTAACTGTCCTTGCCCATGTAACTGGACACCTGGCCCCACCCCATACATCTCTCCATTCCCACTGGTAATGCATTTCTTCTCAGTCTACCCTTACCTTAGTATAGTGGTAAAGAGCTCCACTGCTACCCAAAAGATAGGTAGTTCAAATCCAACAGCGGGTCCTTGGAAATCCTCTGATACAGTTCTACTCTGTCCTGTAGGGTTGCTATGAGTCAGAATCAACTTCATGGCAGAAGGTCTGGTTTGGTTTGGTTTAGTAAGTTTACGGGACATTGAAAATATTCTCCTGAAACATTTTTACAATTGGAGATATGTGAAGACCTCCTAACAAGGAGTAATCAGCTGCTATTGATTCTGCCTCATGGTTAGCCCAGTTGTTACAGAGTAGAACTGCTTCCTAGGGTTTTCTTGACTGTAATTTCTATGCAAGCAGATCACCAGGCTTTTCTTCCATAGCACCACTGATGGGTTCAAAGTGCCAACCTTTATGTTAGTGGCTGAGAGCAAACCATTTGTGCCCCCGAGGGCCTCCAACAGTGATTACCAAGGCTTTGCTTTCACAGTGCTGTGTTTCTCCCAATAAAGGACAGACATATTTTGAGCTTGGTTTTGAGTCTTAAAACCTGCACCACTGTGGGCTATTTGGAATCCAGCGGAACTCAAAACCTTCTGCATTTCAGGTCTCTAAGTCACAGCCTCTGGGCTCTCACCAGGATGCAAGGTCTCATAGCTCTTCTATCATGTACACTATTTGCTCCTGACTCCTACAGGCCTGCAGATTCCATGATGCAAAACAATAGGGACCAACCCATCTCTTCAAGTGGTCACTTGAAATTTACATTTCTCCACCTTTTAATTCTACTCCTCCATGGAAGGATCACCATATGAGGAGAGATTAAAGGAGTGAATTAAAGTTCTTTGAAAGGAAGGAATCTCCTTACCATAGCAATACTCCATTTGAAATCACTAATTCCTATTGGAGCACTTCCCAGTGACCTCAGTGGTGTGACTTATGTTACCAAAGATGATCTCACATGGCAAGCAGACTTTTACTTTAGCTCTTGTCTATTTTAATCTACATTTGAAGAACTCATAAGTTGAATTCCAAACTTGTCCATTAATGCATAAAAATACTGAGAATTAGAGTTTTAAGTCTATTGATTTGAAGTTAATTTAAATGAAAATATTAAGTATGCAATAATGTGGGCAATATGCAAATATGATGATAGTGGTATGGAAATTATTAAAGTCTGGTTATTGCCATCAAGTCAACCCCAACTCATGACAACCCTTTTTTTGTCAGAGTAGAACTGTTTTCCATAACGTTTTCAATGGATGATTTTTTTGGAGGTGGGGGAGGGGTGTCATTAGATCACCAGGCCTTTCTTCTGAGGAACCTCTGGGAAACATCTCCCTGATATATCTTCAGGTCCTTCCAAAATAACCAATTCTTTTCTTCTCAGAGGCTCACCTCCTACATAAGGCTTACTGTGGTTTCCTATCTAATATCCTGGCCCAAAACTCACCACTGTTGCTTTTCCTCTGGGTCCTTCAGTTACTGAGGCTGTTCCCTTTTTGACTGAGGGACTCTAGCTTGTTGATGAAAGCACAGAAAGGCACATCTTTATTGCTAGATCTCAGGACAGCTTCTTCAGGTCCCATGCCCTATAAAAAAAAACTTCCCCAGATTCCAGGAATGAAGACAAAGATCAACATGCACTAAACCAAAAGAAAAAATGTAAGAAAATACTTTAAGATCCCACACAAAACTTAAAATATTAATTTCACACTGACTGTGACTGACTGTGGATTGAGAAGAAGAGAGAAGAGCCAAACATGTAAGGCCTAACACCTGTAGGGCTGGTTTATGCACGTTCTTTTTCCTCTCCTCACCATATCACCATATGTAAGCTCCTAGAGGACAGAGCCCAGACCTTGTCTTTTTCTTACCAATATATCTGCAGGATGCACAATAGAGTCTGTCAAATAGTTGTCAGTTGACCTGTGCCCAGTCCTGTACCATTTTCACCATCATTGGTATGTATGAATCCACTGTGGTAGCAATTGTGTCAATCCATCTCATTGAGAGTTTCCCTCGTTTTCGTTGGCCCTCTACTTGATGCAAACCATGATGTCCTTTTCTAGTGACTGGTCTTTCTGATGACACGTCCAAAGTGAGTCAAAGTCTGTCCATTCTCACTTCTAAGTAACATTCTGGTTGTATTTCTTCTAAGACTGATTTGTTCACTTTGGCGGCCCACAGTATGTTCAATATTGTTCGCCAACACCACAACTCAAATGCATAATTCTTTGCCTGCCCTCTTTTTCCATCGTCCAACTCTTGTATGCGTATGAGGTGATTGAAAAGACATGGCTCACATCAGCTGCACCTTAGTCATAAAAGTGCTTTCTTTAAAACCTTACAGAGGTCTTTTGCAGCAGATTTTCCCAATGCAATATATATATTTTTTGGACTGCTGGCCGAAAACCCCAGGGCAAATAGTGTTATTGTTGTTGTTAGATGCCGTCAAGTCAGTTCTGACAAATAGTGGCCCCATGCACAACAGAATGAAACACTGCCTGGTCCTGCACCATCCTTGCGGTCATGGTAATGCTTGAGCCCATTGCTGCAGCCGCTGTGTCAATCCACCTCGTTGAGCGTCTTGCTCTTTTCTGCTGACCCTGTACTTTACCAAGCATTAGTTCTCCAGGGACTAAACCCTCCTGACAACACGTCCAAAGTATGTAAGACACACTCTCGCCATACTTGCTTCTAAGGATCATTCTGGTTGTACTCCTTCCAAGCAGATTTGTTCGTTCTTTTGGCAGTCCACAATATTCAATCTTCTTCACTAACACCACAATTCAAAGGAGTCAATTGTTCTATGGTCTTCCTTATTCATTGTCCAGCTTTAAGGTGCATATGAGGAATTGAAAATATCATGGCTTCTGTCAGGTACACCTTAGTCTTCAAAGTGACATCTCAGCTTTTCAACACTTTAAAGAATTCATTTGCAGAAGATTTGCCCAATGCAATGCATCTTTTGGTTTCTTGACTGCTGCTTCCATGGGTGTTGATTTTGGAAACAAGTAAAATGAAATCCTTAACAACTTCCATCTTTTCTCCATTTATCATGATGTTGCTTGTTGGTCCAGTTTTAAGAATTTTTCTTTTCTTTATGTTGAGGTGTAATTCCTACTGAAAGCTGTGGTCTTTGATCTTCCTCATTAAGTGCTTCAAGTCCTCTTCACTTTCAGCAAGCATGGTTGTATCATATGCATAAAGCAAGTTATTAATGAGTCTTCTACCAATCCTGACACCCCATTCTTCATACAGTCTAGCTTCTCAGATTATTTGCTCAGCATACAGATTGAATAGGTATGGTCAAAGGATACAATCCTGATGCACACCCCTCTTGACTTTAAATCACACAGTATCCCCTTGTTCTGTTTGAACAACTGCTCTTGATCTATGTACAGATTCCTCAGGAGCACAATTAAGCGTTCTGGAATTCCCATTCTTCCCAATATTACCCATAATTTGTTGTGATCCACACAATCAAATGCCTTTGCATAGTCAATAAAACACAAGTAAACAACTTTCTGGTACTCTCTGCTTTCAGCATCTGACATTCAGCAATGATATCAGTGCAGCTTGGATTTCTTCCTTTAGTATTCTCAGTTCCTGGTCATATGCTACCTCCTCAAATGGTTGAACACTGACCAATTCCTTTTGGCATAATGACTCTGTGTATTTCTTACATCTTCTTTTGATGCTTCTTGCATCTTTTAGCATTTTCTTCTACAGAATCCTTAACTACTGCAACTCGAGACTTGAATTTTTTCTTTCGTTCTTTCAGCTTGAGAAATGCTGTGTGTATTCTTCCCTTTTGGTTTTCTCTCTCCAGCTCTTGGCACATGTCATTAGAGTACTTCATTTTGACTTCTCCAGCCACCCTTTGAAACCTTCTGTTCAGTTCTTTGCTTCATCAATTCTTCCTTTTGCTTTAGCAACTAGGTGTTCAAGAGCAAGTTTCAGAGTCTCTTTGGACGTCCATTTTGGTCTTTTCTTTCTTTCCTGTCTTTTTAATGACCTTTTGTTTTGTTCATGTATGATATCCTTGATGTAAATCCACAACTGGTCTGGTCTTTCACTATTAGCATTCTATGTGTCAAATCTATTCTTGAGACGGTCTCTAATTTCAGGTGGAATATAATTAAGGTCATAATTTGGCTCTCATGGACTTGTTCTAATTTCTTCAGTTTCAGCATGAACTTTCTTTAGTTTCAACTTGAACTTGCATATGAGCAATTGATGGTCTGTTCTATAGCCGGCCCCTGGTATTGTTGTAAGACAAGCACTTATAAAGAAGACTGCCTAGCAGCACTAACTTTTCAAATTTCAGTAAATATTATAAACCCCATTACTTTCCAAATCTGGGGTCAGGACACTCAAAAAATTAATTTTGGAGGTGAACAAAAATGACAGGACCCTGAGTTTGTGTCTGCTGATGAAGTAAGAAGAGCAGGTGGTACCCATGAAGATGAGGCAGACACAGGCCTTCTGAGGCGTTGGTATTTCCCTTTCTTCTGGAGCATCCATGTTTTAAGAAATATTGTGATTTCATGTAGGATGTCCCACTAATTCCAAAAAGCTTTTTGCCTACAATGTCACTTAGAAAAGTAAAGTAAATTAGAAAAGAAAGAGAGTAACAGGATATTAAGTTTAAAAATCTTATTTCCTAGAGTAGTCATGTCTAAGCTTCTTTCTTGCTGGAGCAAATGCAGTAATGATGATGATCTGCTGCTTCTAATGAACTACCATTTATTGCATGCTCTTTCTGGGTCAAGGCAGCTGGGTGGCACAAATGGTTTGACTTCAACTACTATACTAAGAAGTAAGGATGGTGAGACTTCACCTCACTTACTTTGGACATGTTACCAGGAGGGACCAGACCCTGGAAAAGGACGTCACACTTGGCAAAGTAGAGGGTCGGAAAAACAGGAAGACCCTCAATGAGATGGATTGACACAGTGGCTGTGATAATGGGATCAAATATTGCAATGATTGTGATAATGGCGCAAGACCAGGCAGTGTTTCATTCTGTTTGTACATAGGGTTACCACGAGTCACAATCAACTCAGTGGCACTTAACAACAACAGCAATTATCCTAAACATTGTCAATTTCAACCTACCTAATGCTACCGGGGAAGAAAGTGCTGCTAATCTGCTTCCATAAAGATTACAGCCAAGGAAACCCTATGTGGCAATTCTACTCCGTAACACATGCCGTTGCCATGAGTTGGAATCATCTCAATGGAACAAGCTTTCTTTTTGTTTGTTTGTTTGTTTGCTTAATTCTGAGTCAGATTTTCTGCCAACAAAGTTACAGGCATTATTCAATTTTATACCTAAGACAGATTTGGGATCTAAATATTATTTTTCCCACTTTGCACTAAAAAAAAAAAAAAAAGAGAAAACTAAATCCTGAGGGGTTAAATAATTTGTCCCCCTAATCAAAGAGTAATTAAAGAAAATAATATGGGTTCAAAATAATACAGAAATAATCTTTGGTGTGAAACAAAATTCGGGAGGCAGTGATTGTGAGAGTCTGGATATTGGGATCAAAGAAGAATTAAAATAAACCAAAATTATGATATAATGTTGCTGACAAAAGCAGGTTTGAAAAAGAAATAAGATATTTATCCCAACTCAAAACATGTACTTTATTCAGGAAGGGAAAGGAAAATTACAATTGCCCAAGTGGTGGAAATCTCTCCCCAGGTTACAGACACAGAAAACGTCAAGAGAATCATCTGACGAGACCAGGGGAATGTGCCCTTGTTCTTCCTTTGAAGCACTGGGATCCTGGCACAGCTGAGGACTGCCCTTTCTCGGTTACCTCCTGGAGAGTAGCAATACAACAATGTAGGGAAAAAAAAACCTTCACTTGCTAGGAATCATCACAGGCAGATTATGGACTAATGGATAGAAAAGTTGTGTCCATGGATGGCTTTAAAGAAATGAAGGTTGAGTTGTGGAAGGAGTCTGAGCCAATTGTCCTTATCCTTTCATGTTCCTGATGAATCCTGAAGCTGTTACTTGCTCTTAGGAGGACACTTCTGCTGGCAGGGTTGGTATATCTGTGTAGGAGGGCATTTCTGCTGACATGGCTGAGGTGGGCATTTTGGGGGTGGACATGGCTCTGGGCACTTTGGAGGTGGACATGGCTTAGGGCACTTAGGTGGGCACACCACAGGAGGTGGTTGGCAGGGCTGCTTGCACTGCTGCTGCTGGTAAGACATCTTTCTGGAGTCTCTGGAAATCTGAAAGAAATTAGACGACAGTGCTCACAAGAAGGAACTTCTACAGACAGAGAAGCCAGAGCTTATTTGATTCCATTGGATATCACCTCTCCAGTCTCTGAGATATACTATCATCTCTTAACTCCTTTTGTATAACTTTCTGGCTTCTACTCTCTAGCCATCTGCTTCACTAACTCTGGAAAATTCTCTAAAGCAGCAAGTAATGACATTTACATGAAAATAACATCTTCAAGAAAGGGAGTCACAAGTTCTGAAAACCTGAGCAACCTTATAAGTACTCCCTGCCATTATTTCTTACGAAGCACCAATACTTGGATAGATAGCAAGCAGCCCTTTTTTTTTGGAGAATTCTATGACTTTTGAAATCACAGCAGAATGGACTTCATAAAGAAATGGAAAGGAAAACAAAATTCCCTTTTTTCTTCTTCAAACCAAAGCTTTCCTATTAACTTCTTTTTCAATGTAGACATCAAACTATCTACCAGAACCAAGTCAAAGCAATACATCATTGTATCATTATGCCCCAATTCACAGTTATCATCAATTAAGGGCATCAAACTAATGATCCTACCTTTGGACACACCAAAATTTCTGTCTTCGGTTTGGAGTCAGATATTTGAGAGCAACAAATAAACAGAAGAACTCAAGGAATCTCCAAAGCAGACCAGGAATCAAGTATCAGGAGGATGTTAGCCTCGCAGCAGAGGACCTCTTTATATAAGGGATTGCTACCCCACCCAGAGGGAAGTGGAGCTACCTAAAACTGGGCTGGTCCAAGAATTTCCTAACCAAATAAAATCCATCCCTAACTGGCTGGACAGGGACTCTGATAACAGGAAGCATCTTGCTTCCGGATCTCCTCACTGGAATAAGTGTCCATGACTCAGAGGCCCTGCCTTAGGGACAGTATCAGTGACTTACAGCAGTGGGAGAATTTAGGGAGTTCTTTAACTGGTGTCCAAAGGCTCTTTTTCTTGGCTGAAGACAAAGACCTTTTCCTAGCCTTCACTTTCCCAGCATCATAAAACTGCCTTCCCTGTTCCACTTTAGCTGGTTGCCAATTTTTTATACATCCTGGAGCGAAAAAAGCCTGACTACCTGGGAGCCTGAATACCTTGTGACACCTTTCTCATTACTCCAGTATCAGTTGCCATCAAGTCAATTCCAACTCAGGCCAACCCCGTTGTTTCAGAGTAGAACTGTGCCCTATAGGGTTTTCAATGGCTGTGATCTTTCAGAAGTAGATAGCCAGGCCCGTCTTCCAAAGTACTTTTGAGTGGACTTGAACTGCCAGCTTTTCATTTAGTAGCTGAGCACTTCATCGTTTGCGCCACCAAGGGACACCTCTCATTACTCCAAACCCTCATTATAATGCATTTCCTCTTGATTCTATGGCTTGCTAATCTAAAATTCCTTTCCTCCCTCAAAAATGCACTGCTGTAAGGCCCCAAATCATCTCACGATCCCTCCCACTGGTATGCTTCTAAACATTCAGCAAAGTGATGATCATTAGGGTCCTATTTTCACCTGCATTGGGTCTTCAAATAGAAGATATAAGGCTGGTTCCTAAGGTCTTGGAAACCCTGGAGTGTAGAGATTAAAAGCTACAGCTACTAACCAAAAGTTTGGCGGATTGAATCTACCAGGCACTCCTTTAAAACCCTATGGGGCAGCTCTACTCTTTCCTATAGGGTTGCTATGAGTCAGAAGTGACTCGACAGCAATTTTTTTTTTTTTTCTTTTTAAAGGCCTTTGTAAAACCTGTACCACCTTGGGCCACATGAGCTCCATTAACACCACACCATCACTTCTTACAATTGAGATACTCAAGCAGCTCAGTTCCTGGAATTACAACACAAAGTAACTTTCTGACCCTAACTCCCTCCTCACACACTATACTAATTGCTCCTACATAACTTTATCCAACAAGAACAGAGAAGGTTGTACATATTTTCTGTCATCTACACTTGAGAATCAATGGAAAATCCAACATAATGATCAATGCCATTCAAACAATTAATTTTATATGTATTTTATATTAATTAGTTAATTAAACAGTTTGATTCAGAAACTGTTGGTAGGTTCAAGATGAAGTTTAAATCCATTTATTAAAAATTTAGTCATTAAAATTAATTACCATTCATTTATACCTCCTTAAACATTAATAATTGTCATTATAAATTTTACTTAATTTTAGTATTTGTCCATAGAGAACACAGTGGAATACATGTCAAGTAAACCAGTTTACCCTTCTACTTTCCTCATACAATTTGCCAGTGTTCTAGAAAGTAAGAGAGATCTAAATGGTACCTGAAGTCTGGTCTCAATACTATATTTGACAAGCTGTGTGACCATGAGCTGTTCACCTCGCCTCTCTGGGTTTGGATCTTTGTCTACAAACAGAGGAGAATAATACTTACCTCTTTGATTGGAGGTGGGAGATGGTTGCACTGGGCCTTCTACTAGCTCTGTTCAAGCTTGAATTTCTCCTCTTTCTTTCTTTCTCCTCTTCCTTTCTTCCCATAGAACCCCCGATTAGACCCATATTCTCCATCTCTTTGAAGCTGCCTTTTCTACAGAAACACCTTTCCTAGAGGTACTTCTCTTCTGGGAAAAACTGCTGGGTGGGATCCAGACTCCTCAGTACTTATCCTCCTTGCTGTTCTCAAGAATATGTATTTGAACCCTTTTATTCTATAAACAAAAACTCTCTTAATCAGCGCTCGAAGGAAACAGAAGTGAACAAAAATTGCAAGCATTCATTCAAAAACTAATTACTGAACCACACCTGTGTGAGTTCTTCTGATGTTCCCTACAATAGAGAACAAGACGCTGTCCTATGCTGTTCACAGTTAATGGGGAACAGAGACAGATATACAGGCCATTAGGGTGCGTTGTTCTCGTGCCTCCGCAGCATTGGTAGCTGATCTCCAGGAAGCTGTGCCCTCTGCTTTTATCCTTTCATCTGGTCCAGTTGGAACCTTCCTCCATCCTGGCCTTTCCTTCTGTATCCAGGGCAGAACATGAGATACCAGCTAATGCTTTTCCAGGTGTAGACACTCCGTTTCCACAAATGAAGGGTGATATCACAAAGATGTATTAAAGTACTTAATGAAAAGCCTTTAGAAAATGTTTCATCTACCTATAAAGAAAATGTGCTAAAATCACACACCTCTTTCTAACCGAGTCTCCCAAGTAAGGTAGGAGGACCACTTGTGTCACAAGAGATGGTCTAGGTTCTGAACAGAATAATGTAAATATTGAAAAAAAATTGTATACCCCCCGAAAACTCCAAACATGTTGCCGTCGAGTCGATTCCAACTCATAGCAACCTTATGGGACAGACTAGAACTGCCCCATAAGGTTTCCGAGGATCACCTGGTGGATTCGAACCACTGACATTCTGGTTAGCAGCACTAGCACTTAACCACCATGCTACCAGGGTTTCCGTTAAGTGTATACTTATGTTAATTCTGTGCTACAAAAGTTTATACTTTGAATATTTCATCTTGCCTATCACCTATCAAGTTTTTTTTTTTTTTAAGTTTGTACAAAGTGAATTTAAGTAAAAATGTTGACTAATTTCTATTTCACATGTGGTATGTAGTTACCGTAAATATAGGAGCTATCTATGGGAAAAACTAAAGTTTGGGAAACACTGCCCCAATATGTCCTCCAACCCTGGAAAAATGGTTTCATATTTGCCTTTTCAGAGCCTTACCTCATAAATTCTTGTGCAATTCCTCCCTTCAGTCCTAAACCTGAGCTATCCTCAGGCACTGAAACCTCACTTTTTGTGCCATGGCTGGTGAATAAAGTTACAAAGTTGGATTTATGTTACTGTAGAATATGGGGACGCTTTGTTGATGGGTGTCAGGATGTCCCTATCTCACTGTCCCAGTACTTCTCCACACTGCAGGTAACCAAAAAAAAAAAAAAAAACCAAACCCACTGCCATGTTGTCTATTCCAATTCATAGTCACCTGCTCAGACAGAGTAGAATTGCCCCATAGGGTTTCCAAGGCTGTAAATCTTTACGGAAGCAGACTGCCACATCTTTCCCTCAAGGAGCAACTGGTGGGTTTGAACCACCGACCTTTTGCGTGGTAGCTGGGCGCTAACTGGTATATATTGGTATATGCTTGAAATTCCTTTTTCAGGAAATAATTTTTTTCAAGAACAAAATGCCAGGTTCAAATTGCACAAAACCAATAAAAATATAAGATACCATCTTATATTATAGCCTCACACCATCACGTGAGATTACATTTAGGAAGAGGATCAGAGCACTAAAGGTCTGTAGCCTGGTGGAGGGGGAGAAGTGAATTTTGGCTGATTTTATATGTTGGCTCTCCAACACTCTCTTTCCAAATAGGCTTTAGGTCTTTAAAACACGTTCGTTTTTTGTTTGCATGTTTATTGTCTGTCTTCTTAAACCGTCCAGTCCCCTCCACCTACCACGTTATCCTCCCAGACTCAATATATAGATTTTATCTGTCTAATTTGGCACATGTTGGTAAATCAAGACGTATATTGTCAATGGATTTAGAAATTAGTCTTTTCATTTATTTTTAACTCTTCCTGCAATCATTGTGACTGACAGAATGATATGCATTAAATTTTTAAAGTGATTTTGGTAGAGCTTCCTTACCTGGGCCCAATGATCAGGAAGCTTTACAAGAATGTGGTTTTATAACTGGAGAAGGAAAAAGAGGAGGAGGAGGAAGAAGAAAAGGAAGAGGAGATGCTCAGAACCTCTGAAGTAGTCACCAGCTATGCTCTACAGAGTACGAGAGCCCTGAATCAACCCAGCATCAAGTCCCTGAGTTAAGCAGGACTGTCCCTGGGTTCCCAGGACTGTCATTCCTCCTATCAGGAAGGAAGAGCTTTTGGCCGAAGTCACCATTGACCATGACCTAACCATGACCATCAGGGCTAGAGCCATCACTTTAGTACCTGAGGCCAGGTATCTGTAAACTGGGTCATCACCAAATTGTTCATATAGACTATTACACATGCTAGGTACTTTGGAAGACAAAGAAAGAGGACTTTATGCAACAGGTCCCTTACTATCCCCCATAGCCTCACATCACATCCAAAACAAGCCCTTAGAGAAATGTCTGCTTTCTACCTCACAAATTGAGAACCAGCTGCCCAAATGGGATTGCAGTATCAGATAGACCAGTTTTGGTTGCCCATTGGAGACTCCTCTGTCTGAGAACACCCCTCCCAATGAGGTTCATGGCAGTGCAGACACTAAAGTCACTGCAGGCCTGGTGCCCCCAATATCTCAAGGAAGAGTCACTATAGGGTGGGGAGGTAAGATAGAATTTTCCAAGTTCCTCACAAATCAGCTACATGAGCAGCTGTCACAACATGAAGAGCAGTGCCTGGTGATCAGTGTTTCTCAAAGTCTGAACATCCAAGACCTGAAACATGCGACAGCACAATGTAACACTTCACACACACACACACACACATACACATGTCCTATCTATCATCTCTCTATCTATGTATCTATGTATTTATCTATGTATCTATATGTATCTTTGTATCTATCTATGTATCTATATCTTTGTATCTATGCATCTGTCATCTATCTATCTATCTATCATCAATCTTTATCTATCATCTATCTATCGTCTATTATCTATCATCTATCTATCTATCATGTCTGTCTACCTAATCTATCATCTATCTATCATCTATCTACCTATCTATCATCTATCTGTCTATCTATCTATCGTCTATTGTCTATTATCTATCTATCAGCTATCTATCTATCATCTATGTATCTGTCTGTCTATCTATCATCTACCTATCTATCTATCATCTATCTATCTACCTATCATCGATCTCTATCTTTCTATTAATCCACATATCTATCGATCGATCTATCTAACCATTTACTTATCTGTCTATAGACCTATATATTTATCAACATATCTAAAGAGCTTGTTTTTATGATCTTTAAGAGTCAGGTAGCCCTTGGTTCAATTCTACTACTTCCACTCTCTAATTTTCTAAGAATTTTGCTGTTAATCATTATTCACGGAATTGAGATAAGAACACAATTTTTTAAAAATTGCTCAATTCTACCACGTGATCTCCAGCATTGTCTCTGTCAGCAAAGCCATATTTTCCAACTACTGATCCTTATTCTTTGTTTCCAACTTTTGCATTCCAATCACCAGTAATTATCAATGCATTCTGATTGCATGTTTGATCAGTTTCAGACTGCAAGAGCTGATAAAAATCTTCAAGTTCTTCATCTTAGGCCTTAGTGGTTGGTGCACAAACCTGAATATTAGTTGTATTAACTGATCTTCCTTGCAGGTGTATGGATATTATTCTATCACTAACAGCGTCGTTCTTCAGGATAGATCTTGAAATGTTCTTTTTGATGTTGAGTGCAACACCATTGCTCTTCAAGTTGTCATTCCCAGCATAGTAGACTACATGATTATCCAATTCAAAATGGCCAATACCAGTCCATTTCAGCTCACTAATGCCTAGGATATTGATGCTTACGCATTCCATTTCATTTTTGACCATTTCCAATTTTCCTAGGTTCATACTTTATACATTCCAGGTTCCAGTTATTAATGGATGTTTGCACCTGTTTCTTCTCATTTTCAGTCGTGCTATATCAGCAAATGAAGGTCCCAAAGCTCTGCTCCAGCGACATCATTAAGGCTGACTCTTCCACAGTCATCTTTTGAGTGGCTTCCAACCTGGGGGGCTCACCTTCCAGCACTATATCAGAGAATGTTCTGCTGCTACACATAAGGTTTTTTTTTTTTTTATTAACTTTTATTAAGCTTCAAGTGAACATTTACAAATCCAGTCAGTCTGTCACATATAAGTCTACATACATCTTACTCCGTACAACCACTTGCTCTCCCCCTATTGAGTCAGCCCATTTGGTCTCTCCTTTTGTGACAATTTTGCCAGCTTCCCTCTCTCTCTATCCTCCCATCCCCTCTCCAGACAAGAGTTGCCAACACACTCTGAAGTGACCACCTGATATAATTAGCTCACTCTTCATCAGCATCTCTCTCCCACCCACTGACCAGTCCCTTTCATGTCTGATGAGTTGTCTTCGGGGATGGTTCCCGTCCTGTGCCAACAGAAGGTCTGGGGACCATGGCCGCCGGGATTCCTCTAGTCTCAGTCAGACCATTAAGTCTGGTCTTTTTATGAGAATTTGGGGTCTGCATCCTACTGATCTCCCGCTCCCTCAGGAGTTCTCTGTTGTGCTCCCTGTCAGGGCAGTCATCGATTGTGGCCGGACACCAACTAGTTTTTCTGGTCTCAGGATGATGTAGGTCTCTGGTTCATGTGGCCTTTTCTGTCTCTTGGGCTCCCAGTTGTCCTGTGACCTTGGTGTTCTTCATTTTCCTTTGCTCCAGGTGGGTTGAGACCAACTGATGCATCTTAGATGGCCGCTTGTTAGCATTTATGACTCCAGACGCCACATTTCAAAGTGGGGTGCAGAATGTTTTCATAATAGAATTATTTTACCAAATGACTTAGAAGTCCCCTCAAACCATGTTCACCAGACCCCCGCCCTTGCTCCGCTGACCTTTGAAGCATTCATTTTATCCCGGAAACTTCTTTGCTTTTGGTCCAGTCCAATTGAGCTGACCTTCCATGTATTGAGTGTTGTCTTTCTCTTCACCCAAAGCAGTTCTTATCTACTGATTAATCGATAAAAAACCCTCTCCCTCCCTCCCTCTTCCCCCCTTCGTAACCACGAAAGTATGTGTTCTTCTCAGTTTTTACTATTTCTCAAGATCTTATAATAGTGGTCTTATACAATATTTGTCCTTTTGCCTCTGACTCATTTCGCTCAGCATAATGCCTTCCAGGTTCCTCCATGTTATGAAATGTTTCACAGTTTCGTCACTGTTCTTTATCGATGCGTAGTATTCCATTGTGTGAATATACCACAATTTATTTACCCATTCATCCGTTGATGGACACCTTGGTTGCTTCCAGCTTTTTGCTATTGTAAACAGAGCTGCAATAAACATGGGTGTGCATATATGTGTCTGTGTGAAGGCTCTTGTATCTCTAGGGTATATTCTGAGGAGTGGGATTTCTGGGTTGTATGGTAGTTCTATTTCTAACTGTTTAAGATAAAGCCAGATAGATTTCCAAAGTGGTTGTACCATTTTACATTCCCACCAGCAGTGTATAAGAATTCCAATCTCTCCACAGCCTCTCCAACACTTAATATTTTGTGTTTTTTGGATTAATGCCAGCCTTGTTGGTGTGAGATGGACTCTCATCGTAGTTTTAATTTGCATTTCTCTAATGGCTAATGATCGAGAGCATTTTCTCATGTATCTGTTGGCTGCCTGAATATCTTCTTTAGTGAAATGTGTGTTCATATCCTTTGCCCACTTTTTAATTGGGTTGTTTGTCTTTTTGTGGTTGAGTTTTGACAGAATCATGTAGATTTTAGAGATCAGGCGCTGGTCTGAGCTGTCATAGCTGAAAATTCTTTCCCAGTCTGTAGGAGGTCTTTTTACTCTTTTGGTGAAGTCTTTGGATGAGCATAGGTGTTTGATTTTTAGGAGCTCCCAGTTATCGGGTTTCTCGTCATCATTTTTGGTAATGTTTTGTATTCTCTTTATGACTTGTATTAGGGCTCCTAAGGTTGTCCCTATTTTTTCTTCCATGATCTTTATCGTTTTAGTCTTTATGTTTAGGTCTTTGATCCACTTGGAGTTAGTTTTTGTGCATGGTGTGAGGTATGGGTCCTGCTTCATTTGTTTGCAAATGGATATCCAGTTATGCCAGCACCATTTGTTAAAAAGACTATCTTTTCCCCAATTAACTGACACTGGGCCTTTGTCAAATATCAGCTGCTCATACGTGGATGGATCTATGTCTGGGTTCTCAATTCTGTTCCATTGGTCTATGTGCCTGTTGTTGTACCAGTACCA
This sequence comes from Elephas maximus indicus, assembly GCF_024166365.1. Classification (NCBI taxonomy): domain Eukaryota; kingdom Metazoa; phylum Chordata; class Mammalia; order Proboscidea; family Elephantidae; genus Elephas; species Elephas maximus. The sequence goes on along the minus strand of NC_064821.1, from coordinate 188,367,950 downwards.
GGCTGTTTTGACTACTGTGGCTGTATAATAGCTTCTGAAATCAGGTAGAGTGAGGCCTCCCACTTTCTTCTTCTTTTTCAGTAATGCTTTGCTTATCCGGGGCTTCTTTCCCTTCCATATGAAATTGGTGATTTGTTTCTCTATCCCCTTAAAATATGACATTGGAATTTGGACCGGAAGTGCGTTATATGTATAGATGGCTTTTGGTAGAACAGACATTTTTACTATGTTAAGTCTTCCTATCCATGAGTAAGGTATGTTTTTCCACTTAAGTATGTCCTTTTGTATTTCTTGTAGTAGAGCTTTGTAGTTTTCTTTGTATAGGTCTTCTACATCCTCGGTAAGATTTATTCCTAAGTATTTTATCTTCTTGGGGGCTACTGTGAATGGTATTGATTTGGTGATTTCCTCTTCGGTGTTCTTTTTGTTGATGTAGAGGAATCCAAGTGATTTTTGTATGTTTATTTTATAACCTGAGACTCTTCCAAACTCTTCTATTAGTTTCAGTAGTTTTCTGGAGGATTCCTTAGGGTTTTCCGTGTATACGATCATGTCATCTGCAAATAGTGATAACTTTACTTCCTCCTTGCCAATCCGGATACCCTTTATTTCTTTGTCTAGCCTAATTGCCCTGGCTAGGACTTCAAGTACGATGTTGAATAAGAGCGGTGATAAAGGGCATCCTTGTCTGGTTCCCGTTCTCAAGGGAAATGCTTTCAGGTTCTCTCCATTTAGAGTGATATTGGCTGTTGGCTTTGCATCGATGCCCTTTATTATGTTGGGGAATTTTCCTTCAATTCCTATTTTGGTAAGAGTTTTTGTCATAAATGGGTGTTGGACTTTGTCAAATGCCTTTTCTGCATCTATTGATAAGATCATGTGGTTTTTATCTTTGGTTTTATTTATGTGATGGGTTACACTAATGGTTTTTCTGATATTAAACCAGCCTTGCATACCTGGTATAAATCCCACTTGATCATGGTGAATTATTTTTTTGATGTGTTGTTGGATTCTATTGACTAGAATTTTGTTGAGGATTTTTGCATCTATGTTCATGAGGGATATAGGTCTATAATTTTCTTTTTTTGTAATGTTTTTACCTGGTTTTGGTATCAGGGAGATGGTGGTTTCATAGAATGAGTTGGGTAGTATTCCGTCATTTTCTATGCTTTGAAATACCTTCAGTAGTAGTGGGGTTAACTCTTCTCTGAAAATTTGGTAGAACTCTGCAGTGAAGCCATCCGGGCCAGGGCTTTTTTTTGTTGGGAGTTTTTTGATTACCGTTTCAATCTCTTTTTTGGTTATGGGTCTATTTAGTTGTTCCTCTTCTGAATGTGTTAGTTTAGGTAGGTAGTGTTTTTCCAGGAATTCATCCATTTCTTCTAGGTTTTCAAATTTGTTAGAGTACAATTTTTCATAATAATCTGAAATGATTCTTTTAATTTCATTTGGTTCTGTTGTGATGTGGTCCTTCTCGTTTCTTATTCGGGTTATTTGTTTCCTTTCCTGTATTTCTTTAGTCCGTCTAGCCAATGGTTTATCAATTTTGTTAATTTTTTCAAAGAACCAGCTTTTGGCTTTGTTAATTCTTTCAATTGTTTTTCTGTTCTCTAATTCATTTCGTTCAGCTCTAATTTTTATTATTTGTTTTCTTCTGGTGCCTGATGGGTTCTTTTGTTGCTCACTTTCTATTTGTTCAAGTTGTCGGGACAGTTCTCTGCTTTTGGCTCTTTCTTCTTTTAGTATGTGTGTATTTATCGATATAAATTGGCCTCTGAGCACTGCTTTTGCTGTGTCCCAGAGGTTTTGATAGGAAGTATTTTCATTCTCGTTGCATTCTATGAATTTCCTTATTCCCTCCTTGATGTCTTCTATAACCCAGTCTTTTTTCAGGAGGGTATTGTTCATTTTCCAAGTATTTGGTTTCTTTTCCGTAGTTTTTCTGTTATTGATTTCTAGTTTTATTGCCTTGTGATCTGAGAAGATGCTTTGTAATATTTCGATGTTTTGGACTCTGCAAAGGTTTGTTTTATGACCTAATATGTGGTCTATTCTAGAGAATGTTCCATGTGCGCTAGAAAAAAAAGTATATTTTGCAGCAGTTGGATGGAGAGTTCTGTATAAGTCAATGAGGTCAAGTTGGTTGATTGCTGTAATTAGATCTTCCGTGTCTCTATTGAGCTTCTTACTGGATGTCCTGTCCTTCTCCGAAAGTGGTGTGTTGAAGTCTCCTACTATAAATGTGGAGGGATCTATCTCACTTTTGAATTCTGTTAAAATTTGATTTATGTATCTTGCAGCCCTGTCATTGGGTGCATAAATATTTAATATGGTTATGTCTTCCTGATCAATTGTCCCTTTTATCATTATATAGTGTCCTTCTTTATCCTTTGTGGTGGATTTAAGTCTAAAGTCTATTTTGTCAGAAATTAATATTGCTACTCCTCTTCTTTTTTGCTTATTGTTTGCTTGATATATTTTCTTCCATCCTTTGAGTTTTAGTTTGTTTGTGTCTCTAAGTCTAAGGTGTGTCTCTTGTAGGCAGCATATAGATGGATCGTGTTTCTTTATCCAGTCCGTGACTCTCTGTCTCTTTATTGGTGCATTTAGTCCATTTACATTCAGCGTAATTATAGATAAATCAGGTTTTAGTGCTGTCATTTTGATGCCTTTTCATGTGTGCTGTTGGCCATTTCATTTTTCCACATACTTTTTTGTGCTGAGACGTTTTTCTTAGTAAATTGTGAGATCCTCATTTTCATAGTGTTTGACTTTATGTTAGTTGAGTCTTTACGTTTTTCTTGGCTTTTATCTTGAGTTATGGAGTTATTATACCTTTTTGTGGTTACCTTATTATTTATCCCTATTTTTCTAAGTAAAAGCCTAACTTGTACCGTTCTATATCACCTTGTATCACTCTCCATCTGGCAGTTCAATGCCTCCTGTATTTAGTCCCTCTTTTTGATTATTGTGATCTTTTACCTATTGACTTCCATGATTCCCTGTTATGTGTATTATTATTATTATTTTTTTTAATTAATCTTAATTAGTTTGTTTTTGTGCTTTCCCTTTTTGAGTTGATATCAGGACGTTCTGTTTTGTGACCTTGTATTGTGCTGGTATCTGATATTATTGGTTTTCTGACCAAACAATATCCTTTAGTATTTCTTGTAGCTTTGGTTTGGTTTTGCAAATTCTCTAAACTTGTGTTTATCTGTAAATATCTTAATTTCGCCTTCATATTTCAGAGAGAGTTATGCTGGATATATGATCCTTGGTTGGCAGTTTTTCTCCTTCAGTGCTCTGTATATGTCGTCCCATGGCCTTCTTGCCTGCATGGTTTCTGCTGAGTAGTCTGAACTTATTCTTATTGATTCTTCCTTGAAGGAAACCTTTCTTTTATCCCCGGCTGCTTTTAAAATTTTCTGTTTATCTTTGGTTTTGGCGAGTTTGATGATAATATGTCTTGGTGTTTTTCTTTTTGGATCAATCTTAAATGGGGTTCGATGAGCATCTTGGATAGATATCCTTTCGTCTTTCATGATGTCAGGGAAGTTTTGTGTCAGGAGTTCTTCAACTATTTTCTCTGTGTTTTCTGTCCCCCCTCCCTGTTCTGGGACTCCAATTACCCGCAGGTTATTCTTCTTGACAGAGTCCCACATGATTCTTAGGGTTTCTTCATTTTTTTTAATTCTTTTATCTGATTTTTTTTCAGCTATGTTGGTGTTGATTCCCTGGTCCTCCAGATCTCCCACCCTGCATTCTAATTGCTCAAGTCTGCTCCTCTGACTTCCTGTTGAGTTGTCTAATTCTGTAATTTTACTGTTAATCTTTTGGATTTCTGAATGCTGTCTCTCTATGGATTCTTGCAGCTTATTAAGTTTTCCATAATGTTCTTGAATAATCTTTTTGATCTCTTCAATTGCTTTATCAGTGTGTTCCTTGGCTTTTTCTGTAGATTGCCTTATTTCATTTCTGAGGTCATCCCTGATGTCTTGAAACATTCTGTAAATTAGTTTTTTATATTCTGCATCTGGCAATTCCAGGATTGTATCCTCATTTGGGAAAGATTTTGATTCTTTAGTTTGGGGAGTTGTAGAAACAATCATGGTCTGCTTCTTTATGTGGTTTGATATCGATTGCTGTCTCTGAGCCATCTCTAAGATATTGTAGTTTTTTATTTTATATTTGCTCATTGAGTCTTATCTTGTTTTGTTTTCTTTCAGGATATGTAGATGGGCTACTAGATTGCGCTGTCTTGGTTGTTGTAGCCCTTGTATCACTTATGACCTATTACCAGCTATTTTGGTCTGTTAGCAGGTATATAAGCCTAAGAGTCCATTCACTATTCTTGAGTAGAATCTGATTTTGGGTTATTAAGTGTGTGGTGCAGACTGTCACCTATCCACCTAGAGGAGTAGTGGTGATAGTTGTGTGCACCACATTCTAGTAGCAGCAGGGGTTCACACTCCGGGGGAGGGGGACAGGATGCTGACAGGTTTCCCCCAAGTGCCAGTGAGTTGGGTGTGTCTCTATTCCTAAAGCACTTTGGTGGGTGGGCTCTGCAGCTGTACCTTAGGCCCCCAATGCAAGTACCTCTACAGATTGGTAGGTGTCACCCTCCTTTGACCCCTAAGGCAGGAGTCTAGGTGGTCTGGGGGGAGCTTCAGCCCTCAGTTCCCTGTTGTGGGTCAGTGAGGGCTCTGGTGAATACGCAGAGATATCAGACCTGGAAACTCGTCTTTCCAGTAATCTGCTATAACAATTATGGTCAGATCCCTATCAGAATTGCCTTTGCATTATAATAGCCACCTTGTTCCCTGTAGGGATGAAAGCCCAAGACTGTGGATCACATATGTTTGGCTGGAGCTGGTACTGTATTTTTAGTCCAAATAGGGAAGGATTTTTGGTCCCTGGGTTTTTTGTAGCTTCTTCTCTCAGGCCAGGAGAATGGGTTAGGAAAAGATTAAAAAAAAGAAAAACCACAGCCCACTTCACTCTCTGGCTCAGGAAATTCCAATGTTAATGAAGTCACCTGGAAAGGGGAGGGGAGGGTTCAGATAAATAGGTGAGAGTAGGACCCCGGAATATCGACAAAGTTACTTATCTCGTTCAGCGATGACTGTTTTATCTGAGATTCCCGAGGGGTGTGTAGCCTGTGTGTACTGGCTGGGTCAAGATTTCCCCTGGGAGTCAGGCCCACATCCTGTGCTTCTGCTATCTCAGAAGCCGTGGTCAGTTCCTCCACTCCCGGTCCAAAGCCCAGCGCCAAGGTTCCCCAGCTGGAACGTCACACTCCAGGGTCCAAAACCAATCTCTGCCTCCTGGTGACTTTTCCTCCTGTCAGCCGCGTTGCTGCGCTGCCTGCGTGCAGTGTCTGGGCTTCCCCCCGAGGTCACTTCTGGGGGCTAGGGCTGCGTCCCATGTTTGTGCCGTCTCAGGACGCCGTGCTCAGCTCGCTTGTGCCCAGGCCAAAGCCCGGCGCCAAGGTTTCCTGACTGGGACGCTGGCTCCAGGCTCCGACAACAGTCGTTGCTTCCCTGTGGTTGTTCGTTCTCAGACTCTGTCACTCAGGTCAACTCTTTAGATCTGTGCTTGATGGTCAGGATTCGTAGATTGTCATGTATATGATTGATTCACTTGTTTTTCCAAGTCTTTGTTGCAAGCGGAACCTGAGGTAGCTTCTACCTAGTCAGCCATCTTGGTTCTGCCGCTAAACTCCCCAATTTATTTTTTTATTCCATTATTTATTTATATAAGTCTGAACTTATTGATAAATATCCACTTTATATTTTGGGTCATAACCCAATAAGCCCATTGTTCTCCTGTCAATTCTGACTTATGGTCACCCTATGCATGTGTTACAGAGTAGAGATGTGCTGCATTGGGTTTTCTTGGCTGTAATCTTTTGTAGAACCAGATCACCCGCTGTTTCTTCCATGATACCACTTTATTTTTTCCTCAAATTGTCCCAGCTTTGGCCATTGGGAGCTCTTTCATTTCCAGAGTTACTTGGGTTCTCATCTTTCCCCACCCACCACTTTCAGCGAGGTTGTATCAAACATTTGTCATACTGTTAGATTCTGGTGTTACATTCTTCACTCCCTCTTGGAATCCTAGAATTTGTTAAATAAGTTTAAAAATTTTTGCATACATTTCTTTGTGTTGTAACATTCTATAGGTTTTGACAAATTCATAAAGTCATGTATTCACCATTAGAGTATCATACAGAATAGTTTCACTGCCTTAAAGTATTTCCTGTGATTCAACTATTCAGCCCTCCTCCAACCCTGAAACTCTGGCAACCACGAAACTGTTTATAGTTTTCCCTTTCCCAGAAGTCATATAAAAGGAATTATACAATATGTAGCCTTTCAGGTTGGCTTCTTTTACTGAGCAATTTGCATGTAAGATTTAATCATATCTTAGTGTGATTTGATAACTCATTCCTTTTTATCATTGAATTGTATCCAATTGTGTGGGTATATCATAGTTTATTCATTCATGTATTGAAGGACATCTTGTTTTCTTCCAGTTTTGGGGAATTATAAACAAAGCTACTATAAAGACTGGAATAGGGATTTTGTGTTAACTTAAGTTTTAAATCAGTTGGGTAAATTCCTAGGACTGCTATTGCTGGATTATATAAGGCTATATTTTTATATATATATATATACTTAGCTTTGTAAGATCTTAAGTCAGTCTTGAATAGTCAGAGTTTTCTAAGAATTTTTTATTTTACTTTTTTTTTTAGTGATCCTCACAGTTCTGTTAGCCCCTCTCTGCCCCGGTTACTGTCCCCTGCCTCCCCATCATCAAGTTGAAACAGCTTTTATCCTCCTATAGTTTTTCCTAATTTTTGCCCCGGTTTCTATTTTTTCTTTATGATTTTGGGGAAGGAGCCAACAGCTTGTAAATGCTCATTATCTTTAGAAGATTCTTAGGAGAAGAGTCTGATTCATTCTGTTTTTACCTCTTGTCCTTCTTAGTCTCGCTAACACACACCCTATACCATCAGTTCATGTCTTTATTAGGCCTTGAAATCATCCCCATTAGAAATTCTGATTTTACATTTAGGAAAAATAAAACTAAAATTTATAAAGTCTATTTAGTTTTGGAAAGTTTGTACTGATGGACTATTTCTCTGTTTTCTTTCTTTTTTTATGCGTATAAAATGTTTTTTTTTTATTTGTGGTAAATGTATATGTAACAAAGAATTGCCATTTCAACATCTTTTTATGTATACGATTAAGTGACATTAATTACACTCATCATGTTGTTCAACCATCACCAATTTCAGTTTCCAAATTTTTCCATCCCCCCAACAGAAGCACAGTGTCTCCAAAGCAATGTGCCCCTCTCTCATAGGCATATAAATCTATAACTATTTCATCTCCTCAGTAAATTGAACCTTGCATGGAAACAGCTTCTTCTTTATCTCTAATAATGCCTTTGAAAATTTTTAAATATGCTTTTATTTATTTTGTTATTGTTCAGAATATACACAGCAAAACATATACCAATTCAACAGTTTCTACATATACCATTTAGTGACACTGATTACATTCTTCAAGTTTTGTAACCATTCTCACCCTCCTTTTCTGAATTGTTCCTCCCGCAACAACATAATTTCACTGCCCCCTTAAGATTCCTATCTAATCTTTCAAGTTACCACTGTCATTTTGATGCCATATAGAAAGTTCTTAAAAAATCTTCATCCTTAAGGTAGACATTTTGCTATTTAGCAAGCTAAAGAGTTGTTTGGTTTCAAGAAGACACCAGGGGATATTTTTGGTTTAAGTTTTAAAGTTTATCTCAGGGCAATAGTTTCAGGGGTTCCTCCAACCTTCATGGTTCCAGGAAGCCATTGGAGAGATACAAATCAAAACCTCAATGAGACACCATTTTATTCCCACTAGGATGTCTAAGGAGCCCTGGTGGTATAGTGGTTAAGAACTAGGATGCTAACCAAAAAGCTTGTCAGTTCAAATCCACCAGCTGGTCCTTGGAAACCCTATGGAGCAGTTCTACTCTGTCCTATAGGGTCGGTATGAGTTGGAATTGACTCGATAGCAATGTTTTAAGGATGGCTGGGATTAAACAGCAGGAATAACAAAAAACAGAAAATAACAAGTGTTGGTGAGGAGGTGGGAAGTTGGATCCCTTACCCATTGCTAGTGGGAATGCAAAATGGTATAGCCATTGTGGAGAACAACTTGGTGGTTCCTCCAGAAACTAAAAAAAAGAATGACCATAAAACCCAAAACCAAACCCATTGTCATGAAGTCAATTCCAACTCAATGACCCTATAGGACAGAGTAGAACTGCCCCATTGTGTTCCAAGAAGCAGCTGGTGGATCCAAACTGCTGAACTTTTGTTAGCAGCCATAGCTGTTAAGCACTGTGCCACCACCAGGGTTATGAGAACTACCATATGATCCAGCAGTTCCACTCCTAAGTGCATACCCAAAAGAAATGAAAAACAGAGGCTCAAAAAGAGACTTGTACAACAATGCTCATTGCCGCACTATTCACAATAGCCAAGAGGTGGAAACAGACTATTGGTCCATGAACAGATGAATGGATAAACAAAATGTGGTACATACATACAATGGAATACTACTCAGCCTGTAGGAGAAATGAAGTCTTGACTCATGCTACAATACGGGTGGAGCTGAAAGACGTTACGCTGAGTGAAATAAGTCAATCAAAAAAGGACAAATATTGTATGACCTCACTTATGTAAAAAGGTGAGAATGTGTTATTTATTTACTTTTAATAAGGATTTAGCTTGAAATTAATGTAAGCTGACACAAAAGGAATGTGATTTTTACACTAGGGATTTTGTTATTCTCCTAAACAACTAACCCCAGTAATAGTCAACTAAATTAGAGATCAGATTTTTGATAGAATGATACGTATCTATGAATACTAAGTTTTTTCAAACCAACATATTGGATTTTCTTGTATTTAGATTTTTATTTGTATTGAAACAGTATTCAGCAGAAGAGCATAGTGAGTCCAAATACTGAGGAATGGATACATTTTTTTTTCTATACTTTGTTTTAAATATTTGCTTATATTAACTCCCATTTTCTTCACATAGGAATGTCAAGATTAGCTCATCTTATTATTTCTTCACACCTGGTTCAAGTCAGTGTTTTCATTTCCTTTCCCCTAAAAACTTCAAAGACTGACTTAAAATAGAAATGGTAAAGAAGATTTGAAAGACACAGCAAAATAACTTTCTCAGCCATGAAACATAAATTGAACTAGATGTATCAGTTTGTATTATTTTGTTCAGTGGTACACAACACAAAGTGCAAAATATCAGATAAAATGTTGATTTAAGACTTGAACAACTTTTTAAAATTTGTGTACTTATCTGTCATTTTCATAAATACTGATTAACCGCAAAATTCTTAGAAAATTAGGGCGTGAAAGGAATAGAGCCAAGGGCTACCTGACTCTTAAAGATCATAAAGTCAAGCTATTTAGAGATGCAGATAGATAGATAGGTTGGTAGACACAAAGATAGATAGATTATAGACAGATAGGTAGATAGAGAGACAGGTATGTAGGTAGGTAGATAGAAAGATAGATACATAGAGAGATAGGTAGTGAGGTAGGTAGATAGGTAGGTAGGTAGGTAGATATATGATAGGTAGACAGACAGACAGATAGATAGATGATGGAGAGATGACAGATGATAGATAGAAAAACAGATGATAGATAGATAAATGATAGACAGACAGATGATAGACAGAAAGACAGGCAGACAGATAGATAAGACACGTGTATGTGTGTGTGGGTGAAGTGTTACAGCGTGCTGTATCTCATGTCTCGGGTCTTGGATGTTCAAACTCAGGGAAACGTGAATCAGCAGGCACAGCTCTTCATGTTGTGACAGCTGCTCATGTAGCTGACCTGTGAGCAACTCTGAATATTCCATCTTACTTCCACACCCTATATAGTGACTCTTCCTTGAGATGTTGGTGGCTTCAGACCTGCAGTGACATTAGCGTCTGCACTGCCATGAGCCTCTGGGAGGGGTGTTCTCAGATGGAAGAGTCTCCAAGGTGTAACCAAAACTGGTCTATCTGGTGCTACAGTCCCATTTGGGCATCTGATTCTCAATTTGTGTGGTAGAAATCAGACATTTCTCTAAGGACTTATGTTTTGGATGTGATGTGAGACTATGGGGAATAGAAAGTGACCTGTTGAGTACAGTTCTTTCTCTTTAACCTCTGAAGTACCTAGCATGTGTAATAATCTATATGAACAATTTGGTGATGACCCAGTTTACATATACCTGGCCTCGGGTACCAAAGTGATGGCTCTACCCCTGATGGTCATAGTCAGGTCATTGTCAGTGGTGATCTCGGCCAAAAGCCCTTCCTTCCTGGTAGGATGAATGACAGTCCTGGGAATCCAGGGACAGCCCTGCTTAAGCCAGGGACATGATGCTGGGTTGATTCAGGACTCCTGCATTCTCTAGAGCATAGCTGGTGAAAACTTCAGAGGTTCTGAGAATCTCCTCTTCCTTTTTTTCTTCTTCCTCCTTCTCCTTGTCTTCCTTCTTCTCCAATTATAAAGTCATATTCTTGAAAACTTCAGAGATTCTGAGAATCTCCTCTTCCTTTTTTTCTTCTTCCTCCTTCTCCTTGTCTTCCTTCTTCTCCAATTATAAAGTCATATTCTTGAAAACTTCCTGATCATTTGGCCCAGGCAAGGAAATTCTACCAAAATCACTTTAAATGTTTAATGCATAACATTCTGTCAGTCCCAATGATATTAGGAAGGGGTAAAAATAAATGAAAAGACTAATCACTAAATCCATTGACAATATATATCTTCAGTTAGCAACATGTGTTCAATTAGTAGATAAAATCTATGTATTAAGTGTGGGAGGATAATGTGGTAGGTTGAGGAGAATGGAGAGTTTAAGAAGATAGATCACAAATATGCAATCCAAAAACCACTGTCTTTTAAAGACCTAAAATCTATTTGGAAAGAGAATGAGAGAAAGTAGACATATAAAATCAGCCCAGATTCATTTCCCGCTCCACCCCCCACCTTGCAGATTATAGACCTTAGTGCTCTGATCCTCTCTCTTCTCCACAAATGTACTCTCACATGATGGTGGGAGTCAAGATAGTCTCTTATATTTCTTATTGGTTTTGTGCTATTTAAACCAGGTATTTTGTTCTTGAAAAAAGAAAATATACCACCATGTACCAGTTAGTGCTCAGCTACTAACCAAAAGGTCACTGGTTCAAACCCACCCATCACTCCTTGGGAGAAAGATGTGGCAGTCTGCTTCCATGAAGTTTTACAGCCTTGGAAACCCTCTGGGGCAGTACTCTGTTCTATTGGGTAGCCATGAGTTGGAATCAACTCCATGGCACTGGATTTGTTTTTTCCTTGTTTACTTGCAGTGTAGAGAAGTGCTAGGCAGTGACATAGGGACATCATGACACCCACCAACAAAGTGTCCCCACAGACTGCAGTAACATAATTCCAATGTTGTAACTTTATTCACCAGCCATGGCACAAAAAGTAAGGTTTCAGTGCCTGAAGATAGCTCACACTTAGGACTGAAGGGAGAAACTGCACAAGAGTGTATGAGGTAAGGCTCTGAAAGGCAAAAATAAAACCATTTTTCCAGGGTTAGAGGACATATTGGGGCACTGTTTCCCAAATTTTAGTTATTCCCATAGATACCTCCTATATTTACAGTAACTACACACCACGTATGAAATAGAAATTCCTCAACATTTTTACTTTAAATTCACTTTGTACAAACTTAATTTTTTTAATCTGATTCATCATAAACAAGATGAAATATTCAAATTATATAATTTTGTAGCACAGAATTAACAGAAGTATACACTTAATATTTACATTATTCTCTTCAGTGCCTAGACCATCTCCTGTGACACGAGGGGTCCTTCTACCTTGCTTGGGAGACCCTGGTAGAAAAAGGTGACTGCTTTTAGCAATTTTTCTTTGTAGGTAGATGAGACATTTTTGAAAGGCTTTTCATTAAGTACTTTAAAGCATCTTTGTGAGGTCACCCTTCATTGGTGGAACGGGGAGTCTGTACATCTGGAAAGGCATTAGCTGGTGTCTCATGTCCTGCCCTGGATGCAGAAGGAAGGGCCAGGAAGGAGGAAGATTCCAACTGGAGAAAAGGAAAGGATAAAAGCAGAGGGCACGGCTTCCTGGAATTCAGCTGCCAACACTGTGTGGGCACGAAACAGTGCACCCTAATGGCCCTTATATCTGTGTGTGTTCCCCATTAACTGCACACAGCACAGGACTGTGTCTGTTCTCTATTGTAGGGGTCATCAGAGGGAATCACACAGGTGTGGTTCAGTAATTAGTCTTTGAATGAATGCTTGTGACTTTTGTTCACTTCTATTTCCTTCAAGTGCTGACTAAGAGAACTTTTGTTTAAAAAGATAAAAGCATTCAAGTACATATTCTTGAAAACATCAAGGAGGAAAAGTACTGAGGAGACTGGATCCCACCCTGCAGTTTGTCCCGGGAGAGAAGCACCTCTAGGAAAGGTGCTTCTGTAGAAAAGGCAGCTTCATAGAGGCGGAGAATATGGTTCTAATCTGGGCTTCTATGGGAAGAAAGAAAGAAATAAAGAGAAGAGAATCCAAGCTTGAACAGAGTTAAGAGAAGGCCCAGTACAGCCATCCCCTTCCTCCTACCCCAAGAGGTAGGTATTATTCTCCTCTGTTCATAGACAAAGGTCCAAACTAAGAGAGGAGAGGTAGCCTACCCATGGTCACACAGCTTGTCAAATATGGACCTGGGACCAGACATCAGGTTCCATTTAGATCTCTCCTTCTTTCTAGAACACTGCCAGATTGTATGAGGAGAGTAGAGCTCCAAACTGGTTTACTTGACATGTACCCCACCGTGTTCAATATGGACAAATCCTAAAATTAAGTAAAATTTATAATGACATAATCATTAATGCTTAAAGAGGTGTAAATGAATGGTAATTAAATTTAATGGCTGAGTTTCTAATAAAAGGATTTAACCTTCATCTTGAATCTACCAATGATTTCTGTATCAAACAGTTTAAATAACTAATAAGTAAAAAATACATATAAAATTAATTGTGTGAATGGCACTGATTATTAGGTTGGATTTTCCAGTGTTTCTAAAGGGGTAGGATGACAGAAAATATGAACAACCTTCTTAGTTCTTATTGGGTAAAGTGATGCAGGAGAACCTAGTATACAATGTGAGGAGAGAGTTATGTTCAGAAAGCTTGCTTTCTGTTGTAGTTCCAGGAACTGAGCTGCTAGAGCATCTCAATTGTAATAGGTGATGCTGTGGTGCTAGTGGAGCCCATGAGGCCCAAAGTAGTACAGGTTTTATAAAGGCCTTTAAAAAAAAAAAGAAAGAAAGAAAGAAAACATTGCTGTTGAATGAATTCCAACTCATACCGACCCTATAAGAAAGAGTAGAATTGCCCCATAGGGTTTCCAAGGAGCACCTGGTGGTTTTGAAAGGACAAATTTCCGTTAGTAGCAGTAGCTTTTAACCCCTAAGCCACAAGGCTTTCCAAGGCCTTAGGAATCAGCTTTATGTCTTCTATTTGAAGACCCAAAGCAGGTGAAAATAAGACCCTGATGATCACCATTTTGCTGAAAGTTTGGAAGTATACTGGTGGGAGGCTATCGAGATGATCTGGGGCCTTACATTTTTCAGGGAGGAAAGGAAACTTAGATCAGCAAGCCATAGAATCAAGAGGAAATGCATTATAATGACGGTTTGGAGTAATGAGTGGAGTCCCTTGGTGGCACAAACGGTTAAATGCTTAGCTGAAAAGTTGGCAGCTTCAGTCAACCCAACAGTACCTTGGAAGACACGCTGGCTTATCTACTTCGGAAGGATCACAGCCATTGAAAACCCCATAGAGCACAGTTCTATTCTGACACATGGGGTCACCATGAGTTGGAACTCACTGGATAGCAACTGATACTGGGGTAATGAGAATGGTGTCACAAGGTTTCCAGGCTCCCAGGTAGTCAGGCTTTTTTCACTCCAGAATATATAACAAATTGAAAATCAGCTAAAGTGGAACAGGGAAGGCAGTTTTGTGATGCAGGGAAGGTGAAGGATAAGAAAGGGTTCGTGTCCTCAGTCAAGAAAAAGAGCCTTTGGGGACCAGTTAGAGAATTCCCTAAATTCTCTCACTGTTGTAAGTTACTGAAACTGTCCCTAAGGCAGGGCCTCTGAGTCATGGACACTTATTCCAGTGAGGAGACCTGGAAGCAGGATGCTTCCTGTTATTAGGGTCCCTGTCCAGCCAGTTAGGGTTGGAATTAATTTGGTTAGGAAATTCTTGGACCAGCCCAGTTTTAGGTAGCTCCACTTCCCCCTGAGAGGGGCAGCAATCCCTTATATAAAGAGGTCCTCTGCTGCAAGGCTAGCATCCTCCTGATACTTGATTCCCTATCTACATTGGAGAACCTGGTGAGTCTGATTTCTTGAGTTCTTCTGTTTATTGGTTGCTATCAAATATTTGAACTGAATCTGAAGACAGAAAATTGGGTGTGAAGAAAGTTAGCATTATGGGTTTATGCCATTAATTGATGAAAATTGTGAATTGGGGCATAATGATACAAGGATATACTGCTTTGACTTGGTTCTGGTAGACTGAAAAAGAAGTTAATAGAAAAGCTTTGGTTTGAAGAAGAGTACAAGGTAATATTTTTTTTTTTCCTTTCCATTTCTTTTTGAGTCCATTCTGCTGTGATTTCTAAAGTCATTGAATTCTCCCTGAACAGCTGCTTGCTCTTTCCCCATGTGTTGATGCCTTGTAAGAAATAATGCTAGGAATTCCTTATGAGGTTGCTCAGGATTTCAGAACTTGTGACTGGCTTTCTTGAAGATGTTATTTTCATGTAAACATCATTAGTTGCTGCTTTAGAAGAGAGAGAATTTTCCCAGAGCTAGTGAAGTAACAGGCTAGAGAGGAGAAGACAGACAGTGATAAAAAACAGAGTTAAGAGATAATAACATATATCAGAGACTGGAGAGGTGATATCCAGTGGAATCAAATAAGCTCTGGCTTCTCTGTCTGTAGAAGTTCCTTCTTGTGAACACTGTCATCTAATTTCTTTCAGATTTCCAGAGACTCCAGAAAGATGTCTTACCAACAGCAGCAGTGCAAGCAGCCCTGCCAACCACCTCCTGTGGTGTGCACACCTAAGTGCCCTGAGCCATGTCCACCTCCAAAGTGCCCAGAGCCATGCCCACCCCCAAAATGCCCACCTCAGCCATGTCAGCAGAAATGCCCTCCTACACAGATATACCAACCCTGCCAGCAGAAGTGTCCTCCTAAGAGCAAGTAACAGCTTCAGGACTCATCAGGATCATGAAAGGATAAGGACAATTGGCTCAGACTCCTTCCACAACTCCACCTTCATCTTCTCTTTGAAGCCAGTCATGGACACAGCTTCTCTATTCATTAGTCCATGATCTTCCTGTGATGATTCCCAGCAACTGAAGTTTTTTTTTTTTTTTTTTTTTTTTCCTGCACTGTTTTACTGCTACTCTCCAGGAGGTAACTGAGAAAGGGCAGTCCTCAGCTCTGCCAGGATCCCAGCACTTCAAAGGAAGAACAGTGGCACACTCCCCTGGTCCCATCAGATAATTCACTTGATGTCTTCTGTATCTGTAAACTGGGCAGGGATTTCTATCACTTGGTCAATTGTAATTTTCTTTTCACTTCCTGAATAAAGTACATGTTTTGAGATGGGATAAATATTTTATTTCTTTTTCAAGCCTACTCTTCTTAGCAATATTATGCCATAATTTTAGTTCCTTTCTATTCTTCTTTGATCCCAATAACCAGACCCTCACAATCACTGTTACCTGAATTTTCGATCACATCAAAGATTACTTTGATATTATTTTGAACCCATGTTATTTTTTTTAAATACTCTTTGATTTGGGGGACAAATTATTTAACCCTTCAGGATTTTACTTTCTCTACTGCAAAGTAGGGAAAATAATATTTAGATCACAAATCTGTCTTAGGTATAAAATTGAATAATGCCTGTAACTTTGTTGGCAGAAAACCTGACCCAGAATTAAACAAAGAAACAAGCAAAAAACCTCTTGCGGTTGAGATGATTCCAACTCATGGCAACGCCATATGTTACACAGTAGAATTGCTACACAGAGTTTTCTCGTCTGTAATCTTTATGGAAGCATATTACCAGAACTTTCTTCCATGGTACCGCTGAGTGGATTCAAACTAACAACATTTATGTGAATTGTTGTTGTTGTTAGGTGCCATTGAGTTGGTTCTGACTTGTAGGGACCCTATGTACAAACAGAACGACACACTGCCTGGTCCTGCACTATTTTCACAATCATTGCAATATTTGATGCCATTATCACAGCCACTATGTCAATCCATCGCATTGAGAGCCTTCCTCTTTTTTGCTGACCCTCTAATTTGCCAAGCATGATGTCCTTTGCCAGGGACTGGTCCCTCCGGAAAACATGCCAAAGTCTATGAAGTGAAGTCTCACCATCCTCACTTCTCAGTATAGTAGTTGAAGTCAAACCATTTATGCCATTCAGGGGCCTTGACCCAGAATTAGCATGCAATAAATGGTAGTTCATTAGCAGCAGCAGATCATAGTCATCACTGCATTTGCTCGAGAAAGAAAGAAGCTTGGACATGACTACTCTAGGAAACAACATTTTTAAACTTTATTATCCTTTCATATGCTGTTACCTTCTTTCTTTTCTAATTCACTTCACTTTTTTAAGTAACATGGTAGATAAACAGCCTTTTGGAATTAGTGGGAGTTTCTACATGAAATCAGAATATTTCTTAAACATGGATAGTCCAGAAGAAAGGGAAATCCCAAGGCTACAAAAGGTCTGTGTCTGCCTCATCTTCATGGGTATCATCTGCTCTTCTTACTCCATCAGCAGACAAAAATTCAAGGTCCTGTCATTTTTGTTCAACTCTGAAATTAATTTTTTGAGTGTTCTAACCCAGATTAAGAAAGTAATGGAGTTTATAATATTTATTTAGGTTTGAAAAGTTAGTGCTGCTGTGTAGCTTGATTTATAAGTGCTTATGTTACAAGGCCAGGGCGCCGACTGTGGAACAGGCCAGTGGTTGCTCATATGCAAGTTCAAGTTCAAGTTGCTCTAAACTGAATTTAGAGATCATTTCAAGAATAGATTTGACACATTGACCACTAATAACCAAAGACCAGATGAGTTGTGGAATGACATCAAGGATATCATACATAAAGAAAGCAAGAGGTCAATAAAAAGACAGGAAACAGAGAAAAGACCAAAATGGATGTCAGAAGAGACTCTGAAACTTGCTCTTGAACATCAAGTTGCTAAAGCAAAAGGAAGAATTGATGAAGTGAAAGAACTGAACAGATTTCAAAGGGCGGCTGGAGAAATCAAAATGAAATCCTATAATGACATGCACAAAGACTTGGGGATAGAAAACCAAAAGGGAAGAACACACTCGGCATTTCTCAAGGTGAAAGAACTGAAGAAAAAATTCAAGCCTCGAGTTGCAATAGTGAAGGATTCTATGGGGAAAATATTAAATGGTGCAAGAAGCATCAAAACAAGATGTAAGGAATACACGGAGTCATTATACCAAAAAGAATTGGTGGATGTTCAACCATTTGAGGAGGCAGCATATGATCAGGAAGCGATGGTACTGAAGGAAGAAGTAGAAGCTGCACTGAAGGCATTGGGGAAAAACAAGCTCCAGGAATTGATGGAATAAGAAATGAGATGTTTCAACAAATGGATGTAGTGCTGGAAGTGCTCACTTGTCTATGCCAAGAAATTTGGAAGACAGCTACCTGGCCAATCGACTTGAAGAGATCCATATTTATGCCTATTCCCAAGAAAGGTGACCCAACTGAATGTAGAAATTATCGAACAATATCATTTATATCACAAACAAGTAAAATTTTGCTGAAGATCATTCAAAAGCAGCTGCAGCAGTATATCAACAGGGAACTGCAAGAAATTCAGGCCAGATTCAGAAGAGGATGCTGAACCAGGGATATCATTGCTGAATGTAAGATGGATATTAGCTGAAAGCAGAGAATACCAGAAAGATGTTTACCTGTGTTTTATTGACTATGCAAAGGCATTTGACTGTGCGGATCATAACAAATTATGGATAACATTGGGAAGAATGGGAATTCAGGAACACTTAAGTGTGCTCATGAGGAACCTGTACATAGATCAAGAGACAGTTGTTCAGATAGAGCAAGGGGATCCTGAGTGTTTTTAAGTCAGGAAGGGTGTGAGTCAGGGTTGTATCCTTTCACCATACCTATTCAATCTGTATGCTGAGCAAATAATCTGAGAAGCTGCCCTTTATGAAGAAGAATGGGGGATCAGGATTGGGGGAAGACTCATTAACAACCCACATTATGCAGATGACACAGCCTTGCTTGATGAAAGTGAAGAGGACTTGAAGCACATAATGATGAAGATCAAAGGCCACAGCCTTCAGTATGGACTATGCCTCAACATAATGAAATTAAAAATCCTCACAACTGGACCATTAAGCAACATCATGATAAATGGAGAAAGATTGAAGTTGTCAAGGATTTTGTTTTCCTTGGATCCAAAATCAACACTCATGGAAACAGCAGTCAAGAAATCAAAAGACGCATTGCATTGGGCAAATGTTGTGCAAAAGGCCTCTTTAAAGTGTTGAAAAGCTAAGATCTCACCTTGAAGACTAATGTGCTCCTGACCCAAGCCATGCTATTTTCAATAGAATCATATGCATGTAAAAGCTGGACAATAAATAACAGAGACAGAAGAATTGATGGCTTTGAATTGTGGTCTTGGTGATGAATATCATCTGTACCATGGACTTCCAAAAAAATGAAGAAATCTGTTTTGGAAGAAGTACAACGATAATGCTTCTTAGAGGCAAAGATGGCAAAACTAGGACTTATATACTTGGACATGTTGTCAGGAGAGATCGGTCCCTGGAGAAGGACATCATGTTCGGTAAAGTACAGGGTTAACCAAAAAGAGGAAGACCCTCAAAGAGATGGATTGACACAGTGGCTGCAACAATGGGCTCAAACATAACAACGATTGTGGGCATGGCTGAAGACAGGGCAGTGTTTCACTCTGTTGTACATAGGATCACTGTGAGTCAGAATTGACTCGATGGTACCTAACAACAATAACAAAATTTTACAATTCAAGTAAGCTGCTGAAAGGAGGGATGTTCTTTAAATATACATATCCTTTCTTATGGTCCTACATGTCCACATGGGAATAATTAACTGAGAACAGACATATACATACAGACACGGGTACACATGTGCATGCACTTACACCATTATTTTTAAAAGAAATACATCTTCTCAATAAATCATACCATAGATACCTACATATATTTACAATTAAGAGGATCTTCCTCTTTGTATAAACTTAAAAGATAATTCCAAACCTGTTTCCAGGGTGGCCGTACTATTGGCCATTCCTACCCGTGATATGCATCCCTGGGTGGCTGAAATGGTAACATGTCTGCTAATTAAAAGTTTGGTGTTTTGCGTCCACCTAGAGGCACCTGGGACAAAAGACATGACCATCTACTTCCGAAAAATCAGCCACTGAAAACCCTGTGGAGCACAGTGCTGCTCTGATACACCTGGGGCAGCCATGAGGCAGGACCAACTCAATGACAACTGGTCTTTACCAGTAATATATGAATTCCAGCTATTTTATATCTTTACCAACATTTAGTATTCTCAGTATTTTAAGTTTTAGGCTTTCTAGTGGCTATCAAGTAGTATCTCATTGTGGTTTTAAATGGTATTTCCCTGATGACGAGTAATGATAAACACTTTTTCACTTACTTGTCTATTTTGCATGTCGGCTATTGAAATATTTTGCCCATTAGTTAGCCTTTCATGATTGATTTGTGAGAGCTCTATATATTATGGGTGCATACTGTTTGAACTATATAATATTTTCTACCAAATTGTAGATCGACTTTATTTTTTAACAATGTCTTTTGATGAACAATGACCTTCAATTTTAATAATCTGAATTTCATCTTTCTTTTTTTCATTGTTAGTAACCTTTGTTTCCTGTCAAAGAAATCTTTGTTTACCCAATGGTTAAAAAGTATTTCCCTATGTCTTTTTTATTCCAAAAACTTTATAATTGTATATTTAGTTTTCGGTCTATAATTCCTCAAGAATTGATGTTGGAGTATGAAGTGAGCTTGGGGTGCATGTTCATGAATATCCAGTTATTTTCTCCACCTTTGATTAAAAGACTATTCTTTTCCCGTTAAATAATATTAATGTCTTTTACAAAAATCAATTGATTGTGATGTGTCAGTTAATTTCTGGACTCCGTATCCATTCACTTGGTCTATTTGTCTGTCTTGATGTCAATATTACATAGTCTCTATTTTTTTTTTTTTTATTACCCTGGCTTTGCAGTAAATCTTGAAAATATGTAGCAAAATTCCTCCAAATTTCTTTTTTTTCCAAAATGTTTTGGTCCTTTCATTTCCATATCAATTTTAAAATTAACTTTACAAATGCTATGAAAAAGATTGTTGGTATTTGGATTAGGATTGTGTTGTAAATATTGTTCAATTTGGGAGAGAGTGCACATTTTAAAAATACTGTTTTCTGATACATGAAGATGTTATGTATCTTCACTTATTCAGGTCTTCTTGAATTTATCTCCTAAGTGTTTTGTAATTTTCTGTGTAAATATCTTGTCCACATTTTGTTGCATTTATTTTTTAAGCCTTTTAGGTTAATTCTATATTCTTCTACATGATATTAATTTAAGTTTTGTCTATGTGTTGCTGCTTAAATAAAAAAATACAACTGATTTTTGAATATTGACAGCATACTCTGAACTTACTAAATTTACTTATTAGGCCTAAGAGTTTTTTGTAGAATTTAAGCGATTTTCTCTGTATGCAATCATGTTGCCTGAGAATAAAAATCGTTTTACTTTCTGATTTCTATGTATTTTATTTCTTTTCGTTGCCATATTGCACTGGCTTGGACTTCTAGTAAATATTGAAGAGGAGTAGTGCTCTGATTTCTGCTTGATGTCTATCTCATTGTGCCATGAAGACTGGCGAGTTTGTTCAGGAGAAAAAACAGGTATTTGTGAATATAACCCAATGGGACTCATTTATTTCCAGAGTTATTTCACATTCAATTTCTATCTGCCTTTGGTCACTCTCCAGCGCCTTCAATTAGTTGTGTGTGCGTTTGTGTTTAAATATTTTATCCATAATTTTAATATCACTAGCAGGAGGATTATTAAAATATAAGCTTTTCTTTCATTACTGGATAATGAAACTCTAATCTTTGTATTTTCATTGGAATATTAATTTATTTATATTTGATGAAATTGCTAGTTTGATTCAATTTCAATTTATCACTATACCAATTGTCTTAGTCATTTAGGGCTGCTATAACAGAAATACCACAAGTGAACGGAATTAGCAAAGAGAAACTTATTTTCTCTCAGTCTACTAGGCTAGAAGTCCAAATTCAGGGTGTCAGCTCCGGGGGAAAGCTTTCTCTCTCAGTAAGCCTTGTCATTAATCTTTCCCCTGGACTGGGAGTTTTTCATAACAGGAAGTTGGTTTCAAAGGACACGCTCTACTCCTGGCACTGCGTTCTTGGTGGTATGAGCTTCCTACTCTCTGCTTGCTCCCCTAACCTTCGTATCTCTTAAGAGGGAAAAGGCTGTGCAGGCCGCACTCCAGGAAACTCCCTTTAGGTTGGATCAAAGATGTGACTTTAGTAAGGGTGTTACAATCCCATCCTAACAGTCTTTAACATAAAATTACAATCACAAAATGGAGAACAACAATGCAACACTGGGAATCATGGCCTAACCAAGTTGACACATATTTTGGGAGGACATAATTCAATTCACGACACTAATGCTCTCTAGTTGTACTCTGGTGGTACAGTGGTTAAGTACTATGGCTGCTAACCGAAGGTCGGCAGTTCAAATCCACCAGGCACTCTTTGGAAACCCTAGGGGGGCAGTTCTACCCTGTCCTAAAGGGTCGATATGAGTTGGAATTGATGGCGAGTTTTTTTGATTCTATATTTATACTTTTTTCTCTGACTTTTCCTTCTTTTGGTTTAATAAAGTACATTTACTTTATTTTCTTCTTTATTAGATTATTAAGGTTTTATATACTTTTTTTTCAGTGATTGCAGCATGTATCCTTGACTTATTAGTGTCTAAAATAAACTAACAGTTAAAAAAAAAATCCCCAGACAATGCAAGTTTACTGGTACCCTTTAATTTCATTTAAACCTTCTTGCCTTTTGCGTTCTTATTGCCAGATATTTCAGTTCTACATGCATATAAAAACCCACAAGTCATCATTATTTAGATTTACCCACATATTTATATATATTTCCTATGATTCTATGTCAGTTTGTCATACTGTGGGGGCTTGCCTGTTGCTGTGATACTGGGAGCTATGCCACTGGTATTCAGATACCAGCAGGGTCACCCATGGAGGACAGGTTTCAGCTGAGCTTCCAGACTAAGACAGACTGTGAAGAAGGCACAGCATTCTACTTCTGAAAAGAATTAGCCAGTGAAAACCTTATGTGTAGCAGCAGAACATTCTCTGATATAGTGCTGAAAGGTGAGCCCCCCAGGTTGGAAGCCACTCAAAAGATGACTGAGGAAGAGCTGCCTTCTCAAAGTAGAGTCAGCCTTAATGATGTCGCTGGAGCAAAGCTTTGGGACCTTCATTTGCTGATATAGCATGACTGAAAATGAGAAGAAACAGGTGCAAACATCCATTAATAACTGGAACCTGGAATGTATGAAGTATGAACCTAGGAAAATTGGAAATGGTCAAAAATGAAATGGAATGCATAAGCATCAATATCCTAGGCATTAGTGAGCTGAAATGGACTGGTATTGGCCATTTTGAATTGGATAAGCATGTAGTCTACTATGCCGGGAATGACAACTTGAAGAGGAATGATGTTGCACTCAACCTCAAAAAGAACATTGCAAGATCTATCCTGAAGTATGATGCTGTCAGTGATAGGATAATATCCATACACCTGCAAGGAAGATCAGTTAATACAACTATTATTCAGGTTTGTGCACCAACCACTAAGGCCTAAGATGAAGAACTTGAAGATTTTTATCAGTTCCTGCAGTCTGAAACTGATCAAACATGCAATCAGAATGCATTGATAATTACCGGTGATTGGAATGCAAAAGTTGAAAACAAAGAATAAGGATCAGTAGTTGGAAAATATGGCTTTGGTGATAGAGACAATGCTGGAGATCACGTGGTAAAATTGAGCAATTTTTAAAAAATTGTGTTCTTATCTCAATTTCGTGAATAATGATTAACAGCAAAATTCATAGAAAATTATCAAGTGGAAGTAGTAGAATTGAACCAAGGGCTAACTGACTCTTAAAGATCATAAAATCAAGCTCTTTAGACATGTAGATAGATATATAGGTCTATAGACAGATATGTAAATGGATAGATAGGTCGATAGATATGAGGATTAATAGAAAGATAGAGATAGATGATAGATAGGCAGACAGACAGACAGATAGATAGATGAAAGGTAGATTAAAGATAGATGGATAGCTGATAGATAGGTAGATTAAAGATAGATAGATGATAGGTAGATAGATAGATAGATGATAGATGGATGATAGGTAGGTAGGTAGGTACATAGATAGATACATAGATAAAGAGATTATAGATAGGATATATATATGTGTGTGTTTGTGTGTGTGTGTGTGAAGTGTTACATTGTGCTGTCTCATGTTTCAAGTCTTAGATGTTCAAACTTTGGGAAACATTGATCACCAGGCACTGCTCTTCATGTTGTGACAGCTGCTCATGTAGCTGATTTGTGAAGAATTCAGAAAATTCCATCTTACCTCCCCACCCTATAGTGACTCTTCCTTGAGATATTGGGGGCACCAGGCCTGCAGTGACTTTAGTGTCTGCACTGCCATGAACCTCATTGGGAGGGGTGTACTCAGACAGAGGAGTCTCCAGTGGGCAACCAAAACTGGTCTATCTGATACTGCAATCCCATTTGGGCAGCTGGTTCTCAATTTGTGAGGTAGAAAGCAGACATTTCTCTAAGGGCTTATGTTTTGGATGTGATGTGAGGCTATGGGGAATGGTAAGTGACCTGTTGAGTAAAGTCCCCTTCTTTGTCTTCCAAAGTACCTAGCAAGTGTAATAGTCTGTATGAACAATTTGGTGATGACCCAGATTACAGATACCTGGCCTCAGGTACCAAAGTGATGACTCTAGCCCTGATGGTCATGGTTAGGTCATGGTCAATGGTGATCTCGGCCAAAAGCTCTTCCTTCCTGATAGGAGGAATGACAGTCCTGGGAACCCAGGGGCAGTCCTGCTTAACTCAGGGACTTGATGCTGGGTTGATTCAGGGCTCTCGTACTCTGTAGAGCATAGCTGGTGACTACTTCAGAGGTTCTGAGCATCTCCTCTTCCTTTTCTTCTTCCTCCTCCTCCTCTTTTTCCTTCTCCAGTTATAAAACCACATTCTTGTAAAGCTTCCTGATCATTGGGCCCAGGTAAGGAAGCTCTACCAAAATCACTTTAAGTGTTTAATGCATAACATTCTGTCAGTCACAATGATTGCAGGAAGAGTTAAAAATAAATGAAAAGACTAATTACTAGATCCATTGACAATATATGTCTTCAGTTACCAACATGTGCCAAATTAGACAGATAAAATCTATATATTGAGTCTGGGAGGATAATGAGGAAGGTTGAGGGGACAGGGGGGTTTAAGAAGACAGACAATAAACATGCAAACAAAAAACGAACGTGTTTTAAAACCTAAAGCCTATTTGGAAAGAGAGTGTTGGAGAGCCAACATATAAAATCAGCCCAAATTCACTTCTCCCTCTCCCCCAGGTTACAGACATGTAGTGCTCTGATCCTCTCCCCAAATGTACTCTCACGTGATGGTGTGAGGCTGTAATATAAGATGGTATCTTATATTTTTATTGGTTTTGTGCAATTTGAACCTGGCATTTTGTTCTTGAAAAAAATTATTTCCTGAAAAAGGAATTTCAAGCTTATACCAGTATATACCAGTTAGCGCCCAGCTACTAAGCAAAAGGTCGGTGGTTCAAACCCACCAGTCGCTTCTTGGGGGAAAGATGTGGCAGTCTGCTTCCGTAAAGATTTACAGCCTTGGAAACCCTTTGGGGCAATTCTACTCTGTCTGAGCGGGTCACTATGAATTGTAATAGACAACATGGCAGTGGGTTTGTTTTTTTTTGGTTACCTGCAGTGTGGAGAAGAACTGGGATAGTGAGATAGGGACATCCTGACACCCATCAACAAAGCGTCCCCATATTCTACAGTAACATAAATCCAACTTTGTAACTTTATTCACCAGCCATGGCACAAAAAGTGAGGTTTCAGTGCCTGAGGATAGCTCAGGTTTAGGACTGAAGGGAGGAATTGCACAAGAATTTATGAGGTAAGGCTCTGAAAAGGCAAACATGAAATCATTTTTCCAGGGTTGGAGGACATATTGGGGCAGTGTTTCCCAAACTTTAGTTTTTCCCATAGATAGCTCCTATATTTATGGTAACTACATACCACAAGTGAAATAGAAATTAGTCAACATTTTTATTTAAATTCACTTTGTACAAACTTAAATTTAAAAAAAAAAAACTTGATTGGTGGTAGGCAAGATGAAATATTCAAAGTATAAAATTTTGTAGTACAGAATTAACATAAGTACACACTTAACGGAAACCCTGGTAGTATGGTGGTTAAATGCTACTGCTGCTAACCAGAATGTCAGTGGTTCGAATCCACCAGGTGATCCTCGGAAACCTTATGGGGCAGTTCTACTCTGTCCCATAAGGTCGCTATGAGTTGGAATCGACTCGACGGCAACGGGATTGGTTTTTTTGGGGAGTATACACTTTTTTTTTAATATTTACATTATTCTCTTCACTGCCTAGACCATCTCCTGCGACACAAGTGGTCCTCCTACCTTACTTGGGAGACTCGGTTAGAAAGAGGTGTGTGCTTTTAGCACATTTTCTTTATAGGTAGATGAAACATTTTCTAAAGGCTTTTCATTAAGTACTTTAATACATGTTTGTGATGTCACCCTTCATTTGTGGAAACGGAGTGTCTACACCTGGAAAAGCATTAGCTGGTATCTCATGTTCTGCCCTGGATACAAAAGGAAGGGCCAGGATGGAGGAAGGTTCCAGCTGAACCAGATGAAAGGATAAAAGCAGAGGGCACAGCTTCCTGGAGATCAGCTGTCAATGCTGCGGAGGCACGAGAACAGCGCACCCTAATGGCCTGTATATGTCTCTGTTCCCCATTAACTGTGAACAGCATAGGACAGCGTCTTGGTCTCTATTGTAAGGAACATCAGAAGAACTCACACAGGTGTGGTTCAGTAATTAGTTTTTGAATGGATGCTTGTAATTTTTGTTCACTTCTGTTTCCTTCAAGCGCTGATTAAGAGAGTTTTTGTCTATAGAATAAAAGAATTCAAATACATATTCTTGAGAACAGCAAGGAGGATAAGTACTGAGGAGTCTGGATCCCACCCAGCAGTTTTTCCCAGAAGAGAAGTACCTCTAGGAAAGGTGTTTCTGTAGAAAAGGCAGCTTCAAAGAGATGGAGAATATGGGTCTAATCTGGGGTTCTATGGGAAGAAAGAAAGAAAGAGGAGAAATTCAAGCTTGAACAGAGCTAATAGAAGGTCCAGTGCAACCATCTCCCACCTCCAATCCAAGAGGTGAGTATTATTCTCCTCTGTTTGTAGACAAAGATCCAAACCCAGAGAGGCGAGGTGAACTGCTCATGGTCACACAGCTTGTCAAATATAGAATTGGGACCAGACTTCAGGTACCATTTAGATCTCTCTTATTTTCTAGGACACTGCCAAACTGTATGAGGAAAGTAGAAGGGTAAACTGGTTTACCTGACATGTATTCCACTGTGTTCTCTATGGACAAATACTAAAATTAAGTAAAATTTATAATGACTATTATTAATGTTTAAGGACGTGTAAATGAATGGTAATTAATTTTAATGACTAAATTTTTAATAAATGGATTTAAACTTCATCTTGAATCTACCAACAGTTTCTGAATCAAACTGTTTAATTAACTAATTAATATAAAATACATATAAAATTAATTGTTTGAATGGCATTGTTTATTATGTTCGATTTTCCATTGATTCTCAAGTGTAGATGACAGAAAATATGTACAACCTTCTCTGTTCTTGTCGGATAAAGTTATGTAGGAGCAATTAGTATAGTGTGTGAGGAGGGAGTTAGGGTCAGAAAGTTACTTTGTGTTGTAATTCCAGGAACTGAGCTGCTTGAGTATCTCAATTGTAATAGGTGTTGCTGTGGTGCTAATGGAGCCCATGTGGCCCAAGGTGGTACAGGTTTTACAAAGGCCTTTAAAAAGAAAAAAAAAAAAATTGCTGTCGAGTCACTTCTGACTCATAGCAACCCTATAGGAAAGAGTAGAGCTGCCCCATAGCATTTTAAAGGAGTGCCTGGGCGATTCAATCCACCAAACTTTTGGTTAGTGGCTGTAGCTTTTAACCTCTACACTCCAGGGTTTCCAAGACCTTAGGAACCAGCCTTATATCTTCTTTTAAAGACCCAATGCAGGTGAAAATAGGACCCTAATGATCACCATTTTGCTGAATGTTTAGAAGCATACCAGTGGGAGGGATAGTGAGATGATTTGGGGCCTTACAGCAGTGCATTTTTGAGGGAGGAAAGGAAATTTAGATTAGCAAGCCATAGAATCAAGAGGAAATGCATTATAATGAGAGTTTGGAGTAATGAGAGGTGTCCCTTGGTGGCACAAGCAATGAAGTGCTCAGCTACTAAATGAAAAGTTGGCAGTTCAAGTCCACTCAAAAGTACTTTGGAAGACGGGCCTGGCTATCTACTTCTGAAAGATCACAGCCATTGAAAACCCTATAGGGCACAGTTCTACTCTGGAACAATGGGGTTGGCCTGAGTTGGAATTGACTTGATGGCAACTGATACTGGAGTAATGAGAAAGACGTCACAAGGTATTCAGGCTCCCAGGTAGTCAGGCTTTTTTCGCTCCAGGATGTATAAAAAATTGGCAACCAGCTAAAGTGGAACAGGGAAGGCAGTTTTATGATGCTGGGAAAGTGAAGGCTAGGAAAGGGTCTTTGTCTTCAGCCAAGAAAAAGAGCCTTTGGACACCAGTTAAAGAACTCCCTAAATTCTCCCACTGCTGTAAGTCACTGATACTGTCCCTAAGGCAGGGCCTCTGAGTCATGGACACTTATTCCAGTGAGGAGATCCGGAAGCAGGATGCTTCCTGTTATTAGGGTCCCTGTCCAGCCAGTTAGGGTTGGATTTTTATTCGGTTAGGAAATTCTCGGACCAGCCCAGTTTTAGGTAGCTCCACTTCCCCCTGGGTGGGGCAGCAATCCCTTTTATAAAGAGGTCCTCTGCTGCGAGACCAGCATCCTCCTGATACTTGATTCCTGGTCTACTTTGGAGAACCTGGTGAGTATGATTCCTTGAGTTCTTCTGTTTATTTGTTGCTCTCAAATATCTGAATTCAATCCAAAGACAGAAAATCTGGTGTGTCCAAAGGTAGGATCATTAGTTTGATGCCCTTAATTGATGATAACTGTGAATTGGGGCATAATGATACAATGATGTATTGCTTTGACTTGGTTCTGGTAGATAGTTTGATGTCTACATTGAAAAAGAAGTTAATAGGAAAGCTTTGGTTTGAAGAAGAAAAAAGGGAACTTATTTTCCTTTCTATTTCTTTAAGAAGTCTATTCTGTTGTGATTTCAAAAGTCATAGAATTCTCCCAAAATGGCTGCTTGCTATCTATCCAAGTATTGGTGCTTCGTAAGAAATAATGACAGGGATTACTTATAAGGGTGCTCAGGTTTTCAGAACTTGTGACTACCTTTCTTGAGGATGTTATTTTCATGTAAATGTCATTACTTGCTGCTTTAGAGAATTTTCCAGAGTTAAGAGTTAGTGAAGCAGATGGCTAGAGAGTAGAACCCAGAAAGTTATACAAAAGGAGTTAAGAGATGATAATATATCTCAGAGACTGGAGAGGTGATATCCAATGGAATCAAATAAGCTCTGGCTTCTCTGTCTGTAGAAGTTCCTTCTTGTGAACACTGTCATCTAATTTCTTTCAGATTTCCAGAGGCTCCAGAAAGATGTCTTACCAACAGCAGCAGTGCAAGCAGCCCTGCCAACCACCTCCTGTGGTGTGCCCACCTAAGTGCCCTGAACCATGTCCCCCTCCAAAGTGCCCAGAGCCATGCCCACCTCCAAAGTGCCCAGAGCCATGTCCACCCCCAAAATGCCCACCTCAGCCATGTCAGCAGAAATGCCCTCCTACACAGATATACCAACACTGCCAGCAGAAGTGTCCTCCTAAGGGCAAGTAACAGCTTCAGGATTCATCAGGAACATGAAAGGATAAGGACAATTGGCTCAGACTCCTTCCACAACTCAACCTTCATTTCTTTAAAGCCAACCATGGACACAACTTTTCTATCCATTAGTCCATGATCTGCCTGTGATGACTCCTAGCAAGTGAAGGTTTTTTTTTCCCCTACACTGTTGTATTGCTGCTCTGCAGGAGGTAACTGAGAAAGGGCAGTTCTCAGCTGTGCCAGGATCCCAGCGCTTCAAAGGAACAACAAGAGCACATTCCGCTGGTCTCGTCAGATGATTCTCTTGACGTTTTCTGTGTCTGTAACCTGGGGAGAGATTTCCACCACTTGGGCAATTGTAATTTTCCTTTCCCTTCCTGAATAAAGTACATGTTTTGAGTTGGGATAAATATCTTATTTCTTTTTCAAACCTGCTTTTGTCAGCAACATTATATCATAATTTTGGTTTATTTTTATTCTTCTTTGATCCCAATATCCAGACTCTCATAATCACTGCTACCCGAATTTTGTTTCACACCAAAGATTATTTCTGTATTATTTTGAACCCATATTATTTTCTTTAATTACTCTTTGATTAGGGGGACAAATTATTTAACCCCTCAGCATTTAGTTTTCTCTAGTGCAAAGTGGAAAAAATAATATTTAGATCACAAATCCATCTTAGGTATAAAATTGAATAATGCCTGTAACTTTGTTGGCAGAAAATCTGACCCAGAATTAAACAAACAAAAAAAACAAAGCTTGTTGCCATTGAGATGATTCCAACTCATGGCAAGGGCATGTGTTACATAGCAGAATTGCCCCATAGGGTTATCTTGGCTTTAATCTTTACAGAAGCAGATTACCAGAACTTTATTCCATGGTAGCATTGGGTAGGTTCAAATTGACAATCTTTAGGTGAATTGCTGTTGTTGTTAGGTACCACTGAGTTGGTTGTGACTCGTAGTAACCCTATGAACAAACACAACGAAACACTGCCTGGTCCTGCGCCATTATCACAATCATTGCAATATTTGATCCCATTATCACAGCCACTCTGTTAATCCATCTCATTGAGGGTCTTCCAGTTTTTCCGACCCTCTACTTTGCCAAGCGTGATGTCCTTTTCCAGGATCTGGTCCCTCCTGGTAACATGTCCAAAGTAAGTGAGGTGAAGTCTCACCATCCTTACTTCTTAGTATAGTAGTTGAAGTCAAACCATTTGTGCCACCCAGCTGCCTTGACCCAGAAAGAGCATGCAATAAATGGTAGTTCATTAGAAGCAGCAGATCATCATCATTACTGCATTTGCTCCAGCAAGAAAGAAGCTTAGACATGACTACTCTAGGAAATAAGATTTTTAAACTTAATACCCTGTTACTCTCTTTCTTTTCTAGTTCACTTTACTTTTTAAGTGACATTGTAGGCAAAAAGCTTTTTGGAATTAGTGGGGCATCCTACATGAAATCACAGTATTTCTTAAAACATGGATACTCTAGAAGAAAGGGAAATACCAAGGCCCCAGAAGGCCTGTGTCTGCCTCATCTTCATGGGTACCACCTGCTCTTCTTACTCCATCAGCAGACACAAACTCAGGGTCCTGTCATTTTTTGTTCACCTTCAAAATTAATTTTTTAAGTGTTCTGACCCCAGATTTGGAATGTAATGGGGTGTATAATATTTACCGAAATTTGAAAAGTTAGTGCTGCTAGGCAGTCTTCTTTATAAATGCTTATTTTACAAGACCAGGGGCCGACTGTACAACAGACCATCAATTGCTCATACGCGAGTTCAAGTTGAAACTGAAGAAAGTTCAAGTTGAAACTGAAGAAAATAGAACAAGTCCATGAGAGCCAAATTATGACCTTAATTATATTCCACTTGAAATTAGAGACCGTCTCAAGAATAGATTTGACACACTGAACACTAATAGTGGAAGACCAGACCAGTTGTGGAATTACATCAAGGATATCATACATGAACAAAGCAAAAGGTCATTAAAAAGACAGGAAAGAAAGAAAAGACCAAAATGGATGTCCAAAGAGACTCTGAAACTTGCTCTTGAACATCGAGTTGCTAAAGTAAAAAGGAAGAATTGATGAAGCAAAGAACTGAACAGAAGGTTTCAAAGGGTGGCTGGAGAAGTCAAAATGAAGTACTCTAATGACATGTGCAAAGAGCTGGAGAGAGAAAACCAAAAGGGAAGAATACACACGGCATTTCTCAAGCTGAAAGAATGAAAGAAAAAATTCAAGCCTCGAGTTGCAGTAGTTAAGGATTCTGTGGGAGAAAATGCTAAATGATGCAAGAAGCATCAAAAGAAGATGCAAGGAATACACAGAGTCGTTATGCCAAAAGGAATTGGTCAGTGTTCAACCATTTGAGGAGGTAGCATATGACCAGGAATTGAGAATACTAAAGGAAGAAATCCAAGCTGCACTGATATTGTTGCTGAATGTCAGATGCTGAAAGCAGAGAATACCGGAAAGTTGTTTACTTGTTTTCTATTGACTATGAGAAGGCATTTGATTGTGTGGATCATAACAAATTATGGGAAACATTGCAAGGAATGGGAATTCCAGAACTCTTCATTGTGCTCATGAGGAATGTGTACATAGATCAAGAGGCAGTTGTTCAAATAGAACAAGGGGGTACTGGGTGATTTAAAGTCAAGAGGGGTGTGTATCAGGACTGTGTCCTTTGACCATATCTATTCAATCTGTACACTGAGCAAATAATCTGAGAAGCTGGACTATATGAAGAACAGGGTGTCAGGATTGGTAGAAGACACATTAATAACTTGCTTTCTGCATATGATACAACCGTGCTTGCTGAAAGTGAAGAGGACTTGAATCACTTAATGATGAAGATCAAAGACCACAGCTTTCAGTAGGAATTACACCTCAACATAAAGAAAAGAAAAATTCTTAAAACTGGACCAACAAGCAACATCATGATAAATGGAGAAAAGATGGAAGTTGTTAAGGATTTCATTTTACTTGTTTCCAAAATCAACACCCATGGAAGCAGCAGTCAAGAAACCAAAAGTTGCATTGCATTGGGCAAATCTTCTGCAAAAGAATTCTTTAAAGTGTTGAAAAGCTGAGATGTCACTTTGAAGACTAAGGTGTACCTGACAGAAGCCATGATATTTTCAATTCCTCATATGCACCTCAAAGCTGGACAATGAATAAGGAAGACCATAGAATAATTGACTCCTTTGAATTGTGGTGTTAGTGAAGAAGATTGAATATTGTGGACTGCCAAAAGAATGAACAAATCGGTTTGGAAGGAGTACAACCAGAATGATCCTTAGAAGCAAGTATGGCGAGAGTGTGTCTTACATACTTTGGACGTGTTGTCAGGAGGGTTTAGTCCCTGGAGAAGGACATCATGCTTGGTAAAGTACAGGGTCAGCAGAAAAGAGGAAGACCCTCAAAGAGGTGGATTGACCGCGGCTGCAGCAATGGGCTCAAGCATTACAATGACTGCAGGGATGGTGCAGGACCTGGCAGTGTTTCATTCTGTTGTGCATGGGACCACTATTTATCAGAACTGACTTGACGGCTCCTAACAACAACAATAACACTATTTGCCCTGGGGTTTCAGCCAGCAGTCCAAAAACAAACAAACAAAAAAAATTGCATTGGGAAAATCTGCTGCAAAAGACCTCTGTAAAGTTTTAAAGAAAGCACTTTGATGACTAAGGTGCATCTGATGTGAGCCATGTCTTTTCAATCACCTCATATGCAAACAAGAGTTGGACAATGAAAAAGGAGGGCAGGCAAAGAATTGATGCATTTGAATTGTGTGGTTGGCAAAGAATATTGAATATACTGTGGAGCGCCAAAATGAACAAATCAGTCTTAGAAGAAATACAACCAGAATGTTACTTAGAAGTGAGAATGGACAGACTTTGACTCACTTACTTTGGACATGTCATCAGGAAGACCAGTCACTAGAAAAGGACATCATGCTTTGTACCAAGTAGAGGGCCAACGAAAACGAGGGAAACTCTCAATGAGATGGATTGACACAATTGCTACCACAGTGGATTCAAACATACCAATGATCGTGAAAATGGTACAAGACTGGGCACAGGTCAACTGACAACTATTTGACAGACTCTATTGTGCATCCTGCAGATATATTGGTAAGAAAAAGACAAGGTCTGGGCTCTGTCCTCTTGGAGCTTACATATGGTGATATGGTGAGGAGAGGAAAAAGAACGTGCATAAACCAGCCCTACAGGTGTTAGGCCTTACATGTTTGGCTCTTCTCTCTTCTTCTCAACCCACAGTCAGTCACAGTCAGTGTGAAATTAATATTTTAAGTTTTGTGTGGGATCTTAAAGTATTTTCTTACATTTTTTCTTTTGGTTTAGTGCATGTTGAACTTTGTCTTCATTCCTGGAATCTGGGGAAGTATAGGGCGTGGGACCTGAAGAAGCTGTCCTGAGATCTAGCAATAAAGATGTGCCTTTCTGTGCTTTCATCAACAAGCTAGAGTCCCTCAGTCAAACAGGGAACAGCCTCAGTAATTGAAGGGCCCAGAGGAAAAGCAACAGTGGTGAGTTTTGGGCCAGGATATTAGATAGGAAACCACAGTAAGCCTTATGTAGGAGGTGAGCCTCTGAGAAGAAAAGAATTGGTTATTTTGGAAGGACCTGAAGATATATCAGGGAGATGTTTCCCAGAGGTGCCTCAGAAGAAGGGCCTGATGATCTAATGACACCCCTCCCCCACCTCCAAAAAAATCAACCATTGAAAACGTTATGGAAAACAGTTCTACTCTGACAAAAAAAGGGTTGTCATGAGTTGGGGTTGACTTGAAGGCAATAGCCAGACTTTAATAATTTCCATACCACTATCATCATATTTGCACATTGCCCACATTATTGCATACTTAATATTTTCATTTAAATTACCTTCAAATCAATAGACTTAAAACTCAAAATAATTCTCAGTATTATTTTACATTAATGGACAAGTTTGGAATTCAACTTATGAGTTCTTCAAATGTAGATTAAAATAGACAATAACTAAAGGAAAATCTGTTTGTCATGTGAGATCATCTTTGGTAACATAAGTCACACCAATGAGGTCACTGGGAAGTGCTCCAACAGTGATTAGTGATTTCAAATGGAGTATTGCTATGGTAAGGAGATTCCTTCCTTTCAAAGAACTTTAATTCACTTCTTTAATCTCTCCTCATATGGTGATCCTTCCATGGAGGAGTAGAATTGAAAGGTAGAGAAATGTAAATTTCAAGTGAGCACTTGAGATGTGTTGGTTCCTATTTTTCTGCCTCATGGAATCTGCAGGCCTGTAGGAGTCAGGAGCAAATAGTGTACATGATAGAAGAGCTATGAGACCTTGCTTCCTGGTGAGAGCCCAGAGGTTGTGACTTAGAGACCTGAAATGCAGAAGGTCTTGAGTTTTGCTGGATTCCAAATAGCCCACAGTGGTGCAGGTTTTAAGACTCAAAACCAAGTTCAAAATATGTCTGTCCTTTATTGGGAGAAACACAGCACTGTGAAAGCAAGGCCTTGGTAATCACTGTTGGAGGCCCTTGGGGGCACAAATGGTTTGCTCTCAGCCACTAACATAAAGGTTGGCACTTTGAACCCATCAGTGGTGCTATGGAAGAAAAGCCTGGTGATCTGCTTGCATAGAAATTACAGTCAAGAAAACCCTAGGAAGCAGTTCTACTCTGTAACAACTGGGCTAACCATGAGGCAGAATCAATAGCAGCTGATTACTCCTTGTTAGGAGGTCTTCACATATCTCCAATTGTAAAAATGTTTCAGGAGAATATTTTCAAAGTCCCATTGACTTACTAAAGCAAACCAAACCAGACCTTTTGCCATGAAGTTGATTCTGACTCATAGCAACCCTACAGGACAGAGTAGAACTGTACCACAGGATTTCCAAGGACCCGCTGTTGGATTTGAACTACATATCTTTTGGGTAGCAGTGGAGCTCTTTACCACTATACTAAGGTAAGGGTAGACTGAGAAGAAATGCATTACCAGTGGGAATGGAGAGATGCATGGGTGGGGCCAGGTGTCCAGTTACATGGGCAAGGACAGTTAAAAAGAGCAGCCTGGATTATGATGCAGATAACCCCAGGGCAATGCAAAGGGTTCTAACCCTAATCATTTAAGCACCTCTTGGGTTGCCAATTAGAGAACTTCCCAATGCTCAAACTGGGACAAGGCCCAGAAAACTCCAGGTTGGGCAGGACACCAGCTAAGGCAAGCTTCTCATGGTGCCCTGGCACCAGGGAAGAGAATCTTGGGGTAGGAACCTTCCAGCCACTGTAGTGTAAGTCAGGTCATTTTTCCAGTTTCAGGTTAGTTGCAGTTAGGTTGCCACCTATTTGAAGCTACCCAGGCTTGGGGTGTCTTATATTCCTTTAGCTTTCTCTGCAAGACAGCCACCATCTCAGTTCCCCATTAGCTCTGAAGGAGTAGGAGCAGATGTCAAATTAGGCTTCAGAAAACCAAAAGTCTTTGATTCACTCTAGAGGTCCAGATTGTGTTGACTTGTGTA
Source organism: Elephas maximus indicus (assembly GCF_024166365.1). Lineage (NCBI taxonomy): Eukaryota > Metazoa > Chordata > Mammalia > Proboscidea > Elephantidae > Elephas > Elephas maximus. The sequence goes on along the minus strand of NC_064821.1, from coordinate 188,331,844 downwards.
ATGTTATTTGGTCGATGGAAGTAGTGGTGATAGGTTACTTTGTCTTTATTTTGTTTCTTTTTGTAAAATTGTATTAAAATTTACAGGACAAAATAAATTATTAATGGTAAAACTTTGAAAATAAAAAAGAGTGAGGAACAAAGGAATTTGCCTCCTTTTCACGATCATGTGAAGAGTTATCTAGAAATGTGATTCCAAAATCAAGTTGGGACAGTTCCTGTATCCAAGAAGACACAAAAAGCTGACTTGTCATCCTCTTGGGACACCTTCCGTCACATCAGTAGACCTTTCTCTTGTCTAAGCTTAGGGGAAACCCTTAAAGAAAAATAATTGCATTGCATTCAGAAGAAGAGGCAGCTGTCCAAACGATATGATGACTGGAGAGGAACACTGCTACGGCAGGGAAGCCCAGACTTATTTAATGAGCTGTGTAACCAACACTTATTTAAGGAGCTGTGTAATCATCTCTCAGATTTCCAAGTTCCTGCTTTGGTTACCTAACGCTCTTTTATGCCTACCTGGGTTCTGTACCTTTTCCCTGAGACAGGACAGTCCTGCAAGCCACCTTCTCTATTCCCACCCAAGTGTCCTGAACCACGTGTGATTCCAAGCGCCCACCTGTGCAGCACCAGCAGTAAGGTCCAGAAAGATCACATAACCGTTCCCAGAACAGAAGTGTAGTAAGGTGGGGAGGGCCAGGGCAGAGATTTGCCACCAGGTGAAAGTCCAAGGGGGGACTCCACATGAGGCCAGCTGGGGAATTGCCCTCCTGTCATCCACTGTCAATGAGGCAGAACACCAACTTAGAGATTGCCCCTGGGCCCTCGTCCTCCTCCCTATGCCTCTGCCCCAGAATCTTTCAGGACTATGAAAAGGAACAGATGTTTTATCACGGGCCCTGAGTTCTGCCATTGTCTCTGAATCCTGACATCATGTCTTCCTGTAGCCTCACGAACCTTTACCAATGCTCTGCCTAGAGCAGTATGTGACAGACAAGTGGCTTCTTTTCTAAAGTATAAGTTGTACCCCTCCTCCCTGACCAAGCACCACACTCCATTCCAAGCTTCCCAGAGCCTCAGGAGGAGGCACAAGGACAAACCCAAGTTTATTCTGTGTCCCCTGTCTCTGTGCTGGGTGGGAATATTCATCCCCTGGGCAATGCACCTTCCCTTCGGTGTCCCCAGTAAAGGGCATGCTTCATGGTTAAATGAAAACTCTCTCTCTCTTTCTTTTTCCTTCATTTTTCTAAGCCCATTTTTGGCATCTATAAAAAAAAAAAATTTTTTTTGTTTTTTTGTTTTTTTTTATAGCTGACGATGATTTTCTTGTGTTGGTGGTGGTGGTGGTGGTGGCAGTGATGTATGTGTGAGTTTTAATTTCTTTTCTCTGCTTCCCATTTGACCCCTAGTTTTCAGGCTTTTTAAAAAGTTCACTCTGACACAGTGGTGAACCACAGAATACTTCATTGTTTCAAATTCATCTTCTATTTCATGTATTCATGTGACTCTTGGGCAAGTTTCCTTCTTCCTGTGGACTTCAATGTTCATGGCTTCAAAGTGAGACCCATAATACATCACAGTCTTTTCCCATCAATTAAATGGGACAATGTGGAAACATTCTTAGCACAATAATTGCCTGGCAATTAATGAACAATAAATCTATATTCTCGTTGCTGTTATGACTAGTAGTAATGTTTTGCTCTGCATAAAAGTGGATAGGAAGGGCTAGTATAGAAAATAGCGAAGGTTCTCAAACTTGGTTACTCTTTTACATCTTGGTCGTACTACTTCCCTTCCAATCCAATTCAGTGTCCATCTGGTACTTTAAAGACCTATTGGGGGTTTAGTGTGGAATCTCACACAGAGTCCTAGCAGATCTGAAAACAAAGATGAGGATTGAATGGGGGTCTCTGGAAGACAATGTATCTGAATCACTCACTTTCCCCTCTAGGTGGACTTCAGTTCTACGGAAATGGAGTAACCATAATCTTTGCTGAAGACACACTGGATTGTTGGTCCATGGAGGGCTGACCTTAATTAATTATTTTTACTTTCTTCTTATTACATCAATAATTTAATTTTATGTTAATTATATTTAAAGTAATATTTTGAAGTCTTATATATCTATCAAGAACTAGAACAATTTGCAATAAGTTTTATCTACCTAAGTAGCAGCCTATTCAATTTTGCCTCTTTTGTCTTCCTGGAATTTTTGTTTATAATTTCATAGCTTTTCATTTTATTGTTTTTTATTTATGTGCAGTGTTTTCAAACTGTAGGAAAAAAAAGTGTTTTATTCCATGTAGCTTTCTAAGACATACTTGTTTCACTTATTAGTATATTATGAAAATCCATCCATATTGCTGCATGTAACCATAGTTCACCCATTTTCTGCACTATACGATGCCCGTCATGTGACTATACCACATTTTACTATCCATTCTTTGATTGACAGGATATAGTTGTTTCCGGCTTTTGCTGTTACGATCAGTGCTGCTATGAATATTCATGCATACATCTCCTGGTGCATATATGCAAATACTTCTACCCTATATATTCCTAGGAATAAAATTTTCTGTTACATGTGAGTATTAGGTTTGACTAGCTATTGCCATATTTATTTCCAAGTGGTTGTACTACTTTACTCTAATTTAGTAAACCAAAACGACCCCGCAAACGCACATTCTCCCCCACATACTGCATTACTTAACTTCTTATTTTTTACCAATCAAATAAATACACGATGGGATCTCTGTGTTTGAGCAGCACTTTGTATTAATGTGTTTGAGCATCGATTCTTATATACATCAGGCCTATCCATTTCTTTATCTTGAGAAAACTTCTCATGCCTTTTACCCATTTTTCTATTATACTTTTGATTTTTTCTTATTTATATGTAGAAGTTATATTATTAGGGGAAAAAAAAAAAAAAAACCTGCTCCTTGGCAGATTGGTAGGACTTGTATAAAATATATTTGGGCCCTCATGTTTTCTCCTGTTAGTAGATTTTAAACCACTGTTTCAATTTTTAAAAACAATATATAATGAAATCAAAGTTTCCATTGATTCTAAAGACAGATTTTTAATAATAAATTTATTTCAAAATTCTGGCCAAGGAAAACTAGAAAACCTGTGTAAGCTTCTAGAAGGAAAAGCATTGTGGAAAATCCTTGGAGTTCTAGATCCTCCTTCTTTCTCTACTCGTTTTTTAAAATGACCTTTTTGTTTTCAAATAGATTTACCAAAAAGTAGTCAAGGTAGCACAGAAGAGCTTCCATATATTTCAGAATCAGTTTGCCCGATTATTAACATCCTCCACAGTGTGTTACATTTCTTGCAATTAATAACCCAATATTGATATATTATTATTAAATCATGGAAACCCTGGTGGTGTAGTGGTTAAGAGCCACGGCCTCTAACCAAAAGGACAGCAGTTTGAACCCACCAGACGTTCCTTGGAAAGCCTATGGGGCAGTTCCACTCTGTCTTATAGGGTCACTATGAGTCCGAATCAACTCCACGGCAAAGGGTTTTTTTTTGGTTATTGTTAGTATTATTAAGTGCACTTCATACTTTATTCAGTTCTCCTTAGCTTTTACCTAATGTTCCTTTTGTATTTCTGGATTCCTTTCAGGATACCACCTTACATGTAGCCATCATGCCTCCTTCCAAAAAAACCAAACCAAGTCCATTGCCATTGAGTCAATTCTGTCTCATAGCGACCCTGTGAAAGGACAGAATAGAACTGCCCCATAGATTTTCCAAGCAGCACCTGGTGGATTCCAACTGCTGACCTTTTGGTTAGTAGCTGTAGCTTTTAACCACTGCGTCACCAGGGTTTCCTAAGGTGAAGTGCACATTATTAGGTTCATCACAATCTTCAGGCTCCTCTTAAGTCTCTCAAACTTCTCTTTTGTTTTGAGGACCTTGACAGTTTTGAAGACTACTGGGCAAGTGTTTTGTAAAATGTCCTCAATAAGGATTTATCTGATGTTTTTTCATGATTTGGCTGGGGTTATGAGTTTTGGGGAGGAAGACCACAGAGGTTAAATACCATTCTCATCACAGCTTATCAGGGTATATACTATCAACATGATTTATTGTCTTTGATGTTAACCTTGATTACCCGGCTTCGGTAGTGTGTGTCAGGTTTCTCCACTGTAAAGTTGCTCTTTTATCAACTTTTCCACACTGTACTCTTTGGATGGAAGTTCCCATGTGCAGTCCACACTTAAGGAGTGTGGGGTTATGTGCCACCTTTTTTGGAACTCTTCTGCAAGGGAGATTTATTTCTTCTCCCCAATTTATTTTTTATTCCATTATTTATATACGTATGGACTTATTGATAAATATCCACTTTATACTTTGGGTCATAACCCAATAAACCTATTGTTGTCCTGTCAATTCTGACTTATGGCCACCCTATGCATGTGCTACAGAGTAGAGTTGTGCTCCACTGGGTTTTCTTGGCTGTAATCTTTTGCAGAAGCAGATCACCCGCTGTTTCTTCCATGGTAGCACTTTATTTTTTCCTCAAATTGTTCCAGCTTTGGCCATTGGGAGCTCTTTCATTTCCAAAGTTACTTAGGTTCTCACCTTTCCCCACCCACCACTCAGCGAGGTTGTATCATACATTTGTGATACTGTTAGATTCTGGCATTACATTCTTCATTCCTTCTTGGAATCCTAGAGTTTTTTAAATAAGTTTAAAAAATTTTGCATACATTTCTTTGTGCTGTAACATTCTGTAGTTTTTGACAAGTTCATAATGTCATGTATTCACCATTACAGTATCATAGAGAAGAGTTTCACTGCCTTAAAGTATTTCCTGTGCTTTAACTATTCAGCCCTCCTCCAACCCTGAAACTCTGGCAACCACGAATCTGTTTATAGTTTTCCCTTTCCCAGAAGTCATATAAAAGGAATCATACAATATGTAGCCTTTCAGATTGGCTTCTTTTACTGAGGAATTTGCATTTAAGATTTAATCATTTCTTAGTGTGACTTGATAGCTCGTTCCTTTTTATCATTGAATAGTATCCAATTGTATGGGTATATCATAGTTTATTCATTCATCTCTTGAAGGACATCTTGTTTTCTTCCAGTTTTGGGGAATTATAAACAAAGCTACTACAAAGATTTGGATAGGGATTTTGTGTTAACTTAAGTTTTCATATCAGTTGGGTAAATTCCTGGGAGTGCTACTATTGGATTACATGATAAGACTATACTTAGATTTGTAAGATCTTAAGTGAGTCTTGAGAAGTCAGAGTTTTCTAAGAATTTTTTGTTTAACTTTTATTTATTTTTTTTTTTTACTGATGCTCTGAGTTCTGTTAGTCCTCTCTGCTCAGGTTATAGTCACCTGCCCCCCCCCATCATAAAGTCGAAACAGCTTTTATCCTCCTATAGTTTTTCCTAATTTTTGGCCCAGTTTCTATGTTTTCCTTTATGATTTTGGGGAAGGAGCCAACAGCTTGTAAATGCTCATTATCTTTGGAAGACTCTTAGGAGAAGAGTCTGATTCATTCTGTTTTTACCTCCTGTTCTTAATCTCGCTAACACACAGCATATACCATCAGTTCACATCTTTATTAGGCCTTGAAATCATCCCCAGTAGATATTCTGATTTTACATTTAGGAAAAATAAAACTAAAATTTTTAAATTCTATTTAGTTTTGGAAAGTTAGTACTGAGGGACTATTTCCCTGTTTTCTTTTCTTATGGGTGTATAATTTTTTTTTATTTGGGGTAAATACATATGTAACAAAGAATTGCCATTTCAGCATCTTTTTATGTATACAATTAAGTGACATTAATTACATTCATCATGTTGTTCAACCATCACCGGTATCAGTTTCCAAAGTTTTCCATCTCCCCTAACAGAAGCACAATGTCTCCTGAGCAATATGCCCCCCCATGGGTATATAAACCGATAACTATTACAACTCCTCAGTAAATTGAACCTTTTATCATCATGAAGGAGCTCCTTCATTATCTCTAATAATGCCTTTAAAATTTTTGTAATATATTATTATTTATTTTGCTATTGTTGAGAATATACACAGCAAAACATCCACCAATTCAACGGTTTCTACCTGTGCCATTTAGTGACACTGATTACATTCTTCAAGTTTTGTAACCATTCTCACCCCCGTCTTCTGAGTTGTTCCTCCCCCAACCACATAATTTCACTGCCCCCTTAAGATCCCTATCTAATCTTTCGAGTTACTGCTGTCGTTTTGATGCCATATAGATAGTTCTTAAAAAAGCATAGTGCTTAAGGTAGACATTTTTACTATTTAGTAAGCTAAAGTGTTGTTTGGTTTCAAGAAGACACCAAGGGATATTTTTCGTTTAAGTTTTAAAGCTTATCTCAGGGCAATAATTTCAAGGGTTCATCCAACCTTCTTGGCTCCAGGAAGCCATCAGAGAGATACAAATCAAAATCACAATGAGACATCTTTTTATTCCCACTAGGATGTCTAAGGAGCCCTGGTGGTGTAGTGGTTAAGAACTAGGCTGCTAATCAAAAAGCTTTTCAGTTCAAATCCACCAGCTTTTTCTTGGAAACCCTATGGAGCAGTTCTATTCTGTCCTATAGGGTCAGTATAAGTTGGAATCGACTCGATAGCAACTTTTTTTTTTTTTTTAAGGATGGCTGGGATTAAACAGCCGGAATAACAAAAAACAGAAAATAACAAGTGTTGGTGAGGAGGTGGGAAGTTGGATCCATTAGCCATTGCTAGTGGGAATGCAAAATGGTATAGCCGTTGTGGAAAACAAGTTGGTGGTTCCTCCAGAAACTAAAAAATAGAATGACCATAAAACCCAAAACCAAACCCATTGTCGTAAAGTCAATTCCAACTCAGCCACCCTATAGGACAGAGTAGAACTGCCCCATTGGGTTTCCAAGAAGTAGTTGGTGGACCCAAACTCCTAAACTTTTCTTAGCAGCTGTAGCTGTTAAGCACTGTGCCACCAGGGTTATGAGAACTACCATATGATCCAGCAGTTCCACTCCTAAGTGTATACCCAAAAGAAATGAAAGCAGAGACTCAAAGAGAGACCTGTACGACAATGCTCATTGCAGCACTATTCACCATAGCCAAGAGGTGGAAACAGACTACTGGAGCATGAACAGATGAATGGATGAACAAAATGTGGTACATACATACAATAGAATACTACTCAGCCTGTAGGAGAAATGAAGTCTTGATACCCGCTACAATATGGGTGGAGCTGAAAGACGTTATGCTGAGTGAAATAAATCAATCACAAAAGGACAAATATTGTATGACCCCACTTATATAAATAGACAAGAATGGGTTATTTATTCATTTTTTTGGTACAGATTTAGCTTGAAATTAATGTAAGCTGACACCAAAAGGAATGTGATATTTACGCTAGGCATTTTGTTACTCTCCTGAACAACTAATGGCAGTAATAGTCAACTAAATTAGAGATCAGATTTTTTGATAGAATAATAAGCACTATGAACACTAAGTTTTTTCAAACCAACATATTGGATTTTATTGCATTTAGATTTTTATTTGTACTTGAACAGTATTCAGAGAAGAGCGTAGGGAGCCCAAATACTGAAGAGTGGATACATTATTTTTTCTATATTTTCTTTTAAATATTTGCTTATATTAACTCCCATTTTCTTCGCATAGGAATGTCAAGATTAGCTCATCTTATTATTTCTTCACACCTGGTTCAAGTCAGTGTTTTCATTTCCTTTCCCCTAAAAACTTCAAAGACTGACTTAAAATAGACATGACAAAGAAGATTTTAAAGATTCAGCAAATAAGTTTCTCAACCATGAAACATAAATTGAACTAGATATATCACCTCCTACTATTTTGTTCAGTGGCACACAACACAAAGTGCAAAATATCAGGTAAAAATGTTGAATTAAGACTTGAAGAATTTTTTAAAATTTGTGTTCTTATCTGTCATTTTCATAAATACTGATTAACAGCAAAATTCTTAGAATATTAGGGCATGGAAGGAATAAAATTGAGACAAGGGCTACCTGACTCTTAAAGATCATAAAGTCAAGCTCTTTAGATATGTAGATAGATAGATAGGTTGGTAGACATATAGATAGATAGATGATAGATAGACAGGTAGGTAGATAGGTAGAAAGATATATAGCTAGATAGGTAGGTAGGTGGGTAGATATATGATAGATAGACAGTTAGATGATAGATAGATAGACAAAGAGAGAAAGAGATAGATGATAGATAGGTGATAGACAGACAGACAGAGAGATAGGTAGATACATAGACAGAACACACATGCCTATGTGTGTGTGGGTGAAGTGTTACAGTGTGCTGTATATCATGTCTCAGGTCTTGGATGTTCAGACTCAGGGAAACGTGGATCACCAGGCACTGCTCTTTATGTTGTGACAGCTGCTCATGTATCTGACCTTCAAGGAACTCTGAATATTCAACTTTACTTCCACACCCTATATAGTGACTCTTGCTTGAGATGTTGGTGGCTCCAGAACTGCAGTGACATTAGTGTCTGTACTGCCATGAGCCTCTTTGGGAGGGGTGTTCTCAGATGGAGGAGTCTCCAAGGTGCAACCAAAGCTGGTCTACCTGGTGCTGCAATCCCATTTGGGCATCTGATTCTCAATTTGTGTGGTAGAAATCAGACATTTCTCTAAGGACTTATGTTTTGGATGTGATGTGAGGCTATGGGGAATAGTAAGTGACCAGCTGAGTAAAGTCCTCTCTCTTTTTTACCTCTGAAGTACCTAGCATGTGTAAGAGTCTATATGAACAATTTGGTGACGACCCAGATTACAGATACCTGGCCTCAGGTACCAAAGTGATGGCTCTACCCCTGATGGTCATAGTCAGGTCATGGTCAGTGGTGCTCTTGGCCAAAAGCCCTTCCTTCCTGATAGGATGAATGACAGTCCTGGGAATCCAGAGACAGCCCTGCTTAAGCCAGGGACATGATGCTGGGCTGATTCAGGACTCCTGTATTCCCTAGAGAATAGCTGGTGACTAAATCAGAGGTTCAGGTTATCTCCTCTTCCTCCTTCTCCTCGACTTCCTTCTTCTCAAATTATACAGTCATATTCTAGAAAACTTCCTGATCATTTGGTCCAGGCAAGGAAACTCTACCAAAATCACTGTAAATGTTTAATGCATAACATTCTGTCAGTCCCAACGATATTAGGAAGGGGTAAAAATAAATGAAAAGACTAATCACTCAATCCATTGACAATATACATCTTGAGTTAGCCACATGTGCCAAATTAGTGGATAAAATCTATATATTAAGTGTGGGGGGATAATGTGGTAGGTTGAGGAGCCTGGAGGGTTTAAGAAGATAGACCACAAACATGCAAACCAAAAACCACTGTCTTTTAAAGACCTAAAACCTAATTGGAAAGGGAATGAGAGAAAGCAGACATATAAAATCAGCCCAAATTTACTTTCTGCTCCACCCCCCACCTCGCAGATTATGGACCTTTAATGCTCTGATCCTCTCTCTTCTCCACAAATGTACTCTCACATGATGGTGGGAGTCAAGATAGTATCTTATATTTCTCACTGGTTTTGTGCTATTTAAACTTGGCATTTTGTTCTTGAAAAAAAATAATAATTTATTTCCTGAAAAAGGAATTTCAAGCATACACCACCATATAGCAGTTAGTGCTCAGCTACTAACCAAAAGGTCAGTGGTTCAAACCCACCAGTCACTTCTTGGGAGAAAGATGTGGCAGTCTGCTTTCATAAAGGTTTATAGCCTTGGAAACCCTCTGGGGCAGTTCTACTCTGTCCTACTGGGTCACCATGAGTTGGAATTGACTCCATGACAGTGGGTTTAGTTTTTTTTGGTTACCTGCACTGTAGAGAAGTGCTGAGACAGTGAGATAGGGACATCATGACATCCACCAACAAAGTGTCCCCATAGTCTACAGTAACATAATCCCAAAGCTGTAACTTTCTTCACCAGCCATGGCACAAAAAGTAAGGTTTCAGTGCCTGAGGATAGCTCACGCTTAGGGCTGAAGGGAGACACTGCAGAAGAGTTTAGGAGGTGAGGCTCTGAAAAGGCAAAAATGAAACCATTTTTCCAGAGTTAGAGGACATATTGGGGCATTGTTTCCCAAATTTTAGTTATACCCATAGATACCTTCTATATTTACAGTAACTACACACAACGTATGAAATAGAAATTACTCAACATTTTTACTTTAAATTGGCTTTATACAAACTGAAATCTTTTTAAAAATTTCATTGGTCATAAACAAGACGAATTATTCAGATTATATAATTTTGTAGCACAAAACTAACATAAGTATACACTGAATATTTACATTATTCTGTTCAGCACCTAGACCATCTCCTGTGACACGAGTGGTCCTCCTACCTTGCTTGGGCGACCATGGTATAAACAGATGACTGCTTTTAGCAATTTTTCTTTGTAGGTAGATGAAACATTTTTGAAAGGCTTTTTCATTAAGTACTTTAATGCATCTTTGTGAGGTCACCCTTCATTTGTGGAAGAGGGAGTGTGTACATCTGGAAAGGCATTAGCTGGTGTCTCATGTTCTGCCCTGGATACAGAAGGAAGGGCCAGGAAGGAGGAAGGTTCCAAATGGAGAAGATGAAAGGATAAAAGCAGAGGGCACAGGTTCCTGGAGTTCAGCTGCCAACGCTGTGTGAGCACGAGAACAGTGCACCCTAATGGCCCGTATATCTGTGTGTGTTCCCCACTAACTGTGCACAGCACAGGACTGTGTCTTGTTCTCTATTGTAGGGATCATCAGATGGAATCACACAGGTGTGGTTTAGTAATTAGTTTTTGAATGAATGCTTGCGATTTTTGTTCACTTCTGTTTCCTTCAAGTGCTGATCAAAAGAACTTTTGTTTAAAAAGATAAAAGCGTTCAAGTATATATTCTTGAGAACAGCAAGGAGGAAAAGGACTGAGGAGAATGGATCCCACCCTGCAGTTTACCTCTGGAGAGAAGCACATCCAGGAAAGATGCTTCTGTAGAAAAGGCAGCTCAAGGAGATGGCGAATATGAGTCTAATCTGGGGTTCTATGGGAAGAAAGGAAGAACAGAAAGAAGGAAAACCCAAGCTCAAACAGAGTTAAGAAAAGGCCCAGTACAGCCATCCCCCACCTCCTACCCCAAGAAGTAGGTATTATTCTCCTCTGTTTGTTCATAGACAAAGGTCCAAACCCAGAGAGGAGAGGTGACCTACCCATGGTCAAACAGCTTGTCAAATATAGAATTGGGAACAGACATCAGGATCCATTTAAATCTCTCTTTCCTTCTATAACATTGCCAAATCGTATGAGGAATGTAGAGCTGCAAACTGCTTTACTTGACATGTACTCCACTGTGCTCAATACGGACAAATGCTACAATTAAGTAAAATTCGTAATGACATAATTATTAATATTTAAGGAGTTGTAAATGAATAGTAATTAATTTTAATGACTGACTTTCTAATAAATAGATTTCAATTTCATCTTGAAACTACCAATAGTTTCTGTACCAAACAGTTTAAATAACTAATAAATAAAAAATACAAATAAAATCAATTCTTTGAACAGCATTGATCATTAGGTTGGTTTTCCCAGTGATCCTCAAGGGGTAGGATGACAGAGAATATGAACAACCTTCTTAGTTTTTATTGGGTACAGTTATGTAGGGGCACCTGGTATACCATGTGGGGAGGGAGTTAGCTCAGAAGCTTGCTTTCTGTTGTAGTTCCAGGAACTGAGCTGCTAGAGTATCTCAATTGTAATAGGTGATGTTGTGATGCTTGTTGAGACCATGGGGCCCAAATTGGTACAGGTTTTATAAAGGCCTTTAAAAAAAAAAAACAGAAAACCCATTACTATCGAGTGAATTCCGACTCATACCGACCCTATAGGAAAGAGTAGAACTGGCCCAGGCGGCTTCAAAGGAGCTCCTGGTGGATTCAAAATGACAAATTCTGGTTAGTAGGTGTCCTTTTAACCCCTACACCACCAGGGTTTCCAAGGCTTTAGGAATCAGCTTTATATCTTGTATTTGAAGACACAAAGCAGAAGAAAATAGGACCCTATTTGTCACCATTTTGCTGAATGTTTAGAAGTACACTGGTGGGACGGCTAATGAGACGATCTGGGACCTTACATCAGTCCATTTTTGAGGAAGGAAAGGAAACTTAGATCAGCAAGCCATGGAATCAAGAGGAAATGCATTATAATGAGGCTTTGGTGTAATGAGTGGAGTCCCTTGGTGGCACAAAGGGTTAAATGCTTAGCAACAAACCGAAAACTTGGCAGCTTAAGTCCACCCAAAGTACCTTGAGAGACATGCCTGGCTATCTCCTTCTGAAAGATTGCAGCCATTGAAAACCCTGCAGGACAGTTCTACTCTGAAACACATGGGGTCGCGGTGAGCTGGAATTGACTTGATGGCAACTGATACTGGAGTAATGAGAAAGGTGTCATGAGGTATCCAGGCTCCAAGGTAGTCAGGCTTTTTTCACTCCAGCATGTGTAACAAATTGACAAACAGCTAAAGTAGAACAGGGAAGGCACTTTTGTGATGCAGGGAAGGTGAAGGATAAGAAAGGGTCTTGTCCGCAGTCAAGAAAAAAAGCCTTTGGACACCAGTTAGAGAATTCCCTAAATTCTCCCACTGCTGTAAGTTACTGAAACTGTAGGGCCTAAGGCAGGGCCTCTGAGTCATGGACACTTAGCGCAGTGAGGAGATCTGGAAGCATGATGCTTCCTGTTATCAGAGTCCCTGTCCAGCCAGTTAGGGATGAATTTCTTGGACCGGTCCATTTTTAGGAAGCTCCACTTGCCCCTGGGTGGGGTAGCAATGCTTTATATAAAAAAGTCTTCTGCTGCAAGGCTAGCATCCTCCTGATACTTGACTCCCGATCTGCTTTGGAGAACCTGGTGAGTCTGATTCCTTGAGTTCTTGTGTATATTTGTTGCTCTCAAATATTTGAATTCAATGTGAAGACAAAATTTGGTGTGTTGAAAGTTAGGATCATGGGTTTGATGCCATTAATTGATGAAAAGTGTGGATTGGGGCATAATGATACAAGGATATAACGCTTTAACTTGGCTCTGGTAGATTGAAAAAGAAGTTAATAGGAAAGCTTTGCTTTGAAGTAGAGAACTAGGTAATTTTTTTTTCCTTTCCATTTTTTTTTGAGTCCATTCTGCTGTGATTTCAAAGGTCGTTGAATTCTCCCTGAACAGCTGCTTGCTCTCTACTCAAGTACTGCTGCCTCGCAAGAAATAATGACAGAAATTGCTTGTGAGGTTGCTTAAGATTTCAGGAATTGTGACTGCCTTTCTTGAAGATGTTATTTTCATGTCAACATCATTACTTGCTGCTTTAGAACAGAAAGTATTTCCCAGAAACAGTGAAGCAACTGGCTAGAGAGGAGAAGGCAGAAAGTTATACAAGGGGAATTAAGAGATGAAAGTGTATCTTGGAGACTGGAGAGGTGATATCCAATGGAATCAAATAAGTTTTGGCTTTTCTGACCGTAGAAGTTCCTTCTTGTGAACACTGTCATCTAATTTCTTTCAGATTTCCAGAGACTCCAGAAAGATGTCTTACCAGCAGCAGCAGTGCAAGCAGCCCTGCCAACCACCTCCTGTGGTGTGCACACCTAAGTGCCCTGAGCCATGTCCACCTCCAAAGTGCCCAGAGCCATGTCCACCCCCAAAGTGCCCACTGCAACCATACCAGCAGAAATGCCCTCCTACACAGATATACCCACCCTGCCAGCAGAAGTGCCCACCTAAGAGCAAGTGACACCATCAGGATCCATCAGGATCATGCGAGGAAAAGAACAATTGTCTCAGACTCCTTCCACAACTCCACCTTCACCTTCTTTTCAAAACCAGTCATGGACACAGATTTTTTATCCATTTGCCCAGGATCTGCCCATAATGATTCCTAGCTACTGAAGGTTTTTTCTTTTTTTTTTCTTTTTCCCTGCAGTGTTATACTGCTACTCTCCAGGAGGTAACTGAGAAAGGGCAGTCCTCAGCTATGCCAGGATCCCAGCGCCTGAAAGGAAGACACAATGGCACACTCCTCTGGTCTCATCAGATGATTTTTTTGAGGTCTTCTGTGTCTCTAACCTGGGCAGGGATTTCTACCACTTGGACAATTGTAATTTTTGTTTCACTTCTTGAATAAAGTACCTGTTTTCAGATGGGATGAATATTTTATTTCTTTTTCAAACCTACTTTTGTTAGCAATATTAAATCCTGATTTCAGCTTACTTTTTTCCTTCTTTAGTCTCAATATCCAGGCTCTCACAATCACTGCTACCTGAATTTTGGATCACACCAAAGAATATTTCTACATTATTTTGAACCCATGTCTTTTTCTTTAATTACTCTTACATTTGGGGGACAAATCATATAAACCTTCCGAATTTCACTTTCTTTACTGCAAAGTGGGGAAAATAATATTTAGATCACAAATCTGTTTTAGGTATAAAATTGAATAATGCCTGTAATTTTGTTGGCAGAAAACCTGAGCCAGAATTAAACAAACAAAAACAAACCTCATTACCATTGAGATGATTCCAGCTCATGCCAACGCCATGTGTTACAGAGTAGGATTGCTACATAGGGTTTTTTTGGCTGTAAACTTTATGGAAGCATATTACCAGAACTTTCTTCCATGGTACTGCTGAGTGGGTTCAAATTGACAACCTTAGGTTAATTGCTGTTGGCGTTATGTGCTGCCATTGAGTTGGTTCTGACTTGTAGTGACCCTATGTACAAACAGAATGAAACATTGCCTAGTCCTCTGTCATTTTCACAATCGTTGCAATATTTGATCTCATTATTGTAGCCACTGTGGCAATCCATCTCATTGAGGGTCTTCCCCTTTTTTGCTGACCCTCTCCTTTGGCAAGCATGATGTGCTTTGCCAGGGACTGGTCCCTCCTGGTAACATGTCCAAAGTAAGTGATGGGAAGTGTCATCGTCCTTACTTCTTAGTATAGTAGTTCGAGTCAAACAATTTGTGCCACACAAGGGCCTTGAACCAGAATTAGCATACAATACATGGTAGTTTGTTAGTAGCAGAGGATCCTCATCATCACTGTGTTGTTCCAGCCAGAAAGAAGCTTAGACATGACTACTACAGGAAATAAGATTTTTAAACTTGATTAAGCTTTCATACCTCTTACTCTCTTTCTTTTCTAATTCACTTCACTTTTCTATGTGATATTCTAGTTAAAGAGTTTTTGGAATTAGTGGTGCATTCTACATGAGATCAGGGTATTTCTGAAAACATGGAGAGTACAGAAGAAAGAGAAATTTTCAAGGCTCCAGAAGGCCTTTGACTCCCTCATCTTCATGGGTACCACCTGCTCTTCTTACTCCATCTGCAGACAAAAATTCAAGGTCCTGTCATTTTTGTTCACCTCTGAAATTAATTTTTGGAGTGTTCTGACTTTACATTTGGCAAGTAATGGGCTTAGAGTATGTATTTCATATTGAAAAGTTAGTGCTGCTATGTAGTTTGGTTTATAAGTGCTTATTTTACAAGAAGGCAGGCCATCAATTGCTCATATGCCAGTTCAAATTGAAACTGAAGAAATTAGAACAAATCCATGAGATCCAAAGTATAACCTTGGGCATATTAAACCAGAATTTAGAGACCATCTGAAGAAAAGATTTGACACATTGAACACTAATGACCAAAGAGCAGATGAGTTGTGGGATAATATCAAGGCCATCATACATGAATAAAGCAAGAGGTCATTAAAAAGAGAGGAAAGAAAGAAAAG
The DNA here is from genome assembly GCF_024166365.1 of Elephas maximus indicus. Classification (NCBI taxonomy): domain Eukaryota; kingdom Metazoa; phylum Chordata; class Mammalia; order Proboscidea; family Elephantidae; genus Elephas; species Elephas maximus. The sequence continues at coordinate 188,316,030 of NC_064821.1, read as the reverse complement.
GCTAAAATGGATGTCAGAAGAGACTCTGAAACTTGCTCTTGAATATCAAGTAGCTACAGCAAAAGGAAGAATTGGTGAAGTGAAAGAAGAGAACAGAAGATTTCAAAGGGCGGTTGGAGAAATCAAAATGAAGTCCTATAACGATATGTGCAAAGAGCAGGAGGTAGAAAACCAAAAGGGCAGAACACACACGGCATTTCTCAAGCTGAAAGAACTGACGAAAGAATTCAAGCCTCGACTTGCAATAGTGAAGGATTCTATGGGGAAAACATTAAACGATGCAGGAAGCATCAACAGAAGATGTAAGGAATACACAGAGTAATTATACCAGAAAGAATTGGTGGATGTTCAACCATTTGAGGAGGTAGCATATGATCAGGAAGCGATGGTAATGAAGGAAGAAGTAGAAGCTGCACTGAAGACATTGGAGAAAAACAAAGCTCCAGGAATTGATGAAATATGAAGTGAGATGTTTCAACAAATGGTTGCAGTGCTGGAAGTGCTCACTTGTCTATGCCAAGAAATTTGGAATACAGCTACCTGGCCAATTGACTGGAAGAGATCCATATTTATGCCTACTCCCAGGAAAGGTGATCCAACTGAAAGTGGAAATTGTTGAACAGTATCATTAACATCATGAGCAAGTAAAATCTTGCTGAAGATCATTCAAAAGCAGCTGCAGCAGTATATCAACAGGGAACTGCCAGAAATTCAGTTCAGATTCAGAAGACAATGCAGGACCAGGGATATCGTTGCTGAATGTCAGGTGGATCTTGGCTGAAAGCAGAGAATACCAGAAAAACATTTACCTGTGTTTTACTGACTATGCAAAGGCATTTGACTGTGCAGATCATAACAAATTATGGATAACATTGCAAAAGAAGAATGGGAATTCCAGAACACTTAATTGTGCTCATGAGGAACCCATACATAGTTCAAGAGGTAGTTGTTCGGACAGAGCAAGGGGATACCGTGCGGTTTTAAGTCAGGAATGGTGTGAGCCAGGGTTGTATCCTGTCACCATACATATTCAATCGGTAAGCTGAGCAAATAACCTGAGAAGCTGGCCTATATGAAGCGGAATGGGGCATCGGGACTGGTGAAAGACTCATTAAGAACCTGCATTGTGCAGATGACACAGCCTTGCTAGCTGAAAGTGAAGAGGACTTGAAGCACTTAGTGATGAAGATCAAAGACCACAGCCTTCAGCATGGATTACACCTTAACATAAAGGAAACAAAAATCCTCAAACTGGACCAATAAGTAACACCATGATAAATGGAGAAAGATTGAAGTTGTCAAGGATTTTGTTTTACTTGGCTCCAAGATCAAAACCCTTGGAAAGAGCAGTCAAGAAATCAAAAGATGCATTGCATTGGGCAAATGTTCTGCAAAAGCTCTCTTTAAAGTGATGAAAAGCTAAGATGTCACCTTGAAGACTAAGGTGCACCCGACCCAAGCCATGGTATTTTCCATTGAATCATGAGCATGTAAAAGCTGGAAAATAAATAAGAGAGACAGAAGAATTGACACCTTGGTGTGGCCTTGGCGAAGAATATCATATATGCCACGGGCTGCCAAAAGAATGAACAAATCTGTCTTGGAAGAAGTACAACGAGAATGTCCCATAGAAGCAAAGATGGTGCGACTATGTCGTACATACTTTGGACATGTCGTAGGAGAGATCAGTCCCTGGAGAAGGACATCATGTTTGTTAAAGTACAGGGTTAACAAAAAAGAGGAAGACCCTCAAAGAGATGGATTGACACAGTGGCTCCAACGATGGGCTTAAACATAACAACGATTGTGGGCATGGCCAAAGACTGGGGGGTGTTTCATTCTGTTGTATATAGGACGGCTATGAGTTGGAATCGACTCCATGGCACCTAACAAAAACAAAATTTTACAAATCGATTAAGATGCTAAAAGGAGGGATGTTCTTTAAACGTATCCTTTCTTATGGTCCTACATGTCCACACACATACAGAAACAGGTGCACATGTGCATGCACACACACCATTATTTTTAAAAGAAATAAATCTCCTCATTAAATCATACTATACTTATACCTAAGCGTATTTACAATTAGGATACTCCTCTTTCTATAAACTTAAACGATACTTCCAAGGTGGGTGTACTATTGGCCATTCCTACCTCTGATATGCATCCTTGGGTGGATGAAATGGTAACATGTCTGCTAATTAAAAGTTAGGCAGTTTGAGTCACACAGAGGCACCTCAGACATAAGGCATGACAATCTACTTCCAAAAATCAGCCCCTGAAAACCCTGTGGAGCACGGTTCTACTCTGACACGCTTGGGGCTGTCCTAAGTCAGGACCAACTCAATGACAACTGGTCTTTACCAGTAATATATGAGTTCCAGCTACTTTATATCTTTACCAATATTTAGTATTCTCAGTATATTAAATTTTAGGCTTTCTAGTGACTATCAAGTAGTGTCTCATTGTGCTTTTAAATGGCATTTTCCTGATGACTAGTAATGATAACGTCCTTTTCGCTTACTTGTCTACTTTTACATGCTGCCTATTGAAATCTTTTGCCCACTAGGTAGCTTGGACTCCATATCCATTCAGTTGGTCTATTTGTCTGTCTTGATGTCAATATTACATAGTCTCTATTACCATGGCTTTGCAGTAAATCTTGAAAATATGTAGCAAAATTCATCCAAATTTGTTTTTTTTTTCGAAAAACTTTTGGTCCTTTCATTTCCTTATAATTTTTAAAAACAATTTTACAAATGCTATGAAAAATATTGTTGTGTTTGGATTAGAATTGTGTTGTAAAATTTGTTCAATTTAGGAGAGAATGCACATTTCATAAAAGTGTTTTCTGATACATGAAGATATTATATATCTTCACTTATTTAGTTCTTCTTGAATTTATCTCAGCAGTGTTTTGTAATTTTCAGTGTAAATATCTTGTCCACATTTTGTTGAATTTATTTTTTAAGTATGTTTGGTTAATTCTATATTATTCATATTATTCTACATGATATTAATTTAAGTTTTGTCTATTTGTTGCTGCTTAAATAAAAAACATACAATTGATATTTGTTTTTTTAAAATAATTTTTATTGTGCTTTAAGTGAAAGTTTACAAATCAAGTCAGTCTGTCCCAAATAAGCTTATATACACCTTACTCCATACTCCCACTTACTCTCCCCCTAATGAGTCATCCCGCTCCCTCCTTCCAGTCTCTCCTTTCGTGACCAATTTGCCAGTTTCTAACCCTCTCTACCCTCCTGTCTCCCCTCCAGACAGGAGATGCCAACACAGTCTCAAGCGTCCACCTGATACAAGTAGCTCACTCTTCATCAGCATCTCTCTCCAGCCCATTGTCCAGACCCTTCCATGTCTGATGAGTTGTCTTCGGGAATGGTTTCTATCCTCAGCCAACAGAAGGTTTGGGGACCATGACCGCCGGGATTCCTCTACTCTCGGTCAGACCCTTAAGACTGGTCGTTTTATGAGAATTTGGGGTCTGCATCCCACTGATCTCCTGCTCCCTCAGGGGTTCTCTGTTGTGCTCCCTGTCAGGGCAGTCATCGGTTGTGGCTGGGCACCATCTAGTTGTTCTGGTCTCAGGATGATGTAAGTCTCTTGTTCATGTGGCCCTTTCTGTCTCTTGGGCTCATGGTTATCGTGTGACCTTGGTGTTCTTCATTCTCCTTTGATCCAGGTGGGTTGAGACCAATTGATGCATCTTAGATGGCTGCTTGTTAGCATTTAAGACCAAAGACGTCACATTTCAAAGTGGGATGCAGAATGTTTTCATATAGAATTATTTTGCCAATTGACTTAGAAGTCCCCTTAAACCGTAGTCCCCAAACCCCAGCCCTTGCTCTGCTGACCTCTGAAACATACAGTTTATCCCGGAAAATTCTTTGCTTTTGTCCAGTCCAGTTGAGCTGACCTTCTGTGTATTGAGTATTGTCCTTCCCTTCACCTAAAGTAGTTCTTATCTACTAACTAATCAGTAAATATCCTTCTCCCACCCTCCCTCCCTCCCCCATTGTAACCACAAAAGTATGTGTCCTTCTCAGTTTATACTATTTCTCACGATCTTATAATAGTGGTCTTATACAATATTTGTCTTTTTGCCTCTGACTAATTTCTCTCAGCATAATGCCTTCCAGGTTCCTCCATGTTATGAAATGTTTCACAGATTCGTCACTGTTCTTTATTGATGCGTAGTATTCCATTGTGTGAATATACCACAATTTATTTAACCATTCATCCATTGATGGACACCTTGGTTGCTTCCAGCTTTTTGCTATTGTAAACAGAGCTGCAGTAAAAATGGGTGTGCATAAATCTGTTCGTGTAAAGGCTCCTAGTTCTCTAGGGTGTATTCTGAGGAGTGGGATTTCTGGGTTGTATGGTAGTTCTATTTCTAACTTTTTAAGAAAACGCCAGATAGATTTCCAAAGTGGTCTTACCATTTTACATTCCCACCAGCAGTGTATGAGAGTTCCAATCTCTCCGCAGCCTCTCCAACATTTATGATTTTGTGTTTTTTGGATTAATGCCAGCCTTGTTGAGTGAGATGGAATCTCATCATAGTTTTAATTTGCATTTCTCTAATGGCTAGTGATCAAGAGCATTTTCTCATGTATCTGTTAGCTGCCTGAATATCTTCTTTAGTGAAGTATGTGTTCATATCCTTTGCCCACTTCTTGATTGGGTTGTTTGTCTTTTTGTGGTTAAGTTTTAACAGAATCATATAGATTTTAGAGATCAGGTGCTGGTCGGAGATGTCATAGCTGAAAATTCTTTCCCAATCTGTAGGTGGTCTTTTTACTCTTTTGGTGAAGTCTTTAGATGAGCATAGGTGTTTGATTTTTAGGAGCTCCCAGTTATCTGGTTTCTCTTTGTCATCTTTGGTAATGTTTTGAATTCTGTTTATGCCTTGTATTAGGGCTCCTAATTTTGTCCCTATTTTTTCTTCCATGATCTTTATCGTTTTACTCTTTATGTGTAGGTCTTTGATGCACTTGGAGTTAGGTTTTGTGCATGGTGTGAGGTACGGGTCCTGTTTCATTTTTTTACAAAGGGATATCCAGTTATGACAGCATCATTTGTTAAAAAGACTACCTTTTCCCCTTTTAACTGACACCGGGCCTTTGTCAAATATCAGCTGCTCATATGTGGATGGATTTCTATCTGGGTTCTCAATTCTGTTCCATTGGTCTATGTGCCTGTTGTACCAGTACCAGGCTGTTTTGACTACTGTGGCTGTAAAATATGTTCTAAAATCAGGTAGAGTGAGGCTTCCCATGTTCTTCTTCTTTTTCAGTAATGCTTTACTTATATGGGGCTTCTTTCCCTTCCATATGAAGTTGGTGATTTGTTTCTCCATCACATTAAAAAATGTCGTTGAAATTTAGATTGGAAGTGTATTGTATGTCTAGATGGCTTTTGGTAGAATAGACATTTTTACTATGTTAAGTCTTCCTATCCGTGAGCAAGGTATGTTTTTTCCACTAAAGTAGGTCCTTTTTAGTTTCTTGTAGTAGTACTTTGCAGTTTTCTTTGTATAGGTCTTTTACATCTTTAGTAAGATTTATTCCTAAGTATTTTATCTTCTTGGTGGCTACTGTGAATGGTATTGATTTGGTGATTTCCTCTTCGATGTTCTTCTTGTTGATGTAGAGGAACCCAAGTGATTTTTGTTTGTTTATCTTATAACCTGAGACTCTGCCAAACTCTTCTATTAGTTTCAGTAGTTTTCTGGAGGATTCCTTAGGGTTTTCTGTGTATAAGGCCATGTCATCTGCAAATAGAGATAATTTTACTTCCTCCTTGCCAATCCAAATGCCCTTTATTTCTTTGCCTAGCCTCATTGCTCTGGCTAGGACCTCTAGCACAATGTTGAATAAGAGCGGTGATAAAGGGCATCCTTGTCTGGTTCCCGTTCTCAAGGGAAATGTTTTCAGGTTCTTTCCATCCAGGGTGATGTTGGCTCTTGGGTTCGTATAGATGCCCTTTATTATGTTGAGGAATTTTCCTTCAATTCCTACTTTGCTGAGAGTTTTTATCATGAATGGGTTTTGGACTTTGTCAAATGCCTTTTCTGCATCAATTGATAAGATCATGTGGTTTTTATCTTTTGTTTTATTTCTATGGCGGATTACATTAATGGTCTTTCTAATATTAAACCAGCCTTGCATACCTGGTATAAATCCCACTTGGTCGTGGTGGATTATTTTTTTGATATGTAGTTGAATTCTATTGGCTAGAATTTTGTTGGGGATTTTTGCATCTATGTTCATGAGGGATATAGGTGTGTAATTTTCTTTTTTTGTGGTGTCTGTACCTGGTTTTGGTATCAGGGATATGGTGGCTTCATAGAATGAGTTAGGTAGTATTCCATCATTTTCTATGCTTTGGAATACCTTTGGTAGTAGTGGTATTAAGTCTTTTCTGAACGTTTGGTAGAACTCTGCAGTGAAGTTGTCCTGGCCAGGGCTTTTTTTTTTGTTGGGATTTTTTGATTACCTTTTCAATCTCTTTTTTTTGTTATAGGTCTATTTAGTTGTTCTACTTCTGATTGTGTTAGTTTAGGTAGGTAGTGTTTTTCCAGGAATTCATCCATTTCTTCCAGGTTTGCAAATTTGTTAGAGTACAGTTTTTCGTAATAATCTGATATGATTCTGTTAATTGCAGTTGAGTCTGTTGTGATGTGGCCCATTTCGTTTCTTATTTGGGTTATTTGTTTCCTTTCCTGTATTTCTTTTAGTAAGTCTGGCCAATGGTTTAACAATTTTGTTAATTTTTTCAAAGAACCAGCTTTTGGCTTTGTCAATTCTTTCAGTTGTTTTTCTGTTCTCTAATCATTTAGTTCAGCTCTAATTTTTATTATTTGTTTTCTTCTGGTGCCTGATGGATTCTTTTGTTGCTCACTTTCTATTTGTTCAAGTTGTAGGGACAGTTCTCTGATTTTGGATCTTTCTTCTTTATGTATGTGTGCATTTATCAATAGAAATTAACCTCTGAGCACTGCTTTTGCTGTGTCCCAGAGGTTTTGATAGGAAGTGTTTTCAGTCTCGTTGCTTTCTATGAATTTCTTTATTCCCTCCTTAATGTCTTCTATAACCCAGTCTTTTTTGAACAAGGTATTGTTCAGTTTCCAAGTATTTGATTTCTTTTCCCTAGTTTTTCTGTTATTGATTTCCACTTTTATGGTCTTGTGGTCTGAGAAGATGCTTTGTAATATTTCGAAGTTTTGGCTTCTGCAAAGGCTTGTTTTATGACCTAATATGAGGTCTATTCTAGAGAATGTTGCGTGTGCACTAGAAAAAAAGTATACTTTGCAGCTGTTGGGTGGAGTGTTCTGTGTAAGTCTATGAGGTCAATTTGGTTGATTGTAGCAATTAGGTCTTCCGTGTCTCTATTGAGCTTCTTACTGGAAGTCCTGTCCTTCTCTGAAAGTGGTGCATTGAAGTCTCCTACTATAAATGTGGAGGTGTCTATCTCACTTTTCGGTTCTGTTAAAGTTTGTTTTATGTATCTTGCAGCCCTGTCATTGGGTGCATAAATATTTAATATGGTTATATCTTCCTGGTCTATTGTCCCTTTAATCGTTATGTATTGTCCTTCTTTATCCTTTGTGGTGGATTTAACTTTAAAGTCTATTTTGTCAGAAATTAATTTTGCTACTCCTCTTTTTTGCTTGTTATTTGCTTGATATATTTTTATTCATCCTTTGAGTTTTAGTTTGTTTGTGTCTCTAAGTCTAAGGTGTGTCTCTTGTAGGCAGCATATAGACGGATTGTGTTTCTTTATCCAGTCTGAGGCTCTCTGTCTCTTTATTGGTGCTTTTAGTCCATTTATATTCAGTGTAATTATAGATAAGTATGTGCTTAACAAAAAATTTGTTTTTACTTATGTGCTTAGTACTGTCATTTTGATGCCTTTTTGTGTGTGTTGTTGACAATTTCATTTTTCCACTTACTTTTTGAGCTAAGATTTTTTTTTTTGTAAATTGTATGTTCCTCATTTTCATAGTAGTTGAATTTATGTTTGCTGAGTTGTTATGTTTTTCTTGGTTTTTATTTTGAGTTATGGAGTTGTTCTACCTCTTTGTGGTTACCTTAATATTTACCGTTATTTTTCTAAGTAAAAACCTAACGTATTGTCCTATATCACCTTGTTTCCCTCTCCATATGGCAGTTCTATGCCTCTTTCATTTAGTTCCTCTTTTTGATTATTGTGATCTTTTACATATTGACTGCAATGATTCCCTGTTTTGAGTGTTTTTTTCTTTCTCAAATTAATCTTAATTTGGTTTTTGTGATTTCCCTGTTTGATCTGATATCAGGATGTTCTGTTCTGTGACCTTGTATTGTGCTGATGTCTGATAATATTGATTTTCTGACAATTTTCCTTTAGTATTTCTTGTAGCTTTGGTTTGGTTTTTGCAAATTCTCTAAGCTTCTGTTTTTCTGTAAGTGTTTTAATTTTGCCTTCATATTTGAGAGAGAGTTTTGCTGGATATATGATCCTTGGCTGGCAGTTTTTCTCCTCCAGTGCTCTATACGTGTCATCCCATTGCCTTCTTGCCTGCATGATTTCTGCTGAGTAGTCTGAATTTATTCTTATTGATTCTCCTTTGTAGGAGACCTTTCTTTTCTCCCTGGCTGCTTTTAAAATTTTCTCTTTATCTTTGGTTTTGGCAAGTTTGATGATAATATGTCTCGGTGATTTTGTTTTTGGATCAATCTTAAATGGGGTTCGATGAGCATCTTGAATAGATATCCTTTCGTCTTTCATGATGTCAGGGAAGTTTTCTGCCAACAGATCTTCAACTATTCTCCCTATGTTTTTTGTTATCCCTCCCTGTTCTGGGACTCCAGTCACACTCAGGTTGTTCTTCTTGACAGAGTACCACATGATTCTTAGGGTTTCTTTATTTTTTTTTAATTCTTTTATCTGATTTTTTTTTTTCAGCTATATTGGTGTCAATTCCCTTGTCCTCCAGATCTCCCACCCTGCATTCCAATTGCTCGAGTCTGCTCCTCTGACTTCCTATTGAGTTGTCTAATTCTGTAATTTTACTGTTAATCTTTTGGATTTCTGAATGCTGTCTCTCTATGGATTCTTGAAGCTTATTAAGTTTTCCACTATGTTCTTGAATAATCTTTTTGATTTCTTCAACTGCTTTATCAGTGTGTTCCTTGGCTTTTTCTGTAGATTGCCTTATTTCATTTCTGAGGTCATCCTTGATGTCTTGAAACATTCTGTAAATTAGTTTTTCATATTCTGCATCTGGCAATTCCAGGACTGTATCTTCATTTGGGAAAGATTTTGATTCTTTAGTTTGGGGAGTCGTAGAAAAAATCATGGTCTGCTTCTGTATGTGGTTTGATATCGATTGCTGTCTCCGAGCCATCTCTAAGATATTGCAGTTTTTTATTTTATATTTGCTCATTGAGTCTTATCTTGTTTTGTTTTCTTTCAATATATGTAGATGGGCTACTAGATTGCGCTGTCTTGATTGTTGTAACCCTTGTATCACTTATGTCCTATTACCAGCCTGTTTGGGTTGTTACAAGATATATAAGCCTAAGAGTCCCTTCACTATTCTTGAGTAGAATCTGATTTTGGGTTATCAAGTGTGTGGTGCAGACTGTCACCTATCCACCTAGAGGAGTAGTGGTGATAGTTGTGTGCACCACCTTCTAGTAGCAGCAGGGGTTCACACTCTGGGGGAGGGGGGCAGGATGCTGACAGGTTTCCCCCAAGTGCCAGTGACGTAGGTGTGTCTCTATTCCTAAAGCACTTTGGTGGGTGGGCTCTGCAGCCGTACCTTAGGCCCCCAATGCAAATACCTCTACAGATTGGTAGGTGTCACCCTCCTTATACCCCTAAGGCAGGAGTCTAGGTGGTCTGGGGGGAGCTTCATGCCTCAGTTCCCTGTTGTGGGTCAGTGAGGGCTCTGGTGAGTATGCAGAGATATTAGACCTGGAAACTTGTCTTTCCAGTAATCCGCTATAACAATTACAGTCAAATCCCTATCAGAATTGCCTTTTCATTTTAATAGCCACCTTGTTCCCTATAGGGATGAAAGCCCAAGACTGTGGATCACATATGTTTGGCTGGAGCTGGTTCTGTATTTTTAGTCCAAATAGGGAAGGATTTTTGGTCCCTGGGTTTTTTGTATCTGCTTCTCTCAGGCCAGGAGAATGGGTTAGGAAAAGATTAAAAAAAAGAAAAACCACAGCCCACTTCACTCTCTGGCTCAGGAAATTCCAATGTTAATGAAGTCACCTGGAAAGCGGAGGGGAGGATTCAGATAAATAGGAGAGAGTAGGACCGTGGAATATAGACAAAGTTACTTATCTCGTTTAGCAATGACTGTTTTATCTGAGATTTCCGAGGGGTGTGTAGTCTGTGTGTACTGGCTGGGTCAAGATTGCCCCTGAGAGTCTGGCCCACGTTCTGTGCTTCTTCTATCTCAGAAGCCGTGGTCAGTTCCTCCACTCCCGGTCCAAAGCCCAGCGCCAAGGTTCCCCAGCTGGAACACCGCACTCCAGGGTGAAAAAGCACTCACTGCCTCCTGGTAACTTTTCCTCCTGTCAGCCACGTTGCTGCGCTGCCTGCGTGCAGTGTCTGGGCTTCCCCCCGAGGTCACTTCTGGGGGCTAGGGCTGCGTCCCATGTTTGTTCCGTCTCAGGATGCTGTGCTCAGCTCTCTTGCGCCCAGTCCAAAGCCCAGCGCCAAGGTTTTGTGACTGGGACACTGGCTCCAGGCTCCGAAAACAGTCACTGCTTCCCCGTGGTTGTTTGTTCTCAGACTCTGTCACTCAGGTCAACTCTTTAGATCTGTGCTTGATGGTCAGGATTCGTAGATTGTCATGTATATGATCGATTCACTTGTTTTTCCGAGTCTTTGTTGCAAGAGGAACCCGAGGTAGCTTCTACCTAGTCAGCCATCTTGGTTCTGCCGCTAAACTCCCCAATTTATTTTTTTATTCCATTATTTATTTATATAAGTCTGAACTTATTGATAAATATCCACTTTATATTTTGGGTCATAACCCAATAAGCCCATTGTTCTCCTGTCAATTCTCACTTATGGCCACCCTATGCACGTGTTACAGCGTAGAGATGTGCTCCATTGGGTTTTCTTGGGTGTAATCTTTTGTAGAACCAGACCACTAGCTGTTTCTTCCATGGTAGCACTTTATTTTTTCCTCAATTTGCTCCATCTTTAGCCATTGGGAGCTCTTTCATTTCCAAAGTTACTTGGGTTCTCATCTTTCCCCACCCACCACTTTCTGTGAGGTTGTATCAAACATTTGTCATACTGTTAGATTCTGGTGTTACATTCTTCATTTCCTCTTGGAATCCTAGAATTTGTTAAATAAGTTTAAAAATTTTTGCATACATTTCTTTGTGTTGTAACATTCTATAGGTTTTGACAAATTCATAAAATCATGTATTCACCATTAGAGTATCACACAGAATAGTTTCACTGCCTTAAAGTATTTCCTGTGCTTCAACTATTCAACCCTCCTCCAACCCTGAAACTCTGCAAACAACGAATCTGTTTATAGTTTTCCCTTTCCCAAAAAAGTCATATAAAAGGAATCATACAATATGTAGCCTTTCGGATTGGCTTCTTTTACTGAGCAATTTGCATGTAAGATTTAATCATATCTTAGTGTGATTTGATAACTCATTCCTTTTTATCATTGAATTGTATCCAATTGTATGGGTATAGCATATTTTTTTCTTTCATCTATTGAAGGACATCTTGTTTTCTTCCAGTTTTGGGGAATTATAAACAAAGCTACTATAAAGATTGGAAGAGGGATTTTGTGTTAACTTAAGTTTTAAATCAGTTGGGTAAATTCCTAGGAGTGCTATTGCTGGATTATATAAGGCTATTTTTTATATACTTAGGTTTGTAAGATCTTAAGTCAGTCTTGAATAGTCAGAGTTTTCTAAGAATTTTTTATTTTACTTTTTTTTTAGTGATCCTCACAGTTCTGTTAGCCCTCTCTGCCCAGGTTACCGTCCCCTGCCCCCCCATTATCAAGTCGAAACATCTTTTATCCTCCTATAGTTTTTCCTAATTTTTGCCCCAGTTTCTATTTTCTCTTTATGATTTTGGGGAAGGAGCCAACAGCTTGTAAATGCTCATTATCTTTGGAAAACTCTTAGGAGAAGAGTCTGATTCATTCTGTTTTTACCTCTTGTTCTTCTTAATGTCGCTAACACACACCATATACCATCAGTTCATATCTTTATTAGGCCTTGAAATCATCCCCATTAGAAATTCTGATTTTACATTTAGGAAAAATAAAACTAAAATTTATAAAGTCTATTTAGTTTTGGAAAGTTAGTATTGATGGACTATTTCCCTGTTTTCTGTCTTTTTTTTAAGAGTATAAAATGTTTTTTTTTTTATTTGGGGTAAATGTATATGTAACAAAGAATTGCCATTTCAACATCTTTTTATGTATACGATTAAGTGACATTAATTACACTCATCATGTTGTTCAACCATCACCAATTTCAGTTTCCAAATTTTTCCATCCCCCCTAAAAGAAGCACAGTGTCTCCAAAGCAATGTGCCCATCTCTCATAGGCATATAAATCTATAAGTATTACATCTCCTCAGTAAATTGAACCTTGCATGGAAACAGCTTCTTCTTTATCTCTAATAATGCCTTTGAAAAATTTTAAATATACTTTTATATATTTTGTTATTGTTGAGAATATACACAGCAAAACATATAGCAATTCAACAGTTTCTACATATGCCATTTAGTGACACTGATTACATTCTTCAAGTTTTGTAACCATTCTCACCCTCCTTTTCTGAATTGTTCCTCCCGCAACAACATAATTTCACTGCCGTCTTAAGATTCCTATCTAATCTTTCAAGTTACCACTGTCATTTTGATGCCATATAGATAGTTTTTAAAAAATCATCGTCCTTAAGGTAGACATTTTACTATTTAGCAAGCTAAAGAGTTGTTTGGTTTCAAGAAGACACCAGGGGATATTTTTGGTTTAAGTTTTAAAGTTTATCTCAGGGCAATAGTTTCAGGGGTTCCTCCAACCTTCATGGTTCCAGGAAGCCATTGGAGAGATACAAATCGAAAACTCAATGAGACACCATTTTATTCCCACTAGGATGTCTAAGGAGCCCTGGTGGTATAGTGGTTACGAACTAGGATGGTAACCAAAAAGCTTGTCAGTTCAAATCCACCAGCTGTTCCTTGGAAACTCTATGGAGCAGTTCTACTCTGTCCTATAGGGTCGGTATGAGTTGGAATCGACTCGATAGCAATGTTTTTTTTTTAAGGATGGCTGGGATTAAACAGCAGGAATAACAAAAAACAGAAAATAACAAGTGTTGTTGAGGAGGTGGGAAGTTGGATCCCTCACCCATTGCTAGTGGGAATGCAAAACGGCATAGCCATTGTGAAAAACAAGTTGGTGGTTCCTCCAGAAACTAAAAAATAGAATGACCATAAAACCCAAAACCAAACCCATTGTCATGAAGTCAATTCCGACTCAGCCACCCTATAGGACAGAGTAGAACTGCCCCATTGTGTTCCAGGAAGCAGCTGGTGGATCCAAACTGCTGAACTTTTGTTAGCAGCCGTAGCTGTTAAGCACTGTGCCACCAGGGTTATGAGAACAACCATATGACCCAGCAGTTCCACTCCTAAGTGCATACCCAAAAGAAATGAAAAACAGAGGCTCAAAAAGAGACTTGTACAACAATGCTCATTGCCGCACTATTCACAATAGCCATGAGGTGGAAACAGACTACTGGTCCATGAACAGATGAATGGATAAACAAAATGTGGTACATACATACAATGGAATACTACTCAGCCTGTAGGAGAAATGAAGTCTTGATTCATGCTACAATACGGGTGGAGCTGAAAGACTTTACGCTGAGTGAAATAAATCAATCAAAAAAGGACAAATATTGTATGACCTCACTTATATAAAAAGGTGAGAATGTGTTATTTATTTATTTTTAATAAGGATTTAGCTTGAAATTAATGTAAGCTGACACCAAAAGGAATGTGATATTTACACTAGGGATTTTGTTATTCCCCTAAACAACTAACCCCAGTAATAGTCAACTAAATTAGAGATCAGATTTCTGATCTATGAATACTAAGTTTTTTCAAACCAACATATTGGATTTTCTTGTATTTAGATTTTTATTTGTATTGAAACAGTATTCAGCAGAAGAGCGTAGTGAGTCCAAATACTGAGGAATGGATACATTTTTTTCTATACTTTGTTTTAAATATTTGCTTATATTAACTCCCATTTTCTTCACCTGAGAATGTCAAGATTACCTCATCTTATTATTTCTTCACACCTGGTTGAAGTCAGTGTTTTCATTTCCTTTCCCCTAAAAACTTCAAAGACTGACTTAAAATAGAAATGATAAAGAAGATTTGAAAGACACAGCAAAATAACTTTCTCAACCATGAAACATAAATTGAACTAGATGTATCACTTTGTATTATTTTGTTGTTCAATTGCAAAATATCAGATAAAATGTTGATTTAAGACTTGAACAATTTTTTAAAATTTGTGTTCTTATCTGTCATTTTCATAAATAATGATTAACAGCAAAATTCTTAGAAAATTAGGGCGTGAAAGGAATAGAGCCACGGGCTACCTGACTCTTAAAGATCATAAAGTCAAACTATTTAGATATGTAGATAGATAGATAGGTTGGTAGACACAAAGATAAATAGATGATAGATAGGTAGATAGACAGAGAGACAGGTATGTAGGTAGGTAGATAGAAAGATAGATATATAGAGAGATAGATAGGTAGTGAGGTAGGTAGATAGGTAGGTAGGTAGGTAGATATATGATAGGTAGACAGACAGACAGACAGATAGATAGATAGATGATGGAGCGATGACAGATGATAGATAGAAAAACAGATGATAGATAGATAAATGATAGACAGACAGATGATAGACAGAAAGACAGGCAGACAGATAGATAGATAGGACATGTGTATGTGTGTGTGGGTGAAGTGTTAAAGCGTGCTGTATCTCAAGTCTCAGGTCTTGGATGTTCAAAGTCAGGGAAACGTGAATCACCAGGCACTGCTCTTCATGTTGTGACAGCTACTCATGTAGCTGACCTGTGAGCAACTCTGAATATTCCATCTTACTTCCACACCCTATATAGTGACTCTTGCTTGAGATGTTGGTGGCTCCAGACCTGCAGTGACGTTAGTGTCTGCACTGCCATGAGCCTCTGGGAGGGGTGTTCTCAGATGGAAGAGTCTCCAAGGTGTAACCAAAACTGGTCTATCTGGTGCTACAGTCCCATTTGGGCATCTGATTCTCAATTTGTGTGGTAGAAATCAAACATTTCTCTAAGGACTTATGTTTTGGATGTGATGTGAGACTATGGGGAATAGAAAGTGACCTGTTGAGTAAAGTCCTGTCTCTTTTTTTTACCTCTGAAGTACCTAGCATGTGTAATAGTCTATATGAACAATTTGGTGACGACCCAGTTTACGGATACCTGGCCTCGGGTACCAAAGTGATGGCTCTACCCCTGATGGTCATAGTCAGGTCATGGTCAGTGGTGCTCTTGGCCAAAAGCCCTTCCTTCCTGATAGGAGGAATGACAGTCCTGGGAATCCAGGGACAGCCCTGCTTAAGCCAGGGACATGATGCTGGGTTGATTCAGGACGCCTGTATTCTCTAGAGCGTAGCTGGTGAAAAGTTCAGAGGTTCTGAGAATCTCCTCTTCCTTTTTATCTTCCTTCTCCTTTTCCCTGTATTCCTTCTTCTCCAACTATAAAGTCATATTCTTGAAAACTTCCTGATCATTTGGCCCAGGCAAGGAAATTCTACCAAAATCACTTTAAATGTTTAATGCATAACGCTCGGTCAGTCCCAATGATATTAGGAAGGGGTGAAAATAAATGAAAAGACTAATCACTAAATCCATTGACAATGTATATCTTCAGTTAGCAACGTATGCCAAATTAGTAGATAAAATCTATATATTAAGTGTGGGAAGATAATGTGGTAGGTTGAGGAGACTGGAGGGTTTAAGAAGATAGACCACAAACATGCAAACCCAAAACCACTGTCTTTTAAAGACCTAAAATCTATTTGGAAAGAGAATGAGAGAAAGTAGACATATAAAATCAGCCCAGATTCATTTCCCGCTCCACCCCCCACCTTGCAGATTATAGACCTTCGTGCTCTGATCCTCTCTCTTCTCCACAAATGTACTCTCACATGATGGTGGGAGTCAAGATAGTCTCTTATATTTCTTATTGGTTTTGTGCTATTTAAACCTGGTATTTTGTTCTTGAAAAAAAAAAATTTACCACCATGTACCAGTTAGTGCTCAGCTACTAACCAAAAGGTCGGTGGTTCAAACCCACCTGTCACTCCTTGGGAGAAAGATGTGGCAGTCTGCTTCCATGAAGTTTTACAGCCTTGGAAACCCTCTGGGGCAGTACTCTGTTCTATTGGGTCACCATGAGTTGGAATCAACTCCAAGGCACTGGATTTGTTTTTTTCTTGTTTACTTGCAGTGTAGAGAAGTGCTAGGCAGTCAGATAGGGACATCATGCCACCCACCAACAAAGTGTCCCCACAGACTGCAGTAATATAATTCCAATGCTGTAACTTTATTCACCAGCCATGGCACAAAAAGTAAGGTTTCAGTGCCTGAAGATAGCTCACACTTAGGACTGAAGGGAGAAACTGCACAAGAGTGTATGAGGTAAGGCTCTGAAAGGCAAAAATAAAACCATTTTTCCAGGGTTAGAGGACATATTGGGGCACTGTTTCCTGCCGGGGGCCAGCCTCAGCAAAGAACAGGGTCACCAGAGGAGGGGTAGAGTTTGGCGAAAAAGAATGAGAGGTAGTGTGTCTTATATTTTCATTCTGCAGAAAAAGAAGCCTGCTCTTTATTTTTTACATGGTCTTTTATATCATAAGCTTACAAAAGCATAACATCGCATGATCAATAAAGGGGCAGTACAAGATATAATCATCATAGATAACATCATTTTCCAGAGACATAATTTTCCAAGTGACACATAGTACAGTTCTGCATGCGCACACAAATACAATGAGTTTTTGTTTAGTTGAAGAGAACATTTTGTTGATTTAAAGTAACAATTGACTTCATACTGCTTTACACTTATGCTTAATCTTGCAATACCTTCCACAGTTTTTATAAAAATTAATCTTTTTGCAAAACCATTGCCACATAGGCTTTGTCCATCTTGTCCAGGGTGGCCAAGTTCTTGAAGTCCAGCCACTTTGGGTTACGTCATATTGTCCACGATTATGCCAAGGACAATTAGCCCAATCTCTATACCCAAAGACTAGTCAAGTGCAGCAGTGAGCGGGGTAGACGAGAAGGTCGACCTGTAATTGGCTGAGAAATTGGCTGAGAGAACTCACTGCCTTTTGTTTTTCCACTTTTATGGGATCATGTGTGGGTGGTGGTTTAATCACAAAAGGGCCTCGGTAAATACCAGGATTCCACCATCCTGTTTTTGTTTTCCATAGTCGAGCTATTCGTTTTCCCCCTAAGACAACTTCATGTTGATCCCCAAGTAATACACGGACTGTCCCTACCCGGGATTTCACCAGGGGATTATGAGTAGGATGCTCCCCTCCAAAGGTCCCTAAATTTATAATGGAATTTTATGATTATACATTCCGCTATACACAGGCTGAAAATGAAACAGAAACATAATACAGATGACAGAGATATTCCTGACTTTTCAGGAATTCTTCGATGTTTATACTAGGGGCAGTGGGTGCAGAGGGGCCGTCCTTGCAGCCTGGCTCCTCCTGACTTTTCAGGAATTCTTCGATGTTTATGCTGGGGGCAGTGGGTGCAGAGGGGCCGCCCTTGCAGCCTGGCTCCCACCAGTTTCCCAAATTTTAGTTATTCCCATAGATACCTCCTATATTTACAGTAACTACACACCACATATGAAATAGAAATTCCTCAACGTTTTTACTTTAAATTCACTTTATACAAACTTATTTTTTTTTTGAATTTGATTCATCATAAACAAGATGAAATATTCAAATTATATAATTTTGTAGCACAGAATTAACAGAAGTATACACTTAATATTTACATTATTCTCTTCAGTGCCTAGACCATCTCCTGTGACACGAGGGGTCCTTCTACCTTGCTTGGGAGACCCTGGTAGAAAAAGGTGACTGCTTTTAGCACTTTTCCTTTGTAGGTAGATGAAACATTTTTGAAAGGCTTTTCATTAAGTACTTTAATGCATCTTTGTGAGGTCACCCTTCATTTGTGGAAGAGGGAGTGTGTACATCTGGAAAGGCATTAGCTGGTGTCTCATGTCCTGCCCTGGATGCAGAAGGAAGGGCCAGGAAGGAGGAAGATTCCAACTGGAGAAGAGGAAAGGATAAAAGCAGAGGGCACGGCTTCCTGGAATTCAGCTGCCAACACTGTGTGGGCACGAAACAGTGCACACTAATGGCCCGTATATCTGTGTGTGTTCCCCATTAACTGTGCACAGCACAGGACTGTGTCTTGTTCTCTATTGTAGGAATCATCAGAGGGAATCACACAGGTGTGGTTCAGTAATTAGTCTTTGAATGAATGCTTGTGACTTTTGTTCACTTCTATTTCCTTCAAGTGCTGACTAAGAGAACTTTTGTTTAAAAAGATAAAAGCGTTCAAGTACATATTCTTGAAAACATCAAGGAGGAAAAACACTGAGGAGACTGGATCCCACCCTGCAGTTTGTCCCGGGAGAGAAGCACCTCTAGGAAAGGTGCTTCTGTAGAAAAGGCAGCTTCATAGAGGCGGAGAATATGGTTCTAATCTGGGGTTCTATGGGAAGAAAGAAAGAAATAAAGAGAAGAAAATCCAAGCTTGAACAGAGTTAAGAGAAGGCCCAGTACAGCCATCCCCCACCTCCTACCCCAAGGAAAAAAAAAAAAAGAGGTAGGTATTATTCTCCTCTTTTTTTTTTTTTGTTCATAGACAAAGGTCCAAACTAAGAGAGGAGAGGTAGCCTACCCATGGTCACACAGCTTGTCAAATATGGACCTGGGACCAGACATCAGGTTCCATTTAGATCTCTCCTTCTTTCTAGAACACTGCCAGATTGTATGAGGAGAGTAGAGCTCCAAACTGGTTTACTTGACATGTACCCCACCGTGTTCAATATGGACAAATCCTAAAATTAAATAAAATTTATAATGACATAATCATAATTGTTTAAAGAGGTGTAAATGAATGGTAATTAATTTTAATGGCTGAGTTTCTAATAAAAGGATTTAACCTTCATCTTGAATCTACCAATAATTTCTGTATCAAACAGTTTAAATAACTAATAAGTAAAAAATACATATAAAATTAATTGTGTGAATGGCACTGATTACTGGGTTGGATTTTCCAATGTTTCTAAAAGGGTAGGAAGACAGAAAATAGGAACAACCTTCTTAGTTCTTATTGGGTAAAGTGATGCAGGAGAACCTAGTATACAATGTGAGGAGAGAGTTATGGTCAGAAAGCTTGCTTTCTGCTGTAGTTCCAGGAACTGAGCTGCTAGAGTATCTCAATTGTAATAGGTGATGCTGTGGTGCTAGTGGAGCCCATGAGGCCCAAAGTGGTACAGGTTTTATAAAGCCCTTTTAAAAAAAAGAAAACATTGCTGTTGAGTGAATTCCGACTCATACCGACCCTATAGGAAAGAGTAGAATTGCCCCATAGGGTTTCCAAGGAGCACCTGGTGGTTTTGAAAGGACAAATTTCCATTAGTAGCAGTAGCTTTTAACCCCTAAGCCACCAGGCTTTCCAAGGCCTTAGGAATCAGCTTTATGTCTTCTATTTGAAGACACAAAGCAGGTGAAAATAAGACCCTAATGATCACCATTTTGCTGAAAGTTTGGAAGTATACTGGTGGGAGGCTATCGAGATGATCTGGGGCCTTACAGCAGTCCATTTTTCAGGGAGGAAAGGAAACTTAGATCAGCAAGCCATAGAATCAAGAGGAAATGCATTACAATGATGGTTTGGAGTAATGAGTGGAGTCCCTTGGTGACACAAACGGTTAAATGCTTAGCTACTAACTGAAAAGTTGGCAGCTTCAGTCAACCCAACAGTACCTTGGAAGACACGCCTGCTTATCTACTTCGGAAGGATCACAGCCATTGAAAATCCCATAGAGCACAGTTCTATTCTGACACATGGGGTCGCCATGAGTTGGAACTGACTGGATGGCAACTGATACTGGGGTAATGAGAAAGGTGTCACAAGGTTTCCAGGCTCCCAGGTAGTCAGGCTTTTTTCACTCCAGAATATATAACAAATTGACCATCAGCTAAAGTGGAACAGGGAAGGCAGTTTTGTGATGCAGGGAAGGCGAAGGATAAGAAAGGGTCTTTGTCCTCAGTCAAGAAAAAGAGGCTTTGGACACCAGTTAGAGAATTCCCTAAACTCTCCCACTGCTGTAAGTTACTGAAACTGTCCCTAAGGCAGGGCCTCTGAGTCATGGCCACTTATTCCAGTGAGGAGATCTGGAAGCAGGATGCTTCCTGTTATTAGAGTCCCTGTCCAGCCAGTTAGGGTTGGATTTTTATTTGGTTAGGAAATTCTCGGACCCGCCCAGTTTTAGGTAGCTCCACTTCCCCCTGGGTGGGGCAGCAATCCCTTACATAAAGAGGTCCTCTGCTGCAAGGTTAGCAGCCTTCTGATACTTGATTCCCTATCTACATTGGAGAACCTGGTAAGTCTGATTTCTTGAGTTCTTCTGTTTATTAGTTGCTATCAAATATTTGAACTGAATCTGAAGACAGAAAATTGGGTGTGAAGAAAGTTAGCATTATGGGTTTATGCCATTAATTGATGAAAATTGTGAATTGGAGCATAATGATACAAGGATATACTGCTTTGACTTGGTTCTGGTAGACTGAAAAAGAAGTTAATAGAAAAGCTTTGGTTTGAAGAAGAGTACAAGGTAATTTTTTTTTCCTTTCCATTTCTTTTTGAGTCCATTCTGCTGTGATTTCTAAAGTCATTGAATTCTCCCTGAACAGCTGCTTGCTCTTTCCCCATGTGTTGATGCCTTGTAAGAAATAATGACAGGAATTCCTTATGAGGTTGCTCAGGATTTCAGAACTTGTGACTGGCTTTCTTGAAGATGTTATTTTCATGTAAACATCATTAGTTGCTGCTTTAGAAGAGAGAGAATTTTCCCAGAGCTAGTGAAGTAACTGGCTGGAGAGGAGAAGGCAGAAAGTTATGAAAAACAGAGTTCAGAGATAATAGCATATCTCAGGGAATGGAGAGGTGATATCCAGTGGAATGAAATAAGCTCTGGCTTCTCTGTCTGTAGAAGTTCCTTCTTGTGAACACTGTCATCTAATTTCTTTCAGATTTCCAGAGTCTCCAGAAAGATGTCTTACCAACAGCAGCAGTGCAAGCAGCCCTGCCAACCACCTCCTGTGGTGTGCCCACCTAAGTGCCCTGAGCCATGTCCACCTCCAAAGTGCCCAGAGCCATGTCCACCTCCAAAGTGCCCTGAGCCATGCCCACCCCCAAAGTGCCCACCTCAGCCATGTCAGCAGAAATGCCCTCCTACACAGATATACCAACCCTGCCAGGAGAAGTGTCCTCCTAAGAGCAAGTAACAGCTTCAGGATTCATCAGGATCATGAAAGGATAAGGACAATTGGCTCAGACTCCTTCCGCAACTCCACCTTCCTCTTCTCTTCAAAGCCAGCCATGGACACAGCTTCTCTATCCATTAGTCCATGATCTTCCTGTGATGATTCCCAACAAGTGAAGTTTTTTTTTTTTTTTTTTTTTTGCTGCACTGTTTTACTGCTACTCTCCCGGAGGTAACTGAGAAAGGGCAGTCCTCAGCTCTGCCAGGATCCCAGCTCTTCATAGGAAGAACCGTGGCACACTCCCCTGGTCCCATCAGATAATGCACTTGATGTCTTCTGTGTCTGTAAACTGGGCAGGAATTTCTATCACTTGGTCAATTGTAATTTTCTTTTCACTTCCTGAATAAAGTACATGTTTTGAGATGGGATAAATATTTTATTTCTTTTTCAATCCTACTTTTCTTAGCAATATTATGCCGTAATTTTAGTTCCTTTCTATTCTTCTTTGATCCCAATAACCAGACTTTCAGAATCACTGTTACCTGAATTTTGGATCACATCAAAGATTATTTTTGTATTATTTTGAACCCTTGTTATTTTTTTTAATTACTCTTTGATTTGGGGGACAAATTATTTAACCCTTCAGGATTTTACTTTCTCTACTGCAAAGTGGGAAAAATAATATTTAGATCACGAATCTGTCTTAGATATAAAATTAAATAATGCCTGTAACTTTGTTGGCAGAAAACCTGACCCAGAATTATACAAACAAAGAAACAAACTAAAAACCTCTTGCGATTGAGTTGATTCCAACTCATGGTAACGCCATATGTTACACAGTAGAATTGCTACATACGGTTCTCTCGGCTGTAATCTTTATGGAAGCATATTACCAGAACTTTCTTCCATGGTACCGCTGAGTGGATTCAAACTGACAACATTTATGTGAATTGTTGTTGTTGTTAGGTGCCATTGAGTTGGTTCTGACTTGTAGTGACCCTATGAACAAACAGAACGGCACGCTGGCTGGTCCTGCACCATTTTCACAATCATTGCAATATTTGATGCCATTATCACAGCCACTATGTCAATCCGTCGCACTGAGAGCCTTCCTCTTTTTTGCTGACCCTCTAATTTGCCAAGCATGATGTCCTTTGCCAGGGACTGGTCCCTCCGGATAACATGCCAAAGTATGTGAAGTGAAGTCTCACCATCCTTACTTCTCAGTATAGTAGTTGAAGTCAAACCATTTATGCCATTCAGGGGCCTTGACCCAGATTTAGCATGCAATAAATGGTAGTTCATTAGCAGCAGCAGATCATAGTCATCACTGCGTTTGCTCGAGAAAGAAAGAAGCTTAGACATGACTACTCTAGGAAACAACACTTTTAAAATTTATTATCCTTTCATATGCTGTTACCTTCTTTCTTTGCTAATTCACTTCACTTTTTTAAGTAACATGGTAGATAAACAGCTTTTTGGAATTAGTGGGAGTTTCTACATGAAATCAGAATATTTCTTAAGCATGGATAGTCCAGAAGAAAGGGAAATACCAAGGCTCCAAAAGGCCTGTGTCTGCCTCATCTTCATGGGTATCATCTGCTCTTCTTACTCCATCAGCAGACAAAAATTCAAGGTCCTGTCATTTTTGTTCAACTCTGAAATTAATTTTTTGAGTGTTCTAACCCACATTAAGAAAGTAATAGAGTTTATAATATTTATTTAGGTTTGAAAAGTTAGTGCTGCTGTGTAGCTCGATTTATAAGTGCTTATACCAGGGCACCGACTATGGAACAGGCCATCGGTTGCTCATATGCAAGTTCAAGTTGCTCTAAGCTGAATTTAGAGACCATTTCAAGAATAGGTTTGACACATTGACCACTAATAACCAAAGACCAGATGAGTTGTGGAATGACATCAAGGATATCATACATAAAGGAAGCAAGAGGTCAATAAAAAGACAGGAAAGAGAGAAAAGACCAAAATGAATGTCAGAAGAGACTCTGAAACTTGCTCTTGAACATCAAGTTGCTAAAGCAAAAGGAAGAATTGATGAAGTGAAAGAACTGAACAGATTTCAAAGGGCGGCTAGAGAAATCAAAATGAAGTCCTATAATGACATGCACAAAGACTTGGGGATAGAAAACCAAAAGGGAAGAACACACTCGGCATTTGTCAAGGTGAAAGAACTGAAGAAAAAATTCAAGCCTCGAGTTGCAATAGTGAAGGATTCTATGGGGAAAATATTAAATGATGCAAGAAGCATCAAAACAAGATGTAAGGAATACTCGGAGTCATTATACCAAAAAGAATTGGTGGATGTTCAACCATTTGAGGAGGCAGCATATGATCAGGAAGCGATGGTACTGAAGGAAGAAGTAGAAGCTGGTCTGAAGGCATTGGAGAAAAACAAGCTCCAGGAATTGATGGAATATGAAATGAGATGTTTCAACAAATGGATGTAGTGCTGGAAGTGCTCACTTGTCTATGCAAAGAAATCTGGAAGACAGCTACCTGGCCAACTGACTTGAAGAGATCCATATTTATGCCTATTCCCAAGAAAGGTGACCCAACTGAATGTAGAAATTATCGAACAATATCATTTATATCACAAACAAGTAAAATTTTGCTGAAGATCATTCAAAAGCAGCTGCAGGAGTATATCAACAGGGAACTGCAAGAAATTCAGGCCAGATTCAGAAGAGGATGCGGAACCAGGGATATCATTGCTGAATGTAAGATGGATATTGGCTGAAAGCAGAGAATACCAGAAATGTTTACCTGTGTTTTACTGACTATGCAAAGGCATTTGACCATGCGGATTGTAAGAAATTATGGATAACAGTGGGAAGAATGGGAATTTCAGAACACTTAAGTGTGCTCATGAGGAACCTGTACATAGAACAAGAGGCAGTTGTTCAGATACAGCAAGGTGATCCTGAGTATATTTAAGTCAGGAAGGGTGTGAGTCAGGGTTGTATCCTTTCACCATACCTATTCAATCTGTATGCTGAGCAAATAATCTGAGAAGCTGCCCAACATGAAGAAGAATGGGGAATCAGGATTGGGGGAAGACTCATTAACAACCTGCATTATGCAGATGACACAGCCTTGCTTGATGAAAGTGAAGAGGACTTGAAGCACATAATGATGAAGATCAAAGGCCACAGCCTTCAGTATGGACTACGCCTCAACATAATGAAATTAAAAATCCTCACAACTGGACCATTAAGCAACATCATGATAAATGGAGAAAGATTGAAGTTGTCAAGGATTTTGTTTTCCTTGGATCCAAAATCAACACTCATGGAAACAGCAGTCAAGAAATCAAAAGACGCATTGCATTGGGCAAATGTTGTGCAAAAGGCCTCTTTAAAGTGTTGAAAAGCTAAGATCTCACCTTGAAGACTAATGCGCTCCTGACCCAAGCCATGCTATTTTCAATAGAATCATATGCACGTAAAAGCTGGACAATAAGTAACAGAGACAGAAGAAATGATGGCTTTGAATTGTGGTCTTGGTGATGAATATCATCTGTACCATGGACTTCCAAAAAAATGAAGAAATCTGTTTTGGAAGAAGTACAACGATAATGCTTCTTAGAGGCAAAGATGGCGAAACTATGTCTTATATACTTTGGACATGTTGTCAGGAGAGATCGGTCCCTGGAGAAGGGCATGATGTTCGGTAAAGTACAGGGTTAACCAAAAAGAGGAAGACCCTCAAAGAGATGGATTGACACAGTGGCTGCAACAATGGGCTCAAACATAACAACGATTGTGGGCATGGCTGAAGACAGGGCAGTGTTTCACTCTGTTGTACATAGGATCACTGTGAGTCAGAAGCGACTTGATGGTACCTAACAACAATAACAAAATTTTACAATTCAAGTAAGCTGCTGAAAGGAGGGATGTTCTTTAAACATACATATCCTTTCTTATGGTCCTACATGTCCACATGGGGATAATTAACTGAGAACAGACATATACATACAGACAGACACAGGTACCCATGTGCATGCACTTACACCTTTATTTTTAAAAGAAATACATCTTCTCAATAAATCATACCATAGATACCTACATACATTTACAATTAAGAGGATCTTCCTCTTTGTATAAACTTAAAAGATAATTCCAAACCTGTTTCCAGGGTGGCCATACTATTGGCCATTCCTACCCGTGATATGCATCCCTGGGTGGCTGAAATGGTAACATGTCTGCTAATTAAAAGTTTGGTGTTTTGCGTCCACCTAGAGGCACCTGGGACAAAAGACATGACCATCTACTTCCGAAAAATCAGCCACTGAAAACCCTGTGGAGCACAGTGCTGCTCTGACACACCTGGGGCAGCCATGAGGCAGGACCAACTCAATGACAACTGGTCTTTACCAGTAATATATGAATTCCAGCTATTTTATATCTTTACCAACATTTAGTATTCTCAGTATATTAAGTTTTAGGCTTTCTAGTGGCTATCAAGTAGTATCTCATTGTGGTTTTAAATGGTATTTCCCTGATGACGAGTAATGATAAACACTTTTTCACTTACTTATCTACTTTTGCATGTCGGCTATTGAAATATTTTGCCCATTAGGTAGCTTTTCATGATTGATTTGTGAGAGCTCTATATATTATGGGTACATACTGTTTGAACTATATAATATTTTCTACCAAATTGTAGATTGACTTTATTTTTTACAATGTCTTTTGATGAACAATGACTTTCAATTTTAATAATGTGAAATTCATCTTTTTTTTTTTTCATTCATAGTTAGTAACCTTTGTTTCCTGTCAAGGAAATCTTTGTTTACCTGATGGTTAAATAGTATTTCCCTATGTCTTTTTTATTCCAAAAAGTTTATAATTGTATATTTAGTTTTCGGTCTGTAATTCCTCAAGAATTGAAGTTGGAGTATGAAGTGACGTTGGGGGTGTATGTTCATGAATATCCAGTTATTTTCTCCACCTTTAATTGAAAGACTATTCTTTTCCCATTAAATAATATTGATGTCTTTTACAAAAATCAATTGATTGTGATGTGTCAGTTAATTTCTGGACTCCGTATCCATTCACTTGGTCTATTTGTCTGTCTTGATGTCAATATTACATAGTCTCTATCACCATGGCTTTGCAGTAAATCTTGAAAATATGTAGCAAAATTCCTCCAAATTTCTTTTTTTTCCAAAATGTTTTGGTCCTTTCATTTCCATATCAATTTTAAAATTAACTTTACAAATGCTATGAAAAAGATTGTTGGTATTTGGATTAGGATTGTGTTGTAAATATTGTTCAATTTGGGAGAGAATGCACATTTTAAAAATACTGTTTTCTGATACATGAAGATGTTATGTATCTTCACTTATTCAGGTCTTCTTGAATTTATCTCCTAAGTGTTTTGTAATTTTCTGTGTAAATATCTTGTCCACATTTTGTTGCATTTATTTTTTAAGCCTTTTAGGTTAATTCTATATTCTTCTACATGATATTAATTTAAGTTTTGTCTCTGTGTTGCTGCTTAAATAAAAAAATACAACTGAGTTTTGAATATTGACAGCATACTATGAACTTACTAAATTTACTTATTAGGCCTAAGAGATATTTGTAGAATTTAAGGGATTTTCTCTGTATGCAATCATGTTGCCTGAGAATAAAAATTGTTTTACTTTCTGATTTCTATGTATTTTATTTCTTTTCGTTGCCCTATTGCTCTGGCTTGGACTTCTAGTAAATATTGAAGAGGAGTGGTGCTCTGATTTCTGCTTGATGTCTATCTCATTGTGCCATGCAGACTGGCGAGTTTGTTCAGGAGAAAAAACAGATATTTGTGAATATAACCCAATGGGACTCATTTATTTCCAAAGTTATTTCACATTCAATTTCTATCTGCCTTTGGTCACTCTCCAGCACCTTCGATTAGTTCTGTGTGCATTTGTGTTTAAAAATTTTATCCGTAATTTTAATATCACTAGCAGGAGGATTATTAAAATATAAGCTATTCTTTCATTACTGGATAATGAAACTCTAATCTTTGTATTTTCATTGGAATATTTATTTATATTTGATGAAATAGCAGGAGGATTATTAAAATATAAGCTATTCTTTCATTACTGGATAATGAAACTCTAATCTTTGTATTTTCATTGGAATATTTATTTATATTTGATGAAATTGCTAGTTTGATTCAATTTCAATTTATCACTATACCAATTGTCTTCGTCATTTAGGGCTGCTATAACAGAAATACCACAAGTGAACGGAATTAACAAAGAGAAACTTATTTTCTCTCAGTCTACTAGGCTAGAAGTCCAAATTCAGGGTGTCAGCTCCGGGGGAAACCTTTCTCTCTCAGTAAGCCTTGTCATTAATCTTTCCCCTGGACTGGGAGTTTTTCATAACAGGAAGCTGGTTTCAAAGGACACGCTCTACTCCTGGCACTGCGTTCTTGGTGGTATGAGCTTCCTACTCTCTGCTTGCTCCCCTATCCTTCGTATCTCTTAAGAGGGAAAAGGCTATGCAGGCCACACTCCAGGAAACTCCCTTTAGGTTGGATCAAAGATGTGACTTTAGTAAGGGTGTTACAATCCCATCCTAAGACTCTTTAACATAAAATTACAATCACAAAATGGAGAACAACAATGCAACACTGGGAATCATGGCCTAACCAAGTTGACACATATTTTGGGAGGACATAATTCAATTCACGACACTAATGCTCTCTAGTTGTACTCTGGTGGTACAGTGGTTAAGTACTATGGCTGCTAACCGAAGGTCGGCAGTTCAAATCCACCAGGCACTCTTTGGAAACCCTAGGGTTGCAGTTCTACCCTGTCCTATAAGGTCGCTATGAGTTGGAATTGATGGCGAGTTTTTTTGATTCTGTATTTATACTTTTTTCTCTGACTTTTCCTTCTTTTGGTTTAATAAAGTACATTTACTTTATTTTCTTCTTTATTAGATTATTAAGGTTTTATATACTTTTTTTTCAGTGATTGCAGCATGTATCCTTGACTTATTAGTGTCCAAAATAAACTAACAGTTAAAAAAAAAAAAATCCCGATACAATGCAAGGTCACTGGTACAGTTTCATTTCATTTACCCCTTCTTGCCTTTTGCGTTCTTATTGCCAGATATTTCGGTTCTACATGCATATAAAAACCCACAAGTCATCATTATTTAGATTTACCCACATATTTATATATATTTCCTATGATTCTATGTCAGTTTGTCATACTGTGGGGGCTTGCCTGTTGCTGTGATGCTGGGAGCTATGCCACCAGTATTCAGATACCAGCAGGGTCACCCATGGAGGACAAGTTTCAGCTGAGCTTCCAGACTAAGACAGACTGTGAAGAAGGCACAGCATTCTACTTCTGAAAAGAATTAGCCAGTGAAAACCTTATGTGTAGCAGCAGAACATTCTCTGATATAGTGCTGGAAGGTGAGCCCCCCAGGTTGGAAGCCACTCAAAAGATGACTGAGGAAGAGCTGCCTTCTCAAAGTAGAGTCAGCCTTAATGATGTCGCTGGAGCAAAGCTTTGGGACCTTCATTTGCTGATATAGCAGGACTGAAAATGAGAAGAAACAGGTGCAAACATCCATTAATAACTGGAACCTGGAATGTATGAAGTATGAACCTAGGAAAATTGGAAATGGTCAAAAATGAAATGGAATGCATAAGCATCAATATCCTAGGCATTAGTGAGCTGAAATGGACTGGTATTGGCCATTTTGAATTGGATAATCATGTAGTCTACTATGCTGGGAATGACAACTTGAAGAGGAATGGTGTTGCACTCAACATCAGAAAGAACATTTCAAGATCTATCCTGAAGAACGACGCTGTTAGTGATAGAATAATATCCATACACCTGCAAGGAAGATCAGTTAATACAACTATTATTCAGGTTTGTGCACCAACCACTAAGGCCTAAGATGAAGAACTTGAAGATTTTTATCAGCTCCTGCAGTCTG
This sequence comes from Elephas maximus indicus, assembly GCF_024166365.1. NCBI lineage: Eukaryota > Metazoa > Chordata > Mammalia > Proboscidea > Elephantidae > Elephas > Elephas maximus. The sequence goes on along the minus strand of NC_064821.1, from coordinate 188,286,390 downwards.
AAACTGATCAAACATGCAATCAGAATGCATTGATAATTACCGGTGATTGGAATGCAAAAGTTGAAAACAAAGAATAAGGATCAGTATTTGGAAAATATGGCTTTGGTGGTAGAGACAATGCTGGAGATCACGTGGTAAAATTGAGCAATTTTTAAAAAATTGTGTTCTTATCTCAATTTCATGAATAATGATTAACAGCAAAATTCTTAGAAAATTAGAGAGTGGAAGTAGTAGAATTGAACCAAGGGCTACCTGACTCTTAAAGATCATAAAATCAAGCTCTTTAGATATGTAGATAGATATATAGTCTATAGACAGATATGTAAATGGATAGATAGATCGATAGATATGTGGATTAATAGAAAGATAGAGATAGATGATAGAATGATAGATAGATAGACAGACAGACAGATAGATAGATGATAGGTAGATTAAAGATAGATGGATTGCTGATAGGTAGAATAAAGATAGATAGGTGATAGGTAGATAGATAGACAGATAGATACACGATAGATGGATGATAGGTAGGTAGGTAGGTAGATACATAGATATATAGATGCATAGATAAAGAGATGATAGAGAGGATATACCTATGTGTGTCTTTGTGTGTGTGTGTGAAGTGTTACATTGTGCTGTCTCATGTTTCAAGTCTTAGATGTTCAAACTTTGGGAAACATTGATCACCAGGCACTGCTCTTCATGTTGTGACAGCTGCTCATGTAGCTGATTTGTGAGGAACTCAGAAAATTCCATCTTACCTCCCCACCCTATAGTGACTCTTCCTTGAGATATTGGGGGCACCAGGCCTGCAGTGACTTTAGTGTCTGCACTGCCATGAACCTCATTGGGAGGGGTGTACTCAGACAGAGGAGTCTCCAATGGGCAACCAAAACTGGTCTATCTGATATTGCAATCCCATTAGGGCAGCTGATTCTCAATTTGTGAGGTAGAAAGCAGACATTTCTCTAAGGGCTTATGTTTTGGATGTGATGTGAGGCTATGGGGAATGGTAAGTGACCTGTTGAGTAAAGTCCCCTTCTTTGTCTTCCAAAGTACCTAGCATGTGTAATAGTCTATATGAACAATTTGGTGATGACCCAGATTACAGATACCTGGCCTCAGGTACCAAAGTGATGACTCTAGCCCTGATGGTCATGGTTAGGTCATGGTCAATGGTGATCTCGGCCAAAAGCTCTTCCTTCCTGATAGGAGGAATGACAGTCCTGGGAACTCAGGGACAGTCCTGCTTAACTCAGGGACTTGATGCTGGGTTGATTCGGGGCTCTCGTACTCTGTAGAGCATAGCTGATGACTACTTCAGAGGTTCTGAGCATCTCCTCTTCCTTTTCTTCTTCCTCCTCCTCCTCTTTTTCCTTCTCCAGTTATAAAACCACATTCTTGTAAAGCTTCCTGATCATTGGGCCCAGGTAAGGAAGCTCTACCAAAATCACTTTAAGTGTTTATTGCATAACATTCTGTCAGTCACAATGATTGCAGGAAGAGTTAAAAATAAATGAAAAGACTAATTACTAAATCCATAGACAATATATGTCTTCAGTTACCAACATGTGCCAAATTAGACAGATAAAATCTATATATTGAGTCTGGGAGGATAATGTGGAAGGTTGAGGGGACTGGAGGGTTTAAGAAGACAGACAATAAACATGCAAACAAAAAACGAACGTGTTTTAAAGACTTAAAGCCTCTTTGGAAAGACAGTGATGGAGAGCCAACATATAAAATCAGCCCAAATTCACTTCTCCCTCTCCACCAGGTTACAGACCTTTAGTGCTCTGATCCTCTCCCCAAATGTACTCTCACGTGATGGTGTGAGGCTATAATATAAGGTGGTATCTTATATTTTTATTGGTTTTGTGCAATTTGAACCTGGCATTTTGTTCTTGAAAAAAATTATTTCCTGAAAAAGGAATTTCAAGCATATACCAGTATATAGCAGTTAGTGCCAGGCTACTAACCAAAAGGTCGGTGGTTCAAACCCACCAGTCACTCCTTGGGGGAAAGATGTGGCAGTCTGCTTCCATAAAGATTTACAGCCTTGGAAACCCTGTGCGGCAATTCTACTCTGTCTGAGCAGGTCACTATGAATTGGAATAGACAACATGGCAGTCGGTTGGGTTTTTTTTTTTTTTTTTGGTTACCTGCAGTGTGGTGAAGTACTGGGACAGTGAGATAGGGACATCCTGACACCCATCAACAAAGTGTCCTCATATTCTACAGTAACATAAATCCAACTTTGTAACTTTATTCACCAGCCATGGCACAAAAAGTGAGGTTTCAGTGCCTGAGGATAGCTCAGGTTTAGGACTGAAGGGAGGAATTGCACAAGAATTTATGAGGTAAGGCTCTGAAAAGGCAAACATGAAACCATTTTTCCAGGGTTGGAGGACATATTGGGGCAATGTTTCCCAAACTTTAGTTTTTCCCATAGATAGCTCCTATATTTACGGTAACTACATACCACAAGTGAAATAGAAATTAGTCAACATTTTTATTTAAATTCAGTTTCTACAAACTTAAATTTCTTTAAAAAAGTTTGATTGGTGGTAGGCAAGATGAAATATTCAAAGTATAAAATTTTGTAGCACAGAATTAACATAAGTACACACTTAACGGAAACCCTGGTAGCATGGTGGTTAAATGCTACTGCTGCTAACCAGAATGTCAGTGGTTCGAATCCACCAGGTGATCCTCGGAAACCTTATGGGGCAGTTCTACTCTGTCCCATAAGGTTGCTGTGAGTTGGAATCGACTCTACGGCAATGGGTTTGTTTTTTGGGGGGAGTATACACTTTTTTTTTTTTTAAATATTTACATTATTCTCTTCAGTGCCTAGACCATCTCCTGCGACACAAGTGGTCCTCCTACCTTACTGGGGAGACTCGGTTAGAAAGAGGTGTGTGCTTTTAGCACATTTTCTTTATAGGTAGATGAAACATTTTCTAAAAGCTTTTCATTAAGTACTTTAATACATGTTTGTGATGTCACCCTTCATTTGTGGAAACGGAGTGTCTACACCTGGAAAAGCATTAGCTGGTATCTCATGTTCTGCCCTGGATACAGAAGGAAGGGCCAGGATGGAGGAAGGTTCCAACTGGACCAGATGAAAGGATAAAAGCAGAGGGCACAGCTTCCTGGAGATCAGCTGCCAATGCTGCGGAGGCACGAGAACAACGCACCCTAATGGCCTGTATATCTGTCTCTGTTCCCCATTAACTGTGAACAGCATAGGACAGCGTCTTGTTCTCTATTGTAGGGAACATCAGAAGAACTCACACAGGTGTGGTTCAGTAATTAGTTTTTGAATGGATGCTTGTAATTTTTGTTCACTTCTGTTTCCTTCAAGCGTTGATTAAGAGAGTTTTTGTTTCTGGAATAAAAGGGTTCAAATACATATTCTTGAGAACAGCAAGGAGGATAAGTACTGAGGAGTCTGGATCCCACCCAGCAGTTTTTCCCAGAAGAGAAGTACCTCTAGGGAAGGTGTTTCCGTAGAAAAGGCAGCTAAAAAGAGATGGAGAATATGGGTCTAATCTGGGATTCTATGGGAAGAAAGGAAGAGGAGAAAGAAAGAAAGAGGAGAAATTCAAGCTTGAACAGAGCTAATAGAAGGCCCAGTGCAACCATCTCCCACCTCCAATCCAAGAGGTAAGTATTATTCTCCTCTGTTCGTAGACAAAGATCCAAACCCAGAGAGGTGAGGTGAACTGCTCATGGTCACACAGCTTGTCAAAAATAGAATTGGGACCAGACTTCAGGTACCATTTAGATCTCTCTTACTTTCTAGAACACTGGCAAATTGTATGAGGAAAGTAGAAGGGTAAACTGGTTTACTTGACATGTATTCCACTGTGTTCTCTATGGACAAATACTAAAATTAAGTAAAATTTATAATGACTATTATTAATGTTTAAGGACGTGTAAATGAATGGTAATTAATTTTAATGACTAAATTTTTAATAAATGGATTTAAACTTCATCTTGAACCTACCAACAGTTTCTGAATCAAACTGTTTAATTAACTAATTAATATAAAATACATATAAAATTAATTGTTTGAATGGCATTGATCATTATGTTGGATTTTCCATTGATTCTCAAGTGTAGATGACAGAAAATATGTACAACCTTCTCTGTTCTTGTTGGATAAAGTTATGTAGGAGCAATTAGTATAGTGTGTGAGGAGGGAGTTAGGGTCAGAAAGTTACTTTGTGTTGTAATTCCAGGAACTGAGCTGCTTGAGTATCTCAATTGTAAGAAGTAATGGTGTGGTGTTAATGGAGCCCATGTGGCCCAAGGTGGTACAGGTTTTACAAAGGCCTTTAAAAAGAAAAAAAAAAAAAAATGCCGTCAAGTCACTTCTGACTCATAGCAACCCTATAGGAAAGAGTAGAGCTGCCCCATAGCATTTTAAAGGAGTGCCTGGTAGATTCAATCCACCAAACTTTTGGTTAGTGGCTGTAGCTTTTAACCTCTACACTCCAGGGTTTCCAAGACCTTAGGAACCAGCCTTATATCTTCTTTTGAAGACCCAATGCAGGTGAAAATAGGACCCTAATGATCATCATTTTGCTGAATGTTTAGAAGCATACCAGTGGGAGGGATAGTGAGATGATTTGGGGCCTTACAGCAGTGCATTTTTGAGGGAGGAAAGGAAATTTAGATTAGCAAGCCATAGAATCAAGAGGAAATGCATTATAATGAGAGTTTGGAGTAATGAGAGGTGTCCCTTGGTGGCACAAACAATGAAGTGCTCAGCTACTAAATGAAAAGTTGGCAGTTCAAGTCCACTCAAAAGTACTTTGGAAGACGGGCCTGGCTATCTACTTCTGAAAGATCACAGCCATTGAAAACACTATAGGGCACAGTTCTACTCTGAAACAACGGGGTTGGCCTGAGTTGGAATTGACTTGATAGCAACTGATACTGGAGTAATGAGAAAGGTGTCACAAGGTATTCAGGCTCCCAGGTAGTCAGGCTTTTTTCCCTTCAGGATGTATAAAAAATTGGCAACCAGCTAAAGTGGAACAGGGAAGGCAGTTTTATGATGCTGGGAAAGTGAAGGCTAGGAAATGGTCTTTGTCTTCAGCCAAGAAAAAGAGCCTTTGGACACCAATTAAAGAACTCCCTAAATTCTCCCACTGCTGTAAGTCACTGATACTGTCCCTAAGGCAGGGCCTCTGAGTCATGGACACTTATTCCAGTGAGGAGATCCGGAAGCAGGATGCTTCCTGTTATTAGGGTCCCTGTCCAGCCAGTTAGGGTTGGATTTTTATTCGGTTAGGAAATTCTCGGACCAGCCCAGTTTTAGGTAGCTCCACTTCCCCCTGGGTGGGGCAGCAATCCCTTTTATAAAGAGGTCCTCTGCTGGGAGGTTAGCATCCTCCTGATACTTGATTCCTGGTCTACTTTGGAGAACCTGGTGAGTCTGATTCCTTGAGTTCTTCTGTTTATTTGTTGCTCTCAAATATCTGAATTCAATCCGAAGACAGAAAATCTGGTGTGTCCAAAGGTAGGATCATTAGTTTGATGCCCTTAATTGATGATAACTGTGAATTGGGGCATAATGATACAATGATGTATTGCTTTAACTTGGTTCTGGTAGATAGTTTGATGTCTACATTGAAAAAGAAGTTAATAGGAAAGCTTTGGTTTGAAGAAGAAAAAAGGGAACTTATTTTCCTTTCCATTTCTTTAAGAAGTCTATTCTGCTGTGATTTCAAAAGTCATAGAATTCTCCCAAAATGGCTGCTTGCTATCTATCCAAGTATTGGTGCTTCGTAAGAGATAATGACAGGGATTACTTATAAGGGTGCTCAGGTTTTCAGAACTTGTGACTCCCTTTCTTGAAGATGTTATTTTCATGTAAATGTCATTATTTGCTGCTTTAGAGAATTTTCCAGACCTAGTGAAGCAGATGGCTAGAGAGTAGAAGCCAGAAAGTTATACAAAGGGAGTTAAGAGATGATAATATATCTCAGAGACTGGAGAGGTGATATCCAATGGAATCAAATAAGCTCTGGCTTCTCTATCTGTAGAAGTTCCTTCTTGTGAACACTGTCATCTAATTTCTTTCAGATTTTCAGAGGCTCCAGAAAGATGTCTTACCAGCAGCAGCAGTGCAAGCAGCCCTGCCAACCACCTCCTGTGGTGTGCCCACCTAAGTGCCCTGAGCCATGTCCACCTCCAAAGTGCCCTGAGCCATGCCCACCCCCAAAGTGCCCACCTCAGCCATGTCAGCAGAAATGCCCTCCTACACAGATATACCAACACTGCCAGCAGAAGTGTCCTCCTAAGAGCAAATAACAGCTTCAGGGTTCATCAGGAACATGAAAGGATAAGGACAATTGGCTCAGACTCCTTCCACAACTCAACCTTCATTTCTTCAAAGCCAGCCATGGACACAACTTTTCTATCCATTAGTCCATGATCTGCCTGTGATGACTCCTAGCAAGTGAAGGTTTTTTTTTTCCCTACACTGTTGTATTGCTGCTCTGCAGGAGGTAACTGAGAAAGGGCAGTTCTCAGCTGTGACAGGATCCCAGCGCTTCAAAGGAAGAACAAGGGCACATTCCCCTGGTCTCGTCAGATGATTCTCTTGACGTTTTCTGTGTCTGTAGCCTGGGGAGAGATTTCCACCACTTGGGCAATTGTAATTTTCCTTTCCCTTCCTGAATAAAGTACATGTTTTGAGTTGGGATAAATATCTTATTTCTTTTTCAAACCTGCTTTTGTCAGCAACATTATATCATAATTTTGGTTTATTTTTATTCTTCTTTGATCCCAATATCCAGACTCTCACAGTCACTGCTACCCGAATTTTGTTTCACACCAAAGATTATTTCTGTATTATTTTGAACCCATATTATTTTCTTTAATTACTCTTTGATTAGGGGGACAAATTATTTAACCCCTCAGCATTTAGTTTTCTTTAGTGCAAAGTGGGAAAAATAATATTTAGATCACAAATCTGTCTTAGGCATAAAATTGAATAATGCCTGTAACTTCGTTGGCAGAAAATCTGACCCAGAGTTAAACAAACAAAAAAAAAACAAAGCTTGTTGCCATTGAGATGATTCCAACTCATGGCAAGGGCATGTGCTACAGAGCAGAATTGCCCCATAGAGTTATCTTGTCTATAATCTTTACGGAAGCAGATTACCGGAACTTTATTCCACGGTAGCATTGGGTAGGTTCAAATTGACAATGTTTAGGTGAATTGCTGTTGTTGTTAGGTGCCACTGAGTTGGCTGTGACTCGTAGTGACCCTATGTACAAACAGAACGAAACACTGCCTGGTCCTGCGCCATTATCACAATCATTGCAATATTTGATCCCATTATCACAGCCACTCTGTCAATCCATCTCATTGAGGGTCTTCCAGTTTTTCCGACCCTCTACTTTGCCAAGCGTGATGTCCTTTTCCAGGATCTGGTCCCTCCTGGTAACATGTCCAAAGTAAGTGAGGTGAAGTCTCACCATCCTTACTTCTTAGTATAGTAGTTGAAGTCAAACCATTTGTGCCACCCAGCTGCCTTAACCCAGAAATAGCATGCAATAAATGGTAGTTCATTAGAAGCAGCAGATCATCATCATTACTACATTTTCTCCAGCAAGAAAGAAGCTTAGACATGACTACTCTAGGAAATAAGATTTTTAAACTTAATACCCTGTTACTCTCTTTCTTTTCTAGTTCACTTTAACTTTCTAAGTGACATTATAGGCAAAAAGCTTTTTGGAATTAGTGGGGCATCCTACATGAAATCACACTATTTCTTAAAACATTGATACTCTAGAAGAAAGGGAAATACCAAGGCCCCAGAAGGCTTGTGTCTGCCTCATCTTCATGGGTACCACCTGCTCTTCTTACTCCATCAGCAGACACAAACTCAGGGTCCTGTCATTTTTTGTTCACCTTCAAAATTAATTTTTTGAGTGTTCTGATCCCAGATTTGGAAAGTAATGGGGTGTATAATATTTCCTGAAATTTGAAAAGTTAGTGCTGCTAGGCAGTCTTTTTTATAAGTGCTTATTTTACAACAAGACCAGGGGCCGACTGTAGAACAGACCATCAATTGCTCGTATGCGAGTTCAAGTTGAAACTGAAGAAAGTTCAAGTTGAAACTGAAGAAAATAGAACAAGTCCATGAGAGCCAAATTATGACCTTAATTATATTCCACCTGAAATTAGAGACCGTCTCAAGAATAGATTTGACACACTGAACACTAATAGTGGAAGACCAGACCAGTTGTGGAATTACATCAAGGCTATCATACATGAACAAAGCAAAAGGTCATTAAAAAGACAGGAAAGAAAGAAAAGACCAAAATGGACGTCCAAAGAGACTCTGAAACTTGCTCTTGAACATCGAGTTGCTAAACTAGAAAGGAAGAATTGATGAAGCAAAGAACTGAACAGAAGGTTTCAAAGGGTGGCTGGAGAAGTCAAAATGAAGTACTCTAATGACATGTGCAAAGAGCTGGAGAGAGAAAACCAAAAGGGAAGAATACACACGGCATTTCTCAAGCTGAAAGAATGAAAGAAAAAATTCAGGCCTCGAGTTGCAGTAGTTAAGGATTCTGTGGGAGAAAATGCTAAACGATGCAAGAAGCATCAAAAGAAGATGTAAGGAATACAGAGTCGTTATGCCAAAAGGAATTGGTCAGTGTTCAACCATTTTTGGAGGCAGCATATGATCAGGAACTAAGAATACTAAAGGAAGAAATCCAAGCTGCACTGATATCGTTGCTGAATGTCAGATGCTGAAAGCAGAGAATACCGGAAAGTTGTTTACTTGTTTTCTGTTGACTATGAGAAGGCATTTGATTGTGTGGATCATAACAAATTATGGGAAACATTGCAAGGAATGGGAATTCCAGAACGCTTAATTGTGCTCATGAGGAATGTGTACATAGATCAAGAGGCAGTTGTTCAAACAGAACAAGGGGATACTGTGTGATTTAAAGTCAAGAGGGGTGTGCATCAGGATTGTGTCCTTTGACCATATCTATTCAATCTGTACGCTGAGCAAATAATCTGAGAAGCTGGACTATATGAAGAACAGGGTGTCAGGATTGGTAGAAGACACATTAATAACTTGCTTTCTGCATATGATACAACCGTGCTTGCTGAAAGTGAAGAGGACTTGAAGCACTTAATGATGAAGATCAAAGACCGCAGCTTTCAGTAGGAATTACACCTCAACATAAAGAAAAGAAAAATTCTTAAAACTGGACCAACAAGCAACATCATGATAAATGGAGAAAAGATGGAAGTTGTTAAGGATTTCATTTTACTTGTTTCCAAAATCAACACCCATGGAAGCAGCAGTCAAGAAACCAAAAGATGCATTGCATTGGGCAAATCTTCTGCAAAAGAATTCTTTAAAGTATTGAAAAGTTGAGATGTCACTTTGAAGACTAAGGTGTACCTGACCGAAGCCATGATATTTTCAATTCCTCATATGCACCTTAAAGCTGGACAATCAATAAGGAAGACCAAAGAAGAATTGATGCCTTTGTATTGTGTTGGTGAGAAACATTGAATATATCGTGGACTGCCAAAAGAACGAACAAATCTGTTTGGAAGGAGTACAACCGGAATGACCCTTAGAAGCAAATATGGCAAGAGTGTGTCTTACATACTTTGGACGTGTTGTCAGGAGGGTTTAGTCCCTGGAGAAGGACATCATGCTTGGTAAAGTACAGGGTCAGCAGAAAAGAGGAAGACCCTCAAAGAGGTGGATTGACAGCGGCTGCAGCAATGGGCTCAAACATTACAATGACTGCAGGGATGGTGCAGGGCCGGGCAGTGTTTCATTCTGTTGTGCATGGGACCGCTATTTGTCAGAACTGACTTGAGGGCACCTAACAACAACAATAACACTATTTGCCCTGGGGTTTTCAGCCAGCAGTCCAAAAAAAATATATATATATTGCATTGGGAAAATCTGCTGCAAAAGACCTCTGTAAAGTTTTAAAGAAAGCACTTTGATGAATAAGGTACATCTGATGTGAGCCATGTCTTTTCAATCACCTCATATGCGTACAAGAGTTGGACAATGAAAAAGGAGGGCAGGCAAAGAATTGATGCATTTGAATTGTGTTGTTGGCAAAGAATATTGAATATACTGTGGAGCGCCAAAATGAACAAATCAGTCTTAGAAGAAATACAACCAGAATGTTACTTAGAAGTGAGAATGGACAGACTTTGACTCACTTACTTTGGACATGTCATCAGAAAGACCAGTCACTAGAAAAGGACATCAGGCTTTGCACCAAGTAGAGGGCCAACAAAAACGAGGGAAACTCTCAATGAGATGGATTGACACAATTGCTACCACAGTGGATTCAAACATACCAATGATGGTGAAAATGGTGCAAGACTGGGCACAGGTCAACTGACAACTATTTGACAGACTCTATTGTGCATCCTGCAGATGTATTGGTAAGAAAAAGACCAGGTCTGGGCTCTGTCCTCTTGGAGCTTACATATGGTGATATGGTGAGGAGAGGAAAAAGAACGTGCATAAACCAGCCTTACAGGTGTTAGGCCTTACATGTTTGGCTCTTCTCTCTTCTTCTCAACCCACAGTCAGTCACAGTCAGTGTGAAATTAATATTTTAAGTTTTGTGTGGGATCTTAAAGTATTTTCTTACATTTTTTCTTTTGGTTTAGTGCATGTTGAACTTTGTCTTCATTCCTGGAATCTGGGGAAGTATAGGGCATGGGACCTGAAGAAGCTGTCCTGAGATCTAGCAACAAAGATGTACCTTTCTGTGCTTTCATCAACAAGCTAGAGTCCCTCAGTCAAAAAGGGAACAGCCTCAGTAATTGAAGGGCCCAGAGGAAAAGCAACAGTGGTGAGTTTTGGGCCAGGATATTAGATAGGAAACCACAGTAAGCCTTATGTAGGAGGTGAGCCTCTGAGAAGACAAGAATTGGTTATTTTGGAAGGACCTGAAGATATATCAGGGAGATATTTCCCAGAGGTGCCTCAGAAGAAAGGCCTGGTGATCTAATGACACCCTCCCCCACCTCCAAAAAAATCAACCATTGAAAACGTTATGGAAAACAGTTCTACTCTGACAAAAAAAGGGTTGTCATGAGTTGGGGTTGACTTGATGGCAATAGCCAGACTTTAATAATTTCCAGACCACTATCATCATCTTTGCATATTGCCCACATTATTGCATACTTAATATTTTCATTTAAATTACCTTCAAATCAATAGACTTAAAACTCAAAATAATTCTCAGCATTATTTTACATTAATGGACAAGTTTGGAATTCAACTTATGAGTTCTTCAAATGTAGATTAAAATAGACAATAACTAAAGGAAAATCTGTTTGTCATGTGAGATCATCTTTGGTAACATAAGTCACACCAATGAGGTCACTGGGAAGTGCTCCAACAGTGATTAGTGATTTCAAATGGAGTATTGCTATGGTAAGGAGATTCCTTCCTTTCAAAGAACTTTAATTCACTTCTTTAATCTCTCCTCATATGGTGATCCTTTCATGAAGGAGTAGAATTGAAAGGTAGAGAAATGTAAATTTCAAGTGAGCACTTGAGATGTGTTGGTTCCTATTTTTCTGCCTCATGGAATCTGCAGGCCTGTAGGAGTCAGGAGCAAATAGTGTACATGATAGAAGAGCTATGAGACCTTGCTTCCTGGTGAGAGCCCAGAGGTTGTGACTTAGAGACCTGAAATGCAGAAGGTTTTGAGTTTTGCTGGATTCCATAGTCCACAGTGGTGCAGGTTTTAAGACTCAAAACCAAGCTCAAAATATGTCTGTCCTTTATTGGGAGAAATACAGCACTGTGAAAGCAAGGCCTTGGTAATCACTGTTGGAGGCCCTCGGGGGCACAAATCGTTTGCTCTCAGCCACTAACATAAAGGTTGGCACTTTGAACCCATCAGTGGTGCTATGGAAGAAAGGCCTGGTGATCTGCTTGCATAGAAATTACAGTCAAGAAAACCCTAGGAAGCAGTTCTACTCTGTAACAACTGGGCTAACCATGAGGCAGAATCAATAGCAGCTGATTACTCCTTGTTAGGAGGTCTTCATATATCTCCAATTGTAAAAATGTTTAAGGAGAATATTTTCAAAGTCCCACTAACTTACTAAAGCAAACCAAACCAGACCTTTTGCCATGAAGTTGATTCTGACTCATAGCAACCCTATAGGACAGAGTAGAACTGTATCAGAGGATTTCCAAGGACCCGCTGTTGGATTTGAACTACCTATCTTTTGGGTAGCAGTGGAGCTCTTTACCAGTATACTAAGGTAAGGGTAGACTGCGAAGAAATGCATTACCAGAGGGAATGGAGAGATGTATGGGGTGGGGCCAGGTGTCCAGTTACATGGGCAAGGACAGTTAAAAAGAGCAGCCTGGATTATGATGCAGATAACCCCAGGGCGATGGAAAGGGTGCTAACCCTAATCATTTAAGCACATTTTTGGCTGCCCATTAGAGAACTCCCCAATCCTCAAACTGGGACAAGGCCCAGGAAACTCCAGGTTGGGCAGGACACCAGCTAAGGCAAGCTTCTCATGGTACCCTGGCACCAGGGAAGAGGATCTTGGGGTAGGAACCTTCCAGCCACCGTAGTGTAAGTCAGGTCATTTTTCCAGTTTCAGGTTAGTTGCAGTTAGGTTGCCACCTATTTGAAGCTACCTAGGCTTGGGGTGTCTTATATTCCTTTAGCTTTCTCTGCAAGACAGCCACCATCTCAGTTCCCCATTAGCTCTGAAGGAGTAGGAGCGGATGTCGAATTAGACTTTAGAAAACCAAAAGTCTTTGATTCACTCTAGAGGTCCAAATTGTGTTGACTTGTGTAATGTTATTTGGTCGATGGAAGTAGTGGTGATAGGTTACTTTGTCTTTATTTTGTTTCTTTTTGTAAAATTGTATTAAAATTTACAGGACAAAATAAATTATTAATGGTAAAACTTTGAAAATAAAAAAGAGTGAGGAACAAAGGAATTTGCCTCCTTTTCACGATCATGTGAAGAGTTATCTAGAAATGTGATTCCAAAATCAAGTTGGGACAGTTCCTGTATCCAAGAAGACACAAAAAGCTGACTTGTCATCCTCTTGGGACACCTTCCGTCACATCAGTAGACCTTTCTCTTGTCTAAGCTTAGGGGAAACCCTTAAAGAAAAATAATTGCATTGCATTCAGAAGAAGAGGCAGCTGTCCAAACGATGTGATGACTGGAGAGGAACACTGCTACGGCAGGGAAGCCAACACTTATTTAATGAGCTGTGTAACCAACACTTATTTAAGGAGCTGTGTAATCATCTCTCAGATTTCCAAGTTCCTGCTTTGGTTACCTAACACTCTTTTATGCCTACCTGGGTTCTGTACCTTTTCCCTGAGACAGGACAGTCCTGCAAGCCACCTTCTCTATTGCTACCCAACTGTCCTGAACCACGTGTGATTCCAAGCGCCCACCTGTGCAGCGCCAGCAATAAGGTCCAGAAAGATCACATAACCGTTCCCAGAACAGAAGGGTAGTAAGGTGGGGAGGGCCAGGGCAGAGACTTTCCACCAGGTGAAAGTCCAAGGGGGGACTCCACATGAGGCCAGCTGGGGAATTGCCCTCCTGTCCTCCACTGTCAATGAGGCGGGACACCAACTTAGAGATTGCCCCTGGGCCTTCGTCCTCCTCCCTATGCCTCTGCCCCAGAACCTTTCAGGACTATGAAAAGGAACAGATGTTTTCTCATGGGCCCTGAGTTCTGCCATTGTCTCTGAATCCTGACATCATGTCTTCCTGTAGCCTCACGAACCTTTCCCAATGCTCTGCCTAGAGCAGTATGTGACAGACAAGTGGCTTCTTTTCTGAAGTATAAGTTGTACCCCTCCTCCCTGACCAAGCACCACACTCCATTCCAAGCTTCCCAGAGCCTCAGGAGGAGGCACAAGGACAAACCCAAGTTTATTCTGTGTCCCCTGTCTCTATGCTGGGTGGGAACATTCATCCCCTGGGCAATGCACCTTCCCTTTGGTGTCACCAGTAAAGGACATGCTTCATGGTCAAATGAAATCTCTCTCTCTCTTTTTTTTTTCTTTCATTTTTCTAAGCCCATTTTTGGCATCTATAGCTGATGAGGGTTTTCTTGTGGTGGTGGTGGTGGTGGTGGTGGTGGCAGTGATGTATGTGTGAGTTTTAATTTCTTTTCTCTGCTTCCCATTTGACCCCTAGTTTTCAGGCTTTTTAAAAAGTTCACTCTGACACAATGGTGAACCACAGAATACTTCATTCTTTCAAATTCTTCTTCTATTTCATGTATTTATGTGACTCTTGGGCAAGTTTCCTTCTTCCTGTGGACTTCAATGTTCATGGCTTCAAAGTGAGACCCATAATACATCACAGTCTTTTCCCATCAATTAAATGGGACAATGTGGAAACATTCTTAGCACAATAATTGCCTGGCAATTAATGAACAATAAATCTATATTCTCGTTGCTGTTATGACTAGTAGTAATGTTTTGCTCTGCATAAAAGTGGATAGGAAGGGCTAGTATAGAAAATAGCGAAGGTTCTCAAACTTGGTTACTCTTTTACATCTTGATGGTACTACTTCCCTTCCAATCCAATTCAGTGTCCATCTGCTACTTTAAAGACCTGTTGGGGGTTTAGTGTGGAATCTTACACAGAGTCCTAGCAGATCTGAAAACAAAGATGAGGATTGAATGGGGGTCTCTAGAACACAATGTATCTGAATCACTCACTTTCCCCTCTAGGTGGACTTCAGTTCTATGGAAATGGAGTAACCATAATCTTTGCTGAAGACACACTGGATTGTTGGTCCACGGAGGGCTGATCTTAATTAATTATTTTTATTTTCTTCTTACTCTATCAATAATGTAATTTTATGTTAATTATATTTAAAGTAATATTTTGAAGTCTTATATATCTATCAAGAACTAGAACAATTTGCAATAAGTTTTATCTACCTAAGTAGCAGCCTATTCAATTTTGCCTCTTTTGTCTTCCTGGAATTTTTGTTTATAATTTCATAGCTTTTCATTTTATGGTTTTTTATTTATGTGCAGTGTTTTCAAACTGTAGAAAAAAAAGTGTTTTATTCCATGTAGCTTTCTAAGACATACTTGTTTCACTTATTAGTATATTATGAAAATCCATCCGTATTGCTGCATGTAACCGTAGTTCACCCATTTTCTGCACTATACGATGCCCGTCATGTGACTAGACCACATTTTACTATCCATTCTTTGATTGACAGGATATAGTTGTTTCTGGTTTTTGCTGTTACGATCAGTGCTGCTATGAATATTCATGCATATATCTCCTGGTGCATATATGCAAATACTTCTACCCTATATACTCCTAGGAATAAAATTTTCTGTTATATGTGAGTATTAGGTTTGACTAGCTATTGCCATATTTATTTCCAAGTGGTTGTACTACTTTACTCTACTTTAGTAATCCAAAACGACCCCACAACCACACATTCTCTCCCACAGACTGCATTACTTAACTTCTTATTTTTTACCAAATAAATACACGATGGGATCTCTGTGTTTGAGCACCACTTTGTATTAATGTGTTTGAGCATCGATTGGTATATACATCAGGCCTATGCATTTCTTTATCTTGAGAAAACTTCTCATGCCTTTTACCCATTTTTCTATTATACTTTTTATTTTTCCTTATTTATATGTAGAAGTTATATTATTAGGGGAAAAAAAAAAAAAAAAAACCTGCTCCTTGGCAGATTGGTAGGACTTGTACAAAATATATTTGGGCCCTCATGTTTTCTCCTGTTAGTAGATTTTAAACCACTGTTTCAATTTTTAAAAACAATATATAATGAAATCAAAGTTTCCATTGATTCTAAAGACAGGTTTTTAATAATAAATTTATTTCAAAATTCTGGCCAAGGAAAACTAGAAAACCTGTGTAAGCTTCTAGAAGGAAAAGCATTGTGGAAAATCCTTGGAGTTCTAGATCCTCCTTCTTTCTCTACTCGTTTTTTAAAATGACCTTTTTGTTTTCAAATAGATTTACCAAAAAGTGGTCAAGGTAGCACAGAAGAGCTTCCATATATTTCAGAATCAGTTTGCCCGATTATTAACATCCTCCACAGTGTGTTACATTTCTTACAATTAATAAACCAATTTTGATGTATTATTATTAAATCGTGGAAACCCTGGTGGTGTAGTGGTTAAGAGCCACGGCCTCTAACCAAAAGGACAGCAGTTCGAACCCACCAGACGTTCCTTGGAAAGCCTATGGGGCAGTTCCACTCTGTCTTATAGGGTCACTATGAGTCGGAATCAACTCCACGGCAAAAGGTTTTTTTTTTTGGTTGTTGTTAGTATTATTAAATGCACTTCATACTTTATTCAGTTCTCCTTAGCTTTTACCTAATGTTCCTTTTCTATTTCTGGATTCCTTTCGGGATACCACCTTGCATGTAGCCATCATGCCTCCTTCCAAAAAAACCAAACCAAGCCCATTGCCATTGAGTCAATTCTGTCTCATAGCGACCCTATAGGACAGAGTAGAACTGCCCCATAGATTTTCCAAGCAGCACCTGGTGGATTCCAACTGCTGACCTTTTGGTTAGTAGCTGTAGCTTTTAACCACTGCGTCACCAGGGTTTCCTAAGGTGAAGTGCACATTATTAGATTCATCACAATCTTCAGGCTCCTCTTAAGTCTCTCAAACTTCTCTTTTGTTTTGAGGACCTTGACAGTTTTGAAGACTACTGGGCAAGTGTTTTGTAAAATGTCCTCAATAAGGATTTATCTGATGTTTTTTCATGATTTGGCTTGGGTTATGAGTTTTGGGGAGGAAGACCACAGAGGTTAAATACCATTCTCATCACAGCTTATCAGGGTATATACTATCAACATGATTTATTGTCTTTGATGTTAACCTTGATTACCTGGCTTCGGTAGTGTGTGTCAGGTTTCTCCACTGTAAAGTTGCTCTTTTTTCAACTTTTCCACACTGTACTCTTTGGATGGAAGTTCCCATGTGCAGTCCACGCTTAAGGAGTGTGGGGTTACGTGCCACCTTTTTTGGAACTCTTCTGCAAGGGAGATTTATCTCTTCTCCCCAATTTATTTTTTTATTCCATTATTTATATACGTATGGAATTATTGATAAATATCCACTTTATACTTTGGGTCATAACCCAATAAACCTATTGTTGTCCTGTCAATTCTGACTTATGGCCACCCTATGCATGTGCTACAGAGTAGAGTTGTGCTCCACTGGGTTTTCTTGGCTGTAATCTTTTGCAGAAGCAGATCACCCGCTGTTTCTTCCATGGTAGCACTTTATTTTTTCCTCAAATTGTTCCAGCTTTGGCCATTGGGAGCTCTTTCATTTCCAAAGTTACTTAGGTTCTCACCTTTCCCCACCCACCACTCAGCGAGGTTGTATCATACATTTGTGATACTGTTAGATTCTGGCATTACATTCTTCATTCCTTCTTGGAATCCTAGAGTTTTTTAAATAAGTTTAAAAAATTTTTGCATACATTTCTTTGTGCTGTAACATTCTGTAGTTTTTGACAAGTTCATAATGTCGTGTATTCACCATTACAGTATCATAGAGAATAGTTTCACTGCCTTAAAGTATTTCCTGTGATTCAACTATTCAGCCCTCCTCCAACCCTGAAACTCTGGCAACCAGGAATCTGTTTATAGTTTTCCCTTTCACAGAAGTCATATAAAAGGAATCATACAATATGTCGCCTTTCAGATTGGCTTCTTTTACTGAGGAATTTGCATTTAAGATTTAATCATTTCTTAGTGTGACTTGATAGCTCGTTCCTTTTTATCATTGAATAGTATCCAATTGTATGGGTGTATCATAGTTTATTCATTCATCTATTGAAGGACATCTTGTTTTCTTCCAGTTTGGGGGAATTATAAACAAAGCTACTATAAAGATTTGAATAGGGATTTTGTGTTAACTTAAGTTTTCAAATCAGTTGGGTAAATTCCTGGGAGTGCTACTGTTGGATTAGACGATAAGACTATACTTAGCTTTGTAAGATCTTAAGTCAGTCTTGAGAAGTCAGAGTTTTCTAAGAATTTTTTGTTTAACTTTTTTTTTTTTTTTTTTTTTTTTACTGATGCTCTGAGTTCTGTTAGTCCTCTCTGCTCAGGTTATAGTCACCTGCCCCCCCCCCCCATCATAAAGTCGAAACAGCTTTTATCCTCCTATAGTTTTTCCTAATTTTTGGCCCAGTTTCTATGTTTTCCTTTATGATTTTGGGGAAGGAGCCAACAGCTTGTAAATGCTCATTATCTTTGGAAAACTCTTAGGAGAAGAGTCTGATTCATTCTGTTTTTACCTCCTGTTCTTAATCTCGCTAACACACAGCATATACCATCAGTTCACATCTTTATTAGGCCTTGAAATCATCCCCAGTAGATATTCTGATTTTACATTTAGGAAAAATAAAACTAAAATTTTTAAATTCTATTTAGTTTTGGAAAGTTAGTACTGAGGGACTATTTCCCTGTTTTCTTTTCTTATGGGTATATAATTTTTTTTTATTTGGGGTAAATACATATGTAACAAAGAATTGCCATTTCAGCATCTTTTTATGTATACAATTAAGTGACATTAATTACATTCATCATGTTGTTCAACCATCACCGGTATCAGTTTCCAAAGTTTTCCATCTCCCCTAACAGAAGCACAATGTCTCCTGAGCAATATGCCCCCCCATGGGTATATAAACCGATAACTATTACAACTCCTCAGTAAATTGAACCTTTTATCATCATGAAGGAGCTCCTTCATTATCTCTAATAATGCCTTTAAAATTTTTATAATATATTATTATTTATTTTGCTATTGTTGAGAATATACACAGCAAAACATCCACCAATTCAACGGTTTCTACCTGTGCCATTTAGTGACACTGATTACATTCTTCAAGTTTTGTAACCATTCTCACCCCCGTCTTCTGAGTTGTTCCTCCCCCAACCACATAATTTCACTGCCCCCTTAAGATCCCTATCTAATCTTTCGAGTTACTGCTGTCGTTTTGATGCCATACAGATAGTTCTTAAAAAAGCATAGTGCTTAAGGTAGACATTTTTACTATTTAGTAAGCTAAAGTGTTGTTTGGTTTCAAGAAGACACCAGGGGATATTTTTCGTTTAAGTTTTAAAGCTTATCTCAGGGCAATAATTTCAAGGGTTCATCCAACCTTCTTGGCTCCAGGAAGCCATCAGAGAGATACAAATCAAAATCACAATGAGACATCTTTTTATTCCCACTAGGATGTCTAAGGAGCCCTGGTGGTGTAGTGGTTAAGAACTAGGCTGCTAATCAAAAAGCTTTTCAGTTCAAATCCACCAGCTTTTTCTTGGAAACCCTATGGAGCAGTTCTATTCTGTCCTATAGGGTCAGTATAAGTTGGAATCGACTCGATAGCAACTTTTTTTTTTTTTTTAAGGATGGCTGGGATTAAACAGCCGGAATAACAAAAAACAGAAAATAACAAGTGTTGGTGAGGAGGTAGGAAGTTGGATCCATTAGCCATTGCTAGTGGGAATGCAAAATGGTATAGCCGTAGTGGAAAACAAGTTGGTGGTTCCTCCAGAAACTAAAAAATAGAATGACCATAAAACCCAAATCCAAACCCATTGTCGTAAAGTCAATTCCAACTCAGCCACCCTATAGGACAGAGTAGAACTGCCCCATTGGGTTTCCAAGAAGTAGTTGGTGGACCCAAACTCCTAAACTTTTCTTAGCAGCTGTAGCTGTTAAGCACTGTGCCACCAGGGTTATGAGAACTACCATATGATCCAGCAGTTCCACTCCTAAGTGTATACCCAAAAGAAATGAAAGCAGAGACTCAAAGAGAGACCTGTACGACAATGCTCATTGCAGCACTATTCACCATAGCCAAGAGGTGGAAACAGACTACTGGAGCATGAACAGATGAATGGATGAACAAAATGTGGTACATACATACAATAGAATACTACTCAGCCTGTAGGAGAAATGAAGTCTTGATACCCGCTACAATATGGGTGGAGCTGAAAGACGTTATGCTGAGTGAAATAAATCAATCACAAAAGGACAAATATTGTATGACCCCACTTATATAAATAGACAAGAATGGGTTATTTATTCATTTTTTTGGTACAGATTTAGCTTGAAATTAATGTAAGCTGACACCAAAAGGAATGTGATATTTACGCTAGGCATTTTGTTACTCTCCTGAACAACTAATGGCAGTAATAGTCAACTAAATTAGAGATCAGATTTTTTGATAGAATAATAAGCACTATGAACACTAAGTTTTTTCAAACCAACATATTGGATTTTATTGCATTTAGATTTTTATTTGTACTTGAACAGTATTCAGAGAAGAGCGTAGGGAGCCCAAATACTGAAGAGTGGATACATTATTTTTTCTATATTTTCTTTTAAATATTTGCTTATATTAACTCCCATTTTCTTCGCATAGGAATGTCAAGATTAGCTCATCTTATTATTTCTTCACACCTGGTTCAAGTCAGTGTTTTCATTTCCTTTCCCCTAAAAACTTCAAAGACTGACTTAAAATAGACATGACAAAGAAGATTTTAAAGATTCAGCAAATAAGTTTCTCAACCATGAAACATAAATTGAACTAGATATATCACCTCCTACTATTTTGTTCAGTGGCACACAACACAAAGTGCAAAATATCAGGTAAAAATGTTGAATTAAGACTTGAAGAATTTTTTAAAATTTGTGTTCTTATCTGTCATTTTCATAAATACTGATTAACAGCAAAATTCTTAGAATATTAGGGCGTGGAAGGAATAAAATTGAGACAAGGGCTACCTGACTCTTAAAGATCATAAAGTCAAGCTCTTTAGATATGTAGATAGATAGATAGGTTGGTAGACATATAGATAGATAGATGATAGGTAGACAGGTAGGTAGATAGGTAGAAAGATATATAGCTAGATAGGTAGGTAGGTGGGTAGATATATGATAGATAGACAGTTAGATGATAGATAGATAGACAAAGAGAGAAAGAGATAGATGATAGATAGGTGATAGACAGACAGACAGAGAGATAGGTAGATACATAGACAGAACAAACATGCCTATGTGTGTGTGGGTGAAGTGTTACAGTGTGCTGTATATCATGTCTCAGGTCTTGGATGTTCAGACTCAGGGAAACGTGGATCACCAGGCACTGCTCTTTATGTTGTGACAGCTGCTCATGTATCTGACCTTCAAGGAACTCTGAATATTCAACTTTACTTCCACACCCTATATAGTGACTCTTGCTTGAGATGTTGGTGGCTCCAGACCTGCAGTGACATTAGTGTCTGTACTGCCATGAGCCTCTTTGGGAGGGGTGTTCTCAGATGGAGGAGTCTCCAAGGTGCAACCAAAGCTGGTCTACCTGGTGCTGCAATCCCATTTGGGCATCTGATTCTCAATTTGTGTGGTAGAAATCAGACATTTCTCTAAGGACTTATGTTTTGGATGTGATGTGAGGCTATGGGGAATAGTAAGTGACCTGTTGAGTAAAGTCCTCTCTCTTTTTTACCTCTGAAGTACCTAGCATGTGTAAGAGTCTATATGAACAATTTGGTGACGACCCAGATTACAGATACCTGGCCTCAGGTACCAAAGTGATGGCTCTACCCCTGATGGTCATAGTCAGGTCATGGTCAGGGGTGCTCTTGGCCAAAAGCCCTTCCTTCCTGATAGGATGAATGACAGTCCTGGGAATCCAGAGACAGCCCTGCTTAGGCCAGGGACATGATGCTGGGCTGATTCAGGACTCCTGTATTCCCTAGAGAATAGCTGGTGACTAAATCAGAGGTTCAGGTTATCTCCTCTTCCTCCTTCTCCTCGACTTCCTTCTTCTCCAATTATACAGTCATATTCTAGAAAACTTCCTGATCATTTGGTCCAGGCAAGGAAACTCTACCAAAATCACTGTAAATGTTTAATGCATAACATTCTGTCAGTCCCAACGATATTAGGAAGGGGTAAAAATAAATGAAAAGACTAATCACTCAATCCATTGACAATATACATCTTGAGTTAGCCACATGTGCCAAATTAGTGGATAAAATCTATATATTAAGTGTGGGGGGATAATGTGGTAGGTTGAGGAGCCTGGAGGGTTTAAGAAGATAGACCACAAACATGCAAACCAAAAACCACTGTCTTTTAAAGACCTAAAACCTAATTGGAAAGGGAAGGAGAGAAAGCAGACATATAAAATCAGCCCAAATTTACTTTCTGCTCCACCCCCCACCTCGCAGATTATGGACCTTTAGTGCTCTGATCCTCTCTCTTCTCCACAAATGTACTCTCACATGATGGTGGGAGTCAAGATAGTATCTTATATTTCTCACTGGTTTTGTGCTATTTAAACTTGGCATTTTGTTCTTGAAAAAAAAATAATAATTTATTTCCTGAAAAAGGAATTTCAAGCATACACCACCATATAGCAGTTAGTGCTCAGCTACTAACCAAAAGGTCAGTGGTTCAAACCCACCAGTCACTTCTTGGGAGAAAGATGTGGCAGTCTGCTTTCATAAAGGTTTATAGCCTTGGAAACCCTCTGGGGCAGTTCTACTCTGTCCTACTGGGTCACCATGAGTTGGAATTGACTCCATGACAATGGGTTTAGTTTTTCTTGGTTACCTGCACTGTAGAGAAGTGCTGGGACAGTGAGATAGGGACATCATGACATCCACCAACAAAGTGTCCCCATAGTCTACAGTAACATAATTCCAAAGCTGTAACTTTCTTCACCAGCCATGGCACAAAAAGTAAGGTTTCAGTGCCTGAGGATAGCTCACGCTTAGGGCTGAAGGGAGACACTGCAGAAGAGTTTAGGAGGTGAGGCTCTGAAAAGGCAAAAATGAAACCATTTTTCCAGAGTTAGAGGACATATTGGGGCATTGTTTCCCAAATTTTAGTTATACCCATAGATACCTTCTATATTTACAGTAACTACACACAACATATGAAATAGAAATTACTCAACATTTTTACTTTAAATTGGCTTTATACAAACTGAAATCTTTTTAAAAATTTCATTGGTCATAAACAAGACGAATTATTCAGATTATATAATTTTGTAGCACAAAACTAACATAAGTATACACTGAATATTTACATTATTCTGTTCAGCACCTAGACCATCTCCTGTGACACGAGTGGTCCTCCTACCTTGCTTGGGCGACCATGGTATAAACAGATGACTGCTTTTAGCAATTTTTCTTTGTCGGTAGATGAAACATTTTTGAAAGGCTTTTTCATTAAGTACTTTAATGCATCTTTGTGAGGTCACCCTTCATTTGTGGGAGAGGGAGTGTGTACATCTGGAAAGGCATTAGCTGGTGTCTCATGTTCTGCCCTGGATGCAGAAGGAAGGGCCAGGAAGGAGGAAGGTTCCAAATGGAGAAGATGAAAGGATAAAAGCAGAGGGCACAGGTTCCCGGAGTTCAGCTGCCAATGCTGTGTGAGCACGAGAACAGTGCACCCTAATGGCCCGTATATCTGTGTGTGTTCCCCACTAACTGTGCACAGCACAGGACTGTGTCTTGTTCTCTATTGTAGGGATCATCAGATGGAATCACACAGGTGCGGTTCAGTAATTAGTCTTTGAATGAATGTTTGCGATTTTTGTTCACCTCTGTTTCCTTCAAGTGCTGATTAAGAGAACTTTTGTTTCAAAAGGTAAATGCATTCAAGTATATATTCTTGAGAACAGAAGGAGGAAACGGACTCAGGAGAATGGATCCCACCCTGCAGTTTACCCCTGGAGAGAAGCACATCCAGAAAAGATGCTTCTGTAGAAAAGGCAGCTTCAAGGAGATGGCGAATATAAATCTAATCTGGGGTTCTATGGGAAGAAAGGAAGAACAGAAAGAAAGAAAACCCAAGCTCAAACAGAGTTAAGAAAAGGCCCAGTACAGCCATCCCCCACCTCCTACCCCAAGAAGTAGGTATTATTCTCCTCTGTTTGTTCATAGACAAAGGTCCAAACCCAGAGAGGAGAGGTGGCCTACCCATGGTCAAACAGCTTGTCAAATATAGAATTGGGAACAGACATCAGGGTCTATTTAAATCTCTCTTTCCTTCTATAATATTGTCAAATCATATGAGGAATGTAGAGCTGCAAACTGCTTTACTTGGCATGTACTCCACTGTGCTCAATACGGACAAATGCTACAATTAAGTAAAATTCATAATGACATAATTATTAATATTTAAGGAGTTGTAAATGAATGGTAATTAACTTTAATGACTGAATTTCTAATAAATAGATTTAAATTTCATCTTGAAACTACCAATAGTTTCTGTACCTAACAGTTTAAATAACTAATAAATATAAAATACAAATAAAATTAATTCTTTGAACAGCATTGATCATTGGGTTGGTTTTGCCAGTGATCCTCAAGGGGTAGGATGACAGAGAATATGAACAACCTTCTTAGTTTTTATTGGGTACAGTTATGTAGGGGCACCTGGTATGCCATGTGGGGAGGGAGTTAGCTCAGAAGCTTGCTTTCTGTTGTAGTTCCAGGAACTGAGCTGCTAGAGTATCTCAATTGTAATAGGTGATGTTGTGGTGCTTGTTGAGCCCATGGGGCCCTAATTGGTACAGGTTTTATAAAGGCCTTTAAAAAAAAAAAAAACCCCATTGCTATCGAGTGAATTCCAACTCATACCGACCCTATAGGAAAGAGTAGAACTGGCCCAGGCAGCTTCAAAGGAGCTCCTGGTGGATTCAAAATGACAAATTCTGGTTAGTAGGTGTCCTTTTAACCCCTACACCACCAGGGTTTCCAAGGCTTTAGGAATCAGCTTTATATCTTGTATTTGTAGACACAAAGCAGAAGAAAATAGGACCCTATTTGCCACCATTTTGCTGAATGTTTAGAAGTACACTGGTGGGACGGCTAGTGAGACGATCTGGGACCTTACATCAGTCCATTTTTGAGGGAGGAAAGGAAACTTAGATCAGCAAGCCATGGAATCAAGAGGAAATGCATTATAATGAGGCTTTGGTGTAATGAGTGGAGTCCCTTGGTGGCACAAATGGTTAAATGCTTAGCAACAAACTGAAAACTTGGCAGCTTAAGTCCACCCAAAGTACCTTGAGAGACATGCCTGGCTATCTCCTTCTGAAAGATTGCAGCCATTGAAAACCCTACAGGACAGTTCTACTCTGAAACACATGGGGTCGCGGTGAGTTGGAATTGACTTGATGGCAACTGATACTGGAGTAATGAGAAAGGTGTCATGAGGTATCCAGGCTCCAAGGTAGTCAGGCTTTTTTCACTCTAAAATGTGTAACAAATTGACAAACAGCTAAAGTAGAACAGGGAAGGCACTTTTGTGATGCAGGGAAGGTGAAGGATAAGAAAGGGTCTTTGTCCTCAGTCAAGAAAAAGAGCCTTTGGACACGTTAGAGAATTTCCTAAATTCTCCCACTGCTGTAAGTTACTGAAACTGTCCCTAAGGCAGGGCCTCTGAGTCATGGACACTTAGCGCAGTGAGGAGATCTGGAAGCATGATGCTTCCTGTTATCAGAGTCCCTGTCCAGCCAGTTAGGGATGAATTTCTTGGACCGGTCCATTTTTAGGAAGCTCCTCTTGCCCCTGGGTGGGGTAGCAATGCTTTATATAAAAAGGTCTTCTGCTGCAAGGCTAGCATCCTCCTGATACTTGACTCCCGATCTACTTTGGAGAACCTGGTGAGTCTGATTCCTTGAGTTCTTATGTATATTTGTTGCTCTCAAATATTTGAATTCAATATGAAGACAAAATTTGGTGTGTTGAAAGTTAGGATCATGGGTTTGATGCCATTAAGTGATGAAAAGTGTGAATTGGGGCATAATGATACAAGGATATAATGCTTTAACTTGGCTCTGGTAGATTGAAAAAGAAGTTAATAGGAAAGCTTTGGTTTGAAGTAGAGAACTGGGTAATTTTTTTTTCCTTTCCATTTCTTTTTGAGTCCATTCTGCTGTGATTTCAAAGGTCGTTGAATTCTCCCTGCACAGCTGCTTGCTCTCTACCCAAGTACTGCTGCCTCGCAAGAAATAATGACAGAAATTGCTTGTGAGGTTGCTTAAGATTTCAGGAATTCTGACTGCCTTTCCTGAAGATGTTATTTTCATGTCAACATCATTACTTGCTGCTTTAGAACAGAAAGTATTTCCCAGAAACAGTGAAGCAACTGGCTAGAGAGGAGAAGACAGAAAGTTATACAAGGGGAATTAAGAGATGAAAGTATATCTTGGAGACTGGAGAGGTGATATCCAATGGAATCAAATAAGTTTTGGCTTTTCTGTCCGTAGAAGTTCCTTCTTGTGAACACTGTCATCTAATGTCTTTCAGATTTCCAGAGACTCCAGAAAGATGTCTTACCAGCAACAGCAGTGCAAGCAGCCCTGCCAGCTACCTCCTGAGCTGTACCCACCTAAGTGCCCTGAGCCATGTCCACCTCCAAAGTGCCTAGAGCCATGTCCACCCCCAAAGTGCCCACTGCAACCATGCCAGCAGAAATGCCCTCCTACACAGATATACCAACCCTGCCAGCAGAAGTGCCCACCTAAGAGCAAGTGACACCTTCAGGATCCATCAGGATCATGAGAGGATAAGAACAATTGGCTCAGACTCCTTCCACAACTCCACCTTCACCTTCTTTTCAAAACCAATCATGGACACAGATTTTTTATCCATTTGCTCAGGATCTGCCCATAATGATTCCTAGCTACTGAAGGTTTTTTCTTTTTTTCTCTTTTTCCCTGCAGTGTTATACTGCTACTCTCCAGGAGGTAACTGAGAAAGGGCAGTCCTCAGCTATGCCAGGATCCCAGTACTTGAAAGGAGGACACAATGGCACACTCCTCTGGTCTCATCAGATGATTTTTTTGAGGTCTTCTGTGTCTCTAACCTGGGCAGGGATTTCTACCACTTGGACAATTGTAATTTTTGTTTCACTTCTTGAATAAAGTACCTGTTTTCTGATGGGATAAATATTTTATTTCTTTTTCAAACCTACTTTTGTTAGCAATATTAAATCCTGATTTCAGCTTACTTTTTTCCTTCTTTGGTCTCAATATCCAGGCTCTCACAATCACTGCTACCTGAATTTTGGATCACACCAAAGATTATTTCTACATTATTTTGAACCCATGTCATTTTCTTTAATTACTCTTACATTTGGGGGACAAATCATATAAACCTTCAGAATTTCACTCTCTCTACTGCAAAGTGGGGAAAGTAATATTTAGATCACAAATCTGTCTTAGGTATAAAATTGAATAATGCCTGTAATTTTGTTGGCAGAAAACCTGACCCAGAATTAAACATACAAACAAAAACAAACCTTGTTACCATTGAGATGATTCCAACTTGTGCCCACGAGATGTGTTACAGAGTAAGATTGCTACATAGGGTTTTTTGGCTGTAAACTTTATGGAAGCATATTACCAGAACTTTCTTCCATGGTACTGCTGAGTGGGTTCAAATTGACAACCTTAGGTTAATTGCTGTTGGCGTTATGTGCTGCCATTGAGTTGGTTCTTACTTGTAGTGGCCCTATGTACAAACAGAATGAAACATTGCCTAGTCCTCTGTCATTTTCACAATCGTTGCAATATTTGATCTCATTATCGTAGCCACTGTGTCAATCCATCTCATTGAGGGTCTTCCCCTTTTTTGCTGACCCTCTCCTTTGGCAAGCATGATGTGCTTTGCAAGGGACTGGTCCCTCCTGGTAACATGTCCAAAGTAAGTGATGGGAAGTGTCATCGTCCTTACATCTTAGTATAGTAGTTCGAGTCAAACAATTTGTACCACACAAGGGCCTTGAACCAGAATTAGCATACAATACATGGTAGTTTGTTAGTAGCAGAGGATCATCATCATCACTGTGTTGTTCCAGCCAGAAAGAAGCTTAGACATGACTAGTATAGGAAATAAAATTTTTAAACTTTATTAAGCTTTCATACCTCTTACTGTCTTTCTTTTCTAATTCACTTCACTTTTCTATGTGATATTCTAGTTAAAGAGTTTTTGGAATTAGTGGTGCATTCTACATGAGATCAGGGTATTTCTGAAAACATGGAGAGTACAGTAGAAAGAGAAATTTTCAAGGCTCCAGAAGGCCTTTGACTCCCTCATCTTCATGGGTACCACCTGCTCTTCTTAATCCATCTGCAGACAAAAATTCAAGGTCCTGTCATTTTTGTTCACCTCTGAAATTAATTTTTGGAGTGTTCTGACTTTACATTTGGAAAGTAATGGGCTTAGAATATGTATCTCATATTGAAAAGTTATAGCTGCTATGTAGTTTGGTTTATAAGTGCTTATTTTACAAGAAGGCAGGCCATCAATTGCTCATATGCCAGTTCAAATTGAAACTGAACAAATCCGTGAGAGCCAAAGTATAACCCTAGGCATATTAAACAAGAATTTAGAGACCATCTGAAGAAAAGATTTGACACATTGAACACTAATGACCAAAGAGCAGACGAGTTGTGAGATAATATCAAGGTCATCATACATGAAGAAAGCAAGAGGTCATTAAAAAGACAGGAAAGAAAGAAAAGGCTAAAATGGATGCCAGAAGAGACTCTAAACTTGCTCTTGAACATTAAGTAGCTACAGCAAAAGGAAGAATTGGTGAAGTGAAAGAACAGAACAGAAGATTTCAAAGGGCGGCTGGAGAAATCAAAATGAAGTCCTATAACGATATGTGCAAAGAGCTGGAGGTAGAAAACCAAAACGGCAGAACACACACGGCATTTCTCAAGCTGAAAGAACTGACGAAAGAATTCAAGCCTCGACTTGCAATAGTGAAGGATTCTATGAGGGAAAACATTAAACGATGCAGGAAGCATCAACAGAAGATGTAAGAAATACACGGAGTTATTATACCAAAAAGAATTGGTGGATGTTCAACCATTTGAGGAGGTAGCATATGATCAGGAAGCGATGGTACTGAAGGAAGAAGTAGAAGCTGCACTGAAGACATTGGAGAAAAACAAAGCTCCAGGAATTGATGAAGTATGAAGTGAGATGTTTCAACAAATGGTTGCAGTGCTGGAAGTGCTCACTTGTCTATGCCAAGAAATTTGGAATACAGCTACCTGGCCAATTGACTGGAAGAGATCCATATTTATGCCTACTCCCAGGAAAGGTGATCCAACTGAAAGTGGAAATTGTTGAACAGTATCATTAACATCATGAGCAAGTAAAATCTTGCTGAAGATCATTCAAAAGCAGCTGCAGCAGTATATCAACAGGGAACTGCCAGAAATTCAGTTCAGATTCAGAAGACGATGCAGGACCAGGGATATCGTTGCTGAATGTCAGGTGGATCTTGGCTGAAAGCAGAGAATACCAGAAAAACTTTTACCTGTGTTTTACTGACTATGCAAAGGCATTTGACTGTGTAGATCATAACAAATTATGGATAACATTGCAAAAGAAGAATGGGAATTCCAGAACACTTAACTGTGCTCATGAGGAACCCGTACATAGATCAAGAGGTAGTTGTTCAGACAGAGCAAGGGGATACCGTGCGGTTTTAAGCCAGGAACAGTGTGAGCCAGGGTTGTATCCTGTCACCATACATATTCAATCTGTAAACTGAGAAAATAATCTGAGAAGCTGGCCTATATGAAGGAGAATGGGGCATCGGGATTGGTGAAAGACTCATTAAGAACCTGCATTGTGCAGATGACACAGCCTTGCTAGCTGAAAGTGAAGAGGACTTGAAGCACTTAGTAATGAAGATCAAAGACCACAGCCTTCGGCATGGGTTACACCTTAACAAAAAGAAAACAAAAATCCTCAAACTCGACCAATAAGTAACATCATGATAAATGGAGAAAGATTGAAGTTGTCAAGGATTTTGTTTTACTTGGCTCCAAGATCAAAACCCTTGGAAAGAGCAGTCAAGAAATCAAAAGATGCATTGCATTGGGCAAATGTTCTGCAAAAGCTCTCTTTAAAGTCTTGAAAAGCTAAGATGTCACCTTGAAGACTAAGGTGCACCCGACCCAAGCCATGGTATTTTCCATTGAATCATAAGCATGTAAAAGCTGGAAAATAAATAAGGGAGACAGAAGAATTGACACCTTGGTGTGGCCTTGGCAAAGAATATCATATATACCACGGACTGCCAAAAGAATGAACAAATCTGTCTTGGAAGAAGTACAACGAGAATGTTCCATAGAAGCAAAGATGGTGAGACTATGTCGTACATACTTTGGACATGTCGTAGGAGAGATCAGTCCCTGGAGAAGGACATCATGTTTGTTAAAGTACAGGGTTAACAAAAAAGAGGAAGACCCTCAAAGAGATGGATTGACACAGTGGCTGCAACAATGGGCTCAGGCATAACAACGATTGTGGGCATGGCCAAAGACTGGGGGGTGTTTCATTCTGTTGTATATAGGACGGCTATGAGTCGGAATCGACTCCATGGCACCTAACAAAAACAAAATTTTACAAATCGATTAAGATGCTAAAAGGAGGGATGTTCTTTCAATGTATCCTTTCTTATGGTCCTACATGTCCACACACATACAGAAACAGGTGCACATGTGCATGCACACACACCATTATTTTTAAAAGAAATTAATCTCCTCATTAAATCATACTATACCTAAGTGTATTACCATTAGGATACTCCTCTTTCTATAAACTTAAACGATACTTCCAAGGTGGGTGTACTATTAGCCATTCCTACCCCTGATATGCATCCTTGGGTGGATGAAATGGTAACATGTCTGCTAATTAAAAGTTAGGCAGTTTGAGTCCACACAGAGGCACATCAGACATAAGGCATGACAATCTACTTCCAAAAATCAGCCCCTGAAAACCCTGTGGAGCACGGTTCTACTCTGACACGCTTGGGGCTGTCCTAAGTCAGGACCAACTCAATGACAACTGGTCTTTAGCAGTAATATATGAGTTCCAGCTATTTTATATCTTTACCAATATTTAGTATTCTCAGTATATTAAGTTTTAGGCTTTCTAGTGACTATCAAGTAGTATCTCATTGTGCTTTTAAATGGCATTTTCCTGATGACTAGTAATGATAACATCCTTTTCGCTTACTTGTCTACTTTTACATGCTGCCTATTGAAATCTTTTGCCCACTAGATAGCTTGGACTCCATATCCATTCAATTGGTCTATTTGTCTGTCTTGATGTCAATATTACATAGTCTCTATTACCATGGCTTTGCAGTAAATCTTGAAAATATGTAGCAAAATTCATCCAAATTTGTTTTTTTTCAAAAAAGTTTTGGTCCTTTCATTTCCGTATAATTTTTAAAAATAATTTTACAAATGCTATGAAAAATATTGTTGTGTTTGGATTAGAATTGTGTTGTAAAATTTGTTCAATTTAGGAGAGAATGCACATTTCATAAAAGTGTTTTCTGATACATGAAGATATTATATATCTTCACTTATTTAGTTCTTCTTGAATTTATCACAGCAGCGTTTTGTAATTTTCAGTGTAAATATCTTGTCCACATTTTGTTGAATTTATTTTTTAAGTATTTTTGGTTAATTCTATATTATTCATATTATTCTACATGATATTAATTTAAGTTTTGTCTATTTGTTGCTGCTTAAATAAAAAACATACAATTGATATTTGTTTTTTTTAAATAATTTTTATTGTGCTTTAAGTGAAAGTTTACAAATCAAGTCAGTCTGTCCCATATGAGCTTATATACACCTTACTCCATACTCCCACTTACTCTCCCCCTAATGAGTCAGCCTGCTCCCTCCTTCCGGTCTCTCCTTTCGTGACCAATTTGCCAGTTTCTAACCCTCTCTACCCTCCTGTCTCCCCTCCAGACAGGAGATGCCAACACAGTCTCAAGTGTCCACCTGATACAGGTAGCTCACTCTTCATCAGCATCTCTCTCCAGCCCATTGTCCAGACGCTTCCATGTCTGATGAGTTGTCTTCGGGAATGGTTCCTCTCCTGAGCCAACAGAAGGTTTGGGGACCATGACCGCCGGGATTCCTCTACTCTCGGTCAGACCCTTAAGACTGGTCATTTTATGAGAATTTGCGGTCTGCATCCCACTTATCTCCTGCTCCCTCAGGGGTTCTCTGTTGTGCTCCCTGTCAGGGCAGTCATCGGTTGTGGGCAGGCATCATCTACTTCTTCTGGTCTCAGGATGATGTAAGTCTCTGGTTCATGTGGCCCTTTCTGTCTCTTGGGCTCATGGTTATCCTGTGACCTTGGTGTTCTTCATTTTCCTTTGATCCAGGTGGGTTGAGACCAATTGATGCATCTTAGATGGCTGCTTGTTAGCATTTAAGACCAAAGACGTCACATTTCAAAGTGGGATGCAGAATGTTTTCATAATAAAATTATTTTGCCAATTGCCTTAGAAGTCCCCTTAAACCATAGTCCCCAAACCCCCGCCCTTGCTCCACTGACCTTTGAAGTTTTCAGTTTATCCCGGAAAATTCTTTGCTTTTGTCCAGTCCAGTTGAGCTGACCTTCCGTGTATTGAGTATTGTCCTTCCCTTCACCTAAAGTAGTTCTTATCTACTAACTAATCAGTAAATATTCTTCTCCCACCCTCCCTCCCTCCCCCATTGTAACCACAAAAGTATGTGTTCTTCTCAGTTTATACTATTTCTCAAGATCTTATAATAGTGGTCTTATACAATATTTGTCTTTTTGCCTCTGACTAATTTCTCTCAGCATAATGCCTTCCAGGTTCCTCCATGTTATGAAATGTTTCACAGATTCGTCACCGTTCTTTATTGATGCGTAGTATTCTATTGTGTGAATACACCACAATTTATTTACCCATTCATCCGTTGATGGACACCTTGGTTGCTTCCAGCTTTTTGCTATTGTAAACAGAGCTGCAATAAAAATGGGTGTGCATAAATCTGTTCGTGTAAAGGCTCTTAGTTCTCTAGGGTATATTCTGAGGAGTCGGATTTCTGGGTTGTATGGTAGATCTATTTGTAACTTTTGAAGAAAACGCCAGATAGATTTCCAAAGTGGTCTTACCATTTTACATTCCCACCAGGAGTGTATGAGAGTTCCAATCTCTCCGCAGCCTCTCCAACATTTATTATTTTGTGTTTTTTGGATTAATGCCAGGCTTGTTGGAGTGAGATGGAATCTCATCATAGTTTTAATTTGCATTTCTCTAATGGCTAGTGATCAAGAGCATTTTCGCATGTATCCGTTAGCTGCCTGAATATCTTCTTTAGTGAAGTATGTGTTCATATCATTTGCCCTCTTCTTGATTGGGTTGTTTGTCTTTTTGTGGTTGAGTTTTAACAGAATCATATAGATTTTAGAGATCAGGTGCTGGTCGGAGATGTCATAGCTGAAAATTCTTTCCCAGTCTGTAGGTGGTCTTTTTACTCTTTTGGTGAAGTCTTTAGATGAGCATAGGTGTTTGATTTTAGGAGCTCCCAGTTATCTGGTTTCTCTTTGTCATTTTTGGTAATGTTTTGAATTCTGTTTATGCCTTGTATTAGGGCTCCTAACTTTGTCACTATTTTTTCTTCCATGATCTTTATCGTTTTACTCTTTATGTGTAATTCTTTGATGCACTTGGAGTTAGTTTTTGTGCATGGTGTGAGGTACGAGTCCTGTTTCATTTTTTTACAAAGGGATATCCAGTTATGCCAGCATCATTTGTTAAAAAGACTACCTTTTCCCCTTTTAACTGACACTGGGCCTTTGTCAAATATCAGCTGCTCATATGTGGATGGATTTATATCTGGGTTCTCAATTCTGTTCCATTGGTCTATGTGTCTGTTGTACCAGTACCAGGCTGTTTTGACTACTGTGGCTGTAAAATATGTTCTAAAATCAGGTAGAGTGAGGCTTCTCACTTTCTTCTTCTTTTTCAGTAATGCTTTACTTATATGGGGCTTCTTTCCCTTCCATATGAAGTTGGTGATTTCTTTCTCCATCACATTAAAAAATGTCGTGGAAATTTAGATCGGAAGTGCATTGTATGTATAGATGGCTTTTGGTAGAATAGACATTTTTACTATGTTAAGTCTTCCTATCCGTGAGCAAGGTATGTTTTCCCGCTTATGTAGGTCCTTTTTAGTTTCTTGCAGTAGTACTTTGTAGTTTTCTTGATATAGGTCTTTTACATCTTTGGTAAGATTTATTCCTAAGTACGATTTTATCTTCTTGGTGGCTACTGTGAATGGTATTGATTTGGTGATTTCCTCTTCGATGTTCTCTTTGTTGCTATAGAGGAATCCAAGTGATTTTTGTATGTTTATCTGATAACCTGAGACTCAGCCAAACTCTTCTATTAGTTTCAGTAGTTTTCTGGAGGATTCCTTAGGGTTTTCTGTGTATAAGACCATGTCATCTGCAAATAGAGATAATTTTACTTCCTCCTTGCCAATCCAGATGCCCTTTATTTCTTTGCCTAGCCTCATTGCTCTGGCCAGGACCTCTAGCACAATGTGGAATAAGAGCGGTGATAAAGGGCATCCTTGTCTGGTTCCCGTTCTCAAGGGAAATGCTTTCAGGCTCTCTCCATTCAGGGTGATGTTGGCTCTTGGGTTCGTATAGATGCCCTTTATTATGTCGAGGAATTTTCCTTCAATTCCTATTTTGCTGAGAGTTTTTATCATGAATGGGTGTTGGACTTTGTCAAATGCCTTTTCTGCATCAATTGATAAGATCATGTGGTTTTTGTCTTTTGTTTTATTTCTATGGCGGATTACATTAATGGTTTTTCTAATATTAAACCAGCCTTGCATACTTGGTATAAATCCCACTTGGTTGTGGTGGATTATTTTTTTGATATGTTGTTGAATTCTATTGGCTAGAATTTTGTTGGGGGTTTTTGCATCTATGTTCATGAGGGATATAGGTGTGTAATTTTCTTTTTTTGTGGTGTCTTTACCTGGTTTTGGTATCAGGGATATGGTGGCTTCATAGAATGAGTTAGGTAGTATTCCGTCATTTTCTGTGCTTTGAAATACCTTTGGTAGTAGTGGTATTAAATCTTTTATGAAAGTTTGGTAGAGCTCTGCAGTGAAGCCATCCCTGCTAGGGCTTTTTATTTGTTGGGATTTTTTTTGATTATCTTTTCAATCTCGTTTTTTGTTATGAGTCTATTTAGTTGTTCTACTTCTGAATGTGTTAGTTTAGGTAGGTAGTGTTTTTCTAGGAATTCATCCATTTCTTCTAGGTTTGCAAATTTGTTAGAGTACAATTCCTTGTAATAATCTGACATGATTCTTTTAATTTCAGTTGGGTCTGTTGTGATGTGGCCCATCTCATTTCTTATTCGGGTTATTTGTTTCCTTTCCCGTATTTCTTTAGTAAGTCTGGCCAATGGTTTAACAATTTTGTTAATTTTTTCAAAGAACCAGCTTTTGGCTTTGTTAATTCTTTCAATTGGTTTTCTGTTCTCTAATTCATTTAGTTCAGCTCTAATTTTTGTTATTTATTTTCTTCTGGTGCCTGATGGATTCTTTTGTTGCTCGCTTTCTATTTGTTCAAGTTGTCGGGACAGTTCTCTGATTTTGGCTCTTTCTTTATGTATGCGTGCATTTATCAATAGAAATTGACCTCTGAGCACTGCCTTTGCTGTGCCCCGGGGGTTTTGATAGGAAGTGTTTTCAGTCTCGTTGCATTCTATGAATTTCTTTATTCCCTCCTTAATGTCTTCTATAACCCAGTGTTTTTTGAGCAGGGTATTGTTCAGTTTCCAAGTATTTGATTTCTTTTCCCTAATTTTTCTGTTATTGATTTCCACTTTTATGGCCTTGTGGTCTGAGAAGATGCTTTGTAATATTTCAAAGTTTTGGCTTCTGCAAAGGCTTGTTTTATGACCTAATATGAGGTCTATTCTGGAGAATGTTCCATGTACACTAGAAAAAATAGTATACTTTGCAGCTGTTGGGTGGAGTGTTCTGTGTAAGTCTATGAGGTCGATTTCGTTGATTGTAGCAATTAGGTCTTCCGTGTCTCTATTGAGCTTCTTACTGGAAGTCCTGTCCTTCTCTGAAAGTGGTGTGTTGAAGTCTCCTACTATAATTGTGGAGGTGTCAGTCTCATTTTTCAGTTCTGTTAAAGTTTGTTTTATTTATCTTGCAGTCCTGTCATTGGGTGCATAAATATTTAATATGGTTATGTCTTTCTGGTCTATTGTCCCTTTAATCGTTATGTAGTGTCCTTCTTTATCCTTTGTGGTGGATTTAACTTTAATGTCTTTTTTGCCACAAATTAATTTTGCTACTCCTGCTCTTTTTTGCTTGTTATTTGCTTGATATATTTTTTTCCATCCTTTGAGTTTTAGTTTGTTTGTGTCTCTAAGTCTAAGGTGTGTCTCTTGTAGGCAGCATATAGATGGATCGTGTTTCTTTATCCAGTCTGAGGCTCTCTGTCTCTTTATTGCTGCTTTTAGCCCATTTATATTCAGCGTAATTATAGATAAGTATGTGCTTAGTACAGTCATTTTGTTGCCTTTGTGTGTGTGTTGTTGACAATTTGATTTTTCCACTTACTTTTTTGTGCTAAGATGTTTTTCTTTGTAAATTGTATGTTCCTCATTTTCATAGTAGTTGAATTTATGTTTGCTGAGTTGTTATGTTTTTCTTGTTTTTTGTTTTGAGTTATGGAGTTGTTCTACCTCTTTGTGGTTACCTTAATATTTACCCCTATTTTTCTAAGTCAAAACCTAACTTGTATTGTCCTATATCGCCTTGTTTCCCTCTCCATATGGCAGTTCTACGCCTCTTTTATTTAGTCCCTCTTTTTGATTATTGTGATCTTTTACATATTGACTGCAATGATTCCCTGTTTTGAGTGTTTTTCTCTTTCTCAAATTAATCTTAATTTGGTTTTTGTGATTTCCCTGTTTGATCTGATATCAGGATGTTCTGTTCTGTGACCTTGTATTGTGCTGATGTCTGATAATATTGATTTTCTGACAATTTTCCTTTAGTATTTCTTGTAGCTTTGGTTTGGTTTTTGCAAATTCTCTAAGCTTCTGTTTTTCTGTAAGTGTTTTAATTTTGCCTTCATATTTGAGAGCGAGTTTTGCTGGATATATGATCCTTGGCTGGCAGTTTTTCTCCTTCAGTGCTCTATATATGTCATCCCATTGCCTTCTTGCCTGCATGGTTTCTGCTGAGTAGTCTGAACTTATTCTTATTGATTCTCCTTTGTAGGAGACCTTTCTTTTCTCCCTGGCTGCTTTTAAAATTTTCTCTTTATCTCTGATTTTGGCAAGTTTGATGATAATATGTCTTGGTGATTTTCTTTTTGGATCAATCTTAAATGGGGATCGACGAGCATCAGAGAAAGATATCCTTTCGTCTTTCATGATGTCATGGAAGTTTTCTGCCAACAGATCTTCTACTATTCTCCCTATGTTTTCTGTTATCCCTCCCTGTTCTGGGACTCCAATCACATGCAGGTTATTCTTCTTGACAGAGTCCCACATGATTCTTAGGGTTTCTTCATTTTTTTTAATTCTTTTATCTGATTTTTTGTCAGTTATATTGGTGTGAATTCCCTTGTCCTCCAGATCTCCCACCCTGCATTCCAATTGCTCGAGTCTGCTCCTCTGACTTCCTATTGAGTTGTCTAATTCTGTAATTTTACTGTTAATCTTTTGGATTTCTGAATGCTGTCTTTCTATGGATTCTTGCAGCTTATTAAGTTTTCCAGTATGTTGTTGAATAATCTTTTTGATTTCTTCAACTGCTTTATCAGTGTGTTCTTTGGCTTTTTCTGTAGATTGCCTTATTTCATTTCTGAGGTCATCCCTGATGTCTTGAAACATTCTGTAAATTAGTTTTTTATATTCTGCATCTGGCAATTCCAGGATTGTGTCTTCATTTGGGAAAGATTTTGATTCTTTAGTTTGGGGAGTTGTAGAAAAAATCATGGTCTGCTTCTTTCTGTGGTTTGATATCGATTCCTGTCTCTGAGCCATCTCTAAGATATTGTAGTTTTTTATTTTATATTTGCTCATTGAGTCTTATCTTGTTTTGTTTTCTTTCAATACATGTAGATGGGCTACTAGATTGCACTGTCTTGATTGTTGTAGCCCTTGTATCACTTATGACCTATTACCAGCTGGTTTGGGCTGTTAGCAGGTATATAAGCCTAAGAGTCCATTCACTATTCTTGAGTAGAATCTGATTTTGGGTTATTAAGTGTGTGGTGCAGACTGTCACCTATCCACCTAGAGGAGTAGTGG
Organism: Elephas maximus indicus; assembly: GCF_024166365.1. Classification (NCBI taxonomy): domain Eukaryota; kingdom Metazoa; phylum Chordata; class Mammalia; order Proboscidea; family Elephantidae; genus Elephas; species Elephas maximus. Next base: position 188,248,115 of record NC_064821.1, on the reverse strand, counting down.
TGATAGTTGTGTGCACCACATTATACTAGCAGCAGGGGTTCACACTCCGGGGGAGGGGGGCAGGATGCTGACAGGTTTCCCCCAAGTGCCAGTGAGGTAGGTGTGTCTCTATTCCTAAAACACCTTGTTGGGTGGGCTCTGCAGCTGTACCTTAGGCCCCCAATGCAAGTACCTCTACAAATTGGTAGGTGTCACCCTCCTTAGACTCCTAAGGCAGGAGTCTAGGTGGTCTGGGGGGAGCTTCATGCCTCAGTTCCCTGTTGTGGGTCAGTGAGGGCTCTGGTGAATACGCAGAGATATCAGACCTGGAAACTCGTCTTTCCAGTAGTCTGCTATAACAATTATGGTCAGATCCCTATCAGAATTGCCTTTGCATTATAATAGCCACCTTGTTCCCTGTAGGGATGAAAGCCCAAGACTGTGGATCACATATGTTTGGCTGGAGCTGGTACTGTATTTTTAGTCCAAATAGGGAAGGATTTTTGGTCCCTGGGTTTTTTGTAGCTTCTTCTCTCAGGCCAGGAGAATGGGTTAGGAAAAGATTAAAAAAAAGAAAAACCACAGCCCACTTCACTCTCTGGCTCAGGAAATTCCAATGTTAATGAAGTCACCTGGAAAGGGGAGGGGAGGGTTCAGATAAATAGGTGAGAGTAGGACCCCGGAATATCGACAAAGTTACTTATCTCGTTCAGCGATGACTGTTTTATCTGAGATTCCCGAGGGGTGTGTAGCCTGTGTGTACTGGCTGGGTCAAGATTTCCCCTGGGAGTCAGGCCCACATCCTGTGCTTCTGCTATCTCAGAAGCCGTGGTCAGTTCCTCCACTCCCGGTCCAAAGCCCAGCGCCAAGGTTCCCCAGCTGGAACGCCACACTCCAGGGTGTAAAACCAGTCACTGCCTCCCGGTGGCTTTTCCTCCTGTCAGCCGCGTTGCTGCGCTGCCTGCGTGCAGTGTCTGGGCTTCCCCCCAAGGTCACTTCTGGGGGCTAGGGCTGCGTCCCATGTTTGTGCTGTCTCAGGACGCCGTGCTCAGCTCGCTTGTGCCCAGGCCAAAGCCCGGCGCCAAGGTTTCCTGACTGGGACGCTGGCTCCAGGCTCCGACAACAGTCGTTGCTTCCCTGTGGTTGTTCGTTCTCAAACTCTGTCACTCACGTCAACTCTTTAGATCTGTGCTTGATGGTCAGGATTCGTAGATTGTCATGTATATGATTGATTCACTTGTTTTTCCGAGTCTTTGTTGCAAGAGGAACCCGAGGTAGCTTCTACCTAGTCAGCCATCTTGGTTCTGCCGCTAAACTCCCCAAATTTATTTTTTTATTCCATTATTTATTTATATAAGTCTGAACTTATTGATAAATATCCACTTTATATTTTGGGTCATAACCCAATAAGCCCATTGTTCTCCTCTTAATTCTCACTTATGGCCACCCTATGCAGGTGTTACAGAGTAGAGATGTGCTCCATTGGGTTTTCTTGGCTGTAATCTTTTGTAGAACCAGATCACCAGCTGTTTATTCCATGGTAGCACTTTATTTTTTCCTCAAATTGTCCCAGCTTTGGCTATTGGGAGCTCTTTCATTTCCAAAGTTACTTGGGTTCTCATCTTTCCCCACCCACCACTTTCTGTGAGGTTGTATCAAACATTTGTGACACTGTTAGATTCTGGCATTACATTCTTCATTCCCTCTTGGAATCCTAGAATTTGTTAAATAAGTTTAAAAATTTTTGCATACATTTCTTTGTGTTGTAACATTCTATAGGTTTTGACAAATTCATAAAGTCATGTATTCACCATTAGAGTATCATACAGAATAGTTTCATTGCCTTAAAGTATTTCCTGTGCTTCAACTATTCAGCCCTCCTCCAACCCTGAAACTCTGGCAACCACGAAACTGTTTATAGTTTTCCCTTTCCCAAAAAAGTCATATAAATGAATCATACAATATGTAGCCTTTCAGACTGGCTTCTTTTACTGAGCAATTTGCATGTAAGATTTAATCATATCTTAGTGTGATTTGATAACTCATTCCTTTTTATCATTGAATTGTATCCAATTGTATGGGTATTTTTTTTTCTAGTAAAAAAAATAGCATAGTTTATTCTTTCATCTATTGAAGGACATCTTGTTTTCTTCCAGTTTTGGGGAATTATAAACAAAGGTACTATAAAGATTGGAAGAGGGATTTTGTGTTAACTTAAGTTTTAAATCAGTTGGGTAAATTCCTAGGACTGCTATTGCTGGATTATATAAGGCTATGTACTGTACTTAGCTTTGTAAGATCTTAAGTCAGTCTTGAATAGTCAGAGTTTTCTAAGAATTTTTTTTTTAGTTTTTTTTTTTAGTGATCCTCACAGTTCTGTTAGTCCTCTCTGCCCAGGTTACAATCCCCTGCCTCCCCATCATCATGTTGAAACAGCTTTTATCCTCCTATAGTTTTTCCTAATTTTTGCCCCGGTTTCTATTTTTTCTTTATGATTTTGGGGAAGGAGCCAACAGCTTGTAAATACTCATTATCTTTGGAAGATTCTTAGGACAAGAGTCTGATTCATTCTGTTTTTACCTCTTCTTCTTCTTAATCTCGCTAACACACACCATATACCATCAGTTCATATCTTTATTAGGCCTTGAAATCATCCCCATTAGAAATTCTGATTTTACATTTAGGAAAAATAAAACTAAAATTTATAAAGTCTATTTAGTTTTGGAAAGTTTGTACTGATGGACTATTTCCCTGTTTTCTTTCTTTTTTTATGGGTATAAAATGTTTTTTTTTTTTTTATTTGTGGTAAATGTATATGTAACAAAGAATTGCCATTTCAACATCTTTTTATGTATACGATTAAGTGACATTAATTACACTCATCATGTTGTTCAACCATCACCAATTTCAGTTTCCAAATTTTTCCATCCCCCCTAAAAGAAGCACAGTGTCTCCAAAGCAATGTGCCCCTCTCTCATAGGCATATAAATCTATAACTATTACCTCTCCTCAGTAAATTGAACCTTCTATCATCATGGAAACAGCTTCTTCTTTATCTCTAATAATGCCTTTGAAAATTTTTAAATATGCTTTTATTTATTTTGTTATTGTTGAGAATATACACAGCAAAACATATACCAATTCAACGGTTTCTACATATGCCATTTAGTGACACTGATTACATTCTTCAAGTTTTGTAACCATTCTCACCCTCCTTTTCTGAATTGTTCCTCCCGCAACAACATAATTTCACTGCCGCCTTAAGATTCCTATCTAATCTTTCAAGTTACCACTGTCATTTTGATGCCATATAGATAGTTTTTAAAAAATCATCGTCCTTAAGGTAGACATTTTGGTATTTAGCAAGCTAAAGAGTTGTTTGCTTTCAAGAAGACACCAGGGGATATTTTTGGTTTAAGTTATAAAGTTTATCTCAGGGCAATAGTTTCAGGTCTTCCTCCAACCTTCATGGTTCCAGGAAGCCATTGGAGAGATACAAATCAAAACCTCAATGAGACACCATTTTATTCCCACTAGGATGTCTAAGGAGCCCTGGTGGTATAGTGGTTAAGAACTAGGATGCTAACCAAAAAGCTTGTCAGTTCAAATCCACCAGCTGTTCCTTGGAAACCCTATGGAGCAGTTCTACTCTGTCCTATAGGGTTGGTATGAGTTGGAATCGACTCGATAGCAACTTTTTTTTTTTTAAGGATGGCTTGGATAGCAGGAATAACAAAAAACAGAAAATAACAAGTGTTGTTGAGGAGGTGGGAAGTTGGATCCCTTACCCATTGCTAGTGGAAATGCAAAATGGTATAGCCATTGTGGAAAACAAGTTGGTGGTTCCTCCAGAAACTGAAAAATAGAATGACCATAAAACCCAAAACCAAACCCATTGTCATGAAGTCAATTCCGACTCAGCCACCCTATAAGACAGAGTAGAACTGCCCCATTGTGTTCCAAGAAGCAGCTGGTGGATCCAAACAGCTGAACTTTTGTTAGCAGCAGTAGCTGTTAAGCACTGTGCCACCAGGGTGTACAACAATGCTCATTGCCGCACTATTCACAATAGCCAAGAGGTGGAAACAGACTACTGGTCCATGAACAGATGAATGGATAAACAAAATGTGGTACATACATACAATGGAATACTACTCAGCCTGTAGGAGAAATGAAGTCTTGATTCATGCTACAATACGGGTGGAGCTGAAAGACTTTACGCTGAGTGAAATAAATCAATCAAAAAAGGACAAATATTGTATGACCTCACTTATATAAAAAGGTGAGAATGTGTTATTTATTTATTTTTAATAAGGATTTAGCTTGAAATTAATGTAAGCTGACACCAAAAGGAATGTGATATTTACACTAGGGATTTTGTTATTCTCCTAAACAACTAACCCCAGTAACAGTCAACTAAATTAAAGATCAGATTTTTGATAGAATGATATCTATGAATACTAAGTTTTTTCAAACCAACATATTGGATTTTCTTGTATTTAGATTTTTATTTGTATTGAAACAGTTTTTAGCAGAAGAGTGTAGTGAGTCCAAATACTGAGAAATGGATACATTTTTTTTCTATACTTTGTTTTAAATATTTGCTTATATTAACTCCCATTTTCTTCACCTAAGAATGTCAAGATTAGCTCTTCTTATTATTTCTTCACACCTGGTTCAAGTCAGTGTTTTCATTTCCTTTCCCCTAAAAACTCCAAAGACTGACTTAAAATAGAAATGATAAAGAAGATTTGAAAGACACAGCAAAATAACTTTCTCAACCATGAAACATAAATTGAACTAGATGTATCAGTTTGTATTATTTTGTTCAGTGGTACACAACACAAAGCGCAAAATATCTGATAAAATGTTGATTTAAGACTTGAACAATTTTTTAAAATTTGTGTACTTATCCGTCATTTTCATAAATAATGAATAACAGCAAAATTCTTAGAAAATTAGGGGGTGAAAGGAATAGAGCCAAGGGCTACCTGACTCTTAAAGATCATAAAGTCAAGCTATTTAGATATGCAGATAGATTGGTTGGTAGACACAAAGATAGATAGATGATAGACAGATAGGTAGGTAGAGAGACAGGTATGCAGGTAGGTAGATAGAAAGATAGATACATAGAGAGATAGATAGTGAGGTAGGTAGGTAGGTAGGTAGATATATGATAGGTAGACAGACAGACAGATAGATAGATGATGGAGAGATGACAGATGATAGATAGAAAAACAGATGATAGATAAATGATAGATAGACAGATGATAGACAGACAGGCAGACAGATCGATAGATAAGACATGTGTATGTGTGTGTGGGTGAAGTGTTACAGCATGCTGTATCTAATGTCTCAGGTCTTGGATGTTCAAACTCAGGGAAATGTGAATCACCAGGCACAGCTCTTCATGTTGTGACAGCTGCTCATGTAGCTGACCTGTGAGCAACTCTGAATATTCCATCTTACTTCCACACCCTATATAGTGACTCTTCCTTGAGATGTTGGTGGCTTCAGACCTGCAGTGACATTAGTGTCTGTACTGCCATGAGCCTCTGGGAGGGGTGTTCTCAGATGGAAGAGTCTTCAAGGTGTAACCAAAACTGGTCTATTTGGTGCTACAATCCCATTTGGGCATCTGATTCTCAATTTGTGTGGTAGAAATCAGACATTTCTCTAAGGACTTATGTTTTGGATGTGATGTGAGACTATGGGGAATAGAAAGTGACCTGTTGAGTAAAGTTCTTTCTCTTTAACCTCTGAAGTACCTAGCAAATAATCTATATGAACAATTTGGTGAATACCCAGTTTACAGATACCTGGCCTCGGGTACCAAAGTGATGGCTCTACCCCTGATGGTCATAGTCAGGTCATGGTCAGTGGTGATCTCGGCCAAAAGCCCTTCCTTCCTGGTAGGATGATTGACAGTCCTGGGAATCCAGGGACAGCCCTGCTTAAGCCAGGGACATGATGCTGGGTTGATTCAGGACTCCTGTATTCTCTAGAGCGTAGCTGGTGAAAACTTCAGAGGTTCTGAGAATCTCCTCTTCCTTTTTTTCTTCTTCCTCCTTCTCCTTGTCTTCCTTCTTCTCCAATTATAAAGTCATATTCTTGAAAACTTCCTGATCATTTGGCCCAGGCAAGGAAATTCTACCAAAATCACTTTAAATGTTTAATGCATAACATTCTGTCAGTCCCAATGATATTAGGAAGGGGTAAAAATAAATGAAAAGACTAATCACTAAATCCACTGACAATATATATCTTCAGTTAGCAACATGTGCCCAATTAGTAGATAAAATCTATATATTAAGTGTGGGAGGATAATGTGGTAGGTTGAGGAGAATGGAGAGTTTAAGAAGATAGATCACAAACATGCAAACCAAAAACCACTGTCTTTTAAAGACCTAAAATCTATTTGGAAGGAGAATGAGAGAAAGTAGACATATAAAATCAGCCCAAATTCATTTCCCGCTCCACTCCCCACCTTGCAGATTATAGACCTTAGTGCTCTGATCCTCTCTCTTCTCCACAAATGTACTCTCACATGACGGTGGGATTCAAGATAGTATCTTATATTTCTTATTGGTTTTGTGCTATTTAAACCTGGTATTTTGTTCTTGAAAAAAAAAAATATACCACCATGTACCAGTTAGTGCTCAGCTACTAACCAAAAGGTTGGTGGTTCAAACCCACCTGTCACTCCTTGGGAGAAAGATGTGGCAGTCTGCTTCCATGAAGTTTTACAGCCTTGGAAACCCTCTGGGGCAGTACTCTGTTCTATTGGGTCACCATGAGTTGGCATCAACTCCAAGGCACTGGATTTGTTTTTTTCCTGTTTACTTGCAGTGTAGAGAAGTGCTAGGCAGTGAGATAGGGACATCATGACACCCACCAACAAAGTGTCCCCACAGACTGCAGTAACATAATTCCAATGTTGTAACTTTATTCACCAGCCATGGCACAAAAAGTAAGGTTTCAGTGCCTGAGGGTAGCTCACACTTAGGACTGAAGGGAGAAACTGCACAAGAGTGTATGAGGTAAGGCTCTGAAAGGCAAAAATAAAACCATTTTTCCAGGGTTAGAGGACATATTGGGGCACTGTTTCCCAAATTTTAGTTATTCCCATAAAAAAACCTACTATATTTACAGTAACTACACACCACATATGAAATAGAAATTACTCAACATTTTTACTTTAAATTCACTTTATACAAACTTAATTTTTTTTTAAATTTGATTCATCATAAACAAGATGAAATATTCAAATTATATAATTTTGTAGCACAGAATTAACAGAAGTATACACTTAATATTTACATTATTCTCTTCAGTGCCTAGACCATCTCCTGTGACACGAGGGGTCCTTCTACCTTGATTGGGAGACCCTGGTAGAAAAAGGTGACTGCTTTTAGCACTTTTTCTTTGTAGGTAGATGAAACATTTTTGAAAGGCTTTTCATTAAGTCCTTTAATGCATCTTTGTGAGGTCACCCTTCATTTGTGGAAGAGGGAGTGTGTACATCTGGAAAGGCATTAGCTGGTGTCTCATGTCCTGCCCTGGATGCAGAAGGAAGGGCCAGGAAGGAGGAAGATTCCAACTGGAGAAGAGGAAAGGATAAAAGCAGAGGGCACGGCTTCCTGGAATTCAGCTGCCAACACTGTGTGGGCACGAAACAGTGCACACTAATGGCCCGTATATCTGTGTGTGTTCCCCATTAACTGTGCACAGCACAGGACTGTGTCTGTTCTCTATTGTAGGGGTCATCAGATGGAATCACACAGGTGTGGTTCAGTAATTAGTCTTTGAATGAATGCTTGTGACTTTTGTTCACTTCTATTTCCTTCAAGTGCTGACTAAGAACTTTTGTTTAAAAAGATAAAAGCATTCAAGTACATATTCTTGAAAACATCAAGGAGGAAAAGTACTGAGGAGACTGGATCCTACCCTGCAGTTTGTCCCGGGAGAGAAGCACCTCTAGGAAAGGTGCTTCTGTAGAAAAGGCAGCTTCATAGAGGCGGAGAATATGGTTCTAATCTGGGCTTCTATGGGAAGAAAGAAAGAAATAAAGAGAAGAAAATCCAAGCTTGAACAGAGTTAAGAGAAGGCCCAGTACAGCCATCCCCTACCTCCTACCCCAAGAGGTAGGTATTATTCTCCTCTGTTCGTAGACAAAGGTCCAAACTAAGAGAGGAGAGGTAGCCTGCCCGTGGTCACACAGCTTGTCAAATATGGAACTGGGACCAGACATCAGGTTCCATTTAGATCTCTCCTTCTTTCTAGAACACTGCCAGATTGTATGAGGAGAGTAGAGCTCCAAACTGGTTTACTTGACATGTACCCCACCGTGTTCAATATGGACAAATCCTAAAATTAAGTAAAATTTATAATGACATAATCATTAATGCTTAAAGAGGTGTAAATGAATGGTAATTAATTTTAATGGCTGAGTTTCTAATAAAAGGATTTAACCTTCATCTTGAATCTACCAATGATTTCTGTATCAAACAAACAGTTTAAATAACTAATAAGTAAAAAATACATATAAAATTAATTGTGTGAATGGCACTGATTATTAGGTTGGATTTTCCAGTGTTTCGAAAAGGGTAGGATGACAGAAAATAGGAACAACCTTCTTAGTTCTTATTGGGTAAAGTGATGCAGGAGAACCTAGTATACAATGTGAGGAGAGAGTTATGGTCAGAAAGCTTGCTTTCTGTTGTAGTTCCAGGAACTGAGCTGCTAGAGTATCTCAATTGTAATAGGTGATGCTGTGGTGCTAGTGGAGCCCATGAGGCCCAAAGTGGTACAGGTTTTATAAAGGCCTTTAAAAAAAAAAAAAAAGAAAGAAAACATTGCTGTGGAATGAATTCCGACTCATACCGACCCTATAGGAAAGAGTAGAATTGCCCCATAGGTTTTCCAAGGAGCACCTGGTGGTTTTGAAAGGACAAATTTCCATTAGTAGCCGTAGGTTTTAACCCCTAAGCCACAAGGCTTTCCAAGGCCTTAGGAATCAGCTTTATGTCTTCTATTTGAAGACCCAAAGCAGGTGAAAATAAGACTCTGATGATCACCATTTTGCTGAAAGTTTGGAAGTATACTGGTGGGAGGCTATCGAGATGATCTGGGGCCTTACAGCAGTCCATTTTTCAGGGAGGAAAGGAAACTTAGATCAGCAAGCCATAGAATCAAGAGGAAATGCATTACAATGATGGTTGGGAGTAATGAGTGGAGTCCCTTGGTGGCACAAACGGTTAAATGCTTAGCTGAAAAGTTGGCAGCTTCAGTCAACCCAACAGTACCTTGGAAGACACGCCTGCTTATCTACTTCGGAAGTATCACAGCCATTGAAAACCCCATAGAGCACAGTTCTATTCTGACACATGGGGTCGCCATGAGTTGGAACTGACTGGATGGCAACTGATACTGGGGTAATGAGAATGGTGTCACAAGGTTTCCAGTCTCCCAGGTGTTCAGGCTTTTTTCACTCCAGAATATATAACAAATTGACAGTCAGCTAAAGTGGAACAGGGAAGGCAGTTTTGTGATGCAGGGAAGGTGAAGGATAAGAAAGCGTTCTTGTCCTCAGTCAAGAAAAAGAGCCTTTGAGGACCAGTTAGAGAATTCCCTAAATTCTCTCACTGTTGTAAGTTACTGAAACTGTCCCGAAGGCAGGGCCTCTGAGTCATGGACACTTATTCCAGTGAGGAGATCCGGAAGCAGGATGCTTCCTGTTATTAGGGTCCCTGTCCAGCCAGTTAGGGTTGGAATTAATTTGGTTAGGAAATTCTTGGACCAGCCCAGTTTTAGGTAGCTCCACTTCCTCCTGGGTGGGGCAGCAATCCCTTATATAAAGAGGTCCTCTGCTGCAAGGCTAGCATCCTTCTGACACTTGATTCCCGATCTACTTTGGAGAACCTGGTGAGTCTGATTTCTTGAGTTCTTCTGTTTATTGGTTGCTATCAAATATTTGAACTGAATCTGAAGACAGAAAATTGGGTGTGAAGAAAGTTAGTATTATGGGTTTATGCCATTAATTGATGAAAATTGTGAATTGGGGCTTAATGTTACAAGGATATACTGCTTTGACTTGGTTCTGGTAGACTGAAAAAGAAGTTAATAGAAAAACTTTGGTTTGAAGAAGAGTAGAAGGTAGTTTTTTTTTTCCTTTCCATTTCTTTTTGAGTCCATTCTGCTGTGATTTCTAAAGTCATTGAATTCTCCCCAAACAGTTGCTTGCTCTTTCCCCATGTGTTGATGCCTTGTAAGAAATAATGATAGGAATTCCTTATGAGGTTGCTCAGGATTTCAGAACTTGAGACTGGCTTTCTTGAAGATGTTATTTTCATGTAAACATCATTAGTTGCTGCTTTAGAAGAGAGAGAATTTTCCCAGAGCTAGTGAAGTAACAGGCTAGAGAGGAGAAGGCAGAAAGTGATAAAAAACAGAGTTAAGAGATAAAAACATATCTCAGAGACTGGAGAGGTGATATCCAGTGGAATCAAATAAGCTCTGGCTTCTCTGTCTGTAGAAGTTCCTTCCTGTGAACAACTGTCATCTACTTTCTTTCAGATTTCCAGAGACTCCAGAAAGATGTCTTACCAGCAGCAGCAGTGCGAGCAGCCCTGCCAACCACCTCCTGTGGTGTGCCCACCTAAGTGCCCTGAGCCATGTCCCCCTCCAAAGTGCCCTGAGCCATGCCCACCCCCAAAGTGCCCACCTCAGCCATGTCAGCAGAAATGCCCTCCTACACAGATATACCAACCCTGCCAGCAGAAGTGTCCTCCTAAGAGCAAGTAACAGCTTCAGGATTCATCAGGATCATGAAAGGATAAGGACAATTGGCTCAGACTCCTTCCACAACTCCACCTTCATCTTCTCTTTGAAGCCAGTCATGGACACAGCTTCTCTATCCATTAGTCCATGATCTTCCTGTGATGATTCCCAGCAACTGAAGTTTTTTTCTTTTTTTCTTTTTTTTGTGCACTGTTCTACTGCTACTCTCCAGGAGGTAACTGAGAAAGGGCAGTCCTCAGCTCTGCCAGGATCCCAGCACTTCAAAGGAAGAACAGTGGCACACTCCCCTGGTCCCATCAAATAATTCACTTGATGTCTTCTGTGTCTGTAAACTGGGCAGGGATTTCTATCACTTGGTCAATTGTAATTTTCTTTTCACTTCCTGAATAAAGTACATGTTTTGAGATGGGATAAATATTTTATTTCTTTTTCAATCCTACTTTTCTTAGCAATATTATGCCATAATTTTGGTTCCTTTCTATTCTTCTTTGATCCCAATAACCAGACTCTCACAATCACTGTTACCTGAATTTTGGATCACATCAAAGATTACTTTGATATTATTTTGAACCCATGTTATTTTTTTTTAAATACTCTTTGATTTGGGGGACAAATTATTTAACCCTTCAGGATTTTACTTTCTCTACTGCAAAGTGGGGAAAATAATATTTAGATCACAAATCTGTCTTAGGTATAAAATTGAATAATGCCTGTAACTTTGTTGGCAGAAAACCTGACCCAGAATTAAACAAAGAAACAAACAAAAAACCTCTTGTGGTTGAGATGATTCCAACTCATGGCAATGCCATATGTTACACAGTAGAATTGCTGCACAGGGTTTTCTCGGCTGTAATCTTTATGGAAGCATATTACCAGAACTTTCTTCCACGGTACCGCTGAGTGGATTCAAACTAACAACATTTATGTAAATTGTTGTTGTTGTTAGGTGCCATTGAGTTGGTTCTGACTTGTAGGGACCCTATGTACAAACAGAACGACACACTGCCTGGTCCTGCACTATTTTCACAATCATTGCAATATTTGATGCCATTATCACAGCCACTATGTCAATCCATCTCATTGAGAGCCTTCCTCTTTTTTGCTGACCCTCTAATTTGCCAAGCATGATGTCCTTTGCCAGGGACTGGTCCCTCCGGAAAACATGCCAAAGTCTATGAAGTGAAGTCTCACCATCCTTACTTCTCAGTATAGTAGTTGAAGTCAAACCATTTATGCCACTCGGAGGCCTTGACCCAGAATTAGCATGCAATAAATGGTAGTTCATTAGCAGCAGCAGATCATAGTCATCACTGCATTAGCTTGAGAAAGAAAGAAGCTTGGACATGACTACTCTAGGAAACAACATTTTTAAACTTTATTATCCTTTCATATGCTGTGACCTTCTTTCTTTTCTAATTCACTTCACTTTTTTAAGTAACATGGTAGATAAACAGCTTTTTGGAGTTAGTGGGAGTTTCTACATGAAATCAGAATATTTCTTAAACATGGATAGTCCAGAAGAAAGGGAAATCCCAAGGCTCCAAAAGGTCTGTGTCTGCCTCATCTTCATGGGTATCATCTGCTCTTCTTACTCCATCAGCAGACAAAAAGTCAAGGTCCTGTCATTTTTGTTCAACTCTGAAATTAATTTTTTGAGTGTTCTAACCCACATTAAGAAAGTAATGTAGTTTATAATATTTATTTAGGTTTGAAAAGTTAGTGCTGCTGTGTAGCTTGATTTATAAGTGCTTATGTTACAAGGCCAGGGCGCCGACTGTGGAACAGGCCAGCAGTTGCTCATATGCAAGTTCAAGTTCAAGTTGCTCTAAACTGAATTTAGAGACCATTTCAAGAATAGATTTGACACATTGACCACTAATAACCAAAGACCAGATGAGTTGTGGAATGACATCAAGGATATCATACATAAAGAAAGCAAGAGGTCAATAAAAAGACAGGAAAGAGAGAAAAGACCAAAATGGATGTCAGAAGAGACTCTGAAACTTGCTTTTGAACATCAAGTTGCTAAAGCAAAAGGAAGAATTGATGAAGTGAAAGAACTGAACAGATTTCAAAGGGCGGCTAGAGAAATCAAAATGAAGTCCTATAATGACATGCACAAAGACTTGGGGATAGAAAACCAAAAGGGAAGAACACACTCGGCATTTCTCAAGGTGAAAGAACTGAAGAAAAAATTCAAGCCTCAAGTTGCAATAGTGAAGGATTCTATGGGGAAAATATTAAATGACGCAAGAAGCATCAAAACAAAATGTAGGGAAAACACGGAGTCATTATACCAAAAAGAACTGGTGGATGTTCAACCATTTGAGGAGGCAGCATATGATCAGGATGCGATGGTGCTGAAGGAAGAAGTAGAAGCTGGTCTGAAGGCATTGGAGAAAAACAAGCTCCAGGAATTGATGGAATATGAAATGAGATGTTTCAACAAATGGATGTAGTGCTGGAAGTGCTCACTTGTCTATGCCAAGAAATCTGGAAGACACCTACCTGGCCAACTGACTTGAAGAGATCCATATTTATGCCTTTTCCCAAGAAAGGTGACCCAACTGAATGTAGAAATTATCGAACAATATCATTTATATCACAAACAAGTAAAATTTTGCTGAAGATCATTCAAAAGCAGCTGCAGGAGTATATCAACAGGGAACTGCAAGAAATTCAGGCCAGATTCAGAAGAGGATGTGGAACCAGGGATATCATTGCTGAATGTAAGATGGATATTGGCTGAAAGCAGAGAATACCAGAAAGATCTTTACCTGTGTTTTATTGACTATGCAAAGGCATTTGACTGTGCGGATCATAACAAATTATGGATAACAGTGGGAAGAATGGGAATTCCAGAACACTTAAGTGTGCTCATGAGGAACCTGTACATAGAACAAGAGGCAGTTGTTCAGATAGAGCAAGGGGATCCTGAGAGTTTTTAAGTCAGGAAGGGTGTGAGTCAGGGTTGTATCCTTTCACCATACCTATTCAATCTGTATGCTGAGCAAATAATCTGAGAATCTGCCCTATATGAAGAAGAATGGGGGATCAGGATTGGGGGAAGACTCATTAACAACCTGCATTATGCAGATGACACAGCCTTGCTTGATGAAAGTGAAGAGGACTTGAAGCACATAATGATGAAGATCAAAGACCACAGCCTTCAGTATGGACTACGCCTCAACATAATGAAATTAAAAATCCTCACAACTGGACCATTAAGCAAAATCATGATCAATGGAGAAAGATTGAAGTTGTCAAGGATTTTGTTTTGCTTGGATCCAAAATCAAGACTCATGGAAACAGCAGTCAAGAAATCAAAAGACGCATTGCATTAGGCAAATGTTGTGCAAAAGACCTCTTTAAAGTGTTGAAAAGCTAAGATCTCACCTTGAAGACTAATGTGCTCCTGACCCAAGCCATGCTATTTTCAATAGAATCATATGCATGGAAAAGCTGGACAATAAATAACGGAGACGGAAGAATTGATGGCTTTGAATTGTGGTCTTGGTGATGAATATCATCTGTACCATGGACTTCCAAAAGAATGAACAAATCTGTTTTGGAAGAAGTACAACGATAATGCTTCTTAGAGGCAAAGATGGCGAAACTATGTCTTATATACTTTGGACATGTTGTCAGGAGAGATCGGTCCCTGGAGAAGGACATCATGTTCGGTAAAGTACAGGGTTAACCAAAAAGAGGAAGACCCTCAAAGAGATGGATTGACACAGTGGCTGCAACAATGGGCTCAAACATAACAACGATTGTGGGCATGGCCGAAGACAGGGCAATGTTTCACTCTGTTGTACATAGGATCACTGTGAGTCAGAATCGACTCGATGGTACCTAACAGCAATAACAAAATTTTACAATTCAAGTAAGCTGCTGAAAGGAGGGATGTTCTTTAAATATACATATCCTTTCTTATGGTCCTACATGTCCACATGGGGATAATTAACTGAGAACAGACATATACATACAGACGACACAGGTACACATGTGCATGCACTTACACCATTATTTTTAAAAGAAATACATCTTCTCAATAAATCATACCATAGATACCTACATATATTTACAATTAAGAGGATCTTCCTCTTTGTATAAACTTAAAAGATAATTCCAAACCTGTTTCCAGGGTGGCTGTACTATTGGCCATTCCTACCCGTGATATGCATCCCTGGGTGGCTGAAATGGTAACATGTCTGCTAATTAAAAGTTTGGTGTTTTGCGTCCACCTAGAGGCACCTGGGACAAAAGACATGACCATCTACTTCCGAAAAATCAGCCACTGAAAACCCTGTGGAGCACAGTGCTGCTCTGACACACCTGGGGCAGCCATGAGGCAGGACCAACTCAATGACAACTGGTCTTTACCAGTAATATATGAATTCCAGCTATTTTATATCTTTACCAGCATTTAGTATTCTGAGTACATTAAGTTTTAGGCTTTCTAGTGGCTATCAAGTAGTATCTCATTGTGGTTTTAAATGGTTTTTCCCTGATGACGAGTAATGATAAACACTTTTTCACTTACTTGTCTATTTTGCATGTCGGCTATTGAAATATTTTGCCCATTAGGTAGCCTTTCATGATTGATTTGTGAGAGCTCTATATATTATGGGTGCATACTGTTTGAACTATATAATATTTTCTACCAAATTGTAGATCGACTTTATTTTTTAACAATGTCTTTTGATGAACAATGACTTTCAATTTTGATAATGTGAAATTCATCTTTTTTTTTTTCATTCATAGTTAGTAACCTTTGTTTCCTGTCAAAGAAATCTTTGTTTACCCGATGGTTGAAAAGTATTTCCCTACGTCTTTTTTATTCCAAAAACTTTAGAATTGTATATTTAGTTTTCGGTCTGTAATTTCTCAAGAATTGATGTTGGAGTATGAAGTGACCTTGGGGTGCATGTTCATGAATATCCAGTTATTTTCTGCACCTTTAATTAAAAGACTATTCTTTTCCTGTTAAATAATATTGATGTCTTTTACAAAAATCAATTGATTGTGATGTGTCAGTTAATTTCTGGACTCCGTATCCATTCAATTGGTCTATTTGTCTGTCTTGATGTCAATATTACATAGTCTCTATTACCCTGGCTTTGCAGTAAATCTTGAAAATATGTAGCAAAATTCCTCCAAATTTCTTTTTTTTCCAAAATGTTTTGGTCCTTTCATTTCCATATCAATTTTAAAATTAACTTTACAAATGCTATGAAAAAGATTGTTGGTATTTGGATTAGGATTGTGTTGTAAATATTGTTCAATTTGGGAGAGAATGCACATTTTAAAAATACTGTTTTCTGATACATGAAGATGTTATGTATCTTCACTTATTCAGGTCTTCTTGAATTTATCTCCTAAGTGTTTTGTAATTTTCTGTGTAAATATCTTGTCCACATTTTGTTGCATTTATTTTTTAAGCCTTTTAGGTTAATTCTATATTCTTCTACATGATATTAATTTAAGTTTTGTCTCTGTGTTGCTGCTTAAATAAAAAAATACAACTGAGTTTTGAATATTGACAGCATACTATGAACTTACTAAATTTACTTACTAGGCCTAAGAGTTTTTTGTAGAATTTAAGGGATTTTCTCTATATGCAATCATGTTGCCTGAGAATAAAAATCGTTTTACTTTCTGATTTCTATGTATTTTAGTTCTTTTCGTTGCCATATTGCACTGGCTTGGACTTCTAGTAAATATTGAAGAGGAGTGATGCTCTGATTGCTGCTTGATGTCTATCTCATTGTGCCATGCAGACTGGCGAGTTTGTTCAGGAGAAAAAACAGATATTTGTGAATATAACCCAATGGGATTCATTTATTTCCAGAGTTATTTCACATTCAATTTCTATCTGCCTTTGGTCACTCTCCAGCGCCTTCGATTAGTTGTGTGTGCGTTTGTGTTTAAATATTTTATCCATAATTTTAATGTCACTAGCAGGAGGATTATTAAAATATAAGCTATTCTTTCATTACTGGATAATGAAACTCTAATCTTTGTATTTTCATTGGAATATTAATTTATTTATATTTGATGAAATTGCTAGTTTGATTCAATTTCAATTTATCACTATACCAATTGTCTTAGTCATTTAGGGCTGCTATAACAGAAATACCACAAGTGAATGGAATTAACAAAGAGAAATTTCTCTCAGTCTAGTAGGCTAGAAGTTCAAATTCAGGGTGTCAGCTCCGGGGGAAAGCTTTCTCTCTCAGTAAGCCTTGTCATTAATCTTTCCCCTGGACTGGGAGTTTTTCATAACAGGAAGTTGGTTTCAAAGGACACGCTCTACTCCTGGCACTGCGTTCTTGGTGGTATGAGCTTCCTACTCCCTGCTTGTTCCCCTATCCTTCGTATCTCTTAAGAGGGAAAAGGCTGTGCAGGCCACACTCCAGGAAACTCCCTTTAGGTTGGATCAAAGATGTGACTTTAGTAAGGGTGTTACAATCCCATCCTAAGACTCTTTAACATAAAATTACAATCACAAAATGGAGAACAACAATGCAACACTGGGAATCATGGCCTAACCAAGTTGACACATATTTTGAGGGGACAGAATTCAATTCATGACACTAATGCTCTCTAGTTGTACTCTGGTGGTACAGTGGTTAAGTACTAGGGCTGCTAACCAAAGGTCAGCAGTTCAAATCCACCAGGCACTCTTTGGAAACCCTAGGGGGGCAGTTCTATCCTGTCCTATAGGGTCGCTATGAGTTAGAATTGATGGCGAGTTTTTTTGATTCTATATTTATACTTTTTTCTCCGACTTTTCCTTCTTTTGGTTTAATAAAGTACATTTACTTTATTTTCTTCTTTATTAGATTATTAAGGTTTTATATACGTTTTTTTCAGTGATTGCAGCATGTATCCTTGAATTATTAGTGTCTACAATAAACTAACAGTTAAAAAAAAAAATCCCGATACAATGCAAGGTCACTGGTACAGTTTCATTTCATTTACCCCTTCTTGCCTTTTGCGTTCTTATTGTCAGATATTTCAGTTCTACATGCATATAAAAACCCACAAGTCATCATTATTTAGATTTACCCACATATTTATATATATTTCCTATGATTCTATGTCAGTTTGTCATACTGTGGGGGCTTGCCTGTTGCTGTGATGCTGGGAGCTATGCCACCAGTATTCAGATACCAGCAGGGTCACCCATGGAGGACAAGTTTCAGCTGAGCTTCCAGACTAAGACAGACTGTGAAGAAGGCACAGCATTCTACTTCTGAAAAGAATTAGCCAGTGAAAACCTTATGTGTAGCAGCAGAACATTCTCTGATATAGTGCTGGAAGGTGAGCCCCCCAGGTTGGAAGCCACTCAAAAGATGACTGAGGAAGAGCTGCCTTCTCAAAGTAGAGTCAGCCTTAATGATGTCGCTGGAGCAAAGCTTTGGGACCTTCATTTGCTGATATAGCACGACTGAAAATGAGAAGAAACAGGTGTAAACATCCGTTAATAACTGGAACCTGGAATGTATGAAGTATGAACCTAGGAAAATTGGAAATGGTCAAAAATGAAATGGAATGCATAAGCATCAATATCCTAGGCATTAGTGAGCTGAAATGGACTGGTATTGGCCATTTTGAATTGGATAATCATGTAGTCTACTATGCTGGGAATGACAACTTGAAGAGGAATGGTGTTGCACTCAACATCAGAAAGAACATTTCAAGATCTATCCTGAAGAACGACGCTGTTAGTGATAGAATAATATCCATACACCTGCAAGGAAGATCAGTTAATACAACTATTATTCAGGTTTGTGCACCAACCACTAAGGCCTAAGATGAAGAACTTGAAGATTTTTATCAGCTCCTGCAGTCTGAAACTGATCAAACATGCAATCAGAATGCATTGATAATTACCGGTGATTGGAATGCAAAAGTTGAAAACAAAGAATAAGGATCAGTATTTGGAAAATATGGCTTTGGTGGTAGAGACAATGCTGGAGATCATGTGGTAAAATTGAGCAGTTTTTAAAAAATTGTGTTCTTATCTCAATTTCATGAATAATGACTAACAGCAAAATTCTTAGAAAAGTAGAGAGTGGAAGTAGTAGAATTGAACCAAGGGCTACCTGACTCTTAAAGATCATAAAATCAAGCTCTTTAGATATGTAGATAGATATATAGGTCTATAGACAGATATGTAAATGGATAGATAGATCGATAGATATGGGAATTAATAGAAAGATAGATGATTGATAGACAGACAGACAGATAGGTAGATAGATGATAGATAGGTAGATTAAAGATAGATAGATGATAGGTAGGTAGGTAGATACATAGATAGATAGTTACATAGGTAAAGAGATGATAGATAGGATATATGTATGTGTGTGTTTGTGTGTGTGTGTGTGAAGTGTTACATTGTGCTGTCTCATGTTTCAAGTCTTAGATGTTCAAACTTTGGGAAACATTGATCACCAGGCACTGCTCTTCATGTTGTGACAGCTGCTCATGTAGCTGATTTGTGAAGAACTCAGAAAATTCCATCTTACCTCCCCACCCTATAGTGACTCTTCCTTGAGATATTGGGGGCACCAGGCCTGCAGTGACTTTAGTGTCTGCACTGCCATGAACCTCATTGGGAGGGGTGTACTCAGACAGAGGAGTCTCCAATGGGCAACCAAAACTGGTCTATCTGATACTGCAATCTCATTTGGGCAGCTGGTTCTCAATTTGTGAGGTAGAAAGCAAACATTTCTCTAAGGGCTTATGTTTTGGATGTGATGTGAGGCTATGGGGAATGGTAAGTTACCTGTTGAGTAAAGTCCCCTTCTTTGTCTTCCAAAGTACCTAGCATGTGTAATAGTCTGTATGAACAATTTGGTGATGACCCTGTTTACAGATGCCTGGCCTCAGGTACCAAAGTGATGACTCTAGCCCTGATGGTCATGGTTAGGTCATGGTCAGTGGTGATCTCGGCCAAAAGCTCTTCCTTCCTGATAGGAGGAATGACAGTCCTGGGAACCCAGGGACAGTCCTGCTTAACTCAGGGACTTGATGCTGGGTTGATTCGGGGCTCTCGTACTCTGTAGAGCATAGCTGGTGACTACTTCAGAGGTTCTGAGCATCTCCTCTTCCTTTTCTTCTTCCTCCTCCTCCTCTTTTTCCTTCTCCAGTTATAAAACCACATTCTTGTAAAGCTTCCTGATCATTGGGCCCAGGTAAGGAAGCTCTACCAAAATCACTTTAAGTGTTTAATGCATAACATTCTGTCAGTCACAATGATTGCAGGAAGAGTTAAAAATAAATGAAAAGACTAATTACTAAATCCATTGACAATATATGTCTTGAGTTACCAACATGTGCCAAATTAGACAGATAAATTCTATATATTGAGTCTGGGAGGATAATGAGGAAGGTTGAGGGGACAAGAGGGTTTAAGAAGACAGACAATAAACATGCAAACAAAAAACGAACGTGTTTTAAAGACCTAAAGCCTATTTGGAAAGAGAGTGTTGGAGAGCCAACATATAAAATCAGCCCAAATTCACTTCTCCCTCTCCCCCAGGTTACAGACATGTAGTGCTCTGATCCTCTCCCCAAATGTACTCTCACGGGATGGTGTGAGGCTGTAATATAAGATGGTATCTTATATTTTTATTGGTTTTGTGCAATTTGAACCTGGCATTTTGTTCTTGAAAAAAATTATTTCCTGAAAAAGGAATTTCAAGCTTATATTTACCAGTATATACCAGTTAGTGCCCAGCTACTAAGCAAAAGGTCGGTGGTTCAAACCCACCAGTCGCTTCTTGGGGGAAAGATGTGGCAGTCTGCTTCCGTAAAGATTTACAGCCTTGGAAACCCTTTGGGGCAATTCTACTCTGTCTGAGCGGGTGATTATGAATTGGAATAGACAACATGGCAGTGAGTTTGGTTTTTTTTTTTTTTGGTTATCTGCACTGCGGAGAAGTACTGGGATAGTGAGATAGGGACATCCTGACACCCATCAACAAAGTGTCCCCATATTCTACAGTAACATAAATCCAACTTTGTAACTTTATTCACCAGCCATGGCACAAAAAGTGAGGTTTCAGTGCCTGAGGATAGCTCAGGTTTAGGACTGAAGGGAGGAATTGCACAAGAATTTATGAGGTAAGGCTCTGAAAAGGCAAACATGAAATCATTTTTCCAGGGTTGGAGGACATATTGGGGCAGGGTTTCCCAAACTTTAGTTTTTCCCATAGATAGCTCCTATATTTACGGTAACTACATACCACAAGTGAAATGGAAATTAGTCAGTATTTTTATTTAAATTCACTTTGTACAAACTTAAATTTTTAAAAAAAATTTGGTGGTAGGCAAGATGAAATATTCAAAGTATAAAATTTTGTAGCACGGAATTAACATAAGTACACACTTAACGGAAACCCTGGTAGCATGGTGGTTAAATGCTACTGCTGCTAACCAGAATGTCAGTGGTTCGAATCCACCAGGTGCTCCTCGGAAACCTTATGGGTCAGTTCTACTCTGTCCCATAAGGTCACTATGAGTTGGAATCGACTCAACGGCAACGGGTTTGGTTTTTTTGGGGAGTATACACTTTTTTTTTTAATATTTACATTATTCTCTTCAGTGCCTAGACCATCTCCTGTGACACAAGTGGTCCTCCTACCTTACTGGGGAGACTCGGTTAGAAAGAGGTGTGTGCTTTTAGCACATTTTCTTTATAGGTAGACGAAACATTTTCTAAAGGCTTTTCATTAAGTACTTTAATACATCTTTGTGACGTCACCCTTCATTTGTGGAAACGGATTGTCTACACCTGGAAAAGCATTAGCTGGTATCTCATGTTCTGCCCTGGATACAGAAGGAAGGGCCAGGATGGAGGAAGGTTCCAGCTGAACCAGATGAAAGGATAAAAGCAGAGGGCACAGCTTCCTGGAGATCAGCTGCCAATGCTGCGGAGGCACGAGAACAGCGCACCCTAATGGCCTGTATATGTCTCTGTTCCCCATTAACTGTGAACAGCATAGGACAGCGTCTTGTTCTCTATCGTAGGGAACAGCAGAAGAACTTACACAGGTGTGGTTCAGTAATTAGTTTTTGAATGGATGCTTGTAATTTTTGTTCACTTCTGTTTCCTTCAAGTGCTGATTAAGAGAGTTTTTGTCTATAGAATAAAAGAATTCAAATACATATTCTTGAGAACAGCAAGGAGGATAAGTACTGAGGAGTCTGGATCCCACCCAGCAGTTTTTCCCAGAAGAGAAGTACCTCTAGGGAAGGTGTTTCCGTAGAAAAGGCAGCTTCAAAGAGATGGAGAATATGGGTCTAATCTGGGGTTCTATGGGAAGAAAGAAAGAAAGAGGAGAAATTCAAGCTGGAACAGAGCTAATAGAAGGTCCAGTGCAACCATCTCCCACCTCCAATCCAAGAGGTGAGTATTATTCTCCTCTGTTTGTAGACAAAGATCCAAACGCAGAGAGGGGAGGTGAACTGCTCATGGTCACACAGCTTGTCAAAAATAGAATTGGGACCAGACTTCAGGTACCATTTAGATCTCTCTTATTTTCTAGAACACTGCCAAACTGAGGAAAGTAGAAGGGTAAACTGGTTTACTTGACATGTATTCCACTGTGTTCTCTATGGACAAATACTAAAATTAAGTAAAATTTATAATGACTATTATTAATGTTTAAGGAGGTGTAAATGAATGGTAATTAATTTTAATGACTAAATTTTTAATAAATGGATTTAAACTTCATCTTGAATCTACCAACAGTTTCTGAATCAAACTGTTTAATTAACTAATTAATATAAAATACATATAAAATTAATTGTTTGAATGGCATTGATCATTATGTTGGATTTTCCATTGATTCTCAAGTGTAGATGACAGAAAATATGTACAACCTTCTCTGTTCTTGTTGGATAAAGCTTTGTAGGAGCAATTAGTATAGTGTGTGAGGAGGGAGTTAGGGTCAGAAAGTTACTTTGTGTTGTAATTCCAGGAACTGAGCTGCTTGAGTATCTCAATTGTAATAGGTGTTGCTGTGGTGCTAATGGAGCCCATGTGGCCGAAGGTGGTACAGGTTTTACAAAGACCTTTAAAAAGAAAAAAAAAAATTGCTGTCGAGTCACTTCTGACTCATAGCAACCCTATAGGAAAAAGTAGAGCTGCCCCATAGCATTTTAAAGGAGTGCCTGGTAGATTCAATCCACCAAACTTTTGGTTAGTGACTGTAGCATTTAACCTCTACACTCCAGGGTTTCCAAGACCTTAAGAACCAGCCTTATATCTTCTATTTGAAGACCCAATGCAGGTGAAAATAGGACCCTAATGATCACCATTTTGCTGAATGTTTAGAAGCATACCAGTGGGAGGGATAGTGAGATGATTTGGAGCCTTACAGCAGTGCATTTTTGAGGGAGGAAAGGAAATTTAGATTAGCAAACCATAGAATCAAGAGGAAATGCATTATAATGAGGGTTTGGAGTAATGAGAGCTGTCCCTTGGAGGCACAAACGATGAAGTGCTCAGCTACTAAATGAAAAGTTGGCAGTTGAAGTCCACTCAAAAGTACTTTGGAAGACGGGCCTGGCTATCTACTTCTGAAAGATCACAGCCATTGAAAACCCTATAGGGCACAGTTCTACTCTGGAACAATGGGGTTGGCCTGAGTTGGAATTGACTTGATGGCAACTGATACTGGAGTAATGAGAAAGGTGTCACAAGGTATTCAGGCTCCCAGGTAGTCAGGCTTTTTTCGCTCCAGGATGTATAAAAAATTGGCAACCAGCTAAAGTGGAACACAGAAGGCAGTTTTATGATGCTGGGAAAGTGAAGGCTAGGAAAGGGTCTTTGTCTTCAGCCAAGAAAAAGAGCCTTTGGACACCAGTTAAAGAACTCCCTAAATTCTCCCACTGCTGTAAGTCACTGATACTGTCCCTAAGACAGAGCCTCTGAGTCATGGACATTTATCCCAGTGAGGAGATCCGGAAGCAGGATGCTTCCTGCTATCAGAGTCCCTGTCCAGCCAGTTAGGGATGGATTTTGTTTGGTTAGGAAATTCTTGGACCAGCCCATTTTTAGGAAGCTCCACTTCCCTCTGGGTGGGGTAGCAATCCCTTATATAAAGAGGTCCTCTGCTGCGAGGCTAGCATCCTCCTGATACTTGATTCCTGGTCTACTTTGGAGAACCTGGTGAGTCTGATTCCTTGAGTTCTTCTGTTTATTTGTTGCTCTCAAATATCTGAATTCAATCCGAAGACAGAAAATCTGGTGTGTCCAAAGGTAGGATCATTAGTTTGATGCCCTTAATTGATGATAACTGTAAATTGGGGCATAATGATACAATGATGTATTGCTTTAACTTGGTTCTGTTAGATAGTTTGATGTCTACATTGAAAAAGAAGTTAATAGGAAAGCTTTGGTTTGAAGAAGAAAAAAGGGATTTTTTTTTTCCTTTCCATTTCTTTAAGAAGTCCATTCTGCTGTGATTTCAAAAGTCATAGAATTCTCCCAAAATGGCTGCTTGCTATCTATCCAAGTGTTGGTGCTTCGTAAGAAATAATGGCAGGGATTACTTACAAGGGTGCTCAGGTTTTCAGAACTTGTGACTCCCTTTCTTGAAGATGTTATTTTCATGTAAATGTCATTACTTGCTGCTTTAGAGAATTTTCCAGAGCTAGTGAAGCAGATGGCTAGAGAGTAGAAGCCAGAAAGTTATACAAAGGGAGTTAAGAGATGATAATATATCTCAGAGACTGGAGAGGTGATATCCAATGGAATCAAATAAGCTCTGGCTTCTCTGTCTGTAGAAGTTCCTTCTTGTGAACACTGTCATCTAATTTCTTTCAGATTTCCAGAGTCTCCAGAAAGATGTCTTACCAGCAGCAGCAGTGCAAGCAGCCCTGCCAACCACCTCCTGTGGTGTGCCCACCTAAGTGCCCTGAGCCATGTCCACCTCCAGAGTGCCCAGAGCCATGCTCACCTCCAAAATGCCCACCTCAGCCATGTCAGCAGAAATGCCCTCCTACACAGATA
Organism: Elephas maximus indicus; assembly: GCF_024166365.1. Lineage (NCBI taxonomy): Eukaryota > Metazoa > Chordata > Mammalia > Proboscidea > Elephantidae > Elephas > Elephas maximus. The sequence continues at coordinate 188,223,304 of NC_064821.1, read as the reverse complement.
TACCAACCCTGCCAGCAGAAGTGTCCTCCTAAGAGCAAGTAATAGCTTCATAATTCATCAGGAACATGAAAGGATAAGGACAATTGGCTCAGACTCCTTCCACAACTCAACCTTCATTTCTTCAAAGCCAACCATGGACACAACTTTTCTATCCATTAGTCCATGATCTGCCTGTGATGATTCCTAGCAAGTGAAAGTTTTTTTTCCCTACACTGTTATATTGCTATTCTCCAGGAGGTAACTGAGAAAGGGCAGTCCTCAGCTGTGCCAGGATCCCAGCGCTTCAAAGGAAGAACAAGGGCACATTCCCCTGGTCTCGTCAGATGATTCTCTTGACGTTTTCTGTGTCTGTAACCTGGGGAGAGATTTCCACCACTTGGGCAATTGTAATTTTCCTTTCCCTTCCTGAATAAAGTACATGTTTTGAGTTGGGATAAATATCTTATTTCTTTTTCAAACCTGCTTTTGTCAGCAACATTATATCATAATTTTGGTTTATTTTAATTCTTCTTTGATCCCAATATCCAGACTCTCATAATCACTGCTACCCGAATTTTGTTTCACACCAAAGATTATTTCTGTATTATTTTGAACCCATATTATTTTCTTTAATTACTCTTTGATTAGGGGGACAAATTATTTAACCCCTCAGGATTTAGTTTTCTCTAGTGCAAAGTGGGAAAAATAATATTTAGATCACAAATCTGTCTTAGGTATAAAATTGAATAATGCCTGTAACTTTGTTGGCAGAAAATCTGACTCAGAATTAAGCTAACAAACAAACAAACAAAAAATCAACAAAGCTTGTTCCATTGAGATGATTCCAACTCATGGCAACGGCATGTGTTATGGAGTAGAATTGCCACATAGGGTTTCCTTGGCTGTAATCTTTATGGAAGCAGATTAGCAGCACTTTCTTCCCCGGTAGCATTAGGTAGGTTGAAATTGACAATCTTTAGGATAATTGCTATTGTTGTTAAGTGCCACTGAGTTGATTGTGACTCGTAGTGACCCTATGTACAAAAAGAATGAAACACTGCCTGGTCCTGCGCCATTATCACAACCATTGCAATATTTGATCCCATTATCACAGCCACTGTGTCAATCCATCTCATTGAGGGTCTTCCAGTTTTTCCGACCCTCTACTTTGCCAAGTGTGATGTCCTTTTCCGGGGTCTGGTCCCTCCTGGTAACATGTCCAAAGTAAGTGAGGTGAAGTCTCACCATCCTTACTTCTTAGTATAGTAGTTGAAGTCAAACCATTTGTGCCACCCAGCTGCCTTGACCCAGAAAGAGCATGCAATAAATGGTAGTTCATTAGAAGCAGCAGATCATCATCATTACTGCATTTTCTCCAGCAAGAAAGAAGCTTAGACATGACTACTCTAGGAAATAAGATTTTTAAACTTAATATCCTGTTACTCTCTTTCTTTTCTAATTTACTTTACTTTTCTAAGTGACATTGTAGGCAAAAAGCTTTTTGGAATTAGTGGGGCATCCTACATGAAATCACAATATTTCTTAAAACATGGATACTCCAGAAGAAAGGGAAATACCAAGGCCTCAGAAGGCCTGTATCTGCCTCATCCTCATGGGTACCCCCTGCTCTTCTTACTTCATCAGCAGACACAAACTCAGGGTCCTGTCATTTTTGTTCACCTCCAAAATTAATTTTCTGTGTGTTCTGACCCCAGATTTCGAAAGTAATGGGGTTTATAATATGCTAGGCAGTCTTCTTTATAAGTGCTTATTTTACAACAAGACCAGGGGTCGACTGTAGAACAGAGCATCAATTGCTCATATGCAAGTTCAAGTTGAAACTGAAGAAATTAGAACAAGTCCATGAGAGCCAAATTATGACCTAATTATATTCCACCTGAAATTAGAGACCGTCTCAAGAATAGATTTGACACACTGAATGCTAATAGTGGAAGACCAGACCAGTTGTGGAATTACATCAAGGATATCATACATGAACAAAGCAAAAGGTCATTAAAAAGACAGGAAAGAAAGAAAAGACCAAAATGGACGTCCAAAGAGACTCTGAAACTTGCTCTTGAACATCTAGTTGCTAAAGCAAAAGGAAGAATTGATGAAGCAAAGAACTGAACAGAAGGTTTCAAAGGGTGGCTGGAGAAGTCAAAATGAAGTACTCTAATGACATGTGCCAAGAGCTGGAGAGAGAAAACCAAAAGGGAAGAATACACACGGCATTTCTCAAGCTGAAAGAATGAAAGAAAAAATTCAAGTCTCGAGTTGCAGTAGTTAAGGATTCTGTAGAAGAAAATGCTAAACGATGCAAGAAGCATCAAAAGAAGATGTAAGAAATACACAGAGTCATTATGCCAAAAGGAATTGGTCAGTGTTCAACCATTTGAGGAGGTAGCATATGACCAGGAACTGAGAATACTAAAGGAAGAAATCCAGGCTGCACTGATATCGTTGCTGAATGTCAGATGCTGAAAGCAGAGAGTACCAGAAAGTTGTTTACTTGTGTTTTATTGACTATGCAAAGGCATTTGATTGTGTGGATCACAACAAATTATGGGTAATATTGGGAAGAATGGGAATTCCAGACTGCTTAATTGTGCTCATGAGGAATCTGTACATAGATCAAGAGGCAGTTGTTCAAACAGAACAAGGGGATACTGTGTGATTTAAAGTCAAGAGGGGTGTGCATCAGGATTGTATCCTTTGACCATACCTATTCAATCTGTATGCTGAGCAACTAATCTGAGAAGCTAGACTGTATGAAGAATGGGGTGTCAGGATTGGTAGAAGACTCATTAATAACTTGCTTTATGCATATGATACAACCATGCTTGCTGAAAGTGAAGAGGACTTGAAGCACTTAATGATGAAGATCAAAGACCACAGCTTTCAGTAGGAATTACACCTCAACATAAAGAAAAGAAAAATTCTTAAAACTGGACCAACAAGCAACATCATGATAAATGGAGAAAAGATGGAAGTTGTTAAGGATTTCATTTTACTTGTTTCCAAAATCAACTCCCATGGAAGCAGCAGTCAAGAAACCAAAAGATGCATTGCATTGGGCAAATCTTCTGCAAATGAATTCTTTAAAGTGTTGAAAAGCTGAGATGTCACTTTGAAGACTAAGGTGTACCTGACAGAAGCCACGATATTTTCAATTCCTCATATGCACCTTAAAGCTGGACAATGAATAAGGAAGACCATAGAATAATTGACTCCTTTGAATTGTGGTGTTAGTGAAGAAGATTGAATATATTGTGGACTGCCAAAAGAACGAACAAATCTGTTTGGAAGGAGTACAACCAGAATGACCCTTAGAAGCAAATATGGCGAGAGTGCGTCTTACATACTTTGGACGTGTTGTCAGGAGGGTTTAGTCCCTGGAGAACTAATGCTTGGTAAAGTACAGGGTCAACAGAAAAGAGGAAGACCCTCAACGAGGTGGATTGACAGTGGCTGCAGCAATGGGCTCAAGCATTACAATGACTGCAGGGATGGTGCAGGACCGGTCAGTGTTTCATTCTGTTGTGCATGGGGCCACTGTTTGTCAGAACTGACTTGAGGGCACCTAACAACAACAATAACACTATTTGCCCTGGGGTTTTCGACCAGCAGTCCAAAAAAATATATATATATTGCATTGGGAAAATCTGCTGCAAAAGACCTCTGTAAAGTTTTAAAGAAAGGACTTTGATGACTAAGGTGCATCTGATGTGAGCCATGTCTTTTCAATCACCTCATATGTGTACAAGAGTTGGACGATGGAAAAGGAGGGCAGGCAAAGAATTGATGCATTTGAGTTGTGGTGTTGGCGAACAATACTGAATATACTGTGGGCCGTGAATATACTGTGGGCCGCCAAAGTGAACAAATCAGTCTTAGAAGAAATACAACCAGAATGTTACTTAGAAGTGAGAATGGACAGACTTTGACTCACTTACTTTGGACATGTCATCAGAAAGACCAGTCACTAGAAAAGGACATCATGCTTTGCATCAAGTAGAGGGCCAATGAAAACAAGGGAAACTCTCAATGAGATGGATTGACACAATTGCTACCACAGTGGATTCAAACATACCAATGATGGTGAAAATGGTGCAAGACTGGGCACAGGTCAACTGACAACTATTTGACAGACTCTATTGTGCATCCTGCAGATGTATTGGTAAGAAAAAGACAAGGTCTGGGCTCTGTCCTCTTGGAGCTTACATGTGGTGATATGGTGAGGAGAGGAAAAAGAACATGCATAAACCAGCCCTACAGGTGGTAGGCCTTACATGTTTGGCTATTCTCTCTTCTTCTCAACCCACAGTCAGTCACAGTCAGTGTGAAATTAATATTTTAAGTTTTGTGTGGGATCTTAAAGTATTTTCTTACATTTTTTCTTTCGGTTTAGTGCATGTTGAACTTTGTCTTCTTTCCTGGAATCTGGGGAAGTTTTTTTTTATACGGCATGGGACCTGAAGAAGCTGTCCTAAGATCTAGCAATAAAGATGTGCCTTTCTGTGCTTTCATCAACAAGCTAGAGTCCCTCAGTCAAAAAGGGAACAGCCTCAGTAACTGAAGGACCCAGAGGAAAAGCAACAGTGGTGAGTTTTGGGCCAGGATATTAGATAGGAAACCACAGTAAGCCTTATGTAGGAGGTGAGCCTCTGAGAAGACAAGAATTGGTTATTTTGGAAGGACCTGAAGATATATCAGGGAGATGTTTCCCAGAGGTGCCTCAGAAGAAAGGCCTGGTGATCTAATGACACCCCTCCCCCACCTCCAAAAAAATCATCCATTGAAAACGGTATAGAAAACAGTTCTACTCTGACAAAAAAAGGGTTGTCATGAGTTGGGCTTGACTTGATGGCAAGAGCCAGACTTTAATAATTTCCATACCACTATCATCATATTTGCATATTGCCCACTTTATTGCATAGTTAATATTTTCATTTAAATTAACTTCAAATCAATAGACTTAAAACTCTAAATAATTCTCGGTATTATTATGCATTAATGGACAAGTTTGGAATTCAACTTATGAGAGTTCTTCAAATGTAGATTAAAATAGACAATAACTAAAGTAAAAATCTGTTTGCCATGTGAGATCATCTTTGGTAACATAAGTCACACCACGGAGGTCACTGGGAAGTGCTCCAATAGGAATTAGTGATTTCAAATGGAGTATTGCTATGGTAAGGAGATTCCTTCCTTTCAAAGAACTTTAATTCACTTCTTTAATCTCTCCTCATATGGTGATCCTTCCATGGAGGAGTAGAATTAAAAGGTAGAGAAATGCAAATTTCAAGTGAGCACTTGAAGAGATGGGTTGGTCCCTATTGTTCTGCATCATGGAATCTGCAGGCCTGTAGGAGTCAGGAGCAAATAGTGTACATGATAGAAGAGCTATGAGACCTTGCTTCCTGGTGAGAGCCCAGAGGCTGTGACTTAGAGACCTGAAATGCAGAAGGTTTTGAGTTCCGCTGGATTCCAAATAGCCCACAGTGGTGCAGGTTTTAAGACTCAAAACCAAGCTCAAAATATGTCTGTCCTTTATTGGGAGAAACACAGCACTGTGAAAGCAAAGCCTTGGTAATCACTGTTGGAGGCCCTCGGGGGCACAAATGGTTTGCTCTCAGCCACTAACATAAAGGTTGGCACTTTGAACCCATCAGTGGTGCTATGGAAGAAAAGCCTGGTGATCTGCTTGCATAGAAATTACAGTCAAGAAAACCCTAGGAAGCAGTTCTACTCTGTAACAACTGGGCTAACCATGAGGCAGAATCAATAGCAGCTGATTACTCCTTGTTAGGAGGTCTTCACATATCTCCAATTGTAAAAATGTTTCAGGAGAATATTTTCAATGTCCCGTAAACTTACTAAACCAAACCAAACCAGACCTTTTGCCATGAAGTTGATTCTGACTCATAGCAACCCTACAGGACAGAGTAGAACTGTATCAGAGGATTTCCAAGGACCCGCTGTTGGATTTGAACTACCTAAAAAAAAAAATTTTTTTTTTTTTTTTTTTACCTTTTGGTTAGCAGTGGAGCTCTTTTACCACTATACTAAGGTAAGGTAAGGGTAGACTGAGAAGAAATGCATTACCAGTGGGAATGGAGAGATGTATGGGGTGGGGCCAGGTGTCCAGTTACATGGGCAAGGACAGTTAAAAAGAGCAGCCTGGATTATAATGCAGATAACCCCAGGACGATGGAAAGGGTGCTAACCCTAGTCATTTAAACTGCCAATTAGAGAACTCCCTAATCCTCAAACTGGGACAAGGCCCAGAAAACTCCAGGTTGGGCACGACACCAGCTAAGGCAAGCTTCTCATGGCGCCCTGGCACCAGGGAAGAGGATCTTGGGGTAGGAACCTTCCAGTCACCGTAGTGTAAGTCAGGTCATTTTTCCAGTTTCAGGTTAGTTGCAATTAGGTTGCCACCTATTTGAAGCTACCCAGGCTTGGGGTGTCTTATATTCCTTTAGCTTTCTCTGCAAGACAGCCACCATCTCAGTTCCCCATTAGCTCTGAAGGAGTAGGAGCGGATGTCGAATTAGGCTTTAGAAAACCAAAAGTCTTTGATTCACTCTAGAGGTCCAGATTGTGTTGACTTGTGTAATGTTATTTGGTCGATGGAAGCAGTGGTGATAGGTTACTTTGTCTTTATTTTGTTTCTTTTTGTAAAATTGTATTAAAATTTACAGGAGAAAATAAATTAATGGGAAAAGTTTGAAAATAAAAAAGAGTGAGGAACAAAGAAATTTGCCTACTTTTCATGATCCTGTGAAGAGTATCTAGAAATGGGATTCCAAAATCAAGTTGGGAGAGTTCCTGTGTCCAAGAAGACACAAAAAGCTGATTTTGTCATCCTCTTGGGACAACTTTCCTCACATCAGTAGACTATTCTCTTGACTAAGCTCAGGCGCAACCCTTAAAGAAAAATAATTACATTGCATTCAGAAGAAGAGGCAGCTGTCCAAACGATATGATGACTGGAGAGGAACACTGCTACGGCAGGGAAGCCAACACTTATTTAATGAGCTGTGTAATCATCTCTCAGATTTCCAAGTTCCTGCTTTTGTTACCTAACACTCTTTTATGACTGCCTGGGTTCTGTACCTTTTCCCTGAGACATGACAGTCCTGCAAGCCACCTTCTCTATTGCTACCCAACTGTCCTGAACCACGTGTGATTCCAAGCGCCCACCTGTGCAGCGCCAGCAATAAGGTCCAGAAAGATCACATAACCGTTCCCAGAACAGAAGTGTAGTAAGGTGGGGAGGGCCAGGGCAGAGACTTGCCACCAGGTAAAAGTCCAAGGGGGAACTCCAGATGAGACCAGCTGGGGAATCGCCCTCCTGTCCTCCACTGTCAATGAGGCAGGACAGCAACTTAGATATTGCCCCTGGGCCCTCGTCCTCCTCCCTGTGCCTCTGCCCCAGAATCTTTCAGGACTATGAAAAGGAACAGATGTTTTATCACGGGCCCTGAGTTCTGCCATTGTCTCTGAATCCTGACATCATGTCTTCCTGTAGCCTCACGAACCTTTCCCAATGCTCTGCCTAGAGCAGTATGTGACAGACAAGTGGCTTCTTTTCTGAAGTATAAGTTGTACCCCTCCTCCCTGACCAAGCACCACACTCCATTCCAAGCTTCCCAGAGCCTCAGGAGGAGGCACAAGGACAAACCCAAGTCTTTTGTGTGTCCCCTGTCTCTGTGCTGGGTGGGGATATTCATCCCCTGGGCAATGCACCTTCCCTTCGGTGTCACCAGAAAAGGACATGCTTCGTGGTCAAATGAAAACTCTCTCTCTTTTTTTTTCTTTCATTTTTCTAAGCCCATTTTTGGCAACTACAGCTGACGAAGGTTTTCTTGTGGTGGTGGTGGTGGTGGCGGCAGTGATGTATGTGTGTGTTTTAATTTCTTTTCTCTGCTTCCCATTTGACCCCTAGTTTTCAGGCTTTTTAAAAAGTTCTCTCCGACACAATGGCGAACCACAGAATACTTCATTGTTTCAAATTCTTCTTCTATTTCATGTATTCATGTGACTCTTGGGCAAGTTTCCTTCTTCCTGTGGACTTCAATGTTCGTGGCTTCTAAGTGAGACCCATAATACATCACAGTCTTTTCCTATCAATTAAATGGGACAATGTGGAAACATTCTTAGCACAATAATTGCCTGGCAATTAATGAACAATAAATCTATATTCTCGTTGCTATTATGACTAGTAGTAATGTTTTTGCTCTGACAAAAAAAAAGTGGATAGGAAGGGCTAGTATAGAAAATAGGGAAGGTTCTCAAACTTGGTTACTCTTTCACATCTTGATCGTACTATTTCCCTTCCAATCCAATTCAGTGTCCATCTGCTACTTTAAAGACCTGTTGGGGGTTTAGTGTGGAATCTTACACAGAGTCCTAGCAGATCTGAAAACAAAGATGAGGATTGAATGGGGGTCGCTGGAAGACAATGTATCTGAATCACTCAGTTTCCCCTCTAGGTGGACTTCAGATCTATGGAAATGGAGTATCCATAATCTTTGCTGAAGACACACTGGATTGTTGGTCCACGGAGGGCTGATCTTATTTAATTATTTTTATTTTCTTCTTAATATATCAATAATTTAATTTTATGTTAATTATTTTTAAAGTAATATTTAGAAGTCTTATATGTCTATCAAGAAGTACAACAATTGGCAATAAATTTTATCTACCTAAGTAGCGGCCTATTCAATTTTGCCTCTCTTGTGTTCACGGAATTTTTGTTTATAATTTCATAGCTTTTCATTTTATTGTTTTGTTATTTATGTGCAGTGTTTTCAAACTGTAGAAAAAAAAGTGTTTTATTCCATGTAGCTTTCTAAGACATACTTGTTTTACTTATTAGTATAGTATGAAAATCCATCCGTATGGCTGCATGTAACCATAGTTCACCCATTTTCTGCACTATACGGTGCCCGTCATGTGACTATACCACATTTCACTATCCATTCTTTGATTGACAGGATAAGTTGTTTCCGGTTTTTGCTGTTACGATCAGTGCTGCTATGAATATTCATGAATACATCTCCTGGTGCATATATGCAAATAGTTCTACCCTATATATTCCTAGGAATAAAATTTTCTGTTATATGTGAGTATTAGGTTTGACTAGCTATTGCCATACTTATTTCCAAGTGGTTGTACTACTTTACTCTACTTTAGTAATCCAAAACGACCCGGCAAACGCACATTCTCCCCCACATACTGCATTACTTAACTTCTTATTTTTTACCAATCAAATAAATACACGATGGGATCTCTGTGTTTGAGCACCACTTTGTATTAATGTGTTTGAGCATCGATTCGTATATACATCAGGCCTATGCATTTCTTTATCTTGAGAAAACTTCTCATGACTTTTACCCATTTTTCTATTACAATTTTTATTTTTTCTTATTTATATGTAGAAGTTATATTTTTAGGGGAAAAAAAAAAAAAACCTGCTCCTTGGCAGATTGGTAGGACTTGTATAAAATATATTTGGGCCCTCATGTTTTCTCCTGTTAGTAGATTTTAAGCCACTGTTTCAATTTTTAAAAACAATATATAATGAAATCAAAGTTTCCATTGATTCTAAAGACAGGTTTTTAATAATAAATTTATTTCAAAATTCTGGCCAAGGAAAACTAGAAAACCTGTGTAAGCTTCTAGAAGGAAAAGCATTGTGGAAAATCCTTGGAGTTCTAGATCCTCCTTCTTTCTCTACTCGTTTTTTAAAATGACCTTTTTGTTTTCAAATAGATTTACCGAAAAGTGGTCAAGGTAGCACAGAAGAGCTTCCATATATTTCAGAATCAGTTTGCCCAATTATTAACATCCTCCACAGTGTGTTACATTTCTTACAATTAATAAACCAATATTGATATATTATTATTAAATCATGGAAACTCTGGTGGTGTAGTGGTTAAGAGCCATGGCCTCTAACCAAAAGGACAGCAGTTCGAACCCACCAGACATTCCTTGGAAAGCCTATGGGGCAGTTCCACTCTGTCTTATAGGGTCACTATGAGTCGGAATCAACTCCACGGCAAAGGGTTTTTTTTTGGTTGTTGTTAGTATTATTAAATGCACTTCATACTTTATTCAGTTCTCCTTAGCTTTTACCTAATGTTCCTTTTGTATTTCTGGATTCCTTTCAGGATACCACCTTGCATGTAGCCATCATGCCTCCTTCCAAAAAAACCAAACCAAGCCCATTGCCATTGAGTCAATTCTGTCTCATAGCGACCCTGTGAAAGGACAGAATAGAACTGCCCCATAGATTTTCCAAGCAGCACCTGGTGGATTCCAACTGCTGACCTTTTGGTTAGTAGCTGTAGCTTTTAACCACTGCGTCACCAGGGTTTCCTAAGGTGCAGTGCACATTATTAGATTCATCACCATCTTCAGGCTCCTCTTAAGTCTCTCAAACTTCTCTTTTGTTTTGAGGACCTTGACAGTTTTGAAGACTACTGGGCAAGTGTTTTGTAAAATGTCCTCAATAAGGATTTATCTGATGTTTTTTCATGATTTGGCTGGGGTTGTGAGTTTTGGGGAGGAAGACCACAGAGGTTAAATACCATTCTCATCACAGCTTATCAGGGTATATACTATCAACATGATTTATTGTCTTTAATGTTAACCTTGATTACCCGGCTTCGGTAGTGTGTGTCAGGTTTCTCCACTGTAAAGTTGCTCTTTTTTCAACTTTTCCACACTGTACTCTTTGGATGGAAGTTCCCATGTGCAGTCCACACTTAAGGAGTGTGGGGTTATGTGCCACCTTTTTTGGAACTCTTCTGCAAGGGAGATTTATCTCTTCTCCCCAATTTATTTTTTTATTCCATTATTTATATACGTATGGACTTATTGATAAATATCCACTTTATACTTTGGGTCATAACCCAATAAACCTATTGTTGTCCTGTCAATTCTGACTTATGGCCACCCTATGCATGTGCTACAGAGTAGAGATGTGCTCCACTGGGTTTTCTTGGCTGTAATCTTTTGCAGAAGCAGATCACCCGCTGTTTCTTCCATGGTAGCACTTTATTTTTTCCTCAAATTGTTCCAGCTTTGGCCATTGGGAGCTCTTTCATTTCCAAAGTTACTTAGGTTCTCACCTTTCCCCACCCACCACTCAGCGAGGTTGTATCATACATTTGTGATACTGTTAGATTCTGGCATTACATTCTTCATTCCTTCTTGGAATCCTAGAGTTTTTTAAATAAGTTTAAAAATTTTTGCATACATTTCTTTGTGTTGTAACATTCTGTAGTTTTTGACAAGTTCATAATGTCGTGTATTCACCATTACAGTATCATAGAGAATAGTTTCACTGCCTTAAAGTATTTCCTGTGCTTCAACTATTCAGACCTCCTCCAACCCTGAAACTCTGGCAACCACGAATCTGTTTATAGTTTTCCCTTTCCCAGAAGTCATATAAAAGGAATCATACAATATGTCGCCTTTCAGATTGGCTTCTTTTACTGAGCAATTTGCATTTAAGATTTAATCATTTCTTAGTGTGACTTGATAGCTCGTTCCTTTTTATCATTGAATAGTATCCAATTGTATGGGTATATCATAGTTTATTCATTCATCTATTGAAGGACATCTTGTTTTCTTCCAGTTTGGGGGAATTATAAACAAAGCTACTACAAAGATTTGAATAGGGATTTTGTGTTAACTTCAGTTTTCAAATCAGTTGGGTAAATTCCTGGGAGTGCTACTGTTGATTACATGATAAGACTATACTTAGCTTTGTAAGATCTTAAGTGAGTCTTGAGAAGTCAGAGTTTTCCAAGAATTTTTTGGTTAACTTTTTTTTTTTTACTGATCCTCTGAGTTCTGTTAGTCCTCTCTACTCAGGTTATAGTCACCTGCACCCCCCCCATCATAAAGTCGATAGAGCTTTTATCCTCCTATAGTTTTTCCTAATTTTTGCCCCAGTTTCTATGTTTTCCTTTATGATTTTGGGGAAGGAGCCAACAGCTTGTAAATGCTCATTATCTTTGGAAGACTCTTAGGAGAAGAGTCTGATTCATTCTGTTTTTACCTCCTGTTCTTAATCTCACTAACACACAGCATATACCATCAGTTCACATCTTTATTAGGCCTTGAAATCATCCCCAGGAGATATTCTGATTTTACATTTAGGAAAAATAAAACTAAAATTTTTAAATTCTATTTAGTTTTGGAAAGTTAGTACTGATGGACTATTTCCCTGTTTTCTTTTTTTATGGGTATATAATTTTTTTTTTATTTGTGGTAAATATATATGTAACAAAGAATTGCCATTTCAGCATCTTTTTATGTATACAATTAAGTGACATTAATTATATTCATCATGTTGTTCAATCATCACCAATATCAGTTTCCAAATTTTTCCATCTCCCTTAACAGAAGCACAATGTCTCCTGAGCAATATGCACCCCCCCATAGGTATATAAATCTATAACTATTACAACTCCTCAGTCAATTGAACCTTTTATCATCATGAAGGAGCTCCTTCATTATCTGTAATAATGCCTTTAAAATTTTTATAATATATTATTATTTATTTTGCTATTGTTGAGAATATACACAGCAAAACATCCACCAATTCAACGGTTTCTACCTGTGCCATTTAGTGACACTGATTACATTCTTCAAGTTTTGTAACCATTCTCACCCCCGTCTTCTGAGTTGTTCCTCCCCCGACCACATAATTTCACTGCCTCCTTAAGATTCCTATCTAATCTTTCGAGTTACTGCTGTCGTTTTGATGCCATATAGATAGTTCTTAAAAAAGCATAGTGCTTAAGGTAGACATTTTTACTATTTAGTAAGCTAAAGTGTTGTTTGGTTTCAAGAAGACACCAGGGGATATTTTTCGTTTAAGTTTTAAAGCTTATCTCAGGGCAATAATTTCAAGGGTTCATCCAACCTTCTTGGCTCCAGGAAGCCATCAGAGAGATACAAATCAAAATCACAATGAGACATCTTTTTATTCCCACTAGGATGTCTAAGGTGCCCTGGTGGTGTAGTGGTTAAGAACTAGGCTGCTAATCAAAAAGCTTTTCAGTTCAAATCCACCAGCTTTTTCTTGGAAACCCTATGGAGCAGTTCTATTCTGTCCTATAGGGTCAGTATAAGTTGGAATCGACTCGATAGCAACTTTTTTTTTTTTTTTTAAGGATGGCTGGGATTAAACAGCAGGAATAACAAAAAACAGAAAATAACAAGTGTTGGTGAGGATGTGGGAAGTTGGATCCATTAGCCATTGCTAGTGGGAATGCAAAATGGTATAGCCGTTGTGGAAAACAAGTTGGTGGTTCCTCCAGAAACTAAAAAATAGAATGACCATAAAACCCAAAACCAAACCCATTGTCGTAAAGTCAATTCCGACTCAGCCACCCTATAGGACAGAGTAGAACTGCCCCATTGGGTTTCCAAGAAGTAGTTGGTGGACCCAAACTCCTAAACTTTTCTTAGCAGCTGTAGCTGTTAAGCACTGTGCCACCAGGGTTATGAGAACTACCATATGATCCAGCAGTTCCACTCCTAAGTGTATACCCAAAAGAAATGAAAGCAGAGACTCAAAGAGAGACCTGTACGACAATGCTCACTGCAGCACTATTCACCATAGCCAAGAGGTGGAAACAGACTACTGGAGCATGAACAGATGAATGGATGAACAAAATGTGGTACATACATACAATAGAATACTACTCAGCCTGTAGGAGAAATGAAGTCTTGATACCCGCTACAATATGGGTGGAGCTGAAAGACGTTATGCTGAGTGAAATAAATCAATCACAAAAGGACAAATATTGTATGACCCCACTTGTATAAATAGACAAGAATGGGTTATTTATTCATTTTTTTGGTACGGATTTAGCTTGAAATTAATGTAAGCTGACACCAAAAGGAATGTGATATTTACGCTAGGCATTTTGTTATTCTCCTGAACAACTAATGGCAGTAATAGTCAACTAAATTAGAGATCAGATTTTTTGGTAGAATAATAAGCACTATGAACACTAAGTTTTTTCAAACCACCATATTGGATTTTATTGCATTTAGATTTTTATTTGTACTTAAACAGTATTCAGAGAAGAGCGTAGGGAGCCCAAATACTGAAGAGTGGATACATTATTTTTTCTATATTTTCTTTTAAATATTTGCTTATATTAACTCCCATTTTCTTCACATAGGAATGTCAAGATTAGCTCATCTTATTATTTCTTCACACCTGGTTCAAGTCAGTGTTTTCATTTCCTTTCCCCTAAAAACTTCAAAGACCGACTTAAAATAGACATGACACAGAAGATTTTAAAGATTCGGCAAATAAGTTTCTCAACCATGAAACATAAATTGAACTAGATATATCACCTCCTACTATTTTGTTCAGTGGCACACAACACAAAGTGCAAAATATCAGGTAAAAATGTTGAATTAAGACTTGAAGAATTTTTTAAAATTTGTGTTCTTATCTGTCATTTTCATAAATACTGATTAACAGCAAAATTCTTAGAATATTAGGGCGTGGAAGGAATAAAATTGAGACAAGGGCTACCTGACTCTTAAAGATCATAAAGTCAAGCTCTTTAGATATGTAGATAGATAGATAGGTTGGTAGACATATAGATAGATAGATGATAGATAGACAGGTAGGTAGATAGGTAGAAAGATATATAGCTAGATAGGTAGGTAGGTGGGTAGATATATGATAGATAGACAGTTAGATGATAGATAGATAGACAAAGAGAGAAAGAGATAGATGATAGATAGGTGATAGACAGACAGACAGAGAGATAGGTAGATACATAGACAGAACAAACATGCCTATGTGTGTGTGGGTGAAGTGTTACAGTGTGCTGTATATCATGTCTCAGGTCTTGGATGTTCAGACTCAGGGAAACGTGGATCACCAGGCACTGCTCTTTATGTTGTGACAGCTGCTCATGTATCTGACCTTCAAGGAACTCTGAATATTCAACTTTACTTCCACACTCTATATAGTGACTCTTGCTTGAGATGTTGGTGGCTCCAGACCTGCAGTGACATTAGTGTCTGTACTGCCATGAGCCTCTTTGGGAGGGGTGTTCTCAGATGGAGGAGTCTCCAAGGTGCAACCAAAGCTTGTCTACCTGGTGCTGCAATCCCATTTGGGCATCTGATTCTCAATTTGTGTGGTAGAAATCAGACATTTCTCTAAGGACTTATGTTTTGGATGTGATGTGAGGCTATGGGGAATAGTAAGTGACCAGCTGAGTAAAGTCCTCTCTCTTTTTTACCTCTGAAGTACCTAGCATGTGTAATAGTCTATATGAACAATTTGGTGACGACCCAGGTTACAGATACCTGGCCTCAGGTACCAAAGTGATGGCTCTACCCCTGATGGTCATAGTCAGGTCATGGTCAGTGGTGATCTCGGCCAAAAGCCCTTCCTTCCTGATAGGACGAATGACAGTCCTGGGAATCCAGAGACAGCCCTGCTTAGGCCAGGGACATGATGCTGGGCTGATTCAGGACTCCTGTATTCCCTAGAGAATAGCTGGTGACTAAATCAGAGGTTCAGGTTATCTCCTCTTCCTCCTTCTCCTCGACTTCCTTCTTCTCCAATTATACAGTCATATTCTAGAAAACTTCCTGATCATTTGGTCCAGGCAAGGAAACTCTACCAAAATCACTGTAAATGTTTAATGCATAACATTCTGTCAGTCCCAACGATATTAGGAAGGGGTAAAAATAAATGAAAAGACTAATCACTCAATCCATTGACAATATACATCTTGAGTTAGCCACATGTGCCAAATTAGTGGATAAAATCTATATATTAAGTGTGGGGGGATAATGTGGTAGGTTGAGGAGCCTGGAGGGTTTAAGAAGATAGACCACAAACATGTAAACCAAAAACCACTGTCTTTTAAAGACCTAAAACCTATTTGGAAAGGGAAGGAAAGAAAGCAGACATATAAAATCAGCCCAAATTTACTTTCTGCTCCACCCCCCACCTCGCAGATTATGGACCTTTAGTGCTCTGATCCTCTCTCTTCTCCACAAATGTACTCTCACATGATGGTGGGAGTCAAGATAGTATCTTATATTTCTCACTGGTTTTGTGCTATTTAAACTTGGCATTTTGTTCTTGAAAAAAAAATAATAATTTATTTCCTGAAAAAGGAATTTCAAGCATACACCACCATATAGCAGTTAGTGCTCAGCTACTAACCAAAAGGTCAGTGGTTCAAACCCACCAGTCACTTCTTGGGAGAAAGATGTGGCAGTCTGCTTTCATAAAGGTTTATAGCCTTGGAAACCCTCTGGGGCAGTTCTACTCTGTCCTACTGGGTCACCATGAGTTGGAATTTACTCCATGACAATGGGTTTAGTTTTTCTTGGTTACCTGCACTGTAGAGAAGTGCTGGGACAGTGAGATAGGGACATCATGACATCCACCAACAAAGTGTCCCCATAGTCTACAGTAACATAATTCCAAAGCTGTAACTTTCTTCACCAGCCATGGCACAAAAAGTAAGGTTTCAGTGCCTGAGGATAGCTCACGCTTAGGGCTGAAGGGAGACACTGCAGAAGAGTTTAGGAGGTGAGGCTCTGAAAAGGCAAAAATGAAACCATTTTTCCAGAGTTAGAGGACATATTGGGGCATTGTTTCCCAAATTTTAGTTATACCCATAGATACCTTCTATATTTACAGTAACTACACACAACATATGAAATAGAAATTACTCAACATTTTTACTTTAAATTGGCTTTATACAAACTGAAAATTTTTAAAATATTTCATTGGTCATAAACAAGACAAATTATTCAGATTATATAATTTTGTAGCACAAAACTAACATAAGTATACACTGAATATTTACATTATTCTGTTCAGCACCTAGACCATCTCCTGTGACACGAGTGGTCCTCCTACCTTGCTTGGGCGACCATGGTATAAACAGATGACTGCTTTTAGCAATTTTTCTTTGTCGGTAGATGAAACATTTTTGAAAGGCTTTTTCATTAAGTACTTTAATGCATCTTTGTGAGGTCACCCTTCATTTGTGGGAGAGGGAGTGTGTACATCTGGAAAGGCATTAGCTGGTGTCTCATGTTCTGCCCTGGATGCAGAAGGAAGGGCCAGGAAGGAAGAAGGTTCCAAATGGAGAAGATGAAAGGATAAAAGCAGAGGGCACAGGTTCCCGGAGTTCAGCTGCCAATGCTGTGTGAGCACGAGAACAGTGCACCCTAATGGCCCGTATATCTGTGTGTGTTCCCCACTAACTGTGCACAGCACAGGACTGTGCCTTGTTCTCTATTGTAGGGATCATCAGATGGAATCACACAGGTGCGGTTCAGTAATTAGTCTTTGAATGAATGTTTGCGATTTTTGTTCACCTCTGTTTCCTTCAAGTGCTGATTAAGAGAACTTTTGTTTCAAAAGGTAAATGCATTCAAGTATATATTCTTGAGAACAGAAGGAGGAAACGGACTCAGGAGAATGGATCCCACCCTGCAGTTTACCCCTGGAGAGAAGCACATCCAGAAAAGATGCTTCTGTAGAAAAGGCAGCTTCAAGGAGATGGCGAATATAAATCTAATCTGGGGTTCTATGGGAAGAAAGGAAGAACAGAAAGAAAGAAAACCCAAGCTCAAACAGAGTTAAGAAAAGGCCCAGTACAGCCATCCCCCACCTCCTACCCCAAGAAGTAGGTATTATTCTCCTCTGTTTGTTCATAGACAAAGGTCCAAACCCAGAGAGGAGAGGTGACCTACCCATGGTCAAACAGCTTGTCAAATATAGAATTGGGAACAGACATCAAAAAAAAAAAGACATCAGGATCCATTTAAATCTCTCTTTCCTTCTATAACATTGCCAAATCGTATGAGGAATGTAGAGCTGCAAACTGCTTTACTTGACATGTACTCCACTGTGCTCAATACGGACAAATGCTACAATTAAGTAAAATTCGTAATGACATAATTATTAATATTTAAGGAGTTGTAAATGAATAGTAATTAATTTTAATGACTGAATTTCTAATAAATAGATTTCAATTTCATCTTGAAACTACCAATAGTTTCTTTACCAAACAGTTTAAATAAATAATAAATATAAAATACAAATAAAATCAATTCTTTGAACAGCATTGATCATTAGGTTGGTTTTCCCAGTGATCCTCAAGGGGTAGGATGACAGAGAATATGAACAACCTTCTTAGTTTTTATTGGGTAAAGTTATGTAGGGGCACCTGGTATACCATGTGGGGAGGGAGTTAGCTCAGAAGCTTGCTTTCTGTTGTAGTTCCAGGAACTGAGCTGCTAGAGTATCTCAATTGTAATAGGTGATGTTGTGATGCTTGTTGAGACCATGGGGCCCAAATTGGTACAGGTTTTATAAAGGCCTTTAAAAAAAAAAACAAAAAACCCATTACTATCTAGTGAATTCCAACTCATACCGACCCTATAGGAAAGAGTAGAACTGGCCCAGGCGGCTTCAAAGGAGCTCCTGGTGGATTCAAAATGACAAATTCTGGTTAGTAGGTGTCCTTTTAACCCCTACACCACCAGGGTTTCCAAGGCTTTAGGAATCAGCTTTATATCTTGTATTTGTAGACACAAAGCAGAAGAAAATAGGACCCTATTTGTCACCATTTTGCTGAATGTTTAGAAGTACACTGGTGGGATGGCTAGTGAGACGATCTGGGACCTTACATCAGTCCATTTTTGAGGGAGGAAAGGAAACTTAGATCAGCAAGCCATGGAATCAAGAGGAAATGCATTATAATGAGGCTTTGGTGTAATGAGTGGAGTCCCTTGGTGGCACAAATGGTTAAATGCTTAGCAACAAACTGAAAACTTGGCAGCTTAAGTCCACCCAAAGTACCTTGAGAGACATGCCTGGCTATCTCCTTCTGAAAGATTGCAGCCATTGAAAACCCTACAGGACAGTTCTACTCTGAAACACATGGGGTCGCGGTGAGTTGGAATTGACTTGATGGCAACTGATACTGGAGTAATGAGAAAGGTGTCATGAGGTATCCAGGCTCCAAGGTAGTCAGGCTTTTTTCACTCCAGAATGTGTAACAAATTGACAAACAGCTAAAGTAGAACAGGGAAGGCACTTTTGTGATGCAGGGAAGGTGAAGGATAAGAAAGGGTCTTGTCCTCAGTCAAGAAAAAAAGCCTTTGGACACCAGTTAGAGAATTCCCTAAATTCTCCCACTGCTGTAAGTTACTGAAACTGTCCCTAAGGCAGGGCCTCTGAGTCATGGACACTTAGCACAGTGAGGAGATCTGGAAGCATGATGCTTCCTGTTATCAGAGTCCCTGTCCAGCCAGTTAGGGATGAATTTCTTGGACCGGTCCATTTTTAGGAAGCTCCACTTGCCCTTTTTTATATAAAAAGGTCTTCTGCTGCAAGGCTAGCATCCTCCTGATACTTGACTCCCGATCTACTTTGGAGAACCTGGTGAGTCTGATTCCTTGAGTTCTTGTGTATATTTGTTGCTCTCAAATATTTGAATTCAATGTGAAGACAAAATTTGGTGTGTTGAAAGTTAGGATCATGGGTTTGATGCCATTAAGTGATGAAAAGTGTGAATTGGGGCATAATGATAAAAGGATATAACGCTTTAACTTGGCTCTGGTAGATTGAAAAAGAAGTTAATAGGAAAGCTTTGCTTTGAAGTAGAGAACTAGGTAATTTTTTTTTCCTTTCCATTTTTTTTTGAGTCCATTCTGCTGTGATTTCAAAGGTCGTTGAATTCTCCCTGCACAGCTGCTTGCTCTCTACCCAAGTACTGCTGCCTCGCAAGAAATAATGACAGAAATTGCTTGTGAGGTTGCTTAAGATTTCAGGAATTGTGACTGCCTTTCTTGAAGATGTTATTTTCATGTCAACATAATTACTTGCTGCTTTAGAACAGAAAGAATTTCCCAGAAACAGTGAAGCAACTGGCTAGAGAGGAGAAGGCAGAAAGTTATACAAGGGGAATTAAGAGATGAAAGTGTATCTTGGAGACTGGAGAGGTGATGATATCCAATGGAATCAAATAAGTTTTGGCTTTTCTGTCCGTAGAAGTTCCTTCTTGTGAACACTGTCATCTAATTTCTTTCAGATTTCCGGAGACTCCAGAAAGATGTCTTACCAGCAACAGCAGTGCAAGCAGCCCTGCCAGCCACCTCCTGAGCTGTACCCACCTAAGTGCCCTGAGCCATGTCCACCTCCAAAGTGCCCAGAGCCATGTCCACCCCCAAAGTGCCCACTGCAACCATGCCAGCAGAAATGCCCTCCTACACAGATATACCAACCCTGCCAGCAGAAGTGCCCACCGAAGAGCATCCATCAGGATCGTGCGAGGATAAGAACAATTGGCTCAGACTCCTTCCACAACTCCACCTTCACCTTCTTTTCAAAACCAGTCATGGACACAGATTTTTTATCCATTTGCCCAGGATCTGCCCATAATGATTCCTAGGTACTGAAGATTTTTTCTTTTTTTCTCTTTTTCCCTGCAGTGTTATACTGCTACTCTCCAGGAGGTAACTGAGAAAGGGCAGTCCTCAGCTATGCCAGGATGCCAGCGCTTGAAAGGAAGACACAATGGCACACTCCTTTGGTCTCATCAGATGATTTTTTTTGAGGTCTTCTGTGTCTCTAACCTGGGCAGGGATTTCTACCACTTGGACAATTGTAATTTTTGTTTCACTTCTTGAATAAAGTACCTGTTTTCAGATGGGATGAATATTTTATTTCTTTTTCAAACCTACTTTTGTTAGCAATATTAAATCCTGATTTCAGCTTACTTTTTTCCTTCTTTAGTCTCAATATCCAGGCTCTCACAATCACTGCTACCTGAATTTTGGATCACACCAAAGAATATTTCTACATTATTTTGAACCCATGTCTTTTTCTTTAATTACTCTTACATTTGGGGGACAAATCATATAAACCTTCCGAATTTCACTGTCTCTACTGCAAAGTGGGGAAAATAATATTTAGATCACAAATCTATCTTAGGTATAAAATTGAATAATGCCTGTAATTTTGTTGGCAGAAAACCTGAGCCAGAATTAAACAAACAAACAAACAAAAACAAACCTTGTTACCATTGAGATGATTCCAGCTCATGCCAACGCCATGTGTTACAGAGCAGGATTGCTATGTAGGGTTTTTTGGCTGTAAACTTTATGGAAGCATATTACCAGAACTTTCTTCCATGGTACTGCTGAGTGGGTTCAAATTGACAGCCTTAGGTTAATTGCTGTTGGCGTTATGTGCTGCCATTGAGTTGGTTCTGACTTGTAGTGACCCTATGTACAAACAGAATGAAACATTGCCTAGTCCTCTGTCATTTTCACAATCGTTGCAATATTTGATCTCATTATCGTAGCCACTGTGTCAATCCATCTCATTGAGGGTCTTCCCCTTTTTTGCTGACCCTCTCCTTTGGCAAGCATGATGTGCTTTGCCAGGGACTGGTCCCTCCTGGTAACATGTCCAAAGTAAGTGATGGGAAGTGTCATCGTCCTTACTTCTTAGTATAGTAGTTCGAGTCAAACAGTTTGTGCCACACAAGGGCCTTGAACCAGAATTAGCATACAATACATGGTAGTTTGTTAATAGCAGAGGATCATCATCATCACTGTGTTGTTCCAGCAAGAAAGAATCTTAGAAATGACTACTACAGGAAATAAGATTTTTAAACGTGATTAAGCTTTCATACCTGTTACTCTCTTTCTTTTCAAATTCACTTCACTTTTCTATGTGATATTGTAGATAAAGAGTTTTTGGAATTAGTGGTGCATTCTACATGAGATCAGGGTATTTCTGAAAACATGGAGAGTACAGAAGAAAGAGAAATTTTCAAGGCTCCAGAAGGCCTTTGACTCCCTCATCTTCATGGGTACCACCTGCTCTTCTTACTCTATCTGCAGACAAAAATTCAAGGTCCTGTCATTTTTGTTCACCTCTGAAATTAATTTTTGGAGTGTTCTGACTTTACATTTGGAAAGTAATGGGCTGAGAGTATGTATTTCATATTGTAAAGTTAGTGCTGCTATGTAGTTTGGTTTATAAGTGCTTATTTTACAAGAAGGCAGGCCATCAATTGCTCATATGCCAGTTCAAACTGAAACAGAACAAATTAGAACAAATCCATGAGATCCAAAGTATAACCTTGGGCATATTAAACCAGAATTTAGAGACCATCTGAAGAAAAGATTTGACACATTGAACACTAATGACCAAAGAGCAGACGAGTTGTGGGATAATATCAAGGCCATCATACATGAAGAAAGCAAGAGGTCATTAAAAAGAGAGGAAAGAAAGAAAAGGCTAAAATGGATGTCAGAAGAGACTCTGAAACTTGCTCTTGAATATCAAGTAGCTACAGCAAAAGGAAGAATTGGTGAAGTGAAAGAAGCGAACAGAAGATTTCAAAGGGCGGTTGGAGAAATCAAAATGAAGTCCTGTAACGAAATGTGCAAAGAGCTGGAGGTAGAAAACCAAAAGGGCAGAACACACACGGCATTTCTCAAGCTGAAAGAACTGACGAAAGAATTCAAGCCTCGACTTGCAATAGTGAAGGATTCTATGGGGAAAACATTAAACGATGCAGGAAGCATCAACAGAAGATGTAAGGAATACACAGAGTAATTATACCAGAAAGAATTGGTGGATGTTCAACCATTTGAGGAGGTAGCATATGATCAGGAAGCGATGGTACTGAAGGAAGAAGTAGAAGCTGCACTGAAGACATTGGAGAAAAACAAAGCTCCAGGAATTGATGAAATATGAAGTGAGATGTTTCAACAAATGGTTGCAGTGCTGGAAGTGCTCACTTGTCTATGCCAAGAAATTTGGAATACAGCTACCTGGCCAATTGAATGGAAGAGATCCATATTTATGCCTATTCCCAGGAAAGGTGATCCAACTGAAATTGGAAATATTGAACAGTATCATTAACATCATGAGCAAGTAAAATCTTGCTGAAGATCATTCAAAAGCAGCTGCAGCAGTATATCAACAGGGAACTGCCAGAAATTCAGTTCAGATTCAGAAGACAGACCAGGGATATCGTTGCTGAATGTCAGGTGGATCTTGGCTGAAAGCAGAGAATACCAGAAAAACTTTTACCTGTGTTTTACTGACTATGCAAAGGCATTTGACTGTGTAGATCATAACAAATTATGGATAACATTGCAAAAGAAGAATGGGAATTCCAGAACACTTAACTGTGCTCATGAGGAACCCGTACATAGATCAAGAGGTAGTTGTTCGGACAGAGCAAGGGGATACCGTGCGGTTTTAAGTCAGGAATGGTGTGAGCCAGGGTTGTATCCTGTCACCATACATATTCCATCGGTAAGCTGAGCAAATAATCTGAGAAGCTGGCCTATATGAAGCGGAATGGGGCATCGGGACTGGTGAAAGACTCATTAAGAACCTGCATTGTGCAGATGACACAGCCTTGCTAGCTGAAAGTGAAGAGGACTTGAAGCACTTAGTGATGAAGATCAAAGACCACAGCCTTCAGCATGGATTACACCTTAACATAAAGAAAACAAAAATCCTCAAACTGGACCAATAAGTAACACCATGATAAATGGAGAAAGATTGAAGTTGTCAAGGATTTTGTTTTACTTGGCTCCAAGATCAAAACCCTTGGAAAGAGCAGCCAAGAAATCAAAAGATGCATTGCATTGGGCAAATGTTCTGCAAAAGCTCTCTTTAAAGTGATGAAAAGCTGTCACCTTGAAGACTAAGGTGCACCCGACCCAAGCCATGGTATTTTCCATTGAACCATGAGCATGTAAAAGCTGGAAAATAAATAAGAGAGACAGAAGAATTGACACCTTGGTGTGGCCTTGGTGAAGAATATCATATATGCCACGGACTGCCAAAAGAATGAACAAATCTGTCTTGGAAGAAGTACAACGAGAATGTTCCATAGAAGCAAAGATGGTGAGACTATGTCGTACATACTTTGGACATGTCGTAGGAGAGATCAGTCCCTGGAGAAGGACATCATGTTTGTTAAAGTACAGGGTTAACAAAAAAGAGGAAGACCCTCAAAGAGATGGATTGACACAGTGGCTCCAACGATGGGCTCAAACATAACAACGATTGTGGGCATGGCCAAAGACTGGGGGTTGTTTCATTGTGTTGTATATAGGACGGCTATGAGTTGGAACCGACTCCATGGCACCTAACAAAAACAAAATTTTACAAATCAATTAAGATGCTAAAAGGAGGGATGTTCTTTAAACGTATCCTTTCTTATGGTCCTACATGTCCACACACATACAGAAACAGGTGCACATGTGCATGCACACACATCATTATTTTTAAAAGAAATTAATCTCCTCATTAAATCATACTATACTTATACCTAAGCGTATTTACAATTAGGATACTCCTCTTTCTATAAACTTAAACGATACTTCCAAGGTGGGTGTACTATTGGCCATTCCTACCCCTGATATGCATCCTTGGGTGGATGAAATGGTAACATGTCTGCTAATTAAAAGTTAGGCAGTTTGAGTCCACACAGAGGCACCTCAGACATAAGGCAGGACAATCTACTTCCAAAAATCAGCCCCTGAAAACCCTGTGGAGCACGGTTCTACTCTGACACGCTTGGGGCTGTCCTAAGTCAGGACCAACTCAATGACAACTGGTCTTTAGCAGTAATATATGAGTTCCAGCTATTTTATATCTTTACCAACATTTAGTATTCTCGGTATATTAAGTTTTAGGCTTTCTAGTGACTATCAAGTACTGTCTCATTGTGCTTTTAAATGGCATTTTCCTGATGACTAGTAATGATAATGTCCTTTTCGCTTACTTGTCTACTTTTACATGTTGCCTGTTGAAATCTTTTGCCCACTAGGTAGCTTGGACTCCATATCCACTCAATTGGTCTATTTGTCTGTCTTGATGTCAATATTACATAGTCTCTATTACCATGGCTTTGCAGTAAATCTTGAAAATATGTAGCAAAATTCATCCAAATTTGTTTTTTTTTTTTCGAAAAAGTTTCGGTCCTTTCATTTCCTTATAATTTTTAAAAACAATTTTACAAATGCTATGAAAAATATTGTTGTGTTTGGATTAGAATTGTGTTGTAAAATTTGTTCAATTTAGGAGAGAATGCACATTTCATAAAAGTGTTTTCTGATACATGAAGATATTATATATCTTCACTTATTTAGTTCTTCTTGAATTTATCTCAGCAGCGTTTTGTAATTTTCAGTGTAAATATCTTGTCCACATTTTGTTGAATTTATTTTTTAAGTATTTTTGGTTAATTCTATATTATTCATATTATTCTACATGATATTAATTTAAGTTTTGTCTATTTGTTGCTGCTTAAATAAAAAACATACAATTGATATTTGTTTTTTTAAAATAATTTTTATTGTGCTTTAAGTGAAAGTTTACAAATCAAGTCAGTCTGTCCCATATAAGCTTATATACACCTTACTCCATACTCCCACTTACTCTCCCCCCTAATGAGTCAGCCCGCTCCCTCCTTCCAGTCTCTCCTTTCGTGACCAATTTGCCAGTTCCTCACCCTCTCTATCCTCCTGTCTCCCCTCCAGACAAGAGATGCCAACACAGTCTCAGGCGTCCACCTGATACAAGTAGCTCACTCTTCATCAGCATCTCTCTCCAGCCCATTGTCCAGACCCTTCCATGTCTGATGAGTTGTCTTCGGGAATGGTTCCTATCCTGAGCCAACAGAAGGTTTGGGGACCATGACCGCCGGGATTCCTCTACTCTCGGTCAGACCCTTAAGACTGGTCGTTTTATGAGAATTTGGGGTCTGCATCCCACTGATCTCCTGCTCCCTCAGGGGTTCTCTGTTGTGCTCCCTGTCAGGGCAGTCATCGGTTGTGGCTGGGCACCATCTAGTTGTTCTGGTCTCAGGATGATGTAAGTCTCTTGTTCATGTGGCCCTTTCTGTCTCTTGGGCTCATGGTTATCGTGTGACCTTGGTGTTCTTCATTCTCCTTTGATCCAGGTGGGTTGAGACCAATTGATGCATCTTAGATGGCTGCTTGTTAGCATTTAAGACCAAAGACGTCACATTTCAAAGTGGGATGCAGAATGTTTTCATATAGAATTATTTTGCCAATTGACTTAGAAGTCCCCTTAAACCGTAGTACCCAAACCCCCACCCTTGCTCTGCTGACCTTTGAAGCATACAGTTTATCCCGGAAAATTCTTTGCTTTTGTCCAGTCCAGTTGAGCTGACCTTCCGGGTATTGAGTATTGTCCTTCCCTTCACCTAAAGTAGTTCTTATCTACTAACTAATCAGTAAATATCCTTCTCCCACCCTCCCTCCCTCCCCCGTTGTAACCACAAAAGTATGTGTTCTTCTCAGTCTATACTATTTCTCAAGATCTTATAATAGTGGTCTTACACAATATTTGTCTTTTTGCCTCTGACTAATTTCTCTCAGCATAATGCCTTCCAGGTTCCTCCATGTTATGAAATGTTTCAGAGATTCGTCACTGTTCTTTATCGATGCGTAGTATTCCATTGTGTGAATATACCACAATTTATTTAACCATTCATCCATTGATGGACACCTTGGTTGCTTCCAGCTTTTTGCTATTGTAAACAGAGCTGCAGTAAAAATGGGTGTGCATAAATCTGTTCGTGTAAAGGCTCTTAGTTCTCTAGGGTGCATTCTGAGGAATGGGATTTCTGCGTTGTATGGTAGTTCTATTTCTAACTTTTGAAGAAAACGCCAGATAGATTTCCAAAGTGGTCTTACCATTTTACATTCCCACCAGCAGTGTATGAGAGTTCCAATCTCTCCGCAGCCTCTCCAACATTTATTATTTTGTGTTTTTTGGATTAATGCCAACCTTGTTGAGTGAGGTGGAATCTCATCATAGTTTTAATTTGCATTTCTCTAATGGCTAGTGATCAAGAGCATTTTCTCATGTATCTGTTAGCTGCCTGAATATCTTCTTTAGTGAAGTGCGTGTTCATATCCTTTGCCCACTTCTTGATTGGGTTGTTTGTCTTTTTGTGGTTGAGTTTTAACAGAATCATATAAATTTTAGAGATCAGGTGCTGGTCGGAGATGTCATAGCTGAAAATTCTTTCCCAATCTGTAGGTGGTCTTTTTACTCTTTTGGTGAAGTCTTTAGATGAGCATAGGTGTTTGATTTTTAGGAGCTCCCAGTTATCTGGTTTCTCTTTGTCATCTTTGGTAATGTTTTGTATTCTGTTTATGCCTTGTATTAGGGCTCCTAATTTTGTCCCTATTTTTTCTTCCATGATCTTTATAGTTTTAGTCTTTATGTTTAGGTCTTTGATGCACTTGGAGTTAGGTTTTGTGCATGGTGTGAGGTACGGGTCCTGTTTCATTTTTTTACAAAGGGATATCCAGTTATGCCAGCATCATTTGTTAAAAAGACTACCTTTTCCCCTTTTAACTGACACTGGGCCTTTGTCAAATATCAGCTGCTCATATGTGGATGGATTTATATCTGGGTTCTCAATTCTGTTCCATTGGTCTATGTGCCTGTTGTACCAGTACCGGGCTGTTTTGTCTACTGTGGCTGTAAAATATGTTCTAAAATCAGGTAGAGTGAGGCTTCCCACTTTCTTCTTCTTTTTCAGTAATGCTTTACTTATCTGGGGCTTCTTTCCCTTCCATATGAAGTTGGTGATTTCTTTCTCCATCACATTAAAAAATGTCGTGGAAATTTAGATTGGAAGTGCATTGTATGTATAGATGGCTTTTGGTAGAATAGACATTTTTACTATGTTAAGTCTTCCTATCCGTGAGCAAGGTATGTTTTTCCACTAAAGTAGGTCCTTTTTAGTTTCTTGTAGTAGTACTTTGTAGTTTTCTTTATATAGGTCTTTTACATCTTTGGTAAGATTTATTCCTAAGTATTTTATCTTCTTGGTGGCTACTGTGAATGGTATTGATTTGGTGATTTCCTCTTCGATGTTCTTCTTGTTGATGTAGCGGAACCCAAGTGATTTTTGTATGTTTATCTTATAACCTGAGACTCAGCCAAACTCTTCTATTAGTTTCAGTAGTTTTCTGGAGGATTCCTTAGGGTTTTCTGTGTATAAGATCATGTCATCTGCAAATAGAGATAATTTTACTCCCTCCTTGCCAATCCAGATGCCCTTTATTTCTTTGCCTAGCCTAATTGCTCTGGCTAGGACCTCTAGCACAATGTTGAATAAGAGAGGTGATAAAGGGCATTCTTGTCTGGTTCCCGTTCTCAAGGGAAATGCTTTCAGGCTCTCTCCATTCAGGGTGATGTTGGCTCTTGGGTTCGTATAGATGCCCTTTATTATGTTGAAGAATTTTCCTTCAATTCCTATTTTGCTGAGAGTTTTTATCATGAATGGGTGTCGGACTTTGTCAAATGGCTTTTCTGCATCAATTGATAAGATCATGTGGTTTTTGTCTTTTGTTTTATTTCTATGGCGGATTACATTAATGGTTTGTCTAATATTAAACCAGCCTTGCATACCTGGTATAAATCCCACTTGGTCATGGTGGATTATTTGTTTGATATGTAGTTGAATTCTATTGGCTAGAATTTTGTTGGGGATTTTTGCATCTATGTTCATGAGGGATATAGGTGTGTAATTTTCTTTTTTTGTGGTGTCTTTGCCTGGTTTTGGTATCAGGGATATGGTGGCTTCATAGAATGAGTTAGGTAGTATTCTATCATTTTCTATGCTTTGGAATACCTTTGGTAGTAGTGGTATTAAGTCTTTTCTGAACGTTTGGTAGAACTCTGCAGTGAAGTTGTCCCGGCCAGGGCTTTTTTTTTGTTGGGATTTTTTTTTTTTTTTCTTTAAAGAAATTTATTAAAATTTTTTAAAAATTTATTTTAGGTGTAAAAAATATAGTCAACACATTTGCCAACTCAGCACTTATGGCTTGTACAATTCAATGAAACCAATTACATCAGTCATGTTGTGCAGCCATCGCCAGTATCCATTGCCATATTTTCCATCCCTATAAACAAAAACTTAATGCTAGCTAAACAAAGATTTTCCCCTTTCCCTTTCCCTCCTACCCCTGGTAACCAGTGTTAAACTCTAATCTGTATACACTTGCCTGTTTTAAGTGTTACATATTAGTGAAATTATGGAACCCAAACAGTTTGAGAAGGGATGAAGGATTTGCATAACTAAAAACTTAACACAAAGAACTGAAACTCAGTGGCTGGGCTGCAGTCCTTGACCTCGTGCACGCTCCCCTCGGCAGCCCTCTGCTTTTCGTCCTTTTTAGGTTTTCCCACAGTGAGCCCTTCAGAGAACAATGTCATGTTGATAAATGGCAGTGACTCATGTCAGACTTTTCCATTCTTTCCCTGCAAAGACTCAAGAAAGTCAATCGCAAAACATTGTAATGGTTCCGTAAAGAAGGGCAAAGGGCCTCCATCAGAACGGAGGAACAGGCTAATAACCCAGCTGTTTCCCTTAGTCTTTAACTTTTTTTTTTTTTTAATTAACTTTTATTAAGCTTCAAGTGAACGTTTACAAATCCAATCAGTCTGTCACATATAAGTTTACATACATCTCACTCAACTACTCCCACTTGCTCTCCCCCTCTTGAGTCAGCCCTTTCAGTCTCTCCTTTCTTGACAATTTTGCCAGCTTCCCTCTCTCTCTATCCTCCCATCCCCCCTCCAGACAAGAGTCGCCAACACAATCTCAAGTGTCCACCTGATATAATTAGCGTCTCTCTCCCACCCGCTGACCAGTCCCTTTCATTTCTGATGAGTTGTCTTCGGGGACGGTTCCTGTCCTGTGTCAACTGAAGGTGTGGGGACCATGGCCGCCGGGATTCCTCCAGTCTCAGTCAGACCATTAAGTTTGGTCTTTTTATGAGAATTTGGAGTCTGTATCCCACTGATCTCCTGCTCCCTCAGGGGTCCTCTGCTGTGCTCCCTGTCAGGGCAGTCATCGATTGTGGCCGGGCACCAACTAGTTCTTCTGGTCTCAGGATGATGTAGGTCTCTGGTTCATGTGGCCCTTTCTGTCTCTTGGGCTCTTAGTTGTCGTGTGGCCTTGGTGTTCTTCATTTTCCTTTGCTCCAGGTGGGTTGAGACCAATTGCTGCATCTTAGATGGCCGCTTGTTAGCATTTAAGACCCCAGACGCCACATTTCAAAGTGGAATGCAGAATGATTTCATAATAGAATTATTTTGCCAATTGACTTAGAAGTCCCCGCAAACCATGTTCCCCAGACCCCCGCACTTGCTCCGCTGACCTTTGAAGCATTCATTTTATCCCGGAAACTTCTTTGCTTTTGGTCCAGTCCAATTGAGCTGACTTTCCATGTATTGAGTGTTGTCTTTCCCTTCACCTAAACCAGTTCTTATCTACTGATTAATCAATAGAAAACCCTCTCCTACCCTCCCTCTCTCTCTCCCTCGTAACCACAAAAGTATGTGTTCTTCTCAGGTTTACTATTTCTCAAGATCTTATAATAGTGGTCTTATACAATATTTGTCCTTTTGCCTCTGACTCATTTCGCTCAGCATAATGCCTTCCAGGTTC
This sequence comes from Elephas maximus indicus, assembly GCF_024166365.1. Lineage (NCBI taxonomy): Eukaryota > Metazoa > Chordata > Mammalia > Proboscidea > Elephantidae > Elephas > Elephas maximus. The sequence goes on along the minus strand of NC_064821.1, from coordinate 188,192,747 downwards.
CTCCATGTTATGAAATGTTTCAGAGATTCGTCACTGTTCTTTATCGATGTGTAGTATTCCATTGTGTGAATATACCACAATTTATTTACCCATTCATCCGTTGATGGACACCTTGGTTGCTTCCAACTTTTTGCTATTGTAAACAGAGCTGCAATAAACATGGGTGTGCATGTATCTGTTTGTATGAAGGCTCTTGTATCTCTAGGGTATATTCCTAGGAGTGGGATTTCTGGGTTGTATGGTAGTTCTATTTCTAACTGTTTAAGATAACGCCAGATAGATTTCCAAAGTGGTTGTACCATTTTACATTCCCACCAGCAGTGTATGAGAGTTCCAATCTCTCCGCAGCCTCTCCAACATTTATTATTTTGTGTTTTTTGGATTAATGCCAGCCTTGCTGGTGTGAGATGGAATCTCATCGTAGTTTTAATTTGCATTTCTCTAATGGCTAATGATCGAGAGCATTTTCTCATGTATCTGTTGGCTGCCTGAATATCTTCTTTAGTGAAATGTGTGTTCATATCCTTTGCCCACTTCTTGACTGGGTTGTTTGTCTTTTTGTGGTTGAGTTTTGACAGAATCATGTAGATTTTAGAGATCAGGCGCTGGTCTGAGATGTCATAGCTGAAAATTCTTTCCCAGTCTGTAGGTGGTCTTTTTACTCTTTTGGAGAAGTCTTTAGATGAGCATAGGTGTTTGATTTTTAGGAGCTCCCAGTTATCGGGTTTCTCTTCATCATTTTTGGTAATGTTTTGTATTCTGTTTATACCTTGTATTAGGGCTCCTAGGGTTGTCCCAATTTTTTCTTCCATGATCTTTATCGTTTTAGTCTTTATGTTTAGGTCTTTGATCCACTTGGAGTTAGTTTTTGTGCATGGTGTGAGGTATGGGTCCTGTTTCAATTTTGCAAAGGGATATCCAGTTATGCCAGCACCATTTGTTAAAAAGGCTACCTTTTTCCCAGTTAATTGACACTGGTCCTTTGTCAAATATCAGCTGCTCATACGTGGATGGATCTATGTCTGGGTTCTCAATTCTGTTCCATTGGTCTATGTGTCTGTTGTTGTACCAATACCAGGCTGTTATGACTACTGTGGCTGTATAATAGGTTCTGAAGTCAGGTAAAGTGAGGCCTCCCACTTTCTTCTTCTTTTTCAGTAGTGCTTTGCTTATCCGGGGCTTCTTTCCCTTCCATATGAAATTGGTGATTTGTTTCTCTATCCCCTTAAAATATGACATTGGAATTTGGATCGGAAGTGCGTTAAATGTATAGATGGCTTTTGGTAGAATAGACATTTTTACTATGTTAAGTCTTCCTATCCATGAGCAGGGTATGTTTTTCCACTTAAGTATGTCCTTTTGAATTTCTTGTAGTAGAGCTTTGTAGTTTTGTTTGTATAGGTCTTTTACATCCTTGGTAAGATTTATTCCTAAGTATCTTATCTTCTTGGGGACTACTGTGAATGGTATTGTTTTGGTGATTTCCTCTTCGGTGTTCTTTTTGTTGATGTAGAGGAATCCAAGTGATTTTTGTATGTTTATTTTATGACCTGAGACTCTGCCAAACTCTTCTATTAGTTTCAGTAGTTTTCTGGAGGATTCCTTAGGGTTTTCTGTGTATATGATCATGTCGTCTGCAAATAGTGATAACTTTACTTCTTCCTTGCCAATCCGGATACCTTTTATTTCTTTGTCTAGCCTAATTGCCCTGGCTAAGACTTCCAACACGATGTTGAATAAGAGCGTTGATAAAGGGCATCCTTGTCTGGTTCCCGTTCTCAAGGGAAATGCTTTCAGGTTCTCTCCATTTAGAGTGATATTGGCTGTTGGCTTTGCATAGATGCCCTTTATTATGTTGAGGAATTTTCCTTCAATTCCTATTTTGGTATGAGTTTTTATCATAAATGTGTGTTGGACTTTGTCAAATGCCTGTTCTGCATCAGTTGATAAGATCATGTGGTTTTTGTCTTTTGTTTTATTTATGTGATGGATTACATTAATGGTTTTTCTGATATTAAACCAGCCTTGCATGCCTGGTATAAATCCCACTTGATCAGGGTGAATTATTTTTTTGATGTGTTGTTGGATTCTATTGGCTAGAATTTTGTTGAGGATTTTTGCATCTATGTTCATGAGGGATATAGGTCTATAATTTTCTTTTTTTGTAATGTTTTTACCTGGTTTTGGTATCAGGGAGATGGTGGCTTCATAGAATGAGTTGGGTAGTATTCCGTCATTTTCTATGCTTTGGAATACCTTTAGTAGTAGTGGTGTTAACTCTTCTCTGAAAGTTTGGTAGAACTCTGCAGTGAAGCCGTCCGGGCCAGGGCTTTTTTTTGTTGGGGGTTTTTTGATTACCGTTTCAATCTCTTTTTTTGCTATGGGTCTATTTAGTTGTTCTACTTCTGAATATGTTAGTTTAGGTAGGTAGTGTTTTTCCAGGAATTCCTCCATTTCTTCTAGGTTTTCAAATTTGTTAGAGTACAATTTTTCATAGTAATCTGAAATTATTCTTTTAATTTCATTTGGTTCTGTTGTGATGTGGTCCTTCTCGTTTCTTATTCGGGTTATTTTTTTCCTTTCCTGTATTTCTTTAGTCAGTCTAGCCAATGGTTTATCAATTTTGTTAATTTTTTCAAAGAACCAGCTTTTGGCTTTGTTAATTCTTTCAATTGTTTTTCTGTTCTCTAATTCATCTAGTTCAGCTCTAATTTTTATTATTTGTTTTCTTCTGGTGCCTGATGGATTCTTTTGTTGCTCACTTTCTATTTGTTGAAGTTGTAGGGACAGTTCTCTGAGTTTGGCTCTTTCTTCTTTTTGTATGTGTGCATTTATTGATATAAATTGACCTCTGAGCACTGCTTTTGCTGTGTCCCAGAGGTTTTGATAGGAAGTATTTTCATTCTCGTTGCTTTCTATGAATTTCCTTATTCCCTCCTTAATGTCTTCTATAACCCAATCTTTTTTCAGAAGGGTGTTGTTCATTTTCCAAGTATTTGATTTCTTTTCCCTAGTTTTTCTGTTATTGATCTCTAGTTTTATTGCCTTGTGGTCTGAGAAGATGCTTTGTAATATTTCGATGTTTTGGACTCTGCAAAGGTTTGTTTTATGACCTAATATTTGGTCTATTCTAGAGAATGTTCCATGTGCGCTAGAAAAAAAAGTATACTTTGCAGCAGTTGGGTGGAGAGTTCTGTATAAGTCAATGAGGTCAAGTTGGTTGATTGTTGTAATTAGATCTTCCGTGTCTCTGTGGAGCTTCTTACTGGATGTCCTGTCCTTCTCCGAAAGTGGTGTGTTGAAGTCTCCTACTATAATTGTGGAGGTATCTATCTCGCTTTTCAATTCTGTTAAAATTTGATTTATGTATCTTGCAGCCCTGTCACTGGGTGCATAAATATTTAATATGGTTATGTCTTCCTGATCAATTGTCCCTTTTATCATTATATAGTGTCCTTCTTTATCCTTTGTGGTGGATTTAAGTCTAAAGTCTATTTTGTCAGAAATTAATATTGCTACTCCTCTTCTTTTTTGCTTATTGTTTGCTTGATATACTTTTTTCCATCCTTTGAGTTTTAGTTTGTTTGTGTCTCTAAGTCTAAGGTGTGTCTCTTGTAGGCAGCATATAGATGGATCGTGTTTCTTTATCCAGTCTGTGACTCTCTGTCTCTTTATTGGTGCATTTAGTCCATTTACATTCGGGGTAATTATAGATAAATAAGTTTTTAGTGCTGTCATTTTGATGCCTTTTTATGTGAGTTGTTGGCAATTTCGTTTTTCCACATACTTTTTTGTGCTGAGGCGTTTTTCTTAGTAAATTGTGAGATCCTCATTTTCATAGTGCTTGACTTTATGTTAGTTGAGTTGTTACATTTTTCTTGGTTTTTATCTTGAGTTATAGAGTTGTTATACCTTTTTGTGGTTACCTTATTATTTACCCCTATTTTTCTAAGTAAAAACCTAACTTGTATTGTTCTATATCGACTTGTATCACTCTCCATCTGGCAGTTCAATGCCTCCTGTATTTAGTCCCTCTTTTTGATTATTGTGATCTTTTACCTATTGTCTTCCATGATTCCCTGTTTGTGTATTTTTTTTTTTAATTAATCTTAATTTGTTTTTGTGATTTCCCTATTTGAGTTGATATCAGGACGTTCTGTTTTGTGACCTTGTGTTGTGCTGATATCTGATATTATTGGTTCTCTGACCAAACAATATCCTTTAGTATTTCTTGTAGCTTTGGTTTGGTTTTTACAAATTCTCTAAACTTGTGTTTGTCTCTAAATACCTTAATTTCGCCTTCATATTTCAGAGAGAGTTTTGCTGGATATATGATCCTTGGCTGGCAGTTTTTCTCCTTCAGTGTTCTGTATATGTCGTCCCATTCCCTTCTTGCCTGCATGGTTTCTGCTGAGTAGTCAGAACATATTCTTACTGATTCTCCCTTGAAGGAAACCTTTCTTTTCTCCCTGGCTGCTTTTAAAAGTTTCTCTTTATCTTTGGTTTTGGTGAGTTTGATGATAATATGTCTTGGTGTTTTTCTTTTTGGATCAATCTTAAATGGGGTTCGATGAGCATCTTGGATAGCTATCCTTTCGTCTTTCATGATGTCAGGGAAGTTTTCTGTCAGGAGTTCTTCAACTATTTTCTCTGTGTTTTCTGTCCCCCCTCCCTGTTCTGGGACTCCAATCACCCGCCGGTTATCCTTCTTGATAGAGTCCCACATAATTCTTAGGGTTTCTTCATTTTTTTTAATTCTTTTATCTGATTTTTTTTCCAGCTATGTTGGTGTTGATTCCCTGGTCCTCCAGATGTCCCAGTCTGCATTCTAATTGCTCGAGTCTGCTCCTCTGACTTCCTAGTGTGTTGTCAAATTCTGTAATTTTATTGTTAATCTTTTGGATTTCTACATGTTGTCTCTCTATGGATTCTTGCAACTTATTAATTTTTCCAGTATGTTCTTGAATAATCTTTTTGAGTTCTTCAACAGTTTTATCAGTGTGTTCCTTGGCTTTTTCTGCAGTTATACTAATTTCATTTGTGATATCATTAAGCATTCTGTAAATTAGTTTTTTATATTCTGTATCTGATAATTCCAGGATTGTAACTTCATTTGGGAAAGGTTTTGATTCTTTTGTTTGGGAGGTTGGAGAAGCTGTCATGGTCTGCTTCTTTAAGTGGTTTCATATGGATTGTTGTCTCCGAGCCATCACTGGGAAACTAGTTTTTCCAGAAAATCCGCTAAAAATAAAGTGCAGTCAGATCCCTATCAGAGTTCTCCCTCTGGCTCAGACTATTCAGATGTTAATGAAGCCGCCTGGGGAGGGTGGGGGAGGGAACAGAGAGATAGGAGAGTAGCACCTCAGAATATAGCCAGAGTTGCTTGTCTTGCTTGGAATGACTATTATATCTGAGACTCCCGCGGGGCGCGTTGCCTATGTGTGCTGGCTGTGTGGAGATTGCCCCCGGGGGGTCTGGCCCACTGGAGTCACAGTCAGATCCTCCGCTTCCAGCCCCACGGCCAGCGTCAAGGCTCCCCTACTGGGACGGTGCACTCTCGACTCCAAAATCATTCGCTGCCTCCCGGGGACTTCTCGTCCCTCCAGCCGCGTGGCCGTGCCGCCCCCGTGAACCAATTGGGCCTCCTCCCGGGGTTAGCTAAGATGAGTGGAGCAGGTCCCCGTGCTTGTGCCGTGACCGAGTGTCCCGGCTGGGACGCTGTTCTCCCCGCTGCAATACCAGTCGTCGCCTCCCAGGGACTTCTCCTACCGGCTGCGTCCCACGCCGCCTGCGCGACCAGGCTGGTCCGCTTCCCGGGGTTAGTTCAGGGGGGTGGAGCAACTCTCCGTGTTTATGCCGTACCTGCATCCAGTCCAAATCCCTGCGGGACGGTTCCACGGCTCGGACGCTGCTCTTTCTGCTCCAAGACCAGTCACTGCCTCCCGGGGACTTCTCCTACCGGCTACGTCCCATGCCGCCCGTGGAACTGGCTGGTCCCCCTCCCGGGGTTAGTTCAGGGGGGTGGAGCCGCTCTCTGTGCTTGTGCCGTACCTGACTGGTACGCTGGCTCCAGGCTCTGGAAACAATCGCTGCTTCCCCGTATTAGTTCGTTCTCCGTCTCTAAATCTGTGTTTGTTGTTCAGGGTTCATAGATTGTTATGTATGTGATCTATTCACTTGTTTTTCCGTGTCTTTGTTGTAAGAGGGATCCAAGGTAGCGTCTGCCTAGTCTGCCATCTTGGCTCCGCCCTCCTTGTTGGGATTTTTTGATTACCTTTTCAATCTCTTTTTTTTGTTATGGGTCTATTTAGTTGTTCTACTTCTGATTGTGTTAGTTTAGGTAGGTAGTGTTTTTCCAGGAATTCATCCATTTCTTCCAGGTTTGCAATTTGTTAGAGTACAGTTTTTCGTAATAATCTGATATGATTCTTTTAATTTCAGTTGAGTCTGTTGTGATGTGGCCCATCTCGTTTCTTATTTGGGTTATTTGTTTCCTTTCCTGTATTTCTTTTAGTAAGTCTGGCCAATGGTTTAACAATTTTGTTAATTTTTTCAAAGAACCAGCTTTTGGCTTTGTTAATTCTTTCAGTTGTTTTTCTGTTCTCTAATCATTTAGTTCAGCTCTAATTTTTATTATTTGTTTTCTTCTGGTGCCTGATGGATTCTTTTGTTGCTCACTTTCTATTTGTTCAAGTTGTAGGGACAGTTCTCTGATTTTGGCTCTTTCTTCTTTATGTATGTGTGCATTTATCGATAGAAATTGACCTCTGAGCACTGCTTTTGCTGTGTCCCAGAGGTTTTGATAGGAAGTGTTTTCAGTCTCGTTGCATTCTATGAATTTCTTTACTCCCTCCTTAATGTCTTCTATAATCCAGTCTTTTTTGAACAAGGTATTGTTCAGTTTCCAAGTATTTGATTTCTTTTCCCTAATTTTTCTGTTATTGATTTCCACTTTTATGGCCTTGTGGTCTGAGAAGATGCTTTGTAATATTCCGAAGTTTTGGCTTCTGCAAAGGCTTGTTTTATGACCTAATATGAGGTCTTTTTTTTTTTTATGAGGTCTATTCTAGAGAATGTTGCATGTGCACTAGAAAAAAAGTATACTTTGCAGCTGTTGAGTGGAGTGTTCTGTATAAGTCTATGAGGTCAATTTCGTTGATTGTAGCAATTAGGTCTTCTGTGTCTCTATTGAGCTTCTTACTGGAAGTCCTGTCCTTCTCTGAAAGTGGTGTGCTGAAGTCTCCTACTATAAATGTGGAGGTGTCTATCTCACTTTTCGGTTCTGTTAAAGTTTGTTGTATGTATCTTGGAGCCCTGTCATTGGGTGCATAAATATTTAATATGGTTATATCTTCCTGGTCTATTGTCCCTTTAATCGTTATGTAGTGTCCTTCTTTATCCTTTGTGGTGGATTTAACTTTAAAGTCTATTTTGTCAGAAATTAATATTGCTACTCCTGCTCTTTTTTGCTTGTTATTTGCTTGATATATTTTTATTCATCCTTTGAGTTTTAGTTTGTTTGTGTCTCTAAGTCTAAGGTGTGTCTCTTGTAGGCAGCATATAGATGGATCGTGTTTCTTTATCCAGTCTGAGGCTCTCTGTCTCTTTATTGGTGCTTTTAGTCCATTTATATTCAGTGTAATTGTAGATAAGTATGTGCTTAAAAAAAATTTTTTTTTCCTTATGTGCTTAGTACTGTCATTTTGATGCCTTTTTGTGTGTTGTTGATAATTTCATTTTTCCACTTACTTTTTTGAGCTAAGATTTTTTTTTTTTTGTAAATTTTATGTTCCTCATTTTCATAGTAGTTGAATTTATGTTTGCTGAGTTGTTATGTTTTTCTTGGTTTTTATTTTGAGTTATGGAGTTGTTCTACCTCTTTGTGGTTACCTTAATATTTACCCCTATTTTTCTAAGTCAAAACCTAACTTGTATTGTCCTATATCGCCTTGTTTCCCTCTCCATATGGCAGTTCTATGCCTCTTTTATTTAGTCCCTCTTTTTGATTATTGTGATCTTTTACATATTGACTGCAATGATTCCCTGTTTTCAGTGTTTTTTTCTTTCTCAAATTAATCTTAATTTGGTTTTTGTGATTTCCCTGTTTGATTTGATATCAGGATGTTCTGTTCTGTGACCTTGTATTGTGCTGATGTCTGATAATATTGATTGTCTCACAATTTTCCTCTGGTATTTCTTGTAGCTTTGGTTTGGCTTTTGCAAATACTCTAAGCTTGTGTTTATGTGTAAACGTTTAACTTTGCCTTCATATTTGAGAGCGAGTTTTGCTGGATATATGATCCTTGGCTGGCAGTTTTTCTCCTTCAGTGCTCTATACATGTCATCCCATTGCCTTCTTGCCTGCATGATTTCTGCTGAGTAGTCTGAACTTATTCTTATTGATTCTCCTTTGTAGGAGACCTTTCTTTTACCCCTGGCTGCTTTTAAAATTTTCTCTTTATCTTTGGTTTTGGCAAGTTTGATGATAATATGTCTTGGTGATTTTCTTTTTGGATCAATCTTAAATGGGGTTCGATGAGCATCCTGGATAGATAAACTTTCGTCTTTCATGATGTCAGGGAAGTTTTCTGCCAACAGATCTTCAACTATTCTCCCTATGTTTTTTGTTATCCCTCCCTGTTCTGGGACTCCAGTCACACTCAGGTTGTTCTTCTTGACAGAGTCCCACATGATTCTTAGGGTTTCTTTATTTTTTTTTAATTCTTTTATCTGATTTTTTTTTCAGCTCTATTGGTGCCAATTCCCTTGTCCTCCAGATCTCCCACCCTGCATTCCAATTGCTCAAGTCTGCTCCTCTGACTTCCTATTGAGTTGTTTAATTCTGTAATTTTACTGTTAATCTTTTGGATTTCTGAATGCTGTCTCTCTATGGATTCTTGCAGCTTATTAAGTTTTCCACTATGTTCTTGAATAATCTTTTTGATTTCTTCAACTGCTTTATCAGTGTGTTCCTTGGCTTTTTCTGTAGATTGCCTTATTTCATTTCTGAGGTCATCCTTGATGTCTTGAAACATTCTGTAAATTAGTTTTTCATATTCTGCATCTGGCAATTCCAGGACTGGATCTTCATTTGGGAAAGATTTTAATTCTTTATTTTGGGGAGTCGTAGAAACAATCATGGTCTGCTTCTTTATGTGGTTTGATATCGATTGCTGTCTCCAAGCCATCTCTAAGATATTGCAGTTTTTTATTTTATATTTGCTCATTGAGTCTTATCTTGTTTTGTTTTCTTTCAATATATGTAGATGGGCTACTAGATTGCACTGTCTTGATTGTTGTAGCCCTTGTATCACTTATGTCCTATTACCAGCCTGTTTGGGTTGTTACAAGATATATAAGCCTGAGAGTCCATGCACTATTCTTGAGTAGAATCTGATTTTGGGTTATCAAGTGTGTGGTGCAGACTGTCACCTATCCACCTAGAGGAGTAGTGGTGATAGTTGTGTGCACCACATTCTAGTAGCAGCAAGGGTTCACACTCCGGGGGAGGGGGGCAGGATGCTGACAGGTTTCCCCCAAGTGCCAGTGAGGTAGGTGTGTCTCTATTCCTAAAGCACTTTGGTGGGTGGGCTCTGCAGCCGTACCTTAGGCCCCCAATGCAAATACCTCTACAGATTGGTAGGTGTCACCCTCCTTATACCCCTAAGGCAGGAGTCTAGGTGGTCTAGGGGGAGCTTCAGGCCTCAGTTCCCTGTTGTGGGTCAGTGAGGGCTCTGGTGAATATGCAGAGATCTTAGACCTGGAATCTTGTCTTTCCAGTAATCCGCTATAACAATTACAGTCAGATCCCTATCAGAATTGCCTTTTCATTTTAATAGCCACTTTGTTCCCTGTAGGGATCAAAGCCCAAGACTGTGGATCACATATGTTTGGCTGGAGCTGGTTCTGTATTTTTACTCCAAATAGGGAAGGATTTTTGGTCCCTGGGTTTTTTGTATCTGCTTCTCTCAGGTCAGGAGAATGGGTTAGGAAAAGATTAAAAAAAAAGAAAAACCACAGCACACTTCACTCTCTGGCTCAGGAAATTCCAATGTTAATGAAGTCACCTGGAAAGGGGAGGGGAAGGTTCAGATAAATAGGAGAGAGTAGGACCGTGGAATATAGACAAAGTTACTTATCTCGTTTAGCAATGACTGTTTTATCTGAGATTTCCGAGGGGTGTGTAGTCTGTGTGTACTGGCTGGGTCAAGATTGCCCCTGAGAGTCTGGCCCACGTTCTGTGCTTCTTCTATCTCAGAAGCCGTGGTCAGTTCCTCCACTCCCGGTCCAAAGCCCAGCGCCAAGGTTCCCCAGCTGGAACACCGCACTCCAGGGTGAAAAAGCACTCACTGCCTCCTGGTAACTTTTCCTCCTGTCAGCCACGTTGCTGCGCTGCCTGCGTGCAGTGTCTGGGCTTCCCCCCGAGGTCACTTCTGGGGGCTAGGGCTGCGTCCCATGTTTGTGCCGTCTCAGGATGCTGTGCTCAGCTCGCTTGCACCCAGTCCAAAGCCCGGCGCCAAGGTTTTGTGACTGGGACACTGGCTCCAGGCTCCGAAAACAGTCGCTGCTTCCCCATGGTTGTTTGTTCTCAGACTCTGTCACTCAGGTCAACTCTTTAGATCTGTGCTTGATGGTCAGGATTCATAGATTGTCATGTATATGATCGATTCACTTGTTTTTCCGAGTCTTTGTTGCAAGAGGAACCCGAGGTAGCTTCTACCTAGTCAGCCATCTTGGTTCTGCCGCTAAACTCCCCAAATTTATTTTTTTATTCCATTATTTATTTATATAAGTCTGAACTTATTGATAAATATCCACTTTATACTTTTAGTCATAACCCAATAATCTCCTGTCAATTCTGACTTATGGCCACCCTATGCATGTGTTACAGCGTAGAGATGTGCTCCATTGGGTTTTCTTGGGTGTAATCTTTTGTAGAACCAGACCACCAGCTGTTTCTTCCATGGTAGCACTTTATTTTTTCCTCAAATTGCTCCAGCTTTAGCCATTGGGAGCTCTTTCATTTCCAAAGTTACTTGGGTTCTCATCTTTCCCCACCCACCACTTTCAGCGAGGTTGTATCAAACATTTGTCATACTGTCAGATTCTGGTGTTACATTCTTCATTCCCTCTTGGAATCCTAGAATTTGTTAAATAAGTTTAAAAATTTTTGCATACATTTCTTTGTGTTGTAACATTCTATAGGTTTTGACAAATTCATAAAGTCATGTATTCACCATTAGAGTATCACAGAATAGTTTCACTGCCTTAAAGTATTTCCTGTGCTTCAACTATTCAACCCTCCTCCAACCCTGAAACTCTGGCAACAACGAATCTGTTTATACTTTTCCCTTTCCCAAAAAAGTCATATAAAAGGAATCATACAATATGTAGCCTTTCAGGTTGGCTTCTTTTACTGAGCAATTTGCATGTAAGATTTAATCATATCTTAGTGTGATTTGATAACTCATTCCTTTTTATCATTGACTTGTATCCAATTGTATGGGTATAGCATAGTTTATTCTTTCATCTATTGAAGGACATCTTGTTTTCTTCCAGTTTTGGGGAATTATAAACAAAGCTACTATAAAGATTGGAATAGGGATTTTGTGTTAACTTAAGTTTTAAATCAGTTGGGTAAATTCCTAGGAGTGCTATTGCTGGATTATATAAGGCTATATACTTAGCTTTGTAAGATCTTAAGTCAGTCTTGAATAGTCAGAGTTTTCTAAGAATTTTTTATTTTAGTTTTTTTTTAGTGATCCTCACAGTTCTGTTAGCCCTCTCTGCCCAGGTTACAGTCCCCTGCTCCCCCATCATCAAGTTGAAACAGCTTTTATTCTCCTATAGTTTTTCCTAATTTTTGCCCCGGTTTCTATTTTTTCTTTATGATTTTGGGGAAGGAGCCAACAGCTTGTAAATACTCATTATCTTTGGAAGATTCTTAGGAGAAGAGTCTGACTCATTCTGTTTTTACCTCTTGTTCTTCTTAATCTCGCTAACACACACCATATACCATCAGTTGATATCTTTATTAGGCCTTGAAATCATCCCCATTAGAAATTCTGATTTTACATTTAGGAAAAATAAAACTAAAATTTATAAAGTCTATTTAGTTTTGGAAAGTTAGTACTGATGGACTATTTCCCTGTTTTCTTTCTTTTTTTTACGAGTATAAAATTTTTTTTTTTATTTGTGGTAAATGTATATGTAACAAAGAATTGCCATTTCAACATCTTTTTATGTATACGATTAAGTGACATTAATTACACTCATCATGTTGTTCAACCATCACCAATTTCAGTTTCCAAATTTTTCCATCCCCCCAACAGAAGCACAGTGTCTCCAAAGCAATGTGCCCCTCTCTCATAGGCATATAAATCTATAACTATTACCTCTCCTCAGTAAATTGAACCTTGCATGGAAACAGCTTCTTCTTTATCTCTAATAATGCCTTTGAAAAATTTTAAATATACTTTTATATATTTTGTTATTGTTGAGAATATACACAGCAAAACATATACCAATTCAACAGTTTCTACATATGCCATTTAGTGACACTGATTACATTCTTCAAGTTTTGTAACCATTCTCACCCTCCTTTTCTGAATTGTTCCTCGCGCAACAACATAATTTCACTGCCCTCTTAAGATTCCTATCTAATCTTTGAAGTTACTGCTGTCATTTTGATGCCATATAGATAGTTTTTAAAAAAGCATCGTCCTTAAGGTAGACATTTTACTATTTAGTAAGCTAAAGAGTTGTTTGGTTTCATGAAGACACCAGGGGATATTTTTGGTTTAAGTTTTAAAGTTTATCTCAGGGCAATAGTTTCAGGGGTTCCTCCAACCTTCATGGTTCCAGGAAGCCATTGGAGAGATACAAATTGAAAACTCAATGAGACACCATTTTATTCCCACTAGGATGTCTAAGGAGCCCTGGTGGTATAGTGGTTAAGAACCAGGATGGTAACCAAAAAGCTTGTCAGTTCAAATCCACCAGCTGTTCCTTGGAAACTCTATGGAGCAGTTCTACTCTGTCCTATAGGGTCGGTATGAGTTAGAATTGACTCGATAGCAACTTTTTTTTTTTTTTAAGGATGGCTGGGATTAAACAGCAGGGATAACAAAAAACAGAAATAACAAGTGTTGTTGAGGAGGTGGGAAGTTGGATCCCTCACCCATTGCTAGTGGGAATGCAAAACGGTATAGCCATTGTGAAAAACAAGTTGGTGGTTCCTCCAGAAACTAAAAAATAGAATGACCATAAAACCCAAAACCAATCCCGTTGTCATGAAGTCAATTCCAACTCAATGACCCTATAGGACAGAGTAGAACTGCCCCACTGGGTTCCAAGAAGCAGCTGGTGGATCCAAACTGCTGAACTTTTGTTAGCAGCCGTAGCTGTTAAGCACTGTGCCACCAGGGTTATGAGAACAACCATATGACCCAGCAGTTCCACTCCTAAGTGCATACCCAAAAGAAATGAAAAACAGAGGCTCAAAAAGAGACTTGTACAACAATGCTCATTGCAGCACTATTCACAATAGCCAAGAGGTGGAAACAGACTACTGGTCCATGAACAGATGAATGGATAAACAAAATGTGGTACATACGTACAATGGAATACTACTCAGCCTGTAAGAGAAATGAAGTCTTGATTCATGCTACAATACGGGTGGAGCTGAAAGACTTTACGCTGAGTGAAATGAATCAATCAAAAAAGGACAAATATTGTATGACCTCACTTATATAAAAAGGTGAGAATGTGTTATTTATTTATTTTTAATAAGGATTTAGCTTGAAATTAATGTAAGCTGACACCAAAAGGAATGTGATATTTACACTAGGGATTTTGTTATTCTCCTAAACAACTAACCCCAGTAACAGTCAACTAAATTAGAGATCAGATTTTTGATAGAATGATATCTATGAATACTAAGTTTTTTCAAACCAACATATTGGATTTTCTTGTATTTAGATTTTTATTTGTATTGAAACAGTATTCAGCAGAAGAGCGTAGTGAGTCCAAATACTGAGGAATGGATACATTTTTTTTCTATACTTTGTTTTAAATATTTGCTTATATTAACTCCCATTTTCTTCACATAGGAATGTCAAGATTAGCTCATCTTATTATTTCTTCACACCTGGTTCAAGTCAGTGTTTTCATTTCCTTTCCCCTAAAAACTTCAAAGACTGACTTAAAATAGAAATGATAAAGAAGATTTGAAAGACACAGCAAAATAACTTTCTCAACCATGAAACATAAATTGAACTAGATGTATCAGTTTGTATTATTTTGTTCAGTGGTACACAACACAAAGTGCAAAATATCAGATAAAATGTTGATTTAAGACTTGAACAATTTTTTAAAATTTGTGTTCTTATCTGTCATTTTCATAAATAATGATTAACAGCAAAATTCTTAGAAAATTAGGGCGTGAAAGGAATAGAGCCACAGGCTACCTGACTCTTAAAGATCATAAAGTCAAACTATTTAGATATGTAGATAGATAGATAGGTTGGTAGACACAAAGATAGATAGATGATAGATAGGTAGATAGACAGAGAGACAGGTATGTAGGTAGGTAGATAGAAAGATAGATATATAGAGAGATAGGTAGTGAGGTAGGTAGATAGGTAGGTAGATATATGATAGGTAGACAGACAGACAGATAGATAGATGATGGAGAGATGACAGATGATAGATAGAAAAACAGATGATAGATAGATAAATGATAGACAGACAGATGATAGACAGACAGACAGGCAGACAGATACATAGATAGGACATGTGTATGTGTGTGTGGGTGAAATGTTAAAGCGTGCTGTATCTCAAGTCTCAGGTCTTGGATGTTCAAAGTTAGGGAAACGTGAATCACCAGGCACTGCCCTTCATGTTGTTACAGCTACTCATGTAGCTGACCTGTGAGCAACTCTGAATATTCCATCTTACTTCCACACCCTATATAGTGACTCTTGCTTGAGATGTTGGTGGCTCCAGACCTGCAGTGACATTAGTGGCTGCACTGCCATGAGCCTCTTTGGGAGGGGTGTTCTCAGATGATAGAGTCTCCAAGGTGTAACCGAAACTGGTCTATCTGGTGCTACAATCCCATTTGGGCATCTGATTCTCAATTTGTGTGGTAGAAATCAGACATTTCTCTAAGGACTTATGTTTTGGATGTGATGTGAGACTATAGGGAATAGAAAGTGACCTGTTGAGTAAAGTCCTCTCTCTTTTTTTACCTCTGAAGTACCTAGCATGTGTAATAGTCTATATGAACAATTTGGTGACGACCCAGTTTACGGATACCTGGCCTCGGGTACCAAAGTGATGGCTCTACCCCTGATGGTCATAGTCAGGTCATGGTCAGTGGTGCTCTTGGCCAAAAGCCCTTCCTTCCTGGTAGGATGAATGACAGTCCTGGGAATCCAGGGACAGCCCTGCTTAAGCCAGGGACATGATGCTGGGTTGATTCAGAACGCCCGTATTCTCTAGAGCGTAGCTGGTGAAAAGTTCAGAGGTTCTGAGAATCTCCTCTTCCTTTTTATCTTCCTTCTCCTTTTCCCTGTATTCCTTCTTCTCCAATTATGAAGTCATATTCTTGAAAACTTCCTGATCATTTGGCCCAGGCAAGGAAATTCTACCAAAATCACTTTAAATGTCTAATGCATAACACTCTGTCAGCCCCAATAATATTAGGAAGGGGTGCAAATAAATGAAAAGACTAATCACTAAATCCATTGACAATGTATATCTTCAGTTAGCAACATATGCCAAATTAGTAGATAAAATCTATATATTAAGTGTGGGAAGATAATGTGGTAGGTTGAGGAGACTGGAGGGTTTAAGAAGATAGACCACAAACATGCAAACCAAAAACCACTGTCTTTTAAAGACCTAAATTCTATTTGGAAAGAGAATGAGAGAAAGTAGACATATAAAATCAGCCCAAATTCATTTCCCGCTCCACCCCCCACCTTGCAGATTATAGACCTTAGTGCTCTGATCCTCTCTCTTCTCCACAAATGTACTCTCACATAATGGTGGGAGTCAAGATAGTATCTTATATTTCTTACTGGTTTTGTGCTATTTAAACCTGGTATTTTGTTCTTGAAAAAAAAAA
Organism: Elephas maximus indicus; assembly: GCF_024166365.1. NCBI lineage: Eukaryota > Metazoa > Chordata > Mammalia > Proboscidea > Elephantidae > Elephas > Elephas maximus. Next base: position 188,176,615 of record NC_064821.1, on the reverse strand, counting down.
TTTACCACCATGTACCAGTTAGTGCTCAGCTACTAACCAAAAGGTTGGTGGTTCAAACCCACCTGTCACTCCTTGGGAGAAAGATGTGGCAGTCTGCTTCCATGAAGTTTTACAGCCTTGGAAACCCTCTGGGGCAGTACTCTGTTCTATTGGGTCACCATGAGTTGGAATCAACTCCACGGCACTGGATTTGTTTTTTTCTTGTTTACTTTCTTGTTTACAGTGTAGAGAAGTGCTGGGCAGTGAGATAGGGACATCATGACACCCACCAACAAAGTGTCCCCACAGACTGCAGTAACATAATTCCAATGCTGTAACTTTATTCACCAGCCATGGCACAAAAAGTAAGGTTTCAGTGCCTGAGGATAGCTCACACTTAGGACTGAAGGGAGAAACTGCACAAGAGTGTATGAGGTAAGGCTCTGAAAGGCAAAAATAAAACCATTTTTCCGGGGTTAGAGGACATATTGGGGCACTGTTTCCCAAATTTTAGTTATTCCCATAAAAAAACCTACTATATTTACAGTAACTACACACCACATATGAAATAGAAATTACTCAACGTTTTTACTTTAAATTCACTTTATACAAACTTAGTTTTTTTTAAATTTGATTCATCATAAACAAGATGAAATATTCAAATTATATAATTTTGTAGCACAGAATTAACAGAAGTATACACTTAATATTTACATTATTCTCTTCAGTGCCTAGACCATCTCCTGTGACACGAGGGGTCCTTCTACCTTGCTTGGGAGACCCTGGTAGAAAAAGGTGACTGCTTTTAGCACTTTTCCTTTGTAGGTAGATGAAACATTTTTGAAAGGCTTTTCATTAAGTCCTTTAATGCATCTTTGTGAGGTCACCCTTCATTTGTGGAAGAGGGAGTGTGTACATCTGGAAAGGCATTAGCTGGTGTCTCGTTCTGCCTTGGATGGAGAAGGAAGGGCCAGAAAGGAGGAAGATTCCAACTGGAGAAGAGGAAAGGATAAAAGCAGAGGGCACGGCTTCCTGGAATTCAGCTGCCAACACTGTGTGGGCACGAAACAGTGCACACTAATGGCCCGTATATCTGTGTGTGTTCCCCATTAACTGTGCACAGCACAGGACTGTGTCTTGTTCTCTATTGTAGGGATCATCAGAGGGAATCACACAGGTGTGGCTCAGTAATTAGTCTTTGAATGAATGCTTGCGACTTTTGTTCACTTCTATTTCCTTCAAGTGCTGACTAAGAGAACTTTTGTTTAAAAAGATAAAAGCGTTCAAGTACATATTCTTGAAAACATCAAGGAGGAAAAACACTGAGGAGACTGGATCCCACCCTGCAGTTTGTCCTGGGAGAGAAGCACCTCTAGGAAAGGTTCTTCTGTATAAAAGGCAGCTTCATAGAGGCGGAGAATATGGTTCTAATCTGGGGTTCTATGGGAAGAAAGAAAGAAATAAAGAGAAGAAAATCCAAGCTTGAACAGAGTTAAGAGAAGGCCCAGTAGAGCCATCCCCCACCTCCTACCCCAAGAAAAAAAAAAAAAAGAGGTAGATATTATTCTCCTCTGTTCATGGACAAAGGTCCAAACTAAGAGAGGAGAGGTAGCCTACCCATGGTCACACAGCTTGTGAAATATAGAACTGGGGACAGACATCAGGTTCTATTTAGATCTCTCCTTCTTTCTGGAGCACTGCCAGATTGTATGAGGAGAGTAGAGCTCCAAACTGGTTTACTTGACATGTACTCCACCGTGTTCAATATGGACAAATCCTAAAATTAAATAAAATTTATAATGACATAATCATAAATGTTTAAAGAGGTGTAAACGAATGGTAATTAATTTTAATGGCTGAGTTTCTAATAAAAGGATTTAACCTTCATCTTGAATCTACCAATGATTTCTGTATCAAACAAACAGTTTAAATAACTAATAAGTAAAAAATACATATAAAATTAATTGTGTGAATGGCACTGATTATTGGGTTGGATTTTCCGATGTTTCTAAAAGGGTAGGAAGACAGAAAATAGGAACAACCTTCTTAGTTCTTATTGGGTAAAGTGATGCAGGAGAACCTAGTATACAATGTGAGGAGAGAGTTATGGTCAGAAAGCTTGCTTTCTGTTGTAGTTCCAGGAACTGAGCTGCTAGAGTATCTCAATTGTAATAGGTGATGCTGTGGTGCTAGTGGAGCCCATGAGGCCCAAAGTGGTACAGGTTTTATAAAGGCCTTTAAAAAAAAAAAAAAAGAAAGAAAACATTGCTGTGGAATGAATTCCGACTCATACCGACCCTATAGGAAAGAGTAGAATTGCCCCATAGGGTTTCCAAGGAGCACCTGGTGGTTTTGAAAGGACAAATTTCCATTAGTAGCAGTAGCTTTTAACCCCTAAGCCACAAGGCTTTCCAAGGCCTTAGGAATCAGCATTATGTCTTCTATTTGAAGACACAAAGCAGGTGAAAATAAGACCCTAATGATCACCATTTTGCTGAAAGTTTGGAAGTATACTGGTGGGAGGCTATCGAGATGATCTGGGGCCTTACAGCAGTCCATTTTTCAGGGAGGAAAGGAAACTTAGATCAGCAAGCCATAGAATCAAGAGGAAATGCATTACAATGACGGTTGGGAGTAATGAGTGGAGTCCCTTGGTGGCACAAACGGTTAAATGCTTAGCTACTAACTGAAAAGTTGGCAGCTTCAGTCAACCCAACAGTACCTTGGAAGACACGCCTGCTTATCTACTTCAGAAGGATCACAGCCATTGAAAACCCCATAGAGCACAGTTCTATTCTGACACATGGGGTCGCCATGAGTTGGAACTGACTGGATGGCAACTGATACTGGGGTAATGAGAAAGGTGTCACAAGGTTTCCAGGCTCCCAGGTAGTCAGGCTTTTTTCACTCAAGAATATATAACAAATTGACAATCAGCTAAAGTGGAACAGGGAAGGCAGTTTTGTGATGCAGGGAAGGCGAAGGATAAGAAAGGGTCTTTGTCCTCAGTCAAGAAAAAGAGGCTTTGGACACCAGTTAGAGAATTCCCTAAACTCTCCCACTGCTGTAAGTTACTGAAACTGTCCCTAAGGCAGGGCCTCTGAGTCATGGCCACTTATTCCAGTGAGGAGATCTGGAAGCAGGATGCTTCCTGTTATTAGAGTCCCTGTCCAGCCAGTTAGGGTTGGATTTTTATTTGGTTAGGAAATTCTCGGACCAGCCCAGTTTTAGGTAGCTCCACTTCCCCCTGGGTGGGGCAGCAATCCCTTACATAAAGAGGTCCTCTGCTGCAAGGTTAGCAGCCTCCTGATATTTGATTCCCTATCTACTTTGGAGAACCTGGTAAGTCTGATTTCTTCAGTTCTTCTGTTTATTGGTTGCTATCAAATATTTGAACTGAATCTGAAGACAGAAAATTTGGTGTGAAGAAAGTTAGCATTATGGGTTTATGCCATTAATTGATGAAAATTGTGAATTGGAGCATAATGATACAAGGATATACTGCTTTGACTTGGTTCTGGTAGACTGAAAAAGCAGTTAATAGAAAAGCTTTGGTTTGAAGAAGAGTACAAGGTAATTTTTTTTTCCTTTCCATTTCTTTTTGAGTCCATTCTGCTGTGATTTCTAAAGTCATTGAATTCTCCCTGAACAGTTGCTTGCTCTTTCCCCATGTGTTGAAGCCTTGTAAGAAATAATGCTAGGAATTCCTTATGAGGTTGCTCAGGATTTCAGAACTTGTGACTGGCTTTCTTGGAGATGTTATTTTCATGTAAACATCATTAGTTGCTGCTTTAGAAGACAGAGAATTTTCCCAGAGCTAGTGAAGTAACTGGCTGGAGAGGAGAAGGCAGAAAGTTATGAAAAACAGAGTTAAGAGATAATAGCATATCTCAGAGAATGGAGAGGTGATATCCAGTGGAATGAAATAAGCTCTGGCTTCTCTGTCTGTAGAAGTTCCTTCTTGTGAACACTGTCATCTAATTTCTTTCAGATTTCCAGAGTCTCCAGAAAGATGTCTTACCAACAGCAGCAGTGCAAGCAGCCCTGCCAACCACCTCCTGTGGTGTGCCCACCTAAGTGCCCTGAGCCATGTCCACCTCCAAAGTGCCCAGAGCCATGTCCACCTCCAAAGTGCCCTGAGCCATGCCCACCCCCAAAGTGCCCACCTCAGCCATGTCAGCAGAAATGCCCTCCTACACAGATGTACCAACCCTGTCAGCAGAAGTGTCCTCCTAAGAGCAAGTAACAGCTTCAGGATTCATCAGGATCATGAAAGGATAAGGACAATTGGCTCAGACTCCTTCCGCAACTCCACCTTCCTCTTCTCTTCAAAGCCAGCCATGGACACAGCTTCTCTATCCATTAGTCCATGATCTTCCTGTGATGATTCCCAACAAGTGAAGTTTTTTTTTTTTTTTTTGCTACACTGTTTTACTGCTACTCTCCAGGAGGTAACTGAGAAAGGGCAGTCCTCAGCTCTGCCAGGATCCCAGCACTTCAAAGGAAGAACAGTGGCACACTCCCCTGGTCCCATCAGATAATTCACTTGATGTCTTCTGTGTCTGTAAACTGGGCAGGGATTTCTATCACTTGGTCAATTGTAATTTTCTTTTCACTTCCTGAATAAAGTACATGTTTTGAGATGGGATAAATGTTTTATTTCTTTTTCAATCCTACTTTTCTTAGCAATATTATGCCATAATTTTAGTTCCTTTCTATTCTTCTTTGATCCCAATAACCAGACTTTCACAATCACTGTTACCTGAATTTTGGATCACATCAAAGATTATATTATTTTGAACCCTTGTTATTTTTTTTAATTACTCTTTGATTTGGGGGACAAATTATTTAACCCTTCAGGATTTTACTTTCTCTACTGCAAAGTGGGAAAAATAATATTTAGATCACGAATCTGTCTTAGATATAAAATTGAATAATGCCTGTAACTTTGTTGGCAGAAAACCTGACCCAGAATTATACAAACAAAGAAACAAACTAAAAACCTCTTGCGGTTGAGTTGATTCCAACTCATGGCAACGCCATATGTTACACAGTGGAATTGCTACATAGGGTTTTCTCAGCTATAATCATTATGGAAGCATATTACCAGAACTTTCTTCCATGGTACCGCTGAGTGGATTCAAACTAACAACATTTATGTGAATTGTTGTTGTTGTTAGGTGCCATTGAGTTGGTTCTGACTTGTAGTGACCCTATGTACAAACAGAATGACACGCTGCCTGGTCCTGTACCACTTTCACAATCGTTGCAATATTTGATGCCATTATCACAGCCACTATGTCAATCCATCTCATTGAGAGCCTTCCTCTTTTTTGCTGACCCTCTAATTTGCCAAGCATGATGTCCTTTGCCAGGGACTGGTCCCTCCGGATAACATGCCAAAGTATGTGAAGTGAAGTCTCACCACCCTTACTTCTCAGTATAGTAGTTGAAGTCAAACCATTTATGCCATTCAGGGGCCTTGACCCAGATTTAGCATGCAATAAATGGTAGTTCATTAGCAGCAGCAGATCATAGTCATCACTGCATTTGCTCGAGAAAGAAAGAAGCTTAGACATGACTACTCTAGGAAACAACATTTTTAAACTTTATTATCCTTTCATATGCTATGACCTTCTTTCTTTTCTAATTCACTTCACTTTTTTAAGTAACATGGTAGATAAACAGCTTTTTGGAATTAGTGGGAGTTTCTACATGAAATCAGAATATTTCTTAAGCATGGATAGTCCTGAAGAAAGGGAAATACCAAGGCTCCAAAAAGCCTGTGTCTGCCTCATCTTCATGGGTCTCACCTGCTCTTCTTACTCCATCAGCAGACAAAAAGTCAAGGTCCTGTCATTTTTGTTCAACTCTGAAATTAATTTTTTGAGTGTTCTAACCCAGATTAAGAAAGTAATGGAGTTTATAATATTTATTTAGCTTTGAAAAGTTAGTGCTGCTGTGTAGCTTGATTTATAAGTGCTTATGTTACAAGACCAGGGCACCGACTGTGGAATAGGCCATCGGTTGCTCATATGCAAGTTCAAGTTGCTCTAAACTGAATTTAGAGACCATTTCAAGAATAGATTTGACACATTGACCACTAATAGCCAAAGACCAGATGAGTTGTGGAATGACATCAAGGATATCATACATAAAGAAAGCAAGAGGTCAATAAAAAGACAGGAAAGAGAGAAAAGACCAAAATGGACGTCAGAACAGACTCTGAAACTTGCTTTTGAACATCAAGTTGCTAAAGCAAAAGGAAGAATTGATGAAGTGAAAGAACTGAACAGATTTCAAAGGGCGGCTAGAGAAATCAAAATGAAGTCCTATAATGACATGCACAAAGACTTGGGGATAGAAAACCAAAAGGGAAGAACACACTCGGCATTTCTCAAGGTGAAAGAACTGAAGAAAAAATTCAAGCCTCGAGTTGCACTAGTGAAGGATTCTATGGGGAAAATATTAAATGGTGCAAGAAGCATCAAAACAAGATGTAAGGAATACACGGAGTCATTATACCAAAAAGAATTGGTGGATGTTCAACCATTTGAGGAGGCAGCATATGATCAGGAAGCGATGGTACTGAAGGAAGAAGTAGAAGCTGCACTGAAGGCATTGGAGAAAAACAAGCTCCAGGAATTGATGGAATATGAAATGAGATGTTTCAACAAATGGATGTAGTGCTGGAAGTGCTCACTTGTCTATGCCAAGAAATTTGGAAGACAGCTACTTGGCCAACTGACTTGAAGAGATCCATATTTATGCCGATTCCCAAGAAAGGTGACCCAACTGAATGTAGAAATTATCGAACAATATCATTTATATCACAAACAAGTAAAATTTTGCTGAAGATCATTCAAAAGCAGCTGCAGGAGTATATCAACAGGGAACTGCAAGAAATTCAGGCCAGATTCAGAAGAGGATGTGGAACCAGGGATATCATTGCTGAATGTAAAATGGATATTGGCTGAAAGCAGAGAATACCAGAAATGTTTACCTGTGTTTTACTGACTAGGAAAAGGCATTTGACTGTGCGGATTGTAAGAAATTATGGATAACAGTGGGAAGAATGGGAATTTCAGAACACTTAAGTGTGCTCATGAGGAACCTGTACATAGAACAAGAGGCAGTTGTTCAGATACAGCAAGGTGATCCTGAGTATATTTAAGTCAGGAAGGGTGTGAGTCAGGGTTGTATCCTTTCACCATACCTATTCAATCTGTATGCTGAGCAAATAATCTGAGAAGCTGCCCTATATGAAGAAGAGTGGGGGATCAGGATTGGGGGAAGACTCATTAACAACCTGCATTATGCAGATGACACAGCCTTGCTTGATGAAAGTGAAGAGGACTTGAAGCACTTAGTGATGAAGATCAAAGACCACAGCCTTCAGTATGGACTACGCCTCAACATAATGAAATTAAAAATCCTCACAACTGGACCATTAAGCAACATCATGATCAATGGGAAAGATTGAAGTTGTCAAGGATTTTGTTTTGCTTGGATCCAAAATCAACACTCATGGAAACAGCAGTCAAGAAATCAAAAGACGCATTGCATTGGGCAAATGTTGTGCAAAAGGCCTCTTTAAAGTGTTGAAAAGCTAAGATCTCACCTTGAAGACTAATGTGCTCCTGACCCAAGCCATGCTATTTTCAATAGAATCATATGCATGTAAAAGCTGGACAATAAATAACAGAGACAGAAGAAATGATGGCTTTGAATTGTGGTCTTGGTGACGAATATCATCTGTACCATGGACTTCCAAAAGAATGAAGAAATCTGTTTTGGAAGAAGTACAACGATAATGCTTCTTAGAGGCAAAGATGGCGAAACTATGTCTTATATACTTTGGACATGTTGTCAGGAGAGATTGGTCCCTGGAGAAGGGCATGATGTTCGGTAAAGTACAGGGTTAACCAAAAAGAGGAAGACCCTCAAAGAGATGGATTGACACAGTGGCTGCAACAATGGGCTCAAACATAACAACGATTGTGGGCATGGCTGAAGACAGGGCAGTGTTTCACTCTGTTGTACATAGGATCACTGTGAGTCAGAATCGACTTGATGGTACCTAACAACAATAACAAAATTTTACAATTCAAGTAAGCTGCTGAAAGGAGGGATATTCTTTAAACATACATATCCTTTCTTATGGTCCTACATGTCCACATGGGGATAATTAACTGAGAAGAGACATATACATACAGACGACACAGGTACACATGTGCATGCACTTACACCATTATTTTTAAAAGAAATACATCTTCTCAATAAATCATACCATAGATACCTACATACATTTACAATTAAGAGGATCTTCCTCTTTGTATAAACTTAAAAGGTAATTCCAAACCTGTTTCCAGGGTGGCCATACTATTGGCCATTCCTACCCGTGATATGCATCCCTGGGTGGCTGAAATGGTAACATGTCTGCTAATTAAAATTTGGTGTTTTGCGTCCACCTAGAGGCACCTGGGACAAAAGACATGACCACCTACTTCCAAAAAATCAGCCACTGAAAACCCTGTGGAGCACAGTGCTGCTCTGACACACCTGGGGCAGCCATGAGGCAGGACCAACTCAATGACAACTGGTCTTTACCAGTAATATATGAATTCCAGCTATTTTATATCTTTACCAACATTTAGTATTCTCAGTATATTAAGTTTTAGGCTTTCTAGTGGCTATCAAGTAGTATCTCATTGTGGTTTTAAATGGTATTTCCCTGATGACGAGTAATGATAAACACTTTTTCACTTACTTATCTACTTTTGCATGTCGGCTATTGAAATATTTTGCCCATTAGGTAGCTTTTCATGATTGATTTGTGAGAGCTCTATATATTATGGGTGCATACTGTTTGAACTATATAATATTTTCTACCAAATTGTAGATTGACTTTATTTTTTAACAATGTCTTTTGATGAACAATGACTTTCAATTTTAATAATGTGAAATTCATCTTTTTTTTTTTTTCATTCATAGTTAGTAACCTTTGTTTCCTGTCAATGAAATCTTTGTTTACCCGATGGTTAAAAAGTATTTCCCTATGTCTTTTTTATTCCAAAAACTTTAGAATTGTATATTTAGTTTTGGGTCTGTAATTCCTCAAGAATTGATGTTGGAGTATGAAGTAACGTTGGGGGTGCATGTTCATGAATATCCAGTTATTTTCTACACCTTTTATTAAAAGACTATTCTTTTCCCGTTAAATAATATTGATGTCTTTTACAAAAATCAATTGATTGTGATGTGTCAGTTAATTTCTGGACTCCGTATCCATTCAATTGGTCTATTTGTCTGCCTTGATGTCAATATTACATAGTCTCTATTACCCTGGCTTTGCAGTAAATCTTGAAAATATGTAGCAAAATTCCTCCAAATTTCTTTTTTTTCCAAAATGTTTTGGTCCTTTCATTTCCATTTCAATTTTAAAATTAACTTTACAAATGCTATGAAAAAGATTGTTGGTATTTGGATTAGGATTGTGTTGTAAATATTGTTCAATTTGGGAGAGAATGCACATTTTAAAAATACTGTTTTCTGATACATGAAGATGTTATGTATCTTCACTTATTCAGGTCTTCTTGAATTTATCTCCTAAGTGTTTTGTAATTTTCTGTGTAAATATCTTGTCCACATTTTGTTGCATTTATTTTTTAAGCCTTTTAGGTTAATTCTATATTCTTCTACATGATATTAATTTAAGTTTTGTCTCTGTGTTGCTGCTTAAATAAAAAAATACAACTGAGTTTTGAATATTGACAGCATACTATGAACTTACTAAATTTACTTACTAGGCCTAAGAGTTTTTTGTAGAATTTAAGGGATTTTCTCTGTATGCAATCATGTTGCCTGAGAATAAAAATCATTTTACTTTCTGATTTCTATGTATTGTATTTCTTTTCGTTGCCATATTGCACTGGCTTGGACTTCTAGTAAATATTGAAGAGGAGTGGTGCTCTGATTGCTGCTTGATGTCTATCTCATTGTGCCATGCAGACTGGCGAGTTTGTTCAGGAGAAAAAACAGATATTTGTGAATATAACCCAATGGGACTCATTTATTTCCAGAGTTATTTCACATTCAATTTCTATCTGCCTTTAGTCACTCTCCCGCACCTTCGATTAGTTCTGTGTGCATTTGTGTTTAAAAATTTTATCCATAATTTTAGTGTCACTAGCAGGAGGATTATTAAAATATAAGCTATTCTTTCATTACTGGATAATGAAACTCTAATCTTTGTATTTTCATTGGAATATTAATTTATTTATATTTGATGAAATTGCTAGTTTGATTCAATTTCAATTTATCACTATACCAATTGTCTTAGTCATTTAGGGCTGCTATAACAGAAATACCACAAGTGAACGGAATTAACAAAGAGAAATTTCTCTCAGTCTAGTAGGCTAGAAGTTCAAATTCAGGGTGTCAGCTCCGGGGGAAAGCTTTCTCTCTCAGTAAGCCTTCTCATTAATCTTTCCCCTGGACTGGGAGTTTTTCATAACAGGAAGTTGGTTTCAAAGGACACGCTCTACTCCTGGCACTGCGTTCTTGGTGGTATGAGCTTCCTACTCTCTGCTTGCGCCCCGATCCTTCGTATCTCTTAAGAGGGAAAAGGCTGTGCAGGCCACACTCCAGGAAACTCCCTTTAGGTTGGATCAAAGATGTGACTTTAGTAAGGGTGTTACAATCTCATCCTAAGACTCTTTAACATAAAATTACAATCACAAAATGGAGAACAACAATGCAACACTGGGAATCATGGCCTAACCAAGTTGACACATATTTTGGGGGGACACAATTCAATTCATGACACTAATGCCCTCTAGTTGTACTCTGGTGGTACAGTGGTTAAGTACTATGGCCGCTAACCAAAGGTTGGCAGTTCAAATCCACCAGGCACTCTTTGGAAACCCTAGGGGGACAGTTCTACCCTGTCCTATAAGGTCGCTATGAGTTGGAATTGATGGCAAGTTTTTTTGATTCTATATTTATACTTTTTTCTCCGACTTTTCCTTCTTTTGGTTTAATAAAGTACATTTACTTTATTTTCTTCTTTATTAGATTATTAAGGTTTTATATACTTTTTTTTCAGTGATTGCAGCATGTATCCTTGACTTATTAGTGTCTAAAATAAACTAACAGTTAAAAAAAAAAATCCCGATACAATGCAAGGTCACTGGTACAGTTTCATTTCATTTACCCCTTCTTGCCTTTTGCGTTCTTATTGTCAGATATTTCAGTTCTACATGCATATAAAAACCCACAAGTCATCATTATTTAGATTTACCCACATATTTATATATATTTCCTATGATTCTATGTCAGTTTGTCATACTGTGGGGGCTTGCCTGTTGCTGTGATGCTGGGAGCTATGCCACCAGTATTCAGATACCAGCAGGGTCACCCATGGAGGACAAGTTTCAGCTGAGCTTCCAGACTAAGACAGACTGTGAAGAAGGCACAGCATTCTACTTCTGAAAAGAATTAGCCAGTGAAAACCTTATGTATAGCAGCAGAACATTCTCTGATATAGTGCTGGAAGGTAAGCCCCCCAGGTTGGAAGGCACTCAAAAGATGACTGTGGAAGAGCTGCCTTCTCAAAGTAGAGTCAGCCTTAATGATGTCGCTGGAGCAAAGCTTTGGGACCTTCATTTGCTAATATAGCATGACTGAAAATGAGAAGAAACAGGTGCAAACATCCATTAATAACTGGAACCTGGAATGTATGAAGTATGAACCTAGGAAAATTGGAAATGGTCAAAAATGAAATGGAATGCATAAACATCAATATCCTAGGCATTAAGTGAGCTGAAATGGACTGATATTGGCCATTTTGAATTGGATAATCATGTAGTCTACTATGTCGGGAATGACAACTTGAAGAAGAATGGTGTTGCACTCAACATCAAAAAGAACATTTCAAGATCTATCCTGAAGTATGATGCTGTCAGTGATAGGATAATATCCATACACCTGCAAGGAAGATCAGTTAATACAACTATTATTCAGGTTTGTGCACCAACCACTAAGGCCTATGATGAAGAAATTGAAGATTTTTATCAGCTCCTGTAGTCTGAAACTGATCAAACATGCAATCAGAATGCATTGATAATTACCGGTGATTGGAATGCAAAAGTTGAAAACAAAGAATAAGGATCAGTAGTTGGAAAATATGGCTTTGGTGGTAGAGACAATGCTGGAGATCACGTGGTAAAATTGAGCAATTTTTAAAAAATTGTGTTCTTATCTCAATTTCATGAATAATGATTAACAGCAAAATTCTTAGAGAAGTAGAGAGTGGAAGTAGTAGAATTGAACCAAGGGCTACCTGACTCTTAAAGATCATAAAATCAAGCTCTTTAGATATGTAGATAGATATATAGGTCTATAGACAGATATGTAAATGGATAGATAGATCAATAGATATGTGGATTAATAGAAAGATAGAGATAGATGATAGATTGATAGATAGGCAGACAGACAGACAGATAGATAGATGATAGGTAGATTAAAGATAGATGGATTGCTGATAGATAGGTAGATTAAAGATAGATAGGTGATAGGTAGATAGATAGATAGATACATGATAGATAGATGGATGATAGGTAGGTAGATACATAGATATACAGATCCATAGATAAAGAGAAGATAGATAGGATATATCTATGTGTGTCTTTGTGTGTGTGTGTGTGTGAAGTGTTGCATTGTGCTGTCTCATGTTTCAAGTCTTAGATGTTCAAACTTTGGGAAACACTGATCACCAGGCACTGCTCTTCATGTTGTGACAGCTGCTCATGTAGCTGATTTGTGAGGAACTCAGAAAATTCCATCTTACCTCCCCACCCTATAGTGACTCTTCCTTGAGATATTGGGGGCACCAGGCCTGCAGTGACTTTAGTGTCTGCACTGCCATGAACCTCATTGGGAGGGGTGTGCTCAGACAGAGGAGTCTCCAATGGGCAACCAAAACTGGTCTATCTGATACTGCAATCCCATTTGGGCAGCTGGTTCTCAATTTGTGAGGTAGAAAGCAGACATTTCTCTAAGGGCTTATGTTTTGGATGTGATGTGAGGCTATGGGGAATGGTAAGTGACCTGTTGAGTAAAGTCCCCTTCTTTGTCTTCCAAAGTACCTAGCATGTGTAATAGTCTGTATGAACAATTTGGTGATGACCCTGTTTACAGATACCTGGCCTCAGGTACCAAAGTGATGACTCTAGCCCTGATGGTCATGGTCAGGTCATGGTCAATGGTGATCTCGGCCAAAAGCTCTTCCTTCCAGATAGGAGGAATGACAGTCCTGGGAACCCAGGGACAGTCCTGCTTAACTCAGGGACTTGATGCTGGGTTGATTCGGGGCTCTCGTACTCTGTAGAGCATAGCTGGTGACTACTTCAGAGGTTCTGAGCATCTCCTCTTCCTTTTCTTCTTCCTCCTCCTCCTCTTTTTCCTTCTCCAGTTATAAAACCACATTCTTGTAAAGCTTCCTGATCATTGGGCCCAGGTAAGGAAGCTCTACCAAAATCACTTTAAGTGTTTATTGCATAACATTCTGTCAGTCACAATGATTGCAGGAAGAGTTAAAAATAAATGAAAAGACTAATTACTAAATCCATTGACAATATATGTCTTGAGTTACCAACATGTGCCAAATTAGACAGATGAAAGCTCTATATTGAGTCTGGGAGGATAATGTGGAAGGTTGAGGGGACTGGAGGGTTTAAGAAGACAGACAATAAACATGCAAACAAAAAACGAACATGTTTTAAAGACCTAAAGCCTATTTGGAAAGAGAGTGTTGGAGAGCCAACATATAAAATCAGCCCAAATTCACTTCTCCCCCTCCACCAGGTTACAGACCTTTAGTGCTCTGATCCTCTCCCCAAATGTACTCTCACGGGATGGTGTGAGGCTATAATATAAGATGGTATCTTATATTTTTATTGGTTTTGTGCAATTTGAACCTGGCATTTTGTTCTTGAAAAAAATTATTTCCTGAAAAAGGAATTTCAAGCATATACCAGTATATACCAGTTAGTGCCCAGCTACTAAGGTCGGTGGTTCAAACCCACCAGTCACTCCTTGGGGGAAAGATGTGGCAGTCTGCTTCCATAAAGATTTACAGCCTTGGAAACCCTATGGGGCAATTCTACTCTGTCTGAGCAGGTGAGTATGAATTGGAATAGACAACATGGCAGTGGGTTTTTTTTTTTTTTTTTTTTTTTTTTGGTTACCTGCAGTGTGGAGAAGTACTGGGATAGTGAGATAGGGACATCCTGACACCCATCAACAAAGTGTCCTCATATTCTACAGTAACATAAATCCAACATTGTAACTTTATTCACCAGCCATGGCACAAAAAGTAAGGATTCAGTGCCTGAGCATAGCTCAGGTTTATTACTGAAGGGAGGAATTGCACAAGAATTTATGAGGTAAGGCTCTGAAAAGGCAAACATGAAACCATTTTTCCAGGGTTGGAGGACATATTGGGGCAATGTTTCCCAAACTTTAGTTTTTCCCATAGATAGCTCCTATATTTACGGTAACTACATACCACAAGTGAAATAGAAATTAGTCAACATTTTTATTTAAATTCAGTTTCTACAAACTTAAATTTTTTAAAAAACGTTTGATTGGTGGTAGGCAAGATGAAATATTCAAAATATAAAACTTTGTAGCACAGAATTAACATAAGTACACACTTAACGGAAACTCTGGTAGCATGGTGGTTAAATGCTACTGTTGCTAACCAGAATGTCAGTGGTTCGAATCCACCAGGTGCTCCTCGGAAACCTTATGGGGCAGTTCTACTCTGTCCCATAAGGTCGCTATGAGTTGGAATCGACTCGACGGCAATGGGTTTGGTTTTTTTGGGGAGTATACACTTTTTTTTTTAATATTTACATTGTTCTCTTCAGTGCCTAGACCATCTCCTGTGACACAAGTGGTCCTCCTACCTTACTTGGGAGACTCGGTTAGAAAGAGGTGTGTGCTTTTAGCACATTTTCTTTATAGGTAGATGAAACATTTTCTAAAAGCTTTTCATTAAGTACTTTAATACATGTTTGTGATGTCACCCTTCATTTGTGGAAACGGAGTGTCTACACCGGGAAAAGCATTAGCTGGTATCTCATGTTCTGCCCTGGATACAGAAGGAAGGGCCAGGATGGAGGAAGGTTCCAACTGGACCAGATGAAAGGATAAAAGCAGAGGGCACAGCTTCCTGGAGATCAGCTGCCAATGTTGCGGAGCCACGAGAACAGCGCACCCTAATGGCCTGTATATCTGTCTCTGTTCCCCATTAACTGTGAACAGCATAGGACAGCGTCTTGTTCTCTATTGTAGGGAACATCAGAAGAACTCACACAGGTGTGGTTCAGTAATTAGTTTTTGAATGGATGCTTGTAATTTTTGTTCACTTCTGTTCCCTTCCAGCGTTGATTAAGAGAGTTTTTGTTTATAGAATAAAAGGGTTCAAATACATATTCTTGAGAACAGCAAGGAGGATAAGTACTGAAGAGTCTGGATCCCACCCAGCAGTTTTTCCCAGAAGAGAAGTACCTCTAGGGAAGGTATTTCTGTAGAAAAGGCAGCTTCAAAGAGATGGAGAATATGGGTCTAATCGGGGGTTCTATGGGAAGAAAGGAAGAGGAGAAAGAAAGAAAGAGGAGAAATTCAAGCTGGAACAGAGCTAATAGAAGGTCCAGTGCAACCATCTCCCACCTCCAATCCAAGAGGTGAGTATTATTCTCCTCTGTTCGTAGACAAAGATCCAAACCCAGAGAGGCGAGGTGAACTACTCATGGTCCCACAGCTTGTCAAAAATAGAATTGGGACCAGACTTCAGGTACCATTTAGATCTCTCTTACTTTCTAGAACGCTACCAAACTGTATGAGGAAATTAGAAGGGTAAACTGGTTTACTTGACATGTATTCCACTGTGTTCTCTATGGACAAATACTAAAATTAAGTAAAATTTATAATGACAATTATTAATGTTTAAGGAGGTGTAAATGAATGGTAATTAATTTTAATGACTAAATTTTTAATAAATGGATTTAAACTTCATCTTGAACCTACCAACAGTTTCTGAATCAAACTGTTTAATTAACTAATTAATATAAAATACATATAAAATTAATTGTTTGAATGGCATTGATCATTATGTTGGATTTTCCATTGATTCTCAAGTGTAGCTGACAGAAAATATGGACAACCTTCTCTGTTCTTGTCGGATAAAGTTATGTAGGAGCAATTAGTATAGTGTGTGAGGAGGGAGTTAGGGTCAGAAAGTTACTTTGTGTTGTAATTCCAGGAACTGAGCTGCTTAAGTATCTCAAGTGTAAGAAGTGACGGTGTGGTGTTAATGGAGCCCATGTGGCCCAAGGTGGTACAGGTTTTACAAAGGCCTTTAAAAAGAAAAAAAAAAAAATTGCTGTCGAGTCACTTCTGACTCATAGCAACCCTATAGGAAAGAGTAGAGCTGCCCCATAGGGTTTTAAAGGAGTGCCTGGTAGATTCAATCCACCAAACTTTTGGTTAGTGGCTGTAGCTTTTAATCTCTACACTCCAGGGTTTCCAAGACCTTAGGAACCAGCCTTATGTCTTCTACTTGAAGACCCAATGCAGGTGAAAAGAGGACCCTAATGATCATCATTTTGCTGAATGTTTAGAAGCATACCAGTGGGAGGGATAGTGAGATGATTTGGAGCCTTACAGCAGTGCATTTTTGAGCGAGGAAAGGAATTTTAGATTAGCAAGCCATAGAATCAAGAGGAAATGCATTACAATGAGAGTTTGGAGTAATGAGAGGTGTCCCTTGGTGGCACAAACAATGAAGTGCTCAGCTACTAAATGAAAAGTTGGCAGTTGACGTCCACTCAAAAGTACTTTGGAAGACGGGCCTGGCTATCTACTTCTGAAAGATCACAGCCATTGAAAACCCTATAGGGCACAGTTCTACTCTGAAACAACGGGGTTGGCCTGAGTTGGAATTGACTTGATGGCAACTGATACTGGAGTAATGAGAAAGGTGTCACAAGGTATTCAGGCTCCCAGGTAGTCAGGCTTTTTTCCCTTCAGGATGTATAAAAAATTGGCAACCAGCTAAAGTGGAACAGGGAAGGCAGTTTTATGATGCTGGGAAAGTGAAGGCTAGGAAAGGGTCTTTGTCTTCAGCCAAGAAAAAGAGCCTTTGGACACCAGTTAAAGAACTCCCTAAATTCTCCCACTGCTGTAAGTCACTGATACTGTCCCTAAGGCAGGGCCTCTGAGTCATGGACATTTATTCCAGTGAGGAGATCCGGAAGCAGGATGCTTCCTGTTATTAGGGTCCCTGTCCAGCCAGTTCGGGTTGGATTTTTATTCGGTTAGGAAATTCTTGGACCAGCCCAGTTTTAGGTAGCTCCACTTCCCCCTGGGTGGGGCAGCAATCCCTTTTATAAAGAGGTCCTCTGCTGGGAGGTTAGCATCCTCCTGATACTTGATTCTGGTCTACTTTGGAGAACCTGGTGAGTCTGATTCCTTGAGTTCTTCTGTTTATTTGTTGCTCTCAAATATCTGAATTCAATCCGAAGACAGAAAATCTGGTGTGTCCAAAGGTAGGATCATTAGTTTGATGCCCTTAATTGATGATAACTGTGAACTGGAGCATAATGATACAATGATGTATTGCTTTAACTTGGTTCTGGTAGATAGTTTGATGTCTACATTAAAAAGAAGTTAATAGGAAAGCTTTGGTTTGAAGAAGAAAAAAGGGAATTTATTTTCCTTTCCATTTCTTTAAGAAGTCTATTCTGCCGTGATTTCAAAAGTCATAGAATTCTCCCCAAATGACTGCTTGCTATCTATCCAAGTGTTGGTGCTTTGTAAGAGTTAATGACGGGGATTACTTATAAGGGTGCTCAGGTTTTCAGAACTTGTGACTCCCTTTCTTGAAGATGTCATTTTCATGTAAATGTCATTACTTGCTGCTTTAGAGAATTTTCCAGAGCTAGTGAAGCAGATGGCTAGAGAGTAGAAGCCAGAAAGTTATACAAAGGGAGTTAAGAGATGATAGTATATCTCAGAGACTGGAGAGGTGATATCCAATGGAATCAAATAAGCTCTGGCTTCTCTGTCTGTAGAAGTTCCTTCTTGTGAACACTGTCATCTAATTTCTTTCAGATTTCCAGAGTCTCCAGAAAGATGTCTTACCAACAGCAGCAGTGCAAGCAACCCTGCCAACCACCTCCTGTGGTGTGCCCACCTAAGTGCCCTGAGCCATGTCCACCTCCAAAGTGCCCAGAGCCATGCCCACCTCCAAAGTGCCCAGAGCCATGTCCACCCCCAAAATGCCCACCTCAGCCATGTCAGCAGAAATGCCCTCCTACACAGATATACCAACCCTGCCAGCAGAAGTGTCCTCCTAAGAGCAAGTAACAGCTTCAGGATTCATCAGGAACATGAAATGATAAGGACAATTGCCTCAGACTCCTTCCACAACTCAACCTTCATTTCTTCAAAGCCAACCATGGACACAACTTTTCTATCCATTAGTCCATGCTCTGCCTGTGATGACTCCTAGCAAGTGAAGTTTTTTTTTTTTTCTCTACACTGTTGTATTGCAGCTCTGCAGGAGGTAACTCAGAAAGGGCAGTTCTCAGCTGTGCCAGGATCCCAGCGCTTCAAAGGAAGAACAAGGGCACATTCCCCTGGTCTCGTCAGATGATTCTCTCGACGTTTTCTGTGTCTGTAGCCTGGGGAGAGATTTCCACCACTTGGGCAATTGTAATTTTCCTTTCCCTTCCTGAATAAAGTACATGTTTTGAGTTGGGATAAATATCTTATTTCTTTTTCAAACCTGCTTTTGTCAGCAACATTATATCATTTTGGTTTATTTTTATTCTTCTTTGATCCCAATATCCAGACTCTCACAGTCACTGCTACCCGAATTTTGTTTCACACCAAAGATTATTTCTGTATTATTTTGAACCCATATTATTTGCTTTAATTACTCTTTGATTAGGGGAACAAATTATTTAACCCCTCAGGATTTAGTTTTCTCTAGTGCAAAGTGGGAAAAATAATATTTAGATCACAAATCTGTCTTAGGTATAAAATTGAATAATTCCTGTAACTTCGTTGGCAGAAAATCTGACCCAGAGTTAAACAAACAAAAAAAAAAAACAAAGCTTGTTGCCGTTGAGATGATTCCAACTCATGGCAAGGGCATGTGCTGCAGAGTAGAATTGCCCCATAGAGTTATCTTGGCTATAATCTTTACGGAAGCAGATTACCAGAACTTTATTCCACGGTAGCACTGGGTAGGTTCAAATTGACAATGTTTAGGTGAATTGCTGTTGTTGTTAGGTGCCACTGAGTTGGTTCTGACTCGTAGTGACCCTATGTACAAACAGAACGAAACACTGCCTGGTTCTGCGCCATTATCACAATCATTGCAATATTTGATCCCATTATCACAGCCACTCTGTCAATCCATCTCATTGAGGGTCTTCCAGTTTTTCCGACCCTCTACTTTGCCAAGCGTGATGTCCTTTTCCAGGATCTGGTCCCTCCTGGTAACATGTCCAAAGTAAGTGAGGTGAAGTCTCACCATCCTTACCTCTTAGTATAGTAGTTGAAGTCAAACCATTTGTGCCACCCAGCTGCCTTGACCCAGAAAGAGAATGCAATAAATGGTAGTTCATTAGAAGCAGCAGATCATCATCATTACTACATTTTCTCCAGCAAGAAAGAAGCTTAGACATGACTACTCTAGGAAATAAGATTTTTAAACTTAATACCCTGTTACTCTCTTTCTTTTCTAGTTCACTTTACCTTTCTAAGTGACATTGTAGGCAAAAAGCTTTTTGGAATTAGTGGGGCATCCTACATGAAATCACAGTATTTCTTAAAACATTGATACTCTAGAAGAATGGGAAATACCAAGGCCCCAGAAGGCTTGTGTCTGCCTCATCTTCATGGGTACCACCTGCTCTTCTTACTCCATCAGCAGACACAAACTCAGGGTCCTGTCATTTTTTGTTCACCTTCAAAATTAATTTTTTGAGTGTTCTGACCCCAGATTTGGAAAGTAATGGGGTGTATAATATTTCCTGAAATTTGAAAAGTTAGTGCTGCTAGGCAGTCTTTTCTATAAGTGCTTATTTTACAACTAGACCAGGGGCCGACTGTAGAATAGACCATCAATTGCTCGTATGCGAGTTCAAGTTGAAACTGAAGAAAGTTCAAGTTGAAACTGAAGAAATTAGAACAAGTCCATGAGAGCCAAATTATGACCTTAATTACATTCCACCTGAAATTACAGACCGTCTCAAGAATAGATTTGACACACTGAACACTAACAGTGGAAGACCAGACCAGTTGTGGAATTACATCAAGGATATCATACATGAACAAAGCAAAAGGTCATTAAAAAGACAGGAAAGAAAGAAAAGACCAAAATGGATGTCCAAAGAGACTCTGAAACTTGCTCTTGAACATCGAGTAAAAAGGAAGAATTGATGAAGCAAAGAACTGAACAGAAGGTTTCAAAGGGTGGCTGGAGAAGTCAAAATGAAGTACTCTAATGACATGTGCAAAGAGCTGGAGAGAGAAAACCAAAAGGGAAGAATACACACGGCATTTCTCAAGCTGAAAGAATGAAAGAAAAAAATCAAGCCTCGAGTTGCAGTAGTTAAGGATTCTGTGGGAGAAAATGCTAAAAGATGCAAGAAGCATCAAAAGAAGATGTAAGGAATACACAGAGTCGTTATGCCAAAAGGAATTGGTCAGTGTTCAACCATTTTTGGAGGTAGCGTATGATCAGGAACTGAGAATACTAAAGGAAGAAATCCAAGCTGCAATGATATTGTTGCTGAATGTCAGATGCTGAAAGCAGAGAATACCGGAAAGTTGTTTACTTGTTTTCTGTGGACTATGAGAAGGCATTTGATTGTGTGGATCATAACAAATTATGGGAAACATTGCAAAGAATGGGAATTCCAGAACGCTTAATTGTGCTCATGAGGAATCTGTACATAGATCAAGAGGCAGTTGTTCAAACAGAACAAGGGGATACTGTGTGATTTAAAGTCAAGAGGGGTGTGCATCAGGATTGTGTCCTTTGACCATATCTATTCAATCTGTACGCTGAGCAAATAATCTGAGAAGCTGGACTATATGAAGAATGGGGTGTCAGGATTGGTAGAAGACACATTAATAACTTGCTTTCTGCATATAATACAACCGTGCTTGCTGAAAGTGAAGAGGACTTGAAGCACTTAATGATGAAGATCAAAGACCACAGCTTTCAGTAGGAATTACACCTCAACATAAAGAAAAGAAAAATTCTTAAAACTGGACCAACAAGCAACATTGTGATAAATGGAGAAAAGATGGAAGTTGTTAAGGATTTCATTTTACTTGTTTCCAAAATCAACACCCATGGAAGCAGCAGTCAAGAAACCAAAAGATGCATTGCATTGGGCAAATCTTCTGCAAATGAATTCTTTAAAGTATTGAAAAGTTGAGATGTCACTTTGAAGACTAAGGTGTACCTGACCGAAGCCATGATATTTTCAATTCCTCATATGCACCTTAAAGCTGGACAATGAATAAGGAAGACCATAGAAGAATTGATGCCTTTGTATTGTGTTGGTGAAAAACATTGAATATATCGTGGACTGCCAAAAGAACGAACAAATCTGTTTGGAAGGAGTACAACTGGAATGACCCTTAGAAGCAAATATGGCGAGAGTGCGTCTTACATACTTTGGACGTGTTGTCAGGAGGGTTTAGTCCCTGGAGAAGGACATCATGCTTGGTAAAGTACAGGGTCAGCAGAAAAGAGGAAGACCCTCAAAGAGGTGGATTGACAGCGGCTGCAGCAATGGGCTCAAACATTACAATGACTGCAGGGATGGTGCAGGGCCGGGCAGTGTTTCATTCTGTTGTGCATGGGACCGCTATTTGTCAGAACTGACTTGAGGGCACCTAACAACAACAATAACACTATTTGCCCTGGGGTTTTCAGCCAGCAGTCCAAAAAAATATATATATATATATTGCATTGGGAAAATCTGCTGCAAAAGACCTCTGTAAAGTTTTAAAGAAAGCACTTTGATGACTAAGGTGCATCTGATGTGAGCCATGTCTTTTCAATCACCTCATATGCATACAAGAGTTGGACAATGAAGAAGGAGGGCAGGCAAAGAATTGATGCATTTGAATTGTGTTGTTGGCAAAGAATATTGAATATCCTGTGGAGCGCCAAAATGAACAAATCAGTCTTAGAAGAAATACAACGAGAATGTTACTTAGAAGTGAGAATGGACAGACTTTGACTTACTTACTTTGGACATGTCATCAGAAAGACCAGTCACTAGAAAAGGACATCATGCTTTGCACCAAGTAGAGGGCCAACAAAAACGAGGGAAACTCTCAATGAGATGGATTGACACAATTGCTACCACAGTGGATTCAAACATACCAATGATGGTGAAAATGGTGCAAGACTGGGCACAGGTCAACTGACAACTATTTGACAGACTCTATTGTGCATCCTGCAGATGTATTGGTAAGAAAAAGACAAGGTCTGGGCTCTGTCCTCTTGGAGCTTACATATGGTGATATGGTGAGGAGAGGAAAAAGAAAGTGCATAAACCAGCCCTACAGGTGTTAGGCCTTACATGTTTGGCTATTCTCTCTTCTTCTCAACCCACAGTCAGTCACAGTCAGTGTGAAATTAATATTTTAAGTTTTGTGTGGGATCTTAAAGTATTTTCTTACATTTTTTCTTTCGGTTTAGTGCATGTTGAACTTTGTCTTCATTCCTGGAATCTGGGGAAGTATAGGGCATGGGACCTGAAGAAGCTGTCCTGAGATCTAGCAACAAAGATGTGCCTTTCTGTGCTTTCATCAACAAGCTAGAGTCCCTCAGTCAAAAAGGGAACAGCCTCAGTAATTGAAGGGCCCAGAGGAAAAGCAACAGTGGTGAGTTTTGGGCCAGGATATTAGATAGGAAACCACAGTAAGCCTTATGTAGGAGGTGAGCCTCTGAGAAGAAAAGAATTGGTTATTTTGGAAGGACCTGAAGATATATCAGGGAGATGTTTCCCAGAGGTGCCTCAGAAGAAAGGCCTGGTGATCTAATGACACCTCTCCCCCACCTCCAAAAAAATCAACCATTGAAAACGCTATGGAAAACAGTTCTACTCTGACAAAAAAAGGGTTTTCATGAGTTGGGCTTGACTTGATGGCAATAGCCAGACTTTAATAATTTCCATACCACTATCATCATATTTGCATATTGCCCACATTATTGCATACTTAATATTTTCATTTAAATTACCTTCAAATCAATAGACTTAAAACTCAAAATAATTCTCAGTATTATTTTACATTAATGGACAAGTTTGGAATTCAACTTATGAGTTCTTCAAATGTAGATTAAAATAGACAATAACTAAAGGAAAATCTGTTTGTCATGTGAGATCATCTTTGGTAACATAAGTCACACCAATGAGGTCACTGGGAAGTGTTCCAACAGTGATTAGTGATTTCAAATGGAGTATTGCTATGGTAAGGAGATTCCTTCCTTTCAAAGAACTTTAATTCACTTCTTTAATCTCTCCTCATATGGTGATCCTTCCATGGAGGAGTAGAATTGAAAGGTAGAGAAATGTAAATTTCAAGTGAGCACTTGAGATATGTTGGTTCCTATTTTTCTGCCTCATGGAATCTGCAGGCCTGTAGGAGTCAGGAGCAAATAGTGTACATGATAGAAGAGCTATGAGACCTTGCTTCCTGGTGAGAGCCCAGAGGTTGTGACTTAGAGCCCTGAAATGCAGAAGGTCTTGAGTTTTGCTGGATTCCATAGTCCACAGTGGTGCAGGTTTTAAGACTCAAAACCAAGTTCAAAATATGTCTGCCCTTTATTGGGAGAAACACAGCACTGTGAAAGCAAGGCCTTGGTAATCACTGTTGGAGGCCCTTGGGGGCACAAATGGTTTACTCTCAGCCACTAACATAAAGGTTGGCACTTTGAACCCATCAGTGGTGCTATGGAAGGAAGGCCTGGTGATCTGCTTGCATAGAAATTACAGTCAAGAAAACCCTAGGAAGCAGTTCTACTCTGTAACAGCTGGGCTAACCATGAGGCAGAATCAATAGCAGCTGATTACTCCTTGTTAGGAGGTCTTCACATATCTCCAATTGTAAAAATGTTTAAGGAGAATATTTTCAAAGTCCCATTAACTTACTAAAGCAAACCAAACCAGACCTTTTGCCATGAAGTTGATTCTGACTCATAGCAACCCTACAGGACAGAGTAGAACTGTATCAGAGGATTTCCAAGGACCCGCTGTTGGATTTGAACTACCTATCTTTTGGGTAGCAGTGGAGCTCTTTACCAGTATACTAAGGTAAGGGTAGACTGAGAAGAAATGCATTACCAGAGGGAATGGAGAGATGTATGGGGTGGGGCCAGGTGTCCAGTTACATGGGCAAGGACAGTTAAAAAGAGCAGCCTGGATTATGATGCAGATAACCCCAGGGCGATAGAAAGGGTGCTAACCCTAATCATTTAAGCACCTCTTGGGCTGCCAATTAGAGAACTCCCCAATCCACAAACTGGGACAAGGCCCAGGAAACTCCAGGTTGGGCAGGACACCAGCTAAGGCAAGCTTCTCATGGTGCCCTGGCACCAGGGAAGAGGATCTTGGAGTAGGAACCTTCCAGCCACCGTAGTGTAAGTCAGGTCATTTTTCCATTTTCAGGTTAGTTGCAGTTAGGTTGCCACCTATTTGAAGCTACCCAGGCTTGGGGTGTCTTATATGCCTTTAGCTTTCTCTGCAAGACAGCCACCATCTCAGTTCCCCATTAGCTCTGAAGGAGTAGGAGCGGATGTCGAATTAGGCTTTAGAAAACCAAAAGTCTTTGATTCACTCTAGAGGTCCAAATTGTGTTGACTTGTGTAATGTTATTTGGTCGATGGAAGTAGTGGTGATAGGTTACTTTGTCTTTATTTTGTTTCTTTTTGTAAAATTGTATTAAAATTTACAGGACAAAATAAATTATTAATGGTAAAACTTTGAAAATAAAAAAGAGTGAGGAACAAAGGAATTTGCCTCCTGTTCACGATCATGTGAAGAGTTATCTAGAAATGTGATTCCAAAATCAAGTTGGGACAGTTCCTGTATCCAAGAAGACACAAAAAGCTGACTTGTCATCCTCTTGGGACACCTTCCGTCACATCAGTAGACCTTTCTCTTGTCTAAGCTTAGGGGAAACCCTTAAAGAAAAATAATTGCATTGCATTCAGAAGAAGAGGCAGCTGTCCAAAAGATATGATGACTGGAGAGGAACACTGCTATGGCAGGGAAGCCAACACTTACTTAATGAGCTGTGTAACCAACACTTATTTAAGGAGCTGTCTAATCATCTCTCAGATTTCCAAGTTCCTGCTTTGGTTACCTAACACTCTTTTATGCCTACCTGGGTTCTGTACCTTTTCCCTGAGACATGACAGACCTGCAAGCCATCTTCTCTATTGCTACCCAACTGTCCTGAACCACGTGTGATTCCAAGCGCCCACCTGTGCAGCACCAGCAGTAAGGTCCAGAAAGATCACATAACCGTTCCCAGAACAGAAGTGTAGTAAGGTGGGGAGGGCCAGGGCAGAGACTTGCCACCAGGTGAAAGTCCAAGGGGGGACTCCACATGAGGCCAGCTGGGGAATTGCCCTCCTGTCCTCCACTGTCAATGAGGCAGGACACCAACTTAGAGATTGCCCCTGGGCCCTCGTCCTCCTCCCTATGCCTCTGCCCCAGAATCTTTCAGGACTATGAAAAGGAACAGATGTTTTATCACGGGCCCTGAGTTCTGCCATTGTCTCTGAATCCTGACATCATGTCTTCCTGTAGCCTCACGAACCTTTCCCAATGCTCTGCCTAGAGCAGTATGTGACAGACAAGTGGCTTCTTTTCTGAAGTATAAGTTGTACCCCTCCTCCCTGACCAAGCACCACACTCCATTCCAAGCTTCCCAGAGCCTCAGGAGGAGGCACAAGGACAAACCCAAGTTTATTCTGTGTCCCCTGTCTCTATGCTGGGTGGGAATATTCATCCCCTGGGCAATGCACCTTCCCTTCGGTGTCACCAGTAAAGGACATGCTTCGTGGTCAAATGAAAACTCTCTCTCTCTTTTTTTTTTTCCTTCATTTTTCTAAGCCCATTTTTGGCATCTATAGCTGATGAGGGTTTTCTTGTGGGGGTGGTGGTGGTGGTGGTGGTGGTGGTGGTGGCAGTGATGTATGTGTGTGTTTTAATTTCTTTTCTCTGCTTCCCATTTGACCCCTAGTTTTCAGGCTTTTTAAAAAGTTCACTCTGACACAATGGTGAACCACAGAATACTTCATTCTTTCAAATTCTTCTTCTATTTCATGTATTCATGTGACTCTTGGGCAAGTTTCCTTCTTCCTGTGGACTTCAATGTTCATGGCTTCAAAGTGAGACCCATAATACATCACAGTCTTTTCCCATCAATTAAATGGGACAATGTGGAAACATTCTTAGCAGAATAATTGCCTGGCAATTAATGAACAATAAATCTATATTCTCGTTGCTGTTATGACTAGTAGTAATGTTTTTGCTCTGCATAAAAGTGGATAGGAAGGGCTAGTATAGAAAATAGGGAAGGTTCTCAAACTTGGTTACTCTTTTACATCTTGATGGTACTACTTCCCTTCCAATCCAATTCAGTGTCCATCTGCTACTTTAAAGACCTGTTGGGGGTTTAGTGTGGAATTTTACACAGAGTCCTAGCAGATCTGAAAACAAAGATGAGGATTGAATGGGGGTCTCTAGAACACAGTGTATCTGAATCACTCACTTTCCCCTCTAGGTGGACTTCAGTTCTATGGAAATGGAGTAACCATAATCTTTGCTAAAGACACACTGGATTGTTGGTCCACGGAGGGCTGATCTTAATTAATTATTTTTATTTTCTTCTTACTCTATCAATAATGTAATTTTATGT
Source organism: Elephas maximus indicus (assembly GCF_024166365.1). Classification (NCBI taxonomy): domain Eukaryota; kingdom Metazoa; phylum Chordata; class Mammalia; order Proboscidea; family Elephantidae; genus Elephas; species Elephas maximus. The sequence goes on along the minus strand of NC_064821.1, from coordinate 188,149,603 downwards.
TATTATATTTAAAGTAATATTTTGAAGTCTTATATATCTATCAAGAACTAGAACAATTTGCAATAAGTTTTATCTACCTAAATAGCAGCCTATTCAATTTTGCCTCTTTTGTCTTCATGGAATTTTTGTTTATAATTTCATAGCTTTTCATTTTATGGTTTTTTATTTATGTGCAGTGTTTTCAAACTGTAGAAAAAAAAGTGTTTTATTCCATGTAGCTTTCTAAGACATACTTGTTTCACTTATTAGTATATTATGAAAATCCATCCGTATTGCTGCATGTAACCGTAGTTCACCCATTTTCTGCACTATACGATGCCCGTCATGTGACTAGACTACATTTTACTATCCATTCTTTGATTGACAGGATAAGTTGTTTCCGGTTTTTGCTGTTACGATCAGTGCTGCTATGAATATTCATGCATACATCTCCTGGAGCATATATGCAAATACTTCTACCCTATATATTCCTAGGAATAAAATTTTCTGTTATATGTATTAGGTTTGACTAGCTATTGCCATATTTATTTCCAAGTGGTTGTACTACTTTACTCTACTTTAGTAATCCAAAACGACCCCGCAAACGCACATTCTCTCCCACAGACTGCATTACTTAACTTCTTATTTTTTACCAATCAAATAAATACACGATGGGATCTCTGTGTTTGAGCACCACTTTGTATTAATGTGTTTGAACATTGATTCGTATATACATCAGACCTATGCATTTCTTTATCTTGAGAAAACTTCTCATGACTTTTACCCATTTTTCTATTACAATTTTTATTTTTTCTTATTTATATGTAGAAGTTATATTATTAGGGAAAAAAAAAAAAAAAAAAAACCTGCTCCTTGGCAGATTGGTAGGACTTGTACAAAATATATTTGGGCCCTCATGTTTTCTCCTGTTAGTAGACTTTAAACCACTGTTTCAATTTTTAAAAACAATATATAATGAAATCAAAGTTTCCATTGATTCTAAAGACAGGTTTTTAATAATAAATTTATTTCAAAATTCTGGCCAAGGAAAACTAGAAAACCTGTGTAAGCTTCTAGAATGAAAAGCATTGTGGAAAATCCTTGGAGTTCTAGATCCTCCTTCTTTCTCTACTCGTTTTTTAAAATGACCTTTTTGTTTTCAAATAGATTTACCGAAAAGTGGTCAAGGTAGCACAGAAGAGCTTCCATATATTTCAGAATCAGTTTGCCCGATTATTAACATCCTCCACAGTGTGTTACATTTCTTACAATTAATAAACCAATTTTGATGTATTATTATTAAATCGTGGAAACCCTGGTGGTGTAGTGGTTAAGAGCCACGGCCTCTAACCAAAAGGACAGCAGTTCGAACCCACCAGACGTTCCTTGGAAAGCCTATGGGGCAGTTCCACTCTGTCTTATAGGGTCACTATGAGTCGGAATCAACTCCACGGCAAAGGGTTTTTTTTTGGTTGTTGTTAGTATTATTAAATGCACTTCATACTTTATTCGGTTCTCCTTAGCTTTTACCTAATGTTCCTTTTCTATTTCTGGATTCCTTTTGGGATACCACCTTGCATGTAGCCATCATGCCTCCTTCCAAAAAACCAAACCAAGCCCATTGCCATTGAGTCAATTCTGTCTCATAGCAACCCTATAGGACAGAGTAGAACTGCCCCATAGATTTTCCAAGCAGCACCTGGTGGATTCCAACTGCTGACCTTTTGGTTAGTAGCTGTAGCTTTTAACCACTGTGTCACCAGGGTTTCCTAAGGTGAAGTGCACATTATTAAATTCATCACAATCTTCAGGCTCCTCTTAAGTCTCTCAAACTTCTCTTTTGTTTTGAGAACCTTGACAGTTTTGAGGACTACTGGGCAAGTGTTTTGTAAAATGTCCTCAATAAGGATTTATCTGATGTTTTTTCATGATTTGGCTTGGGTTATGAGTTTTGGGGAGGAAGACCACAGAGGTTAAATACCATTCTCATCACAGCTTATCAGGGTATATACTATCAACATGATTTATTGTCTTTGATGTTAACCTTGATTACCTGGCTTCGGTAGTGTGTGTCAGGTATCTCCACTGTAAAGTTGCTCTTTTTTCAACTTTTCCACACTGTACTCTTTGGATGGAAGTTCCCATGTGCAGTCCACACTTAAGGAGTGTGGGGTTATGTGCCACCTTTTTTGGAACTCTTCTACAAGGGAGATTTATCTCTTCTCCCCAATTTATTTTTTTATTCCATTATTTATATACGTATGGACTTATTGATAAATATCCACTTTATACTTTGGGTCATAACCCAATAAACCTATTGTTGTCCCGTCAATTCTGACTTATGGCCACCCTATGCATGTGCTACAGAGTAGAGATGTGCTCCACTGGGTTTTCTTGGCTGTAATCTTTTGCAGAAGCAGATCACCTGCTGTTTCTTCCATGGTAGCACTTTATTTTTTCCTCAAATTGTTCCAGCTTTGGCCATTGGGAGCTCTTTCATTTCCAAAGTTACTTAGGTTCTCACCTTTCCCCACCCACCACTCAGCGAGGTTGTATCATACATTTGTGATACTGTTAGATTCTGGCATTACATTCTTCATTCCTTCTTGGAATCCTAGAGTTTTTTAAATAAGTTTAAAAAATTTTGCATACATTTCTTTGTGCTGTAACATTCTGTAGTTTTTGACAAGTTCATAATGTCGTGTATTCACCATTACAGTATCATAGAGAATAGTTTCACTGCCTTAAAGTATTTCCTGTGCTTCAACTATGCAGCCCTCCTCCAACCCTGAAACTCTGGCAACTAGGAATCTGTTTATAGTTTTCCCTTTCACAGAAGTCATATAAAAGGAATCATACAATATGTAGCCTTTCAGATTGGCTTCTTTTACTGAGGAATTTGCGTTTAAGATTTAATCATTTCTTAGTGTGACTTGATAGCTCGTTCCTTTTTATCATTGAATAGTATCCAATTGTATGGGTATATCATAGTTTATTCATTCATCTATTGAAGGACATCTTGTTTTCTTCCAGTTTGGGGGAATTATAAACAAAGCTACTATAAAGATTTGAATAGGGATTTTGTGTTAACTTAAGTTTTCAAATCAGTTGGGTAAATTCCTGGGAGTGCTACTGTTGGATTAGACGATAAGACTATACTTAGCTTTGTAAGATCTTAAGTCAGTCTTGAGAAGTCAGAGTTTTCTAAGAATTTTTTGTTTAACTTTTTTTTTTTTTACTGATCCTCTGAGTTCTGTTAGTCCTCTCTGCTCAGGTTATAGTCACCTGCCCCCCCCATCATAAAGTCGAAACAGCTTATAGTTTTTCCTAATTTTTGCCCCAGTTTCTATGTTTTCCTTTATGATTTTGGGGAAGGAGCCAACAGCTTGTAAATGCTCATTATCTTTGGAAAACTCTTAGGAGAAGAGTCTTATTCATTCTGTTTTTACCTCTTGTTCTTAGTCTCGCTAACACACAGCATATACCATCAGTTCACATCTTTATTAGGCCTTGAAATCATCCCCAGTAGATATTCTGATTTTACATTTAGGAAAAATAAAACTAAAATTTTTAAATTCTATTTAGTTTTGGAAAGTTTGTACTGATGGACTATTTCCCTGTTTTCTTTTTTTTATGGGTATATAATTTTTTTTTATTTGTAGTAAATATATATGTAACAAAGAATTGCCATTTCAGCATCTTTTTATGTATACAATTAAGTGACATTAATTACATTCATCATGTTGTTCAACCATCACCAATATCAGTTTCCAAATTTTTCCATCTCCCCTAACAGAAGCACAATGTCTCCTGAGCAATATGGCACCCCCATGGGTATATAAATCTATAACTATTACAACTCCTCAGTAAATTGAACCTTTTATCATCATGAAGGAGCTCCTTCATTATCTCTAATAATGCCTTTAAAATTTTTATAATATACTATTATTTATTTTGCTATTGTTGAGAATATACACAGCAAAACATCCACCAATTCAACGGTTTCTACCTGTGTCATTTAGTGACACTGATTACATTCTTCAAGTTTTGTAACCATTCTCATCCCTGTCTTCTGAGTTGTTTCTCCCCCAACCACATAATTTCACTGCCCCCTTAAGATTCCTATCTAATCTTTTGAGTTACTGCTGTCATTTTGATACCATATAGATAGTTCTTAAAAAAGCATAGTGCTTAAGGTAGACATTTTTACTATTTAGTAAGCTAAAGTGTTGTTTGGTTTCAAGAAGACACCAGGGGATATTTTTCGTTTAAGTTTTAAAGCTTATCTCAGGGCAATAATTTCAAGGGTTCATCCAACCTTCATGGCTCCAGGAAGCCATCAGAGAGATACAAATCAAAATCACAATGAGACATCTTTTTATTCCCACTAAGATGTCTAAGGAGTCCTGGTGGTGTAGTGGTTAAGAACTAGGCTGCTAATCAAAAAGCTTTTCAGTTCAAATCCACCAGCTTTTCCTTTGGAACCCTATGGAGCAATTCTACTCTGTCCTATAGGGTCAGTATGAGTTGGAATCGACTCGATAGCAACTTTTTTTTTTTAAGGATGGCTGGGATTAAACAGCAGGAATAACAAAAACCAGAAAATAACAAGTGTTGGTGAGGAGGTGGGAAGTTGGATCCCTTACCCATTGCTAGTGGCAATGCAAAATGGTATAGCCATTGTGGAAAACAAGTTGGTGGTTCCTCCAGAAACTAAGAAATAGAATGACCATAAAACCCAAAACCAAACCCATTGTCGTAAAGTCAATTCCGACTCAGCCACCCTATAGGACAGAGTAGAACTGCCCCATTGGGTTTCCAAGAAGTAGTTGGTGGACCCAAACTCCTAAACTTTTCTTAGCAGCTGTAGCTGTTAAGCACTGTGCCACCAGGGTTATGAGAACTACCATATGATCCAGCAGTTCCACTCCTAAGTGTATACCCAAAAGAAATGAAAGCAGAGACTCAAAGAGAGACCTGTACGACAATGCTCATTGCAGCACTATTCACCATAGCCAAGAGGTGGAAACAGACTACTGGAGCATGAACAGATGAATGGATGAACAAAATGTGGTACATACATTCAATAGAATACTATTCAGCCTGTAGGAGAAATGAAGTCTTGATACACGCTACAATATGGGTGGAGCTGAAAGACGTTATGCTGAGTGAAATAAATCAATCACAAAAGGACAAATATTGTATGACCCCACTTATATAAATAGACAAGAATGGGTTATTTATTCATTTTTTTGGTACGGATTTAGCTTGAAATTAATGTAAGCTGACACCAAAAGGAATGTGATATTTACACTAGGGATTTTGTTATTCTCCTGAACAACTAACCGCAGTAATAGTCAGCTAAATTAGAGATCAGATTTTTTGACAGAATAATAAGCACTATGAACACTAAGTTTTTTCAAACCACCATATTGGATTTTATTGCATTTAGATTTTTATTTGTACTTAAACAGTATTCAGAGAAGAGCGTAGGGAGCCCAAATACTGAAGAGTGGATACATTATTTTTTCTATATTTTCTTTTAAATATTTGCTTATATTAACTCCCATTTTCTTCACATAGGAATGTCAAGATTAGCTCATCTTATTATTTCTTCACACCTGGTTCAAGTCAGTGTTTTCATTTCCTTTCCCCTAAAAACTTCAAAGACTGACTTAAAATAGACATGATAAAGAAGATTTTAAAGATTCAGCAAATAAGTTTCTCAACCATGAAACATAAATTGAACTAGATGTATCACCTCCTACTATTTTGTTCAGTGGTACACAACACAAAGTGCAAAATATCAGGTAAAAATGTTGAATTAAGACTTGAAGAATTTTTTTAAATTTGTGTTCTTATCTGTCATTTTCATAAATACTGATTAACAGCAAAATTCTTAGAATATTAGGGCGTGGAAGGAATAAAATTGAGACAAGGGCTACCTGACTCTTAAAGATCATAAAGTCAAGCTCTTTAGATATGTAGATAGATAGATAGGTTGGTAGACATATAGATAGATAAATGATAGATAGACAGGTAGGTAGGTAGGTAGAAAGATATATAGCTAGATAGGTAGGTAGATGGGTAGATATATGATAGATAGACAGGTAGATGATAGATAGACAAAGAGAGAAAGAGATAGATGATAGATAGGTGATAGACAGACAGACAAAGAGATAGGTAGATACATAGACAGAACAAACATGCGTATGTGTGTGTGGATGAAGTGTTACAGTGTGCTGTATATCATGTCTCAGGTCTTGGATGTTCAGACTCAGGGAAACGTGGATCACCAGGCACTGCTCTTTATGTTGTGACAGCTGCTCATGTATCTGACCTTCAAGGAACTCTGAATATTCAACTTTACTTCCACACTCTATATAGTGACTCTTGCTTGAGATGTTGGTGGCTCCAGACCTGCAGTGACATTAGTGTCTGTACTGCCATGAGCCTCTTTGGGAGGGGTGTTCTCAGATGGAGGAGTCTCCAAAGTGCAACCAAAGCTTGTCTACCTGGTGCTGCAATCCCATTTGGGCATCTGATTCTCAATTTGTGTGGTAGAAATCAGACATTTCTCTAAGGACTTATGTTTTGGATGTGAGGTGAGGCTATGGGGAATAGTAAGTGACCAGCTGAGTAAAGTCCTCTCTCTTTTTTACCTCTGAAGTACCTAGCATGTGTAAGAGTCTATATGAACAATTTGGTGATGACCCAGATTACAGATACCTGGCATCAGGTACCAAAGTGATGGCTCTACCCCTGATGGTCATAGTCAGGTCATGGTCAGTGGTGCTCTTGGCCAAAAGCCCTTCCTTCCTGATAGGATGAATGACAGTCCTGGGAATCCAGAGACAGCCCTGCTTAGGCCAGGGACATGATGCTGGGCTGATTCAGGACTCCTGTATTCCCTAGAGAATAGCTGGTGACTAAATCAGAGGTTCAGGTTATCTCCTCTTCCTCCTTCTCCTCGACTTCCTTCTTGTCCAATTATACAGTCATATTCTAGAAAACTTCCTGATCATTTGGTCCAGGCAAGGAAACTCGACCAAAATCACTGTAAATGTTTAATGCATAACATTCTGTCAGTCCCAACGATATAAGGAAGGGGTAAAAATAAATGAAAAGACTAATCACTCAATCCATTGACAATATACATCTTGAGTTAGCCACATGTGCCAAATTAGTGGATAAAATCTATATATTAAGTGTGGGGGGATAATGTGGTAGGTTGAGGAGCCTGGAGGGTTTAAGAAGATAGACCACAAACATGTAAACCAAAAACCACTGTCTTTTAAAGACCTAAAACCTATTTGGAAAGGGAAGGAAAGAAAGCAGACATATAAAATCAGCCCAAATTTACTTTCTGCTCCACCCCCCACCTCGCAGATTATGGACCTTTAGTGCTCTGATCCTCTCTCTTCTCCACAAATGTACTCTCACATGATGGTGGGAGTCAAGATAGTATCTTATATTTCTCACTGGTTTTGTGCTATTTAAACTTGGCATTTTGTTCTTGAAAAAAAAATAATAATTTATTTCCTGAAAAAGGAATTTCAAGCATACACCACCATATAGCAGTTAGTGCTCAGCTACTAACCAAAAGGTCAGTGGTTCAAACCCACCAGTCACTTCTTGGGAGAAAGATGTGGCAGTCTGCTTTCATAAAGGTTTATAGCCTTGGAAACCCTCTGGGGCAGTTCTACTCTGTCCTATTGGGTCACCATGAGTTGGAATTGACTCCATGACAGTGGGTTTAGTTTTTTTTGGTTACCTGCACTGTAGAGAAGTGCTGGGACAGTGAGATAGGGACATCATGACATCCACCAACAAAGTGTCCCCATAGTCTACAGTAACATAATTCCAAAGCTGTAACTTTCTTCACCAGCCATGGCACAAAAAGTAAGGTTTCAGTGCCTGAGGATAGCTCACGCTTAGGGCTGAAGGGAGACACTGCAGAAGAGTTTAGGAGGTGAGGCTCTGAAAAGGCAAAAATGAAACCATTTTTCCAGAGTTAGAGGACATATTGGGGCATTGTTTCCCAAATTTTAGTTATACCCATAGATACCTTCTATATTTACAGTAACTACACACAACATATGAAATAGAAATTACTCAACATTTTTACTTTAAATTGGCTTTATACAAACTGAAAATTTTTAAAATATTTCATTGGTCATAAACAAGACAAATTATTCAGATTATATAATTTTGTAGCACAAAACTAACATAAGTATACACTGAATATTTACATTATTCTGTTCAGCACCTAGACCATCTCCTGTGACACGAGTGGTCCTCCTACCTTGCTTGGGCAAGCATGGTATAAACAGATGACTGCTTTTAGCAATTTTTCTTTGTCGGTAGATGAAACATTTTTGAAAGGCTTTTTCATTAAGTACTTTAATGCATCTTTGTGAGGTCACCCTTCATTTGTGGAAGAGGGAGTGTGTACATCTGGAAAGGCATTAGCTGGTGTCTCATGTTCTACCCTGGATGCGGAAGGAAGGGCCAGGAAGGAGGAAGGTTCCAAATGGAGAAGATGAAAGGATAAAAGCAGAGGGCACAGGTTCCCGGAGTTCAGCTGCCAATGCTGTGTGAGCACGAGAACAGTGCACCCTAATGGCCCGTATATCTGTGTGTGTTCCCCACTAACTGTGCACAGCACAGGACTGTGTCTTGTTCTCTATTGTAGGGATCATCAGATGGAATCACACAGGTGTGGTTCAGTAATTAGTCTTTGAATGAATGTTTGCGATTTTTGTTCACCTCTGTTTCCTTCAAGTGCTGATTAAGAGAACTTTTGTTTCAAAAGGTAAAAACGTTCAAGTATATATTCTTGAGAACAGAAGGAGGAAACGGACTCAGGAGAATGGATCCCACCCTGCAGTTTACCCCTGGAGAGAAGCACATCCAGAAAAGATGCTTCTGTAGAAAAGGCAGCTTCAAGGAGATGGCGAATATGAATCTAATCTGGGGTTCTATGGGAAGAAAGGAAGAACAGAAAGAAAGAAAACCCAAGCTCAAACAGAGTTAAGAAAAGGTCCAGTACAGCCATCCCCCACCTCCTACCCCAAGAAGTAGGTATTATTCTCCTCTGTTTGTTCATAGACAAAGGTCCAAACCCAGAGAGGAGAGGTGACCTACCCATGGTCAAACAGCTTGTCAAATATAGAATTGGGAACAGACATCAGGGTCTATTTAAATCTCTCTTTCCTTCTATAATATTGTCAAATCATATGAGGAATGTAGAGCTGCAAACTGCTTTACTTGGCATGTACTCCACTGTGCTCAATACAGACAAATGCTACAATTAAGTAAAATTCATAATGACATAATTATTAATATTTAAGGAGTTGTAAATCAATGGTAATTAATTTTAATGACTGAATTTCTAATAAATAGATTTAAATTTCATCTTGAAACTACCAATAGTTTCTGTACCAAACAGTTTAAATAACTAATAAATATAAAATACAAATAAAATTAATTCTTTGAACAGCATTGATCATTGGGTTGGTTTTGCCAGTGATCCTCAAGGGGTAGGATGACAGAGAATATGAACAACCTTCTTAGTTTTTATTGGGTAAAGTTATGTAGGGGCACCTGGTATACCATGTGGGGAGGGAGTTAGCTCAGAAGCTTGCTTTCTGTTGTAGTTCCAGGAACTGAGCTGCTAGAGTATCTCAATTGTAATAGGTGATGTTGTGGGGCTCCTTGAGCCCATGGGGCCCTAATTGGTGCAGGTTTTATAAAGGCCTTTAAAAAAAAAAAAACCCCATTGCTATCGAGTGAATTCCAACTCATACCGACCCTATAGGAAAGAGTAGAACTGGCCCAGGCAGCTTCAAAGGAGCTCCTGGTGGATTCAAAATGACAAATTCTGGTTAGTAGGTGTCCTTTTAACCCCTACACCACCAGGGTTTCCAAGGCTTTAGGAATCAGCTTTATATCTTGTATTTGTAGACACAAAGCAGAAGAAAATAGGACCCTATTTGTCACCATTTTGCTGAATATTTAGAAGTACACTGGTGGGACGGCTAGTGAGACGATCTGGGACCTTACATCAGTCCATTTTTGAGGAAGGAAAGGAAACTTAGATCAGCAAGCCATGGAATCAAGAGGAAATGCATTATAATGAGGCTTTGGTGTAATGAGTTGAGTCCCTTGGTGGCACAAATGGTTAAATGCTTAGCAACAAACTGAAAACTTGGCAGCTTAAGTCTACCCAAAGTACCTTGAGAGACATGCCTGGCTATCTCCTTCTGAAAGATTGCAGCCATTGAAAACCCTACAGGACAGTTCTACTCTGAAACACATGGGGCCGCGGTGAGTTGGAATTGACTTGATGGCAACTGATACTGGAGTAATGAGAAAGGTGTCATGAGGTATCCAGGCTCCAAGGTAGTCAGGCTTTTTTCACTCTAGAATGTGTAACAAATTGACAAACAGCTAAAGTAGAACAAGGAAGGCACTTTTGTGATGCAGGGAAGGTGAAGGATAAGAAAGGGTCTTTGTCCTCAGTCAAGAAAAAGAGCCTTTGGACACGTTAGAGAATTTCCTAAATTCTCCCACTGCTGTAAGTTACTGAAACTGTCCCTAAGGCAGGGCCTCTGAGTCATGGACACTTAGCGCAGTGAGGCGACCTGGAAGCATGATGCTTCCTGTTATCAGAGTCCCTGTCCAGCCAGTTAGGGATGAATTTCTTGGACCGGTCCATTTTTAGGAAGCTCCACTTGCCCCTGGGTGGGGTAGCAATGCTTTATATAAAAAGGTCTTCTGCTGCAAGGCTAGCATCCTCCTGATACTTGACTCCCGATCTACTTCGGAGAACCTGGTGAGTCTGATTCCTTGAGTTCTTATGTATATTTGTTGCTCTCAAGTATTTGAATTCAATGTGAAGACAAAATTTGGTGTGTTGAAAGTTAGGATCATGGGTTTGATGCCATTAATTGATGAAAAGTGTGAATTGGGGCAAATGATACAAGGATATAATGCTGCAACTTGGCTCTGGTAAATTGAAAAAGAAGTTAATAGGAAAGCTTTGGTTTGAAGTAGAGAACTGGGTAATTTTTTTTTTCCTTTCCATTTCTTTTGAGTCCATTCTGCTGTGATTTCAAAGGTCGTTGAATTCTCCCTGCACAGCTGCTTGCTCTCTACCCAAGTACTGTTGCCTCGTAAGAAATAATGACAGAAATTTCTTGTGAGGTTGCTTAAGATTTCAGGAATTGTGACTGCCTTTCCTGAAGATGTTATTTTCATGTCAACATCATTACTTGCTCCTTTAGAACAGAAAGAATTTCCCAGAAACAGTGAAGCAACTGGCTAGAGAGGAGAAGACAGAAAGTTATACAAGGGGAATTAAGAGATGGAAGTATATCTTGGAGACTGGAGAGGTGATGATATCCAATGGAATCAAATAAGTTTTGGCTTTTCTGTCCGTAGAAGTTCCTTCTTGTGAACACTGTCATCTAATTTCTTTCAGATTTCCGGAGTCTCCAGAAAGATGTCTTACCAGCAACAGCAGTGCAAGCAGCCCTGCCAGCCACCTCCTGAGCTGTACCCACCTAAGTGCCCTGAGCCATGTCCACCTCCAAAGTGCCCAGAGCCATGTCCTCCCCCAAAGTGCCCACTGCAACCATGCCAGCAGAAATGCCCTCCTACACAGATATACCAACCCTGCCAGCAGAAGTGCCCACCGAAGAGCAAGTGACACCTTCAGGATCCATCAGGATCATGAAAGGATAAGAACAATTGGCTCAGACTCCTTCCACAACTCCACCTTCACCTTCTTTTCAAAACCAATCATGGACACAGATTTTTTATCCATTTGCCCAGGATCTGCCCATAATGATTCCTAGCTACTGAAGGTTTTTTTCTTTTTTTCTCTTTTTCCCTGCAGTGTTATACTGCTACTCTCCAGGAGGTAACTGAGAAAGGGCATTCCTCAGCTATGCCAGGATCCCAGCACTTGAAAGGAGGACACAATGGCACACTCGTCTGGTCTCATCAGATGATTTTTTTGAGGTCTTCTGTGTCTCTAACCTGGGCAGGGATTTCTACCACTTGGACAATTGTAATTTTTGTTTCACTTCTTGAATAAAGTACCTGTTTTCTGATGGGATAAATATTTTATTTCTTTTTCAAACCTACTTTTGTTAGCAATATTAAATCCTGATTTCAGCTTACTTTTTTCCTTCTTTGGTCTCAATATCCAGGCTCTCACAATCACTGCTACCTGAATTTTGGATCACACCAAAGATTATTTCTACATTATTTTGAACCCATGTCATTTTCTTTAATTACTCTTACATTTGGGGGACAAATCATATAAACCTTCCGAATTTCACTTTCTCTACTACAAAGTGGGGAAAGTAATATTTAGATCACAAATCTGTCTTAGGTATAAAATTAAATAATGCCTGTAATTTTGTTGGCAGAAAATCTGACCCAGAATTAAACATACAAACAAAAACAAACCTTGTTACCATTGAGATGATTCCAACTTGTGCCAACGCCATGTGTTACAGAGTAAGATTGCTACATAGGGTTTTTTGGCTGTAAACTTTATGGGAGCATATTACCAGAACTTTCTTCCATGGTACTGCTGAGTGGCTTCAAATTGACAACCTTAGGTTAATTGCTGTTGGCGTTATGTGCTGCCATTGAGTTGGTTCTGACTTGTAGTGGCCCTATGTACAAACAGAATGAAACATTGCCTAGTCCTGTGTCATTTTTACGATCGTTGCAATATTTGATCTCATTATTGTAGCCACTGTGTCAATCCATCTCATTGAGGGTCTTCCCCTTTTTTGCTGACCCTCTCCTTTGGCAAGCATGATGTGCTTTGCAAGGGACTGGTCCCTCCTGGTAACATGTCCAAAGTAAGTGATGGGAAGTGTCATCGTCCTTACATCTTAGTATAGTAGTTCGAGTCAAACAATTTGTACCACACAAGGGCCTTGAACCAGAATTAGCATACAATACATGGTAGTTTGTTAGTAGCAGAGGATCATCATCATCACTGTGTTGTTCCAGCCAGAAAGAAGCTTAGACATGACTAGTATAGGAAATAAAATTTTTAAACTTTATTAAGCTTTCATGCCTCTTACTCTCTTTCTTTTCTAATTCACTTCACTTTTCTATGTGATATTCTAGTTAAAGAGTTTTTGGAATTAGTGGTGCATTATACATGAGATCAGGGTATTTCTGAAAACATGGAGAGTACAGTAGAAAGAGAAATTTTCAAGGCTCCAGAAGGCCTTTGACTCCCTCATCTTCATGGGTACCACCTGCTCTTCTTAATCCATCTGCAGACAAAAATTCAAGGTCCTGTCATTTTTGTTCATCTCTGAAATTAATTTTTGGAGTGTTCTGACTTTACATTTGGAAAGTAATGGGCTTAGAATATGTATTTCATATTGAAAAGTTAGTGCTGCTATGTAGTTTGGTTTATAAGTGCTTATTTTACAAGAAGGCAGGCCATCAATTGCTCATATGCCAGTTCAAATTGAAACTGAACAAATCCATGAGAGCCAAAGTATAACCCTAGGCATATTAAACAAGAATTTAGAGACCATTTGAAGAATAGATTTGATACATTGAACACTAACGACCAAAGAGCAGACGAGTTGTGAGATAATATCAAGGCCATCATACATGAAGAAAGCAAGAGGTCATTAAAAAGACAGGAAAGAAAGAGAAGGCTAAAATGGATGCCAGAAGAGACTCTGAAACTTGCTCTTGAACATTAAGTAGCTACAGCAAAAGGAAGAATTGGTGAAGTGAAAGAACAGAACAGAAGATTTCAAAGGGCGGCTGGAGAAATCAAAATGAAGTCCTATAACGATATGTGCAAAGAGCTGGAGGTAGAAAACCAAAACGGCAGAACACACACGGCATTTCTCAAGCTGAAAGAACTGACGAAAGAATTCAAGCCTCGACTTGCAATAGTGAAGGATTCTATGAGGGAAAACATTAAACGATGCAGGAAGCATCAACTGAAGATGTAAGGAATACACGGAGTTATTATACCAAAAAGAATTGGTGGATGTTCAACCATTTGAGGAGGTAGCATATGATCAGGAAGCGATGGTAATGAAGGAAGAAGTAGAAGCTGCACTGAAGACATTGGAGAAAAACAAAGCTCCAGGAATTGATGAAGTATGAAGTGAGATGCTTCAACAAATGGTTGCAGTGCTGGAAGTGCTCACTTGTCTATGCCAAGAAATTTGGAATACAGCTACCTGGCCAATTGAATGGAAGAGATCCATATTTATGCCTACTCCCAGGAAAGGTGATCCAACTGAAAGTGGAAATTGTTGAACAGTATCATTAACATCATGAGCAAGTAAAATCTTGCTGAAGATCATTCAAAAGCAGCTGCAGCAGTATATCAACAGGGAACTGCCAGAAATTCAGTTCAGATTCAGAAGACGATGCAGGACCAGGGATATCGTTGCTGAATGTCAGGTGGATCTTGGCTGAAAGCAGAGAATACCAGAAAAACTTTTACCTGTGTTTTACTGACTATGCAAAGGCATTTGACTGTGTAGATCATAACAAATTATGGATAACATTGCAAAAGAAGAATGGGAATTCCAGAACACTTAACTGTGCTCATGAGGAACCCGTACATAGATCAAGAGGTAGTTGTTCAGACAGAGCAAGGGGATACCGTGCGGTTTTAAGCCAGGAACAGTGTGAGCCAGGGTTGTATCCTGTCACCATACATATTCAATCTGTAAACTGAGCAAATAATCTGAGAAGCTGGCCTATATGAAGGAGAATGGGGCATCAGGATTGGTGAAAGACTCATTAAGAACCTGCATTGTGCAGATGACACAGCCTTGCTAGCTGAAAGTGAAGAGGACTTGAAGCACTTAGTAATGAAGATCAAAGACCACAGCCTTCAGCATGGATTACACCTTAACAAAAAGAAAACAAAAATCCTCAAACTCGACCAATAAGTAACATCATGATAAATGGAGAAAGATTGAAGTTGTCAAGGATTTTGTTTTACTTGGCTCCAAGATCAAAACCCTTGGAAAGAGCAGTCAAGAAATCAAAAGATGCATTGCATTGGGCAAATGTTCTGCAAAAGCTCTCTTTAAAGTCTTGAAAAGCTAAGATGTCACCTTGAAGACTAAGGTGCACCCGACCCAAGCCATGGTATTTTCCATTGAATCATAAGCATGTAAAAGCTGGAAAATAAATAAGGGAGACAGAAGAATTGACACCTTGGTGTGGCCTTGGCAAAGAATATCATATATACCACGGACTGCCAAAAGAATGAACAAATCTGTCTTGGAAGAAGTACAACGAGAATGTTCCATAGAAGCAAAGATGGTGAGACTATGTCGTACATACTTTGGACATGTCGTAGGAGAGATCAGTCCCTGGAGAAGGACATCATGTTTGTTAAAGTACAGGGTTAACAAAAAAGAGGAAGACCCTCAAAGAGATGGATTGACACAGTGGCTGCAACAATGGGCTCAGGCATAACAACGATTGTGGGCATGGCCAAAGACTGGGGGGTGTTTCATTCTGTTGTATATAGGACGGCTATGAGTCGGAATCGACTCCATGACACCTAACAAAAACAAAATTTTACAAATCGATTAAGATGCTAAAAGGAGGGATGTTCTTTCAATGTATCCTTTCTTATGGTCCTACATGTCCACACACATACAGAAACAGGTGCACATGTGCATGCACACACACCATTATTTTTAAAAGAAATTAATCTCCTCATTAAATCATACTATACCTAAGTGTATTACCATTAGGACACTCCTCTTTCTATAAACTTAAACGATACTTCCAAGGTGGGTGTACTATTAGCCATTCCTACCCATGATATGCATCCTTGGGTGGATGAAATGGTAACATGTCTGCTAATTAAAAGTTAGGCAGTTTGAGTCCACACAGAGGCACCTCAGACATAAGGCATGACAATCTACTTCCAAAAATCAGCCCCTGAAAACCCTGTGGAGCACGGTTCTACTCTGACACGCTTGGGGCTGTCCTAAGTCAGGACCAACTCAATGACAACTGGTCTTTAGCAGTAATATATGAGTTCCAGCTATTTTATATCTTTACCAATATTTAGTATTCTCAGTATATTAAGTTTTAGGCTTTCTAGTGACTATCAAGTAGTATCTCATTGTGCTTTTAAATGGCATTTTCCTGATGACTAGTAATGATAACATCCTTTTCGCTTACTTGTCTACTTTTACATGCTGCCTATTGAAATCTTTTGCCCACTAGATAGCTTGGACTCCATATCCATTCAATTGGTCTATTTGTCTGTCTTGATGTCAATATTACATAGTCTCTATTACCATGGCTTTGCAGTAAATCTTGAAAATATGTAGCAAAATTCATCCAAATTTGTTTTTTTTCAAAAAAGTTTTGGTCCTTTCATTTCCGTATAATTTTTAAAAATAATTTTACAAATGCTATGAAAAATATTGTTGTGTTTGGATTAGAATTGTGTTGTAAAATTTGTTCAATTTAGGAGAGAATGCACATTTCATAAAAGTGTTTTCTGATTCCTGAAGATATTATATACCTTCACTTATTTAGTTCTTCTTGAATTTATCACAGCAGCGTTCTGTAATTTTCAGTGTAAATATCTTGTCCACATTTTGTTGAATTTATTTTTTAAGTATGTTTGGTTAATTCTCTATTATTCATATTATTCTACATGATATTAATTTAAGTTTTGTCTATTTGTTGCTGCTTAAATAAAAAACATACAATTGATATTTGTTTTTTTTAAATAATTTTTATTGTGCTGTAAGTGAAAGTTTACAAATCAAGTCAGTCTGTCCCATATAAGCTTATATACACCTGACTCCATACTCCCACTTACTCTCCCCCTAATGAGTCAGCCTGCTCCCTCCTTCCAGTCTCTCCTTTCGTGACCAATTTGCCAGTTCCTCACCCTCTCTACCCTCCTGTCTCCCCTCCAGACAAGAGATGCCAACACAGTCTCAGGCGTCCACCTGATACAAGTAGCTCACTCTTCATCAGCATCTCTCTCCAGCCCATTGTCCAGACCCTTCCATGTCTGATGAGTTGTCTTCGGGAATGGTTCCTATCCTGAGCCAACAGAAGGTTTGGTGACCATGACTGCCGGGATTCCTCTACTCTCGGTCAGACCCTTAAGACTGGTCATTTTATGAGAATTTGCGGTCTGCATCCCACTTATCTCCTGTTCCCTCAGGGGTTCTCTGTTGTGCTCCCTGTCAGGGCAGTCATCGGTTGTGGGCAGGCATCATCTACTTCTTCTGGTCTCAGGATGATGTAAGTCTCTGGTTCATGTGGCCCTTTCTGTCTCTTGGGCTCATGGTTATCCTGTGACCTTGGTGTTCTTCATTTTCCTTTGATCCAGGTGGGTTGAGACCAATTGATGCATCTTAGATGGCTGCTTGTTAGCATTTAAGACCAAAGACGTCACATTTCAAAGTGGGATGCAGAATGTTTTCATAATAAAATTATTTTGCCAATTGCCTTAGAAGTCCCCTTAAACCATAGTCCCCAAACCCCCGCCCTTGCTCCACTGACCTTTGAAGCATTCAGTTTATCCCGGAAAATTCTTTGCTTTTGTCCAGTCCAGTTGAGCTGACCTTCTGTGTATTGAGTATTGTCCTTCCCTTCACCTAAAGTAGTTCTTATCTACTAACTAATCAGTCAATATCCTTCTCCCACCCTCCCTCCCTCCCCCATTGTAACCACAAAAGTATGTGTTCTTCTCAGTTTATACTATTTCTCAAGATCTTATAATAGTGGTCTTATACAATATTTGTCTTTTTGCCTCTGGCTAATTTCTCTCAGCATAATGCCTTACAGGTTCCTCCATGTTATGAAATGTTTCACAGATTCCTCACTGTTCTTTATCGATGCGTAGTATTCTATTGTGTGAATACACCACAATTTATTTACCCATTCATCCGTTGATGGACACCTTGGTTGCTTCCAGCTTTTTGCTATTGTAAACAGAGCTGCAATAAAAATGGGTGTGCATAAATCTGTTCGTGTAAAGGCTCTTAGTTCTCTAGGGTATACTCTGAGGAGTCGGATTTCTGGGTTGTATGGTAGATCTATTTGTAACTTTTGAAGAAAACGCCAGATAGATTTCCAAAGTGGTCTTACCATTTTACATTCCCACCAGGAGTGGATGAGAGTTCCAATCTCTCCGCAGCCTCGCCAACATTTATTATTTTGTGTTTTTTGGATTAATGCCAGCCTTTTTTGGAGTGAGATGGAATCTCATCATAGTTTTAATTTGCATTTCTCTAATGGCTAGTGATCAAGAGCATTTTCGCATGTATCCGTTAGCTGCCTGAATATCTTCTTTAGTGAAGTATGTGTTCATATCCTTTGCCCACTTCTTGATTGGGTTGTTTGTCTTTTTGTGGTTGAGTTTTAACAGAATCATATAGATTTTAGAGATCAGGTGCTGGTCGGAGATGTCATAGCTGAAAATTCTTTCCCAGTCTGTAGGTGGTCTTTTTACTCTTTTGGTGAAGTCTTTAGATGAGCATAAGTGTTTGATTTTAGAAGCTCCCAGTTATCTGGTTTCTCTTTGTCATTTTTGGTAATGTTTTGAATTCTGTTTATGCCTTGTATTAGGGCTCCTAACTTTGTCACTATTTTTTCTTCCATGATCTTTATCGTTTTACTCTTTATGTGTAATTCTTTGATGCACTTGGAGTTAGTTTTTGTGCATGGTGTGAGGTACGAGTCCTGTTTCATTTTTTTACAAAGGGATATCCAGTTATGCCAGCATCATTTGTTAAAAAGACTACCTTTTCCCCTTTTAACTGACACTGGGCCTTTGTCAAATATCAGCTGCTCATATGTGGATGGATTTATATCTGGGTTCTCAATTCTGTTCCATTGGTCTATGTGCCTGTTGTACCAGTACCAGGCCGTTTTGACTACTGTGGCTGTAAAATATGTTCTAAAATCAGGTAGAGTGAGGCTTCCCACTTTCTTCTTCTTTTTCAGTAATGCTTTACTTATATGGGGCTTCTTTCCCTTCCATATGAAGTTGGTGATTTCTTTCTCCATCACATTAAAAAATGTCGTGGAAATTTAGATCGGAAGTGCATTGTATGTATAGATGGCTTTTGGTAGAATAGACATTTTTACTATGTTAAGTCTTCCTATCCGTGAGCAAGGTATGTTTTCCTGCTTATGTAGGTCCTTTTTAGTTTCTTGCAGTAGTACTTTGTAGTTTTCTTGATATAGGTCTTTTACATCTTTGGTAAGATTTATTCCTAAGTACGATTTTATCTTCTTGTGGGCTACTGTGAATGGTATTGATTTGGTGATTTCCTCTTCGATGTTCTCTTTGTTGATATAGAGGAATCCAAGTGATTTTGTATGTTTATCTGATAACCTGAGACTCAGCCAAACTCTTCTATTAGTTTCAGTAGTTTTCTGGAGGATTCCTTAGGGTTTTCTGTGTATAAGACCATGTCATCTGCAAATAGAGATAATTTTACTTCCTCCTTGCCAATCCAGATGCCCTTTATTTCTTTGTCTAGCCTTATTGCTCTGGCCAGGACCTCTAGTACAATGTGGAATAAGAGCGGTGATAAAGGGCATGCTTGTCTGGTTCCCGTTCTCAAGGGAAATGCTTTCAGGCTCTCTCCATTCAGGGTGATGTTGGCTCTTGGGTTCGTATAGATGCCCTTTATTATGTCGAGGAATTTTCCTTCAATTCCTATTTTGCTGAGAGTTTTTATCATGAATGGGTGTTGGACTTTGTCAAATGCCTTTTCTGCATCAATTGATATGATCATGTGGTTTTTGTCTTTTGTTTTATTTCTATGGCGGATTACATTAATGGTTTTTCTAATATTAAACCAGCCTTGCATAAAAAGCCTTGCATACCTGGTATAAATCCCACTTGGTTGTGGTGGATTATTTTTTTGATATGTTGTTGAATTCTATTGGCTAGAATTTTGTTGGGGATTTTTGCATCTATGTTCATGAGGGATATAGGTGTGTAATTTTCTTTTTTTGTGGTGTCTTTACCTGGTTTTGGTATCAGGGATATAGTGGCTTCATAGAATGAGTTAGGTAGTATTCCGTCATTTTCTATGCTTTGAAATACCTTTGGTAGTAGTGGTATTAAATCTTTTATGAAAGTTTGGTAGAACTCTGCAGTGAAGCCGTCCCTGCTAGGGCTTTTTATTTGTTGGGATTTTTTTTGATTATCTTTTCAATCTCGTTTTTTGTTATGAGTCTATTTAGTTGTTCTACTTCTGAATGTGTTAGTTTAGGTAGGTAGTGTTTTTCTAGGAATTCATCCATTTCTTCTAGGTTTGCAAATTTGTTAGAGTACAATTTCTTGTAATAATCTGACATGATTCTTTTAATTTCAGTTGGGTCTGTTGTGATGTGGTCCATCTCATTTCTTATTCGGGTTATTTGTTTCCTTTCCCGTATTTCTTTAGTAAGTCTGGCCAATGGTTTAACAATTTTGTTAATTTTTTCAAAGAACCAGCTTTTGGCTTTGTTAATTCTTTCAATTGGTTTTCTGTTCTCTAATTCATTTAGTTCAGCTCTAATTTTTATTATTTGTTTTCTTCTGGTGCCTGATGGATTCTTTTGTTGCTCGCTTTCTATTTGTTCAAGTTGTAGGGACAGTTCTCTGATTTTGGCTCTTTTTTTATGTATGCGTGCATTTATCAATAGAAATTGACCTCTGAGCGCTGCCTTTGCTGCGTCCCAGAGGTTTTGATAGGAAGTGTTTTCATTCTCGTTGCATTCTATGAATTTCTTTATTCCCTCCTTAATGTCTTCTATAACCCAGTGTTTTTTGAGCAGGGTATTGTTCAGTTTCCAAGTATTTGATTTCTTTTCCCTAATTTTTCTGTTATTGATTTCCACTTTTATGGCCTTGTGGTCTGAGAAGATGCTTTGTAATATTTCAAAGTTTTGGCTTCTGCAAAGGCTTGTTTTATGACCTAATATGAGGTCTATTCTAGAGAATGTTCCATGTGCACTAGAAAAAATAGTATACTTTGCAGCTGTTGGGTGGAGTGTTCTGTATAAGTCTATGAGGTCGATTTCATTGATCGTAGCAATTAGGTCTTCCGTGTCTCTATTGAGCTTCTTACTGGAAGTCCTGTCCTTCTCCGAAAGTGGTGTGTTGAAGTCTCCTACTATAATTGTGGAGGTGTCTGTCTCACTTTTCAGTTCTGTTAAAGTTTGTTTTATGTATCTTGCAGCCCTGTCATTGGGTGCATAAATATTTAATATGGTTATGTCTTTCTGGTCTATTGTCTCTTTAATCGTTATGTAGTGTCCTTCTTTATCCTTTGTGGTGGATTTAACTTTAATGTCTTTTTTGCCAGAAATTAATTTTGCTACTCCTGCTCTTTTTTGCTTGTTATTTGCTTGATATATTTTTTTCCATCCTTTGAGTTTTAGTTTGTTTGTGTCTCTAAGTCTAAGGTGTGTCTCTTGTAGGCAGCATATAGACGGATTGTGTTTCTTTATCCAGTCTGAGGCTCTCTGTCTCTTTATTGCTGCTTTTAGCCCATTTATATTCAGCGTAATTATAGATAAGTATGTGCTTAGTACGGTCATTTTGTTGCCTTTTTGTGTGTGTTGTTGACAATTTCATTTTTCCACTTACTTTTTTGTGCTAAGATGTTTTTCTTTGTAAATTGTATGTTCCTCATTTTCATAGTAGTTGAATTTATGTTTGCTGAGTTGTTATGTTTTTCTTGTTTTTTATTTTGAGTTATGGAGTTGTTCTACCTCTTTGTGGTTACCTTAATATTTACCCCTATTTTTCTAAGTCAAAACCTAACTTGTATTGTCCTATATCGCCTTGTTTCCCTCTCCATATGGCAGTTCTATGCCTCTTTTATTTAGTCCCTCTTTTTGATTATTGTGATCTTTTACATATTGACTGCAATGATTCCCTGTTTTGAGTGTTTTTTTCTTTCTCAAATTAATCTTAATTTGGTTTTTGTGATTTCCCTGTTTGATCTGATATCAGGATATTCTGTTCTGTGACCTTGTATTGTGCTGATGTCTGATAATATTGATTTTCTGACAATTTTCCTTTAGTATTTCTTGTAGCTTTGGTTTGGTTTTTGCAAATTCTCTAAGCTTCTGTTTTTCTGTAAGTGTTTTAATTTTGCCTTCATATTTGAGAGCGAGTTTTGCTGGATATATGATCCTTGCCTGGCAGTTTTTCTCCTTCAGTGCTCTATATATGTCATCCCATTGCCTTCTTGCCTGCATGGTTCTGCTGAGTAGTCTGAACTTATTCTTATTGATTCTCCTTTGTAGGAGACCTTTCTTTTCTCCCTGGCTGCTTTTAAAATTTTCTCTTTATCTCTGATTTTGGCAAGTTTGATGATAATATGTCTTGGTGATTTTCTTTTTGGATCAATCTTAAATGGGGATCGATGAGCATCAGAGATAGATATCCTTTCGTCTTTCATGATGTCATGGAAGTTTTCTGCCAACAGATCTTCTACTATTCTCCCTATGTTTTCTGTTATCCCTCCCTGTTCTGGGACTCCAATCACATGCAGGTTATTCTTCTTGACAGAGTCCCACATGATTCTTAGGGTTTCTTCATTTTTTTAAATTCTTTTATCTGATTTTTTGTCAGTTATATTGGTGTCAATTCCCTTGTCCTCCAGATCTCCCACCCTGCATTCCAATTGCTCGAGTCTGCTCCTCTGACTTCCTATTGAGTTGTCTAATTCTGTAATTTTACTGTTAATCTTTTGGATTTCTGAATGCTGTCTTTCTATGGATTCTTGCAGCTTATTAAGTTTTCCAGTATGTTGTTGAATAATCTTTTTGATTTCTTCAACTGCTTTATCAGTGTGTTCTTTGGCTTTTTCTGTAGATTGCCTTATTTCATTTCTGAGGTCATCCCTGATGTCTTGAAACATTCTGTAAATTAGTTTTTTATATTCTGCATCTGGCAATTCCAGGATTGTGTCTTCATTTGGGAAAGATTTTGATTCTTTAGTTTGGGGAGTTGTAGAAAAAATCATGGTCTGCTTCTTTCTGTGGTTTGATATCGAGATATCGATTCCTGTCTCTGAGCCATCTCTAAGATATTGTAGTTTTTTTATTTTATATTTGCTCATTGAGTCTTATCTTGTTTTGTTTTCTTTCAATACATGTAGATGGGCTACTAGATTGCACTGTCTTGATTGTTGTAGCCCTTGTATCACTTATGACCTATTACCAGCTGGTTTGGGCTGTTAGCAGGTATATAAGCCTAAGAGTCCATTCACTATTCTTGAGTAGAATCTGATTTTGGGTTATCAAGTGTGTGGTGCAGACTGTCACCTCTCCACCTAGAGGAGTAGTGGTGATAGTTGTGTGCACCACATTCTCGTAGCAGCAGGGGTTCACACTCCGGGGGAGGGGGGCAGGATGCTGACAGGTTTCCCCCAAGTGCCAGTGAGGTAGGTGTGTCTCTATTCCTAAAGCACCTTGTTGGGTGGGCTCTGCAGCTGTACCTTAGGCCCCCAATGCAAGTACCTCTACAAATTGGTAGGTGTCACCCTCCTTAGACTCCTAAGGCAGGAGTCTAGGTGGTCTGGGGGGAGCTTCAGGCCACAGTTCCCTGTTGTGGGTCAGTGAGGGCTCTGGTGAATACACAGAGATATCAGACCTGGAAACTCGTCTTTCCAGTAATCTGCTATAACAATTATGGTCAGATCCCTATCAGAATTGCCTTTGCATTATAATAGCCACCTTGTTCCCTGTAGGGATGAAAGCCCAAGACTGTGGATCACATATGTTTGGCTGGAGCTGGTTCTGTATTTTTACTCCAAATAGGGAAGGATTTTTGGTCCCTGGGTTTTTTGTATCTGCTTCTCTCAGGCCAGGAGAATGGGTTAGGAAAAGATTAAAAAAAAGAAAAACCACAGCCCACTTCACTCTCTGGCTCAGGAAATTCCAATGTTAATGAAATCACCTGGAAAGGGGAGGGGAGGGTTCAGATAAATAGGAGAGAGTAGGTCCCAGGAATAGCGACAAAGTTACTTATCTTGTTCAGCGGTGACTGTTTTATCTGAGATTCCCGAGGAATGTGTAGCCTGTGTGTACTGGCTGGGTCAAGATTTCCCCTGGGAGTCAGGCCCACATCCTGTGCTTCTGCTATCTCTGAAGCCGTGGTCAGTTCCTCTACTCCCGGTCCAAAGCCCAGCGCCAAGGTTCCCCAGCTGGAACGCCACACTCCAGGGTGCAAAACCAGTCACTGCCTCCCGGGGACTTTTCCTCCTGTCAGCCGCGTTGCTGCGCTGCCTGCGTGCAGTGTCTGGGCTTCCCCCCGAGGTCACTTCTGGGGGCTGGGGCTGCGTCCCATGTTTGTGCCGTCTCAGGACGCCGTACTCAGCTCGCTTGTGCCCAGGCCAAAGCCCAGCGCCAAGGTTTCCTGACTGGGACGCTGGCTCCAGGCTCGGACAACAGTCGTTGCTTCCCTGTGGTTGTTCGTTCTCAAACTCTGTCACTCAGGTCAACTCTTTAGATCTGTGCTTGATGGTCAGGATTCGTAGATTGTCATGTATATGATCGATTCACTTGTTTTTCCGAGTCTTTGTTGCAAGAGGAACCCGAGGTAGCTTCTACCTAGTCAGCCATCTTGGTTCTGCCGCTAAACTCCCCAAATTTATTTTTTTATTCCATTATTTATTTATATAAGTCTGAACTTATTGATAAATATCCACTTTATATTTTGGGTCATAACCCAATAAGCCCATTGTTCTCCTGTCAATTCTGACTTATGGCCACCTTATGCAGGTGTTACAGAGTAGAGATGTGCTCCATTGGGTTTTCTTGGGTGTAATCTTTTGTAGAACTAGATCACCAGCTGTTTCTTCCATGGTACCACTTTATTTTTTCCTCAAATTGTCCCACTTTGGCTATTGGGAGCTCTTTCATTTCCAAAGTTACTTGGGTTCTCATCTTTCCCCACCCACCACTTTCTGTGAGGTTGTATCAAACATTTGTCACACTGTTAGATTCTGGTGTTACATTCTTCATTCCCTCTTGGAATCCTAGAATTTGTTAAATAAGTTTAAAAATTTTTGCATACATTTCTTTGTGTTTTAACATTCTATAGGTTTTGACAAATTCATAAGGTCATGTATTCACCATTAGAGTATCATACAGAATAGTTTCATTGCCTTAAAGTATTTCCTGTGCTTCAACTATTCAGCCCTCCTCCAACCCTGAAACTCTGGCAACCACGAAACTATTTATAGTTTTCCCTTTCCCAAAAAAGTCATATAAATGAATCATACAATATGTAGCCTTTCAGATTGGCTTCTTTTACTGAGCAATTTGCATGTAAGATTTAATCATATCTTAGTGTGATTTGATAACTCATTCCTTTTTATCATTGAATTGTATCCAATTGTATGGGTATTTTTTTTTTTTCTAGTAAAAAAAATAGCATAGTTTATTCTTTCATCTATTGAAGGACATCTTGTTTTCTTCCAGTTTTGGGGAATTATAAACAAAGGTACTATAAAGATTGGAAGAGGGATTTTGTGTTAACTTAAGTTTTAAATCAGCTGGGTAAATTCCTAGGAGTGCTATTCCTGGATTATATAAGGCTATGTACTTTTTTTTTTTTTTTTATGTACTTAGCTTTGTAAGATCTTAATTCAGTCTTGAATAGTCAGAGTTTTCTAAGAATTTTTTATTTTAGTTTTTTTTTTAGTGATCCTCACAGTTCTGTTAGTCCTCTCTGCCCAGGTTGCAGTCCCCTGCCTCCCCATCATCAAGTTGAAACAGCTTTTATCCTCCTATAGTTTTTCCTAATTTTTGCCCCGGTTTCTATTTTTTCTTTATGATTTTGGGGAAGGAGCCAACAGCTTGTAAATACTCATTATCTTTGGAAGATTCTTAGGAGAAGAGTCTGATTCATTCTGTTTTTACCTCTTCTTCTTCTTAATCTCGCTAACACACACCATATACCATCAGTTCATATCTTTATTAGGCCTTGAAATCATCCCCATTAGAAATTCTGATTTTACATTTAGGAAAAATAAAACTAAAATTTATAAAGTCTATTTAGTTTTGGAAAGTTTGTACTGATGGACTATTTCCCTGTTTTCTTTCTTTTTTTATGGGTATAAAATGTTTTTTTTTTTTTATTTGTGGTAAATGTATATGTAACAAAGAATTGCCATTTCAACATCTTTTTATGTATACGATTAAGTGACATTAATTACACTCATCATGTTGTTCAACCATCACCAATTTCAGTTTCCAAATTTTTCCATCCCCCCTAAAAGAAGCACAGTGTCTCCAAAGCAATGTGCCCCTCTCTCATAGGCATATAAATCTATAACTATTACCTCTCCTCAGTAAATTGAACCTTCTATCATCATGGAAACAGCTTCTTCTTTATCTCTAATAATGCCTTTGAAAATTTTTAAATATGCTTTTATTTATTTTGTTATTGTTCAGAATATACACAGCAAAACATATAGCAATTCAACAGTTTCTACATATGCCATTTAGTGACACTGATTACATTCTTCAAGTTTTGTAACCATTCTCACCCTCCTTTTCTGAATTGTTCCTCCCGCAACAACATAATTTCACTGCCCCCTTAAGATTCCTATCTAATCTTTCAAGTTACCACTGTCATTTTGATGCCATATAGATAGTTTTTAAAAAATCATCGTCCTTAAGGTAGACATTTTGGTATTTAGCAAGCTAAAGAGTTGTTTGGTTTCAAGAAGACACCAGGAGATATTTTTGGTTTAAGTTATAAAGTTTATCTCAGGGCAATAGTTTCAGGGGTTCCTCCAACCTTCATGGTTCCAGGAAGCCATTGGAGAGATACAAATCAAAACCTCAATGAGACACCATTTTATTCCCACTAGGATGTCTAAGGAGCCCTGGTGGTATAGTGGTTAAGAACTAGGATGCTAACCAAAAAGCTTGTCAGTTCAAATCCACCAGCTGTTCCTTGGAAACCCTATGGAGCAGTTCTACTCTGTCCTATAGGGTCGGTATGAGTTGGAATCGACTCGATAGCAACTTTTTTTTTTTTTAAGGATGGCTGGGATTAAACAGCAGGGATAACAAAAAAAAGAAAATAACAAGTGTTGTTGAGGAGGTGGGAAGTTGGATCCCTTACCCATTGCTAGTGGAAATGCAAAATGGTATAGCCATTGTGGAAAACAAGTTGGTGGTTCCTCCAGAAACTGAAAAATAGAATGACCATAAAACCCAAAACCAAACCCATTGTCATGAAGTCAATTCCGACTCAGCCACCCTATAGGACAGAGTAGAACTGCCCCATTGGGTTCCAAGAAGCAGCTGGTGGATCCAAACTGCTGAACTTTTGTTAGCAGCCGTAGCTGTTAAGCACTGTGCCACCAGGGTGTACAACAATGCTCATTGCATCACTATTCACAATAGCGAAGAGGTGGAAACAGACTACTGGTCCATGAACAGATGAATGGATAAACAAAATGTGGTACATACGTACAATGGAATACTACTCAGCCTGTAGGAGAAATGAAGTCTTGATTCATGCTACAATACGGGTGGAGCTGAAAGACTTTACGCTGAGTGAAATAAATCAATCAAAAAAGGACAAATATTGTATGACCTCACTTATATAAAAAGGTGAGAATGTGTTATTTATTTATTTTTAATAAGGATTTAGCTTGAAACTAATGTAAGCTGACACCAAAAGGAAAGTGATATTTACACTAGGGATTTTGTTATTCTCCTAAACAACTAACCCCAGTAATAGTCAACTAAATTAGAGATCAGATTTTTGATAGAATGATATCTATGAATACTAAGTTTTTTCAAACCAACATATTGGATTTTCTTGTATTTAGATTTTTGTTTGTATTGAAACAGTTTTCAGCAGAAGAGTGTAGTGAGTCCAAATACTGAGAAATGGATACATTTTTTTCTATACTTTGTTTTAAATATTTGCTTATATTAACTCCCATTTTCTTCACCTAAGAATGTCAAGATTAGCTCTTCTTATTATTTCTTCACACCTGGTTCAAGTCAGTGTTTTCATTTCCTTTCCCCTAAAAACTTCAAAGACTGACTTAAAATAGAAATGATAAAGAAGATTTGAAAGACACAGCAAAATAACTTTCTCAGCCATGAAACATAAATTGAACTAGATGTATCAGTTTGTATTATTTTGTTCAGTGGTACACAACACAAAGCGCAAAATATCCGATAGAATGTTGATTTAAGACTTGAACAATTTTTTAAAATTTGTGTACTTATCCATCATTTTCATAAATAATGATTAACAGCAAAATTCTTAGAAAATTAGGGGGTGAAAGGAATAGAGCCAAGGGCTACCTGACTCTTAAAGATCATAAAGTCAAGCTATTTAGATATGCAGATAGATAGGTTGGTAGACACAAAGATAGATAGATGATAGACAGATAGGTAGGTAGAGAGACAGGTATGCAGGTAGGTAGATAGAAAGATAGATACATAGAGAGATAGATAGTGAGGTAGGTAGGTAGGTAGGTAGATATATGATAGGTAGACAGACAGGTAGATAGATGATGGAGAGATGACAGATGATAGATAGAAAAACAGATGATAGCTAAATGAGAGATAGACAGATGATAGACAGACAGGCAGACAGATAGATAGATAAGACATGTGTATGTGTGTGTGGGTGAAGTGTTACAGTGTGCTGTATCTCATGTCTCAGGTCTTGGATGTTCAACTCAGGGAAACGTGAATCACCAGGCACAGCTCTTCATGTTGTGACAGCTGCTCATGTAGCTGACCTGTGAGCAACTCTGAATATTCCATCTTACTTCCACACTCTATATAGAGACTCTTCCTTGAGATGTTGGTGGCTTCAGACCTGCAGTGACATCAGTGTCTGCACTGCCATGAGCCTCTGGGAGGGGTGTTCTCAGATGGAAGAGTCTCCAAGGTGTAACCAAAACTGGTCTATCTGGTGCTACAATCCCATTTGGGCATCTGATTCTCAATTTGTGTGGTAGAAATCAGACATTTCTCTAAGGACTTATGTTTTGGATGTGATGTGAGACTATGGGGAATAGAAAGTGACCTGTTGAGTAAAGTTCTTTCTCTTTAACCTCTGAAGTACCTAGCATGTGTAATAATCTATATGAACAATTTGGTGAATACCCAGTTTACAGATACCTGGCCTCGGGTACCAAAGTGATGGCTCTACCCCTGATGGTCATAGTCAGGTCATGGTCAGTGGTGATCTCGGCCAAAAGCCCTTCCTTCCTGGTAGGATGATTGACAGTCCTGGGAATCCAGGGACAGCCCTGCTTAAGCCAGGGACATGATGCTGGGTTGATTCAGGACTCCTGTATTCTCTAGAGCGTAGCTGGTGAAAACTTCAGAGGTTCTGAGAATCTCCTCTTCCTTTTTTTCTTCTTCCTCCTTCTCCTTGTCTTCCTTCTTCTCCAATTATGAAGTCATATTCTTGAAAACTTCCTGATCATTTGGCCCAGGCAAGGAAATTCTACCAAAATCACTTTAAATGTTTAATGCATAACATTCTGTCAGTCCCAATGATATTAGGAAGGGGTAAAAATAAATGAAAAGACTAATCACTAAATCCACTGACAATATATATCTTCAGTTAGCAATATGTGCCCAATTAGTAGATAAAATCTATATATTAAGTGTGGGAGGATAATGTGGTAGGTTGAGGAGAATGGAGAGTTTAAGAAGATAGATCACAAACATGCAAACCAAAAACCACTGTCTTTTAAAGACCTAAAATCTATTTGGAAAGAGAATGAGAGAAAGTAGACATATAAAATCAGCCCAAATTCATTTCCCGCTCCACCCCCCACCTTGCAGATTATAGACCTTAGTGCTCTGATCCTCTCTCTTCTCCACAAATGTACTCTCACATGATGGTGGGAGTCAAGATAGTATCTTATATTTCTTATTGGTTTTGTGCTATTTAAACCTGGTATTTTGTTCTTGAAAAAAATATATACCACCATGTACCAGTTAGTGCTCAGCTACTAACCAAAAGG
This sequence comes from Elephas maximus indicus, assembly GCF_024166365.1. Classification (NCBI taxonomy): domain Eukaryota; kingdom Metazoa; phylum Chordata; class Mammalia; order Proboscidea; family Elephantidae; genus Elephas; species Elephas maximus. The sequence goes on along the minus strand of NC_064821.1, from coordinate 188,119,574 downwards.
TTGGTGGTTCAAACCCACCTGTCACTCCTTGGGAGAAAGATGTGGCAGTCTGCTTCCATGAAGTCTTACAGCCTTGGAAACCCTCTGGGGCAGTACTCTGTTCTATTGGGTCACCATGAGTTGGAATCAACTCCACGGCACTGGATTTGTTTTTTTCCTGTTTACTTGCAGTGTAGAGAAGTGCTAGGCAGTGAGATAGGGACATCATGACACCCACCAACAAAGTGTCCCCACAGACTGCAGTAACATAATTCCAATGTTGTAACTTTATTCACCAGCCATGGCACAAAAAGTAAGGTTTCAGTGCCTGAGGGTAGCTCACACTTAGGACTGAAGGGAGAAACTGCACAAGAGTGTATGAGGTAAGGCTCTGAAAGGCAAAAATAAAACCATTTTTCCAGGGTTAGAGGACATATTGGGGCACTGTTTCCCAAATTTTAGTTATTCCCATAAAAAAACCTACTATATTTACAGTAACTACACACCACATATGAAATAGAAATTACTCAACATTTTTACTTTAAATTCACTTTATACAAATGTAATTTTTTTTAATCTGATTCATCATAAACAAGATGAAATATTCAAATTATATAATTTTGTAGCACAGAATTAACAGAAGTATACACTTAATATTTACATTATTCTCTTCAGTGTCTAGACCATCTCCTGTGACACGAGGGGTCCTTCTACCTTGCTTGGGAGACCCTGGTAGAAAAAGGTGACTGCTTTTAGCACTTTTTCTTTGTAGGTAGATGAAACATTTTTGAAAGGCTTTTCATTAAGTCCTTTAATGCATCTTTGTGAGGTCACCCTTCATTTGTGGAAGAGGGAGTGTGTACATCTGGAAAGGCATTAGCTGGTGTCTCATGTCCTGCCCTGGATGCAGAAGGAAGGGCCAGGAAGGAGGAAGATTCCAACTGGAGAAGAGGAAAGGATAAAAGCAGAGGGCACGGCTTCCTGGAATTCAGCTGCCAACACTGTGTGGGCACGAAACAGTGCACACTAATGGCCCGTATATCTGTGTGTGTTCCCCATTAACTGTGCACAGCACAGGACTGTGTCTGTTCTCTATTGTAGGGATCATCAGATGGAATCACACAGGTGTGGTTCAGTAATTAGTCTTTGAATGAATGCTTGCGACTTTTGTTCACTTCTATTTCCTTCAAGTGCTGACTAAGAGAACTTTTGTTTAAAAAGATAAAAGCATTCAAGTACATATTCTTGAAAACATCAAGGAGGAAAAGTACTGAGGAGACTGGATCCCACCCTGCAGTTTGTCCCGGGAGAGAAGCACCTCTAGGAAAGGTGCTTCTGTAGAAAAGGCAGCTTCATAGAGGTGGAGAATATGGTTCTAATCTGGGCTTCTATGGGAAGAAAGAAATAAAGAGAAGAAAATCCAAGCTTGAACAGAGTTAAGAGAAGGCCCAGTACAGCCATCCCCCACCTCCTACCCCAAGAGGTAGGTATTATTCGCCTCTGTTCATAGACAAAGGTCCAAACTAAGAGAGGAGAGGTAGCCTACCCATGGTCACACAGCTTGTCAAATATGGAACTGGGACCAGACATCAGGTTCCATTTAGATCTCTCCTTCTTTCTAGAACACTGCCAGATTGTATGAGGAGAGTAGAGCTCCAAACTGGTTTACTTGACATGTACCCCACCGTGTTCAATATGGACAAATCCTAAAATTAAGTAAAATTTATAATGACATAATCATTAATGCTTAAAGAGGTGTAAATGAATGGCAATTAATTTTAATGGCTGAGTTTCTAATAAAAGGATTTAACCTTCATCTTGAATCTACCAATGATTTCTGTATCAAACAAACAGTTAAATAACTAATAAGTAAAAAATACATATAAAATTAATTGTGTGAATGGCACTGATTATTAGGATGGATTTTCCAGTGTTTCTAAAAGGGTAGGATGACAGAAAATAAGAACAACCTTCTTAGTTCTTATTCGGTAAAGTGATGCAGGAGAACCTAGTATACAATGTGAGGAGAGAGTTATGGTCAGAAAGCTTGCTTTCTGTCGTAGTTCCAGGAACTGAGCTGCTAGAGTATCTCAATTGTAATAGGTGATGCTGTGGTGCTAGTGGAGCCCATGAGGCCCAAAGTGGTACAGGTTTTATAAAGGCCTTTAAAAAAAAAAAAAGAAAGAAAACATTGCTGTTGAATGAATTCCAACTCATACCGACCCTATAGGAAAGAGTAGAATTGCCCCATAGGGTTTCCAAGGAGCACCTGGTGGTTTTGAAAGGATAAATTTCTGTTAGTAGCAGTAGCTTTTAACCCCTAAGCCACAAGGCTTTCCAAGGCCTTAGGAATCAGCTTTATGTCTTCTATTTGAAGACACAAAGCAGGTGAAAATAAGACCCTAATGATCACCATTTTGCTGAATGTTTGGAAGTATACTGGTGGGAGGCTATCGAGATGATCTGGGGCCTTACAGCAGTCCATTTTTCAGGGAGGAAAGGAAACTTAGATCAGCAAGCCATAGAATCAAGAGGAAATGCATTACAATGACGGTTGGGAGTAATGAGTGGAGTCCCTTGGTGGCACAAACGGTTAAATGCTTAGCTACTAACTGAAAAGTTGGCAGCTTCAGTCAACCCAACAGTACCTTGGAAGACACGCCTGCTTATCTACTTCAGAAGGATCACAGCCATTGAAAACCCCATAGAGCACAGTTCTATTCTGACACATGGGGTCGCCATGAGTTGGAACTGACTGGATGGCAACGGATACTGGGGTAATGAAAATGGTGTCACAAGGTTTCCAGGCTCCCAGGTAGTCAGGCTTTTTTCACTCAAGAATATATAACAAATTGACAATCAGCTAAAGTGGAACAGGGAAGGCAGTTTTGTGATGCAGGGAAGGCGAAGGATAAGAAAGGGTCTTTGTCCTCAGTCAAGAAAAAGAGCCTTTGGGGACCAGTTAGAGAATTCCCTAAATTCTCTCACTGTTGTAAGTTACTGAAACTGTCCCTAAGGCAGGGCCTCTGAGTCATGGACACTTATTCCAGTGAGGAGATGCGGAAGCAGGATGCTTCCTGTTGTTAGGGTCCCTGTCCAGCCAGTTAGGGTTGGATTTTTATTTGTTTAGGAAATTCTTGGACCAGCCCAGTTTTAGGTAGCTCCACTTCCCTCTGGGTGGGGCAGCAATCCCTTCTATAAAGAGGTCCTCTGCTGCAAGGCTAGCATCCTCATGATACTTGATTCCCGATCTACTTTGGAGAACCTGGTGAGTCTGATTTCTTGAGTTCTTCTGTTTATTGGTTGTTATCAAATATTTGAACTGAATCTGAAGACAGAAAATTTGGTGTGAAGAACGTTAGCATTATGGGTTTATGCCATTAATTGATGAAAATTGTGAATTGGGGCATAATGATACAAGGATATACTGCTTTGACTTGGTTCTGGTAGACTGAAAAAGCAGTTAATAGAAAAGCTTTTGTTTGAAGAAGAGTACAAGGTAATATTTTTTTCCTTTCCATTTCTTTTTGAGTCCATTCTGCTGTGATTTCTAAAGTCATTGAATTCTCCCTGAACAGCTGCTTTCTCTTTCCCCATGTGTTGATGCCTTGTAAGAAATAATGATAGGAATTCCTTATGAGGTTGCTCAGGATTTCAGAACTTGAGACTGGCTTTCTTGAAGATGTTATTTTCATGTAAACGTCATTAGTTGCTGCTTTAGAAGAGAGAGAATTTTCCCAGAGCTAGTGAAGTAACAGGCTAGAGAGGAGAAGGCAGAAAGTTATAAAAAACAGAGTTAAGAGATAAAAACATATCTCAGAGACTGGAGAGGTGATATCCAGTGGAATCAAATAAGCTCTGGCTTCTCTGTCTGTAGAAGTTCTTTCTTGTGAACAACTGTCATCTACTTTCTTTCAGATTTCCAGAGACTCCAGAAAGATGTCTTACCAGCAGCAGCAGTGCAAGCAGCCCTGCCAGCCACCTCCTGTGGTGTGCCCACCTAAGTGCCCTGAGCCATGTCCACCTCCAAAGTGCCCTGAGCCATGCCCACCCCCAAAGTGCCCTGAGCCATGCCCACCCCCAAAGTGCCCACCTCAGCCATGTCAGCAGAAATGCCCTCCTACACAGATATACCAACCCTGCCAGCAGAAGTGTCCTCCTAAGAGCAAGTAACAGCTTCAGGATTCATCAGGATCATGAAAGGATAAGGACAATTGGCTCAGACTCCTTCCACATCTCCACCTTCATCTTCTCTTTGAATCCAGTCATGGACACAGCTTCTCTATCCATTAGTCCATGATCTTCCTGTGATGATTCCCAGCAACTGAAGTTGTTTTTTTTTTTTTTTTTTCTGCACTGTTTTACTGCTACTCTCCAGGAGGTAACTGAGAAAGGGCAGTCCTCAGCTCTGCCAGGATCCCAGCACTTCAAAGGAAGAACAGTGGCACACTCCCCCGGTCCCATCGGATAATTCACTTGATGTCTTCTGTGTCTGTAAACTGGGCAGGGATTTCTATCACTTGGTCAATTGTAATTTTCTTTTCACTTCCTGAATAAAGTACATGTTTTGAGATGGGATAAATATTTTATTTCTTTTTCAATCCTACTTTTCTTAGCAATATTATGCCATAATTTTAGTTCCTTTCTATTCTTCTTTGATCCCAATAACCAGACTCTCACAATCACTGTTACCTGAATTTTGGATCACATCAAAGATTACTTTGATATTATTTTGAACCCTTGTTATTTTTTTTTAAATACTCTTTGATTTGGGGGACAAATTATTTAACCCTTCAGGATTTTACTTTCTCTACTGCAAAGTGGGGAAAATAATATTTAGATCACGAATCTGTCTTAGATATAAAATTGAATAATGCCTGTAACTTTGTTGGCAGAAAACCCGACCCAGAATTAAACAAACGAAGAAACAACCAAAAAACCTCTTGCGGTTGAGTTGATTCCAACTCATGGCAACGCCATATGTTACACAGTAGAATTGCTACATACGGTTTTCTCGGCTGTAAACTTTATGGAAGCATATTACCAGAACTTTCTTCCATGGTACCGCTGAGTGGATTCAAACTAACAACATTTATGTGAATTGTTGTTGTTGTTAGGTGCCATTGAGTTGGTTCTGACTTGTAGTGACCCTATGTACAAACAGAATGACACGCTGCCTGGTCCTGTACCACTTTCACAATCGTTGCAATATTTGATGCCATTATCACAGCCACTATGTCAATCCATCTCATTGAGAGTCTTCCCCTTTTTTGCTGATCCTCTAATTTGCCAAGCATGATGTCCTTTGCCAGGGACTGGTCCCTCCGGATAACATGCCAAAGTATGTGAGGTGAAGTCTCACCATCCTTACTTCTCAGTATAGTAGTTGAAGTCAAACCATTTATGCCACTCGGAGGCCTTGACCCAGAATTAGCATGCAATAAATGGTAGTTCATTAGCAGCAGCAGATCATAGTCATCACTGCATTTGCTCGAGAAAGAAAGAAGCTTGGACATGACTACTCTAGGAAACAACATTTTTAAACTTTATTATCCTTTCATATGCTATGACCTTTCTTTTCTAATTCACTTCACTTTTTTAAGTAACATGGTAGATAAACAGCTTTTTGGAATTAGTGGGAGTTTCTGCATGAAATCAGAATATTTCTTAAGCATGGATAGTCCAGAAGAAAGGGAAATACCAAGGCTCCAAAAGGCCTGTGTCTGCCTCATCTTCATGGGTATCATCTGCTCTTCTTACTCCATCAGCAGACAAAAATTGAAGGTCCTGTCATTTTTGTTCAACTCTGAAATTAATTTTTTGAGTGTTCTAACCCACATTAAGAAAGTAATGGAGTTTATAATATTTATTTAGCTTTGAAAAGTTAGTGCTGCTGTGTAGCTTGATTTATAAGTGCTTATGTTACAAGGCCAGGGTGCCGACTGTGGAACAGGCCATCGGTAACTCATACCTATGTAAGTTCAAGTTCAAGTTGCTCTAAACTGAATTTGGAGACCATTTCAAGAATAGGTTTGACACATTGACCACTAATAACCAAAGACCAGATGAGTTGTGGAATGACATCAAGCATATCTTACATAAAGAAAGCAAGAGGTCAATAAAAAGACAGGAAAGAGAGAAAAGACCAAAATGGATGTCAGAAGAGACTCTGAAACTTGCTCTTGAACATCAAGTTGCTAAAGCAAAAGGAAGAATTGATGAAGTGAAAGAACTGAACAGATTTCAAAGGGCGGCTAGAGAAATCAAAATGAAGTCCTATAATGACATGCACAAAGACTTGGGGATAGAAAACCAAAGGGAAGAACACACTCGGCATTTGTCAAGGTGAAAGAACTGAAGAAAAAATTCAAGCCTCGAGTTGCAATAGTGAAGGATTCTATCGGGAAAATATTAAATGATGCAAGAAGCATCAAAACAAGATGTAAGGAATACACGGAGTCATTATACCAAAAAGAATTGGTGGATGTTCAACCATTTGAGGAGGCAGCATATGATCAGGAAGCGATGGTACTGAAGGAAGAAGTAGAAGCTGGTCTGAAGGCATTGGAGAAAAACAAGCTCCAGGAATTGATGGAATATGAAATGAGATGTTTCAACAAATGGATGTAGTGCTGGAAGTGCTCACTTGTCTATGCCAAGAAATTTGGAAGACAGCTACCTGGCCAACCAACTTGAAGAGATTCATATTTATTCCTACTCCCAAGAAAGGTGACCTAACTGAATGTAGAAGTTATCGAACAATATCATTTATATCACAAACAAGTAAAATTTTGCTGAAGATCATTCAAAAGCAGCTGCAGGAGTATATCAACAGGGAACTGCAAGAAATTCAGGCCAGATTCAGAAGAGGATGCGGAACCAGGGATATCATTGCTTAATGTAAGATGGATATTGGTTGAAAGCAGAGAATACCAGAAAGATGTTTACCTGTGTTTTATTGACTATGCAAAGGCATTTGACTGTGCGGATCATAACAAATTATGGATAACAGTGGGAAGAATGGGAATTCCAGAACACTTAAGTGTGCTCATGAGGAACCTGTACATAGATGAAGAGGCAGTTGTTCAGACAGAGCAAGGGGATCCTGAGTGTTTTTAAGTCAGGAAGGGTGTGAGTCAGGGTTGTATCCTTTCACCACACCTATTCAATCTGTATGCTGAGCAAATAATCTGAGAAGCTGCCCTATATGAAGAAGAATGGGGGATCAGGATTGGGGGAAGACTCATTAACAACCTGCATTATGCAGATGACACAGCCTTGCTTGATGAAATTGAAGAGGACTTGAAGCACATAATGATGAAGATCAAAGACCACAGCCTTCAGTATGGACTACGCCTCAACAAAACGAAAGTAAAATTCTCACAACTGGACCATTAAGCAACATCATGATAAATGGAGAAAGATTGAAGTTGTCAAGGATTTCATTTTGCTTGGATCCAAAATCAACACTCATGGAAACAGCAGTCAAGAAATCAAAAGACGCATTGCATTGGGCAAATGTTGTGCAAAAGGCCTCTTTAAAGTGTTGAAAAGCTAAGATCTCACCTTGAAGACTAATGTGCTCCTGACCCAAGCCATGCTATTTTCAATAGAATCATATGCATGTAAAAGCTGGACAACAAATAACGGAGACGGAAGAATTGATGGCTTTGAATTGTGGTCTTGGTGACGAATATCATCTGTACCATGGACTTCCAAAAGAATGAACGAATCTGTTTTGGAAGAAGTACAACGATAATGCTTCTTAGAGGCAAAGATGGTGAAACTAGGTCTTATATACTTTGGACATGTTGTCAGGAGAGATCGGTCCCTGGAGAAGGACATCATGTTCGGTAAAGTACAGGGTTAACCAAAAAGAGGAAGACCCTCAAAGAGATGGATTGACACAGTGGCTGCAACAATGGGCTCAAACATAACAACGATTGTGGGCATGGCCGAAGACCTGGCAGTGATTCACTCTGTTGTACGTAGGATCACTGTGAGTCAGAATCGACTTGATGGTACCTAACGACAATAACAAAATTTTACAATTCAAGTAAGCTGCTGAAAGGAGGGATGTTCTTTAAACATACATATCCTTTCTTATGGTCCTACATGTTCACATGGGAATAATTAACTGAGAACACACATATACATACAGACACGGGTACACATGTGCATGCACTTACACCATTATTTTTAAAAGAAATACATCTTCTCAATAAATCATACCATAGATACCTACATATATTTACAATTAAGAGGATCTTCCTCTTTGTATAAACTTAAAAGATAATTCCAAACCTGTTTCCAGGGTGGCCGTACTATTGGCCATTCCTACCCGTGATATGCATCCCTGGGTGGCTGAAATGGTAACATGTCTGCTAATTAAAAGTTTGGTGTTTTGAGTCCACCTAGAGGCACCTGGGACAAAAGACATGATCATCTACTTCCAAAAAATCAGCCACTGAAAACTCTGCGGAGCACAGTGCTGCTCTGACACACCTGTGGCAGCCAAGAGGCAGGACCAACTCAAATGACAACTGGTCTGTACCAGTAATATATGAATTCCAGCTATTTTATATCTTTACCAACATTTAGTGTTCTCAGTGTGTTAAGTTTTAGGCTTTCTAGTGGCTATCAAGTAGTATCTCATTGTGGTTTTTAATGGTATTTCCCTGATGACTAGTAATGATAACCACTTTTTCACTTACTTATCTACTTTTGCATGTCGGCTATTGAAATATTTTGCCCATTAGATAGCTTTTCATGATTGATTTGTGAGAGCTCTAAATATTATGGGTACATACTGTTTGAACTATATAATATTTTCTACCAAATTGTGGATCGACTTTATTTTTTAACAATGTCTTTTGATGAACAATGACTTTCAATTTTGAAAATGTGAAATTCGTCTTTTTTTTTTTTTTTCATTCATAGTTAGTAACCTTTGTTTCCTGTCAAAGAAATCTTTGTTTACCCGATGGTTAAAAAGTATTTCCCTATGTCTTTTTTATTCCAAAAACTTTAGAATTGTATATTTAGTTTTGGGTCTGTAATTCCTCAAGAATTGATGTTGGAGTATGAAGTGAGGTTGGGGTGCATGTTCATGAATATCCAGTTATTTTCTACACCTTTAATTAAAAGACTATTCTTTTCCCATTAAATAAAATTGATGTCTTTTACAAAAATCAATTGATTGTGATGTGTCAGTTAATTTCTGGACTCCGTATCCATTCAATTGGTCTATTTGTCTGTCTTGATGTCAATATTACATAGTCTCTATTACCCTGGCTTTGCAGTAAATCTTGAAAATATGTAGCAAAATTCCTCCAAATTTCTTTTTTTTCCAAAATGTTTTGGTCCTTTCATTTCCATATCAATTTTAAAATTAACTTTACAAATGCTATGAAAAAGATTGTTGGTATTTGGATTAGGATTGTGTTGTAAATATTGTTCAATTTGGGAGAGAATGCACATTTTAAAAATACTGTTTTCTGATACATGAAGATGTTATGTATCTTCACTTATTCAGGTCTTCTTGAATTTATCTCCTAAGTGTTTTGTAATTTTCTGTGTAAATATCTTGTCCACATTTTGTTGCATTTATTTTTTAAGCCTTTTAGGTTAATTCTATATTCTTCTACATGACATTAATTTAAGTTTTGTCTATGTGTTGCTGCTTAAATAAAAAAATACAACTGATTTTTGAATACTGACAGCAGACTATGAACTTACTAAATTTACTTATTAGGCCTAAGAGTTTTTTGTAGAATTTAAGGGATTTTCTCTGTATGTAATCATGTTGCCTGAGAATAAAAATTGTTTTACTTTCTGATTTCTATGTACTTTATTTCTTTTCGTTGCCATATTGCACTGGCTTGGACTTCTAGTAAATATTGACGAGGAGTGGTGCTCTGATTTTTGCTTGATGTCTATCTCATTGCGCCATGCAGACTGGCGAGTTTGTTCAGGAGAAAAAACAGGTATTTGTGAATATAACCCAATGTGACTCATTTATTTCCAGAGTTATTTCACATTCAATTTCTATCTGCCTTTGGTCACTCTCCAGCGCCTTCAATTAGTTGTGTGTGCGTTTGTGTTTAAACATTTTATCCGTAATTTTAATGTCACTAGCAGGAGGATTATTAAAATATAAGCTTTTCTTTCATTACTGGATAATGAAACTCTAATCTTTGTATTTTCATTGGAATATTAATTTATTTATATTTGATGAAATTGCTAGTTTGATTCAATTTCAATTTATCACTATACCAATTGACTTAGTCATTTAGGGCTGCTATAAATTTTTTTTTTATATAACAGAAATACCACAAGTGAACAGAATTAACAAAGAGAAATTTCTCTCAGGCTAGAAGTCCAAATTCAGGGTGTCAGCTCCGGGGGAAAGCTTTCTCTCTCAGTAAGCCTTCTCATTAATCTTTCCCCTGGACTGGGAGTTTTTCATAACAGGAAGCTGGTTTCAAAGGACACGCTCTACTCCTGGCACTGCGTTCTTGGTGGTATGAGCTTCCTACTCCCTGCTTGCTCCCCTATCCTTCGTATCTCTTAAGAGGGAAAAGGCTATGCAGGCCACACTCCAGGAAACTCCCTTTAGGTTGGATCAAAGATGTGACTTTAGTAAGGGTGTTACAATCCCATCCTAAGACTCTTTAACATAAAATTACAATCACAAAATGGAGAACAACAATGCAACACTGGGAATCATGGCCTAACCAAGTTGACACATATTTTGGGAGGACATAATTCAATTCACGACACTAATGCTCTCTAGTTGTACTCTGGTGGTACAGTGGTTAAGTACTATGGCTGCTAACCGAAGGTTGGCAGTTCAAATCCACCAGGCACTCTTTGGAAACCCTAGGGGGGCAGTTCTACCCTGTTCTATAGGGTCGCTATGAGTTGAAATTGATGGCGAGTTTTTTTGATTCTATATTTATACTTTTTTTCTCTAACTTTTCCTTCTTTTGGTTTAATAAAGTACATTTACTTTATTTTCTTCTTTATTAGATTATTAAGGTTTTATATACTTTTTTTCAGTGATTGCAGCATGAATCCTTGACTTATTAGTGTCTAAAATAAACTAACAGTTAAAAAAAAAAAAAATCCCCAGACAATGCAAGGTCACTGGTACTCTTTCATTTCATTTACCCCTTCTTGCCGTTTGCATTCTTATTGTCAGATATTTCAGTTCTACATGCATATAAAAACCCACAAGTCATCATTATTTAGATTTACCCACATATTTATATATATTTCCTATGATTCTATGTCAGTTTGTCATACTGTGGGGGCTTGCCTGTTGCTGTGATGCTGGGAGCTATGCCACCAGTATTCAGATACCTGCAGGGTCACCCATGGAGGACAAGTTTCAGCTGAGCTTCCAGACTAAGACAGACTGTGAAGAAGGCACAGCATTTTACTTCTGAAAAGAATTAGCCAGTGAAAACCTTATGTATAGCAGCAGAACATTCTCTGATATAGTGCTGGAAGGTAAGCCCCCCAGGTTGGAAGGCACTCAAAAGATGACTGAGGAAGAGCTGCCTTCTCAAAGTAGAGTCAGCCTTAATGATGTCGCTGGAGCAAAGCTTTGGGACCTTCATTTGCTGATATAGCATGACTGAAAATGGGAAGAAACAGGTGCAAACATCCATTAATAACTGGAACCTGGAATGTATGAAGTATGAACCTAGGAAAATTGGAAATGGTCAAAAATGAAATGGAATGCATAAGCATCAATATCCTAGGCATTAGTGAGCTGAAATGGACTGGTATTGGCCATTTTGAGCTGGATAATCATGTAGTCTACTATACCGGGAATGACAGCTTGAAGAGGAATGATGTTGCACTCAACATCAAAAAGAACATTTCAAGATCTATCCTGAAGTATGACGTTGTCAGTGATAGGATAATATCCATACACCTGCAAGGAAGATCAGTTAATACAACTATTATTCAGGTTTGTGCACCAACCACTAAGGCCTAAGATGAAGAAATTGAAGATTTTTATCAGCTCCTGCAGTCTGAAACTGATCAAACATGCAATCAGAATGCATTGATAATTACCGGTGATGGGAATACAAAAGTTGAAAACAAAGAATAATGATCAGTAGTTGGAAAATATGGCTTTGGTGGTAGAGACAATGTTGGAGATCACGTGGTAAAACTGAGCAATTTTTAAAAAATTGTGTTCTTATCTCAATTTCATGAATAATGATTAACAGCAAAATTCTTAGAAAAGTAGAGAGTGGAAGTAGTAGAATTGAACCAAGGGCTACCTGACTCTTAAAGATCATAAAATCAAGCTCTTTAGATATGTAGATAGATAGGTAGGTCTGTAGACAGATATGTAAATGGTTAGATAGATAAGTCTATAGATATGTGGATTAATAGAAAGATAGAGATAGATGATAGATAGACAGACAGACAGACAGGTAGACAGATGATAGATAGGTAGATTAAAGATAGACAGATGATAGGTAGATAGATAGATTGACAGATAGATAGATGATAGATGATAGATAGATAGATAGATAGATAGATAGATAGATAGATAGATAGATAGATAGATAGATAGATAGATAGATAGATAGATAGATAGATAGATAGATAGATAGATAGATAGATTGATAGATAGATAGGTAGGTAGGTAGGTAGGTAGGTAGGTAGGTAGGTAGGTAGGTAGGTAGGTAGGTAGGTAGGTAGGTAGGTAGGTAGGTAGGTAGGTAGGTAGGTAGATAGATAGGTAGATAGATAGATAGATAGATAGATAGATAGATAGATAGATAGATAGATAGATAGATAGATAGATAGATAGATAGATAGATAGATAGATAGATAGATAGATAGATGATAGATAGATAGATAGATAGATAGATAGATAGATGATAGATAGATAGATAGATAGATAGATAGATAGATAGATAGATAGATAGATAGATAGATGATAGATAGATAGATAGATAGATAGATAGATAGATAGATAGATAGATAGATAGATAGATAGATAGATGATAGATGGATGGATGGATGGATGGATGGATGGATGGATGGATGGATGGATGGATAGATAGATAGATAGATGATAGATAGATAGCCAATAGATAGATAGATAGATGATAGGTAGGTAGGTAGATAGATAGATACATAGATAAAGAGATCATAGATAGGATATATGTATGTGTGTGTTTGTGTGTGTGTGTGTGTAAAGTGTTACATTGTGCTGTCTCATGTTTCAAGTCTTAGATGTTCAAACGTTGTGAAAAATTGATCACCAGGCACTGCTCTTCGTGTTGTGACAGCTGCTCATGTAGCTGATTTCTGAGGAACTCGGAAAATTCAATCTTACCTCTCCAACCTATAGTGACTCTTCCTTGAGATATTGGGGGCACCAGGCCTGCAGTGACTTTAGTGTCTGCACTGCCATGAACTTCATTGGGAGGGGTGTACTCAGACAGAGGAGTCTCCAATGGGCAACCAAAACTGGTCTATCTGATACTGCAATCCCGTTTGGGCAGCTGGTTCTCAATTTGTGAGGTAGAAAGCAGACATTTCTCTAAGGGCTTATGTTTTGGATGTGATGTGAGGCTATGGGGAATAGTAAGTGACCTGTTGAGTAAAGTCCCCTTCTTTGTCTTCCAAAGTACCTAGCATGTGTAATAGTCTATATGAACAATTTGGTGATGACCCTGTTTACAGATACCTGGCCTCAGGTACCAAAGTGATGACTCTAGCCCTGATAGTCGTGGTTAGGTCATGGTCAATGGTGATTTTGGCCAAAAGCTCTTCCTTCCTGATAGGAGGAATGACAGTCCTGGGAACCCAGGGACAGTCCTGCTTAACTCAGGGACTTGATGCTGGGTTGATTCAGGGCTCTCGTACTCGGTAGAGCATAGCTGGTGACTACTTCAGAGATTCTGAGCATCTCCTCTTCCTTTTCTTCTTCCTCCTCCTCCTCTTTTTTCCTTCTCCAGTTATAAAACCACATTCTTGTAAAGCTTCCTGATCATTGGGCCCAGGTAAGGAAGCTCTACCAAAATCACTTTAAATGTTTAATGCATAACATTCTGTCAGTCACAATGATTGCAGGAAGAGTTAAAAATAAATGAAAAGACTAATTTCTAAATCCATTGACAATATATGTCTTGAGTTACCAACATGTGCCAAATTAGACAGATAAAATCTATATATTGAGTCTGGGAGGATAACGTGGAAGGTTGAGGGGTCTGGAGGGTTTAAGAAGACAGACAATTAACATGCAAACAAAAAACAAAAGTGTTTTAAAGACCTAAAGCCTATTTGGAAAGAGAATGTTGGAGAGCCAACATATAAAATCAGCCCAAATTCACTTCTCCCCCTCCACCAGGTTACAGACCTTTAGTGCTCTGATCCTCTCCCCAAATGTACTCTCACGGGATGGTGTGAGGCTATAATATAAGATGGTATCTTATATTTTTATTGGTTTTGTGCAATTTGAACCTGGCATTTTGTTCTTGAAAAAAATTATTTCCTGAAAAAGGAATTTCAAGCTTATACCAGTATATACCTTAGTGCCCAGCTACTAACCAGAAGGTTGGTGGTTCAAACCCACCAGTCGCTCCTTGGGGGAAAGATGTGGCAGTCTGCTTCCGTAAAGATTTACAGCCTTGGAAACCCTATGGGGCAATTCTACTCTGTCTGAGCGGGTCACTATGAATTGGAATAGACAACATGGCAGTGGGTTTGGTTTTTTTTTTTGGTTACCTGCGGTGTGGAGAAGTACTGGGACAGTGAGATAAGGACATCCTGACATCCATCAACCAAGTGTCCCCATATTCTACAGTAACATAAATCCAACTTTGTAACTTTATTCACCAGCCATGGCACAAAAAGTAAGGTTTCAGTGGCTGAGGATAGCTCCGGTTTGGGACTGAAGGGAGGAATTGCACAAGAATTTATGAGGTAAGGCTCTGAAAAGGCAAACATGAAACCATTTTTCCAGAGTTGGAGGACATATTGGGGCAATGTTTCCCAAACTTTAGTTTTTCCCATAGATAGCTCCTATATTTACGGTAACTACATACAACATGTGAAATAGAAATTAGTCAACATTTTTATTTAAATTCACTGTGTACAAACTTAAAAAAAGAAAAAAATTTGATTGGTGGTAGGCAAGATGAAATATTCAAAATATAAAATTTTGTAGCACAGAATTAACATAAGTACACACTTAACAGAAACCCTGGTAGCATGGTGGTTAAATGCTACTGCTGCTAACCAGAATGTCAGTGGTTCGAATCCACCAGGCGCTCCTCGGAAACCTTATGGGGCAGTTCTACTCTGTCCCATAGGGTCGCTATGAGTAGGAATCGACTCGACGGCAACGGGTTTGGTTTTTTTGGGGAGTATACACTTTTTTTTTAATATTTACATTATTCTGTTCAGCGCCTAGATCATCTCCTGTGACACAAGTGGTCCTCCTACCTTACTTGGGAGACTCGGTTAGAAAGAGGTGTGTGCTTTTAGCACATTTTCTTTATTGGTAGATGAAACATTTCCTAAAGGCTTTTCATTAAGTACTTTAATACATCTTTGTGATGTCGCCTTTCATTTGTGGAAACGGAGTGTCTACACCTGGAAAAGCATTAGCTGGTATCTCATGTTCTGCCCTGGATACAGAAGGAAGGGCCAGGATGGAGGAAGGTTCCAACTGGACCAGATGAAAGGATAAAAGCAGAGGGCACAGCTTCCTGGAGATCAGCTGCCAATGTTGCGGAGCCACGAGAACAGCGCACCCTAATGGCCTGTATATCTCTCTCTGTTCCCCATTAACTGTGAACAGCATAGGACAGCGTCTTGTTCTCTATTGTAGGGAACATCAGAAGAACTCACACAGGTGTGGTTCAGTAATTAGTTTTTGAATGGATGCTTGTAATTTTTGTTCACTTCTGTTTCCTTCAAGCGTTGATTAAGAGAGTTTTTGTTTATAGAATAAAAGGGTTCAAATACATATTCTTGAGAACAGCAAGGAGGATAAGTACTGAGGAGTCTGGATCCCACCCAGCAGTTTTTCCCAGAAGAGAAGTACCTCTAGGAAAGGTGTTTCTGTAGAAAAGGCAGCTTCAAAGAGATGGAGAATATGGGTCTAATCTGGGATTCTATGGGAAGAAAGGAAGAGGCGAAAGAAAGAAAGAGGAGAAATTCAAGCTTGAACAGAGCTAATAGAAGGTCCAGTGCAACTATCTCCCACCTCCAATCCAAGAAGTGAGTATTATTCTCCTCTGTTTGTAGACAAAGATCCAAACGCAGAGAGGCGAGGTGAACTGCTCATGGTCACACAGCTTGTCAAAAATAGAATTGGGACCAGACTTAAGGTACCATTTAGATCTCTCTTACTTTCTAGAACACTGGCAAATTGTAAGAGGAAATTAGAAGGGTAAACTGGTTTACTTGACATGTATTCCACTGTGTTCTCTATGGACAAATACTAAAATTAAGTAAAATTTATAATGACAATTATTAATGTTTAAAAGGAGGTATAAATGAATGGTAATTAATTTTAATGACTAAATTTTTAATAAATGGATTTAAACTTCATCTTGAACCTACCAACAGTTTCTGAATCAAACTGTTTAATTAACTAATTAATATAAAATACATATAAAATTAATTGTTTGAATGGCATTGATCATTATGTTGGATTTTCCATTGATTCTCAAGTGTAGCTGACAGAAAATGTGGACAACCTTCTCTGTTCTTGTTGGATAAAGTTATGTAGGAGCAATTAGTATAGTGTGTGAGGAGGGAGTTAGGGTCAGAAAGTTACTTTGTGTTGTAATTCCAGGAACTGAGCTGCTTGAGTATCTCAATTGCAAGAAGTGATGGTGCGGTGCTAATGGAGCCCTTGTGGCCCAAGGTGGTACAGGTTTTACAAAGGCCTTTAAAAAGAAAAAAAAAAAAATTGCTGTCGAGGCACTTCTGACTCATAGCAACCCTATAGGAAAGAGTAGAGCTGCCCCATAGCATTTTAAAGGAGTGCCTGGGAGATTCAATCCACCAAACTTTTGGTTAGTAGCTGTAGCTTTTAACCTCTGCACTCCAGGGTTTCCAAGACCTTAGGAACCAGCCTTATGTCTTCTACTTGAAGACCCAATGCAGGTGAAAAGAGGACCCTAATGATCATCATTTTGCTGAATGTTTAGAAGCATACCAGTGGGAGGGATAGTGAGATGATATGGAGCCTTACAGCAGTGCATTTTTGAGGGAGGAAAGGAATTTTAGATTAGCAAGCCATAGAATCAAGAGGAAATGCATTATAATGAGGGTTTGCAGTAATGAGAGGTGTCCCTTGGTGGCACAAACAATGAAGTGCTCAGCTACTAAATGAAAAGTTGGCAGTTCAAGTCCACTCAAAAGTATTTTGGAAGACGGGCCTGGCTATCTACTTCTGAAAGATCACAGCCATTGAAAACCCTATAGGGCACAGTTCTACTCTGAAACAATGGGGTTGGCCTGAGTTGGAATTGACTTGATGGCAACTGATACTGGAGTAATGAGAAAGGTGTCACAAGGTATTCAGGCTCCCAGGTAGTCAGGTTTTTTTCGCTCCAGGATGTATAAAAAATTGGCAACCAGCTAAAGTGGAACAGGGAAGGCAGTTTTATGATGCTGGGAAAGTGAAAGCTAGGAAAGGGTCTTTGTCTTCAGCCAAGAAAAAGAGCCTTTGGACACCAGTTAAAGAACTCCCTAAATTCTCCCACTGCTGTAAGTCACTGATACTGTCCCTAAGACAGGGCCTCTGAGTCATGGACATTTATCCCAGTGAGGAGATCCGGAAGCAGGATGCTTCCTGTTATTAGAGTCCCTGTCCAGCCAGTTAGGGATGGATTTTATTTGGTTAGGAAATTCTTGAACCAGCCTAGTTTTAGGTAGCTCTACTTCCCTCTGGGTGGGGCAGCAATCCCTTTTATAAAGAGGTCCTCTGCTGGGAGGTTAGCATCCTCCTGATACTTGATTCCTGGTCTACTTTGGGGAACCTGGTGAGTCTGATTCCTTGAGTTCTTCTGTTTATTTGTTGCTCTCAAATATCTGAATTCAATCCGAAGACAGAAAATCTGATGTGTCCAAAGGTAGGATCATTAGTTAGATGCCCTTAATTGATGATAACCATGAATTGGGGCATAATGATACAATGATGTATTGCTTTAACTTGGTTCTGGTAGATAGTTTGATGTCTACATTGAAAAAGAAGTTAATAGGAAAGCTTTGGTTTGAAGAAGAAAAAAGGGAATTTATTTTTCCTTTCCATTTCTTTATGAAGTCCATTCTGCTGTGATTTCAAAAGTCATAGAATTCTCCCAAAATGGCTGCTTGCTATCTATCCAAGTATTGGTGCTTTGTAAGAAATAATGACAGGGATTACTTACAAGGGTGCTCAGGTTTTCAGAACTTGTGACTCCCTTTCTTGAAGATGTTATTTTCATGTAAATGTCATTACTTGCTGCTTTAGAGAATTTTCCAGAGCTAGTGAAGCAGATGGCTAGAGAGTAGAAGCCAGAAAGTTATACAAAGGGAGTTAAGAGATGATAATATATCTCAGAGACTGGAGAGGTGATATCCAATGGAATCAAATAAGCTCTGGCTTCTCTGTCTGTAGAAGTTCCTTCTTGTGAACACTGTCATCTAATTTCTTTCAGATTTTCAGAGGCTCCAGAAAGATGTCTTACCAGCAGCAGCAGTGCAAGCAGCCCTGCCAACCACCTCCTGTGGTGTACCTACCTAAGTGCCCTGAGCCATGTCCACCTCCAAAGTGCCCAGAGCCGTGTCCACCCCCAAAGTGCCCACCTCAGCCATGTCAGCAGAAATGCCCTCCTACACAGATATACCAACCCTGCCAGCAGAAGTGTCCGCCTAAGAGCAAATAACAGCTTCAGGATTCATCAGGAACATGAAAGGATAAGGACAATTGGCTCAGACTTCTTCCACAAGTCAACCTTCATTTCGTCAAAGCTAACCATGGACACAAATTTCTATCCATTAGTCCATGATCTGCCTGTGATGATTCCTAGCAAGTGAAGGTTTTTTTTTTTTTTTCCCCCTACACTGTCATATTGCTGCTGTCTAGGAGGTAACTGAGAAAGGGGAGTTCTCAGCTGTGCCAGGATCCCAGAGCTTCAAAGGAAGAACAAGGGCACATTCCACTGGTCTCGTCAGATGATTCTCTTGACGTTTTCTGTGTCTGTAACCTGGGCAGAGATTTCCACCACTTGGGCAATTGTAATTTTCCTTTCCCTTCCTGAATAAAGTACATGTTTTAAGTTGGGATAAATATCTTATCTCTTTTTCAAACCTGCTTTTGTCAGCAACATTATATCATAATTTTGGTTTATTTTTATTCTTCTTTGATCCCAATATCCAGACTCTCACAATCACTGCTACCTGAATTTTGTTTCACACCAAAGATTATTTCTGTATTATTTTGAACCCATATTATTTGCTTTAATTACTCTTTGATTAGGGGGACAAATTATTTAACTCCTTAAGATTTAGTTTTCTCTACTGCAAAGTGGGAAAAATAATATTTAGATCACAAATCTGTCTTAGGCATAAAATTGAATAATTCCTGTAACTTCGTTGGCAGAAAATCTGACCCAGAATTAAACAAACAAAAAAAAAACAAAGCTTGTTGCCGTTGAGATGATTCCAACTCATGGCAAGGGCATGTGCTACAGAGTAGAATTGCCCCATAGGGGTTATCTTGGCTATAATCTTTATGGAAGCATATTACCAGAACTTTATTCCACGGTAGCACTGGGTAGGTTCAAATTGACAACGTTTAGGTGAATTGCTGTTGTTGTTAGGTGCCACTGAGTTGGTTGTGACTCGTAGTGACCCTATGTACAAACAGAATGAATCACTGCCTGGTCCTGCGCCATTATCACAATCATTGCAATATTTGATCCCATTATCACAGCCACTCTGTCAATCCATCTCATTGAGGGTCTTCCTGTTTTTCCGACCCTCTACTTTGCCAAGTGTGATGTCCTTTTCCAGGGTCTGGTCCCTCCTGGTAACATGTCCAAAGTAAGTGAGGTGAAGTCTCACCATCCTTACTTCTTAGTATAGTAGTTGAAGTCAAACCATTTGTGCCACCCAGCTGCCTTGACCCAGAAAGAGCATGCAATAAATGGTAGTTCATTAGAAGCAGCAGATCATCATCATTACTGCATTTTCTCCAGCAAGAAAGAAGCTTAGACATGACTACTCTAGGAAATAAGATTTTTAAACTTAATACCCTGTTACTCTCTTTCTTTTCTAGTTCACTTTACATTTTAAGTGACATTATAGGCAAAAAGCTTTTTGGAATTAGTGGGGCATCCTACATGAAATCACAGTATTTCTTAAAACATGGATACTCCAGAAGAATGGGAAATACCAAGGCCCCAGAAGGCCTGTGTCTGCCTCATCTTCATGGGTACCACCTGCTCTTCTTACTCCATCAGCAGACACAAACTCAGGGTTCTGTCATTTTTTGTTCACCTTCAAAATTAATTTTTTGAGTGTTCTGACCCCAGATTTGGAAAGTAATGGGGTGTATAATATTTCCTGAAATTTGAAAAGTTAGTGCTGCTAGGCAGTCTTCTTTATAAGTGCTTATTTTACAACTAGACCAGGGGCTGACTGTAGAACAGACCATCAATTGCTCATATGCAAGTTCAAGTTGAAACTGAAGAAAGTTCAAGTTGAAACTGAAGAAAGTTCAAGTTGAAACTGAAGAAAGTTCAAGTTGAAACTGAAGAAATTAGAACAAGTCCATGAGAGCCAAATTATGACCTTAATTATATTCCACCTGAAATTAGAGACTGTCTCAAGAATAGATTTGACACACTGAACACTAATAGTGGAAGACCAGACCAGTTGTGGAATTACATCAAGGATATCATACATGAACAAAGCAAAAGGTCATTAAAAAGACAGGAAAGAAAGAAAAGACCAAAATGGATGTCCAAAGAGACTCTGAAACTTGCTCTTGAACATCGAGTTGCTAAAGTAAAAAGGAAGAATTGATGAAGCAAAGAACTGAACAGAAGGTTTCAAAGGGTGGCTGGAGAAGTCAAAATGAAGTACTCTAATGACATGTGCCAAGAGCTGGAGAGAGAAAACCAAAAGGGAAGAATACACACGGCATTTCTCAAGCTGAAAGAAAGAAAGAAAAAATTCAAGCCTCGAGTTGCAGTAGTTAAGGATTCTGTGGAAGAAAATGCTAAACGATGCAAGAAGCATCAAACGAAGATGTAAGGAATACACAGAGTCATTATGCCAAAAGGAATTGGTCAGTGTTCAACCATTTGCGGAGGCAGCATATGATCAGGAACCGAGAATACTAAAGGAAGAAATCCAAGCTGCACTGATATCGTTGCTGAATGTCAGATGCTGAAAGCAGAGAATACCAGAAAGTTGTTTACTTGTTTTCTATTGACTATGCGAAGGCATTTGATTGTGTGGATCATAACAAATTATGGGAAACATTGCAAAGAATGGGAATTCCAGAACGCTTCATTGTGCTCATGAGGAATCTGTACATAGATCAAGAGGCAGTTGTTCAAACAGAACAAAGGGATACTGTGTGATTTAAAGTCAAGAGGGGTGTGCATCAGGATTGTATCCTTTGACCATACCTATTCAATCTGTATGCTGAGCAACTAATCTGAGAAGCTAGACTGTATGAAGAATGGGGTGTCAGGATTGGTAGAAGGTACATTAATAACTTGCTTTCTGCATATGATACAACCGTGCTTGCTGAAAGTGAAGAGGACTTGAAGCACTTAATGATGAAGATCAAAGACCACAGCTTTCAGTAGGAATTACACCTCAACATAAAGAAAAGAAAAATTCTTAAAACTGGACCAACAAGCAACATTGTGATAAATGGAGAAAAGATGGAAGTTGTTAAGGATTTCATTTTACTTGTTTCCAAAATC
This sequence comes from Elephas maximus indicus, assembly GCF_024166365.1. Lineage (NCBI taxonomy): Eukaryota > Metazoa > Chordata > Mammalia > Proboscidea > Elephantidae > Elephas > Elephas maximus. The sequence goes on along the minus strand of NC_064821.1, from coordinate 188,097,615 downwards.
AACACCCATGGAAGCAGCAGTCAAGAAACCAAAAGATGCATTGCATTGGGCAAATCTTCTGCAAATGAATTCTTTAAAGTGTTGAAAAGCTGAGATGTCACTTTGAAGACTAAGGTGTACCTGACAGAAGCCATGATATTTTCAATTCCTCATATGCACCTTAAAGCTGGACAATGAATAAGGAAGACCAAAGAAGAAATGATGCCTTTGAATTGTGTTGGTGAAAAACATTGAATATATCGTGGACTGCCAAAAGAACGAACAAATCTGTTTGGAAGGAGTACAACTGGAATGACCCTTAGAAGCAAATATGGCGAGAGTGCGTCTTACATACTTTGGACGTGTTGTCAGGAGGGTTTAGTCCCTGGAGAAGGACATCATGCTTGGTAAAGTACAGGGTCAGCAGAAAAGAGGAAGACCCTCAAAGAGGTGGATTGACAGCGGCTGCAGCAATGGGCTCAAACATTACAATGACTGCAGGGATGGTGCAGGACCTGGCAGTGTTTCATTCTGTTGTGCATGGGACCGCTATTTGTCAGAACTGACTTGAGGGCACCTAACAACAACAATAACACTATTTGCCCTGGGGTTTTCAGCCAGCAGTCCAAAAAAAAAAAATATTGCATTGGGATAATCTGCTGCAAAAGACCTCTGTAAAGTTTTAAAGAAAGCACTTTGATGACTAAGGTGCATCTGATGTGAGCCATGTCTTTTCAATCACCTCATATGCATACAAGAGTTGGACAATGAAAAAGGAGGGCAGGCAAAGAATTGATGCATTTGAATTGTGCTGTTGGCAAAGAATATTGAATATACTGTGGAGCGCCAAAATGAACAAATCAGTCTTAGAAGAAATACAACGAGAATGTTACTTAGAAGTGAGAATGGACAGACTTTGACTTACTTACTTTGGACATGTCATCAGAAAGACCAGTCACTAGAAAAGGACATCAGGCTTTGCACCAAGTAGAGGGCCAACAAAAACGAGGGAAACTCTCAATGAGATGGATTGACACAATTGCTACCACAGTGGATTCAAACATACCAATGATGGTGAAAATGGTGCAAGACTAGGCACAGGTCAACTGACAACTATTTGACAGACTCTATTGTGCATCCTGCAGATGTATTGGTAAGAAAAAGACAAGGTCTGGGCTCTGTCCTCTTGGAGCTTACATATGGTGATATGGTGAGGAGAGGAAAAAGAAAGTGCATAAACCAGCCCTACAGGTGTTAGGCCTTACATGTTTGGCTCTTCTCTCTTCTTCTCAACCCACAGTCAGTCACAGTCAGTGTGAAATTAATATTTTAAGTTTTGTGTGGGATCTTAAAGTATTTTCTTACATTTTTTCTTTCGGTTTAGTGCATGTTGAACTTTGTCTTCATTCCTGGAATCTGGGGAAGTATAGGGCATGGGACCTGAAGAAGCTGTCCTGAGATCTAGCAACAAAGATGTGCCTTTCTGTGCTTTCATCAACAAGCTAGAGTCCCTCAGTCAAAAAGGGAACAGCCTCAGTAATTGAAGGGCCCAGAGGAAAAGCAACAGTGGTGAGTTTTGGGCCAGGATATTAGATAGGAAACCACAGTAAGCCTTATGTAGGAGGTGAGCCTCTGAGAAGACAAGAATTGGTTATTTTGGAAGGACCTGAAGATATATCAGGGAGATGTTTCCCAGAGGTGCCTCAGAAGAAAGGCCTGGTGATCTAATGACACCTCTCCCCCACCTCCAAAAAAATCAACCATTGAAAACGCTATGGAAAACAGTTCTACTCTGACAAAAAAAGGGTTGTCATGAGTTGGGCTTGACTTGATGGCAATAGCCAGACTTTAATAATTTCCATACCACTATCATCATATTTGCATATTGCCCACATTATTGCATACTTAATATTTTCATTTAAATTACCTTCAAATCAATAGACTTAAAACTCAAAATAATTCTCAGTATTATTTTACATTAATGGACAAGTTTGGAATTCAACTTATGAGTTCTTCAAATGTAGATTAAAATAGACAATAACTAAAGGAAAATCTGTTTGTCATGTGAGATCATCTTTGGTAACATAAGTCACACCAATGAGGTCACTGGGAAGTGTTCCAACAGTGATTAGTGATTTCAAATGGAGTATTGCTATGGTAAAGAGATTCCTTCCTTTCAAAGAACTTTAATTCACTTCTTTAATCTCTCCTCATATGGTGATCCTTTCATGGAGGAGTAGAATTGAAAGGTAGAGAAATGTAAATTTCAAGTGAGCACTTGAGATGTGTTGGTTCCTATTTTTCTGCCTCATGGAATCTGCAGGCCTGTAGGAGTCAGGAGCAAATAGTGTACATGATAGAAGAGCTATGAGACCTTGCTTCCTGGTGAGAGCCCAGAGGTTGTGACTTAGAGACCTGAAATGCAGAAGGTCTTGAGTTTTGCTGGATTCCATAGTCCACAGTGGTGCAGGTTTTAAGACTCAAAACCAAGTTCAAAATATGTCTGTCCTTTATTGGGAGAAATACAGCACTGTGAAAGCAAGGCCTTGGTAATCACTGTTGGAGGCCCTCGGGGGCACAAATGCTTTGCTCTCAGCCACTAACCTAAAGGTTAGCACTTTGAACCCACCAGTGGTGCTATGGAAGAAAGGCCTGGTGATCTGCTTGTATAGAGATTACAGTCAAGAAAACCCTAGGAAGCAGTACTACTCTGTAACAACTGGGCTAACCATGAGGCAGAATCAATAGCAGCTGATTACTCCTTGTTAGGAGGTCTTCACATTTCTCCAATTGTAAAAATGTTTAAGGAGAATATTGTCAATGTCCCGTAAACTTATTAAACCAAACCAAACCAGACCTTTTGCCATGAAGTTGATCCAGACTCATAGCAACCCTACAGGACAGAGTAGAACTGCCCCACAGGATTTCCAAGGAGCTGCTGGTGGATTTGAACTACCTATCTTTTGGTTAGCAGCGGAGCTCTTTACCACTGTTAAGGTAAGGGTAGACTGAGAAGAAATACATTACTAGTGGGAATGGAGAGGTGTATGGGGTGGGGCCAGGTGTCCAGTTACATGGGCAAAGACAGTTAAAAAGAGCAGCCAGGATTATGATGCATATAACCCCAGGGCAATGGAAAGGGTGCTAACCCCAGTCACTCAAGCACCTCTTGGGCTGCCAATTAGAGAACTCCCCAATCCTCAAACTGAAACAAGGCCCAGGAAACTCCAGGTTAGGCAGGGCCCCAGCAAAGGGAAGCTTCTCATGGAGCCCTTGCCCCAGGGAAGAGGATCTTGGGGTAGGAACCTTCCAGCCACCATAGTGTAAGTCAGGTCATTTTTTCAGTTTCAGGTTAGTTGCAGTTAGGTTGCCACCTATTTGAAGCTACCCAGGCTTGGGGTGTCTTATATTCCTTTAGTGTTCTCTGCAACACAGCCACCATCTCAGTTCCCCATTAGCTCTGGAGAAATTAGGGGAAGGAGTAGGAGCGGATGTCGAATTAGGCTTTGGAAAACCAAAAGTCTTTGATTTACTCTAGAGGTCCAAATTGTGTTGACTTTTGTAATGTTATTTGTTCGATGGAAGTAGTGAATGGTGATAGGTTATTTTGTCTTTATCTTGTTTCTTTTTGTAAAATTGTATTAAAATTTACAGGAGAAAAAATAATGGGGAAACTTTGAAAATAAAAAAGAGTGCGGAACAAAGGAATTTGCCTCCTTTTCATGATCATGTGAAGAGTGTTTAGAAATGTGATTCCAAAATCAAGTTGGGACCGTTCCTGTACACAAGAAGACACACAAAGCTGACTTTGTCATCCTCTTGGGACACCTTCTGTCACATCAGTAGACCTTTCTCTTGTCTAAGCTTAGGGGAAACCCTTAAAGAAAAATAATTGCATTGCATTCAGAAGAAGAGGCAGCTGTCCAAACGATATGATGACTGGAGAGGGACACTCCTATGGCAGGGAAGCCAACACTTATTTAATGAGCTGTGTAAGCAACTCTAAGATTTCCAAGTTACTGCTTTTGTTTCCTAACACTCTTTTATGACTGACTGGGTTCTGTACCTTTTCCCTGAGACATGACAGTCCTGCAAGCCACCTTCTCTATTGCTACCCAACTGTCCTCAACCACGTGTGATTCCAAGCGCCGCCTCTGCAGCGCCAGCAATAAGGTCAAGGAAGATCACATAACCGTTCCCAGAACATGAATGTAGTGAGATGGGGAGGGTCAAGGAGACTTGCCACCAGGTGAAAGTCCAAGGGGGGACTCCAGATGAGGCCAGCTGGGGAATCGCCCTCCTGTCCTCCACTGTCAATGAGGCAGGACATCAACTTAGAGATTGCCCTGGGCCCTCGTCCTCCTCCCTATGCCTCTGCCCCAGAATCTTTCAGGACTATGAAAAGGAACAGATGTTTTATCACGGGCCCTGAGTTCTGCCATTGTCTCTGAATCCTGACATCAAGTCTTCCTGTAGCCTCACGAACCTTTCCCAATGCTCTGCCTAGAGCAGTATGTGACAGACAAGTGGCTTCTTTTCTGAAGTATAAGTTGTACCCCTCCTCCCTGACCAAGCACCACACTCCATTCCAAGCTTCCCAGAGCCTCAGGAGGAGGCACAAGGACAAACCCAAGTCTTTTGTGTGTCCCCTGTCTCTGTGCTTGGTGGGAATATTCATCCCCTGGGCAATGCACCTTCCCTTCGGTGTCACCAGTAAAGGATATGCTTCATGGTCAAATGAAAACTCTCTCTCTCTCTTTTTTTTTTCTTTCATTTTTCTAAGCCCATTTTTGGCAACTACTGCTGATGAAGGTTTTCTTGTGGTGGTGGTGGTGGTGGTGGCAGTGATGTATGTGTGTGTTTTAATTTCTTTTCTCTGCTTCCCATTTGGCCCCTAGTTTTCAGGCTTTTTAAAAAGTTCGCTCTGACACAATGGTGAACCACAGAATACTTCATTGTTTCAAATTCTTCTTCTATTTCATGTATTCATGTGACTCTTGGGCAAGTTTCCTTCTTCCTGTGGACTTCAATGTTCATGGCTTCAAAGTGAGACCCATAATACATCACAATCTTTTCCTATTAATGAAATGGGACAATGTGGAAACATCCTTAGCACAATAATTGCCTCGCGACTAATGAACAATAAATCTATATTCTCATTGCTGTTATTACTAGTACTAATGGTTTTGCTCTGGCAAAAAAAAAGTGGATAGGAAGGGTTAGTATAGAAAATAGGGAAGGTTATGAAACTTGGTTGCTCTTTTACATCTTGGTCATACTATTTCCCTTCCAATCCAATTCAGTGTTCATCTGCTACTTTAAAGACCTGTTGGGGGTTTAGTGTGGAATCTTACACAGAGTCCTAGCAGACCTGAAAACAAAGATGAGGATTGAATGGGGGTCTGTGGAAGACAATGTATCTGAATCACTCAGTTTCCCCTCCAGGTGGACTTCAGTTCTGTGGAAATGCAGTGACCATAATCTTTGCTGAAGACACACTGGATTGTTGGTCCACGTAGGGCTGATCATAATTATTTTTATTTTCTTCTTACTCTATCAATAATTTAATTTTATGTTAATTATATTTAAAGTAATATTTTGTAGTCTTATATGTCTATCAAGAACTAGAACAATTTGCAATAAGTTTTATCTACCTAAGTAGCGGCCTATTCAATTTTCCCTCTCTTGTCTTCACGGAATTTTTGTTTATAATTTTTTAGCTTTTCATTTTATTGTTTTGTTATTTATGTGCAGTGTTTTCAAACTGTAGAAAAAAAGTGTTTTATTCCATGTAGCTTTCTAAGACATACTTGTTTCACTTATTAGTATATTATGAAAATCCATCCATATTGCTGCATGTAACCATAGTTCACCCATTTTCTGCACTATACGATGCCCATCATGTGACTATACCACATTTTACTATCCATTCTTTGATTACAGGATATAGTTGTTTCTGGGTTTTGCTGTTACTATCAGTGCTGCTATGAACATTCATGCATACATCTCCTGGTGCATATATGCAAATACTTCTACCCTATATATACCTAGGAATAAAATTTTCTGTTATATGTGAGTATTAGATTTAACTCACTGTTGCCATATTTCTTTCCAAGTTGTTGTACTACTTTACACTACATTAGTAATCCAAAATGACCCCGCAAACACGCATTCTCCCCCACATACTGCATTACTTCTTATTTTTTACCAATCAAATAAATACACGATGGGATCTCTGTGTTTGAGCACCACTTTGTATTAAAGTGTTTGAGCATCAATTCGTATATGCATAAGCCTATGCATTTCTTTATCTTGAGAAAACTTCTCATGCCTTTTACCCATTTTTCTATTACAATTTTTATTTTTTCTTATTTATATGAAGAAGTTTATATTATTAGGAAAAAAAATACTGCTCCTTGGCAGATCGGTAGGACTTGTATAAAATATACTTGGGCCCTCATGTTTTCTCCTGTTAGTATATTTTAAACCAGTTTCAATTTTTAAAAACAATATATAATGAAATCAAGGTTTTCATTGATTCTAATGACAGGTTTTTAATAATAAATTTATTTAAAAATTCTGGCCAAGGAAAACTAGAAAACCTGTGTAAGCTTCTAGAAGGAAAAGCATTGTAGAAAATCCTCAGAGTCCTAGATCCTCCTTCTCTCTCTACTCTTTTTTTAAAATGACCATTTTATTTTGGAATAGTTTTCGTTTACCGAAAAGTGGTGAAGGTAGCACAGAAGAGCTTCCATATATTTCAGATTCAGTTTCCCCAATTATTAACATCCTCCATAGTGTGTTACGTTTCTTACAATTAATAAACCAATTTTGATGTATTATTATTAAACCATGGAAACCCTGGTGGCATAGAGGTTAAGAGCCATGGCCTCTAACCAAAAGGTCAGCAGTTCAAACCCACCAGACGTTCCATGGAAAGCCTATGGGGCAGTTCCACTCTGTCTTATAGGGTCACTATGAGTCGGAATCGACTCCACGGCAATGGTTTTTTTTTTTTTAATTATTATTATGAAGTGCACTTCATACTTTATTCAGATCTTCTTAGCTTTTTTCCTAATGTTCCTTTTCTATTTCCAGGTTCCTTTCAGGATACCACCTTACATGTAGCCATCATGCCTCCTTCCAAAAAAACCAAACCAAACTCATTGCCACTGAGTCAATTCTGTCAGATAGCGACCCTATAGGACAGAGTAAAACTGCCCCATAGATTTTCCAAGTAGCACCTGGTGGATTCCAACAGCTGACCTTTTGCTTAGCAGCTGTAGCTTTTAACCACTGTGTCACGAGGTTTTCCTAAGGTAAGGTGCACATTATTAGATTCATCACAATCTTTAGTGTCCTCTTAAGTCTCTCAGACTTCTGTTTTGTTTTGAGGACCTTGACAGTTTTGAAGACTACTGGGCAGGCGTTTTGTAAAATGTCCTCCATGAGGATTTATCTGACATTTTCTCATGATTTGGCTGGGGTTATAAGTTTTGGGGAGGAAGAGCACAGAGGTTAAATACCATTCTCATCACAGCTTATCAGGGTATATTCTATCAACATGATTTATCATCTTTGATGTTAACCTTGAAAACCTGGCTGAGGTAGTGTGTGTCAGGTTTCTCCACTGTAAAGTTGCTCTTTTTTCAACTTTTCCACACTGTACTCTTTGGAAGGAAGTTCCCATGTGCAGTCCACACTTAAGGAGTGTGGGGTTATGTGCCACCTTTTTTTTTTGGAACTCTTCTGCAAAGGAGATTTATCTCTTCTCCCCAATTTATTTTTTTATTCCATTATTTATTTATATAAGTATGGACTTATTGATAAATATCCACTTTATACTTTGGGTCATAACCCAATAAACCCATTGTTGTCCTGTCAATTCTGACTTATGGCCACCCTATGCATGTGTTACAGAGTAGAGATGTGTTCCACTGGGTTTTCTTGGTGTAATCTTTTGCAGAAGCAGATCACCCGCTGTTTCTTCCATGGTAGCACTTTATTTTTTCCTCAAATTGTTCCAGCTTTGGCCATTGGGAGCTCTTCCATTTCCAAAGTTACTTAGGTTCTCACCTTTCCCCACCCACCACTCAGCGAGGTTGTATCATACATTTGTGATACTGTTAGATTCTGGCATTACATTCTTCATTCCTTCTTGGAATCCTAGAGTTTTTTAAATAAGTTTAAAAATGTTTGCATACATTTCTTTGTGTTGTAACATTCTGTAGTTTTTGACAAGTTCATAATGTCGTGTATTCACCATTACAGTATCATAGAGAATAGTTTCACTGCCTTAAAGTATTTCCTGTGCTTCAACTATTCAGCCCTCCTCCAACCCTGAAACTCTGGCAACCAGGAATCTGTTTATAGTTTTCCCTTTCCCAGAAATCATATAAAAGGAATCATACAATATGTATCCTTTCAGGTTGGCTTCTTTTACTGAGCAATTTGCATTTAAGATTTAATCATATCTTAGTGAGACTTGATAGCTCATTCCTTTTTATCATTGAATTGTATCCAATTGTATGGGTATATCATAGTTTATTCATTCATCTCTTGAAGGACATCTTGTTTTCTTCCAGTTTTGGGGAATTATAAACAAAGCTACTATAAAGATTTGAATAGGGATTTTGTGTTAACTTAAGTTTTCAAATCAGTTGGGTAAATTCCTGGGAGTGCTACTGCTGGATTATATGATAAGACTATACTTAGCTTTGTAAGATCTTAAGTCAGTCTTGAGAAGTCAGAGTTTTCTAAGAATTTTTTATTTAACTTTTTTTTTAATGATCCCACCCAGTTCTGTTAGCCCTCTCTGCTCAGGCTACAGTCATCTGCCCCCCCTCCATCATAAAGTTGAAACAGCTTTTATCCTAGTGTATTTTTTCCTTAGTTTTGCCCAGGTTTCTATTTTTTCCTTTATGATTTTGGGGAAGGAGCCAACAGCTTGTAAATACTCATTATCTTTGGAAGACTCTTAGGAGAAGAGTCTGATTCATTCTGTTTTTACCTCTTGTTCTTCTGAATCTTGCTAACACACACCATATACCATCAGTTCATATCTTTATTAGGCCTTGAAATCATCCCCATTAGATATTCTGATCTTACATTTAGGAAAAATAAAAGTAAAATATATAAAGTCTATTTAGTTTTGGAAAGTTAGTACTGATGGACTATTTCCCTGTTTTCTTCCTTTTTTTAATGGGTATACAATGCTTTTTTTATTGTGGTAAACATATATGTAACAAAGAATAGCCATTTCAACGTCTTTTTATGTATACAATTAAGTGACATTAATTACATTCATCATGTTGTTCAACCATCACCAATATCAGTTTCCAAATTTTTCCATCTCCCCTAACAGAAGCACAATGTCTCCTGAGCAATGTGCCTCCCTCTCATGAGTATATAAATCTATAACTATTACATCTCCTCAGTAAACTGAACCTTTTATCATCAGGAAACAGCTCTTCCTTTATCTCTAATAATGCCTTTAAATTTTTTAAATATACTTTTATTTATTTTTTTATTTTTGAGAATATACACAGCAAAACACATACCAATTCAACAGTTTCTCCATGTACCCTTTAGTGACACTGATTACATTCTTCAAGTTTTGTAACCATTCTCACCCTCCTTTTCAGACTTGTTCCTCCCCCAAAAACATAATTTCACTGCCCCCTTAAGCTTCCTACCTAATCTTTTGAGTTACTGCTGTCATTTTGATGCCATATAGATAGTTCTTAAAAAAGCATAGTGCTTAAGGTAGACATTTTTACTATTTAGTAAGCTAAAGTGTTGTTTGGTTTCAAGAAGATACCAGGGGATATTTGTGGTTTAAGTTTTAAAGTTTATCTCAGGGCAATAGTTTCAGGGGTTTGTCCAAACTTCATGCCTCCAGGAAGCCATCGGAGAGATATACATTGAAACCACAATGAGACATCTTTTTATTCCCACTAGGATGTCTAAGGACCCCTGGTGGTGTAGTGGCTAAGAACTAGGCTGCTAACCAAAAAGCTTGGCAGTTCAAATCCACCAGCTGTTTCTTAGAAACCCTATGAAGCAGTTCTACTCTGCCCTATAGGGTCGGTATGAGTTGGAATCAACTCGATAGCAACTTTTTTTTTTTTTTTTAAAGGATGGCTGGGATTAAACAACAGGAATAACAAAAAACAGAAAATAGCAAGTGTTGGCGAGAAGGTGGGAAGTTGGATCCCTTACCCATTGCTAGTGGGAATGCAAAATGGTATAGCCATTGTGGAAAACAACTTGGTGGTTCCTCCAGAAACTAAAAATATAATGCCCATAAAACCCAAAACCAAACCCCTTTGTCATAAAGTCGATTCCGACTCAGCGACCCTATAGGACAGAGTAGAACTGTCCCATTGGGTTTCCAAGAAGCAGCTGGTGGATCCAAACTGCTGAACTTTTGTTAGCAGCTGTAGCTGTTAAGCACTGTGCCACCAGGGTTATGAGAACTACCATATGATCCAGCAATTCCACTCCAAAGTGTATACCCAAAAGAAATGAAAGCAGAGGCTCAAAAAGAGACTTGTACAACAATGCTCATTGCAGCACTGTTCACAATAGCCAGGAGGTGGAAACAGACTACTGGTCCATGAACAGATGAATGGGTAAACAAAATGTGGTACATGCATACAATGGAATACTACTCAGCCCGTAGGAGAAATGAAGTCTTGATACATGCTACAATATGGGTAGAGCTGGAAGACGTTATGCTGAGTGAAATAAATCAATCACGAAAGGATAAATATTGCATGACCTCACATAAAAAGAGAAGAATGGGTTATTTATTTATTTTTAATAAGCATTTAGCTTGAAATTAATGTAAGCTGACACCAAAAGGAATGTGATATTTACACTAGGGATTTTGTTATTCTCCTAAACAGCTAACCCCAGTAATAGTGAACTAAATTAGAGATCAGATTTTTTGATAGAATGATAAGTATCTATGAATACTAAGTTTTTTTAAACCAACATATTGGATTTTATTGTATTTAGATTTTTATTTGTATTTAAACAGTATTCAGAGAAGAGCGTATAAGTCCAAATACTGAGGAGTGGATACATTTTTTTTCCTATACTTTGTTTTAAATATTCGCTTATACTAATTCCCATTTTCTTCGCATAGGAATGTCAAGATTAGCTCATCTTATTATTTCTTCACACCTGGTTCAAGTCAGTGTTTTCATTTCCTTTCCCCTAAAAACTTCAAAGACTGACTTAAAATAGACATGATAAAGAAGATTTTAAAGATTCAGCAAATAACTTTCTCAGCCATGAAACATAAATTGAACTAGATATATCAGTTTGTATTATTTTGTTCAGTGGTACACAACACAAAGTGCAAAATATCAGATAAAATGTTGAATTAAGACTTGAACTATTTTTTTTTAAATTTGTGTTCTTGTCATTTTCATAAATAATGATTAACAGCAAATTTCTTAGAAAATTAGGGCATGGAAGGAGTAGAATTGAGCCAAGGGCTACCTGACTCTTAAAGATCATAAAGTCAAGCTTTTTAGATATGTAGATAAATAGGTTGGTAGACATATAGATAGGTAGATGATGGATAGAACATGTGTATGTTTGTGTGCTTGAAGTGTTACAGTGTGCTGTATCTCATGTCTCAGGTGTTGGATGTTCATACTTGGGGAAACATGGATCACTAGGCACTGCTCTTCATGTTGTGACAGCTGCTCATGTAGCTGACCTTTGAGGAACTCTGAATATTTAAACTTACAACCACACCCTATATAGTGACTCTTGCTTGAGATGTTGGGGGCTCCAGGCCCGCAGTGGCTTTAGTGTCTGCACTGCCATGAGCCTCTTTGGGTGGGTGTTCTCAGATGGAGGAGTCTCCAAGATGCAACCGAAACTGGTCTACCTGTTGCTGCAATCCCTTTTGGGCATCTGATTCTCAATTTGTGTGGTAGAAATCAGACATTTCTCTAAGGACTTATGTTTTGGATATGATGTGAGGCTATGGGGAATAGTAAGTGACCTGTTGAGTAAAGTCCTCTTTCTTTAGCCTCTGAAGTACTTAGCATGTGTAATTGTCTATATGAACAATTTGGTGATGACCCTGTTTACCGATATCTGGCCTCAGGCACCAAAGTGATGTCTCTACCCCTGATGGTCATAGTCAGGTCATGGTCAATGGTGATCTTGGCCAAAAGCCCTTCCTTCCTGATAGGACGAATGACAGTTCTGGGAATCCAGGGAGAAACCTGCTTAACCCAGGGACGTTATGCTGGGATGATTCAGGACTCCTGTATTCTCTAGAGCATGGCTGGTGACTACTTCAGAGTTTCTGAGTATCTCCTCTTCCTTTTCTTCTTCCTCCTTCTCCTCAACTTCCTTCTTCTCCAATTATACAGTCATATTTTTGAAAATTTTCTGATCATTTGGCCCAGGCAAGGAAGCTTCACCAAAATCACTGTAAATGTTTAATGCATAACATTCTGTCAGTCCCAATGATATTACGAAGAGTTAAAAATAAATGAAAAGACTAATCACTAAATCCATTGACAATACATGTCTTGAGTTAGCAACATGTGCCAAATTAGACAAAATCTATATATTAAAAGTTGGGGGATAATGTGGTAGGTTGAGGAGACCGGAGGGTTTAAGAGGATAGATCATAAACTTGCAAACCAAAAACCACTGTCTTTTAAAGACCTAAAACCTAATTGGAAAGAGAATGAGAGAAAGTAGACATATAAAATCAGCCCAAATTTATTTCCTCCTCCACCCCCCACCTCCCCAGATTATAGAGCTTTAGGGCTCTGATCCTCTCTCTTCCCCACAAATGTACTCTCACATGACGGTGGGAGTCAAGATAGTATATTTCTTACTGGTTTTGTGCTATATAAACCTGGTATTTTGTTCTTGAAAAAAAATGATTTATTTCCTGAAAAAGAATTTCAAGCATATACCACCATATACCAGTTAGTGCTCCGCTACTAACCAAAAGGTCGGTGGTTCAAATTCACCAGTCATTCCTTGTGAGAAAGATGTGGCAATCTGCTTCCATAAAGGTTTATAGCCTTGGAAACTCTATGGGGCAGTTCTACTCTGTCCTATTGAGTCACCATGAGTTGGAATGGACTCCACGGCAGCGGGTTTGGTTTTTTCTTGGTCACCTTCAGTGTAGAGAAGTGCCGGGTCAGTGAGATAGGAACATCATGGCACCCACCAAGAAAGTGTCCCCACATTCTGCAGTAACATAATGTGGTAAGTTTATTCACCAGCCATGAAACAAAAAGTAAAATTTCAGTGCCTGAGGATAGGTCACGCTTAGGACTGAAGGGAGAAACTGCACAAGAGTTTATGAGGTGAGGCTCTGAAAAGGCAAAAATGAAACCAATCTTCCAAGGTTAGAGGACATATTGGGGCCCTGTTTCCCAAATTTTAGTTATTCCCATAGATACCTCCTATATTTACGGTAACTACATACCACATACGAAATAGAAATTACTCAACATTTTTACTTTAAATTCACATTATACAAACTTAAATTTAAAAAAAAATTTGATTGGTGATAGGCAAGATGAAATACTCAAATTATATAATTTTGTAGCATAGAAGTAACATAAGTATACACTTAACATTTATATTATTCTGTTCAGCACCTACACCATCTCCTGTGACACGAGTGGTCCCCCTACCTTGCTTGGAGACCCTGGTAGAAAGAGATGACTGCTTTTGGCACATTTCCTTTGTAGGTAGATGAAACATTTTCCAAGGGCTTTTCATAAAGTACTTTAATGCATCTTTTTGAGGTCACCCTTCATTTGTGAAACAGGGAGTGTATACATCTAGAAAAGCATTAACTGGTATCTCATATTCTGCCCAGGATATAGAAGGAAGGGCCAGCAAGGAGGAAGGTTCCAACTGGAGAAGATGAAAGGATAAAAGCAGAGGGCACGGCTTCCTGGAGTTTATCTGCCAACACTGTGTGGCCATGAGAACAGTGTACCCTAATGTCCCGTATATCTGTGTGTGTTCCCCATTAACTGTGCACAGCACAGGACTGTGTCTTGTTCTCTATTGTAGGGATCATCAGAGGGAATCATACAGGTGTGGTTCAGTAATTAGTCTATGAATGAATGCTTGTGATTTTTGTTCACTTCTATTTCCTTCAAGTGCTGCTTAAGAGAACTTTTTTTCAAAAAGGTAAAAGGGTTGAAATATATATTCTTGAGAACATCAAGGAGGAAAAATACTGAGGAGACTGGATCCCACCCTGCAGTTTACCCCGGGAGAGAAGCACCTCTAGGAAAGGAGCTTCTGTAGAAAAGGCAACTTCAAAGAGATGGCGAATATGAATCTAATCTGGGGTTCTATGGGAAGGAAGAAAGAACAGAAAGAAAGAAAACCCAAGCTCAAACAGAGTTAAGAGAAGGCCCAGTACAGCCATCCTCCACCTCCTACCCCAAGAAAAAAAAAAGCAAGAGGCAGGTATTATTCTCCTCTGTTCATAGACAAAGATCCAAACCAAGGGAGGTGAGGTGACCTGCCCATGGTCACACAGCTTGTCAAATATAGAATTGGGACCAGACATCAGGTACCATTGAGATTTTTCCTTCCTTCTAGAACACTGCCAAATTGTATGAGGAAAGTAGAGCTGCAAACTACTTTACTTGACATGTATTCCACTGTGTTCTGTATGGACAAATCCTAAAATTAAGTAAAATTTATAATGACATAATTATTAATGTTTAGGGAGTTGTAAATGAATGGTAATTAATTTTAATGACTGAATTTCTAATAAACGGAATTAAACTTCACCTTTAAAGTACCAATAGTTTCTATATCAAACAGTTTAAATAACTAATAAATATAAAATACAAATAAAATTAATTCTTTGAATGGCATTGATTATTAAATTCAATTTCCCAGTGGTTCTAAAGGGGTAGGATGACAAAAAATATGAACAACCTTCTTATTTCTTATTGGGTAAAGTTATGTAGGAGCACCTGGTATACCATGTGAGGAGGGAGTTAGGGTCCAAAAGTTTGCTTTTTTTGTAGTTCCAGGAACTGAGCTGCTAGAGTATCTCAATTGTAATAGGTGATGCTGTGGTGCTCATGGAGTGCATGTGGCCCAAAGTGGTACAGGTTTTATGAAGGCCTTAAAAAAAAAAAATCAAACCCATTGCTGTTGAGTGAATTCCTGACTCATACCGACCCTACAGGAAAGAGTAGAACTGCCCCAGAGGGTTTTGAAGGAGGACCTGGTGGATTCAAAATGACAAATTGTGGTTAGTAACTGTCCTTTTAACCCCTACGCCACCAGGGTTTCCAAGGCCTAAGGAATCAGCTTTATGTCTTCTATTTGAAGACCCTAAGCAAGTGAAAATAGGACCCTAAAGGTCACCATTTTGCTGAATGTTTAGAAGCCTACTGGTGGGAGGCTAGTGAGATGATCTGGGGCCTTATATCTGTCTATTTTTGAGGGAGGAAAGGAAACTTAGATCAGCAAGCCATAGAACCAAGAGGAAATGCATTATAATGAGGCTTTGGTGTAATGAGTGGAGTCCCTTGGTGGCACAAATGGTTAAATGCTTAGCAAGAAACCAAAAACTTGGAAGTTTAAGTCCACCAAAAGTATCTTGAGAGACAGGCTTGGCTATCTACTTCTGAAGGATCACAGCCATTGAAAACCCTACAGGACAGTTCTACTCTGAAACACATGGGGTTGCGGTGAGTTGAAATTGACTGGATGGCAACTGATACTGGGATAATGAGAAAGGTGTCACAAGATATCCAGGCTCCAAGGTAGTCAGGTTTTTTTCACTCCAGAATGTATAACAAATTGACAATCAGCTAAAGTGAAACAGAGAAGGTAGTTTTGTGATGCAGGGAAGGTGAAGGATAAGAAAGGATCTTTGTCCTCAGTCAAGAGAAAGGCCCTTTGGACACCAGTTAGAGAATTCCCTAAATTCTCCCACTGCTGTAAGTTACTGAAACAGTCCCTAAGGCAGGGCATCTGAGTCATGTAAACTTATCTCAGTGAGGAGATCCGGAAGCAGGATGCTTCCTGTTATTAGAGTCCCTGTCCGGCCAGTTGGGGATGGATTTTTATTTGGTTAGGAAAATCTTGGACCAGCCCAGTTTTAGGTAGCTCCACTTCCCCTTGGGTGGGGCAGCAATCCCTTATATAAAGAGGTCCTCTGCTGCAAGGTTAGCAGCCTCCTGATACTTGATTCCCGATCTATGTGAAGAATCTGGTGAGTCTGATTCCTTGAGTTCTTCTGTTTATTTGTTGCTCTCAAATATCTGAACTCAATCCGAAGACAGGAAATTTGGAGTGTTGAAAGTCAGGATCGTGGGTTTGATGCCGTTAATTGATAGAAAGTGTGAACTGGGCCATAATGATAAAAAAAAAAAAACAGTGATATAATGCTTAAACATGGTTCTGGTAGATTGAAAAAGAAGTTAATAGAAAAACTTTGGTTTGAAATGGAGAACTAGGTAATTTTTTTTCCTTTCCATTTCTTTTTGAGTCCATTCTGCTGTAATTTCAAAGGTCATTGAACTCTCCCAGAACAGCTGCTTGTGCTCTCCCCATGTATTTCTGCCTCATAAGAAATAATGATAGGAATTTCTTGAGAGGTTGCTCAAGATTTCCGAAATTGTGACTGCCTTTCTTGAAGATGTTATTTTCATGCAAACAGCATTACTTGCTGCTTTAGAACAGGGAGAATTTCCCAGAAATATTGAAGCAACTGGCCAGAGAGGAGAAGCCAGAAAGTTATAATAGGGGAGTTAAGAGATGAAAGTATATCTCAGAGACTGGAGATGTGATGCCCAATGGAATCAAATAAGCTTTGGCTTCTCTGTCTGTAGGAGTTCCTTCTCGTGAACACTGTCATCTAATTTCTTTCAGATTTCCAGAGACTCCAGAAAGATGTCTTATCAGCAGCAGCAGTGCAAGCAACCCTGCCAGCCACCTCCTGTGGTGTGCCCACCTAAGTGCCCCGAGCCATGTCCACCTCCAAAGTGCCCTGAGCCATGTCCACCCCCAAAATGCCCACCTCAGCCATGTCAGCAGAAATGCCCTCCTACACAGATATACCAAACCTGCCAGCAGAAATGCCCACCTAAGAGCAAGTGACAGCTTCAGGATTCATCAGGATCATGAAAGGAAAAAGAAGATTGGCTCAGACTGCTTCCACAACTCCAACTTCGTCTCTTCAAAGCCAACCATCGACACAACTTCTCTAACCATTAGTTCATGACCTGGCCAAGATGAATCCTAGCTACTGAAGTTTTTTATTTCTTGCACTGTTATACTGCTACTCTCCAGGAGGTAACTGAGAAAGGGCAGTCCTCAGCTGTGCCAGGATCCCAGTGCTTGAAAGGAAGAAGAGTGGCACACTCTTCTGGTCTCTTCAGGTGATTTTCTTGACGTCTTCTGTGTCTGTAACCTGGGCGGGGATTTCTACCATTTGGGCAGTTGTAATTTTCCTTTCACTTCCTGAATAAAGAACATCTTTTGAGAAGGGATAAATATTGTATGTCTTTTTCAGACCTACTTTGGCTAGCAATATTAAATCCTAATTTTAGCTTATTTCTTTTCTTTTTTGGTCCCAATATCCAGGCTCTCACAACCACCGCTACCCAAATTTTGGATCACACCAAAGATTATTTCTACATTAGTTTGAACCCATGTTATTTTCCTCAATTACTCTTTGATTTGGGGGAGAAATTATATAACCCCTCAGGATTTTGCTTTCTCTACTGCAAAGTGGGGAAAATAATATTTAGATCATAAATCTGTCTTAGGTATAAAATTGAATAATACCTGTAACTTTGTTGGCAGAAACCTGACCCAGAATTGAACAACAAACAAAAACAAACCTCGTTTCCATTGAGATGATTCCAACTCATGCCAACGCCATGTGTTACAGAGTAGGATTGCTACATAGGGTTTTCTTGGCTGTAATCTTTACGGAAACACACTACCAGAACTTTCTTCCATGGTACTGCTGAGTAGGTTCAAATTGAAAACCTTTAGGTTAATTGCTGTTGTTGTTAGGTGCCGCCATAGAGTTGGTTCTGACTTGTAGTGACCCTATGTACAAACAGAATGAAACACTGCCTGGTTCCGCGCCATTTTCACAATCGTTGCAATGTTTGATTCCATTATTGCAGCCACTGTGTCAATCTAGCTCATTGAGGGTCTTCCTTTTTTCTGCTGACCCTCTACTTTGGCAAGCATGATGTCCTATGCCAGGGACTGGTCCCTCCTGCTAATATGTCCAAAGTAAGTGATGGTAACTCTCATCACCCTTATTTCTTAGTACTGTAGTTGAAGCCAAACGATTTGTGACTCTCAGGGGCTTTGACCCAGAATTAGTATACACTATATGGTAGTATGTTAGCAGCGAGAGATCATCAGCATCATTGCATTTGCTTCAGCAAGAAAGAAGCTTAGACATGACTACTTTAGGAAATAAGATTTTTAAACTTTATTACCCATTCATACCTGTTACTCTCTTTCTTTTCTAATTCACTTCACTTTTCTATGGGACATTGTAGATAAAGAGCTTTTTGGAATTAGTGGTGCATTCTACATGAAATGAGAGTATTTCTTAAAACATGGATAGTACAGAAGAAAGGGAAATTTTCAAGGCTCCAGAAGGCCTTTGACTCCCTCATCTTCATGGGTACCACCTGCTCTTCTTACTCCATCTGCAGACAAAAATTCAAGGTCCTGTCATTATTGTTCACCTCTGAAATTAATTTTTCGAGTGTTCTGACTTCACATTTGGAATGTAATGGGGTTTAGAATATTTATTTCATATTGAAAAGTTAGTGCTGCTATGCAGTTTGGTTTATAAGTGCTTATTTTACAAGAAGGCAGGCCATCAATTGCTCATATGTCAGTTCAAGTTGAAACTGAAGAAATAAGAACAAATCCATGAGAGCCAAAGTATGACCTTGAGTATATTCCACCTGAATTTAGAGGCCATCTGAAGAATAGATTTGACACATTGAACACTAATGACCAAAGAGAAGACCAGTTGTGGAATAACATCAAGGACACCATACATGAAGAAAGCAAGAGGTCGTTAAAAGACCGGAAAGAAAGAAAAGACCAAAATGGATGTCAGAGGAGACTCTGAACCCTGCTCTTAAAGCAAAAGGAAGAATTGGTGAAGTAAAAGAACAGAACAGAAGATTTCAAAGGGTGGATGGAACAATCAAAATGAAGTCCTATAATGACATGTGCAAAGAGCTGGAGATAGAAAACCAAAATGGAAGAACACACTCGGCATTTCTCAAGCTGAGAGAACTGAATAATGAATTCAGGACTCAGTTGCAATAGTGAAGGATTCTATGGGGAAAATATTAAATGATGCAGGAAGCATCAAAAAAGATGTAAGGAATACATGGAGTTATTATACCAAAAAGAACTGGTGGATGTTCAACCATTTGAGGAGGTAGCATATAATTGGGAAGTGATGGTACCGAATAAAGAGACAAGTTGCACTTGAGACATTGGAGAAAAACAAAGCTCCAGGAATTGATGGAATATGAAGTGAGATATTTCAACAAGTGGATGTAGTGCTGGAAGTGCTTACTTGTCTATGCCAAGAAGTTTGGAAGACAGCTACCTGGCCAACTGACTGGAAGAGATCCATATTTAGGCCTATTCCCAAGAAAGGTGATCCATCCCAATGTGAAAATTATCAAACACTATCATTAATATCACAAGCAAGTAAAATTTTGCTGAAGATCATTCAAAAGCAGCTGCAGCAGTATATCAACAGGGAACTTCCAGAAATTCATTTCAGATTCAGAAGATGTTGCTGAATGTCTGATTGATCTTGGATGAAAGCAGAGAATACCAGAAAGATGTTTATCTGTGTTTTATTGACTATGCAAAGGCATTTGACTCTGTAGATCATAACAAATTATGGATAACATTGCAAAGGAAGAATGGGAGTTCCAGAACACTTAATTGTGCTCATGAGGAACCTGTACATAGATCAAGAGGTAGTTGTTCAGACAAAGCAAGGGGATACCGAGTGGTTTTAAGTTAGGAAGGGCGTGAGTCAGGGTTGTTTCCTGTCACCATACCAATTCAATCTGTGTGCTGAGCAAATAAACTGAGAAGCTGGCTTATATGAAGAAGAACGGGGCATTGGGATTATGGGGTATCATTAAGAACCTGCATTGTGCAGATAACACAGCCTTGCTTGCTGAAAGTGAAGAGGACTTGAAGCATTTAATGATGAAGATTAAAGACCACAGCCTTCAGTATGGATTACACCTCAACATAAAGAAAACAAAAATCCACACAACTGGACCAATAAGTAACATCATGATAAATGGAGAAAGATTGAAGTTATCAAGGGTTTCGTTTTACTTGGCTCCAAGATCAACACCCATGGAAACAGCAGTCAAGAAATCCAAAGACGTATTGGGCAAATGTTCTGCAAAAGGCCTCTTTAAAGTGTAGAAATCTAAGATGTCACCTTGAAGACTAAGGTGCACCTGACCCAAGCCATGGTATTTTCAGTTGAATCATAAGCATGTAAAAGCAGGAAAATAAATAAGGGAGACAGAAGAATTGACACCTTGCTGTGGCCTTGGCAAAGAATATCATATATACCATGGACTGCCAAAAGAATGAACAAATCTGTCTTGGAAGAAGTACAACAAGAGCGCTCCATAGAAGCAAAGATGGTGAGACTACGTCTTACATACTTTGGACATGTTGTCAGGAGAGATCAGTCCCTGGAGAAGGACATCATGATTGTTAAAGTACAGGGTTAACGAAAAAGAGGAAGAACCTCAAAGAGATGGACTGGCACAGTGCCTGTAACAATGGGCTCAAACATAACAACGATTGTGGGCATGGCTGAAGACCAGGCAGTGTTTCATTCCGTTGTACATAGGACCACTGAGTCGGAATCCACTCAATGGCAACTAACAACAACAAAATTTTACAATTCGAGTAAGCTGCTAAAAGGAGGGATGTTCTTTAAACGTATCCTTTCTTATGGTCCTACATGTCCACAAAGAAATAATTGAGAACACACATACACGTATATACAGACACAGGTGCACATGTGCATGCACACACACCATTATTTTTAAAATAAATAAATCTTCTCATTAAATCATACTGTACCTAAGTGCATTTACAATTAAGAAGATCTTCCTCTTTCTGTAAACTTTAAAGATACTTCCAAGGTGAGTGTACTATTGGTCGCTCCTACCGTGATATGCATCCCTGGGTGGATGAAATGGTAACATGTCTGCTAATTAAAAGTCGGGCAGTTTGAGTCCATGTAGAGGCACCTCAGACGTAAGGCACGACCATCTACTTCCGAAAATCAGCCACCAAAAACCCTGTGGAGCACAGTTCTACTCTGACACGCCTGGGGCTGTCCTAAGTCAGGACCAACTCAATGACAACTGGTCTTTGCCAGTAACATATGAGTTCCAGCTATTTTATATCTTTACCAAAATTTAGTATTCTCAGTATGTTAAGTTTTAGGCTTTCTAGTGGCTATCAAGTAGTATCTCATTGTGGTTTTAAATTGCATTTTCCTGGTGACTAGTAATGATAAACACCTTTTCACTTTTCTACTTTTACATGTTGGCTATTGAAATCTTTTGCCCATTAGGTAGCTTGACTTTTCATGATTGATTTGTGAGAGCTCTATATATTATGGGTACATACTCTTTGACATATATAATATTTTCTACCAATTTGTGGATTGACTTTTCATTTTTTAACAGTGTCTTTTGATGAAAAATGGCTTTCAATTTTGATGATGTGAAACTTGTTTTTTTTTTTTTTTTTTAATTCATAGTTAGTACCCTTTGTTTCCTGTCAAAGAAATCTTTGGTTACCCTATGGTTACGAAGTATTTCCTATGGCTTTTTTATTCTAAAAACTTTATAATTGTATATTTAGGTTTGGGTCTGTAATTCCTAAAGAATTGATGTTGGAATATGAAGTGAGGTTGGAGTGCAGGTTCATGAATATCCAGTTATTTTCTGAACCTTCTATTAAAAGACATTTCTTTGCCCCTTAAATAATATAGATACCTTTTACAAAAATCAATTGATTGTTATGTGTCAGTTAATTTCTGGGTTCCATATCCATGCAATTGATCTATTTGTCTGTCTTGATGTCAATATTATATAGTTTCTATTATCATGGCTTTGCAGTAAATATTGAAAATATGTAGCAAAATTCTTCCAAATTTATTATTTTTTTTTCAAAAATGTTTTGGTCCTTTCATTTCCATATAAATTTTTAAAAATTAACTTTACAAATGCTATGAAAAAGATTGTTGGTATTTGGATTAGGATGGTGGTGTAAATATTGTTCAATTTGGGGAAAAAGCATACTTTAAAAAAATGTTTTCTGATACACGAAGATGTTATATATCTTCACTTATTTAGTTCTTCTTGAATTTATCTCATCAGTGGTTTGTAATTTTCAGTGTAAATATTTTCTCCACATTTTGTTGAATTTATGTTTTAAGCATTTTGGGTTAATTCTATATTATTCTACATGACATTAATTTAAGTTTTGTCTGTATGTTGCTGCTTAAATAAAAAAATACAATTGATCTTTGAATATTGACTTCATATTTTTTGAGTGGGTGATACTATGAAATTACTAAATTTACTTATTAGCTCTAAGAGTTTTTTGTAGAATTTAAAGGAATTTCTCTATATATAATCATGTTGCCTGAGAATAAAAATAATTTTGCTTTCTGATTTCTAGGTATTTTATTTCTTTTCTTTGCCATATTGCACTGGCTTGGACCTCTAGTAAATATTGAAGAGGAGTGGTGCTCTGATTTCTGCTTGATGTCTATCTCGTTGTGTCATGCAGACTGGCGAGTTTGTTCAGGAGAAAAAACAGATATTTATGGATATAACCCAATGTGACTCATTTCCTTCCAGAGTTATTTCACATTCAGTTTCTATCTGCCTTTGGTCACTCTCCAGTGCCTTCAGTTAGTTGTGTGTGTGTGTGCTTAAATATTTTATCCATAATTTTAATATAAACTACTCTTTCATTACTGGATAATGAAACTCCTATCTTTATATTTTCATTGGAATATTAGTTCATTTATATTAAATGGAATTACTGATTTCATTCAATTTAAATCTGTCATTTTACCAATTGTCTTAGTCACCCAGTTCTGATGGAACAGAAATATTACAAGTGGATGGCTTTAACAAAGGGAAATTTATTATCTCTCAGTCTAGTCGGCTAGAAGTCCAAATTCGGGGTGTCAGCTCCAGGGGAAGGCTTTCTGTCTCAGTCAGCCTACTCATCAATCTTCCCCTGGACTAGGAGCTTTTCTGAATAGGAAGCTGGGTTCAAGGGACAGGCTCTGCTCCCGGCACTGCACTCTTGGTGGTATGAGGTTCCTACTCTCAGCTTGCTTCCCTTTCCTTTTTTTAATGTCAAAGGTGGTGCAGGCCACACTCTGGGGAAACTCCCTTTACATTGGATCAGGAATGTGACTTTATTAAGGGTGTTACAATCCCATTCTAACCCTCTTTAACATAAAATTACAATCACAAAATGGAAAACAACCATGCAACCCTGGGAATCATGGCCTAACCAAGTTGACACATATTTTTGGCGGGCACAATTCAATCATGACACCAATGCTCTCTATTTGTACTCTGGTGGCATAGTGGTTAAGTGCTATGGGTGCTAACCAAAAGGTAGGCAGTTTGAATCCACCAGGTGCTCCTTGGAAACCCTGTGGGAGCAGTTCTACCCTGTCCTACAGGGGCTCTGCGAGTGGGAATTGATGGCAACGGGATTGATTTTTTTTTTTTTTTTTTTTGGTTCTGTATTTATGCTCCTTCTCTCATTTTGCCTTCTTTTGATTTAATAAAGTACATTTATTTTATTTTCTTCTTTATTAGATTATTGAGGTTTTATATACTCTTTTTTTCAGTGATTACAGCATGTATCCTTGACTTATTAGTGTCTAAAACAAATTAACACTTTTTAAAAAAATTTCCCAGACAATGCAAGGTCACTGGTACAGTTTAATTTCATTTACCCCTTCTTGGCGTAGTGGTTAAGTGCTATGGCTGCCAACCAAACGGTCGGCAGTTCGAATCCGCCAGGCGCTCCTTGGAAGCTCTATGGGGCAGTTCTACTCTGTCCTATAGGGTTGCTATAAGTCAGAATCGACTTGACGGCACTGGGTTTGGTTTGGTTTTTGCCTTTGTGTTAATATTGTCAGATATTTCAATTCTACATGCATATTAAAAACCAAAAGTCCTTATTATTTAGGTTTACCCACATATTTATTTACATTTTCTATGATTCTATGTCCGTTTGTCATACAGGCTTGCCTGTTGCTGTGATGCTGGAGGCTATGCCACGAGTATTCAGATACAGCAGGACAGCCCAAGGAGGACAGGTTTCAGGCGAGCCTCCAGACTAAGACAGACTAGGAAGAAGGACCCAGCAGCCTACTTCTGAAAAGCATTAGCCAGTGAAAACCTTATGAGTAGCTGCAGAACATTGTTTGATATCCTGCGGGCAGATGAACCCCCCAGGCTGGAAGAAACTCAAAAGGCGACAGGGGAAGAGCTGCCTTCTCAAAGTAGAGTCAACCTTAATGACGTAGCTGGAGTAAAGCTCTCGGGACCTTCATTTGCGGATGTGGCAGGACTCACAATGAGAGGAAACAGCTGCAAACATCCATTAATAATCAGAACCTGGAAAATACAAAGTATGAATCTAGGAAAATTGGAAATTGTCAAAAATGAAATGGAATGCATAGAGATAGACAGTGATATCCTAGGCATTAGTGAGCTGAAATGGACTGGTATTGGCCATTTTGAATTGGACTGCCATGTAGCCTACTATGCCGGGAATGACAACTTGAAGAGGAATGGTGTCGCATTCATTGTCAAAAAGCATATTTCAAGATCTACCCTGAAGCACAATGCTGTCAGTGATAGGATAATATCCATATGCTACAAGGAAGATCAGTTAATACAACTATTATTCAGATTTATGCACCAACCACTAAGGCCCCCCCCCAAATTTTTTTTTTTTTTTTTGATGACGAAATTGAAGATTTTTATCAGCTTCTGCAGTCTGAAATTGATCAAACATGCAATCAGGCTTCATTGATAATTACTGATGATTGGAATGCGAAAGTTGGAAACAAAGATGAATGATTGATAGTTGGAAAATATGGCTTTGGTGATAGAAACAATGCCAGAGATTGCATGGTAGAATTGAACAATTTTTTAAGATTTGTGTTCTTATCTGTCATTTTCATAAATAATGATTAACAGCGAAATTCTTAGAAAATTAGATACTGGAAGTAGTAGAATTGAGCCAAGGGGTACCTGACTCTTAAAGATCATAAAGACAAGCTCTTTAGATATGTACATAAGTAACTAGACAGATATGTATAAAGATAAATAGATACATAGATAGATAGAAAGACAGATATATACAGAGATAGACAGATAGATAGAAAGACAGATAGGACATGTGTATGTGAGTGTGTGTGAAGGGTTACACTATGCTGTGTCTCATGTCTCAGGTCTTGAATGTTCTTACTCAGGGAAATGTCAATCACCAGGCACGGCTGTTCATGTTGTGACAGCTGCTCATGCAGCTAATCTGTGAGGAACTCTGAATATTCAATCTTACCTCCCTACCCTATAGTGACTCTTGCTTGAGAAGTCGGGGGCTCCAGACCTGCAGTGACTTTGGTGTCTGAACTACCATGAGCCTCTTTGGGCAGGGTGTTCTCAGACAGAGGAGTCTCCAAGTTGCAACTCACACTGGTCTATCTGATGCTGAAATCCCATTTGGGCATCTGATTCTCAATTTGTGTGGTAGAAGTCACATATTTCTCTAAGGATTTATGTTTCGGGTGTGATGTGAAGCTATGGGGAATAGTAAGTGACCTGTTGAGTAAAGTCCCCTCTCTTTGTCCTCCAAAGTACCAAGCATGTGTAATAGTCTATATGAACAATTTGGTGATGACCCTGTTCACAGATACCTGGCCTCAGGTACCAAAGTGATAGTTCTAGCCCTGATGGTCATGGTCAGGTCATGGTCAATGGTGATCTCAGCCAAAAGCCCTTCATTCCTGATAGGAGGAATGACAGTCCTGGGAATCCAGGGACAGACCTGCTTAAACTAGGGACATTATGCTGGGTTGATTCAGGACTCCTGTATTCCCTAGAGAATAGCTGGTGACTACTTCAGAGGTTCAGATTATCTCCTCTTCCTTTTCTTCTTCTTCCTCCTTCTCCTCGACTTCCTTCTTCTCCAATTATAAAATCATATTCTTGAAAATCTTCTTGATTGTTTGGCCCAGGTGAGGCAGCTCTACCAAAATCATTTTAAATTTTTAATGCATAACATTCTGTCAGCCCCAATGATATTAAAACCCAATGATATTAGGAAGGGTTAAAAATAAATGAAAAGACTAATCACTAAATCCATTGACAACATATGTCTTGAGTTAGCAACATGTGCCAAATTAACCCAAAAGCAATGCCATCGAGTTGATTCCGATTCATAGTGACCCTATAGTCCAGAGTAGAACTGCCCCATAGAGATTCCAAGGAGCACCTGGCGGATTTGAACTGCCAACCCTTTGCCAAATTAGACAGATGAAACCTATATATTGAGTGTGGGAGGATAATGCCGTAGGTTGAGGGGACTAGAGAGTTTAAGAAGATAGACAATAGACAAGCAAACAAAAAATGAATGTCTTTTAAAGACCTAAAACCTATTTGAAAAGGGAGTGATGGAGAGCAGACATATAAAATCAGCCCAAATTCACTCCCCACCCACCCCAGTTTACAGACCTTTAGTGCTCTGGTCCGCTCTCTTCTCCCCAATTGTACGCTCCCCAAATGTACTCTCACATGATGGTGGGAGTCTATAATATAAGATGGTATCTTATATTTTTTATTGGTTTTGTGCAATTTAAACCTGGTATTTTGTTCTTGAAAAAAATAATTTATTTCCTGAAAAAGGAATTTCAAGTATATACCAGCAAATACCAGTTAATGCCCAGCTACTAACGAAAAGGTCAGTGGTTAAAACCCACCAGTCACTCCTTGGGAGAAAGATGTGGAAGTCTGCTTGCATAAAGATTTACAGCCTTGGAAAACCTATGGAGCAGTTCTACCCTGTCCTATTGGGTCACCGTGAGTTGGAATCGACTCCACGGCAATGGGTTTGGTTTCGTTTTTTTGGTTATCTGCAGTGTAGAGAAGTGCTGGGAGAGTGAGATAGGGGCATCCTGACACCCATCGACAAAGTATCCCCATATTCTACAGTAACATAAATCCATCTACTTTATTCACCAGCCATATCACAAAAAGTTAGGTTTCAGTGCCCGAGGATAGCTCAGATTTAGGACTGAAGGGAGGAATTGTACAAGAATTTATGAGGTAAGGCTCTGAGAAGACAAAAATGAAACCATTTTTCCAGGGTTGGAGGACATATTGGGGCACTGTTTCCCAAACTTTAGTAATTCCCATAGATAACTCCTATATTTTCCATAACTACATACCACAAGTGAAATAGAAATTACTCAACATTTTTGGTTTTGTTTCAATATTTTTACTTTAAATTCACTTTATTCGAACTTAAGTTTTTTAAATCTTTTGATTGGTGATAGGCAAGATGGAATACTCAAATTATATAATTTCGTAGCACAGAAGTAACATAAGTATACACCTAACATTTGCATTATTCTGTTCAGTGCCTAGACCATCTCCAGTGACACAAGTGGTCCTCATACCTTACTTGGGAGACTGTTGAAAGAGGTGACTGCTTTTAGCACTTTTTCTTTGTAGGTAGATGAAACGTTTTTGAAATGCTTTTCATAAAATACTTTAATACATCTTTGTGAGGTCACCCTTCATTTGTGAAACAGGGAGTGTGTACACCTGGAAAGGCATTAGCTGGTGTCTCATGTTCTGCCCTGGGTATAGAAGGAAGGGCCAGGAAGGAGGAAGGTTCCAACTGCAGCAGAAGAAAGGATAAAAGCAGAGGGCACAGCTTCCTGGAGTTCATCTGCCAATGCTGTGTGGGCACCAGAACAGTGCACTGTAATGGTCTGTATATCTGTCTGTGTTCCCCGTTAACTTAAACACCACAGGACTGCATCTCGTTCTCTATTGTGTGGAATATCAGAAGGACTCACACAGGCGTGGTTCAGTATTTAGTTTTTGAATGAATGCTTGTGATTTTTGTTCACTTCTATTTCCTTCAAGTGCTGATTTAGAGAATTTATGATTATAAAAATAAAAGGGTTCAAATACATATTCTTGAGGACAGCAAGGAAGAAAAGGACTGAGGAGACTGGATCTCACCCTGTAGTTTGTCCTGGGAGAGAAGTACCTCAAGGAAAGATGCTTCTGTAGAAATGGCAGCTTCAAAGAGGTAGAGAATATGGGTCTAATCTGGGGTTCTATGGGAAGAAAGAAAGAGCATAAGGAAAGAAAGAGAAATTCAAGCTTGAACAGAGTTAATAGAAGGCCCAGTGCAGCCATCTCCCACCTAGTACCCAAGAGGTGAGAATTATTCTCCTCTGTTCATAGAGATTTGGGGTTCACAGACAAAAATACAAACTCAGAGAGGTGAGGTGACCTGCCCATGGTCATACAGCTTGTCAAATATAGAATTGGGACCAGACATCAGGGTCCATTTAGATCTCTTCTTCCTTCTAGAACACTGCCAAATTGTATGAGGAAAGTAGAGGTGCAAACTGGTTTATTTGACATGTACTCCACTGTGTTCAATATGGACAAATCCTCAAATTTATAATGACATAATTATTAATGTTAAAGGAGGTATAAGTGAATGGTAACTAATTTAATGATTTAATTTTTTTTTTTAATTTTTATTGTACTTTAAGTGAAAGTTTACAAGTCAAGTCACTCTCTCACACAAAACCATATACACCTTGCTACAGACTCCCAATTACTCTCCGCCTAATGAGACAGCCTGCACTCTCCCTCCACTCTCTCTTTTTGTGTCCATTTCACCAGCTTCTAACCCACTCCATCCTCTCATCTCCCCTCCAGGTAGGAGATGCCAACATAGTCTCAAGTGTCCACTTGATCCATGAAGTTCACTTCTCACCAGCATCCCTCTCCAACACACTGTCCAGTCCAATCCATGTCTGAAGAGTTGGCTTCAGGAATGGTTCCTGTCCTGGGTCAACAGAAGGTCTCGGGGCCATGACCACTGGGGTCCTTCCAGTCTCAGACCATTAAGTCTGGTCTTATGAGAATCTGGGGTCTGCATCCCACTGCTCTCCTGCTCCCTCAGAGGTTCTCTGTTGTGTTCCCTGTCAGGGCAGTCATAGGTTGTAGCCGGGCACCATCTAGTTCTTCTGGTCTCCGGCTGATGTAGTTACTGGTTCATGTGGCCCTTTCTGCCTCTTGGGCTCATAATCGCCCTGTGTCCTTGGTGTTCTTCATTCTCTTTTGATCCAGATGGGTTGAGACCAATTGATGCATCTTAGATGGCTGCTTGCTAGCATTTAAGACCCCAGATGCCACTCTCTAAAGTGGGATGCAGAAAGTTTTCTTAATAGATTTTATTATGCCAATTGACTTAGATGTCCCCTGAAACCATGGTCTCCAGACCCCTGCCCCTGCTATGCTGGCCATCGAAGCATTCATTTTATTAAGGAAACTTCTTTGCCTTTGGCTTAGTCCGGTTGTGCTGACCTCCCCTGTATTGTGTGCTGTCTTTCCCTTCACCTAAAGTAGTTCTTTTCTATTATCTAATGAGTGAATGCCTCTTTCCTACCCTCCCTCCCTCCCCCCACTCGTAACCACAAAAAAAACAAAAAAATGCTCTCTTCTCAGTTTAAACTATTTCTCAAGTTCTTATAATAGTGGTCTTATACAATATTTGTCCTTTTGCTACTGACTAATTTCACACAGCATAATGCCTTCCAGGTTCCTCCATGTTATGAAATTTTTCACAGATTCCTCACTGTTCTTTATCGATGTATAGTATTCCATTGTGTGAATATACCCTAATTTGTCCATTCATCTATTGATGGGCACCTTGGTTGCTTCCATCTTTTTGGTATTGTAGACAGTGCTGCAATAAACATGGGTGTGCGTATATCTGTTCGTGTAAAGGCTCTTATTTCTCTAGAATATATTCCAAGGAGTAGGATTGCTGGATCGTATGGTAGTTCTATTTCTAGCTTTTTAAGGAAGTGCCAAATCGATTTCCAAAGTGGTTGTACCATTTGACATTCCCACCAGCAGTGTATAAGTGTTCCAATCTCTCCACAGCCTCTCCAACATTTATTATTTTGTGTTTTTTGGATTAATGGCAGCCTTGTTGGAGAGAGATGAAATCTCATTGTAGTTTTGATCTGCATTTCTCTAATGGCTAATGATCGTGAACATTTCCTCATGTATCTGTTGGCTACCTGAATGACTTCTTTAGTGAAGTGTCTATTCATATCTTTTGACCATTTCTTAATTGGGTTATTTGTCTTTTTGTAGTGAGTTTTTGCAGT
Organism: Elephas maximus indicus; assembly: GCF_024166365.1. Taxonomy (NCBI): domain Eukaryota; kingdom Metazoa; phylum Chordata; class Mammalia; order Proboscidea; family Elephantidae; genus Elephas; species Elephas maximus. The sequence goes on along the minus strand of NC_064821.1, from coordinate 188,067,059 downwards.
ATCATGTAGATTTTAGAGATCAGGCGCTGATCAGAAATGTCATAGCCAAAACTTTTTCCCAGTCTGTAGGTAGTCTTTTTACTCTTTTGGTGAAGTCTTTGGATGAGCATAGGTGTTTGATTTTTAGGAGCTCCCAGTCATCTAGTTTTTCTTCTGCATTCTTAATAATGTTTTGTATACTGTTTATGCCATGTATTAGGGCTCCTAACATTGTCCCTATTTTTTCATCCATGATCTTTATCATTTTAGATTTTATATTTAGGTCTTTGATCCATTTTGAATTAGTTTTTGTGCATGGAGTGAGTTATGGGTCTTGTTTCATTTTTTTGCAGATGGATATCCAGTTATGCCAGCACCATTTGTTAAAAAGACTGTCTTTTCCCTTTTAACTGTATTGGGGCCTTTGTCAAATATCAACTGCTTCTATGTGGATGGATTTATGTCTGGATTCTCAATTCTGTTCCATTGGTCTATGTATCTGTTGCACTACTACCAGGCTGTTTTGACTACGGTGGTGGTATAATAGGTTCTAAAATCAGGTAGAATAAGGCCTCCCACTTTGTTTTTCTTTTTCAGTAATGCCTTATTTATCCGGGGCCTCTTTCCCTTCCATATGAAGTTGGTGATTTGCTTCTCCATCTCATTAAAGAATGTCGTTGGGATTTGGATCAGAATTGCATTAAATATATATATCACTTTTGGTAGAATAGACATTTTTATAATGTTAAGCCTTCCATCCATGAGCAAGGTATGTTTTTCCACTTATGTAAGTCTCTTTTGGTTTCTTGCAGAAGTGTACTGTAGTTTTCTTTGTATAAGTGTTTTACATCTCTGGTAAGATTTATTCCTAAGTATTTTATCTTCTTGGGGACTACTGGAAATGGCATTGGTTTGGTGATTTCCTCTTCAATGTTCTTTTTGTTGGTGTAGAGGAATCCAAATGATTTTTGCATCTTTATCATGGATCTTGATACTCTGCTGAACGCTTCTATTAGTTTCAGTAGTTTTCTTGAGGATTCCTTAGGGTTTTCTGTGTATAAGATCATGTCATCTGCAAATAGAGATACTTTTACTTCTTCCTTGCCAATCTGGATGCCCTTTATTTCTTTATCTACCCTAATTGCTCTGGCTAGGACCTCCAACGCAATGTTAAATAAGAGTGGTGATACAGGGCATCCTTGTCTGGTTCCTGATCTCAAGGGGAATACTTTCAGGCTCTCTCCATTTAGGGTGATGCTGGCTGTTGGCTTTGTATAAATGCCCTTTATTTTATGTTGAGGAATTTTCCTTCTATTCCTATTTTGCTGAGAGTTTTTATCATCAAAGGGTGTTGAACTTTGTCAAATGCCTTTTCTGCATCAATTGATGAAATCATGTGATTCTTCTCTTTTGTTTTATTTATGTGGTGGATTACATTAATTGTTTTTCTAAGGTTGAACCATCTCTGCATACCTGCTATGAATCCCACCTGGTCATGGTGAGTTATTTTTTTGATATTTTGTTGAATTCTATTGGCTAGGATTTTGTTGAGGATATTTGCATCTACATTCATGAGGGATATAGGTCTAAAATTTTCTTTTCTTGTGGTGTCTTTACCTGGTTTTGGTATCAGGGATGTGGTGGCTTCATAGAACGAGTTTGGTATTGTTCCGTCCTTTTCTATGCTCTGAAATACCTTTAGTAATAGTTCTGTTAACTCTTCTCTGAAAGTTTGGTAGAATGCTTCAGTGAAACCATCTGGACCAGGGCTTTTTTTTTTGTTGGGAGTTTTTTGATTACCTTTTCAATCTCTTCTTTTGTTATGGGTCTATTTAGTTGTTCTACCTCTGTTTGTGTTAGTTTAGGTAGGTAGTGTGTTTTTCTAGGAATTCATTCATTTCTTCTGGGTTTTCGAATTTGTTTGAGTACAGTTTTTCATAGTAATCTGTTATGATTCTTTTAATTTCAGTTGGGTCTGTTGTAATATTGCCCATCTCATTTCTTATTTAGTTATTTGCTTCCTCTCCTGTTTTTCTTTTGTCAGTTTGGCCAATGGTTTATCAATTTTGTTGATTTTTTCAAAAAAAAACAGCTTTTGGTCTTGTTAATTCTTTTGATTGTTTTTCTGTTTTCTATTTATTTCAGCTCTAATTTTTATTATTTGTTTTCTTCTGGTGCCTGTGGGTTTCTTTTGTTGCTCTCTTTCTATTTGTTCAAGTTGTAAGGATAATTCTTTGATTTTGGCCCTTTTTTCTTTTTGGATGTGTGCATTTGTTGATATAAATTGGCCTCTGAGCTTTTCTGTGTCCCAAAGGTTCTCATAGGAAGTGTTTTCATTCTCATTGGATTCTCTGAATTTCTTTATTCCATCCTTAATGTCTTCTATAATCCAGTCTTTTCTGAACAGGGTGTTGTTCAGTTTCCAAGTGTTTGATTTCTTTTCCCTGCTTTTCCTTTTATCGATTTCCACTTTTATGGCCTGGTGGTAAGAGAAGATGCTTTGTAATATTTCAATGTTTTGGATTCTGCTAAGGCTTGCTTTATGACTTAATATGTGGTCTATTCTAGAGAATATTCCATGTGCACTAGAAAAGAAAATATACCTGGTTGCTGTTGGGTGGAGTGTTCTGTATATATCTACGAGGTCAAGTTGGTTGATTGTGGCATTTAGATCTTCCGTGTCTTTATTGAGCTTCTTTCTGGATTTCCCGTCCTTCACCAAAAGTGGTGTGTTGAAGTCTTCTACTATTATTGTGGAGCTGTCTATCTCACTTTTCAATGCTGATAGAGTTCGTTTTATGTCTCTTGCAGCCCTGTCATAGAGCGCATAAATATTTGATATGGTTATATCTTCTTGGTGTATTGTCCTTTAATCACTATATCGTGTCCTTCCTTATCTTTTATGATGGATTTAACTTTAATGTCTATTTTGTCAGAAATTAATATTGCCACTCTTGCTCTTTTTTGATTGTTATTTGCTTGATATATTTTTTTCCATCCTTTGAGTTTTAGTTTGTTTGTGTCTCTGAGTTTAAGGTGTGTTTCTTGTAGGCAGCGCATAGACGGATCTTGTTTTTTAACCCATTCTGCCACTCTTTGTCTCTTTATTGGTGCATTTAGTCCATTTATATCCAGGGTAATTATGGATAGGTATGAATTTAGTGCTGTCATTTTGATGTCTTTTTTTGTTGACAGTTTCTTTTTCCCACTTAATTTTATGTGCTGAGTAGATTTTCTTTATATATTATCCTTTCCCCATATTTGTTGTTGTTGATTTTGTTTTTGCTGAGTCTGTATTTTTCCCTTGGATTTTATTTTGATGAGTAGGATAGTTTGTCTCCTTTGTGGTTACCTTATTATTTACCCCTATTTTTCTAAATTTAAAAAAAAAAAATTAAAACTAACCTTTATTTCTTTGTATTGCCGTATCTTCCTCCCCATATGAAGGTATATGATTATGTTTCTTAGGCTCTCTTTATTGTTTTAATGTTGTCTTCTTTTATATAATAACTTTGCTGTTACCCTGCTTTGAGTTTTTTTTTTTTTTTTTTTTTAATAATCTTGCTAGTTTTTTTTGGATTTCCCTGTCTGAGTTGACTTCTGGTTGCTCTGCCCAGCATTCTAGTCTTGGGTTGATACCTGATATTATTGATTTTCTAACCAAAGAACTCCCTTTAGCATACCTTGTAGTTTTGGTTTTGTTTTTACGAATTCCCTAAACTTGTGTTTATCTGGAAATGTCTTAATTTCACCTTCATATTTAAGAGACAGTTTTGCTGGATATATGATTCTTGGCAGCCAATTTTTTTCCTTCAGTTTTATAAATATGTTATCCCATTGCCTTCTTGCCTTCATGGTTTCTGTGGGTAGTCCAAGCTTATTCTTATTGGCTCCCCTTTGTAGGTGACTTTTCATTTATCCCTCGCTGCTCTTATATTCTCTGTCTTTGGTTTTGGCAAGTTTGATTATAATATGTTTTTGGTGACTTTCTTTTCAGATCTACCTTATGTGGAGTATGATGAGCACCTTGGATAGATATCTTCTCATCTTTCACAATATCAGGGGAGTTTTCTGCCAACAAATCTTCAACAATCCTCTTTGTATTTTCTGTTATCCCTCGTAGGTTATTTCTCTTGATAGAGTCCCACATGATTCTTAAGGTTTCTTCATTTTTTTTAATTCTTTTATCTGATTTTTCTTCAAATATATTAGTGCCAAGTGATTTATCTTTGAGTTCAGAAATCCTAGTTTCTACTCTGTCAATTCAGCTCCTCTGACTTTCTATCGAGTTGTCTAATTCTGTAATTTTATTGTTAACCTTCTGAATTTCTGTTTGCTGTCTGTCTATAGATTCTTCCAGCTTATTAAATTTTTCATTATGTTCCTGAATAACCTTTTTAATTTCTTCAACTGCTTTATCTGTGTGTTCCTTGGCTTGTTCTGTGTATTGCCCCACTTCCTTCCTGATGTCTTGAAGGGTTCTGTATATTAAACTTTTGTATTCTGCATCAGGTAATTCCAGGAATGCACTTTCATCTAGAAGATCCCTGGATTCTTTGTTTTGAGAGCTTGTTGAGGTGATCATGGTCTGCTTCTTTATGCGACTTGATACTGACTGTTTTCTCTGAGCCATCAAGAAGTTATTGTATTAGTTTATGCTTGCTTACTATGTCATGGCTGCTTGCTTTGTTTTGTTTTGGTATACCCCATTGGGTTCCTTGGGTGAGCTAGGTTGATTATGTTTAACTTTGGAGCTCTGATGTCCTACCCCCAGGTGGCTAGAGCTGTTATCAGGTATATCAGTGTAGGAGTCTGGTCACTTTTCTTGTATGAATTCAGCTCAGGTGTCCAGGTAGCTGATCATCAAATGTGTGGTACAGGCTCTGTCCTACAGTCTTAGAGGGGCAGGGGTGATAGGCATATATACCAGTATTTGATTGCAGCAGGGAGTCATGCTGTGAACAAGGCAGGCTGCTGAGAACCGACTCCCGAATATCTCTGAGGAAAACAGGTCCCTGTTTCCTAGAGCGTGCTGGTGGGTGGGTTCTGCAGAGGTACCATGGGCACCCAATTTTTTGGTTGTAAGGACTGGGAGGTACCAGTTATCTTTGGACCCCTGTCGTAGTTGGCTGGGTGACCTGAGTGGAGCTACCAGTCCTTAGGTCCCTGATGTGGGTGGGTGAGGGCATTGTTTAATAGGCAAAGCAATGTCAAACGTCAAACACCCACCTCTCCCCTGCACAGCTGAAACCATTGGAGTTTGCCAACAAGGGCCTATTCTCCCGAAATAGGCCCACACAGGTCCATGCAGAAGGGAAAGTTACTCAAGGTCCACGGATGGTTTATGCCTGGACAGGAGCCACTTCTGTCCTGGCCTCCCCTGGTTAATGGAGCTAGCAAATTATCTTTTCCACCCAACTGCAAATTTTTTCCTTCCCCAGGGTTGGGAAGATGGCTCTAGGTGCTCACCAGGGTCTCTCAGGCCCAGGAATTCAGCCGCTGAAGCCAGCTTGGGGGCGGGGGGCGGGCACTGTAAAATATACGCAAGTACTTAGCTTTTGCCGAGAGCACTATTCTTCTCAAATTCCGGAGGTGTGAGTGGGCTGTGTGCCTGGTTGCTTCTCCTTGAGGAAACTGTGGCGAAACGCTAGTACCAGCCCGCCACTGCTGCTGCTGCTGCTCCAGGAATGGTGCCTGAGGGGTCCCCACGATTCAGGTCTGGTAACTCGTCTCCAATTCTGAACAGTCTCTTCATCCATCTGCCCCTCAGTTCGTTGTCTAAGCTTGCCTTTGATGCTCAGGGCTCCCAGCTTGTCACAAATATACTCGTTTCACTTGTTGTTTTGGGTCTTTGTTGTAAAGAGGCTCGCCGGAAGCATCTGTCTATTCTGCCATCTTGGCTCCACCTCCTTTAATGACTGAATTTCTAATAAACAGATTTAAACTTCATCTTGAACCTAGCAATAGTTTCTGTATCAAAAAACTGTTTAATTAACTAATAAATATAAATACATGTGAAATTAATTGTTTGAATGGCATTGATTATTCAGTTGGATTTTCCATTGATTCTCAAGGGGTAGGATGACAGAAAATATGAACAACCCTCTCAGTTCTCCTTGGATAAAGTTACGTAGGAGCAAGTAGTATACTGTGTGAGGAGGGAGTTAGAATCAGAAAGCTTGCTTTCTGTTGTAGTTCCAGGAATTGAGCTGCTAGAGTATCTCAAACGTAATACTTGATGCTGTGGTGCTAGTGGAGCCCATGTGGCCCAAAGGCGTACATGTTTCATAAAGGCATTTAAAAAAAAATTTCTGTGAAGTCAATTCCAACTGATAGCAACCCTATAGGAAAGGTTAGAACTGCCCCAGAGGGTTTCCAAGGAATGCCTGGTAGATTCGAACCACCAAACCTTTGGTTAGTAGCTGTAGCTTTTAACCACTATGCCACTATGGGTTCCAAGGCCTTAGGAATCAGCATTATGTCTTCTATTTGAAGACCCTAAACAGGTGAAAAGAGGACCCTAATGGTCACCGTTTTTCTGAATGTTTAGAGGTATACCGGTAGGAGGGCTAGTGAGATGATCTGCAGCCTTGCATGAGTCCATTTTTGAGGGAGGAAACGAAACTTAAATCAGCAAGCCATAAACTCAAGAGGAAATACATTACTATGAGGGTTTGATGTAATAAGAGGAGTCCCTAGTTGGCACAGATGGTTAAGTGCTTAGCTAGTAACTGAAAGGTTGGCAATTCAAGTCCACCCAAAAGTACCTTGGAAGACAGGCCTGGCAATCTACTTCTGAAATATCACAGCAATTGAAAACCCTATAGAGCAAAGTTCTACTCTAAAACACATGGGGTCTCCATGAGTTGGAATTGAATGGATGACAACTGATACTGGGGTAATGTGAAAGGTGTCACAAGGTATCCAGGCTCCCAGGTAGTCAGGCTTTTTTCACTCCAGAATGTATAACAAATTGACAACCAGCTAAAGTAGAACAGGGAAGGCAGTTTTGTGATTCATGGAAGGTGAAGGATAAGAAAGGGTCTTTTGTCCTCAATCAAGAAAAAGAGCCTTTGGACACCAAACTGAGAATTCCCTAAATTCTCCCACTTCTATAAGTCACTGAAACTGTTTCTAAGACAGGGCCTCTGAGTCATGAACACTTACCCCAGTGAGGAGATCAGGAAGCAGGATACTTCCAGTTGTCAGAGTCGCTGACCAGCCAGTTAGGGATGGATTTTTCTTTGGTTAGGAAATTCTTGGACCAACCCAATTTTAGGTAGCTCCGCTTCCTCCTGGGTGGGGCAGCAATCCCTTATATAAAGAGGTCCTTTGCTGCAAGGCTAGCATCCTCCTGATACTTGATTCCTGATCGACTTTGGAGAACCTGGTGAGTCTGATTCCTTGAGTTCTTCTGTTTATTTGCTGCTCTCAAATATTTGAATTCAATCTGAAGACAGAAAATTTGGTTTGTCGAAAGTTAGGATCATGGGTTTGATACCATCAATTGATGCAAAGTGTGAATTGGAGCATAATGATACAATGATATACGGCTTTAACTTGGTTCTGGTAGATTGAAAAAGAAGTTAAAAGAAAAGCTTTGGTTTGAAGAAGAGAACAAGGTGATTTTTTTTTTCCTTTCCATTTCTTTTTGTTGTCCATTCTGCCATTCTGCTGTGATTTAAAAGGTCACTAAATTCTCCCTGAACAACTGCTTGCTCCCTACCCAAGTATTGATGCCTCATAAGAAATAATGATAGTAGGGGGCGGAGCCAAGATGGCGGACTAGACAGACGCTACCTCGGATCCCTCTTACAACAAAGACACGGAAAAACAAGTGAATCGATCACATACATAACAATCTACGAACCCTGAACAACAAACACAGATTTAGAGACGGAGAACGAACTAATACGGGGAAGCAGCGATTGTTTCCAGAGCCTGGAGCCAGCGTACCAGTCAGGTACGGCACAAGCACAGAGAGCGGCTCCACCCCCCTGAACTAACCCCGGGAGAGGGACCAGCCGGTTCCACGGGCGGCGTGGGGCGCAGCCGGTAGGAGAAGTCCCCGGGAGGCAGAGACTGGTCTTGGAGCAGAAAGAGCAGAGTCCGAGCTGGGGAATCGTCCCGCAGGGATTTGGACTGGACGCAGGTACAGCATAAACACGGAGAGTTGCTCCACCCCCCTGAACTAACCCCGGGAAGGGGACCAGCCGGGTCGCGTGGGCGGTGTGGGACGCAGCCGGTAGGAGAAGTCCCCGGGAGGCAGCGACTGGTATTGGAGCAGGGAGAACAGAGTCCCAGCCAGGACACTCGGTCACGGCACAAGCACAGGGACCTGCTCCACCCATCTGAACTAACCCCGGGAGGAGGCCCAACTGGTTCTCGGAGGCGGCACGGCCACGCAGCTGGAGGGACGAGAAGTCCCTGGGAGGCAGCGACTGATTTTGGAGTCGAGAGTGCACCGTCCCAGTAGGGGAGCCTTGACGCTGGGCTGGAAGTGGAGGATCTGACTGTGACTCCAGCGGGCCAGACCCCCCAGGGGCAATCTCCACACAGCCAGCACACATAGGCGACGTGCCCCACGGGAGTCTCAGATATAATAGTCATTCCAAGCAAGACAAGCAGCTCTGGCTATATTCTGAGGTGCTGCTCTCCTATCTCTCTGTTCCCTCCCCCACCCCCCACAGGCGGATTCATTAACATCTGAATAACCTGAGCCAGAGGGAGAACTCTGATAGGGATCTGACTGCATTTTTTTTTAGCGGATTTTCTGGAAAAACTAGTTTCCCAGTGATGGCTCGGAGACAACAATCCATATCAAACCACTTAAAGAAGCAGACCATGACAGCTTCTCCAACCCCCCAAACAAAAGAATCAAAATCTTTCCCAAATGAAGATACAATCTTGGAATTATCAGATACAGAATATAAAAAACTAATTTACAGAATGCTTAATGATATCACAAATGAAATTAGGATAACTGCAGAAAAAGCCAAGGAACACACTGATAAAACTGTTGAAGAACTCAAAAAGATTATTCAAGAACATACTGGAAAAATTAATAAGTTGCAAGAATCCATAGAGAGACAACATGTAGAAATCCAAAAGATTAACAATAAAATTACAGAATTTGACAACGCAATAGGAAGTCAGAGGAGCAGACTCGAGCAATTAGAATGCAGACTGGGACATCTGGAGGACCAGGGAATCAACACCAACATAGCTGAAAAAAAATCAGATAAAAGAATTAAAAAAAATGAAGAAACCCTAAGAATTATGTGGGACTCTATCAAGAAGGATAACCTGCAGGTGATTGGAGTCCCAGAACAGGGAGGGGGGACAGAAAACACAGAGAAAATAGTTGAAGAACTCCTGACAGAAAACTTCCCTGACATCATGAAAGACGAAAGGATAGCTATCCAAGATGCTCATCGAACCCCATTTAAGATTGATCCAAAAAGAAAAACACCAAGACATATTATCATCAAACTCACCAAAACCAAAGATAAAGAGAAACTTTTAAAAGCAGCCAGGGAGAAAAGAAAGGTTTCCTTCAAGGGAGAATCAGTAAGAATATGTTCTGACTACTCAGCAGAAACCATGCAGGCAAGAAGGGAATGGGACGACATATACAGAACACTGAAGGAGAAAAACTGCCAGCCAAGGATCATATATCCAGCAAAACTCTCTCTGAAATATGAAGGAGAAATTAAGATGTTTACAGACAAACACAAGTTTAGAGAATTTGCAAAAACCAAACCAAAGCTACAAGAAATACTAAAGGATAATGTTTGGTCAGAGAAACAGTAATATCAGATATCAGCACAACACAAGGTCACAAAACAGAACGTCCTGATATCAACTCAAATAGGGAAATCACAAAAACAAATTAAGATTAATTAAAAAAAAATACACATAACAGGGAATCATGGAAGTCAATAGGTAAAAGATCACAATAATCAAAAAGAGGGACTAAATACAGGAGGCATTGAACTGCCATATGGAGAGTGATACAAGGCGATATAGAACAATACAAGTTAGGTTTTTACTTAGAAAAATAGGGGTAAATAATAAGGTAACCACAAAAAGGTATAACAACTCTATAACTCAAGATAAAAACCAAGAAAAACGTAGCGACTCAACTAACATAAAGTCAAGCACTATGAAAATGAGGATCTCACAATTTACTAAGAAAAACGCCTCAGCACAAAAAAGTATGTGGAAAAATGAAATTGTCAACAACACACATAAAAAGGCATCAAAATGACAGCACTAAAAACTTATTTATCTATAATTACCCTGAATGTAAATGGACTAAATGCACCAATAAAGAGACAGAGAGTCACAGACTGGATAAAGAAACACGATCCATCTATATGCTGCCTACAAAAGACACACCTTAGACTTAGAGACACAAACAAGCTAAAACTCAAAGGATGGAAAAAAGTATATCAAGCAAACAATAAGCAAAAAAGAAGAGGAGTAGCAATATTAATTTCTGACAAAATAGACTTTAGACTTAAATCCACCAAAAAGGATAAAGAAGGACACTATATAATGATAAAAGGGACAATTGATCAGGAAGACATAACCATATTAAATATTTATGCACCCAATGACAGGGCTGCAAGATACATAAATCAAATTTTAACAGAATTGAAAAGCGAGATAGATACCTCCACAATTATAGTAGGAGACTTCAGCACACCACTTTCGGAGAAGGACAGGACATCCAGTAAGAAGCTCCACAGAGACACGGAAGATCTAATGACAACAATCAACCAACTTGACCTCATTGACTTATACAGAACTCTCCACCCAACTGCTGCAAAATATACTTTTTTTCTAGCGCACATGGAACATTCTCTAGAATAGACCACATATTACGTCATAAAACAAACCTTTGCAGAGTCCAAAACATCGAAATATTACAAAGCATCTTCTCAGACCACAAGGCAATAAAACTAGAGATCAATAACAGAAAAACTAGGGAAAAGAAATCAAATACTTGGAAAATGAACAACACCCTCCTGAAAAAAGACTGGGTTATAGAAGACATCAAGGAGGGAATAAGGAAATTCATAGAAAGCAACGAGAATGAAAATACTTCCTATCAAAACCTCTGGGACACAGCAAAAGCAGTGCTCAGAGGCCAATTTATATCAATAAATGCACACATACAAAAAGAAGAAAGAGCCAAAATCAGAGAACTGTCCCTACAACTTCAACAAATAGAAAGTGAGCAACAAAAGAATCCATCAGGCACCAGAAGAAAACAAATAATAAAAATTAGAGCTGAACTAAATGAATTAGAGAACAGAAAAACAATCGAAAGAATTAACAAAGCCAAAAGCTGGTTCTTTGAAAAAATTAACAAAATTGATAAACCATTGGCTAGACTGACTAAAGAAATACAGGAAAGGAAACAAATAACCCAAATAAGAAATGAGAAGGACCACATCACAACAGAACCAAATGAAATTAAAAGAATCATTTCAGATTATTATGAAAAATTGTACTCTAACAAATTTGAAAACCTAGAAGAAATGGATGAATTCCGGGAAAAACACTACCTACCTAAACTAACACATTCAGAAGTAGAACAACTAAATAGACCCATAACAAAAAAAGAGATTGAAACGGTAATCAAAAACTCCCAACAAAAAAAAACCCTGGCCCGGACGGCTTCACTGCAGTGTTCTACCAAACTTTCAGAGAAGAGTTAACACCACTACTACTAAAGGTATTGCAAAGCATAGAAAATGATGGAATACTACCCAACTCATTCTATGAAGCCACCATCTCCCTGATACCAAACCAGGTAAAGACATTACAAAAAAAGAAAATTATAGACCTATATCCCTCATGAACATAGATGCAAAAATCCTCAACAAAATTCTAGCCAATAGAATCCAACAACACATCAAAAAAATAATACACCCTGATCAAGTGGGATTTATACCAGGTATGCAAGGCTGGTTTAATATCAGAAAAACCATTAATGTAATCCATCACATAAATAAAACAAAAGACAAAAACCACATGATCTTATCAATTGATGCAGAAAAGGCATTTGACAAAGTCCAACACACATTTATGATAAAAACTCTTACCAAAATAGGAATTGAAGGAAAATTCCTCAACATAATAAAGGGCATCTACGCAAAGCCAACAGCCAATATCACTCTAAATGGAGGGAACCTGAAAGCATTTCCCTTGAGAACGGGAACCAGACAAGGATGCCCTTTATCACCGCTCTTATTCAACATCGTGTTGGAAGTCTTAGCCAGGGCAATTAGGCTAGACAAAGAAATAAAAAGTATCTGGATTGGCAAGGAAGAAGTAAAGTTATCACTATTTGCAGATGACATGATTATATACACAGAAAACCCTAAGGAATCCTCCAGAAAACTACTGAAACTAATAGAAGAGTTTGGCAGAGTCTCAGGTCATAAAATAAACATACAAAAATCACTTGGATTCCTCTACATCAACAAAAAGAACACCGAAGAGGAAATAACCAAATCAATACCATTCACAGTAGCCCCCAAGAAGATAAGATACTTAGGAATAAATCTTACCAAGGATGTAAAAGACCTATACAAAGAAAACTACAAAGCTCTACTAGAAGAAATTCAAAAGGACATACTTAAGTGGAAAAACATACTCTGCTCATGGATAGGAAGACTTAACATAGTAAAAATGTCTATTCTACCAAAAGCCATCTATACATTTAACGCACTTCCGATCCAAATTCCAATGTCATATTTTAAGGGGATAGAGAAACAAATCACCAATTTCATATGGAAGGGAAAAAAGCCCCAGATAAGCAAAGCACTACTGAAAAAGAAGAAGAAAGTGGGAGGCCTCACCTTACCTGACTTCAGAACCTATTATACAGCCACAGTAGTCAAAACAGCCTGGTATTGGTACAACAACAGACACATAGACCAATGGAACAGAATTGAGAACCCAGACATAGATCCATCCACGTATGAGCAGCTGATATTTGACAAAGGACCAGTGTCAATTAACTGGGAAAAAGATAGCCTTTTTAACAAATGGTGCTGGCATAACTGGATATCCCTTTGCAAAAAAATGAAACAGGACCCATACCTCACACCATGCACAAAACCTAACTCCAAGTGGATCAAAGACCTAAACATAAAGACTAAAACGATAAAGATCATGGAAGAAAAAATAGGGACAACCCTAGGAGCCCTAATACAAGGTATAAACAGAATACAAAACATTACCAAAAATGATGAAGAGAAACCCGATAACTGGGAGCTCCTAAAAATCAAACACCTATGCTCATCTAAAGACTTCTCCAAAAGAGTAAAAAGACCACCTACAGACTGAGAAAGAATTTTCAGCTATGACATCTCAGACCAGCGCCTGATCTCTAAAATCTACATGATTCTGTCAAAACTCAACCACAAAAAGACAAACAACCCAATCAAGAAGTGGGCAAAGGATATGAACACACATTTCACTAAAGAAGATATTCAGGCAGCCAACAGATACATGAGAAAATGCTCTCGATCATTACCCATTAGAGAAATGCAAATTAAAACTACAATGAGATTCCATCTCACACCAGCAAGGCTGGCATTAATCCAAAAAACACAAAATAATAAATGTTGGAGAGGCTGCGGAGAGATTGGAACTCTCATACACTGCTGGTGGGAATGTAAAATGGTACAACCACTTTGGAAATCTATCTGGCGTTATCTTAAACAGTTAGAAATAGAACTACCATACAACCCAGAAATCCCACTCCTAGGAATATACCCTAGAGATACAAGAGCCTTCATACAAACAGATACATGCACACCCATGTTTATTGCAGCTCTGTTTACAACAGCAAAAAGTTGGAAGCAACCAAGGTGTCCATCAACGGATGAATGGGTAAATAAATTGTGGTATATTCACACAATGGAATACTACGCATCGATAAAGAACAGTGACGAATCTCTGAAACATTTCATAACATGGAAGAACCTGGAAGGCATTATGCTGAGCGAAATTAGAGGCAAAAGGACAAATATTGCATAAGACCACTATGTTTAGATCTTGAGAAATAGTAAACCTGAGAAGAACACATACTTTTGTGGTTACGAGGGGGGGAGGGAGGGAGGGTGGGAGAGGGTTTTTTATTGATTAATCAGTAGATAAGAACTGCTTTAGGTGAAGGGAAAGACAACACTCAATACATGGAAGGTCAGCTCAATTGGACTGGACCAAAAGCAAAGAAGTTTCCGGGATAAAATGAATACTTCAAAGGTCAGCGGAGCAAGTGCGGGGGTCTGGGGAACATGGTTTGCGGGGACTTCTAAGTCAATTGGCAAAATAATTCTATTATGAAATCATTCTGCATCCCACTTTGAAATGTGGCGTCTGGGGTCTTAAATGCTAACAAGCGGCCATCTAAGATGCAGCAATTGGTCTCAACCCACCTGGAGCAAAGGAAAATGAAGAACACCAAGGCCACACGACAACTAAGAGCCCAAGAGACAGAAAGGGCCACATGAACCAGAGACCTACATCATCCTGAGACCAGAAGAACTAGTTGGTGCCCGGCCACAATCGATGACTGCCCTGACAGGGAGCACAGCAGAGGACCCCTGAGGGAACAGGAGATCAGTGGGATGCAGACCCCAAATTCTCATAAAAAGACCAGACTTAATGGTCTGACTGAGACTGGAGGAATCCCAGCGGCCATGCTCCCCAGACCTTCAGTTGACACAGGACAGGAGCCATCCCCGAAGACAACTCACCAGAAATGAAAGGGACTGGTCAGCGGGTGGGAGAGAGACGCTGATGAAGAGTGAGCTAATTATATCAGGTGGACACTTGAGAGTGTGTTGGCGACTCTTGTCTGGAGGGGGGATGGGAGGATAGAGAGAGAGGGAAGCCAGCAAAATTGTCAAGAAAGGAGAGACTGAAAGGGCTGACTTAAGAGGGGGAGAGCAAGTGGGAGTAGGGAGTGAGATGTATGTAAACTTATATGTGACAGACTGATTGGATTTGTAAACGTTCACTTGAAGCTTAATAAAAGTTATTAAAAAAAAAAAAGAAATAATGATAGAAATTGCTTGTAAGTTTTCGCAGGATTTCAGAACTTGTGACTACCTTTTTTGAAGATGTTATTTTCAAGTAAAAATCATTACTTGCTGCTTTGAAACAGAGAGAATTTTCCCAGAGCTAGTTAAACAACTGGCTAGAAAGGAGAAGCCAGAAAGTTATAAAAAGGGAGTTAAGAGATGAATGCATATCTTGGAGACTGGAGAGGTGATATCCAATGGAATCAAATAAGATTTGGCTTCTCTGTGCATAGGAGTTCCTTCTTGTGAACATTGTCATCTAATTTCTTTCAGATTTCCAGAGACTCCAGAAAGATGTCTTACCAGCAACAGCAGTGCAAGCAACCCTGCCAGCCACCTCCTGTGGTGTGCCCACCTAAGTGCCCTGAGCCATGTCCACCCCCAAAGTGCCCACCTCCTGAGCCATGTCCACCTCCAAAGTGATCAGAGCCATGTCCACCCCCAAAGTGCCCACCTCAGCCATGCCAGCAGAAATGCCCTCCTGCGCAGATATACCGACCCTGTCAGCCAAAGTGCCCACCTAAGAGCAAGTGACAGCTTCAGGATTCATCAGGATCATGAAAGGATAAGGACAATTGGCTCAGACTCCTTCCACAACTCCACCTTCCTCTTTTCTTCAAAGCCAATCATGGACACAGTTTTCTATCCATTAGTCCATGATCTGCCTGTGATCATTCCTAGCAAGTGAAGGTTTTTTTCCCCACGTTTTTATACTGCTACTCTCCAGGAGGTAATTGAGAAAGGGCAGTCCTCAGCTCTGCCAGGATCCCAGCTCTTGAAAGGAAGAAGAGTGGCACACTTGTCTGGTCTCACCAGATGATTTTTTTGATGTCTTCCGTGTCTGTAACCTGGGCAGGGATTTCTACCACTCAGGCAATTGCAATTTTCCTTTCACTTCCTGAATAAAGAACATCTTTTGAGATGGGATATTGTATTTCTTTTTCAAACTTACTTTGGCTAGCAATTTTAAATCCTAATTTAAGCTTATTTCTTTTCTTCTTTTTTCCCAGTATCCAGGCTCTCACAATCACTGCTACCTGAATTTTGGATCACATCAAAGATTATTTCTATATTATTTTGAATCCATGTTATTTTCTTTAATTACTCTTTGATTTGGGGGAGAAATTATATAACCCCTCAGGATTTTGCTTTCTCTACTGCAAAGTGGGGAAAATAGTATTTAGAACACAAACCTGTCTTAGGTATAAAATTGAATAATGCCTGTAATTTTGTTGGCAGAAAGCCTGGCCCAGAATTAAACAAACAAACAAAAACAAACCTCATTGCCATTGAGATGATTCCAACTCATGCCAACGCCATGTGTTACAGACTAGAATTGCTACATAGGGCTTTCTTGGCTGTAATCTTTATGGAAGCATATTACCAGAACTTTCTTCCACGGTACTGCTGAGTGGGTTCAAATTGAAAACCTTTTTAGGTTAATTGCTGTTGTTGTTAGGTGCCGTTGACTTGGTTCTTACTTGTAGTGACCCCATGTACATACAGAAGGAAACACCACCCGGTCCTGGGCCATTTTGACAATCGTTGCAGTGTTTGATCCCATTATCACAGCCACTGTGTCAATTCATCTCATTGAGGGTCTTCCTTTTTTTTCCTGACTCTCTACTTTGCCAAGCATGATGTCCTTTGCCAGGGACTGGTCTTTCCTGATAACATGTCCAAAGTAAGTGAGGCGAAGTCTCAGCATCCTTTCTTCTTAGTATAGTAGTTGAAGTCAAACAATTTGTGCCTCTCAGGGGCCTTGACCCAGAACTATCATACAATAAATGGTAGTTTATTAGCAGCAGGAGATCATCATCATCACTGCATTTGCTCCAGCAAGAAAGAAGCTTAGACATGACTACTCTAGGAAATAATATTTTTAAACTTTATTACCTTTACATACACTGTTACTCTCTTTCTTTTCTAATTCACTTCACTCTTCTAAGTGACATTGTAGATAAACAGCTTTTGGGAATTAGTAGGGCATTCAGATTTAGGAAATCAGAGTATTTCTTAAAACATGGGTAGTAAAGAAGACAGGGAAATACCAAGGCTCCAGAAGGCCTCGGTGTGCCTCATCTTCATGGGTATCATCTGCTCTTCTTACTCCATCAGCAGACAAATATTCAAGGTCCTGTCAATTTTGTTCACCTCTGAAATTAATTTTTTAAGTGTTCTGACCCCACATTTGGAAAGTAATGGGTTTAGAATATTTATTTAAATTTGAAAAGTTAGTGCAGCTCTGAAGTTTGCTTTATAAGTGCTTATTTTACAACAAGGCCAGGGACTGACTGTGGAACAAGCCATCAATTGCTCATACTCCAGTTCAAGTTGAAGCTGAAGAAATTAGAACAAATCCATGAGAGCCAAAGTATGACCTTGAGTATATTCCACCGGAATTTAAAGACCATCTCAGTAATAGATTTGACACATTAAACAGTAACGACAGGAGAACAGATGAGTTGTGTAATAACATCAAGAACATCATACATGAAGAAAGCAAGAGGCCATTAAAAAAGACAGGAAAGAAAGAAAAGACCAAAATGGATGTCAAAACAGACTCTGAAACCTGCTCTTGAATATCAAGTAGCTAAAGCAAAAAACTAGTCGATGGCACTAGTTTTTTTTTTTTAAAGCAAAAGGAAAAATTGGTGAAGTAAAAGAACAGAACAGAAAATTTCAAAGAGTGGCTGGAGAAATCAAAATGAAGTACTCTAATTACATTGCAAAGAGCTGGAGTTAGAAAAAAAATGGAAGAACACACTCGGCATTTCTTAAGCTGAAAGAACTGAAGAAAAAATTCAAGCCTCGAGTTGCAATAGTGAAGGAGTCTATGGGGAAAACATTAAATGATGCATGAAGCATCAAAAGAAGATACAAGGAATACACGGAGTCATTACACCAAAAAGAATTGATGGATGTTCAACCTTTTCAGGAGGTAGCATATGATCAGGAAGTGATGGCATTGAAGGAAGAAATCCAAGCTGCACTGAAGGCATTGGAGAAAAACAAAGCTCCAGGAATTGATGGAATATGAAATGAGATGATTCAACAAATGGATGCAGCATTGAAAGTGCTCACCCATCTATGCCAAGAAATTTGGAAGACAGCTACCTGGCCTGTTCCCAAGAAAGGTGATCCTGCCGAATGTGGAAATTATTGAACAATATCATTACTATCATGAGCAAGTAGAATTTTGCTGAAGATCATTCAAAAACAGCTGCAGCAGTATATCAACAGGGAACTGCCAGAAATTCAGTCCAGATTCAGAAGAGGATGTGGAACCAGGGGTATTATTGCTGATGTCAGATGGATCCTGGCTGAAGGGAGAGAATACCAAAATGATGTTTAACTGTGTTTTATTGACTATGCAAAGGCATTTCACTGTGTGTATCATAACAAATTATGGCTAACATTGAGAAGAATGGGAACACCAGAAAACTTAATTGTACACATGAGGAACTTGTACGTAGATCAAGAGGCAGTTGTTTGGACAGAACAAGGGGACACTGAGGGATTTAAAGTCAGGAAAGGTGTGCGTCAGGGTTTTATTCTTTCATTATACCTATTCAATCTGTATGCTGAGCAAATAATCTAAGAAGCTGGCCTATATGAAGAAGAATGGGGCCTCAGCATTGATGAAAGGCTCATTAACAACCTGCATTATGCAGATGACACAGACTTGCTTGCTAAAAGTGAAGAGGACTTGAAGGACTTAGTGATGAAGATCAATGACCACAGCCTCCAGTATGGATTACACCTCAACATAAAAGAAAACAAAAATCCTCACAACTGGAGCAATAAGCAATATGACGATAAATGCAGAAAAGATTGATGTTGTCTAGGATTTCATTTTCCTTGGCTCCAAAATCAACACCCATGGAAGCAGTAGTCAAGAAATCAAAAGACGTATTGCACTGGGCAAATGTTCTGCGAAAGACCTCTTTAAAGTGTTGAAAATCTAAGATGTCACCTTCAAGACTAAGGTGCACCTGGCCTAAACCATCGTATATTCAGCTCCAGGGGAAGGCTTTCTCTCTCAGTCAGCCTTCTCATCAATCTTCCCCTGGACTAGGAGTTTTTCCGAACAGGAAGATGGTTTCAAAGGACATGCTCTGCTCCTGGCACTGTGTTCCTAGTGGTATGAGATTCCTACGCTCTGCTTGCTTCCTTTTCCTTTTATCCCTTGTAAAGAAAAAGGTGATGCAGGCCACACTCCACGGAAACTCCCTTTACATTGGATCAGGGATGTGACTTTAGTAAGGGTGTTACAATCTCATTCTAACCCTCTTTAACGTAGAATTACAATCACAAATTGGAGAACAACCATGCAACACTGGGAATCATGGTCTAATCAAGTTGACACATATTTTTGAGGGACACAATTCAATCCATGACACCAGTGCTCTCTCTATTTGTACTCTGGTGGCATAGTGATTAACTGCTATGGCTGCTAACTAAAAAGGCAGTAGTTTGAATCCACCAAGCACTCCTTGGAAACCCTATGGGAACAGTTCTACCCTGTCCTATACAGTCACTGTGAGTCAGAATTGAGGGAAATGGGCTTGTTTTTTTTGTGTGTGTATGCTATATTTATGCTTTTTCCTCTCATTTTGCCTTCCTTTGGTTTAATACAGTACATTTACTTTATTTTCTTTTTTTAGATTGTTAAGGTTTTATATACTTTTTTTTTAGTGATTACAGCATGTATCTTTGACTTATTAGTGTCAAAAACAAATTAACATTAAAAAAAAAAATTCCCAGACAATTCAAGGTCACTGGTACACTTTAATTTCATTTACCCCTTCTCGCCTTTTGTCTTAATATTGTCAGATATTTCAATTCCACATGCCTATAAAAACCCACAAGTCATTATTTTTTAGATTTACCCACATATTTATTTATATTTCCTATAATTCTATGTCAGTTTGTCAAAATGTGGGGGCTTGCCTGTTGCAGTGATGCAGGAAGCTATGCCACCGGTATTCAGATACAGCAGGGTCAACCATGGAGGACAGGTTTCAGGTGAGTGTCAAGACTAAGACAGACTAGGAAGAAGGACCAAGCAGTCTAGTTCTGAAAAGAATTAACCAGTGAAAACCTTATGAATAGCAGCAGAACATTTTCTGATATAGTGCCAGAAGATGAACCCCCCAGGTTGGAAGGCACTCAAAAGATGACTGCAGAGCACCTGATCTCTAAAATCTACATGATACTGCAAAAACTCAACTGCAAAAAGACAAATAACCCAATTAAAAAACAGGCAAAAGATATGAATAGACACTTCACTAAAGAAGACATTCAGGTAGCTAACAGATATGTGAGGAAATGTTCACAATCATTAGCCATTAGAGAAATGCAGATCAAAACTACAATGAGATTTCATCTCACTCCAACAAGGCTGGTATTAATCTAAAAAACACAAAATAATAAATGTTGGAGAGGCTGTGGAGAGATTGGAACACTTATACACTGCTGGTGGGAATGTCAAATGGTACAACCACTTTGGAAATCGATTTGGCACTTCCTTAAAAAGCTAGAAATAGAACTACCATACGATCCAGCAATCCTACTCCTTGGAATATATTCTAGAGAAATAAGAGCCTTTACACGAAGAGATATATGCACACCCATGTTTATTGCAGCACTGTTTACAATAGCAAAAAGGTGGAAGCAAACAAGGTGCACATCGATGGATGAATGGATAAATAAATTATGGTATTCCACACATCGATAAAGAACAGTGAGGAATCTGTGAAAAATTTCATAACATGGAGGAACCTGGAAGGCATTATGCTGAGTGAAATTAGTCAGTTGCAAAAGGACAAATATTGCATAAGACCACTATTATAAGAACTTGAGAAATAGTTAAAACTGAGAAGAAAACATTCTTTTGTGGTTATGACGGGGGGAGGGAGGGAGGGTGGGAGAGTGGCATTCACTAATCATAAAAATTTATTTTTTATTTATTTATTTTTTAATTACATAGTAGATAAGAACTACTTTAGGTGAAGGAAAAGATAGCACACAATACAGGGGAGGTCAGCACAACTGGACTAAACCAGAGGCAAAGAAGTTTTCTGAATAAACTGAATGCTTCAAAGGCCAGCATAGCAAGGGCAGGGATCTGGAGACAATGGTTTCAGGGACATCTAAGTCAATTGGCATAATAAAATCTATTAAGAATACATTCTGCATTCCACTTTGAAGAGTGGCATCTGGGGTCTTAAACGCTAGCAAGTGGCCATCTAAGATACCGCAATTGGTCTCAACCCACCTGGATCAAAGGAGAATGAAGAATACCAAGGACACAAGGCGATTACCAGCCCAAGAGACAGAAAGGGTCACACGAACCAGAGACTACATCAGCCCGAGACCAGAAGAACTAGATGGTGCCCCATGACTGCCCTGAGAGGGAACACAACAGAGAAACCCTGAGGGAGCAGGAGAGCAGTGGGATGCAGACCCCAAATTCTCATAAGACCAGACTTAATGGTCTGACTGAGACTAGAAGGACCCCGGTGGTCATGGCCCCCAGACCTTCTGTTGGCCCAGGACAGGAACCATTCCTGAAGCCAACTCTTCAGACATGGATTGGACTGGACCACGGGTTGGAGAGGGTTGCTGGTGAGAAGTAATCTTCTTGGATCAGGTGGACACTTGAGACTATGTTGGCATCTCTTGCCTGGAGGCGAGATGAGAGGATGGAGTGGGTTAGAAGCTGGTGAAATGGACATAAAAAGAGAGAGTGGAGGGAGAGAGCTGGCTGTCTGGGGAGAGTAATTGGGAGTGTGTAGCAAGGTGTATATGGATTGTCGTGTGACAGACTGACTTGATTTGTAAACTTTCACTTAAACCACAATAAAAATTATATATATATATATAAAGATTACTGTAGGAAAGCTGCCTCAAAGTAGAGTCAACCTTAATGATGTTGCTGGAGTAGAGATTTTGGGACCTTTATTTGCGGATGTGGCACGACTCAAAATGAGAAGAAACAGCTGCAAACATCCATTAATAATCGGAACCAGGAATGTATCAAGTATGAATCTAGGAAAATTGGAAATCATCAAAAATGAAATGGAATGCATAAACATTGATATCCTAGGCATTAGTGAGCTGAAATTGCCTGGTATTGGCCATTTTGAATCGGACAGTCATATAGTCTACTATGCCGGGGATGAAAACTTGAAGAGGAATGGTGCTGCATTCATCTCAAAAAGAACATTTCAAGATCTATCCTGAAGTACAACGTTGTAAGTGATAGGATAATATCCATATGCCTACAAAGAAGATCAGTTAATACAACTATTATTCAGATCTTTGCACCAAACACTAAGGACTTAGGTGATAAAATTGAAGATTTTTATCAGCTGCTGCAGTCTGAAATTGATCAAACATGCAATCAGGATGCATTGATAATTACTGGTGATTGGAATGTGAAGGTTGGAAACAAACAGTAAGGATCAGTAGTTGGAAAATGTGGCTTTAGTGATAGAAACAATGCCAGAGATAGAATGATAGGGTTTTGCAAGATCAATGACTTCTTTGCAAATATGTTTTTTCACCAACGTAAACAGTGACTACACACATGGACCTCACCAGATTGGACACACGGGAATCAAATGAACTACATCTATGGAAAGAGATGACGGAAAAGCTCAATATCATCAGTCAGAACAAGGCCAGGGGCCGACTGTGGAACAGATCACCAATTACTCATATGCAAGTTCAAGCTGAAACTGAAGAAAATCCGAGCAAGCCCATGAGAGCCAAAATACGACCTTGAGTATAGTCCACCTGAAGCTAGAGGACATCTCAAGAATAGATTTGGCACATTGAATACTAATGACTGAGGACCAGACGAGTTGTGGAAGGACATCATATATGCAGAAAACAAGAGGTCATTGAAAAGGCAGGAAAGAAAGAAAGACCAAGATGGAGGTCGGAGGAGACTCTGAAACTTGCTCTAGAACGTTTAGCAGCTAAAGCAAAAGGAAAAAATGATGAAGTAAAAGAATTGAACAGAAGATTTCAAAGGGTGCTCTAGAAAATAAAGAAAAGTATTATAATGACATGTGCAAAGAGCTGGAGACAGAAAATCAAAAGGGAAGAACACACTCAATATTTTTCAAGGTGAAAGAACTGAAGAAAAAATTCAAGCCTTCAATTGGAATAGTGAAGGTTTTTATGGGGAAAATATTAAATGACACAGGAAGTGCCAAAAGAGGATGGAAGGAATACACAGAGTCATTATACCAAAAAGAATTAGTCAATGTTCAATCATTTCAAGAGGTAGCATATGATCAGAAAGTGATGGTACTGACGGGAGAAGTCCAAGCTGCTCTGAAGGCATTGGCGAAAAACAAGACTGCAGGAATTGACGGAATATCAATTGAGATGTTTCAATAAACATATGCAACGCTGGAAGTGCTCACTCATCTATGCCAAGAAATATACAAGACAGCTTCCTGGCCAACTGACTGGAAGAGATCCATATTTATGTCTATTCCAAAGAAAGGTGATCCAACCGAATGTGGAAATTATGGAACAATATCATTAAAATCACACGCAAGCAAAATTTTCCTGAAAATCATTCAAAAACAGCTGCAGCGGTATATCTACAGGGAACTGCCAGTTCAGGCAGGCTTCAGAAGAGGGCACGGAACCACGGATATCATTGCTGATGTCAGATAGACCCTGGCTGAAAGCAGAGAATATCAGAAGGATATTTACCTGTGTTTTATTGACTATGCAAAGGCATTCGGCTGTGTGGATCATAACAAGTTATGGATAGCATTGTGAAGAATGGGGATTCCAGAACACTTAATTATGCTCATGAGGAACCTGTGCATAGATCAAGAGGCAGTTGTTCGGACAGAGCAAGGGGATACTGAATGTTTTAAAGTCAGGAAGGGTATTTGCCAGGGTTGTATCCTCTCACCATACCTATTCAATCTGTATGATGAGCAAATAATCCAAGAAGCTGGCCTATATGAGGAAGAATGGGGCATCAGGATTGGAGGAAGGCTCATTAACAACCTGGGTTATGCATATGATGCAACCTTGCTTGCTGAAAGTGAAAAGGACTTGAGACACTTACTAATGAAGTTGAAGACCACAGCCTTCAGTATGGATTACACCTCAACATAAAGAAAACAAAAATCCTCACAACTGGGCCAATGAGCAACATCATGATAAATGGAGAAAAGATTGCAGCTGTCAAGGATTTCATTTTACTTGGATCCACAATCAACAGCCACGGATGCAGCAGTCAAGAAATCAAAAGATGCATTGCATTGGGGAAATCTGCTGCAAAGGACCTCTTTAAAGTGTTGAAAAACAATGATGTCACCTTGAGAACTAAGTTGTGCCTGATGCAAGCCATGGTACTTTCAGTTGCCTCGTATGCACGTGAAAACTGGACAATGAATAAGGAAGACTGAATAAGAATCGATGGCCTTGAATTGTGGTGTTGGTGAAGAATATTGAATATACAATGGACTGCCAAAAGAATGAACAAATCTGTCCCTGAAGAAGTACAACCAGAACGCTCCTTAGAAGGAAGGATGGCTAGACTGAGTCTTACATATTTTGGACACATTTTGTCAGGATGGCTCAGTCCCTGGAGAAGGACATCATGCTTGGTAAAGTACAGGGTCAGTGGAAAAGAGGAAGACCCTCAACGAGGTGGATTGACACAGTGGCTGTAGCAATGGCTCAAGCATAAAAATGATTGTAAGGATAGTGTAGGACCAGGCAGTGTTTCATTCTGTTGTGCATGGGGTTTCTATTAGAACCGACTAGATGGCACCTAACAACAGTAATATTTGCCGTGGGATTTTCAGCCAGGAGTCAAAAAATATTTTGCATTGGAGAAATATGCTGCAAAAGGCCTCTGTAAAGTGCTTAAAAAAAAAAAAAAGCACTTTGATGACTAAGGTGCATCTGATGTGAGCCATGGTCTTTTCAATCACCTTATATGCATGCAAGAGTTGGACAAAAAAGAAGGGCAGGTGAAGAATTGATGCATTAGAGTTGTGGTGCTGGCAAAGGACACTGAATATACTATGGACTGCCAAAATGAACAAACCCATCTTAGAAGAAATACAACCAGAATGTTACTTAGAAGTGAGAATGGATAGACTTTGACTCACTTGCTTTGGACATGTCATCAGAAAGACCAATCACTATAAAAAGACATCATATTTTGCACAAAGTAGAGGACCAAGAAAAAAGAGCAAAACTCTCAATGAGATGGATTGACACAATTGCTACAACAGTGGATTCAAACATACCAATGGCCATGAAGATGGCACAGGACTGGGTATGGGTCAAGTAACAATTATTTGCCAGACTCTATTGTAGATCCTGCAGATATATTGGTAAGAAAAAGACAGGGTCTGGGCTCCATCTTCTTGGAGCTTACATTTGGTGATAGTGGAGTGTCTGTGTATATGCATGGTGGGGGAAGAGTAGAGGGAGAAAAATATTAAACAATTAAACAATATAAATGTTAAAAATAAAAACAGGAGGTGGATCCAGGATGGCAGAATAGACACTTTTGGCGAGCACTCTTTAGAACAAAGACCCGAAAAAAACAAGTGAAACGAGTATATTTATGACAAGCTAGGAGCCCTGAGCATCAAAGGCAAGCTTAGAAAATGAACAGAGGGGAAGGGGGAGGAACAGGCCTTTTGGAAGCAGAGAGGAGTTACTGGACCTGAATCGCAGGGATCTCAAGGGCACCATACATGGGAGCAGTGGCAGCAGGCTGGTGCTAGTGTTCGGCTGCAGTTTTGTCAGGGAAAAGTAGCCAGACACTGAGCCTACTCACACCTCTGGAACCAGAGAAGAACGGCGCTCTTGGCAAAAGCTAAGTATGTGCATATATTTTACCACAGCCCCAACCCCCAAGCCAGCTTCAGCTGTTGAATTCCCTGGACCTGAAACAGGCACTATTGAGCAACTAGAGCCATCCTCCTGGCCTTAGAGAAGGAAAAAATTTGCAACTGGAAAAAATTTGCTAGCTCCACCACTGGGGGATCTCAGGACAGAAGCAGCTCCTGTCCAGGCATAAACAGTCCATGGACTTTGAGGGCCTTTCCCTTCTGCATGGACCTGTGTTGGCCTATTTCAGTAGAATAGGCCCTACTTGGCAACTCCAACCATTTCAGCTGTGCGTTGGAGAGATGGGTGTTTGATGTTTGAGATTGCTTTGCCTAGTAAACAGGATCCTCACCTACCCACATCAGGGGCCTAAGGAGTGGTAGCTCCATGCAGCTCACTCAGCCACTCACATCAGAGGTCCAAGGATAACTGGTACCTCCCAGTCCTTACAACCAAAAACTTTGGGTGCCCATGGTCCATCTGCAGAACCCACCAACCTGAACGCTCTAGGGAACAGGGACGCGCTTTCCCCAGAGATACTCAGGAGTCAGTTCTCAGCCCCCTGCCTTATTCAGAGCGTGACCCCCTGCTGCAAACATATACCAGTACATACACCAGTCACCCCTGCTCCTGTAAGACCGTAGGACAGAGCCTGTACCACGCACTTGATGATCACCTTCCTAGACACCTGAGCTGAATTCATACAAGAAAAGTGAATGGACTCCTACACTGACATACATGATAAGAGCTCTAGCCATCTGGGGACAGGACGTCAGAGCTCCAAAGGTGAAAATAATCAAGCTAGCTCACTCAAGCAACCCACTTGGACATATCAAAACAAAACAAAGCAAGAAGCTATGACACAGTAAGCAAGCATAAACTAAAACAACTTATAGATGTCTCAGAGACAACAGTCAATATCAAGTTACATAAAGAAACAGACCATGATCACTTCAACAAGCTCTCAAAACAAAGAATCCAGGGATCTTCTAGATGAAAGTGCATTCCTGGAATTACCAGAGCCTGAATACAAAAGATTAATATACAGAACCCTTCAAGACATCAGGAAGGAAATGAGACAATATGCAGAACAAGCCAAGGAACACACAGATAAAGCAAATGAAGAAATCAGAAAGATTATTCAGGAACATAAAGAAAAATTTAAAAAGCTGGAAAAATTCACAGACAGCAATCAGAAATTCAGAAGATTAACAATAAAATTACAGAATTAGACAACTAAACAGAAAGTCAGAGGAGCAGAATTGAGCAAGTGGAAGGCAGAATTTCTGAACTTGAAGATAAATCACTTGCCGCTAAAATATTTGAAGAAAAATCAGATAAAATAATTTTTTAAAAAATGAAGAAACCTTAAGAATCATGTGGAACTCTATCAAGAGAAATAACCTATGAGTGATGGGAGTACCAGAACAGGGAGGGATAACAGAAAATACAGAAAGAATTGTTGAAGATTTGTTGGCAGAAAACTCCCCTGGTATTGTGAAAGATGAGAAGATATCTATCCAAGATGCTCATCAAACACCACGTAAGGAAGATGTTAAAAGAAAGTCACCAAGACATATTATAATCAAACTTGCCAAAACCAAAGATAAAGAGAGAATTATAAGAGCAGCTTGGGATAAATGAAAAGTCACCTACAAAAGAGAGCCAATAAGAACAAGCTCAGACCACTCTGCAGAGGCCATGAAGGAAAGAAGGCAATGGGATGACTTCCTTAAAAAATTGAAGGAAAAAATTTGCCAGCCAAGAATCATATATCCAGCAAAACTCTCTTAAATATGGAGGTGAAATTAGGGCATTTCCAGATAAACAGAGCTGTAGGGAATTTGTAAAAACCAAACCAAAACTACAAAAAATACTTAAGAGAGTTCTTTGGTTAGAAAATCAATAATATCAGGTATCAACCCAAGACTAAAACACTGGGCAGAGCAATCAGAAGTCAACCCAGACAGGGAAATAAAAAAAAAAGAGCAAGATTAAAAAAAAAAAAAAAGCTCAAAACAGAGTAAAAGCAATGTTATCATATAAAAGAAGACAACACTAAAACAATTAAGAGGGACTAAGAAATGTAACCATAGATCTTCCACATGGAGAGGAAGATATAGCAATACAAAAAAATAAAGGTTAGGTTTAAATTTATAAAAATAGGGGTAAATATTTTTTAATAAGGTAACCACAAAGGAGACAAACTATCCTACTCATCAAAATAAAATACAAGAAAAAAACAGAGACTCAGCAGAAACAAAATCAACAACAACAAATATGAGGAAAATACAATATATAAAGATAATCTCCTCAGCACATAAAATTAAGTGGGAAAAAGACTGTCAACAACACACACAAAAAAAAAACATCAAAATGATAGCACTAAATTCTTACCTACCCATAATTACAATGAATGTAAATGGACTAAATGCATCAGTAAAGAATCAGAGATTGGCAGAATGGATTAAAAAACACGATCTGCCTATATGCTGCCTACAAGGGTCACACCTTAGACTTAGAGACACAAACAAACTAAAACTGAGAGGATGGAAAAAAATATATCAAGCAAACAACAATCAAAAAAGAGCAGGAGTGGCAATATTAATTTCCATCAAAATAGACATTACAGTTAAATCCATCATAAAGGATAAGTAGGACACTGTATAATGATTAAAGGGACAATATACCAATAAGGTATAGCCATATTAAATATTTATTCACTCAATGACAGGGCTGCAAGATACATAAAACAAACTCTATCAGCATTGAAAAGTGACATAGACAGCTCCACAATAATAGTAGGAGACTTCAACACACCACTTTCAGTGAAAGACAGGACATCCAGAAAGAAGCTCAATAAAGACATGGAAGATCTAAATGCCACAATAATCCAACTTGACCTTATAGACATATACAGAACACTCTACCCAACAGCAACCAAGTATACTTTGTTTTCTAGTGCACATGGAACATTCTCTAGAATAGACCACATATTAGATCATAAAGCAAGCCTCTTCAGAATCCAAAACATTGAAATAGTACAAAGCATCTTCTCTGACCATAAGGCCATAAAAGAGGAAATCAATAACAGAAAAAGCAAGGAAAAGAAACAGTTGGAAACCGAACAATAACCTGCTCAAAAAAGACTGGATTATAGAAGACATTAAGGATAGAATAAAGAAATTCATAGAATCCAATGAGAATGAAAACACTTCCTATCAGGACCTTTGGGACACAGTGAAAGCCCTGCTTAGAGGCCAATTTATATCAATATATGCACACATCCAAAAAGAAGAAAGGGCCAAAATCAAGAATTATCCCTACAACTTGATCAAATAGAAAAAGAGCAACAAAAGAGTCCCACAGGCACCAGAAGAAAACAAATAACAAAAATTAGAGCATAACTAAATGAAACAGAAAAGAGAAAAACAATTGAAAGAATTAACGAAACCAAAAGCTGGTTCTTTGAAAAAATCAACAAAATTGATAAACCAGTGGCCAAACTGACAAAAGAAAAACAGGAGAGGAAGCAAATAACCCGAATAAGAAATGAGATGGGCAATATTACAACAGACCCAACTGAAATTAAAAGAATCATATCGGATTACTATGAAAAACTGTACTCAAACAAATTTGAAAACTTGGAAGAAAAGATTGAATTCCTAGGAACATACTACCTACCTAAACTAACACAAACAGAGGTAGAACAACTAAATAGACCCATAAAAAAGGAAGAAATTGAAAGATAATCAAAAACTCCCAACCAAAAAAAGCCTTGGCCTGGATGGCTTCACTGCAGAGTTCTACCAAACTTTCAGAGAAGAGTTAACACGGCTAATACTAAAGGTATTTCAGAGCATAGAAAAGGATGGTATACTACCAAACTCATTCAATGAAGTCAGCATACCCCTAATACCAAAATCAGGTAATGACAGTACAAAAAAAGAAAATTACAGACCTACATCCCTAATGAACTTAGATGCAAAATCCTCAACAAAATTCTAGCCAATAAAATTCAACAACATATCAAAAAAATAATTCACCACGACCACATGGGATTCATACCAGGTATGCAGGGATGGTTCAACATGAGAAAAACAATTAATGTAATCCACCACATAAATAAAACAAAAGACAAGTATCATATGATTTTTATCAATTGATGCAGAAAAGGCATTTGACAAAGTTCAACACCCATTCATGATAAAAGCTCTCAGCAAAATAGGAATAGAAGGAAAATTCCTCGACATAATAAAGGGCACTTATACAAAGCCAGTAGCCAACATCATCCTAAATGGAGAAAGCCTGAAAGCATTTCCCTAGAGATCAGGAACCAGACAAGGATGCCCTTTATCACAGCTCTTATTCAACTTGTGTTGGAGGTCCTAGCCAGAGCAATTAGGCTAGAAATAAAGGACATCCAAATTTGCAAAGAAGAATTAAAAAATTTCTATTTGCAGATGACATAATCTTATACACAGAAAACCCTAAGGAATCCTCAAGAAAACTACTGAAACTAATAGAAGAGTTCAGCAGAGTATCGGGGCACAAGATAAACATATAAAAATCATTTGGGTTCCTCTACACCAACAAAAACAACATCGAAGAGGAAACCAGCAAATCAATACCATTTCCAGGAGTGCCCAAGAAGATAAAATACTTAGGAATAAATCTTGCCAGAGCTGTAAAAGACTTATACAAAGAAAACTACAATACACTTCTCCAAGAAACCAAAAGAGACCTACATAAGTGGAAAAACATACCTTGCTCATGGATAGAAAGACTTAACATTATAAAAATGTCTATTCTACCAAAAGTGATCTATAGATTTAATCCATTTCTGACCCAAATTCCAAAGAAAATTTTTAATGAGATGGAGAAAAAAAATTACCAACTTTATATGGAAGGGCAAGAGGCCCCAGATAAATAAAGCATTATTGAAAAAGAACAAAGTGGGAGGCCGCACTCTGCCTGATTTTAGAA
Source organism: Elephas maximus indicus (assembly GCF_024166365.1). NCBI lineage: Eukaryota > Metazoa > Chordata > Mammalia > Proboscidea > Elephantidae > Elephas > Elephas maximus. Next base: position 188,036,091 of record NC_064821.1, on the reverse strand, counting down.
CCTATTATACTGCCACAGTAGTCAGAACAGCCTGGTACTGGTACAACAACAGACACATAGACCAATGGAACAGACTGAGAACCCAGACATAAATCCATCCACATATGAGCAGTTGATATTTGAGAAAGGCCCCAATACAGTTAAATGGGGGAAAAGACAGCCTTTTTAACAAATGGTGCTGGCAAAACTGGATATCCATCTGCAAAAAAATGAAACAAGACCCATACCCACTCCATGCACAAAAACGAACTCAAAATGGAACAAAGACCTAAATATAAAATCTAAAACCATAAAGATCATGGAAGAAAAAATAGGGACAATGTTAGGAGCCCTAATACATGGTATAAACAGTATACAAAACATTATTAAGAATGCAGAAGAGAAACTAGATAACTGGGAGCTCCTAAAAATCAAACACCTAAGCTCATCCAAACACTTCACCAAAAGAGTAAAAAGATTACCTACAGATTGGGAAAAACTTTTTAGCTATGACATTTCCAATCTAAAATCTACCTGATACTGCAAAAGCTCAACTGAGAAAAGAGAATTAACCCAATTAAAAAATGGGCAAAGGATATGAACAGACACTTCACTAAAGAAGACATTCAGATAGCTAACAGATACTTAAGGAAATGCTTATGATCATCAGCCATTAGAGAAATGTAAATCATAACTACAAAGAGATTTCATCTCACTCCAACAAGGCTGACATTAATCCAAAAAACACAAAATAATAAATGTTGTAGAGGCTGTGGAGAGATCGGAACACTTATACACTACTGGTGGCAATGTCGAATGGTACAAACACTTTGGAAATCGATTTGCACATCCTTAAAAAGCTAGAAGGAGAACTTTAAGGGGGAGAACTTGCACTCGGGAAGAGGAAGAGACAGGGGGTGGTGACATTTCTCAATAAGATGGTCCTTACACAGTTAAACTTTAAGCCAAGTAAATGATCTTAACAGGGGTCTTTGATTTGATAAAACCCTTAACTTGATAAAGTCCCTATTTTGATAAGATCTCTAACTTGGTAATTAAACCTTAAGCCAAGGAAAGAGTCTTCATAAAGGGGTCTTGTCCTGGGTTTTAAATGTTAATAGAGACATACAAAACCCTAAGAAAACGACTATGGGGCACTCAGATTCTTTCTCTACCTGAGTAGCCAGCTTGACATTTCCTAGTCAAGTGTACTTTTACTACTAATCTTCTGCTTGCTGATAAACCTCTGCTCACTGGCACTATTTATCTCAGTGTTTGAATTCTTTCCTATACCAAAGACAAGAACCGAGGCCATTCTCCGGTAGCAGAACTACCATACGATCCAGCAATCCTACTCTTGGAATATATCCTAGAGAGATAAGAGCCCTTACCCGAACAGATATATGCACACCCATGTTCTTTGCAGCACTGTTTACAATAGCAAAAAGATGGAAGCAACCAAGGTGCCCATCAACAGATGAATGGATAAATAAATTATGGTATATTTACACAATGGGATACTACACATCGATAAAGAATAGTGATGAATCTGTGAAACATTTCATAACATGGAGGAATCTGGAAGGCATTATGCTGAGTGAAATTACTCAGTTGCAAAAGGACAAATATTGTGTAAGACCACTATTATAAGAACTCCAGAAATAGTTTAAGCAGAGAAGAAAATACTCTGATAGTTATGAGAAGGGGGAGGGAGGGCGGGTGGGAGAAGAGTACTCATTAATTAGATAGTAGATAAGAACTACGTTAGGTGACGGGAAAGATAACACACAATACAGGTGAGGTCAGCACAACTGGACTAAACCAAAAGCAGAGAAGTTTCCAGAATAAACTGAATGCTTCGAAGGCCAGCGTAGCAGGGACGGGAATTTGGGGGCCATGTTTTCAGGGGACATCTAAGTCAATTGGCATAATAAAATCTATTAAGAAAACACTCTGCATCCTACCTTGGAGAGAGGTGTCTGGGGTCTTAAACATTAGTAAGTGGCCATCTAAGATGCATCAATTGGTCTCAACCCACCTGGATCAAGGAAAATGAAGAACATCAAGGACACAAGGTAATTATGAGCCCAAGAGACAGAAAGGGCCACATAAGCCAGAGACTACATCAGCCTGAGACCAGAAGAGCTAGATGATGCCTGGCTACAACCTATGACTGCCCTGACAGGGAACACAACAGAGAACCCCTGAGGAAGCAGGAGAAGAGCAGGATGCAGACCCTAAATTCTCCTAAAAAGGCCAGACTTAATGGCCTGACTGAGACTGGAAGGACCCCGGTGGTCATGGCCCCTAGACCTTCTGTTGGCCCATGACAGGAACCATTCCCAAAGCCAAACTCTTCAGGCAGGGATTGGACTGGACAAAGAAGCAGCGCCAGGAGCAGAGTACGTCCTTTGGATGTGATTTTCCTGCACTGAGGTTCTCCCAGACCAAAAAAAGACTGATGACAAGGACCTTCCTCCAGAGCTGACAGAAAGAGAAAGGCTTTCCCTGGAGCTGGCACCCTGAATTCGAATTTCTAGCCTAATGGACCATGAGAAAATAAGCTTCTCTTTGTTAAAGCCATCCACTTGTGGTATTTTGGTTATAGCAGCACTAAATGACTAAGACAGATAAATTTACAACAGCAACAAATAGCTACTGAGGATACTTATGTACAACCAAAGAATTCATGGGATTTTGTTCCTTGGTTTGGAGTTTTAAAGTCATAGCTTCATGGAACATCCCAGTTAATTGGCTTAGTATTGTGTTTAGTGTTCTGCTACCATCACTGAACATTTTGATAAAAGATTCTACAGAAAAATCCTGATCAAAAGGAGGAAAATATAAAACAGAACTTCAAATTCTCATAGAATCCAGACTTTCTGGAGCCATGGTAGCTAGATGAACCCCCAAGACTATTACACTGAGATAACCGTTAAACCTTAAACCAAAAATATCCCCTGAAGCCTTCTTAAAACCAGACAGTATTTTAGCTTACCTAGTAAACAATCTCTGCCTTTAGCATTGTGACAACAGCAACTTGAAAGATTAGATAGGAGACTTAGGGGGCAATAAATTTATGTTCATGGGGAAGGAACAACTCAGAAAAGGAGGGCGAGAATGATTGCACAAATCGAAGAACATAGTCAGTGTCACTGAATAGCACATGTAGATTGCCCTGCTACGTATATTCTCAACAGCAACAAAAATAAAATAAATTACATAAAAAAGAATGAATGAATAATAATCCCAGTACAGACTCTGCACTGTGTAGACAATGAGCCTAAAGCAAGGCTATTAATTTGCCCTCTGAGGCTGTTTACCTTACATAGTAAAACTGTGAACTCTCTTCTTGTTTATTTCTGGAATACAGGAAATCAAAGTGACACTACCGGGTAAAAGACCAACAACTTTAAAATGCATTTTTTTTTTTAAGTCATAGCTTCTGAGTTGGGGAGAATTATCCCAAAAGATAGGCCAATGCCTAGAACATAGTAGATGCTCAATAAATATTTGCCAATTTAATTGAAAAGCATTGTCTTAGGCTGGGTTCTCTACAGAAGCAAAAGCACTGAAGCATATATATGTATATATAGAGAGAGAGGCAGAGAGAGATTTATATCAAGGAACTGCCTCACATGGTTGTAGAGGCTGGAAAGTCCCAAGTCCGTGGGTCAGGCATCAGGCTGGAGGCTTCTCCTGACTCACACAGCTGCAGGTGCTAACGAACACAAGATCGGCAGGTCAGATGGCAGGTTGCAGGCTCAAGTCCCAAGAACCAGAAGTCAGATGATGATGGGCCAGTGTGAGCAAAAACCCATGAACTTTGCAAGAAAGTCCACATATATTAGATGCAGGCCACATCTCCAAGGAAACACCCTCTAAATTGACTGACTGCTTATAGCAGATCTCATCATGGAGGTGATAACATTATATCAGATCTCATTATGGAGGCGATTACATCATTACATAACTGCCTAACTACCTCACAACTGCCAAACCACTGAGAATCATGGCCTAGCCCAGTTGACACACAACCTTAACCACTATAAAAAATATTAGTAGAATTCTATTTAAAAGAACCTTGTGTCATTATCCTCAAGTTTCAGTAAATTAAACTCTTTTCTAGTTCCCTAAATTTCTGTCAGTTGTCATACTGTGGTGACTTGTGTGTTGCTATGATGCTGGAAGTTATGCCAATGGTAGTTCAAATATCAGCAGAGTCACCCAGGGTGATCTGGTTGCATCAGAGCTTCCAGACTAAGACAGACTAGGAAGAAAAGCCTGGTGATCTACTTCCAAAAATTATCCAATGAATATAGCATGGTTCACAACAGCATACTCCTATACAGTGTTGGAAGATGAGTCCCCCAGCTTGAGAGGCACTCCCAATACAACCGTGGCCACAACAGTGGGCTCAAGCATATCAACAATTGCGAAGATGGCACATGACTGGGCATTGTTTTGTTTTATCGTACGTGGGGACTTCATGAGTCAGAGCTGACTCAACAGCAGCTGGTAACAACAACTACAACGTGTAGTTCTTCACTTAAAGCCGTTTTAGGAATGTGAAGTGCAAGTAAAGCAAGTTTCCTTTTCCACCCTGACCACACCTTGTTCGTCAGGAGTCAGTTCCAAAAGGTTAATGTTTACATCAGCAAGCCAAAAGATGCAACAGTGCTCAGTGAAAAAGCCTATTGGAGTCATGCCTAATACTCTTAATAATGGCAGTCAGTTTCAGCCATCTAGTCCCATCATGGCACAGTGGTTAAAGCTCAGCTGCTAACCGAAAGTTCAGCAGTTCAAATCCACCAGCTGCTCCTTAGAAACCCTATGTGGCAATTCTACTCTGTCCTGTAGGGTCACTATGAGTTGAAATCAATTCAACAGCTACGTTACAGTTTTGTTTTGTTTTGAGTATTTCCATCACAGAGGAAGGAACAAGGATTGATGAGGGAGCACCTCAGAGGAGCTCTTTTCCATAAAGTGACAAACTGGAATAGAAAAGGTCTTTTCAGATACATCTGTCTCTGAGAAACATACAGTGCTCTCCTCATCTGGGGCAATTAACTGCATAGCATTAGGAACTGAGGAGTTCCTGGACATCAAGGCAGTTCCAACCTGCATGCCCCTCCTTGGCCCCCTGGCTTTGCCCTCCATTGTCACCCCACTCAACCCAAGCACAGAATGCCTTCCCCAGTCACCAGGAAACTAAAAAACAAAACAAAATCCAACTTTCACCCCATATCATTTTCATCTTTCGTCTTAATTATCACCACCAAAAGTACAGAAATCATTACCTTTACGACGATGAATGTCCAGTTAGCATTTCCCGTGTCAGTTTCATGTTCTAAAGGAGGTTGTAATGGATAATGAAAATTGCTAACAGCCTTTTTTCCCTGAGCTGAAAAATGAAGATGCTTAACAAAATGAATTCAAATCTGAGCCGTTTTCAAACAAGTCAAGCACTTTAATTACTTGATGAGAAAAGAGGAGAGACAAACTAATTTTTTTAAGTGCTCATATTTTTAAATAGTTTCCCTCTCCATCATACTGCTCAAGCCATCCTTTTAGGTAGTTAATGCTTGTCTTGTGCTCAATGAGTTTTAAACTATTGTGAAAATTGTTAAATGTGATTTTTTTATTAATGGTACTATTTAGTATGTTGGAAACTTATTCCAAATAAACACTGTTCGCTCTATGAAAAAAAAAAAAATGCAGCTCATACTTTATTCAGATCTCCTTAGCTTTTGCCTAATGTTCCTTTTCTATTTCCAGGTTCCTTTCAGGGTACCACATTACATGTAGTCATCATATCTCCTTCCAAAAAAAACCAAACTAAACAGGCTGCCTTTGAGTCAATTCTATCTCATAGCGGCCCTGTAAGACGGAGTAGAACTGCCCCATAGAGTTTCCAAGGAGCACCTGGTGGATTCCAACTGCTGACCTTTTAGTACCTGTAGCTCTTAACCAGTGTGCCACCAGGGTTTCCTAAGTTAAAGTGTACATTATTAGATTCATCACAATATTTAGGCTCCTCTTAAGTCTCTCAGACTTCCTTTTTGTTTTGATGACCTTGACAATTTTGAAGTGTACTGGGCAGGTATTTTGTAAAATGTCCTCTCTAAGGATTTATCTGATGTTTTTCTCATGATTTGGCTGGGGTTATGAGTTTTGGGGAGGAAGAGCACAGAGGTTAAATAGCATTCTCATCACAGCATATCAGGGTATATACTACCAACATGAGTTATTGTGTTTGATGTTAACCCTGATTACATGATTGAGGTAGTGTGTGTCAGGTTTCTCCACTGTAAAGTTGCTCTTTTTTCAACTCTTCCACACTGTACTGTTTGGAAGGAAGTCCCATTGTGCAGCCCACACTTAAGGAGTGTGGGGTTATGTGCCACCTTTTTTTTTGAAACTCTTCTGCAAGGGAGATTTATCTCTTCTTCCCAGTTTATTTTTTATTCCTTTATTTATTTATATAAGTATGGAATTATTGATAAATATCCATTTTATATTTTGGGTCATAAACCAATAAACCCATTGCTGTCCTGTCAGTTCTGACACAGAGCCACCCCATGTGTTACAGAGTAGAGATGTGGTCCATCTGGTTTCTTGGCTGTAATCTTTTGCAAAAGCAGATCACCAGGTGTTTCTTCCATGGTAGCACTTTATTTTTTGCTCAAATTGTTCCAGCTTTGGCCATTGGGAGCTCTTTCATTTCCAAAGTTACTTAGGTTCTCACCTTTCCCCACCGACCACTTTCAACGAGGTTGTATCATGCATTTGTGATACTGTTAGATTCTGGTGTTACATTCTTCATTCCCTCTTGGAATCCCAGAACTTTTTAAATAAGTTTAAAAATTTTTGCACACATTTCTTTGTGCTATAAAATTCTCTGGGTTTTGACAAGTTCATGTCAGTTATTCACCATTACAGTGTCACACAGAATAGTTTCACTGACTTAAAATTTTTCCTGTGCTTCAACTATTCAGCCCTCCTCCAACTCTGAAACTCTGGCAACCACGGATCTGTTTACCCTCTATAGTTTTCCTTTTCTAGAAGTCTTACAAAAGGAGTTATACAATATGTAGCCTTTCAGATTGGCTCCTTTTACTGAGCAATTTGCATTTAAGATTTAATCTTTTCTTAGTGTGACTTGATAGCTCATTCCTTTTTATCATTGAATAGTATCCAATTGTATGGGTGTATTATAGGTCATTTGTTCATCTATTGAAGGATACCGTGTTTGCCTCCCGTTTTGGGGAATTATAAATAAAGCTACTATGAAGATTTGAATAGGGATTTTGTGTTAACTTAAGTTTTCAAATCAGTTGGGTAAATTCCTAGGAGTGTTACTGCTGGATTACATGATAAGTCTGTGCTTAGCTTTGTAAGATGTTAAGTCAGGTTTGATAAGTCAGATTTTTCTAAGAATTTTTTATTTAACTTTTTTCTTATCCTCACAGTTCTGTCAGCCTTCTCCACCCAGGTTACAGTCGCTGGCACCCCCCATCATAAAGTCAAAACACGTTTTATCCTCTGACAGTTTTTCCTAATTTTTGCTCAGGTTTCTAAATTTTCCTTTATGATTTTGGGGAAGGGATCAGCCCCTTGTAAATGCTCATTATCTTTGGAAGACTCTTAGGAGAAGAGTCTGATTCATTCTGTTTTTACCTCACCCTCTTCTTAATCTCACCAACACAAAGCATATACCACCAATTCAGATTTTTATTGGTCCCTGAAATCATCCCCATTAGATATTCTTATTTTACATTTAGAAAAAATAAATCTAAAATTTATAAAGTCTATTTGGTTTTGGAAGTTTAGTACTGATGGGCTATTTCTCTGTTTTCTTTTTTTTTTGTGGATATGTAATTTTTTTTATTGTGGTAAATATATATGTAACAAAGAATTGCCATTTTGACATCTTTTTATGTATACAAATAAGTGACATTAATTACATTCATCATGTTGTTCAACCATCACCAATTTCAGTTTACAAATTTTTCCATCCCCCCTTCACAGAAGTACAATGTCTCCTGAACAATGTTACCCACTTTCATGGGTGTATAAATCTATAACTATTACATCTTCTCAGTAAATTGAACCTTTTATCATATGAAGCAGCTCCTTATTTATCTCTAATAATGCCTTTACAAATTTTTCATATAATTTTACTTATTTTGTTGTTGAGAATATACACACAGCAAAACATATACCAATTTGACATTTTCTGTATGTGCCATTGATTACATTATTCAAGTTTTGTAACCACTGCCGTCCTCCTCTTCTGAATTGTTCCTCCACCAACAACATAATTTCACTGCCCCCTTAAGGTTCCTGTCTAATCTTTGGAGTTTCTGTTGTCAATTTGATCCCATATAGATAGTTCTTAAAAAAGCATGGTGCTTAAAGTAGACATTTTTTATTAGTTAATAAGCTAAACTGTTGTTTGGTTTTAAGAAGACACTAGGGGATATTTTTGGTTTAAGTTTTAAAAATTATCTCCAGGCAATAGTTTCAGAGGTTCATCCAACCTTCACGGCTCCAGGAAGCCATTGGAGAGATGCAAATCAAAACCACAATGAGACACCATTTTACTCCCACTAGGATGGCTAAGGAGCCCTGATGGTGTAGTGGTTAAGAGGTATGGCTGCTAACCAAAATAGCTGACCATTCAAATCTACCAGCTGCTCCATGGACACCCTGTGGGGCAGTTCTGCTCTGTATTTTAGGGTCACTATGAGTTGGAATCAACTAGATACCAATGTCTTGTTTTGTTTTGTTTTTTAATGATGGCTGGGATTAAACAACAACAACAGAAAATAACAAGTGTTGGTGAGGAGGTGGGAAGTTGGAGCCCTTACCCATTGCTGGTGGGAATGCAAAATGGTATAGCCATTGTGGAAAACAACTTGGTGGTTCCTAAAAAAACTAAAAATAAAAAGACCATAAAATCAAAAAACCAAATCCATTGTCATAGAGTCAATTCTGACTCAGCGACCCTATAGGACAGAGTAGAATGGCCCCATTGGGTTTCCAAGGAGCAGCTGGTGGATCCAAACTCCCAACCTTTTTTGAGCAGTCGTAGCTCTTAACCACTGTCCCACCAGGGCTCTGAGAAGTACCATATGACCAAGCAATTCCACTCCTAAGTGTATACACAAATTAATGAAAACAGAGACTCAAAAAGAGACTTGTACACCAGTGTTCACTGCAGGACTATTCACAATAGTCAAGAGGTGGAAACAGCCTACACGTCCAAGAACAGATGAATGGATAAACAAAATGTGATACATGCACACAATGGAATACTACTCAGACAGTAAGAGAAACAAAGTCTTGATACATGCTACAATATGGATGGAGCTGAAAGGCATTATGCTGAGTGAAATAAATCAATCACAAAAGGACATATATTGTATGATCTCACTTATATAAAAAGACAAGAATGGGTTTATATATATATAAAAGGATTTAGCTTGAAATTAAACTCTCACCAAGAGGAATGTGATATTTACCCTAGAGCTTTTGTTATTGTCCTAAGCAACTAACCCCAGTAATAGTCAACTAAATTAGAGATGAGATTTTTTGATAGAATGATAAATATCTATGAATACTAATTTTTTCAAATCAATAAAATCAACATATTGGATTTTATTGTATTTAGATCTTTATTTCTTTTTAAACAGTATTCAGAGGAAGAAGATCTTAGTGAGTCCAAATACTGAAGAGCAGATAAATTTTCTTGTTTTATACTTTATTTAAAATTAATTCTCATTTTCTCCACATAGGAATGAGTGTCAAGATAAGCTTATCCTATGATTTCTTCACACCTCATGCAAGTCAGTGTTTTCATTTCCTTTCCTCTAAAAACTTCAAAGACTGCCTTAAAATGAGATGATACAAAAGATTTTAAAGATGAGGCAAATAACTTTCTCAATGATAAAACATAAATTGAACTAGATGTATTGCTTTGTATTGTTTTGCTCAGTGGTACATAACACAAAGTGGCAAAATATCAGATGAAATGTTGAATTAAGAATTGAACAACGTTTAAAAATCTGTGTTCTTATCTGTCATTTTCATAAATAATGATTAACAGTAAAATTCTTAGAAAATTAGGGAGTGGAAGTAGCAGAACTGAGCAAGGGCTGCCTGACTATTAAAGATCATGAAGTCAAGTTCTTTAGATATGTAGATAGATAGGTTGGTAGACATATAGATAGATAGATGGTAGAGAGACAGATAGATAGTACATGTGTATGTGTCTGTGTGAAGTGTTACAGTGTGCTGTATTTCATGCCTCAGGTCTTGGTCGTTCATACTTGGGGAAATGTGGATCACCAGGAACTGCTCTTCATATTGTGACAGCTGCTCATGTAGCTGACCTGTGGGGAGCTCTGAATATTCACTCTTACCTCCCCACCTTATAGTGACTCTTGTTTGAGATTTGAGGCAACCAGGCCTGGAGTGACTTTAGTGTCTGCACTGCCTTGAGCCTTTTTGGGAGGGGTGTTCTCAGATGGAGGAGTCTCCAAGGTGCAACCAAAACTGGTCTATCTGATGCTGAAATCCCATTTGGGGAGCTATTCTCAATTTGTGTGATAGAAAGCAGACATTTCTCTAAAGACTTACGTTTTGGATGGGACTTGAAGCTATGGGTAATAGTAAGTGACCTGTTGAGTAAAGCCCCCTCTCTTTGTCCTCTGAAGTACCTAGCATGTGTAATAGTTTTTATGAACAATTTGGTGAAGACCCTATTTACAGATACCTGACCTCAATTACCAAAGCGAGAGCTCTACCCTGAAGGTCGTGGTCAGTCATGGCCAATGGTGATCTTGGCCAAAAGTTCTTCCTTCTTGATAGGAGGAATGACAGTCCTGGGAACCTAGGGACAGTCCTGCTTAACTCAGGGACTTGATGCTGGGTTGATTCAGGATTCCTGTACTCTCTAGAGCATAGCTGGTGACTACTTCAGAGGCTCTGAGTATTTCCTCTTCCTTTTCTTCTTCTTCCTCCTTCTCCTCATCTTCCTCCTTCTTCAATTATAAAATCACATTCCTGAAAAGCTTCCTGATTATTGGGCCCAGGCAAGGAAGCTCTAACAAAATCACTTTAAATGTCCAGTGCATAACATTCTGTCAATCCCAATGATTGCAGGAAGAGTTAAAAATAAATGAAAAGACTAATCACTAAATCCATTGACAATATATGTCTTGAATTACCAACATGTGCCAAATTAGACAGATAAAATCTACATACTGAGAGTGGGAGGATAATATGATAGGCTGAGGGAACTGGAGGGCTTAAGAAGATAGACAATGAGCATGCAACCAAAAACAAATGTCTTTTAAAGACCTAAAACCTATTTGGAAAGAGAATGAGAGAAAGGAGACATGTAAAATCAGCACAAATTCACTCTTCCCCCAACTCCTGATTATAGACCGTTAGTGCTCTGATCCACTCTCTTCTCCCCAAAAGTACTCTCAATCATTTACACACGATGGTGTGAGTCTACAGTATAAGATGGTAACTTATATTTCTTACTGATTTTGTGCAATTTAGGCCTGGTATTTAGTTCTGGAAAAAATAATTTATTTCCTGAAACAGGAATTTCAAGCATATATCAGCAGTGCAGAGCCCTGGTGGTGCAGTGGCTAAAGTGCTCAGCTACTAACCAAAAGGTCAGCGGTCCAAAACCACCAGCCACTGCTTGGAAGAAAGATGTGGCAGTCTGCTTCCATAAAGATTTACAGTCTTGGGAACCCTATGGGGCAGTTCTACTCAGTCCTATCGGGTCACAATGAGTTGCAATAGACTCTTCGGCAGTGGGTTTGGTTTTTTTTTTTTCTTTTTTTTTGGTTACCTGCAGTGTAGAGAAGAGGTGGGACAGTGAGCTAGGAACATCCTGACACTCATCAACAGAGTGTCCCCATATTCTACAGTAACATAAATAAAACATTGTAACTTTATTCATAAATTTATTCAACAGCCATGGCACAAAAAGTAAAGTTTCAGTGCCTGAGGATAGCTCAGGTTTAGTACTAAAGGGAGGAATTGCACAAGAATTTATGAGGTAAGGCTCTGAAAAGGCAAAAATAAAACCACTTTTCCAGGGTTGGAGGACATATTGGGGCACTGTTTCCCAAACTTTAGTTATTCCCATAGATAACTCCTATATTTACCATAAGTACATATCACATGTGAAATAGAACTTATTCAACTTTTTTACTTTAAATTCACTTTATACAAACCTAATTTTTTAAAAAAATTTGCTTAGTGATAGGCAAGTTGAAATATTCAAATTATATAATTTTGTAGCACAGAATTAATATAAGTATACATTTAACATTTACATTATTCTGTTCAGCACCTAGACCATCTCCTGTGACACAAGTGGTCCTCTTACCTTACTTGGGAGACCCCATTAGAAAGAGGTGCTTGCTTTTAGCACATTTCTTTATAGGTTGATGAAACATTTTTGAAAGGCTTTTCATACAGTACTTTAATGCATTTCATAAGGTCACCCTTCATTTGTGGAACAGGGAGTGTGTACATCTGGAAAGGCATTAGCTGGTGTCTCGTGTTCTGCCCTGGATACGGGAGGAAAGGCCAGCAAGGAGAAAGGTTCCAACTGGAGCAGATGAAAGGATAAAAGCAGAGGGCACAGCTTCCTGGAGTTCAGCTGCCAACGTTGTGTGGGCATGAGAACAGTGCACCCTAACGGCCCGTATCTGCCTGTGTTTCCCATTAACTATGCACAGCACAGGACTGCATCTGTTCTCTATTGTAGCGAACATCAGAAGGAATCACACAGGTGTGGTTCAGTAATTAGTCTTTGAATGAATGCATGTGATTTTTGTTCACTTCTATTTCCTTCAAGTGCTGATTAAGAAAACTTTTGTTCAAAAAGACAAAAGGGTTCAAATACATATTCTTGAGAACAGCAAGGAGGAAAAGGACTGAGGAGACTGGATCCCACCCTGTAGTTTATCCTGTAACAGAAGCACCTCTAGGAAATGTGCTTCTGTAGAAAAGGCAGCTTCATAGAGGTGGGGAATATGGGTCTAATCTAGGGTTCTGTGGGAAGAAAGAAAGAGAAGAAAATTCAAGCTTGAACAGTTAAGAGATGGCCCAATACAGCCAATCTCCACCTCTAGCCCTTTTTTTTTTTTTTTTTTTGTTCACAGACAAAGATCTAAACCCAGAGAGGTGAGGTGACCTGCCCATGGTCACACAGCTTGTCAAATATAGAATTGGGAGCAGACGTCAGGTTCCATTTAGATCTCTCCTTCGCTGTAGAACACTGCCAAATTGTATGAGGAATGTAGAGCTGCAAACGGGTTTACCTGACATGAACTCCACTGTGTTCAATACGGACAAATTCTAAAATTAAGTAAAATTTATAATGACATAATTATTAATGTTTAAGGAGGTGTAAATGAATGGTAATTTATTTTAATAACTGAATTTTTAATAAACAGATTTAAACTTCATCTTGAATCTACCAACAGTTTCTGTATCACACTGTTTAAATAACTAATAAATATAAAATACATATAAAATTAATTGCTTGAATGGCATTGATTATTAGGTTGGATTTGCCACTGGTTTTCCGGGGATAGGATGACAGAAAATATGAACAATCTACTTAGTTCTTATTGGGTAAAGTTATGTAGGAGCACCTGGTATACCATGTGGGGAGTGAGTTAGGTCAGAAAGTTTGCTTTCTGTTGTAGTTCCAGGTACTGAGCTGCTAGAGTATCTCAATTGTAATAGGTGATGCTGTGGTGCTCGTGGAGCACATGTGGCCCAAAGTAATACAGATTTTATAAAGGCCTTAAAAAAAAAAATTGCTGTCGAGTTAGTTCCGACTGATAGCAACCCTATAGGAAAGAGTAGAACTGCCCCACAGGGTTTCCAAGGAGCACCTGGCGGATTCAAAATAACAAATTTTGGTTAGTAGCTGTAGCTTTTAACCTCTACGCCACCAGGGTTTCCAAGGCCTTAGGAATCAGCTTCATGTTTTCTGTTTGAAGACACAAAGCAAGTGAAAATAGGACCCTAAATTGGGGATGTTTAGAAGTATACCGGTGGGCGGGCTAATGAGATAATCTGCAGCCTTACATCGTCAATTTTTGAGGGAGGAAAGAAAACTTTGATTAGCAAGCCATAGAATCAAGAGGAAATATAATGAGTGTGTGGAGTAATGAGAGGAGTCCCTGGGTGGCACAAACGGTTAAATCCTTAGCTATTAAAGGAAAAGTTAATAGTTCAAGTCCACCCAAAGGTAGCTTGGAGAACAGACCTGGCTGTCTACTTCTGAAAGATCACAGCCATTGAAAATCCTATAGAGTACACTTCTATTCCGAAACACATGGCGTCGCCGTGAGTTGGAACTGACTGGATGGCAACTGATACTGGGGTAATGTGAAAGGTGTCACAAGATAGCCAGGGTCCCAGGTAGTCAGGCTTTTTTCGCTCCAGAATATATAACAAATTGACAATCAGCTAAAGTGGAACAGGGAAGGCAGTTCTGTGATGCAGGGAAGGTGAAGGATAAGAAAGGATCTTTGCCCTCAGTCAAGAAAAAGAGCCTTTGGACACCAGTTAGAGAATTCCCTAAATTCTCCCACTGACATAAGTCACTGAAACTGTCGCTTAGGCAGGGCCTCTGAGTCATGGAAACTTATCCCAGTGAGGAGATCCGGAAGTAGGATGCTTCCTGTTATCAGAGTCCCTGTCCAGCCAGTTAGGGATGGATTTGCATTTGGTTAGGAAATTCCTGGACCAGCCCAGTTTTAGGCAGCTCCACTTCCCCTTGGGTGGGACAGCAATCCCTTATATAAAGAGATCCTCTGCTGCAAGGTTAGCATCCTCCTGATACTCGATTTCTGATCTATTTGGAGAACCTGGTGAGTCTGATTCCTTGAGTTCTTCTGTTTATTTGTTGCTCTCAAATATTTGAATTCAATCTGAAGACAGGAAATTTGGTGTGTTGAAAGTTAGGATCATGGGTTTGAAGCTATTAACTGATGAAAAGTGTAATTTGGGGCATAATGATACAATGATATACTGCTTTAACTTGGTCCTGGTAAATTGAAAAAGAAGTTACTAGGAAAGCTTTGGTTCGAAGAGGACAACAAGGTAATTTTTTTTTTCCTTTCCATTTCTGTTTGAGTCTATTCTGCTGTGATTTCAAAGGCCATTGAATTCTCCCTGGACAGTTGCTTGCTCTCTGTCCAACTATTGATGCTTCCTAAGAAATAATGATAGGAAATGCTTGTGAGTTCACTCAGGATTTCAGAACTTGTGACTGCCTTTCTTGAAGATGTTATTTTTATGTAAACATCATTACTTGCCACTTTAGAACAGAGAGAATTTTCCCAGAGCTAGTGAAGCAACTGGCTAGAGAGGAGAAGCCAGAAAGTTATAAAAAGGGAGTTAAGAGATGAAAGTATATCTTGTAGACTAGAGAGGTTATATCCAATGGAATCAAATTCAAATAAGCTTTGGCTTCTCTGTCTGTAGAAGCTCCTTCTTGTGAACACTGTCATCTAATTTCTTTCAGATTTCCGGAGACTCCAAAAAAGATGTCTTACCAGCAACAGCAGTGCAAGCAGCCCTGCCAGCCACCTCCTGTGGTGTGCCCACCTAAGTGCCCTGAGCCATGTCCACCTCCAAAGTGCCCAGAGCCATGTCCACTTCCAAAGTGCCCAGAGCCATGTCCACCCCCAAAGTGCCCACCTGAACCCTGCCAGCAGAAGTGCCCACCTAAGAGCAAGTAGCAGCTTCAGAATTCATCAGGATCATGAAAGGATAAGGACAATTGGCTCAGACTCCTTCCACAACTCCACCTTCATCTTCTCTTCAAAGCCAATCATGGACACAGCTTCTCTATCCATTAGTCCATGATATGCCTGTGATGATTCCTAGCTACTGAAGTTTTTTCTTTTTTCCTGCACTGTTATACTGCTACTCTCCCGGAAGTAACTGAGAAAGGGCAGTCCTCAGCTGTGCCAGGATCCCAGGGCTACAAAGGAAGAACAAGGGCACATTCCCCTGGTCTCATCAGATGATTCTCTTGACGTCTTTTGTGTCTGTAACCTGGGCAGGGATTTCTACCACTTGAGCAATTGTAATTTTCCTTTCACTTCCTGAATAAAGTATATGTTTTGAGATGGGATAACTATTGTATTTCTTTTTCAAACCTTTTGTCAGCAATATTATGTCATAATTTTATTTTATTTCTATTTTTCTTTGCTCCCAACATCCAGATCTCATAGTCACTGTTACCTGAATTTTGGATCACACCAAAGATTATTTCTATATTATTTTGAACACATTTTGTTTTCTTTACTCTTTGATTTGGGGGACAAATTATTTAACTTCTTAGGATTTCGCTTTCTCTATTGCAAAGTGGGGAAAATAATATTTAGATCACAAATCTGTCTTAGGTATATAATTGAATAATGCCTGTATTTTTATTGGCAGAAAATCTGACCCAGAATTAAACAAACAAACAAAACAAAACCTCATTGCCTTTGAGATGATTCCAACTCATGGCAAAGTCATGTGTTACAGAGTAGAATTGCTACATAGTGTTTTGTTGGCTGTAATCTTTTTGGAAGCAGATTACCTGAACTTTCTTCCATGGTAGTGCTGAGTAGGTTCAAATTGAAAACCCTTAGGTTAATTGCTGTTGTTGTTATGTGCTGCCATTGAGTTGGTTCTGACTCCTGGTGACCTTGCATACAACAGAATGAAACACACTGCCTGGTCCTGTGCCATTTTCACAACCTTTGGAATGTTTGACCCTATTATCGCAGGCACTGTGTCAGTCCACCTCATTGAGGGTCTTCCTCTTTTTTGCTGACTCTCTACTTTGGCAAGCATGATGTCCTTTGCCAGGGACTGGTTCCTCCTGGTAACATGTCCAAAGTAAGTAAGGTGAAGTCTCACCATCCTTACCTCTTAGTATAGTAGTTGAAGTCAAACCATTTGTGCCACTCAGGGGCCTTGACCCAGAATTAGCATACAATAAATGGTAGTTTATTAGCAGCAGGAGATCATCATCATCACTGTGTTTGCTCCAGCAAGAAAGAAGCTTAGACATGACTACTCTAAGAAATAAGATTTTTAAACTTTATTAAGCTTTCATACCTGTTACTCTCTTTCTTTTCTAATTCACTTCAATTTTCCAAGTGACATTGTAGATAAACAGCTTTTGGGAATTAGTGGGGCATTGTATATGAAATCGGAGTGTTTCTTAAAACATGGATGGTACAGAAGAAAGGGAAATTTTCAAGGCTCCAGAAGGCCTGTGTCTGCCTCATCTTCATGGGTATCACCTGTTCTCCTTACCCCATCTGCAGACAAAAATTCAAGGTCCTGTCATTTTTGTTCACCTCTGAAATTAATTTTTTGAGTGTTCTGGTCCCACATTTAGAAAGAAATGTGGTTTAGAATATTTATTTACTATTGAAAAGTTAGTGCCGCTATGCAGTTTGGTCTATAAGTGTTTATTTTACAACACGACCAGGGGCCATCTGTGGAACAGGCCATCAGTTGCTCATAAGCCAGTTCAAGTTGAAACTGAAGAAATTAGAACAAGTCCATGAGAGCCAAAGTATAACCTTGAGTGTATCCCACCCGAATTTAGCGACCATCTCAAGAATAGGTTTGACACATTGAACACTAATGACCAAAGAACAGATGAGTTGTGGAATAACATCAAGGACATCATACATGAAGGAAACAAGAGGTCATCGAAAAGACAGAAAAGAAAGAAAAGACCAAAAAGGATGTCAGAAGAGACTCTGAAACTTGCTCTTGAATATCAGGTAGCTAAAGCAAAAGGAAGAATTGGTGAAGTAAAAGAACTGAACAGAAGATTTCAACGTGCAGTCGAAGAAATCAAAATGAAGTCTTATAATGACATGGGCAAAGAGCTGGAGATAGAAAATTAAGGGGAAGAACACACTCAGCATTCCTCAAGCTGAAAGAACTGAAGAAAAAATTAAAGCCTCGAGTTGCAGTAGTGAAGGATTCTACGGGGAAAATTCTAAAAGGAGCAAGAAGCATGAAAAGAAGATGGGGGGAATACATACAGTCATTACACCTAAAAGAATTGGTCGATGTTCAACCATTTCAGGAGATAGCATATGATCAGGAACTCATGGTCCTGAAGGAAGAAATCCAAACATCACTGAAGGCATTGGAGAAAAACAAGACTCGAAATTTACTCCTATTCCTAAGAAAGGTGATCCAGCTGAATATGGAAATTATCGAACAATGTCATTAAGATCACAAGCAAGTAAAATTTTGCTGAGGATCATTGAAAAGCAGCTGCAGCGGTATATCAACAGGAAACTGCCAGAAATTCAGGCCCAATTCAGAAGAGGATGCAGAATCTGGGGATTTCATTGCTGAATGTCAGATGCTGAAAGCAGAGAATACCAGAAAGATGTTTACCTGTGTTTTATTGACTACAGAAAGGCAGTTGATTGTGTGGTTCACAAAAAATTATGGATAAAGCTGCAAAGAATGTGAATTCCAGAACACTTAATTGTGCTCATGTGGAACCTGTACATAGATCAAGAAGCAGTTGTTCAGAGAGAACAAGCGGTTACTGTGTGATTTAAAGTCAGGAAGGGTGTGCATCAGGGTTGTATCCTTTCACCATACCTATTCAATCTGTGTACTGAGCTAATAATCTGAGAAGCTGGACTATATGAAGAAGAACAGGGCATCAGGATTGGTGGAAGACTCGTTAACAACCTGCATTATGCATATGACAATCTTTCTTGCTGAAAGTGAACAGGACTTGAAGCACTTACTGATGAAGATCAAAGACCACAGCCTTCAGTATGGATTACACCTTAACATAAAGAAAACAAAAATCCTCACAACTGGACCAATAAGCAACATCATGATAAACGGAGAAAAGATTGAAGTTGTCAAGGATTTCGTTTTACTTGTTTCCAAAATCAACACCCATGGAAGCAGCAGTCAAGAAGTCAAAAGATGCATTGCATTTGGCAAATCTACTGCAAAAGTCCTCTTTTAAGTGTTGAAAAGCTAAGATGTCACCTTGAAAACTAAGGTGCGTTTGACCCAAGCCATGGTATTTTCAATTGCATCATACGCATGGCAAAACTGGACAATAAATAAGGAAGATAGAGGAATTGAGTCCTTTGAATTGTGGTCTTGGTGAAGAATATCAAATGTACCATGGACTGTGAAAAGAACTTACAAATCTGTCTTGGAAAAACTACAACCAGAATCCTCCTTAGAAGCAAGGATGGCAAGACTAGTCTTACATGCTTTGGATTTGTTGTCAGGAGAGATCAGTCACTGGAGAAGGACATCATGCTTGGTAAAGTACAGCGTTAACAAAAAAGAGGAAGTCCCTCAATGAGATGGATTGACACCGTGGTTGCAACAATGGGCTTAAACACAACAACAATTGTGGACATGGCCCAGGACCAGGCATTGTTTTGTTCTGTTGTACATATGATTGATATGAGTTGGAACCCACTGGACGGCACTTAACAACAACAAAAACAAAATTTTACAATTCAAGTAAGTTGTTAAAAGGAGGAAAGTTCTTTAAACATATCCTTTCTTATGGCCCTACATGTCCACGAGGTAATAACTGAGAACACACATACACACATATGATACACAGGTGCACACATGCATGCGCACACGCCATTATTTTTAGAAGAAATAAATCTCATTAAAGCATACTATACCTAAATATGGAAACCCTGGTGTCATAGTGCTTAAGTGCTATGGCTGCTAACCAAAGGGTCGGCAGTTTGAATCCACCAGATGCTCTTTGGAAACTCTATGGGGCAGCTCTACTCTGTCCTACAGGGTCTCTATGAGTTGGAATCAACTGGACGGCACTGGGTTTTTTTAGGCCTTACGTCTGAGGTACCTCTAGGTGGGCTCAAACCACCAACCTATCAATTAGCAGACATGTTACCATTTCATCCACACAGGGATGCATATCACAGGTAGACATGGCCGATAGTACAGCCACCTTGGAAAAAGGTTTGGAAGTATCTTTTAAGTTTGAAGAAAGAGGAAGATCCTCTTAATTGTAAATATATTAAAAAAAAAAAAAAAAAAAAACCTGTGGAGCACCGTTCTACTCTGACATACCTGGGGCTATCCTAAGTCAGGACTAACTCAATGACAATTGGTCTTTACCAGTAATATATGAGTTCCAGCTATTTTATGTCTTTACCAACATTTAGTATTCTCAGTATTTTAAGTTTTAGGTTTTCTAGTGGCTATCAGGAAATCCCTCGTGGCATACTGGTTAAGTGCTACGGCTGCTAACCAAGAAGTCGGCAGTTTGAATTCTCCAGGTGCTCCTTGGAAACTCTATCGGGTAGTTCTACTCTGTCCCATAGGGTCGCTATGAGTCGGAATCGACTCGACAGCAGTGGGTTTGGATTTTGGGGGTTAGTGGCTATCAACTAGTATCTCATTGTGGTTTTAAATTGCATTTTCCTGATGGCTAGTAATGATAAACTCCTTCTCACTTACTTGTCTACTTTTGCATGTTGGCTATTGAAAACTTTTGTCCATTGGGTAGCTTGATTTTTCATGATTGATGTTCTATGTATTATGGGTACATACTCTTTGACCTATATAATATTTTCTACCAATTTGTGGATTGACGTTTTATTTTTAACAATGTCTTTTGATGAACAATGGCTTTCAATTTTGATGATGTGAAATTTATCTTTTTTTATTTTTATTTTTCTTTCTCAGTGAGTACCCTTTGTTTCCTGTCTAAGAAATCTTTCCTACTCTATGGTTACAAAGTATTTCCCTATGCCCTTTTTTATTCTAAAACCTCTGTAATTTTACATTTAGGTTTGGGTCTGCAATTGCTGAAGAATTGATGTTGGAGCATGAAGTGGGGTTGGGGTGCAGGTTCATGAGTATCCAGTTACTTTCTGCACATTTAATTAAAAGACGTTTCTTTTCCTGTTAAATAATATTGATGCCTTTTACAAAAATCAAATGATTGTAACATGTCAATTAATATCTGAACTCCATATCCATTCAGTTGATCTATTTGTCTGTCTTGATGTCCATATTACATAGTCTGTATTACCATGGCTTTACAGTAAATATTGAAAATGTGTAGCAAAATCCCTCCAAATTCGTTGTTGTATTTAAAAAATGTTTTGGTCCTTTCATTTCCATATAAATGTTAAAATTAACTTTACAAATGCTATGAAAAACATTGTTGGTATTTGGATTTGGATTGTGTTGTAAATGCTGTTCAATTTGGGGGAGAATGCACATTTTAAAAATACTGTTTTCTGATACATGAAGATGTTATATATCTTTACGTATTTAGTTCTTGAATTTATCTCATCAGTGTTTTGTAATTTTCAGTGTAAATATTTTCTCCACATTTTGTTGAATTCATGTTATAAGCATTTTAGGTTAATTCTATATTATTCTACACTGTATAAATTTAAGTTTTGTCTATTTGTTGTGGCTTAAGTAGAAAATACAATTGATTTTTGAATATTGACTTAATATAGTATGAACTTACTAAATTTACTTATTAGGTCTAAGAGTTCTTTTGTAGAACTTAAAGGAATTTTTTTATATGCAGTCATGTTGCCTGAGAATAAAAATAGTTTTACTTTCTGATTTCTAGGTATTTTATTTCTTTTCTTTGCCATATTGCACTGGCTTGGACCTCTAGTAAATATTGAAGAAGATTGGTGCTCTGATTTCTGCTTGATGTCTGTCTCCTTGAGCCATACAGACTGGTGAG
This sequence comes from Elephas maximus indicus, assembly GCF_024166365.1. Classification (NCBI taxonomy): domain Eukaryota; kingdom Metazoa; phylum Chordata; class Mammalia; order Proboscidea; family Elephantidae; genus Elephas; species Elephas maximus. The sequence continues at coordinate 188,014,286 of NC_064821.1, read as the reverse complement.
TTCCTTCAGGAGAAAAACAGATATTTGTGGATATAACCCAATGTGACTCATTTCTTCCCAGAGTTATTTCATGTTCAGTTTCTATCTGCCTTTGGTTACTCTCCAGTTCCTTCAATTAGTTGTGTTGTGTGTATGTTTTTAAATATTTTATCCATAATTTTAATGTTACTAGCAGGAGAATTATTAAAATATAAGCTACTCTTTCATTACTGGAAAATGAAAATCCAGTCTTTGCATTTTCATTGGAATATTTATTTATATTTGATGAAATTACTGATTTAATTCAATCTAAATCTATCACTTTACCAATTGTCTTAGTCATCCAGTGCTGCTGTAACAGAAACATCACAATTGGATGGCTTTAACAAAGAGAAATTTATTATGTCACAGTCTAGTAGGCTAAAAGTCCAAAATCAGGGTGTCAACTCCAGGGGAAGGCTTTCTCTCTCAGTCAGGCTTCTCATCAACCTTCCCATGGACTAGGAGCTTTTCATAACAGGAAGCTGTGTTCAGAGGACACGCTCTGCTCCTGGCACTGCGTTCTTGGTGGCATGAGGTTCCTACTCTCTGTCTGCTTCTTTTCCTTTTATCCCTTGTAAGGTAAAAGGTGGTGCAGGCCACACTCCACGGAAACTCCCTTTACATTGGATCAGGGATGTGACTTTAGTAAGGGTTTTCCAATCCCATCCTAACCCTCCTTAACATAAAATTACAGTCAGAAAAAGGAGAATAACAATGCAACACTGGGAACCATGGCCTAACGAAGTTGACACATATTTTTGGGGGACACAGTTCAATCCATGACACCAATGCTCTCTATTTGTACTCTGGTGGCATAGTGGTTAAGTGCTATGGGTGCTCACCAAGAGGTAGGCAGTTCGAATCCACCAGGTGCTCCTCGGAAACCCTATGGGAGCAGTTCTACCCTGTCCTATAGGGACTCTATGAGTCGGAATTGTTGGCAAAGGGTTTTTTTTTTTTTTTTTTTGGTTCTATATTTATGCTTTTGCTCTCATTTTGCCTTCTTTTGTTTTAAGAAAGTACATTTATTTTATTTTCTTCTTTTTTTAGATTTTTTTTCAGTGATTACAGCATGTATCCTTGACTTGTTAGTGTCTAAAATAAATTAACACTTAAAAAAAAAAATCCCCAGACAATGCAAGGTCACTGGTACACTGTAATTTCATTTATCACTTCTTGCCTTTTGTGTTAATATTGTCAGATATTTCAATTCTGCATGCGTATAAGAACCCACAAATTATTATTTAGATTTACCCACATATTTATCTGTATTTTCTATGATTCTATGTCAGTTTGTCCTACTGTGAGGTTTGCCTGTTGCTGTGATGCTGGAAGCTATGCCACTGGTATTCAGATACCAGAAGGGTCACCCATGGAGGACCAGTTTCAGCTGAGCTTCCAGATAAAGACAGACTAGGAAGAAGGACCTGGCAGTCTGCTTCTGAACTTCATTAGCCAGTGAAAACCTTATGAATAGCAGCAGGACATTGTTTGATATACTGCTGGAAGATGAGCCTCCCAGGCTGGAAGGAACTGAAAAGACAACTGCGGAAGAGCAGCCTCCACAAAGTAGAATCGACCTTAATGATGTCGCTGGAGTAAAGCTTTCGGGACCTTCATTTGCTGATGTGGCATGACTCAAAATGAGAAGAAACAGCTGCAAACATCCATTAAGAATTGGAACCTGGAACGTACAAAGTATGAATCGAGGAATATTTGAAATCATCAAAAATGAAATGGAATGCACAGACGTCAACATCCTAGGCATTAGTGAACTGAAATGGACTGGTATTGGACATTCTGAATTGGACAGTCATGTAGTCTACTACTCCGGGAATGACAACTTGAAGAGGAATGGTGTTGCATTCATCGTCAAAAAGAACATTTCAAGATCTACCCTGAAGTACAATGCTGTCAGTGATAGGATAATATCCATATGCTACAAGGAAGATCAGTTAACACAACTATTATTCAGAATTATGCACCAACCACTAAGGCCTGAGATGAAGAAATTGAAGATTTTTATCAGCTTCTGCAGTCTCAAATTGATCAAACATGCAATCAAGGTGCATTGATAATTACTGGTGATTGGAATGGGAAAGATGGAAACAAAGATGAAGGATTGGTAGTTGGAAAATATGGCTTTGGTGATACAAACAATGCCAGCAATCAGATGGCAGAATAGAATAATTTTTTAAGATTTGTGTTCTTATCTATCAGTAAAGAAAAATTCTTAGAAAATTAGAGATTGGAAGTAGTAGAATTGAGCCAAGGGGTACCTGACTCTTAAAGATCATAAAGTCAAACTCTTTAGATAAGTACATAGGTAAGTAGACAGATGTGCAGATAGATAAATAGATATGTAGATAGATAGATAGATGATAGATAGGTAGATGATAGATAACAGATGATAGATTAGATAGATAGATGATAGATAGACAGACAGACAGACAGACAGGTAGACAGACAGACAGATGGACAGACGGACAGATAGATAAATGATAGATAGATAGATGATAGATAGATAGATGAGAGATAGATAGATAGATGAGAGATAGATAGATAGATAGATGATAGATAGATGATAGATAGATAGATGATAGATAGATAGATAGATATAGATAGATAGATGATAGATAGATAGATAGATAGATGATAGATAGATAGATAGATAGATAGATAGATAGATAGATAGATAGATAGATAGATAGATAGATGATAGATAGATGATAGATAGATAGATAGATAGATAGATAGATAGATAGATAGATAGATAGATAGATAGATAGATGATAGACAGACAGACAGGCAGGCAGATAGATAGATGATAGATGATAGATAGATGATGATAGATAGATAGATAGATAGATAGATAGATAGATAGATAGATAGATAGATAGATAGATAGATAGATAGATAGATAGATAGATAGATAGATAGATAGATAGATGATAGATAGATAGATAGATGACAGACAGATAGATATAGATTAGACAGGCAGGCAGGCAGACAGAGAGACAAAGAGACAGATAGGACGTGTGTATATGAGTGTGTATGAAGCGTTACAGTGTGCTGTGTCTCATATCTCAAGTCATGGATGTTCAAACTCGGGGAAAAGTCAGTCACCAGGCACTGCTCTTCATGTTGTGACATCTGCTCATGTAGCTGACCTGTGAGCAACTCTGAATATTCAATCTTACCTCCCAATCCTATACAGTGGCTCTTGCTTAAGATGTCAGGGGCTCCAGGTCTGATTGACTTTTCCCCGAGTTTGAACATCCTTGACTTGAGATATGAGACACAGCACACTGTAACGTTCCAGCTCTGCAGTGACTTTAGTGTCTGCACTGCCACGAGCCTCTTTGGAAGGGGTGTTTTCAGAGGTAGGAGTCTCCAGAGTGCAAACAAAAACTGGTCTATCTGATGCTGCAATTCCATTTGGGCATCTGATTCTCAATTTGTGTAGTAGAAATCAGACAGTTCTCTAAGGACTTATGTTTTGGATGTGATGTGAAGCTATGGGGAATAGTAAGTGACCTGTTGAGTAAAGTCCCCTCTGTTTGTCCTCCGAAGTACCTGGTATGTGTGATAGTCTTTATGAAAACTTTGGTGATGACCCTGTTTAAAGATACCTGGTCTCAGGCACCAAAGTGATGGCTCTACCCCTGATGGTTATGGTCAGGTCATGGTCAATAGTGATCTCCGTCAAAAGCCTTTCCTTCTTTATAGGAGGAATGACAGTCCTGGGAATCCAGGGACAGACTTGCTTAACCCAGGGACGTGATGCTGGGTTGATTCAGGACTCCTGTACTCTCTAGATTATAGCTGGTGACTACTTCAGAGATTCTGAGTATCTCCTCTTCCTTTTCTTCTTCTTCCTCTTTCTCCTTGTCTTCTTTCCTCTCCAATTATAAAATCACAATCTTGAAAAGCTTCCTGATCATTTGGCCCAGGCAAAGAAGCTCTAACAAAATCACTTTTTTTTTTTTAATAATTTTTATTGTGCTTTAAGTGAAAGTTTACAAATCAAGTCAGTCTCTCACACAAAAACCCATATACACACCTTGTTACACACTCCCAATTACTTTCCCCCTAATGAGACAGCCCACTCTGTCTCTCCACTCTCTCTTTTCGTGTCCATTTCACTAGCTTCTAACCCCCTCCACCCTCTCATCCCCCCTCCAAGCAGGAGATGCCAACATAGTTTCAAGTGTCCACCTACAAAATAACTTTAAATGTTTAATGCATAACATTCTGTCAATTCCAATGATCTTAAGAAGGGTTAAAAGTAAATGAAAAGACTAATCACTAAATCCATTGACGATATATGTCTTGAGTTACCAACACGTGCCAAATTAGACAGATAAAATCTACATACTGAGAGTTAAAAAAAAAAATTTTTTTTTTTTTTTTTGGATTATATGGTAGTTTGAGGGGACTGGAGGGTTTAAGATAGACGATAAACACACAAACAAAAAACCAATGTCTTTTAAAGACCTAAAGCCTATTTGGAAGGAGAGTGATTGAAAGCTGACATATAAAATCAGACCAAAATAACACTTTTCCGCCCAGATTACAGACCTTTAGTGCTCTGATCTCTCTCTTCTCCCCAAGTGTACTCTCACATGATGGTGGAAGTCTATAATATAAGATGGTATCTTATATTTCTTATTGGTTTAGTGTAATTTAAACTTGGTAATTTGTTCTTGAAAAAAAATAATAATTTATTTCCTGAAAAATGAATTTTAAGCATATACCAGTTACTGCCAAGCTACTAACCAAAATGTCAATGGTTCAAGCCCACCAGTCACTCCTTGGGAGAAAGATGTGGCAGTCTGCTTCCATAAAGATTTACAGCCTTGGAAACCCTATGAGGCAGCTCTACTCAGTCCTACTGGGTCACCATAAGTTGGAATCGACTCCATGGCAGTGGGTTTGGTTTTTTCCTTTTTTTTTTTTTTTGGTTATCTGCAGTGTAGAGAAGTGCTGGGAAAGTGAGATAGGGACATCCGACACCCATCAACAAAGTGTCCCCATATTCTACAGTAACACAAATCCAACATTGTAAGTTTATTCATCAGCCATGGCACAAAAAGTAAGGTCTCAGTGCCTGAGGATAGCTCAGGTTTAGTACTAAAGGGAGGAATTGCACAAGAATTTATGAGGTAAGGCTCTGAAAAGGCAAAAATAAAACCACTTTTCCAGGGTTGGAGGACATATTGGGGCACTGTTTCCCAAACTTTAGTTATTCCCATAGATAACCCCTATATTTACCATAAGTACATATCACATGTGAAATAGAACTTATTCAACTTTTTTACTTTAAATTCACTTTATACAAACCTAATTTTTTAAAAAAATTTGCTTAGTGATAGGCAAGTTGAAATATTCAAATTATATAATTTTGTAGCACAGAATTAATATAAGTATACATTTAACATTTACATTATTCTGTTCAGCACCTAGACCATCTCCTGTGACACAAGTGGTCCTCTTACCTTACTTGGGAGACCCCATTAGAAAGAGGTGCTTGCTTTTAGCACATTTCTTTATAGGCTGATGAAACATTTTTGAAAGGCTTTTCATACAGTACTTTAATGCATTTCGTAAGGTCACCCTTCATTTGTGGAACAGGGAGTGTGTACACCTGGGAAGGCATTAGCTGGTGTCTCTTGTTCTGCCCTGGATACGGAAGGAAGGGCCAGCAAGGAGGAAGTTTCCAACTGGAGCAGTTGAAAGGATAAAAGCAGGAGGCACAGCTTCCTGGAGTTCAGCTGCCAATGCTGTAAGGGCCCGAGAACAGTGCACACTAATGGCCCGTATATCTGTCTGTTTTCCCCATTAACTGTGCACAGCACAGGACTGTGTCTTGTTCTCTATTATAGGGATCACCAGATGGAATCACACAGGTGTTCAGTAATGAGTCTTTGAATAAATGCTTCTGATTTTTGTTCAATTCTATTTCCTTCAAGTGCTGATTAAGAGAATTTTTGTTTATATAAATAAAAGGGTTCAAATACATATTCTTGAGAACAGCAAGGAGGAAAAGTACTGTGGAGACTGGATGCCACCCTGCAGTTTGTCCTGGCAGAGAAACACCTCTAGGAAATGTGCTTCTGTAGAAAAGGCAGCTTCGAAGAGGTGGAGAATATGAGTCTAATCTGAGGTTCTATGAGAAGAAAGAAAGAAGATAAAGAAAGAAAGAGGAGAAATTCAAGATTGAACAGAGTTAAGAGAAGGCCCAGTGCAGCCATCTCCTACCTCCTACCCACTAGATGAGTATTACTCTCCTCTGTTCATAGACAAATATCCACACCCAGAAAGGTGAGGTGACCTGCCCACGGTGTTCAATATGGACAAAACTTAAAATTAAGTAAAATTTATAATGACATAATTATTAACATTTAAGGAGGTATAAATGAATGGTAATTAATATTAATGAATGAATTTTAAATAAATGGATTTAAACTTCATCTTGAATCCACCAATAGTTTCTGTATCAAACAGTTTAAATAGGTAATAAATATAAAAGACATATAAAATTAATAGTTTGAATGGCATTGATTATTAGGTTGGATTTTCCAGTGATTCTAAAGGGGTAGATTGACAGAAAATATGAACAAACTTCTTAGTTCTTATTGGATAAAGTTATGAAGGACCACTGGGTATAACATGTGAGGAGGGAATTAGGGTCAGAAAGCTTGCTTTCTGTTGTAGTTCCAAGTACTGAGCTGCTAGAGTATCTCAATTGTAATAGGTGATGCTGTGGTGCTAGTGGAACCCATGTGGCCCAAAGTGGTACAGGTTTTATAAAAGCCTTCAAAAAAATACCCCATTTCTGTGAGGTCAATTCTGATTCATAGTGACCCTATAGGAAAGGGTAGAACTGCCCCATAGGGTTTCCAAGGAGCACCTGGCAGATTCGAACTGCCAGACTTTGGTTAATAGCTGTAGCTTTTAACCGCTACGCCACCAGGGTTTCCAAGGCCTTAGGAATCAGCTCTATGTCTTCTATCTGAAGGCCCAAAGCAGGCCAAAATAGCTCCCTAATGGTCATCATTTTGCTGAATGTTTAGAAGTATACTGGTGGGAGGCTAATGAGATGATCTGCAGCTTTACATCAGTCCATCTTTGAGGGAGGAAAGGAAACTTTGATGAGCAAGCCATAGAATCAAGAAGAAATGCATTATAATGAGGGTTTGGAGTAATGAAAGGAGTCCCTGGTTGGTACAGATGGTTAAATGCTTAGCTACTAACCAAAAGGCTGGTAGATCAAGTCCATCCAAAAGTACCTTGGAAGACTGGCCTGCTATCTACTTCTGAAAGATTACAGCCATTGGAAACCCTGTAGAGCACAGTTCTATTCTGACACATGGGGTCGCCATGAGCTGGAACTGACTGGACAGCAACTGATGCTGGGGTAATGTGAAAGGTGTCACAAGGTATCCAGGCTCCCAGGTGGTCAGGCTTTTTTCCCCCCAGAATGTATACCAAATTGACAAACAGCTAAAGTAGAACAGGGAAGGCAGTTTTGTGATGCAGGGAAGGTGAAGGATAAGAAAGGGTCTTTGTCCTCAGTCAAGAAAAAGAGCCTTTGGACACCAGTTAGAGAATTCCCTAAATTCTCCCACTGCTGTAAGTCACTGAAACTGTCCCTTAGGCAGGGCCCCTGAGTCATGGACACTTAGCCCAGTGAGGAGATCCGGAAGTAGGATGCTTCCTGTTATCAGAGTCCCTGTCCAGCCAGTTAGGGATGGGTTTGTACTTGGTCAGGAAATTCTCGGACCAGCCCAGTTTTAGGTAGCTCCACTTCCCCTTGGATGGGACAGCAATCCCTTATATAAAGAGGTCCTCTGCTGCAAGGTTAGCATCCTCCTGATACTTGATTCCCGATCTACTTTGGAGAACCTGGTGAGTCTGATTTCCTGAGTTCTTCCATTTATTGGTTGCTCTCAAATATTTGAGTTCAATCTGAATATAGAAAATTTGGTGTGTTGAAAGTTAGCATCATGGGTTTGATGCCATTAATTGATGAAAAGTGTGATTTGGGGCGTAACGATATAATGCTTCAACTTGGTTCTGGTAGATTGAAAAAGATTTTAATAGGAAAGCTTTGGTTTGAAGAAGAGAACAAGGTAATTTTTTTTTTCCTTTCCATTTCTTTTTGGTGTCCATTCTGCTGTGAGTTAAAAGTTCATTAAACTCTCCCTGAACAGCTACTTGCTCTCTACCCAAGTACTGATGTCTCATAAGAAATAATGATAGGAATTCCTTGTGAGGTTGCTCAGAATTTCAGAACTTGTGACTGCCTTTCCTGAAGATGTTATTTTCATGTCAACATCATTACTTGCTGCTTTAGAACAGAGAGAATTTTCCCAGAGCTAGTGAAGCAACTGGCTAGAGAGAAGAAGGCAGAAAGTTATAAAAATGGAGTTAAATGATGAGTGTATATCTTGTACACTGGAGATATATTCAATGGAATCAAATAAGCTTTGGCTTCTCTGTGTGTAAAAGTTCCTTCTTGTGAATAGTGTCATCTAATTTCTTTCAGATTTCCGGAGACTCCAGAAAGATGTCTTACCAGCAACAGCAGTGCAAGCAACCCTGTCAGCCACCTCCTGTGGCATGCCCACCTAAGTGCCCAGAGCCATGCCCACCTCCAAAGTGCCCAGAGCCATGTCCACCTCCAAAGTGCCCAGAGCCATGTCCACCCCCTAAATATCCACCTCAGCCATGCCAGCAGAAATGCCCTCCTACACAGATATACCAACCCTGCCAGCAGAAGTGCCCACCTAAGAACAAGTGACAGCTTCAGGATTCATCAGGATCATGAAAGGATAAGGACAATTGGCTCAGACTCCTTCCACAACTCCACCTTCATCTTCTCTTCAAAGCCAATCATGGACACAGCTTCTCTATCCATTAGTCCATGATATGCCTGTGATGATTCCCAGCAACTGAACGTTTTTTTCCCCACGTTGTTATACAGCCACTCTCCAGGAGGTAACTGAGAAAGGGCAGTCCTCAGCTGTGCCAGGATCCCAGCCCTTCAAAGGAAGAACAAGGGCACATTCCCCTGGTCTCATCAGATGAATCTCTTGACGTCTTTTGTGTCTGTAACCTGGGCAGGGATTTCCAACACTTGGGAATTCTAATTTTCCTTTCACTTCCTGAATAAAGTACATGTTTCAAGTTGGGATAAATATCATTTCTTTTTCAAACCTGCTTTTGTCAGCAATATTATATCATAATTTTAGCTTATTTCTATTCTTCTTTGATCCCAATATCCAGGCTCTCACAATCACTGTTACCTGAATTTTGGATCACATCAAAGTTTATTTCTATGTTATTTTGAATGCAGGTTGTTTTCTTTAATTACTCTTTGATTTGGGGAACAAATTACTTAACCTCTCAGGATTTCACTTTCTCTAGGTGGGAAAATAATATTTAGACCACAAATCTTAGGTATAAAATTGAATAATGCCTGTAGTTTTGTTGGCAGAAAACCTGTCCTAGAATTAAACAAACAAACAGACAAGAACCTCGTTGCCATTGAGAAGATTCCAACTCATGGCAACACCACGTGTTACAGACTAGAACCGCTGTAGTCTTTATGGAAGCAGATTACCAAAACTTTCTTCTGTGATACCACTGAGTGGGTTCAAATTGACAACCTTTAGGTTAACTGCTGTTGTTATTAGGTGACACTTAGTTCTCACTCATAGTGACCCTGTGTACAAACAGAATGAAACACTGCCTGGTCCTGCAGCATTTTCACAATCATTGCAAAGTTTGACCTCATTATTGCAGCCACTGTGTCAGTCCATCTCATTGAGGGTTTCCTCTTCTCCGCTGACCATGTACTTTGCCAAGCATGATGTCCTTTGTCAGGGACTCCTGATAACATGTCCAAAGTAAGTGAGGTGAAGTCTCACCATTCTTACTTCTTAACATAGTAGTTGAAGACAGACCATTTGTGGTGCCCAGGGGTCTTGACCCAGAATTGATATACACTAAAAAAAAAAAAAAAAAATTTATTTTTTTATTAAATGGTAGTTCATTAGCAGCAACAGATCATCATCATCACAGTGTTTGCTCCAATAAGAAAGAAGCTTAGACATGACTACTCTAGGAAATAAGATTTTTTAACTTTATTACCCTTTCATACCTGTTACTCTCTTTCTTTTCTAATTCAGGTCACTTTTCCATGTAACCTTGTAGATAAACAGCTTTTAGGAATTAGGAGGGCATTCTACGTGAAACCAGAGTATTTCTTAGAACATGGATAGTCCAGAAGAAAGGGAAATTTTCAAGGCTCCAGAAGGCCTGAGACTGCCTCATCTTCTTGGGTACCACATGCTCTTCTTACTCCATCAGCAGACAAAAACTCAAGGTCTTGTCATTTTTGTTCACCTCTGAAATTAATTTTTTGAGTGTTCTGATCGCACATTTGGAAAGTAATAGGGTTTAGAATATTTATTTAAATTTGAAAAGTTAGTGCTGCCTTGCAGTTTGCCTTATAAGTGCTTATTTTACAACAAGGCCAAGGACCAACTGTAGAACAGATCATCAGTTGCTTATATGCAAGTTCAAGTTGAACCTGAAAAAAATTAGAACAATTTCCCAAGAGCCAAAGGACAACCTTGAGTATACCCTGCTTGAATTTAGAGAGCTTCTCAAGAATAGATTTGATGCATTGAATACTAACCACTGAAGACCTGAGATGTTATGGAATGACATCAAGGACATCATACATGAACAAAGCAAGAGGTCATTAAAAAGACAGGAAAGAAAAGACCAAAATGGATGTCAGAAGATACTCTGAAACTTGCTCTTGAACATCGAGTAGCTAAAGCAAAAGGAAGAATTGATGTAAAATAGCTGAACAGGAGATTTCAAAGGGTGGCTTGAGAAGACAAAGTGGAGTACTCTAATGACATATGCAAAGAGCTGTAGATAGCCAGAAGGGAAGAACATGCTCAGCACTTCTCAAACTGAAAGAACTGAAGAAAAAATTCAAGCCTCAAGCGGCAATAGTGAAGGATTCTATGGGGAAAGTATTAAACGACACAGGAAGCATCCAAAGAAGATGGAAAGAATACACAGAGTCAGTATACCAAGAAGAATTGGTCGAAGTTCAACTATTTGTGGAGGTAGCATATGATCAGGAACTGATGGCAATGAAAGAAGAGGTCCAAGCTGCACTGAAGGCATTGGAGAAAAACAAAGCTCCAGAAATTGATGGAATATCAAGTGAGATGTTTCAGCAAAAGGATGCAGTGCTGGAGGTGCTCACTTGTCTATGCCAAGAAATTTGGAAGGCAGCTGCCTGGCTGACTGACTGGAAGAGATCCATATTTATGCCTATTCCCAAGAAAGGTTATCCAACCAAATGTGGAAATTATCAAACAATATCATTAATATCACAAACAAGTCAAATTTTGCTGAAAATCATTCAAAAGCAGCTGCAGCAGTATATCAACAGGGAACTGTAAGAAATTCAGGCCAGATTCAGAACAGGATGCAGAACCAGGGATATCATTGCTGAATGTCAGATGGATCTTGGCTGAAAGCAGAGAACACCAGAAAAATGTTTACCTGTGCTTTATTGACTATGCAAAGGCATTCGACTGTGTGGATCATAACAAATTATGGATAACACTGTGAAGAATGTGAATTCCAGAACACTTAATTGTGCTCATGAAGAACCTGTACATAGATCAAGAGGCAGTTGTTCGGACAGAGCAAGGGGATCCTGAGTGTTTTAAATTTAGGAACAGTGTACGTCAGGGTTGTATCCTTTCACCATAGGTATTCAGTCTGTATGCTGAGCTAATAATCTGAGAATCTGGACTATATGAAGAAGAATGGGGAATCAGGATTGGTGAGAGACTCATTAACAACCTGCATTATGCATATGACAACTTTGCTTGCTGCGAGTGAAGAGGACTTCAAACACTTACTGGTGAAGATCAAAGACCATAGCCTTTCAGTATGGATTACACTTCAACAGAAAGAAAACATAAATCCTCACAGCTGGACCAATAAGTAACATCATGATAAAAGGAGGAAAAATTGAAGTTGTCAGGAATTCATTTTATTTGGCTCAAAAATCAACACCCATGGAAGCAGCAGTCAAGAAATCAAAAGATGCATTGCATTAGGCAAATCTTCTGCAAAAGACCTCCTTGAAGTGTTTAAAATCTAAGATGTCACCTTGAAGACTAAGGTGCACATGACCCAAGCCATGGTATTTTCAAATGCACCATATACAGGTGAAAGCTGGACAATAAATAAGGAAGACAGAAGAACTGACCCCTTTGAATTGTGGCATTGGATTAGAATATGAAATATACCATGGACTGACAAAAGAATGAACAAATGTGTCTTGGAAGAAGTATACCCGAATGCTCCTTAGAAGCAAGGATGATGAAACTACATCTTACATACTTTGGACATGTTATCAGGAGAGATCAGTTCCTGGAGAAAGACATCATGCTTGGTAAAGCACGGAGTTAATGAAAAAAAGGAACGAGATGGATTGATACAGTGGTTGCAACAATGGGCTCAAACATAACAACAATTTTGGGCACGGCCCAGGACCAGGCATTGTTTCGTTCTGTTGTACATAGGATCTCTATGAGTTGGAACCGACTGGACAGCAACTAAGAACAACAAAATTTTACAATTCAAGTAAGCTGCTAAAAGAAGGGATATTCTTTAAACATACCCTTTCTTATGGTCCTACGTGTCCACGTGGGAATTATTAACTGAGAACACACATACACATACCTACACACATGTGCACAGGTGCATGGACACACACCATTATCTTTAAAAGAAATAAATCTTCTCATTAAATCATACTATACCTAAATATATTTACAATTAAGATGATCTTCCTCTTTCTATAAACTTAAAAGATACTTCCAAACCTGTTTCCAAGGTGGCTGTACTATCGACCATGTCCACCCTGGGTGGATGAAATGATAACATATCTGCTAATTGATAGGCTGGTGGTTTGAGTCCATGTAGAGGCACCTCAGATGTAAGGCACGACCATCTACTTCCAAAAAATCAGCTACCGAAAACCCTGTGGAGCACAGTTCTACTTTGACACACCTGGGGCTGTCCTAAGTCAGGACCAACTCAATGACAACTGGTCTTTGCCAGTAACATATGAGTTCCAGGTATTTTATATCTTTACCAACATTTAGTATTCTCAGTATGTTAAGTTTTAGGCTTTCTAGCGGCTATCAAGGAGTATCTCATTGTGGTTTTAAATGGTGTTTTCCTGATGACTAGTTATGATAAACACCTTTTCACTTACTTTTCTACTTTTGCATGTTGGCTATTGAAATCTTTTGCCCATTAGGTAGCTTGACTTTTCATGATTCATTTGTGAAAGTTCTATATATTATGGGTACATACTCTTTGACATATATGATATATTCTACCAATATGTGGATTGACTTTTCATTTATTAACAGTTTCTTTTGATGAACAATGGCTTTAGATTTTGATGATGTGAAATTTATCTTTTTTTTCTTTCTTTCTTTAGTAGTACTCTTTGTTTTCTAAGGAATCTTTGCCTACCCTATGGTCACAGCCAAGCATGATGTCCTTCTCCAGGGACTGATCCCTCCTGACAACATGTCCAAAGTATGTAAGACGCAGTCTCTGCATTCTTGCTTCTAAGGAGCATTCTGGTTGTACTTCTTTTTAGACAGATTTGTTCGTTCTTTTGGCAGTCTATGGCAAATTCAATACTCTTCACCAACATCATGCTTGGCAGAGTACAGGGTCAGTGGAAAAGAGGAAGACCCTCAACAAGGTGGATTGACACAGTGGCTGCAGCAATAAGCTAATGCATAACAACGATTGTAAGGATGGCTCAGGACCAGGCAGGGTTTTGTTCTGTCGTGCGTAGGGTCTCTATGAGTCGGAACCGACTCGACGGCACCTAGCAACAACAACAACACAATGGTCACAAAATATTTCCCTGTGACTTTTTTATTTTAAAAACTTTATAATTTTGTCTTTTGGTTTGGGTGTATAATTGCTAAAGAATTGATTTGAGTATGAAGTGAGGTTGGGGTGCAGGTTCATGAATATGCGGTTATTTTCTACAGCTTTCCCTTTAAATAGTATTAGTTTCTTTTTCAAAAATCAGTTCATTGTGATGTGTTAGTTCATCTCTAGACTCCATATTCATTCAATTGATCTATTTCTCTATCTTGATGTCAATACTACATAATCTCTATTACCATAGCTTTGTAGTAAATATTGAAAATATGTAGTGAAATTCCTCCAACTTTGTCCTTTTTTTTTTTTTCAAAAATGTTTTGGCTATTTTTGGTCCTTTCATTTCCATATAAATTTTAAAATGAACTTTACAAATGCTATGAAAAACATTGTTGGTATTTGGATTCGGATTGTGTTGTAAATATTGTTCAATTTGGGGAGAAATACTGTCATCTGATACGTGAAGATATTATATATCGTCACATATTTAGTTCTTCTTGAATTTATCTCATCAGTGTTTTGCAATTTTCAGTGCAAATATCTTGTCCATATTTTGTTGAATTGGCTTTTTTATGCATTTTAGGTTAATTCTATATTATTCTACATGATATTAATTTGTTTTATTGTCTATTTGTTGCTGCTAGAATAAAAAAATACAATTGATTTTTGAATATTGACTTAGTATACTATGAACTTACTAAACTTACTTATTAGCTCAAAGAGTTTTTTTGTGGACTTTAAAGGATTTTCACTACATACGATCATGTCACCTGAGAATAAATATAATTTTAGTTTCCAATTTCTATGTATTTTATTTCTTTTGTTTGCCATATTGCACTGGCTAGGACCTCCAGCAAATATTGGAGAGGAATGGTGCTCTGCCTTCTGTTTGATGTCTGTCTGTTTGTGCCACGCAGACTGGTGAGTTCCTTCAGGAGAAAAAACATATTTGTGGATGTAATGCAACGTGACTCATTTCTTTAAAGAGCTATTTCACATTCAGTTTCTATCTGCCTTTGGTCACTCTCCAGTGCCTTCAATTAGTTGTGTGTGTGTTTTTAAATATTTTATCCATAATTTTAATTGTTACTAGCAGGAGGATTAAAAATATAAGCTATCTTTCATTACTGGATAAGGAAACTCCAATCTTTGTATTTTCCCTGGAATATTAATTTGTATTTGATGAAATTACTGATTTAATTCAATTTAAATCTATCACTATGCCAATTGTCTTAGTCATCTAGTGCTGCTGTAACAGAAATATCACAAGTGGATGGCTTTAACAAAGAGAAATTTATTTTCTTACAGTCTAGTAGGCTAGAAGTCCAAATTCAGGGTGTCAGCTCCAGGGGAAGGCTTTCTTTCTCAGTCAGCCTTCTCATCAATCTTCCCCAGGATTAGGAGCTTCTCCCCACAGGAACCTGGGTTCAAAGGACATGCTCTGCTCCTGGCACTGCTTTCTTGGTGGTTTGAGGTTCCTGCTCTCTCCTTGCTGCCCTTTCCTTTATCTCTTGTAAGATAAAGGGTTGTGCAGGCCACACTCCAGGGAAACTCCCCTTCCATTGGATCAGGGGTGTGACCTTGGTAAAGGTGTTACAATCCCACCATAATCCTCTTTAACATAAAATTACAATCACAAAAAGGAGGACAATCGTATAATCCTGGGAATCATAGCCTAACCAAATCATTAAATGTTTTGGGGGGACACATTTCAATCCACGACACCAAATAATTAAATTAACACTTAAAAAAAATTTCCCAGAGGTCTTAAATGCTAACAAGTGGCCATCTAAGATGTATCAATTGGTCTCAACCCACCTGGATCAAAGGAGAATGAAGAACACCAAGGTCACACAATAACTAAGAGCCCAAGAGACAGAAAGGGCCACATGAACCAGAGACTTACATCATCCTGAGACCAAAAGAAATAGTTGGTGCCCGGCCACAATCGATGACTGCCCTGACAGGGAGCACAACAGAGAACCCCTGAGGGAGCAGAAGATCAGTGGGATGCAGACCCCAAATTCTCACAAAAAGACCATACTTAATGGTCTGACTATGACTAGAGGAATCCCGGCGGCCATGGTCCCCAAACCTTCTGTTGGCCCAGGACAGGAACCATTCCTGAAGACAACTCATCAGACATGGAAGGGACTGGACAGTGGGTTAGAGAGAGATGCTGATGAAGAGTGAGCTATTTGTATCAGGTGGACACTTGAGATTGTGTTGGCATCTCCTGTCTGGAGGGAGATGGGAGGATAGAGAGAGTTGGAAGCTGGCAAAATTGTCACGAAAGGAGAGACTGGAAGGGCTGACTCATTAGGGGGAGAGCAAGTGGGAGTATGGAGTAAGGTGTATATAAACTTATATGTAACAGACAGACGATTTGTAAATGTTCACTTGAAGCTCAATAAAAATTAAAAAAAAAAAATTTTCCAGACAATGCAAGGTCACTGATACACTTTAATTTCATTTACTCCTTCCTGCCTTTTATGTTGTTGTCAGATATTTCAATTCTACATGCATATAAAAACCCACACATTATTATTATTTAGATTTACCCACATATTTATTTATATTTTCTATGATTCTGTGAATATACTCTTCAATCCTTTAAATATTTTTGTGTTTCCATCTGGAATAATTTTCCTCCTGAAAGAAAAATTCCTTTTAGTATTTATTTTGTTGCAGATATACTGCTAGCAAATTTTCTTTTTTTTGTCTAAAAGTTTAACTTTGGCTTATTTTATATTGTACTTTGTTAAAATTAAAAAGAATTAAGGAATTAAAAGGGGGCAATTTTGAATAAAAATTGGATGAAAAGAAGTGATTCTCTTCTAGTCTATGAAGTTTTAAGACATATTTTCCCACTGAATTTCAAAGGTTTTTGTGCTGAATTATGAGCCCCAAGTAAGGCATGCAAGTCTCAGCAAGTCCTTCAGAGTGGCACTCCAGACAGCTAGATTCTTAATAGGGGCTTCGAAGAACAGAATATTGGAAAAAAAGATTCCATGGGATTGGCCAGAATGTCATAAACTTGTCTGCCTTTCTGATGATGTCTTTTGCAACCATCCAATATTTATTGTTACTAAAGAAGAGTGGAATTTTCTGCAATGAATGTCATGAGAAAGGAAGTGTCTTGCCAGTGAAGACCAAATTGCTGATAAGATGCTAAAAGGAAGGGAGGTGAAGCCATTAGGACTCCTAATGATAGGGTTTTGAGATCAAACAGCATTTATGGAGATCAAAGAGATGATAGCTCAGCTCATTAGATGAGCTTTGACCTGCTTTAAATGCAGAAAAGTTTCTCCTGTGATTGTTTTCAGTGGAAGTTTTTCAGACTTCCTGACACACAGGAAGTATGTCCTACCAGCAGCAGGAACAGTTCAAGCAACACTTCTGTGTCCCTACTTAAGTATCCTGAGCACCTCCCCCTTCCAAAGTACTGAGACTCATGCCCACCCAAGAAGCATTCACCAGGGAAGTGCCTTTCTCCCTAGTTCCCACCAACCACCTCCATAGTACACTCACTTAGCCAACAGGAATTCAGGTCCCATTCTGCCTGAAGGAGTGCCCACTGAAAAGCAATGAACAGTTTCAGATGTCTCAGGACCAAGAGACTACAAGAACAACAGGTCTTCCTAGTAACAGGACCTCATCATCTGAATATTGTCAAAGAGACAGATGGCTTTACCACAAACCTCCAGTCCTCAATCTGTCTGAGATGTTACTGGCAGAAAAGTAGCTTATTATATTCTCTGGAGGACACCTGGCAAAGGGTCATGCTCAATGATTCTAGGTTTCCCAGAGCCTCAGAATAGAGTCGTGATTTTAAACACGTCTCTCACAGACAACCATCTGATGAGTCTCTACCATTTGTGACCTCAACAGCTAATTTAGCCATCTGAGTCATTGCAGTTTTCACTCAGCCTTCCCGATTAAGCATGTGTTTTATGCAGAACAGAAATTTTCTTTATCCTGCTTTTGTTGATGGTATCATTCCAGAATCAATTCCTTTCTGAATCTCTTTGTCCTAGAACTTGGGCTCTTGTAAGCCATGTGTTGTGAGTGTTCAAGGAACTGTGTCTGTGTGATAGGACATTCCAAGGACTCTTTTTGTATTGGCTCAAATTCAAATTCTGTATTGGTTCAAATTCGTTTGTTGAGTGACCTGGAAGAAGATACTTAACTCCTTTGAACTTCCATTTCCCTATCTTCAAAGAGTGAAAATAACAACCTCATTCTAGATATTAATGACTTAGCACAATGCCTGAGATATAATTAACATTCAACACAAAGTATTTGCTACCATCATCAGCAGCATCATCATCTTTGCCCTAGTAAGGAAGTGGTGTATAGAAGGGTAGGTATGAAATAGGCAAATTCTCAAACTATTGGCCAAGGTCAGATTTCTTGTATATTATAACTAGCTCCTTCTAGCCTCTTTGCTTTTTTAATTACATAAATTAGCAGAACCATTGATAGAGAAAATAATAAATAATAAAAAATCTGTAAGACTATATAGAAGACTTGAATAAAACTATCAACAACTAGATTTAAGTTGGAATTGACTCGACAGCAACGGGTTTTTTTTTTTTCTTTCTTTTCCTAACTTGTTCTTTTCAATAAACATACACCATTCACTAAGATAGATAATACACTGGATCATAACATAAATTCCAACAATAAAAAATGATTGAAATCATGCAGAAGACTTTCTCTGACTACAACAGAACTTCATTAGGAATCAGTAATAAAATTTATTAGAAAAAATACCTGACTTCTATGAAATTAAATAATATATTTGCAATTAACTTGTGGTATAAAGAAAAAATTACAAGAACAATTAGAAAACATATTAAAATAAATGAAAATTAAAATGAAATATATGAAAATCCGTGTGATGTATCTAAAATTATATAAAGAGAGAAATTTATAATTGCCATATTAGGAAAAAAAGGATTCAAATCAATCATCTAAGCTTCCACCTTATAAAAGTAGAAAAAGAAGGGCCAAATAAACCTAAAATAATTGAAATAAAGGAAACAGTAAAGATAAGAGTAGAAACTGATGTCATAAAACAAAGAAAATGAAAACAAAAGCTAATTATTTGAAAAGATCAATAATATTGGCAAACGTCTAGCTTTAACGATCAATATAAAAAGAGAGAAAACACAAAGTAGGAATGTGAGTATTGGATGGGAGGCATTTGCTATCAGGTAAGTGAATTCGAAGAAAAACTTCATGTCGATAAATTCAGAAAGTTAGATTAAATAGACATATTCATTGAAAGACACAGATTAATAAATGTGACTCAATATTAGAAAATGATAACTGTACTGTATCTATTAAAACAAGTTAATTTGTAATTACATATATCTTGTGATGTAAATACCATGCCCAGATGATTTTGCTGGTGAATTTTACCAAACATTTAAGGAAAAAATAATACTAATCCTATACAATTTTTTTTCAGAGAATTGAGCAGGAAGGATACTTCCCAATTCATTTTCAAAGTCAGGATTGTCTTGATACCAAGATGAAATGAAGTCACTACATGAAGAAAAACTATCAACCAATATCTTTCGTAAACATATATGCAAAAAGTCTTAATAAAATATAAGCAATATATAAAAGGGTAATGCATCATGACCATTTTGTATTCATCAATGCAATGTTTATTTAGCCTTCAAATTTTTGCTGTATTGACAGACTAAAGGAGAAACTCTATATGATGATCTCAATAGGTGAATAAAAGGATTTGTCAAAATTTAATACTCATTTATGATAAACACTATCAATAAACTATTAAGACAGTGAAATTTCTCAGCCTGATAAGAGTATTTAGGAAATCCTGTAGTTAACATACTAAATGGTGAAAGACTGAATACTTTCTCCTTAAACCCTGGTGGCATAGTAGTTAAGTGCTATGGCTGCTAACCAGAGGGTCATCAGTTCGAATCACCAGGCACTCCTTGGAAACTCTATGGGGCAGTTCTACTCTGTCCTATAGGGTCACTAGGAGTCGGAATTGACTCATCAGCATTGGGTTTTTTTTTTGGGGGGGGGTCTAAGGCAAAGATACCGTTCACCAGCAGTATCACCCGGTAAGAAAAAGTAATGACAGACATACTGATTGGAAAGTAAAAAAGTAAACTGTCTGTGTTTGCAGATGACATGGCTATGAATGTAGAAAATCCTAAGGAATCCATAAAAAGCTACTAGTGAGTTCAGCAAGGTCACAGTACATTGTCGTTTGTTGCCATCAGGCCAACCTCAACTTATGGGCAGAACGAAACGTTGCATGGTCCTGCACCATCTTCATGATTATTGGTATGTTTGAGCCCATTGTTGCAGCTATTGTGTAGTACCTTCTAACTTAGGGGGTTCATCTTTCAGCACTATTTTGGACAATACTCTGTTGTGATCCATAAGGCTTTCATTGGCTAATTATCAGAAGTAGATCACCAGGCCTTCCCTCCTAGTCTGTCTTAGTCTGTCAGCATCACTGAAATCTGTCCAGCATGGGTGACCCTACTGGTATTTGAAATACCAATGGCATAGGCTCCAGCATTACAGCAATATACAAGCCACCATAGTATGACAAACTGATAAATATGTGATAAAAGGTCACAATTAAAAAGATCAATATACAAAAACATCTGTGTTTCTATATATTAGCAATGAACAGTTATAAACTGAAATTAAAACCATACCATTTAAAATAGCATCAAAAATTCTTAAATAGTTAAAGAAACATTTAACAAATTAAGTGAAAGTCCTGTACAATGAAAACTATGAAATATTAATGACAGAAATTAAAGAAGATCTAAATAAATGAAGAGATACGCTATGTTCATATATTAGAAGACTCAATAGTGTTAAGACGTCAATTCTCTTTAAATTGATCTATACATTCAATGCAATCCTAATCAGAATTCCCGGAGGCTTTGTCATCGAAATTGAGAAGTTAGTTCTAAAGTGGATATGGAAATGCGAAGGGCCTACAAGAGACGAAGCAATTTTGAAAAAAAAAAAAATGAACAAAGTTGGAGAACTTACAGAAACAAATTTAAATATTTATTCTAAAGCCTCAGTAATCAAGACAGAGTGGTATTGGCATAAAGAGACATATAGATCAATGAAACAGAAGAGAGAGTTCAGTAAAATACATATAACACATGGCCAACTCAATTTTTTTTCTTTTGAATTAATACAGGATTTTATTTATTTATTTATGAGTAATATTTTATTGTGCTTTCAGTGAAGACTTACACAGCAGTCCAGGTTCCCATCTAACAATTTCTACAGAAATTGTTCAGTGACATTGTTTACTTTCTTCTCAGTGCGTGAACATTCTCATTATTTTAAGTCTGGTTGTTCTGTTTCCATTAATCAGGTTTCCCTGGCCCCTTACATTCTCATTTTTGTTTTAAAGTAATTGTTGATTGCTTGGTCTCATCTAGATAATGGTCAATGGATTTTTGGAAAAAGATGCCAAGTATTTCATTTCATCATGCTGAAGCAACTGGATATCCATAAGAATAAACAATGAATGTGGACCTTTAGCTCATGTCAAATACAAAAATGAATCAAAATAGGAACTAAATGTAAAAGTTTCTTTAAGTAGAAACTACAGGAGAAAAGTCTTCTATAAAATGTGTTAGGCATAATTGTCTTATAATACAAAAAACAGAAACCATATAAAATTCATAAATTTGACTTCACCAGATAAAAAATTCTTCTCATCAAGAGTCCATTAAGAAAATGAAAGACAAGCCACAGATGGAATATAATGATTTCTTACAACTTAAAATAAGAACACTAACAAACCAATAAAAAATAGTCAAAATATTTGAACAGACACCCTACAAAAGAAGATACAGTCCTTAGCATCAGTAGGCATCAAGAAAACGCAAAAAGAAACCACAGTAAGATACCACTACATACCTATGAAACTGGCAAAAATTAAAAATAGTAATGATGTCAAACGATGCCAAGAATGTGAAGCAAGTGAAACTCTTATACATTGCCAGTGGCAAGATAAAATCCTACTCTCATTTGGGAAGTAGTTTACTAGCTTCTTAAAATATCACAAATACATTTACTATATGTTCCAGCTATTCTACTTATCTATGTTATGTGAAGAAAAATGAAAATATATGTCCACACAAAAACTTAAATGACTGTTTATAGATGGTTTATTCATACTAGTCAAATTTGGAAACAACTTAAAAAAGTCCAACGACTGGTGAATGGATGAAATGGATAAATTGTGGTCTGCTCATGCAGTGGAATAATATTCAGCGATAAAAAAGGAAGATAATATACTGATTCAGAATACATAGGAAAACCAAAATCTGTTGCTGTCTAGTCAAGTCCGACTCATAGCGACCCTTCAGGACAGAGTAAGACTGCCCCATAGGCTTTCCAAGGCTGTATTCTTTACAGAAGAAGATTGCCACATCTTTTTCCCGTGGAGTGGCTGGTGAGTTCCAACCGCTGATGGTTTGGATAGCAGCCTAGCGCTTAACCACTGTGCCACCAGAGCTCCTATAGAATACATAGAGAACTCTGAAAATTTGATAATTCGAAGGCAAACAACTTGATGAAACATGACTCACGCTCAGAAACATTGGTGGTTGAAATAAAGCTTACACAAAAGAGAACAGAATGCATGATTATATTTACATGAAATTTTAGAAAAGAGTAAGGAGCCCTGGTGGCACAGCGGTTAAGCACTCAGCACTAACCAAAACGTCAGCGATTTGAGCCCACCAGCCCTCTGCAGGAGAAAGATGTGAAAGTGTGCTTCTGTAAAGATTACAGCCTTGGAAATCCTGTGGGGCAATTCTATGCTGCCTTATAGCGTCACTATGAGTTAGAAGTAACTCAAAGGCAATGGGTTTTATAGCTATAGTGATATAAAGCGCATCAATGGTTGTGTGGCTAGAAGAATGATCCGCTTTTATTGGACACAAAGAAACTTTTTGGGGTGATAAAAGTGCTCCATATCTTAATTGTGGTTGTGCTTAATTAATTAAAACCCATTGAAAAGTACAATTAAACGGGTACATTTAGTATATAACAGTTCAGTGAATTAAAAAAAAATGAGTGGATTTAAATGGATAAATATATAAATAAAATGTGCTATATCTATACAGGAAACCCTGGTAGCTTAGTGGTTAAGTGCTATGGCTGCTAACCAAGAAGTCAGCAATTCGAATCCGCCAGGTGCTCCTTGGAAACTCTACGGGGCAGTTCTACTCTGTCCTATAGGGTCGCTATGAGTTGGAATTGACTCGACGGCAGTGGGTTTTTGGGTTATATCTGTACAATGAAATATTATTCAACCATTAAAATGAATGAACTGTTGGTTTAAGTTTTAAACTTTAATGATTAACTCAAGGCAATAGTTTTGGAGGTTTATCCAGCCTTAATGAAAGGGACAGCATGAAAAAGAGATCATAGGGGCTAAAGTCCTGGGTATTGTAGCATTGTTTCTACATGACTTGCATAGTTAGCTTTTGCCTTCCCTGGTGATTTTGTGACTTGTGGTGTGTTTCCTCCCTTCCCTATCCCATTCTCCATGATTCTATAAAGTTTAAAATTAATCTATGTTCCTCTTGAAGAAACAGAACAGTCAATAAGATCTGGGATGAGACAACCAGACAATGGGGGTCCACCCATCTTGTGACCAAAACCAAGATGGCATCAGAGGACCCCTAATAATACCCACAGAAGGTCAACATGTCTCGAATGTGGTCAACGTGCCCCTCCCCCCCAAAGGGGAATTGCCATTCTCCAGATTCTTCAAGCCTAAATCCTAACCCTATAAAACCCTCTGGTCGGTCTCTGACGGACAGACAGATTTTGGAGGAGCCCATTCCCCTCTGTCTCTTGTATACCAGTATACAATAAAGCCCTCTTGCTGCTTACCTCACCCCGTCTCATCATTGGCTTTGCAGCAGACAGCTTGAACCCATGTTTTGTGGTAACATTGATGACTCCAGAAAGTCTGGATTCCATTGAGAACTTTAAATTCTGTTCCCCCATTTTGATCAGGGTTCTTCTATGGAATCTTAAACCAAAGCTATCTCCTGATGTTTTCTTTGAACCAAAAAATAGCTTAATTAGTAGAGTCTGACCTGAGCATTGTGCTCTTTTAAAGGATTATCTATGTGAGATCAAACTGGCAGTAGTAACCAGAAAGGTTGGATGGGAAGCTTAGGGGCCAGGGAGTCTAAGATAACGGTAGTAGAATAATCTAGAAAAGGATAGCAGGAATGGTAGCACAATTTGAGGAATATAATCAACGTCACTGAACTGTACATGTAGGAATTGTTGAAATGATTTATCTCTGGCTGTGTATACATTCACCAAAACTAAAAAAAAAAAAAAGGAATGGAGCACTGATAACGTGCAACAATGTGGACTGAACCTTGAAAGCTTTTTTTTTTCCCTGTCTGGTTGGTTCTGATGTTGGGAGGGAGACACTGTTTACTTGGTTGTGATCATAGACTTTAATTTCTGATTAAACAAGAAGATATTTAGGGTAATAAGACTTCAGGGTAAACATTTTTCAAATAGACTGTAATTTTAAAGAATGCCATCAGGTAAAAATATTAGAATCAAAAGTACCTTTATTTCATTTTCTAACTTCAGGAAAACTATGTCTTTTTTTATACTGCTATGGAATAAGAATTTTTTTTTTCTCAGTAACCTAAAAAACAGGAACATTATATATAATTACATATAATAAGTTATGTATAATACATACAATTTGTATATATATTTATTAATATGTATTTTATATGAATATACTGTTAAAAGTTTATCTTATTTCATTTGACTCTAGATATTTCTTTGCACTAGGATGACGAGTGACAGTCTCCAACTTGAGGAATCCCAAGCCGGGCTGTTTCTTTGTGAGAGACTCAGATCTACTGTGTGCAGGTGTGTATGTGTGTTTGTATGAGATGTGAAGCGAGGACCCAAGTACAGCTCTTAAGAAGGCTGCAGACTCCTCAAGAGCAAGCACCATGAGCCTTTCTTACCCCCTTTTCTGGCACATAGTGGGCATTCAGTGACTAGAAGAGGACTAATGGATATAACAGAGAACAGAGAGTGTGAGTCTCTGGGTATGTGTTCATATCTGAGTTGTTGGAATCAGGAGGAAGTGAGTCAGGAGGAGTACATAATTGGATTCACATAAGCAGGAACAACATTTCATTGAAATAAATAGAAATTGGCTAAACAGGATAAATCAGCAAGCTGGAAACCAGACTTAGGGGCAAGACACTTTGAGTTGTACAGTCAGAGTTAGCTTGGAACAGGCACCTCTAAATTCAGGCATGACTCAACTGAATTGTAAAAGGAGAGCCCTGCTCCACCCTTGATGCCCAAAGCAACAGCCTCTGGGTGGCATTGCACAATCTCCCACTTCTAGCCCAGGAAGGCACTGTGGATGCAAACCCCCACCAATCTAGTGCAGCATCAGATGCCTTCTGAACAAAGCCCTTCTTTACAACCTGTCTCTGTATAGAGCCCCTGCTTCATGAGCAAGAGGAATGAAAAAGTAGAGTCCGAAAATGACATGCGGAGTCAGAAGTGGAACTCACAGTGAATTTAATGGGGGCAGAACAGGATGATTCAATTGTTTTCACTTTAAATCCCCCTTCAGATAAGTACTGAGTAGATGAAAACTAGTTCAGGTACTAAGACCCTCATCCTAATTCAGAGACTCAGAGAACCAGAGTGAGTGTGAGGAAAACCTTTTTAGAGGGTACAAATGAAGGAGGGATTATGACTTAGGGTGACAACATGCTATTTGCAAGGTCAACAGGCAAACAGGACTCATAAGCAGAATGGGGAAGGGGTTCAGCATCTGGTGGTTGCCTTCTCCAGGGCATGGCTGTGCACCCCTCTACTTCTGCTTGGTCTTCTGCTGGGGTGGTGCAGGAGTGACTGTGGGCTGGCAGGGCTCAGGCAACTTGGGGTGGCAGGGCTCAGGCACCTTGGGGTGGCAGGGCTCCTTGGTTTGGGGAACACATGGTTCTTGCGGTGGAGGCTGGCAAGGCTGTTTCACCTGTTGCTGTTGAAGTGGAGGGGGTGGGGTACAAGGCTGCTTCTGCTGCTGGGAACTCATGCTTTAAAGGTGGTTGGACCTTGAGGTGAAAAAGATGATTTAGTTTAACAGGGATTAACTAGGGAAGAAGCCATGTTCAATGTAACCTCAGATATCTTAAGAAGCAAATCCTTTCCTCTCTCTCTGTCTGCCCTAAAGGATACTTTGATGATCTGAGCCTTTTGATGGAAAGGAACTTAAAGGTGATTTGTTCTGCTCTGCTTGAGTAGGATCTTTCTCTGGACTTTATTCCTGACCCATATTAAAGCCCGTTTAGCAACAGACTGCAACAGCAGCTTCTAGGAGGGAGGTGAGACCCTCAGTATTGGATCATATGGAAATATGATATTATTAAAAGAATAAAACATAAGTCTACCCATTCCTTTCTAGCAAATATAGTGACTTATTACCTATAGGATAATTCCACTGAGGTCTCAGGAGGCCCACGCCATCCACTTGTGGCTTCCCTCACACACAGCTCTCTCCCTTGAATGGTTTGCTCCTCATTCCTACTTGTTCAAGTACTATGCACACATCAGAGCTCATCTCATAGGATACTTTTGGGACATTCTTCTAGAGCAAGCCTTCTAGAAATCACCTCTCTCTCCCCAAACTGCCACAGCACTTTACCTACCCTTGTCACCTTACAGTGATCACTTTCTATGTTGTATTTTAGCTATTCATGTGCGTGTCTTATTTTCTAGTATAAATTGTAGTTTTGTGGTATAAATTCCAAGTGGCCTAAATTATATTTTCACTGTCAAAGTGCCAAATATAGTAGAAGTTCACAAAAAGATATGACAAAAGAATAAAACGCTCTATACTAAAATTATGAATAAGGAAAGAATTAAAATGTCACTAAAAGCACTGTGGACCTTGGTTTTGTCCTTATCCTGCTACTGACTTACTATGGGTCTTTCCACAAGCCAGTCCCCTTCCTGATGACATAATAAGAATTGATGGGCCAAAATCATTCACCTCTAAAGTCCCTTGAAGCTCAAAACTGTGATTACTTTGAGAACAAAGATTTCCCTAGAGGTTATAACTCTGATTGACACTCAGCATGGCTACGATAAAACTCAATAATGGGGGGAAAAAAATGACACTAAGAATGTCAAGGAGGTTCCAATAAAAATCAAATACCTTGAGTGAGTGTTCTAAGTTCCAAGTAAAGAGACTCACCTGGTGTGCAGAGAAGAATGGGCTGTCTTGTCTCTTGAGCTTGGTGTGGTATCCACAGCCAACTGTCTTTTTATACAGTGAATGAGCCATGCCTCAAGGAAATGATATCTTTTTGGGTTGCTCTGTTTTCATTCCTTGCCTGTCAAACATGATTCATTCCACCCCCCTTCACTTACCTGTTGGCTCAGCTTTTGTGATGAAACCACCCACCTGACATACTTTTGGCACTTGCTGTCAGATAATGATATCACCTAAGACTCATCCCCACTGTACACCCTTTGCATCCAGGAATAATGTATGCAGTGACGGTGGTGGGGGATGAAAGGAGAGGTGAGGAAAAAGCTCTGGGGCTGCTGGCATCAGACACAGTCCTGCCTTCTAGAAGACCCTAATCCTTAGCACAGATGAGGCTTACTGGGCTGCTTAATATTTGAAGATGGATGTGCAGATATACAATCGCTGTTTCTGGTTCACCTGCCATGAATTGCCCCCGGCTGGAAAAATAAACATTCTGATTAAGGATAGCTAAAAAGGAAAGGCTGAAATGATTGTTTTGGCCATAAAAAGCCTTCACTCCAAGCAAGACCTCAGGGTCAATAGCAGACAGGAGAGGGGGGACCCAATCAATAAAAACACTGGGGAAAGACAGCCATGTTCAGCAGCCCCAGAGAAACTTGGCCCTTCTAGTCCATTCCCTTGTTCTGTTTAATATGACAGCAGGCCCTGAAGGCCTTGCCTCACATGGGGACTCTTTCTTGTTTGGGGTAGAGGGGAGGGTTGGTGGGATGGATGCACAGGGACAAGAGAGCTGAGATTCCCTGAGTCCTTAAACCAGAGTTTCGTCTGCATGAGAGAATATGAGGCTGAGGTCACTAACCCAGGTCTGCCTTCAGCACACAATCTTACAAGGTATGGTCTTTGGAAAATCCAAATCACCCTTCAAAGCCAGATGTTTGGATGGTCCCTCCCACCTTACTTCCCTCACTAAATGTTTGTGGAGTGCCTGCTGGCTTCACAGCTGTGTCACTTCCCATGAACTTGTGCCCAGGACCAAGAAGCCACTGTCGGTGGGTCCCCCTATCCATTTTTATACCTCTATACCCACACAGTGAGTTGTTTTTTTTTTTACCCACACAGTGCCTGCTGTGTAGTAGCTGCTCAGTGTATTGACAATTACAGCAAGAGTGAATGAATGAAAGAATAACATTATTTGTAAAGTGAAGCCCAAAAGCTTTTTTGAGAACTATTAGGAAATTTCTTGAAAGGGAAATACTCCCTTGTGACTGGGCTCATGGGATGAGCTGAGAAAAGAGTTAAGGGCTCAGCAAGAGACAGATTCTCCTGCTACTTTTCCTACCCATCTGCTTTCCTCTCTGCTAGAGTTTGAATAGCTTCTTCCCCTGGGGCTGGAGCCAGTGCTGCCACCATGCCCTAGTTTAAGGCATGCCTCTTGCATCAGTTTAGCTCTCCTGTAGGCTTGGGTACAAGGTTTTCTCCACCTAGTACCCCTCTCTGTGGACCCTGCAAAGGGAGTTCCAATCATACCTTGCCACTGATGTGTCTGGTGTGGTTCTCAGAGCTAAGGCAACTTGCTTTCTGCTCCTCAGTCCTTCATGCCACCAGGTTTTCTCTAAGGCTCTGGCTGACCTGAATCTCAGCTTTCAGCCTGGGCCCTTGGCTTTCATATCTTTCCTAGGCCCACATTTCTTGATGCAAAGAATTCCCCTGTCATCCAATATTTCTGTCTTGGCTTTGACCTCATGCATCTACCTGACTTGTAAGCCTTTGGCCAAAGCCAATGGCTTTCTCTTTCTAGCTCTTTGTACCCTTCTACTTGTTATGCTCTAAGTTTAATCTAAAACACACTGACTAGTTGGATGTTAAAGCTTTTTCTACTCTACAGGAAGTTCAATTCTTCCCTAGCAGTACTGGGTTATCCAATGAATTTTCTGGGAAGCCATATGCTGGTGCATGGGACCATGTGTCTGATATCTAGTTGATGAAATATCACTGGAAGTGAAGGGCGTCATCTTCAGATTCAGAGATACAGGAACAGGTGTGCCTTCTCTCAACTCTCTTTCCCTGCCTGCACAGTAGAATATAAAAGGAGCAGCCTTTAAAAGTGATGGAACCTGGAAGGGAAGGAACATGAGTCCTTTCCAACTCGCATTGGACTCTGATACATGTGAAAAATAAAATTCTATTGTATAAAGATGTCAACATTTTAGAAATTTTTGTTACAGCAGTTAACCTACCCTGACAAAAACACATAAAATGAAATACATTTTGTTTGATTATTTTTAGTTTGTTAGTTTTGGTGGCAGGAACACTGAATTACTCCTACCATAGTAAACCAAACCAAACCAAACCCAGTGCTGTCAAGTCGATTCCGACTCATAGCGACCCTATAGGACAGAGTAGAACTGCCCCATAGCACATTAGTCTGTGTTTTATAAAATATAAAACATGTTGCCATTGAGTTGATTCAGACTGATAGTCTGAATCGCTATGAGTCGGAATCGACTCGACTGCACTGGGTTTTGAGTGTTAATGTGCTTTTGAGGATTATATCTTATGTCACATCTCTGTAGATAATTCCATCATATTTCTTATATCATTTTTTCTCTAGGAAAGTGGTATGTGGTCTTGAGTTCCCAATTCCGTACGGCATCCATGAAATTTGTGTGAGAAATAAACAGTCTCCAACTGTGGAGCCTGTCAGTTGGATTGGGGAGATGTGACCCTGCTCTCAGGGAGCTCCCGGTCTTCTGGGAAATACAGGACGCTTCTTTGCGAGAGTATTGCAGATTTAGGCAGGGAAGAGCAGATGGTTTCCAGTTCCAAGTACTGCTGCTTCAGGTGTAAAGGAAGCAGAAATGGATCGGGGAAGAATCAGACTCAAAGACTTCTTAGAGGACTGAAGAAACCCAGGTTCAAAGAGTGAGGTGTTGAACATTCTCTTCAAGTTCACTGCATCATTCAGTGAAGTTATGAATGACTTGACAACTCAGCAGACATTAAATAACCTCCTACTGTTTCACAGGCAGTAGGCTAGGCCTTAAGGACAACCTTTAGCAAGACAGAGAAGGTCTCTACCCTCATGGAACTCACAGTCTGGAGAAGACAGATCTGAATCTAATAATCATGGGTGTGATGAGTGCAATTGTGTATGAAGTGTGGGCAGTTTGGCACGAGCTGTGGCAAATCTGATAGCTGTGCCTACAAATTAGCACCAGAAGAGCCCTAATTAGTTCCCAAAGCCCAGACAGGCCACTCGGTTCTGTAAAATAGCATTTAAGTTGGCAGTGGCAAGTTGGTGTTGAATATAGAGAATAAAAGGAAACAGGAATAAAAGAGGGGAGAGAATTGAGTAAATTCAGTTATAAGCTGACAAAAAATAGATCAGGAAAGTGATCGATCTGTATATCTGGGAATGAGGATTTTCTGAGTCAAAAACAAGGAAGAAAAAAAAGCAGCCCAGGTACAGAGAACTCCCTCAATAACCAGTTTCTGTCTGAACCAGAAATGAATAATTTTTTCCTGGGAGTTATGGATGCCAAGGACTGGTAGGAAGAGGGAACACAAGGGTGAAATAAACAAGGAAGAACAATGAAAAGAAACCAAACGTGCATTTCTTTACCCACACAAGTTGAGATCAGTAGTCACGCTGCAGGTTTCCAAGCTGTGCATAGATTGGACCTCAAGTTCTTCACACAGAAGCTGTATGCTTCTCTCTAAATTGTGAGCTGAGTGGGAGACAATCTGCCAAATCACAGAGAAGGAGGCCCAGGGAAGAGCAGGAGCCAAGACAAGAAGAGAACCATCTCTCAAATAACCCTTAATTAGCAGCAATTGTCAAAGACAGTGGGCAAGGTTTGAAGACTTTGGTTTATGAGTGTCAGTGGGGTAGAGGAGTATTCCAGGGTCTTTAACAGAAGTCCTAGAATTAGGATGGTGTTATGGATTGAATTGTATCCCCCAAAAATGTGTGTCAATTTGGTTAGGCCATGATTCCCAGTATTGTGTGTTTGTCCACCATTTTCTCATCTGCCGTGGTTTTCCTATGTGTTGTAAATCCTACCTCTATGATGTTAATGGAAACTCTGGTGGTGAAGTGGTTAAGAGGAATTCACCAGATGCTCCTTGGAAACTCTATGGGGCAGTTCTAGCCTGTACTATAGGGTCACTATGAGTCAGAATTGACTCAGTGGCAATGGGTTTGGTTGTTTGGGTGATGATGTTAATGAGGCAGGATTAGAAGCAGTTATATTAATGAGGCAGGATTCAATCTACAAGATTATGTGGTATCTTGAGTCAATCTCTTTTGAGATATAAAAGAGAGAAGCAAACAGAGAGATAGGTGGACCTCATGCCACAAAGAATGAAGAACCAGGAGGGGAGTGCATCCTTTGGACTTGAGGTTCCTGAGCTGACAAGCTCCTAGAGCAGGAGAAGGTTGATGACAAGGACCTTCCTTTAGAGCCAACAGAGAGAGAGGAAAAGGTTTACCCTAGAGCTGGTACCCTGAATTTAGACTTGTAGTATACTAGACTGTGAGAGAATACATTTATCTTTGTTAAAGCCACCTGCTTGTGATATTTCTGTTGTAGCAGTACCAGTTAACTAAGACAGATGGGGATGTGTGGAGGAAAAGAGACATGAAGGGCTACCCCAACAGGGCAGAAGTGTTCTCACACTTGGGTTGCTCAGCTGGGTTCTGCTAAAGAGTTATGGAATACTTCGAACAGGCAGGATATAAATTTCTGTTTACAAAATCATAACAAATATTATAAAGTGTAATAATATTGCATAATATATAATGTAGAAAAACAGAGTTAGCCAAAAAAAGAATAAACGCTAACACAGAAGAAATGAGAAATAACCACAGTTTGTATTATGCTATACTTAAAAAAAATTTTTTTTTTAATTTTTAATAAAGTCACATGCATTCGTGTTAACAAAAATGCAATTTTGTTGCTCATATTGTTTGGGATCTGCTTTTTATTAATATAACCTGAGCAGTTTCCAGTATGATTAAGCATTCTTTGACAGCATCTTTTTAAATGACTGTGCTATGATTCCAACACATAGACATTCATCAATTATTGAGCCAATCACTCCTTTACACATTTTGGTTGTTACCATCTTCTTGCTATTAGAGATAATGCTGAAACGAACATCCCGCTGTATAAAATATTTGAGTACATGCATGAATATTCCCTAAAAATAAATTTCTAGACTAGAATTGGTAATAAATAGAGGCAGACCATTAAAGCTGCCAAATTCTACTTTAAAATGTTTAAACTCCTTTATGTTCGTATTATCTGTGAATCATAGATCCTGATTCTCTGCTCAGGATCAGCCTATAGGATTGTGATTGGTTCTAGAATTATCTCTACACTCATCAATGAAATTAGCAGTAATATGAAGCCAGCTCAGACCTTACAGACGCAAGTGATGTCAATCTCTCGTATCAGGAGTAGTCATCAACTAAACCCAAAAAACCAAACCCAGTGCAGTTGAGTGGATTCCGACTCATAGTCATCAACTACTCATCACAATTTCTGTCTTACAGTTCCCAAATATCTCTGGAGTATTTTCCAAGCCTACCTGGAGTGTTTGTGCATCACGCAAGTGCTACCTGTCATCTGGCTCACATCCCCTTGATGTTATGGACTACACGCCCTGTCAAAAAATGGGATTTGCTCCCAGATGACCACTGTAGTCCCTCTGAAATCTTATGTTGGCTTTTCTGTTTCAAGATCCAGCTCACTAATACCCCAGATATGTTCAACAGAGCCCTACAAACCTGAAGGTCTCCCTAAACTCCAGATGGTGGTGGTACCGGAGAAAGAGCCATGGCTGGGAGTCCAGAGAACCAGGCTGCTGGTATGATTCAGAAACACAATTCCTAGGTGACCTTCATTAATTGTCTATTCCTTTCTGGATTTCAGTTTCTTTATGTGAAAAATGAAAGGGCTGTATGTACTAGGTGCCCTTTCAGCCCTAACATTTTAAATCTCAATGAGGGACTCTTCCCTAGCATTCACCTCTCCTAGATCATGTTCTCCTTCCAATACCTACTTGAAACTAACCTCCTTATTTCCAATCTGTTTCTGTAGGTTATTCTGGAAAAGACACTAATAGAATGTGTGTGTATTTGTATGAGGAGGGCATGAATACTGTATCTTCTAAAGAAGACTGAACATACTTCCTGATACAGTTTTAGCATCTGCATACACTGAATACCTAGCAAAAGGAAATATTTCCTGTTCTAATGAAGGTGGGATCTATGTGTGTGTGTGTGATTATGTGAATGTGTGGATATGTACAAAGAGTATGCCTCCACATTAGTGTGTGTCTATATGTGTCCAGGGAATGTCAAAAGGAAAGCAAGTAAAGAAAAATGTAATATTAGGTTTAAGTATATATGGGTAATGTACCCTTGGAATAAAAGAGAGACCGTGGACAGAATACTAAGGGCCAGAGGCAGCTTGGGGCAGGAACCAACAGAATCAAGGCATGACTCAGTCAAAGGCAAGAGGAAAGCTTTGCTCTAGCTGGGAGAGCCAAGTGCCAGGTTGCAGGCATCATTTCACAATACCCATTGAAAACCCAGAAGTGGCTTCTAAGCATAACCCTATGCATCCCTTCCAGGATCAAATCACTTTCATACCTGAGTGGTAGGTATAGAAGTCCTTCGATCCTTTCTTCCTCCTCTCTGTCTACAGCATGGGACTCATGAAGGCAAGGAAGGAAGGGGGCAGAATCTGTCAATGACACACAGCTTAAGAGCAGTGAAAAGTTATTTAATGAGAACAGAGAAAGAAGCATGAATTTTTTTCCATCCAGAATTCTTCTTCACATGAGCGGATGAAGACCAGCAAAGCCATTAAGACCCTCTGCTTAATTCAGAGGCTCAGGGGACACTCCAGAGCACATGTAAGGGAAAACTTCACAGCCCTTTTTTTTAGGATGCAAATAAGAGAGAGACTATGGCTCAGGGTGACAACATATTGATTACAAGGTTTACAGGCAATTAAGACACAGAAGTAGGTTGGAATAAGGTGTTCCTTATCTAGTGGTCGACTCTTCAAGGGCAGGCCTGAGGGTCACTTTACTTCTGCTTGGTTTTCTGCTGTCCTGGGCCTGGAGTGACTGGTGAAGAGCATGACTCTGGGTTCTTGGAGTGGTCTGGATCAGGGATCTTGGGGTTGCCTGGCTCTGGAACCTTGGTGTTGCTAGGTTGTGGGGGTGACATGGTTCCTTGGTTATGGGAACAATTGTATCTTGTGGAGGAAGGCAGGGCTGTTTCACCTGCTGGTGGTAAGGCTGAGGTCGTGGTTGAATGGCTGCTTCTGCTGATGGGAACTCATGATTCAAAGGTGGCTGAACCTAGAGAAAGAAAAGCTGAATCAATGGTTTAGCTAAACAGAGGAGAGGCTAAGTTTAAGCTGAAATATGTCTCATTTCATTCTCAGAAGTGAGAGCCTCTTCTCTCTGTCTTTCTGTTTTCTTGAATTTGAGATCTAAGGGGACTTTGATGCTCTTGTGCCCTTTTAAGAGAAGAAGTCTGAAGGAGATTTGTTCTGCTCCACATGCCCCAAGTCCAGGGGCGAATTAGCTAGTAAGCAGAGTATGCACTGGCTTACAGTAAACAAGGTACGTAGGCACTTAATTGTGTTTACCTGCTTATCTGTAGCATACAGTTTCACATGCCCTTTTTTTGTTCTCCTTGCTTATTGGGTAACCTGTCCCTGCCTGAGCCATTCACTATGTTTGCTTCTTTTTTGGCACACCAAAATAGTCATGTTAGAAACAGCACAGCAACAAACTTCCTCCTAGGATTGATGTGAGGCCCCAGGTTTTAGGTAGTTCAGATTTGTGATAGAGTAAAACATCTAAGTCTACCCACTTATGTCCAACCCATGAGCTCTTATAGGTAAACTCTATATAAACCTGTCCTGAGCCCTACATGTTCCCACCTGAGCCTCTGTCCATAGAATCCCCTTCCATGCTTTCTGGAAGGCTTCCCCACTCCATGCTGCTGGTCTTCACTTAATCGCCCATCATGATGCTCCCTCCAGTTACCCTCCGCCAGATGTCAAGTCACCATCCTCAAATTGCCCCAGCATATTACCTGCCCTGCATTTTTTCTAGCAACCACTTTTCATTTTGTATATTTGAACTTCCAAATTGCCTAGTACAGTGCCTTTGATATTGCAAAATCTCAATTAAAATTAGAAGAATAGAAATGTCACTGAAAGTGCCCCATACATGGGCACTAGTCTAAATATTTCTACTACCTCAGAAGAGATTCTTCCAAAAACCACTTCTTTTACTGACTACAAGTTGCACAGCTATAATGTCAGACGTGAAGATCTATAAAGTCCATTATACATGGGACATCCCAGTTAATTGGCCTAATAATATGTTTAGTGCCTCCATTCTACCTCCTAGCTCTATGTGTAGCCCCTTGAGTCTTAAAAGCTTGCAAGCTGCCACACAAGGTACAACAATTGATCTCTATTTGCCTGGAACAACAGAGGAAGAAGAAGAGGCAGGAATAGGAAAAGGATATGGAATTTGTGGCTAGTTGCCTCTATGAACAACTGCCTTCTTTGCCTCGAGACCAGAAGAACTGGATGGTGCCTGGGTACCATTACTGAATGTTTTGATTAATGATTCCATAGGAGAATCCTGATCAAAGGGGGGACGATGCAAAACAGAATTTCAAATTCTCATGAAATCCAGACTTCCTGGAGCCATGAAGGTTGGAAGAACTCCAGAAACTATTGCCCAGGGATAATCTCTAAAACTTAAACCAATCTGGAGGGCATTATGCTGAGTGAAATAAGTCAATCACAACAGGACAAATACTGTGGGAGATCACTATTATAAAAACTCAAGAAAATGTTTACACACAGAAAGAAACAGTCTTTGATGGCTATGGGGGGGGTTGGGGAAGGGAAATAATTAGATAGTAGATACATGGCAACTTTGGTGAAGGAAAAGACAGTGTATACTATAGGGGAAGTCAGCACAACTTGACCAAGGCAAAGTCGCAGAAACCTCATAAACACATCCAAACACCCTGAGGGTCTGAGTTACTGGGCTGAGGGCTGGGGACCATGGTTGCAGGGGTCACCTAGGTCAATTGGCATAACAAAGTTCATAAAGAAAATGTTCTACATCCTACTTTGGTGAGTAGTGTCTGGGGTCTTAAAACTTGTGAGTGGCCATCTAAGATACTTATACTGGTCCCATCCTGTTTGAAACAAAGGAGAATTAAGAAAACAAAAGGCACAAGGGAAATATTAGCTCAAAGGATTAATGGACGACAACCACTACAGCCTCCACCAGACTAAGCCCAGATGAACCAGAAGGTGCCTGGCCATCACCACAAACTGTTCTGACAGGGACCACAATAGAGGGTCTTCGACAGAGCAGGAGAAAAATGTAGAACAAAATTTAAGTTCACAAAAAAAGACTAGACTTACTGTTCTGACAAGGACTGGAAGAGCCCCTGAGACTATGGCCCATGGCCACCCTTTTAACTCAGAACTGAAGCCACTCCTAAAGTTTACCATTCAGCCAAAGATTAGACAGGTCTATAAAACAAACAATAACACATGTGAGGAATATGCATCTTAGTTCAATCATGTATACAAGACCAAAGGGGCAATACCTGCCCAAAAGCAATGATGAGAAAACAGGAAGGGACAGGAAAACTGGACAGATGGAATGGGGAATTGGAACATGGAAGGGGAGAGTATTGACACATAGCAAGGATTGCAGCCAATGTCGCAAAACAATTTGAGTATAAATTTTTGAATGAGAAGCTAATTTGCTCTGTAAAGATTCACCAACACACACACACACAAAAAACTTAAACCAAAAATACCCGCTTAATTCTTCTTAAAACCAAACAATAGTATAGCTTAACTAATAAAAAATGTTTACCTTGAGTATTATGCTCTTTTAATAATTATCTATATGGAATCAAATTGAAAACCGTAACTTGAAAGATTAGATAGGAATGTTAGGGGGCAGTGATTTTATATTAATGTGCGAGGAACTCAGAAAAAGAAGGTGGGAATATCACACAACTCAGAGAATGTAATCAAAGTTACAAAATTGTACATGTAGAAACTATTGAATTGGTGTATGTTTTGCTGTGTGTATTCTCAACAACAGCAAAATAAAGAAAATTATATAAATAAAGGAAACCCACTACACAAAAACTGCAATTTCATTTTAAATTAAAAAAAAAAAAAGTTCTTAAAATATCAAAGAGGTCCTAATATTCATAAGATATCTCTGGACTAATATTGAGAAGCTCCTAATGGCGAGACTCACTTGGTACCCTGAGAAGAACGAGCTGTATTGTCTCTCTGGTCTGGTATGGAATCTCTGACCAGCTGGCTTTTTATGTAGCAAATGCACCCTGCCTTAAGGAAGTGAGATTTTGGGGGCCATTGTATCCCCATTCCAGCTTTTGGATGAAAATCTGAGACTTAACACTGTTTGGCACTTGCTGTCTGACAGTGATATCACCTTGGCCTGTCCATACATTTCATCCCATGTGTTGCTGTTGCTCTGTGCTTTTGGGGGGTAACAGGCTAAATCAGGAGGAAATTCTGGGCTCCTGTGACCAGATAACACCACACCTCTTGACCAGGGCCCTAGTCTTTAGCCCATGTTTGCCCTATAGTGCTGCTGAATATTTGAAGTGGCTATGGAGTAAACAATTGGCCTTTCTGGTTCTTCTGGTGTCAATAAGAGAATTATCCAAATATACATCTCTTAGTAGATTCAGCCTTTGAAGGGGAAAGAAAAGGCTAAAATGCCTGCTACTGAGCTGAGTTGCCTTCACTCCAGAGGAAACTTTAAGCTGTCATGTTAATCAGGGTGGTAGAAGTTACTGGGATGAGCAGTTTAGGGTTGACTGGATCTGACTGTTGTGGTGGCACAGTCCTAGAGACTCTGCATCTCACGGTACCTCTCTTCTCTGGGTTTGACACGGAAATAAGAGAGCTGGGATAGCCTAAGTTTTACACCAGCAGTTTCCTTTTCTCATGATAAGATGACACTAAGGTCACCAACCCAGGACAATATATTACTAGGTGTGGCCCTTGGGAAACCCAAGCCATCCTTCAATCCTGGAAGTGTAGATTGGCTCCTCCCTCCTCACAGCTCTATGGCTCTGTCACTTCCATGAACCTGAGCCCCAGGCACAGGTACTACTATCACCTCCTTCACCAGTCCTCAAAGCCAGCAGTCACATTTTATTCTTGTAAACTACCTGGTTATAGTAGGTGTTCAGCCAATGAGCAATTACTATTTTACCTTATTTTCTGTAGGATCGTGTATAAAAGGAAGGAAGGAAGGACTGAAGAAATAAATGAAAGAGTGAAGGATGGAACAAAGGAAGGAAGGAAAAGGGAAAAAAAGAGGAAAAAAAATTACCTTAGAGAGAGGCCCAATGTTATCCATAATTTGTCATGATCCACACAGTCGAATGCCTTTGCATAGTTTGAATGCCTTTGCATAGTCAATAAAACATAGGTATACATCTCTCTTGTATTCTGCTTTTTCAGCCAAGAAGCCTCTGACATCTGCAATGATCTCCCTTGTTCCACATCTTCTTCTGAATCCAGCTTGAATTTCTGGCAGTTCCCTGGCGATGTACAGCTGCAACTGCTTTTGAATGATCTTCAGCAAAATTGTACTTGTGTGTGATATTGATGATATTGTCTGATAATTTCCACATCTGGTTGGATCACCTTTCTTTGGAATAGACATAAGTGTGGGATCTCTTTCAGTCAGTTGGCCAGGTAGTTGTCTTCCAAATTTCTTGGCATAGATGAGTGAGGACTTCCAGCACTGCATCTGTTTGTTGAAACATCTCAATTGGTATTCCATCAATTCCTGGAGCCTTGTTTTTCACCAATGTCTTCAGTGCAGTGTGGACTTCTTCCTTTAGTACTGTTGGTTCTTGATCATATGCTAACTCCTGAAACAGTTGAACATCGACCAGTTCTTTTTGATAAAGTGCCTCTGTATATTCCTTCCATCTTCTTTTGATGCTCCCTGTGTCATTCAGTATTTTGCCCATAAAATCCTTCACTGTTGCAACTCGAGGCCTGAATTTTTTCTTCAGTTCTTTCACCTTGAAAAATAGCTAGTGTGTTCTATCCTTTTCGTTTTCTAGCTCCAGGTCCTTATACATTTCATGATAATACTTTACTTTGCCTTCTCAAGTCACCCTTTGAAATATTTTGTTTAGCTCTTTTACTTCATCATATCTTCTGTTTGCTTTAGTTACTCGATGTTCAAGAGCAAATCTCAGAGTTTCTTCTGACATCCATTTTGGTCTATTCTTTCTTTCCTGTCTTTTTAATGACCTCTTGCTTTCTTCGTGTATGATGTCCTTAATGTCATTCCACAACTCGTCTGGTCATTGATCATTCGTGCTCAATATATCAAATCTATTCTTGAGATGGTCTCTCAATTCAGGTGGGATGTGCTCAAGGTTATACTTTGGTTCTCGTGGACTTGTTCTAATTTTCTTCAGCTTCAACTTGAACTTGCATATGAGCAATTGATGGTCTGTTCTGCAGTCACCCCCTGGCCTTGTTCTGACTGATGACACTGAGCTTTTTCATAGTCTCTTTCTGCAGATATAGTTGATTTGATTCCTGTGTCTTCCGTCTGGTGAGGCCCACATGTATAGTCACTGTTAATGTTGTTTGAGAAAGGCATTTGCAATGAAGAAGTATTTGGTCTTGCAAAATTCTATCATGAAATTTCTAGGATCACGAAACTGTATTAAGAATCATTTGTTCTTCACCACCACATATGTGTAGTTAAAATAATGACAATTGTATTTAATAATGTCCTTGATTAAGGGGTAGAAGTTTTAAAAAGATATCCACCTTTGAGTGCATGCCTTTTTAAATATTAAACTTGACAAAATGGAAAGTATGTATGAGGCACTTCTGCTGCATTCCTAAGTGCAATGGTTGCCTGGAGAAAAAGCATTTTGTACAAATGAATTTTAAGCTGAAATATTTGCTTCTTTCATGAAACATAATTTTTACTTGAAAGAATAACTGATAGAAAAACTATGATTACATGGAATTGAGTATTTTATAGAAATTTACTCAAAGAACAAAGTAAGCCTGTCACATCCAGAAAAACAACTGATATATTTGTGGCAGACAGACTCAAAGGTGATCGCCAATGAGCCCCTTCTCCTGGTATTCATCCCTTTGTGTAATCTTCTCTCCTTGAATGCAAGTTAAGACTGTGACATGCTTCTAACCAACAGAAAATGCAAATAAGGTATCACTCCCATGATTACATTACGTATATGACTGAATTAGCAGACTGAAGCTAGAGACTCTTCTTGTATGCTTCATGAATTAAGAGGCCATGTAGGAAAAGCCAACTTGGCAAGGAGCTGTGTGCTGTCTCTCAGAATGGTAAGTGGTTTCTCGAATCTGAGGGTGACCTCCAGCCAACAGTCAGAATAAAGCTGGAGCCCTCAGTCATAGAGCCACAAGGAAATAAATTCTGACAACAACCTAAATGAGCACAGAAGTGTGCTCTTCCCCAGTGGAGTCTCCAGATGAGAACACAGCCCAGGCAACACCTTGGTTGCAGACTTGTGAGACTCTGAGCAGAGTATCCAGCCCTGCCCAGATTCCAGAAACTATGAGATAATAAATGTGTGTTGTTTTATGCCACAGTGTTTGTGGTAATTTGTTACGCAGAAATAGAAACCTGATAAACTACATATGGCCAATGATAAAATTTGAGATTCGAAACAAAAATTAGAATTTTAGAAGGCTTGTATCTTCCACTGTGAACTTGACAGCTTCCCAATAGCTTAATGAGTTTTCTGATAAGATTGGTGATACTAATGAATGTGATTTTTCATATTGAGTAATGAAATTTGTCTACATTGTAAGATCTGCATAACTCAGTGAACCAATATTTTCAAAATGCCTATTATAAAGTCTTTGTGAACATACATGAATATTTCCTAAAAATAAATTATTAGAATGGAATTTTTTGCTCAACATTTAAGCATGTCTTCAAAGCTCTTGATTCTTCTCTGCCAAATCCATTTTAAGATATTTAAACTACTTTTCATTCATAAAACATCTTATCATGGAATTTGGCAGAGGAAAATCAAGGGCTTTAAAGACATACCTGACTGCTGAGAAACAAATTCCATTTTAATAATTTATTTTCAGGAAATATTCATGCATGTTCACAAAGACTTTAAAATATGGGCTGGAGGCAGAGCCAGGATGGTGTAGTCAGATATTGCGGTGTGATGAATTTAATATGGCCCTTTTTGCCATGGTCTTGTAACTCCTACCCAGCTCACTGAGTGGGACTGTGTAATAGGGTAATTGTGGCCCACCAAAGGGATTGGTTAGTTTTGCCTTAAAAGATAGCCAATTCCAGAGCACAGAAGGATATCCCACCACCACAAACAAAGAACTGTCAGGAGCCAGCACATCCTTTGGGCCTGGAATCCCTGCACTGAGAAGCTCCCAGAAGCAAGAGAGTGGGAGGGAGAGTAAGCTGTAACCCTGAAGATGGTGAGAAATGGTGGCAAGGGAGACTCGGCAGCAGATACCTGGTAGCAGGAGACAGCACAGAGGGCTTCCCAGGGAAAGGAGGGAGAAAGCTGAGTGACTTAGGGGAAAGGCCTAGGGCCAAGGAGAGGTATGCCTGTTAGAATGGTTGGTAAGAGGCTGTCCTGATGGAAGAGCTGTATCCTGAGTGTTCCTGAGCCTGAATTGTAACTGTTACTTACCTAATAAACCCCATAATTTCGAGTACGGCCTGCAAGTTCTATGTGGCCATTGCAATGAATTCTCAAACCCAGCAAAGAAGTACAGAGTATTGTGTGAGGAAGAGTTGGTGTCAGAATTAGTAAAGATGGAGGAGAGAGGAGGCTTGTCTAGCAATGTTGATCTTGGTTCTCCTTCCCCTGTGGGACTGGAGGAGGCCAGACACTGCCCCCACACTGTTTTTACAGATGCACTGAGTCATGCAGCTGCAACAAAGACCTAAAAACCAAGTAAAACAGATACAAACTTCAATCCCAGGACCCTGAACCTTCAACGAAGGGATAAAGTATTAGACTGGAAGTCATTGAGGAGTAGAAGAAACTGATAGAAAACGGGGTAGAGGTTCTTGACCAAAGGGCATGACTCAGCATTGCTATCTTGAAATATAGCCAACTACCATGCACACAGAAAGGCACCTCCACAAAATTCCCAATCGGAGATAGAGGTTTGGTGTAGACACACCCAGGACTAACTAAGACGATGTTTGTTGGCTGAAACTCAAGGGCAAGCCTAGGCTCTCTCACCCAGTAACCACAAGAGCACGATCCTACAGCCCCCACCCCTCTGGTGAACAGCAGATATAACCACCCCATCATAGCACCCCGACTGCCAGAAACTAGAGTACCAACCCACCCTACTGCCATCCTCCATTTAACCCCTTCTGCCCCTGCCTTCACCCCCCTTCCTGCCTCAGTTCTCCATCCCACTACCCATGTGCAAAGGGTACCCAGCCTGGACCCCAGGCCCCTTTCCGCCAGCTCTGGACCACTCTCACTGCCACCTGCTGCCCAAAGGGTCCCAGCCCAGACACCAGCCCCTTCCCACCAGCTCTGTACCCTTCCTGCTGCCCGCAGCAGCACCAAAGGGACCTGGCCCCAGGCCCTTCCCACTGGCTTGGGACCAGGGCAGCTGTAGTACAGCCTCTGGCCAGATTCATGCTGCAGATAAAAGACTCTACACTTCCCTTTCTGCTGGACCTGCCCTACTGCACCATAGCTGAGCAACCAGCCCTGTACACTAGGGCCAGGTGGTGAGAACTATCATATTCACAGACAAGTAAGCAACAAAGCATGCCCAGCCAACCTGCCCAGTCATAACCAAAGCAAACAAGAAGTAAGAAACAAACCTACAGTAAATAAAGAAAATAATGCCTGAATGCCTCTGAGACAGCAGACAATATCAAAACATTTAAAAAGAAAAAAAAAATAGAACACAATAAGATGGCTCCAGTAAGAGACCTGGATAAAGTACTGGTTGACCTTCCAGCATAAAAAAGGTATTGGAACTACCAGATAGGGAATTCAAAAGTCTAACATTCAGGGCTGTCCAAGACGTTAGGAAAAAGATCAAGGAAAAAGCAGACAAAATCATGGAAAACACAGACCAAACCAACAAAACATAGTCAAAATTAAGAAAAACACAGACAAAGCAATAGAAGAATTCAGGAATACAATACCAGAACAAAATGTCAAAATAAGTAAACAATTAGAAATCATACAAAAACAGCAATTAAAAATACAAGGGATACTAAAAAAAAAAGGGATAGACAACAAAATTTCAGAAACAGACAATGCAATAGAAGGTTTTGAGAGCAAATTTGAAACAACGAGCTACAGAATCAGCAAAATTGAAGACAAATCCATGGATACCACTTTGAGGAAAAATCAGAGAAAAGAATGAAGAAAACCTAAGAACTATGTGGGGATACAATCAAAAGCAAATATGTGCATGTGATCTGAGTTCCAGAACTGGAGGAGAATATGGAAGACACAGAGAGGATCATTGAAGATTTCCTGATAGAAAACTTCCCTAATATCACAAAAGATGAAAAGCTACCATCCCAGAAGCACAACAAACCCCATAGAGGATAGACCCCAAAAGAGAGCCACCAAGACATATTATAATCACACTTGCCAAAACCAAAGAAAAAATCCTGAAAGCAGCTCAAGAAAAAAGAAAAGTCACATACTAAGAGGAAACAATGAAACTAAGATTTGATTACTCAGTAGAAGCCATGCTAGCAAGAAGGCAATGGGAGGGGGGGAGCCAAGATGGCGGACTAGGCAGACGCTACCTCGGATCCCTCTTACAACAAAGACACGGAAAAACAAGTGAATCGATCACATACATAACAATCTACGAACCCTGAACAACAAACACAGATTTAGAGACGGAGAACGAACTAATACAGGGAAGCAGCGATTCTTTCCAGAGCCTGGAGCCAGCATACCAGTCAGGTACGGCACAAGCACAGAGACCTGCTCCACCCCCCTGAACTAACCCCGGGAGGGGGACTAGCCGGTTCCACGGGCGGCGTGGGACGCAGCCGTTAGGAGAAGTCCCCGGGAGGCAGTGACAGATCTTGGAGCAGAAAGAGTAGCATCCGAGCCGGGGAACCGTCCCACAGGGATTTGGACTGCACGCAGGCGGCTTCATTAACATCTGAATAGCCTGAGCCAGAGGGAGAACTCTGATAGGGATCTGACTGCAGTTTTTTTTTAGCGGATTTTCTGGAAAAACTAGTTTCCCAGTGATGGCTCGGAGACAACAATC
The DNA here is from genome assembly GCF_024166365.1 of Elephas maximus indicus. Classification (NCBI taxonomy): domain Eukaryota; kingdom Metazoa; phylum Chordata; class Mammalia; order Proboscidea; family Elephantidae; genus Elephas; species Elephas maximus. The sequence continues at coordinate 187,969,505 of NC_064821.1, read as the reverse complement.
CATATCAAACCACTTAAAGAAGCAGACCGTGACAGCTTCTCCAACTCCCCAAACAAAAGAATCAAAATCTTTCCCAAATGAAGATACAATTTTGGAATTATCAGATACAGAATATAAAAAACTAATTTACAGAATGCTTAATGATATCACAAATGAAATTAGGATATCTGCAGAAAAAGCCAAGGAACACACTGATAAAACTGTTGAAGAACTCAAAAAGATTATTCAAGAACATACTGGAAAAATTAATAAGTTGCAAGAATCCATAGAGAGACAACATGTAGAAATCCAAAAGATTAACAATAAAATAACAGAATTAGACAACACACTAGGAAGTCAGAGGAGCAGACTCGAGCAATTAGAATGCAGACTGGGACATCTGGAGGACCAGGGAATCAACACCAACATAGCTGAAAAAAAATCAGATAAAAGAATTAAAAAAAATGAAGAAACCCTAAGAATTATGTGGGACTCTATCAAGAAGGATAACCTGCGGGTGATTGGAGTCCCAGAACAGGGAGGGGGGACAGAAAACACAGAGAAAATAGTTGAAGAACTTCTGACAGAAAACTTCCCTGACATCATGAAAGACGAAAGGATATCTATCCAAGATGCTCATCGAACCCCATTTAAGATTGATCCAAAAAGAAAAACACCAAGACATATTATCATCAAACTCACCAAAACCAAAGATAAACAGAAAATTTTAAAAGCAGCCAGGGAGAAAAGAAAGGTTTCCTTCAAGGGAGAATCAATAAGAATATGTTCTGACTACTCAGCAGAAACCATGCAGGCAAGAAGGGAATGGGACGACATATACAGAACACTGAAGGAGAAGAACTGCCAACCAAGGATCATATATCCAGCAAAACTCTCTCTGAAATATGAAGGCGAAATTAAGATATTTACAGACAAACACAAGTTTAGAGAATTTGCAAAAACCAAACCAAAGCTACAAGAAATACTAAAGGATATTGTTTGGTCAGAGAACCAATAATATCAGATATCAGCACAACACAAGGTCACAAAACAGAACGTCCTGATATCAACTCAAATAGGGAAATCACAAAAACAAACAAATTAAGATTAATTAAAAAAAAAAATACACATAACAGGGAATCATGGAAGTCAATAGGTAAAAGATCACAATAATCAAAAAGAGGGACTAAATACAGGAGGCATTGAACTGCCATATGGAGAGTGATACAAGGCGATATAGAACAATACAAGTTAGGTTTTTACTTAGAAAAATAGGGGTATATAATGAGGTAACCACAAAAAGGTATAACAACTCTATAACTCAAGACAAAAACCAAGAAAAACGTAACGACTCAACTAACATAAAGTCAAACACTATGAAAGTGAGGATCTCACAATTTACTAAGAAAAACGCCTCAGCACAAAAAAGTATGTGGAAAAATGAAATTGTCAACAACACACATAAAAAGGCATCAAAATGACAGCACTAAAAACTTATTTATCTATAATTACCCTGAATGTAAATGGACTAAATGCACCAATAAAGAGACAGAGAGTCACAGACTGGATAAAGAAACACGATCCATCTATATGCTGCCTACAAGAGACACACCTTAGACTTAGAGACACAAACAAACTAAAACTCAAAGGATGGAAAAAAGTATATCAAGCAAACAATAAGCAAAAAAGAAGAGGAGTAGCAATATTAATTTCTGACAAAATAGACTTTAGACTTAAATCCACCACAAAGGATAAAGAAGGACACTATATAATGATAAAAGGGACAATTGATCAGGAAGACATAACCATATTAAATATTTACGCACCCAATGACAGGGCTGCAAGATATATAAATCAAATTTTAACAGAACTGAAAAGCGAGATAGATACCTCCACAATTATAGTAGGAGACTTCAACACACCCCTTTCGGAGAAGGACAGGACATCCAGTAAGAAGCTCAACAGAGACACGGAAGATCTAATTACAACAATCAACCAACTTGACCTCATTGACTTATACAGAACTCTCCACCCAACTGCTGCAAAATATACTTTTTTTTCTAGCGCACATGGAACATTCTCTAGAATAGACCACATATTAGGTCATAAAACAAACCTTTGCAGAGTCCAAAACATCGAAATATTACAAAGCATCTTCTCAGACCACAAGGCAATAAAACTAGAGATCAATAACAGAAGAACGAGGGAAAAGAAATCAAATACTTGGAAAATGAACAATACCCTCCTGAAAAAAGACTGGGTTATAGAAGACATCAAGGAGGGAATAAGGAAATTCATAGAAAGCAACGAGAATGAAAATACTTCCTATCAAAACCTCTGGGACACAGCAAAAGCAGTGCTCAGAGGCCAATTTATATCAATAAATGCACACATACAAAAAGAAGAAAGAGCCAAAATCAGAGAATTGTCCCTACAACTTGAACAAATAGAAAGTGAGCAACAAAAGAATCCATCAGGCACCAGAAGAAAACAAATAATAAAAATTAGAGCTGAACTAAATGAATTAGAGAACAGAAAAACAATTGAAAGAATTAACAAAGCCAAAAGCTGGTTCTTTGAAAAAATTAACAAAATTGATAAACCATTGGCTAGACTGACTAAAGAAATACAGGAAAGGAAACAAATAACCCGAATAAGAAATGAGAAGGACCACATCACAACAGAACCAAATGAAATTAAAAGAATCATTTCAGATTATTATGAAAAATTGTACTCTAACAAATTTGAAAACCTAGAAGAAATGGATGAATTCCTTGAAAAACACTACCTACCTAAACTAACACATTCAGAAGCAGAACAACTAAATAGACCCATAACAAAAAAAGAGATTGAAACGGTAATCAAAAAACTCCCAACAAAAAAAAGTCCTGGCCCGGACGGCTTCACTGCAGAGTTCTACCAAATTTTCAGAGAAGAGTTAACACCACTACTACTAAAGGTATTCCAAAGCATAGAAAATGACGGAATACTACCCAACTCATTCTATGAAGCCACCATCTCCCTGATACCAAAACCAGGTAAAGACATTACAAAAAAAGAAAATTATAGACCTATATCCCTCATGAACATTGATGCAAAAATCCTCAACAAAATTCTAGCCAATAGAATCCAACAACACATCAAAAAAATAATTCACCCTGATCAAGTGGGATTTATACCAGGTATGCAAGGCTGGTTTAATATCAGAAAAACCATTAATGTAATCCATCACATAAATAAAACAAAAGACAAAAACCACATGATCTTATCAATTGATGCAGAAAAGGCATTTGACAAAGTCCAACACCCATTTATGATAAAAACTCTTACCAAAATAGGAATTGAAGGAAAATTCCTCAACATAATAAAGGGCATCTATGCAAAGCCAACAGCCAATATCACTCTAAATGGAGAGAACCTGAAAGCATTTCCCTTGAGAACGGGAACCAGACAAGGATGCCCTTTATCACCGCTCTTATTCAACATCGTGTTGGAAGTCTTAGCCAGGGCAATCAGGCTAGACAAAGAAATAAAAGGTATCCGGATTGGCAAGGAAGAAGTAAAGTTATCACTATTTGCAGATGACATGATTATATACACAGAAAACCCTAAGGAATCCTCCAGAAAACTACTGAAACTAATAGAAGAGTTTGGCAGAGTCTCAGGTTATAAAATAAACATACAAAAATCACTTGGATTCCTCTACATCAACAAAAAGAACACCGAAGAGGAAATAACCAAATCAATACTATTCACGGTAGCCCCCAAGAAGATAAGATACTTAGGAATAAATCTTACCAAGGATGTAAAAGACCTATACAAAGAAAACTACAAAGCTCTACTACAAGAAATTCAAAAGGACATACTTAAGTGGAAAAACATACCTTGCTCATGGATAGGAAGACTTAACATAGTAAAAATGTCTATTCTACCAAAAGCCATCTATACATTTAACGCACTTCCGATCCAAATTCCAATGTCATATTTTAAGGGGATAGAGAAACAAATCACCAATTTCATATGGAAGGGAAAGAAGCCCCGGATAAGCAAAGCACTACTGAAAAAGAAGAAGAAAGTGGGAGGCCTCACCTTACCTGACTTCAGAACCTATTATACAGCCACAGTAGTCAAAACAGCCTGGTATTGGTACAACAACAGACACATAGACCAATGGAACAGAATTGAGAACCCAGACATAGATCCATCCACGTATGAGCAGCTGATATTTGACAAAGGACCAGTGTCAATTAACTGGGGAAAAGACAGCCTTTTTAACAAATGGTGCTGGCATAACTGGATATCCATTTGCAAAAAAATGAAACAGGACCCATACCTCACACCATGCACAAAAACTAACTCCAAGTGGATCAAAGACCTAAACATAAAGACTAAAACGATAAAGATCATGGAAGAAAAAATTGGGACAACCCTAGGAGCCCTAATACAAGGTATAAACAGAATACAAAACATTACCAAAAATGATGAAGAGAAACCCGATAACTGGGAGCTCCTAAAAATCAAACACCTATGCTCATCTAAAGACTTCACCAAAAGAGTAAAAAGACCACCTACAGATTGGGAAAGAATTTTCAGCTATGACATCTCCGACCAGCGCCTGATCTCTAAAATCTACATGATTCTGTCAAAACTCAACCACAAAAAGACAAACAACCCAATCAAGAAGTGGGCAAAGGATATGAACACACATTTCTCTAAAGAAGATATTCAGGCAGCCAACAGATACATGAGAAAATGCTCTCGATCATTAGCCATTAGAGAAATGCAAATTAAAACTACGATGAGATTCCATCTCACACCAGCAAGGCTGGCATTAATCCAAAAAACACAAAATAATAAATGTTGGAGAGGCTGCGGAGAGATTGGAACTCTCATACACTGCTGGTGGGAATGTAAAATGGTACAACCACTTTGGAAATCTATCTGGCGTTATCTTAAACAGTTAGAAATCGAACTACCATACAACCCAGAAATCCCACTCCTCGGAATATACCCTAGAGATACAAGAGCCTTCATACAAACAGATATATGCACACCCATGTTTATTGCAGCTCTGTTTACAATAGCAAAAAGTTGGAAGCAACCAAGGTGTCCATCAACGGATGAATGGGTAAATAAATTGTGGTATATTCACACAATGGAATACTACGCATCGATAAAGAACAGTGACGAATCTCTGAAACATTTCATAACATGGAGGAACCTGGAAGGCATTATGCTGAGCAAAATGAGTCAGAGGCAAAAGGACAAATACTGTATAAGACCACTATTATAAGATCTTGAGAAATAGTAAACCTGAGAAGAACACATACTTTTGTGGTTACGAGGGGGGGAGGGAGGGAGGGTGGGAGAGGGTTTTTTTATTGATTAATCAGTAGATAAGAACTGCTTTAGGTGAAGGGAAAGACAACACTCAATACATGGAAGGTCAGCTCAATTGGACTGGACCAAAAGCAAAGAAGTTTCCGGGATAAAATGAATGCTTCAAAGCTCAGCGGAGCAAGCGCGGGGGTCTGGGGAACATGGTTTGCGGGGACTTCTAAGTCAATTGGCAAAATAATTCTATTATGAAATCATTCTGCATCCCACTTTGAAATGTGGCGTCTGGGGTCTTAAATGCTAACAAGCAGCCATCTAAGATGCAGCAATTGGTCTCAACCCACCTGGAGCAAAGGAAAATGAAGAACACCAAGCCCACATGACAACTAAGAGCCCAAGAGACAGAAAGGGCCACATGAACAAGAGACCTACATCATCCTGAGACCAGAAGAACTAGTTGGTGCCCGGCCACAATCGATGACTGCCCTGACAGGGAGCTCAGCAGAGGACCCCTGAGGGAGCAGGAGAGCAGTGGGATGCAGACCCCAAATTCTCATAAGAAGACCAAACTTAATGGTCTGACTGAGACTGGAGGAATCCCGGCGGCCATGCTCTCCAGACCTTCTGTTGACACAGGACAGGAACCATCCCTGAAGACAACTCATCAGACATGAAAGGGACTGGTCAGCGGGTGGGAGAGAGACGCTGATGAAGAGTGAGCTAATTATATCAGGTGTACACTTGAGATTGTGTTGGCAACTCTTGTCTGGAGGGGGGATGGGAGGATAGAGAGAGAGGGAAGCCGGCAAAATTGTCAAGAAAGGAGAGACTGAAAGGGCTGACTCAAGACGGGGAGAGTAAGTGGGAGTAGGGAGTGAGATGTATGTACACTTATATGTGACAGACTGATTGGATTTGTAAACGTTCACTTGAAGCTTAATAAAAGTTATTATAAAAAAAAAAAGAAGGCAATGGGAGGATACATATAAAACTTTGAAAGAAAAAAATTTCCAACCAAGAATAATATAACCTGAAAAACTCTCTCAGATATGATGGTGAAATTAGGACATTTCCAGATAAACAGAAACTAAGGGAATTTGTAAAAACCAAACCAAACTTACAGGAATTATTAAAGGGAGTCCTCTGTTAGCGATGGTAACAGTTAAGAGTTTGGCTGCTAACCAAAATGTCAGAAGTTTGAATCCACCAGGCTCTTCTTGGAAACCGTACGGAGCAGTTCTACTCTGTCCTATAGGGTTGCTATGAGTCAGAATCAATTTGATGGCAATGGATTTGTATTTTCATTTTCTGTAAGAGAAGCAACATCAGACAACAATCTGAATCTAGGACACAGGTCCGTATCAGCCAAATACTAATCTAAGTAATCAACTCTCAAGGATAAAACAAAACTAAAAGATTCAAAACAGGGAACTAAAGACCTCAATCTGTAAATGACAACGATGTCAGAAAAATAAAAGGGGGAATGCACAGTGTAGATATAGAACTTTCAAGTGGAGGGAAAGTCAAGGTGATATCAAGGAATAAAAGACTGGTTCAAACTTAGGAAAATAAGGGTAAATTTCAAGGTAACTACAAAGAAAGTTAACAAATCTACTCACCAAAATAAATAAGAAAAACAAAAACTCAGTAAAGACAAAATCTACAATAATGAAAGAAATGAAAGGAAATTTCACAAACAAAAGGAACTCAGCACAAGAGAGTAAGAGAATCAAAGAAAACATCAGCACCACACACACACACATGCACACAAAGCACTGCAAAATGACAGCAATCAACTCACACCTATTGATAATCACACTGAATGTAATGGCTTAAATGAACCCATAAAGAAAAGAGAATGGATAAAGAATTATGACCCATCAATATGTTCTCTAAAAGAAACACACCTTAGACACAAAAACATAAACATATTAAAAATCAAAGGATGAAAAAATATATCAAGCAAACAGCAACCAAAAAAGAGCAGGAGTGGCAATACTGATCTCAGATAAAATAGACTTTAATAAAATAAAGCCCACTATAAAAGATAAGGAAAGACATTATATAATGATTAAAAGGACAGTCCACTATGATGACATAACCATAAGAAATAAGTATCTCTGCACCCAACAGCAGGGCTCCACAAAGTACATGAAAGAAACTCTAACAGCACTGAAAAGAGAAACTGACAGTTCCGCGATAATAGTCGGAGACATCAACACACCACTCTTGGTAAAGGACAGAATATCTAGAAAGAAACTCAGCAGAGATACAGAAGATATGAAGGCCACAATCAACCATCTTGACCTCATGGACATATATAGAACACTCCAACCAACAGCAGCAAAGTACAATTCTTTTCCAACTCACATGGAACATTCTCCAGAATAGACCACATATTAGGCCACAAGACAACTCTCAATGAAATCCAAAACATTGAAATAATACAAAGCAAGGAAAAAAATAAAATAAATGGAAGCTGAAGAACACCTTGCTTAAACACCACTGGGTAATAGAAGAAATCAAAGATGGAATAAAAAAAAATTTCTAGACTCAAATGAGAATGAAAAAGGATTTCTAAATTCACTCTATGAAGTGAGCATAACCCTGATAACAAAACCAGGCAAAGACACCATAAAAAAAAGACCAATATCTCCCATGAATATAGATGCAAAAATTCTAGCCAATAAAAGTCAGTCTCATTCAAAAAAAAAAAAAAATACACCAACACCAAGTTGGATTCATACCAGGTATGCAAGGATGGTTCAACATTAGAAAATCAATCAACATGATCCACCACATAAATAAAAGAATCACATGATCATCTCAATCAATGCAGAGAAGGCATTCAATAAAGTCCAACACTCATTCCTGATAAAAACTCTGAATAATAAAGGGCATCTATACAAACGGCACTGGGTTTTTTTTTTTTTTATATATATACAAACCCTGGTGGCGTAGTGGTTAAGTGCTACAGCTGCTAACCAAGAGGTCGGCAGTTCAAATCCGCCAGGCGCTCCTTGGAAACTCTATGAGGCGGTTCTACTCTGTCCTATAGTGTCGCTATGAGTCAGAATCGACTTGACTGCAGTGGGTTTGGTTTTTTTGGTATACAAACCAACAGCCAACATCATTCTCAACAGCGAGAGGTTGAAAACATTCTCCTTGAGAAAGAGAACAAGACAAGGATGCCCTTTATCACCACTCCTATTTAACATTGTGCTGGAAGTCCTAGCTAGAGCAGTAAAGCAAGAAGAGAAATAAAGGGCATCCAAACTAGTAAGGAAGAATTAAAACTATACCTATTTGTGGGTGATACAATATTATATAGAGAGAGCCTGAAAGACTCCACAAGAAAACTACTGGAACTAATAGAAAGATTCACCAGAGTAGTAGGATACAAGATAAACATACAAAAATCAGTTTGATTCCTGTACACCAATAAAGGGAACTACAAAAAGGAAATTACGAAAGCAATACCATTTATAACACCCACCAGTGCCATCAAGTCGATTCTGACTCATAGTGACCCTATAGGACAGAGTAGAACTGCCCCACAGAGTTTCCAAGGAGCTCCTGGTGGATTCGAACTGCTGACCCTTTGGTTAGCAGCTGTAGCACTTAACCACTACACCACCAGGGTTTCCTACCATTTATAATAGTCACAAAAAATAAAATACTTAGGAATAAATCTAACCAGGGACAAAAAAGACCTATACAAAGAAAACTACAAAACACTACTGCAAGAAACCAAAAGAGACCTACAGAAATGGGGAAACATACCGTGTTCATGGATATGTAGACTCAACATTGTAAAAATGTAAATTCTACCTATACAAAACTAAACTCAGTGCTGTCAAGTCAATTCCGACTCATAGAGACCCTATAGGACAGAGTAGAACTGCCCCACAGAGTTTCCAAGGAGCGCCTGGTGGATTCGAACTGCCGACCCTTTGGTTAGCAGCCATAGAACTTAACCACTATGCCACCAGGGTTTCCATTCTACCCATAAATAAAATAAAAAAAAAAAAATTTTTTTCAGCCTACAAATACAATGCAGTTCTGATCCAATACCAACAGCATTCTTTAACCAGATGGAAAAACTAATCATTAACTTTATATGGAAAGGAAAAAGTCCCTGGATAAGTACAGCATTATTGAAGAAAAAGAACAAAGTAGGAGACCTTTCACTACTTAATCTCAGAACCTACTGTACAGCTTCAGTAGTCAAAACAGCCTGGTACTGGTACAAAGGGAGACACATTGACCAATGGAGTAGAATCTAGAACCCAGATGTAAATCCATCTACCTACGGCTACCTGATCTTTGACAAAGGGCCAAAGTCCACTAATGGGGAGAAGACAGTCTTTTTAACAAATGGTGCTGACAAAAATGGATGTCCATGTGTAAAAAAATGCAACAGGACTCATACCTCACACCATACACAAAAACTAATTCAAAATGGTTCAAAGACCTAAATATAAACCCAAAACTAAAAAGATCATAGTAGAAAAAACAGGGTAAACACTAGTTACCCTAATATAGGCCATAAATAGCATATGAACCATAATGAATGATACATAAATACCAGAAGATAAGCTAGATAAATGGGATATCCAAAAAATTAAACACTTACATTTATCAAGACTTCACCAAAAGAGTAAAAAAGAGAAACTACAGACTGGGAAAAAAATATTTGGCTGTGACATTTCAAACAAAGTTCTAATCTCTAAAATCTACAGGAAAATCCAACACCTCTACAAGAGAAAGACAATAATCCAATTAAAAAATGGGCAAAGAATATGAACAGACACTTCACCAAAGAAGACATTCAGGAGGCTAACAGACACATGAGGAAAAGCTCCCTATCACTAGCCATTAGAGAAATGCAAGTCAAAACTATACGGAGATACCATTTTACCCCAACATTACCGTCACGGATCAAAACAATGGAAATTAACAAATGTTGGAGAGGCTGTGGGGAGATTGGGACGCCTATGTCCTGCTGGTGGAAATGCAAAATGACAAAACCATTTTACAAAACAGTATGGTGCTTCCTTAAAAATCTAGGAATAAAAATACCACATGATCCTGCAATCCTACTCCTAGAAATATATCCTAGAGAAATAAGAGCCATCACACAAATAGGCATATGCACACCCATATTCCTTGCAGAATTATTCAAAGTAACAAAAGGATGGAAACAACCTAAGTGTCCATCAGATAAACAAACTATGGTACATACATACAATGGAATACTGTGCAATGATAAAAACAATTTTGAATCTGCAACACATCTCACAGTATAAATGAATCTGGAGGGCATTATGCTGAGTGAAGTAAGTCAATCATAAAAGGACAAATACTGTATGAGACCACTATTATAAAGACACATGAAAATGTTTCTAACAGAAAAAAACAATCTTAGATTTTTTTTTGAGGGAAGGGAGTGGAGGGGTGGGAAAAACTTAGTAGATAAGTGGTAACTTTGGTGAAAGGTAAGACAATATGCAATACTGGAGAAAACAGTACAACTTGACTATGACAAAGTCATAAAGCTTGACAGACACATCCAAACTACCTGAGAGACCGAGCTACTGGATTGAGGGCTGGGGACCATGGTCTCAGGAGACATCTAGCTGAATTGGCATAAAATAGTCTATGAAGAAAATATTTTACATCTGACTGTGGTGAGTAGTGACTGGGGTCTTAAAAGACTGCAAGTGGCCATCTAAGATACATCTACTGGTCCCATCCCAACTGGAGTAAAGGAGAATGAAGAAGATTAAAGACAAAAGGGAAAGACTAGTCCAAAGGACTAATGGACTACAACTATTGCAATCTCTACCAGACTAACCCCAGAACAATTAGATGGTGCCCAGTTACCACCACAGACTGCTCCGGGAGGGATCACAATAGAGGTCCCTGAACAAAGCAAGTGAACATGTAGAACAAAACTCAAATTCACACAAAAAAAGACTAGGCTTGCTGGTCTGACAGAGACTGGAGAAAGCCCAAGAGTATGGCCCCCAAACATCTTTTTAGCTCAGTACTGAAGTCACTCCTGAGGTTCACCCTTCAGTCAAAGATTAGATAGATCTACAGGGTCAATAATAACACACATGAGGAATGGCCTTCGTAGTTCAATAATGTATAGTAGACTAATGGGCACACCAGACAAAGAGCAAGGACAGGACTGAAGGAAGGGGCAGGAAAACTGGATGAATGGAAACAGGGAACTTGGGGTGGAAAAGGGGAGAGTGTAGACACATCGATGGGTTGCCAGCCAAGGCCACAAAACAATTTGTGTATTAACTGTTTAATAAGAAACTTATTTGCTCCATAAACTTTCATCTAAATCACACTCCAAAAAAAGTTTTAAAATATGGATGTTCATTTAAGATGTTTAAACCACTTTACATTCATAATCCACCACAAGTCTGTCAGTTTGCTGTACTGTGAGGGCTTGCATTTTGCTATGATACTGAAAGCTATGCCAATGGTATTTCAAATACTAGCAGGATCACCCATGGTGGACAAGTTTGAGTGGAGCTTCCAGACTAAGACAGACTAGGAAGAAGAACCTACAGGTGTACTTTGGTAAAAATTGGCCACTAAAAACCTTACGAATAGCAGCCAAGCATTGTCTAGTATAGTGCCAGAAGATGAGTCCCTCAGGTTGGAAGGCACTCAAAATACAACTGGGAAGTGTTGCCTCCTCAAAGTAAAGTCAACCTCAATGTCTTGGATGGAGTAAACTTTCAAGACCTTCATTTGCTGGTGTGGCACCACTCAAAATGAGAAGAAACAGCTAAAAATATCCATTAATAATTGGAACATGGAATGCACGAAGTATGAATCTAGGAAAATTGGAAGTTGTCAAAAATGAAATGAACCACATACAGATCGATATTCTAGACATTAGTGAGCTGAAATGAAATGGTATTGGCCATTTTGAACAAGACAGGAATGACAAATTGAAGAGCAATAGTGTCACATTCATTATTAAAAAGAACATTTCAAGATCTGTCCTGAAGTACAATGCTGTCAGTGATAGGACAATATCCACACTCCTTTTTTTTACAAGGAAGACCAGTCAATATGACTATTATTCAGATTTACATACCAACTACTAATGGCAAAGACGAGGAAATTGAAAACTTACATCAATGTCTGCAGTCTAAAATTGATCAAATATGCAATAAAGATGCATTTATAAGTATTGGTGATTGGAATGTGAAAATTGGAAACAGAAAAAATATCATTAGAATGAGGATTTCAGAATACTTAATTGTGCTCATGCAGAACCTGTATACATACCAAGAGGCAGTCGTTCAAAGAGAACAAGGGGATACTGCGTGGTTTAAATCCAGGTAATGTGTGCGTCAGTTTTGTATCCTTTTGCCATACTTATTCAATCTGTATGCTGAGCAAATAGTCCAATAACCTGGGCTATATGAAGTAGAATGCCACATCAGGATTGGAGGAAGACTCATTAACAACCTGCAATATACAGGTGATACAATTTTGCTTGCTGAGTGTGAAGAGGAGTTGAAGAATTTACTGATGAAGAATGAAGGCTACAGCCTTCAGTATGGCTTCCATCTCATCATAAAGAAAACAAAAATCCTCACAATTGGACCATTAAGCAACATCATGATAAACGGAGAAAATATTGAAGCTGCCAAGAATTTCATTTTACTTGGATTCACAATCAGTGCTCACAGAAGTAGAAGTCAATAAATCAAATGATGTATTGCATTGGCAAATTTGCTGCAAAAGGCCCCTTTAAAGTGTTTAAAAGCAAAGATGTCACTTTGAGGACTAAGGTCCACCTGACAAAAGCCATGATATTTCCAATCGCCTTGTATGCATGCAAAGCTGGACAATGAAGAAAGAAGATCAAAGAATAATTGATGTCTTTGAATCATGGAGTTAGTGAAGAATATTGAATATACCATGGACTGCCAGAAAAACAAATCTATCATGGAAGAAGTATGTAGAGGCAAGGATGTCGAGACATTGTCTCACATACTTTGGACATGCTATCAGGAGGGACCAGTCCCTGGAGAAGGACATCATGGTTGGTAAGGTAGAGGGTCAGTGAAAAAAATGAAGACCCTCAATGAGATGTACTGACACTGTTGCTGCAACAATGGGCTCGAACATAGCAACAATTGTGAGGATGACACAGAACCAGGATGCTTCCTTCTGTTGTACATAAGGTCACTATGAGTCAGAACAGACTTTGTGGCACCTAACAACAATGACACATTCATAACATCTGTGTATCCTAGAATCCATTTCCTCATGTAGGATCAGCTTTTTAATTGTGACTGGTCCTGTGTAATTTTTAGATTCTTCTATCATTAAAATAAGCTATAATGTGAAGCCACCTCAACCTGTGCATTGGACCAGTGACATCATTCTCTCCTGCTAGTTTGACAACTACTCATCACCTGGTAACGACTTGTTTGACAATTTCTGTCTTATGGTTTCCAGATATCTCTGGAGTTCTTGCCAAACTTAGGTGGAGGGGTTGCGCATAACACGGATGCTGCCTGTCACCTGCCTCACATAATGCAGACCACCTACCCTGTCAAGAAATGCGATTTGATACCCAGAAACCAATATAGCCCCTCCAAAATTTTCTGCAGAATTCTCTGTCTCTGGTAACAGCTCTCTAACATCTCAAATTCAGCCATTATGAACCTGAAAACCTCTGATTGCCCTTTAAATCAGTTTTATGTTTGAAATTTGAAAAATCAGGAGCTCTACTAGATGCTCTTTAAGTGCCTTTCACCCTGAGATTTTACAGCTCAATGAACTACTCTCCGCCAACCTTGTGATTATTAATTCACTTCACTGGATCATGCACACCTCTTTGCAATCCCTGTGCAAAACTCACCTCCTTTTTTAAAAATCACTGGATAAATCTGTTTCTGTGGATTTTGCTGGGGGAGTCACTATAGTGTGAGAGTGTGTGTGTGTGTGTGTGTGTGTGTGTTTGTATGGGTATGTGAATATCTCAGCTCCCAGAGAAGCCCTGGTGGCACAGTAGTTAAGAGCTAAGGCTTCTAGCCAAAAGGCTGGCAGTTCAAATCCACCAGCAGCTCCCTGGAAACCCTATGGGCCAGTTCTATAGCGTAGCTATAAGTCAGAATTGACTCTGTGGTAAATGGGTTTTTTTGTTGTTGTTGTTCTGTTTTTAAGAGAAGACTGCAAACTCTCCAAGAGGAACACTGTAGACCCTCCTCTCCTCTTCCTAGAACAGTTTTAAGCCTGTCCTCATATGGTGGATATCCAGCAAAAGGTAACATTGCCTGAGATAATGAAGGTGGAGTTTGTGTGTATGTGATTACCTGAGAGTGTGAATATGTACAGTGTGTGAGCCTTTCTGAGTGTTTTTGTGTCTACATGTGTTGGGGATGATCAAAGAAAAAATGAGTGAAGAACAACGTAATATCAGATTCAAGTATGCAGGAGTAATGTTTTTAGAATAAAGAGAAGACTGTGGGAAGGGTATTAAGAAGCTGCTTGGAGTAGAAACCAAAGGAACTGAGGCATGACCCAGTGAAGGGCAAGAGGAGAGCCTTCCTCTATCTGGGGCTGTCCAAAGTACCATATTGTTGATATCATTGCACAATATCCATTGACAACCCAGAAATGGCCTCTAAGCCCAGCTCCATGCCCCTTGCCAGGATCAAATGACTTCTTTATCAACTCTTTGCTGTCTACAGCTCCTGACTCATGATGGGAGAGCAAGAAAGGGAATAGAGTCAGCCAAAAACACAGGCTGAGGAGAATGAAAATTGATTTAATGGGCACAGAGAAAGAAACATGAATTTGTTTCCATCCAGAATTCCTCTTCACATGAACCCTGAGCAGCTGAAGAGCAGCAAAACCACCAAGACCCTCTGCTTAATTCAGAAGCTCAGGGGACACTCCAAAGCATATGTAAGGGAAAGCTTCAGAGTCTATAATTTTAGGATGCACACAAGAGACAGACTGTGACTCAGGGTGACAACATATTGATTACAAGGTTTACAGGCAATTAAGACAGAGAGGTAGATAGGAATAAGTTGCTCATCAACCAGTGGTCAGCTCCTCAAGGGCAGGCCACTTCACTTCTGCTTGGTCTTCTGCTGGTGTGGGCCTGGAGTGACTGGTGAAGGGCATGGCTGTGGGTACTTGTTTTGGCCTTGATCAGGGACCTTGAGGTAGCCTGGCTCTGGAACCTTGGTGTTGCCAGGTTGTGGGACCTGGGGATGATATGGTTCCTTGGTTATGGGAACAAATGTATCTTGTGGAGACAGGCAGGGCTGTTTCACCTGCTGGTCATGAGGCTGAGGTGGTGGGGTGAATGGCTGCTTCTGCTGATGGGAACTCATGATTCAAAGGTGGCTGAACCTATAGAAAGAAAAGACAAATCAATGGATTGACTAAACACAGAAGTCGAGTTCAATATCAAATATATCTCATTTTACTCCCTTCAAAGTGAGAGCCTTTCCTCTCTTCCTGTTTCCTTAAATTTTAGATCAAAGGGTACTTTGATGATTCTTGCACTCTTTAAGAGGAGAAGTCCTAAAGTGATTTGTTCTCCATGTGAGTGTAGCCCTTCCTTATGGTCCTTCCTTCCTGGCTTATCTAAAAACCCATGCTAGAAACACAACACAGCAGGCTCCAGGATTGTTTCTTTGTCCTTCTCAGGTTTTAGATAATTTGCAAAGGTGATAAAGTAAAAAGTCTGAGCCTACCCACTCATGTCCAAGCCAGTGAGTGCCTGAGCTCTCATAGGTAAACTCTAAACCACTGCCTTGTTCCACATGATCCCACTTTTGACCATCTGCTCACAGAGTTCCCTCTGTGTGTGCTTTGTGGAAGCATTCCACTCCATGGTGCTGGTCTGCACTTACTCACCCATCATCATGCTCCTCCCAGGCACACTTGACCAGGTGTTAAATCTCCTTCCTCAAATTGCCACAGCACATTACCTAGTAATCACTTTGTATCTTATATGTTCACACATTATGCCTATGTTTTATATTCCCTGGTGGATCATAGGTTCATAGAGTAAAGAAAAAACATCTTTTGCACCTCCAGATTGACTAGTGCAGTTCTTTGATATTGCAAATCCTCAATAAAGATAAGAGGTAGAATAAAAATGTCACTAAAATTTTCCTGAACATGGTCGCTAGTCCATATTATTTTGCTAACACAGTAAAAATTCTTACAAAAATCACTAACCTATACTGATCCCAAGTTGCACAGCTATAACAGCAGATGTGAAACTTGTAAAGTTTACTATGCACAAACTGCAACTGCATATAAAATAAAAATACTCAAAATGTTAAAGAAATTCCAATCAATATAAAATATTGTTGGGCTAATATTAAGTTCACAGAAAGGAGACTCACCTGGTACACTGAGAAGAACAAGCTGTGTTGTGTCTCAGGTCTGATGTGGAGTCTCTGTCCAGCTGGCTTTTTATGTAGCAAATGCACCCTGCCTTAAGGGAGTGAGATTTTGAGGACCACTGTATCTTCATTCCAGCTTTTGTGATGAAAATCTGGAGCTTAACATCATTTGGTACTTGGTATCTGACAATGATGTCACTTGAGCCTGTCCATACTTTCCATACCATGTGTTGGGGCTGCTGTGCGCAGCAGGTTTCTTGGGGGTAACAGGCTAAATCGAGAGGAAGTCCTCGGGTTACAGTGACCAGACACCACCATGTCTCTTGACCAGGACCCTAATCTTTAGCCCTTTTTTGCCATGTGGTGCTGCTGAATATTTGAAGAGGCTATGGAGGTAAACAACTGGCATTTCTGGTTCTTCTGGGAGCTCATGAAGGATGATGTCAATAAGTGAATCATCTGATTGTACATCTCTTAGTAGATCCAGTTGTGAGAGGGGAAAGAAAAGGCTAAAATGCCTGCTATTTAGCTGAGCTGCCTTCACTCCAGAGGAAACTTTAAGCTGTCATGTTAATCAGGGTGGTAGAAGTTACTGGGATGAACATTCAGGATTCACTGGGTCTGTCCGATGTGGTGGCACATTTCTAAGGACCCTGCCTTTCGTGGTGCCTTTCTTCTCTGGGTGTGACACAGTAACAAGAGAACTGGGATAACCTACGTTTTATACCAGCAGCTTCCTTTGCTTGTCATAAGATGACACTGAGGTCACCAACCCAGGATGTCTCCAATAGACAATATGTTACTAGGTGTGGCCCTTGGGAAACCCAAGCCATCCTTCAAACTTGGGCATGTAGATTGGCACCTCCCTCCCCACAGCTCTATGGCTCTGTCACCTCCCATGAACCCAGGCTCAGGCACAGGTACTACCATCACCTCCTTCACCAGTCCTCAAAGCCAGTAGTCACATTTTATTCTTACAAACTATCTGGTTAAAATAGGTGTTCAGTCAATGGGCGATTACTATTTTACCTTATATTTCTGTAGGTTCATGTATGAAAGGAAGGAAGGAAGAAAGCAAGGAAGGACAGAAGAAATAAATGAAAGAATGAAGGATGGAACAAAGGCAGGAAGGAAAAAGACAAAAAAAAAAAAAAAGGGTTATCTTAGAGGGCGGGCCAGAAACTGAGAACCTTAAGTAAATGGTTGCTTAGAAATGATTCTGTATCCTGTGATAGGCTTTGTGGTATGAATTGAGAGTACAGTCATGGTTTGATAAGGAAAAGATGCTTCTGCAGCCTACCCCATCCATCTCCATCTCTCCTTGCTAGCATTTGACAAGCCACCTCCCTCTGGGTTGGTGCCAGTGCCACCCTCAATTCTAGGACAACAGAATCACTTGAGTTCTCCTCTATGGTTGGGTCCAAGTCCCTTTCCTTACCAAAAGCACCCCTTGGAGCTCCAGACAGAGGGAGCTCTGGTGAGACCCTGATGCTTCATCTGGAATTCTTAGCTCCTGTGGAACCTGCTTCTTGTTCCTCTGTCCTCCATTATGCCCGAGTTATCTCTGAGGCCATAGAAATCCTGAACCTCAGCTCTGAACCAAGGTCACTCCACTGTTATTCCTTGATTATGGTGCTTGATTCTAGAACAAATTCCTTTTTTTTATTGCCTTTTTTCCTTCCCTAGGTAGGTCCTCTCTTGCCCTGCACTAACTGGCTCTTCCTTCTCCCCAAGGAAAGCCTCTTTGGCATCAGTCTCTAGAACTTCTACTTTTACCCCTACCTTGTTATTCCTGTTTTCTTGGTTAAAGAGAGTGTTAAGGCTCTTTCTGCTCTTATGAGAAGTTGATGTCTTCTCAGCAGTGCTGGGTGTGCTGATGAATTTGGCCCCAGAGGCAGAGAGAATAAATTGTGTGGCTTCTGAAGGTGAGTACCACCTCCCCATGCACCTTGGATTTTCACACTGACCCCTTTCTCTGGTGGCAGGAAGCTCAGATGAGCTGAGCCTTGCTTGGAGCCTCAGGGTGGATGGTACTGGGCACCTCAATTCAGAGGTGTAACTAAGGTATGGCAGGTAGGATGCATGCTCTGGGTGCCATTTCATGAGGGAACACTAAAGAGCAGTTTCTGTTGGCCAGCACAGTTTTCACTGCCAGCCCTTTAAAACTAATTGCCATAGGCACAATTTTCAGTGGATAAGCCCCTGCCTCTTATGCACTCTGCAAATTTGAGTCTTGCTGTTTTGCTGGCCATGGGCATCAGTGACTGGCTACATCATCATAAGATTTTTTGCCTTTTTGAAATACATGGGGGAAGGAGGCTAAAATATTGGCACTTTAGCAAGAACAGAGGCAGTGACACCAAACTTTATTAGAAAAAAAAATTTTTTTTTTTTTAGGTATTATTTATTCTTCACCACCACAGACTTGTGGTTAAAATAATGACAGTTGTATTTAACAATGTCTTTGATTAGGGAGTAAAAGTTTTAAAAATTTATCCACCTTTGAGTACTTGCCTTTTTAAATACTCAACATGACAAAATGGAAAGTATGTACGAGACACTTCTGCTGCATTCCCAAGTACAAAGGTTGCTTGGAGGAAAAGCATTTGTGTAAATGAATTTTAAACTGAAATATCTGCTTCTTTCATGAAACATAATTTTTACTTGAAAGAATAACTGACAGAGAAACTATTGTCATGGATTGAATTGTGTCCCCAAAGAATATCTGTCAACTTGGCTAGGCCATGATTCCCAATATTGTGTGATTGTACACCATTTTGTCATCTGATGTGATTTTCCTTTGTGTTGTAAATCCTACTTCTATGATGTTAAGGATATGAGAATAGTGGCAGTTATGTTAATAAGTCAGGACTCAATCTACAAGATTGGATTGTGTCTTAAGCCAATCTCTTTTGAGATATAAAAGAAAGAAGCAAGCAGAGAGACATAGGGATCTCATACCACCAAGAAAGCAGTACCGGAGCAGAGCACCTCCTTTGAACCCAGCGTTCCTGCGCAGAAAAGCTCCTACTCCAGGGGAAGATTGATGACAAGGACCTTCCTCCAGAGCCAGCAGAGAAAGAAAGTCTTCCCCTGGAGCTGACACCCTGAGCCTGGACATCTAGCCTTCTAGACTGTGAAAGAATAAACTTCTGTTCGTTGAAGCCATCTACTTGTGGTATTTCTGTTATAGCAGCACTAGATGACTGAGGCAACTATGATTACATGGAATTGGGTATTTGGGAAAAATTTACTCAATGAACAAAGTGAGCCTGTCACTTCAAGAAAAACAACTGACGTATTTGTGGCACACAGACCAAAGTCTGTGGCCTATGATCCCCTTCTCCTGGTATTCATGTCTTTGTGTAATTCTCTCTCCTTGAATGTATGCAAGACCTGTGACTTGCTTCTAACCAATAGAAAATGCAAATAAGATATCACTCCCCTAATTACATTATGTATATGACTGAATTAGCAGATGAGCTAGAGGCTCTTCTTGGAAGCTTCATGAAGAGGCCATACTGTAGAAGCCAACTTGGCAAGAAACTGTGTGCTGCCTCTAGGGATTGTAGATGGTTTCTTAGATTTGAGGGTGACCTCTAGCCAACTGTCAATAAAGCTGGGACGCTCAGTCATAGAATCACAAGAAAATAAATACTGCCAACAACCTGAATGATCATGGAAGTGGACTCTTGCCCAGTGGAGTCTCTAGCTGAGAACACGTCCTAGGCAACACCTTGACTACAGCCTTGTGAGACTCTGAGCAGAGTATTCAGCCATGTCCAGATTCCTTACCCAGAGAAATTGCAAGATAATGTGTGTTTTATGCCATTATGTTTGTGATAATTTGTCATGCAGAAATCGAAACCTAATGAAGTATATATGGCCAATGACAAAGTTTGAAATTCTAAACAAAATTTAGACTTTTAGAAGACTCGTATCTGCCACTGTGAGCTTGACAGCTTCCAATAACTTAATGAATTTTCAGATAAGATTGGTGATGATATTAATGAATGTGAATTTTATATTGAATAATGAAATTTGTCCACACTGTAAGACCTGCATAACTCAGTGAACCAATATTTTCAAAATGACTCATGTATGAGGCTACAAATCATGCCTGGGTAAAAGTGCAAGACACCAGTGAATTTTTTTTTAATAATTTTTATTGTGCTTTAAGTAAATGTTTACAAATCAAGTCAGTCTCTCACACAAGAACTTATATACACCTTGCTACATACTCCCAGTTACTCTGTCCCTAATGAGGCAGCCCACTCCCTCCCTCCATGATCTCTTTTCATGTCTAATTCACCAGCTTCTAACCCCCTCTACCCTCTCATCTCCCCTCCAGGCAGGAGAAGCCAACATAGTCTCAAGTGTCCACCTGATCCAAGAAGCTCACTCCTTACCAGCATCCCTCTCCAACCATTGCCAGTCCAATTCATGTCTGAAGAGTTGGCTTTGGGAATGGTTCCTGTCCTGGGTCAACAGAAGGCCTGGGGGCCATGACTTCTGGGGCCCTTCCAGTCTCAGTCGGACCATTAAGTCTGGTCTTTTTATAAGAATTTGAGGTCTGCATCCCACTGCTCTTCTGCTCCCTCAGGTGTTCTCTGTTTTGTTCCCTGTCAGGGCAGTCATCGGTTGTAGCCAGGCACCATGTAGTTCTTCTATCAATGAATTTCTAAAAGATCTTTAAACTACATTGATAAAACATCTTATAATGGAGTTTGGCAGAGAAGAATCAAGAGCTTTGAACACATGCCTGACTGTTGAGCAACAAATTCCACTCTAGTAATTTTTTTTTTAGGAAATATTCATGCATATTCACAGAGATGTTAAATGTGAGCTGAAAGCGGAGCCAAGATGCAGGACTAGTCAGAGCACTAAGGCATCCCACCGAAACAAAGACCTAAAACCAAATCAAAGAGATGCAGACATCAATCTTAGAACCCTGAACCTTAAATGAAGAGATAAAATATTAGACTGGAAATCACTGAGGAGAAGAAGAAGCTAATAGGAAATGGGAAAGAATAGAAAATACAGAGTGGAGATTCCTGACCAAATGGCATGACTCAGTGTTGCCATCTTGGAATATAGCCAACAACTCCATACACAGAAAGGCACAGAATTCCCAACAGGAGATAGAGGTATGGTGTGGACACACCAAGGATTAAGTAAGATCACATTTCCTGGCTGCAATTCAAGAAGAAGCCCAGGCTCTCTCATTGGTAACTGCAGGAATGGACTCCTACAGCCCCACTCCTCTGGTGAAAGTGACTATAACCACCCCATCATGGCAACTTGACTGCTGGAAACCAGAGCACCAGCCCACCCTACTGCCTTCCTCCACTTAGTACCCTTTGTCTCTGCTTTTGCGCTCCTTCCTACCTCTCTCCTCTACTCTGCTGCATGCAGCCCCAAGAGGACCTGGCCATGATCCCCAGACCCCTACCCATCAGCTCTGGACCATTCCTGTTGCCCACTGCTGCCCTGTGGAGACCTGGCCCCAAATTCACACCCATCTTGCCTGTTTGGGACGCCCTCCCCCGTACACACTGAAGCAGCCCCACTCTAGCCCTCAGCCTGGTTCTGGCTGCAAATAAACAACCCAATTCCACCCCTTCCCTTCCTACTGGACCTGCCCTGCTGCACCATAGCTGAGCTGCCAGCCCTGCACATCTGGACAAGATGGTGAGAACTATCACGCCCACAGAAGATCAAGCAACAAAGCACACCTGACCCACTCATCCAGACATAAACAAACAAAAGAAAAAGGAAGGACGAAACAAATGTACCTACAATAAAGAAAGAAAGAAAATAATACCTGAATGCCTAGGAGAGAGCAGACAACATCAAACCATAAAAAAAAAAAAAAGGACAAGATGGCTCTAGTAACCAACCTGAATAAACCACCAGTTGACTTTCCAGCTGAAGAAAAGGCACTGGAACTACCTTAGGGAATTCAAAACTCCAATATTCAGGGTTCTCCAAGTGGTTAGGAAAATGCAGACAAAATCATGGAAAACATAGACAAAGCAATAAAAAAAAAAAGGAAAATAATAAAAGAACAAAATGTCAAAATAAATAATTAGAAATCATACAAAAACAGACAGATGCTCTATTAACCACATGGTTAGCTCTGTTAACCAAGAAATGAAACCACCCCTGAAGCCCACTCTTCAGACAAAGTTTAGATTGAACTACAAAACTAAAAATAATACTCTGGACAAGTGTGTTTCTTAGCTCAATCAGATACATGAGACCAAATGGGCAGCTCCTGCCTGGAGGCAGGATGAGAAGACAGGAAGGGACCAGAACTGGTTGAATAGACACAAGAAACACTGGGTGGAAAGGGAGAGTGTGCTGTCACATTGTAGGGATTGCAACTAATGTCACATAACAATATGTGTATTAATTTTTATATGAGAAATTAACTTTATCTGTAAATTTTCACCTAAGCACAAAAATAATTTAAAAAAAAAATGAAATGAAATAGAGAATAGAAAAACAATAGAAATATCAAAAAAAACAAAAGTTGGTTCTTTGAAAGGATCAACAAAATTGACAAACCAATGGCTAAACTGACAAAAGAAAAACAGGAGAGGAAGCAAATAGCCCAAATAAGAAATGATATGGAGGACATTACAACAGAACCAAGTGAAATAAAAAGGATCACAAGAGTACTATGAAAAATTGTACACTAAAAATTAGAAAACCTAGAGGAAATGGTCAAATTTCTAGAAACATGCTACCTATGTAAACTAACAGAAACTGAGGTAGAAAATCTGAATAGACCCATAACAAAAGAAGAGAATGAAAAGGTAATAAAAAAAAAAAAAATACTCTCAACCAAAAAAAAGTCCTGACCAGATGGCTTCATTGGAGAATTCCACCAAATATTCAGAGAGAGCTTGCACCAGTCTTACTCAAACTATTTCAGAACATAGAAAAAGGAAGGACTTCTGAATTCATTCTATTAAGCCGTCATAACCCTGATACCAAAACAAAGCAAAAACAACATGAAAAAAGATTACAGATTGACATCTTTCATGAATATAAATGCAAAAATTCTCAGTGAAATTCTAGCCAATAGAATTCAGCGTCATATACAAAAAATAATACACCCGACCAAGTGGAATTCATACTGGGTATGCAAGGATCGCTCAACATTAGAAAATTGATCAACATAATCAACTACACAAATAAAACAAAAGAAAAGAATCATATGACCATCTCAATTAACACAGAAAAGGCTTTTGATAAAGTACAGCACAAATTCCTGATAAAAGCTGTCAATAAGATAGCAATAAAAGGGAAATTCCTCGGCATAATAAAGGGCACCTATACAAACCAACAGCCAACATCATTCTCAATGTAGAGGCTGAAAACATTCCCCTTCAGACTGGGAATCCTAGCTAGAGCAAAAAGGCAAGAAAAAGAAATAAAAGGCATCCAAATTGTTAAGAAAGTAGTAAAACTATCTCTATTTATGGATGATATGGTAGTATACTTAAAGAACTCAAAAGACTTCACAAGAAAACTACTGGAGCTAATAGAAAGATTTGGCAGAGTAGCAGGTTACAAGATAAACATACAAAGACCAGTTGGAATCCATACACCAATAAAGAGAACTATGTAAAGGAAATCAGGATAGTAATACCATTTATAATCATCCCTAAAAAATAAAATACTTAGGAATAAATCTAATCAGCGATGTAAAAGACCTATACAAAGAACACTATAAAACACTATTCAAGAAATCAAAAGACCAAATCTGAAAACCAAACCCATTGCCATTGAGTCGGTTCCAACTCACTGACCCAAAGGACAGAGTAGAACTGCCCCATAGGGTTTCCAAGGAGTGCCTGGTGGATTCAAACTGTGACCTTTTGGTTAGCAGCCATAGCCCTTAACAACTACAACACTAGGTTTGAGACTTACATAAATGGAAAAACATACCATGCTCGTGGATAGGTAGACTCAACATTCTGAATATGTCAGTTCTACCCAAAGCAATCCACAAATACAATGCTATTCAAATTCAAATACCAACAGCATTCTATAACAAGATGGGAAAACTAATCAATAATTTTACATGGAAAGGAAAGAGGCCCTGGATAAGTAAAGCATTATTGAAGAAAAAGAACAAAGTAGGAGGCCTTGCACTACCTGAACTCAGAACCTGTTATACAGCTTTGGTAGACAAAATAGCCTGGTACTGTACAATAACGGACACATTAAAAAAAAAAATACTTCCAACAAAAAAGACCAATGGAACAGAATTAAAAACCCAGATGTATATCCACCTACCTAAAGCCAAGTGATCTTTGACAAAGGCCCAAAGTCCATTAAATATGGAAAAGACAGAGCTGGCAAAACTGGTATCCATTTGCAAAAAAATAAAACAGGACCCACACCTCACACCATGCACAAAAACTAATTCAAAATGGATCAAAGACTGGATGATAAAGCCAAAAACTAAAAAAATCATAGAAGAAAAAATAGGGTCAATACTAGGGCCCTAATATACAACATAAACAGAATGTAAAACATAATTAACAATACACAAAACACCAGAAGTTAAGCTAGATAAATGGGATCTCCTAAAAATTAAACACTAAGGCTTTTCAAAGAACTTTACCAAAAGAGTAAAAAGAGAACCTACAGACTAGGAAAACATTTTGGGGTATGACATATCCGATAAAGAACTATTCTCTTAAATTTATGGGAAAATCCAACACCTCTACAATAGAAAGACAAATAATCCAATCAAAAAATAGGCAAATGATATGAACGGACACTTCACCAAGCAAGATGTTAAAGTGATTAACAGACACAAGAGGAAATGCTCATGAGCCATTAGAGAATGTAAATCAAAACTACAATGATATACCATCTTACCTCACCAATTCTGGCACGAACTAAAAAGAAAATAATAAATGTTGGAAAGATAACGGAGAGAATGGAACTCTTATGCACTGCTAGTGGAAATGCAAAACGGTACAACAATTTTGGAAAACAACATAGTGCTTCCTTAAGAAGCTAGAAATAGAAACACCATACAATCCAGCAATATCACTCCTAGAAATATATCCTAGAAATATAAGAGCTGTCACAAGAATAGATATTCATTGCATTGTTATTCACAGTAGCAAAAAGATGGAAACAGTCTCCTAAGTGCTCATCAACAGATGAATGAATAAACAAGCTATGGTACATACACACGGTGGAATACTACACAATGACAAAGAACAAGGATGAATCAGTGAAACACTTAACAACACAGTTGAATCTGGAGGGCATTATGCTAAATGAAATAAGACAATCACAAAAGGACAAGTACTGTATGAGGCCACTATTATAAAAATACATGAAAATGTTTCCACACAGAAAGAAACAATCTTTGATGATTATGAGGGAAAGGCGGGTAAAACACTAGTTAGATAGTAGATGAGTGGTAACTACAGTGAAGGGTAAGACAGTACACAATATTTGGGAAGGCAGAACAACTTGATCAAGGCAAAGTCATAGAAGCTTCATAGACATATCCAAACTTCCTGAGGGACCTAGTTACTGGGCTGAGGGCTGGGGACTGTGGTCTCAGGGGACATCTAGCTCATTTGGCATAACTTAGCCTATAAAGAAAATATTCTACATCCAACTGTGATGAGTAGTGACTGAGGTCTTAAAAGCCTGCAAATGGCCATCTAAGATACATCTACTGGTCCCATCTTGGCTAGAGCAAAGTAGAATGCAGAAGACCAAAGATACAAGGGAAAGATTACTTCAAAAGCACTAATGGACCATGACTACCACAACCTCCACCAGTCTGAGCCCAGAACAACTAGGTGGTGCCTGGTTACCACCACAGACTGCTCTGGCAGGGATCACAACAGAGGGTCCCAGACAGAGCAGTTGAAAATGTAGAACAAAATTCAAAATTCACACACACACAAAAGATAAAAACAGACTTACTGGTCTGACAGAGACTGGAGAAACCTGAGGGTATTTTCCCCAGGAATTCGTTAACTCGGTACTCAAGTCATTCCTGAGGTTCACCCTTCAGCCAAGATTAGACAGTTCTATAGGTTCAACAATAACACACATGAGGCACGTACTTCATAGTTTAATCATGTATACGAGACTAATGAGCACACCAGCCCAAAAGCAAAGACAAGAAAGAAGGAAGGGACAGGAAAACTGGACATATGGAAATGGAATTTGGGGTGGGAAGAGAGAGTATTGGCACATTGCTGGGTTGGTAACCAAGGTCACAAAACAATTTGTGTATTAACTGTTCAATAAGAAACTAATTTGTTCTATAAACTGTCACCTAAATCACAATTAAAAAAAAATTTTTTAAATATGGATATTCATTTCAGCATAAAGATGCTTAAGCTGCTTTACATTCGTAATCCACCACACATCTGTCTGTCTTACGGTGGTGGCTTGCATTTTGCCATGACACTGGAAGCTATGCCAATGGTATTTCAAACACCCGCTGGATCACCCTTGGTGAACAGGTTTCAGTGGAGCTTCCAGACTAAAATAGACTAGGAAGAAGCACTTGGAGGTCTACTTTGGAAAAACTTGGTCCCTAAAAACCTTACGAACAGCAGTGAAATTTTTCTGGTACAGTGCCAGAAGATGAGTCCCTCAGATTGGAAGGCACTCAAAATACAACTGGGGAATTGCTGCCTCCTCAAAGAAAAGTCGACCTTAATGACTCGGATGGTGTAAACTTTTGGGACCTTCATTTGCTGACATGGCACAACTCAAAATGGGAAGAAACAGCTATAAACATCCATTAATGATTGAAACATAGAAGTATGTATCTAGAAAAACTGGAAGTTGCCAAAAATGAAATGGACTGCATAAGATAGATATCCTTGGCATTAGTGAGATGAGATGAACTGGTCTTGGCCATTTTGAACAAGAAAATCATGTGGTCTACTATGCTGGGAATGACAAATTAAAGAGGAATGGCATCACATTCATCATTAAAAAGAACATTTCAAGACCTATCCTGAAGTACAACTCTGTCAGTGATAGGATAATACCCATACTCCTACAAGGAAGACCAACTAATATAACTGTTATTCAGATTTACACACCAACCACTAATACCAAAAATGAGAAAATTGAAGATTTTTACCAACTTCTGCAGTCTGAAATTGATTAAACATGCAATCAAAATGCATTGATAATTACTGATGATTGGAATGGGAAAGTTTGAGACAAAGAAGGATCAGTACGATGGGGATTCCCGAACACTTATTTGTGCTCATGAGGAGCCTGTACATAGACAAAGAAGCAGTCTTTCGAATAGAACGAGGGGATACTGTGTGGTTGAAAATCAGGTAATGTGTGTCAGGGTTGTATCCTTTCTCCATACTTATTTGATCTGTATGCTGAGCAAATAATATGAAAATCTGGACTATATGGACTAGAACGCCACATTAGGATTGGAGGAAGACTCACTAACAACCTGTGATATGCAGATGACACAACTTTGCTTGCTGATAGTGCAGAGGGCTTGAAGCACTTACTGATGAAGACCAATGGCTACAGCCTTTGGTATGAAATCCTCTTCAACACAAAGAAAACAAAATTCCTCACGACTGAACCAATAAGCACCATCATGATAAAAGGAGAAAATATTGAAGTTGTCAAGGATTACATTTTACTCAGATTCACAATCAAAGCCCATGCAAGCATAAATCAAGAAATCAAATGACATATTGCATTGGCAAAGTTGTTGCAAAAGACCTCTTTAAATTGTTGAAAAGCAGAGATGTCATTTTAAGGACTAAGGTCCACCTGACCCAAGCCAGGATATTTTCAATCACCTCATATGCATGGAAAACTGGACGTGAATAAGAAAGACCAGAGAAGAACTGATGCATTTGAATTATGATGTTGGTGAAGAATATTAAATATACAATGAACTTCAGGAAGAACAAACAAATCTGTCTTGGAAGAAGTACAGCTAGAGTACTCCTTGTAAGCAAGGGTGTTGAGGTGTTGTCTCACATGCCTTGAACATGTTATCAGGAGGGACCAGCAGCTGGAGAAGTACATCATGCTTGGTAAGGTAGAGGGTCAGCGAAAAAAAGGCCCAAAATGAGATGTATTGACACAGTGGCTGCAACAATGGGCTCAAACATAGCAATGCTTGTGCGGATGGCACAGGACCAGGCAGAGTTTTATCCTGTTATACATATGGTAGCTATGAGTTGGAAGTGACTCCATGGCACCTAACAACAACAACAACACATTCATAATAGCTATGTATCCTAGAATCCACTTCCTCACTTAGGATCACCTTATTTAATTGTGACTGATCCTGTGTAGGAAACCCTGATGATGTAGTGGTTAAGGGTTCGGCTTCTAACCAAAGGGTCAGCAGTTTGAATCCACCAGGTGATCCTTGGAAACCCTGTGAGGCAGTTCTATTCTGTCCTGTAGAGTTGCTGTAAGAATCAACTCGATGGCAATAGGTTTTCGTTTTGGTCCTGTGTAATTTTTAGATTCTTCTATCATTGAAATCAGCGGTAATGTGAAGCCAATTCAACATGTGCATTGGACCAGTGACATCGCTCTCTCTTGCCAGTTTGACAGCTACTCATCACCTGGTAATGACTTGTCTGATAATTTCTGCCTTATGGTTTCCAAATGCCTCTGGAGTTCTTGCTAAACCTAGGTGGAGTGATTGTGCATGATACAGATGCTGCCTGTCACCTGCCTCACACTCCCTTTATAATACAGACCACCCACCATGTCAAGAAATGGGTGTTGATCCCCAGAGATCAATGTAGTCAAGTCTATCTGAAATTTTTTGCTAAATTCCCTGTCTCTGGTAACAGCTCTCTAATATCTCATATTCAGTTATTACAGACTTGAAAACCACTGATTACCCCTCAAATCAGTTTTATGTGTTTAAATTTGAAAAATGGAGGAGCTATACTAGATGCTCTTTAAGCGTCTTTCACCCTGATATTTTAAACCTCAATGAACTACTCTCCCCCAGCCTTGTGGCTGTTAATTCACTTCACCTGGATCATGTACTCTTCTTTGTAATTCCTGTTTGAAACTCACCTCCTTGTTTTAAAACACTAGATAAATCTATTTCTGTGGGTGGTGCTGGGGGGAGACACTATAGTGTATGTGTGTGTTTGTGTGTGTATATATTTGTGTGTGTGTGTATGTCTGTAAATATCACATCTAGAGAAGACTGCAAGTTCTCCAAGAGGAGAACAGTGGACCCTCGTCTCCTCTTCCTGGAACAGTTTTAGGCCTCTCTGCATACAGAGGATATCTAGCAAAAGGTAACATTGTCTGAAATAATGAAGGTGGAGTTGTGTGTGTATGTATGTGATTAAGTGAGAGTGTGAATATGTACAGTGAGTGCACCTTTCTGAGTGTTTTTGTGTCTCCATGTGTTGGGGGTATATCAAACAGAAAATGAGTGAAGAAAAACATTAATATCAGATTCAAGTATGTAGGAGTAATGTTTTTTGGAATAAAAAGAAGACTGTGGAAAGGATACTGTCAGAAGCAGCTTGGAGTAGCAACCAAAGGAACAGAGGCATCTCCTGGTGAAGGGCAAGAGGAGAGCCCTCGTTTATTGGGGGCTGTCCAAAGTACCAGGTTGTTGGCATCATTGCACAATATCCATTGACCACCCAGAAATGGCCTCTAAGCCCAACCCCACACACCCTTGCCAGGATCAAATGATTTCTATATCAACTCTTTGCTGTCTCCAGCTCCTGACTCATGATGCGAGAGCAAGAAAGGGAATAGAGTCAGCCAACGACACAGACTGAGTAGAATGAGAAGTGATTTAATGGGCACAGAGAAAGAAACATGGATTTGTTTCCATCCAGAATTCCTCTTTACATGAACCCTGAGCAGCTGAAGCCACTAAGACCCTCTGCTTAATTCAGAGGCTCAGGGGATACTCCACAGCGTATGTAAGTGAAAGCTTCATAGCCCATAATTTTAGGATGCAAATAAGAGAGAGACTATGACTCAGGGTGACAACATATTGATTAGAAGGTTTACAGGCAATTAAGATAGAGAAGTAGATGGGAATAAGTTGCTCATCATCCAGTGGTCAGCTCCTCAAGGGCAGGTCTGAAGGCGAATTCACTTCTGCTTGGTCTTCTGCTGGTCTGGGCCTGGAGTGACTGGTAAAGGGTATGGCTGTGGGTACTTGTTTTGGCCTTGATCAGGGACCTTGGGGTAGCCTGGCTCTGGAACCTTGGGGTTGCCAGGTTGTGGGACCTGGGGATAACATGGTTCCTTGGTTATAGGAACAAATGTATCTTGTGGTGGTATGCACGGCTGTTTCACCTGCTGGTCATGAGGCTGAGGTGGTGGGATAAATGGCTGCTTCTGCTGATAGGAACTCATGATTCAAAGGTGGCTAAACCTAGAGAAAGAAAACCTGAATTAATGGTTTGACTAAACACAGTAGTCAAGTTCAATATCAATTATGTCACACTTTGCTCCCTTCAAAATGAGAATCTCTTCTCTCTTCCTTTCTGTTTCCTTAAATTTTAGATCAAAGGGTGTTTGATGACTCTTGTGCCCTTTAATAAGAGAAGTCTTAAAGTGATTTGTTCCGCTTCATGTGAGTGGAACCCTTCCCTACGATCCTTTCTTCCTGGCTCACATAAATAGCTGTGCTAGAAACACAACACAGCAGGCTCCAGGATTGTTTCTTTGTCCTTCGCAGGTTTTAGATAATTTGGAAAGGTGGTAGAGTAAAATATCTGGGCCTACACACTCCTGTCCAACCCATGGAGCACCTGAGCTCTCATAGGTAAATTCTAAACCTCTGCCTTGCTCCACATGATCCCACTTTTGACCCTCTGCTCATGGGGTCCCCTCTGTGTGTGCTTCGTGGAAAGCATTCCGCTCCATGGTGCTGGCCTGCACTTACCCATCATGAGGCTCCTCCCAGGCCCACTTGGTCAGATGTTAAGTCGTTTTCCTCAAATTGCCAAATTGCCACAGCACATTACCTAATAATCACTTTACATCTTGCGTGTTCACACATTATACCCATGTATTATGTTCCCTGATGGATCAGAGGTTCTTAAAGAAAAAATCATCTTTTGAACTTCCAAATTGCCTAGTGCAGTACCTTTGATGTTGCAAATCCTCAATAAAGATTAGAAGAAGAACAAACATGCCACTAAAATTTTCCTGAATATGGACACTAGTCCATAATCTTCTGCTAACATGGTAGGAATTCTTACAAAAATCACTAACCTATACTGACCCTAAGCTTCACAGCTATAATGGAAGATGTGAAACTTATAAAGTTCAGTATGCACAAACTGTAATTGCATTAAAAAAAAAAAAACTTAGAATGCTGAAGAAGTTCCAATCAATATAAAATATTGATGGGCTAATATTAAGTCCCCAGAGGAAACACTCACCTGGTATGCTGAGAAGAGCGAGCTTGTCTCAAGTCCGGTGTGGAGCCTCTGGCCAGCTGGCTTTTAAGCAGCAAATGAGCCCTGCCTTAAGGAAGTGGGATGTTGGGGGCCACCCTATCTTTATTTCATCTTTTGTGATGAAAATCTGGAGCTTAACATTGTCACTTGCTGTCTGACAATGATGTTACCTGTGCCTGTCCATGCTGTTCTTCCTGTGTGTTGGGTTTGATGTGTGCAATAGGCTTACTGGGGGCAATAGGTTAAAAGAGGAGGAAGTTCTAGGGCTTTTGAGACTAGAAACCATGTGCCTCTTGACCAGGGTTCCTAATCTGTAGCCCATGTGTTTAGTCATCTAGTGCTTCTGTAATATAAATACCACAAGTGGATGCCTTAAACAAACAGAAGCTTATTCTCTCACAGTCTAGCAGGCTAGAAGTCCAAATTCAGGGTCTTAGCTCCAAGAGAAGGCTTTCTCTCTCTGTTGGCACTAGAGGAAGGTCCTTTTCATCAATCTCCCCTGGAGTAGGAGCTTCTCTGCACAGGAACCCCAGGTCCAAAGTATGCACTGTGCTCACAGTGCTGCTTTCTTGGTGGTATGAGGTCTCCCAGTCTCTGTGCTTGCTTCTCTTTTTTATATCTCAAAAGAGCTTGACTCAAGACACAATCCAGTCTTGTAGATTGAGTTCTGCCTTATTAACATAACTGCCACCTATCCCAACTCATTAACATCATAGAGGTAGGATTTACAGCACAGGAAAATCTCATCAGATGACAAAATAGTGGTCAATCACACAATACTGGGAATCATGGCCTAGCCAAATTGGTACACATTTTGGGGGGACACAATTCAATCCATAATACCATGTTTGTGTGATGAGCTGCTGAATATTTGAAGTAAATGTGGAGGAAACAGTTGAAATTTTAATTCTGGGAGGCCATGAGCTTGCATCAATAAATGAGTCCTCTGATTTTCTTCCTTTAGACTCAGGCATAGAGGGTGAAAGTAAAGGCTAAAATAAAATGTCTGCTTTTGATCTGGGTTGCCTTCATTCCCAAGGAAGTTGTAGGCTTTAATACCGACCAACGTAGTAGAAGTTATTGAGAATGGACAGTCAGAATTGACTGGATCTGACTGATGTGATGGCATCATCATAAAGACCCTGCCTCTCATGATGCCTCTCTTCTTTCGGAGTGACACAGAAACAAGAGAGCTGGGATTGCTAAGGTCTTTAAAGCTAGAGTTTTTCCTCTGCTTATAAGACGAAACTGAGGACACTAACCCAGAGCTGCCCAAAGTACACAATGATAGGAGGTGTGTGACAAATCCAAGTCATCCTTAAAACCTGGGCATGTGGTTGGTTTCTTCCTCCCCGCATCTCTATTGCTGTGTCATCACCCATGAACCTAAGCCCCAATTACCACCACTACCATCAGCTCCTTCCTCCAGGTATAAAATGAGTGGTCATACTTCATTCTCACACTCTGCCTGTGTATGGTAGATGCTCAGTCAACAGGTAGTTATTATTTCCTTCACAAATTTGTAGGTTCATGAAAAAGAGAGAAAGAGAGTTAGAGAGAGACAGGTCTTTAGGATGATACCGAGGAGCGGTCACAGTTGAGCAAGGAACAGATGCTTCTATGGCCTTCCCCACCTATCTCCTTCCCTCTCTGCTAGTGTTTGGCCAGCTGTCTCACTCTGGGTTGGTGCTGGGCCACCCTCACACCTAAGTTCTAGGACTATGGAATCACTTTTTATCTTTTCTAGGCTTGGGTCCAGATTCCTCTCCTTACAGAAGGAGCTCTGGTGAGACCTTGCTGCTCCATCTGGGATTCTTAGCTCAAGCAAAATCTACTTCCTGATCCTCTCTCTTCCATGGTGCCTAGGTTGGGTTTGAGGCCCTGGCTGACCCAAACCTCAGTTTGAACCTGGATAATTCTCATCCTCTCTTGATTCTGGACCTTGATTCTAGAAAAAAATTCCTTTCTTATTGCCTGTATTCCTTCCCTGAGTGGGTTCTGTCCTGCTCCACCCTAACTGGTGCCTCCTCCTCAATAAAATCTTTCTGGCATAAGCCTCTAGAACTTCTATTTCTGTATTAATCTTGTTCGTCCTGTTTTTTTGGTCAAGCACTCTCAGTGAGTGAATGGCAGAAGGCTCTTTCTGCCTTTCAGAGGGCTTGGTTTTTTTCACCAGCAGTGCTGGGTGTGCAGATGACTCTGGCCACACGGACAGAGTGAGTAAATCATGTGGCTTCTGACGGTGAGTCCCATCTCCATAGACACCATAGTCTTTCATATGGGTCTTTTTCTCTGGTGGCAGGTGGCTTCTACTCTTCCTAAATCAGTGGCCTGTTAGCGGACAGTATTGGGGACCTTTTATGTACTCTAAATCTAAAACGGTCTTGCTGTTTTGCTGGCCGGGCTGCAACAATCATTTTTATACATTGGCTGAGATTTCTACCTTCCTGATCCAGGGGTTCTCTGATGTCATAGTGTGAGGTGCCTGTGGTGATCTATAACACACTTGTGCAAGCTTAAAGTGCAGGGCAGTTAACGCCCAGGTGTCCATACTTTGTCAGTGGAGGATTGGAGCTGGTATAAAATGTTTTCTCTTTTCACCTCAGGGAAAACTGTTCTGAGATTCACTTCTTATGTCTTCTCAGAAAGTCCTGTGGGATCAAGTGCCAATTGCCCTTTGTGGTGGCCTGCTTTGTAACATAGCATTTTGTTGCTGTTACCTTTTGCCTAGTTTTACCCCCATTATAACTTTAAAAATATTACATGTGCATAAGACTTCATTAGACTCTCTTTTTGAGGAATGTAGGTTAAGATACATGAAACACTTGCTGTGTTTAGGATGCAGAAGAATGAACGCAATTGTCCAATGATGGAAATAAATGTCTAGCCCAGAGTCAGAGAAACCACCTGATGAATCGTTGGAAGAGACTGGAATTGACCTAAATACCTTCTTTGGGCTCTGGAACTGGCCTTTCCAAAAGAGTAGCCACAAGCCATATGTTGTTGTTGTTTGCTGCCACCGAGTCCACTCTAACTATGACGCTCCCATGTGCAACAGAAGAAATGTTGCCCTATCCTGTATCATCCTCACAATCGCCAGCAAGTTCAAGTCCATCATTGAGGCTACTGTGCCAGTCTATCTTACTGAGGGTCTCCCATGCCCTTGTTGGTCTACTACTTTACCAAACACAATGTCCTTTTTTATTGATTGATCCCTCCCAATGACCCATTCAAAGCAAGCAAGTCAGACAATATTCTTTTGTGAGCTATAGGTTTTTATCTGCTATTTTTTAGAAGTAGGTTTCCAGGCTTTTCCTCCTAGCCTGAAAGCTCTGCTGAAAGCTGTCCACCTTGAGTGATCCTACTTGTATTTGAAATCTTGGTGTGGTATAGCTTCCCTGCTGAAACCTGTCCACCTTGAGTGATCCTACTTGTATTTGAAATCTTGGTGTGGTATAGCTTCCAGTATCATAGCAACACACAAAAGCACAAAGTGTTGTGTCTACCAGGACTCTAAATTTCAGAGGTTACAGGAAATTGAACACTCTGAGACAATAGAGTGAATTATACCAATCACTTGAGTACCTCCCTTACTGCTTACCCTGTAGAATTTTTAAACCAATGTAGATAAAGTTATTTCATGCACTTAGACTAGTAACATGTAGTGTTATTTATAAAGCTGATGTGTTCTGTCTAGTAGGTGCCATGAAGTTTGCTGGAATGCCAGATTTGATGCCCAGTGGGAGGGTGGAGGATAGTTTCTGTATTTTCTGGAGTAACCGATATGTGTCCACCCAGAATCAGACATTCCATATATTTGAATCTTTGCCATGGTCCTTGTGCTGCTTCTGGTGATGGTGTTAGATGCATATCTATCAAGGTTTTAGAGAGAGTCTTATGGTATCACTCATATTCACAAAGAGGGCCTGGGGACAATGAACATAACAAAATCCTGAGGAACAAGGAATCCTCATCTACCTCTGGAACAGGAAGAAAGAGGCCAAGAACAGATGATGGGTGTCATTGTATATAGACCAACTTCCACCCCAGCAGATGCAGTATTTCTCCTGGGACAGGCAAAAGCTGTGGGTTATCAGGTGAGAAGGAGGCTGCTGGTTCCAGTGAATGGTGCAGACCACAGTGCAACTTTGAATTTGACCTTGGATGACCTTCCAAATAATTCCTTGAACACATTCATGCAGTGGCAAATCTGACTGCTGTGTTTGCAAATGTATCTACGGTCAAAGGAAACTAATGATACCCCAAAACCCAGACAAGCCACTTGGCCCTGGGAAAGTGTGTGGGATGGAAATGGTGGGTAAGGGAGATTGAACATAAAGCAAAAAAGAGACAGAGGGCAAAGGAAGGAGAGGAAGAGAACGTGCAGAGAATCACATAAATTAAGTAGGGAGATGGAGGATGCAGACTAGGAAAGTTGTTGGTATAGACGCTCAGGAGAGGGACCCTACTGAGCAGTGTTGTCACTAGAGTTGTTGTCACACAGTGCAATATCTCATGGTGTCACCGCCCCCGACCTTCTCCCATACCAGACCATACAGAATCCTTAGTATTGTTTATTATCAATTTTAATTATAGAATAATATGTAATAAATACAGTTTTAAATTGCTTAAGTGCAATATTTCTTTTAGATCGTATGAATACTAACAACAAAATTGTTTTGTAAAATCTTTCTACATTGAATTAGAACATTATTACTTACAACATTGTCAGTAAATGAGCAGAAGCCTTTTTTGATTTTTCTCCTTTTCCTTTAATTAATATTTCATTCTCAAAAAAGTTACTGATGTTATTGATGTAGGTTCACAGATACCAATTACCACAATATTGTAGCTAAAACACCAGAAAATTTGACAAAATCAGTGACTATGAAAACACCGGCAGCAATGAAAACAACAGCGCATGCTTGTAGCGCATGCAGGCTTGTAGCGCATGCAGGCTTGTAGCGCATGCAGGCTTGTAGCGCATGCAGGCTTGTAGCGCATGCAGGCTTGTAGCGCATGCAGGCTTGTAGCGCATGCAGGCTTGTAGCGCATGCAGGCTTGTAGCGCATGCAGGCTTGTAGCGCATGCAGGCTTGTAGCGCATGCAGGCTTGTAGCGCATGCAGGCTTGTAGCGCATGCAGGCTTGTAGCGCATGCAGGCTTGTAGCGCATGCAGGCTTGTAGCGCATGCAGGCTTGTAGCGCATGCAGGCTTGTAGCGCATGCAGGCTTGTAGCGCATGCAGGCTTGTAGCGCATGCAGGCTTGTAGCGCATGCAGGCTTGTAGCGCATGCAGGCTTGTAGCGCATGCAGGCTTGTAGCTCATGCTTGTAGCGCATGCAGACAAAACCAGGTGATTCAAAGTACCACTGTAATTGGATAATAATAACAGCACTAACCAGAGTAATAATAGCTCTGAACCTATTAGAAGGTTCAGAAATTGAATTAGCACCGAGCTTTAGCCTTGTAGACACATAGATACATGTAGGCTGGGCTTATGAAAAATGTCTTTGCTGTTATAGCTAACTACAGGGATTTTTTTTTAAAAAAATAATAAATTTCTGTGGAAAACTCCACAAATATTTTATAGACAGTCATTATGGTGTCATCTCTTCTGATGTTGGTACCCAGTGTGGTGGTCCACATACCCTACAACCCCCTAGTGAAGCTACTGCTCCTGAGTCAGAATTAGGGAGAAACAGCAAGCAGCCCAGTGGAAACTTACCTTTTATTAAATGGACCTTAATTAAACCAGTTACTAACTTCCTTTCTCATCAGCAAACATGGAGACACGAGGCTGAGGAAAACAAGACACATCCATGAAAATGAATCAAATGCGCATTTCCTTCCATGCACAAGAAGAGAACAGCAGCCTCACAGTGAGCCTGCAGTTTATCAGCCTGTGTATAACTTGTACCTCAAATTCCTTACCCAAAAGCAGCACCCTGATCTCTACTGTTGGCTCAGTGAACAGTAATTCTTCTTCAGAAGAGGAAAGAAACTGAGGGAAGTGAAGGAGCTCAGACAGAGAGGAGAATTCCACCTCTGCCAGGTAACCTGTTTTTTTTTTTTTTTTAATTGTACTTTCGATGAAGTTTACGGAACAAAGTAGTTTCTCATTAAACAGTACACATATTGTTTTATGGCACTGGTTAACAACAATATGACATGTCAACTCTCTCCCTTCTCAACCTTGGGTTCCCTATTGCCAATTTTCCTGTTCCCTCCTGCCTTCTAGTCCTTGTCCCTGGGCTAGTGTGCCCGTTTAGTCTCATTTTGTTTTATGGGCCTGTCCAAACTTTGGCTGAAGGGTGAACCTCAGGAGGGACTTCATTACTGAGTTGAAAGTGTGTCTGGGAGCCATACTCTCCGGGTTTCTTCAGTCTCTGTCAGTCTAGCAAGTCTGGTTCTTTCTTATTGAGTTAGAATTTTGTTCTATATTTTTTAAAACTTTTTTTTATTGTGTTTTAAGTGAAAGTTTACAAATCAAGTTAGTCTCCTATGCAAAAACTTATACATACCTTGCTATATACTTCTAGCTGCTCTCCCCCTAATGAGAGAGCACACTCCTCCTCTCTACCCTGTATTCCCCATGAGCATTCAACCAGCTCCTGTCCCCTTCTGCCTTCTCCTCTCACCTCCAGACATAAGCTACCCACATAGTCTCATGTCTCTACTTGAGCCAAGAAGCTCACTCATCACCAGTATCATTTTCTGTCTTATAGTCCA
This sequence comes from Elephas maximus indicus, assembly GCF_024166365.1. Classification (NCBI taxonomy): domain Eukaryota; kingdom Metazoa; phylum Chordata; class Mammalia; order Proboscidea; family Elephantidae; genus Elephas; species Elephas maximus. The sequence goes on along the minus strand of NC_064821.1, from coordinate 187,930,575 downwards.
GTGCAAGCCCTGTTTGAAGAGTTGGCCTCAGTGGGTTGGAGAGAGATGCTGATGAAGAGTGAGCTACTTGTATCAGGTGGACACTTGAGACTGTGTTGGCATCTCCTGTATAGAGGGGAGATGGGAGGGTATAGAGGGTTAGAAACTGGCAAAATGGTCACCAAAGGAGAGACTGGAAGGAGGGAGTGGGCTGACTCATTAGGGGGAGAGTAAATGGGAGTATGTAGTAAGGTGTATATAAGCTTATATGTGACAGGCTGACTTGATTTGTAAACTTTCGCTTAAAGCACAATAAAAATTATTTAAAAAAAAAAAAAGAATTGGCCTTGGGAATGGTTCCAGTTTTGGGCTAACAAAGGGTCTGGGGACCGTGACCTCTGGTGTCCCCCTAGTCTTAGTCATATCATTAAGTCTGATCTTTTTATGAGAATTTGAAGTCTGCATCCCACTGTTCTCCTGCTCCATCAGGGATTCTCTTTTGTGTTCCCTGTCAGGGCAGTCACCGGTGGTAGCTGGGCACCATCTAGTTCTTCTGGTCTCAAGCTGATTTAGTCTTTGGTTATATGGCCTTTTCTGTCTCTTGGGCTCTCATTTACCTCATGTCTTTGGCATTCTTCAATCTCCTTTGCTCCAGGTGGGTTGAGACCAATTGATGTAACTTAGATGGCCGCTTGCTAGCGTTTAAGACCCCAGGCCAGACAACCTGTTTGACCCTGAATGGTAGCAGTGGTCAAAGTCAGTAGACAAGATTGGAGTCTTTGGGTTGTGAGTGTGAGTGAAGTGGAGGGAGTGGTATTATCAGGGGCTTCTCACAAAAGATTTAGAATTGTGTTGTTTGTGTGGAATAACTCAAAACACAAACAAACAAAACAAGCAGTAACCCTCCCCTCCACCTTTGAGCTGCTGGCCTGGAAAGTGATGCAGGGCTTCAAGAAGGCTCTGGAAAAACATTTTTACTTGAAAGCATCTGCATCTTACATGCCTTATTTTTTTAAACATGTAAAATAAATTTTATGAATAAATTCAATTTCATTTTTTAGTGAAAAATGCTTAAAATATAGAGAAATATTGAAAGAATAAACAGCAGCTTTCACTCACCAGCCAGTCACTGTATGTGTATAAACATATACATGTATACAGTAGCTATGTGTTTTATGCAGTATCTATGTGTACGCATACATGTGTATATATCTATATACACATATTGAAATGTATACAATTTAATAACATTAATTATGTTCACCTCTTTATATTTTGCTGTATTAAATGCTGTTTGATTTTTTCTGTTTATACATATGTGCATACATTTTAATGAGATGTGATTATGTGCTACATGCCATAATATTTTACTTGATCTTGATATTATCTGAACATTTTTCCATATGACTAGTTTTTTGCTGTACTAATTTATGATGACAGTATATTCTGCCACATAGGTACATAATCACTTAACTAATTAATTTTCTTTTGTTGGGAATTTATGTTGTTTCCCTCCCACTTTATTTTTCTATTATGTATAATGTTGGAATGGCCATTTTTATAAATAAATCTTTGTGAACACAAGTGAATACTTTGCAGCGGAATGCAGAGGATATGCAGATGTTTAAGAATTTTGGTTCATTTTGCTCAATAGCCCTCTAAGGTGGTCCTTTGACTTTATCCTCCTAACAGGTATTTATTAGCCAGTGTCCTCGCTCATGGACTGATCCTTTAATGGTGACTACTACTCCTAGAGATATTACTAACATTTTCCATCGTGCTAATGAGTAGCAATTTGAAGTCTCCTTAACACGCACACACCTTACAGACGTCATTCTCTCCTGCCAACTACTCATCACCTGTTAATGACCTGTTGGACAATTTCTGTCTTGCAGTTTTGGAATATCTCTGGAGCTCTTACCAAGTCTATCTGGAGTGCTGCCTGTCACTTGCCTCACGCCCCTTCATATTATGGACCACTCACCTTGTTGGAAATGGGGTTCACTTCCCTGCAACAATTGTGGTCCTTCTGAAATGTAATATTGGTCTCTGTGTTTCCAGAGTTGGCTCCCTAATATCCCAGGCCTGCTCAACACAGGCCTGCAAACCTGGTGAACACAGATATGCAAACCTACGAGTCACCCCCAAATTAAGAACACAAGGGTACAAGAGAAAGAGCCAGAGCCTGAAAGTCTGGACAAATAGACTCTGGGTATAATTCAGAAACACAATTTTTGGATGACCTTCATTGCCTTCCCTTTCTGGACATCAGTTTCTTTATCTGAATAATGGAGGGGCTATAGGTGCTGTTTATGGGCCTCCTTTCACCCCTGACATTACATATTATAATGACCTGCTCTTCCTCAACATTATGGCTGACTTTTTGTCTTACCCGTATCGCTCTCTCCTCCTACTGAAACCTGCTTCAACTTTTCAGTTGTTTTTTTTTTTGACACACCTGCTTTTACGTTCTGCTTTGACAGAGACCCTGACCCTACACGTATGCGTGTGCATGTGTGTGTTTAGAGAGAGAAAAAAAAATCTGTATGCTTTTGTGTGAGTATATGTTTGTACGGAAAGAAGGTGAAGGTCATCTCTCTTCAGCTTCTCCTAGAAGTGACTGTGGATTATACCCTCCACCCTCCTGCTACAGCAGTGTGTGTCTTCACACTGGGCACTCATGAGAGAAAAAGACTGACTAAACCCCAGTGGCTTAGTGGTTAAGTGCTACGGCTGCTAACCAAAAGGTCTGCAGTTTGAATCCACCAGGCACTCCTTGGAAACTCTATGGGGCAGTTCTACTCTGTCCTATAGAGTCCCTATGACTCAAAATTGACTTAATGGCAATGCGTTTGGTTTGGTTTAGTTTAAGGGCATTAAATCAGAGTATATGCATGTTTGTGTGATTTTGGGGTGGTTTTTTTTTTTTTTTTTTAATGTGTGTGTCTGTGTGAATGTCCACCAATAGGAGTCTATTTCTGCTTGTGTCTCTGTGTATGTGTGGGTGGATTGGTGTCTGTGAGTGTGAATGTTTAAGTGCTTGGCTATGTGTATTATGAGAAATCAGAAGTGGAAGAAGAGTGAACAAGAACTGATAATCAGCCTAAAATATGTATGAGCACTATTTCTTCAGGATAGTAATAATTACTGAAAAGAATAAGGGGTGATTTGGGGGCAAGGTACTCAGGGTCAGAGATAACTTGAGGCAGGCACCAACTAAACTCAGGCAAGGCTCACTCAGGTGCGAGGAGAAAGCCCTGCTCTAGCCGAGGCTGCCTAAAGTAGCAGGCTCTGAGTGGCCTTTCATAATCTCCCATTGGCAGACCAGGTATGTTCTTTGTGCACAACAGCCACACACACACACACACATACATTTTCAGTGCCAGGATCAGGCACCTTCTGACTATAACCAACCTCTCTCTGTGTGCAGTTCCTGCTTCGAGAGAACAATGAAGAAGGCTGAGTTGGCCAATGACACACGAAGTCAGGTGTGGAATTAAAAGTGATTTAATGGGGGCAGAACAGGAAAGAGTACTTGATCCATCCCAAAGTCACTCCTCAGATAAATCCTGAGCAACTGGAAGACTAGTTCACCCAGTGAGAACCCCAGCTTTATTCAGAGGCTCAGGGAACTCACCAGAGTGAGTGTGAGGAAAATATTTTTAGAGGGTACAAACGAGGGAGGGACTGTGACTCAGGGTGACAACATGCTATTTGCAAGGTCAACAGACAGATGGGATTCATAAGCAGAATGGGAAAAGACTTTAGCATCTGGTGTTTGGCTTCTCCAGGGCATGGCTGTGGACCCATTTACTTCTGCTTGGTCTTCTGCTGGGCTGGTGCTGGAGTGACCGTTGGGGGGCAGGGGTCAGGCACCGTGGGGTTGCAGGGCTCAGGTACCTTGGGGTGGCAGGGCTCAGGCACCTTGGGGTGGCAGGGCTCAGGCACTTTGGGGTGGCAGGGCTCAGGCACCTTGGGGACACATGGTTCTTGGGGTGGAGGCTGGCAAGGCAGTTTCACCTGCTGCTGCTGAAGCTGAGGGGGTGGGACACAGGGCTGCTTCTGCTGCTCGGAACTCATGCTTCAAAGGTGGTTGGACCTGGAGATAAAAAGGATGATTTAGTTAAACAGGGATTAACTAGTGAAGAAGCCATATTACATGTCAAAATGCGCCACATTTCTGGATCCTTTAGAAGACAGAGTTTCTCATCTCCCCTGGTTGTCCCCCTAAATTTGAGAGTAAAAAATGCCTTGTTAATTTCTGAGTCATTTCAAGAGAAGGATCTAGGAGCTTAAAGCTAACTGTTTTGCTCCATTTGAGTGGGGTTCATTTCCCAGCTCCATGTTTTCCTGAGATATGGCATATACCCTAAGAAAACTGGATTTGGAGAGGGATAAGAAGCCCGTATACTAGGTCTTTTGGAAAATAATACAATAAAACAACTGTAACCTACAAACTCATAGTAACGCGGGATGTCTTGTCACTTACAGATAATTCAATATTAACCTAAGCCTCTACGATTTCACTTCTAGTCTTTGCTCACAAATTCCTGTCAGACTCATTGCAGCCTCTCCAAATGCTCCTCCATCATAGCTCACATCATGTGTCAGCACTAGGAATCTCTTCTGCAAAAAGTTTCCCCAAAACCGCATAGTCCCCTCCCTGCCCTACCTCCTTTCACCAACCACCAACTACTTTGCATTTCACCTGTGTATATACATGTATTATCTTCCATTAGGAAGAAAGGTCTGGTGATCTACTTCCAAAAATCAGCCAATGAAAACCCTATGACCACACGGCTTGATCGACAACTAATCATGGGAATGATACAGGACAGTGCACTGTCTTGTTCCATTGTGCATGGGTCACCATGAGCCGGTGGCCAACTCAATGGCAGCTATCAACAACTATTATCTTCCCTGATGTGTTATAAGTTTGTTGAGTAAGTTCCATATAGGTCTGATTTACCCAAAGTGTCCAGCACATTGCCTTAAATATAGTAAATGCTCAGTAGAGACCTGTTGAATGTGTTATAATCTCTATAATAAATATCATACACAGAACTGAGTTGCTGAAAGTACCGTGGGCCTGACTCCTAGTCCTAATCCTACTCTTAACTCACTGTGGGCTCGTGCACAGATGGCTCCCCTTCCCTGACCTCAGTTCCACAGCAGGACACTGAAACAGCAGACTTACCCATCTCTCAGGTCCCTTCAAGCCCAAACTGTTTTCGTTTAAGATAAAGATATTCCCATATTCTCCAACTCTGTGACTATCACATTGGCCTCGTACATGTTTTTCTTTGTCCAGTTTCCAAAAAAATGAAAAAAATATGTAAGAATGCTAAGTCAGTTCAAATCAGAGACTCACCTGGTACACAGCGAAAAACAGGTTTTCTGATTGCTTGGTTCTGGAGTGAAGTTCACGGCCAGCTGGCTTTTATACATTGAATGATCCTTGCCTCAAGGAAATAGAATCATTCAGGGCTGCTCTGTTTTCATTCCTTGCCTGTCAAACATGATTCACCCCACTCCCCTCAATTACCTGTTGGCTCAGCTTTTGTGATAAAAACCACCCACTTGATATTTTTTTGGCACCGGCTATCCAACAATGATGTCATCTGGGCCTAATTCCCACTGCCACCCTCCCTCTTAGACCCAGGAGTAGAGCTTGTGTTGGGGGAGGGGTGGGCAGCAAGCATCTTAACTGGTTTGATGAGTTAACCCTGGGGGGAGATTCGAGTCTTTGTTTGGCCTGCCACTGACTTGTTCTCTTTTTCATTGGAACAGCTATTCCTCCATATTCTGTGGGACAGAACATGGTGGTGGTACATGAACAGGTAGAAAAGGGAAGGGAACAAGTGGAGTGGAGGTGGGCATGAGCTATTTGCCTTAGTTGAGCTGAATGTGGGAGGTAATGAAATTGATGGATTATAGACTCCTTGTCTAAGGAACCCAAGACACTTACATCCATTCCTCCCCTTTTTCTCCCAACCTCACTGAACTATAAAAAAAAAAAAAAAAATGAACTATACATATTTAGAATTACTCACAGACCGTTCCCTCTTAACTTCACCCCTGACTACCAGGTTATAAAGCTGGGCAAACCTGTTTAGCTTTCACCAGCCACACCTTCACCCCTCTCCTACTTCAGAGATTTTCAAGGGCTAATCTGTCTTTTGGGATAAACTCTTCCCTCCACTACACCCAGCCATCTGGTCATGGCCCTTTCCCTTCCTAACCCAACTATACACTATCCCCACCCAGAAGCCCAGAAACCTTTTCTGGGTACCTCCACCCCAAGCCCATCCACGGGCTCCTCAGTGCTCAAACCTCTCCCGCCCCTTGCCCACTTCCAACTCCAGCTGCAACGTTTTCCTCCTTTGTTTGGCTTTGTATCTCCTGGGAGTTTTCTGAGGGTTGCCTGCTCAAGCCAACACTGTTCTTGTGGTAATATTTATTTATTCATTCACTCCACGAATATTAACAGAGCTCCTAATACATGTCAGTCATGCCTTTTACTCTAGAAGATACCCAAGGATGAAGACCACTTCTTCCCCATAGACCGGGAACTCTTTGGAGTGAGAGATGCAAAATAGTTTAGAGCAACTGAGTTTAAGGGACCTCAGAGAGCCTCTAGTCTGTGCTCCTCAAGTGATGACTAAGGAATGTGAGGCCAAGAAAGGTGAAACAACTTACCCAAGGTCATACATCAAACCCCATGAGAAAAAGTATTCGACACAGAAAGCCTAGATTCTCCTTTGTTTTAACCCCTCCCTTCTCCCTAATGCCTCTTTCCTGTCATAGGAAATGAAGCCTAGGCAAGAAAATGATGAAACATGAAAACCGGGCAGCTTAGACTCCTGGAGGCTTGGAGCTGGGTCCACTTATAATTTGAAAAAGCTTTGTGTGAGTGACAATTTGAGAAAACAGAGTTTTATCTTCTGGGTAAGCACTTAATCTTTGCTCAGGTGAATTCTCTTAAATAGGAATAAAGCTGCTAATGTTTTAAGTGGCACCGGGGATAAACATTAGGTATTTCTAGCTTTATTTAATGCCTCTATAGGCACTGGGGAGAAGGGAGGGGCTAAAACAAAGGAGAATCTAGGCTTTCTGTATTTAGCTCTGCTAGAAACCGGTGGGATAATTTATTAGCACAGGTGAAAATAAGCAACTCACTCAATTTATTACCCTTCAGTGGATCAGGGCCTGGGAGAGGAGGGGAAAGTCTAAATTGCCTGCTTGGGACTTGAGCTGCTTTTACCCTGGAGGGTGCCTCAGGATGGCATAGTGACAGGGCCCAGATGCCCCATCAGAGAAGAAATTGGGATGGCAGTCAGGTGGGCAACCTCTGAGAACCTGCCCTGGTCTTCCCTTCCTCCATAATCTGTCTGACATGATGGTCAGATCGTGAAGATTCTCTCTGTCATTGGGCTTACTTGGGGATATATGGGGTTCCCTGAGCCCTTACCATCAGAAATTTTCTCTGATTAAATAACAAGAAACTGAGGTCACTAATTCAGACCTGCCCCCAAAGTATAATCTGTTATTAGGCGTGGCTTTTGGAAAATCCAAATCATCTTTAAAATCCAGCTGTGTGCATGGTTTCTCCTCCTCATTCCGCCCACTCCCCCCCACCCAATCACACACACTCCTAAATGTTTGGAGTACCTACTGGCTCCACATCTGGGTCATCTACCAGAATAAGTCACCACCCCACCAACAGTTGCCCTTACTGGGTCATCCTAGCCATGGGTCCACAACTACCCTACATGTGCCTGGGGTGTAGTAGCTGCTCAGTGAGTTGGCAGTTAGGGACTGACTGAATGAATGAATGAATGCCATTATTTGTAAAGAGAGGTCCAAAGGCTGCTTTGAGAACTACTAGGAAGTTCCTTGTAAGGGAAACCCTCCCTTGTGACAGGCCTCATGGGATGAGTTGAGAAAAGATGTAAGGGCTCAGGAAAGGACAGACAGATGCTCCAGCTGCCTTCCCCACCCATCTACTTAGATGTCATCCACTTAATGAGCCACCTCCCTTTGGGCTGGTGCCACCTCCACTACCACACCCGAACTCTAAGCCTCTCACCTCACTTTAGCTCTCCTCTACGTTTGGGTCCAGGTCTCTCTTTCCTCCAAAACCCACCCTCAGGAGCCCTGACAGAAAGAGCTCCAGGCAGGATTAGCTGCTATATTGGTGGGATTCTCAGCTCCAGAGGAAATGATTCCTGCTCCTCTGTTTCCTGCTGCCAACCACCTTGTCTCAGGCCCTGCATGATGTAAACCCATCTCCCAGGATGCTGGCCCTGAATGCAAAGGGATTTCTCTCACTGATACCCCACCCAAGCCTGGATGGACTCTCCTGCCTGCCTCCTTTACCCCACCCAAGCCACTGCTCTGGCTCCAGTCTCTGGAACTTTCCCTTACACATAAACCTGACCTGGCTCTCCCTGTGTGTTTCTTTGAAGCACACTCAGTGGCTCAGCTCTAAGGAGCCTGCCTTCCTTCAGAGAAGATCAGTTTCTTCACTACCAGAGTTGGGTTAGTTGATGAATCTGACCCCACGTATTCCCCACACAAAGAAAGGGGAAGTTGTGTGACCTCTGATGCCAAGTATCATCTCCCAGGATTTCTCAGCCTTTCACAGGAATCCCCATTTAGGGCATAAGAGGCCACTACCCTTCCCATGTCAAAAGCCTGGTCCCACCTTTGACCAGCTCCTAGAAGCGTCTGTTAGCTCCAAGTGGTGCGTATGGTTTATAGCTCATGTAGGGAAATGCTATTCAGCTATATGGACTCCCTACTATTGGAGTCAGCTTTACTTTTCCCCAAAGCATGCTGAGGATGAACTCAGGATGGACTTGGGCTAAGGTACAAGGCCAGGAGTGGCTTGACTGGGCCGGTGCCCAAAGCCAAAGAATGCCTTAGCAGCAATAAGAAAAAACATCTGGGCCTGGACATGAAGTCTCTGGGAAGACTGGCTGCCCAAGGACTTGGGAAGAAAAACAGTAAGCCTTAGCCCCAGCTGGAACTGTATATAAGCTTATGTCCCCTGCTAAGCAGTTGAGGGTGCTAAACAGGTCCAGCCGCTGACCTGGACCAACCGTTCTGTAAGTGAGGTCCCCAATAAACCATATGTCATGATCACTGGTTCTGGAATCTTTCTTTAGTCTCTTGGAGACGTGGCTGACCTTGGATTTGGGTGCCGCAGGGTTGTTACACAACACTCATTTGCAAAGCAGGGAAGATTGATAGCCCTGAGCCCAGTGAATCTCTGATCAGGTCCTTCCCAGCTTAGATTTCTCCCTTCTTTCTACTTCTCCAGTTCTCCAGACAGCCCTCCAATATGGGTAGTATTCATGCAGAATTCAGATTCCAGACATTTTACCATGGGAATGCATATTTAACGCATGACAAATGGTTAATGCACTTGGTTGCCTACTGAAAGATTGGAGGTTTGAGTCCACCCAGAGGTGCCTTAGAAGACTTATAGATCTACTTCTAAAAAATCAGCCACTGAAAATGCTCTGGAGAACTGTTTTAGTCTGACACAGACGAGGTCGACTTGAGTCAGAATTGACTCAATGGCAACTGGTTTTAACATCTAGGAATATGCAGTATTAGGAGAGTTTTACTCTGGCTCTTCTCTAATCACTTTGGGGAGCTAAGGAGATGAGAATACTGGCTGTTCAATTTAGGCCATGGTGATTAAAAAAAAAAAAATTATAATGTACAGCGTCCCCCATCTAAAAAAGAGGAGGAAGCTGAGGAAGAAACTCCACACCCCTGCTGTTAAGAGTCTCCTGAAAATTTTGGCCCAGCAGGCAGGAGATAATCTTGTAAAGAGCCATGCAGAGGCAGAGAAAGTTTCAGAAGTCACAGCACTGCAAACCTCTACTCAGATCTCTTAAATCCTAGGGATCAGAAACAAATAGGAAGGGAAGAGACTTGTTCTAGGCTCCTTAGCTTGTTCAGCAGCAGAATCAGAACCTAGCTTACCTGATTCCCTCCCCACTCCACTATCTCCCTAAGAACAGAGCAAGCTCTTAACCCTTCCTCATTTCTCTTCTCAGTTCCCAAAGGGAGGGATATCAATTCAAACATGGCTTCTCTTGCTTGAGGTGGGTAGACTAGAGAAGGTCTAGGCTTAGAGTACGGCTCAGTTGTTTCAATACCTGGTGATGCTCTTCTTAGTTGAATGACTGAGCAAATTTCTGCACTTTAGTTTTCTCATCTTTATAACAGGAACTTTAAGTTAAATTTCATGAGATTGCTGTAAAGATTAAGTAAAATGATACTTCAAATACCTTTAGGAGGAATAAGCTAAAAATATATGTAGTAATTCTTACTAATTTGTCACATACTTCTCTCTCTCCCACTTCATATCAGATGAAACTTCTTTCTATTTTCTTCCTATTGACTGTGTGTTTTTCCTCTTTCTGCTCACAAAGTGTATATGTGTGTGTACGTGTATGTACCCAAGTGGGGCCCTTCTTCAGTGAAGCAACATGCTTGGGCTCTGGTGTTGCTTTGCCTCCTCTCGTTTTTTCCATCAATTTTCAGGTTTGTGTGTTTGCAGAATTATACCTAGAGTTATTAAGAAACAGCAATGGCCATGCCATCCATGCTTTATATGAGATGGGCTACAGGGGTGGCTAGATTTGTTGGTGATCATTCAATTACCTGGATATGCCCAAGATGAAGGAAAATGAGGCAGAAAAAGTTAAGTAACTCTCTCAAAAAGTCATAGACCTAGCATGTCACAGTGCCAGGATACAGGCCCTTAACAACTATGCTATATTGCTTCTCAGTACTAGTGAGGCATTCTGTGAGCTAGAATATCTCTTAGAGGGACACTGATGGGTCCTGAACTTCTGCCACATCTGAAATGATCAATTACCTATTTATTATCCATTCTAGATGGAGTTTTGTTGGGCATGAATGATCAAAAGACATACATATATCTCACGTATATGTATATATACCAAAAGCCAAACTCATTGCTGTTGGGTTGATTCCAACTCATAGAATCGTCCCACAGGCTTTCCAAGGCTGTAATCTTTAGGGAAGCAGATCACCACGTCTTTCTCCCATGGAACAGCCTACATTTCAGTTAGCAGCCTCGACCTTAACCACTGCATCACTAGGGCTCCTTATATATAACATATTACAGGTAATCTCCAACTTACAACCTATTCGAGTCATGACAAATAGCACTTACAACCATCTGTTTTTGTTTTTGTTGTACATATTACCACTAGTCATCTGTACTGTATACAATGTTAAAATACATCTGTAAATTCATATGTAATGCTTCGAACCCCCAAACACAAATGAAGATTGGATTTATAAAGATACTAATAATTAAAGGCAATAATAATGAAAACTTGAAAAAAATGAGGTATTCAACTTTCATCAGAACTGACTTATGATGGAGTCATTGGAACGGAACTCTGTGGTAAGTTGAGGACTACCTGTATATAATTCTTTCCGTATGATATCATATAATTTAAAAAATTTGATTGAGAGCATTGAGTTTTGAAATGGAACCTGGGATGGTTCAAACTCATCCCCTGGGCATGCTCTCCCTCTGATCATTCATTCCCTGTTGGGCAGCTGGCAGAGTAGAAGGACAACCACATGGCTGAACATTATTCATAAATTCAAAACCCCATTGCAAGTGACTACCGTTGGTCGAGTTGTTGGTTTCTTATCTTTGCTCAACTGTGCCTGCTGCATTCCTGGCCCACCCAGAAAGTGAGCTTCTCCAGAGAGCAGAGTGGCCTCTATAGATTACAGGCTTTGGAAATATAAACCTCTGGATTCAAATCCTGGCTTTGGTCCTTACTAGCTGTGTGTGTGATGTTGAGGAAGTATCCTAACAGGAATAGCTACAATTTGATTATCACCTACCAAGTGTCAGGCCTCCTTCTAGGCACCTGACACTAATCGTCACTATAGCTGTGCCAGGCATGGATCACTAAGCCCATTATACAGATGCAGAAGCTAAAGCACAGAGAATAACTTTGGCCACATTTGCCCAAGATTATGCAGCAAATAGGTGGCAGAGCCAAGATGCAAACCCAGCACTATGGCCCTGATGCCCTTTTTGATTCTCAGTTTATTTACTTATAAGTTAGGAATGATAATATTTGCTTCCAGATCTGCTGTTACATGAGATTGCACATGAAATAAAAAATAGTAGGTGGCCATACATATCAATTACATTTCTTCTTCTTAGAGTCTGAAATGTATCTATTATTAGAAACTCATCTCCAGTGATTCGGAAAATGCCATCATTTTCTTGGTTTATGAAATAGCCAATCAGCCATTCCTTAACAAACATTTACTGAACAAGACAACCAAATGCCAAGCATGGAGTCCCAGCCCTTATGAAATCTGGAGAAATATACTTACTTTCTGTAAGCTCCAGGGATCCAATCCCCATCAGTGAGAAGCATTTCTCCAAGTGACCTACACATAAGACTCACTTTGAATGCTTGTTGAAAATACAGATAAAACCTTTATATCCTAGAAATAGAAATGAAATGGAAATAGCTAGGGTAGAGCCCTGGGGATCTGAACTTCTAAAGTGTGTATCAGGTGATTTTTATGATCAAACAAGTTGGGAAACCTAGATTCTAAACACAAAGGATTGTCAACCTTGATTATAATTGGAATCACCTGTTATCTTTTAAAAATCATCCATGTCTGGGCTCCACACCAGTTCATTTTTTTTTTTTAAAGCCCCCCAGATACAATCAGGGTTTAAAATCCCTACTCTTAACAGAATATCTCAATTTCTAGTATCTGAAAACAACCAGAGTCCTAAGCCTCTGAATCTTCCACGTGAAAGGAAGTACGGGTGGGTGCTAAGACGAGGAGCACATATTGCTGTTGATGCAACCAGATGCTAATGGATATGGGTGTTGCACCTGAGGATATTGAAAGCTTTCATAAGCAATTATGTCCCAGTCGAGGAAGTCTAAGTACGTCTACACACCAGAGCACACCACCCTGCCTCTAGGGAACCAACAAAGGGCAGGTTCAGACTGGCTTGAAAGGGTGGCTCCTTCATCCAGGAGGCAGTCCTGTGTCACCTTCCTGGATACTATCATGTGCATGGTGCGGAGAGTTAAAGTCTCATACTTCCTACCTCCAAGGAGCTTCTGGCAAATTACGATCTTTAGGGTCCCTAAGTACTTAGAAAGTTAGAATTTTCTGCTCCCTTCATTTATATAATTCAAAATAAATTTTGATTTTTCAAAATCATCTTAAACACAGTTGTCATTACTTTTTTGATTTTTGGGTTACCATTTATCAATTGAAATTTTTTTTTATTTTTTTTACCAGTTGAAAATGTTCCTGGGACCTGAACTTCATTCATTTGTTCAGTTATTCATTCTTGCATTTTCTGGGCTTTGCTTATACCCAAAACACATTTACTCTGTTTATTAGGAAATCATCAAATCCAATTCTAGCTCACAGTGTCATAAGGGTGGAAAGGGTAGGGTCCACCCAAAACCAAACCCACTGCCATTGATGCCAACTCATAGTAACCTTACAGGACATAGTAGAACTGCCCCATAGGGTTTCCAAGGCTGTAATCTTTATGGAAGCAGACTGCCACATCTTTCTCCCATGGGATGACTGGTGGGTTCAAACTGATAACCTTTAGGTTAGCAGCCCAATGCTTAACCACTGTACCACCAGGGCTCCTGAGGGTAGGGTAGGATGCACAATAATGTAAAAGCCCAAAAGAATCCATGGACTCACCTAATTTTAGGTCAGGAAGAAGGCACCCAATCCAACCTCTCATTTCATGGATGGAGGACTGAGGTGAAGCCACTTGCTCAAGGTCACAGATCTATTCAGTAGCACAGTCAGAACTAGAACCCAAGTCTTCTCTCTCCTAGTTAAGAGCTCTCCACAGGCTGGGAAACAGATCACAATTGCATGTTATTATAGATTGCTGAACCAGAGTAAAAAGACTTCTTCTGAACACTGTCTAGGCAGAGGAATTTCCTAAGGCTAATGCTTTGGCACAAGGACCCCTGGTGGTACAGTGGTTAAGCCCTCAGCTGCTAACTGAAGTGCTGGCAGTTCCAAGCCACCAGCCGATGTGACAGTCTGCTTCCATGAAGATTACAACCTTGAAAACCCTATGTGGCAGTTCTACTTTTTCCTATAGAGTCACTATGATTTGGAACCGTCTCTACGGCACCTAACAACGATAAGAACTTTTAGAGGCTTTGTACGTATACTCTCCTTTCCTTGGAAGAACAGAAATATTATTTTAGTCTCCTTGATTTGTTGTGGATGTGGTTTGAAGACAACATGGGGTAGGAAGCTCGTGAAGTATAGGTACAGAACAGTGAGAAAAATCATTATATGTTAATGCAGTCAGGATGGAAATATATCCTCAGCACTTTTTAGATTTATATAACTCTTTAAAATTTGGAAGTATAACATTATACAGGAAAATCTGCATGACTTAATGAATTTTTACAGAGAACATATGTCTAACTAGCATCTAGTTAAAGACACAAATCTTTACCAGTTTTCTGAAGCTCCCTCATCTACCCTTCCAGTCACTCTGATTTTATAGAAATGGAATCATGCAATATGTACTTTTAATGTCTGCTTTCTTTCCCTGATGATTACATTTGTGAGATTCATCCATGTTATGTAGCATAGTGTGTTTAATCTCACAGTTGTATAATATCTTGTTGTATGAATATATCACAATTTATTTATCCATTCAACTGCTAATGGACATCTGTTGATTTCTAGTTTGGCACTTACTGCAAATACTACTACTATTAGCATTTTGGACACGTGCTATAGTGACTATATGTGTAGATATTTGTGGTGTATATACTGAGGAGTGACAGTGTTGGGATAGGCATACATATGTTCCGCTGTAGAAAATACTGCCAAATAGTTTTCTAAAACTACCATCCATGGACTTACAGAATGCCTTATCCACCATCATGGTATCCCACACAGCATTCCCTCTGATCAAGGAACCCACTGCACAGCAAATGAAGTTCAGCAGTGGGCTCATGCTCATGGAATTCACTGGTCTTACCAAGTTTCCCATCATCCTGAAGCAGCTAGCTTGACAGGACGAAAGACTGGCCTCCTAAAGACACAATTACGGCACCAACTAGGTGGCAATACCTTGCAGGGTTGGGGCAATGTTCTCCAGGAGGCTGTATATGCTCTAAGACGGTGACCAATATATGGTGCTGTTTCTCCCATAGCCAGGATTCATGGGTCCAGGAATCAAGGGGTGGAAATGGGAGTGGCACCACTCACTATTACCCCTAGTGACCCACTTGCAAGATTTTTGCTTCCTGTCCCTGCAAACTTTTGCTCTGCGGGCCTAGAGGTCTTAGTTCCAAAAGGAGGAATGCTCCCACCTGGAAACACATCACTGATTCCATTAAACTGGAAGCTAAGAGTGCCACCTGGTCACTCTGGGCTCCTTATGTCTCTAGATCAACAGGCAAAGAAAGGAGTTACCATACTGGCTGGTGTGATTGATCTATATTACTGGGAGGAAATCAGATTGATATTACATAATGGAGGTAAAGAAGAGTATGTCTGGAATGCAGATTATCCCTTAGGCGATCTCTTAGTACTGTTATGTCCTGTGATTAAAGTCAATGGAAAACTCCGATAACCCAACTCTAATGTGACTACTAATGGCCCAGATCATTCAGGAATGAACATTTGGGTCACTCTACCAGGCAAAGAACCATAACCAGCTGAAGTGCTTGCTGAGGTCAAAGGGAATACGGAATGGGTGGTGGAAGAAGGTAGTTCTAAATACCAGTTACGGCCATGTGACCAGTTGCAGAAATGAGGACTGTAATTGTTATGACTATTTCTGCTTTGTATGTGTGCATCAGATATTTTTGTTTTCTTCACTTATAAAATGTAAGATGTAAACGGGGACAGTGTGTTCTTTTGTTGTACGTGTGTTAGTTGTATCATGTTAGGTGCAACTATGACTTTGTAATTGTGTTTATTCAGAGATTATGTGTAGTTTGGGAGATGTGTACAGATGCCAGGTTGACAAGGGGTGGACTGTGATGGTTAAGGTTGTGTCAACTTAGTTAGGCCAGATTCTTAGGGGTTTGGCAATTGTATAAGGTTGTGATCACTTTCCTGTTGAAATTTGGTACGTGATCATCCCCATGATGGAATCTGCTAAGTGTTAGCACCAGGGCGGGGTCTGTGGTGGCTCACTGTCCCCTCAGCCTTCATCTCTCTTCCTTCTGCTGCCTATTTCCTTCCTGCTTGCCTTGCCAAGGTTTTTGGCTTGTTCTGGATCCAGCAGCTACCTCTAGTCTGAACTCCAGTTCTTGGGACTTGAGTTAGGACCTTACCTGTCCATCTTAGGATTCGTGAAGCTTCACAGCCTGCGAGCAAGAGTCTTCTCCCCGACCTGCCGATCTTGGGTTTGCCAGCTCCTGCAACTACGTGCATCAGGAGAAACCTTGCAGTCTTGCCTGCTGACCTTGGGATTCCTTGACCTTCACAGCCTATGAACAGGAGCCCTGCTCTCCAACCTGACGATCTTGAGTTCCCCAGCTTCTGTGTCTCTGTGAATTGGGACAGGCCTCTATCCTGATGCATGGACTCAGGATATTCCAACCTCTACAATCACATGAGCTATTTCCTTGATATACATCTCTCTATATATGTATTTATGCACTTTACTGGTTTTGCCTCTCTAGATAACCCAGCCTAAGACAGTGGTTGTATCATTTTACACTACCACAGGCAGTGCATGAAAGTTGCTGTTTCTCCATATCCTCATAACACTTGGTATTGTCTGTCTTTTTAATTTTAGCCAAGCTGTTGGATTGGAAAGTGGTATCACACTTTCATCATAATTTCTTCAGTATTTTTGCAAACCCAGTCAGAGTGCATTTGGAAATGATAAGATCAATAAAACTTGAAGGCTTCAATGGCTTACAATTTAATAGGGAGAATAAAGCAAATTATAATGCATAAACTAATTATACAAATAATGAATAAGATAATTATATTAATTAATAATGAAAGTTTGTACAAAGTTTTAGGAGAGTTTATGGGAAGTACCAGTTCTGTCCAAAAGGCTAAGAAAGGCTCTGCAAAAATATTTGAACCAGACCATTAAAACTAAGAGGACTCCTTAGAGAGCAAAGTGAAAAACTGTTATTCTAGGCAGCAGCAATAACATGAGCCAAAAAACAAGCTTTGAAATTGCATGGCGTATTTGGGTAAAGAAGAATCTTCTGCTGTTGCTGGATGGTAATACATTTTGGATCTTGTAGGGGAATTTTGGAGTGGTCAAAGAGTTTTTTATACTTTAGAGAGTATAGGAATTATGGGAGACCTTTTTAGTTTTCTCTTTGTTCCTCGAATAATTCAAACCGAGTAATGCATAACATCCCCACATTGACATAAGGTATTGTTATTTTGTGAACCTCTGATGGGTTGAATTACATAAAAACATTCTCTATGAGGGGAATGGGGTCTCACATATTCATACAGATGGGACTTTGTTCTTATCTATTTTTTTTTTTTTTTTATTGCTGTAAAAGGCATGGGTGTCTCTCCCTCCCCAGTGAACTAATAGCCTGAGACACAAATTACTGGGCAAGCACTCATTCCTCCAATCACTCTGTCCTGTCAATTAGCTGAAGACTATGCAAATCTGTCAGCCCTTACACCCCAAAATCTGTGGAGGACTGTGAGGGGCTTCCTGAGAGACACAGAAATGGCATATAACAAACATGAGACTAAAAAAACTGGCTGGAGTATAGATAGAAGGAAGACGGGCAAGGTGGCTGATAAAATATACCAGCCTTCTTGCTTGACAGAATGGAGTTATTTCAGGATGCAGGGGTTGGGGCTCAGGAGAGTTGGTGAGGAATTCTTAGGGTTAGAAGCATTCACTTCTTGTTCTTGATTGTGTTTATGAAACTTCGACTTCCCTGGTTAATGCCTCTACCCACAGAGTTTTAAGTAGTTGTTACTTGGAAATATCAGCTAAAGTTGGCTATTTTAAGGGAAATGGGGAAGAAGGTTATTCTTTTTTAGGCCAGTCTGTTAAAGTAGCAATTAATTCTTGCCATTGTCTGTGTCAATGACTAGAATTCAGTGAGCAAATACCAAGGAAAAAAAAATAAAGCTCAAGGGGAGAGAGTCTAGCTGTGTGTTTAGCTACTCCTTCCAATACAGGACTTTTCCTTTAAAGACTTACCTATTTTCTACATCTGGGAGATTTATTGCATCTTTCTAATACAGGCAGCCGATCTCATACCAGGGTCAGGAAGTAGCAAGCTGTAAAGACAGGACTTCTCTTATAAGCCATACAATGTTGGACTAACAGACAAAGGAATGTCTGGGTGGTGCAAAAAGTTAATGTGCTAACTGAAATATTGGAGGTTTGAGTCCACCCAGAGGCACCTGAGAAGAAAGGCTTGGTGATCTAGTTCCGAAAAATCATCCATTGAAAGTCCTATGGAGTACAGTTCTACTCTGACACACATGGGGTCACCGTGAGTCAGAATTGGCTCCATGGTAACTGGCTCCATAGTAAACCAAGACCTGTATACTTCACAAACTCTGTCTACATGGCTATCCCTGGAACAACTTTTCCTTGTATAAGAAAATGATTTTAATTTCTAAAGACTAGCCTGAGTCTCAGGACAGATTGTCTCAGAATCTCTCCATAAAACCAGTGTGTCAAAGTGGAAAACTAAGCTCATACCATTGTTGTTGAGTGCTGTCTAGTCAATTTTCAACTCATAGAAAACTCATGTGACAGAGTAGAACTGCTCATACTAAAACTTGCTAAATATTAAATAAGTGAGTGAATAAGTGAGTGAATGGGTGAGTTAATGAGTATATGGATGGACAATAAATGAAAAAATAAAAAATGTATTTTCGTGCATTTGTGGAAAGGCTTTGGGGTATTCTTAAGTCATTTGTGTGTGTTTTGTCTTTTCAGAATGGCAACTTCAAGAGGCAAAGACCACATTCATCAGGTAGACTGCGGGCTTCTAATGGTAGGAACTAAACATCTCCTTCCCATGCCCTTTCCCTAGAGGGGAATAATTAGCAAGCATATCCCAGACTCTTGCCAACTAGTATCAGCTTGTTCTTTCCTCTGCTTAACCTGAGATGGGACAGGATCTGACCTTCCTCCATCATTAGTAAACAGAAAGTAACTAAGCCCATGTGGGTCCACTCCTGGGCACATATGCACTCACACACTCACTTCCCCAGAATATTCCCTTTGAACCAATGAGTGGATTACAGAATGGGGCTAGGAGTCAGGAGGCACAATCAGACTATGAAGCAGACAGTTACATGGAACACCAATTTATTAGGGGAGGAAACAGGAGAGAAGCCCATGGAGGGGGAAGTAGAAGAAGTGAATGGGTCAGATGTTATGCATTAGCCTCTGGTGTCCCTACTACTCAAAATGGATCCCCAGAAGGAGCCCAGGTATGTTCCTTGCTTTGGGACATGGGTGGGCCACAGCTGTGGCCAACTGGAGGTTAGAGAGGATGATCCTCTTCTCATGTCTACCTGGGAGCATGTAAGAGTGGTGTTTGGCACAGCCTTAGAGCACAGAGGTGTATATGCTGAGGGGTGTATTGGCAGGAAACCCTTATAATACTCCATTGGACCCCAGGTAGAAGGAAGAGGGAGAGAAAGGCAAATCCTGAAGAAGAGAAGGCTCCATCTGGTAGCTTGGTTGGTGAGTAGATGGTAATCCCCAGTCAATCCTTACTTCTGTTTACTGTTAGGGGCTTGCTGGGCTGGTGGACACTTCTGCTGGGCTGGAGTGGCTTTGCCCTTGGGTGAGCATTGTTTCTTGGCCTGGGAAGTACATGGATCCTTGGTTTGACATTTGACAGGGAGTGGCTGACAGGGCTGCTTCACCTGCTGCTGCTAGGGCTTCTGGGGTGGACATTGCTGCTGCTGCTGGGAAGACATTGCTCCAGGAATATGTGAACCTGGAAGAGAACCATGGATACCATGAGAAGGGCTCCTGCCATCTCTCCCTCTCTACTAACTTCTAGAAGATCATTTTTCTCCAACATCCAAGGACATGATAAGTGATTAACAGCCTCAGTTGGCTAATGGATTGTTCTGCATGCACCCATTGCTATCTTCCTTTCTCCCTTTCTTCCTTCTTCTATGCTGTCCTGATTTTGTGTCTTTCTTCATCTTCACATGGGCTCCTGACTTACTAATACATAATTTATTTCTCAGTTTTACCAGGAAAATAAGATGGGGTACTGAGTTGAGGATTTAAAAATAGCCCAGACATTTTACAAGGTCAAGGCATTAAATCTTAGCTGATAGATCTACGCAAGGCCAACTGGCTACCTTGAACAATCAGACAATGAGTGTGGATAAGAATGGATGGGCATGAAGAAGAGGAAAGGGGCACTCTTTGTCCTAGAAGGAAGTGCCATGGTGTTTTGTGATGGGAACGGAGAAAGCCTGTACCGGGAAATCTGAGGCCTGACTTCTAATCCCTGCTCCACCCTGACTCATGACAATGGTTCCAAGCCTTCTAGGAGCACTGGGGGATTTGAGAGCCAAAGGTATCCCTGGAAGCAAAGAGGAAATGTGGATCAGAGAGAGCACTGAACAAGGAGGCACAGCCACTGGTTCTAGATCCAAATCTGCTACCATCTGGCCAAACACACCTCTGGGCAATCTTCTCTGGATCTCCTTGCCCTTATTTGGAGGACGCTGATCTAGAATGTCTCGGAGACCTTCCCAGCTCTGACATGTGTCTCCCTACCTTTTTTTTTTTTTTGTAGACAGCATTCTTCATCTTCTAAATTAGTGATTATAAATAGGAAGTATAGGTCCCAGGTAGGAGTCCTTGGATGCTGCAAATGGTTAAACTCTTGACTATTAGTCAAAAGTTTAGTGGTTAGAACCCACCCAGAGGCACTCAGAAGATAGGCCTGGTGATCTGCTTCTGAAATTTCACAGCCTTGAAAACCCTTTGGAACAAAGTCTTACACTGCAACACATGGGGCTCCATGGGTCAGAATTGACTCAATGGCAACTAACAACAACAGTGAAGGAGCCAGAAAGTGGGGTGGGGGGGTGGGGTGGGGAATGGCCATTAGAATAATGAGATATGGAAGCTTCATAGTATAAAATATAATATCTAATATATCTGTGTCAGTAAACCAAAAAGCGAAGTTTGACAAAGATTGCCTGGCAGGGTCAAGAAGGTAGAATAGGGTATGAGAAAGCTTTAGAGGAGGCTCAGAATTGCTACAAAATGCTACAGCTCTAAACATCTCCCTATGATGAGAAAAATCCTCTTGCCAAGGGGTCAAACCCGGAATCAGGAAATTAGTCATACCTAGCAATAGTGCAGAATGGAGATTGAATTCCCTAATAACAATTAGTGTGATGTTTCCTTAATTGTGAGGAGGCTTATGTAACTTCCCTGATTGCTCAAGAAGAGAGGAGCTTGGCCTAGCGGCTCAAGGCTGTTCAAGAAGGAAAGAGCTTAGTAGATAACCAGGAGAACAGATGTGTTTCCACTTACCAGGGATGGTGTGCTGGACACTAGGAGAGAAGGCTGGGCACAGGTCCAGGGCATCCACTGCTGGAGGCCTTTATAAGGGTCCCCAGCCTGCCCCAGGTGCCTGGTGTGGCCCTGATTACCACCTTCCAGGGAATTCCTCACCCACTTCTGCCACCTGCACTTTGTCCAGGGACCCGCTTTACTGGCCTATTTTGATGGAAAACACCCAGCAGGTATCTCCGGCATTCTGGGTCCCTGCCTACCTGAGCTGACTTAACCCACCTGAGGTGTTTGCTCAAACTCAACGTCTTTTTAAAGTAGAACAAACCTGAGGAGCTCTTTGCAGACCGAATTAAAAGAAAGATGAGGAAGGATGAGGAAGAGGAAGAGTGTGGGGCTTGGGACACTTGTGACAAAAATCTAAACATCACTATTGCTGCTAACCCCTGTCATTTTTGAGCCTGGCCCCGAGATCACACTTGATGTACATTATTTCATTTTATCTTCACAGAGCTCTTACAAGGCAGATGTCGTTACCATTTTGCAGATGAGAAAGATGAGCTGACTGAGAAAGATCACATAGGTAGTAAATGCTGAGATAGTAAAAGCAGAGATGGGATTTGAGCTCAAATTTGAATAATTCAAAAGACCCAGACCCTTAAACATTATAGGTAGAAGTCAAAAGTCTAGCCACAGACACCCTGCTTTCCTACACAGTACCAATGTTTTTTTTTTAATCCAGTGGGAACCCTTCACATGATATTCTATGAGGCTTCCCCTGAGCACAAATAGCAGGTAATGTAAATGGTACCCCAAGCCTAAACAACATGGCAATGCTGTGCCCCATCCGCCCACTAGAAATTGGGCAGCTGTTGGGCATTAGTGATGGGTGAAGAGGGAGGCATAGAATTTGGCCTCTGAGTTAGGCTTGCCAAATAAAATACTCCCAGTTAAATTTGAAATTTCAGATAAACAACAGCAGCAACAAATTTAGAATAAGCATATCCCAAATATTGCATGAGACATATTTATACTAAAAAAAAAATCTGAAATTCAAATTTAACTGGGCACATTTTGTTTTTATTTGCTAACTAAATCTGGCAACCCTACTTGGGACATGTTCTGGTGAAGGAAAGAGCATTGCTCCTCCACTTGGTCTTCCAGCCCTTGGGAGAGAGGTTTGCCCACTTTGGGAAATTGATTCACATTTGAGCCATTGCTCCAAACCTCAGAATCCTGCCTTACTGAAGGCCACCTATGTGCTCATTTCTGTCATTGTCTGTGCGAAACGATATGAGTGCCTCACTCACGTATGGTGTTTTCCTGTGTACAAAGTACTTTCCGAAGTGCTTTTCAAGCCTCTCGTCTCATTTAATCGTCATGACAGTTCTGCCAGGTTGTGTACGTTTTATTTACAGTTTATAAAATAGGCCCAAAGAAGCTCAATGACCTTCTCAGCAACTTGCGGCTAGTGAGGGTACAGCTGGATGGGGTCCCTGGCTCAGAGCTGCTTTCTACTACATTATAAAAAAAAAAAAAAAATTTTTAGTGACCAGCATCTCCACAGGGACAAGTGACTGTCATTGGGTGGGGAAACTATAACGAATTAAGCCAGGGTTGGATCACAGGTCTTGTGATTTCATGGCTATTCTCATTTAGCCTGAGTGATTGAGCCACTGAGTGGCTTCTTCACAAAGGCTTACAATCATGACAAAATTAGAATGTTGGTTCTGGCGGTCTCCACCTCTTCTTGCACCAGCCTTCCTCCTTCTTTCCTCCCTGGCACTCATGTGCTCCATACCCACACAGCCTGTTCTCCCTCTCCCCCCTGAGAGACTCTAACTGATCCCTCTCCCCCACCCTGCCAGGCACAGGTACATTTTTATTAGTCATTATACCTTATAAAGCACCTCCATATACAGGTTTCACAATACTCTATGAAGAAAGGCTACTGTATTATATATTTTATAGATGAGAAAACTGTGGCTTCGATGGTGACTGGATCTTGAATTCAGAAGGAGAGCTGGCCCCAAGTCTCTTAAATCTCTAGTGGCTCATTTCCAGACACCCTGACTGGCTGGGGCAGTGGATTATTCTTTCAAAGGAGGAAGGGAGGCTTCCTGACACCCCTAAATCACTGCATGTAAACCACCCCTCCAGGTAAGTCAAGCCCTCAGAAGCTATGTGGAATGACAACTCTGTAACTCCCCTCCCTCCCCTCACCACCCCAGCCAAGCCATAGGACTGTTGCTTGGCCAGTCTTGAGTCCCACATTGTTTCCGTCATCCTCAAAGGAACATGTTCTATTGAGATCAGGAAGCCAGGATCTGTATCCAGGGAGCAGGCACCTGAGAGCAGGTGTGTGCCTGTGAGAAGTTCAGGGAGGGGAGGGCACAGGCAGGCCTGATTTTGGAAGGTGAGTCAAGGCTTGAGAAACCCCAGTCCCACCCTGCAGGCAAACAATGGGGTGACTGGGCAGCAGGGACCTAATCCCTGGGAAGGGACCCTCCCAAAGACAATGCTAATACTTTAACTCTTCACCTAGACACATCTCTACCTGGGCACTTTTGTCTCTGGGCTTTGGGGAAAAAGAAGGGCTGTGAATGGCTCCTTCTGGAGATGGAATGTCATTGTGATACTATTTCTAAGAACGAAACAACAACAAAAAAAGAGATCTGGGTTAATCAAGGGAGATTTAGGAGAGAAGGACTGTACTTGGTGGAGAGGACAGTTGAAGTTTGGGGCTGCCAGGGTTCCTATATTTTAGCCTCCTCTCCAGTAAAACGAAAATTTAAAAGTGAGCAGGGGAAATTTCATTTTTGAAATCATAAATCATACCATACTTGCTTTATCTTAATTTCTGGTTGATACTTAATGAGCAGTCTTGGCTTAGAACATTCTGGTTTCGAGTTTCTCCCTCCATTAATTACTTAATGATCTGTCAACAAACACTTTAGAAGTTGCTACTTAAAGATATCTCGTGACCTTTTTTTTTTTTTAAATGTGGGAAATCCTTTTGCAACATGAATGAATCATTTCACCCTCTAATTTACCTGTTTGGCAAATAAGATACTATTGCTAGGTGTTCTGTATAATAAGATTACACACAGTCCATGGAGGGAGAGGAGTGAGAAGACGAGTGTCCGGAAATAGGTGATTAATTTATCTCCTCTCTCCAGCCCTCTTCCCACTATGTTATGCTTATGGAAGACCTTCGGCTATCCTAAGAATTTTACAAATGGGAGAACAAACAAAGTTGTGGACCTAGTGAGAAGCTAGTTCCAACAGTATATCCACAGACTGTTAACTGTGCAAGTTTGACACAGTCAGTGGAAGGGAAGGAGGAGGCTGGGGACAAAGCATCCATCTCTGGGAAGACTGCCAGTGTGGAGTTGAAACACTATTCAATCTTTCCTTGGACATAACAAAACTGTAGTTAGAGACACAGAGAAAGAGATAAGAGAATAGGAAAACAGCTCTCGTATTGCTCATTCCTTATTGGCTATGAGATCTTGGCACTTCCCTTAATTTTTATAAACCTCAATTTTCCTGCTCTCTAATATGGGGAGGGAAACCCTGGTGGCATAGTGGTTAAGTGCTATGGCTGCTAACCAAAAGGTCGGCAGTTCAAATCTGCCAGGTGCTCTTTGGAAACTATGGGGCAGTTCTACTCTGTCCTATAGGGTCGCTGTGAGTCGGAATCGACTCGACGGCACTGGGTTTGGTTTTTTGGCGGGGGGGGGGAATATGAGGAGATTGACCAAAATAACCTCTAAGGTCTCATCAAGCCCTAATGTTCTAGAACTGAATGATTAGGTCAGGGAGGGTAACTGTGTTTCATCATAATGAGATTAGTAGTGAATTGAGGATAAAACAAAAAACCACACCTGCTGCCATTGTGTTGATTCCAACTTAGAGCAACCCTACAGGACATAGTAGAACTGCCCCACAGGGTTTCCAAGGAGTGCCTGGCAGATCCAAACTGCCGATCTTTTTGTTAGTAGCCATAGATCATAACCACTATGCCACCAGGGTTTCCATACTGAGATTGAGTTCAGTCTCACCAGAAAGAATGTCTTAATTGATTAAGGATGCCTGCTATGAGGGGAATAAGTAGCCTTATGTTGCAGAGAGTCACCATCCCTGGGTTAGCCTACAGTAGGGAGCAGTTTTCTAGGACCTATGAGTGAGAATACTTCAAGCATTTGAAGAAGCAAGGACACAAATTACTCTTTCAAGGTCCTGCACAAACTAACACCATTTTCTACCTTAGCTCCTACCACTCTGTCATGGATTGAATTATGTCCCCTCAAAAATGTATATATCAACTTGGTTGCCATGATCCCAGTATTGTGTAGTTGTCCTCCATATTGTGATTGTAATTTTATGCTAAAGAGGATTAGGGTAAGATTGTAACACCACCCTTAATCAGGTCACCTCCCTGGATCCAATGTAAAGGGAATTTCCCTAGGGTGGGGCCTGTACCACCTTTTATCTTACAAGAGAAAAAAGGAAAGGGAAGCAAGCAGAGAGTGGGGGACTTCATACCACCAAGAATGCAGCACCAGGAGCAGAGTGAGTCCTTTGGACCTGGGATCCCTGTGTTTGAGAAGCTCCTCAACCATGGGATGATTGAGGACAAGGACCTTCCTCCAGAGCCAACAGAGAGAGAAAGCCTTCCCCTGGAGCTGATGCCCTAAATTTGGACTTTTAGCCTAGTTTACTATGAGAAAATAAACTTCTCTTTGTTAAATGCCATCCACTTGTGGTATTTCTGTTATAGCACCACTAGATGACTAAGACACACTTCTTAACACAACCTCAGACAGATATGTTACATTTTCCAAAACTTGCCCCATACTCTCTTGGCTCAAACGATACTATATGTGATGGCACCCTGCTCCCAAATTCCCGGTGAAATCCAAGATAATCTTCAGGAACCATCTTAAATATTACCTACTCCATGAGCCCTTTCCCTAATCTTTCCTAAGAGATATGCTTTCCTCTCTTGCTCAACATTCAGAGATTTGTATTTATACCTATTTGGAACAGCAATTTTCACATAATGTTTTGAGACTATATATATATACACACACATTTGTTGTTGTTGTTAGGTGCCGTCAAGTTGGTTCCAAATCATAGCAAACCTATAGGGCAGAGTAGAACTGCCCCATGGGGTTTCCAAGGAGAACCTGGTAGATTTGAACTGCCAACCTTTTGGTTAGCAGTCAAGCTCTTAACTACTACCCCACCAAGTGCTTTTATATATATATATATATATAGCTGTATGTATGTCTGCGTATGTGCATATATATATACAATATATCCATCTCTTTAGATCTAACACCCCCCACACACACATACACAGTAATACTAGCTAAACACAATGCCTGGTATATTATATCCACTCCATAAATATAAAAAAATGGGTGCATGAATGAATGAGTGAATGATTTACTAAATGAATGAATTGAATGAATGGTAAGCCTACAGTTAGACATTTTAGTTTTACAGTCAGAAGTCATGAAGTTTTTGGACTAAGATGCTTTTTGGACTAAGCCATCTTTTCAAGATGCTTTTTGGACTAAGCCATCTTTTCAAATTCAGGTTGTTTCTCGCTCTTTCCAAGCTACCATCCCTGTTTATCCCAATCACACACATTGTCCTTATATTCCTCAACCTTGAAGATCTACGCTGAAATCATCTGTTACTTGTAAGAGAGAGGCCTAGGTACTTGGATATTTCATATATGGAGAGATTTCCTTTATCCACAGCCTAAGTGCAAACACCCTAAGGGTAGGAAGGGTGTTCAGGAGAGAACTTACACCCTAGTTAGGGTGCTTGGCCACTGATAGAGTAGCTAGTTGGTGAGGGGGTGAGGGGTGGCCCATCCTTTATCATTACGAAAGGATGCTGTTAAGTGAGTCAGTGAGTGAATGAAGGATGGAATGAGTGAGTGCATAAATAAATGAGCTGGCAAACTAGCTGATTAACTGGCTAGATCACTGAACAACTGACTAACTGACTGGCTGAGTGGTTGACCATCTGGTTGGCTGGCTGGCTGATGGCTAATTTTGAAAAACAGATCCTGGTATAGCATGGGAAAAAAACAAAAAACAAACAAAAACCTTGGGGACATGGGACTAAGGATATAAAACAAGGCAGAGTGTTCTGTATTGGAGCCCCTGAGAAGTGTATCCTATGAGCTGGACAACCATTTCTTAATTTAGTTTTCTGTTTTAGGAGTTCCTTGTGGTTTCCATTCCTGGTCAAGCGAGCTCAGTGAATGTACTTCGTCTGAACACAAACTAAAGGCAGCTGTGGTAGAAAACTAGCTCTCTTCTTGGGTAAATATTGTAGGCGCGTAAGGACATTTCCAATGATGCCTCTGCCCACTGGCAGGGACAGGTTACCTAATAAGCAAGATAAGCACATGCTTAGGGCATCAACAAAACAGGGGTGCTAATTGTCTGAAGTAAAGATCCACAGATGCCAAGCAGACAAGACACAAAGAAAACTGAGCTTACAACAATGACTCAAGAAAGACTTGATTCATTATCCTTCTTATGTATAGAGGTAGATGTTGTTTGGAAGCTTAATTGTGACAAAATCATTGAAGAATTTGTTAAGAGCAAAGAGTAGAAACATTTTTAAATTATAACATGTTAGAGATGAAAGACCTACCTACAAATAAAATATAGTAATTTGTTGTAATATTTGTTTTCTGATCATTAAATTTTCTTTTATGACATACTTTCATTGTTCATTTATAGTTATAGCATTTATTACAAAATAAGCATCAAAACTGAATTATGAGGCATTTAAAGCAAAGTTGGTGAAAGTTAATTTTTCATTGTGGGAGAGCAACAGAATTTTACATTGATTGTTGAAAGAACTAAGTTCACTAACTCATTTTCTTTGTTGTAGAATATGTGGAATATTCTTTTTGTAGAAAGTGTGGTATATAGTAAAAATCTCAGTACCCCACATCCACTAAGAATTTTATAATCCAGTTCATCTCATTCCATAGGGTTCCATCTCATTCAATCAATTGCTAATATTATAGTCATATTTAAAAAGAATTTTTAAATGGATAGCCAAGATACATACACACATATATTTAAATGTACATATCCAATTTGAATGCATAGTAAGCAGAGGAGGGGGCATCACAAATTATCAGTGTTTAGGGGCCACACATGCCTTAATTTGGCCCTGTACACCAGGGAGTCTGATGGTTCCCTGGACCTTGAACACTGGGGATGGGGACCCTCAGGTCAGAGAAAGCAGCCTCTGTGATGGTGACTGAGATAGGGAAACAAACCAGACAAATTAGCAGACACTGCAAGGTAGACCAGTCTGTCCAGTCAATGCCCTGCTGTCTGACCACAGAGACGTTCCTTGGGGGGAGTGGCTGCAGAAGGCAGCAAGCAGGGCTGCTGGAAGCAGCCTCAGACATGCCCAGTGATGACTGAGATATCACAGAGCTTGGGGAAACTGCCACCCTGTGTTGGGGACTGGCCTTGCAAATAGTTGACCCATATACAAATACACCAGTCTACCATATCCACATCTGAGCTGGATGAGAAGGCAAGAGGCAGGATAATACTTCAAATGCCTGGAAACCAGGCTACCTCCATACCTAAACCCTTCAGTGATTCCTCACAGCCCTCGAGATAAAGTCTACAGTTTTTGACATTGTTTCAAAGACCTTTCTTTGTTGAGTCCTCTCTCTGAAAACGCTTCTAATCTCCTCTCCACTCAATCTCCCCACCCTTCCCCTTCTCTCTGCACAAATACTCTGTAGGTCCTGCCGTAAGCCATAACGAACTATTTACAGGTTTTTTTTTTTTTAATAATGTTTTCTCTTTTTCTTCTCTTCCTACCACATGCCACGCCCTCTGCCTGGCATGCCTGAACCTAGTTTGTGCCTGAGTAGTCTCTTCAGAAACTAGTTCATTTCTTCCCTGCACGCCCCTCCCCACCCCCCATTGTGTGTAACCCAGGCAGCATTAGATGCCCATCCTTGCCCAGGAGGCTTCTGTCCTAGCACTGATGCTACAGGTTGGAATAGAGTATCAACTGGTTTGCCCCCTGTCAAACTGTGAGGCAAGGACATGTTTTTGAAGGCAGGGACATTCCGGTATAGTATATTTGTTGCTGTTGTTGTTATTAAGTACCATAGAGTCTATTTTGACTCATAGTAACCCCATATGAAAGAGTAGAACTGCCCCATAGGGTTTTCTTGGCTGCAATCTTTACAGGAGCAGATTGCTAGGTCCTTCTCCCATGGAGCTGCTGTATTGTGCCTGGCCCATAATAGATATACAATGAATGTTTGTTTAAAAAAAAAAAAATGTGATCAGTCCATAAAGTCTATAAACAATGTGGACTCTCTTGATATGTGGCTGTGATAGAGCACTCCCATCCTTTCGGATTCTCAGCAGAGCTAGTTCTTATACATCATTGGGGCTCTTACTTCCTGGTGCATTTTGTCCGTCCATGCTGACCCCTGCCAAACATGCCTTCAATGAACTTTATCTTCAATATGTGCTTTTCTTCCTTACCAGATAGTGGACCTTTGAAAATGTAGGGGTCTATTTTTCTCATTCTTGATTCTTCCTCCTACTCAGTACCTTAGCAATTCTTTGCACATAGGAGACACTTGATAAAGGTTGGTTGGGTTGACTAGTATGATATTCACAGTTCAAAAGAAGGCAACATTGAGATCAGTAATTCCAAAGGGTACATAATCCAAAAATCTCTTTACCTGGGTGATGTAGATTGTTCTATTGTTAATAAATATTTTGTTGTTTTGTTGCCTGCCACTCTCTCCCGGAGAAGTACACTCCCCTGCCCTGTTGATAATGGCAGCCTGGCCGTATGACTTGCTTTGCAAATAAAAATGTAAACTTTAAGAGCCATGGTTTGCTAGACCCTCTTTGCTCTCTTCCATGAAGACTGGCAATATTCCACACAAAGGCTGCTGTGTTCGTCTGGATCCCAAAGTCAAACTGTTGTATAGCAGGGCGGCAGCTGATCCTCAGTGGACATGTAGAATGAGTGAGAAATAAGCCATTGAGATTTGGGGCTCATTGGTTACTGAAGCATAACCTAGCTTATCCTGACTCCCATACTGGGATATGCAAGGATTGACTTTTCCTAAGAAGATTCCCTTCCTACTTATGGTTGACCCTGGTCAAAGGAAAAATAAATGTTTAAGACCAG
This sequence comes from Elephas maximus indicus, assembly GCF_024166365.1. Lineage (NCBI taxonomy): Eukaryota > Metazoa > Chordata > Mammalia > Proboscidea > Elephantidae > Elephas > Elephas maximus. The sequence goes on along the minus strand of NC_064821.1, from coordinate 187,899,794 downwards.
TGTATACTAAGTGACAGCCATGACAGTGGCTCAGGTGTGTATGTGTGCTTACATGCATGTGTGTGCATATGTGTATGTGACTGTGCAAACAGAGGTCGGGGATGTAGGAGAAGGGGGAAAGGGAAGGGAAATGGAGGAGGCAGGCTGGGTTTACACAGTGTATGACAAGGACATCTGCTTGTGGGGAACTGATATTTTCCTACAAATGTCTTTCTGTCTGTGGTTGGAAAGCTAAATAAACCACATTTTTCCTCACTCTGGCCACAAGACCTTGTGAGAAACCACATCACAAGTCCACCCCCTAGGCAGTTAGGGCAGAATGCCATGTACTGAGCCTGATAAGCCAGTGTAACTGCTTCCAATTTCAACAGGGCTCAGAGCTCCTCCCTCAAAAGGCTGGTGGAGACCCAGGGACTGGAGGCCATTGGACCCAGCAGACAGCCTGATGACCCTTCATCTCACTTTATAGGCAGAGAAGCTAAGGACCAGACAGTCCTCAACCAGGACTTTTCTCACTGCAGATGGCTTCTCAAGCTGGACCACAGAAGGAGGGGTTAGCTATTTCCTTACTGGAGCCAGTGCCTTTCCAAGGTCCTCTTGCTAGGTATAGATGACAGCGGGGCTCAACATTGACAGACTGGTTTGAGTCAGCACCAAGTGAAAAAAAAAAAAATGCTGCTAAGTTGACTCTGACTCATGGTGCCCCCTTGTGTATCAGAATGGAATTACTCCATAGGGGTTTTTGATGGCTGATTTTTCTGAAGGAGATCTCCATGACCTTTCTTCCAAGATGTGTCTGGGTGGACTTGAACTTCCAGCCTTTTGGTTAGTAGCTAAGAGCAAATTTTTCATGGCTCAGGGAGCTTGAGTCAAGCAGCATGGGGTGGGAAATGGGGAAGGACCCCAGCAGAGTACAGGAAAATTGACCTGATTAGAGGGGGAGAAGCTATCACTGCAATGCCTTCCATTTATTGAACAGGCACTATATAAAATATAAGGCTCTTTACATTCTTGCCCCCAATCCTTGTAGGTAGAGAAGCACTAGCCCACTTTGTAAATGAGGGAACTGAAGCCCAGAGAGGTAAAGCAACTTACCCAAAGACATGTAGCTGATAAACGGCTGGGCCAGGATTCTAACCCATGTCAATGTAGCTGAAATACTGAACTCTTTACACTGTATCACACTGGCTCCCTCCTTAAGCCATACACACTCCATGCTTCTTGACGGCATCCAGCCAGGGTGGGGGGGGTATGAACAGGCAGGGTTCAGTCAGCAAGGGTCAGAAAGGGAGCAGCACCTTCCCTCCTTCAAGCTGGTGTGGGGGGGAAGCCACAATCAGCAAGAGATTTTCAAATGGAAGGTGTATCTTGAGGAGCAAGAATTAGGCTCAAGACATAAAAGACCTGTACAAAGAAAACTACAAGACACTGCTGCAAGAAACCAAAAGAGACCTACATAAGTGGAAAAACATACCTTGCTCAAAATGTCAATTCTACCCAAAGCAATCTACAGATACAATGCAATTCCGATGCAAATCCCAATGACATTTTTTAATGAGATGGACAAACAAATCACCAACTGCATATGGAAAGGGAGGAGGCACTAGATAAGTAAAGCATTACTGGAGAAGAAGAACAAAGTGGGAGGCCTCGTACTACCTGATTTTAAAACTTTTTATACCATCACGATAGTAAAAACAGCCTGGTACTGGTACAACAACAGACACATAGACCAATGGAACAGAATTGAGAATCCAGATGTAAATTCATCCACATATAAGCAGCTGATATTTGACAAAGGCCTAAAGTCCGTTAAATGGGGAAAAGACAGTTTCTTTAACAAACGGTGCTGGCATAAGTGGATATCCATCTGCAAAAAATGAAAGACACATACCTCACACCATGCACAAAAGCTAACTCAAAATGGATCTAAGACCTAAATATAAAACTCGGAGGTGGGGCCAAGATGGCAGAGAAGTCAGATGCTTCTGGTAACGAAGACCCAAAAAAACAAGTGAAATGATTATATATATGACAAGCTAGGAGCTCTGAACATCAAAGGCAAAGTTAGGAATTCGGACTCTGCGTCGGGGGAGGGAGAGATGGTTCAGAAGTGGCAATGAGTTGCCAGACCTGATTTGGCCAGAACTGGCGCCCATCAGGCATGATCCACTGGAGTGACAACGGCGGGGCTGGTGGTAGCATTCAGGACACGGTTTCCTCAGGGAGCGACAGTGAGCCACAGAGTCTACCCACGCGTCTGGAACCAGAGAATAACAGCACTCTCAGCACAAGCTAAAGTACTTGTGTGTATTTTACCGCACCCTAGCCCCCAAGTCAGCTTCAGTGGCTGTCAATTTTCCTGGGCCTGTAATAGGTCCAGTTGCGAGTCCTGAGCCATTTTCCCAGCATTGGAGAAGGAATAAATTAACATTTTGGGGAAAAGATAACCTGCCAGCTCAACGAAGCTGGGAACTCAGAACAGAAGCAGGTCCCCTCCATGCACAAATGGGCCACAGACTTTGACTGCCTTTCACCACTGCATGGACCTGGGTGGGCCCATTTCAGGAGATTAGGCCCTTGTTAGGAGATTGTAACACTGTATGTGCTTGAGATCTGACTTCAACTGTTTCAGGTGTGTGGTGGAGATGTGGGTTTTTGATGTTTGACACTGCTCTGCCTATTAAACAGGGTCCTCACCTACCCACATCAGGTGCCTGAGAGCTGGTGGTTCAACCCATGTCAACTAGCCACCTGCTACAGGGGTCCAAGGATAAGTGGTGCCTCCCAGTCCTTTCAACAAAAAGCATTGGATGCTCATGGTCTAGCTGCAGAACTTACCCACTTGTGCGCTCTAGGGAACAGGGATGTGCTTTCCTCACAGATACTCCAGGAATGGTTGTCAGCCACCTGCCTTGTTCAGAGTGGGACCCCCTGCTGCAACCAGATACCTGTGCCTATACCAATCACCCTGCCTCTCTAAGACTGCAGGACAGACCCTGTACCACACACTTGATGACCAACTGCCTGGATACCTCAGCTGAATCCATACAAGAAAATTAAATGTATTCCTAGGCTCATATACCTGGTAACAGCTCTAGCCATCTGATGACAGGATGTTAGAGCTTCAAAGGCATAAAAAAATCCAGCTAGCTCACTCAAGGAGCCTATTTGGTCATATCAAAACAACACAAAGCAAGAAGCTAGGATACAGCAAGCAAACATAAAATAAATTAATACAATAACTTACAGATGGCTCAGGGACAACAGACAATATCAAATCACATAAGGAAGCAGACCACAATCACTTCAACAAGCTCTCAAAACAAAGAATCAAGAAATCTTCCAGATGAAGATGTATTTCTGGAATTCCCAGATGTAGGATACAAAAGATTAATACACAGAACTCATCAAGAGATCGGAAAGATCAGGCAAAATGCAGAAAAAACCAAGGAACACACAGATAAAGCAGCTGAAGAAATTAAAAAGTTTATTCAAGAACATAATGAAAAATTTAATAGATTTCAAGAGCCCATAGAGAGGCAACAATCAGAAATTCAGAAGATTAACAATAAAATTACAGAATTGGACAACTCAACAGAAAGTCAGAGGAGCAGAACTGAGGAAATGGAAGGCAGAAGTAGTGAGATGGAAGATAAAACACTTGGCACCAATATATTCAGAGAAAAATCAGATAAAAGAATTAAAAAAAAAAAAAAAGAAGAAACCCTAAGAATCATGTGGGACTCTTATCAAGAGAAATAAACTACAAGTATTTGGAGTACCAGAACAGGTAAGGATAACAGAAAATACAGAGAGAATTGTTGAAGAGATTTGTTAGCAGACAACTTCCCTGATATCGTGAAAGACGAGATGATATCTATCCAAGATGCTCATTGAACTCCGCGTAAGGTAGATCTCAAAAGAAAGTCACCAAGGCATATTATACTCATACTTGCCAGATAAAGAGAAATTTTAAGAGTGGCTAGGGATAAATGAAAAGTCACCTACAAAGGAGAGTCAATAAGAATAAGCTCGGACTACTCGGCAGAAACCATGCAGGCAAGAAGGCAATGGGAAGACGTATATGAAGCACTGAAGGAAAAAAAAAAATTGCCAGCCGAGAATCATATATCCAGAAAAACTGTCTCTCAAATATGAAGGTGAAATTAGGACATTTTGGAAAGTTTAGGGAATTTGTAAAAATCAAACCAAAATTACAAGAAATACTAAAGGGAGTTCTCTGGGTAGAAAATCAATGGCATTAGATATCAACCTAAGACTAGAACTCAGGACAAAATAACTAGATATCAATCCAGAAATCAAGATAAAAAAACACTCCAAACAGGGAACCGGCAATATTATCATGTAAAAGATGACAACATTAAAACAACAAAGAGGAATTAAAATGTAGTCATAGATCTCTCATATGGAGAGGAAGACAAGGGGATGTAAAGAAATAAAAGTTTGTTTTAAACTTAGAAAATTAGGGGTAAATATTAAGGTAACTACAAAGGAGACTAACAATCCTACAAATCAAAATGAAATGCAAAAAAATAAAACAAAACAAAGACTCAGCAAAAATGAAACAACAACAAATAAAAAGAAAGGACAATATATAAACATAAACTACTCAGCACAAAAAATTAAGTGGAAAAAAGAAACTGTCAACAACACAAAAAAAGACATCAAAATGATAGCACTAAACTCATAAAAAAAAAACTCATACCTATCTATAATTACACTGAATGTAAATGGACTAAATGCAGCAATAAAGAGACAGAGAGTGACAGAATAGATTTAAAAAAACACAATCCATCTATAGGCTTCCTATAAGAAACACACCTTAGACTTAGAGACACAAACAATCTAAAAATGAAAGGATGGAAAAATAAATATATCAAGCAAACAACAATCAAAAAAAAGCAAGAGTGGTAATATTAATTTCCGACAATAAAGACTTTAAATTTAAATCCACCACAAAGGATAAGGAAGGACACTATATAATGAGTAAAGCCACAATATACAAGGAGGATGTAACCATATTAAGTATTTACAAACCCAGTGACAGGGCTTCAGTACATAAAACAAGCTCTAACAGTGTTGAAAAGTGAGACAGACAGCTCCACAATAATAATAGGAAACTTCAACACGCCACCTTCGGTAAAGGACAGGACATCCAGAAAGAAGCTCAATAAAGACATGAAAGAGCTAAATGCCACAATCAACCAACTTGACCTCATAGACATATACAGAACACTCCACCCAACAAGAGACAAGTATACTTCTTTTTCCAGCACACATGGAATATTCTCTGGAATAGACCATGTGTTAGGTCATAAAGCAAGCCTTAACAGAATCCAAGACATCAGAATATTACAGAGCATCGTCTCTGACCATAATGCCATAAAAGTAGAAACAAAAACAGAAAAAGCAGGGAAAAGAAATCAAACACTTGGAAACTGAACACTACCCTGCTCAAAAATGACTGGGTTCTAGAAGAAATTAAGGATGGAATAAAGAAATTCATAGAATCCAATGAGAATCAAAACACTTCCTATCAGAACCTTTGGGACACAGAGAAAGCAGTGCACAGAGGTCAATTTATATCAATAAATGCACAGATACAAAAAGAAGAAAGTGCCAAAATCAAAGAATTATCCCTACAACTTGAACAAATAGAAAGAGAGCAACAAAAGAAACTCTCAGGCACCAGAAGAAAGCAAATAACAAAAATTAGAGAAGTAAATGAAATAGTGAACAGAAAAATAATTGAAAGAGCTTAAAAGACCAAAGCTGGTTCTTTGAAAAAATTAATAAAATTGATAAACCAGGTAAGGAAGCAAATAACCCAAATAACAAATGAGATGGGTGATATTAGAACAGACCCAACTGAAATTAAAAGAATCATATCAGATTACTATGAAAAATTGTACTCTAACAAATTTGAAAACCTAGAAGAAGTGGATGAATTCCTAGAAACACACTCTCTACCTAAACTAACACAAACAGAGGTAAAACATCTAAATAAACCTATAACAAAAGAAGAGATTAAAAAGGTAATTAAAAAACTCCCAACAACAACAACAACAAAAATGCCCTGACCCTGACAGCTTCACTGGGGAGTTCTACCAAACTTTCAGAGAAGAGTTAACACCACTACTACTAAAGGTATTTCAGAGCATAGAAAAAGATGGAATACCCCCAAACTCATTCTGTGAAGCCAGCATAACCCTGACACCAAAGCCAGGTAAAGATGCCACAAAACAAAGAAAAAGAAAATTACAGCCCTTTTTACCTCATGAACTTAGATGCAAAAATCCTCAACAAAATTCTAGCCAATAGAATTCAACAACATATCAAAAAAAAAAAATAATAATAATTCACCATGACCATGTGGGATTCATACCAGGTATGAAGGGATGGTTCAACATTAGAAAAACAATTAATGTAATCCATCATATAAATAAAAGACAAGAGCCACATAATCTTATCCATTGATGCAGAAAACGTACTTGACAAAGTCCAATGCCCATTCATGATAAAAATTCTGAGCAAAATGGGAATAGAAGGGAAATTCCTCAACACAATAAAGGGCATTTATACAAAGCCAACAGCCAACATCACCCTACGTGGAGAGAGTCTGAAAGCATTCCCCTTGAAAATGGGAACCAGATGAGGACGGCCTTTATCACCACTCTGGAGGTCCTAGCCAGAGCAATTAGGCTAGATAAAGAAATAAAGGGCATCCAGACTGGTAAGGAAAAAGTAAAAGTATGTCTATTTGCAGATGACATGATCGTATACACAGAAAACCCTGAAGAATCTTCAAGAAAACTACTGAAACTAATAGAAGAGTTCAGCAGAGGATCAGGATACAAGATAAACATATAAAAATCAGTTGGATTCCTCTATACCAACAAAAAGAACATTGAAGAGGAAATCACCAAATCAATACCATTTACAGTTGCCCCCAAGAAGATAAAATACTTAGGAATAAATCTAACCAGGCACATAGAAGACCTATACATAGAAAAGTACAAGACACTACCACAAGAAACCAGAAGAGACCTACCTAAGTGGAAAAACATACCTTGCTCATGGATAGGAAGACTCAACATTGTAAAAAAAAAATGTCTATTCTACTGAAAGCGATCTATGTATACAATGATGTTCCCATCCAAATTCCAACAACATTTTTTTAATGAGCTGGAGAAACAAATCACCACTTCATATGGAAGGGAAAGAGGCCCCAGATAAGTAAAAAAAATTGAAAAGGAAGAACTAAGTGGGAGGCCTCACTGTACCTGATTTTAGAACCTATTATACTGCCATGGTAGTCAAAACAGCCTGGTACTGGTACAACAACAGATACGTAGACCAATGGAACAGAATTGAGAATCCAGACATAAATTCATCCACATATGAGCAGCTGATATTTGATAAAGTTCCAAAGTCTGTTAAACGGGGAAAAGACAGTCTCTTCAACAAGTGGTGTTGGCATAACTGGATATCCATCTGCAAAAAAAAGAAAAAGAAACAAGACCCATGCCTCACACCATGCACAAAAACTAACTCAAAATGGATCAAAGACCTAAATATAAAACCTAAAATGATAAAGGACCATGGAAGAAAAAATAGGGACAATGCTAGGTGTCCTAATACATGGCATAAACAGTATATAAACATTACTAACAATGCACAAACACCAGGAGAGCAACTGGATAACTGGGAGCTCCTAAAAATCAAACACCTATGTCCATCCAAAGACTTCACCAAAACAGTAAAAAGATTACCTACAAACTGGGAGAAAGTTCTTAGCTATGACATTTCCGATCAGCATCTGATCTCTAAAATCTACGTGATACTGTGAAACAACAACAAAATGACAACCCAATTAAAAAATGGGCAAAGGATATGAACAGGCACTTCACCAAAGAAGACATTCAGGCAGCTAACAGATACATGAAGAAATGCTCAGGATCATTAGCCATTACAGAAATGCAAATCAAAACTGCAATGAGATACCATCTCACTCCAACAAGGCTGGAATTAATCCAAAAACACCTAATAATAAATATTGCAGAGGTTGTGGAGAGAGTGGAACACTTAATACACTGCTGGTGGGAATATAAAATGGTACAACCACTTTTGGAAATTGATTAGGCATTTTCTTAAAAAGCTAGAAATAGGACGACTGTACAATCCAGCAATCTCACTCCTTGGAATATATCCTACAGAAATAAGAGCCTTTACACAAACAGATATATCCACACCCACGTTCATTGCAGCACTGTTTACAATAGCAAAAAGATGGAAGCAACCAAGGTCCCCATTAATGGATGAATGGATAAATAGTTATGGTATATTCACACAATGGAATACTACACATTGATAAAGAACAGTGATGAATCCATGAAAAATTTCATAACCTGGAGGAATCTGGAAGGCATTATGCTGAGTGAAATTAGTCAGTTGCAAAAGGACAAATATTGTATAAGACCACCATTATAAGAACTCGAGAAATAGTTTAAACAGAGAAGAACATATTCTTTGATGGTTACGAGGGCAGAAAGGGAGGGAGGGAGAGGAGTATTCACTAATTAGATAGTAGACAAGGACTAATTTAGGTGAAGGGAAAGACAACACACAATACAGGAGAGGTCAGCACAGCTGGACTAAACCAAAAACAAAGAAGTTTCCTGAATAAACTGAATACTTTGAAGGCCAGAGTAGCAGGGGTGGGGATCTGGGGACCATGGTTTCAGGGGACATCTAGGTCAACTGGCATAAAGAAATCTATTAAGAAAACATTCTGCATCCCACTTTGAAGAGTGGCATCTGGGGTCTTAAATGCTACCAAGCAGCCATATAAGAGGCATCAATTGGTCTTAACCCACCTGGAGCAAAGGAGAATGAAGAACACCAAAGACACAAGGTAATTATGAGCCCAAGTCACAGAAAGGGCCACATAAATCAGAGACTACATCAGTCTGAGGCCAGAGAAACAGATGGTGCCCGGCTACAACAGATGACTGCTCTGACAGGGAACGCAACAGAGAATCCCTCAAGGAGCAGGAGAACAGTGGGATGCAGACCTCAAATTCTCATAAAAAGACCAGACTTAATGGTCTGACTGAGACTAGAAGAACCCAGGAAGTCATGGTCCCAAGACCTTCTGTTAGCCCAAGACAGGCACCATTCCCAAAGCCACCTCTTCAGACAAGGATTGGACTGGATTTATAAGATAGACAATGATACCAGTGAGGAGTGAGCTTCTTGGGTCAAGTAGACACATGAGACTACGTGTGTAGCTCCGTCTGAGGAGATAAGAAGGCAGAGGGGGACAGACGTTGGCTAAATGGACACAGGGAATACAGCGTGGAGAAAAGGAGTGTGCTTCTCATTAGGCAGAGAGAAAATAGCAAGGTGTACATAAATTTTTGTATGAGAGATTGACTTGATTTGTAAACTGTCACGAAAAGCACAACAAAAAAAGAGTAAAGAGACAAAAAAAAAAGTTGATGCAAGATTTGGACTTGCATACTATAATAAAATGCACACATCTTTTGAAAAGAAACTAAAATGATAAAGATCATGGAAGAAAAAATATTGACAATGCTAGGAGCCCTTATACATGGCATAAACAGTATACAGAACATAACCAACAATGCACAAACACCAGAAGAGAAACTAGATAACTGGGAGCTCCTAAAAATCAAACACTTAGGCTCATCTAAATACTTCACCAAAAGAGTAAAAAGACAACCTACAGGCTGGGAAAAAAACTTTGGCTACATAATATCTGGTAAGTGTCTAATCTCTAAAATCTACAAGATACTGCAAAATTTCAACAACGAAAAGATAAGTAACCCTATTAAAAAACGGGCAGACTTCTGACCAACATGGCGCTATAGACAGAAGCACCAGGCTGTCCCTCCACAGCAAAGACCCAAAAAACCAAGTAAAACAGAGACAAACATCATTCCTGGAATCTCAAGTGCCAAATGAAAGACAGAGAACTCATCCAAGCGTGGAATGGAATAAGAAACTGACCAGCAGGGAGAAGGAGGAGAGATATGTGCAGAGGGCCCCATCAGCTAATGCAGCTGATGCAGCACAGATCCACCATCTTGGACTCCAGTCAGGGATCAGCAGAGAGCTCAGGGAAGCAGTTTCGTAGAGCTCCCAGCAGGAGACAGAGCACCTGGTAACCAGTGATACACACTTTCCCACCCCCCCCCCCCCCATTTTCTCCCCGCTGCTCTACCTCTGAGCTTGCTGGCTGGCTGTAGTAGCTCAGGCAGCCGGGAAGTGCAGCATCTGTGCTGCTTGGGTTTGCCCCGCCCCCACATGGGAGATCAGTGGACAGGAAGCAATGGAAAGCAGCTTCACGAAGTTCCCAGCAGGAGACAGAGCATCTGGTAACAAGAGGCATACATTTCCTAGCCACCCCCTCTCCTTCTCCCCCTCCTTCAGACTCCTTTGCTTCCCACCAGCCAAAGTCTCTTGGCCTGGAGGCAACTGCTTTGGCCTCAGGCTGCTTGGATTTGCCCTGCCCACACTGGCTGGGCCCTGAGCTGGTGTTGGTTCTTTCTGTCTCTTTGGTTATCTTCTGGGCCTCCTACCACCTCCCTTCCTTTCTCTGGAACATATGTCTCTGTGTGCCATCTTTGCTTCTTGAAAGGCTGTGAAGCCATGCTAGACTGGGGAACCACTCCCCCAGCCCTCAGCACCATGCTGGTTGGATCCCTGGGGCTTTTTCCCTCCCTTGTTTTGCTTTGTTTGTTTGTTTTCTTTTTCTTTTCACAGCTGGGGAGTCCCTTCTAGCCAGCTGCATAGGTGGGATCCCTGCAGGCATCTCTTTTTTTCTTCTTTCTTTCTTTTCTTTCTCTCTCTTTTTCCTTTTCTGTCTGTCTTCATTTTTCAGATCTCATCTCTCTACACTTATCTTCTTTTCCTGTCTCCTGAACACCTGGTGCTGTGTGATATCTATACCCCCTCTGGCCAGGCTATACTGCACAGCTGGGAAGCTACTTTGCTGGTCTTAGCAGCCCCACCAGCGGGGCTCCAGGACTCCTGAGGGCTTTACTTTCTTTTTCCAAATTTTTATCTAATTATTTTTTTTCTTTCTTTTTCCCTTTTTCTTTTTTTCTGTTTTACTTTTCTCCTTTTCTTGGTTTCTCATCTCTCCACTGCAACAGCAAGCTCCCTTGGCACTCTTTTTTTTTTTCTTTCTCTTTTTCTTTGTTTGCTTGTTTGTTTTTGGCTCTTCTTTTTCTCTTCTCTCTCTCCTCTTTCCCATACCCCTATTTTCTCCACACATCGCAACCTTCCCCCTCTTTCCTGCATGCCTGCACCATGCACTGAACATCACACCCCTGAGCAGCACAGGCATGGCCTACTTGAACCTTCCCAGCACTGATTCCTGGCCCACCGTGTCAGCCTAGTACGTGCTACAAACAATCCATCCCAGTCCTTCCCCTTCAGTTGGACCTGCCCTGCTGCGCCATAGCTAGATGGCTGGCCCTGCCCACTGGACAAGGAGGTGAAAAGTATCGTGACTACAGACAAGCAAACAAGGAACACACAGCCTGCCTGCTCAGACATAACCAAATAAAACAAAAAAGCAGGATGAAAAAAACAAATCTACAATCAAAAAATGAAGAAAGTAACTACTGAATGTCCTGAAGACAGCAGACAATATCAAAATATATATTAAAAAAAACAGGACAGAATGGGTCTAGTAGGCATCTAAAATAAAACACCAGGTGACTTTCCAATAGAAGAAAAGGCACTAGAGCTACCTGACAGAGAATTCAAATCTGTAATATTCAGAGCAATCCAAGAGTTGAAGCAAAAAAGCAGACAAAAATGAGAAAAAAATTGACAAATTTTTGGAAAAGGTGGACAAATTCATTGAAAACACAGGCAAAAAAATGGAACAATTCAGGAAAGTAATACAGGAACAAAATGCCAAAATAAATTCACAGCTAGATATCATACAAAAACAATTAGAAATCCAAAAGATAAACACAAGATTTCAGAAATGGACAGTGTCATAGAAGGGCTTAGGAGCTGGTTTGAAATGATGGAAGACAGAACCAGTGAAACTGAAGACAACACTTGGATACAACTCTGAGGAAAAGTTAGAGAAAAGAATGAAGAAAAATGAAGAAACCCTGAGAATTATGTGGGACACAATCAAAAGCAAAAATTTGTGGGTGACCAGAGTTCCAGAACAGGGAGAGAAAACAGAAAACACAGAGGGGATCTTTGAAGAATTGCTGACAGAAAACTTCCCTAATATCATGAATGATGACAAACTGACCATCCAAGAAGCTCAACGAACACCATATAGAATAGACCCCAAAAGAAAAATGCCAAGACATATCATAATCATACTCACTAAAACCAAAGACAAAGAAAAAATCCTGCAAGCAGCTCGAGAAAAACAAAAAGTCACATACAGAGGAGAAACAATAAGACCAAGTTTTGATTATTCGGCAGAAACCATGCAGGCAAGAAAGCAATGGGATGACATATATAAAACCTTGAAAGAAAAAAATTGCCAACCAAGAATAATATATCCTGCAAAACTCTCACTCAAATATGATGGTGAAATTAGGACATTTCCAGACAAACAGAAATTAAGAAAATATGTAAAAACCAAACCAAACCTACAAGAATTATTAAAGGGAGTCCTTTGATCTGAGAACAAACAACATCAGACCACAGTCTGAATCTAGGATGCAAGATTGTACCAGCCAGAAACCAACCTAGGAAATGAACTCTCAAGGACTATCCAAAACCAAAACACTTGCAACAAGGAACCAGAGAGGTTAATCTGTAAATGACAACAACATCAGAACAATAAAAGAGGGATTAAACGTTACAGATATAGAACTTTCTAATGGAGAGGAAGGCAAGGTGATACCAAGTAACAATAGACTGAATCAAAGCTAGGAAGATAAGGGTAAATTTGAAGGTAACCACAAGGAAATTTAACAAACCTATTCATCAAAATAAAGAAGAAAAAATAAAGTCTCAATAAAAACAAAAAGTACAAAAACAAATCCACAAACAAAAAGAGCCCAGCACAGGAGAGTAAGAGGATCAAAGAAAATGTTAGATGAAACTGTGAAGCATCTCATAACATGGATGCATCTGGAAGACATTATGCTGAATGAAATAAGTCAATCACAAGAGGACAAATATTGTATGAGACTGCTACTGTAAAAATTCATGAAAAGGTTTGCATACAAAAAGAAACTATATTTGATGGTTATGAGAGAGGGGAGGTGTGGGGATGGAAAAACTCTTAATAGACAAAAGATAAGTGGTAATTTTGGTGAAGGGTAAGACAGCACACAATACTGGGGAAGCCAGCACAACCTGTACAAGGCAAGGCCATGGTAGCTTCATAGATACCTCCAAACTCCCTGAGGGACTGAATTGCTGGGGTGAGGGCTGTGGGGACCATGGTCTCAGGGAACATCGAGCTCAACTGGCATGACAGAGTTTATAAAGAAAATATTCTACATTCTACTTTGGTGAGTAGCGTCTGGAGTCTTAATAGCCTGTGAGCAGCCATCTAGGATCTCCACTGGTTTCACCCCTTCAGGAGCAAGGAAGAATGAAGAAAACTAAAGACAAAAGGGAAAGATTAGTCCAAAGGACTAATGGACCACATCTACCACAGCCTCCACCAGACTGAGTCCAGTACAACTAGATGGTGCCCAGCTACCACCACTGACTGCTCTGATAAGGATCACAATATAGGGTCCCAGACAGAGCTGGAGAAAAATTTAGAATAAAATTCTAACTCAAAAAGAAATACCAGATTGCTGGCCTGACAGAGACTGGAGAAACCTTGAGAGTATGGCCCCCAGACACCCTTTCGGCTCAGTAATGAGGCCACTCCTGAGGTTCACATTTCCACCAAAGATTGAACAGCCCCATGGAACAAAACAAAACTAAAGGGGTGCACCAGCTCTGGGGCAGGGACTGGAATGCAGGAGGGAACAGGAAAGCTGGTAATAGGGAAGCCAGGGTTGAGAAGGGAGAGTGTTGATATGTTGTGGGATTGTTAACCAATGTCATAAAACAATGTGTGTACTGACTGATGAGAAACTAGTTTATTCTGTAAACCTTCATTTAAATTTCATTAAAAAAATACAAACAAAAAAAAAACGGGCAAAGGATATGAACAGACACTTCACCAAAGAAGACATTCAGGTGGCTAACAGATACATGATGAAATGCTCACTATCATTAGGCATTGGAGAAATGCAATTCAAAACTACAATGAGATACCATCTCACCACAACAAGGCTAGTATTAATCCAAAAAACACAAAATAATAAATGTTGGAGAGGTTGTGGACAGACTGGAACACTTATACACTGCTGATGGGAATGTAAAATGGTACAACCACTTTGGAAATCGATTTGGCATTTCCTTAAAAAGCTAGAAATAGAACTATCATACGATCCAGCAATCCCACTCCTTGGAATATATCCTAGAGAAATAAGAGCTGTCATACAAACAGATATATGCACATTCATGTTCATGGCAGCGCTGTTCACAATAGCAAAAGGATGGAAACAACCTAGGTGACCATCGGCAGATGAACGGATAAACAAATTATAGTATATTCACACAATAGAATACTACTCAATGATAAAGAAAAATGGTGAATCCGAGAAACATCTCATAACATGGATGAATCTGGAAGGTGTTTTGCTGAGTGAAATTAGTCAGTTGCAGAAGGACAAATATTGTATGACACCACTATTATAAGAACTCAAGAAATTTTTTAAACACAGAAGAAAACATTCTTTGATGGTTATGAGAGTGGGGAGGGAGAAAGAGAAAATTCACTAACTAGATAGTAGATGAGAATTATCTTAGCTGAAGGGAAAGACAACACAATGAGGGGGAAGTCAGTACCACTGAACTAAACCAAAAGCTAAGAACTTTCCTGAACACAATCAAACATTTCGAGGGACAAGGTAGCAGGGGAGGAGGTCTGGGGACCATGGTTTCAGGGGATATCTATGTCAATTGGCACAATAAAGTTTATTAAGAAAATGTCTTGCATCCCACTTGGGTGAGTGGAGCCTGGGACCTTAAAAGTTAGAGAGCAGCCATCTAAGATGCATCCACTGGTCCCAGCCCACCTGGAGCAAAGGAGAATGAAAAACACCGAAGACGCAAGGAAAACATTAGCCCAAGAGACAAAAGGGGCCACACAAACCAGAGACCCCATCAGCCTGAAACCAGAAAAGCTAGGTGGTGCCTGACTACTACCAATGACAGCCTTGACATGGAACACAACAGAGAGTCCCCGATGGAGCAGGAGAAAAGTGGGATGCAAAACCCAAATTCTAGTAAAAAGACCAGACTTAATGGTCTGACTGAGACAGGAGGAACCCCAGAAGACATGGACCTTAACTTTCTGTTAAACCAGAACTAAAACCATTCTGGAAGCCAACTCCTCAGACAAAGAATAGACTGGACTATAAGACATGAAATGATACTCTGAAAGAGTGTGCTTCTTAGTTCAAGTAGATACACGAAACTAAATGGGCAGCTCCTGTCCAGAGATGAGATGAGAAGGCAGAAACAGAGAGGAGCTGAATAAATAGACACAGGAAATTGGGGGTGGAAAGGAGGCATGCGTGGTCACATTATAAGGATAGCAACTAGGGTCACATAACAATGTGTGTATAAATTGTTGTGTGAGAAACTAACTTGAGCTGTAAACTTTTGCCTAAAGCACAATTAAAAAAAAAAAAAAAGAATTAGGCTCAAGGTTCATACATCCTGCCTCAGGCCACTGTCAACTTCAAAGGGTAGTCTTTCATTTATTTAAGGTGGTAGGAATTTCTGTTCAGAGGCTGCTTCAGTTACCAACTCAGCTCCCACTCTTCTTTCCCCAAAGGACTGCCTTTGGTTTCCCACCCTGGGACAGACAGACAGCTCTTCATGGTGTAATCTGGTGGTACAAGGAGCACTCGTAGTCAGCCCCAATATAACTGCCCTTGCTCCTCTGTCAGCACCTGCAAATGAGTCATGAGTATATACCTGGCCTCGGCACAACTCTTTCACAAGGTTGCCAGTAACCTCCTGTCTGGTCATGTCTCTCCTACTTTTCCTCTGTTTCATTGTCACCAACTCCCTGGGATAGCAAGAACAACACTATTCCAACAGTTATCCTCAAACTGTTCCATGAAATATCAAAATGAACCTCTTTAAAATCAAGATTCTGATTTTACAATTTGGTCCACAGAGGGTGCAGTCATAATATAAGGCATGATGGGAGACCATCAGGAAACTATTATGCTTCTGGTAGCCTGTGGAGCTTCCCCGGCTGTCCACAAAGAGAAAAGCACATATGCATGCATGTACTCACACACACACTCACCTGCACACACATACACATGCTTTACCCACAAGACTCAGTGCAAAGATCATCACCCTGTCCCCGTTTCATGCAGAGAATGGAATAAGGGCATTCAATGAAGATTTGGGTGGAATGTTGCTGATTGTTGCCAATTAGTCTTAAACACCACCAACTAATCTCTCACCCTCTCCCAACAGAGAAGCTCTAGCTCCCCATGCACTCACCTTACCATTTACTCTATATTTTCCTGAAGGCTACTGTGAGCCAGAAAGAGGGATCCCAGCGAGTCCTATGGAAGCTGTAATCATAGTCTAAGTAAACCATTAGATACCACCCAGAATTCTCCCTCTACCAAGTACTATAATAAAATGTAAATAAGCAAAACTCAGCCCCTCCCCTGGGGAAGTTTCCAGCCTAACCATGGATGGGAGGGTAGCCCAGTCAAGAGGATGGATGTACATGAAAGACAGGCTCATGTTTGAATCCCAATTCTTTAGTTAGTAGCCATATGATCTTAGGCAAAGTTTATAATCTCCCTGAGTCTTGTTTTCCTCATTTGCAAAATAAGAATATTTAGAAGGTCAGGGAAAAAGAGGAAGGCCATCAATGAGATGGATTGACACAGTGACTGCAACAATGGGCTCCAGCATAACAACAATTGTAAGGATGGAGTAGGATGGGGCAGTGTTTCGTTCTGTTGTACTTAGGGTCACTGTGAGTAGGAACCAACTTGAAGGCATCTAACAACAACAACATCTTTTGTGGTAGTAATGAATATGATATAGGATAAGAGTGTCATCTAGTGTAGTGCCTTGCTTATAGTAGCAATTCAATGCTTTAAAAAGTGTATATTTTAAATTCTGAAACTGGTCCCAGACTGTGTGTATGTGTGACTGTGTGTGTGTGTGACTATGTGTGTGCTTGTGTGTCTGTGTTAGTTCCCTGGAAGTAGAAAGTTAGGCCTAAGTCTGAGGGCTCTTAAAAAAAAATAAAAAAAAAAAAATTTAGCTAAGCTCTCTCTCTACCTCCGTGAACGTACTTAATGCTGTAGTAGCTGGGTGGCCCCATTTCCATTCTTGCCTCCTTTAAGATTTTCCGTGACTGTGACTGGTTAGAAGATATTAAATAAAGATCAGAGTGAGTCACCTTATATTGAGTCAGAACTGGAAAGAAGTTGAGTAATAATCCAGCAAGCCCAATATTGTCTTGTACAGATGAGGAAGCTGAGGCCTAGAGAAGGGAAATGGCTTGTTCAGGATCACACAGGAGTCAGGGACAGAACTGAGTCTCATGACTCTCTGCCACCTCAAAAACTCACTGCCGTTGAGTTGATTCTGACTCATAGCAACCCTACAGGACAGAGAAGACCTGCCCTATAGGGTTTCCAAGACTGGAAATCTTTACAGAAACAGACTGCCACATTTTTTTCCCATGGAGTATTGGTGGGTTTGAACCACCAACCTTTAGGTTAGCAGCCAAGCGCTTTAACCGCTGTGGCACTAGGGATCCTTGACTTTCTGCCAGTGTTCTTTATTTAGAGCTATATGTAAAAACCAAACCAGTTGCTGTCAAGCTGATTCTGACTTGTAGTGACTCCATGTGTTTCAGAGTAGAAACGTTCCATAGGGTTTTCAATGGCTGTGACCTTTCAGAAGTAAATTGCCAGGACACCTCGGGGTGTATTTGAACTGCCAACATTTTGGCTAGTAGTTGAGGGTTTAACCTAGCATTTATGCCACCCAGGGCTCCATATACAGTGACTCCTAAAGCCAAATGAAGATAAACCTGAGTCTCACAGTCCTTGGGGGAGAGAAAACTCAAGAAAAAAGAGCTGCTCAGAGAGCTGAGTACACAGACAGTGGTTCCTTTGATATTTTATCGAAGAATGAGATGGAAGCAGTGATGGTTTGAATTCTGACAGCTGGCATGAAATTCCAGAAGATAGAGGACAAAAATGCTGGGAGTCAGGTGTCAAAAATGACTGTTCCCTGTACATGGACAGAAACTCCAGACAACAACAGCACACTTACACATGTGCACACCAAGGTGGATGGCACCAACTTGACCTGGGAGGTATTTCAACATACCTGGGCATGAGTTAAGCCAGATGCTTCTTTGATGCCAGGCATCTGTGCTTCCTCCACGAGTGCCAGGCAGCCTTGGCACACGTACAAACTGATGCAGGAGAGAGTGTATCCAACTAAATTGGATCACTTCCATAGGCTGGGCTCCCTCCAAAGGATTTCTGACAACCTAAGGATGAAGCCTCTCTGCTAAAGCCACTACCAGCAGGGAGTTCCCCTGGAGCATAGCAGACAGCTGGGTGGGTGAGATACACTTCCACTTTTCCCAGAGGCCTTGATGAGATAGAAAGGGAAGGGCAGACTTCCACTGCCTGTCAGGTACTCTGCTTGAGTGTCAAATTTAGGCTTTGAAGTTATTCTTCTAATTTTAAAGTTTAGAAAGGGTAAGTTGGCCAAAGCTACTGTCATGGATTGAATTGTATCCCCCACAAAATGTGAGTCAACTTGGCTAGTCCATGATTCTCAGTATTGTGATTGTCCACCATTTTGTCATCTGATGTGATTTTCCTATGTGTTGTATTTCTATGATGTACAAGTCAGGACTAAAGACAGTTATTTTAATGAGTTAGGACTCAATCTACAAGATTAGGTTGTGTCTTAAGTCAATTTCTTTTGAGATATAAAAGAGAGAAGCCAGCAGAGGGACAGGAGGACGTCATACCACCAATAAAGCAATGCCAGGAGCAGAGCGCACCCTTTGGACTTGGGGTTCCTGTGCCTGAGAAGCTCCTAGACCAGGGGAAGGTTGATGACAAGGACCCTCCTCCAGAGCTGACAGAGAGAGGAAGATTTCTTCTGGAGTTGACACTCTGAATTCCAACTTCTAGCCTACTAGACTGTGAGACAATAGAGTTCTTTTTGGTAAAGCCATCCACTTGCAGTATTTCTGTTATAACAGCACTAGATAACTAAGACAAACCAATAGAAATGTAGGGAAGAGGGGACTTGAACCCAGATATGTCATACTCTAATGGTTGAATATTGTTTTTCTTGCACCTTATCGCCTTCCACGGAATGTTCCATTCTTCTTTGAGGAGAGCACACCTCCTCCCAAGCCCTCCATCCTGGGGTCTCTGTTCTGTGGAAAATCACTCAAGGAAGATGGTCAGACATCCCTGCAGGGATGTGGCACAGGCCTGAGAGAGGGGCTAGAGGACAAGCCCCTGGGTCGTGAGAACAGAGGCTGGACTGGGTCCTTGGGACCACCTACGTGAGTGAGAATGACAAATGTGAGTGTGTGTGAATTAGTGTGTGGACACGTGTTTGAGTGTGATTGATAGTTTGTGGTTGTGTGCCAGTGCATGGAGAGTCATGATCTAATGTGAAAGTCCATGAATATGTGTGTGGCAATATGAGCATGAGTGTGCAAGCATGTGTGAGTCTGTGGGAGTGAGTGTGCATATGGCTGATGTTCAGCAGATACATAGCTCTATGCACGGGTGTTGCTGAATCCATTGCTAAAATATTCAAAATACTTCTGCAAAATGTGGTTAAGTAGCCACTGCACCAAATCCCCCACCCACCAGTGTCCCCTGCTGCCACCCCAGCTGCCCAGCTCAGTTCTCCACATCATGAAGAAATTAGGGGACTGATGCTTGTCACAGTGGGGAGCCTCTAGGACCTGCTCCAACTTCTGTTCTGAATGCTCAGTGCCAGTCTGCAGTTATACTGGTTGTTAATTATTTTGAATATTAACCTCATGTGTGTGTACAATTTGTGTGAATATGTTGACATGGTAGAATGTGTATCCCTTTATAAATATGCGTGTGTCTGTGTGTGAACGTGTCTGGCTTTGCCTTCCCCAATGGATTGGTGGGTTACAAATTCTGGAAAAATTAAAATCTGGGCTTTATGGTACTTGAAGCCACTAGCACAATAATAATACTTGCTGTGTTGGAAAGAATACCAACCACAGAGTCAGAGAGTCCTGCATTTGAATCTCAGTTCTCCCACCTACAAGCTGTTAGTACTGTGAGCAAGTAAGAAACTTCTCTGAACCTCAGTCCCCTATCTGTAATGGGAATAATAATACCTCCATAGGGCAGTGTGGAAATTAAATAAGCTGACGTATGTGAAATACGTGACATTCAATCAGGTCTCTAGTAGAGAGAGAAGTCGTGGAGACTTTGCTGAACGAGATATCTGAATGTGGAGAAATTTTTTAAAACTTTACATCATTTTCAGGAAGTTTAGTTAAAGGTTATATAACTTTTGAAATGCTTTTTGTAGGTCAGACTTGAGTTTCTGCTGACTGCAGACCACTGCGGAAGAGGTGTTATGAGAGACAGTTCACAAAATTGAAGCCAAAAATACCCAACTTTTTGTGGTTTTCGGTACATAAGACCATGTTCTCCAACAGCAAAGTACCTGTACTTAGGTATGGGAGAGCTGGATCTCCTGGGTAGACCCAGCACTCACAGCATTTACTCATGCTGTACCCAGTTCTGGAATGCTCTCTTCTTTACCTAGCCAAATCCTACTGTACTTTTGCTCCAGATTCTACCTTCTCTAGGCATTCATCACTGAACAGATGTTTTCTCAGAGCCAAGTGGTAGATGCTGCGAGTACAGAGATGACCGAGTTCACTTTCCTCTCCTCAACAGCTTACTGTTTTCACTCTCTCTCTCTACCCTCTGAGTTCTGAAGGCACAGGCAAAGCATCTATACCACTCAAGTCATTCCTTAATTAGATGATGTCTTGTCTAATTATTCTTTGTTGTTTCAGAGGCCTCAGCTTTGTCTTCCCATTGGGATTGTTAAACCAACAGGCCCAGAACCCTGTGATGTCTTTCTAAATCTTCACAATACCCAGGCCATTCCGAATAAATGGGGCAGGGTGCTTAATATGACTGCCTTGATGAATGGTGAATATATTGAAGGGATAGATGGATGGTTGATAAATGGATGATTAATGGGTAGGTGGATGGTTAGATGGTTGGATGGATGGATAGATGAATGGATAGATAGATGAGTGGAAGAAACAAAGGAAGGATGATTGCTGAAAGGATGTGGAAGGAAACATGATGGTGAAAGGAAAGCCCAATGAGCGTGAGAAGCACTGATAAAAACTTTGGCCAACTTAGCACACTTCGGGGCCTGTAATACACTTCAAGACCTTTATCTTATATTCTTTTCCTCTCTGGGGCCTTTTGAGTACTTTCATTTGTTCTCATTGACAGCCCTGAGGCATGACAGAGGAGACAAGAGTAGAAGAGGAGGTTCAAATGCCTCAAGCTGTGGGCTGTTCTGTAGGAGGGGGGTTTGGTGGAAAAGGACAGGGGTGGGTAGTTGAAGAAATAGAAGCAAGAAGTTTGGATCAACTATGTGTCTGAATTTTCTGGTTACTTCGATCTCCCAGAAATTTACACAATTGAGAGTAAGGAGTTATGTGAGGGATAAATAAATAAATAAAAGCTCTGGAGACTCCCTAACTGAGGAAATAGTGAGAGCTGTAGATCTCCCTGAACTGGAATTGACTCTATGATAACTGGTTTGGTTTTTTTTGGTTAGGTAATTGTGATCATTTTCTGGTGGGCATGTATGTATTGGGTATAGGATGTTTGCATAGATTGCCTCCTAGGTACACATTCAATTAGTTTGAAAAAACTTTGATCTTTTACTTATAAAATGATTTTCAAGGACTTCTCCACATCTTTTGACCCACAAATCTTTAGATTGTATTCTTTGAACTAGGATTTGTTTGCCTGAATGCTTCTCTTCTATTATAAAGATCTTTTCTGGTGGGTTCCCCCACTCTTCCTGGACCTATAAGATACCTATTCCTTGCCCCTGTCCCCTAGATGGGCACTGTCTCCCCGGGTCCTTGCTGTGTTCCCATTTGCTGTTGAGGTAGCACGTGGCTCTGTGCTGAAAAAACACCCTCTTATGACTCCTTACTCTGATCCGGACATCAGAGAAGTGCATCTTCCCAAGACTTCTCTTCCTACCCCCACACACCCATCTCTTCTAAAGCCCTGGCTTGGGGAGCAGATGAAACATCTGCAGGAATGTAGAATTTTAAAACCACAAAGTAATCAAACAAAGCCATTAGTGCCAGGTGAATTATATTTTAATTGTCTGGGGAACAGAAGCAGAGAGGAAGTATGACAGGAAGGAGTGTCTGGGCATGCCACCCAACTTTCCAAGAAGCTGAAAGGGTGATATAGACACATGTCAGCAAAGATGATTAGACGGTTTTGAACCAGATCCTTGTTTGAGATGAAAATTGCAGCTGCTAGTTAATGACAGGGAGAGATGGAGGAAGCCTTCATCCTGGTGCTGCTGTGTCCCAAGTGTGGCTGCATCCAGAAGCAGGGGTGAGCAAGCCTGGACAGTTGACTGTCTCAGGGAGGGGGGCATGGGATGGTGATGGTGACTTGGAGTGGGCTTCATTTTCTCTGTTTTTCCTGGAGCTCATCCTCTGGTCATGTGCCTGGGGCTTACTTCTGCTTGGACTTCTGGCACTGCTGAGGGGGTGGGCACTTCTGTTGGCACTTGGGTGGGGGCTGGCAGACCTGCTTGGTCTGCTGAGGTGGGGGGCAGCATTGCTGAGGTGGGGGGCAGCACTGCTGTGGTGGAGGAGCGCACTGCTGAGGGGGAGCACACTGCTTTGGTGGGGGGCAGCACTGCTGAGGAGGTACACACTGCTTTGGTGGGGGGCAGCACTGCTGTGGGGGAGCGTAGTGCTTCTGCTTCTGCTGAGACATTCTGGGCAGCACTTGCACCTGGAAGCAGAAAGACACAGAGGTGAGGAATGCTTGAGCCTTAGAGGGACCCTGGGGCCTAGGTTGAACCCTTCCACCACATCTCCATCCTGCTCTGCTTTTACCTTGCCCTGGTTTCCTCACAAACTTCAAATGCATGTATGTGAATGTGGGCATGTGCATGTGAGTGCCAATTTTAGCTCAGTGTTTGTAAGCCCTTTCAACTCTTTTTGAGACAAAGAAACAGCGAAGGAAGGAAAGAAAGAAGGGAGATAGAGAGGGAGGAAGGAAAGAATGAGGGAAAGACAGAAGGAAAAGATAAAGGGAGGGAGGGTGGAAGAAAGGGAAAAATGAGAAATAAAAAAAGGAAAAGGAAGAGGGAGAGAAAGAGAGTAAGAAGAAAGGACAGTGGAAAAAAACAAAAAGTAATATATCGTTATGGCAAAATCTATGGAATCTGGAGCAGAATTGCCTGCAATCTGAATCCTGGCTAAACCATTTACTAGCTGTGTGACTTAAGGTTTTTGTAAGAGTTAAATGAAGATACAAATAAATAAATGCATATATATATATGTGTATATATACACACACAGATATTTGTTGCTGTGTGCCGTCAAGTTGATTCTGACTCATAGCTACCCTATAGGACAGAGTAGGACTGCCCTATAAAAAAAAAAAAAAATGCCCTATAGATATACCTAAAAGCTGTAAATCTTTATGTAAGCGGTTGCCACATCTTTCTTCTGTGGAGCAGCTGGTGGGTTTGAACCACCAGCTTTTTGGTTAGCAGCCACAAGCCTAACCACTGTGCCACTGGGGCTCTCTCTCTCCTCTCTTGTTCTCTCTCTCTCTCCATGTATATATATATATATATATGCACATACACACATATAGTGTCTAGCACATAGTAAGCACTATACGAAAGTTTGATTTATTAAATAAATTTATAAAAATTTTAAAAAGACAGCAAGGGACATCTTAACTGCTCCCTAAAGGAATTTCTAGAGATGACATGGATCATTTTGCTGGACTCTGTTAATTACAGTTGAAAGCAAAGCTCAGAAGGGAAAGTAATTGTTCCTCAGTCACTCAGCAGAGGTCTTTGGATTTCCAGAAACAGTAGTCTTCAGATTCCCAGAGCAAGACTTTCCCACTATGCCACATTGTCTTGTCCCTGCTGGTCTTTGCTCCCTGGGACTTCCATATCTCTGCCCTTTCAAGGTAGCCTGCCTTCCCCCCTCTCTATATTCTCCGCTCTCTTAAAGGGCAGGTCTGCCAGTTGCTCTTCCCCGTGCCTGTTGCAACCCTTTCCTTCTGCCTATACCCTCCTGACACCTGGCAAGATTCAACACCCACACACATCAGCAGGATGCTCAATATACTAGTCCTCTTGGCAGACACTCCTCTCCCATCTCAGCCCAGCTTCCCTCACCCTTCAGCCAGATGACTTGTAAAGCCCGTGATAGGTTGGTCACAAGTGATGTGGAGAGACAGACACCCAAATGAGGTCTTTATTTCTGACCAACCTCCCAGAGCTCTAGTACCAGCCTCCAGTCAGGAGCTGGAACACCTGTGGAGTGAGGGTATGAGAGTCACTGCTTCATCAAACTTACCTAAGTTCACCGGCAACCAGCAACAGGAGCGTTGGAGATGCCAAGGAGTTTGGGATGCTCTGAGCCTGCCCACCTTTTATACATCTCACATCCCTGCCTGAGGCCATGAGGTGGGTGTCCTAATTAGGCCCTAGTCACAATAGGATCCACCTGTTCTTCCTCAAATTTTAGGTTTTACTCACCCCCATGCCTGGCGGCCTCCCTCTTGGCATGGCAGGACTCAGGGATGACAGTGCCTTCATTCTCGCCTTCGCCCCACCTCACCATCACTTTACAAGCCTGGCTTTCTTGTATTTCCAAACCCACTTGTGTCTTTTGACTTAGGACACTGCCATCTGGTATGGTCCCAAGAGAGCATTGAGGACAGTGCTGGGTGTAGGGGGTGTGAGGGCAGTGTTCCGGGATAGTATGATTGGCTGAGGGAAGGGGATGGGCTAAGTAGAGTATGGAGGTAACATTGTTTTAAGGAAAACTTAACAGCTGAGGGGGTGAATGGCTGTCTTGGAAGCTCATTAAACTCAGCAGTTATGACTTTGACTTTACCTAGACTCAGAGGCACATCGAGCTTGAAATAGTGGGAAGACAAGGCAAGTGGCTCTGATTTTTTGTATGTTGTAATTTTAGCAGTGAATGGAGGCTGCAGCCCTCTGTTCTACCCGGTACTGAGAAAATCATTAGCTTCCATGAAAAGAAACTGGGTGGTTACAGTAGACAGTGTTTATCTCTATCTCTCTACATATGTATAAGTCACCCAGACTCCAGGGTTCCCAGGGAAATGATTACCCTAAGGTGGAGGAAGGAAGAAACATTGTATTACCATGAGCTCATGGACGAGTCACTTTGGCTGGGTCCTGAGTTCTGGGCTCTGAGAGCCCTGGTCCTGATTCTTCCTTCCGACCCCTCTGTTACAGATGGTAGGACAAAGAGGAAGGGCTCAGTCTTGGTTGCTTCCTATATCTCACAAAAAATGGGGCACATCTCCAAAAATCTCCAAGTGAAGATTTGGAGTTCTGCCCTCTACCAGTTGGATGACTTTGGACACTCAATGTCTTTGAGCCTCAGTTTCCTCATCTGTCATGGTGAATAATAAATAACACCATTCTGCATGTCAGTAGTATCGGTTAATATTTTTTTATGTAAGTATGTGTGTAGTGTCTGGCACAAAGTAAGTGCTCATCAGTTGTTGGGTGCTCTGTAGAATTGGACACTGGGGCAAGACACCCTCTTAGAAGTATGGGATAGTTGTACAAGTCTGAAGGCAAGTGGTGGCACTTGCCCCCAGATTCATAAGACCTTAGCTAAAAGATATGGAAGTAGGCAAGCTAATCCTGAGGATGCCACATTTTAAATCTCAGACAGGGAATTGTACCATGGCTTTACAGAAAGCATTACAAAATCCCAAGATTTTGGTAAGTCATGCTGCAACACTAGATGACATAGGCTGGAATCCAATAGTCTCTCCCTTAAACCATGGTCCTAACCCACTGGAATCATGGGCTGTGTATGGTAACTGAGAAATACCAAAGAAAGGCAGGTCTTTCCAGGAGGAGAATCCATTCAAATTGGTGTCACTTTGACAGAAATAACAACTTACCATTTGTCCAAATCTACCAGACATATGACTGCCCACTTCCTTTGCGTCTTCCCATATCCTAAGACTTTATGTTAGCTCTTGAGGACATTTTTTCCCCTTCAGGTTTTCCTTGGTGTTCATGTGATCCTCACTGTACTTGTATGAATTCATGAACATGGTAGTGATGGGAGCTCTGCATTTGGGGGAAGGAGGTGGGTGGGAAGCTTTAACCTCTAGGATGCCTCTGACCTGGAAAAAATACGTACTCACTTGCTTCATTTTGAGTTCTCAGCATCTGTTAGCAAATTAAGCCTGGGAAGGACCAGGTGTAGTTGAAGGTCTAGAGACTGAGCTTAGCAGGGGTTCTGTCAATCGCAAATAGACAAGAAGCAGACGCTATGCTGAGTACTGTGGGAACCGTTGACACATAGACTCAGCCCTCAAAGAGCTTATTATCTTTTTGGGAAAATAAGTCCAGCCCAACATGATAGGGTTGCTGGAGCTGGGAGGCTGATACCATGAGTGGAAGGTATGGAACAAGGGTTGCACAGGACTTAAAGTAGAGGGCTTCCCCATGGGCTGGGGTTGAGGCTGGGATTGGCAGCAAAGCATCAGGGAAGACAAAAAAAAAAAAAGCCTGTAAAATATGGGATCTTTAAGGAAAGAAACACAAAACACTATCTTCTTCTTTGTATCCTGGTGCCTGGCAAGGGCTCTGGATCAGAGCTGGAGCTAAATTAGCATTTGTGAGTTGAATAAGGCATTCATTCCAAGTAGGAGATGTAAATTGATTAAAAGTTTGAAAGTGGGAAGACACTGTGTGTTTGGGTAGGGTTGAGGGGAGAAGACTGAACTGACTGTGGTGGATTGTTATTGTTGTTAGCTGCCTTGAGTAGGCCCCTGACTCATGGCAACTCTATGCACAGTGAAACAAAACCTGCCAGGTCCTGCTCTATCCCCATGATAGCTTGCGGAGCAAACTATTGTGATCCTTGGGGTTTTCATCGGATGAATTTCAGAAGTAGATTGCCAGGTCTTTCTTCCTAGTTCATCTTTGGAAGCTCTGCTTAAACCCGTTCAATATCATAGCAACATGCAAGCCACCATTGACAGACAGTAGGTGACTGCTCATGAAGTGTATTGGCCAGGAACCGAACCTGGGCCACCCTAATGGAAAGTGGGAATTCTACCACTGAACTACCAACAGCCCCCAGCTGTAGTGGATGGTCGGTGCCAATGAGAAGTGGGCCGTGGAAGTGAGATCGAACCCCATGGAAAACCTTGAGCTCCAGACTAGCCAGGAAAATTAAAATTGCATGATGGGAGTGACAATAAGAAGGAGACCTGGCTCTGGATCTTCCCAGTGCCGAGGTGATCCTTTATAACATATACTTTAAAAGTTTTATTAATTAGCATAAGGAGGTGGAAAGGCACTGAATTATATTTAGAAGGTCTAGGTCTACTTCTGACTCTGCCAATAATTAGCTCTATGCCTTTGGACAATTGATTTCTTCTGTCTGGTCTCAGATTTTCTACTCTGTAAAACACTTTAATCCTTAAGGTCCTTTCCAAGCATAAACACTATGATTTTCCTGTAGGAAACTGGAAGCCAAAGGAGGCACAAAATTGAGAGTGTTTTAGGAGACTAGTTGGCCGTAGGGCACAGTAGCTGCCCATCAGCAGATCTATCCATGGGTCTGATGAAGACTCCTTTGATGGTGAGGTGAGGGTATGTATGAGGGCAGGTAAAATGGAGGAAGGAAGACCAGTTGGGTAAGAAGAAATGATAAGAGCCTGACCTAAGATGGCAATGATAGAAGTGGAAAGATAGGAACAGATTTAAGATAATCATGAACTAAGGAGTCCCTGGAGCCCTGGTGGCACAGTGGTTAAGAACTCAGCTGCTAGCCAAAAGGTCTGTAGTTCAAATCCACCAGCCACTTCTTGGAAACCCTATGGGACAGTTCTATTCTGCCCTGTAGGGTCACTATGAGTTGAAATCAACTGGACGGCAATGGGTTTGGCTTTGATTTTCTAAGGAGTCCCTAGATGGCACAAACAGCTAAGCTCTCTACCATCAACTGAAAGGTTGGTAGTTTGAGTCCACCCAGAGCTGTCTCGGAAGAAAGACCTGGGAATCTGCTTCCTAAAAGTCATAGCCTTGAAATCCTATGGAGCATGGTTCTACTCTGCAACACATAGGGTCACCGTGCATCTAAATCAACTTGACAGCAGTTTGTTGCTTTATTAAGAATTCAAAATACTGGGTGACTGAGAATATGGAGAGAGAAGCCAAGAGAGCCCTTATGTTTCTAAGTGGCTACAATGGGGGATATAGGAATCAGGGCTTGGAGAAAAGAAAAGAAAGACTAAGGCTTCTGTTTATACTTGTGTCTTGTACAGTGGGACATCCAGGGAAAAGAATTGGGCAGCCATACAGAAAAGCATGATGGAGGAGCAGAAAGAGAAGATCTCACCTGCTGGGTGCTACACTTGTGCTGAAAACTAGAAAAGAAACACAGAATTGATAAAAGAAATTATAGCTTAAAGAAAGCTCTTTGTCCTGGAAGGTTCAATCCTCCTTCCTAGAAATATCCACTCTTCTTGTAGCAGGGCTTTGTAAGGGAGCAGAAAACACTCTAGGCTAAAAGGTGCCAGAGCTGGAAGAAGCCTAGTAATCAGACAAAACCTTTCCAGTTCTTGGCCTAAGGACTGTGTCAACACTCAATGACATTCTCAACAAGCGACAGAGAAATGAGAAAAGGTGACTATTTTATAGAGGTTGGTACACAGTTTCTGACTTATTTTTTCAGACTTTTTTTTTTTTTGAGACTATACTCTTTCTACAGTTATTAATATTAAACTTACCTTTATTTCATGAAATGTTATTAATCATAAAGGGCCGTAAACCTTACTTGGTAAAATAAAAAGTTGGCCCTCTTCACTGATGACCTTGTTTCAAAATAACTTTAGTTTTCGTGAAATCCAAAAGCCTGGAAATCACTAAGATGGTTAGGTTTTATCACTAACAAATATAGAAAAAGTGAACTAGAACAGGAGAGTGACTGACTTAAGATCACATTTTATTAAATGTCAGAGAGAGGACTTGAATTCTGGGTACCTGACCAAAAATCAAACCAAACCATATCAAATCAAAACAAACCAAGCCAAGCCAAGCCAAGCCAAACCAAACCAAACCGAACAAAACAAAGCAAAACGAAACAAAAACCAACCAAACAATCTAAACAGGACTTTAGCCGATGTCAAGATCTCAGTAGGAAATTACCCTCCCCTCCTATCTTGCCCCCTCCTAACTCCATTAAATCAGGACCTCTGCAGTGATGGCAGGACCAGGCTTGTTATGGCACCCACACCCCACCCCTCACTTCTCTCAGGTTTTCCAGGACACAATGCACAGCTCTGGCTTGCCCTTCTTTCTTTGGGAGACACGCTGTGGCCTGCATTATGACCTCACTGAGTCATACCTAATCTCCCCTGCTTTTATTCAGCCTTTCAGACCAGAGGGAGTTAACCCTTTCTAACCACCCACCCCTTCTGATCCCGAGAAAGCCCCTAGTTGTGAGAAAAGAGTAATTCACCTCCAAGGCCCCTACTGCTGGCTCCTCAGTCCCCTGGCTTTTCCATGCCCAGACCTAGTGGTTTAAGCCCTGGTGGTGAAGTGGTTAAGAGCTTGACTGCTAACCAAAAAGTCGGCAGTTGGAAGTCACCAACTGCTCCTTGGAAACATGATGGAGCAGTTCTCCTCTGATCTATAGGGTCTCTATGAGTTAGAATCGACTTGATGGCAATGGGTTTGGTTTGATTTTTGGTTAGGATACTTTGACGTCCCAAGGGAAGAGGGTTTGACTTTGTTCTGCATGGCCCCAAGGTGTGGAACGAGGTTTCTAACAGATGAGGTTCCACCAGGATCTGCCCTCAGCCTCCTACTGTCCTTTGGTGAGCTTATTCACTCCTGTGGTTCTAATTACCATCTCTATACTAATGGCTTCCAGTTCTTTATTTCCACTCCAAGCCTCTACTTAGTACTTTGATTCATAACCATGGTACACCAGTTGCCTCCTCAGTATCTCCACTTGGATGCCTCACATGCACATTGGTTTCAACATGTCCAAAACTGAACTTGTCATCCCTCTCCCTGCTCTCACTCCCCATTTCAGTGAACAGCACCAGCAGTTACCGTCTACGCAGCAGCCCTGGCCAGAAATTTGGCACCACCTGTTATTACATCCCACCATTTATCAAGTCCCATTGATTCATCCTCTAAATACTTAATGCATGCCACCCTGCCCCTACCCTGGTCTGGCCTTCATCAGCACTTGCCTTGATTGTTGAAAAGATCTTCTAAGCCATATCCCTGTCTGCAGTCTTTCTCACTGCAAAAATACACAGAATCCAAAATGATAGTTTTAAAAAGGCAAATGTAAGATGCTTTCTTGGTTTTAGGAAATACATATTGAAGTATTTTGGGGTAAAGGGACATTGCATCTACAATTTACTCTCAAATTGATCAGGAGAAACAAAACTAACTAAAACTAATCTACTAACTCTGTGTGTACCTATCTATATGTCTATCTATCTAGAGGTCAGCATTAGGAAATCTGGAAGAAGGGTGTCTAGGAATTCTTTTTTACTATTCTTGAAACTTTCTGTAAGTCTGCAATTGTGCCGAAGTAAAAATACATATTTTTAAAAACAACAATGAGTCTATGTAATGATCCTACAGGAGCCCTGGTGGTGCAGTGGTTAAAGTGCCCGGCTGCTAACCAAAAAGTTGGCAGTTCAAATCCACCAGCTGCTTTGCAGGAGAAAGATGAGATGGGATAGTTCTACTCTGTCCTATAGGGTTGCTATGAGTTGGACCGACTTGAAGGCAGTGGGTTTGATTTTGGTTTAATTATCCTACATAGAATCCCTCCAAGGTCCCTTATTCCCACTACCTACAGGATAAAGTCCAAATTCTGCTGTAATATGACCTCTCTTACATGCTCAGCCTTATCACTTGATTTGTAATTGGCTACTAATGTAAAGGTTGGTGGTTTGAACTTACCCAACAACACCATGAAAGAAAGACCTGGTGATAATGCTTTCATAAAAGTTACAGCCAAGAAAACCTGATGGAGTAGTTCTACTCTGTAACACATGGGGTTGCCATGAGTTGGAACTGATTCTACAGCAAAAAGTGGATTTTTTAGGGACTATCTCATCTCTGGATAAGGAAGTAAGGAATGTGATTTTAAGAAATTTTGCTAGAAATGTTAATGGAAACTTCCCTTGATATCCTTCTAGAGATCTTAAGTAAAACATTTAATTGCTTTTTCAGCTACTTCTCTGAACGTGACACCACTCCTAAACCAGGCTGCAAAACTGTGAATTATGTGCACGTTTCAAAAATACTACCTTACAAACACAACGCAGTGTTCCAAAGTTCGGCTAATATATTTCAGCTACGGGTATACGGAAATTATAAATACATGACTGTTTTTCTGGGTAAAATGCATCTTACAATGTCAAAATATGGGCTCACTACTTGGTTCTTAAGAAACTTAAAGGGAAATGCATTAAATGAGCGGTTTGCTATATATTTACATTTTAGGCCACAAAGAATCAGACAAAATGACAGGGCCAGAGTCTGAACTACCACCACTTATGGGCATGGGACAAGGCAATGCCACAAAACATAGCAAGAGAAGCCCAAATGTAGGTCCCAGGAGCCTCGGGCCCCACTATTCCTGGCTCCAGACCTCTGGCTAACTTCCTTTTGTTCTCAGCAGTGAGGCTGGGGCTGAGTAGAAGGTGTCAGTAGGGGTTACTTTCTCAGCCTCTCTGTCTTTTTCCATGCACACCCTTCAGCTGGGACAACTACCAAGTGGATGTGTGAAACCCAAGCAAACAGTTATCACTGTTTGCTTCTGGTTATAGAGATCAGCCTCTGTCTGGAATTTGGAATCATATCAATGTTCTTTGAGGTGGATATCTCTTTTCTGTGTTAGACACACATATGCCTCCATACCCTCAGTCTGTCCCCACTATGAGGGGAGCCCTGTCTTTGTGCACTATCCTTTGCTAGCTAGTCACTGAAAGAAATAAAAAAATAAAATGCAGATGCTAAGCACCTACCATGTATCAAAGTACAGGGTTTAGGAACCATTGAGAATGGAATAAGTGTCAAAAAGATCCTGTCCTCAAGATGCTTAGAGTCTAGCTGGAGAAAATCAATGTGAATAAAGAGGGGGCTCATTTTTTTATGTAATTATAGAATCCTAGGTTTCTACTGAAAATCAGGTCGTGGTCAGAGAAGTAAGGCTCTCTAAGGAGAGGGCTGTGATCCATGAGGTTTATACTGGCTAATTTTTTTTTTTTTTTTTTTTGAAGTAGATCTCCAGGTTCTTCTTCATAGTCTATCTTAGTCTGGAAGCTCCACTGAAGCCTGTCCACCATATGTGACCCTGCTGGTATTTGAAATACTGGTGGCATAGTTTCCAGCATCACAGCAACATGCAAGCCACTACAGTATGACAAACTGACAGAGTAGCATATGATCAAGTGCACGAAAGGCATTGGTGAAAAATAAGCCTCCAGGAATTGAGAGAATACCAACTGAGATGTTTCAACAAAAGGATGTGTGCACTCATCCATGCCAAGAAATTTGGAAGACAGCAACCTGGCCAACCGACTGGAAGAGATCCATATTTGTGCCCGTTCCAAAGAAAGGCGATCCAACAGAATGGGGAAATTATTGAACAATATCATTAATATCACACATGAGTAGAATTTTTCTGAAGATAATTCAAAATCTGTTGCAGCAGGACATAGACAGGAAACTCCCAGAAATTCAGGCAGAATTTAGAAGAGGATGTGGAGCAAGGGATATCATTGCTGATGTAAGATGGATCTTGACTGAAAGCAGAGAATACCAGAAAGATGTTTATCTGTGTTTTATTAACTATGCAAAGGCGTTCAATTGTGTCAATCATAACAAATTATGGGTAACATTGTGAAGAATGGGAATTTCAAAACACTTATTTGTGCTCGTAAGGAACCTGTACTTAGACCAAGAGGCAGTCGTTCAAACTGAACAAGAGGATACTGCATGTTTTAAAATCAGGAAAGGGTTGTATCCTTTCACCATATTTATTCAATCTGTGTGCTGAGCAAATAATCGGAGAAAATGGGCTGTATGAAGAAGGATGGGGCACAGGGTTGGAGGGAGGCTCATTAACAACTTGCAGATGAAACAACCTTGCTTGCTGAAAGTGAAGAGGACTTGGAAGCACTTGCTGATGAAGATAAAAGACTACAGCCTTCAGTATGGATTACTCGTCAACATAAAGAATACAAAAATTTTCACTACTGGACCAACAAGCAGCATCATTGTAAATGGAGAAAAGACTGAAGTCAAGGATTTCATTTTATTTGGATCTGCAATCAATGCCCATGGAAGGAGCAGTCAAGAAATCAAATGCCACATTGCATTGTGCAAATCTTCTGGAAAAGACCTCTTTAAAGTGTTCAAAAGCAAAGATGTCACTTTGAGGGCTAAAGTGTGCCTAACACAAGCCATGGTATTTTTAGTTGCTTCATATGCATGGGAAAACTGTGCAATGAGTAAGGAAGACCTAAGAAGAATTGATACCTCTGAATTACAGTGCTGGTGAAGAATACTGAATATACTCTGGACTGTCAGAAGAACAAACAAATCTGTCTTAGAAAAATTACAACCAGAATGTTCCTCAGAAGCAAGGATGGCGAGACTCTCACATATTTTGGAAGTGTTATCAGGAGGGACCAGTCCATGGAGAATGACATCATGCTTGATAAAGTAGAGGGGCAGCGAAAAAGAGGAAGACCCTCAAAAAGATGGATTGACACAGTGGCTGCAACAATGGGCTCAAACATAGCAATGATTGTGAGAATGGTGTAGAACTGGGCAGTGTTTTGTTCTGTTGTATGTAGGGTTGTTATGAGTTGGAACTGACTCGGCAGCATCTAACAAGAACAACATCAAAGGAGAGGACAAAGGAACCCTGGTGGTTCAGTGATTAAGTGTTCAGCTGCTAATGGAAAGGTCAGCAATTCTAACCAACCAGCCTCTCTGCAGGAGAAAGATGTAGCAGTCTGCTTCCATACAGATTGTTGTTTTTGCATAGCTATTAAAACACAGGTAAATACCTTTCTGGTATTATCTGCTCTCAGTCAAAACCTACCTGACATTAGCAATGATATCCCTCATTCACGTGCTCTTCTGAATCCAGTTTGAACTTCTGACATTCCCTGTTGCTGTACTCCGCAACCACTTTCAAATGTAAAGATTACAGCCTTGGAAACCCTATGGGGCAGTTCTACTCTGCCCTGTAGGGTCATTGTCTTAGTAATCTAGTGTTGTTATAACAGAAATACCGCAGGTGAGTGGCATTAACAAATAGAAATTTATTCTCTTATATTTTAAAAGGCTACAAGTCTGAATTCAGGGCACCAGCTCCAGGAGAAGTCTTTCTCTCTCTGTGCACTCTCAGGAAAGGTCTTTGTCATCAATC
The DNA here is from genome assembly GCF_024166365.1 of Elephas maximus indicus. Taxonomy (NCBI): domain Eukaryota; kingdom Metazoa; phylum Chordata; class Mammalia; order Proboscidea; family Elephantidae; genus Elephas; species Elephas maximus. The sequence goes on along the minus strand of NC_064821.1, from coordinate 187,864,858 downwards.
TTCCCCTAGGCTAGGAGTTTCTCAGCACAGGGAACCTGGGTCCAAAGGACATCTTCCACTCCTGGCTCTTTTTGCTTGGTGGTAATGAGGTCCCTTTCTTCTCTGCTTGCTTTTCTCTTTTATGTCTGAAAAGAGACTGATTCAATACACAACCTAATCCTGTAGATTGTTTCCTGCCTCATTAACATAACTGCCTCTAATTCTGCTTCATTAACATCATAGAAGTTAGGATTTACAGCACATAGGATAATCACATCAATCACAAAATGGAGGACAGCCACACAATACTGGAAATCATGGTCTAGCCAAGTTGACACACATTTTTGGGGGACACAGTTCAATCCATAACAGTCGCTATGATTCAGAATCAACTCTGTGGCAACAATTTTGGTTTTGGAAGTAGAGGGGAAGGCTTCAAGGACCTGCTCAACAGGGAAGGATAACATTGCAGGGAGTCTGGGTGAACGGACTAGGGATGGCCAGGAGTGCACCTAAGCATTCTTCTGTCTTTTCCCATCACCATTGTGAGTCCAGAAAGAAGAGGAGAGGGGTTACATGGTAGGACTAACCTGGGGCTGAGGACCTCCTGGGGGGTGATAGGGCCATAGTGATGAAATGGGGGAGGTAGTTCAGACTGTTGTCCAGGATGGGGAAGGAGACAAATGGAAGGAAACTTAGAGGCTGGAAAAGGGCTGTGGCAAAGTGAGCGTGGAAGTACTGTCTAGTAAGGAGGGCAAAGATAAATTAAGAAACAAGTTAGTGCTCTTGGAAATGAAGCTTAGACATCCCAAGCTGAAGGGAGTGGAGAAATAATAATGGGTCAGCTCTCTACATTAACATTCAGCTGCTAAACAGAAGGTTGGCAGTTCGAATCCACCAGCTGCTCCTTGGAAGCCCTATGAGGCAGTTCTACTCTGTCCTATAGGATTGCTATGAGTTGGAATCGACTCGACGGCAATGGTTTTTTTCCTCCTCATTTTAAATGAGTAGATAGATAGCTCGACTCTGACTTGTGGTGACTTTATGTACAACAGAATGGAACATTGCCCAGCCCTGTGTCATCTTCACAATCACCTCATGTTCAAGTCCGTCAGTGAGGCTGTTGTGCCAATCCATCTCACTGAGCATCTCCCTTGCCCTGGGTGGTCGCCTGCTTCACCAAACATGATGCCCTTGTCTAGGGATTGATACTTCTTGATGATGTGCTCAAAGCAAGAGTCAGACAATGTTTTGTTGTGATCCATAAGATTTTCATTAGCTAATTTTCTTAAGTAGATCACCAGGCCTTTCTTCCTAGTCTGCCTTAGTCAGGAAGTGCAACTGAAACCTGTCTACCATGGGTGACCTTGTTGGTATTTGAAATACTGGTAGCATTGCTTCCAGCATCATAGCAATGCACAAGCCACCACAGTATGAAAAACTGCCAGACAGATGGTAGTTTAAATGAGTAGCTTCTGATATTTTGAGTTCCCTGCAAAATAGGGGGTGGGGAATAAAAGCTCTAAAATACAAAATTCAAATGGCGTATTCTTCATGAGTCCTCTCTCATCCTTAAGAAATATGTCCTTGCTATCTGAGGGACTTTCATAATATTTCTCAGCTCTACCAGGACATGTAGAACTTGATTGTTGAGACTTTTGGGTACATGACTGTTATCCTCAATAGTGTTCAACCCTGGAGAACAGAACCGCAAATGTCCTTCCCAGAGACTAACACAGAGCTAGGCACATAGAAAAAACTTAGCAAATGTTCCAGAATTGAAGTCATGCTGTGCAGTGAATGAGACCAGTGGATGCGGGAACTTTTCCTTTGGGGTAGATGAAATAGCACTCATAGGGAGAAAAGCAGGCAAACTTTACGTTTCCAAGGCTACCTATCAGCAAGCTCAAAGTAATATGGGGTTAAACATAATATACAGTTGTTGAATGAATGGTCCAAAAAGCAGGCCATGAAAGGTTGAGCTGAGGGAGATAGTCATGTAGGCAATAGCTTCTTCATCCTCTATCCCCAAAGAGGTACACACACACACACACATACACACACCGATCCCCCACACACATACTTACAGGCTTAGGTGTGTAAAGATCTTTCTGCGTTTATAGATACATCTGTTTCTCTTCAAGTAAAGGTATAAATAGAACGGCATCCTCATGACTCAAGTCCTGGATTTGCCTCTGTGGGCTCCTCCTTTTGTCGCGAGGCTCCTCAGAACTTGTTCTCACAGCCCATGGCTCTGTGCATTGGTGTGGTCTCAGATTGCCAACAACATCCATCACCGTTTACCCGTAAGTCCTCATCAGGACTATGAGGAAGGAAGCAGTGAACTCTCTCAGGTATACATCAGAAAATATATTCAATCCATATTTAGTGAGTACCTACTCTGTTCCAGACACTGGACTATGCTCTAGGGATTCAGAGATGAATAAGACATAGTCTCTGCCCTTAAGTCTTCAGAATCTGTAGATCTATAGGTTGTGCTGGCATGTAGAGGAGGACATAAAACAGTGAGGAGATATTGAGAAAGGCTTCCTAGAGGTGGCAAAGTCATCTCCTCAATGCACTGATGGTGAAGTGAGGTCAAGGACATACCCCCTTTTCTCCTAGACGTTTCATGACTTGGGAATAGATGAGACATATGGAAATAACTTTTCCCATTCCTCGGACTCAGAGAAGTCTTCCCTTCCCACCCTTTTCTCTTCATCCCTACCTGGCTCTTGGGCAAATCGCCACCATTATAACAAAGGCCCAGCAGAGCCTGAGAATTGGGTATCTGTAGGAAGTGCCTCACACATCTCTCAGTTTGTCATACTGTGGTGGCTTACATGTTGCTGTGATGCTGGAAGCTATGCCACTGGTATTTCAAATACCAGCAGGGTCACCCATAGTAGATAGGTTTCAGCGGAGCCTCTAAACTAAGACAGACTAGGAAGAAGGACCTGACTGTCTACTTCTGAAAAAAAATTAGCCTGTGACAACGCTCACGGAAGCAACAGTCAAGAAATCAAACAACACATTGCATTGGGCAAATCTGCTGCAAAATACCTCTTTAATGTCCGTGAAGTGACATCTTTGCTTTTTAACACATTGTCACAGGTGTCTTTAAAGTGTTAAAAAGCAAAAATGTCACTTTAAGGACTAAGATGTACCTGACCCAAGCCATGGCATTTTCAGTCATTTCATATGTATGTGAAAGCTGGATAATGAATAGGAAGGCCAAATAAGACTTGACACCTTTGAATTACGGTGTTGGTGAAGAATAATGAATATAACATGGATGCCAGAAGAATGAACAGATTTGTCTAAGAAGAAGTACAGCCAGAATGCTGATTAGAAGCCAGGGTGAGGCTACATCTCACATACTCTGGACATGTTATCAGGAGGGACCAGTGTCTGGAGAAGGACATCATGCTCATTAAAGTAGAGAGTCAGTCTTCAAATTCTCATAAAAAGACCAGGCTTAATGGTCTGAGAGCGGAGGGAACCCAGACATCATGGCCCCTGGAGCCTCTGTTAGCCCAAGACAGGAACCATTCCCAAAGCCAACTCTTCAGGCAGGGATTGGACTGGACTATAAGACATAAAATGATACTGGTGAGGAGTGAGCTTCTTGGCTCAAGTAGACACACGAAACTATGTGGGCAGCTCCTGCCTGGAGGTGAGATGAGAAGGCAGACGGAGACAGGAGCTGGTTGAATGGACATGGGAAATACAGGGTGGAGAGGAGGAGTGTGCTGTCACATTAAGGAGTGAGCAGCTAGGGTCACATAGCAAGGTGTGTATAAGTTTTTGTATGAGAGACTGGCTTGATTTGTAAACTTTCTCTTAAAGTGCAATTAAAAAAAAAAAGCAGAGGGTCAGCGAAAAAGAGGAAGACTCTCAACAAGATGGATAGACACAGTGACTGCAAAGATGGGCTCAAGCTCAGCAACAACTGTGAGGAGGGCATAGGACCAGGCAGTGTTTTGTTCTTTTGTACACGGAGTCGCTGAGTCAGAACCGACCCCATGGCACCTAACAATAACAACAACAGGAAGTGCCCAGAAATCGTCCTGAAGCACTGACTGATTTCTAGGCTCATGAGTTGCAAGATGAGGGGCCCCACCTGGGTAAACTCCAAGGGTCCTTGTGAGGCCTAATCAGGTGGGGAAAGGGGGGGGCTACCATGCACACACAAAAAATTCCGTTTACAAAGAATCTATCTGTCTAGTAGCAACAAATACTTACTGAGAGTCTACCATGCACTGGCCACTGTTCTAGGCACAGGGACACACGGCATAGAGAGGCCCATGTGGTCTCTCCTCTCCTGGAGCTTACCTCCCGGTGAGGAGAGATGGCTGATAAACACATGTACAGCCAAGAAACAAGTATATAACATAATTCCAGGTAGGTAATGAGGCCTATGAAGAAACTACAATCCAGTGATGCTTAACTAGCATGGGCTGGGAAGACCTCTCTGAGGCCAATAGTGAAGCGGGGCCTGAATATTGGGAAGACAATCATACAAAGGTGTACAGATAAAGGCAGAGGAAGGGCAAATACAAAGGCGTTAGGACAGTACTGGTCTTAATATGTTAGATGAACATTGTATGACTGGAGTCTAGTAGATGAGAAGTTGAGTTCAGAAAGCCAGTGAGGGACTGAGTCCCATGGGTATGGGGGCCTTGAAGGGGTCTGAGCAAGTAGTGACTTGATCTGAACTTTGCTCAAGAAAAGCCACTGACTATTGTTTGAAGGCAGGCCGAACCAGGGGGAGAGTCCTGTCCCCTTCCTTATCTTGGACTCCTATCACAACCCAGAGAGGGGAGCAGGTGCGTGTTTCTATTCTAAATTTACCACGAAAAAAAACACATTTTTGTAAGGTGGCAGTGGCACATTTACTGACGCCAAGTGCAGGTCTACTTGCTATATATTGTGCATCACATCTTCTCTAGAAAAGTGCCTCAATTTTAAAATTATGTCATATGTCCATCTGAGCAGTGCAGCCCTGTCAGGCCACATAGTCCCATATGCAATTCAGAAGAGAAGGTTGCTGCAGCCAAGTGGCCTCTTCTTGAAGTAATCTCTCCCTCCTGCCCTTCTTCCAGGCAGAACGCCTGCCTCAGACTGGCCTGACCTCACTTTTCAATCCTGACCTTCATCCCCTCCTCCCACAACAGCTCCTCAAAACTCCTGGTTTCTCTTGGGTTTCCCTGCTGTTAGGTAAGACTTCTTAATTCTTGTAGGGCTGATGGGTTCCATCTTCCTTGCACTTCTCATTTCCTCTTCAGACCCTCCTCCATGCCTACCTCAGGGCTCAGGGATTTTAGAGAAGAATGCTGTGAGTCCATAATAGTATTAAGGGGCAGCTGGAATTGCCATTTTGATTCTTTCTGCTTCCCATAATACTCCAGCCAAACAGAACCACTCTATTCAGACACACCTCCTCACATACATGCTTTTGCTCTAGAAGTTCCCTCTGGGACTCTGCTCTCTTCCTTTTTGTTATCCATCCTTTGACACCCATTTTTCAAAGCCCAGCTCCTATGTCATCTCCTCCAGGAAAGCACTCTGAAAGCCCACTGAACCTCTGAGATTTTCCATCTGTGAGTCCCCAAAGCATTTTGTAATTCCTCTCCTCTGATAGGCTAAGCGCATGGGCTCTGGATTCAGACATAACTGGGTTTGAATCTCAGTGACTGGCTGGGTGACCTTTGGCAATGACTGAACCTCAGTCTCCTTGTCTCTAAGGTGAGGAGAATAATCACACCTCCCTCACAGTGTTGTTGTGCCTGGAAGATGAGCTCATGAGTGTAAAGCCATTAACACTGTGACTGGTGTAGGGTCAACGCTCAATAAATGGTAGCACTTATCCTAAGTACAGTCATTTGTGCATTTGTCTCACACTCCTGCTCACTCTGAATCCTTCAGGGCAGGGGCTGCCCTATTCATCACCTTTTCCTCTTTGTGTTTTGGAACTTTTAGGGGTGGAGCCTGTCTTCTAGGCTCACAGTTCTGCATCTTAGCACTAGAGGGCAGAAAGAGACCACAGGCATTTTGGAAGACACACACAGGCCATCTTGGATGCTCTTTCCTTCTGGCTAGGCTTTACTAGTGGTGGGTCACCCATTGTAGCTTCTTGCTCTAATTGTACTCTCATTCCTTTATGCTAGAATAATCCCAAAAGCAGATAAGTCAAAAGACAGTCACTGTGCTCCTTTTGGGAAGGCATCTCCACTCCCTAACAGACATAGTTTGCTTTAGCTGTTTGTTGTTATTTGCCATTGAAGCCTTTCCAACTTATGGCAACGTTTATGTGTGACAGAATGAAGCATCGCCAGATTCTGTGCCATCTTCATGATCTTTAGTGTATTTGAGTCCATTATTGTGGCTATTGTGTTAATCCATTTCATTGGGGGTTTCTCTCGTTTTCACTGATTCTCTACTCTAACAAACATGATTAAAAAAAAAGAAAAAACTTCATGTGTTAAAGAGTAGAGCTGCCCCCATAGGGTTTTATTGGCTGTAATGTTTGTTAGCCAGGTCACCAGGTCTTTCTTCTGCAGTGCCCCTCTGTGGGTTCAAGCTGCCAACCTTTAGGTTAGTAGTCGTGCACGAACTGTTTGTGCCACCCAGGGACCTATTGCGGCATTGCGGTCACTTTTACTACTGGACTTGACAGTGGTGGTTATACTAAGAACTAGTTATGTAAATACTACACATTGGGACTGAAGGAGTATAAGGCAAAAACAAAACGAAAGAGGGTTAAAACTTTAAAGTTTATATAGAAATGTGAAAGGCTGAACATTAGTGATGTAAAAGTTTACCCTAACAAGTTAGCGTAAGAAGATTAGACAATGCCAAAGAAAGTAGATGTAAGAAAATAATAGATATAAAATCAGAAATTAATGGAGTAGAAGACAAAGATAATGACAGAGGGGGTAACAAAGCTAAAATGATTCATTAAAAAGATGGAAAAAATAGTCAAGACTGATAATATTTCCAAGATAAAAAGAAAATAATAATACTGGGAGTAAAAAAGGGGGGGGGGATCATAACTATAGTTAAGAGCAGAAATCAAAAAGGGGAAAAAATTATAATAAATTTGAAACTTAAATTAGAAAGAAATTTTACCAGGAAAATAAATCAGTTGCAGTCAAACCTTTTAGATGCTCACAATCTGACTTCCTTTCTGCCCTGTCTCCCGTATTCTCCATCCACCAGTTTTGCCTGTGCTGTAGTTATGGTGGAACCCCGGTGCACAATGGTTAAGAGCTTAGCTGCTAACCCAAATGTCAGTGGTTCAAAACTACCAGCTGCTCCTTGGAAACCCTGTGGGACAGTTCTACTCTGTCTTATAGGATCTCTATGAGTTGGAATTGGAATCAACTCAGTGGCACCAGGTTTGTTTTTTTTCTGTCTGCAGCTATGGCAACCACATATGCTCAGGTATAACTCGGCAGCACCTCACTTCAGCTGCACCAGCTATCTCTTCCAGTTGTCCCACTCTGTCCCAGGACTCCTTGGCTGCCATGGTGTGGGATACTCCAGCTCTAGTCAATCGTGTTGGTGCAAATACAATTGTAGAAGAGTGAGGGAATTTACAACCCAGAGTGGTGCAAATGGTTAGGCGAGCGGCTACTAAACGGAAAATTTGGCGGGCCAAACCCACCCAGAGGCATCTTAGAAGAAAGCCCTGGTGGTCTGCTTCTGAAAGTTCACAGCCTTGAAAACCCAATGGAGTAGTTCTGTTCTGCACACATGGGTTCGCCATGAGTTGTAATTGACTTGAATGCAATGTTTTTTTTTAGGGGGGGGCGGGGAGGAGCTCTTAAGGCAATTGATTATTAGAAGACAGGATAGATAACATAGATATCTATCCATACATAGATAACACCCTTTTTTATGTCCCAGGTGAATAATTCTGATTCACATTCTACGTGGTCCTTAGAAGCTCCCAAGTGGGATTTAGCTCCAATTGTCCTGGTGGCACAGTGGTTAAGAGCTTGGCTGCTAACCAAAGGGTCAGCAGTTGGAATCCATCAGCCCATTCTTGGAGGGTCAGTATGTGTTGAAATCAACTCCAGAGTAATAGGTCTGGTTTTTTTTTTTTCCCCCAATGTAATACCTAGCTCAATAACACAGCCTTGGATTGACTTTCTTTTTTTCCCTGTTTTATTCTTCTTGTGACTCCAACTCCTGCTACTTGGCATCACTTCTCAAAATAAAATACTTTTTGTATGCTCTTGTCTCAGGCTCTGCTTCTTTGGGGACCCAAGCTAAATCACCTTCACAAAATTTTTGAAAAGTGCTTTGCTCTTCACACTTTTAAATTGAAATCGAATTTTTTTTACTAGTTACAAAGAATGCAATTTCTAACATATTGTATGTATAGCAGTATTTTTCAATTATATATATACGCATATATATATTTACTTTGTATGGGACATTTTAAACATATCCTAAAGTGGACAGAAGAGTAGAATGAATCCCATCTACCTCATCCAGGTTCAATAATTATCAAATACAGCCAATCTTATTTATATCCCTACTGACCTTCCCCTTTCAGTGTTATTTTAAAGCAAATCCCAGACTTGTGTAATTTCAACTGTAGATATCTCTAAATTAAGGATTCTTTCTTTTTTTTTACTTTAGTGGTTATGCTAAATATTATCACACCTTAAAATATCAAAATATCTTTATCTTATGAAATATACACTCAGTGTTCACATTTCCAATTATTTCATAATAATTACCTCATAAATGCCATTAATTTTGTAAAAATCGATTTGAATTAAGAAGATCCATTGGTTCAAGTCTCAGCAGAGACAACTGAGTTAGTGCCAACCCTGCTGGAGGAGGGAAGAATCATTCACAGGACCTCTATAATGTCTATCAGAGCTTACTGGGAGAGGATGTTGAGAGTGTTAGGTCATGGGGCATGGAATATGAGGCTGATTAGGGGGATATTTGTTGATACAGGGGTACTTCCTATGACTCAGGTGCCTAGAGACAGTCAGTCCCTCATATGTTGCTGGGATGCCTTTTGGACCTTGGAAAAAGTTAAGGCCCACATTAAATGAGGTGAAGATGCCAGGACCACCTTGGCAGAGTGTTAAAAAAGGATAAAAAGGCTGAGAGATGGGTGTCTACAATGAATCTATTAGAAAACCCCAAACCCATCAGCAGAGTATGTACATCAGGAGGATGAAAGGAGTGCACCCCACTCACTAAGTTATAAGGAATGTGCTGGTGAGGAGGACACAATCACCATTGAGAAGCCCAGTCGTGGCTTTCCTCTGTAGCTTGGGGTTGAGGTAGATGATGTTGGTAGAACCAGACACCATAGTGTTAATGGGGATGATAGCATTTGGGAATAGCATTGGACAGGTGGCAGTAGGGAACCATCAGAGGCAAGGTAGATGTGATTACCACGATAGGCAGCAAGATTGGAACGGCACCATCAGAATGGGAGCCAGGGTGCCCTGACTCACAGGAATCTAGAACAATGGATAGTAGAAGATGATGTCCTTAGTGACAACGCGGATGGACAGCCTTTAAAGATTTGTATTTGTCCCATATATATAGCTGCTGTCAGCTGCCTCAAAGCTACATCATGATTCCTTACCCAACATCCAGTCCTGAGCCAGTTCTCAGACACAGAACCCACTGACTGAAAGAGACCCAAGTCTTCTTGAGGAAGGAACCTATAGCACTACATCAAGTATATACAGTAGTGATTCCCCCAGTTATTTCTCAAGTAACTGTACTTTGAAGAAAGGGAAATACCCAGATCTCTACAGGGATGTTGTATACATAATCTACCACTAATATCAGGGAACCCCGGGCACCACCATGGCCTCTCTCTTAGAATGAGGATATACAAGGATCAGGTGATAGAGTTCTGACCCCTTCTCCCTGCTCTATACTCTGAAGCTCTCTCAAGACAATAAGCTGGGGTAATCATAGGGATCACCTCTCTTGCTTCCCATGTCTCCTGGATCACTGCTTGGTTGAAACCACCGTTTTATATATTTTGTAACTTCGCTTTCCTTTTTTATGTGGGGGTTGGGAGGCTGTTTCAAGCCGAGGGATAAAACTGGTACCTGTTGCTTTATCTTAGCCAGAAGTGGAAGTCTTCCGAGGGCTAAATTCTTTACTAGAAACATTTCTGAAAGCTGTTGCTGAACACTGCTGCTACTAGTTCTTTGGTCAGAACATATTTGCATTACCACACCAAGCTGTGAGGAAGCTATGAAATTTAGCATTTAATCAGGACCACTACGTGGTCAGTTAAAAAAAAAAAAAAAAAAGCCTTATCTTACTGTCGAAGAAGGGGAGAGTGGATATTGGGAAAGCAGTCTTTGCCACAGTGAACAAGTTTGTTCTATTCCTTTAATGTAGGGCTAGCTCCCCACTAGAAAATCTATTAATACAATTCACTACTCTTACTACAATTCAGATTAAAAGAGAAAACATATGTATTTATATCAAGATCACAAAAAAATGGTTAAATTTAATTGTTTATTTATGATAACTTCATAAATATATGTAAATACATCCAGGCATGTAAACACATTAATGCATAATATTTAAAGATCGATGTATAAAGATAGGTAAAAATACATATGCAATAACTTAATGTTGAAAGTTATAAATTGAAAACATAAATCTAAATAAATGAAGAGATGCCTCGTTTATGGAAAGGCGAACTTGACAAAATATCCTAGAGATGTTAGTTTCCCCCAAAGAAATCTAAAGATTTAATGAAGTTCTAATAAAATTCCAACAGGGATTTTTTAGTGGAGATGACAAGTTGATTCTAAAATTTACATGGAAAATAAAAAGGTCAAATGTTGCCAAGAGCCATCTAAATAAGAACAAATTATGAGGATTTAACTCACCAGATATCAAGGTTTATTATAAAGGCTACAATGATATTCCAATGACATGAAGGCTTGCACCCCAGACTCCAAGTGTCAGGACCCAAGTCTATCACTTCTAACGTTGCTTCCTCTGAAAGGTAAATATCTCTCCTTTTCTCCTTTACCTTCATCCTGATCAATTTGTGTGTGTGTGAGTGTGTGTGTGTGTGGCACTTCTTCATCCTATAACACTTGTTAGAAAGAAAGCCTACCGTGATTGTGAGTGATTTGTGGATCTTATGCTGTAGATAGGGGCCCCTGTGGCACAATGATTAAAGCAATCAGTTGCTAACCAAAAGGTTGGTGATTCAAACCCACCAGGCACTCCATGGGAAAAAGATGTGGCAGTCTGCTTCCATAAAGATTTACAGCCTTGGAAATGCTATGGGGCAATGCTACTCTGTCCTATAGGGTCACTATGAGTCAGCATCGACTCAATGGCAGTGGGTTTGGTTTGGTTTTTGGTTATGCTGTAGATAAAGGGGGGTTGAAATGCAAATTTCTGATTTCTACCATATGACAGAAAGCTATTCTAAACTTAGAAATGATGTTTGCATACTATACAACAGACAGAAAACATGACACATATCCACTGAAGGAGGTAAGATGAATTTGGTTTGGGATTTGTTAGATGGAAGATACTTGTGAGACATCCAGGTAAATGTGTAAATCGAAAGTTTAGATGCTTGGGTCTGGAGTTCATAGAGGTCAAGTAAGAGAAGCATATGAAAGCATCAGAGTACAGACAATCATTTAATTTTGGACTGGGAACCATCACCCTGGGAGATAAGATATAAGAAGATAAAATGTCCTCGTACAGAACTCTAGAGAGAACCCTGTCATTTAGGGTGTGGACAGGAGAGGCTGAAGGGAATCTTTCTGAGAGGTAGGATGAGAAGCAAAACATGTTGAAGTCCTGGAGGTTAATGAAAGGGTTTCAAGAAGGAGGGAGTGGCTTCCAATTTCTCATTCCGCAGAGAAGAATTAATAATATCTCTAGTGTTTGTGGATGTGACAATCAGTGACTTTGTCAAAGCAGTTCCAGTGGAGGGAGGAATGGAATTTGTCATCCTTCATTCATTTATTCAGCAGATATTTATTGACCACAGATAGTTTATTAGACTTTGAGTTAGGCACAAAAGAGAGAAAAATCGGTTAGCTACATGGCCTGCCCTCCAGAGGCTCTCTGTAAAGACAGACAAATAGACAGATGCTTATTATACAATGTACAATGTAGTGAATGAGACGGTAGATATATTTACTGGCCAATACGGAAGAATTTTTTATGTGCAACTCACCCCACCTGGTAGTAGATAAACCAAGACAATGTGTCAGAATGATAAGCTTGGCATATCTTCCTGGGGAGTCAATTTATTTCATGGTAAGTAATTTACAATATCATTTTGATATAAAAATAATCATGAGAATGCAGCCCCTGAGAATTTACATGTGTTCAAAGATATTTGCTGAATGAATAAAATTTTCATAGACTTTTAAAGATAAAAAGTAAGACTTCAGACTTCTGAATTCAGCCCTGATACATAAAGAGCTTGGACGTAGTCACTCCTATCCATGCAACAAGAAAAAAATATGAACAAATAAAAAAATCAATGACGTTTTTTAGATCCATCAGAGAGTTGAGATCACAGGGCAAACCACCACCCCAAAATCTGGAGTGACAGGTGAATACAGAGAATCACAGCCAAGATTAACTTACCTGGAGAAGAAGCCCCTCTAGTCATAAACTGGGAGGGACACTGTAGTGGTTATCTTGACGACCTGATGGAGGTTGGGTGTGGACTAGTATGATTTCTCTCTGTAGTAGAAAATCTGTTATAGCAGGGGCCTTTGTCATAGTGAGGGAGGGAACACACTTTTGCCAGTTTTAAATATGGGGTCCCAATAGGGTTGTCAAGGAGAAGACAGGAGAAAAATTCACTTATATGTCTGGCAGGGGGAGGGGGAAAGTTACCATTTTGGATTTTTCCCAGAGCATTCTCCCTGACAAAGACCAACTCTCCAGGGGAAAGGCTTTTCAGAGCCTAATCTCAACGAGAGGGAACAGCATTTAGCAAACTCCAACACTCTCCGGCCCTTCTGTCTCACCTAAGGAGAGGAAACACCTGAGAAACATTGTGAAGACCACAGACTAGGGACACAGGCTCACCAAAAGACTGAGATAAAATCATAAGATTATAGAATGCTTCCTTACTATCATGCAATAAGACTCCAGTATAATAACTATGAATTACAGCTGAAAAAGCTACAAGGTACAGACTTTATTTAAGAAAGAGTTCTTAGGGACACTCAAGACAAAAACTAGGACACTAGAGAAATATGAAGCCTTTGATCCCTACAGATACAGCAAACATTAAACATATCTCACCTTCTATCCAGGTTAACAGAAAACCTAACACTAAAGGTTTATCCTATTTACCTCAGCCACTATTACCAAAAGCACTATGCCCGTCTTTGGACAAAAACTTATGAGACGTGCTAAAAGGCAAGGAAAAAAAAAAAAAGCAAAGACTGAAGAGATAAAGAAAGCATCAGAACCAGACTCAGATATGCCACAAATTTTGTAATACTCAGACAAGGAATTTAAAATAATTATAATTAATATTTTAAGGGCACTAATGGATAAAGTCAGCAATGTGCAATATGGATAAAGTCAAACCCACCCAGTGGTATCATAGAAGAAAAGGACTGGTAATCTGCTTCTGTTAAGATTACAGCCAAGAAAACCCTTCTGTTAAGATTACAGCCAAGAAAACCCTATGGAGCAGTTCTATTCTGTAACACTTGGGGTTGCCAAGAGTTGAAACTGACACAACAGAAGCTGACAACAATCTTCACAGAACCGTATCACCAGACCTTTCTTCTGCAGTGCTGCTGGGTGGGTGTGAACTACCAGCATTTAGGTTAGAGCTAAGAGCAAACCATTTGTGCCACCCAGGGACATTATTGGTCATTACGCAATTGTAAATTAAAACAAGATACCACTACACACCTATCAAAATGACTAAGGTTCAAAAAGCTTACAATGTCAAATGCTAATGATCAAGTCCATCCAATTTATGATGGGAATGCAAAATGTTACAGCTATTTTGGAGGAAAGTTTGCTCATTTCTATACAAGCTAAATGTAATTGCACTCCTAGGGATTTACCCAAATCACTTGAAAACATATCTACACAAAAACCTAGATCAAGGTTTATAGCAAATTTATTCATAATCACCAAAAATGCGGACTCAATCAAGATGTTTTTCAATAGACGAATGAACAAACTGTGGTACATCTATACAGTGGAACATAATTCATCAATAAAAGGAAATCAGCTATCAAGCCTCGAAAAGACATGAGTGAACCTTAAATGCATATTGCTAAGTGAAAGAAGCCAGTCTGAAAAGGCTACATACTGTATGATTGGAAATATATAACATTCTGGAAAGGCAAAACTATGGAGATAGTAAAAAGATCAGTGGGTATTGGAGGTTCAGGGAAGCAGGGGAAGGTTAAATAGGTAAAGCAGAGGAAATTTTTAAGGCAACATAACTATAATGATCCTGTATATACCATGTAACATTGTATGATTCTTCATGATACCGTAATGGTGGATATGTAACGTTATGCATTTGTGAAAACCAGTGGAACCATACAGAAAGAACAAAGAGTGAACCTTATTGTATGCAAATTAAAAAAAATTATGAAGTTGGGGGATTCCAGAAGGAATGCAGACTGTGGCAGGAGAATGTAACTGTATTACAAACGCATGAAGCTACCTCATTGAAGGAGGAGGAGGAGGAATGGTGCTGACCTAGGTAACTTTAGAAGTGAGTAGAGTGTATAAGACTAAAGGCAAATGAACTGCTCATAAGCATTGTATTTTAGTTGATAAGGCCCCCAAAGGTATGGGGGATATTCAACAATTCTGATATGGCTATACATATATTCTGAGAATGAACAATTAAGAAAATGGATGGTGAACGGTGAGAGTCAGGTTTCACATTGTGGAAATTTACAGACAAATTTGCAGATAAGAAAGTGAGGGGAGGCTATAAGGATCCATGTGATAATAGATCAGAATTGGAGATACGAGTATGAATTCATGTTTGGCTTAATATAGCTACAGATCATTAGATATAGAAATATTTCTAGATATGTCTATATATGTAAGTTACACACTTATATTTCCTTCCTCTGTCAGCTGAGGAGATACCTCTAAAAGAAATGATATTTCAGTAGCAACCACCATACTTAATTCCCAGATCTTGGTTTCTAATGCCATTCTCCAATAAAAGGAACCAGTGCTCCTTGAAAAATTGCTGATCCTAGGACTGGGTCCATTTATCATGATAAACAGAGAAAAGACTGAAGTTGCCAAGGATTTCATTTTACTGGGATCCACAATCAACACCCATGAAAGCAGCAGTCAAAAAAATCAGATGACATATTGCATTAGGCAAATCTGCTACAAATGACCTCTTTAAAGTGTTAAAAAAGCAAAAACGTCATTTTAAGGACTAAGATGTGCCTGACCCAAGCCACAGTATTTTCAATGCCCTCATGTGCATGTGAAAGCTGGACAATGAATAAGAAGACCAAAGAGGAATTGATGCCTTTGAATTGTGGTGTTGGTGAAGAGTATTGACTATACCATGGACTGCCAGAAGAATGAACAAACCTGTCTTGGAAGAAGTACAGCCAAAATACTTCTTAGAAGCGAGAATGGTGAAATTATGTCTTAGGTGCTTTGGACGTGTTATCAGGAGGGATCAGTCCCTGGAGAAAGACATCATGCTTGGTAAACATGTAAAAAAAAAAAAAAAAAAATTGGCAAGAGGCTTTTACAAAAATACCACACTGGGGAGGTAACAATGTAGAAGGGAAGCATTATTTCCATAAAAATAAGGTAGAGGGTCAGCAAAAAAGAAGACATTCCAGGAGATGGACTGACATAGCGACTGCAACAGTAGGCTTAAACATGGCAATGATTGTGAAGATGGCTCTGGGCCGGGCAGCTTTCGTTTTGTTGTACATAGGGTCATTAAGAGTTAGAACCGACTCCAGGTTACCTACCGACAACAGAGCTGGAGCGGGAAATACACAAGATGAGCCTCGAGTATCTCGTAAAGCCAGAAATAAGAACGTGTTCAAAAACAAACCAAACTAAACAGCAACAAAGCAAACAAATAAAAACAGAACACAAAATGACACAAAACAAAAAAACCCATGTTGTTGGGATGTGTCAAAGGACACAGGAAACAACCGAAAGAGCTCCTGATGGCCACAGCTAGAACAATTTGAGCAACAAAATAAATAAATTACTATTGGATTAACATAAATATTCATGAGCCCACACTGACATAAATAAATGGTTGAACAAATAAATAAATGGGGAGAAGAGACAAATTTGCACGGAAGAATCCCAAATAATTAACGTAGGTACACTACCATCAATGCTGGGGAGATTAATTCCTCACTCCTTAATTATGGGCTGTTGTGCTTAGTGACTTCCTTCCAAAAAATACATATAGAAGATGAGGCGGGTAACTTTAGAGTGGAGAAACCTGAAACACAGTACCTTAGCCAGGTGATCAAGGTTAACATCAACGGTGATAAATCATGTTGATAGCACGTACCCTTGACATTATGTGATGAAATGGCACTTTACCTCTGGGATCCTCCTCCCAAAAAACCACAACTGCCATCTAATCATGAGAAGAAACATCAGACAAACCCAAGCTGAAGAACATCTTACAAAATAATAGACCAGTATTCCTCAGAGCTGTCAAGGTGGTCAAAAATAAGGAAAGTCTGAGAAACTGTCACAGCTAGGAGGAGCCGAAGGAGACGTGACTGCATGTAATGTGGGATCCTGGATGGGATCCTGAGAGTGGAAAAGGACATTAGGTAAAAACTAAGGAAATCTGAATAAATAATGAACTTTAGTTAATAATAGCGCATAAATATTGGTTTGTTAATTGTAAGGAATGATTGTACTAATGGAAGATGTTTGTAACAAGGGAAACTGGGTTCAGAGGATATAGGAACTCTGTACTATTTTCTCCATTTTTCTGTAAATCTGAAACTGTTCTAAAAAATAAGATCTATCTCGATGGCACTGGACTGGGTTATTTAAGAAAAACTAATAGTAAACAGACATCTTTACTTCCTTTAGTGACTCTGTCACTTTTCCAGTCAGAGGCCAGCCCCAAGGAGTGTCTCCTCCCCCCACTTTGCCCCATGTTGATTCTATAGCTTTTCTAAAGACCCATTTGCCCACACTCTGGGTGTTTCTCATTCCTTCTCCTCTTGTCTCTCATCTCCCTGCACAGTCCTACACAGACCTCGGCGTAACTCCTCTACTGCGAAGAGAACTTGAGTCTGCTTTCTCATGATCTAAGTAATGAGAACCTCTGACACATGTTCAGCCAAGGAGTGATGTGGTTAGACTGGAATTTTTTAGCAGAACATCCTGTCATTTGTGTGGCAGGTGGATTGCAGGGTGTAGAGAGATAGGAAGGGAGACCAGCTTGGGAGCTATTGCAATAGTTCAGGTGAGAAATTATCTCAGTCTGAGCTTGGGAGGTGTTGGTAGGGACAGGGAGGACTTGGTCATTGGTGAGGGGTGGGGAAAAGAGAAGGAGAAATGAGGAATGATGATGGTGTCTCTCGCTTAGTTGAATGCACACTTGGTGGTGTCATTACCCAAGAGAATGCCTAAGGAGGAAACACATGGTGAGTGTCACAGGGGGTTGGGTGGGGTGTGAGGGATGCTGGGCGCCATTCAGATCTACTGAGATTGCATGCCTATGGACACTCAGTAGTGACGTCCCTAACATATCCTCTGCTTCAGGCATTCTCCAGACAGACTACTTGAGATGATGTGGTTAAATAGTTCAAGGTAAAGCTTGAAGAGTTAAAGGAAGGGCTTGTCCCAGGAAGGTGAGAGCCCCCAAGTCCTGATGTTATTGATGGCAAAAGGGTATGGAAATCCCAGGGAGCTAAGGTGAAGGAGGAGGATAATGGCTGCATGGCCTTAGATCTGTATTTCTCTGGCCTATTCACTGTTCTTGGGCTCCACAATTCCAGCTGGCACACCGTTACTTCCTTTAGTGATTCTGTCACTTTTCCAGTCAGAGGCCAGTTCTAGGGAGTGTCTCCCCCCCCCCCTTTCTTCCCATTTTGATTCTGTAGCTTTTCTAAGGTCTTCCTCAGCCAAGTAGATAGTCCTTAAGACTCTTGGTGACCATGAGAACATCCTACGCAGAGAAAATCCAGACAGAAGGGTCTGGAGAAGTCCCTAGGACTTAGATGAGAATCCTCAAACCTCTCTGGTGCCTTCCAAGTCTGTAGCCCTTCTCATGTGAGGAATTGAGACAGGGGATAGAGAGTGTAGGGCTGAGCTTGGCTGTGGGCTAAGATTGGGCTATTTGTGTGCAGTGTGAGGCAGTGTTCAACTGAGGTGGATAAACCCTCTGCCTCCAACCAGAATAATGTATCTTCTCTCCATGACTGGCAGGTATTGCTTGCAGGCATTGCATGAGTGAAGTTGTTTGTTTTGGTTTGGTTTTGGGCTTGTTTTTTGTCAGATGCTGTTGAATGTTTGGAGTAGTTTTGAAAGCAGAACCAAAGAGGGGCTGGAACATCTTTCTTCCTTTGAGAACTGACCAAAAGAGTCAGTTGCAACCAGGAACCCACACATAGCTTTTTATACAGAGGAGAAGAAGCAAAGAGAACACACGATCTCAGGAATTGCAGGATTTATTATGTATCATTGTACACACTCACAGATTCAGCCATAATACTAGGCTGAAGTCAGAGTTACAGTAGTAACGGTTCCTCAGGCAGAGGCTCTGTTCACCTGAGGTTGGGATTGGGCTCACTGGGGGTGGGAGCTGGACAATAACTCCCCCTTCCCCTCACCCCCATCAAAGAGACAAGGAGGCATGCAGAGTGACAGGGTCAGACAAGTTCACAGATGAGGCAGGCTGCCCATGCTGGGAAGCTGAGGTAAGTGGAGTGGGGGCTCTCTCTTCACTTGTGTGGGATGGCCTGAGGGCCTTTGAGACAATGGGGGTAGCTACTTGTGTTTGGAGGGGCACTGAACCTCCTGCTTCTGCTGATGGTGCTCCGTAGGGAACAAGACTTCTCCCTTAGGCAGCTGGACTGGCTGGGTCTCTTGGACCTGGTCAGGAGCTGGGATGAGCACAGGCTGCTCCTCCTGCTGAACTGACAGCTCTGGTTGCATCTCTTGATGCTCCAGGTGCTCCAGCAGCTGCTCTTCTTTCTTTCCCAATTGCTCATCTCTCTTTTCTAGCTCTCGATCCATTTGGTGGCCCAAGAGCTTCTTCTCCTGTTCCAGTTGCTCCTCCAGCTGCTGCTCCCTTTGTGCATTCTCCAGTTCAAGCTGCTGCTCTAGGTTTTCTGATTCCTGATGTTCCTGATGCTGTTCCTGGTCCTGCTGTTCCTGTTTCTGTTCCTGATACGGTACCTGCACCTGTGGCTCCTGTGGCTGCTGCTGCTGCTGTTCTTGATGCTGTTCCTGCTCCTGTGGCTCTTGCTGCTGCTGCTGTTCCTGATCCTGTACCTGCTCCTGTGGCTGTTGCTGCTGCTGTACCTGGTGCTGTATCTGCTCCTGTGGCTCCTGCTGCTGCTGTTCCTGGTGCTGCTCCTGTTGCTGTGTCTCTTGCTGCTGCTGTTCCTGATCTTGTGCCTGCTCCTGCAGCTGTTGCAGCTGCTGTACCTGGTGCTGTATCTGCTCCTGTGGCTCTTGTTGCTGGTGTTCCTGGTGCTGTATCTGCTCCTGTGGCTCTTGCTGCTGCTGTTCCTGGTGCTGTGGCTGTTGCTGCTGCTGTTCCTGGTGCTGTATCTGTTCCTGTGGCTCCTGCTGCTGCTGTTCCTGGTGCTGTTCCTGTTGCTGTGTCTCTTGCTGCTGCTGTTCCTGATCTTGTGCCTGCTCCTGCAGCTGTTGCAGCTGCTGGACCTGGTGCTGTATCTGCTCCTGTGGCTCTTGTTGCTGGTGTTCCTGGTGCTGTATCTGCTCCTGTGGCTCTTGTTGCTGGTGTTCCTGGTGCTGTATCTGCTCCTGTGGCTCTTGCTGCTGCTGTTCCTGGTGCTGTATCTGTTCCTGTGGCTCCTGCTGCTGCTGTTCCTGGTGCTGTTCCTGTTGCAGCTGCTGTACCTGGTGCTGTATCTGTTCCTGTGGCTCTTGCTGCTGCTGTTCCTGGTGCTGTTCCTGTTGCTGTGGCTCTTGCTGCTGCTGTTCCTGGTGCTGTTCCTGTTGCTGTGTCTCTTGCTGCTGCTGTTCTTGATCCTGTACCTGCTCCTGTAGCTGTTGCAGCTGCTGGACCTGGTGCTGTATCTGTTCCTGTGGCTCCTGCTGCTGCTGTTCCTGGTGCTGTTCCTGTTGCTGTGGCTCTTGCTGCTGCTGTTCCTGATCCTGTACCTGCTCCTGCAGCTGTTGCAGCTGCTGGACCTGGTGCTGTATCTGCTCCTGTGGCTCTTGTTGCTGGTGTTCCTGGTGCTGCTGTTGCCCCTGCTCTTGCTCAGGCACTTCCTTCACAGGAGCTGTATATTTCTCCCCCTGCTCCCAGGGGACCTCCACTGGGAGCTCAGAGGGCACCTTCTGGCATGGGGCAGGCAGTGGGGTTGGCTGCTTCACTTGTTCTTGCTGGGTATCAAGTGGAGGAGAAACGGTCTTGAGGGGCTGCTGACTGAGCACAGCGGGGAGGGTCACTGGCAGTGTGTGCTGCTGGGACATCTTGGAGGCTGCTTTAGGTCAACCTGGAAAACAGGAGGGGTCAGAGGGGTAGACTGAAAGCAAAGGAAGTAGACAAAGACCCCTGGAAATCTGCATCAGCGTCTGATTTCTGAGCATCCTTGTGCTTCTCTTGGGGACCCTACCCAGGCTCTTATTCCCCGGAAGCAGCAGAGAGCTCAGGGTGGGAGTAGGGAGAGGCAGGGAAGAGCCCTCATGGAAACCTCCTTGTCCCAAGCAAGAGCCAACAAAAGGTCTGCCTGCAAACAGTTCCACAGGGATGCGCTCGGTACCATTTCACCTTCTGCTTTTGTTTCTGACTCTCACCTCTGCCCTTATCTTTAACCTCCACAACACAAGGTAAGGTCTTAGGAAAAGAAAAGCCTCCTGGGGGACTCTAATCCTGGAAAATCTGTAGCTTGTGGTGGAGAGGATCAGAGAGCTGGTGGTAAGAGTCCTGGACTAGAGTCACATGACATAGTCTAGTCTTACTTCTTCCACTAAATTGCTGTGCGTTTCTGGGCAAGTCACTTAGCCTTCCTGTAACATTAGCAGGCTGGTCTAGTTCAGCTCCAGAGGTTCTTTCTCTCCTGACCTCCTGAGCTTTAGCTGCTGTCCCAGTGCCTGGGTGGGGTGGGGTGGGGGCTGGAAGGTTGCTGAGGGCTGGGAGCTGGCTCTTTCAAGTCCTGTGCTTCTAAGTTGGGTTTTCCTCCTCTGTCGTGCCTGGGTTTCTCCAGAGAGAAAGACTCCCTTTTTCTGCAGCACATCCAAGTGTTTCTCTGAAGCCCCCCACCCCCATAAAGAAGGCAAAAATCGCATTCACTGCAAGTCACAGTTTTAGAAAGGAAAGTGGCTCCTATTCCACTCTCCCCATGTTACTTCTCTCACACATTAAAAAAAAAAAAAAAAAAAATTGCTCAAGTCACTTCTAACTCCTGGTGGCTACATGTTGGTCAGAGTAGAACTGCTACACAGGGATTTCAGGTGCTGATCACCAAGCCTTTCTTTTGAGGTACCCCCGTGTGGACTTGATCCTCCAATCTTTTGATTAATACCCAGGCACTTAACTCCCTCCTCATACGTACAAATCCCAAAATATGATCCCAAGAAAAGATGGGAGGAGAGAGATTTTTTCTCTGTTCTGCATTTTCCACGTGAGGGCATATTTCCCTCAGCACAGGGACCTGAGGCCTCCTGGAAGGAAAGGCAGTCCAGGTAAATCCAGCCAGAGAGTGATTCCCATACCCACCTGGGCTGGTTCACCCCCAGCCACATTCTGGCCAGCTAGAGGCCACCAGTCCCAACCCTGGTTCTGCCCACTGATACTTACCAGGCTCACGGCAAGGACCGAGTGAGAAGCTTCTAGTGGAATGCTGAGCCAAGCAGGGGCCACGGCATGCTTTATATTATTCCAGCCTGGCCTCCTCCCCAGATTGAAGGGGATGGACTGGTTTCACCACTCAAGTTGTTCGGCTTCCTCCAGCCCCTCTCTGACTCATCACAGGCACCCTAAGCAGAACCCCCTCAGGGCCCTTTTCCACAGGGGCATGTAGCTTGCCACAGGGTTCTGGGAGCTCAGCTGCCCGTGATGTTCAGCTGACCCTGACACAGGGGAGGCGAGGGAGGCATCTCGGGGACCTGCCCTCTCTTACTATGTTTTCGTGACCAAGTCAGACTTCTCCTCTGAATCTCAATGTCTTCACCTGTAAAATGGGATTATCCTCATTATTAGGCTGGAGGATTTATTTTCAAGCACATGGAGTGGAATGTTCGGCACCTTTCTGAGAGGTCCAGGCCTGCGTATGTTGTAAAAAGAAGGGAAAATTGACTTTTTATGTTAAGAAGGGAGTTGTGAGAGGGTTCCCTTGGTCACAAGCCCATAAGCCTCTGGAATACATCTGTAACTCCATTCTGTGTGGAAATAAACTCTGTCCTGAGGGTGTCTTTCTTTGTGCCATGTTGGGTCAAGTAGGGGGCTTCTTGGGGTCTCCTGCTGTGTACAAGGGGCTGCCCATCCTCCACACCTAACTTTTTATAGTTATAGAAGTTTACAAGAATGCATGCTTGTGAAAGCCCCAAAGCATGGACCAGTCCAGGCAAGGAAACAGACATGCATATATATATATATATATATATGCATACACCCATTGCCATCAAGTCAATTCTGACTCATAGAGACCCTATAGGATATAGTAGAATGGCCGCAGAGGGTTTCCAAGGGTGTAAATCTTTATGGAAGCAGGCTGCCGCATCTTTCTCCCTCAGAACAGCTGGTGAGTTCAAATCACTGACCTTTCTATTAGCAGCAAAGTGCTTAACCACTGCATCACTGGGGCTCCATAAATATATACATATATATGTGAGTGTGTGTGTATATATAGATATATATGTTAGGTGCTGTTGAGTAGGTTCCAACACATACAGACCCTGTGCACAACAAAATGAAATGCTGCCCAGTCCTATGCCATCCTTGCAGTCATTGCTGTTTAAGCCCATTCTTGCACCCACAGTGTCAATCCATCTCCTTGAAGATCTTCCTCTTTTTTGCTGAGCCTCTACTTTACCAAGCATGGTAAGCTTCTCCAGGGACTGGTCTCTCCTAACATGTCCAACACACATGAGGTGAAGTCTCCCCATCCTTACTTCTAAGGAGCATTCTGGCTGTAATTCCACCAAGACAGATTTGTCCATTCTATTGGCAGTCCATATATATTCAATATTCTTTGCCAACACCATAATCCAAAGGCATTGATTCTTCTTCTGTCTACCTTATTTATTGTCCAGTTTTTGCATGTGCATGAGGCAATTGAAAATACCATGGCTTGGGTCAGGCAGACCTTAGTCTTCAAACTGACACATTTGCTTTTTTAACACTTTAAAGAGGTCTTTTGCAGTAGATTTGCCCAATGAAAAGTATATATATATATAATCACTGCATTTATATATGTGTATATATACTGCCGCATCTGTGCAGTGCTGGAGGTGCTCACTCGTCTATGCCAAGAAATATGGAAGACAGCTTCCTGGCCAACTGACTGGAAGAAATCCATATTTATGCCTATTCCCAAGAAAGATGATCCAACCGAATGTGGAAATTATAGAACAATATCATTACCATCACACGCTAGCAAAATTTTGCTGAAGATCATCCAAAAACGGCTGCGACAGTATATTGACAGGGAACGCCAGAAATTCAGGCTGGTTTCAGAAGAGGACATGGAACCAGGGATATCATTGCTGATGTCAGATGGATGAAAGCAGAGAATACCAGAAGGATGTTTACCTGTGTTTTATTGACTATGCAAAGGCATTCGACTGTGTGGATCATAACAAACTATGGAAAACACTGAGAAGAATGGGAATTCCAGAACACGTAATTGTGCTCATGAGGAACCTTTACATGGATCAAGAGGCAGTTGTTCAGACAGAACAAGGGGATACTGATTGGTTTAAAGTCAGGAAAAGTGTGCGTCAGGGTTGTATTCTTTCACCATACCTATTTAATCTGTATGCTGAACAAATAATCCCAGAAGCTGGACTATATGAAGAAGAATGGGGCATCAGGATTGGAGGAAGACTCATTAACAACCTGTGTTATGCAGATGACACAACCTTGCTTGCTGAAAGTGAAGAGGACTTGAAGCACTTGCTCATGAAGATCAAAGACCATAGTCTTCAGTATGGATTACACCTCAACATAAAGAAAACAAAAATCCTCACAACTGGACCAATGAGCAACATCAGGATAAACGGAGAAAAGATTGAAGTTGTCAAGGATTTCATTTTACTTGGATCCACAATCAACAGCCATGGAAGCAGCTGTCAAGAAATCAAAAGATGTATTGCATTGGGCAAATCTGCTGCAAAGGACCTCTTCAAAGTGTTGAAGAGCAAAGATGTCACCCTGAAGACTAAGGTGAGCCTGTCCCAAGCCATGGTATTTTCAATCGCATCATATGCATGTGAAAGCTGGACAATGAATAAGGAAGAGTGAAGAAGAGTTGACACCTTTGAATTGTGGTGTTGGTGAAGAATATTGAATATACCATGGACTGCCAAAAGAACAAACAAACCTGTCTTGGAAGAAGTGCAGCCAGAATGCTCCTTAGAGGCATGGATGGTGAGACTGCATCTTACATACTTTGGACATGTTGTCAGGAGGGATGAGTCCCCGGAGAAGGACATCACGCTTGGCAGAGTACAGGGTCAGCGGAAAAGAGGAAGACCCTCAACAAGGCGGATTGACACAGTGGCTGCAACAATGAGCTCAAGCATAAAAACAATTGTAAGGATGGCACAGGACCAGGCAGTGTTTTGTTCTGTTGTGCATAGGGTCGCTATGAGTTGGGACTGACTCGACGGCACCTCACAACAACAACAACAACAATATATACTGCGGAAACTCTGGTGATGTAGTGGTTAAGACCTACAGCTGCTAACCAAGAGGTCCGCAGTTCAAATCCACCAGGCACTCCTTGGAAACTCTATGGGGCAGTTCTACTCTGTCCTATAGGGTCGCTATGAGTCCACAACGGACGCATGGAGGGCTTGATAGGGCACCCTTGGCCTCTGGGATACTATGCTCTCCTCTGTTCTCTCAGTTCATCTGGGGACTTCACACTGACTCCCCCCATAGACTTGCCATTTTCTGAGGTACAAAAAAAAAAGCTCTCTGCACTCCTCTCCACCTCCCCTCCCCATGGAGAACTATCCAAGAATCCCCCATGGGCCCTAACCATGCCCTTGCTCCCCATTGCTGACCTCACAGGACTGGAACCTGCCTCTCCCCTAGCCCCTGACAGTCAGTCTCAGGGCAGCAGACCAGGAAGCCACACCGGTCCTATGGGTTTGCAGGGCTCAGTATCTGCCAGATCTGCCTCCCGCCCTCTGATTCACCACTTAATGAGAGCTTTTGAGGTAAGAAGCGTGTGAGCCTCTGACCACTGGGTAAAGCTAGGGTGCGGGGGGAAAAGGGTGGAGGGCACAGCTGAGGGAGTGTGCAGGGGAGAGCCTGGAGAAGCCCCAGTCCTCTGGGGGCTCAGAGGCCCCATGCCCTGCACTTTTTGGGTTGCCCCATTTGGGAGACAGGTATGCAAGTGTATGGGAAGGTTCTCTTAGTTCCTGTGAGAGTGACCTCACAGGCCCAATTTCCACAGGATGAGTCTGTGTAGCTGTCCAGCCCCCTCCCAGTGTAAGGAAGGTGAGTTCACATCCCATGAGACATGCAGAGGCCTGACCCTGGCTCTGTTTCAGCCCAAGGAGCCCTGGCTATTTCTCTAACTGAGCCAGCACCTGGCTGGTTTCTCTTCCTCTCCATTGTGAGGTAACCCATTTGAACTGTTGCTTAGTTATGAGAGGAGGAGGGATGGGTCATGTCAATTTACTGCCCTGGGGGAGGGATGCTGAGGATGACTCTAAGCGAGATGCCAGGATGGGTGACAGCAGATGGTCCTGGAAAGGTGACTTGGTCCAGGAGATTTCACGCTCCCATCTTGTGTAACCATGCCTAGTCTGCTTCCTGGCATGGCAACTCCCCCACACTCTGAGGCTGTTAACCTCCTTACCCTCCGCATGGCCACCTCATTCATTTTCCTGACCCCCAAGGCCCTTAGCCTGCAACCTGCATTGGTCCCTTCCCCACATACTCGAGTCCTCATGGCTCCTCCTCCATTGCCTTCAGAACCAGACTTCTGCTCCTCAATCACTGTTTGTGCCCATCTTCTGCTCCAGGAGAAAGAGGCATGGAAGGGAGATGACAGAAGGAAGGGCCAATGGGGCTGAGTCTTCCTCTTTGAGTTCTGGGTTGATCGGTTTGATTTGTCCTATTTGCTTCTGACATCTTCCTCTGACTTCCTCTCCCTGGCTTGTTGGATTGCTGGTTCTCACTTTCAGCTCTAATGCCGGCCCTTGCTCTTGGATCTGATAGCTGTGGAGGGACCAAGTTCAACTCTTGTAGCAGCACAAGGATTAAAGTTATTAAAGACTCTCCGTAGTGGGGAAAGGAGATGTTCAGTACACTCCTCCAGCTGGAGGGCATGTCCTGCCCTTTGGAATCACTTTGTGAGACATCACGTTCTTTACAATTGCTTCCCCTACATCAGAAGAATGTCTGAGCTGGAGGGATCCTTTGGGAATGCATGGGAAATGTCATGCATTGTGTCTGGTGCATTAAAAAAACAAAAACAAAATACACAACAGTTGCCGTACACTTGATTTCGACTCATGGAGATGCCATGTACTTCAGAGTAGAACTGTGCTCCATAGGGTTTTCAATCTGTGACCTTTCAGAAGTAGATTACCAAGCCTTTCTTCTGAGACAACACTGGGTGGACTCAAACCACCAACCTTTCAGTTAGTATCAGAGTGCTTAACTCTTTGCTCCTCTCTGGTGGCCAGTACCAGGTGCATAGGAGCTTATAAACACAGTCCAGTTCCTTCCATTGTGGCTCATTCCTCTTCTTATATACAGGGATTAAAGTCTGGAGAAAGGATATGAGTTTTCCAAGGGCCCAGAGTGAGTCTGTGAAAAAGCTGGACCGAAACCCAGGAGTTCTGACTTCCAGATCAGGGGGCTGTCTTTCACACCAGGCTGCCCGCCCAGGTGCTCAAGCATCCAATGGCTGTCTGACAGTCTACACTTTATCCCCTCAAAGACGTCTTCCAACTCCATGAGTCTATTATTTACCCCAATGTAATCAGTTCTGGATTTCCCTGAGGAAGGGCCAGTCTTCTCTTGTTCTGATTCAGCCAAAATGCTCTTGGAATGGCCTTCAGTGAGCATAGGGACAGAGATCTCTGCTTCCTGGCTGATTCTGGTGTTTAATTGACTTCAGCCTAATACAACCTGGAGGAGTAATACTGTTCCAGGATGAGCACTGGATTTGGAGTCAGACCTGGGTTTGAATCCCAGCTGCACCTCTGACTTTCTGGACAACTCACTTTACGATTCTGAGTTTCTTTGTATGTAATGCTGTCAAGTTGATTCTGACTCATGGTGACCCCATGTGTGTAGAGTGGAACTGTGCTCTGTAGGGTCTTCATGGCTGCAACCTTTTGGAAGCAGATCACCAGGCCTTTCTTCTGAGGTGCCTCTGAATGGGTTTCAACCAGCAACCTTTTGGTTAGCAACCAAGGGCTTAACCATTTTTGCCACACTGGAACCACTGGGGATAGAAATACCCACTTAGATTTCTGTGAGAATTTGGTGAGATACTTTATACTCTTAAAACATAGATGACACTCAGTTAGCTGGCTGTCTTATTCTTGGGAGGGATAACAAGTGTTTTCTGATGGAACACAGCACATCGCCTTCCTAAATAGGGAGTTTTAAGGATGCAAGAGATTCAGAAATCATCCACTTAACCTACTCATTTTACTGATGAAAAACCTGATGTCCCAAAGGCACACAGTGTGGACTGGAGTGGGGTCAGCCAGGTTGCCTGGCTTCCCACGTGTCTCTCCTTCTGCTCTGCCTGCTGTGGGGCCTCAGGTGAGGCTTCAGCTCAGCACAGGAGCTCTGTGTCTTGCCTGCTGTAGTAAGTCCCTTGCATGGACTGATTGAGATCCCCTGAGGCAGGCTCACTGGGGAATTAAAATAGGCTTGCATTTCTAGAGGGGTCTAGGGGCTAGCAAAATGACCAAAGGTGTGAAAGGCTCTCAGTGGTGGGGAAAAGGAGATATTCAGTCACCCTCCACCAGCCGGTGTACGCAAAAAATAATCCACATAACAGACTGAGACGTGTATGCAGAGCCACAGCACATTCAGTCAGAGATAGCTCTGCCAACAAGAGATAGGGGAATTGTTCATGAAAAGCCATATGGGATAATGTAAGACCTCATGTCTGGAAGGAAATGACTCAGGGCGGAAGGGGCATAGCTTAGCAGGGGGCAGGCAGGAGAGAGTGGGGAAAGGCAGGTCCAATGGGTATAGGGAATGGAGGGAGGGACACCTTAGGAGGGAGAGATGAGGTGGTGGCAGGACAGAAGTGGGCAGGAATACCCAGCCCAGACATGCAGCCTCCCCTAGAAGGGCCCTCAGTGGTCAGAGAAGTGAACGGGAGCAAAGATGTCCCTGGGACTTGGCTGGGCTCCTGCTTTGTCACTGGCACGCTCTTCCTTGGCTGCTAATTAGGGAGTGGCGGGGACACCTGATTCTGCATCAGCTGTCCTGAGAGGCATAATTGCCATTCGTATTACTTTTGAAAGTGTTTGCTGAGGCCACTCAGATGTGTGTGGAGTGTCTCTCTCTCTCTCTCTCTCTCTCTGTGGTGTGTGTGTGGTGTGTGTAGGGGGTGAGTATGACCTGGACAAAATATCCTGTCCTGGAAGAGACACTTGTACCAAGAGCAGTCTGTTGTCCCCATTTCCCTATCTCACTTGAGTCCCTGTCAGCATCCTCTGAACCAGCCCTGACTCCTTTCTAACCTCATCTGTTCTCTGTGATCTAGTTATTAGGAAGCTGTCTCCAGACATCTAGATGGTGTGGTCTGGCATAAAATATTGCCTATCCTCATCTGAAACAATGTGCATGGCCCTCCCAACCCCCCTACTACCTCCTACCAAAGCAGGAAAGTGCAGCCTCCTGGGGCCCCACTGGACGGGCAGACTGGGGAGGGCCTCAGCCTACCCTCCCAGTTTGAGAGGAGATACAACCCCTGACCTCAGGAAGGTCTAGTCTTGGGGATGGACCATGTTCGTGCTCTCAGGGAACTCCCAGCCTGGTGGAGAGACAGCTACAGAAACAGAGAAGGGTACAGTTTAATGCCATGCCAAGTGAACTCTCTACTAACTAGGTCCTGCATGGATGCAGGTGTGAATGTGGGGAGAATGCAAAGGAAATAAACCTTTTTGAAAGCCTGCTGTTTACCAGACAATTCCTCATCATTCTTTCATTTAATCCTCAAAAGATCCATTCTAAAGATATTCTAAATCCCACTTTGTTATTGTTGTTAAGTGCCAGGGAGTTAATTTCAACTCATAGTGACCCCACCTGACAGAGTCTCCTTGTAGGGTTTTCTTGGCTTTAGGGAAGCAGATCGCCAGGTCTTTCTCCTGCAAAGCTGCTGGGTGGGTTGAAACCACCAACCTTTAGGTTAGCAATCACCTATTCAGCTGTTGCACCACCAGGGCTCCTTTACAGACAAGAAACTGAGACTCAGAATAGTTCCATAGCTTGCCTCACTAGCATTCATAAAAGTAGGGCCCGTTCATTCAAGTAGGGCTGTTGACTAGATTAGTCTTTCCTTTCCCAGTGCCAGTGGCCCCATGGGTAGCACGGGGATCAAACTCGGGTTTGTCTGCTCCCAGATCAATGACTCCACCAATGAAGGCAGAGGTGACCATGGAATGCAGATAGATACTGGAGTCCTGCTGTTTCCCGTGGAAGAGCCCAGAGCTGCCACAAGAAGAAGGTTGGAGAGCTGCAAACCAGAGACAGGCAAGCTGGAAACTGCTGAAATGGCTAAGTGTTATTTTCCTGCCACTCAGGTTTTACTAGAATGCCTTCTTGGGTTGAGGGGTGGGCAGGAAGAGGAGAGGGAGGTCAGAGTGCTATGAGAGAAAGGCAAGCTCAGAGTTTCCTCTCACAGACAAGTACTTGCTTGCTCAGGTTAGGCCTCACCCTTTTCCCCCTCGTCCTCCCCTACAGCACTTCTCTCAAGAGCCTCTTCTGGCCCAGTCACCCCACAACCACTGCCCTGCCCAGCTCAGAATCAAGTCTGAGAATGCTAGTGCTGCGGGGCGTGCGAGGCTTTACAAATGATGGCACAGAGGCCCAGAGCTAGGAAGGAATCGCACTGGTCACACAGCGAGTCAGTGGCAGGTCAAGGCCAGGTCCCAGATTTCCTGCATTTGCCTTTAGTCACCTGTATGCTTTGGTGCATTGCATTCTCTCAGCTGGAAATGCCCTTTCCACCTTTCGAATTATTGATGGGTTTTTCATTCAACTACTGTTTATTAAAAGCTTCCTGTGCACCAAGCATTGTTGTAGCCACCGGGCCACAGCACTGATCAAAATAGGCAAAAATCCCTACTTCCTAAAGCTTTCATTTCAGTATGGGAGGCAGACAATAAGCAAAACAAAAAATACTTGAATTGTGAAGCATGCTAAATAAAAAACCAACACCAAATCTGTTGCCAAATTGATTCCAACTCACGGTGACCCCATGTGTTACAGAATAGAACTGTTCCATAGGGTTTTCTTAGCTGTAATCTTTAGGGAAGCAGATTATCAGGACTTTCTTCTGCAGTGCCGCTGGGTGGATTCAAACAGCCAACCTTTAGGTTAGTAGTTGAGGGCAAACCACCTGTGCCACCCGGGGACGATGAAACATGTTAGATATTAGCAAATAGTATGTAGAAAATATGGCAAGAAAGTTTTTATGGGTTGCTGGAGAAGGGGGATGCTGCCTATTTTAAGTGGGGTGGTCAGGGAAAACCTCACAGCAAGAGCCTGAAGAAGATGAGGAGGTAAGCATGGGAATGAGGAGAGGACAAAGAAACCACAGGAGCAAAGTCCCTGAGTCAGGAATCTGGAAACAGCAAAGAGGCCAATGTAGCTGGGGGCGTGTGAACAAAGGAAAGAGTTGGAAGAGATGAAGTCAGATGAGTGGGTGGGGTGTGCACAGTGGGTAGAAATCATGTAGGGACTTTGGCTTTTATGGTGAGTGAGATGAGAAGCCACTAGAGAGTATTGTACAGAGCACTGATACCACCTGACCTCATTTTACAAGGATCTCTCTCTCAAGGGTAGAAGCAGTAGAACTCTAAGAGGAAACTGCGGTCATTTAGTGATGGCTTGGAACCAGGGTGGTAGCAGTAGAGGGAGAAAAAGTGGTCAGATTATAGATGCATGTTCTGACAATAGAAGCAATAAGACTTACTAATGGATTAGATCAGTGGGGAGTAAACAATGACTCAAAAGTTTTTGGCCTAACAAACAGGTAGAAACAACCCAAATCTCCATCAACGGATAAATGGATAAGCAACTTGTGGTATACAGTTACAAGGGAATGTTATTCAACATAAAGTGAAATGAAGTCCTGATACATGCTACCACATGGATGAGCCTTGCAAACATTATGCTGAGTGAAATAAGTCAGTCACAACAGGACAAGTATTGTATGATCCCACTTATATGAAATACGTAGAATTGGAAAATGCCTAGAGGCCAAAGCTTATTGGTGTTTACCAGCGTGGGAGAGTGGAAGAGTGGGAGTCATTGCCTAGGGAGCACTAAGTTTCTATTAAAGGTAACAAAAAAATTGGAAACAGAGAGTGGTGATGGTTATAAAATGTGATGAACATAATTAATGTCACTGAATTGTACATGTAAAAATGTTGTAATGACAAACGTATATACATATACGTGTATGTATACATATACTTGTACATACCGCAATAAAAAATAAGTAAGGTTTGGCCTGAAGGACTGTAAGGATGGAGTTGCCATTAACAGAGATGGAGAAGACCATAGGAAGGCTGGTCTGGTGGAAAACATCAGGAGTAAGCTTTTGGACATGCTAAGTTTGAGATACCTATCAGACATCCAAGTAAAGTTGTTAAGTGTGAAATTAAATATACTAGTCCTGAGTTCAGAAAAAGGTTCATGCTAACATAAACTTGAAACTCATCAGCTTATTAATTGCATTCAAAGTCATGAGCCAGGATCAAGGGAATGAAATATAGATAGAAAAGGGAAAAGTCTTAATGGCTTTCTACTGAATCACTCAAATGTTAAGTGGTCAGGGTGATGAGAAGGAACAAGTCAAGAAAACTGAGAAGGAGCAGACAGTGAGGTAAGAAACACACCAGAAGAATACAGTATACCAGAAGACAAGTGGAGAAACATTGTCAAGGAGAATGGATGAACAGCTGGAGAAAATTCTATAAACATGTCAAGTAAGATGAGCGCTGAGAAAGCCCATTGGGTAGGGTAACATGGAGGTCATTGGTGACATTTACAAAATGCCAGTGCTAAAGACAAAAGCCAGACTGGAGTGAGTTCAAGAGTGAGGGAATGAAAACAACAAAATATTCATAAACAGATGATGGATAAACAAAATGTGGTATATATACACACAATGGAATACTACTTCTCCACAAAGGGAAATGAAGTCCTGATGCATGCCACCACATGAATGAACTTTGAAAACATAATGCTGATCGAAATCAATTGCAAAAGGACACATGTAATATGATCTCACTTATATGAAGTAAGCAAATATATAGAAACCAACGGTAATTAGTGGTTACCAGGGATAGGCGCAGCAGGACTGAAGGAGTTTTTGCTTAGGGGGCCTTGAGTTTATGTTAACATGCTGGAATTATATGGAAAAGGATAGCAAGAATGGTTGTACAACTTGAAGAATGCAATCAGTGTTACTGAATTGTACATGTAGAAATTGATGAGCTGGTACATGTTTTGTTATGTATATTTTGCCACACTAAAAAAAAAAAAGGAAAAGAGTGAATGAGAAGGGAGGGCTTGGAAACTGTAAGGGTAGATATTTTCAAAAAATCGTGTTGCTAAGAGAAGCAAATAAATGGGATGACAGCTGATGCTGATTTTTCTCCAGCTTCTTTTAAACTCCTCATTAATCTCCACCCTTCCCCATCACCAATGTGTCACTGACAGACCAAAACCACGATACACTGACAGCTCTTCATCCCCGCATCATGTCAACCCCATCCACCCATCAGCTGTACCTATGGAAGGCTTTGGATACTGCCTTGAGGCTCTTCTACTTGTTCTCTCTTCCTAGAGAGCTTTTCTGCAAATATCCCCATGAATTACTTCTTCACATCACTCAGGCCTTTACTCAAAGTGTCATTTCACTGAGATGGTACCTCTAGCCAGCATATCTAAAAAGAGATTCCCAATCCACCAGGCTCTTTATTTCGGTTCCTTGCTTAATCTCATTACAGCATTCACCACGATTTGAGCCTATGTTATTTTTTATTTGTATACTTGATTATGCCCTCTTGCCTCACTAGAAAAACGTAATTTTATTCAGGAAAGTAGGGCTTTTGGCTAGATTAGTCTCTTCACCTTCCCCAGTGGTTAGAACTGTATTTGCTTGGCACATTGTCTCTACAACATGCTCTCCAATACGTCACTTTTCTAGCTACTTTTTTGAAGGAATGAGTCTACTCATGTTTAAAAAAAGAGATGTAAATGCATTTTTCATAACTAAATTTGACTTCTGAAAGCTAGTCACCATTCCTAATGACAGAATCTTAATGTATTCAACCCCAGGTAAACTCGGTCAACTCTGAGTTAACCTCAGGCAATATAGAATCTCTTCTCCCTTTATCCCTGAGATTTATGGTGGTACAGTGGTTAGAGTGCTCACCTGCTAACCAAAAGTTCTTTGATTCAAACCCACCAACTGTTCTGAGGGAGAAAGATGTGGCAGTCTGCTTCTGTAAAGATTTACAGCCTTGGAAAGCCTATGGAGCCGTTCTACTCTGTCCTATGGGTCACTATGAGTTAGAATTGATCACAATGGGTTTTTATTTGGCTTTGTGGAAAGCATAAGCTTTTAGATCTCTGCAATGAATCCCAAAAGCCTACTTGAAAACTTAAAACTTTTTAAGAAAAAGTTTTTGCTCTGAGGATCCAACTCTAGACTCTCCCCTTGGGGTATGTGTGCTGCTGACTAGGCTGGGGGTGGCTCCTGAGAAAGCTTTATGTGAGGGCCACCATGGGGTCACAATATTCCAAACTTTCATCCTCCTATGTAGTTGCTTTGTTTATTGGCAGTGGTGACCACATGACTTTGTAACTATCCTTTCTTTTCATTAATAGTCTCAAGCATCCAAGGGCAAAGATAGAACCTGTTTCTTCTCTTGCATCTTGGCTGGTGGCTTTGCAGCACTTGGAGTTTCCCTCTTCCACTCCCCTCTTTCGGCCCTGGCAATATCAGGAATTATAACCAACAAGACATTAGTGCCACAATAGACAAGTAGATCAATGTAACAA
Organism: Elephas maximus indicus; assembly: GCF_024166365.1. Lineage (NCBI taxonomy): Eukaryota > Metazoa > Chordata > Mammalia > Proboscidea > Elephantidae > Elephas > Elephas maximus. Next base: position 187,830,213 of record NC_064821.1, on the reverse strand, counting down.
AATAAGAATTCAGAAATAAATCCACATAAATATGGTCAATTTCTCTTTGACAAAGATGTAAAGCCAATTCAGCGGAGAAAGGATACTTTTTTCAATAAAAGTGCTAAAACAATTGGATATCCATGTACAGAAAAAAAAAAAGCCTTTGTCAATACCTTTCACCATTTACAAAAATTGCCTTAAATGGTTTGTAAACATCAATGTAAAGCCTAAAAAAATAGAACTAAAGAAAACCTAGAAGAAAATATTCGTGTATTGGAATTAGTCAAGAATGGCTTAGATATAATACGAAAAAATCCGTAAAAGAGGAAAAGTGATTAACTGCATTTTATCAAAATTAAAAACCCCTGCTCTTTTAAAGAAACTATTAAGATAACTGAAAGATACAGATAGAATTGCTAGATAAGGGCATTAAAATAATTACTATAAATGCATTCCATATGTTGAAAATTAGATATCTGATAAAGGACTTGTATAAAAATATATAAAGGACTCTCAGATTCAATAATAAAAAAAAAAGTTCAAAAAAAATGGAGAAAATATTTGAACAGATAATTTATCAGAGAAGATATAAACCTCATTGCCATCAAGTCAATTCTGACTCATAGTGACTCTATAGGACAGAGTAGAATTGCCCCATAGGGTTTCCAAAGCTGTAAATCTTTAAGAAAGCAGACTGATAACATCTTTCTCCCATGGTGCGGCTGGTGGTTTCAAACCAATGACATTTCGGTTAGCAGCTTAGCGCTTAACCAGCTCAATATCATTAGTCGTAAGGAAATGCAAATTAAAGCCCCAATGAAATAACACTACATGTCGATTAGAACATCTAAAAAAATGAGCATACAAAATGTTGGTGAGTATTGTAGCACCTGGAACTCTCATACGCTTCTAGTACAAACCCACAGTACGCTTCTAGTAGGAATGTAAAATAACAGTCATTTTGGAAAACAGTTGGGCAGTTTCTTAAAAAGTAAAACCTGCATCTACTAGATAACACGGTTATTCTACTTTTAGGTATTTACCCAAGAGAAATAAAAGTGTATGTCCAAACAAACATTTGTACATGAATACTCATAGCAGCTTTATTTGTAATACCCCAAACCCAGAAACAACCCAAATGCCCAGCAGCAGATTAATGGATAAACAAAATGTAGCATATAGTCACACAATGGAATATTTGCTACTCAGCAATAAAAGGAATGAACTCTTGGTACACAACATGGGTGAATCCTGAATAGAAGAAGGCAGGCATAAAAGTGAATACTATCAGATTGCATTTATATAAGATTCTTTAAAATGCAAACATTTATACGGGCAAAAAGTAGACCAGTAGTTTCCTCGCAATTGGTGGGCAGGGAGAGGTAAGAGGGAAGATTACAAAGGAGCATTAGGAAAATTTTAGAGATGATGGTTATGGTAATTATACACCAAGAGGAACGAAAATTGAGGAGGACAAGTATGGTGAGTGAGGCTGATTTCTCTATCTGCCCACCTACACTAATGGGGGTGTGTTTGGGGACAAATCACTGGAGCATACCAGCTTCTTCAGAGGGAATTCGGGACCTGAAGGCAGAGAAGGAAGTCTGAGGGGAACCACGTATTGAATCTGCACTATGTGTTATACTCTATGCTAAGCACTTTAAATGCATTATCCTATTTAATTCTCACCAAAACTTTTTGAGCTAAGTGCCATTATCCTCATTTTACAGACGAAGGTATAGAGCCTCTGAGAGGTTGAACAACTTCTCTGGGATTGCTACTCTCTGACACCGGAGCCAGTGCTGATCCTCTACATTTTACCAGCTGTGGAGCTTTGGCTAAGTCCTGGAAATTCTACCTTTGGCCTCAAATCTATGGAAGTAGGGTGGTTAACAACCCCTAGGGACCTTTTCCTGCTTGGGTTGGGCACATATGCATCAGCCACAGACCCGGGGGCATTGGGCTTTTGTACTTAGTGTGACCAACTGTTCTCATATGCTTGGGACTGAGGGGTTCCTAGGACGCAGGACTTTCTCTTTTAAAACCAGAGAGAGTTGATCACCCTAAGTCTAGCTCAGCAGACACCCTGTGCCTCTGGGCTCTGGGTCACACCCAGAGTGCTTTCTTGGGCTTTGAGCTTGACAGGTGAGATGACTTCACATGTAGGTTAAGGAGAAAAGGGAGGCAGTTTTCTTTTTATTGCTCCTTTATTTCTGTGCGGTCTAAATGTCAAAGTCACTAGGAAAGATGATTCTGGCCTCTTCAACCTTCCATTTCCAGTTGAAAGCCTCCCTAGAGTAAGGGGCTATAGAGGGAATAGGAGCCGCTGGCTGGCGGGGAATGTCAATGAGATAACAGTTTTTCTAAATGTAGTTCGAGGCTGACCCTCAGTAATCCCCAACCCACGAGATGATGGGCACAGCCAGGGGCAACCTACTTGCTTGGCTTCTTCTGCTGCCCCACTGTACCTGGCCTGGATGCATTTTGTGGACTCTGAGACATCCTGTCCTGAGTTTGGGGTGGCTTGGGCTCAGACTCCTTATTAAGGCAAGTACTCTCAGGCTTGGCCTCCAAACACTGTTGCTTAATGCAGCACTGCGTTGCTGATGGGCAGCACTGGCGTGGTGGTGGGCAACACTGGCTTGGTGATGGACAGCACTGGCGTGGTGGTGGGCAACACTGGCTTGGTGATGGACAGCAGTGGTGTGGTGGTGGGCAGCATTGGTGCAGTGGAGGACAGCTCTGGTGTGGCGGCGGGCAACACTGGCGTGGTGGTGGGCAATACTGGCACGGCGGCTGGCAGCACGGGTTGCATTTTGATTGGTCACACATATTTCTGAGATTTGGAGGGCCTGGATAAAAGAGAATGTTCTCATCAGAAGGAAAGCTGGCTGCCTGCTTCCATTTCCCTTTCCTTGCCCCTCAAATGTATTCCATCTTTTGTGTGATGATTCAGGCCAAGACTGGGAAAGCAGAGCTCAACCCCTCAGAGATAGGGCCAGTCCCATAATTCCATACCTTCACATGTATCCATTCATTTGTTCCTCACTTGGTAGCCATTTTCCAGATATTAAATCGAAATACCAAAACACGAAAGAAATTTGCCTAACGTCTCTTAGCTAATAACAAACAGTATGAATCTTAGTAGCTTGATTCTGAGCTCAGTATCAGGCACTTCACAAATATTGCTACGTATAATGATCACTGGAAACCCTGGTGGCGTAGTGGTTAAGTGCTATGGCTGCTAACCAAAAGGTCAGCAGTTCGAATCTACCAGGCACTCCTTGGAAACCCTGTGGGGCAGTTCTACTCTGTCCTGTAGGGTTGCTGTGAGTCAGGATTGGCTCGACGGCAGTGGGTTTTGGCATAGTGATCACTACCAGACTGGGGAGGGCAGTAATGGTTCAGTGGTAGGATTCTTGCCTCCCATGTGAAAGACCTGGGTTGATTCCCAGCCAATGCACCTCAAGCACAGCCACCACCAGTCTCTCACTGAAGGCTTGCATGTTGTTATAATGCTGAACAGGTTTCAGTGGAGCCTGCAGACTGAGATGGATAAGGAGGAAAGGCCTGGAGATTTACTTCCAAAAATCAGTCAGCAAAAACCCTAAGGATCACAATAGTCAGGTCTACAACCAATCATGAGGATGACTCAGGACCAGGTAGCATTTCATTCTCTTGTGCATGGAGGTCACCATGAATCAGGGGTGACTCAATGGCCACTAACAACAACAACCAGATTGAGAGGTGGGAAATTTACCCTATGTTATATATAAAGACAACCGAAGCTTAGAGATTTACCTCAGTTGCTAGTAAGCAGGAACAAGCCAAGGCCCATCCCACTCCAGACCACAGGCTTATTGACATTCACACACTTTCTTTTTTAATTTTATTTTGCTTTAAGTGAAAGTTTTTTTTAAGTGAAAGTTTACAAATCAAGTCAGTTTCTCACACAAAAACTTATATACACCTTGCTACATACTCCCAATTGCTCTCCCCCTAATGAGACAGCGCGCTCCCTCCATCCATTCTCTCTTTTCGTGTTCATTCTGTCAGCTTCTAACCCCCTCTACCCTCTCATCTCCCCTCCATGCAGGAGATGCCAACATAGTATCAAGTGTCTACCTGATCCAAGAAGCTCACTCATCACCAGCATCCCTTCCATCCCATTGTCCAGTCAAATCCCTGTCTGAAGAGTTGGCTTTGGGAGTGGTTCCTGTCCTGGGCCAACAGAAGGTCTGGGGGCCATGACTACCAGGGTCCTTCTAGTCTCAGTCAAACCATTAACTCTGGTCTTTTTATAAGAATTTGGGATCTGCATCCCACTCCTCTTCTGCTCCCTCAGGGGTTCTTTGTTGTATTCCCTGTTAGGGCAGTCATCGGTTGTAGCTGGGCACCATCTAGTTCTTCTGGTCTCCAGCCGATGTAGTCTCTGGTTTATGTGGCCCTTTCTGTCTGTTGGGCTCATAATTACCTTGACTCACACACTTTTTGAGAATGCACTATCTCACTTCATGCACCTCAGCTCATGGTAAACCAGCTGTCACTGGGGTGGTTACAGCAAGGTGAGACGGAAAGGACACTGCTCTTGATATCATAGGACCAGAGTTCCAGGCCTGGTTCTACAACTCCTGAGCCAGAAGGCTTGGGCAGCAATCCTTGCCTCTCTGAGTTTTTATTTCTTCCTCTATAAAGGGACAGTGGCAAAAGTGAGGAGGGTGAACTGAATCCTTAGGGTTCCTCATGATTCTTCTGGGGGTAGGAAAAGGCAAAACAGCTCTTTTTTTTTTTTGCTTCTCTTAACCCCCTTCTCCCCACACAGGAAATCCAGGTTCTCCTTGGAAGGTTCTTCCGCCTAGGCCCCGGCATCTGGCCCATGAGGCAGCTCCTACATGGTTTCTGCTTTATCCCCTCTGTGGAAGACGGATGAAACCCACTGTCATGGCCTCAGAGTTAGAAAGAGAGTACAGATGGGCCAAGAGTCAGCAGAGAGAGCAACAGAGCCATCTAACATTGAGAGAGACATGGGAGGAGGGAAATGAGCATGTGTCCCTAGCCAGTTCTGTCAGAGCCCTGTCACCTGGGTGGAGGAGGATGGGTGTGGGAGTTGGAGTAACAGTTGCTGAGATAAAGTTGCTACCACCCTCTTTACAGGACTTCTCTAAGTCAAACTGGTTTTTTAAATTGAACCAGTTATTTCTGTGGGCTTTGCACTAAGCATGTACGTGTGTGTGTATATGTGTGTGTCCATACACAAGCACAAGCAAATTTGAGTTTGTGATAAAGGCTGTTTAGCTGGACCAAATTGACATTGTTCTTTGTACTTGGTCATTATCTTTTATGATTGGACTCTGCGTGAATAAGCCACAAGCTGCTCATTTCTGCTCTGACCTCATTTTCTCCTGCCAGAGGATCCTTCCTCATCCTCCGTCACATCCCTACCCCCTCTCATGCCATTCCCTCCTAGCCCTGCTCCAATGTTCTATGAGCTGATGCTGAGAAAAACATATCCCTCATCTTTTTATTCCACTCCTTTCTGTGTCTTGACGATAGGGAGGATTCCAGGGAACAGAAACTACAAATCTCCACTCACACCAAAGACTTCTTGAGTGTCACCTGAGTGGGGAAGAAAGCTCTCTCATTCTCTACTTGTCACTGAAGGCAGTTCTTGTTTGCTGGAGGTGCAGGGTTCTCAAATTAGGTGACTACTAAAGGACAACTGTCAGGTGACCTACTTTGCTGAACCATCCCTATGACTTGAGGGTAGACCCAGGGCCGTGACTGCCTTAGATGATGGGTGTCAGGCTCTTAGCCTCAACACTTTGTCATCTGGGGATTCATCTAGATCCAGCTTATGTTGTACAAACTGGGTCTCTTTGAGCCAGGTGTGGCTGACAGCTCCATGCACTGAAAACTGTAACTTTCAAACTGACAATAGTGGCCCAGCCCAAGCCCAGCCTCCCTCTGCCTCAGCTTTCTAAACCAGGGTCTCTCTGTGGGAAGGAGTCTTTTGGCCTGCAAGGAAGCCCTCAGCTGTGCTCTTCGGTGCTGTCTGAGGGTCCAAAAAAACCGAAAACCAAACCCACTGCCATCGAGTTGATTCCGACTCATAGCAACCCTATACCCTGGTGGCGTAGGGTAAGTGCTACAGCTGCTAACCAAGAGGTTGGCAGTTCAAATCCACCAGGTGCTTCTTGGAAATTCTATGGTGCAGTTCTACTCTGTCCTATAGTTTCGCTGTGAGTCTGAGGGTCAGGTGACGGTAATTCCCCTTTCACGGTCTCGCTATGGTTTGAATTTTCTGAACTAGAACACCAGGAGAGAAAGAAATTTAGGAATGAAAGAATATCTTACAAGGCCCCTGCCATTGATCTAACTACCCAAAACGCCCAAGCCTCTGGCTGCAGGGCTCCAGGCCTGAACTGTGTCAGGGGCAGGTTCTCACCTATGAGGGAAAGTGTTTACCTTGCTTATCAGATCATCAGTAGTAAACAATTTCACATTTTTTCATCACATCAAAGGCTCTGCTTCTAGGTATGGCTGGCATCTGTCTCCCTCCCAATCCCACAGCACCTTCCTACAGAATCAAAGCCTCTTTTTAAGTTTACAATCCCTGACAGAGGTGGATGAGCCAGTAAGCAAGGTAAGCACGGGCTTACTTACTAATCTGCAGTGAAATTGTTCACTGCAGATGATCTGGTCAGCAAAGTAATCACCAGGATTACCTTGCTCATTGGATAATCCACCCCTGCTTCTTGGGGTAGTGTGTTGGTTTTAATTTTTTGTGACTCTGTGTCTGCCAGTTACTCCAGGGTTATGCTGTCATCAGGAAGAGTCTTCTGCTTCCATTTTCACAGGAAGACACTGGTCCTGGACTCTTAGTGGGTGCGAATAGAGAACAAGTTCCACAGTCCCTGCCTCCAGATGAACAGACACTGCAAAGAGGCTGGCCTGGTGGACATCTGCTCTGTGGATGCTCTGACTTGCTGGAGAACGAAGGAAAGGAGAAAGGAAGGGCAATGCGGAGAGGCACAGAGAAACACATAGGACAGACATACCAGCATGAAAATTGGGACAAGAAGAGAGAGTAAAGGGCCGCCCATGACTTGCTATCTGCCTCCTTTGTGGTGTTCACAGTCATTTGACAGAACTTATGTGTGTGTACTGGGCCCCTTTTTGCAGCGGTGGGTAGGTGAGTTTGGGTATATGGGGGTGTGCAGGAAGCAGGCATCTGTGTCTATCTCCTTTTTCTCTGAATCCATTCCTTTAGGGGTCACACTGGAGACCAGACTGAGGGAAAGGGGGAGGAGAGAGAGCCCCTTCCTTTTATATTTTCTGTTGATTGTCTCTGTTTGCTTTTGCCTTCCCCACTGTCTTTTTCTGCCTCTCTAGTTCACTCTCTGCCTTTTATTCTATCTCCCTCTTTCTCTCCATTTCTGTCATTTACCTTTCTCTACACTGAAGGTTTATGCCCCTGAATCAACGGTTCAGAGTCCATCTTGTTAGGATCCATCCTTCCAAGTCCAGGGTGAGCTATTTTTACAGAAGCGATTCTCATCCCAGCTACTAGAGAGTGTGGAGGCATCAGAGGGCACCCAGAGCTCCCTGTCCGGGGAGTCTCTTATTTCTCCCATAGACACCCCCTCTGAGCATGTCCCCTGTGGTCAGATCCTGGAAAAGAGTTCTGAATATAGAGGTTGTGCCATGTCAGTGATACTGTAGGTTGGGAATCAGTCTTGTCCAGCTCTGTCATTTCCCAGCCACTGTGGTGTAGGAAGGGAAAAGATTCACCAGGCCCCTTCACAGCCTCACCACCCTGAGCGGGTCCTGTGCCTCCTGAGCTAGCACATTCTCCATCATCTCTGCCTGGTGAGTGTGTCTGTGCCCCTTCAGTCAGCTGGCTTTCCTCATTACACACCTCCTGACAGGGGATACTTCTTTAGTCCAGGAATAGTTAGCTCTCCTTTAACCCTCCCACCTTCAGAACTGATGGTCCTGCTCAACAACCTGCCTCCTGGACCGCCTTGTCTCTTGAAAGAAAATTTCCTCTGCTTAGAAGAAGGGACAAACTTCTTCCCTAGCTCCATGCCCCCTCCTTCCTAACCCAGGAAACCTGCCAGGCCATGTCATAACCCTTGCACCAGAGAGCCAAGGCCATGTTCTTAGGTCTTCTTACTGCTTTGTTTCAGTAAGGATCACTATAGGGCAGAATCCAACCCCTCTACCCACCACCTCAGCCTCTTCTCTGGCCACTGTTCCTTTGGTGTTCTTCAGACTCACTCAGAGCAGATCTGTGCTAAATTATTGCTCACCTCTGAATGGATCTTTGCACATGTTCTTCCCGCATTCTAGACACTCTTCTGACGCACCATCCTACACTCTCACTGTATATTATTCAAACCTGAAATCTCAGTTTAAACATCACTTCCTTGAGGAAAGCTTCCCAGACCTATAGCATAATAGGTCCCCCGATATACCTTCCTGGAGCTCCATGAATTTCTCAGTACATTTTATCCTAAGTATTAATTTCCTAATTGTCTGTTTCCTGTCTAGTTTGTTAGTTTCATGAGAAAAGGCATCCTCACTATCTTGCTTGCCACTCTGTTCTCAATGTCTAACACACTGTCTGACATTGTAGGCCTCAATAGCTATTGAATGAATGAATGGATGAATAAATGAACGAACAAGCCATGGAGAGAGGCCCCAGGGGACAAGGCCTCTCCATGTTACCTTGTCTGGTCACTTGTCTTCAGTCTCTTCTTCTCAATTCATGATCCCCATGCTTGGGTGTCTTCCCTCTGCTGGTCCCAGCAACTTGATCTTCCTTCAGCTGCCCCATGAGTCCATGCCCATCAGAAGCCAAAATCTTCTGAGCCAGATTATTTCTTTTCCTTCTAGTGCCAAGATTCCAACATTCCAAACCTCTGTGACACTGTAATTCTATCCCTTGAAGACTCCGTGACTATGACTATATGACTGACTCACCAGTGCTCCCTGCTGGTGGGAGAGTCTGATTCTTCTTGGTTTCTTCTCTCCTGAAGGACAATGAGAGAGCTCTTTGCTGACCCATAAGCATTCAGTCACCTAAAACACAAGCCTAAAGCACAGATTTTATTGTCTACTATTTACCAGGCTCTGTCCTAAAAAAGAAAACAAAAAAAGTTTTTTTTTTTTCTTTTTTAGTCCTAAATGAGTACGCGCTTAATAAGATAATGTTGACATTCTCAAAGATCTTATAGTTCAACACAGATACAAGTCGATAGACAATTTGGAAACTGTGATAATAATGAAAGGTTGAGCACAAGATGCCGTGGAAGCTAACGGGGTCAGGTTTTGGGGTCAAGGGCACTTTTTGGAAGGAGTGATGTTTAAGCTGAGACCCGCATGGTGATTGGAGATGGGAAATGATCATGGAGGTTCAAATGAGAAGCTATTCAGACCCTGAGATGGGAAGCTTGGAGTACTGGGGGAAATGTTACTATTATACTATGAATGGAATAGAGTGAGCGGGAGAAAGAGGCAAATTAAGCTACAAAGAGAGGTGGAGGCTGTTAAGGCCATTTACGCAGGGAAGTTTGGACTTTATCCTTAGCACAGCAGGAACCATGGAAGAGTTTTTAAGAGAGAGGAAAGTAGAACATCTTGAGGGCAGAAACTGATTTATTTTGATATTTCCGGAATATAACTCAGTGCTTAGCACATAAAATATTATGAAACTCAAGCGACTAAATCACCTAAAATAGTGGGAAGAGAGAAGCATTTTGTTACATTGATTCTTTACCATGTTTTATTTGAGGACAGGGGCCCTGGTGGCACAGTGGTTAAGAGCTAGACTGCTAACCAAAAGGTAGGCAGTTCAAATCCACCAGCCATTCCTTGGAAACCCTATTGGGCAATTGTACTCTGTCCTATAGGGCCGCTAGGAGTTGGAATCAACTCATCAGCAGTTGGTTTTTATTTGAGGACAGAGTAGGACTTCTCCTAGAAAGCAGGCCTACTCCTAACACTTGCAGTCATTAATTGAGAGAAAACTGGGGGCTCCTGGCCCCTGTGGCCCATCCCTTGTTCTCTTCCTACTGCACCATGAGGGGCCTCAGGCCTGCATGAGTGTGGACACCCTAGCCCATGCCATCCAAGCTCTGTTCATACGTGACCTCTCAAACTACTATCCTTTTATCTGCATTTTAGACCTAGAGGAGAACACAGTGTCAGCTGGGTAAGTCCTCAGGAGTATAGGTACATGGAGGTGGTCTCAGGGCCATTTAGGGACAGGATTATAGTGTCGCAGAGGCTTAAAGTCTCAAAATTTTGGCACTAGATGGAAGAGAAACTATCTGGTTCAGAAGATTTTGGCTTTTTTTTTTTTTTAATGGGCACAGACTCTCTAGGCAGCTGAGGGAGGAGCAGAGCTGCTGAGGTCCTAGGTAGCTGGAGTGAAGGAGACAAAAGATCCGTGGACTTACGGACTTACCATCCTATGGGGAGGGTCCTGGCTGGAGGAGGGCCAGAGAAGGTCTGTCTAAAGTGTGCGGTCCAGGGTAGGGGCCCAGGTTGCCCAGGTCTAAGAGCGATAATGCAGAAAAGTATGAGAATTGTACCTTTGACTTCTCTAATAGTCCATTTAAACATTTTCCCTCTTTACTTGCCTTCTTTAGACACTCAGTGCTTGCAGCTGTCTTTAAAGCAAAATTTATTCTCAGGAAAATTTCTGAATCCTCTCACTTCTCCCAAAGTGTCTAGCATTTTAGTTGAAATCAAAGCCTTAATCTGTAAGAATTAAACTCTTCCTGGGAAGATTACAGAGAGGGATAGAGGGAGAAAAGGAGAGAAGCAGAGTGGGAGAGAGGAAAGACAAACCTATGAAGAGTTGCTGTACCATATTTGTAATTAAAAGAATGTAAACCAGGAGATCAACGAGATACTGGTTTTTCCATGACAGACTAGCAAAAATGTGAAAGTTTGATATTATTAATCACTGATGAATATGGTTGTAAACAGGAATTCTCGTATTTTGTTAATAAAATTAGACTTGGTATAATACCATTGGTAAGAATTTACCCAAGGGAAATACCATTGGTTTCCAAAATAGATATTACAAAAATTATCATTGCAGTATTGCTTATGATAGCAAAAAAAAAAAAAAACAGGAAATAATATGTCTATTAATAGGGGACTGATTAAAATTAACTATTTACATTGATATGGTGGAATACTATCTAGCTAATAAAAAGCATGGGGTCTGCTTGCAGATGCTGATGTCCAAAATTCTCCGAATTACATAATCAAAGATGCAATGCACTAAATGGTATGTGAGTATATTCACTTTTGCATTAAAAATACTGTATGTACAAACATATATACAAGAAAATATAAACATATATGCTAGTAGATACATAACTATATTTCTGAACCACCCCCACTCACACACATGAACTAATTTTTTTTTTTTTTTTGTGAGCTGTTTGATTTTTTTAACTACATACAGTAATGAAGTAAGTTAATGAAGTCTATCTGGATCTATTTTCTGCTCACCATATTATTTTCAGCTTCTAATACAGTGTATGATATATCTTAGGTATTAAATTTATATTTACTAAGTAAATGAAAGAACGAGTTAACCAATGCATTAATTCAAAACTTTTTGCTTTTCGTTTTCTTCTGCTTGAACTCTTACTACTAGATGTCCTGGATGAAGTCCTTGGTCCTCCTCTCATCTCCATCTCCATTTTCTCTCTTGGTGAGCTTATTCAGCCTCATGGCCACGTTGTTTTTGTTGTTAGGTGTCGTCGAGTCGGTTCCAACTCATAGCAACTCTGTGTACAACAAAACGAAATACTATCTGGTCCTGTGCCATCCTCACAAACATTGCTGTGTTTGAGCCTTTTCTTGCAGCCACTTTATCAATCCATCTCTTTGAGGGTCTTCACCTTTTTTGCTGATTCTCTGCCTTAACAAGCATGATGATGTCCTTCTCTAGGGACTGGTCCCTCCTGATAACAGGGCCAAAGTACGTGAGATGAAGTCTCGCCATTCTCTCTTCCAAGGAGCACTCTGGCTGTACTTCTTCCAAGACAGACTTGTTCATTATTCTGGCAGTCTATGGTATATTCAGTATTCTTCGCTAACACCATAATTCAAATGAGTCAGTTCTTCTTTGGTCTTCCTGATTCATTGTCCAGCATTCACATGCATATGCTCATGACCATAAAGGTTATCTAATATGTCAATGATGATGGCAGCAACCTTATCACCAGCTCAGATATTTCTCCTGAGCCTCAGACTTATACATCCAACTGCCTATTTGACATTCTCAAATGGATATCTAGTAGTAATCTCATATTTAACTTGCCTACAACAGAACTCCTGATATTTTCCCCCAAATTATCCTCTACCCTTGGTCATCCCCACCTCAGAAGATACTAAAAACTGGGGTTCTCCTTGATTTCTGCCTTTCTCACATACCTCACATTCAGTCTATCAGCAAATTCTATTGACTTCAAAATGTATCTGTCTCTATTAGGACCAACCTGAGACATCATCATCTCTTTCCTGGACTTCTCTGATAAGCTTCTAAGTGATCTCTCTTCTTCTACTCTTGGTCCCCTATTGCCTATTTTCAGCACAGCAGCCTTATTGGACTTTAAAGCCTAAGTTAAAAAAAAAAAAAAAGTTAGATCATGTAATTTATCTGTTCAAAAATCTGAAGTGACTCCCCATCTCATGCTGAGTGAATCAGAGTTCTTAAAATCTCCCTACACAGCCCTGCATGATTGACACCCCCTCACAAACATCTTTGCCCTCATCTCTTACTACTCTTCCCCTCACTTACTCTACTGCAATGACAGTCATCTCCTTGCTGTTCCTTCAACATCCCAGGTACGCACACACACACACACACACACACACACACCAGTTAAGGTCCTTTGTGCTGGCTGTCCTCTCTGTACGGTATACTCTTTCCCTAGATATTTATTTACATGACTAACCCCCTCACCTCCTTCAAGTCTTTTCCTAAATTTCACTTCCTAAATGAGGTAAGAGCTCTCTGGCTACCCTTTCTACTCACCCTGATTACTGCCCCTAAACTATGCATGTATTCTGGAGCGACTGCTGGTCCCATTCACTGAGTTCCTTACCTCTGGAGTCAGTTGCCACCAAGATCAAGCAAGTGAAGGGCCATCTCTTGTCCTCAATATTCTAAACAGTCCGGGAACAGTTTCTGAATTTGCATCAGCTTACTATGGTCTGCTTCCTAAAAGATTACAGCCTAGGACACCCCATGTGGCAGTTCTACTCTGTCATATAGGGTCACTATGAGTCAGAACCGACTCGATGGCACATAACAACAACCGTGGTCTATAAAAGGCCTGGGATGTGTAGCTACCTGATCAGGGATATCTGTTATATCCCACCTTGTGAACTGTAGCAACTTAGAGCTGCAGGCTTTAACTCAAGACCTTACCTGTGCTCCATCAGGATGTGAGAACACCGCCTCTCTGTCATGATTCTGCTTTCAAGAGATTAAAGTATCACACCCTTTTCCAACTCCACTATGTTATCTTGGGTCCAAACTCCAGTTAGAACTAATTGCTGGAGCTCACTTGAGTACTCATTGCTGCTGCAAAGTTTACTTTAAGGCTTAGCTTTACTGCCCTCCCTCCCCCCGGTGGAAGATACAGACAAGCCGCCCTTATAATCTTGAAACACAAATATTATTTCACCTTACTTGTCTAGCATGTTGTCGTTAGGTGCTGTTGAGTCAATTTCAACTCATAGCATTGCCTCCAGTGAACAATAGTTCCAGGACAGTGATCCAATCCATTTCCCAGACAAACAAAAGTGTGTGTGTGTGTGACAGAGAGAGAGAGAAAGAGAACGTGTTGGTTATCAATGTATTCCCTCTCAGCTCCACATGCGCCCTTTAGTATATGCTCTGTGATTTATATATATGATATGTAATAATATACTCATTTTATGTATGTATATATGGAAATCCTGGTGGCATAGTGGCTAAGTGCTATGAATGCTAACCGAAGGATCGGCAGTTCGAACCTGCCGAGCACTTCTTGGAAACTCTATGGGGCAGCTTTACTTTGTCCTACAGGATCACTATGAGTCAGAATCGACTCAATGGCAAAGAGTTTTGTAAGTAAATACGCATATGTATATACATATATACAATGTATACATATATGTGTGTATAAATATATACACAAAATTTTTTAAGAATGTCTCCTTTAAAAGAAGAACAATATTAAACTTCCTCGATAGAGGGCGCTGAAGGGACATTGCAGAAGGAAGAGGCTCCTTGCGATATCCAGCGCAGGAGGAAGGGGGCGGTACAGTGTGAGTGTGAGGACATCTGGTGGAGTCTGTCCTAGCTACAGGCCCAGGATGACATCCCTCTGACACCTTGCAGCCTCTGCATGAGAGTAACCTCTTCACAGCTGTTTCAACCCTGAAATCAAATCCCCCAAGTGGCCCACATTGCACACAATCACCTAGGGGGTGGGGGGGTGGAGGTGAGGGCTCCACACAGCTGCAGCTTCCTCTTCAAGCCTCCTTGCTGCCCGCTTGCTCTGAGGGCCTTCTGCCTGGACTCCCACTTCCCACTCAAGCCATCGTGGGTTGTTGATGTTCTCCTCCCCGACTTGCACTTGGGAAGGTGGCCGATGGATCGGCTACTAACTCCAGACTAGGTCTGGTCTGGCTAAACCAGAAACCTCTGCTATCTGGTGGCAGGATCACACCTTTTCCAATGAGGCTTGGACCCCCTACCAAAGCTTGTCCTTTTTTTGGGTACTCTACCTCTTTTTTTCTACCTCAGCCTTTTTTTTTTTAATATCTTGTAGTTATCCCTTTATTACCATTAATAATTCTTATATTAAACTTCCCCTGTTTAACCTATTTTGTGGTTTCTATCTCCTGAATGTACCCTCTGCTGCAGTTGGGTAGAAAAGACTCAAATATCAGTTCTATAATTTAAACCAGTTCTGCCAACTTGAACAAATTACTTAACTGCTACAGAGAGGTTAAGAGATTCTTTATCTGTAAAATGAAGCTAGAAATAGTACTCTTGTGTAGAGTCCTTGTGAGAGCTAAATGAGAATAACCTGTAAAAACCCGTTGCCGTCGAGTGGATTCTGATTCATAGCAAACCTATTGGACGGAGTAGAACTAGCCCCATAGGGTTTCCAAGGAGCAGCTGGTGGATTTGAACTGCCAGTCTTTTGGTTAGCAGCCTGAGCTCCTAACCACTGCACCACGCGGGCTCCAAATGAGATAAACCATGTTAAGCTCCTAGCAGAGTGCTGGCACAGAGTCGGCAAGCACTGTTGTATATGGCTGATTAAAGGGACAATAACAGAGGCAGAGATGGGGGCAGTGATGGTCAGTGGTAGAATTCTCACCTTTCATGCAGGAGACTGGATTCTATTTCTGGCCAAGCCACCTCAAGTACAACCACCAAACGTCTGCTGTGGAGGCTTGTGTGTTGCTATGATGCTGAACAGGTTTCAACGAAGCTTCTAGGCTAAGATGGATTAGGAAGAAAGGCCTGGAGGTCTACTTCTGATAATTAGCCATTGAAAACCCAATGGATCACAATAATCCAATCTGCAACCGATCATAGTTCAGGACCAACTTGACAGCAGCTAACAACAACAACAAAGACAGAAGAGAGAAAGGGTCAGAGAAGAAAAATAAACCAGAAAAATGCCAGATAGAACAAAAGACAGAAAGAAATGTGAACATAAATATACCAAGAAAAATGCAAAAGAGACCAACAGGCAATGATCCTCTAATTTACTGAAAATAACATACATGAATGGAAACATCAACAATACATACCAAAGTGGCTTAGTTTGAAAATTAGTTGAGATAATGTATTTGAAAACTGTTTTTAAATTTTACACGTATATAGTACTGTAAAATTTAAAAACAGTTTTCAAATACATTATCTCAACTAATTTTATTGTTGATGTTGTTTCCATTTATAAATGTCTAAGATGATTTCCTGGGTGGTGCAAACAGTTTGCTCTCAGCTATTAACCTGAAGGGTAGAGATTGAACTCACCCAGCAGTGCCTCAGAAGAAAGGCCTGGCAATCTCCTTTCATAAAGATTATAACCAAGGAAATAGTATGAAACAGCTCTACTCTGTAACACATGGTTTGCAGTGGGTTTGGTCTCTCTCTTTCTTCCTTTCTTTCTTTCTCTCTCTCTCTCTCTTTTTCTTTCTTTCTTTCTTTCTTTCTTTCTTTCTTTCTTTCTTTCTTTCTTTCTTTCTTTCTTTCTTTCTTTCTTTCTTTCTTTCTTTCTTTCTTTCTTTCTTTCTTTCTTTCTTTCTTTCTTTCTTTCTTTCTTTCTTTCTTTCTTTCTTTCTTTCTTTCTTTCTTTCTTTCTTTCTTTCTTTCTTTCTTTCTTTCTTTCTTTCTTTCTTTCTTTCTTTCTTTCTTTCTTTCTTTCTTTCTTTCTTTCTTTCTTTCTTTCTTTCTCTCTTTCTTTCTCTCTCTCTCTCTCTCTTTCTTTCTGTCTTTCTTTCTGTCTTTCTTTTTCTTTCTGTCTTTCTTTCTGTCTTTCTTTCTTTCTGTCTTTCTTTCTGTCTTTCTTTCTTTCTTTCTGTCTTTCTGTCTGTCTTTCTGTCTGCCTTCCTTCCTTGCTTCCTTCTTCCTTCCTCTCTCTCTCTTTCTTTCTCCCTCTCTTTCTTTCTCTCTCTCTCTCTTCTTTCTCTCTCTCTTTCTTTCAAGATGAGGTTCAGAGACATGTTCAAAGCCACACAGCTAGATAGTAAATGCAATGAACTCATCTGTTCCCAAATCCTTTAGTCTCTCCACCACTGCCCTCTTGTGGTCTGGTATATAGCAACACTTGATACTTTTCATACCACCCTCTCTGTTGGCCCCAGGCCCTGGAGAGTGTTTAATGCTGGTAATCGTTGCTCTGTTTCACTTAAACCAACTCTGTCCCCCAAAGTAGACTGACTATACAGATCGCTAGAAGAAATTCAACATGACTCAAAGGGCAAATAGTTTTATTTAGAATTATTACCCCATCCTTTTAAATTTTAATATTTTGTTGTGCATTCTATTATACTTAAACTTTGCACAGTAATATATGTGCAGAATTCATTAGGAATAAAAGTACATGCATTGTTTACTGATAGAAGTATGAGGAACATTTCTCTGGAACTACATTTCCAAAACTTATTGGAACATAGAGTTTATAATATTTTAATACACTAATGAAAGGATACACTTAATATTGTTCATGAAATACAAATAGTGCTCTCTTGCATTAAAGTAGAGAAAAAAGTATCACAAATTTATTTTCTCAGTGTACCATAAAAAGAGAATGACATTAGAAAAACAATGTAATCCATCATATAAATAAAACAAAAGACAAGAATCACATGATTTTATCAATCGATGCAGAAAAGGCATTTGACAAAGTTCAACACCCATTCATGATAAAAACTCTCAGCCGAATAGGAATACAAGGAAAATTCCTCAACATAATAAAGGGCATTTATACAAAGGCAACAGCCAACACCATCCTAAATGGACAGAGCCTGAAAGCATTCCCCTGGAGATCCGGAACCAGACAAGGATGACTTGTTATCGTCGCTCTTATTCAACAGTGTGCTGGAGGTCTGAGCCAGAGCAATTAGCCTAGATAAAGAAATAAAGGGCATCCAGATTGGCAGGAAGAAGTAAAAGTATCTCTATTTGCAGATGATATGATCTTATACACAGAAAACCCCAAGGAACCCTTAAGAAAACTACTGAAACTAATAGAAGAGTTCAGCAGAGCAACAGAATACCAGATAAATATACAAAAATCAGTTGGAGTCCTCTACACCAACAAAAGGAACATCGAAGAGGAAATCACCAAATCAACGCCATTTACAGTAGCCTCCAAGAAGATAAAATGCTTAGGAATAAATCTTACCAAAGAAGTACAAGACTGATACAAAGAAAACTACAAAACACTTCTGCAAGAAACCAAAAGAGACCTACATAAGTGGAAAAATATACCTTGCTCATGGGTAGAAAAACAGCCACTATAGATTTAATGCAATTCCAATCCAAATTTCAATGACATTCTTTGATGAGATGGAGAAACAAATCACCAACTTCATATGGAATGGAAAGAGGCCCCGGATATGTAAAGCATTACTGAAAAAGAAGAACAAAGCGGGGGGCCTCACTCTACCTGATTTGAGAACCTATTACACCGTCACAGTAGTCAAAATAGCCTGTTACTGGTACGACAACAGATACATAGACCAATGGAACAGAATTGAGAATCCAGACATAAATCGATACACATACGAGCAGTTGATATTTAACAAAGGCCCCATATCAGTTAAATAGGAAAAAGACAGTCTTTTTAACAAATGGTGCTGGCACAACTGGATATCCATCTGCAAAAAAGTGAAACAAGACCCATACCTCACGCCATGCACAAAAGCCAACTCAAAGTGGATCAAAGACCTAAATATAAAATCTAAAACGATAACAATCATGGAAGAAAAAATAGGTACAACATTAGGAGCCCTAACACATGGCATAAACAGAATACAAACATTACTAACAATGCAGAAGAAAAAGTAGATAACTGGGAGCTCTTAAAAATCAAACACCTATGCTCATCCAAAGACTTCACCAAAAGACTAAAAAAGATTACCTACAGACTGGGAAAAGTTTTTAGCTATGACATTTCTGATCTGTGCCTGATCTCTAAAATCTACATGGTACTGCATAAATTCAACTACACAAAGACAAATAACCCAATTAAAAAATGGGCAAAAGATATGAACAGCCACTTCACTAAAAAAGACATTCAGGTAGCTAACAGATACATGAGGAAATGCTCACAATCATTAGCCATTAGAGAAATGCAAATCAAAACTACAGTGAGATTCCATCTCACTCCAACAAGACTGGCATTAATCCAAAACACACAAAATCATAAAAGTTGGAGACGTTATGGAGAGACTGGAACACTTATACACTGCTGGTGGAAATGTAAAATTGTACAACCACTTTGGAAACCGATTTGGCACTTCCTTAAAAAGCTAGAAATAGAACTACCATATGATCCAGCAATACCACTCCTTGGAATATATCCTAGAGAAATAAGAGCCTTTACACTAACAGATATATGCACACCCATGTTCATTGCAGCACTGTTTACAATAGCAAAAAGATGGATGCAACCAAGGTGTCCATCAACGGATGAACAGATAAATAAATTATGGTATATTCACACAATGAAATCCTACACATTGATAAACACCAGTGATGAATCTGTGAAACTTTTCATAACATAGAAGAATCTGGAAGGCATTATGCTGAGTGAAATTAGTCAGTTGCAAAAGGACAAATATTGTATAAGACCACTATTACAAGAACTAGGGAAATAGTTTAAACAGAGAAGAAAATATTCTTTGACGGTTACGGGACAGGGGAGGGGGGACGGTGGGAGAGAGGTATTCACTTATTACATAGTAGATCAAAAGCTACTTTAGGTGAAGTTAAAGAAGACACACAATACAGGTGAGGTCAGCACAACTGGACTGAACCAAAAGCAAAGAAGTTTCCTGAATAAACTGAATGCTTCGAAGGCCAGTGTAGCATGGCAGGGGTTTGGGGACCGTGATTTCAGGGGACATCTAAGTCAATTGGCATAATAAAATCTATTAAGAAAACATTCTGCATTCCGCTTTGAAGAGTGGCGTCTGGGGTCTTAAACGCTAGGAAGCAGCCATCTAAGATGCATCAATTGGTCTCAACCCACCTGGGTCAGGGGAGAATGAAGCACACCAAGGACACAAGGCGATTATAAGCCCAAGAGACAGAAGAGACCACATGAACCAGCGACTACATCATCCTGAGACCAGAAGAATTAGTTGGTGCCCGGCTACAACCAATGACTGCCCTGACAGGGAACACAACAGAGAATCCCTGAGGGAGCAGGAGAGCAGTGGGATGCAGACCCCAAATTCTCATAAAAAGACCAGACTCAATGGTCTGACTGAGACTCGAAGGACCCCGGTGGTTATGGCCCCCAGACCTTCTGTTGACCCAGGACAGGAACCATTCCCAAAGCCAACTATTCAGACATGGATTGGACTGGACCCTGCGTTGGAGAGGGATGCTGGGGAGGAGTGAGCTTCTTGGATCAGGTGGACACTTGAGACTATTTTGGCATCTTCTGCCTGGAGGGTAGAGGGGGTTAGAAGCTGGCGAAATGGTCATGAAAAGAGAGTGGAGAGAGAGAGCTGCTGTCTCATTAGGGGGAGAGTAATTAGGAGTATGTAGCAAGGTGTATATAAGTTTTTATGTGAAAGACTGACTTGATTTGTAAACTTTCACTTAAAATCACTTAAAGCACAGTAAAAATTAAAAAAAAAAAAGGACAGCGTAGCAGGGGCAGGAGTTTGGGGGCTATGGTTTCAGGAGACATCTAAGTCAATTGTTGTTGTTGTTAGGCACTGTCAAGTCATTTCCGATTCATAGCGACCCTATGCACAACAGAACGAAACACTGCCTGGTCCTGAGCCATCCTTACAATCGTTGCTATGCTTGAGCTCATTGTTGCAGCCACTGTGTCAATCCACCTCGTTGAGGGTCTTCCTCTTTTCTGCTGACCCTGTACTCTGCCAAGCATGATGTCCTTCTCCAGGGACTGATTCCTCCTGACAACATGTCCAAAGTATATAAGACACAGTCTCGCCATCCTCTCCTCTAAGGAGCATTCTGGCCGCACTTCTTCCAAAACAGATTTGTTCGTTCTTTTGGCAGTCCATGGTATATTCAATATTCTTCACCAACACCACAGTTCAAAGGTGTCAACTCTTCTTCAGTCTTCCTTATTCATTGCCCGGCTTTCACATGCATATGATGTGATTGAAAGTACCATGGCTTGGGTCAGGCACACCTTAGTCTTCAGGGTGACATCTTTGCTCTTCAACACTTTGAAGAGGTCCTTTGCAGCAGATTTGCCCAATGCAATACGTCTTTTGACTTCTTGACTGCTGCTTCCATGGCTGTTGATTGTGGATCCAAGTAAAATGAAATCCTTGACAACTTCAATCTTTTCTCCGTTTATCCTGATGTTGCTCATTGGTCCAGTTGTGAGGATTTTTGTTTTCTTTATGTTGAGGTGCAATCCATACTGAAGGCTGTGGTCTTTGATCTTCATTAGTAAGTGCTTCAAGTCCTCTTCACTTGCAGCAAGCAAGGTTGTGTCATCTGCATAACACAGGTTGTTAATGAGTCTTCCTCCAATCCTGATGCCCCGTTCTTCATATAGTCCAGCTTCTCATATTATTTGTTCAGCATACAGATTAAATAGGTATGGTGAAAGAATACAACCCTGACGCACACCTTTCCTGACTTTAAACCAATCAGTATCCCCTTGTTCTGTCTGAACAACTGCCTCTTGATCTATGTAAAGGTTCCTCATGAGCACAATTAAGTGGTCTGGAATTCCCATTCTTCGCAGTGTTATCCATAGTTTGTTATGATCCACACAGTAGAATGCCTTTGCATAATCAATAACACACAGGTAAACATCCTTCTGGTATTCTCTGCTTTCAGCCAGGATCCAGCTGACAACAGCAGTGTTGTCCCTGGTTGCACGTTCTCTTCTGAAACCGGCCTGAATTTCTGGCAGTTCCCTATCGATGTACTGCTGCAGCCATTTTTGAATGATCTTCAGCAAAATTTTGCTTGCATGTGATGTTAATGATATTGTTCTATAACTTCCACATTTGGTTGGATCACCTTTCTTGGGAATAGGCATAAACATGGATCTCTTCCAATCAGTTGGCCAGGAAGCTGTCTTCCATATTTCTTGGCATAGACGAGTGAGCACCTCCTGCACTGCATCTGTTTGTTGAAACATCTCAATTGACATTCCATCAATTCCTACGAGCCTTGTTTTTCGCCAATACCTTCAGAGCATCTTGGACTTCTTCCCTTAGTACCATCGGTTCCTGATCATATACCACCTCTTGAAATGGTTGCATATCGACTAATTCTTTTAGGTATAATGACTCTGTGTATTCCTTCCATCTTCTTTTGATGCTTCCTGCATTATCTAATATTTTCCCCATGGAATCCTTCACTATTGCAACTCGAGGCTTGAATTTTTTCTTTGGTTCTTTCAGCTTGAGAAACTCAGAGCATGTTCTTCCTTTTTGGTTTTCCATCTCCAGCTCTTTGCACATGTCTTTATAATACTTTACTTTGTCTTCTCGAGAGGCCCTTTGAAATCTTCTGTTCAGTTCTTTTACTTCATCAAGTCTTCCTTTTGCTTTAGCTGCTCCAAGCTCAAGAACAAGTTTCAGAGTCTCCTCCGACATCTGTCTTTGTCTTTTCTTCCTTTCCTGTCTTTTCAGTGACCTCATGCTTTCTTCATGGATGATGTCCTTGATGTCATTCCACTACTCGTCTGGTTTTCTGTCACTAGTGTTCAATGCATCAAATCTGTTCTTCAGATGGTCTCTAAATTCAGGTGGGATATACTCAAGGTCATATTTTGGCTCTCGTGACGTTCGTCTGATTTTCTTCAGTTTCAGCTTGAACTTGCATATGAGCAATTGATTATCTATTCCACAGTCGGCCCCTGGCCTTATTCTGACTGATGATTTTGAGCTTTCCCGTTGTCTCTTTCCACAGATGTAGTCAATTTGATTTCTGTGTGTTCCATCTGGTGAGGTCCATGTGTATAGTCGCTGTTTATGTTGGTGAAAGAAGGTATTTGCAATGAAGAAGTCGTTGGTCTTGAAAAATCCTGTCATTCGCTCTCCGGCATTTTTTCTATCACCAAGGCCATATTTTCCAACTACTGATCCCTCTTCTTTGTTTTCAACTTTAGCATTCCAATCACCAGTAATTATCAATGCATCTTGATTGCATGTTCGATCAATTTCAGACTGCAGCAGCTGATAAAAAATCTTGTATTTCTTCATCTTTGACCCTTGTGGTTGGTGTATAAATTTGAATAATAGTCATATTAACTGGTCTTCCTTGTAGGCTTATGGATATTATCCTATCACTGACAGCTTTGTACTTTAGGATAGATCTTAAAATGTTCTTTTTGACGATGAATGCAACACCATCCCTCTTTGAGTTGTCATTCCCAGCATAGTAGGCTATGTGATTGTCTGATTCAAAATGGCCAATGCCAGTCCCTTTAGCATAATAAAATCTATTAAGAAAACATTCTGCTTCCCACTTTGGATAGAGGCGTCTGGGGTCTTAAACGCTAGCAAGTGCCCATCTAAGATGCATCAATTGGTCTCAATCCACCTGGATCAAAATATATCAAATAACACCAAGGACACAAGGCAGTTATAAACCCAAGAGACAGAAAGGGCCACATAAACCAGAGACTATATCAGCCTGAGACCAGAAGAACTGGATGCTGCCCGGCTACAACCAATGACTGCATGACAGGGAACACAACAGAGAACCCCTGAGGGAGCAGAAGAACAGTGAGATGCAGACCCCAAATTCTATTAAAAAGACCAGACTTAATGGTCTGACTGTGATTAGAAGGACCCAGGTGGTCATGGCCCCCAGACCTTCTGTTAGCCCAAGACAGGAACCATTCCCAATGCCAACTCTTGGACTAGACAATGGAGTAGAAAAGAGATGCTGGTGAAGAAGGAGCTTCTTGGATCACGCAGACATTTGAGACTATGTTGGCATCTCCTATCTGGAGGGGAGATGAGAGGGTAGGGAGGTTAGAAGCTGGAAGAATGGACACGAAAAGAGAGAGTCAAGGGAAGGAGCGGACTGTCTCATTAGGGGGAGAGTATTAGGAGTATATAGCAAGGTGTATATAAATTTTTGTATGAAGACTGCCTTGATTTGTAAACTTTCCCTTAAAGAACAATTAAAAAAAATCCCTGAAATAGCTCTCAGGAGTCCTACTGTTCCTTTTGTCTAGTTGAAAACCACTCATCTAGTTCTTTTCCTTGGACTATGCATTGGGGTGTAAAGGAAGCTGGTCAGGCCCACCTTAGTTTTAACCCTTAAAGCTTTCCATGCCTTGGGTGCTCCTGGCTTCTCATGGCTTTTTAGTGATTTATTTTGGTTTGAGATGATGCCTGGAGCAGCACACGCTTAATATATGGCATTCATGTGGGAGACACTCTTCACTGCAGGAACCCAGATGTTTTAATAGCTGTAGCTTGGTTAATCTAAGCAGCAGATTATATACAGTTTCTGCGATATTGACCATAACTTCATCCTTTTGTTTCCCACTGATTTGATAGACACCAGTGTATTTCAATACTGCAGTTAAGAACCATAGGCCTAGAAAGTGGGCAGAAGGCATTGATATTAACTGTGGCTCACTATTGGGCTTGAAAGAACAGTGCTTCAAAAAGATGCCCCAAACCCATGTCATTTGTCCCATTGAATTGAGATGGAAAGGAAACCACAAGGGGTGGGTAGAAAAACCGAGGCCAGAGGGTCTCCCATGGGTATTGTGCTAACTGGGCAACTGTGCATATTCCAACTTGATTCTGAGTCCTACATAAGGAGATGGAGTGAATGATGCAATCATGATATGCTCAAGAAGAATATTTTCCATTGATTTTTGAATTAAGATCCAAAAACTATAGATCTAGGTACCCCTATGTGAGCTCCTTCTTAGGTATGAGATTTTTCCCAAATCAGAAGGTTCTGGAGACTGAATTCAGGGCCTCAGGAGCAGAATGTTCTTAATGAGCAAGAAGAAATTTCAGGGATGGTGGAAACTCCAGTGGCAGCAATGGAGCAGGGTCCCTTATCTTTTGAAAACATCCCCTACTTCCCTCCTCCACATCTTTTCTTTTCAAAGCCGTCTCAGACTACTCAGATCCTGGATCTCCTTCAGATGGGATTTCCATCCTGAGTGGCTTATTATGGAGGTCTGCTTAAATAATTCAGACTGGAAGCTGGAGGAATCAACAAATACCAGGAAGCTCAGAGTACCAGGAAAGATAAGCTTTATTGTTGCACACTGATGGGGTATTTGGAAGCAGAGGCTTCTCTAGTACTTAGGCCTCCTTGATCTAGGGCACAGAGCAAGAGCAGGAGGCCAAGGTCCTCAGCAAAGGAGAGGACCCTATCACCTGCAAAGCTAGGCAGCTTGGTTCATGAAAGGGAAGAAAGGGGGTGAGAGTGAGCAAAGGCATTGACTTGAGGCTGGTCCTTGGCTGTGGTTCTTCAGTTCCTCAAAACTTGGAGGTCAGCAGCAGTCCCCTGAGTCATGGCAACAACTGGAACATCCTGAGGACTCACTCTCACCGGAATGCTGGGGCTGACGCAGGTAGAATCGTGGAAACCGGTAGGAGATGAGACAGCAGTTGCCTCCAAAGCCAGAAATACAGTAACTGGGAGCACAGCAGGAGGGGGCAGGATGGGGGCATGGAGCAGGGCATGAAGCTGGAACCTGAGGGGCCTGTGGTGGGCACTTGGGTGGACATTTGGGGAGGCACTTGGCAGGGAGCTTGCATTTCTGCTTGCTTTGTTGATAGGACATCTTGGAGAGAGATGGGTTAATCTGAAAAGCAATGCAGGTATTTTGAAAGTCCAGTTGAATACAAACCTTGCTTTTATTAAGATTTTTTTACAGAGCCTGAAATTCTGCAATTGATTTTCTGGCTACAGGAGCTATGTCATTACAATGGAGTACTCCTGTTTTCCTGGCATTGGAAAAATCAGGCACTGGGTAAGTTAGAATATGGTGACACCTTCTCCTACCTGTCCTGGTTCTTCTAAGATCCCTGAATTCAAAGGCAGAAGCTTAGGGCAATAGCTCCCAAAATCTTATTTTTACCATAAACTCTAATTTATGCACTGAATGAAGTATGTTTCTAGGCCAAGAATCTAAGACTTCCTTCCATGGCTACACCACCTCCATTTATCTTCTCCCTTTTTCGTTTTCTTGCCTCATGAGCTTTGCCATAAGTCTTACTCTTCAGCCCTCTGTGGCTGTCTCCTGTCCTACAAACCAGTCTTTCCCCCCAGTCTCTAGTTAACATTTGCCCCTAGTGGGATTGCTACTTTCAAGTCACCCTGTGATCTCCATGAGCCTGATCTTCCTGGAATTACCAGTTAGTCCCCTTTCCCTCTAACCTAGAGTGCTTGTTCCATTCAGCTGAGGTACGGCAGTCTCAGACATCTCAAAGATCAGTGACACTACTCACCTCTTCCTCCTAAGCTTGCGCAAGCTATGGACAATTCAAATGAACTGAGGAGACACCATGAGCTGAGGTCTTTTATACATATCCCGATCCCAACTCGAGGGAATGAGCCACAAGTGATGAGAAAGCTGTTTCTCAACCAGGTGGCTGTGATGGTGACTTCCCACATTCCAGTAGTCTTGTCATTCTGTCACTGGGTCACTGTGTCACCTCCAGATCCTTATGAGTATTCTTCCAGAGCATCTCTCCCCTCCATAAACCCTGGAAGTATTTCCATAAAGATAAGAAAATCATGATTTACAAGGGAGTTTAAGAAGAGATAGCTTGAAGATTGAAAATAAGGATACTGGAGGCATCCAAAGCATGAATGAGCAGAAAATCTAAAGTCGTAAGTATTAGATCAACCCAGGGTATAGAGAGAGATTTCTGTGGGTTTCATCAACAGATTTGGAACTAATAATCTAAGCACTCACAGGCCACTAAAGAGGGCTTCGTGTACCTTCTTCAGATACCAACATGCCTGAAACTTTGACCAATGGTGTAGCATTCCAGGCCCAGGCCCAGCTGGAAAAGGTTTTAGGCTTCTTCTTACATCCACATACAGGCAAAGAGACTAGGGCCAGAGAGGGCAAAGGGGATGTTCAAAGCTGTGCAGAGCCTGAACAACAGGCCAGATCTCCTAACTCTCTAAGACCACAAATCCAGACACCTCCTTTTCTGACATGGTCCTTTCTTCTTAGCTTGCTCATTTATATCCACTGTACTTTCTCCCTGTGCACCAGCTCCCTCCACCTTCCTTCACACTCTAACCAAATACCTCTCGGGTTCTTAGCTGATTGAAATAAGACGGACATTGATTGCAACGGAAATAGAAAGTGGCAAGTTTATTGTCTGCACATACAAGGAGCGTGTGAGGTCTAGGGACCTAAAGGCCACGTGCTCCCTGACTAAGGGGGCTGGGGACCTTTTTGTTTCCTATTGCAACAGGGGGTTGTGTTTGGTACCCAGAACTTTCTGCCTTTAGCCCTCCCATGCCTATATTTTAGGGTCAGCATGGGGGGTCAGCTGAAGGATGTGATTTCAATCTGTGCGTGCTTCAAGGTGTAACTAGGGCTAGTCAGTGGACGGAGCCACTACCTGCTGCGACTTCCTGCTCAAAACAAGGTTGTGGTTAGCAAGACAAAGACGGGGGGAAGGGGTATTGATTGGGGTTTTTAATATGGCTGTGCAGTCTGTTTCAACACCACTCCTCACCCGTTTCATGTTCCATAGTCCATCATTTCAACCATTCTTTTGTCAATACAATAAATTTCCTTGCCCCTTTTACTTGCCAATGCACTTGACCGAAAGCACCCCACAACCCTCACTGAATACTGTTACCTTTCCACCTGCGATGCCTAGCTACTATACAAATAAAAAAATCAGAAAACACTTTGGCAAGTTGGCACCATCATAAAATCATGATCACCTTTAGGGGCTGGGCCCAAAACACTGCTTGGTAATTCGGGTATGCTTACCTATTGTCATGGATTGAATTATGTCCGTGTCTTAGTCATCTAGTGCTGCTATCACAGAAATACCACAAGTGGATGGATTTAACAAAGAGAAATTACTTCTTCACAGCAAAATAGCCTAAAAGTCCAAATTCAGGGCATCAGTTCCAGGGAAGACTTTCTATCTCTGTTGGCTCTGGAGTAAGGTCTTTCTTGTCAATATTCTCCTGGACTAGGAGCTTCTCTGCGCAGGAACCCCAGGTCTAAAAGACTCACTCTGCTTCCAGTCCTTCTTTCTTGGTGGTATGAGGTCCCCCACTCTTCTGCTTGCTTCCCTTTCCTTTTATCTCTCACATATTTTGGGGGGGTCACACAATTCAATCCATGACAGTCCCTCCCCAAAATGTGTGTATCAACTTTGTTAGGCCATGATTCACAGTATTGTGTGATTTTCCTATATGTTGTAAATCCTGCCTCTATGATGTTAATGAAGCAGTTGTGTTAGTGAGGCAGGACTCAATCTACAAGACTGGATTGTGTCTTGAGGCAATCTCTTGAGATATAAAAGAAAGAAAAGAGCAGAGAGACGGGGGACCTCATATCATCAAGAAAGCAGTGTGCATCCTTCGGACCCAGGGTCCCTGTGCCTGAGAAGCTCCTCAACCAGGGGAAAATTGAGGACAAGGACCTTCCTCCAGAGCTGACAGAGATAGAAAGCCTTTCCCTGAACCTAACACCCTGGATTTGGATTTTTAGCCTACTTTTACTGAGAGGAAATAAATTTCTCTTTGTTAAAGCTATCTGTTTGTGGTGTTTCTGTTAGAGCAGCACTAGATAACTAAGACACCTATATTCATTTCTGCACACACATCATGCCTTTTCTCCTCTCTTGTACATTTGAAACCATCAGCACTATCTCTACCAAAACCTATTGCTGTCGAGTGATTCCTACTCATAGTGACGCTCTACTATCTCTAGGCAGATATTGCCTTTACCTCATGAAGCAAACAGAACCTGTAAAATGCGAAGTACTCCAGCTGAATAGGACAAGCACTCCATGTTGGAGGGAAAGGGAATTAACTGGTGATTTTAGCTTCTCACTACCAAGTCTTCAAACCTGTTTACCCTTGCAACCATGCTTCATGACTTCTTGTTTTATGTAAGAGGAGCAGCCCCTGCCTTGTTTAATGACAGTCCCTACCCCGTTGCTCTAGATCCTTATATCTTCAACCTCAATTATGTTACTTTTTCCTATGAAACACTCTCATGATACCCTGTATTATTTAAAACATCATGCTTGTATTTATTTTTCAATATCTGTCATCCTAGATTGAATGGAATCTCAATGCTTGCCTGTAATCCTTATCCTCAGCACCTACACAGTGCCTGACATTGTAAATGCTCAATAAATGTTTGTTCAACTAATTACTGAGTCATTTGTGGCTGGGGCAAAGGTCTCCCCTCCTTTCACTCCTTGAGAGAGAGAGTGACTTGGGAGGGCAGGTCAATGGTGGATACATGGGGCAAGTGTGGGAAGCATCTTCTAGGATGGAGTCATCAATACTGGTCAGCAGCAAGAGCATTGCAGTGGAAGTCAAGGCTCCAGTCCTGGTTCTGCCTCTCCCTAGTATGCATCTTGGGCTGCAACATCATTTTACCTCTCTGGGTTTCAGAGGAGACTAGACCAAATGGTCTCAATTCTGTCTTCAAACCTGTATTTGCATTTATGTGCATCGGCCCTCCAGAGAGCTAAAGGTCAGCCTGGGGTGCTGCCTTTCCTGGTTTATTCTTTTGCTTGGACACATTTAAACTAGAGGTGGGAGTCATGGTGAACTTGGTGAGGAGAGGAGAGATGATGGCTGGTGTGTGAGTAGATGAGGATGTGACATATTTAAAGGTAAGTCACACCATGAGGAAGAAACTCCACATAGTCTATTCAGTTCACTCCACTTATTGGAAGAAATTTCTTATTTAACATCTTGCCTTGTTGCACCGAGTCAGAGTGCTGTGTAGGTATATGACTTCTACCTGACTGTGCCTCTCTTGGTAGAGAGGGTGAATGATTGAAGCCCAGATTTCCAGAGGTGGGCAAAATCATTCCCTTTCCCTGCCAAGGTCCCTACTAAAAATACAACAAAAAAATTACAGAAAAGGGTTAGAAAACATTGTTCTATTGTACTATTCTAATACCATCAATGAAGTACTAACTCAATAATGAAAATCTATTTATCCCAACAGAAACTCCTTTCCTATAGAAATTTTGCAAACATCATTTTAAGGGCATTCATTTGTTTATTGAGTGCCTCTTTATGTGCAGGGTTTTGTGAATTTAAAGATTAAGATAGTTCCTTGGCTTTAGGGACTGGTATAAATGGGATGATATGGGTTAAAGGAAGAGAATTAAAATTTATTCTCAACCTACCATCTGTCAAACATGTTATTTGCATTACCACAGCAAATAGCTCTGAGGTCCTTTTTTGTTAATTTCATTTTATGGATTAAAAACAAAACAAAAAACTGAGGCTCAAAAAGATTAAATAACATACTCATTGTTCAAAGGCTGGTGTCTTGATTCCAAGGTCCATATTCTTCCAGGTTCCATACTGTGCAAAGATGTGGATACAGTGCAATAGGCAATGGGGAAGACATGAAGAAAGGGCTGGGAAGTTCCCCAAAGACAGAGCAATTAACACAGTCTGGAAGCGTGGCTCTCAGACGTGAAGTTTGAAGTGAGTGTTGAAAGATGAATGGGAGCGAGTCAGGGGGTGAGGGAGAAACTGGTATTCTAGAAGAACATGTGCAAAGGTGCAGAGACGTGACAGAGTTTCATCTGTTCTGGAAACAGAGAATGACTATAATATTGGAAGTATGAGAACAAGAGGTGGAACATGGGGTTTGACAGGAATTTACTTGCTGTGTTGTGGGAATTTAGCTTTACTGGTTTAATGGTTAATGGTTTCCAAACTAACCACTACCAGGGAGGTCCTATGGAAGCTCTTCAAATATTTGAGTCCCATTTTCCAAATATCATTAATCTTAAATCTTTGGCTCTTTGGAACATCTGGTAGGGGAAGCCTGGGTAGACAACAATTTAGGTCTTCCACCTGCTCCATGCTGCCTTTACAGTAATATACCTTTACCTGTTTTGTATATTGGAGGTTCATATATGGTTTATTTCTGAAACTGGATCATGCTGTTTAAAAAGTTTGATCACAGACAACTGAGGCATTCATGACCATTTAAGCAAGGGAGGGACATATTCAGATTTACATTTTAGAAAGATTACTTGACTCAGGTGGCCCTAGGTGCCTTGTTTTATTGCTTAAGGGGCTGAAGTCTGTGGTGACTGGCCAGGCTGCAGGTCTGAGGTGAGGATCAGTGATGGACTTGAGAAGCTCTTTATCAAAGTGCTTGTAGGGATTTGATTGGAAGGTCTGGGCACAACAAGGACATTCCTGGACTCTGCTCTCATCTGCCCATGCATCTCCTCATCGTCCTGCCTGCCTCCTCATGCCAGGATGCTGTGGATTCCTGCCTGTCCTGGGTGTGTCCCTTAATAGAAGGGTGAGGTAGCACCTGACTGGCACTGGCATGCGTGAGATTCTTAACGAGCTAATTCCTAGGTGATGAAAGAAAAACAAGGATCTTCCTTCTGCCTGAGTAGTCAGGCCTTTGAACAGCCCTCCTGTGGGCTAGAATGCCAGTGGGTGTGCAGAACATCCTGCCAAGCAGCTCTGGGAGATTCATGGTCCCCCTGAAGGTAATGGGTTCATACCTGGATCATTGAGGGACTGATGCTGCTCATGCTTCTCTAGGGGCAGGGGGAACATTCATGACCCATGTTCAAAGACCTGGTTCCCTGGGTCTGTGATCATCTCATTAGCTGGTAGGTAAAAGAAAGGGACAGGATCTTCTCAGCATAATACATTCACACCACTTTTATAACCAAAAACCCATTGCCATCAAGTCGATTCTAACTCATAACGACCCTATAGGAGACAGTAGAACTGCCCCATAGGGTTTCTAAGGAGCGGCTGGTGGATTTGAACTGCTGATCTTTTGGTTAGCAGCTTTAGCTCTTACCCACTGCACCACCGTGGCTCTGCCACCTCTATAGGTGACCTCAAAAACCAATCACCCTATTCTGTCTGTACACCTTAGGATAGAGACATAGGCCCACCACGTATAATATGGTAGATAAAATAAATGCTGTGAGCAAAGAAAGTCAGCCCAGTGTCTGGTGTTCAGTAGGTGCTCTGTAAGCTGTAGTTACAACTATGAGCATTATCATTACTTATTATACCCTAGGTATTCCCTAGCTGTTCAGTCCCATTCCTGTGGGATTTGGGAATGCATGCCAGTGTCCTCTGGTACCAGTATTATAGCCTGTTTTTTCTCTAAAATCCTCAGCTGAAGAAAACACCGAAGGAATGAAGTAAGTAGCAAGTCATGTCTCAGGCACAGACTTAGTTCTGACACTGACCATTGTGGTCACTTGCCTCCTTTGGGCCTCAATCTCTTCACTAGCAAAATAAAAATTGTTACCTTAATCTCTTGATTGCTAGAGTAATTACAAGAACTCTGTACTTGGGGCTGCTCTGTTATTGTTGTTGTTAGGTACTGTCAAGGCATTTTCAACTCATAGCCACCCAATATGACAGAGTAGAACTACCCTATAGTTTTCTTGGCTGTAATCTTTACAGAAGTAAATCATCAGGTCTTTCTTCTGTGGGGCTACTGGGTGGGAAGTACCAATCTTTCAGTTAACAGCTGAGTGCTTAAATGTTTGTGCCACCAGGGCTCCTTGGGGCTGCTCTAAATCATATTAAAACCTGGCTGACTTACTGTTTCTTTAGCTATGACAGAGCTGTGGTGATCTTTCTCCTATGTAACTAATGTGATGATTCCCTCCAAGGATCCTGAGTTCTAGGTTGGCTCCACATTTGACCTCAGTGAGTGGGTCAATAACTAAGACATCCTGTTACAGGCTTTATTTACAAATGTCACCATTAAATGACACCTTTTAGTCCCAAGGCAGAATAGGATGAAGAAAGATCATCTTGCCTAGACTTTTCCTCCAGGCGATGCTCCCAAGAAGATATTTCTAAAATTTTCTAAGAAAGGAGACTCCATAATGACAGAGTTTTCTTCCTCTTGTGTAACTTCACCCCTTCCTGCTGGTGTTCAAGGCAGGTTCCTCTCACTGAGGTTGGCAGAGCAGCCCTTCCATTCTTAGAGATTGCTGGACTGATAATATCTCTGGCTCTTTGCAGCTCGTGCTAATGACTTCACCATCATGCTCTCCAGTGGGCAAAAGGAGGTAACCCAGAGGACTCTATCCTTTATCCTGCGATTAGCACATCTTAAGGGAAAAGGTAGGGAAGGTAAATCCCTTTCACCACCACCCCTCACCTCAAAGTCTGCATCCAGTAGATGGTAGGTCAATAGTGTCAGCTTTACCTAGGAAAATCAGTACTCCAAATTCTAAGAGCGTAAAGGAGCGGGCACTAAGAAAGCTTGGGCAGGCTGTTCAGACTTTCTGGTTCTGTGCCCTTGTCTGTGACATGAGAAGCCTCCAGCTGTGTCATCCTTTGAGCCTGTGGTTCTAAGCATTTCAGGCTTGTAGAGAAGGTTGGCCATGCAAGAGGGACCCAGCACATCCCCTACATGTGTGTGATGTTTCACATGTTCTATTTTCTTCTCTTAACAACTCTGTAAGGTAGATATTATTGCATATGGAAAACTGAATATTGAAGAGTTTAGGAGTCTCTAGGTGACAAGAATTGTTAAGCACTCAACTGCTAGTCGAAGGTTGGAGGTTTGAATCCACTCAGATGCACCTCAAAAGATAGGGTTGATGATCTGCTTCCAAAAGGTCACAGCCATTGCAAACTCTATGGAGCACAGCTCTACTCTGCACACATGGGGTCTCTATGAGTCAGAATTGACTTTATGCCAATAACAACAATGATAAAAGTAACTGCAAATCACAGTTTCTAGGTTCCAGAAAATAGGCTTAACCCAGCAAGGAATTGCATGAATCTAGGAAGCCACTCTTTTATTCTTTCTCGTGCCAAGGTTTATAGATCAGAGATTCCAAAACCTGGCTGTACATCTGAGCCATATGGGAAGCACTTTTAACATGAAGATTCCTGAGTCCCAATTAAGATCTGGATCATAATCTCCAAGGAATAGGCTCTAAGCATTTGCATTATTTAAATATTCCCTACATGATTCTGTCTGATTTGGGACCCACAGTCCAGGAGTATTTTGGTAGTACCATCCAGTAAACAAACCCCAGTGCCGTCGAGTCGATTCCGACTCATAGCGACCCTATAGGACATAGTAGAACTGCCCCATTGGTGGATTCGAGCTGCCGACCTTTTGGTTAGCATCCGCAGCACTTAACCACTATATAGTAGTACCATAAAATAACACCCAGTGACAGTGGTAGAACTATAAAACCAAAAAAACAAACCCCTTGCCTCTGAGTCAATTCCAACTCATAGTGACCCTATAGGGCAGAGTAGAACTGCCCCATAGGGTTTCCAATGAGTGCCTGGTAGATTTGAGCTGCCTACCTTTTGGTTACAAGCTGTAGCTCTTAAGCACTATGCCACCAGGTTCTCCATTAAAACTATAGCCAGCCCCCAAAATGCTCAGGTATCAACATCTTCACAGACTCCTGCCACCTTCCTTGTGTCTCTTTCTGGAATCCTCCTAAACAGCTGAAAGCTGTAGGACACAGAGGAAACTCACAAAATCATTCAACCTGAGAGAAGTCCTTCACAAACATCTAGTGCAGTTTTCTACCAGCTGCTCACATCCCCTCTCTCACAGGCCTAATGATAAGCTTTCTGGCCTAAACTGAAATGCTTATAGTTGGAGAACTCATTAGCTCACAATGCAGTCTGTTCCTTTTCAGATTGTTCTCTTTGTTAGATATTTTTCTCCAGTAAATGCATGAAGCTGGATAATAATATCTCAAAAACCAGTTGTTAATACATTTTATTGTTAGTTTCTAACTCATGGCGACCTTATATATAACAGAATGAAACATCGCCCAGTCCTGCACCGTCTTTGCGATCATTGGTATTTTTGAATCCATTGTTGTGGCTATTCTGTACTGCCTTCTAACCTAGGGGGTTCATCTTCCAGCACTATATAGGAAAATATTCTGTTGTGATCCATGTGGTTTTCATTGGCTAATTTTTGGAAGTAGGTCTCCAGGCCTTTCTTCCTAGTCTGTCTTAGTCTGAAAGCTCTGCTCAAACCTGTCCACCATGGGTGACGCTGCTGTTATTAGAAATACTGATAACAAGGCTTCCAGCATCAGAACAACACGAAAGCCACCACAACACTACAAACTGACAGAATAGTAGTCTTAATACATAGAAGGTGCGTATTAGAGTTTTGTTGAATGAATGAATGAATTACCCAGTAATATATTTCATTTGGCTTGGTATATGCATTCATTATACAAATGAGAATTGGAAGGTTCAGAGAAATTGTCTTACCCAACTCACAGAGTTAAATAATGGCTGAATCAGGGCTAAACCTAAGGCCAGTTGATTTCCAACCCAGTGTTCATGCTTAGGAAACCCTGGTGGCATAGTGATTAAGTACTACGGCTGCAGACCAAGAGGTTGGCAGTTCAAATACACCAGGTGCTCCTTGGAAAACCTATAGGACAGTTCTATTCTGTCCTATAGGGTCACTCTGAGTCGGAATTGACTCAATGGCAATGGATTTGGTTTTTTTGGTTGGGTTCATGCTTGGGGTGGAGGGCAGACAGAGGAAGAAAAGGAACACAGGATAAAAAGTGAACACCTTCATTCTCCTCCTACACTCCTGGGGGCACAGCATAGTGGTTAAGTGTCTAGTGTCTAGAGCCAGATCACCTGCCTTCGAGTCCTGGCTCCTCAGCTTATTAGTTGTACAACTTCAGCCTTGTCACATGACCTGTCTGTGCCACAGCTGCTCATTTGTAAAATGGAGATAACAATTATATCTGCTTCATAGAGTCACTGTGAAGATAAAATGAGTAATGTGCCCACAGTGCTTAGAGGAATACTTGACACATAGTAAGCTCTATATAAATATAGGTTGTTATTTTTATTATTACTATTGTTAGTTGGGTAGTTCAGTGTTCATCAGTGATGAGGGCCTATTTTTATTATGCCAAAGATTTATGAATACCAATGAATACCAAGAAAGATGCCAGCAACTGGGAAAAGCTACTTTCACGTCACTCCCCCACCCCACCAACAGGACCATCGCCATCCCCTACAAAAAATCCCATGAATTATGTATAGGTCAGGCTATATTTGTGACAGTGGGTACTGAGATGGATCAAGCAAGAATTCAAGGTTGATTGGAGTCATGTATTTGGAGGATGGTTCTCGTATATCAGAGTTATTATTTCTACACTATAAAACTATAATGGGGAAAATGCCCCAAAATAATTCACCTGTATACTGTGCCAGCAAACTAACTAGGCACTAGAGAAGTGGATAGAGTCCATGCTTGATCCCGGTAAGACTGAGTTTTCATTTGATTCACATGTGTTAATCACCGCTACTCTGGCAAAAGAAGTAGGACAAAGAAAACCTGCCAGAGATTAGGGTAGAACTTCTAGGACCTACAGTCAGAAAGAGAAAGTGGAGACACCTGTGAGTGTCTCTATGAACCAGGGCATCAGGGGCAATATGCCCCATCCCAGTCTCAGTTTCCATTAAGAGGATTCTGACTCACAGTGACCTCATGTGTCAGAGTAAAACTGTGCTCCACAGAGTTTTAAATGGCTGATTTTTCAGGAGTAGATTACCAGGTCTTTCTTCTGAGATATCTCTGGGTGGGCTCCAACTGCCGACCTTTGAGCTGGCAGCTGAGCACATAAGCCACTTGTACCACTCAGGGACTCCATATATCCTATACCAAGAAAAACAAAAAAACAAATTCATTGCTGTCAAGTCAATTATGACTCATAGCGACCCCATAGGACAGAGTAGAGCTGCCCCCATAGGGTTTCCAAGGAGCAGCTGGTGGATTTGAACTGCTGACCTTTTGGTTAACTGTCAAGCACTTAACCACTCTACCACCAGAGCTCCGTATGCCCTATAGGGAAGGCATATTGAAGTCTAGGCATATTGAGGAGGATTAGGATCAGCAAAAAACCAGGGGCTTGAGAGTACTGGCAGAGCTGCTATAGAGAGAAGACCAGGAACTAGAATGTGTGTATGTGTGTGTGTGTGTGTGTGTGTGTGTGTGTGACAGAGAGAGAAGAGACACAGGGGGAAGGGGGAGCCCTGAAGACTTTACAGGTTAGATGCTAGATGAAGCCTGGGCAGGGTAGTGAATAGAGCAGTAAGAAACACATTTATTTGGGCCCCCTTATCTGATTTGAGCACCATTTCAACCTTAAAATGAAGGTATTTTATTGGTTTCATTTCACTGATGGGTAAACAGCATCTCTTGTGAGGTGGAATCGATTAGATGACAATGAGTTTT
Organism: Elephas maximus indicus; assembly: GCF_024166365.1. Taxonomy (NCBI): domain Eukaryota; kingdom Metazoa; phylum Chordata; class Mammalia; order Proboscidea; family Elephantidae; genus Elephas; species Elephas maximus. Next base: position 187,793,020 of record NC_064821.1, on the reverse strand, counting down.
TTTGGTTTTGTGAGCCAAGATAAGATCAGCTCTGTGAGGACCTCTGTTTTCAGACATCTTTTTTTTTTTTGCTTTCTTGTATTCTTGTTTTACCCCTCCACCAGAGCAGCAGCAGCATTGAGTTTTAACATAATGTCCTTTTGTCAACAGAAGACAAAACAAAAGCAGTTTGTCATCCATTGGTGCATTTCTTCTAGCCGAGTTGTTAAGTATATTGCTGATCATCGCAAACAATTTCTTTTAGAATCCACTGTTCGAAAGGGCTATTCTCTTAAACATAGAAGAAAAAGGAACAGACCATTTGTCTCTTTATAGTCTAGTTTCCAAGAAGCTCATAACCAAGCATTAGGTTGAGGTATAGCCACTATGTAGGCCATTATAGAATATGTGTGTGCTTTTCTCTACACTCAGACTGTCCCCTAGACTTTTCTGATTTCCTGCTTATAGTTTTGTGGCATGCATTGACTCCTGGGTATTTCACAATTTTGTTTTCAAAATACAGTACACTGTACATGTATGCTGGGACTGAACAGACAAGTAACTGTGTGATGGATGGTTAGAGTCAGATTTTCCACTGTTGGAGTGGGAGGTTACAGATAAGCAAAGTGGAGAGACTAGAATAAACCATGTGATACTGAAACAGAGTTGAAGAATCAGTATGAACTTATATTTAGCTTAATATAGATACAGGTGATAAAGGTAGAAATAATTATAGATATTTGTGTATACACCAATTATTATATACACATATTTCAAACTCTGTTGAGGGGTGTTAGAAGCAATGACACTACAGTAGCAACGAGCACAACTAGCACCCAGATGTTTGCTTCTAATACCATTCTTCAGTAAAAGGAACCAGGGCTCATCGGAGAAATGGCTGATTCTAGGTCTGGGGAAGAGAACGTACAAGATGATTCTGAAGCATCTTATAATGCCAGAAAGTAAGGAAGTGCTCAAAAATCAAACCAATGGAGTTATGGCAAAGGGACACAGGAGCCAATTGAAAGGGCTCTCAATTGCCAAAGATGAAACATTATGGACAATAAGATAAATGATATAGTATTGGATTATAACCCAAAGTGTAAAATAAGTATGTATTAAATGTCCATGAGCCTGTCCTGATAGAAATAAATGATAGAACAAATAAATAAATGAGGGAAAACAAATATCTCACATATAACAATTCTAAATAATCAATGTAGATAAATTATTATCTCAAGGCAGTGGAACATAACTCCCCATCCCTTAAAGAGTGAGCTATGCACAGTGACTTCCTTTGAAAGAAAGGAGTATGAAAAGGAGGAGAAAAAGAGTAACTTCACGGTGGAGAAACCTGGCAAACTACCTCAGTCAGGTGATCAAGGTTAACATCAACCCCGATGTCATGTTGATAGCATGTACCCTTGGTATGATGTGATGAGAATGGCACTTTAACTCTATGGCCTTCCCCCCAAAAAATCCTTAATCCCAGTCAAATCATGGGGGGAAAAATCAGCAAAACCTCAGTTAACTCAGGGGATAACTTAGTCATTTGGCATAACACAGTTCACAAAGATAATGTTCTACATCCTAGTTTGGTAAGCAGCAGCATCTGGGGTCTTAAAATCTTGCAAATGGCCATCTGAGATACAAATATTGGTCTCTACTCATATGGAGCAAAAGAGAATGAAGAAAATCAAAGATTCAGAGAAGAAGCTAATCCACGGGTCTAATGGCCCACACGAACCCAACCTCTTCAAACCTAAGACCAGAAGAACTAGATGGTACCTGGCTACCACTACCAATCGTTCTGACCAGGGACACAATAGAAGATCCAGGATAGAGTGGAAGAAAAATGTACAACAGAACTCAAATTCCTCAAAAAGTCCAGGTTTACTGGACCAATAGGGACTGGAGGAACCACCAAAACTTGCCCTCAGATAACCTTTAAACATGGAATTGAAGCTATGTCACCTTTCAGCCAAGTAATAGATTGGCTTATAAAATAAACAGCATCACCTGTGAGCAATGCGACCCCTTAAACGGTGAGCCAAATATGAGATCAAATGGTCAACATTTACCCAAAAGCAAAGATGAGAAGGCAAAGAAGGGAAGGGAAGCTAGCAATGGAAACAGAACAAACGGAATGGAAATAATGAGAATGGTGACACATTGTAAAAGCTATAACCAATGAATGGCAGGGAACAATTTGTATAAAAATTGTTAAAGGGGAACCTAACTTGCTGTGTAAACTTTCACCTAGAAACACAATAAAATATTATTTAAAACATAGGAAAATCCCAATTAAGAGACATTCTGAAATGTACCTGACCAGTACTCCTCAAAACTGCCAAGGTCATCAAAAACGAGGAAAGTCTGAGAAACTGTCACAGCCAAGAGGAGCTTAAAGAGACAAGACAACTAAATGTATATAGTATTCTGGATAGGATCCCAGAACAGAAAAGGGGCATTAGGAAAAAGCTAAGGAAATTTGAATAAAGGATTGATTTTAGTTAATAATGTACCAATATTGGCTCATTAGTTATGACGAAGGTACCATACTAACTTAAGAACATAACAACAGGGAAACAGGATGTGGGCATATGGAAACTCTCTGGACTATCTTTGCAGCTTTTCTGTAAATCTAAAACTATTCTAAAAAAAATAATAAAAAAAATTAAATAGCGTGCACCCCAAATGTTAATTACAACTAACATTTATTGAGCTAAATATGTTACCTAGAATTTCATACGTAATTCCCTCTGCAGTCTCACAAGGCAGATACTATTATTTTACCCCATTTTTAGATGAGGACTGTGAGGCATAGGCTTTTAGATGAGGTAAAGAAGCTTGCCTGCAGTCTCAGAGTCATCAAAGATTCGAAACAGGTTTTATCTGGCAGGGGTCTGAGCTTGTATCCCCTATACAAAGGAAGATTTGGCATCAGAATCTTAAAAATATATGCAAAAACAGGATGCAATTTTCTTTATTTTTGGAATAAATGTAATACATTTACAAGAAAATTATACATCAGGTAATCCAACAGGTTATAATATGAAAAAATTAAGTCTCCCTCTGAATAATCTGCCTGTGTGTTTATTTTTCACCTCCTTCTGGCTGTGTCTGTTTACTTCCTCAGGGAAAGATAAGCACGTGTGTATCCTTCCTCTCCCTCCTCCGTCTTTCCTGGTACCAGTACCAGTTGCGTGGAGTCAGTTCTGACTCATGGTAACCCTATGTGTGTCAGAGTAGAACAGTGCTCCATAAGGTTTTCAATGGCTGACTTTTTGGAAGTAGATTTCCAGACCTTTCATCCAAGGCCCCTCTGGGTGATCTCGAACCTCCAGCCTTTTGGTTAGCAGCCCAGCGCTTAACCGTTTGGGCCACCCAGGGACTCTAACTCCTCCCTCTTTTGTCATGTTTTTATTTGTAACACTATTATTGGTTACCTCTATCTTTAAATAAAAAAAAAAAAATTCTTTAGTTAAAACTCATTTTCTTCATTTATCAAGTTTAGGCAGTATTTCTTGGCTTCCTACGAAACAAGAGAGGAAATTAGCACCCTATAAGTTCTTTCATATTCAGATGATTGTATTTTAATATTTTATTTGTGACATCTTTACGTGAATAAATAAAAGCAGCTTTTGTTACTAGTTATACTGTGTCGTAAAGTCACTAACAAAATACGACCTCTGAGACATTGTACACTCATAATTATAAAGCTGAAAAGGCTTTATAATTAGGAAGTGGGCTAGAGCTGCCTCACTAGAGGTCGACCACGGGACCAGGCTGAGGTGGCAGGGTTTGTCCTGGATGGATATACAGGAATAGCTGGGTGCCCCAAGATGGTGTGTGACTTGGAGAAGGATTGCTAGGCTTGGGTTTACGTCCAGAGTGCTGTTAGGGAACCTTCTCCTGAGGATATTTCAAAATTCCTTGGTGAGCTCTTTAAAACACCTAGCAACTCCAAGGGAGGCATTTAAAAAGAAAAACAAAAGAACACCTTTTATTTAGTCTGTGTTGTTGAGTCAGGCCCCGACTCATGGAAATCCCATGAGTCAGAACGCCCCATGTTTGGTGGTGGGTGGACCGTTGTGATTCATAGGGTTTTCACTGGTTGACTTTTGGAAGTAGATCACCTGGTCTTTCTTCGTAGTCTGTCTGAGTCCGGAAGCACTGCCGAAACCCGTTCAACGTCATAGCAACACCCAAGCCTCTGCAAACAGATGGGTGGTAGCGTCACATAAAGTGCTTTGGCTGGGGGTTGAACTTGGTTCTCCAACATACCAAAACCCAAAAACCAAACCCAGTGCCGTTGAGTCGATTCCGACTCATAGCGACCCTATAGGACAGAGGAGAACTGCCCCATAGAGTTTCCAGCGAGCGCCTGGTGGATTCGAACTGCCCACCGTTTGGTTAGCAGCTTTAGCACTTAACTACTACGCCACCAGGGTTTACCTCTCCAACATGAGAGGCGAAAGTTCTACCACTGCCTCCTCTTTAGGTGCATACATTTTAGTATTTTTAGAAATTAGATAAAAAGACGGCATTAAATAGCAAATGTACGAGGTTGCTCTGTCAAAAAAAATTTTTTTAATTAGGAAATATATAGGTACTTAACATTCACAAAAACATAAAGTTACTGGTATTTTCTAAGGAAAAATAACTGTGCTACTTAACCTATTCTGCTATTTCTATAAACATCTTTTTAAATTATGTATATAGGACATTTTATTCAAAATATGAGGTCTGTGTTTTTCATTACTTATTACTGTAAAATAAAGAGACAATGTATATACAAAACCAAAATGAAGCCATGCTAAAGCCACACTAAGAAGACACTCATAATACTGGTATTTCTGATGAGCAGACATCTTTTAGAAAATGTGAAGATGCCAAACACAGGGCTTTATGAAGAAAATGAACCAGAAAATTACTCACTTATTTTCAATATAGTACTTTTGAAATCAGTTTGATACAGACTAGGCAGTGTATCTGTTTGGTAATATATAAATTGAACAATTAATACATAGAATCCAAGTACTGACCAGGGAAACTTTAATAGGTCAAGTGTTAAGTAATACTCTTGTCAAAAAAAAAAAAAATTGTTCTCTCAAAACTTTTTGTTGTTAAGCTAACTCATCAGACAGGATTGGACTGGTTCCCGGATCCTCTGTTCGCCCAAGACTGGAACCACTCCTGAAACCAACTCTCCAGACAGGGATTGGCCTGGACTATAAGACAGAAAATGATATTGGTAAGGAGTGAGCTTCTTGGCTCAAGTAGACACATGAGAATATGTGCACAGCTCCTCTCTAGAGGCGAGATGAGAAGACTGAGGGGACAGAAGCTAGCTGAATGGACAGGGGGAATACAGGGTGGAGAGGAGCAGTGTGCTGTCTCAAAAGAGGGAGAGCAACTAGGAGTACATACCCCCCCAAAAAAACCCACTGCCATCGAGTCGATTCTGACTCGTAGCAACCCTATAGGACAGAGTAGAACTGCCCCATAGTAGAATTTCCAAGGAGCGCCTGGTGGATTCAAACTGCCAGCCCCTTGGTTAGCAGCCATAGCACTTTAACCACTACGCCATCAGGGTTTCCATAGCAAGATGCATATAAATTTTTGTATGACAATGACTTGACTTGTAAACTTTCCCTTAAAGCACAATTAAAAAAAAAAAAAACTTTTTGTTGTTGTTTGATAAATATCTGCCTTCAATAAAGAGCAAAAATAAAACCTGGGGGGAAAAAGCTCTTATACATTGAGTTTTACACAATCAGCCAAACATTGATATTTTCCTTTTTTTTTTTTTTTCCTAAAGAGAAAGAAGAGTCTTTCCAGAAACCTCTCACCTGCTGAACCATACTCAACATCCATACCGAACATCCAACATTTAAGGATATTTGAAAACCTATCAGCTAAAGATGGAAGCTCAAACGATGGAATATCGAAATTCATAACACTGCTTTACGCAATATAAAACACCAGTTTTCCCTCAAAAGGAGAAGACATCTAAAATTTCTTTTTAATTACATATTTTATAAAAATAAAATGTAAAGTGGATAGATACTCCGTCAAGTTTCTCAGGAAGTGTTTCTTCTCACAAAGAGGACTTTTCCACCTGAAGCTGGGACAATCTTTTAATGTAGCACTTGCTCATACTCTCCAGCAAAATAAATCCTTTCCTCCCAAATGGAAGCATTTTAATTCTCCCAAAATTCAGTCTTTCTGGAGGATATGGAAAACTCTGCATAATTTTTGACAATTCTAGAATTTCAATTCTAAAAATTTATCCTAAGAAAATTTCTAAGAATGATCACCAGTGAGAAAGTTTATTGTACTGTTGTTTAGACAGCAAACAAGTAGAAATGTGGTAAGTGGCCAGTATTAGGGATTCCACCTAAATTCCATGTGTCCACATGGTAGAGTGTAATAGTGTGGATTAATATTTATTAGCTGATTAGTATTTATTAACATGTATTAGGAAAGTATTGACAATTACATCATCAAGTGAAAAATTAGGTTATAACATATTCTGAAATGATCCCATTTTGTAATTTTTATGAAGTTTGGAAATACATGTATGAAATTATTAGCAGTGGTTATTTTTAGGTTATAAGCTTTTAGGTTGGAATTAATGGCCTTCTTTTTGCTTATCTACATTAGTAAATCTTTTTACAAGTATGCATCATTTGTTTAATGAGAAAAATTACACACATAAAGTTATAATTGTATATATATTTATAGGTAAAATCAGGTCCCAAGAAGATCCTAAAGCTCTGGAAATGGGCATCTGGTGTATTGGAGACAATGGACAGGTGACCATCTTCCCTGAGTCTGGACAAAATGATCTATTAGGTTGGGTACTTGGTGAAAAACATTTTCGGTGCCCTCTGTCAAGTGCAGATGAGCTAAAAATCTTTATATGGAACTTTTATTGATATGCAACATAGTTGAGCCTCAGTCCTCGTCCAAAAAAAAGCAAAACAAATCAGTTGCTATGAAATCGAATCTGTCTCATGGCGTCCTCGTGTGTGTCTGAGTAGAACTGCACTCCGCAGGGTTTTAAGTGGCTATGATCTTTCAGAAATAGATCTCTAGGCCTTTCTTGTGCAGTGCTACTGGGTGGATTCAAACCACCCACCTTTTTGGTTAGTAGCCCAGTGCTTAGTCATTGCACCACCCAGGGCCTCCTCTAAAACCAAAAAAAAAAAAAAAAGTCAAACCCGTTGCCGCTGAGTCCATTCCAACTTCTAGATTCCTATAATTTGCATCAGATCCTCCCTTGCTCCAGGTCTATAGACCCTGGGATGGGACCCAGATTTGCCCCAGAGGTAATAATTCTTTGGTAGCTGGGCTTTTGTACCTTAAGCTCAGTAAACTTTGCTGGTTTAAGCTATGATGAGGAATTGGGGTTATGAACTGCCTCACACCTGTCATCTCACATCTGGCACTCCAGCCAAATGGAAACTCATGCTGTTGGCAAGCACTGCACTATTCTTCTTCCATGCATTTGTTCACACTCTGTCTCCCACCTAGAAGACTCTTCCTTGTCACTCCACCTCCCACCCCACCCCAACACCAAAGACCCTGTTTAAATGCTACCTACCCCAGTATCCTGCTCTTCTTTTCCCAAAGTGTGGTGTTTCCTCCTTTTTTTGAACTCCCCTTCCAAGGCCCAGAAAACCATTCTTGGACCCACACTGCCAAAACGAGTCTCTCTCTTCCGTCTTTGACCTCTTGCACTTTCATTCTGCTTTACCTTGCTCTTCTGTAAACAAAAAACCAAAACAGAGCCAAACCAGTTGCCGTTGAGTCCAATTCATGACTACCCGATGTGTGTCAGTGTAGAACTGCACTTTATAGGGTTTTCAAGGCTGTGACCTTTGGAAGCAGGACCCCAGGCCTTTCTTCCCAGGCACATCTGGGTAGGTTCAAACCACCAACCTTTCAACTAGTAGTCAAGTGCTTAACCATTTGCACCACCCAGAGACTCCTTCATAAACAAAGTGAGAAGTAAGTATAAGTAAATTAGTAATAAGTAAGTAATCAAGTTAAAATTATATTTATTAATCCACATAGTTCCAGCCAGCATATGCATTGCATCTCTTACTAATTCAGAAGCTCTTCCAGAGCAAGGACAACTCTCCTACTTACATCTGAAAACACAGAGCCAGTAGACAGTAGGTGCTCAACATATGTTTATTGCATTGAGGCTTTCGATGACAGGCTCATGGGATGACAGTGATTGATGGCTGTTAGTGTGCTAAAAACTAAGACATAAATCCCAAACCATCTCTCTCTAACTTTTCCAGGTGTCTCAAGGGGAAAGAAGGAGATCAGGAACATCCACTCAAGGAAGTCTCAGAACACCTGTGCAGAGACACCAAGGACTCACAGAAGCCATGCTTTGGAATGAAGAAGCTTGATTATTGCTGAGCTGAAGGGGTGGGTGGAAGACAGAAGCAGAGGTACAACTTGGCCTATTTCCCTCCTCTCAAATGGGCCAGGAAGTGTCTCTCCGTCTTGCCTGAGAAGGAGAGGGCCTGGGCTTCCAAAGAGAATTATCATGGAATATTGTGCCTATGTCCCCTGTGCTATGGGCCCCCAGTCACTTTAACACTCTTCCTCTTTGCAGTGGTAGATGGTGCCACCACGGAGGCAGCGGGGCTTCCGGCGAGTCCTTCTAGGTCGGCCTGGGTTCTGAGCCCCAGACCTTTGGGAATGTAGACAATAGCCTCCTGAACAAGTGGAGCAGCAACGGGCAAAGCCAGGGTTTGGGCACTGGGGAGGGGAGCATTTGGGAGCATCTGGAAGCTCACAAGGTCGCTGTTTCTGCTGTGACATTGCTGGACTGATGGTGAAGCTGGAAGGAAAAAGAATAAGCAGTCAGATCAGGGACCCAGGGAACTTGGATGTCTGTTTTTTTCACCCTGAGCTGGAGCTGCCCAAAATGGAGACTCATGTTTATGACCATCCCAGAAGGAAAAAAAAAAAAAAGTGGATTCGAAAGGGCTAAACATTTGTGGAACAAGTCCCGGTGGGATCTCCCAGGGGACTCAACAACCAAGATAACAACTTACTCTTCCTCTTAATGTCCCCGTGTGGTACAAATGGTTAAGTGCTAGACTTACTAACTGAAAGGTTGAGACTACCCAGAGGCACCTTGGAAGAAAAGACTGCTTATCTGCTTTTGAAAGGTCACAGACATTGAAAACTCTATGGAACAGTTCTACTCTGCAACACTTGGAGTCACCATGAGTGAGAATTGACTCGATGGCAACTGGTAGTATTCCTCTTAAAATGGAAAAATAAACTGCAACCTTGTTGAGCTGATGGCTCACTTTTCCCAAGCCAGTGTCCACCATGGTCAAGCACAGAGGCAGCAGAAACTCCAGACCTTAGTGCAAAAAGAGCCAAGTATTTTCTCCCCTCACTCAATCTCATTCCGCCCTGAGATTCCTATGGTCTGAATGTCTCTTCTCTACTTCTCCAGTCTTCTAGTTCCTAAGGCTGTCTTCGTGTTAGATCCTTTGTGTTCTTTTGTTGGGACCCCTCTCTGTTCCATTCTCCCTATCCCAAACCTCTCCAACCTAGGTTATAGCTCTCTGGGAAGAGCAATAAAAGAGACCAGGGCATTCCAGTGAGGGATATCCAAGTCCCTCTCTTCCCAGAAGTAACCTTACCCTAGAGGAAGATGTGTGGACAAGTCATTCCAGGAGTCTGGAGGTCTTGTGAGGACAGGAAGAGAGAGGCCTTTTTATACAGTCTTGCAACTGAAGCCTCCAGGCTACATGTTATTGGAGGGCAATCACAGAGCAGATGACCTCTCTGGATGTTTCACAATTCCCGGAGCTAGATTCCTCAGCCTGAATGTGGGTCAAAGGGATTCCCATGTGACTGAATGACCAGAGGGCTGGGGCCTTCAAATTTGCCTGAGTTGGGATGGCTACAGTGACCAAGCCTATGTAACCTCCCTGGGGGCTGGATAGTGGTTAGACTGCTATTGAGCTCCACCTGGAATTAGAGGAAGAGGATAGGGTTCAATACCACCTAGGGTTTGAGAAAGACCCTTTTAGTACGCCTCACCCATCATTCATGCCTTTCAAAATCCAGCTCAGTGCCACCACCTCCAAGGAGACTTGCCTGATCTTCCAGCCAGATCTGATTCCTCCCTCCTCTGAACTTCATGGGTATTTCTCACAGCCTTTATAGTTGCTCTGGGTCATGGTGACCTAGATACCTGTCCTATCTTCTCTATTAAACAGTTCCCTGATGACAGAGACCTTGCCTTTATCACTTCTGCGTTCCTAGAGCCTGATATTGTGCCTGACACAAAATAGGTGCTTGTTAATGTTTTTTGAATGAACAATCTATGTGCTATTAGAACGAATGGACTTGGTACTTTGGGAGAACAAAAACGCGAGAGAAAAAAATCTAGGGGATTTCCGTTTGTGGATCAGATCTTGACTTCTTGTTTTTACCACCTTCACCTAAGGCATTTGTGAACACCTCTTCATAACTAGTACAGAGAAATCTGTGGGTGGACTTTACCTTACACAACATGAACGTGTTAAGAATAAATATTTCCAAACCTTCAATTTCTTAACTGCAAAAGGGGAGCTATTTATGTAATTGCCAAGAGAACCCTCTGGAGGAGACTTCCGCAGAGTCAAGAGTTTTCCTTTATCTCTCATGAAAATCAGTATCACCACCTGTTGGCTATGCCTAAAGACGGAACAACAACAACAAAAAAAATCAAACCAAAACCTTTGCTGTTGAGTCGATTCTGACTCATATTTACCCATAGGGTTTCCAAGGAGCAGCTGGTGGATTGAAATTTTTGACCTTTTGGCTAACAGCCGTAGCTGTTCATCACTGTGCCACTCTCATCTAAATATAGTCCCTCACCCCTGAATGTTTCAGTCTCAGAGTCGCTGCTGATGTGCACAGCTAAGCAAAGAGGTACTGATGAAACTTCATGATGATAAGGACGTGTCTCGCCTGCTGCTGTATTCTGATTGCCTAACACATAGTAGGTGCTTTGGAAATAGTTGATGAGGAAATAAAAAAGAGGAACAATTACAAGGAATATTCTTGATTACAGGACTGACTCTATCAGGATTGACAATTTCAGTGGCAAAGATTCAGCTTCTGGTTTGCCTAGCCCACGAGTCTAGCCTTTTTGAAGTCCATGATCTGTTCTGTCCTCTGATAGACTTACAAGTCCAACCAGTTCCAGACTAAACAAAAACAAACAAGCCCCTTACCGTAGAGTCAATTCCAACTCATAGCAACCCTATAGGACAGAGTAGAACTGGCTCGTGGGATTTCCAAGGAGTAGCTGGTGGATTCAAACTGCTGACCTTTTGGTTAACAGCCAAGCACTTAACCACTGCTCCACCAGACTAGGGCCCCCAAAATTTAATGTTCTCCTCTGATCCCACTCTATCTTTCTTGCTGCTTCAGGCTGTTCCATGAGTATGAATCCATGATTGGATATTTATTGAGCACCTACTGGTGGCACAGTGGTTAAGAGCTCTACTGCTGACCGAAAGGTCTGTAGTTCAAATACATCAACTGCTCCTTGGAAACCCTATGAGGCAGTTCTTCTCTGTCCTGTAGGGTCGCTATGAGTTGGAATTGGCTTGAAGGCAATAGGTTTGGTTTTTTGGTTTATGTACTGGATATGAAGAAGCCCTGGTGGCACAATTGTTAAGCACTCAACTACTAACTGAAAGGTGGTGGTTTCAACCCACCAGCAGCTCCATGGGAGAAAAGACCTGGTGATCTGCTCCATAAAGATTACAGCCTAGGGAACACTATGGGGCAGTTCTACTATGTCATATAGGGTGATTACTCAGAATTGATTCAATGGCACCCAACAACAAAATGTATTGGATACAAGGAAGAATAAGTCCCTCATCTTCAAAGCTTTTACTGTAGAGAGGAAGCAGCCACATTAACAGATAAGTCAGTCAGTGAAAAGTGGACAGACAGAGAGAGGCAGGTGAATTTTGGTTGTAGGTTCAGAATGGAACTAGTCAGCTTCAAGATACCAAATAAGAATGATGGTGTCTTGAGTGATGTGGCTTCCACCATTACTAAAGTCGCATCTTGGTCTGGAGACAGGAGCCCATCCCTGAAAATTACCTATCACTTCTCACTCTTAGTCCCTATTCTTGACTGTATTTCTCTGGGCAGCAGGTGTCTCTAGGGCCCCAACCTCAACTGAAGTTGTTCCTCTACCTTTCTGGGCTTTCCTTGGGTTCATTTACCCCATAGCATTTGAATAAACTTGAGGTAATCAAACAATGGTAATAAAAAATTTTCATTTTTTTCCATGAATAATTGTACTGACTGCTAAATAAAGGCTCATTCAGAACTCCCTGCTATCTTCAGGAAAAGTCTAAACTCCTTTAACTGGGATTGATTCAAGCCCTGTAAACTCAGGTCCTATCCTATTCCTTCATGCTTAGCTCCTGCCACTTCCCTTCATTATGTCTCTTCCTCTGCTGAATAGATGGATTCAGTACTATAAACTGGCTTTTATCCTTTTTGATCTCTTTCCCTCTCTCTCTCTTTCTATTTTCTTTTTTTCCTTATTCTTCTGAAAATATCCTTACCTCTTCTCTTTGCCTTCAGGTAATTTATCTTCCGAGGGTCAATCCAAATCCCACATACTTTTTAATGGATTCCTTGTGTCTCACCAAAAAAAATCTCCCAGAGCATTTATTTTTTGTCATACATATAATTTATTACCATGAATATTTGTTTTCTGTGTGTGCTGTCTATCCAGTAATATTGTAAACACCTTGAGTATGGGGCCATGTTTCAAACATCTTCTGTCCCCTTTCAGTGTATACAACAGTGCAATCCACACATTAGGTTCTAAGCTTACGAAAGTCCCTGTCGTCAACATTTGTAAATACCTTTGCAATTTATAAAATGCTTTCTAAATGTTATCTCCTGAGTTGATTAATTTCGGACGAATATGGACTCAGGCTATTACAGTATCAGACATGGTGACGTGGGGTTGACCACATCACACTGCAGACATCTCAACTACATTGCCTGCGTACAATGATGTTTTTACTTGTATTGGACCAAGAAACTTAGCTTTCTGGGAGTGTTCAGGAAATCAATATTATGACTCACTCAGGCATTTTTTTTTTTTTTTTTTTTCAGAATCCATCCCTGCTCATATTTTCCCTAGGAAGAAGGGGCCAAGAGGTCTTATGGTCTGTCATGGACTGAATTGTGTCCCCCCAAAATATGTGGCCCTCTACTTGTAGATGTAATTCCATTTGGGAATAAGGTTTTCTTTGTTATGTTAATGAGGTCATATCAGTGTAGGGTATGTCTTAAGCCAATCACTCCCGAAATATAAAAAGAAGATTAGTCACAGGAAGAGAAAGCAGAGATGGGGGAAGATAGAGGCCATGCCACAAAAAGATCTCCAAGGAACAAAGAAACAGAAACTGAAAAGAGATAAAGACCTTCCTCCAGAGCTGACACAGAAAGAAAACCTTCCCCTAGAGCCAGTGCCTTGAATCTGGTCTTCTAGCCTCCCAAACTGTGAGAAAATAAATTTCGGTTTGTTAAAGCCATCTACCTGTGGTATTTCTGTTATAGCAGCACTAGGTAATAAGACATGGCTCAAGTCTTTGCCTCCAGGTAGTACTATACTCCAGCCAACAGTTACTCTGACTCAAGGTTGTAAAGTCAGGAGGGCTGGCTTGTTTACCCAGAATGAACAGCTTGGTTTCCATTTCAGTAGAGGAAATTGTCAGAGGCTTATTGTAGCCTTTTATTTATCAAGGGTTCAGTCTCTTTTGTCTTTCTTCTCTCACCATTACAAGTAAGACAGGGGCAGCTTCTTACATTTAGAGGGAAATAATTAAAACTATGCCCAGTACTTAGTTCCTAATTGAATAACTTTTTAAGTGCAAATTATAAAAGAAATCTATAAATGCATAAAATATTAAAGTACACAAAGTCTTTTAAAGCCTGACAGAAAAACTGAACCAAAAACTTTAAAGCAGGACTTCTGGAATGATGGGCAAACAGTGTAGGCCTACATCCCAGCAAAACAATTATAACAGGCGAAAATTAGTAAAATAAATAAAAGTCTCTTGAATTGTTCTAAGTGCATACAGCAAATTAAGAACATTTATTCAATATAATATATACTAAACTTCAGTAAGAACAGTGAGGGTCTACGGCACTTGAAGCATCCCCAGCTCCCTCCCTCCTTATTTCCAGATCAGTATGACTGAAACTCCAGTCCAGATGGGTATGGTCCAGAAAATGGGGCTGCCCTCTCCCTAGATGCAAGCCCAGGGCTGCAGCATCTTCCTGGGATGGGCAGGTGGCCAGCATTTCTCATACTTCCCACCTCCACGTTGCAGAGGCTAAATTTCAGAAAAGCATATCTAAGAGATCTAAGAGAGCATAGGCTTCCTTCCTATGCCCAACCCCCACTTGTAGGGCAGAGAAGCTACCTCAGGTATGGCAGACCAAGAATCCTGGGGTCTTGATTGCCTTTACTTATTGAATATACCATGGACTGCCAGAAGAACAAACAAATCTGTCTTGGAAGAAGTATAGCCACAATGCTTATTAGAAGCAAAGATGGCAAGACTTCTCACATACTTTGGACACGTTATCAAGAGGGATCAGCTCCCTGGAAAAGAACATCATGCTTGGTAAAATGGAGGGTCAGTGAAAAAGAGGAAGATCCTCAACAAGAGGGATTCACAGAGTGGCTCCAACGATGGGCTCAAGAATATCAACAATTACGAGGACGGCACAAGACCAGTCCAAGGAATGAGTAAGCTGAGTGCCTATGGGCAGGAGGCTTGCTGGCAGAGTGGAGTGCCTCCTGGCACTTGGCAGTGGAGCAAGGCTCAGCCATCCATGGAGCAAGACAGCTGAGCACTTTCAGGCAAGAGACTTCCTGGTGGAGTAGGGTACCTCTGGGCACTTATGGGCAGAGCTAAAAGAGCTTTGTAACACTTGCCTGAGCAGGGCAGATGCTGAGGGGTCAGAGAGCTGTGCCTGTAGGCAGAGCTGAAAAGAGAGTATCCTGATCAAAGGACTGTATCCTGAGCATTCCTGAGACTGAACTGTGTTACCTGCCTAACAAGGCCCATAATCATGAGTATTGTCTGAGTTCTGTGTGACCATTGCAACGTATTATAAAACCCAGCAGACAGTGTGTGGAAGGGGTGATTGGTGTCAGAACTGGCAAAAAAGGCTGGCGGGTAGAGGCATGTCTGACCTCTGCCTCATAGGAATTAGCCTTGATCTGTTGTTCTTGATTGTCCTTCCACTTGGTGAAGTTAGAGGAGGTCAGATGTCTCCACTGCATCGTTTTTACGCTCTCCCAAAAGGAACTGACTGTATTAAGAATAGAATGTGGGGAAGTGCAAGCCTAAAACAACTCTTGAAAACAAGGGAGACTTTGGTGGTAAGTGGTTAAAACGGGACTGGTAGATCCATGAGAGCAAGAAGCTAAACTATAGACCAGCTAGAAAACCAGGGAAAGTGATATCTAAGTAGAGTCTACCTGGGTTCAGAACGAATCTCAAAGACTGGCCTCCAAAACTACCCCTGCAAAAGGACACAGAATTAATCAGATTATGGAGTAATTTATGTCCCTGGGCATTGTCAAATAACTAAAAAATTATAGAGCAATCAGGCAGCAATTAGTGGAGCCTAACAGCTGAGTGTGATACCAACAGAGGCGGAAAGATTAACAGAGAAGTCAGGGAAAGAGGCAGTCAAAGAAAGTCCTGCTAAAACCACTGTTGTCCCAGGGTGACTGTGCACATCCAAGGATGAGCCCTCTGAAGAGCAACATTAGAGGCTTCCAACTGCAGAGGAAATAGACTGTACTAAATAGTTCAGCCTAGTCACTAAGCAAATAAACAACCAAACAACAACCAAACCCAAAGGGGGAGAGGGCTACAATATATTCTCTAAAGTGTCCATTTAAGCAAAAATATGAGATGTGTACACAAGAAAGTGTGACCCCTACACAGGAAGTGAACCAGGCAATAGAAACTGCTTATGTGAGGGTCCAGAAGTTAGACTCAATAAACAAAGATTTCAAATCAATCATTAAATATGTTTAAAGAACCAAAGGAAACTGTTACAGATTAAATTGTGTCCCCCCAAAACATGAGTTGCAAATCCTAACCTCTACGCCTGTGGTTACAATCCCATTTGGAAATGGATTGTCTTTGTTATGTTAGTGAGATGGGATTAGTGTACAGTGTATCTTGAGTCAATCTCTTTTGAGATATAACCAAAAACTTGTTGCCCTAGAGTCAATTCTGACTCAAAGCGACCCTATAGGACAGGGTGGAACTGCCCCACAGAGTTTCCAAGGAGCACCTGGTAGATCTGAACTGCCAACACTTTGGTTAGCAGCCATAGCACTAAACAACCAGGGTTTCCCTTCTGAGGTATAAAAGAGGTTAAATAAGCAAGCGAGAAGAGATGGGGTAAGATAGATGCCAAGACACATGGAGATCTCCAAAGAACCAGGAAACAGAAGCTGAAGAGACAGGACCCTCCTCCAGAGCTGACAGAGACAGAAAGCCTTTTCCTAGAGCCAGCACCCTGAATTTAGACTTCCAGCCTCCTAAACTTTGAGAAAATAAATTTCTGTTTGTTAAAGCCACCCACTTGTGATATTTCTGTTATAGCAGGGCTAGGTAACTAACACAGAAACCATGTTCAAAAAAGTAAAGGACGGCACGATGACAATGTCTTGTCAAATAAAGAAAGTCAATAAAGACATCAAAATGTAAATTCTGCAACTGAGAAATATAACAACTGAAATGAAAAACTCAGTAGAGGGTCTCAAGAATATGTTTGAACTGACACAAGAATCACTGAACTTAAAGATAGAGCAATAGAAAGTATGCCATGAAGAAAAGTGAACAGAAATTCAGAGAAATGTGGACCATCAGTAAGCAAACCAACATGTAAGGAAGGAACAGACAAAGAAAAGGTCAGAACAGATACTCAAAGAAATAATGGCTGAAAATTTCTCAAATTTGATAAAATCACCTAAAAACACAGTCCCAAAATACATGAAGCAAAACTGACAGAATTGAAGAAAGAAATAGACAAATCAATATATAGTGGGAGACTTGAATATGACCTTTTTAATAATGGATAGAACAACTAGGTAGAAGATCAACAAGGAAATAGAAGGTTTGAGAAAAATTCTATAAAACAACCAGACCCAGCAAATATCTATAGAACAGTTCACTCAATAACAACAGAATATAAATTCTTCTCAAGTGCCCATGGAACTTTCTCCATGGTAGACCACGTGCTAAGCAATAAAACAAGCCTCAATAAGTTAAAAAAATTGAAATCATTAGAAGTATAATCTCTGTCCAAAATGGGATGAAACTGGAAATCAATAAAAGAAAGATTTTGGGAAACTCACAAATATGTGGGAATTAAACAACAAGGTCCTAAATAACAAATGGGTGAGAGAAGGAATTACAAGAGAAATTATAAAATATTTTATGATAAATTATAACAAAAATATAGCATATAAAAACTTAAGGGATTCACCTGAAGTGGTGTTTAGAGGGAAATTTATAGCTTTAAGTATCTGTTAAAAAAGAAAAATCTCAAATCAATAACAATCTTTTGCCTTAACAAATTAAAAAATAACAGCAAACTGAACCCCAAAAAAGCCAGATGACTTCATTGGTTAATTATACCACACATTTAAAGAAAAGTTCATACAAATTCTTCAGAATTTCTCCAAAAAATAGATGAGGGGACACTTCACAAATCATTCTAGGAGACAACTGTTGTTTTCCATCAAGTGGGCTCCAACAGGGGTCCATAGAAAGGAATATTACTCAGCAATAAAAATGATTAAAGTAATGATATATATTATAACATGGATGAAACTAGAAAACATACAAAGTGAAATAATCCAATCACAAGAGACCATATATTATATGATTACATTTATATAAAATGCCCAGAATAGACAAATCTATACAGGTAGAAAGTAGATTATTGGTTGCTTAAGGCTGGTGAAGTTGAGGAGGAATGGGGAATGATGGATAATAGGTATGGGATTTCTTTTTGGGGGTGATGAAAAATATCCTAAAATTAATTTTTGCAATGGTTGTACAACTCTGTAAATACATTAAAATTAATTGAATTAATGGGTGAAATTTGTAGTATGTGAATTTTATCTCAATACAGATATTTTTTTCAAAAGGGGAAGAATGATAAATTTGTCCACATGAAAAGATACATTCAGCACTGATAAAAATCAATGAAAAAATTTAGGGGAATGGAAAATTACACTCCCTGAGAGGGTAAGTTAGTCCAGACTTATTGGAGAGATTTTGAGGACTCATTCAGTTATTTAACAAGCACAATGTTGAATGTATGAATTTTCATGTCTAGTAATTTATTCTAACATTGATCATTGCAGAACTCTTCAATAAAAAATTTAGAAGCAACCTGTTTGTATGTCTTTCATTATGAGACTGATTAAGCAGCATCTGATGCAGTAATATAATGGACTGTTATTTGATCACTAAATTTAATATTTTTGGGTGTGTGTATGTGTGATGATTAAGGTTGTGTATCAGTTTGACTGGGCCTTGATTCTCAGTGGTTTGATAGTTATGATGTAATTTGGCAGTTATACAATGATATAATCAACTCCATGTTGAGATTTGCTATGAGCAGCCAATCAGCTGAAAGGGAGTTTTCTTGGATGTGTGGCCTGCCTCTAGTATACAAATAGATGTTCCACCAAAGCTCTCACTCTGGATCTTGCATTTGGGTCATCATCACCTGACCTTCAGTTCTTAGGACTTGAGCTAGCAGCTTACCTGCTGATTTTGGAACTCATTGGCCTCCACAGCCTGTGAGCCAGCAGCCTGCTCTCTGACCTGCTGATCTTGGGTTCATCAGCCCCTGCAGATACATGAGTAAGGAGAAGCCTCCAGTCTGACACCTAACCCACAGACTTGGAACTTGTTAGCCTCTACAACCATATGAGCCATTTCCCTGAGATTATAAATATATATGTGTGTGTATGTATGTATGTATATATATACATATATATATATGTATATACATGCCTCACTGGTTTTCTTCTCTAGAGAACCCGGCCTAAGACAATAGAAATACATGTTTATGTATGGACTTGAAAAGATATCCAGATTATACTATTTTTTTCATTTTCATATGAAGCAACGAAATCACATAAAGGTTCTTACTATGTACGATAGAAATATAAAGTTTAATAACACTAAATTGTTCTTTTTTTTTTCTCCTTGAATGTCAAGAGCTTGAAAATAATAAGTTCAATTAAAGAACTGCATTTCCTTTGAGAGTTTTTCTTTTAAACTCAAATATGGATAGGATACATTTCTCCACTAAAAAGCTGACTTCTATTCCTAAAGAGGAAATCCATATTTCTAATCTTACATTTTCTTCCTAAAAAGGAATTTGGATGCCTCCGTTTCACACCTTTGAAAGAAAAAAGGATTCAACCAGTACTAAGTTTCATCAGCATTGCAAAGAAGTAGTGGAGCAGCTGTTTCAAAGTTCTAAAGAGACATTAATTTCACCCAAGAATAATTTACTCAAATTAATTCTCAGCCAAGTATTTTAAAATAAGGAAATTTGGAGACATACAATGACACAAAAAAATCATTTCCCAACATCCTTTCTCAGAAAGGAACTAAAAGATGCGTTATCTTCAAATGAGTCTATAAACTAGCATAAAAGGAAAACAGACTCTAAAACTGTGTAACTAACCCAGGAAAGTAGTGGTGGAAAGTCTAAGCACAGCATCTCTGAAGTAGGCCTAGAACATTCAGCACACATCAGAGCATCTGGGAGGGAGGTTCTGGATTGGAATGAATTAAAGGAAGAGAGGGATTGGAAATGTGACTATAAAAAAAAAAAATAGAGTACATGAAATGTAAATATATACACCAGATTTCAAAGACTTAATATGGCAAAAAGCATGTAAAATATTCCTCTGAATTTCTGGGAGGCTGGAGTGAGTTTGGAGTGGGAGGAACTTGCCCATGAGGCTGCAAAGTGGAGTGTCCAAAATCCTGTCTAAGTTTCTGAAGACAGATCTGTAACTGAAGCCTATAGTCACTGCCCCAGGAGAGTGTCTTCCAAGCAGTTCCTAAATGTGTCATGAGGGCTCAAGCACTGACTTTCTTCACGCCCTTGGACGCCCTTAAGCTTTCTGTGTCTCAATGCCCTCATTTAAAAATTGAAACTGATACTAGAACATCTTCATAGAATTGTTATGAATACCAAATAAATTGATGTGTGCAAAATATTTAGTATACTGGAAGCACTCAGAACAAGGGATGCACAAACATGACCACAAACAGCTAAATCAGCAGGGTGGCCTCTCCATGCCTTTGTGACCCTCTCATCCAAAGATGAGAAGAAGTTATCTTGCTGAAGCCAGAAGAGTTCAAAGGTTGAGATGGATGGGGGCTGATAGTGAATGAGCCCTGCTTCCTCTGACACTGTTGGGCAACATAGAAGGTGCTCTAAATGTCAGTCTCATGTCTGTAAGTTATTGTAGAGAATTCTCTGAGTAGGTGAAGAGCAACTCTCACATGCTGGTGTGAGGAACATAAGGGGAAGAGATGCGAGTGGGAGAAGAAAATGATACCCCACTCTTCTTGAGTTGCTCCTCTTGCCTGTCTTTGCAGGAAGACTTGGCATAAGACCAGAAGGAGAGAACTATGCAAAGGGCAGAGCAGGGAGAATTACCTCCTGCCAAGGACCTTCAGTCAATCCTTTGTCCAAATAACCTGAACATTTCCCTTTTGGATACCTACGATCTCTGTACCTCAATACCTTCCTTTGTAAAGTGGTGCTGATACCATACCTACTTCATCAGGGTACTGTGGAAAGTAAATTAAAACAAAGGGAGAAGATGTAGTTTTCACTTTGGGAGGATTAGGTATTCCCTAAATCTGATGGGGAAATTATCTCTGCTTTCATGGAACACCAGTCTGAGATAGAGATACAGTATCTGTCTTTAGGGAGCCCCCAGTTTCAGAGGAAGGAGACAGAGCCCTTGACCATTGAGTGTTCCTGGTCTCAAATGGAAGATTACTTACCTTCTGGAGGATATAGGATTCTTTACTTATAGAATTTGCATGTAGGTAACATGATAAACATCTGTCACTTTGGCCAGTTATCAACTCCATACTTCTTTGTATCCTAATTGAATTGATAATTACTGTAGATTGAAATATAATTACTGGCGATTGAAACACAAAAATTGGAAACAAAGAAGAAGGATTGGTACTTGAAAAACATAGCCTTGATGATAGAAATGACAACAGAAATCTCATGATAGACTTTTTCAGGAACAACGATTTCTTCATTGCAAATATCTTTTTTCAACAACATAAATGGAGACTATACACATGGAACTCACCAGATGCAATACACAGGAATCAAATCAACTACATCTGTGGAAAGAGATTTTGGAAAAGGCCAGTATCATAAGTTAGAACAAGACTAGAGCCAATAGTGGAACCCACCACCAACTGATCATACGCAAGTTGAAGTTGAAGAAAATTAGAACAAATCTAAGAGAGCCAAAGTATGACCTTGAGTATATCCCACCTGAATTTAGAGACCATCTCAAGAAGAGATTTGACAGTATTTAACACTGACCAAAGACCAGATGAATTGTGGAATGACATCAAGAATATCATACTTGAAGAAAGCAAGAGATCATTAAAAAGACAAGAAAGAAAGACAAGACCAAAATGGATGTCAGAAGACTCTGAAAGTTGCTCTTGAATGTAGAGTAGCTAAAGTAAAAGGAAGAAATGATGAAGTAAAAGAGCTGCACAGAGGGTTTTAAAGGGTGACTCGAGAAGATAAAGTGTTATGATGAAATGTGCAAAGACTTGGAGATAGAAAACCAAAAGGGAAGAATACATTCAGCATTTCTGAAGCTGAAAGAAATGAAAAAAATTCAAGCCTTGAGTTGCAATATTGGGGGATTCTACAGAGAAAATATTAAATGACACAGGAAGCATCAAAAGAAGATGGAAGGGACTAGGCGGAGGCTCGCTGGAGCGGCGGTCCCACGAGGGATATTGCTGGCCTTGTAAAAAGAACCATTAAAGGCGGAGCCAAGATGGCGGACTAGGCAGACCCTACCTCGGATCCCTCTTACAACAAAGACTCGGAAAAACAAGTGAATCGATCACATACATAACAATCTACGAACCCTGAACAACAAACACAGATTTAGAGACGGAGAACGAACTAATACGGGGAAGCAGCGATTGTTTCCAGAGCCTGGAGCCAGCGTAACAGTCAGGTACGGCACAAGCACAGAGAGCTGCTCCACCCCCCTGATCTAACCCCCGGAGGGGGACCAGCCAGTTCCACGGGCGGCGTGGGACGCAGCCGGTAGGAGAAGTCCCCGGGAGGCAGTGACTGCTCTTGGAGCAGAAAGAGCAGCGTCCGAGCCGGGGAACCGTCCCGCAGGGATTTGGACTGGACGCAGCGGATTTTCTGGAAAAACTAGTTTCCCAGTGATGGCTCGGAGACAACAATCCATATCAAACCACTTAAAGAAGCAGACCATGACAGCTTCTCCAACCCCCCAAACAAAAGAATCAAAATCTTCCCCAAATGAAGATACAATCTTGGAATTATCAGATACAGAATATAAAAAACTAATTTACAGAATGCTTAATGATATCACAAATGAAATTAGCATAACTGCAGAAAAAGCCAAGGAACACACTGATAAAACTGTTGAAGAACTCAAAAAGATTATTCAAGAACATACTGGAAAAATTAATAAGTTGCAAGAATCCATAGAGAGACAACATGTAGAAATCCAAAAGATTAACAATAAAATAACAGAATTAGACAACGCACTAGGAAGTCAGAGGAGGAGACTCGAGCAATTAGAATGCAGACTGGGACATCTGGAGGACCAGGGAATCAACACCAACATAGCTGAAAAAAAAATCAGATAAAAGAATTAAAAAAAATGAAGAAACCCTAAGAATTATGTGGGACTCTATCAAGAAGGATAACCTGCGGGTGATTGGAGTCCCAGAACAGGGAGAGGGGACAGAAAACACAGAGAAAATAGTTGAAGAACTCCTGACACAAAACTTCCCTGACATCATGAAAGATGAAAGGATATCTATCCAAGATGCTCATCGAACCCCATTTAAGATTGATCCAAAAAGAAAAACACCAAGACATATTATCATCAAACTCACCAAAACCAAAGATAAACAGAAAATTTTAAAAGTAGCCAGGGAGAAAAGAAAGCTTTCCTTCAAGGGAGAATCAATAAGAATATGTTCTGACTACTCAGCAGAAATCATGCAGGCAAGAAGGGAATGGAACGACATATACAGAACACTGAAGGAGAAAAACTGCCAGCCAAGGATCATATATCCAGCAAAACTCTCTCTGAAATATGAAGGCGAAATTAAGATATTTACAGACAAACACAAGTTTAGAGAATTTGCAAAAACCAAACCAAAGCTACAAGAAATACTAAAGGATATTGTTTGGTCAGAAAACCAATAATATCAGATATCAGCACAACACAAGGTCACAAAACAGATCGTCCTGATATCAACTCAAATAGGGAAATCACAAAAACAAACAAATTAAGATTAAAAAAAAAATACACATAACAGGGAATCATGGAAGTCAATAGGTAAAAGATCACAATAATCAAAAAGAGGGACTAAATACAGGAGGCATTGAACTGCCATATGGAGAGTGATACAAGGCGATATAGAACAATACAAGTTAGGTTTTTACTTAGAAAAATAGGGGTAAATAATAAGGTAACCACAAAAAGGTATAACAACTATATAACTCAAGATAAAAACCAAGAAAAACGTAACGACTCAACTAACATAAAGTCAAGCACTATGAAAATAAGGATCTCACAATTTACTAAGAAAAACACCTCAGCACAAAAAAGTATGTGGAAAAATGAAATTGTCAACAACACACATAAAAAGGCATCAAAATGACAGCACTAAAAACTTATTTATCTATAATTACCCTGAATGTAAATGGACTAAATGCACCAATAAAGAGACAGAGAGTCACAGACTGGATAAAGAAACACGATCCATCTATATGCTGCCTACAAGAGACACACCTTAGACTTAGAGACACAAGCTAAAACTCAAAGGATGGAAAAAAGTATATCAAGCAAACAATAAGCAAAAAAGAAGAGGAGTAGCAATATTAATTTCTGACAAAATAGACTTTAGACTTAAATCCACCACAAAGGATAAAGAAGGACACTATATAATGATAAAAGGGACAATTGATCAGGAAGACATAACCATATTAAATATTTACGCAACCAATGACAGGGCTGCAAGATACATAAATCAAATTTTAACAGAATTGAAAAGCGAGATAGATACCTCCACAATTATAGTAGGAGACTTCAACACACCACTTTCGGAGAAGGACAGGACATCCAGTAAGAAGCTCAACAGAGACACGGAAGATCTAATTACAACAATCAACCAACTTGACCTCATTGACTTATACAGAACTCTCCACCCAACTGCTGCAAAATATACTTTTTTTTCTAGCGCACATGGAACATTCTCTAGAATAGATCACATATTAGGTCATAAAACAAACCTTTGCAGAGTCCAAAACATCGAAATATTACAAAGCATCTTCTCAGACCACAAGGCAATAAAACTAGAAATCAATAACAGAAAAACTAGGGAAAAGAAATCAAATACTTGGAAAATGAACAATACCCTCCTGAAAAAAGACTGGGTTATAGAAGACATCAAGGAGGGAATAAGGAAATTCATAGAAAGCAACGAGAATGAAAATACTTCCTAGCAAAACCTCTGGGACACAGCAAAAGCAGTGCTCAGAGGCCAATTTATATTGATAAATGCACACATAAAAAAAGAAGAAAGAGCCAAAATCAGAGAACTGTCCCTACAACTTGAACAAATAGAAAGTGAGCAACAAAAGAATCCATCAGGCACCAGAAGAAAACAAATAATAAAAATTAGAGCTGAACGAAATGAATTAGAGAACAGAAAAACAATTGAAAGAATTAACAAAGCCAAAAGCTGGTTCTTTGAAAAAATTAACAAAATTGATAAACCATTGGCTAGACTGACTGAAGAAATACAGGAAAGGAAACAAATAACCCGAATAAGAAATGAGAAGGACCACATCACAACAGAACCAAATGAAATTAAAAGAATCATTTCAGATTATTATGAAAAATTGTACTCTAACAAATTTGAAAACCTAGAAGAAATGGATGAATTCCTGGAAAAACACTACCTACCTAAACTAACACATTCAGAAGTAGAACAACTAAATAGACCCATAACAAAAAAAGAGATTGAAACGGTAATCAAAAAACTCCCAACAAAAAAAAGCCCTGGCCCGGACGGCTTCACTGCAGAGTTCTACCAAACTTTCAGAGAAGAGTTAACACCACTACTACTAAAGGTATTCCAAAGCATAGAAAATGACGGAATACTACCCAACTCATTCTATGAAGCCACCATCTCCCTGATACCAAAACCAGGTAAAGACACATTACAAAAAAAGAAAATTATAGACCTATATCCCTCATGAACATTGATGCAAAAATCCTCAACAAAATTCTAGCCAATAGAATCCAACAACACATCAAAAAAATAATTCACCCTGATCAAGTGGGATTTATACCAGGTATGCAAGGCTGGTTTAATATCAGAAAAACCATTAATCTAATCCATCACATAAATAAAACAAAAGACAAAAACCACATGATCTTATCAATTGATGCAGAAAAGGCATTTGACAAAGTCCAACACCCATTCATGATAAAAACTCTTACCAAAATAGGAATCGAAGGTAAATTCCTCAACATAATAAAGGGCATCTATGCAAAGCCAACAGCCAATATCACTCTAAATGGAGAGAACCTGAAAGCATTTCCCTTGAGAACGGGAACCAGACAAGGATGCCCTTTATCACCGCTCTTATTCAACATCGTGCTAGAAGTCCTAGCCAGGGCAATTAGGCTAGACAAAGAAATAAAAGGTATCCGGATTGGCAAGGAAGAAGTAAAGTTATCACTATTTGCAGATGACATGATTATATACACAGAAAACCCTAAGGAATCCTCCAGAAAACTACTGAAACTAATAGAAGAGTTTGGCAGAGTCTCAGGTTATAAAATAAACATACAAAAATCACTTGGATTCCTCTACATCAACAAAAAGAACACCGAAGAGGAAATAACCAAATCAATACCACTCACAGTAGCCCCCAAGAAGATAAGATACTTAGGAATAAATCTTACCAAGGATGTAAAAGACCTATACAAAGAAAACTACAAAGCTCTGCTACAAGAAATTCAAAAGGACATACTTAAGTGGAAAAACATACCCTGCTCATGGATAGGAAGACTTAACATAGTAAAAATGTCTATTCTACCAAAAGCCATCTATACATTTAACGCACTTCCGATCCAAATTCCAATGTCATATTTTAAGGGGATAGAGAAACAAATCACCAATTTCATATGGAAGGGAAAGAAGCCCCGAATAAGCAAAGCACTACTGAAAAAGAAGAAGAAAGTGGGAGGCCTCACCTTACCTGACTTCAGAACCGACTATACAGCCACAGTAGTCAAAACAGCCTGGTATTGGTACAACAGACACATAGACCAATGGAACAGAATTGAGAACCCAGACATAGATCCATCCACGTATGAGCAGCTGATATTTGACAAAGGACCAGTGTCAATTAATTGGGGAAAAGATAGCCTTTTTAACAAATGGTGCTGGCATAACTGGATATCCTTTTGCAAAAAAATGAAACAGGACCCATACCTCACACCATGCACAAAAACTAACTCCAAGTGGATCAAAGACCTAAACATAAAGACTAAAATGATAAAGATCATGGAAGAAAAAATTGGGACAACCCTAGGAGCCCTAATACAAGGTATATACAGACTACAAAACATTACCAAAAATGATGAAGAGAAACCCGATAACTGGGAGCTCCTAAAAATCAAACACCTATGCTCATCTAAAGACTTCTCCAAAAGAGTAAAAAGACCACCTACAGACTGGGAAAGAATTTTCAGCTATGACATCTCCGACCAGTGCCTGATCTCTAAAATCTACATGATTCTGTCAAAACTCAACCACAAAAAGACAAACAACCCAATCAAGAAGTGGGCAAAGGATATGAACACACATTTCACTAAAGAAGATATTCAGGCAGCCAACAGATACATGAGAAAATGCTCTCGATCATTAGCCATTAGAGAAATGCAAATTAAAACTACGATGAGATTCCATCTCACACCAGCAAGGCTGGCATTAATCCAAAAAACACAAAATAGTAAATGTTGGAGAGGCTGCGGAGAGATTGGAACTCTCATACACTGCTGGTGGGAATGTAAAATGGTACAACCACTTTGGAAATCCATCTGGCGTTATCTTAAACAGTTAGAAATAGAACTACCATACAACCCAGAAATCCCACTCCTAGGAATATACCCTAGAGATACAAGAGCCTTCATACAAACAGATACATGCACACCCATGTTTATTGCAGCTCTGTTTACAATAGCAAAAAGTTGGAAGCAACCAAGGTGTCCATCTACGGATGAATGGGTAAATAAATTGTGGTATATTCACACAATGGAATACTACACATCGATAAAGAACAGTGACGAATCTCTGAAACATTTCATAACATGGAGGAACCTGGAAGGCTTTATGCTGAGCGAAATTAGTCAGAGGCAAAAGGACAAATATTGTATAAGACCACTATTATAAGATCGTGAGAAATAGTAAACCTGAGAAGAACACATACTTTTGTGGTTATGAGGAGGGGAGGGAGGGAGGGTGGGAGAGGGTTTTTTTATTGATTAATCAGTAGATAAGAACTGCTTTAGGTGAAGGGAAAGACAACACTCAATACATGGAAGGTCAGCTCAATTGGACTGGACCAAAAGCAAAGAAGTTTCCGGGATAAAAGGAATGCTTCAAAGGTCAGCGGAGCAAGTGCGGGGGTCTGGGGAACATGGTTTGCGGGGACTTCTAAGTCAATTGGCAAAATAATTCTATTATGAAATCATTCTGCATCCCACTTTGAAATGTGGCGTCTGGGGTCTTAAATGCTAACAAGCGGCCATCTAAGATGCAGCAATTGGTCTCAACCCACCTGGAGCAAAGGAAAAGGAAGAACACCAAGGCCACACGACTACTAAGAGCCCAAGAGACAGAAAGGGCCACATGAACCAGAGACCTACATCATCCTGAGACCAGAAGAACTAGTTGGTGCCCGGCCACAATCGATGACTGCCCTGACAGGGAGCACAGCAGAGGACCCCTGAGGGAGCAGGAGATCAGTGGAATACAGACCCCAAATTCTCATAAAAAGACCAAACTTAATGGTCTGACTGAGACTGGAGGAATCCCGGCGGCCATGGTCCCCAGACCTTCTGTTGACACAGGACAGGAACCATCCCCGAAGACAACTCATCAGACATGAAAGGGACTGGTCAGCGGGTGGGAGAGAGATGCTGATGAAGAGTGAGCTAATTATATCAGGTGGACACTTGAGATTGTGTTGGCAACTCTTGTCTGGAGCGGGGATGGGAGGATAGAGAGAGAGGGAAGCTGGCAAAATTGTCAAGAAAGGAGAGACTGAAAGGGCAGACTCAAGAGGGGGAGAGCAAGTGGGAGTAGGGAGTGAGATGTATGTAAACTTATATGTGACAGACTGATTGGATTTGTAAACGTTCACTTGAAGCTTAATAAAAGTTATTAAAAAAAAAAAAGAAGATGGAAGGAATACACAGAGTCACTGTACCAAAAAGAATTGTTCAGTATGCAATCATTTCAGGAGACAACATATGATCAAGAACCAGTGATACAGAAGGAAGAAGTTCCAAGCTGCACTGAAGGCATTGGCGAAAAACAAGTCTCCAGGAATTGACAGAATACCAACTGAGATGTTTCAACAAACAGATGCAAAGCTGGAAGTGCTCACTCATCTATGCCAAGAAATTTGTGAGACAGCTACCTGGCCAACCAACTAGAAGAGATCCATACATGTGCCTGTTCCGAAGAAAGGAGATCCAACAGAATGCGGAAATTATTGAACAATGTCATTAATACCACATACAAGTAAAATTTTGCTGAAGGTCATTTAAAAGCAATTAGAACAGTACATCGACAGGGAATTGCCAGAAATTCAAGTTAAATTCAGAAGACAACATTGAACAAGGAATATCATTGCTGATGTCAGATGGATCATGGCTGAACGCAGAGAATACCAGAAAGATGTTTACCTGTGTTTTATTGACTATACAAAGGCATTCGACTGTGTGGGTCATAACAAATTATGGATAACATTATGAAGAATGGGAATTCCAGAACACTTAATTGTGCTCATGAGGAACATGTACTTCAACCAAAAGGCAGTTGTTCTAACAGAATAAGGGGATACTGGGTGGTTTAAAGTCATGAAAGGTGTCCGCCAGTGTTGTATCCTTTCACCATACTTATTCAATCTGTATGCTGAGCAAAAAATACTAGAAGCTGGACTGTATGAAGAACAGGGCATCAGGATCGGAGGAAGACTCATTAACAACCTGCATTACGCAGATAACACAACCTTGCTTGCTGAAAGTGAAGAGGACTTGAAGCACTTATTGATGAAGATAAGAACACAGCCTTCAGTATACATTACATCTCAACATAAAGAAAACAAAAATCCTCACAACTGGACCAATAAGCAACATCATGACAGAGAAAAGATTGAAGTTGTCAAGGATTTCATTTTGCTTGAATTCACAATCAACGCAGTAGTCAAGAAATTAGACGATGCATTGCACTGGGCAACTTTACTGCTAAAGACCTCTTTAAAGTGTTAAAAAGCAAAGATGTCACTTTGAGGACTAAGATGCACCTGACCCAAGCCATGGTATTTTCAATTGCATCATATGCACGTGAAAGGTAGACAAAGAATACGGAAAACCAAAGAAGAATTGATGCCTTTGAATTATGGTGTTGGAGAAGAATATTGAATATACATGGACTTCCAAAAGAAGGAACAAATCTATCCTGTAAGAAGTACAGCCAGAATGCTCCTTAGAAGCAAGGATGGCAAGACTTTGTTTCACATACTATGAATATGTTATTGGGAGAGACCAGTACCTAGAGAAAGACATCATGGCTTTGGTAAAATAGAGGGTCATCGAAAAAGAGGAAGACCCTCAACGAGATAGATTGACACAGTGGCTGCAACAATGGGCTCAAACATAGCAACAAAAGTGAGAATGGCACAGGACCAGGCAGCTGTTGTATATAGGGTCACTATGAGTTAGAATCAAGTCAAGGCCACCTAACAACAACAATATCCTCCAAGATGTGTCGTATTAGGACTCTGTCTTGTTACTGAAGCCAAAAGGAACTTACCTCTCCCCCAGCATCCTGGAAAAGCCAAGGAGCAGGCACATGGCTGAGTATTAACACAGTGGGTGATCCTTCACGGAACTTTGAATCTTGAGTAACTGACAAAGACACAGGGACAGCCTAAGATCATATTAATCGCAGCAATAGAAAGATGTGAGCCAGATCATTTCTGTGGTGTTTTTTGCTGTTTGGTTCTCTAGACACCTGTGTTTTTTCATAGACTAAAAAGTAAGTACAAATTATTGGCCACTTACCCAGTTCAAAATAAGATTAATGAGGCATAGTAAACCCAAAGTAAAAATTCTTAAACATAACATAAAATTTGTAATTGAAAAAAAAATCAACGAAAAACCAGAATTACTTAACAAAATATAGAGCTGAAATATTTAACCAGAAAAACTGGACTTGGGATTTGGAGAGAGAAAAACAAAAGAAGTAACTGATTTTTTAAAACCTCTAATGCCTTTTTAATGAGTTTTTATTTTTTATAATATTTTATCACATGTGATATGCAGGTTTCTAGCTGGAATTAACTGAGATTCATGGCCTATTAGCAGAAAGTTCATGTATAGTTTTTTAAACAAAATTTTTGACTTTAAAGAAAGAAATTTTCGGTTAGATGAGGCAGGATCATAACAGGCATAAGGTGGAGACCCATGGAGAGATGAAATACGTACCCGTCTCCTTGCCATTCTCCAGAGATAGGGTTGGAACCATAAATGAAGCCCAAAGTCCAAGGTACAGTGTTCATGAAAGATACCAGAAAATTGAGCACAAGCAGAACCTACTTAAGGGTTCAACTGACAAGAGTATAAGACAGAGCAGCTTTTCCCTCTCCTCCGACCATCCCAACCATGTGACCACAGACCCAATACATCTTTGACTCCCACGAGCTCCAGACAGCAAGAGAATGGATAGAAGTGAGTAGAACGTTGGTAATGTGATTAGGCAAGGAACAGTCTAGATTATGATGAGCAAAGTCCTTCTTTTATTGTTTCATTTGAGGTTACAAACTGCCAGAAGATAAGCTGGGAAGTGTGTTAGAGCCTGTGGTTTGAAGTTTCCAGGGCAGACAACACAGTTGGTGTCAGAGGTCAGTAAGTACATTTGAGGAAAGAGTTTAGGCTCTGGATTCCGGGAGACAGAAGACCTGTGGTGGGACCTGCGGTGCCTGTGTCTCAAGCAGTAGCCACCACCCCCTGAGCTGCAGCAGCCCCCAGAGCTGACACTGTAGCAGGAAGAGACTGGAGGGCACTTTGGGGGACACTTGGGAGGGGGCTGGTTCTGCTGACATAACATCTTGGATGGTGTCAGGAGCTGTGGGAGCACCAGACACAAGTCACGCCTAGGCAAAGAGGCCACCCTTATCACTTACAGTCCCGTTAGCATCATTTTTTGACATACATTTTTAAAGTCTGTTTAAGATCAGTCGTAGAGAAATTTTCTCTAAAATAGTATGACAAACTGTTTCACACTATCTCATCTGAGCTTTAGAATCTCTTCATAAAACAGACACAAATTATTTTCTAACAAAGCAAGAAATCTAGGACAAACATGTTAATAAACTTGCCCAAAGCCAATGTCCTTTAAGTGGTGGAGGGAAAATTGGCATTCATTAAGTCTGACTCAAATTCATTCTTCTCCAGCACTCAGAATTCTGAAATCTGTCCAATCTAGGAACAGGTTTAGAGATACAATTTTCTTTTGTAAAGAAGAAATAAGGATTCTGTTTAGAGAAACTTCCAGATGCTTTTGTTCAACAGACACAAGTAAAGTCAAAATTGCAAAGAGTCATCATATAAGCTAGTTACCCAAATCAAGCTGTAAATGGAAAAAGGAGGCCCAAACAAAATTGTGGCAATCTAGGATGTGAATCTATGTTTCCTCTCCGGTGAACACAAGTTTAGCATTGTACCCTCTACAGCACAGTGCCTCCTCCATCTCCCACCTCGCCACTGGGTATTCCAACTTGTTATACACCATTTAGTTGGGAGCTTCTTTTATGGATGCCTAGCCACCACTCCTGACCAACTTAATGGTATTTGGTGGCAGTGAGACCCATGGATCTGTATGGTTATCGAGTCCCAAACATACGCTTCCTCTTTTCTCTACTGTTTGTACAGCTTTGAGGAAGGGACACAGTTGATCACTCCAAGGAAAACTCTTCTTCTGAAAGGAAGAATTGGTCTAGTTGTCTAAATCTTAGAGACTCGAAAAGGTATAGAAATAATTCGGATCAGAGAACAGAGCACGGAGGCACAAATCCCAATATTCCTCTCTGTCCCACTTCATAGCTCCTCCTCCTTTGCCAGAATTTCTAGATTTTCTCTCCCTCCAATAATCAACCTCCAGTGTTTCTGTCCTCAAAGTGTTGCCCAGCCTCCTCTCCTGTCTGGTTTGAGCATACCTTCCGTGATGCCCCTGCTCCATTTCCTAGGGAACACTTGCTGGGTTTTAGAGCAGGCACAGGGTCCGTTGGAACCTCGCAAAGTAAGTGAATGGAGGTACTCAGGCCTTGAGGTCCTTTTATGCAGGCCTTGGGCTCCACCTTCAGCATGTGACAGATGCAAGGCATGTGAGGGCATATGAGAGCATGTGAGGACCTACATCCTGTCACTCACCTGGATCCTGTGATTGGGTGATGACTGGAGGTTTCTCACATACCTCCTTCCACTGGGGTTAGCTCAGGGCAGCAGCTTCTGCTAGGAATATGGTTGCTTAGAATCAGGTCTGGAGAGTTGGGTGGGGATACCTACCAGCATCTTACATCTTATTCTCCATACTTCCATTTGCCTATTAGTTCACTTTCTTGCAGATACGACTCCCAGACCTTGCTTTTCTTCCACCCACAATGTTTATTTGTTGGCTCCAGGTGTCCTGGTTTGAACCAAGAAGCATAGATATTTCCAAACTTTTTCACCTGTGTCCTAGCCTCAGAACATTGGCAATGAGTGTACCTGTGATTGCATGTATATGTCTACGCGTGTGTATTTGCTTCTAAATAAGTATGGTGCATGCATTAGTTTTGGAGCCCTAGTGGCACAGTGATTAAGAGCTTGGTTGCTAACCAAAAGGTCAGCAGTTTGAATTCACCAGCCACTCCTCGGAAACCCTATGGGGCAGTTCTACTCTGTCCTATAGGGTTGCTATGAGTTGGAATCAACTCAACGGCAACAGGTTTGGTTTTTTGGTTTTATCCCTTAGTATTAAGCCTGAATTTAAGGAAAACAAAAATCCTCACAATTGGACGGATAAACAACATCATGCTAAGTTAAGAAAAAATTGAAGTTGTCAAGGGTTTCATTCTACTTAAATCAACACTCAATGCCCATAGACACAGTAGTCAAGAAGTCAGATGGTATATTGCATTGAGAAAATCTGCTATAATAGACCTCTTTAAAGTCCTAAAAACCAAAGATGTCACTTTGATAACTAAGGTGCACCTGACCCAAACCATAGTCTTTTCAATTGCATCATAAGCTTGTGAAAGCTGGATAATGAAAAAAGTAGAAGAATTGGTGTATTTGAATTGTGGTATTGGTGAAGATTATTGAATACACCATGGACTTCCAGAGGAATGAACAAATCCATCTTAGAAGAAATACAATCAGAATTCTCCTTAGAAGCAAAGTGGTGAGACTTTGTCTTACTTATTTTGGACACGTCAGCAGGAAAGATCAATCACTAGAGAAAGACATTATGTTTGGTAAAGTAGAGGGTCGGCAAAAACAAGGGAAACCCTCAGTGAGATAAATTGAAACAATATCCTAAACAATGGGCTCAAACATATCAAAGATCATGGAGATGATGCAAGACTGGTCAACATTTCTTTCTGTTATACACAAGGTCGCCATGAGTTGGAGCCAACTTGACAGCAACTAACAATAACAACAATGCATTAGGTGTGTGTTGTGTGGAGCACACATTTCAAAGTACATGTGCTTCTATGATCAGCGTATCTTGAAAACATTACTTGGAAATTAGGTTTGTGTGCTGTGGAACCAGACTTCTTGTGTTTGAAATCTAGCTCTGACACTTACTACTTGTATAACACAGGGCAAGTTATTCAGACTCTCTGTGCCTCAGTTTTCTCATCTGTAAAATGGAGATTCTAAAAGCCTCTCCCTCATGAGTTTGTTAGGAGTGTTAAATGAGGTAATATACTTAAAGTTCTTAGAACCATCCCTTGTACACATTACACACACCAAAAGCTCTCATCATCATCGAGAGCAGCCACAACAGCACTGTTTTTCTTAATCATTTTCTAGAAGAATGCTGTGGCACTTAATAGACTTTTTTTTTAAGTATGAAGTCAGCATTTGCATAGCATTTTGGAGTTTACAAATAATTTTTCCATATAACTTAGACCTTTGATATAAGTCCTGGCACACACAGATATACATGGTGAGGACACCTCACCTTGTAACTCTCTGGTCCAAAATTAACTGGGTATGACTCTTATTTTCCTGCTCAGATTGTTACAAAAGATTTGGTTATCAGGGAGTGGTCATATATAGATTCAGTGGGTCACATAGGTAGATCTTGGTCAGGAGCTCATCTCACTGATTCTTAAGATAATTGTCCTGAGAGGTCCATACCTCTGTGATGATAGCACCCAGACAAGCCAATCTTATAAATTGGTGCTTGTTTTAAACCCCATAAGGGTTGATCTTCTGTCTTGGCTTTTTGGTGTCAATGATTTGTGTTCAACTGAATAAGAACAATTTTCATTAAGCAAACAATTGGATTTCTGGGTCTTTTGTTACCAAGAGATGGGAGTGGATATAGCTCAGATAATGAGTGGATATAAAAAAGTGAATCAAAAGTAGTGCAGTATGTCCCATATTGAAAGTTACAGAAATAACTATGATAATTTCTTTTCCAACTCATTTTGACCATGTCCATCTATAGCCTGGTTTATACATTTTTGAAAGAGTTCAATATCTTGAATCACTTGGAACTAAAGCTGAATGGTATTTTACTTTATGCTCTAGGAGTAGTACCAAATACATTAGTGGGTTAATTCTTCTCCCACAAAATCCTTTTTTGTGACAAATTATTAAAATAATTGTTCTTAAAGTAGTAAAGAAAGTACAGTGGTTTGGTCCCCCAAACCATGATACAGAAGGAAAATGTGATAAATTTATCCACTTGGAAATAAAAACTATTCTTGTGGCAAGGGCAATGTATAAGCAAATTTCAAAGGGAAATAACAGAGAGAAAAATTATAAAACATATTCCAAGAATAATATTAAAACTGTTGATATTCTAATATATTTGACAAATTAATAAGAAAAACACATGAAAATAATGGACAAAATAGATAAATAGGTAATTCAAAATATGTTAGATTAATACATATTATAGATATACGTACATATTACCAATAAGCATAAAAAAATCTAGAAAAGCAAAGACTTATCTTTTATTGTCCCTTATCAAATACATAGTAGAATATAAGGACAGCTTAGCTTAGCTTATTGTATAGGAAAGGACCAAAACAAAATAGAACATAATATTGAGTAGAAATGCAACTAAAAGTCATTAGCTTTCAATAGTACAGATACACAAATGTCTGTATGATCATTTTTCTGTTAACAAATATTTTGTGCTCTCCTAAGGCAAAAAAAAAAAAAAAAAACAAAGACAGGTCTACTTAGACAAAATCAGTTTGACCTCATATAAAATTTTTCAGTAGTGTAAGATATAAGGGGCTTGCAAGTCTAATAAAATAGTTAAAAAATAACTTATTTTCTCCTTTAAGAATTCCTTTTCTACACTAAACATTTGGCTAACAGATATTATTTGCTAATATGGGCTGACAACATATGCTGAGCAACATTTTTTCAGCTTTTTGCTTTTATTGGGACAAAATATAATGTAGTCAAAAAAGCTTTTGCTGAAGAAATATTGACTAAAGAGTATATTTTAAGTATAGCATATTTAAAGGTTAAAAAATAATCTGGCAAAGAAAGAGAATAATTGTTTTTTCTGGACAATAATGTGAAAAGTAAGCATAGAGAACTGTAAAATGTATAAAAAGTTTAAAGTGTATAAAATTTTTAGAAGTAATTGTGTAAAGAAGGAAATGTAAATATATAAAAAGTCTTTCAAAGGAATATGTATATATTAATATTTTGTATTAATGTAATATTTTTCAATTGATTTTAATATTAAATATGAATTAAAATTAATATAAATATTTTTACTGATATCTTAAAGATATAATTATAATAACTTAACTTAAAATGTATGTATTTTGAATTATAAGTAATATATATACACACAAATAAGAACAATCTGATAACTGAAGTAAACTTTTTTTTGGGATTTTGGAGGCTCAGGAAAAAAAAACTTTCTTCTTCCTCACCTGATTTTGGCACTAATTGCAATAGTAGAAAGATGAATGAAAATCAAATGTTGACCTTATGAATGAATATGTTTATTGGAAAATGTAACTTTAGATATAAAGCCAAATACCCCTTACCAATAATTTCTGCCCCTTCTTTGTCAGTTATTGGTCTCAATATCCTCTTTCAGAGGAGTAGCGGGGTGCGTCAGAGCGGGACACTTGCCTTCCAGGTGCAAGAAAGGCTCCTGAGAGAAGCAGCTGAACAAGAGGCTGGAAGATGTTTCTGCTGAAATGTCCCTCCTATCAATGTCTATTCATCTTGAAATTGGGAGTGGGCACAATTTAGAGATTGCCCCTCTGCGCTTGAATTGGAGGGCTCAATTTAGAGATTACCCCTGGACTCTCCTTACCCTCCCAAAGCCCCTACTATTTATAAGAAATATGGTGCCTTTTTATGGCATATGTATGGAGGTTTGTACCACAATGGTGATGATGATGGGAGTAGTAGGTGGGTGGATTATGGGGAAGAAACAGTGAGCCAGTCCTAAGAGAGATTTCAGATGTGGTATTAAGAAAACGGAAGAAAGCTCAAATAAGGTATACAGGATTAAGATTTAACTGAACTACTGATAAACTGAAGATTAATTTAGAGACACCAAACAAAATTTTTCAGCTATTTTTGTTAGACTAAAATGTGTACATAAGGCAAAGGAAATATATCCCTTGTGATGGGCGATTTGTAATTTTCATGATTTATATTAGTAACTATTTACAATAGATTATTTTTTTAGATCATGAATTATTAATACCTTCCAGTGTATATACCACCTACAATCAGAGATTAAAACGTAGTGCACTATCATTGGGAATATGTTCTCACCCATTTTTGAGATATAACATAAATATTTTATGCTTGGTGCTAAAAAAAAAAAGCTTATTACTACCTTATAAAAAACTAATGAAGAAGGAAAAACAAAAATGTCACTATGAATGTGTTGCATTCCAGAAAATTGTTTTGTATTTAAAAACAGCAGGATATGTTTGAGGAATCAGCACTAAAACAGAAATAGAAGTAATCATCAGCACGAGACATATGAATTATTCACAGGCAAGTCAAACACTGGTCTGGAGGGTTGTATCTTCCCCAGTTGTTATTAGTAAAACTGAGCATTGCAGAATGCTAAGACTTGCTAATGCAGAACATAGTTTGGTAGCCTACTGCACGAAGTCGTATAGGCATAAAAAAAAAAAAAACTTTTTTTTTTTTTTTTATAGGCATATGGTCTATGAAACTGGTTAATTGCATGGGAATTCTGGGATTTTAACTCTCTTTATACTCTCTCTCATCCCTTAGGAAAAGGTAGAGTCATTGCATAAAAATTTACCTCACTTTTCTGACTTTATCATGACTCCAGATACATTTTGAAAATTCAAATGATGAAAACTCTTGTTGGATGCCACCTCCAACTAAAATGGATATACAAAGTAAGAAGCCAATACTGAAAATGCACGTTTGCCATGTCAAAAATATGATTTTTATCCTCTTTCTCCATCTTCACACCCCCATCCCTCAAACTGCTCACTTTCCTGAAACCATATCTCAGTGCCACAATAGACACAATAGTCCATCATACAAGCTAGGTATAAGACTTCATTCTTTGAATACTCCTTCTCTCAGCATCCCCAGTTAGAATTACACAATTCTAAATAATTTTTTAGTCAAAACTTTTCAAATTAAGCCATTTAAGTCCATCACTATCTCCTAGTAGATTTCACATACACAAGCAACAAATTGAGGAGAGTAATAATTATTATACCCATGGGCTGCATTTGAATATTCACACTGTTAAATCCCAAGACTGAATTTATAAGTTACTTATTTAAATCATAAATTCATTGGCCCCATCCAAGACCTATCGAATCATATATCTACCACCATCTGTTGCTGTCAACTCCAACTCATGGAGACCCCATGTGTATCAGTGTAGAACTGTGCTAATTTTTCAGAAGTAGATGGCCAGGCCTTTCTTCTGAATTGCTTTTGGGTGGTTTGGAACCTCCAACATTTTGAATAGCAGCTGAGCATGTTAACCATTTGCACCACTCAGGGACTCCTGAATCACATATAATCATATGTAATTAGATATAATTATCATAAGAGATAATCATATATATCTTTACTCATTAATTATTTATTTCTGAAAAGCTCTTGCAATTCTTGCAATCTGTTCTCTAAAAAAGATCATCTATTTGTTCAGACCAATAGAACAATTGCTTAAGGATAGAATAAGTAAATATATAGTTTGCATCTGAGAGTTAAAATGCCTTTCTTACAGCTCTTTTTAATTTCCTTTAATATCCAATTTCCCCTTTAACACTTTTCTATTTATATACACATAACATGCTTAGGAATATAAATGATTTGTTTAAATACCTTGTAAGTATTAATGGCCATCTTTAGTTACTTCTCAAACTTATTTAGTAGCAACACGCTCAATACTCTTAGTATTTAAAAATTAATATAATTTCTCAATGTAACAGTTTGCATTTCTATGTGGAAAATTGTCTGTCCTACTGTAGAGGGAATGTATGAAAAATATTTGTACTTATAACCAGTGTGATGCAATTAGGTTACCTGTAGCATATGAGCCATCAATATTGTCATACCATAGAATCTCAGAGGAAAATTAATGCCAAGAATTATGTAGTCCAACTTCATTTTCTTGGAATAAACTTTCTCTTGAAAATTCCCCATAAGTAGGACCAAAATTCCCCTTAAACATTTCTAGGGAAAGTACTGTTGTATAGTGAAAAGAAATCTAGCTTTAGAGTCAATCCACTTTTCCTTCAATCTTGGGTCTCTCGCTTATTGTTCGGAAGCCTCAGGGACTTTACTCAAACTCTCTTCTGAGATTCCTCATTATTCTGATGGTGATAATAAATTTCAAATAACAGGATCACAGTGATATTAAATGAGAAAAAGGGGATAAAGATTTGATACCTGAGTGTATTAACTGCTGCCTTCCTTCATTTCCCAACAATTGAATAATAATCAAAAAACCACCATCTTATTAAGTATCCTACACATATTTCTGTTGGTTGCTGCCAACATGTATCTGTCAGTTCGTCATACTGTGGTGGCTTGTGTGTTGCTGTGATATTGGAAGCTATGCCACTGCTATTTCAAATACCAGCAGGGCCACTGTCTTAGGAGGGACTGGTCCCTCCTGATAACATGTCCAAAGTATGTGAAACTTCGTCTCACCTCCTTGCTTCTAAGGACCATTCTGGTTGTACTTCTTCCAAGACAGGTTTGTTCCTTATTTTGGCAGTCCATGGATTATTCAATATTCTTCACCAACATCACAATTCAAAGGCATCACTTTTTCTTCTGTCTTCCTTATTCGTTGTCCACCTTTCACATGCATATGAGGTGATTGAAAACATCACAGCTTGAGTTAAGCCTCAAGGTGACGTCTTTGCT
Organism: Elephas maximus indicus; assembly: GCF_024166365.1. Lineage (NCBI taxonomy): Eukaryota > Metazoa > Chordata > Mammalia > Proboscidea > Elephantidae > Elephas > Elephas maximus. The sequence goes on along the minus strand of NC_064821.1, from coordinate 187,752,663 downwards.
TTTCATCACTTTAAAGAGGTCTTTTGCAGCAGATTTGCCCAATGCAATGAGTCTTTTGATTTCTTAACTGCTGGTTGGGTGGGTGTTGATTGTGGGTCCAAGGAAAATGAAGTTCTTGTCAACCTCAATCTTTTCTCCATTTTTCATGATGTTGCTTATTGGGTCAGTTGTGAGGATTTTTTGTTTTGTTTATGTTGAAGTGTAATCCATACTGAAGGCTGTGGTCTTTGATCTTCATCAGTAAGTGCTTCAAGTCCTCTACACTTTCAGCAAGCAAGGTTGTGTCATCTGCATAACATAGGTTGTTAATGACTCTTCCTCCAATCCTGATGCCTGTTCTTCATATAGTCCAGCTTCTCAGATTATTTGCTCAGCATACAGATTGAATAGGTATGGTGAATGGATACAACTCTGACACACACCGTTCCTGACTTTAAACAGTGAAGTATCTGCTTATTGTTTTTGGATGACAAGTAGGCTAGAAGTCCAAATTCAGGGCATCATCTCCAAGGGAAGACTTTCTCTCTCTGTTGGCTCTGGAGGAAGGTCCTTGTCATCAGTCTTCCCCTGGACTAGGAGCTTTTCTGCATAGGAACTGCAGGTACAAAGGATGCATTCTGCTCCTGGCACTGCTTTTTTGTAGTATGAGGTCCTCTTGTCTCCCTGTTCACTTCTCTCTTTTATATCTCAAGAGGCTGGCATAAGACACAATCTAATCTTGTAGATCTCATTAATATAATGCTTTTGATCTATCTCATTAACATCATAGTGATAGGATTTACAACACATAGGATCACTCAGAAGACAAAATGGTGGACAATTGTACAGTATTGGGAGTCATGACCTAGCGAAGTGGACAGATATTTTAAGGGGACAAAATTCAATCTATGACAGTGTCCTGGGAGAACATTCCTCTCTTGGAACTAAGACCTCTAGACCCACAGAACATAGGGCTGTGGGGATAGGAAGAAAATCTTTTGTCAGTGGGTTACTGGGGATAATAGTGAGTGGTGCCACTCCCGTTTCCACCCCTTGATTCCTGAACCCATGAATACTGACTATGGGGGAAAAAACACTGTATATTGGACACTGGATCAGAACTTATACAGCCTCCTGGAGGATATAGCCCCAACACTGCAAGGTATTACCATCTAGGTGGCACTGTAATTGTGTGTTAGAAGGCCAGTAGATCATTCTATCAAACCAGCTGCTTCAGGATGATGGGAAACATGTGAAGACCAGTGAATTTCATGAACATGGGCCCATTGCCAAAATTCATTTGCTGGGAAGTGGGTCCCTTCATTAGAGGTGATGCTGTGTAGGACGCCATGATGGTGGATAAGGCATCCTGTAAGTCCAGAGATGGTAGTTTTAGCGGAATTATAAGCAAGAAGGATAACCTGTAATCAGGGTAAGTGCCTATTCCAGGAAGAAAAACAAAAAGCTGCCCTTTCCATGATGGAAGTGGTCCAATATAACCCACCTGCCATATGGCTGCTAGCTTATCACCTTCATGAATGGTGCCATACTGGGGACTCAGAGTTGGTCTCTGCTGCTGGCAGATTGGGTGCTCAGCAGTGGCTGTAGACAAGTCAGCCTTGGTAAGTGGAAGCCCATGTTACTGAGCTCATGCATCTCCTCCATCCCTGCCACCCTGGCCACTTTGTTCATGACACTATTGGGTAATGATAGGAGTGGCTGGAGAAAGAGAATGACCCTTTTCCACAAAATGCATTATCCTATCCACTTGAGTGCCAAAATATTCCTCTGCTGAGGTCACCCTTTGGTGACCATTCACATGAGACAATTATCTTCATTTCTTTGGCCCATTTAAAGAGGTCTATCCATCTACTTCTTTCCCATACCTTTTTGTTACCAATTTTTCAATTATGTTCCTTCTACTTCTTTCCTATACCTCTTTGTTACCAAATGTCCAGTTATGTTCCTTGCAAGCCCCTGACCATCCAGCCAAACCATTGGCCACAGCCCATGAATCAGTATACAATCACACATCTGGCCATTTCTCCTTCCAAGCAAAGTGAACAACCAAGTGTACTACTTGAAGTCCTGCCGATTAGAGGAATTTTCCTTCATCACTGTCCTTCAGGTAGGTCCCAAAAAGGTCTGTCTGTAGTACTGTCCCTGTCCACTTTCAAGTGGTCCCTGCATATCATGTAGAACCACATGTAAACCAGGCAAAATTTTCTCTTCCTTAGTCAGCTAATCATAAGAAACTTTACATGGGACCATAGGTGAAGACTAGGAGAGGGCAGATAATATAACAGGAGTGGAGGCCATGGGCCTTTAGACCACTTCTTCATGCAACTTACTTGTGCCTTCAGGTCCTGCTTGGGCCTGATCTCACATATACCACTTCCGTTTAATGATGGAATGGTGCTGTGCGCAGCCAACTTTATGATTCTGTGGGACAGACAATACTTAGTTCATGATAGACAGCTCAGTCTGCATGGTGACTTGGTGGCCCATGGCTAAACATTCAGTGTCTACTAAGGCCCAGTAATAAAAGCTGTTTCTCAAAAGGACAATAGTTATCTTCAGAGAATGGCAGGACTTTGCTTCAAAATCCTAAGGGTCTGCACTGTGATTCGCCAATAGGGGCCTGTCAAAGACTCCAAACAGCACATCTATCTGCTTCTGGCAGCTCAAGCATCATTGGATCAGCTGGATCATATGGCCCAAGTGGCAGAATGGCTTGCATGGCAGTTTGAACCTGTTGCAGAGCCTTCTTTTGGTCCGGGTCCCACTCAAAACTAGCAGCTTTTCAAGTCACTTGATAAATAGGTCAGAATAACACACCCAAATGAGGGATATGTTGCCTCCAAAATTAAAAAGGCCTACCAGGCATTATGCCTCATTTTCATTTGCCAGAGAGGCCAGATACAATGACTTATCCTTCACTTTAGAATGAATATCTCAACATATCCCACACCACTCTACCCCTAAAATTTCAGTGAGGTGGAAGGTGTCTGAATTTTTGTCAGGTTAAATTCCCACCATGTAGCATGCAAATGTTTTACCAATAAGTCCAGTGTTGTTAACACTTCTTCTTTACTATGTTCAATCAACGTAATGTCATCAGTGTAATGGACCAGTGTGATGTCTTCTGGAAGAGAAAGGCAATCGAGGTCCCTTCGGACTAAATTATGACATAGGGCTGGAGAGTTGATATACCTCTGAGGTAGGACAGGGAAGGCATATTTTTGGCCTTGCAGCTGAAGGCAGACTTTTTCTGATGGTCTTTCAAAACAGGTATGGAGAAAAAGACATTAGCCAGATCAATGGTTGTGTGCTAGGTACCAGGAGATGTATTAATTTGCTCAAGAAACGAAACCGCATCTGGAACAGCTCCTGCAATTGGAATCACCACCTGGTTAAGTTTTCAATAAACCACTTTCATTTTCCAAGATCCATCTGTACTTTGAACAGGCCAGAGGGGCAAGTTGAATGGAGATGTGGTCGGGGTTATCACCCCTGCAGCCTTCAAGACCTTGATTTAAAAAAAAAAAAAACAAAACCCACCACTGTGGAGTTGATTCCGACTCATAGCAACTCTATAAGTTTACAGTAGAACTGCCCCATAAGGTTTACAAAGAGTAGCTGGTATATTTGAACTGCTGACCTTTTGGTTAGCAGTCTGAGCTCTTAGCCACTGTGCTACCAGGGCTCCAAAGTACTTGATAGTGGCAGTAAAGTCTGCCATCCCTCCAGGAATGCAGTATTGCTTTTGGTTTACTCTTTTCCTAGATACGGGCAGTTCTAATGGCTTTCACCTGGTTTTTCCTACCATAATAGTTTTTACTCCACTTGTAAGGGATATAGTGTGGGCGTCATGCCAGTTACTGAGTGTATCTATTCCAATTTTACATTCTGGAACTGGGGAAGTTACTACAGGATGGGTTTGGGGACCCACTGGACCCATTGTGAGCCAAACCTGAGCTAAGCCTTAGTTAATAACCTGACCACCATATGTCCGCACTCTGATTGGTGGACCTCAGTGACATTTTGGGTCCCCTAGAATTGGTGTCAATTCAGAGCCAGTATCCAATAATCCGTGAAAAGTCTGATTTTTCCTTTTCCCCAATGAACAGTCACTCCCATAAAAGCCATAGATTTCTTTGGGGAAGGCTGGGTAAAATTTAATAGTATAAATTATTGGCAGTGTAGTGGGGTCCTTCCTCAAGGAGACCCAGCCTTCCCTTCATTTAAGGGGTTGTGTGTCTATAAACTCACTCAAATCTGGGAATTGATTGAGGAGTTGTGACTCTATTCTGGTGATTTGAGTTAGACTACTATTCACTTGACCTACAATTCTTCTGCTTGTGTGAATCAAGTAAATATTTAGTAGACTTCTGACTTATCTCACTCTTAGGGACACCATGATTAAGTAGCCAATGCCATAATTCTATACAACCCAGATTGTTCTGATTACTGCTTTGACTCTGCTGTCCATTATGGTAACCATGCCCTCCTTGTATCTGACAATTGAGTGGCGCCATTGGCCCCTACCACTATGGGGTCAAATCAACCCCATTGAAATTATGTGTGTTAATTCAGTTAGGTAAATTACCAGTCAATTCTGAAATACATAAAATTGCAATCACAGCAGTTTTCAAGGATGCTGGGGCTCCCTTCACAAATTTTGTTCTTCACTGTTGTAGTAAAAGTCGTGTCCCCTGGGCACTCCATGTGTGGGTATGTGGGTTTAACCTGATAAATCCACCATAACATGGCAACTTCCCTAAGCCTTTGGATTCATTCTACAGCATACTAAGGAAGGTCTACTAAGGAAGATCTGGCACTTCAACTTGGTTTATTATAGGCCACTGTGTAATCAATTCTACAGCAACTCAACCAAATAAAGTATTAGATCTTTTCCTAACTTCTCAAGCTGAAACACTGAATGAAGAATCTGTGCTTAGTAGGCCCATGTCAATAAACTCAGACTCATCCAACTTTATGTTCCTTTCACCATTATCCCACACCCTTAATGTCATTCCCACACATATTCTCCACGTTTCTGTTTGTACGTATTAGAAAATTCAAGCAGTTATTTTGTAGTGTAGCATATCCCTGGATCACACTTTGTACTTCACTTTTTGGGGCTTACTGGGGCTTAAGTCTCGTTCTAGGTCTAAAACCAAAAATGAGTTATGGGATGTGTTCTGAGAACATTCACGAACATCTTGTAAGGCATCTGTTTCAGGTGATGCCCTAGACAATGAATCAGATGCTTCCCCAGGGGATGATACAATGACTCTTCAGACAGAGCTGAGTTAATCTCATCTTATGGGAGTTGAGAGGCTAATGGTTTTACTGGAGAGGGTCGCTTAGCAGACAAACATGGAGTAATCACTTCAGATGGGAGTGAGAGGGTTGGTTCTGTTTGCAGGAGTGATTCAATGGAATTTAGGGGCTCAGTGACCCCAGCTTCCTGATTATCTGCAAGTATGTCCCCATCCTGTGTTTCAGGATTCCATTTTTTTTTTCCCAATTAATGCCCTTACTTTAACTTCAGATACCACTTGAGGTTGGGAGCTCAATTCGAGTTATAATTCAGCTACTCTTTTGATTACAGTCTGGATTTGGTTTTCGGCAGTATCCGCTCTGTTATCACAAGAAAAAAAAAAGCTTTCTTTCAAGGCACAAGTGGAAACTTTGAGGTTGTTTATGCAGAGCTTGAGCTGTGATTCTGAAGCCGTGAAGTCATCTTTTGTTTAACCACTTTGTTTAGCAAAAGTAGGACCAACCAACCAGCTTCCTTATACTTCTCATTCTGACAAAATTGCAGAAAGGTAACAAACATTCAGTCATTTAGAGCCTTGCCTCTCACCAATACCTAACCTATTATTGGTGATATTTTGTGTATTTGTATTGCTCCCTGATACCATGGATAGTCAGTACCATCTTCACTACTACTAGAAGCAAAGTTATCAAAATCTTTCAGACTAACTAGACTTGAGAACAAATTTAGAAAACTCATCCTTACAATTTTATTTCTCTAGAACTACTCCCATTACAATTGTCTTAGGGTGGGTTCTCTAGAGAAGTAAATTTAGTGAAGTGTATATATATTTATATCAAGAAAATAGCTCCTGCAGTTGTAGAGGCTGGAAAGTTCCAAGTCCATTTGTCAGGGTGGAGGCTTTTGCTGACTCATGTAGCTGCAGAGGCTGAACAACCCAAGATCAGTGAACCATTGGCTCATAGACTGTGGAGACTGATGAATTCCCAAGGTTAGGAGGTAAGGTGCTAGCTCAAGTTCCAAGAACCAGAGGTTAGGTGAGGAGTCATCTGTAGGACCCAGAGCAAGCAAAAGCCAGCAAGGTTTTCCAGAAAGTCCACATATTTTGGATGGAGGCCACACCCCCATAGAAACTGTCTTTAAACTGATTGGCTGCTCATAGCAGATCTCATCATGGAGGTGATTACGTTATATAGATCTCATTATGGAGGTGATTACATCTCTACACAGCTGTGAAATTACATCATAACTTCCAAATTACTGAGAATCATGGCCCAGGTAAGTTGACACACAACCTTAACCATCATAGGCACCCATGGTAGATAGGTTTCAGTAGAGTTTCCAGACTCAGATGGACTAGGAAGAAGGACTTGGCAGTCCAATTCCAAAAAATTAGCCTAATAGTCTGATATAGTGCTAGATGAGGCCCTCAGGTTGGAAGGCACTCAAAGTGTGACTAAGGAAGAGCTGTGTCCTCAAAGTAGAGAAGGCCTTAATGATGTAGATGGTGTAAAGCTTTCGGGACCTTTATTTGCTGATGTGGTGTGACTCAAAATGAGAAGAAACAGCTGCAGACATCCATTAATAACTGGAACATGGGATGTATAAATATGAATCTAGGAAAATTCAAAGGCAAGAAAAATAAAATGGAATGAATAAAGATCAATATTTTAGGCTCTTAATGAGCCAAAATGGACTGGTATTGGCCATTTTGCATCAGACAATCATATGGTCTACTATGCCGGGAATGACAAATGGGAGAGGATTGGTGTTGCATTCATTGTCAAAAAGAACATTTCAAGATCTACCCTGCAGTAAAATACTGTCAGTGATCTGCTAATATCCATATGCCTACAAGGAAAATCAGTTAATATGACTATTATTCAAATTTAGGTACCAATCACTAATGCCAAAGATAAAGAAATTGAAGATTTTTACCAAAGTCAACAATCTGAAATTGATCAAACATGCAATCAAGATGCGTTGATAATTATTGGTGATTGGAATGCTAAAGTTGGAAACAAAGAAGGATCTGTTGTTGGAAAACATGGTCATGGTGGTAGAAACGACACAGGAGATTCTGTGGTAGATTTTTGCAAGACCAATGACTTAGTGATTGCCAATCCTTTTTTTAATAACGTAAATGGCTACTGTACATGTGGGCCTAACCAGATGGGAAACACGGGAATCGAATTGACTACATTCGTGGAAAGAGATGATGAAAAAACTCAGTATTACTAGTCAGAACAAGGCCAGAGGCTGACTGCAGAATAGACCATCAATAGCTCATGTGCAAGTTTAAGTAGAAGCTGAAAAGAATTAAAACATATACACAAGAATCAAAATACAACCTTGAGTTGTATTCCCACCTGTATTTGGAGACCATCTTAAGAATAGATTTGACACATTTAACAATAATGACTGAAGATAAGATGAGTTGTGGAATGACATCAAGGACATCAGACATGAAGAAAGCAAAAGGTCATTGAAAAGAAAGAAAAGAACAACATGAATGTTAGAAAAGACTCTGAAACTTGAGCTTGAAGTAGAGTAGCTCAAGTAAATGGAAAAAATGATGAAGTTAAAGAGCTGAACAGAAGATTTCAAAGGACGTCTCGAGAAAACAAAGTAAAGTATTATAATGACATGCACAAAGACCTGGAGTTAGAAAACCAAAAGGAAAGAACACATTTGGTACTTCTGAAGCCGAAAGAACTGAAAAAAAAAAAAATTTTTTTCAAGCCTTGAGTAGCAATTTTGTAGGGTTCCATGGAGCCCTGATGGTGCAGTCGTTAAGAACTACACCAGCCCCTCCTTGGATACCCTATGGGGCAGTTCCTCTCTGTCTTACTGGGTTCCTATGAGTAGGAATTGACTTGAAGGCCGCTATTTTGTTTTGTTTTTTTTAAATGGGCAAAATACTGAATGACACAGGAAGCATCAAAATAAGGTGGAAGGAATACACAGTCATCGTCCCCCAAAGAAATGATCAAGGTTCAACTATTTGAGGAGTTAGCATATAATTACGAACTGATGGCATTGAATGAAGAAGTCCAAGCTGTACTGAACACATTGGTGAAAAATAAGGCTCAAGAAATTGATGAAATACCAGTATAGATGTTTCAACAAATTAATGCAGTGCTACCGTCTATTATAGACTGCTATGAAAACAACATAGAGTTGCTAAGCATTTTATGCATGCGTTATAGGTCCTGTGGATACAAAGCTGAATAAGAATCCTTAATTGTAGATGTGGACAATGTTTAAATGGCAAATGTTTCATTAAATATGTATTTCCCACACTTAAAAAAAAAAAAAAACTATCCAGCCAACTGAGATAGAAAGATATAATTCTAATGCCAAGTGATTTGTTTTATACTGCAAGCACGTATAACACGATGTGGAGGAAGAGAGTCATGAGAGACTGCCTGATGAACTGAGGAAATCTTTGCAAACGACATGACATTTAAGAAAGGTTTTGAAGTATGACTAGAAGTTCATCATAAGAAGGTAGGGGACACGACAATCAGTATAAAAGGAATTGCATGAAAAAAACACAAAGAAAGAAAAGAGAATGATCTTTGGCCCCCCAAAAGAAAGACTCTCTGATTGTAATATCAGATTATAGAGAAGCAAGGGAGAAACATGCTCAGGTTTTGAAGCCTAGAACCAAATGATACACGATCACTTTGGCTTATATGTCTTTATCATGAATGTAGTCACACAGAGCCACATTTAATCAGGGCTGGCTCCATGGACATATGACTCATGTAGTTGCACAAGGCCCATGCTTAGAATGATCTCATGGTTGGATTAATACTCTGCTCTAATTATCTTAAAATGTTCAGTGCTTTTTGGACTAGTGGGCCCTCATTTTCATTTTGCAGAGATCCTGCATATTATGTACCTGGTTCTGCACATAATGGCAAAGAACAACTTAGTCTAGCCATTTGCCAGTAGGAAAGATATTACTGGTTTTGGTAGACATCTCTTAGGCTTTTTGACAGTGAATAACACAAAGCAGTTCCATAGGCCCAGTTTATCAGTGAAATGTTAAATGACATGCTTTTCATTATGAACTTGGTTCCCTGACTCTATGTGAATTGGTTTTTCCCTTTTAAAAATTGAATTTGTGTAACATATTCCATAGAGATAAATATGGGACTCGAAAAACCCACCACAGAAACATAGTAATTATTTTTGTTTACTTTTGTTGTTACATTTTCCCTGCACAAATTTTACAAAAAAAGATATATAAAGCAAAAATTAAAAAGTTTTCTAATCTAGAAACAGTTCGTTAGACATCTTTATCAAAATTGCAATAAGTAAAAATTTAACTTTTGTTCAAAAAGTCAACTAATTCAATCACATAACAACACATAGGAAAATGGATATTATCTCCAGATTTTGGTAGATAAGAAGCAAATTGGAAAAGAGAACTGTTACTCTACGTTTACATGTAAGATTATTGGAAAGAGATTATCATCAACTTGAGCTGATCAGGAGGTTTAATGGAAAGTCAAATCTTAAGTAAACATTGCCATTGATTCAATCCCTACTCATAGCGACCTTATGGTACAGAGTAAAAATGCTCCATTTTTTTCAAAGGCTGTAATCTTTGCTGAGCAGAGTGACATATCTTTCTCCCATGGAGCGGCTGGGCTCGAACCAGTGACCTTTTGGTTAGTGGTAGAGTGCCTAATCACTGCACCACAAGGGCTCAAGAAACATTACAAAGAAAAGAAAAAAAAAGGAAAAGAATAAAAATGTGATTAAGAAGCCCAAACAAATTAATAAAGTTAAGACTTTAGTTACAGAATATTTTTGTTATGCAAAGTTAGAGCTGTTATTTTTGAAAATAGCCAATGTAGGGTAGGACAAATATGTGATACAGATCGTGATAAATTTATGATTTAAAGATGAAGGCCAGAAAAAGAAAAGAAGGAAGACAGAAGAAGAGGAGATTGGGAAGAGAAAAAAAAAAAAAAAAAAGATCAGCTATTTTTAGTTTTGAAAAATTGTTTTATCAGTGTGCCATGACTTCTTAAAATCTTAGAATCCTGAATTTGTGATCATCTCATACTAAAAAGAAACTGGGTATATATGCACATATATATAAAAATGAACATATGTCCAAAAGTTTACACATTGACCAGCAAACCCAAATTTTACAGAGCTGCCCTGGTGGCACAGTGGTTAAGAGCTCAACACCTAACCAAAATTCAGCAGTTCGAATCTACCAGCTGTTCCTTGGAAACCCCCTGGGACAGTTCTACTCTGTGTTGCTATGAGTCAGATTGACTGGATGGGAGGAGGTTGGTGAGCTAAAGACTGCTGATTTCCTCTCTGTCCATTTAGGTCAATGTCCTGGAATGGAAAGAGCAAGGGGGAAGTGAAAGGAGATAAGGTCAGGTATGGAGACAGGTTTTAGATCATTTAAGGCAGTTGGGTAGGGCAGTTGGGAAAGGTAAGGAGTTTAACTTTTTTCTATGTATATGATGAAGCTACTAAAAGTTTTGAACAGAGGTGTAATTTATATTTATTTATGTATCAAAAATCTTATTCTTCTTCATGTGAGAGAATGCAGAGCGGCAGAAGATTAGTTAGATGCTCTTTCATTAGTCCAGGTGAAAGAATAATGTGGTTAGGGCTAGCTGTGGTATTCCTAAGGATTGATTAGATTGGGGCTATATTTGAAAGAAACAAGAGGATTTGTATAAGGATAAGCTATCAAAAATAAGGAAAGACAGGAAACAAGCATAAATTTTAGGTTTTGAATGAAATATTGAATGATGATTCTACTTAAGAGGGTGATATTGGGAGCTAAAGAAAAAACAGGAGAAAATAACAAGAGCTCAGTTTTGAGTAGCTTAATACACTTTTTTTCAACTTTTCTATATTTGAACCAAAACCAAAAGCAGTTGCCACTGAGTCAATTTGACTTCTGTTGACCCCGTGTGTGTCAGAGTAGAAATGTGTTCCATATCATTTCAATGGCTAATTTTTTTTGGAAGGAAACCTCCAGGGCTTTGTTCCAAGGTGCCATTGAGTGAACTCCAACCTAAAACCTTCTGGTTAGCAGCTGAGTGCATTAATGTTTGCATTACCCAGGGACTCCTTCATCTAGCAGGATAGTAATAAAGTTTTCTCCATCTTGACTCTAACTTCATAACATATTTTAATCTCACAGGGCATTACACTTATTCAAAAAATAATGATTTTACTCTTATAAAAACTGTAGGACACAAAGCATCGTTTGGAAAAGGAAATTCTATGAGATTCCATGGAAATTTATGCAGCTTTTCTATTCATTGAATATTTTTGGAAGCCCAGGTATCTGGGTATATTTCAATATCCCCTCAAAAATAAAAATAAATTGTTATACCTGGAGTCTTCTATTCAGAAAGAAGCATAGTACAATTAAGGCCACTTGATTTTAGATAAAATAAGTCACATTTGAATGCATTATGGTGACCATATTTCTGAACACCCTTTCAACCTTCACCCATAAAAAGAGAAGTTTCAGCTGATGGTCCAAAATGGAAGTAGGCAAATCTTCTACATGGCCTTAAGAAACAAAGGATCAAATGTTGCAAGTTTTGTGCAGATCAGTATGCTTCAAAGAACAGCTAGGAGAATCAAAAGGGTGATCCCTAGGTTTTTATGTTGTTGTTGTTAGGTGACATCAAGTCGGTTCCGGCTCATAGTGACCCTATGCACAACAGAACGAAACACTGCCTGGTCCTGCATCATCCTTACAATCGTTGCTATGTCTGAGCTCATTGTTGCAGCCACTGTGTCAATCCACCCCATAGAGAATCATCCTCTTTTTCCGCTGACCCTATCCTTTGCTAAGCATGATGTCCTTCTCCAGGGACTGATCCCTCCTGACAACATGTCCAAAGTATGTAGGACGCAGTCTCGCCATCCTTGCTTCTAAGGAGCATTCTGGTTGCACTTCGTCCAAGACAGATTTGTTCGTTCTTTTGGCAGTCCATGGTATATTCGATATTCTTTGCCAACACCACAATTCAAAGGCATCAATTCTTCTTTGGTCTTCCTTATTCATTGTCCAGCTTTCACATGCATATGATGCGATTGAAAATACCATGGCTTGGGTCAGGTGCACCTTAGTCTTCAAGGTGACATCTTTGCTTTCAACACTTTGAAGAGGTCCTTTGCAACAGATTTACACAAAGCAATGTGTCATTTGATTTCTTGACTGCTGCTTCCATGGCTGTTGATTGTGGATCCAAGTAAAATGAAATCCTTGACAACTTCAATCTTTTCTCCGTTTTTTATGATGTTGCTCATTGGTCCAGTCGTGAGGATTTTGTTTCCTTTATGTTGAGGTGCAAGCCATACTGAAAGCTGTGGTCTTTGATCTTCATTAGTAAGTGCTTCAAGTTCTCTTCACTTTCAGCCGGCAAGTTTGTTTCATCTGCATAATGCACGTTGTTAATAAGTTTTTCTCCAATCCTGATGCCTTGTTCTTCTTCATGTAGTCCAGCTCTTGGATTATTTGCTCAGCATACAGATTGAATAGACATGGTGAGAGAATACAACCCTTATGCACACCTTTCCTGACTTTAAACCAATCAGAATCCCCTTATTCTGTCCGAACAAATGCCTCTTGATCTATGTAAAGGTTCCTCATGAGCACAATTAAGTGTGCTGGAATTTCCATTCTTCGCAATGTTATCCACAATTTGTTATGATCCACACAGTCGAATGTCTTTGCATAGTCAACAAAACACAGGTAAACATCCTTCTGGTATTCTCTGCTTTCAGCCAGGATCCACCTGACATCAGCAATGATATCTCTGGTTCCACGTTCTCTTCTGAAACCGGCCTGAATTTCTGGCAGTTCCCTGTCGATATACTGCTGCAGCTGCTTTTTGAATGATCTTTAGCAAAATAAGGTTTCACTTGCTAATGCTTTTCAGAAGTAGATTGCCGGGCCCTTCTCCCTAGGCTACTTAGTCTGGAACCTCAGCTGAAACCTGTCCTCCATGAGTGACCCTGCTGCTATCTAAATACCAGTAGCATAGCTTCCAGCATCACAGCAACACACACGTCCCCATAGTACACAAAGTGACAGACACATGGGGGAGGTTTTTATAGCAAAGGCATAATAAAAACACTCCCACTTTGGAAAACAATCTTTAGCACACAGTGGTCACAGAGAAAGACCAAAAGCCTAATCACTGGATCTATCAAGTGTCAATGTGTCCTGAGTTGCCAATAATTATGATACATTAATTCACGTACGTAGTCCTGTTATTGATGTTGTTGGGTGCCATCATACTGGTTCTGACTCTAGCAACCTTATGTGAAAAAGTAGAACTGTTGCATAGGGTTTTCTTGGCTGTAATCTTTACTGAAGTAGATCACAAGGCCTTCCTCCCCAGAGTGGATCAGTGGGTTCGAACTGCCAGCCTTTTGGTGAGCAGCTAAGCACCTATTGTCAAAAAAAGTACTATATTCAGAATTATCCCAAGCAAATTTTTTAAGGCAAAAATAAGTTGGATGAGTGAAAAGCTCAGCCTGGGACTCAAGGAATCCAGTGAGGTAATTCATAATACATATAACAGTGATAACGAGGCAGACGATTCAGAGCCCAGCCCTTCTGCATTATCCTCCACACTGAGTAGAATTAGCTGCACATTCTTCCAAAATTGTCCTTGACAAAATAACCACAGAGCATCCATAGCAGGCCTCAACCAGTTTCAGCAGGTTTTCAACGCCATCTTGGCACTTTAAGTGACCTTTTAGCTCATAAAGTGAAAAATACGTATAAACGCCCTGCCTGTGACTAGAGACTTAACATCCTATTGAAGGAAAATTGACCTCTTCCTCCATCCTGGAAAATCAAACCCTTGTCTAGAGAAAATGCATAGTCATCCCCAAGCTCTGAGTGCCTAAATGAAGGTCAACACTAAATATTTGTGATGAATTTGCATTTCCTTGTCTACTCCCTGTAAAAGCCACCTTCCCAAGTTGCCTGCAAGCAGTCTTAGAGGAGCAGCCCTCCTTGCTCCTTTCCTTGCGCAAGGAAATAAAGGCTATTTTCTGGTCGTCCACCTTGGCCTCTTGTTTATTGGCTGAAACAAGTCACACTGACCAAAACCTGGGGTTTCCACCCAGCAACAGTGACGCTTAGTAAATGTTTACATAAAACCTATTGATGCAAGATTCTCGAGGGCTCAGATTTGCCAGGAATGAAGATTTTGGCTGCATCAAGAGGTAGAGGCCGCATCAAGAGGTAAAGTGAAGGCCAAGTGGTATGGAAGAGAAAAATTGTGAATGCTAAATATGTCTTAGGACCATTTGGAGAGATTATTACTGAAGTATTTAACCAATCTTTCTTGATATAGTTGAGTGTACACACACACACACACACATGCACATATACATACATACATACATACATATATATATACATGTATGCTAATAATAATGAAAGTAATCTCAAAAATGGGCCTTTCCATACAATTTTATACATTGTGTGATTTTGGTAGTTAACATTAATTAGCCCAAAACTTAAGTAAAAATGAAGACGGGACCATGGAAAAAAAAAAGTAATTGATATGACCCAGAAAGGGTGGATTTCGAGCTGCATATAATAACTGCTAAAGCTTTTAAATGCTTCCTCACAAACTTTGAAGAGAAGATGAGCCTGTTTTTCTGTACACAGATTATTGTTTCATTAATTACGGGGGCATCCTCCATCACTTAATTTATGATCGAAGTTTTGTTTTACTTGTGACCAAAAAGTATGCCCGTGTTGGACAGCCAAGAAGTAGATTTTATTTGTCTCGTTCTACAGCTGCCTAGTGATCATTAATACCATTTCTGTATTGGAGAATGTCTTGCCCTCTAAGCACATGGATTCCCAAGGTAGAGTCCAGAACTCTACCCGTACACTCTTGTATTTCCCATCCTCACTTGTACCTAGACAATAGGTAAATGAGTGAAAATATTTGCTTGACCGATAAAAAAAAAAATCAAATGAGTCTTCTCAAAAGGTAGAATCCCTTCTGAAAAGAAAGCAACAGAAACATCTAGCTTCTTCTAAGGAAATATTGGCAGAAATTTCAGTGACGGCATCCAGTATGGAATGTTAGTTTTGAGAATTTATGTGCCTAAACCAACAAGGTTGGGGTAAAAAACTATGGAAAATTATTCCTAGATGTTATTCTTTGTTATTCAGTCTCCAGAGTTTAGTATCGTTCTGTCCAGAGATTCAGTGGACCATCTAAATTTCTTTAAGAAACTATGTGTTTAAAATCACTTGAATTTTGTTGCTATTTGCAACTATGAATCATTAGTGACTTAGCTTAAAATGTACCCACAGACAGGCAATTTTAGAGTAGCAGATATACACATCGAAATACTTGCTAATCCCTTATCCAAAGCCGTTGAGGCCAAACGCTTGCAAAGTTTCTAGATTATTAAAAACAGACAAACAAAAAAATAAGTAGCATATACTCTATAAGGCAAGGTAGAAGGATTTGTAGCAGTACTATAAAATTAAAAAAAAAAATCTGCAGGAAATATATGAATATTCACATTAAGGGAAAAAATGAAACAATAAAATCCATCTGTAGATTTTTCTGACATAAGTGTTTGGGTTAGGTTGGGTTTTTCTTTCCAAATTAGTCATGAAAGGTTTTCACTTTATAGGCCTTTATGGACTTCAGAATTTGTGTTTAGGAATTGAGGATCCATATTTCTACTTGAATGCATATAGTGGATACACATTCATATATTTTCAACTTATGAATTTTTTCAAAAGAAATTACTTCTGATCAATAGCACATAAATATTTCAGTTCAAACTCAGAGGAAATAAAAACAATGAAAATTGGAATTTGAAATCTAAAATAATGTTAAACATGCTTGGAAATTAAGTCCACAGTCAAGTATGTTTCAGTGCTTAAAGATTTCAACCGATAAGTAGTGAGTGACACACTAAGATTTTGCCTTACTGTTTAGTCAAAGAGGTTCCCATTTATATGGACAAAGATTTTGCCTGTAGAATATCTAATGGATTTATTATTTTTCCAGAACACTTAATTGTAATCATGAAGAACCTGTACATAGACCAAGAGGCAGTTGTTTAAACACAACAAGAGGATACCGAATGGTTTAAAAACAGAAAAGGTGTGCTTCAGGGTTGTACACTTTCACCAAACGTATTTAATCTATATGCTGAGCAAATAATCCGAGAAGTTGGACTACATGAATAAGAATACAGCATCAAGATTGGAGGAAGACTCGTTAATCTACGATAAGCAGATGACTCAACCTTGCTTGTTGAAAGTGAAGGGGACTTGAACCTCTTAATGTTGAAGATCAAAGGCTACAGCCTTCAGGATGGATTACACTTCAACATCAAGGAAACAAAAATCCTCACAACTGGACCAATAAACAACATTATGATAAACAGAGAAAATATTGAAGTTATCAAGGATTTCATTTTACTTGTATCCACAAACAATGCCCATGGAAGCGACAGCAACAAATCAAGCAGTGTATTTATTGCATTGGGCAAACTTGCTGCAAAAGACCTCTTTAAAATGTTGAAAAGTAAAGATGTCACCCTGAGGACGAAGGTGTGCCTGACTTAAGTGATCGTATTTTCGATTACCTCATATGCATGGGAAAGCTAAACAATGAATAAGGAAGACTGAAGATTAATTGATGTCTTTAAATTATAGTGTTTGTGAAGAATGTTGAATATGCCATGGACTGCCAGAAGAACGAACAAGTCTGTCTTGGAGGGAATACAGCCATAGTGCTCCTTGGAGGTAAGGATTGAGAGACTTCATCTCACGTTCTTTGTACATGTTGTCAGGAGGGACCAGTCCCTGGAGAAGGACATCATGCTTGGAAAAGTAGAGGGTCAGGAAAAAAGAGGAAGACTCTCAACCAGATGGATTGACAGTGGCTATAACAATGGGCTCAAACATAGCAATGACTATGAGAATGGCACAGGCCTGGGCAATATTTAGTTCTGTTGTAGTTAGGGTTGCTATGAGTTGGAACCTACTCAATGGCACCTAACAACAACAAGGAGGCACAACATGGCTAGCTATATGAGTCTGAGTAAAAAGAAAACTATGTAACCAAGTGATTGATGGACTTTTGAAATGTTCCATACCCAAAAGTATGCACTTTTGGAGATGACTAAGATAAATAATATTCAGAGGAAAAAAAAAATGTGGTTAAAAAGAACAGGCCATTACAAGTGCTACCTAAAAATATATCACCTTATACAAATCTATATTAAGTGTTCACTATGTGCTGGGAACTGTATCAAGTGCTAGAAATAATGTGATAAACTGAACAGACAGACCTATCTACCTTGATGGAGTTCCAAGTGGCTTCTAGAATACAGAATTATCTGTCATAATAAAGGGTAATGTAGTTGAATCAGACCACTAGGAAATGTTCACAAAAAAGCCAAACCCCACTGTTGTCAAGTTGATTCATACTCATAGCGACCCTATAGGAGAGAGTAAAACTGCCCCATAGGATTTCTAAGGCTAGAAATCTTTATATTTAGTCTCATAATTTGTCCCAGGAGACAAAGCTTTAGACTTCTACTTGGCCCATGAAGAGTTCAGACAGCTTTGGATAGTACTAATTAAAGTACAAACTGCCATACCCTTTGTCTCACCTTGCATAGGAAATCAATAGACCAGTTGGCAAGGGATGAAAGTGGGGAAAGGAGAAATAGCCATTAGAGAATTATGGGAGCTAACCATGCTCTTTTCCACTTCAGACACTCAGCCTGAATCTGCCTGAATTAGGGGAGGTCATAAACTTCTCTCTGGGTCAATTCAGAATTTTGATTAATATCTTGGCCTCGCTTTCTAGTAATCACATTGAGTCTGTGTTTTAAGCTGTTATGAAACACTGTTTGTTACATAAAATTAAACAGAACACAACTGGGGCCTGCCAGAATTCTTATCTACATCAAACAGGACTTTCATTTCTTATCTAGGTAGGACAAGGGAACATTGTTTCACCCAATGACCAAAAGATGGTGACAGCCTATATAAAATACACTGTAAACTCAGCTAGCTTCTTCAATATACTTTATTCATCTTTATTATAATTTATTATGGGTTGCGTGATATTTCTTCCACGTTATGTATCTCTACTAATCTATCATCTATCACCTATCATCTATCAATCTGTCTACCAATCTATCCATCCATCCAACTATGTTTAGATTAATGCAAATTCAGAAGACATAGAAGCATAGAATATTAAGATTTGAAAGACCTTTTTTTTTAAGGATCTGATCAACCATTCAAATTAATCTTTTCATGAATCCCCCACTCTTCTGAACTGATAACTGCCCTGGCTTTGAACATTTTTAATGAGAGGGAACAGATTATTCTTTGAGGCAATTAAGCCAGAGGTAAGATTCTTAGCAGGTTCATCCTTATATTCTTCTGAATTGGTCTTCATGCATAGTCCACCTTTTTTTTTTTTTTCTACCAAACACTATATATAGATCTGTCCTCTAGAACAGTACATCCAAACCAACCAAACCCCCTGCTGTTGAGTTGATTCTGACTCTTAGTGATTCCATAAGGTTTCCGAGGCTTTAAATCCCTATGGAAGCAGACTGCACATCTTTCTCCCCAGGAACCACTGGTGGTTTTGAACCATTGATTTTTCAGTAAGCAGTCGATGGCTTTAACCACTGCACCACCAGGGCTTCTTAAGAAATATTTAACACAAAAAATTAAAAACATCTGAACTCTGATATCACGTCCTCATACCTCTTTGCAAATCCCATCATCCTAAATTCTTCCTAAGTCCTGGTTTCAGACACCGTGTGATGTATTTCTGACAGTTTTCTTATCTACGTGAATCTTACATTATGGCAAATGGAAATAGTCTAATATTTCAAAGAGAATTTTGGATAATTTTACATAAATGTGTATGTCTATTAATTTTAATTAACTTTGTTTTTATTCTATCAAACATTGGGCCAGTGTTGAAGTTCATATTGAGTTCATGAACTTCTATAACAGCAGATATTATTCAAATAAGCTATTATTCCATATTCATGTCATGTTATATCTTATAAACTGACGTAGAGTTTTTTCAGTTTTGTCTTTAAACACTATAAATTCAGCTTTCAGGATTTAGCCCATCATTCTAATATTGTGAAATAATTTTAAATTGCAATTATATTATCTAACCCATTTGTCACCCTTTCAATTTTTCAATACAGTTTTGAAGGTAACATTTTATATTTCAATTTAAGCAGGTATTGGCCTATTAGTATAATAAAACATCAGATACCTCGCTTAACTTCAACCTTGAGATTTTGGGTTATTTTACAGAAATGACTGTAGTCTAGTCTAGTTAAAATTTTGTAACACTATCATAGGGATATTACAAGAGATTTTTGTACAGTAATTTGCTAAAATAAATCCATTCTATCCACAACTGACATTGGTCCTGCCCTATTTCGTGCCAAATTCAAATGGAAATTTACAACCGATGTATTATTTAACTTCACTGCGGAATTGGGTACTATTTGATTACTTACGATTTTGTTTTTATTGGAATTGACAAACACCCAATTTCACACTAACTTAGGTCAAAGGAAGAGTTCATTGGCTTTTAAATTTTTTAACTCTTTTCATGCCTCTAGGTCAAACCACTATCATTTCTTGACTGAAATGCTAAAACAGATTTCTACTTTCTGCCATACCCCTCGTCCATTCATGACTAATGAGATCTTTGTCAAAATCAGATAATTCTACTCTAGTAATACAAATCCTCCAATGACCTTTGATTGCCTATAAGCCCCCACGTGATTTTGAACATGCTGTACTCCTTGTACATTCATCTTCTTTACTCCCTGAATTCTAGCACACAGACCATTGTTATCTCTCTTGACTCCATTGAGACCTTCCCATCCCCTGCTCCTGGATTAGTTGTTTCCTCTGTTTGGAATGCTGTGCTCCGTTGATGTCATTCATTTAACTTTTATTTGTTGTCCAGACCTTGACTCAAGCATTTATTTTCTGACTGCCCAATCTAAATTATCCTACCAACAATTTCCTCTCTATCACTTTACTCTGTTTTATGTTTTCATGGCATACATTATTCTCCACTATCAGATCATCATTTTATTTATTTTTATACTTATTTATTTCATGGGTCTCAACATAAGAATATAAACCAGATTAGAGAAGATGCCTTGTTTATTCACAGCAGTATTCCCAGCACTGAGAATAGTACTTGGCAATTGGTTGATACTCATTAAATATCGATGACTAAAATGAACGTAAATACCCTGGAGGAAGAAGAGAGAAGAAGGAATCAAGGATATAAAATCTCTCATTACTAAATCTCCTTCTTATGCCTCAACTTATCTCTTGGTGTCCATTTCTTTCTCTCAACCAGCCTACTCCAGAAGGCTAGAAATAAAGTTCCCATCAACTCTAAGCTTACATCTTTACCTTGTTTCTTGACATGAACTGGTTTCTCCATTTCAGTTGTAAATTAGAAAATTTTAGGGAATAAACTATGATTGGTCTCACTTAGATCACATATCCAACTCCTGGACTAATCACAGTAATAAACAACTTCAATCTACTGTGACAGACTGCTGGTTTCCATCAGATCTGCTATCCTCCTCTTTCTGAAACATTTGTAGTTGAATTGATTCCCACTCATGGCACACCCATGTGTGTCAGTGCTGAACTGTGTCCCAAACGTCTGATTTTTCAAAAATAGTTCACCAGTACTTTCTTCCAAGACCACCAACTTTTTGATTAGCAGCTGAACTCACTAACCATTTGCACATCACAAATTGTTTCCTAGGTCCCTTAGTTTTGAAGTAATTGTCATGAGTGGAATACGAGAAAAAGTGCATGAAACTTCATCATGTTCTTTGTCTTCATTTGTCAGCCAAATAGAGGATTTGATGGAGGGATTGAAGGTTTAGGGTATTGTGGAGTCAATAAATGGAAGGGGTCTGGGTTCCAGAATGATTGCAGAGAGCAAATCCATTGACCTCTATTGAACCGGATCTTCAGTTAGAATTAAACTCCTACTGTGGTAAACAACTGAAATTTTAGTATTTTTTTTTTACAATAGTTAGCATACATAACAGATATGTATACCTCATTTTTCCAATTTTCTGATGTAAGTATATCATACTTGTGTATGATAAGCGATTTGAGTACCTAATTTACATAAAACATAACATACACCAAAGGAGCCCCTTTGACTTCTATTATTTTAGATTCTATCTGGAGTGAAAAATTACAGATACTTGAAAATAAATCTGACTGAAGAAGACTTCTCAATTTTTGCCTTTGCAATTTTTCATTTATTTTTTATTCTTATCACCCATTTTTTTTTATCAATTTGCATTGACATAGACTTTTCAACTCTCACTGTACTTATTTTTTTTAAAAGTGTAGTCCCTATTCTTTCACTAGCCATGTTTTATATTACTTATATTGAATTAATAAATAACAAAATTATTAAAACTGGCATGAAGCAATTTTAAAAATGAGTATGACTGACTCTTGGTAAGAGCACAACTCAGCATGAAGATGGATGGAGAAGTTTACAAACATGTTAGTGAGCAGTCTATTAGCAGCTAGTATTCAAACTACATGAACATCAATTATGATGTTTCACTAAATGACTTCAGAGCATTTAAACCAGGGTGCTGATTAAGAGAAGGTTGGTTAAGATTGCTTATTATTTCTACCACCACCACCCAGCAGAGCCCATGGTACTGAAGGAAGAGGTCCAAGCTGCACTGAAGGCATTGGTGAAAAACAAGGTTCCAGGAATTGACAGAATACCAGTTGAGATGTTTCAACAAACAGATGCAATGCTGGAAGTGCTCACTTATCTATGCCAAGAAATCTGGAAAATGGCTACCTGGCCAACTGACTGGAAGAGATCCATATTTACGCCTTTTTCAAAGAAAGGTGATCCAACAGAATGTGGAAATTTTTGAACAAAATCATTAATGTCGTGTAATGGAATTGTCTCCACCAAAAATGTATCTCATTTTTGTGATTTTGTTATGTATTATAAATCATAATCTCTGCCTATGGTTAAAAAGGATTAGGGTGGGATGTGACACCCTTGATCCAGCCATATCCCTGATCTAATGTAAAAAGATTTTCCCTGGGGTGTGCCCTGCACCACCTTTTATCTCTCAAGAGATAAAAGAAAAGGGAAGAAAGAAAAGAGTTGGGGACCTCATGCCACCAAGAAAGCAGCACCAGGAACAGAGCCATCCTTTAGACCAGGGGTCCCTGTGCATGAGAAGCTCCTTTAGCGGGGAAGATTGAGGACAAGGGCCTGTCTCCAGAGCCGACGGTGAGAGAGAGGCTTCCCCTGGAGCTGATGCCCTGACTTTGACTTTTAGCCTAATTTACTGTGAGGAAATAAGTTTCTCTTTGTTAAAGGTATCTTCTTGTGGTGTTTCTATTAGAGCAGCACTAGATAACTAAGACATATCACGTGCAAGTAAAATTTTACTGAAGATCATTGAAAACCAACTGTAGCAGTACATCAACAGGGAACTGCCAAAAATTGAAGACGGATTCAGAAGAGGACATGGAACCAGGAATATCATCATTAATGTGAGATTGATCCTGGCTGAAAATGGAGAATACCAGAAAGATGTTTACAGGTGCTTTTTTGACTATGCCGAAGTATTTGTCATAGTCATCTAGTGCTGCTATAACAGAAAGACCACAAGAGGATGGCTTTAACAAAGAGAAATTTATTTTCTCACGATCTAGTAGCTTAGAAGTCGAAATTCAGGGCATCGTTTCCAGGGAAGACTTTCTCTGTTGACTGTAGAAGAAGGTTTTTCTCATCAATCTTCCCCTGGAATAAGGGCTCCTCTGCACAGGAACCCTGGGTCTAAAGGACTCATTCTGCTCCCAGTGCTTCTTTCTTGGTGGTATGAGGTCCCCAACTCTCTGTTTGCTTCTCTTTTATCTCTTGAGAGATAGTAGGTGGTACAGGCCACACCCCAGGGAAACTCCTTTTACATTGGATGAGGGAAGTGACCTGGTAAGGGTGTTACAATCCCACTCTGATCCTCTTAACATAAAATTACAATGATAAAATGGAGGACAACCAAACAATACTGGGAATCATGGCCTAACCAAATTGATACACACATTTTTGGGGAGACATAATTCAATCCATGACATTCTACTGTGTGGATCAGAACAAATTATAAATAATTTTTGAAGAATGGGAATTCCAGAACACCTAATTGTGCTCATGAGGAGCTTGTACATAGACCAAGAGGCAGTCATTCCAACAGAACAAGGGGATTGAAGTCAGAAAAGGTGTGCATCAGGGCTGTATCCTTTCACCATACTTATTCAATCTGTATGTTGAGCAAATAATCTGAGAAGCTGCACTATATGAAGAAAAATGGGGCATCAGATTTGGAGGAAGACTCATTAACAACCTGCATTATGCAGATGACACAACCTTGCTTGCTGAAAGTGAAGAAGACTTCAAGCACTTACTGATGAAGATCAAAGACCACAGCCTTCAGTATGGATTACACCTCAACATCAAAAAAACAAAAATTCTAACAATTGGGCAGATAAGCAACAACATGATAAATGGAGAAAAGATTGAAGTTGTCAAGGATTTCATTTTATCCAAGGATTTCACTGTATTCACAATCAGTGCCCATGGAAGCAGCAGTCAAGAAATCAAGCAACATTGCATTGGGCAAATTTGCTGCAAAAGTCTTCTTTAAAGTGTTAAAAAGCAAAAATGTTACCTTGAAGACGAAGATACATCTGACCCAAGCCATGGTGTTTTCATTCACCTCATACGTATGTGAAAGCTGGGCAATGAATAAGAAAATGAAGAATTGTTGCCTTTGAATTATGGTATTAGCAAAGAATATTGAATATAGCATGGACTGCCAAAGAGCAAAGAAATCTGCCTTGGAAGAAGTACAGCCAGAATGCTCCTTAGAAGCAAGGATGGCGAGACTATATCTCACATACTTTGAACATATTAGCAGGAGGGGTCAGTCCCTGTAGAAGGACATCGTGCTTGGTAAGGTAGAGGGTCAGGGAAGAAGAGGAAGACCCCCAAGGAGATGGAATGACACATTGGCCGTACCATGGGCTCAAGCATAATGATTGTGAGGATAGTGGAGGACCAGTGTTTTGTTCTCTTGTACATAGGGTCTCTATGACTCGGAATCCACTGGATGGCCCCTAACAACAAAACCACATAACACCACCATATCTGTTCACAAATCTGTGTTTATTTCAATACAGCACTTCTAAATGTGGAATTTTATTTAGTATTTCTACCTCAAACCAGCCTCTAGAGACAAAACCAAGGAAATCTTTCTCAGCTACCGTTTTCCTACAAAATTATAATTTCAGACTTGATTCAAAGCTCTGATCTGAGAAATATTAAATTATTTAATGATGTCACACTGCTCTGTAGAGGGTGTTGCTCTTCTTTATTTTGTTTAATAGTGGAGCGAAAACTTGTATTGAAAAACTATATATTGCAATTATTGTTTATCTGTAGTTTCTACTACAGCACAGCAATATAGACCGTGAGGTACTCAAAAGCAGAAACAATGTTTATTCATGTTTTAAAATTATTCAGTTTTGAGTAGGGAATGTAACAGGTATTCAATAACAAGTCAGCATGTTTTGACTACTTACTATGTACAAGAAAAACACACTTACTATGTACAAGGCACTCTGCTAAATGTTTTTTAGGAATTATATTGTTATCCATCTAAAGAAAACAATGAAATGCGTACTATTAGAATTTCAGTTTTGTAGATGAGGTCTTGAAAATGAGAGCAGTTACAATTTTACTCAAGGAGTGTCTCGTAGCTAGTAAGCATTTGAGAACAAGTTTACTTGGGCAAATAATGGCAAATACTGGTGAAAAGTTAAAGATAACATCTTTCTCTGCTTACAGATAGTGGGGAGGCCATGCATATGTCAAAGGGTTACAACAGTGAGTGCATAATTATACACTAAAACAAACACATTCAATCAAAGAAAATATTATGTATGATCATATCTTGAATTCACCTCTTGAATTTACCACATAGATTATATTTTTTTGTTGTAAAACACCGTCAGACATACATTTGCAATCATGTTTTATGCTACTTAGCAGATGACAAATACTATCAACTATAGATTGATTTTATTTGTCACAGATTCAAATTTATTTAAAAGTATAAGGACTATCACCATGTGTTACTTTCCAGGAGAAATACTTTGTGTCTAGGGTTTCATATTTGTTACTATGTTATGATGTCCCTAAGGTTCATTGGGTCTTTTCTCATGTTAGTCTTCGTGCTTCAAGAAACATGTCATTCATGTATTCAAATGTTTCTCTTAGAGTTGCTGGAAATCAGATTTCCTTTCTGATAACCCTTTATGAAGAGTGTGCTCAGTTAACTTTAGAATAGAAATATCCTTGTAAACTTGTCACTGTACCATTATGAACGAGAGTTTTGTCTCACCCTTTAACTTCACACTTATCTACTTTCTTCTTTATATAAACCACTGCAGGGGAAAACTGGTAAATACATTTTGCTGTTATCAGTGTGTCTGATTATTGCAGTTGTCCCTTAATCCTATTGATCTTACTCTTGAGTCATACTTACTGGGTAGAAATCAATAGTGATTGATTAAAACTGTCACCAGTGAAAGTAACAGACTGGTTTTGCTGTTCAGAGTTAATTTTTTGGATAAGCCTCTTTTTTTTTTTATGTCACCAATGTTTGTAATAGTAACTATAGGACAATGTAGCATAGTTTAAAAATTTTACATACTGTATGCCAATAGAGTTCACAATCAGTGACTGAATATATTTAAAAAAAAGAAAAAAGTATATCCACAAAAGGAAATTGAATAGAAATGGTAACTTTCAAAGAATAATAATAAATATTGATATGAATTAAAGGATTATTGAAAAAGAAGAGCATTTGTCTTAGCTGTTTTATAAATACTATTATTTTATAATTGCAACCAAACAGTAAGATGTTGCTAAATAGATACAAACATACACCAGAGGAGTAGATTTACCATCGAGAAGTATAGTCATGTGTATTGGGGACCTAATATATGACAAAGTCAAGTTTGTAATTCTCTGAGTTAGGGTTGTTTCACTTGATAAACAAAAGTGGTGTGAGTAATTTTCTATTGGAAGAGAAGCAAAGATAGATCCATACTTCACATCATATGCTAAATTGATCTCCAATGTATTAGAGAAATATATGAAAAATAATAACATTAAAATATTAATAAAATACTTAAGAGAATACTTGTAAGATCTTGCTGTAGGGGTGATGTTTTGAAGTATGCCTATCCTTTATTCCTCCATCGCTTCGCCTCCCCAAAAAACTTAGAAGCAGACTAGAATCTTAGGAGATCTTAGATTATCCATGCCCTGGAAGTTACTTGTAAGTAAACTTAGTAGATATAATAAAGTTTTAGTTAATGGCTGTAAATGATTGATATGGTTTACCTTAGCTTTTGTAGGAAATCATCAATGAACAAGTTATCAGGGAAATTATGAACACTGGAAACTTATTAAAGTAAAAATATTCACTCAAATTTTATAATAAGTTTAAAGAGTTGTACTTAAAATTTTCAAGGAAAACTTTATGTCATAGACATAATCATTAGTTTTTTTAATTCTTGTTGAATAGCCCTATTTTAATCACCCTTACTGATAATTTTCAAAAAAACAAAATAAAGCAAAACAAAATAATACTTTTAATTCATTAATTAGCTTACCAGTACTTGTTGGAATACATAAAGAAAAAGATGAAGATATAATTTTTAAAAAATTTGTATAGCAAAATATACCATTAACAATAAAATAAGAAAAGAGGAGTTCACGTGTATTTAGGAAAATGCAAATTAAAGCAACAATCAGATAACATTTTAAAACCAAACGTCAAAGTTGGTAGCCACTGGTAATAACAGGATAATTTTAAGTTAAAGATCTGCTTCTGTAACTATGCATAATGAAACATGTCAACACAAAGAAAAAAATGTAATGTACCTCAAGAAAGTGTTTGGTGTGGCTTAAAGCAAAGCTAAAAATTGTGTTCTTACTCAGAGAATTTTTCTTCATGAATTCCTTCTAAAATATTTTTCTAATATTTCTTCTAAAATAAAGAGGTAGAAGTTGTAATTCTCATTAAAAAACCAAAATTTTGAGTTGCTTTTGTGAGACTTGTTAACTCATTCACCAAATGCAGGATTTAATTAGTCTGATTTGTCATCCACCTATCTTTGATCATACTGGCATTATGAAATGTTTTCTCTAAACTCGAAAACTTTAAAATAGTTATATTGAATAAACTAATAAGAAAAGTTAATTTATAAACATCTTCTTTCTTGGTTTCCTTTAAAGGAAAAAATGTATATTTTTGGTTATCAAAAGTTTTTTTTTTATTGTGCTTTAAGTGAAAGTTGACAAATCAAGTCAGTCTCTCATGCAAAAATTTATATACGCCTTACTATGTACTCCTAATTACTCTCTCTCTAATGAGACAGCGCACTCCTTCTCTCCACTATCTCTTTTCGTGTTCATTCTGCCAGCTTCTGCCCTCTCATCTCCCCTCCAGACAGGAGCTGCCCACATAGTCTCATGTGTCTGCTTGATCCAAGAAGTTCGTTCTTTGCCAGCATCTTTTTCTATCCCATTGTTCAGTTCAATCCCTGTCTGAAGAGTTGGCTTTGGGAATGGTTCCTGTTTTGGGCTAACACAAGGTCTGGGGGCCATGATCATCGGGGTCCTTCTAGTCTCAGTCAGACCATTAAGTCTGGTCTTTTCATGAAAATTTGGGGTCTGCATTCCACTGCTCTCCTGCTCCCTCAGGGGTTCTCTGTTGTGTTCCCTGTCCGGACAGTCATTGGTTGTAGCTGGGCACCATCTAGTTCTTCTGGTCTCAGGCTGATGGAGTCTCTGGTTTATGTGGCCCTTTCTGTCTCTTGGGCTCAGAACTGCCTTCTGTCCTTGGTTAAGGACCATTCTGGTTGTACTTCTTCCAAGACAGGTTTGTTCCTTATTTTGGCAGTCCATGGATTATTCAATATTCTTCACCAACATCACAATTCAAAGGCATCACTTTTTCTTCTGTCTTCCTTATTCGTTGTCCACCTTTCACATGCATATGAGGTGATTGAAAACATCACAGCTTGAGTTAAGCCTCAAGGTGACGTCTTTGCTTTTCATCACTTTAAAGAGGTCTTTTGCAGCAGATTTGCCCAATGCAATGAGTCTTTTGATTTCTTAACTGCTGGTTGGGTGGGTGTTGATTGTGGGTCCAAGGAAAATGAAGTTCTTGTCAACCTCAATCTTTTCTCCATTTTTCATGATGTTGCTTATTGGGTCAGTTGTGAGGATTTTTTGTTTTGTTTATGTTGAAGTGTAATCCATACTGAAGGCTGTGGTCTTTGATCTTCATCAGTAAGTGCTTCAAGTCCTCTACACTTTCAGCAAGCAAGGTTGTGTCATCTGCATAACATAGGTTGTTAATGACTCTTCCTCCAATCCTGATGCCTGTTCTTCATATAGTCCAGCTTCTCAGATTATTTGCTCAGCATACAGATTGAATAGGTATGGTGAATGGATACAACTCTGACACACACCGTTCCTGACTTTAAACAGTGAAGTATCTGCTTATTGTTTTTGGATGACAAGTAGGCTAGAAGTCCAAATTCAGGGCATCATCTCCAAGGGAAGACTTTCTCCCTCTGTTGGCTCTGGAGGAAGGTCCTTGTCATCAGTCTTCCCCTGGACTAGGAGCTTTTCTGCATAGGAACTGCAGGTACAAAGGATGCATTCTGCTCCTGGCACTGCTTTTTTGTAGTATGAGGTCCTCTTGTCTCCCTGTTCACTTCTCTCTTTTATATCTCAAGAGGCTGGCATAAGACACAATCTAATCTTGTAGATCTCATTAATATAATGCTTTTGATCTATCTCATTAACATCATAGTGATAGGATTTACAACACATAGGATCACTCAGAAGACAAAATGGTGGACAATTGTACAGTATTGGGAGTCATGACCTAGCGAAGTGGACAGATATTTTAAGGGGACAAAATTCAATCTATGACAGTGTCCTGGGAGAACATTCCTCTCTTGGAACTAAGACCTCTAGACCCACAGAACATAGGGCTGTGGGGATAGGAAGAAAATCTTTTGTCAGTGGGTTACTGGGGATAATAGTGAGTGGTGCCACTCCCGTTTCCACCCCTTGATTCCTGAACCCATGAATACTGACTATGGGGGAAAAAACACTGTATATTGGACACTGGATCAGAACTTATACAGCCTCCTGGAGGATATAGCCCCAACACTGCAAGGTATTACCATCTAGGTGGCACTGTAATTGTGTGTTAGAAGGCCAGTAGATCATTCTATCAAACCAGCTGCTTCAGGATGATGGGAAACATGTGAAGACCAGTGAATTTCATGAACATGGGCCCATTGCCAAAATTCATTTGCTGGGAAGTGGGTCCCTTCATTAGAGGCGATGCTGTGTAGGATGCCATGATGGTGGATAAGGCATCCTGTAAGTCCAGAGATGGTAGTTTTAGCGGAATTATAAGCAAGAAGGATAACCTGTAATCAGGGTAAGTGCCTATTCCAGGAAGAAAAACAAAAAGCTGCCCTTTCCATGATGGAAGTGGTCCAATATAACCCACCTGCCATATGGCTGCTAGCTTATCACCTTCATGAATGGTGCCATACTGGGGACTCAGAGTTGGTCTCTGCTGCTGGCAGATTGGGTGCTCAGCAGTGGCTGTAGACAAGTCAGCCTTGGTAAGTGGAAGCCCATGTTACTGAGCTCATGCATCTCCTCCATCCCTGCCACCCTGGCCACTTTGTTCATGACACTATTGGGTAATGATAGGAGTGGCTGGAGAAAGAGAATGACCCTTTTCCACAAAATGCATTATCCTATCCACTTGAGTGCCAAAATATTCCTCTGCTGAGGTCACCCTTTGGTGACCATTCACATGAGACAATTATCTTCATTTCTTTGGCCCATTTAAAGAGGTCTATCCATCTACTTCTTTCCCATACCTTTTTGTTACCAATTTTTCAATTATGTTCCTTCTACTTCTTTCCTATACCTCTTTGTTACCAAATGTCCAGTTATGTTCCTTGCAAGCCCCTGACCATCCAGCCAAACCATTGGCCACAGCCCATGAATCAGTATACAATCACACATCTGGCCATTTCTCCTTCCAAGCAAAGTGAACAACCAAGTGTACTACTTGAAGTCCTGCCAATTAGAGGAATTTTCCTTCATCACTGTCCTTCAGGTAGGTCCCAAAAAGGTCTGTCTGTAGTACTGTCCCTGTCCACTTTCAAGTGGTCCCTGCATATCATGTAGAACCACATGTAAACCAGGCAAAATTTTCTCTTCCTTAGTCAGCTAATCATAAGAAACTTTACATGGGACCATAGGTGAAGACTAGGAGAGGGCAGATAATATAACAGGAGTGGAGGCCATGGGCCTTTAGACCACTTCTTCATGCAACTTACTTGTGCCTTCAGGTCCTGCTTGGGCCTGATCTCACATATACCACTTCCGTTTAATGATGGAATGGTGCTGTGCGCAGCCAACTTTATGATTCTGTGGGACAGACAATACTTAGTTCATGATAGACAGCTCAGTCTGCATGGTGACTTGGTGGCCCATGGCTAAACATTCAGTGTCTACTAAGGCCCAGTAATAAAAGCTGTTTCTCAAAAGGACAATAGTTATCTTCAGAGAATGGCAGGACTTTGCTTCAAAATCCTAAGGGTCTGCACTGTGATTCGCCAATAGGGGCCTGTCAAAGACTCCAAACAGCACATCTATCTGCTTCTGGCAGCTCAAGCATCATTGGATCAGCTGGATCATATGGCCCAAGTGGCAGAATGGCTTGCATGGCAGTTTGAACCTGTTGCAGAGCCTTCTTTTGGTCCGGGTCCCACTCAAAACTAGCAGCTTTTCAAGTCACTTGATAAATAGGTCAGAATAACACACCCAAATGAGGGATATGTTGCCTCCAAAATTAAAAAGGCCTACCAGGCATTATGCCTCATTTTCATTTGCCAGAGAGGCCAGATACAATGACTTATCCTTCACTTTAGAATGAATATCTCAACATATCCCACACCACTCTACCCCTAAAATTTCAGTGAGGTGGAAGGTGTCTGAATTTTTGTCAGGTTAAATTCCCACCATGTAGCATGCAAATGTTTTACCAATAAGTCCAGTGTTGTTAACACTTCTTCTTTACTATGTTCAATCAACGTAATGTCATCAGTGTAATGGACCAGTGTGATGTCTTCTGGAAGAGAAAGGCAATCGAGGTCCCTTCGGACTAAATTATGACATAGGGCTGGAGAGTTGATATACCTCTGAGGTAGGACAGGGAAGGCATATTTTTGGCCTTGCAGCTGAAGGCAGACTTTTTCTGATGGTCTTTCAAAACAGGTATGGAGAAAAAGACATTAGCCAGATCAATGGTTGTGTGCTAGGTACCAGGAGATGTATTAATTTGCTCAAGAAACGAAACCGCATCTGGAACAGCTCCTGCAATTGGAATCACCACCTGGTTAAGTTTTCAATAAACCACTTTCATTTTCCAAGATCCATCTGTACTTTGAACAGGCCAGAGGGGCAAGTTGAATGGAGATGTGGTCGGGGTTATCACCCCTGCAGCCTTCAAGACCTTGATTTAAAAAAAAAAAAACAAAACCCACCACTGTGGAGTTGATTCCGACTCATAGCAACTCTATAAGTTTACAGTAGAACTGCCCCATAAGGTTTACAAAGAGTAGCTGGTATATTTGAACTGCTGACCTTTTGGTTAGCAGTCTGAGCTCTTAGCCACTGTGCTACCAGGGCTCCAAAGTACTTGATAGTGGCAGTAAAGTCTGCCATCCCTCCAGGAATGCAGTATTGCTTTTGGTTTACTCTTTTCCTAGATACGGGCAGTTCTAATGGCTTTCACCTGGTTTTTCCTACCATAATAGTTTTTACTCCACTTGTAAGGGATATAGTGTGGGCGTCATGCCAGTTACTGAGTGTATCTATTCCAATTTTACATTCTGGAACTGGGGAAGTTACTACAGGATGGGTTTGGGGACCCACTGGACCCATTGTGAGCCAAACCTGAGCTAAGCCTTAGTTAATAACCTGACCACCATATGTCCGCACTCTGATTGGTGGACCTCAGTGACATTTTGGGTCCCCTAGAATTGGTGTCAATTCAGAGCCAGTATCCAATAATCCGTGAAAAGTCTGATTTTTCCTTTTCCCCAATGAACAGTCACTCCCATAAAAGCCATAGATTTCTTTGGGGAAGGCTGGGTAAAATTTAATAGTATAAATTATTGGCAGTGTAGTGGGGTCCTTCCTCAAGGAGACCCAGCCTTCCCTTCATTTAAGGGGTTGTGTGTCTATAAACTCACTCAAATCTGGGAATTGATTGAGGAGTTGTGACTCTATTCTGGTGATTTGAGTTAGACTACTATTCACTTGACCTACAATTCTTCTGCTTGTGTGAATCAAGTAAATATTTAGTAGACTTCTGACTTATCTCACTCTTAGGGACACCATGATTAAGTAGCCAATGCCATAATTCTATACAACCCAGATTGTTCTGATTACTGCTTTGACTCTGCTGTCCATTATGGTAACCATGCCCTCCTTGTATCTGACAATTGAGTGGTGCCATTGGCCCCTACCACTATGGGGTCAAATCAACCCCATTGAAATTATGTGTGTTAATTCAGTTAGGTAAATTACCAGTCAATTCTGAAATATATAAAATTGCAATCACAGCAGTTTTCAAGGATGCTGGGGCTCCCTTCACAAATTTTGTTCTTCACTGTTGTAGTAAAAGTCGTGTCCCCTGGGCACTCCATGTGTGGGTATGTGGGTTTAACCTGATAAATCCACCATAACATGGCAACTTCCCTAAGCCTTTGGATTCATTCTACAGCATACTAAGGAAGGTCTACTAAGGAAGATCTGGCACTTCAACTTGGTTTATTATAGGCCACTGTGTAATCAATTCTACAGCAACTCAACCAAATAAAGTATTAGATCTTTTCCTAACTTCTCAAGCTGAAACACTGAATGAAGAATCTGTGCTTAGTAGGCCCATGTCAATAAACTCAGACTCATCCAACTTTATGTTCCTTTCACCATTATCCCACACCCTTAATGTCATTCCCACACATATTCTCCACGTTTCTGTTTGTACGTATTAGAAAATTCAAGCAGTTATTTTGTAGTGTAGCATATCCCTGGATCACACTTTGTACTTCACTTTTTGGGGCTTACTGGGGCTTAAGTCTCGTTCTAGGTCTAAAACCAAAAATGAGTTATGGGATGTGTTCTGAGAACATTCACGAACATCTTGTAAGGCATCTGTTTCAGGTGATGCCCTAGACAATGAATCAGATGCTTCCCCAGGGGATGATACAATGACTCTTCAGACAGAGCTGAGTTAATCTCATCTTATGGGAGTTGAGAGGCTAATGGTTTTACTGGAGAGGGTCGCTTAGCAGACAAACATGGAGTAATCACTTCAGATGGGAGTGAGAGGGTTGGTTCTGTTTGCAGGAGTGATTCAATGGAATTTAGGGGCTCAGTGACCCCAGCTTCCTGATTATCTGCAAGTATGTCCCCATCCTGTGTTTCAGGATTCCATTTTTTTTTTCCCAATTAATGCCCTTACTTTAACTTCAGATACCACTTGAGGTTGGGAGCTCAATTCGAGTTATAATTCAGCTACTCTTTTGATTACAGTCTGGATTTGGTTTTCGGCAGTATCCGCTCTGTTATCACAAGAAAAAAAAAAGCTTTCTTTCAAGGCACAAGTGGAAACTTTGAGGTTGTTTATGCAGAGCTTGAGCTGTGATTCTGAAGCCGTGAAGTCATCTTTTGTTTAACCACTTTGTTTAGCAAAAGTAGGACCAACCAACCAGCTTCCTTATACTTCTCATTCTGACAAAATTGCAGAAAGGTAACAAACATTCAGTCATTTAGAGCCTTGCCTCTCACCAATACCTAACCTATTATTGGTGATATTTTGTGTATTTGTATTGCTCCCTGATACCATGGATAGTCAGTACCATCTTCACTACTACTAGAAGCAAAGTTATCAAAATCTTTCAGACTAACTAGACTTGAGAACAAATTTAGAAAACTCATCCTTACAATTTTATTTCTCTAGAACTACTCCCATTACAATTGTCTTAGGGTGGGTTCTCTAGAGAAGTAAATTTAGTGAAGTGTATATATATTTATATCAAGAAAATAGCTCCTGCAGTTGTAGAGGCTGGAAAGTTCCAAGTCCATTTGTCAGGGTGGAGGCTTTTGCTGACTCATGTAGCTGCAGAGGCTGAACAACCCAAGATCAGTGAACCATTGGCTCATAGACTGTGGAGACTGATGAATTCCCAAGGTTAGGAGGTAAGGTGCTAGCTCAAGTTCCAAGAACCAGAGGTTAGGTGAGGAGTCATCTGTAGGACCCAGAGCAAGCAAAAGCCAGCAAGGTTTTCCAGAAAGTCCACATATTTTGGATGGAGGCCACACCCCCATAGAAACTGTCTTTAAACTGATTGGCTGCTCATAGCAGATCTCATCATGGAGGTGATTACGTTATATAGATCTCATTATGGAGGTGATTACATCTCTACACAGCTGTGAAATTACATCATAACTTCCAAATTACTGAGAATCATGGCCCAGGTAAGTTGACACACAACCTTAACCATCATAGGCACCCATGGTAGATAGGTTTCAGTAGAGTTTCCAGACTCAGATGGACTAGGAAGAAGGACTTGGCAGTCCAATTCCAAAAAATTAGCCTAATAGTCTGATATAGTGCTAGATGAGGCCCTCAGGTTGGAAGGCACTCAAAGTGTGACTAAGGAAGAGCTGTGTCCTCAAAGTAGAGAAGGCCTTAATGATGTAGATGGTGTAAAGCTTTCGGGACCTTTATTTGCTGATGTGGTGTGACTCAAAATGAGAAGAAACAGCTGCAGACATCCATTAATAACTGGAACATGGGATGTATAAATATGAATCTAGGAAAATTCAAAGGCAAGAAAAATAAAATGGAATGAATAAAGATCAATATTTTAGGCTCTTAATGAGCCAAAATGGACTGGTATTGGCCATTTTGCATCAGACAATCATATGGTCTACTATGCCGGGAATGACAAATGGGAGAGGATTGGTGTTGCATTCATTGTCAAAAAGAACATTTCAAGATCTACCCTGCAGTAAAATACTGTCAGTGATCTGCTAATATCCATATGCCTACAAGGAAAATCAGTTAATATGACTATTATTCAAATTTAGGTACCAATCACTAATGCCAAAGATAAAGAAATTGAAGATTTTTACCAAAGTCAACAATCTGAAATTGATCAAACATGCAATCAAGATGCGTTGATAATTATTGGTGATTGGAATGCTAAAGTTGGAAACAAAGAAGGATCTGTTGTTGGAAAACATGGTCATGGTGGTAGAAACGACACAGGAGATTCTGTGGTAGATTTTTGCAAGACCAATGACTTAGTGATTGCCAATCCTTTTTTTAATAACGTAAATGGCTACTGTACATGTGGGCCTAACCAGATGGGAAACACGGGAATCGAATTGACTACATTCGTGGAAAGAGATGATGAAAAAACTCAGTATTACTAGTCAGAACAAGGCCAGAGGCTGACTGCAGAATAGACCATCAATAGCTCATGTGCAAGTTTAAGTAGAAGCTGAAAAGAATTAAAACATATACACAAGAATCAAAATACAACCTTGAGTTGTATTCCCACCTGTATTTGGAGACCATCTTAAGAATAGATTTGACACATTTAACAATAATGACTGAAGATAAGATGAGTTGTGGAATGACATCAAGGACATCAGACATGAAGAAAGCAAAAGGTCATTGAAAAGAAAGAAAAGAACAACATGAATGTTAGAAAAGACTCTGAAACTTGAGCTTGAAGTAGAGTAGCTCAAGTAAATGGAAAAAATGATGAAGTTAAAGAGCTGAACAGAAGATTTCAAAGGACGTCTCGAGAAAACAAAGTAAAGTATTATAATGACATGCACAAAGACCTGGAGTTAGAAAACCAAAAGGAAAGAACACATTTGGTACTTCTGAAGCCGAAAGAACTGAAAAAAAAAAAAATTTTTTTCAAGCCTTGAGTAGCAATTTTGTAGGGTTCCATGGAGCCCTGATGGTGCAGTCGTTAAGAACTACACCAGCCCCTCCTTGGATACCCTATGGGGCAGTTCCTCTCTGTCTTACTGGGTTCCTATGAGTAGGAATTGACTTGAAGGCCGCTATTTTGTTTTGTTTTTTTTAAATGGGCAAAATACTGAATGACACAGGAAGCATCAAAATAAGGTGGAAGGAATACACAGTCATCGTCCCCCAAAGAAATGATCAAGGTTCAACTATTTGAGGAGTTAGCATATAATTACGAACTGATGGCATTGAATGAAGAAGTCCAAGCTGTACTGAACACATTGGTGAAAAATAAGGCTCAAGAAATTGATGAAATACCAGTATAGATGTTTCAACAAATTAATGCAGTGCTACCGTCTATTATAGACTGCTATGAAAACAACATAGAGTTGCTAAGCATTTTATGCATGCGTTATAGGTCCTGTGGATACAAAGCTGAATAAGAATCCTTAATTGTAGATGTGGACAATGTTTAAATGGCAAATGTTTCATTAAATATGTATTTCCCACACTTAAAAAAAAAAAAAAACTATCCAGCCAACTGAGATAGAAAGATATAATTCTAATGCCAAGTGATTTGTTTTATACTGCAAGCACGTATAACACGATGTGGAGGAAGAGAGTCATGAGAGACTGCCTGATGAACTGAGGAAATCTTTGCAAACGACATGACATTTAAGAAAGGTTTTGAAGTATGACTAGAAGTTCATCATAAGAAGGTAGGGGACACGACAATCAGTATAAAAGGAATTGCATGAAAAAAACACAAAGAAAGAAAAGAGAATGATCTTTGGCCCCCCAAAAGAAAGACTCTCTGATTGTAATATCAGATTATAGAGAAGCAAGGGAGAAACATGCTCAGGTTTTGAAGCCTAGAACCAAATGATACACGATCACTTTGGCTTATATGTCTTTATCATGAATGTAGTCACACAGAGCCACATTTAATCAGGGCTGGCTCCATGGACATATGACTCATGTAGTTGCACAAGGCCCATGCTTAGAATGATCTCATGGTTGGATTAATACTCTGCTCTAATTATCTTAAAATGTTCAGTGCTTTTTGGACTAGTGGGCCCTCATTTTCATTTTGCAGAGATCCTGCATATTATGTACCTGGTTCTGCACATAATGGCAAAGAACAACTTAGTCTAGCCATTTGCCAGTAGGAAAGATATTACTGGTTTTGGTAGACATCTCTTAGGCTTTTTGACAGTGAATAACACAAAGCAGTTCCATAGGCCCAGTTTATCAGTGAAATGTTAAATGACATGCTTTTCATTATGAACTTGGTTCCCTGACTCTATGTGAATTGGTTTTTCCCTTTTAAAAATTGAATTTGTGTAACATATTCCATAGAGATAAATATGGGACTCGAAAAACCCACCACAGAAACATAGTAATTATTTTTGTTTACTTTTGTTGTTACATTTTCCCTGCACAAATTTTACAAAAAAAGATATATAAAGCAAAAATTAAAAAGTTTTCTAATCTAGAAACAGTTCGTTAGACATCTTTATCAAAATTGCAATAAGTAAAAATTTAACTTTTGTTCAAAAAGTCAACTAATTCAATCACATAACAACACATAGGAAAATGGATATTATCTCCAGATTTTGGTAGATAAGAAGCAAATTGGAAAAGAGAACTGTTACTCTACGTTTACATGTAAGATTATTGGAAAGAGATTATCATCAACTTGAGCTGATCAGGAGGTTTAATGGAAAGTCAAATCTTAAGTAAACATTGCCATTGATTCAATCCCTACTCATAGCGACCTTATGGTACAGAGTAAAAATGCTCCATTTTTTTCAAAGGCTGTAATCTTTGCTGAGCAGAGTGACATATCTTTCTCCCATGGAGCGGCTGGGCTCGAACCAGTGACCTTTTGGTTAGTGGTAGAGTGCCTAATCACTGCACCACAAGGGCTCAAGAAACATTACAAAGAAAAGAAAAAAAAAGGAAAAGAATAAAAATGTGATTAAGAAGCCCAAACAAATTAATAAAGTTAAGACTTTAGTTACAGAATATTTTTGTTATGCAAAGTTAGAGCTGTTATTTTTGAAAATAGCCAATGTAGGGTAGGACAAATATGTGATACAGATCGTGATAAATTTATGATTTAAAGATGAAGGCCAGAAAAAGAAAAGAAGGAAGACAGAAGAAGAGGAGATTGGGAAGAGAAAAAAAAAAAAAAAAAAGATCAGCTATTTTTAGTTTTGAAAAATTGTTTTATCAGTGTGCCATGACTTCTTAAAATCTTAGAATCCTGAATTTGTGATCATCTCATACTAAAAAGAAACTGGGTATATATGCACATATATATAAAAATGAACATATGTCCAAAAGTTTACACATTGACCAGCAAACCCAAATTTTACAGAGCTGCCCTGGTGGCACAGTGGTTAAGAGCTCAACACCTAACCAAAATTCAGCAGTTCGAATCTACCAGCTGTTCCTTGGAAACCCCCTGGGACAGTTCTACTCTGTGTTGCTATGAGTCAGATTGACTGGATGGGAGGAGGTTGGTGAGCTAAAGACTGCTGATTTCCTCTCTGTCCATTTAGGTCAATGTCCTGGAATGGAAAGAGCAAGGGGGAAGTGAAAGGAGATAAGGTCAGGTATGGAGACAGGTTTTAGATCATTTAAGGCAGTTGGGTAGGGCAGTTGGGAAAGGTAAGGAGTTTAACTTTTTTCTATGTATATGATGAAGCTACTAAAAGTTTTGAACAGAGGTGTAATTTATATTTATTTATGTATCAAAAATCTTATTCTTCTTCATGTGAGAGAATGCAGAGCGGCAGAAGATTAGTTAGATGCTCTTTCATTAGTCCAGGTGAAAGAATAATGTGGTTAGGGCTAGCTGTGGTATTCCTAAGGATTGATTAGATTGGGGCTATATTTGAAAGAAACAAGAGGATTTGTATAAGGATAAGCTATCAAAAATAAGGAAAGACAGGAAACAAGCATAAATTTTAGGTTTTGAATGAAATATTGAATGATGATTCTACTTAAGAGGGTGATATTGGGAGCTAAAGAAAAAACAGGAGAAAATAACAAGAGCTCAGTTTTGAGTAGCTTAATACACTTTTTTTCAACTTTTCTATATTTGAACCAAAACCAAAAGCAGTTGCCACTGAGTCAATTTGACTTCTGTTGACCCCGTGTGTGTCAGAGTAGAAATGTGTTCCATATCATTTCAATGGCTAATTTTTTTTGGAAGGAAACCTCCAGGGCTTTGTTCCAAGGTGCCATTGAGTGAACTCCAACCTAAAACCTTCTGGTTAGCAGCTGAGTGCATTAATGTTTGCATTACCCAGGGACTCCTTCATCTAGCAGGATAGTAATAAAGTTTTCTCCATCTTGACTCTAACTTCATAACATATTTTAATCTCACAGGGCATTACACTTATTCAAAAAATAATGATTTTACTCTTATAAAAACTGTAGGACACAAAGCATCGTTTGGAAAAGGAAATTCTATGAGATTCCATGGAAATTTATGCAGCTTTTCTATTCATTGAATATTTTTGGAAGCCCAGGTATCTGGGTATATTTCAATATCCCCTCAAAAATAAAAATAAATTGTTATACCTGGAGTCTTCTATTCAGAAAGAAGCATAGTACAATTAAGGCCACTTGATTTTAGATAAAATAAGTCACATTTGAATGCATTATGGTGACCATATTTCTGAACACCCTTTCAACCTTCACCCATAAAAAGAGAAGTTTCAGCTGATGGTCCAAAATGGAAGTAGGCAAATCTTCTACATGGCCTTAAGAAACAAAGGATCAAATGTTGCAAGTTTTGTGCAGATCAGTATGCTTCAAAGAACAGCTAGGAGAATCAAAAGGGTGATCCCTAGGTTTTTATGTTGTTGTTGTTAGGTGACATCAAGTCGGTTCCGGCTCATAGTGACCCTATGCACAACAGAACGAAACACTGCCTGGTCCTGCATCATCCTTACAATCGTTGCTATGTCTGAGCTCATTGTTGCAGCCACTGTGTCAATCCACCCCATAGAGAATCATCCTCTTTTTCCGCTGACCCTATCCTTTGCTAAGCATGATGTCCTTCTCCAGGGACTGATCCCTCCTGACAACATGTCCAAAGTATGTAGGACGCAGTCTCGCCATCCTTGCTTCTAAGGAGCATTCTGGTTGCACTTCGTCCAAGACAGATTTGTTCGTTCTTTTGGCAGTCCATGGTATATTCGATATTCTTTGCCAACACCACAATTCAAAGGCATCAATTCTTCTTTGGTCTTCCTTATTCATTGTCCAGCTTTCACATGCATATGATGCGATTGAAAATACCATGGCTTGGGTCAGGTGCACCTTAGTCTTCAAGGTGACATCTTTGCTTTCAACACTTTGAAGAGGTCCTTTGCAACAGATTTACACAAAGCAATGTGTCATTTGATTTCTTGACTGCTGCTTCCATGGCTGTTGATTGTGGATCCAAGTAAAATGAAATCCTTGACAACTTCAATCTTTTCTCCGTTTTTTATGATGTTGCTCATTGGTCCAGTCGTGAGGATTTTGTTTCCTTTATGTTGAGGTGCAAGCCATACTGAAAGCTGTGGTCTTTGATCTTCATTAGTAAGTGCTTCAAGTTCTCTTCACTTTCAGCCGGCAAGTTTGTTTCATCTGCATAATGCACGTTGTTAATAAGTTTTTCTCCAATCCTGATGCCTTGTTCTTCTTCATGTAGTCCAGCTCTTGGATTATTTGCTCAGCATACAGATTGAATAGACATGGTGAGAGAATACAACCCTTATGCACACCTTTCCTGACTTTAAACCAATCAGAATCCCCTTATTCTGTCCGAACAAATGCCTCTTGATCTATGTAAAGGTTCCTCATGAGCACAATTAAGTGTGCTGGAATTTCCATTCTTCGCAATGTTATCCACAATTTGTTATGATCCACACAGTCGAATGTCTTTGCATAGTCAACAAAACACAGGTAAACATCCTTCTGGTATTCTCTGCTTTCAGCCAGG
This sequence comes from Elephas maximus indicus, assembly GCF_024166365.1. Lineage (NCBI taxonomy): Eukaryota > Metazoa > Chordata > Mammalia > Proboscidea > Elephantidae > Elephas > Elephas maximus. The sequence continues at coordinate 187,711,060 of NC_064821.1, read as the reverse complement.
ATCCACCTGACATCAGCAATGATATCTCTGGTTCCACGTTCTCTTCTGAAACCGGCCTGAATTTCTGGCAGTTCCCTGTCGATATACTGCTGCAGCTGCTTTTTGAATGATCTTTAGCAAAATAAGGTTTCACTTGCTAATGCTTTTCAGAAGTAGATTGCCGGGCCCTTCTCCCTAGGCTACTTAGTCTGGAACCTCAGCTGAAACCTGTCCTCCATGAGTGACCCTGCTGCTATCTAAATACCAGTAGCATAGCTTCCAGCATCACAGCAACACACACGTCCCCATAGTACACAAAGTGACAGACACATGGGGGAGGTTTTTATAGCAAAGGCATAATAAAAACACTCCCACTTTGGAAAACAATCTTTAGCACACAGTGGTCACAGAGAAAGACCAAAAGCCTAATCACTGGATCTATCAAGTGTCAATGTGTCCTGAGTTGCCAATAATTATGATACATTAATTCACGTACGTAGTCCTGTTATTGATGTTGTTGGGTGCCATCATACTGGTTCTGACTCTAGCAACCTTATGTGAAAAAGTAGAACTGTTGCATAGGGTTTTCTTGGCTGTAATCTTTACTGAAGTAGATCACAAGGCCTTCCTCCCCAGAGTGGATCAGTGGGTTCGAACTGCCAGCCTTTTGGTGAGCAGCTAAGCACCTATTGTCAAAAAAAGTACTATATTCAGAATTATCCCAAGCAAATTTTTTAAGGCAAAAATAAGTTGGATGAGTGAAAAGCTCAGCCTGGGACTCAAGGAATCCAGTGAGGTAATTCATAATACATATAACAGTGATAACGAGGCAGACGATTCAGAGCCCAGCCCTTCTGCATTATCCTCCACACTGAGTAGAATTAGCTGCACATTCTTCCAAAATTGTCCTTGACAAAATAACCACAGAGCATCCATAGCAGGCCTCAACCAGTTTCAGCAGGTTTTCAACGCCATCTTGGCACTTTAAGTGACCTTTTAGCTCATAAAGTGAAAAATACGTATAAACGCCCTGCCTGTGACTAGAGACTTAACATCCTATTGAAGGAAAATTGACCTCTTCCTCCATCCTGGAAAATCAAACCCTTGTCTAGAGAAAATGCATAGTCATCCCCAAGCTCTGAGTGCCTAAATGAAGGTCAACACTAAATATTTGTGATGAATTTGCATTTCCTTGTCTACTCCCTGTAAAAGCCACCTTCCCAAGTTGCCTGCAAGCAGTCTTAGAGGAGCAGCCCTCCTTGCTCCTTTCCTTGCGCAAGGAAATAAAGGCTATTTTCTGGTCGTCCACCTTGGCCTCTTGTTTATTGGCTGAAACAAGTCACACTGACCAAAACCTGGGGTTTCCACCCAGCAACAGTGACGCTTAGTAAATGTTTACATAAAACCTATTGATGCAAGATTCTCGAGGGCTCAGATTTGCCAGGAATGAAGATTTTGGCTGCATCAAGAGGTAGAGGCCGCATCAAGAGGTAAAGTGAAGGCCAAGTGGTATGGAAGAGAAAAATTGTGAATGCTAAATATGTCTTAGGACCATTTGGAGAGATTATTACTGAAGTATTTAACCAATCTTTCTTGATATAGTTGAGTGTACACACACACACACACACATGCACATATACATACATACATACATACATATATATATACATGTATGCTAATAATAATGAAAGTAATCTCAAAAATGGGCCTTTCCATACAATTTTATACATTGTGTGATTTTGGTAGTTAACATTAATTAGCCCAAAACTTAAGTAAAAATGAAGACGGGACCATGGAAAAAAAAAAGTAATTGATATGACCCAGAAAGGGTGGATTTCGAGCTGCATATAATAACTGCTAAAGCTTTTAAATGCTTCCTCACAAACTTTGAAGAGAAGATGAGCCTGTTTTTCTGTACACAGATTATTGTTTCATTAATTACGGGGGCATCCTCCATCACTTAATTTATGATCGAAGTTTTGTTTTACTTGTGACCAAAAAGTATGCCCGTGTTGGACAGCCAAGAAGTAGATTTTATTTGTCTCGTTCTACAGCTGCCTAGTGATCATTAATACCATTTCTGTATTGGAGAATGTCTTGCCCTCTAAGCACATGGATTCCCAAGGTAGAGTCCAGAACTCTACCCGTACACTCTTGTATTTCCCATCCTCACTTGTACCTAGACAATAGGTAAATGAGTGAAAATATTTGCTTGACCGATAAAAAAAAAAATCAAATGAGTCTTCTCAAAAGGTAGAATCCCTTCTGAAAAGAAAGCAACAGAAACATCTAGCTTCTTCTAAGGAAATATTGGCAGAAATTTCAGTGACGGCATCCAGTATGGAATGTTAGTTTTGAGAATTTATGTGCCTAAACCAACAAGGTTGGGGTAAAAAACTATGGAAAATTATTCCTAGATGTTATTCTTTGTTATTCAGTCTCCAGAGTTTAGTATCGTTCTGTCCAGAGATTCAGTGGACCATCTAAATTTCTTTAAGAAACTATGTGTTTAAAATCACTTGAATTTTGTTGCTATTTGCAACTATGAATCATTAGTGACTTAGCTTAAAATGTACCCACAGACAGGCAATTTTAGAGTAGCAGATATACACATCGAAATACTTGCTAATCCCTTATCCAAAGCCGTTGAGGCCAAACGCTTGCAAAGTTTCTAGATTATTAAAAACAGACAAACAAAAAAATAAGTAGCATATACTCTATAAGGCAAGGTAGAAGGATTTGTAGCAGTACTATAAAATTAAAAAAAAAAATCTGCAGGAAATATATGAATATTCACATTAAGGGAAAAAATGAAACAATAAAATCCATCTGTAGATTTTTCTGACATAAGTGTTTGGGTTAGGTTGGGTTTTTCTTTCCAAATTAGTCATGAAAGGTTTTCACTTTATAGGCCTTTATGGACTTCAGAATTTGTGTTTAGGAATTGAGGATCCATATTTCTACTTGAATGCATATAGTGGATACACATTCATATATTTTCAACTTATGAATTTTTTCAAAAGAAATTACTTCTGATCAATAGCACATAAATATTTCAGTTCAAACTCAGAGGAAATAAAAACAATGAAAATTGGAATTTGAAATCTAAAATAATGTTAAACATGCTTGGAAATTAAGTCCACAGTCAAGTATGTTTCAGTGCTTAAAGATTTCAACCGATAAGTAGTGAGTGACACACTAAGATTTTGCCTTACTGTTTAGTCAAAGAGGTTCCCATTTATATGGACAAAGATTTTGCCTGTAGAATATCTAATGGATTTATTATTTTTCCAGAACACTTAATTGTAATCATGAAGAACCTGTACATAGACCAAGAGGCAGTTGTTTAAACACAACAAGAGGATACCGAATGGTTTAAAAACAGAAAAGGTGTGCTTCAGGGTTGTACACTTTCACCAAACGTATTTAATCTATATGCTGAGCAAATAATCCGAGAAGTTGGACTACATGAATAAGAATACAGCATCAAGATTGGAGGAAGACTCGTTAATCTACGATAAGCAGATGACTCAACCTTGCTTGTTGAAAGTGAAGGGGACTTGAACCTCTTAATGTTGAAGATCAAAGGCTACAGCCTTCAGGATGGATTACACTTCAACATCAAGGAAACAAAAATCCTCACAACTGGACCAATAAACAACATTATGATAAACAGAGAAAATATTGAAGTTATCAAGGATTTCATTTTACTTGTATCCACAAACAATGCCCATGGAAGCGACAGCAACAAATCAAGCAGTGTATTTATTGCATTGGGCAAACTTGCTGCAAAAGACCTCTTTAAAATGTTGAAAAGTAAAGATGTCACCCTGAGGACGAAGGTGTGCCTGACTTAAGTGATCGTATTTTCGATTACCTCATATGCATGGGAAAGCTAAACAATGAATAAGGAAGACTGAAGATTAATTGATGTCTTTAAATTATAGTGTTTGTGAAGAATGTTGAATATGCCATGGACTGCCAGAAGAACGAACAAGTCTGTCTTGGAGGGAATACAGCCATAGTGCTCCTTGGAGGTAAGGATTGAGAGACTTCATCTCACGTTCTTTGTACATGTTGTCAGGAGGGACCAGTCCCTGGAGAAGGACATCATGCTTGGAAAAGTAGAGGGTCAGGAAAAAAGAGGAAGACTCTCAACCAGATGGATTGACAGTGGCTATAACAATGGGCTCAAACATAGCAATGACTATGAGAATGGCACAGGCCTGGGCAATATTTAGTTCTGTTGTAGTTAGGGTTGCTATGAGTTGGAACCTACTCAATGGCACCTAACAACAACAAGGAGGCACAACATGGCTAGCTATATGAGTCTGAGTAAAAAGAAAACTATGTAACCAAGTGATTGATGGACTTTTGAAATGTTCCATACCCAAAAGTATGCACTTTTGGAGATGACTAAGATAAATAATATTCAGAGGAAAAAAAAAATGTGGTTAAAAAGAACAGGCCATTACAAGTGCTACCTAAAAATATATCACCTTATACAAATCTATATTAAGTGTTCACTATGTGCTGGGAACTGTATCAAGTGCTAGAAATAATGTGATAAACTGAACAGACAGACCTATCTACCTTGATGGAGTTCCAAGTGGCTTCTAGAATACAGAATTATCTGTCATAATAAAGGGTAATGTAGTTGAATCAGACCACTAGGAAATGTTCACAAAAAAGCCAAACCCCACTGTTGTCAAGTTGATTCATACTCATAGCGACCCTATAGGAGAGAGTAAAACTGCCCCATAGGATTTCTAAGGCTAGAAATCTTTATATTTAGTCTCATAATTTGTCCCAGGAGACAAAGCTTTAGACTTCTACTTGGCCCATGAAGAGTTCAGACAGCTTTGGATAGTACTAATTAAAGTACAAACTGCCATACCCTTTGTCTCACCTTGCATAGGAAATCAATAGACCAGTTGGCAAGGGATGAAAGTGGGGAAAGGAGAAATAGCCATTAGAGAATTATGGGAGCTAACCATGCTCTTTTCCACTTCAGACACTCAGCCTGAATCTGCCTGAATTAGGGGAGGTCATAAACTTCTCTCTGGGTCAATTCAGAATTTTGATTAATATCTTGGCCTCGCTTTCTAGTAATCACATTGAGTCTGTGTTTTAAGCTGTTATGAAACACTGTTTGTTACATAAAATTAAACAGAACACAACTGGGGCCTGCCAGAATTCTTATCTACATCAAACAGGACTTTCATTTCTTATCTAGGTAGGACAAGGGAACATTGTTTCACCCAATGACCAAAAGATGGTGACAGCCTATATAAAATACACTGTAAACTCAGCTAGCTTCTTCAATATACTTTATTCATCTTTATTATAATTTATTATGGGTTGCGTGATATTTCTTCCACGTTATGTATCTCTACTAATCTATCATCTATCACCTATCATCTATCAATCTGTCTACCAATCTATCCATCCATCCAACTATGTTTAGATTAATGCAAATTCAGAAGACATAGAAGCATAGAATATTAAGATTTGAAAGACCTTTTTTTTTAAGGATCTGATCAACCATTCAAATTAATCTTTTCATGAATCCCCCACTCTTCTGAACTGATAACTGCCCTGGCTTTGAACATTTTTAATGAGAGGGAACAGATTATTCTTTGAGGCAATTAAGCCAGAGGTAAGATTCTTAGCAGGTTCATCCTTATATTCTTCTGAATTGGTCTTCATGCATAGTCCACCTTTTTTTTTTTTTTCTACCAAACACTATATATAGATCTGTCCTCTAGAACAGTACATCCAAACCAACCAAACCCCCTGCTGTTGAGTTGATTCTGACTCTTAGTGATTCCATAAGGTTTCCGAGGCTTTAAATCCCTATGGAAGCAGACTGCACATCTTTCTCCCCAGGAACCACTGGTGGTTTTGAACCATTGATTTTTCAGTAAGCAGTCGATGGCTTTAACCACTGCACCACCAGGGCTTCTTAAGAAATATTTAACACAAAAAATTAAAAACATCTGAACTCTGATATCACGTCCTCATACCTCTTTGCAAATCCCATCATCCTAAATTCTTCCTAAGTCCTGGTTTCAGACACCGTGTGATGTATTTCTGACAGTTTTCTTATCTACGTGAATCTTACATTATGGCAAATGGAAATAGTCTAATATTTCAAAGAGAATTTTGGATAATTTTACATAAATGTGTATGTCTATTAATTTTAATTAACTTTGTTTTTATTCTATCAAACATTGGGCCAGTGTTGAAGTTCATATTGAGTTCATGAACTTCTATAACAGCAGATATTATTCAAATAAGCTATTATTCCATATTCATGTCATGTTATATCTTATAAACTGACGTAGAGTTTTTTCAGTTTTGTCTTTAAACACTATAAATTCAGCTTTCAGGATTTAGCCCATCATTCTAATATTGTGAAATAATTTTAAATTGCAATTATATTATCTAACCCATTTGTCACCCTTTCAATTTTTCAATACAGTTTTGAAGGTAACATTTTATATTTCAATTTAAGCAGGTATTGGCCTATTAGTATAATAAAACATCAGATACCTCGCTTAACTTCAACCTTGAGATTTTGGGTTATTTTACAGAAATGACTGTAGTCTAGTCTAGTTAAAATTTTGTAACACTATCATAGGGATATTACAAGAGATTTTTGTACAGTAATTTGCTAAAATAAATCCATTCTATCCACAACTGACATTGGTCCTGCCCTATTTCGTGCCAAATTCAAATGGAAATTTACAACCGATGTATTATTTAACTTCACTGCGGAATTGGGTACTATTTGATTACTTACGATTTTGTTTTTATTGGAATTGACAAACACCCAATTTCACACTAACTTAGGTCAAAGGAAGAGTTCATTGGCTTTTAAATTTTTTAACTCTTTTCATGCCTCTAGGTCAAACCACTATCATTTCTTGACTGAAATGCTAAAACAGATTTCTACTTTCTGCCATACCCCTCGTCCATTCATGACTAATGAGATCTTTGTCAAAATCAGATAATTCTACTCTAGTAATACAAATCCTCCAATGACCTTTGATTGCCTATAAGCCCCCACGTGATTTTGAACATGCTGTACTCCTTGTACATTCATCTTCTTTACTCCCTGAATTCTAGCACACAGACCATTGTTATCTCTCTTGACTCCATTGAGACCTTCCCATCCCCTGCTCCTGGATTAGTTGTTTCCTCTGTTTGGAATGCTGTGCTCCGTTGATGTCATTCATTTAACTTTTATTTGTTGTCCAGACCTTGACTCAAGCATTTATTTTCTGACTGCCCAATCTAAATTATCCTACCAACAATTTCCTCTCTATCACTTTACTCTGTTTTATGTTTTCATGGCATACATTATTCTCCACTATCAGATCATCATTTTATTTATTTTTATACTTATTTATTTCATGGGTCTCAACATAAGAATATAAACCAGATTAGAGAAGATGCCTTGTTTATTCACAGCAGTATTCCCAGCACTGAGAATAGTACTTGGCAATTGGTTGATACTCATTAAATATCGATGACTAAAATGAACGTAAATACCCTGGAGGAAGAAGAGAGAAGAAGGAATCAAGGATATAAAATCTCTCATTACTAAATCTCCTTCTTATGCCTCAACTTATCTCTTGGTGTCCATTTCTTTCTCTCAACCAGCCTACTCCAGAAGGCTAGAAATAAAGTTCCCATCAACTCTAAGCTTACATCTTTACCTTGTTTCTTGACATGAACTGGTTTCTCCATTTCAGTTGTAAATTAGAAAATTTTAGGGAATAAACTATGATTGGTCTCACTTAGATCACATATCCAACTCCTGGACTAATCACAGTAATAAACAACTTCAATCTACTGTGACAGACTGCTGGTTTCCATCAGATCTGCTATCCTCCTCTTTCTGAAACATTTGTAGTTGAATTGATTCCCACTCATGGCACACCCATGTGTGTCAGTGCTGAACTGTGTCCCAAACGTCTGATTTTTCAAAAATAGTTCACCAGTACTTTCTTCCAAGACCACCAACTTTTTGATTAGCAGCTGAACTCACTAACCATTTGCACATCACAAATTGTTTCCTAGGTCCCTTAGTTTTGAAGTAATTGTCATGAGTGGAATACGAGAAAAAGTGCATGAAACTTCATCATGTTCTTTGTCTTCATTTGTCAGCCAAATAGAGGATTTGATGGAGGGATTGAAGGTTTAGGGTATTGTGGAGTCAATAAATGGAAGGGGTCTGGGTTCCAGAATGATTGCAGAGAGCAAATCCATTGACCTCTATTGAACCGGATCTTCAGTTAGAATTAAACTCCTACTGTGGTAAACAACTGAAATTTTAGTATTTTTTTTTTACAATAGTTAGCATACATAACAGATATGTATACCTCATTTTTCCAATTTTCTGATGTAAGTATATCATACTTGTGTATGATAAGCGATTTGAGTACCTAATTTACATAAAACATAACATACACCAAAGGAGCCCCTTTGACTTCTATTATTTTAGATTCTATCTGGAGTGAAAAATTACAGATACTTGAAAATAAATCTGACTGAAGAAGACTTCTCAATTTTTGCCTTTGCAATTTTTCATTTATTTTTTATTCTTATCACCCATTTTTTTTTATCAATTTGCATTGACATAGACTTTTCAACTCTCACTGTACTTATTTTTTTTAAAAGTGTAGTCCCTATTCTTTCACTAGCCATGTTTTATATTACTTATATTGAATTAATAAATAACAAAATTATTAAAACTGGCATGAAGCAATTTTAAAAATGAGTATGACTGACTCTTGGTAAGAGCACAACTCAGCATGAAGATGGATGGAGAAGTTTACAAACATGTTAGTGAGCAGTCTATTAGCAGCTAGTATTCAAACTACATGAACATCAATTATGATGTTTCACTAAATGACTTCAGAGCATTTAAACCAGGGTGCTGATTAAGAGAAGGTTGGTTAAGATTGCTTATTATTTCTACCACCACCACCCAGCAGAGCCCATGGTACTGAAGGAAGAGGTCCAAGCTGCACTGAAGGCATTGGTGAAAAACAAGGTTCCAGGAATTGACAGAATACCAGTTGAGATGTTTCAACAAACAGATGCAATGCTGGAAGTGCTCACTTATCTATGCCAAGAAATCTGGAAAATGGCTACCTGGCCAACTGACTGGAAGAGATCCATATTTACGCCTTTTTCAAAGAAAGGTGATCCAACAGAATGTGGAAATTTTTGAACAAAATCATTAATGTCGTGTAATGGAATTGTCTCCACCAAAAATGTATCTCATTTTTGTGATTTTGTTATGTATTATAAATCATAATCTCTGCCTATGGTTAAAAAGGATTAGGGTGGGATGTGACACCCTTGATCCAGCCATATCCCTGATCTAATGTAAAAAGATTTTCCCTGGGGTGTGCCCTGCACCACCTTTTATCTCTCAAGAGATAAAAGAAAAGGGAAGAAAGAAAAGAGTTGGGGACCTCATGCCACCAAGAAAGCAGCACCAGGAACAGAGCCATCCTTTAGACCAGGGGTCCCTGTGCATGAGAAGCTCCTTTAGCGGGGAAGATTGAGGACAAGGGCCTGTCTCCAGAGCCGACGGTGAGAGAGAGGCTTCCCCTGGAGCTGATGCCCTGACTTTGACTTTTAGCCTAATTTACTGTGAGGAAATAAGTTTCTCTTTGTTAAAGGTATCTTCTTGTGGTGTTTCTATTAGAGCAGCACTAGATAACTAAGACATATCACGTGCAAGTAAAATTTTACTGAAGATCATTGAAAACCAACTGTAGCAGTACATCAACAGGGAACTGCCAAAAATTGAAGACGGATTCAGAAGAGGACATGGAACCAGGAATATCATCATTAATGTGAGATTGATCCTGGCTGAAAATGGAGAATACCAGAAAGATGTTTACAGGTGCTTTTTTGACTATGCCGAAGTATTTGTCATAGTCATCTAGTGCTGCTATAACAGAAAGACCACAAGAGGATGGCTTTAACAAAGAGAAATTTATTTTCTCACGATCTAGTAGCTTAGAAGTCGAAATTCAGGGCATCGTTTCCAGGGAAGACTTTCTCTGTTGACTGTAGAAGAAGGTTTTTCTCATCAATCTTCCCCTGGAATAAGGGCTCCTCTGCACAGGAACCCTGGGTCTAAAGGACTCATTCTGCTCCCAGTGCTTCTTTCTTGGTGGTATGAGGTCCCCAACTCTCTGTTTGCTTCTCTTTTATCTCTTGAGAGATAGTAGGTGGTACAGGCCACACCCCAGGGAAACTCCTTTTACATTGGATGAGGGAAGTGACCTGGTAAGGGTGTTACAATCCCACTCTGATCCTCTTAACATAAAATTACAATGATAAAATGGAGGACAACCAAACAATACTGGGAATCATGGCCTAACCAAATTGATACACACATTTTTGGGGAGACATAATTCAATCCATGACATTCTACTGTGTGGATCAGAACAAATTATAAATAATTTTTGAAGAATGGGAATTCCAGAACACCTAATTGTGCTCATGAGGAGCTTGTACATAGACCAAGAGGCAGTCATTCCAACAGAACAAGGGGATTGAAGTCAGAAAAGGTGTGCATCAGGGCTGTATCCTTTCACCATACTTATTCAATCTGTATGTTGAGCAAATAATCTGAGAAGCTGCACTATATGAAGAAAAATGGGGCATCAGATTTGGAGGAAGACTCATTAACAACCTGCATTATGCAGATGACACAACCTTGCTTGCTGAAAGTGAAGAAGACTTCAAGCACTTACTGATGAAGATCAAAGACCACAGCCTTCAGTATGGATTACACCTCAACATCAAAAAAACAAAAATTCTAACAATTGGGCAGATAAGCAACAACATGATAAATGGAGAAAAGATTGAAGTTGTCAAGGATTTCATTTTATCCAAGGATTTCACTGTATTCACAATCAGTGCCCATGGAAGCAGCAGTCAAGAAATCAAGCAACATTGCATTGGGCAAATTTGCTGCAAAAGTCTTCTTTAAAGTGTTAAAAAGCAAAAATGTTACCTTGAAGACGAAGATACATCTGACCCAAGCCATGGTGTTTTCATTCACCTCATACGTATGTGAAAGCTGGGCAATGAATAAGAAAATGAAGAATTGTTGCCTTTGAATTATGGTATTAGCAAAGAATATTGAATATAGCATGGACTGCCAAAGAGCAAAGAAATCTGCCTTGGAAGAAGTACAGCCAGAATGCTCCTTAGAAGCAAGGATGGCGAGACTATATCTCACATACTTTGAACATATTAGCAGGAGGGGTCAGTCCCTGTAGAAGGACATCGTGCTTGGTAAGGTAGAGGGTCAGGGAAGAAGAGGAAGACCCCCAAGGAGATGGAATGACACATTGGCCGTACCATGGGCTCAAGCATAATGATTGTGAGGATAGTGGAGGACCAGTGTTTTGTTCTCTTGTACATAGGGTCTCTATGACTCGGAATCCACTGGATGGCCCCTAACAACAAAACCACATAACACCACCATATCTGTTCACAAATCTGTGTTTATTTCAATACAGCACTTCTAAATGTGGAATTTTATTTAGTATTTCTACCTCAAACCAGCCTCTAGAGACAAAACCAAGGAAATCTTTCTCAGCTACCGTTTTCCTACAAAATTATAATTTCAGACTTGATTCAAAGCTCTGATCTGAGAAATATTAAATTATTTAATGATGTCACACTGCTCTGTAGAGGGTGTTGCTCTTCTTTATTTTGTTTAATAGTGGAGCGAAAACTTGTATTGAAAAACTATATATTGCAATTATTGTTTATCTGTAGTTTCTACTACAGCACAGCAATATAGACCGTGAGGTACTCAAAAGCAGAAACAATGTTTATTCATGTTTTAAAATTATTCAGTTTTGAGTAGGGAATGTAACAGGTATTCAATAACAAGTCAGCATGTTTTGACTACTTACTATGTACAAGAAAAACACACTTACTATGTACAAGGCACTCTGCTAAATGTTTTTTAGGAATTATATTGTTATCCATCTAAAGAAAACAATGAAATGCGTACTATTAGAATTTCAGTTTTGTAGATGAGGTCTTGAAAATGAGAGCAGTTACAATTTTACTCAAGGAGTGTCTCGTAGCTAGTAAGCATTTGAGAACAAGTTTACTTGGGCAAATAATGGCAAATACTGGTGAAAAGTTAAAGATAACATCTTTCTCTGCTTACAGATAGTGGGGAGGCCATGCATATGTCAAAGGGTTACAACAGTGAGTGCATAATTATACACTAAAACAAACACATTCAATCAAAGAAAATATTATGTATGATCATATCTTGAATTCACCTCTTGAATTTACCACATAGATTATATTTTTTTGTTGTAAAACACCGTCAGACATACATTTGCAATCATGTTTTATGCTACTTAGCAGATGACAAATACTATCAACTATAGATTGATTTTATTTGTCACAGATTCAAATTTATTTAAAAGTATAAGGACTATCACCATGTGTTACTTTCCAGGAGAAATACTTTGTGTCTAGGGTTTCATATTTGTTACTATGTTATGATGTCCCTAAGGTTCATTGGGTCTTTTCTCATGTTAGTCTTCGTGCTTCAAGAAACATGTCATTCATGTATTCAAATGTTTCTCTTAGAGTTGCTGGAAATCAGATTTCCTTTCTGATAACCCTTTATGAAGAGTGTGCTCAGTTAACTTTAGAATAGAAATATCCTTGTAAACTTGTCACTGTACCATTATGAACGAGAGTTTTGTCTCACCCTTTAACTTCACACTTATCTACTTTCTTCTTTATATAAACCACTGCAGGGGAAAACTGGTAAATACATTTTGCTGTTATCAGTGTGTCTGATTATTGCAGTTGTCCCTTAATCCTATTGATCTTACTCTTGAGTCATACTTACTGGGTAGAAATCAATAGTGATTGATTAAAACTGTCACCAGTGAAAGTAACAGACTGGTTTTGCTGTTCAGAGTTAATTTTTTGGATAAGCCTCTTTTTTTTTTTATGTCACCAATGTTTGTAATAGTAACTATAGGACAATGTAGCATAGTTTAAAAATTTTACATACTGTATGCCAATAGAGTTCACAATCAGTGACTGAATATATTTAAAAAAAAGAAAAAAGTATATCCACAAAAGGAAATTGAATAGAAATGGTAACTTTCAAAGAATAATAATAAATATTGATATGAATTAAAGGATTATTGAAAAAGAAGAGCATTTGTCTTAGCTGTTTTATAAATACTATTATTTTATAATTGCAACCAAACAGTAAGATGTTGCTAAATAGATACAAACATACACCAGAGGAGTAGATTTACCATCGAGAAGTATAGTCATGTGTATTGGGGACCTAATATATGACAAAGTCAAGTTTGTAATTCTCTGAGTTAGGGTTGTTTCACTTGATAAACAAAAGTGGTGTGAGTAATTTTCTATTGGAAGAGAAGCAAAGATAGATCCATACTTCACATCATATGCTAAATTGATCTCCAATGTATTAGAGAAATATATGAAAAATAATAACATTAAAATATTAATAAAATACTTAAGAGAATACTTGTAAGATCTTGCTGTAGGGGTGATGTTTTGAAGTATGCCTATCCTTTATTCCTCCATCGCTTCGCCTCCCCAAAAAACTTAGAAGCAGACTAGAATCTTAGGAGATCTTAGATTATCCATGCCCTGGAAGTTACTTGTAAGTAAACTTAGTAGATATAATAAAGTTTTAGTTAATGGCTGTAAATGATTGATATGGTTTACCTTAGCTTTTGTAGGAAATCATCAATGAACAAGTTATCAGGGAAATTATGAACACTGGAAACTTATTAAAGTAAAAATATTCACTCAAATTTTATAATAAGTTTAAAGAGTTGTACTTAAAATTTTCAAGGAAAACTTTATGTCATAGACATAATCATTAGTTTTTTTAATTCTTGTTGAATAGCCCTATTTTAATCACCCTTACTGATAATTTTCAAAAAAACAAAATAAAGCAAAACAAAATAATACTTTTAATTCATTAATTAGCTTACCAGTACTTGTTGGAATACATAAAGAAAAAGATGAAGATATAATTTTTAAAAAATTTGTATAGCAAAATATACCATTAACAATAAAATAAGAAAAGAGGAGTTCACGTGTATTTAGGAAAATGCAAATTAAAGCAACAATCAGATAACATTTTAAAACCAAACGTCAAAGTTGGTAGCCACTGGTAATAACAGGATAATTTTAAGTTAAAGATCTGCTTCTGTAACTATGCATAATGAAACATGTCAACACAAAGAAAAAAATGTAATGTACCTCAAGAAAGTGTTTGGTGTGGCTTAAAGCAAAGCTAAAAATTGTGTTCTTACTCAGAGAATTTTTCTTCATGAATTCCTTCTAAAATATTTTTCTAATATTTCTTCTAAAATAAAGAGGTAGAAGTTGTAATTCTCATTAAAAAACCAAAATTTTGAGTTGCTTTTGTGAGACTTGTTAACTCATTCACCAAATGCAGGATTTAATTAGTCTGATTTGTCATCCACCTATCTTTGATCATACTGGCATTATGAAATGTTTTCTCTAAACTCGAAAACTTTAAAATAGTTATATTGAATAAACTAATAAGAAAAGTTAATTTATAAACATCTTCTTTCTTGGTTTCCTTTAAAGGAAAAAATGTATATTTTTGGTTATCAAAAGTTTTTTTTTTATTGTGCTTTAAGTGAAAGTTGACAAATCAAGTCAGTCTCTCATGCAAAAATTTATATACGCCTTACTATGTACTCCTAATTACTCTCTCTCTAATGAGACAGCGCACTCCTTCTCTCCACTATCTCTTTTCGTGTTCATTCTGCCAGCTTCTGCCCTCTCATCTCCCCTCCAGACAGGAGCTGCCCACATAGTCTCATGTGTCTGCTTGATCCAAGAAGTTCGTTCTTTGCCAGCATCTTTTTCTATCCCATTGTTCAGTTCAATCCCTGTCTGAAGAGTTGGCTTTGGGAATGGTTCCTGTTTTGGGCTAACACAAGGTCTGGGGGCCATGATCATCGGGGTCCTTCTAGTCTCAGTCAGACCATTAAGTCTGGTCTTTTCATGAAAATTTGGGGTCTGCATTCCACTGCTCTCCTGCTCCCTCAGGGGTTCTCTGTTGTGTTCCCTGTCCGGACAGTCATTGGTTGTAGCTGGGCACCATCTAGTTCTTCTGGTCTCAGGCTGATGGAGTCTCTGGTTTATGTGGCCCTTTCTGTCTCTTGGGCTCAGAACTGCCTTCTGTCCTTGGTGCTTTTCATTCTCCTTTGCTCCAGGTGGGTTGAGACCAATTGATGCATCTTAGATGGCCGCTTGCTAGAGTTTAAGACCCCAGACACCAAAAGATTTATTTGAACATTTTAGCCATAGCTTGGTCCTAAATTTTAAAGAAGCAAATATTTCAACTCTTTTCTTCACATGGCAGGAAAAAAAAAAATCACTTGACTCTTGATAAGAAGAAAAAAAGCAGCATTATTACTAAGAACCAGTCAAATAAAAGAGTTAAACATTTTAAAACTTAAGTAAACAATTCCTTGCTAAAAAATTCTCTATTATATTATTTACTATAATTCCAGCTGGACAATATGTAGTTTATATCCATAACATTTTTCAGAAGTAATTTCTGAATAACAACTGATATATACATTTTATTCCCTCTAAAATTAAAGTAAAATCACTCAACATGGCTATTATTTACATTAGACTGTTTCCCACCTTCTCTGAAGGTACATGAACAACATCAAAAAGTGTTACACTGCCTTTAATTCATAATTCCTTTAATTTTCTACCTTTTTTTTTTCATGGCCTTTCTTAATACATTAGCCATTCTTTCTGCTTTAGAATTTTTTTTAACTTCAAAAAGATAATCTAATCATATTTACATAACTTTTTTGTCATGCATAAAATTATCATTGAAAATTGACAATGCCTTTGGTCTGTATGTGTACAAAGTATCATATATTTGATTTTCTCCAAGGATTATAAAATTTTTCCACCACTCCTCAAATAGAAACATTGATGTACAAAAGAAGATATAAATGTTCTAATAAGAGACTAAAAAAAAAAAAAAATAAGAGACTAGTTATCATTTAATTCTAATTCATGTATGGCATTATCAACTATATTAAAATTTAATACATTTGAAGCAATTTAATATAAACATCAGTTTGTTTTTTTTAAGTGAAGTAAAAAAAAGAGCGTAACTATATGAAAATTGACAACATTTTATAAAGTTACTCATTTCTTATCATCTTCCTATAGCTTTGACCTAAAAAGATAAAAACAAAGTTTAGGCACCAGTCTGGTATACTTTTGTTATAGATTATTTTTTAAAGAAACCCAGTGAGCATGGACAATGAATAGAATATATAATGTATGGGAAGATGAACAGTGAATAATAAATCTTTAGCTTAAACAAGAACCTATTTCTCTCAAGGCTGAAGAGTTTGATCAACGCACTGTGTTTTAGAATGCAGCTTATCGCCCACCATGCAGAAATAGGTAGGAAATGTGTTTCCGTTAAAATGTGAATTAAGAAATCTATCCTCTGGTTATATGTCACAGGGAGTTGGCATTTTTCCTTTAATAAATATTTCAATCTGAAGAGAGACGCCTCAGTAAAATGAAAACAAATGACAGTGTTATCTCCAAAGGGACAGTGTATTATTTTAAAATGGATGAAATGGTCCATGCTCTGCCCTATGACGGATAAATGCTTAAAATAAGAGCAAAAATAGAGTTTACTCATTCTCATGGACATAGAATCGAGTTTTCTTTTTTGTTCTGATTTGAGATGAAGAAAGGAGGAGCAGAAAGAACGGCAAACCTAAAGAAGGTCCTTACAAGATTATATGTAACAATAACCATAAATAATGTCATTGTAATTTAGAGCTAACGTTATCAATTTTGTTGTTGCTAGATGTCATTGAATGGGCTCTGACTCGTGATGATCTTATGTATAACAGAGAGAAACAGAAAATCTTATTGACTCCCACCCTAACATTTACTATTACAGGTATTTAAAAAATAGGAAACAACTGTTAAGTAGTCATTAAATATTAAGAGCTTACTTTCTGGGCCTTTAGATCTGAATTTGAAATTCTTCTTAGACAATAAACTGGGAACTGAATGTAAAACAGATACAATGTCATCGCTTCATATACACACTTGAAATCATGCAGGTTCAGTGTGTGACACATCTGAGAATTTCTCACAGCATCAAAGTTAGGAATGTCACATATTTTGTCAAGAGCAAATCTCAAAACCTTGTAAAATCTCATCACAAAGTGTTCTTCAACTTACTCATTAGTCATGACATATTAAAAGAAGTGTTGTGGAAAGTATATTAATATATGCAGATATTTGATGATAGGATTTTTTCCCCTCCTCTTTATTCCCTTTCCACCTTGTTGAGAAAGAGTTTTTGAAAGCATAAAAATACAGTCAAATTAGGTTATAGCAAGTGATTAATATTAGGAAACAAAGTTTATTTTTCACATGTTCTTCTTTGAAAAATGGGAAATTTGGATACAACAAAATTTATTGACAAATTTTATACTTGACCCCAAGGAGTTTATAATCTAGTAGGATTTACAGAAAACTGACATTAGAGTGAGCAAAATTACAACAAAGTGAGTTTAATCCCTTCTCGGGAAAAGTAAAATAGGCTGTGAAAGGTAAAATAAACTATTTTTTTAATATAATCAACGCATTCTCTGATATCAATGAAATATTTCTTAAGGATGAGTACAAATGACTCAAGTGAAGAATTTTCCAAGCAAAAGGAGCAATTGTGGTTGTGGGAAGACCTAGAAGGAAAAACAGGCATTGTGTTTTGAAGAAGGATGTGTAGTTCATTACCTTTTGAGAGACAAGTGGGTAGAGGTACACACAACCCAGGAAATGAAGAGCTTTTTGTCCTGTGAGGGAATTTGGGTTTTATTGGAAAGACAGCAGAGAGTCATTGGAGATTTGTACTCCAATCAGTCCTGCTTCACTGTGAACCATAGATCTGAGTGGGGTAGCTGAGGTGGTGGGGTGGGGAGGGTTGCCAAAACCAGAGACAAGGAGACACATTAGAAATTAATTTTCTTGTAAAGTTCACAGTCTTTTCTTTATATAAGTGGTCCTCAAACCATGACTCTAAGATTCCTGGTTGTCCATGAGATAAGCTCAGGGGTCCACAATGCTCTCTTCATAACACTAAAACATTATGTTCTTTTTTTCATTGTGTTGACATTGGATTGATTGTGAAATGAATGGTGGAGGAAATTGCTAGCAAATTAGCACAAATCAAGTTTTTGTTGTTGTTAGGCACCATCAAATTGGTTCCAACTCTTGGCAACCCTATGTATAACAGAATGAAAACACTGCCCAGTTCTGCTCCATCTTCACAATCGTTGCTGTGTTTGAGCCCATTTTTGCAGCCACTGTGTCAATCCATTTCCTTGAGGGCCTTCCTCTTTTTCACTGACACTGTACCTTACCAAGCATGACGTCCTTCTCCCAGGAACTGATTCTCCCTGATAACATGTCTGGAGTATGTGAAACAAAGTGTCCCCATCCTTGCAATCTGCCCGTGCTCTGTCTTTCAAGGCAGATTTGCCCATTCTTCTATCATTCCATCATCCCATGATATATTCAATATTCTTTACCAACACCATAATTCAAAGGCATCAGTCCTTCTTCATTCTTGCTTATTCATGAAAACATGCATATGAGGCAATAGAAAATACCATGGCTTGGGTCAGGCACATCTTATTCTTCAAGGTGACATCTCTGCTTTTTATCACTTGAAAGAGGTCTTTTGCAGCAGATTTGCCCAATGCAATACGTCTTTTGTCTTTTGATTTCTTGACTGCTACTTCCATGGTCATTGATTGTGGATCCAAGAAAAAGAAATCCTTGACTACTTCAAATCAAGTTAGTAACACCAAACTCTAAAGTAGTCATACTCTTCATCATGATGCAATCACAGGGGAAATAAGTTTCAATTAAGAATTTCCTTAATAAAATAATAAAAATTATTTTAATTTTATTAAGTCTCTATCTTTGAGTTCAATTTATACACTGTGTCCCCAAATGTAAATGGCATTCAGCTGAGTACCAAAATTCCAGGTTTTTAGGTATATCACTTACTTGTACAATTGAGCTGTGAACTAAACCTGAACCTTTTGTTTTCAGGGGCTATCTCATTTACATGAAAGAATGATTGACAGACAAATGATGGTTTTACAGATTTGATTATTTCTACACATTTTCTCAAAAATGATAATAATTGAAAGTATTTGTTGCATCTAAAACATGTTTGTTATGGATTGAATTGTGCCTCCCCAAAATAGGGGAAGCCTAACCCCTGTATCTGTGGATATAATCCCACTTGGGAATAGGGTTTTCTTTGTTAGGTTACAGGGCCGTATCTGTGTAGGACGTGTCCTTAACCTAATTACTTCTGAGTTACAAGAAGCAGCAGAGACAAAAAAACAAAAAATAGCAGGAAGATAGAGGCCATGTGAACATTTCCAAGGAACCAAGGAAAGCCAATGCTACAGAAGCTGAGACAAGAATCTTTACCCAAAGCAGAAAGAGTGAGAGAGACTTCCCCCAAAACTGGTGTTCTGAATTCAGACTTCTAGCTTCTTGACCTGTAAGAAAATAAATTTCTGTGCTTAAAAGTCATCCACTTGTGGTACTTTTGTTACAGTAGCATTAGTTAACTAAGGAAATGTTAAAAGAAAAATCTTTTTTTTTAGTTCTCCATTCCCAGTTCTTCTCAGTATCAAAGTTCAAGTAATTTTTCCTCAAATTACGTAACTAGCACATATATTTTGAAGCTTTAGTCTCTCATAATTTTCTGTAAAATGCATAATTTGAGAAGAGAAAATTGATGTTCTATAGCTCTTAAAACTTCCAGAATTACACAGGTGTTGAGTTTCAAGTGTCAGAAGTAAGAATGATAAAGTAAATTAGACAGCACTTTTCTTTCCCAGAAAATACAGATGTCCATTTTTTTTTTTTTTTAAGGCACATGGTCTTACAGTCAGAATTTGTTGGTATGAGTTGATTTTTTAAATGTCCCAGGTGATTGTGATATAGTCATGACTGAAAAACATTGGACCAGATTGTGTTTTACCTGCAATTTGATTATGCTGTGTAAAGTGAGAATAATAAAATCTTTGTCAAATTTTATTAGACCTAATATGCATCTCATATCCCTACATACTTCATGTTTTTCCTTGCTTTGTCACTATTAAAATTTCATGGTCTTACTAATGTATCTTTATACAGTTGTGAGTAAATTTCTACTTCCAGAATCTAACTTCCTTTGAATATGATAAGCTTCCAAATGTAGAAAGAAGCATGGATACTAGGCTAGTTCCAAAGGAGGAATGAACGTGATTAAGAATGTACGATTGCAAGTCACTAGTCCCAATTATGTCACTTACCAATTTGTGGATCTTAACTGCAAACTGTAAATTGCAGACAAACACTCAACTTAGATTGACTGGAATATATTACTGTTATAATAGCCTTAGAAGAAAAACAAATCTGTGGCTTAGCATAGAATTGTCATACTTTTTTAGCAATGATACTAACAGAATAATCTCCCTCCTGTTGAGAAGAAACAAAGTAAAGTATTTCAACTTTTGATTAGTTATTTAAGCTTTGAAATGCATAAGTTATTTCCTATTCTGCACCATTTTAACATGAAATGCTTGTACTTGTGCTGCCGTAGGATACGCCTAATGTAAATTCATGAATATATTGCACATTATTTAAGTGCATCAATAAACAACAGTTTCACATTATACAGCATACGAATATTCATTTACTGATACTTTGTTGATTCTTTTGCAATTCTTCCACTGTTTATTTAGACCTGATTTCCATATTCTTCCGGATATGTAAACATGCTACTCTATTAATTTAACTTCAGGATTCCAGCTCACTAGACAGCTTAATGCTATTGTTACACAATTGCTCTTGTTCTCTGTACTAAAACTGAAATTTTATGAAATCATGTAGTAAGTATGAATATAGATTTACTAATGAAGTAAAGCTATTAATGTATGAACGCATTCAGCTCCTCAGAGTGCATACTTAATGGAACATACAGTTAACTAATATAGTAGAAAAACTTTTGAGAATTAGGTTAACTGTGTGCAACTTAAGCTTTTGCTTGGCAAATATACATTTATGACATATTAGATGAGTCTTCTTTTGAAATGGGTACACAAATTCAAATTTCAATAGGTAGGAATTTAAGAAAGAGATGTAGATTTCAACCACACTAAATTAAAGTGAGACAATTCTGACATTACAATTTATCTTAGTTTGCAAAACGTGAAAATTTGAGACAGTTGTTTACTGAGTATAGTGTGCATGTGACAGACTTCTTGGATGTGTATCATTCAGTGGTTAAATGGCTGGCATGAAAAATGACTATATACATGATGAATACATTTCTTTAACATAGGAAAACTCGTTGTTTTCAAGAGGAAAAATTTAACTTAAAAATCACAACTACAATTTAAACAAGTGTATATATGTTCATGGACACCCTGGGTGATGCAAATAATTAACACACTCAGTTGCTAACTGAATGGTTGAAGGTTCCAGTCTGCCTAGAGGTGTCTTGGAAGAAAGGACTGGAAATCTACTTCCATAAAATCAGCCATTGAAAACACAATTCTACTCTGACATACATGAGGTTGCATGAATAGAAATTCACTTGATGGCAATTAGTAATACATGTTCCTAGAAATTTTTGTTCAGGAATTATTTCAAATAAATTTTAGTAATGTCTTAATTTACCTGCGTGGGGTGAAAACATTACTGGGGTTTTATTTGTTGTCGTTACTTGCCATCAAATCTAGTAGAACCGCTCCATAGGGTTTTCAGGCCTGTGACTTTTCAGAAGCAGGTCATTAGGCCTGTATTTCTAGGTGCCTGTGGTTGGGCTCAAATTGCCAACTTTTAAGCTGGTAGTCTAGCACTTAACTGTTTGTTCCACCTTTAAATCTGTCTGTCATTTGGTGGCTTAAATGATGCTATGATGCTGGAAGCTGTATGACCAGTATTTCAAATACCAGCAGGGTCACCCATGGTGGACAGGTTATAGTAGAGCTTCCATTCTAAGACAGGCTAAGAAAAAAGGCCTAGCAATTGACTTTGAAAATTAGCAAATGAAGACCTCATGGATCACAATAGAATATTGTCTAATACAGAGCTGGAAGATGAGCCCATTAGTTTGGAAGGCACTCAAAATACACAGTGGCTGCAACAGTGGACTCAAGTATACCAACAATTGTGATGATGGTGCAGCACTGGGCAACATTTTGTTTGTTATACATAAGGTTGGTATGAGTTGGAGCCCACTTGATGGCAACTTATAGCAACAACGATTCTTAAAGAACTGGTTTATCTGGTAAATTGATTTTCTATTTCAACATGTCTTATGGGAGGTAGAAATTACTTTCTTGATACTTTTATCTATACTACTGTATGTAAGATATCAGGATATCCACTGAGCAATTTAAAACAGAAACCCTCTTTCTGATTAGTTACTATGTTTTTCGTTCAATATCTGCTTTTGAATTATTGGCACTTATTACCTTTATTTTGCAGTGGAAAATAAGAATGAATAAATCTTTGTAACCATCTCCTTTCATTTTCAACATGTAAAATATTGAAAACCATCACTCCCATCCTTAGAACACAAAAAAGCTAGACAAACTGAAGAGCAGTAATTTTCATGGTCTCATCACAGATGGGTTGTAGAGGAAACCACCACCCTGAAAAGGGGAAGAAACAGTTAAATCCAGAGAGCCACAGCTGAGAGCATTTTTCTGGAAGAGAAGCCAGGAGAGTTATAAATTGGTAGGAACACTTACATGGTAATTTTGACAGGCTATTTTTATGGAGGCTGAATGAGGGCAAGCCAGAGATGTGAGAAACTCCGAGAGGATATAGCCTTAAGGGTGACCTTTCACATTTTTGTGAATTTGACCGTCAGGAACACCACCTGTATGATCCTGGTAGAGAGTGTAGTAAGTGAGTAATCATTGTGAAATATGCCCCTGTGTTTCATAAAAAAAAGACCAATTTCCCAAAAGGAAATACTGTTCCAGAGCCTTATCCAAGATAGGGGAAGTGCATTTCTCACATTCTAGTCTCCTGTAGCCTTCCCCTTTCCAGATATATGCATGAGTATATGTGGGAGGAAGGTAAGGGGAAGGCTTCAAGGGAAGGTACTGGTAATTCTGCAGCCAATAAAGGGAGTAAAGGGAAATAGAAAAATTTATACCATGGGAGAAAAATTCATGAAAGTCATAACCCTGAGACACAGGCCCACTAAAGGACTGAAACTTATTTGGAAGATTATAAAATGTTTCCCTTCATCCAGACCTTACCAGCACACCCACAGGGCTCCAGTATAATAACAGTGGATTATATCTGAGCAGTGTGACGCATATTATTTCTAAGAAGTACTAAAAGAAGCCAAAAGTCAAGAAGGAAGGCAAAAATAAGGATTTTATTTTCTTTTGGAATAGTAAACATTAAACAGCTCAACTTCTAGCCAGAATAATGTAATTCCTATGTTTAAGACTTATTGACAGCAGTTTATATTACCTAATAAAACATGACTGGTTTTCAAAAATTCTTAAACAAGTTAAAAAAACAAGGAAAAAAGTAATCAAAGATACAAAGTAATCATCAGAATCAGTGTGAGATACGACATGGCTGTTGAAAGCAGGAAATTTAAAACAATTATTATTTATATATTAAGAACACTAATTTTTTTTTTTTTTTAATACTATAGGGTCACTAAGAGTCAATTGACTCAACAGCAACTGGTTTGGTTTTAGTTTGGTTTTAATGAAATATGGTGGAAACCCTGGTGGCGTAGTGGTTAAGAGCTACAGCTGCTAACCAAAAGCTTAGTGATTCAAATCCTCCAGGCACTCCTTGGAAACCTTACAGGGCAGTTCTACTCTGTTATATAGGGTCACTATGAGTCAGAACTGATTCAATGGCAGTGGGTTTGGTTTGGTTTTGGTTTAATGAAATATGGAGATGAATAGCAAGAAAGGATAGATAATGTAAGGATGGAGATGGAAACTCTAAGAAAGAATAATAAGAAAACTGTAGTAACCAAAAACACAGTGATAGAAAATAATTTCTTTGATGATAATGTCTTAGTTATCTAGTACTGCTGTAACAGAAATGTCATAAGTGAGTGGTTTTAATTAAAAACACAGAAATTTATTTACTTACAGTTCAGGAAGGAAGGAAGAAAGAATATTTAGATGAAAAAAGAGGAGAAGCTGAAAAAGATAATGTTAGTAGTTGCTTCAAGTCAGGTCAGCAACCTTATGTATAACGGAATGAAACACTGTCAGATCCTGTTCCGTCTTCACAATTATTGATATATTTGAGCCCATTTTTGCAGCTATCTTTAGGAGAATTTCCCTCATTTTCCATGACCCTTTGTTTTACCAAACGTGGTATCCCGTCATAGGGATTGATCTTAGCTGCTGACGCCCTCAAAGGTGAAGTCTTGCCATACTTGCTTCTAAGGAGCATTCAAGGACTGGCGATCTTCTTCTGAAAAATAACAAATGAAAGGTACATAGTATATTGTAAAAAGATAGTAATCAAAGGTTATGATTCTAGCTTTACAACCATTTTCTTTAGACTCCAAAGGAGGTTTACATAAAGTCTTGCTACCTTTAATGTGTTCTGTGAAAGAGATGATAGATCTCTATTCCTGATAGAGCTCATTTGAATTAATATGGCAAGCTAAGACACTGTAAGTAATTAAAAAACATTTTTCCCCATCTTAATGACTCCGAGATCTGGTTTCATCTTATAATCAATGTCATCTTAAAATTATAATTGGCAGCATTTCTTTCTTCCTTAATTATATAAAAAAGTACCTTTTTATATTCAATAACATATTTGAGTCTTTAAAAGATAGCATGCCAATGTACAAGTATGTATCATGAGTTTTGGAAAATATGATAAATGATGTATGCTACAGCCAGGAGAAAAATAATTTTCATGTAAGAAAAGTAATATCCTTCATAAAAAACATATAAATGAATAATAAGATTAACTATACATATGATGTTTAAAAATATATATATATATGATGTTTATGTACTACTTTATTGTGAATTTCAGAATTTGATTCCCTTACTCCAGATAGTAAAAAGCATGCAATAATCAGTAATAGTTTACAATAATCCTAAAATATTTTCCCCCTTTGATTCATCACATAATATTTAGGCAGAAAATAAAGAGACTCACATATCCATGAAACTGGTGTATTGCATATACAGGATCAAAGAGATAAGTACACAAAATCTACTTTATATTTCCTCATTGCTTTATCTTCTTAAATTTTCACAGTGAAGGCATTTCTTCCTTACTTCTGGGAGCACAAAAAAGTAAACAAATGAACAAACAAAAAACCTCAAAGAGTTGCATTACATTTCCATTCACCCCTGTTGTTGTTATTAGGTGCCCTCGAGTTGGTTCCAACCCACAACCCCATGTACAACAGAACAGGACTGTCCAGTCCTGCACCATCCTCACAATCATTGCTCTGCTTCAGCCCATTGTTGCAGCCACTGAGTCAATCCATGTTGTTGAGTCTTCCTCTTTTTCACTGACCCTCTACTTCACCAAGCATGATGTCCTTCTCCAGGAAATGGTTCCTCCTGATATTATATACAAAGCACTTAAGATGAAGTCTCCCCATCCTTCCTTCTAAGGAACATTCTGGCTGTACTTCTTCCAAGACAGATTTGTTTGTTCTTTTGGCAGTCTAGGGTAGATTCAATATTCTTCACCAACACCACAATTCAAAGGCGTCAACTCTTCTTTGGTCTCTCTTATTCATTGTCCAGCTTTCACATGCGTATGATGCGACTGAAAATACCATGGCTTGGATCAGGCACACCTTAATCTTCAGGGTGCCATCTTTGCTCTTCAACACTTTGAAGAGGTCCTTTGCAGCAGATTTGCCCAATGCAATACATCTTTTGATTTCTTGACTGCTGCTTCCGTGGCTGTTGATTGTGGATCCAAGTAATCCTTGACAACTTCAATCTTTTCTCCGTGTATCATGATGTTGCTCATTGGTCCAGCAGTGAGGATTTTTGTTTTCTTTATGTTGAGGTGTAATCCATACTGAAGGCTGTGGTCTTTGATCTTCATTAGTTAGTGCTTAAAGCCCTCTTTACTTTCAGCAAGCAAGGTTGTGTCATCTGCATAACGCAGGTTGTTAATGAGTCTTCCTCCAATCCTGATGCCCCGTTCTTCATGTAGTCCAGCCTTTCGGATTATTTGTTCAGCATACAGATTAAATAGGTATGGTGAAAGAATACAACCCTTACACACACCTTTCCTGACTTTACACCAATCAATATCCCCTTGCTCTGACCGAACAACTGCCTCTCGATTTATGTAAAGGTTCCTCATGACAACAATTAAGTGTTCTGGAATTCCTATTCTTCGCAGTGTTATCTATAGTTTGTTATGATCCACATAGTCGAATGCTTTTGCATAATCAATAAAACACAGGTCAACATCCTTCTGGTATTCTCTGCTTTCAGCCAGGATCCATCTGACATCAGCAATGATATCCCTGGTTCCACGTCCTCTTCTGAAACCAGCCTGAATTTCTGGCAGTTCCCTGTTGATACACTGCTGCAGCCGCTTTTGAATGATCTTCAGCAAAATTTTGCTTGCATGTGGTGTTAATGATATTGTTCTATAATTTCCACATTTGGTTGGATCACCTTTCTTGGGAATAGGCATAAATATGGATCTCTTACAGTAGTTGGCCAGGAAGCTGTCTTCCATATTTCTTGGCATAGATGAGTGAGCACATCCAGCATTGCATCTGTTTGTTGAAACATCTCAATTGATATTCCATCAATTCCTGGAGTCTTGTTTTTTGCCAATGCCTTCACAGCAGCTTGGACTTCTTCCTTCAGTACCATCGGTTCCTGATCATATGCCACCTCTTGAAATACATCTAGAAATACATCTTGAAATACATCTAGAGAATGAAAAATATGTATATATATTCCCATAAGATTTCCTAAATTTACTAGAGTGGGTTGTTAAGGAAGCCTGGAGGCAAAGTGGTTAAAACATTTGATTGCTAACTGACAGTTCAGAGGTTTGCAACTACCAGCGGCTCCATGGGAGAAAGATGTGGCAGTCTGCTTTTGTAAAGAGTTAAAGCCTTGAAAATCCTATGGGGTCATTGTGCTTTGGAATTGACTCCATGGCAGTGGTGGTAGTGGATTGAATGGAGGTTGTCAAAAATATGCCCAGAGCTTAACCCCTGGAGCTTGTGAATGTGATATTATTTAGAAAAAACTTCTTTGCAGTTGAGATCATTCTGGGTTGTCTGGGTGAGCCCTAAATCAAATGACAAGTGTCCATATATAAGATTCACAAAGGAGAGACACAAGAAGTAGAGGTGAGACCATGTGAAGACAGAAACAGAGACTTGAGTGAAATAGGAATAAAGATTGACTACAGCCACTGGAAGCTGGAAGAGGTCAGGAAGGATTCTCCCATAGAACTTCCAGAGCGAGTATGGCCCTGCTGACACCTGACTTCTGGCCTCCAGAGCTGTGAGAACGTAAACATCTGCTGTTTTAAGCCACCTACATCGTGGTAATTAGTTACAGCAGCCTTGGGAAACTAATAAAGATACTTTCTCATGAAATTAGATTAAACTACAGTAAAAAATAATCATTCCTAGTGTATTGTAAGTACATGAAACAAGATTATGTCACCATCCTTTTATTAAAATATTAAATAAGATAAAAGTTATAGATGTACCTTAAATTAATTGTAAAATATTTCCAACAAAGATCAGAAAACAGACACAACATTGAGAAATCTCTTTTAGCGTCAGTAGCTATGAAATTGACTTAGCTTCTAAAAAAGAAAACAGTGACTTCTGACAGAAAAATGAGAAATATATAACTTGCTTTTTACCTTTGTAGCTAATTAAATTTCTTTATGTGTGAATTTTAATAGTGTTCAGTTTCTTCTACAAAAAATGATATATATTCCCAGAACAGGGAGGGGGCACAGAAAACACAGAGAAAATAGTTGAAGAACTCCCGGCAGAAAACTTCCCTGACATCATGAAAGACAAAAGGATATCTATCCAAGATGCTCATCGAACCCCATTTAAGATTGATCCAAAAAGAAAAACACCAAGACATATTATCATCAAACTCGCCAAAACCAAAGATAAACAGAAAATTTTAAAAGCAGCCAGGGAGAAAAGAATGGTTTCCTTCAAGGGAGAATCAATAAGAATAAGTTCAGACTACTCAGCAGAAACCATGCAGGCAAGAAGGGAATGGGACGACATATACAGAACACTGAAGGAGAAAAACTGCCAGCCAAGGATCATATATCCAGCAAAACTCTCTCTGAAATATGAAGGTGAAATTAAGATATTTTCAGATAAACACAAGTTTAGAGAATTTGCAAAAACCAAACCAAAGCTACAAGAAATACTAAAGGATATTGTTTGGTCAGAGAACCAATAGTATCAGATATCAGCACAACACAAGGTCACAAAACAGAATGTCCTGATATCAACCCAAATAGGGAAATCACAAAAACAAACAAATTAAGATTAATTAAAAAAAAAAAATACACATAACAGGGAATCATGGAAGTCAATAGGTAAAAGATCACAATAATCGAAAAGAGGGACTAAATACAGGAGGCATTGAACTGCCATATGGAGAGTGATACAAGGCGATATAGAACAATACAAGTTAGGTTTTTACTTAGAAAAATAGGGGTAAATAATAAGGTAACCACAAAAAGGTATAACAACTCTATAACTCAAGATAAAAGCCAAGAAAAACGTAATGACTCAACTAACATAAAGTCAAGCACTATGAAAATGAGGATCTCATAATTTACTAAGAAAAACGCCTCAGCACAAAAAAGTATGTGGAAAAACGAAATTGTCAACAACACACATAAAAAGGCATCAAAATGACAGCACTAAAACTTATTTATCTATAATTAAGCTGAATGTAAATGGACTAAATGCACCAATAAAGAGACAGAGAGTCACGGACTGGATAAAGAAACACGATCCATCTATATGCTGCCTACAAGAAACACACCTTAGACTTAGAGACACAAACAAACTAAAACTCAAAGGATGGAAAAAATATATCAAGCAAACAATAAGCAAAAAAGAAGAGGAATAGCAATATTAATTTCTGACAAAATACTTTAGACTTAAATCCACCACAAAGGATAAAGAAGGACACTATATAATGATAAAAGGGACAATTGATCAGGAAGACATAACCATATTAAATATTTATGCACCCAATGACAGGGCTGCAAGATACATAAATCAAATTTTAACAGAATTGAAAAGTGAGATAGATACCTCCACAATTATAGTAGGAGACTTCAACACACCCCTTTTGGAGAAGGACAGGACATCCAGTAAGAAGCTCAACAGAGACACGGAAGATCTAATTACAACAATCAACCAACTTGACCTCATTGACTTATACAGAACTCTCCACCCAACTGCTGCAAAGTATACTTTTTTTTCTAGCGGGCATAGAACATTCTCTAGAATAGACCACATATTAGGTCATAAAACAAACCTTTGCAGAGTCCAAAACATCGAAATATTACAAAGCATCTTCTCAGACCACAAGGCAATAAAACTAGAGATCAATAACAGAAAAACTAGGGAAAAGAAATCAAATACTTGGAAAATGAACAATACCCTCCTGAAAAAAGACTGGGTTATAGAAGACATCAAGGAGGGAATAAGGAAATTCTTATAAAGCAACGAGAATGAAAATACTTCCTATCAAAACCTCTGGGACACAGCAAAAGCAGTGCTCAGAGGCCAATTTATATCGATAAATGCACACATACAAAAAGAAGAAAGAGCCAAACTCAGAGAACTGTCCCTACAACTTGAACAAATAGAAAGTGAGCAACAAAAGAATCCATCAGGCACCAGAAGAAAACAAATAATAAAAATTAGAGCTGAACTAAATGAATTAGAGAACAGAAAAACAATTGAAAGAATTAACAAAGCCAAAAGCTGGTTCCTTGAAAAAATTAACAAAATTGATAAACCATTAGCGAGACTGACTAAAGAAATACAGGAAAGGAAACAAATAACCCGAATAAGAAACGAGAAGGACCACATCACAACAGAACCAAATGAAATTAAAAGAATCATTTCAGATTATTATGAAAAATTGTACTCTAACAAATTTGAAAACCTAGAAGAAATGGATGAATTCCTGGAAAAACACTACCTACCTAAACTAACACATTCAGAAGTAGAACAACTAAATAGACCCATAACAAAAAAAGAGATTGAAACGGTAATCAAAAAACTCCCAACAAAAAAAAGCCCTGGCCCGGACGGCTTCACTGCAGAGTTCTACCAAACTTTCAGAGAAGAGTTAACACCACTACTTCTGAAGGTATTCCAAAGCATAGAAAATGACGGAATACTACCCAACTCATTCTATGAAGCCACCATCTCCCTGATACCAAAACCAGGTAAAGACATTACAAAAAAAGAAAATTATAGACCTATATCCCTCATGAACATAGATGCAAAAATCCTCAACAAAATTCTAGCCAATAGAATTCAACAACACATCAAAAAAATAATTCACCCTGATCAAGTGGGATTTATACCAGGTATGCAAGGCTGGTTTAATATCAGAAAAACCATTAATGTAATCCATCACATAAATAAAACAAAAGACAAAAACCACATGATCTTATCAATTGATGCAGAAAAGGCATTTGACAAAGTCCAACACCCATTTATGATAAAAACTCTTACGAAAATAGGAATTGAAGGAAAATTCCTCAACATAATAAAGGGCATCTATGCAAAGCCAACAGCCAATATCACTCTAAATGGAGAGAACCTGAAAGCATTTCCCTTGAGAACGGGAACCAGACAAGGATGCCCTTTATCACCGCTCTTATTCAACATCGTGCTAGAAGTCCTAGCCAGGGCAATTAGGCTAGACAAAGAAATAAAAGGTATCCGGATTGGCAAGGAAGAAGTAAAGTTATCACTATTTGCAGATGACATGATTATATACACAGAAAACCCTAAGGAATCCTCCAGAAAACTACTGAAACTAATAGAAGAGTTTGGCAGAGTCTCAGGTTATAAAATAAACATACAAAAATCACTTGGATTCCTCTACATCAACAAAAAGAACACCGAAGAGGAAATAACCAAATCAATACCATTCACAGTAGCCCCCAAGAAGATAAGATACTTAGGAATAAATCTTACCAAGGATGTAAAAGACCTATACAAAGAAAACTACAAAGCTC
This sequence comes from Elephas maximus indicus, assembly GCF_024166365.1. NCBI lineage: Eukaryota > Metazoa > Chordata > Mammalia > Proboscidea > Elephantidae > Elephas > Elephas maximus. The sequence goes on along the minus strand of NC_064821.1, from coordinate 187,679,623 downwards.
TGCTACAAGAAATTCAAAAGGACGTACTTAAGTGGAAAAACATACCCTGCTCATGGATAGGAAGACTTAACATAGTAAAAATGTCTATTCTACCAAAAGCCATCTATACATTTAATGCACTTCCGATCCAAATTCCAATGTCATATTTTAAGGGGATAGACAAACAAATCACCAATTTCGTATGGAAGGGAAAGAAGCCCCGGATAAGCAAAGCACTACTGAAAAAGAAGAAGAAAGTGGGAGGCCTCACTCTACCTGATTTCAGAACCTATTATACAGCCACAGTAGTCAAAACAGCCTGGTACTGGTACAACAACAGGTACATAGACCAGTGGAACAGAATTGAGAACCCAGACACAGATCCATCCACGTATGAGCAGCTGATATTTGACAAAGGACCAGTGTCAATTAATTGGGGAAAAGAAAGCCTTTTTAACAAATGGTGCTGGCATAACTGGATATTCATTTGCAAAAAAATGAAACAGGACCCATACCTCACACCATGCACAAAAACTAACTCCAAGTGGATCAAAGACCTAAACATAAAGACTAAAACGATAAAGATCATGGAAGAAAAAACTGGGACAACCCTAGGAGCCCTAATACAAGGCATAAACAGAATACAAAACATTACCAAAAATGACGAAGAGAAACCCGATAACTGGGAGCTCCTAAAAATCAAACACCTATGCTCATCTAAAGACTTCACCAAAAGAGTAAAAAGACCACCTACAGACTGGGAAAGAATTTTCAGCTATGACATCTCTGACCAGCGCCTGATCTCTAAAATCTACATGATTCTGTCAAAACTCAACCACAAAAAGACAAACAACCCAATCAAAAAGTGGGCAAAGGATATGAACACACATTTCACTAAAGAAGATATTCAGGCAGCCAACAGATACATGAGAAAATGCTCTCGATCATTAGCCATTAGAGAAATGCAAAATAAAACTACGATGAGATTTCATCTCACACCAGCAAGGCTGGCATTAATCCAAAAAACACAAAATAATAAATGTTGGAGAGGCTGCGGAGAGATTGGAACTCTTATACACTGCTGGTGGGAATGTAAAATGGTACAACCACTTTGGAAATCTATCTGGCGTTGTCTTAAACAGTTAGAAATAGAACTACCATACAACCCAGAAATCCCACTCCTCGGAATTTACCCTAGAGATACAAGAGCCTTCATACAAACAGATATATGCACACCCATGTTTATTGCAGCTCTGTTTACAATAGCAAAAAGTTGGAAGCAACCAAGGTGTCCATCAACGGATGAATGGGTAAATAAATTGTGGTATATTCACACAATGAAATACTAAGCATCGATAAAGAACAGTGACGAATCTGTGAAACATTTCATAACATGGAGGAACCTGGAAGGCATTATGCTGAGCGAAATTAGTCAGAGGCAAAAGGACAAATATTGTATAAGACCACTATTATAAGATCTTGAGTAATAGTAAACCTGAGAAGAACACATACTTTTGCGGTTACGAGGGGGGGAGGGAGGGAGGGAGGGTGGGAGAGGGTTTTTTATTGATTAATCAGTAGATAAGAAATGCTTTAGGTGAAGGGAAAGACAACACTCAATACATGGAAGGTCAGCTCAATTGGACTGGACCAAAAGCAAAGAAGTTTCCGGGATAAAATGAATGCCTCAAAGGTCAGCGGAGCAAGCGCGGGGGTCTGGGGAACATGGTTTGCGGGGACTTCTAAGTCAATTGGCAAAATAATTCTATTATGAAATCATTCTGCATCCCACTTTGAAATGTGGCGTCTGGGGTCTTAAATGCTAACAAGCAGCCATCTAAGATGCAGCAATTGATCTCAACCCACCTGGAGCAAAGGAAAATGAAGAACACCAAGGCCACACGACAACTAAGAGCCCAAGAGACAGAAAGGGCCACATGAACCAGAGACCTACATCATCCTGAGACCGGAAGAACTAGTTGGTGCCCGGCCACAATCGATGACTGCCCTGACAGGGAGCACAGCAGAGGACCCCTGAGGGAGCAGGAGATCAGTGGGATACAGACCCCAAATTCTCATAAAAAGACCAAACTTAATGGTCTGGCTGAGACTAGAGGAATCCCGGCGGCCATGGTCCCCAGACCTTCTGTTGGCACAGGACAGGAACCATCCCTGAAGACAACTCATCAGACATGAAAGGGACTGGTCAGCGGGTGGGAGAGAGACGCTGATGAAGAGTGAGCTAATTATATCAGGTGGACACTTGAGATTGTGTTGGCAACTCTTGTCTGGAGGGGGAATGGGAGGATAGAGAGAGAGAGAAGCCGGCAAAATTGTCAAGAAAGGAGAGACTGAAAGGGCTGACTCAAGAGGGGGAGAGCAAGTGGGAGTAGGGAGTGAGATGTATGTAAACTTATATGTGACAGACTGATTGGATTTGTAAATGTTCACTTGAAGCTTAATAAAAGTTAATAAAAAAAATGATATATATTGTTTCAAGACTCCATGACATGCCATATTTAGCTAAATAGCTAGTTTACATGTTTCAGTAGCATTATAAATTATTTAAATTGTTCATTTTTAATTTTTAACAAGCAAAGCAATGTTGTTAGAGTGGATGAAAGCAACATAGAAGACAATATAAAAGAATATCTTTCTAAAGTTAGAGCAGGGTAAGATTTCTTCAGTGGAATGAACAAATATTCCAAACAAACAAAAAAACTGTGATAAATTTGACTACTTTAAAATAAAAATTTTTGCCCCCTGAGACACCATAAAATATAAAAATTCAAGCTACAAAATGAGATAGTAGAATTATAAGTACATGTTTTAAAAGATTGTTTACATTTTATATAAAAATATTCTAAGAATAATGCTTAACCTCACTATAAATAAGGGAAATTCAGGCAATGCAAATCATCATTTTTAATACCACTATTTAGCAAAACTTTAAATCTCAACTCTACATGTTGATGAAATTCTAGAGCTAAAATTGTTATAATATCTTAGCAGGAATGTAAATTGGCAACACTTTTCTGGAAAGTGTATTGAAATTATAGATTTGAATAGATAGGTACCTGTAATGGATTGAATTATGTCCCCCAAAATATCGGTCAACTTGGTTGGCCACATGTAGTCCTCCTCCATTTTGTGATTGTAATTTTATGTTGAGAGGATTAGGGTAGGATTGTAACACCACCCTTACTCAGGTTACCTCCCTGACCCAATGTAAAGGGAGTTTCCCTGGGGTGTGGCCTAAAAAAAAAACCCAGTGCCGTGGAGTCAATTCTGACTCATACCGACCCTATAGGACAGAGTAGAACTGCTCCACAGAGTTCCAAGGAGTCCCTGGCATATTCAAAATGCCAACCCTTTGGTTAACAGCCATAGCGCTTAAGCACTACTCCACTGGGTGGGGCCTGCACCACCTTTAATCTCTCAAGAGATAAAAGGAAAGGGAAGCAAGCAGAGAGTTGGGAACCTCATACCACCAAGAAAGCAACACTGAGAGCAGTGCGTGTCCTTTGGACCTGAGGCTTCTGCGCTGAGATGTTCCCAGACCAAGGGAAGACTGATGACAAAGACCTTCCTTCAGAGCCAACAGAGAGAGTGACTTCCCCTGGAGCTGGCACCTGAATTCAGACTTCTAGACTACAGGACGGTGAGAGAATAAACTTCTCTTTGTTAAAGACATTCACTTGAGGTATTTCTGCTATAGCAGCACTAGATAACGGAGACAGTGTCTGTGGTATGACTCAAGATACACATGACTAGACTTATACTCATGAGATATTTTTCCATAAGTAAAATTGAAACTATGATATTTTTCCTAGCATTAATATTTGTATGCCACATATCCATAAAAGCATGGATGTATGGATCGTGGTAAGGAGTACCATTTTGCAGTGAAAATAAAGGAAATTCTGCTGTAAAGACCAGCATGGATAAGACTTGCCCATATAACATGTAGGGGGGAAAAAGGTACAAAATACTACATATAGTAAGATATATTTTCTATGCTGTCCAGTATGCATATTCTTATTATTCAAAAATTAGAATTTAACAACATTTTATTTGGAGGCTCATACAAATGAAGGAAAGCAAAACAAGTACAAGAGGATACTCATCCAATCAGGTCAACTCAGACAATTAGGAAAGAACACACAGGGAAAATAAACATATATGTAATGTTATATGTTTCTTTAAGAGCTAACAGATTATACTACAAGGTAGAGCAATTTAATTTGCTGACTGAACTGTATTTTTTATGGCAAATATAACAGCAAAAGAGGTGCTGAGGAATTTACAAGAGGTTTTTATTTTTTTTTCCTGTTAAAAATGTTTCAAGAATTAGTTAAACATAGACAGATCTTTAAAGATATGTGGAATTTAGAATCACAAACAGTGTGATTCTAAACAAATAATTTCATTTGTCAGATCTCATTTTTTTCTGATTTGTAACATTAATTGGATTATACCAAAGTATCTCTATGACACATCTGTTGTAACGTTCTAGAATTCACTTGTTTTATAGTGGCTTTCAAGGTAGGAGTGGGAATGGGTGAATGAGTGGATGCTGAACTGAAGGAGTGATCACTGACAGGATAGTTCAATGTTGTGTAGAAGGAAGAAATGACTACATGTAGAAAATTGAAAGACAAGATTTTAATGAATCTTTTAGTGACATTGTTATGCACCAATACATAGTCCACATACTTTTTCATTTTTAAGTAAACACTGTGATGTCTTTTCATATTGCCTATAAAAACAAGAAAAATGCTTTGTTCAATTAATGTCAAAAAATATTTTAACGCCTAAGCATGTCGATCTCAATTTTTCCCTTCCCCACATCTCAACTTCTTTTTAAAATAAAGTTATTCCCATAACTGATGCACCTGATTTTATACATATAGGCACCTTTTGGTGCTTTTGCAAGCTTCATCTTTTATAATCTATATTGCGCATCTACACCAAATGAGCTTTCTTGATAAGAACAGATTACCCTTTGGCATTCTTTTGTATCTACTTATAAATTTCTATTTAGTGATGTCATTTTTTTTTCCAGTTTAATAATAATCTATTTCCAAATGATTTATGATTGGGATTTTTTTCAAATTTTTAAGTTGGTCTTAAAATTAAGTGTGTCCTACACATTCTAAATCTTTGTATATCAGTAATCTCTTCCTTGTATATTTAATATTTCCCCAAATTGAAAGCTGTAGTAATTTTCTAATCCAATCTATGCCTGAAAAGTAGCTTACTGTAATTTATATTAATTTATTTAGTTCCACGTTATTAGAGCTTTCTGCAGCATGCAATTGTTTTTCCCTTTTTGAATGTGCACATTTTACCTCTAATGACACTGTGCATTTAAACCCGGCTTTTTTTTCTACTATCTTCTCCGTGCTATTAGTATGCAAATTTTTAGCACACTGGGTAAAAATGTTCATTATTTGCTAAATACATTCAAAATAATAAAAAGATATTCAATGTAATATAATATTTCATCTTAAAGGAAAAAAAATATGCTTCACGTTTTATTCTAATAAAAAAAATCATTGTTTTTCATTACGCAGTATTTCACCTAAAATATTAAACTAATTCTCCCTCCTTCTCAAAGCACAGTACCTTTAATCATCAGGTAGCTTCACGGGTTAAAGCCAGGGTTTTTCTCATTTCCCTTCTTTCCTTGAAGTGGCTTGCTTAGCTAGAATCTTCCTTATCTTGCCTCCCCTAAGGCAATGCTGTAGCAGATTCTGGGAGAGACTCAGTAATTGCTATGAGGTGCTTGATTCTCTCCTGCTGATTGTCACTGAAAACAATTGAACATCATTTCCTTGAATATGTTAGTGCTACAAACTAGCTCTTTACTTTGACAACACTCTGTTCCAAATCAGTGACTTTTTCAATTATTCTTATTCCTTCGATTTTTAATTCTCTTCTACTTGAGAAGATTGCTTTTGGTGTCTCAATTGGTGTTCAAATTTTCCATAATGTAGGTGAACTTATTTTGAAGAGTATTTTAGAGAAAACACTCTCCTTGACTATGTTATGGCTTCCTTGTCATTCTGAATATGTATATTTGATTAAAAAGAATAAGCGTTTCAGTCAATGTTCTCTTTATAAGAAGATGAATGTCAAACACTGGCTGTAGTTACTTTAAAATGTACAATGCAGTGTCACATATTCAAATATCTGTGAAAACCTTCATTATGGAAAACAATTTGTTTAACCAACATTTCACAGATTTATTGATTTATTATTTATTAGGTATGAACATACTATATAATTTGTGTGGTAGGCTGTATAAAATACATGGAAATAGGAGTTTAGTAACTCTGTGTTCTGCCAGCCATCTCACTTAAATTGAGACAGAATTAATAATATCCTAAGAATTATACTCTCATCTGTTGGAGTAGGCTGTAGTATTACACAAGAAGACATAGCTATGAAATGCTAATGGCAGAAAGCTCAGGAGAAATATGGAAGAAATGGTAAACAAACCAAAGACCTCCTTTCAAGAAAGAAGGCCTTAAAACAGACACAATTAAGTGCTAGTAGTCTAGATGGGAAGAGTAGAGTTGGTAAGCATACAGAATACAGTGTGCAGAATATCAAGATTTTATGTAAATCAAGATGTAAGTACAAGTAAAAAATCTATGCCTAATTCAATCTTCATGAAAGAAAATATGCATAGCGTGAAATGCAGCAAAAAAAAAAAAAAGAAGAAGCATGATTATGGATAATCTTTTTTTTTTTAAGGAGCCCTGGTGGTGCAGTAGTTAAGCTCTTGGTTGCTAGTTGCAAGATCGGTGGTTCGAATGCACCAGCAGCTCTGCTGGAGAAAGATATGACAATTTGCTTCCATAAAGATTTACAGCCTTGGAAACCCTTCGGGGGCAGTTCTACTCTGTCCTATAGGGTCAATATGAACCGGAGTTGACTCAACAGCACATTTTTTTTTTTTTAGTTTCATTGGACAAGAAACAAGCCATGATGATGACAGAAAGACAACTATACATTAGAAAATGTCAAATGATATAACTATGGCTTAATAAAAGCTAGACATCTTCTAAATTGAAGGAAGTTATATCCCTCTAAGTAGAGAACATCTGAGGAATTACAGAGAGGAATACAAACATAGGCTACCATTTATTGAGAAACTGGCTGCCTAAAAACTTTTTGACTATTAAGAGATAATAAAGGAAACATGCAAGATGTTTGTTGTGTTACATTTTCTTGGGGTTAAAAAAAATAGACACTTAAAGCAGTTTTGTTTAATTTTTTGTATGAGGTTTTTTGTTTAGTTTTGTTTTGTTTTCCTGGTGTCGCCATCCAGCTTGTTGGACATACTCTGGGGGAAACTACATATATACTGTTTTTTGGTAAAAAATATGAACACAGTGCTTCTGTGAAAATACCTCATGGAGGGAGGGCACGGTTGGCAAACATGTAGAAGGTGCACATTCCTTGTATAAAAATCATGAAAATGATGATAAAGTACCTAATGACTATAAATTTTTCCCTTTTTCATTTTTTTCAGATATTTAATTTTCTGTACTACTTGCTCATGTTGATGATTATTAAGAAGTAAACATCACTGACTTGATAGAAAATCCCAGAAAATATTGATCCCTAATGCACTCAATAGTAGAGCGAGAAGCACAGAAATTGACTTTCGTAGTGATTCTGAAGAGTCCAATTCTGAATGCGAAGAAGTTAAATTTATTTATTATTTTTATACCTACATTAGAGAAATCCAGGAGCAAAAAATAATAATTTAAACTATATGCCTAAAACTATTTTTCAAAAGTCTGCAAAGAGCTTTTTGATTAAGCAAAACATTCTAAGTTTAAAAGATTTTTGATATACTTTAACTGCAAGTATTTTTTTTCTTCCTACTGAAATACAAAATAAGGCTGCATCATGAAATCAATGGCGTTAGAATCAATGAAATAAATATTTGAGAGATATTAAATGAATTAAATCTCAATTTGACACATCCCTGACCTGTTCCTTAGTTGTATGTCAAGTTCTTTAGTTTATGCAAATACAAGTATTGTGGGTAAAAGGCATTTGTGCATAAAATTCTTTATTCCACTTCATTTAAATTTTTTGTGGTACAAATCTCTACAGCAAAACATTTCCCATTTCAACATGTTTTAGTTCCATTCAGTAACAATTAAATTCAATAGACTGGGCAACCATTAACACTATGGGTTTTCAAATACTTTCCATTACTCTTAACAGAACCTCAGTATCCTCTAAGCAATGATTCCCCTTTCCCACCTCCCTCCGCTGTAACCTCTAATGAACTTTGATCTCTGTACTATTGCCTATTCTAGATATTTCATACAAATGAAATCATACAATATTTGTATTTTTTGTGCTCAGCTGTTTCACTGAACATAATGTCTTCAAGTTTAATAATTGTTATAGCATGTATCAGGACTTCATTTCTATTTATGGCCATTCTATGTTTATACCACATTTCATTTATATAATGATGGTGGACATTTAGTTGATTCCACCTTTTGGGCTATTGTGAATAGTGCTGCAATGAAAATTGGTATAAAAATATTTGTTTGCATTCTTGCTTTCAACTCTTTGGAATGTACTTAGGAGTAGAATTGCTGGATGATATTTCAAGAGCATACATTAAATTTTTGAAGAATAGTCAAAAAGTTTTCCAAAGCAGCTGTGCCATGTTACATTATCAGGAGCTATGGATGAGGGTTCCAATTTCTCTACTTCCTAGCCAAGAACTGTTTCTTTCTTTCTTTCTTTCTTCTTTTTTTTTTAAATCATAGCCATTTTATTGAGGATAAACTAGTATTTTATTATGGTTTTTATTTATATTTCACTAATACATTATGCATCTTTTCATGTGCTTGTTGGCGATTTCTATATCTTCTCTGGTGAAATGTCTGTTCAAGACCTTTGCTCATTTATTGATTGGGCTGTTTGTATTTTTTTGTTGTTGTTGTTGTTAAGTTGCATGAGTTCTTTATATATTCTGGATTATAAGCGCGTATATGTGGTTCCCCAAATATTTTCTCCCAGTCTGTATGTTGTCCTTTCAGTTTATTGGGAAAGTCCTTTGATGCACAGAAGATTTTAATATTGATGAAGTTCCATTTATCTATTTTATCTTTTGTTACTCATGCTTTTGTAGTCATATCTGAGAAGCCATTGTAAAAAATGATATCCCAAAGCATTGTCCCTACGTTTTCTTCTAAGAGTTTTATGGTTTTAATTTTTAAATTTAGGTTCTTAATCAATTTTGTGTTAATTTTCATATATGGGCCCAGCTTCATTACTCTGATGTAAAATTCCAGTTGTCCCAGCACCATTTATTATAGAGATGATTCTTTATTGAATAGACTTAGCATCGTTGTCGAAAATCAATTGACCATAGATGTAAGAGTTTACTTATGGACTCTCAATTCTATTTCATTGGCCTATATATCCATTATTATACCAGTACTAGGTAGTTTTGATTACTATAGCTTCATAATACATTTTCAGGTCAGGAAGTGTGAGTCTTACTACTTTGTTCTTCTTTTTAAAGATCATTTTGGTTATTCAGGGCCCCTTGCAGTTTCACATAAATATGAGAATTGGATTTTCCTTTTCTGCAAGAAAGGCTATTGGAATTTGCTTTGAATCTATAGATTGTTTTGGGTATTATTAACATCTTACAATAATGCCTTTCAATTCAGGAACAAACACAAAATGTCCTCCCATTTATTCAGATATTCTTTAATTTCTTTCAGTAATGATTTATAATTTTTAGTGTACAAATCTTTCACTTTGGTTAAATGTATTCCCAGGCATTTTATTAAATTAGAGGCTATTGCAAATTCATTTTTTCCTAAATTTCCTTTTCAGAATGATCATTGCTGATAAACAGAAACCATACTGATTTTTGTTTGTTGATCTTGTACCCTACCATTGTGCTAAATTCATTTATTGGCACTGGTAGCTTCGTTATGGGTTTTTTGAGATTTTCATATGTAGGATTATGTTATCTGCTAATAGACATAGTTTTACTTCTTCCTTTTCAATTTGGATGCCTTTCATTTTTTTTTACTGCCTAATTTTTCTGGCTATTCCTTCCATTAAATATTTATTTCCAGTAAAATATTAAATAGAAGTGGTGAGAGCATGTATCCTTGTCTTGTTCCTGATCTTACAGGGAAAGTGCTCTGTCTTTTTTAACTGAGAATGATGTGATCTGTGGGTTTTTTATTAATGCCCTTTATCATATCGATAAATTTCCTTCCATTTCTAGCTTGTTAAGTGTTTTGATCATGAAACGGTGTTGGATTTTGGTAAACGCCTTTTCTGTATCAATTGAAATAATTATGTTGTTATCTTCCTTAGCTCTATTAATGTTTTATGTTACATTGATCAATTTTTCTAATGTTGAATCACTCTTGTATTCCTGGGATAAATCCCACTTAATCATGCTGTATAATATTTTTAATATGGTGTTGGATTTGTTTTTCCACTGTTTTCTTTACATTTTTGTGTTTTTTTTTAAATTTATATTCATAAGGGACATTGATCTGCAGTTTTCTTGTATTTTGTTGTCTGGCTTTGGTAGCAGGATAACCCTAGCCCAAAACCAAACCAAACCCAGGGCCATCGAGTTGATTCTGACTCATAGCGACCCTATAGGACGAGTAGAACTGCCCCACAGTGTTTCCAAGGAGTGCCTGGCAGATTTGCACTGCCGACCCTTTGGTTAGCAGCTGTAGCACTTAACCACTACGTCACCAGGGTTTCCAGGGTAACCCTAGCCTAGTAAAATTACTGAGGAGGTGTTTCCTTGTCTTCTACTTCTTGGAAAATTTTAAGAAAAGATTAGATTCACATGTTCTATAAATGTTTTACTCTGCCCTATATGGTTGCTATGAATTGGAGTCGGCTCGACGGCAATGAATTTGTTATTTTTGGCTTTGGGTTGGCTAGTTGGAATCTATCCTTCAAGAAGTCCTGATCACCCTGCTGAGAACAGTCCTACTAGTAAGTGTTGCCTAAAATATTGAGTAAATGGTATGCAGACATAACATCTGTCAAAGTTGTGCACCTAACCATGGACATACATCTTGTTCTTCAAAAAGGGCAATGGACATACCAGGGCTTCCTACTGCTAGCTTCTTTTTCTGGTACCTTGGCGGGAGCCAGGGGTGAATTTTCAGGGGAACAGTCTGCCTCCCATCGAGGCAGCCTAAGTAAAGAAAGGCCTCAGGCCTGGAACATCTCTGATAAGGAGGCTGGGAATTGGGTGGCCTTTTCTCCCCCAGTACCTTTTCCTTACTGGAGAGATCTATCCTCGACGCTGGGCACACAGTAACTTTCTCTGTTTCTTGCATGTGTGAGCACTATAGGAAACCTGGACAGCTCCACCGTTCTCCCCAGCCTAGAGGGAATGGGGTGTCTTGACTACAGCACTAGAGGGGTGAACACAGAACCTCTGCCTTGCACTAGCTGTATGTAGGGACAATCCTGGAGGCTATGGGAGACTGGCGCCCACTAGGAAAGCTCATCTTGCTTTATCTCTTTTCTATGTGAGTAAAGCATTTACCCATACCTTAATAGATTGTGTGTGGTCAGTGTTTTTTGTTTGTGACCTCAAACCCTGGTATAACACCAGGAAATTGTCCATTTCATCAAAGCTATTTACTTTGTCAGCAGCAATTTTTTTAGTATTCTCCTAAGATCATTTTTATACCTCCAGTAATGTCAACATTAGTATTTTTTGTTTGTTTGTTTTCTGTAGCAAAATATTTTAAGCCCTCATTTTTTTCTTTTGTATTTTGGTATGTTCTTTGTTGTTACCATGAAGATTACATTTAACACCTCACAATTATGACTTGTGCTGAATTGATATCAACTTAACTTGAGTAACTACAAAAACTCTATTCCTATACTTCTTTCCTGACATTTACGTTGTTATCACCAATAACATCATATGCTTTGTGGCATAAATTTATGTTTATAATTTTGTATTTATCATTAAAACATGAAGGACTTAACAACTAGAATTACTTATCAAAATTTTCTTAACACTGGACTTTATACTTGCTCATGAAATTAACTTTAATGGAAACCTATTTTTCCGTGTACAGCTTCAAGTTATTGTCGGACATCCTTTCCTTTACAACTGAAGTACTCCCTTTAGCATTTCTTGTAGGGCACTTCAGTTGTTGTTAGTTACAGTACAGTTGGTTTCAACTCATAGCAACACTATACACAACAGAACAAAACACTGCCTGGTCATGGGCCATTCTCTCAATCATTGTGATGTTTGAGCCAGTCATTGCAGCCCCTGTGTCAATATGTCTCATGAGGGCCTTCCTCTTTTTTGCTGACCCTTACTTTACCAAGCATATTGCCCTGTCCAGGGACTGGACCCTCCTGATAACATGTTTAAAGTATGTGGGACAAAGTCTTTCCAGCCTCACTTCTAAGGAAAATTATGGCTGTACCTCCCTTAAGACAGATTTTTTGTTCTTCTGGCAGTCCATGGTATATTCAGTATTCTTCACCAACACCATAATTCAAAGGCATTGATTCTTCTTCAGTCTCCCTTATTCATTGTTCAGTTTTCCCATACATGTGAGGTGGTTGAAAATATCATGGCTTGGGTCAGGCTCACCTTAGTCCTCAAGGTGACATCTTTGCTTTTTAACACTTTAAAGAGGTCTTTTGCAGCAATTTGCCCAATGCAATGTGTCACTTGATTTCTAGACTATTGCTTCCATGGGAATTGATTGTGAATCCAAATAATCAGTGAAATCCTTGACAATTTCAGTATTTCCCCATTTATTATGATGCGGCTTATTGGTCCATTTGTGAAGATTTTTGTTTTCTTTTTGTTGAGGTACAATCCATAATGAAGGCTGTAGTCTTTGATTTTCATCAGTAAGTGCTTCAAGCCCCCTTCACTTTCAGCAAGCAAGGTTGTATCATCTGCATATCACAGGTTGTTAATGAGTCTTCCTCCAATCATGATGCCTCGTTCTTCTTCATATAGTCCAGCTTCTCAGATCATTTCCTCAACATACAGACCGAATAAGAATAGTAAAAGGAAACAACCCTGACCCACAATTTTCCTGACTTTAAAACACACACTATCCTCCTGTTCTGTTTGAAAGGCTGCCTCTTGGTATATGTACAGGTTCCTCATGAGCACAATTAAGTGTTCTGGAATTCCCCTTCTCAAAACTTTATTCATAATTTGTTATGATCCACACAGTCAAATGCCATTGTGTAGTCAGTAAGACACAGGTAAACATCTTTCTGGTATTCTCTGCTTTCAGCCAAAATCCATCTGACATCAGCAATGACATCCCTCTTTCCATGTCCTCTTCTGATGTGGCCTGAACTTCTGGCAATTTCCTGTCCATGTAGTGCCAAATTACTTATGAATTATCTTCAGAAAAATTTTACTTGTGAATGATATTAATGATATCATTTAATAATTTTTGCATTTTGTTGGACCACCTTTCTTTGAAATGGGCACAAATATGGATTTCTTCCAGTCAGTTGGCCAGAAAACTCTCTTCCAAATTTCTTGACATAGATAAGTGAGCACCTGAAGCACTGCATCCATTTGCTGAAACATCTCAATTGGTACTTCGTCAATTCCTGGAGCTTTTTTTTCTGCCACTCCCTTCGATCAGTTCTTGACTGTCACCTATCTCCTAAAATGGTTGAACGTCAACCAATTCTTTTTGGTACAGTGATTCTGTAGTCCTTCCATCTTCTTTTGATGCTTTCTGCATTGTTCAATATTTTCCCCATAGAATTCTTCAATATTGCTACTTGAGGCTTAGATTTTTCTTTAGTTCTTTCAGCTTGAGAAATACTGAGTGTTTTCTTCCCTTTGGTTTTCTAACTCCAGGACTTTGCACACTTCATTTTGATACATACTTATATAAAGTAAAAAAAGCTGAAGAAGTTTATCACCACTAGGGCAGATCTAGTGGTAACAACCTCCCTCAGCTTTTTAACTTTAATTTGTTCTTTTTTTTTAATGCAGTAATGTCTTAATTTTGTCTTGATTCTTGAAAGACAGTTTTGCTGGTTATAGTATTCTTTGTTGACCATCCCTTTCTTTTAGCACTTTAAATGTGCCATTTACTGCCTCTAAATAATGTGTTTTGGTTTGAATCTATTTGGGTATAGCCTACTTGGAGTTTTTGGAGCTTCTTGGATTTGTAGATTCATGTCCTTTGTCAGATTTGGAAAGTTTTCTGCCATTATTTCTTCAAATATTCTTTCTGTCCCTTTTTCTCCCTCATCTCCTTCTGGAATTCTCATGATGTGTGTGTTTTTTTTTTTTTTTTTTTTAGTGTGTTAGTTCATATGATGTTGTTTTTGTTTTGGTTTGTGCCACTGAGTAAATTCAAACTCATAGCAACCCTATAGGGTAGAGCAGATCTGCCCCATAGTGTTTACTAGGCTGTAATGTGATAGTGTCCCATATTTCCATTAGTCTATGCCAGCAGTCTTTAGCCTTCTCTAATGTTGCTCTTCAAACTTCATTATTTTGATTACCTTATATTCTAGTTCACTGATTTATACTCTACCAGGTCTGGGTAAATGATTATGAATATAACTTCAGTTTTTATCCATATACCACTGGTTTTGTTTTATAAATCATAGCATTTTGAATACACTTTATCTGTAAATTTCTTGTTTAACTAAATAATCCGTACCCATTTTAGGGATGATATTTAAAATGTAGAATAAACACTAAAATAGGCTGATCAGCAAACATCAGCTATCAATTATATTAGTAAATATCATTGGCAATAAGGGGGACAGCTAACCTTCCAAGGATGATTTTAGAAGAAAAACAATATATTTATTTGCTTTCCAGAACAACACTGATGAGGTTGTTTAAGACTTTCTTAATTTTTAATGGGATTTTAATTTTTAAAGGAACAATGCCAAGGTTTAACTATACTTCGCTGCCCTTACGGATAGTTTTTATCCATGAGTATATAGCAGTATCTACAACAAGTGTTGTTCTTTTTTTATACACAGGAAGGAAGTTAAGCCCAGAGAAGTGCTAAGTGACTTGCTAGAGGTCATAGAATTCATCAGTGAAATAGCTGGACATGTAATAGAATCACAGATGTCTTTCCTAATCTCATTTATCAACCCAAACATTTTTCTATTCTTAAGCTCCTTAGTTTTCCTGTAACAATAAGAACAAGCATTGGAGACATTCATGGATTAGAAAGAAAACTTATGTTTTGGACATTATTATTTTTTGAAAAATCTTATTCTTTATCAAGCTAGATTAGAAATAGGGAAAGAGAAAGCTTGAAAAGTTGCTATTTGATTGAATAAATAATACGTTATAGTAACAAACATTTAAATATTTTTCTTCTCTAAATTAAAAACTAATTAATATGTTTCCAAATGTATTTTCTAAAATTAAGTTCTGATATATTTAGAATTCTATCAACTCAGAAGTAGTATAATACCTGGACATTCAGTATCGATTCTTTTTAGACTGAATTGTGCAGACATTGCCCTGCCATATGTCCTTGAATCAGTATTGCAGAAATCCAATTGCCCTATCCTTAACCTCTTTTATGACTGCTGGTTTTCATTATTGTGTATATGAGGCCTGCAAAATAGCAATGTTCCCCTGGGTATCATGACAATGGAAATTAAACAAACACAGGTACTGAAGCAAGCTTAACAATTCAATGTCACAAGCAGGAAAATATATGCAGCTCTAAATTTTATCACAATTAAATCCTCCTGTCAGTTTGTTATACCCTTCAACTCTCAATGTGAAAATTGTAATTATCTATTTACTTTAAAAAATTGTTAATGACGTATTATATACTTGCAATGGAAACTATGTAATATTGATTGGAGTCTCTTGACAGAAAAAGGCATGTAAGCTAATATGTCAGAAAAGCATTGCATGAGCAACTAATGCTTTTTCTATTGATTTCTTGACCTTGGAAAAAGACAATGAGTTTCCAAACATGCTCTGAGTGATATTCCTCAGAGACAAAGTATATCTGTATTCGTATTATTACAAAAATGTTATTATAATGATTTCAAGCTCTGTATTTCCATAAGTTTATTTCAAATCTTTGCAAATAAGAAGATGGTAGTCTTTGTCGGGAGAAAAAACAAAACAGACCTTACTTAGATTCAATGTGTCTTAGTCATCTAGTGCTGCCGTAACAGTGGATGGCTTTAACAAAGAGAAATTTATTTCCTCACAGTAAAGTAGGCTAAACACCCAAATTCAAGGCATCAGCTCCAGGGAAAGGCTTTCTGTCTCTGTCAGCTCTGGAAGAAGGTCTTTGTCCTCAATCTTCTCATGGTCAAGGAGCTTGTCAGGCACAGGGACCCTGGGTTCAAAGGATGTGCTCTGCTCCTGGTGCTGCTATCTTGGTGGTATGAGGTCCCCAACTCTCTGGTTGCTTCCCTTTCCAATTATCTCTTGAGAGATAAAAGGTGGTATAGACCACACCCCAGGGAACCTCCCTTTACACTGGAACAGGGAGGTGACCTCAGTAAGGGTGGTGTTACAATCCTACCTTAATTCTCAACATAAAATTACAATCACAAAATGGAGGATAACCACACAATACTGGGAATCATGGCCTAATCAAATTGACACATATTTTGGGGGGGACACAATTCAATGCATGACAGTGTATATTTTGATACCTCAGAATATAATCAAGAACTTATGTAAAAGAAATGTATTGCACATGTAGTTTGCTCTAAAGGTTGTCCCAGATTCCAAGTACCCACTAGAGTACTGGTATGAAAATTTCATCAAGTGGTACCAACCACCCCATAGGTGCCATGTGCATTTACCCTGATAAAGTCATACAAACAAGGCATATACAGGGTGTCAGCAATATTGAAAGCCATGGTAATTACCCACAGAAAACAGATAGTGGACACAGGAAAAGTCTCATCACGGGTGATCCTCCCTGGCTCAAAAACTGACTGGGCAGGGTGAAAAATTTCCACGAGCACCTCCTCTCTTTACATGATGGACAAAGGACCCCAAGTATCTTCCTCCACCTGGTTTTATATTCCAGGGTTGTATATTTCAGTGCACAGAGTGCAATGCAAATTTTCTGACCTGATCACCTGAAGAAAGGGGTAGTTAGATACGGGGACTCCAGCCTGGAATTTTTAGCCTGAAATTTTCTCTCTTTAGTCCTGCTGTTTATTTAGACAAACCATTAGGCTTCACAGGGGATATGCAATGTTTTTTCCAAAGCCCAAAGATGCTAACAGTGAGGGAAGGAACAAGAGGAGTAATTATACCTGTTTGGGATTATACCTGTTTGGGCCATTGGAAAGACTTCCGTCTCTCAGGAATGCCTTGCTACTTTTGCCTTCCCTCTATGTAGTCTTTCTGGTATTTATTTTTTCAAGATATAAAATTGTTTTTATCTTCTAATATGTTTGGCTTCTGCTGTAGATGTAGTAGAGCAGCTTGTAAGAGTTTAAAAGTCTTATGAAAAACTACAGACTCATGAAATGGGGGGGGAAAACACTTTTTGACGTTGAATTGACATTGGGCAGTTAGGTCCTAGAACAAAGGGAAGTAGCAGGTGATTCCATCTTCTCTTCTCTTGTGTTCTGCTTTTCATCTCAAATTGCTGAGCACAGAGAGACTGCTAAGAGTCAGAAAAGCTGGCAGAGCTTTGGGTATTCTCACAGGGCTTAGGAGATAAAAATGAGACAAAACAAAAATTTTGGAATTTAGTATAACAAGATAGTGAGGATTCAAGGATTCAAGATTCCTAATAGAAGAGAGGTGCAGAAAAATGAGACTGAAACTCAGAGCAGTTTTCCCCTCAATGAATTTGCCCTTTATTCTATACAAGGCAAGAAGGTCAAGTGTCAAGTGGAAGGTAGCTGAAAAGCAGAGCAGAGTGTTCAGAAGTCTAACAGTCCTAAGGAGTTGGAAGTTAGAGTTTAGGATTAAATAAGAGGGCTAGGAAACGATAAACCCTGGCACTCACTTGGGATCAGTAATGGCTATAGCCTGAGAGGATAGCTTGTCATGGTAGGCTGAGGCTTACAAACATTAATAAAAATCATCCTCACTCCCTGATTGGATTGAAATAACTTATCCCACCCCTAAGCATGACAAAGGATAATTTGAATTTTTTCAGAGAGAGATAACATCAACTTAGGGGGTGCTGTCAGTTCCTGACCAACGCCCTGCAATTTACTATTTTACTTCAAGCTCATCGAATTTCCAAATACCAGAATCTGCATCTCTTTATCGGGTTGCTTTTTTTTTTTGGCTGGCAAAGCCCGCTGATGTATGGCAAGTCTGCAATGGAGGGAAATTAATAACTCCTCACCTCATGACAAACATGTCAGTTCCCTTGCCCTTTGAGTGGGATGTCTCTAGGCGTAAGCTCTGCTCTATTTCCTAAATGTCCTCAGTGTGACTAAGCGTCATTTTTTTTACAGTGGTGGCTGGTTTGTTCAGGCATCTTTTATATGCTCCCTTCTCTTGCATTCCCTTCCCTCTCTGATTTCTCACTACTCTATACCTGTATCCTCCAAATCTGTTGCCATGGAGGTGATTCTTCCAAATAAACTGCTTGCACTCAAACCCTTGTCTCAAGTTTTGCTTATGGAGGAACCTAAACCAAAAAAAAATTACCCAATGCTTCTATACTTTATATAATGTCTGGTTTTCAATTCAAAAAAGATATACTAAGAAACTGAACCAAGAAAAAACAAAAGTTGAAACAGACCTTCATTCTGAATATCTAAGCACAATCTTTAATATAACTGTGATATTTAATTATCTTTCATAATTTCATAAAACATAGGTTTACAAGAGTTTTAATAATACACAATCTATTCAATATCCTACAGTTTTCTTGCTGTTGGTAACAAAACTCATACAGATAGAGACTTATAATTTCATAATGACAGGTTTTTATTTATGAAACCGCAAGCTTTCTTAGTATTGAGTCTGACTGCTGCTTAGTTTTCTTGCTGTCACACCTATTCATCTTATTTGCACTTTTACTAAATGCATCTAAAATTAGAATAAGCAGCGCACGGACTACCCGACTATTCTTTCTCTGATTGAAATCTGCATTGGAGCTTTATCCTCTTAGTACTCCTCTCACTGTAGGACCCTCTCCCCGCTTATTTTCCAGTTTTGTTGAAGAGCACCTATTCCTGAAACTGAAGCCCTTCTAATTTATAATATCAATAGTATGATTTTAATTTAGGAATTTCCTATTTTGAGAATTCTCAAAGTCCCTACTCTCATCTTATTCTGTTGAGTGATTTATAAGCATTTGATAAATCTTTTATTGAGTCACATGAAAACCTCTCATTGGCTAGCAATCTATTTGCTCTATATTTTCACTATAGTTTTTTTTCACATAAAAATAAATAAACCTGTGATTAACCACACAGCTTACAAATGGGTATGTGTGTGTGTGTGTGTTTATGTGTGTGTGTGTGTGTGTAGAGATAAGTGAAGGCCTCTCCCCTTGTACCTGTCATAAGACAGGCTGGTTTGAACAACTCTCATACTGAGGTGGTGGATATCAGAGGTTATTCTGATACATACTTTCAATACTAACAGTATTTTCCTCTGAAACTAAAGTGCAAAGATAAAATAATTTAAAGTATATTTATTTTTTATGTACCCACCCTTCTACACAAAGTTCAATTTTGAGCAGAATGGATTTGGAATACATGGCCCAAACAGTTTTTCGACAAAACATTTAGTCAGACTATTTCTCACAAAATACTTAGTGAATTCCTAAAAGTTACATTTCATTAACCATTAATTAGGAAAAAAAAAAACTGATATTATATCATATTTAAAGTAACTTGATATCTGGATAAATTTAATAATTTGTTTTCCATGTAGGCAGTATATACAAAACAGTATCATAATTAATTCTC
This sequence comes from Elephas maximus indicus, assembly GCF_024166365.1. Taxonomy (NCBI): domain Eukaryota; kingdom Metazoa; phylum Chordata; class Mammalia; order Proboscidea; family Elephantidae; genus Elephas; species Elephas maximus. Next base: position 187,659,676 of record NC_064821.1, on the reverse strand, counting down.
CTTCCACTACATCTTATGACGTCCTTCTATCTTGATTTATGGTATATTCAAATGGCTAGGTTCAGCTGAGGCTCTATGAGTATGTTTTCAGGGATGAGAAAGAGAAGCACATTATAGGATCTTTATTTCTGAAATCCTCTACCAAGACTCTTACCTTCTCTAGAAACAATGCTGGACTACATCCCCAGGCCTGGGAACAGGTTGAATTAGCAAAGAATTCAATCATTCCAATTCTGGGTACCTCAAGCCTGAGTTTATTGCAAATGCTAAAATTACCCCCTCCCCAAAAAAGGAAAAAAAAAAAAAAGATGACTAAATGAAAACTTCTGAGAGAAGAAATAGATGTTACAACTTGTTTCGCCATTGATTAAAATTTACAATTGTATATGTTTTTTTTTAATGTGGTCTTGTGACTACTTCAAACTACTAAGCTGATAGGATCTAGGAACACATCTGTTTGACTAACTCCTTTTCTTCTCCTTCACTTCATAGTACAGTGCCCTGTACACAGTGTGAGCTCTAATAAATATTTGATGGAGAAAGATATGGTAGCAAGAAAACCAGTCTGAAAGAAATAGAGTCAAATCTATGGAACGGTAATTAGGGAGAAACTCCTTGTGAAATGTATACCCAGGCAAAACCCTGAGGAAAAAGCTTCAAAGTTATTTGAAGCGAACTCTCCCAGATAACCAACAGTGACCTAGATAAGACTGTAAACAATGATATAAAATTGGCCCTGAAGTAAGTATCACTTCATCTCCCAAAAATGTTATCTGCAACCAGTAACAGTGTATGGAAAATTATGAAGTAAAATAATTTTGTTTGACATACCTCTTTCATTTTATGTGTATTTTCTCCCCTAAAATGAAGGTTTTCCTTTTTTTCTTATTAATATCTATTCCACGTTATTTCACTCGCATCAATTTTTATGTCCTCACCCATGCTCAAAAAACATACTATACCCCAAACATATCATTCTACCTTTACTACATCATAATTTACCAAACACATGTCATTCCATCTAGGCATAGTTCAGTGGATTCATTTGTCTATTTCTGATAAACTAATTCTTTCAATGTTTCTTTGATGGGGAATCTCTGAGTCTGGGATCTCCAGGGGAGAAAAACCAATAAAGAGCATATAAATATATACAGAGAGAAATCTACTTCAAGAGAATGTCTTATACAATTGTGAGGAAACGGTTGATGCATTTATAGTGCTGGCAAGTCCCAAATCTGTGAGTCAGACAACAGGCTGAAGACCTCTTGCTCATGCAGTTACAGGGGCTGAGGAATCCAAATCTGCAGGTCAGGTGATAGGCCAGAGACATTTGCAGGTCTACAACCCAATAACCAGAAGTCAGGGGATGAGAAGAGTACAGGGTCGAGAGAGCAAGCTTTGTCAGAACATCCATTTATATACTGGGGGCAGGTCACGCCCCCTTGGTAACTCCCCTTTCAACTGATTGGTTGCTTAGAGCAGATCGGAAAATGGAAGGTCATTACATAGTGTCTGCTAAACGACTAAGAATCATAGCCTAGCCAAGTTGACACACAGCATTAACTACCACAGGACTCATCTTTCTCAACTCCCATATTCCTTTCCATATGGAGAGAGTTTCATTAACTCAACATGTACATATCTTTTCTCTGTCCCCTCAGGAAGAGTAGGGTTGAATAGCTTGAAAAAAAAGGAGTTTCGAGGAGAAACTAGGTCTATGTATGCCAGATGCTTCCTCTTCTCTAAAAAACAATATTTCTGCCTAGAGTACATATTTTCTTCTATTCCTTCATGCCAGAAATCCTTATCTGGGTTTAAGTCTACTTAATTCAGCATTTCAGGAATGGGAGAACACTTGCCCACGTATGTAAATTATGCCTCTAATTTAGCCTTTCTTAGGAAGAAAATTATATTCTGGCCTCCATATGCTGAAATCTTTGTTTCTCAGTAGGTTCAAAAGTTATGGGGCATATGAGAGCTAATTATAGAGTGTTCCCTTAAACCTGCACTTGTCAATGATATTTCCTATTAGAAAATGATTCTGCATGACCAATATTACAGTATTAGTCTCAGAAAAAGTGGCCTGCAAAGAAAGCTGTTTTCCTCACTAAAGTAAATATGTTGTACTAGTCAATTTTTATGCTTATTCAAAGACTCCATTTCTTTTTTAATGTTGTTCTCCTACCCTACTCAGAATACTTTCTACTGTCTCCTCTTCGAATAATGGACAAATAAAAAAATAGAGAATATGATGCAAAACCACAAAACCAAAAATCTGTTGAAACTGGTGGATTGAAACTGGTGCAAATTGTTCCAATATCTTCTTTCAAGCAAATGGTCAAGAGTCAATCCCCCAAAGAACACCTCAACATTGGTTCTGTAGGGGAGAACCTGTAACTGTGGTCAGCAATGTGTCAGTACTTACCTCTACTTGACATAACTGCCTTCAAGGCCTGCTCTGCATACACAAGACCCCAGAATTCACCAATATGATATACTATTGCTCTAGGTCCTATACAAGTAAGGTCAGATCTTTAATGATTTCCAAAAATAAATAAATAAACCAGACGAAGAAGTTAAAGAGATTTTTTTGAAGAATTTGGTTTTTAACAGAAGAGAGCACTTAATACAATGCTTGTGCCTTGTCCGAACGTCATATAACTGGAATCATATAGTATATAACTTTTTCAGACTGGCTGTTTTCACTTAGCAACATTTAGTAAAGGTTCGTCCATATCTATTCATCACTGGAGAGTTTATTTCTTTTTATCACTGAATAATAATCCACTGTGTAGATGTAGATGTAGCACAGGTTTTTATCCATTCAACTAGTAAAGGACATCTTGGTTGCTTCCAGTTTTTCATGATTATGAATAAAATTGCATATAAACTTTAGCATGCAGGTTTTTGTATGGACATAAGCTTTCAATTCATTTGGGTAATTAGCTGTAAGTAAAACCACAGGATTGTATGGTAAGTCTATATTTAGGATTGTAAGAAATTATCAAATTATTGTCCAAATTGTGTGATTTTCATTCCTACCAGCAATGAATAAGATTCCCCATAGCTCCGCATACTCATGAACATTTGTTATTGTCAGTTTCTTGGAATTTAGAAATTATAATCAGTATGTACTGATACTCCATTGCTGCTTTAATTTATAATTGCCCAAGAGCACCTGTTCATCTGCTTATTTGTCATCTGTGTATCTTATTTGGTGAGATGTCTGCTGAGATATTTTGCCTTTTTTTAGTTTGTTTTTTCCTTTATGTGAATTTTTAAAGAGTTCTTTGTATATTTTAGTTACAAGTCCTTCATCGGATACATGTTTTGCAAGTATTTTCTCCTTGTCTGTTGATTATCTTTTCATTCTCGTAATAACGTCTTTTGCAGAGCAGTTGTTATTTAATAAAATCCAACTTATTGTTTTTTTTCCTTTGACCAATTGTACTTTTGGTGTTGTATCTAAAAGCTCATCACCAAACACAAAGTCACTTAGATTTTCTCTAAGTTATCTTCTGGAGTTTTATAATTATGAATTTTACATTTATGTTTATGATCTATTTTAAATTAATTTTTGTGAGAGGTGTAAGGTCTATATCTAGATGAGTCTTCTTTTCACTTTTTTTTGTATATGGGTGTCCTGTTGTTGCTGAGCCATTAGTTAAAAAGACTATCCTTTTCCCATTGAATTACCTTTGCTCATTGTCAAATATCAGTTGACTATATTTGTGTGGGTCTATTTCTAGCCCCCCCCAAATTTTTTTTTTTTTTATTCTATTACTTTTATTTTTTTTATTTTATTCTATTACTTTGGACTTTTTGCAAATTATTTTGCCAATACTACACTCTCTTGAATGTTGTAGTTTTATAGTATGTCTTAAAATTAAGTATGTTAGTCCTACAACTTGTTGTATCTGTATCGTGTTGACTATTTTGTTGACTATTTTGTGTCTTTTGCCTTTCCGTATGAACCTAGTGTCAGTTCATTATTATTTACAACATTGCTTGAGTTGATGTATAGATCAAGTTGGGAAGAATTTATATCTGAAGAATATTGAGATTTCCAATCTATGAATACAGACTATCTCTCCAGTTTTTAAAAATATCCTTTGATTTCTTTCATTGGATACTTGTAGTTGTCTGCACATATATCCTGAACATATTTTTTTAGATTCATACCTAAGTATTTCATATTTTTGTACTACTCTAAGTTGTATTTTTTGTTTCAAATTCCAATAATTTATTGCTGATGTATAAGAAAGTAATTGACATTTGTATATAAACTTTGTATCCTGAGACTTAGTGATAAAACTCACATATTATTTCCAGAAATATTTGTGTTGTGTGTGTTGAGATTTTCTAAATAGATAATCATGCCATCTTCGAATAAAGGCAACTTTATCCTTGCCAATTTGTGTATCATTCACCCTACTCATTGCCCCCCCTCCTTTTTTTTATCTCATTGCATTAGCTAGGACTTTCATTACCTTGTGAAATAGGAGTGGTAAATGAAAACATATTTTTCTTGTTTGCGATCTCAGGAGGGGTTTCTCAACAGTATGATGTTAGCTCTAGGTTTTCTGAAATTTTTTTTTTTTTTTTTGTCATTTTGAAGATGTTCCCTCTAAGTGTGCTTAGAATTTTGTTTTCTTTTGTTTTTTTCTCTAATCATAAATGGATTTGTCATTTTTGTTTTGCATTAATTGATTTAATTGATACAATGAAATGATTTTTCTTCTTTAGCCTATTGTTGTAGTGGATTACATTGAGTGATTTTCAAATATGGAACAAGACTTGCATGCTTGCTCATGGTGTATAATTATTTTATACATTGCAGGATTTAATTTACTACTATTATGTTAAGAGATTTTACATCTGTGTTCATGAGAATTATTGGTCTGCTGTTTCATTTTTGTGATAATTTTATTTGATTTTGGTACTTGGGTAATGCTAGTCTCATGGAATGAGGTAAGACGTGTTCCCTCTGCTTCTATTAAAATTTAGAGAGTTAGTATTTTTTCTTCCTTAATTGGTAGAATTAACCAGTGGAAATCTGTGGGTCTGATGATGTCTTCATTGAAAGGGCATAAATTATTAATTAGATTTACTTAATAGATATAAAACTGTTCAGATTCTCTCTCTCTAGTGAACGTCGATAGTGTGTGTCTTTCAGGGAATTGATTCATTTCAACAAAGTTATCAAATTTGTGGGCATAGATTTGTTCATAGTGGTTCTTTATAATTCTTTTAATGGCTATATGATCAGTTAGTGTTGACCGCTCTTACATTTATGATGATATTGATAATTTGTGTTTTCTCTTTCTTTTGCTGGTTAGTTTTGCTAGAGCTTATGACTTTCATTGATTTTTTGAAATAAACAAGCATTGGTCTCCTTTATTTTCTTAACATTTTTACACTTAGATTTTATTTTTTTAAATGTTTTATTGTGGTTTAAGTGAAAGTATACAAATCAAGTCAGTCTCTCATACAAAACCTTATATACACCTTGCTATACACTCCTAGTTGCTCTCTCCCTAATTAGACAACACACTCCTTCTTTCCACGTTGTATTTCCATGTCCATTCAGCCAGCTTTTGTCCCCCTTGGCCTTCACATCTCCCCTCCAGACTGGGGCTACACACAGTCTCATCTGTCTACTTGATCCAAGAAGCCCTATCCTCACCAGCATCATTTTCTGTCCTATAGTCCAGTCCAATCCCTGTCTGAAGAGTTAGCTTTAGGAATGGTTCCTATCTTAGGCTAGCAGAAGGTCAGGGGACCATGATCTCTGGGCTCCCTCCAGTCTCAGTCAGACCATTAAGTCTGGTCTTTTTATGAGAATTTGAAGTCTGCATCTCACTGCTTCCCTGCTCCTTCAGGGATTCTCTGTTGTGCTCCCTGTCATGGCAGTCATCAGTTGTAGCCAGGCACCATCTAATTATTCTGGTCTCAGGCTGATGTAGTCTCTGATTTACATGTCCCATTCTGACTCTTGGGTTCATACTTACCTTGTGTCTTTGGTGTTCTTCATTCTTCTTTGCTCCATGTGTGTTGAGACCAATTGTTGCATCTTAGATGGCTGCTTGCTAGCATTTAAGACCCCAGATACCACTCTCCATAATGGGATGCAGAATATTTTCTTAATAGATTTTATTATGCCAATTGACCTAGATGTCCCCTGAGACCATGGTCCCCAAACCCCTACCCATGCTACGCTGACCTCTGAAGCGTTCGGTTTATTCAGGAAACTTATTTGTTTTTGGTTTAGTCCAGTTGTGCTGACCTCTCCTGTACTGTGTGTTGTCCATGCCTTCACCTAAATTAGTTCTTGTCTACTATCTAATTAGTGAATCATCCTCTCCCTCTCTCCCTCCCTCCTCCTCTGGTAACCATCAAAGAGTATTTTCTTCTCTGTTTAAACTATTTCTTGAGTTCTTATAATAAACACTTTCAATTTTATTGATTTTTGCTCTGATTTTATAAAAATTCCTTTCTTTTGCTTGTTTGAGTTTTAAATAGCTCTTCTGTCTATAGTTTCCTGGAGTGGAAACTTACACATACCACTTCATGAGTAGCACTAGTAACTTATACAGAGTTTTCTCAAGTACTTTCTATTACACCTTTATAAAATTGCTAACATTTCTACTACTATTATCTTAAGTAAATAATTATCTATTAGGTAAATTAAAAATAAGAAAAAGAAAAAAGATGGTATGTTACCTTCACTTATTTCTTTTCCTCAGGTTTTTTTTTTTTTTTTCTGGAACTAAAATTCTAGATGATTGCTGTTGTTTTAACACTTTTAATATTTTACTCCACTACATTCTTGCTTGTATTTTTGTTCTTATGATGAGTCGACCGACTGACCCCTTGCCATGGAGTCGATTCTGACTCATAACGACCCTACAAGACAGGGTAGAACTGCCCGTAGGTTTTCCAAGGAGGGACTGGTGGATTTGAACTGCTGACCTTTTGGTTAGCAGTCATAGCTCTTAACCGCTACACCACCAGGGTTTGTAGTCTGCTGTGATTCTTATCGTTATTACTCCATAGGTAATTTACTCTCTGACATCTTTGAAAATTTTGTCTTTTTCTTTAGTTTGCACTTTTAACATGATATGCTTTGGTATTTATTCTGCTTTCTGTTTTATTAGATCTGTGGTGTGTTGTCTGCCATTAGTTTCAGAACTTTTTCAATCATTATAATTTATCCATTTGCTTATTCTTCTGTTTGTTACATTTTAATATGCCTGTTAGAACTTTTGAAATCGTCCTACCTTTATTAGTTATTCTGTTATTTTCTTTCATTCATTTGTTCTTTCCTTTTTTTTTTCTTGTTCCATTAGAGTTTAAAAATTATCTCTTCACCTGTCTGCATTCTCACTGATTCTTTGATTGGCCATGTCCAGTCTACTGATGAACCCATCAAAGGTATTTTTCAATTTTGTGCATTGCTTTTTCTTTTCTTTTTATCATTTCCTTTTGCTTCTTTCTTAGAGTTTCCATCTCTCTGCTTACATTACTCATCTGTTCTTGCATGTTGTCCACTTTTTATTGTCTTTGTCATTGTTAACTGCCGTCCAGTCAACCCCCTATTCACAATCATAGCTATTTTAAATTTCCTCTATGGTAATTCCAAACTCTGTGTCTTATCTGAATTTGGTTCTGATGCTTTCATTTCTAGACAGTGTTTTTCTTGCTTTTTTGGGATGCCTTATCTCCCCCTGCCCCCTGCCACCGAGAAGCACATGAAATATCGTATAATAGAAACTGAGGTCAGTAGGCCTTTACTGTGAGATTTTATATTATTCTGGCTAGAAGCTGGGCTGAGTTTAATGCTTGTTTTAGCTGTAGGTGCCAGAGGCTTCAAAAGGTTCTATTGTCTTTGTTTTTGTCTCCCCTGTTATCATTAGATTTCTCAAAGAACTCCTTCTTAAGTAGTATCTGTGTCTTCTAGCTCTTTTGGCTTTAATCACTGTTATTATACTGGAACCTTCTTTAGTGGTGAGAATTTGTGGGGAAATGGAAGCATAGCTAATGATTAAATCTCAGTCTTTTAATGGATCTATATCCCTGGTCAATGACGTTCACAAGCATTTCTTGTCTCTTTTTCCCACCCTTAACAACAACAACAAAAATATTGCCTTCAAGTCGATGCCAAATCATAGTGACCCTATAGGACAGAGTGGAACTGTCCGATAGACTTACCAAGGAATGCCTGGTGGATTCAAACTGCCAAACCTTTGTTTAGCAGCCATAGCACTTAACCACTATGCCACCAGGGTTTCTTTCCCACCCTTAGGTGAGACAAAAAAAGCTACAGGGGGCTGGAATTGGTTAATTATCCTCCCTCTATTTGCAATAAGCTATGGTTAACTCTTGTTTTTTTCAGAGTAGGCCTTTATTAGAGAGAACTCTCTGAGCATATTTCAAAATATTTCCTTTTCTCCTCATTAGATACACAAGAAAATTTGTTTTGGCTCTTAACTGTGAGTAGCTGCTGGGATTCTTGTAGGTAAAATCCATAAAAAGTGTGGAGTTCCCCCCTAAGAGTATACCTTTAGGATTTTCTTTTCTGTAATGCTGGCCCAGACTCTGCCTCCATCAATTCATCTCAATTATCATTTGTGTTTCTAAGACAGGGAGCAAAGGCCCTGAGATCAGAAGGTGCCTGTTTGAGAAATAGCGAAGAGACTGGAGTGGTTAGAGGAGAAGCATGTAAAAGAGAAATAGGCTATACTATCAGGGAGGTAATAGGGGGTTGGGTGCAGAACCTAGGGACTTAGTAAGACAGGGAACAGAGGGGCCCCCAAATCTGCAAATAAAGTAACAAGAAATGGGCCAGGGCACAGAAACAAAGCCATTCCCCAGAACAAAAGGACAGGGTATCTAAAAATAGCCTGCAAAATTCTTTAAAATTGCCCTTCAGAAGCAGCTAGAGAAAACCAGGATCAGGGACATGTGCAGAACACCCACCTGTGACAGCTATGTGACTTTCCATCAGGGCCAGTGAGGGGCTACAGCCCCAGCCGGGGAATCGAACCAGGGTAACGAGAGACTGTGCAGGCGCTACACCCCATAATAAGTCCTGCTATGAATCCCAGAGGCCTCCAGGACAGAAGCCATCTTGGAAAGCTGCTGCACGCACCTTAGTTAACATATCCCCACCTGTGTCTATGAATAAATGTTAATCTTTTCCCACCCAAGAACTTTTAAGGACTCAGGCCCATGTTTTGTTCTGTGAGACTGGGGTATGCGTTGCTCTAGGGCCTCCTAGTTTCCACTTGCAAGCCTCTTCAATAAAGCTTTGCAAACTCTACGTGCCTTACCTGCTCATTCTTGACCAGTGAGAGGCAAGAACCTTATTCTGGCAATATTTCTACCAGTTTGTGTCTCAAGCAACTTTTGTTCTACATAACCTGTTCTTCACTGTTTTACTCTGTATTTGTTGTATCTCCACATTTCAGGGTGGTGGTTTTCCTGTGATGTCAATTCTTTAATGATTCTAAAAAAAGTCATTGATTCCTAGTCTATTCAGCTTTTTTTCTAGTTGTAAGCATAGGAGTGATAACTGTCAACCTCTTTACATGCTGGAGCTGTGGGTCTTCCTTTTCATATACTTTATTTAGATCACATTTCCAATTTCTTGATAGATTTCCTATTATTTATTCTATACTTATAAATCTAAAACTTATTGCATACAATTATTAAAAAAAAAAGTTTTACCTCCTCTTCTTGATTTTCATGTTCCTTTATAAATCTAAACAATATTTCATTATGTGTTTAATCATAACATTCAAACATTAGCAAATTTTTTCCCCCTCTTGTGTTTGTCACCATAGTGTGTCACCAGCTAAACCTTATATATTACACTTTTCCATTAGATGCTATGTTCTGTTTCCTTTGATTTCACTCGGGTTTAGTTCCTTATTGCTTTTCACAATTGTGTAGGCCAGACATTCACTGCTCTCTATAACGGTGGCAAAGTGATTAAGAGCTACAGCTGCTAACCAAAAGGTCTCCAGTTCAAATCCACCAGCCACTATTTGGAAACTATATGGGACAATTCTACTCTGTCCTATAGGGTTGCTAGGAGTCGGAACTGGCTCCATGGCAAAGGGTTATGGGTTATACCTTGGAGGAACTACTGGAGTAAGGAGAGGGTAGTATAAATCAGTGAATTCTAAAACATTTTCAAAGGCCACAGGTGGTCTGAAATGGCAGTGTAGAATCCTACAGAGCTATAGACAGCAAATTTCCACCTACGCAGCAATATTTTCCATGGCTTATCACCAAACACTAAAGATAACCCAACAAACCTGAGGATCAGAGAAGGAAAGCTGAGAGAGAAATCTCTGCCAAGATGCTTGAACTCCCCAGTCTCTAGCCAAATGAAAGATTCATGTCTGAACAGGGATAATGAAAGTAAGCCTGAAATATCTTACTCTACCAGAAAATAAAGAAGAACTCATCAAATGATCTGGGCATATCAAAAGAACACAAGGGTCAGAATGAAGGAGCTCCCACTGGTCAAGTTTGGGGACAATTTAAGCATCAAATAAATAATGATAGTAATGGAATATACCACACTACTTAAAACATATCCTTGAGTCTATACTGATATATTTAAGTAAGTAAATAATATATACATTGGTAAGAATATAAAGCTTTTCAGTCAAATGTCAACTAACAAATATTGATGAAATTAGAAAATCAACGAATGCTAAATCTTGTTCATGAATATGTGATGAAGAATTATTTATTTACATTATCTCAAATATTCCCTCATAAATTTCTGTTTAATTACACTGACAGAACATTAATTTTACTGTGGATAAACTTGTAGACTTCTTAAATCACGTGATCTAAACTAATATCACTGGTACTAAAACAGTCTGACATGTGCTTAATGATATGATTTACTGACAGAAACACAGCATCACATCTGTAGTATTCCTGATAAAATGATTAGCTCGTGTCTAATTCTGAGGAAGCACCAGATAAAATAAATTGAGGAATGGTATGCAAAATAACGGACCTGTATTCTTCTAAAAGTATCAAGTTTAAAAAGAAAAAGAGAGGCTAACTCTTTGAGGTAAACTAAAGAATCATGATGAGATAATGAAATTTGTGATCCTAGATTGAATTCTGAACTGAGGGAAAAAATCATATAAAAACATCATTGGTATGATTTACAAAATTTGAATATGAACTGTGCCTTGGTTAATAGTTTTGTATCAATGTTAAATTTCTTGATTTTGATAACTGCACAGTAATTACATAAGAAAGTATCTTTTCTCTAGGAATTACATGTAGTTATTTAAGGCCAAAACTTCCATCTGATTCTCAAATGCTTCAGAAAAAAATGTATGTATATATGCACATTATTTCTCTGAAATTATATCAAAGTTTAAAACTATTCAAAAAAATAGCTTAGAGAGCCCAAAAATAAATTTTATTATTCTACATTTGTCTGTATGACAAATTTTATTTTCTAACACAGTTGCTTAGCATAGGGGGCCAAATATTATGATAGCCATAAAAAATTAAGCTAGATGATTTGGGAAACATCTATGATAAAAATTTAATGGACATTAAATCTGACAAAAATATTGTAATCATATTTATGCAGCACTTTACCTTCTATTTAACTTTACTCCATATTGATGTTTCTTATTTTTAAACTATATCTTATACAATTTCATGCATTTCAAATGACTGCAGATGTCTGGAAGATTTATTTATCCATGTATTTATTAACTTTTTTTACTTATGTGTTCACATTGACTCCATAATTCAATTTATAATAAGAACCATACATGTATTCTAAGGTTCTCTGCTATTCTCAAATTTGATTTATTAAGTACCTATGCATTTTTTAAAATAATTATATATTCATTTGTTCATCAGCACAAAGTTCATGCTAGTAAGTATTGAGTTTTATCAAAAATTACTCATATACCTCCTCTCTCAGTGAGGTACATACAAGTAAAATGAACTGATCTTAACTAGTAATTTGAAAATAGTAGACATATACTGTGAAAAAGACTAAAATGCTATGGACATAGGATGCAGGCATGCATAGTCACTTTCTAGACTGAACACAATGAGCAAAATACCTACATGAATTACCAAAGAAACCAGCTATTAATATGATTGAATTATCTGTCTCAAAACAAAGTTTATGTTGCTCTTCTTATTAGCTGCTGTCGAGTTAGCCCCAAATCATGGCGACCTCGTGCACAGTGGTTCAGTTGGAGATACACATTATTTAGTGGAAGAGCTGTTTTGATTTCCTTGGCACTTCTGGCTAAACAAAACCACTTATTTGAGAAATAATAAAATTGAAAAACTGTTTTTATTTAAATAGTTAATATAATTTTTGAACTATTGATTTTTACACTTTGAATCTCAGCAATCCAATTTTATAATTGGAATCCAGAGTTTAAGTGTAGGATCAAATTTTTCCCCTAAGTAAATTTCTTCCCTTAACTCTTCTCAGGTGACAGATAATTAGACTTTTCAATAATATCAAAAGAGGTGCTTACTATTTATCGTAAAAAGAAAAAAAAAGTAGAAACACATTCATTTTTATCATATACTACATGCTGAAATGGTTGAATGTGGACCAATTATTTTTGGTACAGTGACTGTATTCCTTTCACCTTCTTTTGATGCTTCTGAGTCATTCAATATTTTGCCCATAGAATCCTTCAATATTGCAACTTGAGGTTTGAATCATTTCAGGTCTTTCGGCTTGAGAAATACTGGGTGTGTTCTTCTGCTTTGGTTTTCTAACTCCAAGATCTTTGCACATTTCAGTATAACACTTGACTTTGTCTTCTCACCACCCTTTGAAAGTTTCTGTTCAGCTCTTTTACTTCATCTTATTTTCTGTTTGTTTTAGCTACTCTGCTTTCAAGGGCAAGTTTCAGAGTCTCTTCTGACATCCATTTTTTTTTTTTTCTTTCTTTCCTGTCTTTAATGATCTTTTCTTTTCTTCTTGTGTGATGCCCTTGATGACATCCCACAACTCGTCTGGTAAGTTAGCATGGTAAATGTATGTAATATACCTATCTAATTTACACGAGATAACAGCAACTCCACTCCTGTATCTTTTCAAAATATTGAGTATCTTGTCTGATAGAGGCTAATTAATAACACAGATTATTGTGATTAAGGTTTTCTATTAAAGCTGAAGTTATATTAAGGTCACTATGAGTTGGAATCAACTCATTGGCAACAGGTTTGTTTTGTTTTGTTTTATTTTCCTTTGGTGTGTGCTTATATATATACATATATATGTGTATGTGTGTATTCACCCCCAAAATAATTTTGGTTTTCATTTTATTTTGAGTGTACAGATTACTCTGAAAATTTGATAAAAACTGTGATATGATCTCTTACCCCTGAAATGTAGACACATTTACATATATATATTCTTTTTACATAAATTCAAATACTATCCTAATCCCTGAGGACTATCTATGGATACCAGCTTGAGAAACCATCATCTCTAGCATGTTTATGTGGTATTAAAAATACACACTGCTGACTAAAACAATCTAAAGCAGATATTTCCCTGCAAAATATGAAAACATCTCTTAGAATAAATGGCATACTCTTGATTATTATAACCTTGTATTTAAGAAAAGCAATTATAAAAAATAAGTGCTTTTTTCTCAGAGGTGGGACTATTTTACGCACAAATCTGCAAGGCTCAGCTATTCAGATATTAATTCCCACAGTAGAAAAAAAATCATTTATTAAAAAACCACTAATACATTACTGCAGATGATGAAAGATCAAAGAAGAAAAATAGATTAAGGAAATCAAATGGAATTTGACTGTGAACAATTAGAAATCCCAAGTGTTTCTATTGAAATATACATATTTGATCTGTTATAATAATGGCAGTGAATTATTCATTCAAATTTTAATTCCATAGAGGTTGTTCTGCTTTGTAAAGTCTTCCGTTTAATGGCATGTGTCTGTCCTAATCTGTATAATGCTTCTTATCATGAAAGTTCACTGAATGCAATTTTTGGTAAAATATTCAAAAATAAATTTATTTAAATAAAATACAAATAGTACTGAAATAATGGGAATATAATCATCATAAATAGAGTGATCTAATTTTAGTAGCAGAAAATTTTTATATAATTTAGAAGTCATTTTAAAATCCCACAAAGGAAGAACTTAAAGAATATAAACATTTTTTTGTCAATATCTAATCTACTATTATGCCACTGGAAAAAGAAATTAAAATGTAAACAATTGACCTAATTTTTTTTTTTTTGCCTTATCATTACCATTTTAACTTTTTTTTTAAAGGCATTCAGATTGAGTTATTTTATATGTCAGTCTTACAAAGTCCATATCCATTGATTATATTTTCCCTGTCCTTTTAAGCAGACTTTAGAAAAAAATATATATTTATCATATAAGTGATCCTGTAGGCATAGTTTTCTTTAATTCTTTGAACATATTTATAATTGATGTTTTGAGCCTTTTCCTGATAAGCCAATATCTGGGTCCACTCAATGTGTTTCCATTCACTGAGTGTGGATTACATGACCTTTTATTTTTTACTTTTTCCCAATAATTTACTTGAACTTAAAGTTTGGACTGTCTTTTTCCCGTTTATGCATAGAAACCGATGTCTCTGCTTGATACTTTTATTCTTCTTTTTTTTTTTTTTTTACTTTTTAGCTTAATCTTCAAATTGACCTAAAGTATTGTGTCAGGGCTATAGAAATCAACCAGAATTAGACAGTAAGTTTAGAAGCATAGAAAACTAAAAGACTTTCATCAAAGAACATCACCGATCTGAGATCTCCTTGCCTGAGGCTGCTCCCATTTCCCCATATATGGCACCACTATGGTTTTTATAATGGTGTGGGTGGCAACCCAAATACACAGCTTTTTCCCAAGAAGGGGTAAAATGTATTTGGGATCAGGGGCAAAAATCCACAGTTTTGTCATTTAATAGCAATGAACTCCATACGAAAAAGAATGTGTAAAAATTATATCATTTGTAGACTGCGGTCACGGTCCTAGTAGGTGGCAGTGCAGACGGACAAATAATTTAATGAAGAGATCCTGAAAATGCTTCATAGACAGGCTCCATGCATACCTGGTTACTGAGTAACTACACACATGTCCAAGGGAGACCCAACAGAGCCTGGTGGAAAGCAAAACCACAGAAGTCTTGACAAATGGCTGGAATTTGAATATGCTTCCTACCTACCCAGGGATCAATTAGCAAAGAACGGAAGCGCTGCAAGTTTGAGGCGTTTGAGTTCTCCCTCTGCCCAAATTGTCAGCTGATCACTAAATAATACGTGCTTCTCAACTTTCTGTCTACTTCTGGTTGATTGGTTGATTTCTACAGCCCTAAAATGATACTTTTGGTCAATTTGATTCAGTTTTTTTTTTTTTTTTTCAGTGAAGATTCACTAACCTCCTCACTTTGGGATTTTCAATAGACATGCTACCTGCTACACCTCTATGCCATTTATACCACAATGTGAAGCCCAGGAACCATGAAGACAAGGGAAAGTGACCCAAGGCATGATGGCAAATTAGACCACTGGCTTGTGTAAATCTTTGGTCTAAACTGATGATTCTTGAGACTACCAGGTGAAGCCCATGCTATAGGTGCACAGGCACAAACCCTAATAATCTTTAATTATGCTCAGGTTACTGGAAGGCATCATAATGAATATCTCTTCGAGAAGAGTTTACAGTCATCTCTTCCTACAAAAATAATTTATTGTGGCCATTGTGGAAGAAGCACCCACTCTTCAGTCAAGATGAGGCTATTAACTCATTTTCTCTTGATTTCTAAGTCTTTGGAAAAGTTATGTCACCCCTGTGCAAATGAGGGGGCCAAGCACAGGAGGCATGCTCATCACAACTTGTCAAACTCTCACAGTTCCTTCCACCTCCACCGTGTCTTGTCATAATCACTGCCAGTGTTGCTGAAGCTGAGGTCCAGTCTCCTCAATTTCTCTCAGTAATAATGTTATTTCACATACACCCCACACATAGTGGTGACAGCAAAGGATCCAAAAATAGATAAAAAATGTAAAAATTTAGTATTTTGCTTATCACAAATTTTTGCATTAATTTTTATTTTTAAAAATACTGTGTTAAAAAATCATTTATCTTGATGATTGCATTTCTTATCTACCCTTAAATTTTGTATCTTCAACAAATGCCTTGCTCGCTTCACCCTAGTCAAGAGCCTTTGATAAGAGCAAAGAATCCACTTTGTATTGTGGTGTTGGCAAATAATATTGCTCATACCATGGAACGATAGAAGAATAAATAAATCTGTCTTGGAGAAAGTAGAGTCAGACTGTTCATTAGAAGTGACTATAGTGAGACTTTGTCTTGCTTACTTTGGACATGTTATCAGGAGGGACCAATTCCTGGAGAAGGACATCATGATTGGCAAAGTAGAAGGTCAATGAAAAAGATGAAGACTCTCAGTAAGAAGAATTGACTCAATGGCTGCAACAATGGGCTCAAATATACCTACTGCTTTGAGGATGGTACAGGATCAGGCAAGATTTTGTTCTTTTATACATATATAAGGTTTCCCTCTGTTGCTATGAGTCGGAGCCAACTTGACAGCAAAACAATTTGATGACATTTTACCATGCCCCGTTTTACTAATCTGATGAATGATATTTTATTTATATTGATATGACATCTTTTTTTGTTTTTCATTTCTTGCCTCTTTTAAATTTCAAGATGCAAAAGACAAATTTCATGAACAATTCCAACAGTAAATGCACAATAACTTTCATAAAGAAAATTTCAAACTTTGTATATCTTTTATACAAAATTTCATCTTCGAAAATTTATTTTGATGACTATCATCTCTTAACGTTTCTTCTGCTATTCTTTTTGCACTTGTGTATGTTTCTTTTGTACTTTTAGCCTCTTTTTAGCAGTATTTACAGAAGGAATAGCACTAAATTTTTTCTGCTCAATCAGCCATATCTAAATGAAAGTCCTCGGAAGTCAATCCAGTGGACATTTTGTTAATGTTGTTGTTAGGTGCCATCGAGTTGGTTCCAACCCATAGGGACCCCTTAGTACAACAGAACTAAACACTGCCCAGTCCTGTACCACTTTGTTAATAGACTTATAATTTTCTTGTTTATTCTTTTACTCATTCATTTATTCATTCATTGATATAAGAAATAATGGAAAGTCATATTTTAGGAGCATAGATTTTCACAGTCCCTGTATATAGCTTATAATGTCAGTACGGTATTACCTTATTTGGTGGAAAGATTTTAAATTCTCAACCATGACCTGTTGGTAAGAGAAGACAAGTTTTTTTTCTATTGTAAAGGCTATAGTAATGTCAGTAGTTGTGGTGGGGGTATTGGGTTCAAAGAGTGGGATTATTAGTCACTCTCTGGAAAAGTCATGAATAAAAACTCCAAGAGGACAATATCAATTCAAAATATGGAGAAGAAGATTAAAAATACAAGTGTTATTGTTGTTGACAGGCACTGTCAATTTTGCTCCAACTCCTAGCGACCTTGTATATAACAGAACAAAATGTTGCTGAGTCCTGTGTCATCCTCAAAGCTGTTGCTATGTTTGAGTTCATTGCTGCAGCCATGGTGTCAATCCATCTCATTCAGGGTCTTCCTCTTTTTCACAGACCTGCTACTTTACCAAGCATGATGTCCTTTTTCAGGGATTGGCCAGACATCAGAAATAGGCCAGACAATGTTTTACAATTCTCACTTCTAAGGAGAATGTGGGTAGGAAATAAAAAGAAAGAGAAAAAGAGAGAGAGAAAAACAGGGAGCCAGAGCAAGGGCGAGAGTGAGAAACAGAAAAGAGAAAAAAAGTGAGAGAAAGAGAGAGGTAGAGGAAGGGAGGAAAGGAGAAAGGGAGTGTCTTAGTCATCTAGTGCTGCTATAACAGAAATACCACAAGTGAATGGTTTTAACAAAGAGAAATGTATTCTCTGACAGTCTAGTAGGCTGTAAGTTCAAATTCAGGGTGTCAGCTCCAGGGGAAACAAAATCAACAACAATAAATATAAGAAAAGGACAATATATAAAGATAAACTACACAGCACATAAAATTAAGTGGGAAAAAGAAACTGTCAACAACACACACACAAAAGACATCAAAATGATAGCACTAAATTCATAGCTATCGATAATTATGCTGAATGTAAATGGACTAAATGCCCCAATAAAGACAGAGAGGGGCAGAATGGATTAAAAAACAGGATCTGTCTATATGCTGCTTACAAGAGACATGCCTTAGACTTAAAAGACACAAAAAAACTAAAACTCAAAGTATGGAAAAAAATATATCAAGCAAACAACAATCAAAACAGAGCAGAAGTGGCAATATTAATTTCTGACAAAATAGAATTTAAAGTTAAATCCATCATAAAGGATAAGGAAGGACACTGTATAATGATTAAAGGAACAATACACCAAGAAGATATAACCATATTAAATATTCATGCACCCAGTGACAGGGCTGGAAGATACATAAAACAAACTCTATCAGCATTGAAAAGTGAGATAGCTCCACAGTAATATTAGGAGACTTCAACACGCCACTTTCAGTGAAGGACAGGACTTCCAGAAAAAAGCTCAATAAAGATACAGAAGATCTAAATGCCACAATAAACCAACTTGAACTCATAGACATATACAGAACACTCCACCTAAGAGCAACTGAGCATACTTTCTTTTCTAGTGCACATGGAACATTCTCAAGAATAGACCAAATATTAGGTCATAAAGCAAGCCTTAGCAGAATCCAAAACACTGAAATATTACAAAGCATCTTCTCTGACCATAAGGCCATAAAAGTAGAAATCAATAACAGAAAAAGCAGGGAAAAGAAATCAAACACTTGGAAACTGAACAATACCCTGCTCAAAAACACTAGATTAGAGAATACATTAAGAATGGAATAAAGAAATTCATAGAATCCAATGAGAACGAAAACACTTCCTATCAGAACCTTTGGGACACAGAGAAAGCAGTGCTCAGAAGTCAGTTTATGTCAATAAATGCACACATCCAAAAAGAAGAAAGGGCCGAAATCAAAGAATTATCCCTACAATTTGAACAAATAGAGAGCAACAAACGAAACCCTCAGGGAACAAAAGAAAACAAATAAGAATTAGAGCAGAACTAAATTAAATAGAAAACAGAAAAGCAATTGAAAGAATTAACAAGACCAAAAGCTGGTTCTGTGAAAAAAATCAACAAAATTGGTAAACCATTGCCCAAACTGACAAAAGAAAAACAGGAGAGGAAGCAAATAACCCAAATAAGAAATGAGATGGGAGGCGGGGCCAAGATGGCGGACTAGGTGGATGCTACCGCGGATCCCTCTTGCAACAAAGACTCGGAAAAACAAGTGAATCGATCACATACATAACAATCTACGAACTCTGAACAACAAACACAGATTTAGAGACGGAGAATGAACAAATACGGGGAGACAGCGATTGTTTTCAGAGCCAGGAGCCAGCGCACCAGGCAGGTGACCTTTGGAGCCCGATTTGGGGCAGAGCCCAGGGAGGCAGATGGCACAGACAAGGGGCCCAGCCCTAGCCCCCGAACTCATCCCGGGAGCGAGCCCAGCCGGTTGGCACGGGCGGCGTGGCGGCGCAGCCAGTGGGAGAAGTCCCCGGGAGGCAGTGACTGGTCTTGGCGCGGGGAGAGCAGCGTCCCAGCCGGGGAGCCGTCCCGCCGGGAGTTTGGCGGGAGGCGGGTGGGGCGCGAGCGCGGGGACCAGCTACTTTTCCCTAAATTGACCCCGGGGGGGGCCCACTCGTTGGTGCAGGAGGCGCCCACCCAGTTCGCTCGAGCGGCGCGGCGTGCCGGAGGGAGAAGTCCCCGGGAGGAAGTGACCAGTCTTGGAGCGGGGAGAGCAGCGTCCCAGCCGGGGAGCCGTCCTGCCGGGATTTTGGCAGCGCAGGCGGGGCGTGAGCACGGGGACCACCTACATTTCCCTGAATTGACCCCGGGGGGGTCCAGTCGTTCGTGCGGGAGGCGCCCACCCAGTTCGCGCGAGTGGCGTGTGGCGCGCCAGAGGGAGAAGTCCCCGGGAGGAAGCGACTGGTCTTGGAGCAGGGAGAGCAGCGTCCCAGCTGGGGAGCCGGAGGCAAGGAGGAAGTAAAGCTATCACTATTTGCAGATGACATGATCGTATACATGGAAAACCCTAAGGAATCCTCCAGAAAACTACTGAAACTAATAGAAGAGTTTGGAAGAGTCTCAGGATATAAAATAAACATACAAAAATCACTTGGATTCCTCTACATCAACAAAAAGAACACCGAAGAGGAAATAGCCAAATCAATACCATTCACAGTAGCCCCCAAGGAGATAAAATACTTAGGAATAAATCTTACCAAGGATGTAAAAGACCTATACAAAGAAAACTACAAAGCTCTGCTACAAGAAATTCAAAAGGACATACTTAAGTGGAAAAACATACCTTGCTCATGGATAGGAAGACTTAACATAGTAAAAATGTCTATTCTACCAAAAGCCATCCATTCATATAATGCACTTCAGATCCAAATTCCAATGTCATATTTTAAGGGGATAGAGATACAAATCACCAATTTCATATGGAAGGGAAAGAACCCCCAGATAAGCAAAACATTACTGAAAAAGAAGAAGAAAGTGGGAGGCCTCACTCTACCTGATTTCAGAACCTATTATACAGCCACAGTAGTCAAAACAACCTGGTACTGGTACAACAACAGGCACATAGACCAATGGAACAGAATTGAGAACCCAGATATAAATCCATCCACGTATGAGCAGCTGATATTCGACAAAGGACCAGTGTCAGTCAATTGGGGAAATGATAGTCTTTTTAACAAATGGTGCTGGCATAACTGGATATCCATTTGCAAAAGAATGAAACAGGACCCATACCTCACACCATGCACAAAAACTAACTCCAAGTGAATCAAAGACCTAAACATAAAGACTAAAACGATAAAGATCATGGAAGAAAAAATTGGGACAACCCTAGGAGCCCTAATACAGGGCATAAACAGAATACAAAACATTACCAAAAATGATGAAGAGAAACCCAATAACCGGGAGCTCCTAAAAATCAAACACCTATGCTCATCTAAAGACTTCACCAAAAGAGTAAAAAGACCACCTACAGACTGGGAAAGAATTTTCAGCTATGACATCTCCGACCAGCGCCTGATCTCTAAAATCTACATGATTCTGTCAAAACTCAACCACAAAAAGACAAACAACCCAATCAAGAAGTGGGCAAAGGATATGAACACACATTTCACTAAAGAAGATATTCAGGCAGCCAACAGTTACATGAGAAAATGCTCCTGATCATTAGCCATTAGAGAAATGCAAATTAAAACTACGATGAGATTCCATATCACACCAACTAGACTGGCATTAATCCAAAAAACACAAAATAATAAATGTTGGAGAGGCTGCGGAGAGATTGGAACTCTCATACACTGCTGGTGGGATTGTAAAACGGTACAACCACTTTGGAAATCCATCTGGCGTTATCTTAAACAGTTAGAAATAGAACTACCATACAACCCAGAAATCCCACTCCTCGGAATATACCCTAGAGATACAAGAGCCTTCACACAAACAGATATATGCACACCCATGTTTATTGCAGCTCTGTTTACAATAGCAAAAAGCTGGAAGCAACCAAGATGTCCGTCAACGGATGAATGGGTAAATAAATTGTGGTATATCCACACAATGGAATACTACGCATCGATAAAGAACAGTGACGAATCTCTGAAACATTTCATAACATGGAGGAATCTGGAAGGCATTATGCTAAGCGAATTGAGTCAGAGGCAAAAGGACAAATATTGTATAAGACCACTATTATAAGATCTTGAGAAATAGAAAAAACTGAGAAGAACACATACTTTTGTGGTTACAAAGGTGGGAGGGAGGGAGGGAGGGAGAGGGTTTTTTATCGATCAATCAGTAGATAAGAACTGCTTTGGGTGAAGGGAAGGACAACACTCAATACAAGGAAGGTCAGCCTAATTGGACTGGACTAAAAGCAAAGAGGTTTCCGGGATAAAATGAATGCTTCAAAAGTCAGCGGAGCAGGGGCTGGGGTCTGGGGAACATGGTTTGAGGGGACTTCTAAGTCAATGGGCAAAATAATTCTATTATGAAAACATTCTGCATCCCACTTTGAAGTGTGGCGCCTGGGGTCTTAAATGCTAACAAGCGGCCATCTAAGATACATCAATTGGTCTCAACCCACCTGGAGCAAAGGCAAAGGAAAAACACCAAGGTCACAAGACAACTAAGAACCCAAGAGACAGAAAGGGCCACATGAACCAGAGACCTACATTATCCTGAGACCAGAAGAACTAGTTGGTGCCCGGCCACAATCGATGTCTGCCCTGTCAGGGAGCACAACAGACAACTCCTGAGGGAGCAGGAGACCAATGGGATACAGACCCCAAATTCTCATAAAAAGACCAAACTTAATGGTATGACTGCGACTAGAGGAATCCCGGAGGCAATGCTCCCCAGACCTTCTGATGGCACAGGACAGGAACCATCCCCGAAGACAACTCATCAGACATGATAAGGACTGGTCAGTGGGGGGGAGAGAGATGCTGATGAAGAGTGAGCTAATTAAATCAGGTGGACACTGGAGAGTGTGTTGGCAACTCTTGACTGGAGGGGGGATGGGAAGATAGAGAGAGAGGGAAGATGGCAAAATTGGCACGAAACGAGAGACTGAAAGGGCTGACTCAATAGGGGGAGCAAGTGGGAGAAGGGAGTAAGATGTATGTAAACTTACATGTGACAGACTGATTGGAATGGTAAATGTTCACGTGAAGCTTAATAAAAATTATTTAAAAAAAAAAAAGAAATGAGATGGGTGAGTACAACAGACCCAACTGCAATTAAAAGAATCATATCAGATTACCATGAAAAATTGTACTCTTACAAATTTGAAAACCTAGAAGAAATTATTTCCTACCTAAACTACCTACCTACCTAAACTAACACAAACAGAGGTAGAACAACTAAATAGACCCATACCAAAAAAGAGATTAAAGGTAATCAAAAAACTCCCAAGAAGAAAAAGCCCCAGCTGCTATGGCTTCACTGCAGAGTTCTACCAAACTTTCAGAGAAGAGTATTTCAGAGCATAGAAAAGGGTGGAATACTCCCAGACTCGTTCTATGAAGCCAACATATCCCTGAGGCCAAAACCAGGTAAAGACACCACAAAAAAAGCAATTACAGACCTATATCCCTCGTGAACTTAGATGCAAAAATCCTCAACAAAATTCTAGCCGATAGAATTCAACAACATATCAAAAAAATAATTCACGACGACCAAGTGGTTTCATACCAGCTATGCAGGGATATTTCAACATTAGAAAAACAATCAATGCAATCCATCACATAAATAAAACAAAAGACAAGAATCACATGATTTTATCAATTGATGCAGAAAAGGCATTTGATAAAGTTCAAACCCATTCATGATAAAAACTCTCAGCAAAATAGGAACAGAGGAAAATTCCTCAACATAATAAAGGGCATTTATACAAAGCCAACAGCCAATATCCTCCTTAATGGAGAGAGCCTGAAAGCATTCCCCTTGAGAACCAGAACCAGACAAGGATGTCCTTTATCACCGCTCTTATTCAACACTGTGCTGGAGGTCCTAGCCAGAGCAATTAGGCTAGACAAAGAAAGAAAGGGCATCCAAATTGGCAAGGAAGAAGTAAAATTATCTCTGTTTGCAGATGACATGCTCTTATACACAGAAAACCCTAAGGAATTCTCAAGAAAACTACTGAAACTAATAGAAGAGTTCAGCAGAATATTGGGGATACAAGATAAACATACAAAAATCAGTTGGATTCCTCTACACCAGCAAAAAGAACATCGAAGAGAAAACCTCCAAATCAATACCATTTACAGTAGCCCCCCAAAAGATAAAATACTTAGGAATAAGTCTTACCAGAGATGTAAAAGTCTTACAAAAAGAAAACTACAATACACTTCTGCAAGAAACCAAAAGAGACCTACATAAGTAGAAAAACATACCTTGCTCATGGATAGAAAGACTTAACAGTATAAAAATGTCTGTTCTACCAAAAGCGATCTATACATTTAATGCGATTCCAATCCAAATTCCAACGACATCGTTTAATGAGATGGAGAAATAAATCACCAACCTCATATGGAAGGGAAAGAGGCCCTGGATAAGTAAAGCGTTACTGAAAAAGAAGAACAAAGTGGGAGGCCTCACTGTGCCTGATTTTAAAACCTATTATACCGCCATAGATAGTCAAAATAGCCTGGTACTGATATGACAACAGACACACAGACCACTAGAACAGAATTGAAAATCCAGACAGAAATCCATCCATATATGGGGAACTGATACTTGGCAAAGGCCCCAAAACAGTTAAATGGGAAAAAGACAGTCTTTTTAACAAATGGTGCTGGCATAACTGGATATCCATCTGTAAAAAAATGGACAAGACCCATACCTCACAACATGCACAAAAAAGAGCTCAAAATGGATCAAAGACCTAAATATAAAATCTAAAACAATAAAGATCATGGAAGAAAAAATACGGACAATGTTAGGAGCCCTAATGCATGGCATAAACTGTATACAAAATATTACTAACAATTCAGAAGAAAAACTAGATAATTGGGAGCTCCTAAAAATCAAACACCTATGCTCATCAAAAGACTTCACCAAAAGAGTAAAAAGACTACCTACAGACTGGGAAAAAGTTTTTAGCTATGACATTTCCGATCAGCGCCTGATCTCTAAAATCTACATGATACTGCAAAAACTCAACTACAAAAGACAAATAACCAATTAAAAAATGGCCAAAAGATATGAACAGACACTTCACTAAAGAAGACATTCAGGTAGCTAACAGATACATGAGGAAATGCTCATGATCATTAGCCATTAGAGAAATGCAAATCAAAACTACTCCGAAATTTCATCTCACTCCAACAAGGCTGGTATTAATCCAAAATAATAATTGTTGGAGAGGTTGTAGAGAGATTGGAACACTTATTACACTGCTGGTGGGAATGTCAAATGGTACAACCATTTTGGAAATCTATTTGGTGCTTCCTTAAAAAGCTAGAAGTAGAACTACCCTAGGATCCAGCAATCCCACTCCTTGGAATATATCCTAGAGAAATAAAAGCCTTTACACGAACAGATATATGCACACCCATGTTCATTACAGCACTGTGTACAATAGCAAAAAGTTGGTAGCAACCAAGGTGCCCATCCTCACATGAATGCATAAATAAATTATGGTATATTCACACAATGGAATACTACCCATCGATATGCAGCAGTGATGAATCTGTGAAACATTTCATAACGAGGAGGAATCTGGAAGGCATTACGGTGAGTGTAATTAGTCAGTTCAAAAGGACAAATATTGTATAAGACCATTATTATAAGAACTCAAAAATAATTTAAACAGAGAAGAAAATATTCTTTGATAGTTATGACAGGGTGTAGGGAGGGAGGGTGGGAGAGGGGTATTCACTAACTAGATAGTAGATAAGAACTACGTTAGGTGACAGGAAAGACAACACACAATACAGACGAGGTCAACACAACTGGACTAAAGCAAAAACAGAGAAGTTTCCTGAATAAACTGAATGCTTCCAAGCCCAGCATAGCAGGGGCGGGGGTTTGAGGATGATGGTTTCAGGGGACATCTAAGTCAACTGGCATAATAAAATCTATTAAGAAAACATTCCGCATCCCACCTTGGAGAGTGGTGTCTGGGGTCTTAAACGTTAGCAAGCGGCCATCTAAGATGCATCAATTGGTCTCAACTCACCTGGATCAAAAGAGAATGAAGAACACCAAGGACACAAGGTAATTGCGAGCCCAAGAGACAGAAACGGCCACATAAACCAGAGACTACATCAGCCTGAGACCAGAAGAACTAGATGGTGCCTGGCTACAACCAATGACTGCCCTGACAGGGAACACAACAGAGAACCCCTGAGGGAGCAGGAGAGCAGTGGAATGCAGACCCCAAATTTTCATGAAAAGACCGGACTTAATGGTCTGACTGAGACTAGAAGTACCCCATTGGTCATGGCTCCCAGACCTTCTGTTGGCCCAGGACAGGAACCATTCCCAAAGCCAACTCTTCAGAAATGGATTGGACTGGACAATGGGTTGGGGAGGGATTCTGGTGAGGAGTGAGCTTCTTGGATCAGGTGGACACTTGAGACTATGTTGGCATCTCCTGCCTGGAAGGGAGATGAGAGGGTGGAGGGGGTTAGAAGCTGGCTAAATGGACAGGAGAAGAGAGAGTGAAGGGAGGGATAGCTGTCTCATTAGGGGGAGAGCAAGGAGAGCAATTGGGAGTATGTAGCAAGGTGTATATAAGTTTTGGTGTGAGAGACTGATTTCATTTGTAAACTCACTTAAAACAGAACAAAAATTTTTTTTAAAAAAATTTTAAAAGATGTGATTTTAATAAAAAGGTCCTCAGCATATCATTTGTATTTCTTTACTTACTGCTTTATAATTAGTCTCAGGGGCTTACGACTTTCAACATTCTTTTTGTTACCGCACTTTTTACAAAGCATCTAGTTTAATGTAATGCACTTTATAGCTCTCAGAACTGCTGACTGGATAGTTAGAGGGACAAGGCTGCTGCAGCAAAAAGGGGGTTACAATACCGTGTGGCTTTACTGCTAGAGACGGTAGACCAACAGTCTCAGAAAAGAGGCGCTCTTGGGCACTCCGGGGGCGGGTGGCACACCGCGAAGGTAAGCGCCCCAGGACCAGGGACCCAGAGGCCTGGGTGGGCAGCAGAGCCTGGTGAGGGAAGTAGGGCCACGGTCAGGGCGGCTGAGAGAGTCATTTTCGCCCCCCAGGCAGATGCCAGCGGCAGGACCCACCGGAACCCCGCCCTTGCCTTGGCACAGGCAGGAGTTGTGAGTGGCCTCGGGTCCCTGGGGCGCCCCCCTCCTGGGCCACCTCCTCGGGACCCACACTGACCTTGCAGCGGGCGGCCCAGCTGACTCAGTCTCCCCGCCCCAGTGCCAGGCACTAGGGGGAGACGCCCATTGGCACCTGGGTCGATGGCTCCTGGGAGCCAGACGCCGAGTCCCAGCCGGGCCGCCGCCCTCCCGCGGTCCCTGGGCACCTCGCTCCCCAGCGCCGGTGGCCAGCTGGGCGGGGAGGCGCGGGCGCGCGCCACAGCCGCTGTCGGTGGGGGGCGAGGAGGGTGGGTGTGCTGCGGGCGCGCGCCCTGACGTCGCAGCCTCCACCGCCTCAGGCTGCCGCTAGGCCCGCGCCGTCCGTCTGCTCCCGGCGTTGGGCCCCAGTACGCAGGCCCGCCTAGCGGCCAAGGGCGGCGCGGGGCCCACGGTGTAGAGCCCGCCAGGCCCGGAGCCGCGCCCCGCACCGGGACATCCTTTATGGTAAACGGGAGCGGGGGAGGCGGGGACCTGGCGGGCACCCCAAAGGACGGCCCTCCGGGGACTCTGAGGTGTTTGTGTGGGAGCTGCCCCAAGGTGCCCCTGTGTAGGAGAACGATCCTAAGTGTCTGCTGCCTCTGGTCCGTGGAGGGAGTTCCTGAGGAGGTGTGGAGAGCCGCCCCCGTGGAGCACCCCTGTGTGAACCCAGCCTCCCCAGGGCTCTCTCTGTATTTGTCCCCTTGGGCGCCTCAGTGTAACTGCGGACCCCCAAGGGCGGTCTCTGGACTTGCCTGTATGGAAGAGGGCGCCCTGTTGTGAGGAAATTCAATCTGCTCAATGGATAGGCCCAGGTGTCCGGGTCCTGAAGCCTCAGGCCATCAGTCATGTGCGTGAACTTGGAAGCAGACCCTGTAGCTCCAGTCAGGCCTTCAGATGACTGCTGCCCTGGCAGATGGCTTGACTGCAACTTCATGAAAGTCAGATGCACCCTTCTAAAAAGCCACTCCCAAATTCCTGACCCACAGACTATTTGTTGTTTTAGACCACTAAGTTTGGGGGCAGTTTCTTAAGCAGCATTAGATAATTAATACACTCTCCTTAGGGACTGTGGCCTTCCTGGGGATTAAGCAGTGAGAGGAAAAACCAAGCCAGGTTTGTTAGGTGAGTATTAAGATCTTACAGACCCTAAGAATACGGTTTAATTCTCTCCCAATCACAAAAATTCTGCAAAGAGTTCCAGCACAGAAGTGAAGGATGTCAGCAAGTTGCTGTAAATGTTCTCAAAAACACTCTCTGAAAAGGAAATAACTGTGGAGAGAATAGCTCACCCCAGTTTCATTGGAAAATATTCATTTCAAAGCTGACCAATATCCTTACTGCCTGGATTTCTCAGCTTCTGATCTTCCACATATTCTCTGATCACGTTCTTATTCTTCTATTTTGTCACATATGTATATGACACCCTCACCACCCCCCAAACGTAAAGAAGAGGACCTCCCTAGGCCCATTTCTAGCACCCTTGATGTTTTTATTCCCATAAAAAATAGTGGCTCCTAAATGGATCGTATTTATGCAAAAAATTTCCTTTCTCTTCAGTTTCCGAATCTTTTATCTCCCAATCTCACATGTCTGTCTTCAAGCAGAGCTGCTTGCTTTCTGGTATCCCCATTTCACAGATTGATTTACTCTCATTTCTAATAGTAATACCATTATCCACTCCACACTTCGATCTCAATGGCCAAGTTCTGACAGAAATTGCTCACAAGCTTTGGACCAAGGAACCAAGACCATCAGTGTCCAGCTGGAGACATGATCGTCTTTCCCATTATAACTTCCTCCTTCATCCCCATGCCCCCTTCCCAGTAATCACCTCAGAGACCCACATATATTTACTAAGTGCTACCACCTTGCCAGGCACTATGCTAAATAAATAAATGTTTTATGCTCTTCAGTTCATGTATTGCCAGTTATTGAGCCATAAGGGGAAAATTATAGCTTTGCAGCATACTTATATGAGTTAACGTATATTATGGAGCCCCTGGGTAGCTCAAGAACCCTGGTGGCGCACTGGGTAAGTACTCGACTGCTAACAAAATGGTGGACGGTTCAGATCCAATAGCTGCTTCTCGGAAACCCTATGAGGTGGTTCTGCTGTGTTCTCTAGGGTCACTGTGAGTTGGAATCGACGGCAACGGGTTGGATGGCTCAAATGGTTAAACCCTCAGATACTAACTGAAAGGTTGGTGGTTCAAATCCACCTAGAGGCACCTCGGAAGAAAGATCTGGCAATGTCCTCCTGCAAGGTCACACTCTTTGAAAACCCTATGGAGTACAGTTCTACTCTGAAACACATAGGGTCACCATAAGTGGGAATCCACTTGATGGCAGCTGGTTTGGTTTTTTGGTTTTATGCCTTTTCAAAGGTGACACTGAAACTCAGTTACTCTTTTTCCCTCTTCTGGCAGCCACATTCTTAGCCCCCCTGCCATTACTCTACCAAATTACCTTTGTCCATAACCTTTGGGTAAACTGGCCAGGCTCCCAGCTTCATTTGATCTGAATCACCCAGAGCTGCACTGTGCACTCAGAATGTGTGTGTCTGTGTGCTAAATTTTTTAGAGGTTCCAGTTATGCTGATTTTCCAAAGCCCCTTGGTCATCTGTGTTAGATTAAGTTGCTGTTCCTGAGGCATATGCTTCTAGAAGCCAGTTCTCTGCTACCTTGCAAACTTTTACCCTTATGTACAAGTGCTGCTTGTGCTACATTCTTCCAGATCAAATCCAGGACAGACAGAGGAGATGCATTTTCAAGTTTTTGGTTAGTGCCTGTCTTAGGTATCTAGTGCTGCTGTAAGAGAAATATCACAAGTGGATGGCTTTAACAAAGAGAAATTTACTCTCTCACAGTTTAGGAGGCTAGAAGTGCAAATTCTGGGTGACAGCTCCAGGGGAAGGCTTTCTGTCTGTGTCGGCTTTGGGGGAAGGTCCTTGTCATAAACCTTCCCCTGGCCTAGGAGCTTCTCAGTGCAGGGACCGCAGGCCCAATGAACGTGCTTCCCTCCTGCTCTTCTTGCTTGATGGTGATGAGGTCTCCCTCCTCTCTGCTTGCTCCTTTCTTTTATATCTCAAAGGAGGTTGACTCAAGATACAACCTAGTCCTGTAGATTGTGTCCCACCTCATTAACATCATGGAAGTTAGGATTTATAACACATACACAGGTAATTACATCAGATTACACAATGGAGGACAACCAGGCAATACTGGGAATCATGGCCTAGACATGTTCACACACGTTTTGGGGGGACACAATTCAATCCATAACAGTGCCTTTAGGTCAGCTGCTTTCCTGTGGGCCAGGACAGAGTGCCACAGGACATAGCGTAAATGCAGGCGATGTTGATCTGTTCTTATCGTTGTGGTTGTAGAAACTGGCTCAATCCCAAAATTTAGCAGCTCTTCCTATGGTCAGAGAAATCACCCATAGCTACTGTACAGGTTACCTGTTCTCATCCCTCCTAGCCTTGACTCACTGTTT
This sequence comes from Elephas maximus indicus, assembly GCF_024166365.1. Classification (NCBI taxonomy): domain Eukaryota; kingdom Metazoa; phylum Chordata; class Mammalia; order Proboscidea; family Elephantidae; genus Elephas; species Elephas maximus. The sequence goes on along the minus strand of NC_064821.1, from coordinate 187,629,131 downwards.
AGGTTCCACCTTTGAGGAAGCAGAGTGGATATGATGAGCTAGTGACTGTGTAGTTTCTAGAAACAAGTTCTGAAGATTTGGTCTGATGAGCCCCTTTGGGGATACTGGCACTATGATCTCAAGTAAACCCTTTGTTTTCTCCAATCATCTTTGCCAAATTTATTCAACAAATCTTTATCGAACATTTGCTCCTTGTAATCCTGTGTGGATTGTTCCTCCCTCCTGAGGTCAAAGAAAATCTGGAGCTACCTGTTTTACCTGTCAAACCTATGGGTTTTTTTAAGTTTTTGTTCCTTTATTACTGCCTGGGAAAACCCTCCCACCTTCTTTTACAAGTTCACTGTCAGTTTTGTTGTTGTTGTTTTTAGCTGTTTCCAACATATGGCACTCTCACATCAATTATCAGATGAAGGCGCTCAAGGTTACTTTACATTTAAGATGACGGATGAAGGAGCCCCGGCCTTTTAGGAGGGCTGTAGACCCTCCACAGCTACTTATTTTTATAGAGAGCTAAAGGAGAAGGGTTCCCTAGACGCCTTCTCTTTCCCTATCTCCTGCTGCTTAAGAAAGTACCACAAACTTGGTGGCTTAAAACCACACGCATTTAATATGCCGTATTTTCTGTGGTGGAGAGTACAGGTGTGGCTTAGCTTAGTCCTTTGCTTATGGTCTCACAAGGCTGCAATCAAGGTGTTGACTGGGGTGCGTTCTCGTCTGAAGGCTTTACTGTGGAAGAATCCACTTCCAAGCTCACTGAGGCTTTTGGAAGAATTCATTTCTTACCTTCCTGAGGTACAGTTGTTCCAAAGTTTGCACTTGAAAGCACTGCTGGTTTAGAGTTGTCTCTGGGAATAGGTTTGGAGTAGGCGTTAGGGTTGACAGGTGTGGGATCATGGTTAACATTAAAACTTGGGCTAGAACTGCACATGTAGCCATGCCATGTGTCATGGTCTCCCTCCTGGGGAACCAAGACCTGCATCTTCATGGTGCCTTGAGAGTGCCCTTGGCGGGTGTGACTGTCTTTTTTGTTCTTCCCTTGTTGTTTCTATCTGCTGTGTTGAAGGGGCGGGGGGCCAGAGCCCTGCAGGGATGGAACCAGTAGTAAAGTTGGGGCCCTTGTGGAGATGGGTGCATAGGTGAAGGATGAGGGCAGTAGGTCTACTTCAAGCCCTTGACATTTTTTTAAGAGCACACAGCCAAGTTGTTGAGACCAGGGCTGTGCACGTGAATCCAAGGCTGTCCCTATTAAAGAATAAGCAGTGAAACAAAAATTACCAACCAGAGTTTGGAGGAGGGATAGTCGGGCCTGGTTCTGAGGTGGCCTCAGAGGATTTATAGAGGAAAGGGGCTTTGAAGGATGAATTTGGACTGCATTTGTGTTTGTGAGTCTACAAGATGGGCTGTATCTTTTTGTTATGTGTGCAGGTCAGCTTTGTATGTGCGTCTGTATTTGTGCCTGTGTCTGCTTGAGCATTTCTGACCCAGCGTGTTCCCGGGTCTATGTAGATGTGTATTTCTGGTCATGTCTGTTTGTACTGTGTAGTATTTCTGTGTGGCATCTTTGAATCTGTGTCTTTCTCTTTATGTACATGTGTAACTGGGTGTCTATGTGTCCATGCGTTATTCACTGTGCGTAGTGAGATCCTAATCTGACGTCTGTCTTTAATCATCCTTCCCACCCCCCAGTTTTCTGCAGCTGCCAGCAGTATTTACTGCAAAGATAGGTTTCCCTTCCCGTGGTCTGGATTCCCACACGTCAGGCTCTGTGCCCAGGGCCCTGACCCTGTGGCCTCTGGACAGACTTGACCTTGGAAGAAAAACACTCTGGAAAGCCCGCAGCATGCTCCTTGCCTGGCCATGGACCCAGAGAAGTTACAGTGGAGAAGAGGGACAAATCGGGGAAGGGAGGCCGTTGGCAGAACCCATCTCTCGTTCTGGAAATGAGTGTCTTTCTCTGTCTCCTTCTCAGGGCCCCTTCTTCCCCTGTACTCTCATGCAGACCACGTGTTCAGGGGCCTGACCTCACTGTCTCTGGAGATGGGAATGGACATCTCTTTGCAAGCCCAGCCAGGTGTGTTAGGGACTTGGTACTGTCTCCCAGTACCTTACCTGCCTGCATGGTGCCCTTTCTCCATGTCTCCGCTCCAGCTCAAGATTGTCCGTCCTCCTTTCTAACCCTACGGTGGACACAGGAAACTTCTTGTCCTTTCTTTAATGACAGCCCTGGCTAAGGCCATGGGCCCATGAGCACAAGTAGAGCATTAGGCCTTCAAGGCCAGTAACACAGCAGAGGCCCAGCGACCTGTCTCATGGTGCAGGAAATAGCATCTCAGTGGGGTTTTACCCTCTCACTCCTGTGCTCAGTGTGTTTTGGCCTTCCCTGGATGGGACAGGGTGAGCATGTACAAAACGAGGCAGGCATGGTCCTAGTCCTCAAGGACTCAGTGATTAACAGGCAGAGTGATGTTTGGAGAAGACATCCTCCTCTTACTGCTGCTAGTCAGTCCCCTAAGTTACATTTATAGAGTTCTCAAGTACCCACCCAGAGAGCCCAAAGGAAGGGCTGTAGAAGGTCAGGGCTGTTCACCATGACATGTTACATTAAAGGCCCAGAGGTGAACTCCAAAGATCCCGAGCAAGCAGCGATGTATTCCTAGCATCTACCACCACTTCTGGGGTATATTACATTTTTGGAGTTTGTGCACTGCCCTGAAGCATTTATTTTGCTCTGATTTTAACTCTCTTGAGCTCTGTGGGGGAAGAGGAAGGTAGGAGGTAGGGGTTGTGCTAGGGTTGTGGGATATGGTGAGCAAGTCTTCATCCCCTCAACAACATCCTGCATGAGTTCACAGGCTCTCACCCTGTCTCTTCTCAGCTCTTGATTTTGCTGAGAACTCATGATCCTGAAGATATTGGTTCCAGCTCATCTCACTGGCCCAGCCATTTGGCACAGGACTTTGGTCAGCAGCATGAGCCCATGCTGGGGTGGGGTAGGTAGGAGCCTGTGAGGGACCACGGGAAGGACCTGCTGCACCATAAGTCAGGATGTGTGCACACTAACCCTTGCTTCCCACCTGGCGCTGTTTTGACCCTTTTGAGTCACTTCCTCTCACTCTGGCCTTCCTCTGTTCCTCTCTCTGTTCTGCGGCTCTCTGCCCAACTCCCACCAGGCAGGGAGGATGTGCCTGCCACAGGACCTCCTTTGATCTCCTTTGGGGATGCATTAGGAAAACACATAGAGAATGTTGGCATAGCAGGCCTAGGGCTTGTGCCTGCCTCCTCTGGTGGCCACATAGGGGCTGGGTCCCTACCCTTTAGGCACAGAATCACCACTCTGAACAGGGATACATCCATGCTTTTTCCCATCCTGGTTTTTCTGCATCCACTCAGTGGACACATTGTGTGAGGCAGTGGAATCCTATAGAGGAAGTGAGTCCAGCCACCACCTCCTCCTGGTTTGATGGATGGTGAGTGATCCTGGATTTCCTTAGGAACCAGTGAGGCAGGGGTATCCCACAGTCCCCTGTACCACATCATAAAGAAGCCACATTTCCTGCTCTTTCTCCAGCTCTTGGCTTCTCTGTGGTAGGTTAGAGGAGGACACAGGAATGGTACCTTTTGAAGGCTACTAGGTGGTGGCCAAAATAGTAGTCCATCCCACATGCTCAGGGCAACCTCTTTGTCTTTTTGTTTCCCAGTTCTTTCTTCCTGGTCCCAAACCTCACTGGTCACTGAAGGCTAGGATGCCACATCTGCCCTCTTTCTGCATCACTAGGCCCATGTTCTTTCTCAGGCTCACAAATCTCAGAGTTTGCTTACCTCCCTCCGCCAAGAGCACTTAGGCCGTGGGTTGACTTCCTGGCTCTGGGCTTTTTTTAATGTGGAAAAACCCAGCTTTTCTCCATTATCATGCCCTGGTCAGGAGCACGGCATGCTGTCCCGGGTATTCATACTACCATTTACATTCTTTCCCTACCGGCTTCCTCCCCTGCCAGCCTTAGGGCTGGGGAACAAACCTCTCCACCTTCTACTCTAATCTTCATTCTAGAAGGCATTCCTTCCATGTAGCTGAGAGGCAGTGGAGGTGGGAAACAGGCAACAGGGCCACAGTAGCTCCCAGGCTGTTTGAAAGATCTTGTTAGTACCAACTGGGGAGCAGAGAGGGGAGATTCTGTATTTTGGTTTTGACCTCTGTCATACAAACTGCTTTTTTGACTCAAAAAAGCACCTCTTCAAGGATGGAGCACTGTGGCACTCCCCTAAAAACCTTCTTCCAGATTGCAGGCATATGTATATATCAGTCATCAATTAATGACTTTTGCCTATGGGTGGGCCAACAATGCATTGATTTCCAGACCACTCCTTCTTGTCAGTACTGTTGTCATGGGGTTCAAGATCATCATGGGAAGCCATGTCTGAATTCCAGCCTGATCTTTACCTCAGTGTACCTTAGACAAGGGCCTTGTCGTCTCTACTCAAGTCCCTTTATCGACAGTCCAGGATAGCGCTGGGAGGAGTTATGTGGAATGCTAACACATCTGAACTGTGGGTTTAAGGTTATTCTCTTCTAGAAAAGACTATATACCTCCCCACTAACCCTTTAACATATCACAAGGAGACAAGAAGGAGCAAGCAGGCATGTATCTTTGCTTGGAGATATATTTGGGCCATATATTTGATACCCTACAGACTATTTTAAGGGACTGGGTCTTCTCCTTGAAGAAAGGAGTGTTTTTCTCTGAAGTGCGGGTTGGGACGCAGGGTGGGTTCCCTGGTTGGGTGGCACAAGGCTCTCAAGGATGGTGCCAAGCAGCTGTGGAGGTGGCCCAGCATAGAGCCAGAGCGAAGATGGTAAGAGTAGCCCTAGAGCTGCTTGTCTGGGGCCTCCAGGCCTCCCGAGAAGGCCAGGCTCAGCTCTTTCTCAGTGGGGACAGATTGGGCCTTCGGATCCTCTGTTATCTTCTCTGTCTTAGCTTGACCCACAGGGCCCTTGGCTGGGGCCAGGCTCCTCTTAAGACAGTTTTTTCGCATTTGGGTCACTTTCTCCTCTGGGGAAAACATGGATTTCTCATCTAATGTCTTGGAATTAATACAGCGAAAACTGCACTTCACCTTATTTCTTAAGCCAGATTCTGGAACACCAGGGCTCTTCTGAGTGTGGGCTAGTCTCACTCGCTCTTCCGGAGTCTCCTTCCACAAAGTTTTTTCCTGCAAACGCTTACCAGGAATTCGCGGGCCCAGCGAAGACCGGCCCTGTGAAGCCTGGGGCACCCCAGGCTGGGCAGTCCCAGGATTCCTGGCTGCTTCTGTAATGACATTGAGGTTGGTCTCACTGTCCTCCACTTCATTCTTCTCAGAGTCTTTCCCTCCAGCAGCCCCTGGAGGTACTTTTGGGAGCTTAAACTGAGGACAGTACTTAGGACTCTGCCGACAGGAGGCTGCAATATCAAAGCTCTGACTCCTTTGCCAGGGACCTCCGGGTGTCCTGTTCACAGATAACCCTGCTGGCTTCTGGTCATCAGTGGAGTGTCTGTTTTCTGTGGGTGAGGGCAGTCTGAGCCCTGCATTCTTTTCCTTAGGGTCACTTTGGGGTTTCGGTTTCCATGGGTACTCTTTCTTGACTGCCAGGGTGGGCACTTGGCCTGAGTCCTTGGTCTTGCCGGGGCCTCGGGACTCAGGGCACCAGGCCCCTTCCAGGCTGCGGCTGTTCACTCTGGCTTCTACTGGAGCACAAAGCTCCTGGGCATCTGCCGTGTCCTCACTGAGTTGTGAGATCTTGGAGACCTGGTGGGCAGAACCATGGGGCCCTGCTATGGAACTACCTTGTTTCTTCCTCTGCTGTACGGCCTTTAGCTCAACAATGAGCTGTTTTCTAAGGCAGATTAATTGTTGTTCGGGGGCCTGTGCACTGTATATTGGAATGGAGAGTTCTTGGAGGGATGTTTTCCCTTGCTTGTTTAGACTCCCAAGCACCTCCTGTGTGGGTAATTTCTCTAAGAATGCTACTGGCTGGTTCTGGGATTTCCTTACCTTTATAGGAATTCCCAACTGTACCTCTAGGACCTTTTTTCTGAGATGGAAATTTAGTTTGGTCAAGGTGGATGGTCTGAGTGCCTTTGGAACATCAGCATCTGTCTCTGCCAGCGTCGGTACTTGGGCTGAGTCATTGGTCTTGCCGGGGCCCTGGGACTCAGGGCACCGGGCCTCTTCCAGGCTGGGGCTGTTCACTCTGGCTTCTACCTGAGCACAAAGCTCCTGGGCATCTGTCATGTCCCTGCTAAGTTGTGAGATCTTGGAGACCTGGTGGGCAGAACCTTGGGGCCCTGCTCTGGAACTAGCTTGTTTCTTCCTCTGCAGTACTGCCTTTAGCTCAAGAATCAGCTTTTGTGTAAGTCCGATTAATTCTGGACCTGGGGCATATGGACTGTTTGGTGGGATGAGGAGTTTCTGGAGCCATGTTTTCCCTTGGCTGTTTAGACTCCCAGGTGCCTCCTGTGTGGGTAAGTTCACTGAGACTGCTACACATCGGTTCCGGGACTCCCTTGCCTTTATGGGAATTCCCAGATGCATCTCTAGGACCTTTTTTCTAAGATGGAAATTTAGTTTGGTCAAGATGGATGTTTTGAGTGCCTTTAGAATAGCAGCATCTCTTTGAGTTTCTGGACGCACCGTCTCCTTTGTTCGTTCTTCCTGCACTTTAGTGAGGAACTCTTGTGCTCCGTCTGCATGAGTCTCGTCATCTTGATGGCCTGGCCCGGGACTTATGCACCGTTCTTCGTAGGAGACCATCTCAGTGAGAGAGTCTGGTGTGATTTCAACAGGCTCAGGCATTATCTCTGCGTTTGCAGATTGGCTAGTGATTGGCGGGCCCGTGGCCTTGGAGGGAGCCAAATAATAGAGAGCAGGCAGCCCTGACAGGAAGGCTAGATGTTTGTCCTGCAAATTAGGTCCCAGTTTCTCCATGGCTCCCTTGGGCAGGGATCTGGACAGCTTAGTGTGTTCAATGACAGCACCTGGCAGGGTCTGTGAGGACATAAGTTTCTGATACATCTCAGGATCAGTTGGTGCCTGTAGCTCTAGGAGCTTGTTTTCCAGATTGCAGGGGAACTGAGCTACTTCTGTCCTCCCAGGAATTCCCCAGTCCTGGGAGATAAATATATGGGCAATGACGGTGCCCTGCAGGATCGGCCAACATTTGGAGTCCATGTGGCTCTGCAGTATTGCTTTGGTCTGGGTGAGCAAGTGTGGCATGGAGTCTGACACTGGGGCCAATGTGAGTGAGATCAGATCACTAACGCCACTGAACTCTGGGGCTGCACACCAGGGGACATTCAAATGGTCCAAGGCTTTACTGCTCAAGGGCAGAGGCTGAAGGTCAGCAGTGTATAGGAGCAATACAGTGGACTGCTTGATCTTCTGAGACACGCCCCAGTGATCCTGAATTAACTGCTTCTGGAGGTAGAACTCCAGCAGCCTCTGGGCATGGTCCGGGAAGAATGGTAGTTCCGCCATGAGGACTGATACTGCCTTCCTGGACCAGGAAGTTCCCACGGTCTCAGGATACTGGACTGTCTCACAGAGCTCATTCTGCATGCGGATCTGGGCATGGGGCACAGGGCCTTTGGCTGGGGCCAGGCTCTTCTTAAGATTGTTTTTTCGTGTTTTGGCTCCTTTCTTCTCTGGAGAGAACATGGATTCCTCATGTACTCTCTTAGGATTAATACAGTGAAAAATACACTTCATCTTATTTTTTAAGCCAAATTCTGTAAGGCCGGGGCTCTTCTGAGTACAGGTCACTCTTACTTGCTCCTGTGGAGTGTCATTCTGCAAAAGTTTTTTCTGCAAGAGATTACCCTGAATTAGGGGGCCCAACAAAGACTGGCCCTGTGAAGCCTGGGGCACCACAGGCTGGGCAGTCCCAGGATTCCTGGCTGCTTCTGTAATGACACTGAGGTTGGTTTCACTGTCCTCCGTGTCATTTTTCTCAGAGTCTTTCCCTCCAGCAGCCCCTGGAGGTACTTTTGGGAGCTTAAACTGAGGACAGTACTTAGGACTCTGCTGACAGGAGGCTGCAATATCAAAGCTCTGACTCCTTTGCCAGGGACCTCCGGGTGTCCTGTTCACAGATAACCCTGCTGGCTTCTGGTCTTCGGCGGGGTGTCTGTTTTCTACGGTTGAGGGCAGACCAAACCCTGCATTCCTTTCCTTAGAGTCCCCTTGTGGTTTTTGTTTCTGTGGGTACTCTTTCTTGACTGCCAGTGTGGGTACTTGGCCTGAGTCCTTGGTCTTGCCGGGGCCTTGGGACTCAGGGCACCAGGCCCCTTCCAGGCTGCGGCTGTTCACTCTGGCTTCTACTGGAGCACAAAGCTCCTGGGCATCTGCCGTGTCCTCATTGAGTTGTGAGATCTTGGAGACCTGGTGGGCAGAACCATGGGGCCCTCCTGTGGAACTAGCTTGATTCTTCCTCTGCTGTACTGCCTTTAGCTCAACAATGAGCTGCTTTCTAAGGCAGATTAATTGTTGTTCGGGGGCTTGTGCACTGTGTATTTGGATGGGGAGTTCCTGGAGGGATGTTTTCCCTCGGTTGTTTAGATTCCCAAGCACCTCCTGTGTGGGTAATTTCTCTAAGACTGCTACAGGTTGGTTCCAGGATTCCCTTACCTTTATGGGAATTCCCAACTGTACCTCTAGGACCTTTTTTCTGAGATGGAAATTTAGTTTGGTCAAGATGGATGGTTTGAGTGCCTTTAGAACATCAGCATCTGTCTCTGCCAGCGTCGGTACTTGGGCTGAGTCATTGGTCTTGCCGGGGCCCTGGGACTCAGGGCACCGGGCCTCTTCCAGGCTGGGGCTGTTCACTCTGGCTTCTACCTGAGCACAAAGCTCCTGGGCATCTGTCATGTCCCTGCTAAGTTGTGAGATCTTGGAGACCTGGTGGGCAGAACCTTGGGGCCCTGCTCTGGAACTAGCTTGTTTCTTCCTCTGCAGTACTGCCTTTAGCTCAAGAATCAGCTTTTGTGTAAGTCCGATTAATTCTGGACCTGGGGCATATGGACTGTTTGGTGGGATGAGGAGTTTCTGGAGCCATGTTTTCCCTTGGCTGTTTAGACTCCCAGGTGCCTCCTGTGTGGGTAAGTTCACTGAGACTGCTACACATCGGTTCCGGGACTCCCTTGCCTTTATGGGAATTCCCAGATGCATCTCTAGGACCTTTTTTCTAAGATGGAAATTTAGTTTGGTCAAGATGGATGTTTTGAGTGCCTTTAGAATAGCAGCATCTCTGTGAGTTTCTGGACGCACCGTCTCCTTTGTTCGTTCTTCCTGCACTTTAGTGAGGAACTCTTGTGCTCCGTCTGCATGAGTCTCGTCATCTTGATGGCCTGGCCCGGGACTTATGCACCGTTCTTCGTAGGAGACCATCTCAGTGAGAGAGTCTGGTGTGATTTCAACAGGCTCAGGCATTATCTCTGCGTTTGCAGATTGGCTAGTGATTGGCAGGCCCGTGGCCTTGGAGGGAGCCAAATAATAGAGAGCAGGCAGCCCTGACAGGAAGGCTAGATGTTTGTCCTGCAAATTAGGTCCCAGCTTCTCCATGGCTCCCTTGGGCAGGGATCTGGACAGCTTAGTGCTTTCAATGACAGCACCTGGCAGAGTCTGTGAGGACCTAACTTTCTGAGATATATCAGGATCGGTTGCTGCCTGTAGCTCTAGGAGCTTGTTTTCCGGTTTGCAGGGGAACTGAGGTCCTTTCGTGCTCCCAGGCATTCTGCAGTCCTGGGAGATAAATATATGGGCAATGACAGTGCCCTGGAGGGTCTGCCAACATTTGGAGTCGATGTGGCTCTGCAGTATTGCTTTGGTCTGGGTGAGCAAGTGTGGCATGGAGTCTGACACTGGGGCCAATGTGAGTGAGATCAGGTCACCAACCCCACTGACCTCTGGGGCTGCAGGCCAGGGGACATTCACATGGTCCAAGGCTTTACTGCTGGAGGGCAGAGGCTGTTCGTCAGCAGGGGATAGGAGCAAGGCAGTGGACTCCTTAATCCTTTGAGACAGGCCCCAGTGATGCCGCATTAACTGCTTCTGGAGGTGGAACTCCAGCAGCATCTGGGCATGGTCCGGGAGGAAGGGTAGCTCCCCCGTGAGGAGTGAGACGGGCTTCCCGGACCAGGAAGTTCCCAGGGTCTCAGGAGACTGGGCTGTGTCACAGGGCTTATATTGCATGAGACTCTGGGCACACTGAGATTTGTTGAATGCAGTTGGTAATTCCCACCTAACCAGGAGGTGCCTCTGCAGCAGGTTCCACTCCAATGCTTTGAACTTGGCCAGAGCCAGAAATGGGATATTGATGTGGTTTCGTTGATGGTCAGTTGGAGAGACCGACTTTGGGGTAGATGTGGAAGAAGGTGAAGTTGACTGGGTTGGATTATTAGGGAAGAGCAGGAGGACGGAGCACTCATTGAAGAAAAAAGGAACATTCATGGGAAATTGGGGTATATACCTGTTTGCGGAAGTGCCTGGATACTCAATGTAAGTGACAAGCAGGGACTCGCTGGTTAGACTAGAGAAGGCACAGAATAGCTGGCTGTGCTTCTGCTTCAGACGATCACCCGAGTCTTCAGCCTGTCTCTCAGGTTGTGGATAGAGGCCAGTTAGAACTTTAAGGGCTGCAGAGGGCAAGGCCAGAGCCAGAGGGTTTGGGGTTTTCTGGCAGTGGCAGCTTTGTTCTTCGTCCCTGATAGACCATTTAAAAAGCCAGAAGGCCTGAGTAGGCTGGCTGAGCATACATGAACCCCAGGTCTTGTGGGAAATGGTCCCCGTTGTTTCAACACAAGCATTCAAATTATCACACTTGGTGAAAGTTACTGGTGTGTGTGGCATAAGCTGCCTCAGGGACTCTTCCACATGTCCGAGGAGTCCCCTCCTCTGGAAACGCATCCATTTTTTTACATGGACCTCAAGAAGCCTGAGAAGTTCAGGACTGAGTAATGGGAGGTGGACCAGGGAGATAGTGACCATATGCATGGCTATACCATGTGTCAGGTTCGTGAGGTCTGTGGTCAGGAACAGCAGAGAGACATGGGACCTCAAGGGCTGCTGGCCTTGGTTCCCATGGAAAAATCTGTGGCTGCTATACATCATCTGTTGTTGGTTCACAGGAACTCCACTCTCCTCAAGTCTTGAGGAAGTTGTAGTTCCCGGGTCCCTGGGCACATCTGGCAGTTGAAATCCCTTCCCTAGCTGCAGGTGTTCATCCCAGTGATCTTGGATGCTGACCACACCGGTGGACGGGCCAGCCGTCTGGGTTAAGGATTTCTGATCCGCTAATTTTAACAGTGTGAAGGTTACGGATGCCAGTAAAAACTCTCTGGAGTTCTTGGAACGCAGACGCAGACTCTGCTTAGACACTCCAGAGATGGACAGAATCTCTAGGCAAGAGGAGTGTGGTGACGTCCCTGCCGAAATGGGGGTGATCAGGGTGTTTTTACCTGTCACCAATTGTTCAATGTCCAGAGCCGTGTCATCGGAGATATGATAGTAGAGGTTTGTATATAGGAGCTGCAACACACGTCCTTCCTGAGGAAGCCAGCCCTGCCTGGAAACAGAAGCATGGCAACCATTACTGATGCAGTGTCATCTGCCTCCTTGGAAAAGCGTGCTTTGGGGGATTGGCCCTTCTTTTCCCCTAGGCGTGTAAGCCCTGGGCCTACCCCCAGGAATCTACCACTTTGCTTGTTAGGCCTGGCTGAGCTGAGGGTCTTGGTCTTGTCAGGCAAGGTCTCAGATAAACTGCTGGGTGGGCAGGGCCCTCAGATAGGACTGGGAGGTAGGGCGAATTCTCTGCTGAACTCTGTTGAGAAGCTGAACTAGACTGGAACCAAGCAGGTGAGGATGTCAGGTAGTTAGCAGAATGGCCATCACCAGGCACATCACCAAGTATAACCTAGAGTCAGCCTCATTGGGGGCTATGAAAGCAATGTCTGTTATGCGTATTTGTAGATAATGACATCTTTGTGGTATCACTGTATTCTAGGGACTGTGGATTGTCCCTGGTGCTATATAAAGCATCTCTTGGGGACTAGTCCTCTCCTCTGGAGATCTTATTAAGAGGATGATAGGCTTCTATCTGAAGACTGTCCTAGTGAGTGACCTCCCTATGTTTCAAGGCCAAGCCAGACTCAGAGGAGTCTGCCTTTGAAAGGGTATAGAAGCAAAAGGAATATGACAGGGGTGACTTAATTATGCAGAATCCAGGCTCTAGGCTGAATAACTTGTCTCCTTGCTGAGTTCCCCTTCATGTAGAATCTTTTATAAGTTATGTGCTAGTTAGACCTGAAGTCCAGCAGTAATGTGACTCTAGCACAGTGCAGACTGGGAGATGTTCTCTCCTGTGATGTCTGATCACTTCTGTCCTGGCAACTCTCTCAACCAGTGAACCAGCCTCTCTTGTGTATGGTTCCCTCCCATGCATTGTCCCTCTCCTCTTCCTTGTCCCTGGCCAAACTGAGAAATCATCACAGGCCAGGCTGGGACTTGGGAGACAACAAAGAACAGAGAGCAAGAGATCACCTTTTTGTGACAGTGAGACGCTCTTGGAGCTTCTCAGCTTCTTCCTCGGAAGGTCTCCTAGCTGAAAAACCAGGAAACAGTGTTAGATGGACAGGTGCGGGTAGGGACATTGTATTGGAAGCCAGTAGTGGGGGCTTTGACTCTCAGTAAAGGAGACTAAAGGCTTCAGGAGTCAGGCTCCAAGGCATGTCTGTGTATAACTTAAACATTTGCACTGTGTATCTCATTCCTAACCTCATTTGATGTTCACAGTCAGAGTGTGAGTGCAGCAGGATCATCAGTGTTACGCCCATTTTATGGATAATAAGACTGAGACATGGAATGACTTCCACAGTGTCATAAAAACTAGTAAATAACACAGGGACTTCTGTTCTATTTCCTCATTCCTTCATTCCCAGCAGGTTAAGGTAGAGAAATTTGGACATTCCCAGGCTCTGATTTCCCATCCAAGGAAGTTTCTGTAAGAAATTGTCAATTGGGGGAACTTCAGCCTTTAGTGGTTAGAGTACCTCGCTCCTGGCACCAAGGGTTAGGGTTAGTATCCATGGGAACCTCGCTCACAGTGAAGGGGAGTCAGAGAGATTGGGACCTTACCTCTTGGTGGAGCGTCTCTAGCCCTTTGGCTGACCCTTTGGCATTGCTTAAAGACAAAAAAGGTTAGAACGTGAAGCTTTGACACAAATTTCTTTTCACGCCCAAAATGGGACAAAACCAATAAACATTTTCTGATCCCTTTTATATATCTTTCTTTATTTTATACTTTTCCTACATTTCCTTTCATTAGCCCCCCTTTTTTACCCCAACGTTTCTCTCTTCTGCTTATTTGACTCACTTCTAGGCTCTTCCAGACTCCATGCCTTATACCCCATTTCTAGGAGAATTTCTGTGGGTGGCTGAGGATGCCACAGGAGGAAGAGTGGAACAGATTAAAGGGTGAATGGTTCCAGTAGCCAAAGGCTTCCACTTACAAAGGCCTGAAAGAACCACCAACTAGAAAAATCACCCACACTGGGAGGTCCAGTAAGGTAGACTGTATATCTTTGAGGCCTCAACCCAAGTCAGGTAATGTCCTTGGCTTTCCAATTAGAGTACATTGCATAGAGGGCTGGTAAGGAATTGTTCTAGGCTCTAAGAAGTAAATGACTATACAATAATAACTGAAGGATTGATTAAAAAAGAAAAAAAAACCTCTGGGGTGGGGGGATAAGGAGAGAAACTGGGGGTTTAAAAGCTTCGTGTCTGAGACTTAAGAGTTCAGTAGTGTTCAGAGAGTTTCCCTACCTCACAGGCGCTCCTGTTGGATTCCAGTTTGAATCCATGGTATTTCTTTTTCTTTCGCCAAATATTAACTATAAGGCAGATAATAGAGGCATATTTATACACGGGATATCCAGCGTGCCACCAAACGAAAGTAGGGCACAACATGGTCTCGCCTCATTAGCATGAGGAGACCAGCTCTCCCTCTATCTAGGCATCCAGGATACTGGTGCCTAATGATTCTCAGCGCTAAGCCTTGTCATCTCCACCTCACAGTCATCGACCTAAGCCTTGTCATCTCCACCTCACAGTCATCGACCGCATCACAAAGCCCTCCGGTGTCATAAAGCAGGTGTGGTGGCAAAGCCCTGTAGTTGTCTTAGGGAAGGTTATGTGGTGATTCAGTCTGTAGGTGAGGGCATCTGGTTACCTCTGAGAGTTTCAGAGCTTGCAAGTAAAGATGCCATGGCCAGGCCACAGGCAGTGTCTGTGCTCCCATTCTCTCTCCACTCTCCACACTCTACACTAGCCTGATAACTCAGCTCTCTCTGTTACAACAGTCTGAAACTCCCCAGAAACTGAACGTTTAAGCACACAGGGCACCTTATAAGAAAGAGTAGCCAGGACAGAGAGCCCTCCACCAACTCCTTCACCTGTACTAGAAACTTACCTGAAAAGTACACGAGAGGTTAGGGCAGGCAGAGTCAGGTTAAGGCTTGAAAACGGAGAGCTTTGATATTACAAGTAATGGGTGATTGGTAATGAGAGGTGCAGGAAGAGGACCAAGGCTGATGTGACAGGAAAAGACCAAAGCAGCAGTATCTTTAAATGACATTGTGGGAACAAGAAAGGGATGGCGCCAGGCTGCGTGCAGGAGAAGAGATTGTAAACGCTCCTTCTGTGGAGGTAGAGGAATGAGCCTCACCTCTGGAGGCCTGTCCAAGGCCTGGTTTTCCAGAGCTGCCCTTACAGATGTTACAGCCTTTGCCTCCTCAGGGAGATGACTACCTACAGAGATGGGTTGGTGGCCACTTCCAACTAAGGGCCACAATCTAGTTGCTCGTGGTTAGACCTACTTATCTACTCTGGATGCATGCTGTTTGACTAGTGAAGTTTTTTGCTCTGTTTTGTTTTAAGCCTGGATTCTGGAAATCTTTAGGGAGGTAGGTGCTTTCCGATTCAGTCCCAGGGCCCAGTATTTCTACTGTCCGCCCTTATTTTACACATTTACGTTACCTGCTTGGCTCCTGTCGATATTGTGATATGCTTCTAACACCCCAGGTATTCTGCGTTGCCTTGAAAAGGCCTTTCAGTGAGACTGGTCTGACAGCCAAACAATTCTTGGGCTGATAATCTCTGAAGAGGGTGTTTGTTCTTCCTCCAGCCTCCAGTCCTCCACCAGCAAGCATGTTGAGTGCTTATTTTCAAATGTGAAAACAACCTGCATTTCTGCAATAAACCTTGTCGTGATGCTTAAGGTTGTGTGTTAACTTGGCAAGGCCATGATTCTCAGTGCTTTGGCAGCCACATGATGTTGTGATCACTTCCATGCTGAGATTTGATATAATGTGATCACCTCTGTGATGGGATCTGTTGTGAGTAGCCAGTCAGTTGAAAGGGAGTTTCATTTGGCGTGTGGCCTGCATAGGATATAAGTGGACATTCTGGCAGAGCTCATGGGCTTTTGCTCGCTCTGTATCCTGCAGCTGGATCCTGTTTGTCTGACGTCCGGTTCCCTGGATTAGAGCTAGCCACTTTCCTGCTGTCTTGTCTGGCGATCCTGGGCTTTGTCGATCTTTGCAGCCTGTGAGCAAGAGCCCTGCTCTCTGTCCTGCTGGTCTTGGATCCATCAGTCCCTGTGGCTATATGAATCAGGGGACTCCTCTGTTCTGGCTTGGGACGTTCCAGCCTCTAGAACCTTGTGAGCCATTTCCTTGATATAAATCTCTCTCCGTACATATTTATATGTTTTTTTTTTTTTTTTTGGTATGATGCTTCTCTAGAGAACACAGCCTAAGATGTGTTTAGTCGCTAATTTTGTTTGCTAAAATTTGTCAAGAATTTTTGCATCAACTGTCAGGTTGCACAACCTATTAATGCACTTCTTGTCAATAAGTTGTACACCTGTTAAAAGCAGAATTGGCAAAAATTGAGTGATAAATATATTTACAACAATAACCAGAAAGAAAAAAAAAAAAGGGTAGCTGCTGAAGCTGCTTATGTACAACCAAATACCTCATGGGATCTGGCTCCTTGGTTTGGAGGTTTAGGGTCATGGTTTCATGGGACATCTCAGTTAATTGGCCTAATAACGTGGTTAGTGTTTCTGTTGTTTGCCCAAGTTCACTGGATAGTGCCTGTAGTCTTAAAAGCTTGCAGTCATACAAGGTCCGACAACTGCCTCCTTTGCCATGAGATCAGAAGAACTGGATGGTGTCTGGCTACCATCACTGAACATTTTGATCAAAGATTCTATAGAAGAATCTTGATCAAAGGGGCAGCAATGCAGAATAGCATTTCAAATTTTCATAGAACCCATAAGTTTTGGAGCCATGAAGGCTGGATGAACCCCTGAAACTCTTGCCCTGAGATAATCTTTAGACCTTAAGCCTAAAACAAAAAATATCCCCTGAAACCTTCTTAAAACCAAGCTATAGTAAAGAATGTCTGCCTTGAGCACTGGGATCAAATTGACAACAGCAACTCAAAAGATTACATGGGAGACTTAGGGAACAGTGAAGTTATGTTAATGGAAGAGAAACAATTTCGAAAAGAAAGTGAGAATAGTTGCACAACCTGAAGAATCAGTGTCACTGAATTGTACATGTAGAAATTGTTGAATTGGTGTATGTTCTGGTGTGTATATTAACAACGACAAAAGCAAAATTAATTAAAAGAATTTTTGCATGTATACACATGAGGGATATCATTCTGTAGTTCTCTTATGATGTCTTTGTCTGGTTGTAGTGTCAAGGTGATTTTGGCTTTATAGAATGCATTGGATGTGTGTTTCAGTTATCACTGTGTACCTTCAAGTGATATTATGCCACTTCACATACATAAGAACCTTTGTGGCAGCCTTTTGGTATTGTTGCCATATTTTTGAATTCTACGTATGTTATAAATTCCACAATACAAGGTTATTTTTTCTTAAACAGAAGATTATCTTTTAAACGTACTTAAATTATTAAGAAAACTCGTCCTGGGGTGCAGGGCAAAGATTGTGGAGTAGTCAGAGTCTTAGTCCCTCTTAAAACAAAGATCTCAAAAAACAGGTGAATCAATTATATACTACCGTCTAGGAGCAGGCAAAGTTAAAGAATTGGACTGAGAGGCACGGGGAGGAAGAGACAATTCAGAATCAGTGAGGAGTTGTGAGACCTGACCTGGCGGGAACTGGCACCCCGCAGACCACATGCACTGGTGAGAGCATGATGAGACAAGCGGTGGCATTTGGGAAGTTTTTCCACTTCAGCAGAGAAAGAGCAAGCGGCGGAGAGTTCACTCATGCCTCCAGAATCAATGAAAAGTGGTGTTCTGCACATAAGATAAGTACTTGAGTCTAATCTACTGTGCAATCTAAAAAACACCCCTTTGGAAAAAGCTCCCCATTTAACTGACCCTTCCCCGCTCTGCACAGGGTCCTGAGACGGCTTCCATGATAACCACTTTCCCTGTGGCAGAAGTAGGACCTGTTGCATGCCATGAGGCATCCTCCCAGCCTTGGAGAAGGAACAAATTAACAAACAGGAAAAAATAATCTGTCATCTCCCCTAAACTGGGAATTTAAGGCCAAAATAGCTTCTTTGCCTAGGCACAGGCATAAGCGGTCCACAGACTTTGAATGTCTCTCACCCCTGCATAGATCTGTTTGGGGTCATTTTAACAGTGTAGGCCCTCATTAGCACAGTACAACTGGGCATACACCTGAAGTCTAACGTCAGCTGTTTCAGCTATATGGCGGAGAGGCAGAGTTGTGACGTTCGACACCACTCTGCCTGTGAAGCAGGGTCCTCACCTTCCCACATCAGGGGCCTGAAGACTGGTGGCTTAAACCTATGCCACCTAGCCACCCTCAACAGGGGTCATCCAAGGATAAATGGTGCCTCCCAGTCCTTACAGCCAACAGCATTGGGTGTCCATAATTGGCTGCCAAACCAACCCACCTAGGTGCTCTAGGAAATAGGGACATGGTTTCCTCACAGACAGTCAGGGGCGGTTGTCAGTCCCCTGCCTTTCTCAGTGCATGACCCCCTACTGCAGCCAGATACCTGTGCCTTACGAATTACCCTCGCTCATCTAAGACTGTAGGTGAGAGCCCGTGCCACACATGTGATACCAGCTACCTCAAAACCTGAGCTGAATCCATACAAGAAAAGTAGATGAAATCCTGGGCTTATATACCTAGTAATGGATCTAACCATCTGATGACAGGATGTTAGAGCTTCAAAGGTGCTCACTCGGGCAGCCTATTTGGCATATCAAAACAAGAAGCTAGGATACAGTAAGCAAACATAAAATAAATAATACAACAAATTATTGATAGCTTGGAGACAACAGTCGATATCCAGTCACATAAAGAGGCAGACCATGATGGCTTCAGTAAGCTCCCAACACAAAGAATCAAGAAATATTCCAGAAAAAGAGAACTTCTTGGAAATACCAGAGGTAGAACACAGAAGATTAATATACAGACCTCTTGAAGAGATCAGGAAGGAGATCAGGCAAAATGCAGAACAAGCCTAGGAACACACAAACATAGCATTAGAGGAATTTAGGAAGATGAGGGAAGAGCATAATGACAAATTTAACAGGCAGCAGGAATCCATAGAGAGACAGCAAATAGAAATTTAGAAGATTAACAATAAAATTTCAGAACTAGACAACTCAAGGAAGTCATCAAGTCTATCAAGAGAAATAACCTACGAGTGATTGGAATAACAGCATGGGTGTGGGGGTGGATAGGGATAATAGAATTTAGAGAGAGAATCGTTGAAGATTTGTTGGCAGAAAACTTCCCTGATATCGTGAAAGATGAGAAGATACCTATCCAAGATGCTCATTGAACCTCACACAAGGTAGATCCCAAAACAAAGTCACCAAGACATATTATAATCACCCTTGCCAAAACCAAAAGATAAAGAGAATTTTAAGAGCAGCTAGGGATAAACAAAAAGTCACCCACAAAGGAAAGTCAGTAAGACGAAGCTTGAACTACTCAGCAGAAACCATGCAGGCAGGAAGGCAATAGATGAGATATATATAGCCTTGAAGGAAAAAAATGCCAGCCAAGAATGATATATCCAGCAAAACTGTCTCTCAAATATGAAGGTGAAATTAGGACATTTCCAGATAAACAGTTTAGGGAATTTGCAAAAACCAAATCAAAATTACAAGCAATACAATGTGAGTCCTCTGGTTAGAAAATCAGTAACATCAGATAACAACACAAGACTAGAACACAGGACAGAGCCACCAGATAACAACCCAGAGACGGAAATCACAAAAATAAATCAAATCTAACCTGCTCAAAACAGGAAAACAGGATGTCATTATGTAAAAATGACAACATTAAAACAATAAAAAGAGACTAAGAAATGCAGTCATAGGTCTTCCGTATGCAGAAGAAGTCAAGGCGATATAAGAAAGAAAAGTTAGGTTTAAACTCAGAAAAATAAGGGAAAATCTTTAGGCAACCACAAAGGAAACTAACAATCCTACACATCAAAATAAAAAACGAGAAAAATATAAAGACTCAGCAAATACAAAAGCAACAACGAGAAAGGGAGAAAAGACAATATCTAAAGAAAAACTACTCAGCACAGAACATTAAGTGGAACAAAGAAACTGTCACCAACACACACACACACACACACACAAATCATCAAAATGAGAGCACTAAACTCATACCTATCAATAAGTACACTGAATGTCAATGGACTAAATGCACCCATAAAGAGGCAGAGTGGGAGAATGGATATAAAAACACAATCCATTTATATGCTGCCTACAAGAGGCACACCTTACACTTAAAGAGACAAAGAAACTAAAACTCAAAGGATGGAGAAAAATATATCAAGCAAAAAGAGCAGGAATGGCAATATTAATTTCTGGCAAAATAGACTTTAAAGTAAAATCCACCACAAAGGATCAGGAAGGACACTAAGGAATGATTAAAGGGTCAATATACCAGGAGGATATAACCATCATAAATATATACGAACCCAATGACAGGGCTCTAAAATACATTAAAAAAAGAAAAAAACTCTAACCACATTGACAAGAGATATACACAGCTCCACAATAATGGTAGGAGGCTTTAACAGACCACTTTCGGTGCAGGACAGAACATCCAGAAAGAAGCTCAATAAAGACACGGAAGATCTAAATGCCACAATCAACCAACTTGACCTCACAGACATATACAGAACACTTCACCCAACACCAGCCAAGTGTACTTTCTTTTTCAACGTACATGGAACATTCTCAAGAATAGACCACATCTAATGTCATAAAGCAAGCCTTAATTGAATTCAAAACACCAAAATATTACAAAGCATCTTTACTGACCATAAAACCATAAAAGTAGAAATCAATAATTGAAAAAGCAAGGAAAAAAATCAAACACATGGAAACTGAAAAACACCTTGCTCAAAAACTACTGGGGTATAGAAGAAATTAAGGACAGAAAAAAGGAATTCATAGAATCAAATAGAAATGAAAACACTTCCTACCAGAACCTTTTGGAGACAGTAAAAGCAGTGCTCAGAAGTCAATTTATAGCAATAAACGCACACATCAAAAAAGAAGAATGGGCCAAAATCAAAGAATTATCCCTACAACGCTAACAAATAGAAAGAGAACAGCAAAAGGATCCCTCAGGCACCAGAAGAAAGCAAATAATAAAACTTAGAGCAGAATTAAGTGAAATAGAGAACAGAAAAACAATTGAAAGCATTAGCAAGAACAAAAGCTGATTCTTTTTGAAAAGAGCAACAAAACCAATAAACCATTGGCCAAACTGCCAAAAGAAAAACAGGAGAGGAAGCAAATAAGAAATGAGATAGGCAATATCACAATAGACACAACTGAAATTAAAAGAACTCCTTGGAAACCCTGTGGGGCGGTTCTGTCGTATAGGGTCACTATGAGTCGGAAATGACTTGATGGCAACGGGTTTGGTTTGCTTTTGGTTAGCAGAATACTACGGAAAATTGTACTCTAACAAATTTGAAAACCTAGAAGAAATGGACAAATTTCTAGAAACACTGTACCTATCTAAACTAACACAAAAAGAGGTAGAACAACAAAATAAACTAAAACAAAAGAACAGATTGAAAAGGTAATTAAAAAACTCCCAACAACAACAAAAAGCCCTGGCCCTGACAGCTTCTCTGGAAAATTCCCCCAAAATTTCAGAGAAGATTTAACACCACTACTAGTAAGGGTATTTCAGAGCACAGAAAAAGATGGAATACTCCCAAACTCAATCTGGGAAGCCAGCATAACCCTGATACCAAAACCAGAAAAGATACCACAAAAAACAACAACAAAAAGGAAATTACAGACCAATATCCCTGATAAACTTAGATGCAAAGATCCTCAACAAAATTCTAGCCAATAGAATTCAACAATGTATCAAAAAAGTAATTCACCATGACCAAGTGGGATTCATACCAGGTATGCAGGGATGGCTTAGCATTAGAAAAACAATCAATGTAATCCATCACATAAAGAAAACAAAAGGCAAGAACCACATGATCTAATTAATGGATACAGAGTAGGTATCTGACAAAGTCCAACACTCATGCACGATACAAACTCTCAGCAAAAGAGGAATAGAAGGGAAATTCCTCAACATAATAAAGGCCATTTCTATGAAGCAAACAGCCAGCATCATCCCAAATGGAGAGAGAACAGAACCAGGCAACAAAGCCCGGTATCAACAGTCCTAGTCAACATTGTGCTGGAGGTCCTAGCTAGAGCAATTAGGCTAGAAAAAGAAAGAAAGGTCATCTGAATTGGTAAGGAAGAAGTAAAAATATCTCTATTTGCCGATGATATGACCTTATACACAGAAAACCCTAAAGAATCCTCAAGAAAACTACTAAAACTAACAGATTTCAACAGAGTATTAGGATAAAAGATAAATATACAAAAGTCAGTTGGATTCCTCCACACCATCAACGAGAACATTGAAGAGGAAATCACCAAATCAATAGCATTTAGAATAGCCACAAGAAGATAAAATACTTCGGAATAAATCTATCCAGAGATGTAAAAGACATACATAAGAAGTGGAGCCAAGATGGCAGAATAGACAGATGCTTCTGGAGAGCCCTCTTAAAACAAAGACATGAAAAAACAGGTGGAACGAGTATATTTATGAAAAGCTAGGAGCCCTGAATATCAAAGGCAAGCTTAGAAAACAAACTGAGAGGCAGAGGAGGAGGAGACAGTTCAGAAGAAGAGAAGAGTTACTGGACCTGAATCTCAGGTGTCCTCAGGCACTAAACCTGGGAGAGGCAGCAGCGTGCTGGTACTAGTGTTGGGCCGCAGTTTCCTCAGGGAGACGCAGCCAGCCACACAGCCTACTCACACCTCCGGAACCAGAGAAGAAAGGCGCTCTTGGCAAAAGCTAAGTACTTGCATATATTTTACCGTGCCTCCCCCCTCCCCGCTCCCAAACCGGATTCAGGGGCTGATTTCCCTGGGCATGAGATAGGCCCTGTTGAGTGCCTAGAGCCATCCTCCTGGCCTTGGAGTAGGAATAAATATCAATTGGGGGAAAAGATAATTTGCCTGCTCCACGAACAGGTCAATCTCAGGACAGAAGTGGATCCTGTCCAGGCATAAACGGTCCATGGACTTTGAGTACCTTTCCCCTCTGCATGGACGTGTGTGGGCATATTTCAGGAGAACACGCCCTTGTTGGCAGACTCCAACCATTTCAGTGGTGCGGCAGACAGGTGGCTGTTTGAGATTTAGCATTGCTTTGCCTATTAAACAGGGTCCTCGCCTACCCACCTCAGGGGCCTAAGGACTGGTGGCTCCACTCAGGTCACCCAGCCACCCTTGACAGGGGTCCAAGGAACTGGTACTTCCCAGTCCTTACAACCAAAAATATTGGGTGCCCACGATCTGTCTGCAGAATCCACCCACCTGTACGCTCTAGGGAACAGAGACACGCCTTGCTCAGAGACAAATGGGGGATGACTCTCAGCCCCCTGCCTTTTTCAGAGTGTGACCCCCTGCTGCAACCAGATACTGGTACCTACGCCAATCACCCCCGCCCCTCTAAGTCTATAGGACAGAGCCTCTACCACACACTTGATGATCAGGTACCTGGACACTTGTGCTGAATTCATACAAGAAAAGTGAATGGACTCCTAGACTGATATACTTGATAACAGCTCTAGACATCTGGGAACTGGACGTCAGAGGGCCAAAGGTGAAAATAAGCAAGCTAGCTTACTCTGGCAACCCATGTGGGCATATCAAAACAAAACAAACCAAGAAGCTATGACACAGTAAGCAAACATAAAATAAACTAATACAATAACTTATAGATGGCTCAGAGACAACAGGCAATATCAAGTTGCATAAAGCAACAGACCATGATCGCCTCAACAAGCTCCCAAAACAAAGAATCAAGGGATCTTCTAGATGAAAGTGCCATCCTGAAATTACCAGAGGCAGAATACAAAAGATTAATACACAGAACCCTTCAAGATATCAGGAAGGGAATGAGGGAATACCCAGAATAAGCCAAGGAACACACAGATAAAGCAATTAAAAAGATTATTCAGAAACATAATGAAAAATTTAATAAGCTGGAAAAATCCATAGGCAGATAGCAGTCAGAAATTCAGAAGATTAACAATAAAGTTACAGAAGTAGGCAACTCAATAGAAAGTCAGAGGAGCAGAATAGAGCAAGTGGAAGGCAGAATTTTTGAACTTGAAGATAAAGCAATTGGCACTAATATATTTGAAGAAAAATTAGATAAAAGAATTTAAAAAAAATGAAGAAAACTTAAGAATCTTGTGGGACTCTATCAAGAGAAATAACCTACGAGTGATTGCAGTACCAGAACAGGGAGGGATAACAGAAAATACAGAGAGAATTGTTGAAGGCTTTTGGTAGAAAACTTCCCTGATATTGTGAAAGATGAGAAGATATCTATCCAAGGTGCTCAACGAACTCCACGTAAGGTAGATTTTAAAGAAAGTCACCAAGACATAGTATAATCAAACTTACCGAAACCAACGATAAGATAGAATTTTAAGAACAGCTAGGGATAAACGAAAAATCACCTACAAAGGAGAGTCAATAAGAATAAGCTGGGACTACTCGGCAGAAACCATGCGGGCAAGAAGGCAATAGGATGACTTATTTAAAAAATTGAAGGAAAAAGATTGCCAGCCAAGAATCTTATATTCAGCAAAACTGTCTCTCAAATATGAAGGTGAAATTAGGATATTTCTAGATAACCAGAAGTTTAGGGAATTTGTAAAAACCAAACCAAAACTATGAGAAATACTAAAGGGAGTGCTTTGGTTAGAAATTCAATAATATCAGGCATCAACCCAAGACTAGAACACTGGGCAGGGCAATCAGAAGTCATCCCAGACATGGAAATCACCAAAATAAATCAAGATATGAAAAATGCTCAGAACAGGGTAACAGCAATGTTATTACATAAAAGAAGACAACATTAAAACAATGAAGAGGGACTAAGAAACGTAGTCAAAGATCTTCCATATGGAGAGGAAGATAAGGCGATACAAAGAAATAAAAGTTAGGTTTAAATTTAGAAAAATAGGGGTAAATAATAAAGTAACCACAAAGGAGACAAACTATTCTTCACATCAAGAAATAAAATACAAGAAAAAAAATAGAGACAGCTTTTTCTCTCTGTTGGCTCCAGCGGAAAATCGTACTCACCAATCTTCCCCTGGACCAGGAGCTTCACCACGCATGAATCCCAGTCCCAAAGGATGCTTTGTGCTCCCCATGCTTCTTTCTTGGTGGTGTGAGGTCCCCATTCTCTGCTTGCTTCCCTTTCCTTTTATCTCTTGCAAGATAAAAGGTCATGCATGCCACACCCCAGGGAAGCTCCCCTTACTTTGGATCAGGGATGTGGCCTTATAAAGTGTTATAATCCCAGCTTAATCCTCTTTAACAAAAAATTACAGTCACAAAATAGAGGACAACCACACAATACTGGGAATTATGGCCTAACCAAGTTGACACATATTTTAGGGGAACACAATTCAATCCATGACAGGGAAGAAGAAAATAAAAATAAAGACTTTCCTATGTTTGTATACCACTTCATTTGTTATGTTTATTAGATGATTGTTGGTTTTGTAGAACGAAATTGTTTCTTGATTTAAATAAGAATCTGTTAAATTCAGTCTCTAATAATTAACACTTTACTCGTATTCAACGGGGAGATCTTGACTCCAAGGAAATCAACACAGAATTTGTATTCATGCAGGTAAGGAAGGTTAGAAAAATTATATTCCAAGAGTGGCGTAATCCATTTCCTATAAAAAATTTTAAGAGAACTAAACTTAATTTTAAGAACCTATATAAAAAAAAAAAAACTTTTTTATTAACCATAACCTTTTCAATTTGTATTTCCCATTAAATATTAGCAAATATATAAAGATCATTTTGTTTTATTTAGATAAATCACCTAGTTTTAAAATGTTACTGTTTCTAAGGTCACTAGAATATAATTGTTCTCTAATTTGTTTCTCCTTGACCTTGTCAAGGCAAGCCATTTTAACACTGTGGTTAAACTCTACAAGACTTAGGGTTATAGAATATTACAAGTAATATTTTTGTATAACTAAGGTCAGTGCAAGTAATCAAGAGTATGTTTTCTGATTTCTGCATTCTTATTTTATGCCTTGTTTACTACCACTTTTTTTTAATAAAGATTTTTATACAATGAAAACTGTGAGAGCTGGAACTCCACAGGACTGCCTTGTTTTTAAGGGTCTTGCACCCACCTTTGACGGGGTGCACTCTTACCACTTTTCCATCACTTCCTATTACTGGAAAATACTTGAGTTTTTCTTCTCTGACAGGTTTCTGCCTTACCCAGTTTCCAGCTTTCATTGTATTTTCTCAGCAGTATGGTACAAATTAAATCACTTTATATCTTTGCATTATTAGAACATATAAAAGAGCAATTATTTTTATATATTACCTTGGTAATATGTAGTTTACGATTTTATAATACATTACTGGACATAGAACACAAACTTTAATTTTTGGCCTGATGTAATCTTGCAGGACATGTTAAATATAAGTAAGCAATTTTGGATAATTTGATTTATCTGGAATGCTCATTACTTATAAAGGAGGATACATGATTTTTTTTTAATTTAAATACTAAATTTGTCAAGTATATGGTTTTGTAGATATATAGTTCTTATAGTGGCCAGTTACTGTTTGCCATGGAGTTGATTCTGACTCATGGTGACCCTGTGGTTGTCAAAGTAGAACTGTGCTTCATAGGATTTAAAAGAATGATTTTTCAGATGTAGATCTCCAGGACTAATTTCCACCGCACCTTTGCGGGGGCTCGAACTTCCAACCTTTCAGTTAGCAGTCAGGCACATTAATTGTTTTCACCACCCAGGGGCTCATCTTAACAGTGAAAATCTCTGTAATTATCTGTTACAAAGAGTGGTGAATGCAGATTATTTATTTGCTTAGATAATGTAGTTAGTACAATACTCAATACAGTTGAGTGGGTTTTAGCCATAGTTTTTCATTTACCTATAATGTTATGTCAGAATAATTCTCTGATCTCATGGGGACATGTTTTTTAAATCATGGAAATTAAGAGTGCAGAACTAGCAACCGGAGACATTTTAAAACTTTGTATACTCTGATTTATTAGAACAATAACATTTATATTAAAATGTCCACCATTCATTTGACTTGCACTTGGTCTTAGTAGCCAGTCCCTTGTATGCTGCAGTGAGAACACCTTCTTACTGTAAAATTAAAATCTAATTATCATACCGCATGAGACTATCCTGGGGGATCAGCGTAGCAACTAGTGAAACGTCGTTAGAATTGTATCTGTGAAATAATTGCTTTAGTGGCTAAGCGTCTAAGTGTGTTAGATTTCTTTTTTTCAAGCAAAAACAGGTTACATTTATTTATATTTTTTTATTATGTCTTAAGAAAAGTCATTTATCAATAGGTACAAGTGATTAAGCTCATTTCTGGTAAAAGGCTGCAAATAGACATAGAGGAATATGAAGGAACCCAGGACATATTTGGTGTCATTAAATGGCTGACTCTACTACTGCGATTTTTAGGATTGTATGCCTTCAAGTTGCTTATCTAATGATTTTCTCATATAAATTAGTCTTGAAAAATGCCACTTTTTATTTTTAATATTTAAAAAGTATTCTTAATATGCCACACTCTTTGCAATGCAGTGTGATGAGAGACCAACTTGGATGGACTTGGAGCTTCATTTACTTTTCCCTTTTGAAGCCCTGGAGGCACAGTGGTTAAGAGCTTAGCTACCACCCAAAAGTCAAAAGTTCAAATCTACCAGCCACTCCTTGGAAACCCTACGGGGCAGTTCTACCTGGCCTATAGGGTTGCTGTAAGTCAGAATTGACTCGATGGCAACGAGTTTTTGATAGCTTAGTTAATCAGGTGGACAAAGGTAGCCTGCAAAGAGACACCGAGGATGCTAGATGTTGTCCTCACCCCTGGGAACTAATTTGTTCTGTACAGAAGGTGCAACCAGAACAAAGTGATTTAGGAGGGCTAAAAATAACTTTCTGGAGATATTAATATCAGACAATTAGAAGAAGAGAAATATGAATTGTGATTCCTATACCAAAGTAAAAGCCAAATGAAAAAGCATTAACTGTGACAAGGAGAGACTTTTATTAACGTTAAAATCTACAGTTCATACCAAGTTTACAGTTCAGAGAAATAATTTTCACTGAGAATTATTACATGCCAATGAAACTGTCAATTGGACATGTTCTACATCTAAGTACAGCTAAGTCTGGTTTTGCTATAGAATTACCATATAAGCCGCCTCTCCAAGACTCCAAAGGAGAGTCAGTTGTGATATGCAGCCATAATATCATCCTTGTGGCTCAATGATTAAGAGCTCACTGCTAACCAATTGTTTGGCAGTTTAATTCTACCAGCCACCCCTTGGAAACATTATGGGGCAATTCTACTCTATCCCATAAGGTCACTATGAGTCGGAATCAACACGATAGCAACAAATTTCTGGTTTATTACCCCTATGTCCACTTTCCTTTAGCATATCCAGGCTCTACTGCTGCTTTTAAAAGACATTCTATTCACTTTTACATTTACTAAATCAAAAATCAAACCCATTGCCATCAAGTCAATTCTGACGCATAGCGACCCTATAGGACAGAATAGAACTGCCCCATAGTGTTTCCAAGGAGCTCCTGGTGGATTTGAACTGCTGACCTTTTGGTCAGTAGCCGTAGCACTTAACCACTATGCACCAGGGCTTCCATTTACATTTACCAGACATAGCCAACTGACATACCAAGCAGGAAGTGACAATCTGCTTCCCACTGTCTCCAAGGATTGTCTTGTAATCAGTCAGATTTTGTAGTATGGTTATCATTTGTGGTGAAGCTATATTCCTTCAGCTGGCAAGATAAGTGCATTCTTGGCCCCAAGATTGGGCAAGAAAGAAAAAAAAGTAAAAGAAATTTCTGAGGTTATAATCATGACTGAGTTTATAAATGAGCCTATATTTGTGCTATGGATGTTTAAAGTCCTTAAGTAATCCAGTATATCTTTTTCAAGGAAACAGTTATGATATTGTTTGTGCAATGAACCTACTTATGAAGTCCAAGTCTCACTCTGCTAGACTGTGACAGTATGACAGTGAATTCTAGTGTTCCTTTAGCAATACTGAAAAGTGTGCAAGAAACTATCCCACATAAACAGAAATTGTTCTTGGTTAAAATCAGTAATAATAATGACAAATGTAATGACTAGGTATAACACAAATACTAATCCCTTTTGTCTGTAACCTTACTTTACATTATTTACCACGTTGAGTATGACTGAAACTATTGGTGAGATCACCTCTTTTAACCTCCAATTGCCCACACTATCAGCCTCCATGTACCATCTGCTTTGCCTATGACCCAGTTAGGGGAATTAAAAAAGGAGTTAGTGACAATAAAAATTCTCACTTCACCCATTACCACTAACCTCTTTTTGCTTTCAAAATTACTGTATTGCTTAATAAGTATTACAGAGAAGGAACTGGGAAGTTCCACAAGTTCATAATTAGCATACTTGACAAAAACTCTGTGAGGAGTAGACTTTGTCCATCTTTAATTGCAGAATGATAGAGACAGAGCTCTCTTTTCAAACATAATAAATCAAAACCGGTTGCCATAGGGTCGATTCCTACTCATAGTGACCCTACAGTACAGAGCAGAACTGCCCCGTAGGGTTTCCAAACAGCACCTCATGGATTTGAACTGCTGGGTTTTTTGGTTAACAGCTGTAGCTCTTAACTACTATGCCACTAGGGATTCCTTAGAGACACCTCAATTATGCATCCTGGTAAGGTGACAAACCGTGGAAATTTCCTCCAGTGAGATTTCCTATTTCACGGCTTAAATAAGACCTTAGTATTCTCCAACGCAGCATCCTTGTACCCTCCATATTTATTCTGGAATATTTATCTGTCTTCCTTTCATGAGGATTAGTATTCTTGGCCAGCCTGTGTCTTGTAATCTTCCAGGTCCTCTTGCCCCTGTCATTGAAAAGGGCTTTGAAAGTCCCAGTGGAGTTGCCTGAGCCAAATCCAGCCCTTTGGTCATTCATTTTTATGTTTTATCATTTTAACTGAGGTGGAACTTCAACCCCTTTTTCAAGTGTTTTTTTTTTAATTCTAATTGAATACTTATAAATGAATTTGAGTATATTCTAATTTAACCTGAATCTTTAAGGATATAATTGGTCACAGCACCTTTTTCTCATCTCTTAGGCATACAGAATATGGTAGCCATTAAACTATCAATTCTTTCCTTCTTTATTATCATTATTTAGACATATTTTTAATATGTCTAAAGTCTTTTGCCACTTCATGTCAAGGATAGGTAAGGAGTCATCCCAATAAAACTTTCTCTTCTAATGTTTCTTCTTCCCTTTCATTTCCTTGACAAAACAAAGAAACAAATGAGCAAAGCAAAAAACATTATCCACTATGGTTCTGGGGTCTAAAAGGCAATCCTACAACTGTCATCATTCTGTATTACCAAGGACTGTATTGCCAAAGAAAATTCACGCAAAGTGTATTTATTAACCAACATCAAAGCTTTTTTTAATTTTTTTTTTTTTTTTTTTAAATCAAAGGATTAAAACAGAAGCTAGCTAAGAATACAATATGCCTCTCTGGAGGAACCCTGCCTTGTCTGAAGTTTGGTTTAGGATTAATAGATAAACTCTAACAATGGGAACATGAGAAATCAGATCATAGGCAGCTGCTTAATGTTGGGACTTCTCGCTTTTTTATGCTTGCTTAGTCACAGAGAAGAAAAGAAATTCTGTGACTAACTTCTACTGGCCAGCCAGCTGTGATTAAGAAATCCAAAAATCCAAGTTTATTTACAGCAACCATTTTAGACAAAATAGGCATAAGTTGCTAAGACTCTCTTTGATAAGAACTCCATGGGTAATCTACCAACTACTCAATACTATTAGAATGCTTAGGGAAGTTCTAGTAGTAGTCAGCTGCCCTTGATGTTGTGTGTATTAGTTATTCAAAAATTTATATTAACATTAAAAAGAGAAATCTGATTTTTACTCAAAGCAAAGGGAGAAGACATGTGCATTTCATAGATTTGAATGTATCAAAATTTGACCTCACTCTTTAAAATGTGTGTTTGTCACAGTGGCTTTTTCTCATTATGGGAAAGGAGCATAGAATGGGCTTAATTATTTCTAAAACATTCAAGGAGACTAATTTAAAAAATAATGTGTTTTCACGTTAATTTATGTTGAGGAGGCATAGCCTAATAAAAATGTAGTTTATATCCCAAACTGAGAAAACAGTAGAATGAATATTTCACACAGAATTCATTTCAAAAAAGTTGTGTTAATTGGCATAAGCTATAAATTATAAACCAAAAAAGGAACATTTAAAACATGTAGTTACTTCATCCTACTTAGATGTACTGAACCATCATCTATAGGTAGTTCCCACACAACAGGTATGTCTCTATATCCATATACAAATACATTATTTGAATTACAGTTCCTGTGGTATAAATATTGTGAAATTGATGTTACTCTTAGTCTTGGAGAAATGAGTCAACATAATAATATAGTTTGTGTGAATCATGAAGAAGTTTTAAATGAAGCTTTGTAGAGCTAAATTGATCAAGATGTTATTTTCCCTTTCTGGCTAAGAAATTAATTTTGCTTTGCAATTCTCCATGAGCTATTCAAACACTATTTCAATAAATTCTAATTTCAGTCATATTATGTACTGACTTTTGTACTTCAGACTAAACTAAATTGTTGAAAGAAATGCTTTTGATTAAATGGATTATATTTGATCCCAAACAGCACTAAATCAAAACTTTACAAAATTAGCATTAATGCTCTTTGTTCTTTATTTCTGAATTTTATTCGATTATAGCTCATATGACATGTGTTTCCTTTAGACCTTTTGTGTATACAAAAATGTGCATTTCTATGTAGAGTGAGCAGAAACAGCCTGGCTGATGAATTTTAGATTCTGCCTCTATGTGGCAGTGTAAAGTGTAATGTGTTTGAAGGAAATTCAATAATAGTACAGACAAAAGTTAGGATTTCTTATTATATATATAAAGAATGCAATTTATATGCTTACAGGGAGCTACTAAATCAGAGTATACCACACTATTCCAATCAGAGGCAAGCTTACATAGTCTCGAATTCATATTCAGTAACAAATGCATCCAGCTACTAAATATATCACCTGATGAAGGTCAGGATACAGCCAGGTTCACCAAGAAGCTCGCTCATCCAGCTTAATTATCCATAAGTCCCCAGGTGTTTTAATTGTTTTGGAGACTCCAAGTAGATTCTTGAAACCTCACAAGTTGCAAGAAAGAGACAACCCGAGCACCCTCTGAACGTTTACAATAAGCTAAGGTGAATTGAAGTTGCGTTTCAAAGATAGTGTGTCCCCTAGTAGATCCAGAACCACTGCAGTTCACTCTTGTCCCTCAGTATGAAGTTTATTGTTCTCATTCTTTAGCTTTTAACATATATTGCTTGCATATGTGATAAAAAAACAAACAAAAGTGCCCATATAATAAACACAATTACTACAAAAATTCCCAGTGATGAGGAGAGGTTCAATTTGAACAGTTTAAAGAATTCTGCACTCCTTATGTAAATTAATTAGTTTCTCCCTATTTTGATCACTTTGGAAGAGAAATCACCAACTCCACTCTTTCCAGTTACAAGTAATCATATGTGTAGGTATTCAGATTGCCACTATGTAAACAGTAGTAGTGTTCTCTTCGAGGAGTCCTGGTGGCTCCGTGATTAAGCTCTAGGCTGCTAACCAAGAGGTTGGTAGTTAGAACCCCAGCAGCCGCTCTGTGGGAGGAAGACCTGGTGATCTGCACCTGAAAAGGTTTCAGCCTAGGAAACCCTACAGGAAAGTTCTATTCTGTCACATGGCATTGCTATGAGTTGGAGTCAACTTGATGACAACTAGAAGCAACAACAGCCTTCTCTCATCAAGATGCACTGTATAAACGCTGTATTCATACACATCTAAAATCATTCTATTGGGCCTATAGGGTCACTATGAATCAGAATCGACTTAATGACAATAGGTTTGGTTTTTTGGGTTTAAAATCATTCTACTTCTCTACCTACAAAAAGATGACCCAGGTTTAATTAGTCCAATTGTGGAATGTTCTGCTTTCCAAAGATGCTGACCCTTTTAGTGTAAGAGGTATTTTTTTCTTTGAATAAAATACACATACACACCCACACACTTTTAACACACATCTAAAGTAATTCAAGGATGTGATAACAAGCATGTAGAGAAAAACTGTAGAAAAATCTAATTATTAGACATCCGCTCACAGTGATGACGGAGCAATAAGGACAAGGATTGAGGTCTCTAAGCAAGTAGAAAACTGAAGACATATATGAAAATAATGTCCCCAGACGGTGGACAAAAATTACAGAAATATGATTCCTGAGAGACAGGGAAAAAATAAGTGAACCCGGTGATTGCTCTGACTTTCTACTTGGAGACAACATCTGGAAAGGGAATTCTAACAGAAATTGATAAACTTGCTGAGGTAAGGAGATGGAGAGAGTGATTCATGAAAGATGAGACCAATGGAGATGTCAGGGAAGATATCACCTGTTACACTGATAAAGAGTTCAAAATGTGCATAACAGTTTATTTGAGTGTTTGCTGAGTACTATATTTTCCAGGTATAAAGTGAAAATTCACAAAATTTGGCACAGGAAGGCTAGATAGTTTTAAACTGAACGTTTTGCAGAGATTACACCTAAGAGGGGGACATGTGAGCCTTGACCAGTCAGAAGAGAGTGTACCTGAAAATCACTTGAGGCTTACAGGGGAAACCATAGAGAATGATCTATCTCTGTAGTAAGTCTGAATTATTCCTAGGGGCGAGTATAATATAGACACATCCTTCGAAAATCATTCTGTATAACAAAAAACAAACTGCAAGGAGATCCAACCAGTGTCCAATCAAGTTAACTGTCCTTCAAAACAAAGCCTGTGTATTAATTTTGATCTGAAGGGGTGTGTGGGTGTCTTGGATGGTCTGTCTGGTGTGGCATAAAGAAGTGAGACTCATGCATGAAGACCAGGAAACAAATAGAATTTAATCCTCACAAGTCTCTGAGAGAAAACTACAGCACACCCCACTGCAGGACCACAGCGGGGACTGCACCTGGGGACAAGAAAGGACAAGCTGGAACTGTAGCTATATATATATGGCAAGTGGAGTGGGGTCTCAGGGTTTGTGCACACTGAAGTGTGATTTACCTGTTGCATCGAGTTGATGTTAACTCATAGCAACCCTAGTCAGTTTAAAATTTCTAGTGCATTAGCCGGGGGAGAAGGGAAAAGTCTTAATTATGGGAACCTTTTTTTTATATAGGGCATGAAGCCCTGGTGGTGCAGTAGTTAAGAGCTACAGCTGCTAACCAAAAGTTGGCAGTTCAAATCTACTAGCAGCTCTTCGGAAACCCCATGGGGCAATTCTTCTCTGTCCCACAGGGTCACTATGTATAGCAGTCAATTTGACAGCAACAGGTTTGGCTTTTTTATTTTATACTCATATATATTTCACCCAATTTCCTTTAAAGTTAATATATTACATTGCTATGATACATTGCTCATAATTAAAAAACCAACAATGATACATTACTAATAACTAAACTCCATAATTTATTCAGGTTTCACTAGTTATTCCACTAATATCTTTCTTCTGTTTTAGCATCAAATATAGGATATCACATTTCATGTATAGATATGTTTTTAAAAATTACTTGAGCAATATACTTGTGAAGCCTTTACATATGTTATAGATAATAAAATTTCAGAAAAGAGAAAACAAACAAACTCTTATGCTCCAAACAGACAGTAAGCTACGTGAAAAAATCAAGTAAGGGACCATAAAGATCAAGGTACCTTTCCCACACGCCTCCCTTTGTAAAGCCACTTAGGTTGGGATTGAAACAAGACTTTAGAAACTGGGTAATTTGGCCTATGAGGAACACTAAGAACTCAGAAATATGGTAGATTGAGTGGTCAGAATAAAATTTCTTATTTTTTGTTTAAGGACTTGAGTCTTCTGTCTCCTGATTACTGCCTTTTTGAGGAAAATTCCCAAAAAGAACAAAGCAATGAGATCATGATTAATAAATATGAAATATTAAAAATGATTATAATGTACAAAAGAGTGAAACAGTGCCTGGTCCTGTGCCATCCTCACAATTGTTGGAACATTTGAGCCCATGGTTGCAGCCACTGTGTCAATCCATCTCATTGAGGGTTTTCCTCTTTTTCGCTGACCCTCTACAATACTAAGCATGATGTCCTTCTCCAGGTACTGGTCCCTCTTGGTAGCACATCCAAAGTACATGAGACTAAGTCTCACCATCCTCACTTCTAAGGAGCATTCTGGCTGTACTTCTTCCAAGACAGGCTTGTTCGTTCTGGCAGTCCATGATACACTTAATACTCTTCGTCAACACCATAATTCAAATGCATCAATTCTTCTTCAGTCTTCCTTATTCATTGTCCAGCTTTCAAATGGATATGAGGCAATTGAAAATACCATGGCTTGGGGTCGGGCTCACCTTAGTCCTCAAAAATAAATAAGCTATAATGACATTTAAATTTATAAAAAACATAGGAACAAAAAACCCTAAACCCACTGTCCGTCGAGTCAATTCTGATTCAAAGAGGCCTTATAGGACAGAGTAGAACTGCCCCCATGGGGTTTCCAAGGAGTGCCTGGCAGATTGAATATGCCAACCTTCTGGTTAACAGCCATAGTAGCTCTTAATCACTGTGGTACCTTTTGTAGATATTTTTGTTGTAGAAAAATATAAGGTGATTAATAAATGAGTTTTAGGCATAAATTATTTGATTTTGATTAATTGCTAAGGGAGAAGATGAATGGAGAAATGAGTTCACTGTGAAATGCAAGATTTTTAAATGTAAAAGAGATCTTTTTTATGTCATTTTTTAATGGATGGCAATGGGACTCAATTGTATTTAGACTCTATTAGTTACATTTACAACACTGATACAATAATTACTTTAAAATTTTATCGTTTATAATGTTCTAGAAAAGTTTTTTTCTTTTCTATGTTTTTTAAACTTAGAATTAAATATTTGATATGCCAGCTTAAATACATGTAAGGGAGAGTATATACATAGGCTTTGAATTTATTTTGTTTGCAAGGATGAAAAATATTTAGAAGAAAATTATTATTATATAACTTTACTGAAGACATAATGTGACCACTAAAATGTATAACAATCTTCTTGAGAGAGAAGAAAAGTCTCTGAGAGAAATTATTTCACTTGATTTGTGAAGCAAAAATAAGAATTTGCCAGGACGAGGTGAGAAAATATATTTAAAACAGAATGAAAAGCATGTGCAAAGACACAGCGATGTGAAATAACTTGTTCAATGTAAGAACTGGTAAGTTGGTCATTATAGCTAGAAAGTAAGGTGCAAAATTGGAAGCAATAGGAGACAATGAAGCAAAGATAAGACCCAGTTGTATAGCCTTGATTTATTCTGAGTATAAGAGTGAAATATTGAAAAACTTTATTTAATGGCAGCAAGATCAAATTTGTTTACTGGGATGACTACTGTATTTGTGGTAGCAAAAACATGTATCTAAAAAGAGAAAGTCTGGAGATTGAGATTCTACAAGTGGAACTGAAAAATAATGAGCCCTTGAACTAACAGGACATCAGAAAGAATAAGATAAAATGATCAGCTACAGAAAGAAGAAAACCAGATATAGTATAGGCAAAAATCTGGTTTTATCAGATCTAGTAGATCCAAGATGACGCATAGGTTGCTGGCTTTAGGAATTTAGACATATGAATTCCCTTACCAAATTAAATAAATAAATAGAAATTAGAAATATTGATAGATAATGTAATTTGATGATGGTGCTTAATTGATATTTTTACATCTTGAAAATTAAGTATTTATTGGACATTCAAGGAGGTCTGGTGACACAATGGTTAAGTGCTTGGCTGCTAACCAAAAGGTCAGTGGTTTGAACCCACCAGTTGCTCCACAGGAGAAAAGACCTGGAGATCTGCTCCTGCAGAGATTACAGCCTAAGAAACACTATGGGGCAGCCACTCTGTGATGTATGGTTACTACGTATCAGAGTTGACTCAACAGCACACAACAACAACAAGATTAAACATCCAGGAAGTGATTTTGAAAAAAATAATTTGAAATCTCTGTCTATAGCTCAGGGAATGGACTAGATTTGGAGATAGAGTTTTGAAGTCTTGAGATTTTAGTAAAAAACTAAGGCACAGAATGGAAGTAAACAGAACTAGAATTCAGCCCAGAAGCAATCTTGAGCAACTAAAGCATTCAAGGAAAGAGTAGAATGCAAGGCATCAAAAAAACAAACAACGACAAAAAAACACAGAGAAGGAATAATTGTAGTGGGAAAGAAAGATAACAAGGGAAAAAGTGGTGCCACTGAAGTAAGTAGATACTGGAATAAGTAATGGATAATATCACATTCTGAAAAGGTCAAAAAATGTATTACTTGCATATAGAATTTATGAGATCATTAGTGACGTAGCAAAAGCAGTCATTGTGTAAAAAAAAAGAGGAAATATTTTAATGTATCAAGGAAGGAAATGGAATTCAGTGCTTGAAGAAAGCAAGAAATTTTTTAGTTTTTTTTTTTTTAAAGAAATGAGAGCTATAAAAGCAGTAGCCAGATTACTACTATTATTACCAAAGATGAGATATATCAGGGTTTAAAGGCTAGGGATAAGGGTTCCAAAGCAGAGGAGAAGTAGATTTTATAGGAGTAAAAATAAATTATTTATGGATCATTTATAGAGGGGACCTTTTCTCTCAGACACTGAGAGTGTTTCAGAGTCTGGCTGAAGAATTAGACAACCTTGATTTAATCAAAGTTCATCCCTCCCTACCTGTGTGATTGGGATGGGCTACTAAACATAAGCCTTAGTTGACTCCTTTATATAGTGAGTATAATAAAGGTACCTACCTTCTACAGTAGCTGTGAATTCTAAAGCATCTATTACTGTTAATCACCAGAACAAGGCATGACCCAGAGGATACATTCAATATTTGCAGGCTTCAGAAGATGTGAAAAGTTGGAATGACTGATGTAAAAAACGATGCATAAGTAGCTCTTAACCACTATGCTACCAGGGTTCCCAAATACTTATATAGGCCTTCCTAATTGCTGGAGTCTCTGGGTGGTACAAACAGTTAAGGACTGAGCAACTAACCAAATGGCTGGTGATTTGAACCCACCCAGAGGTTCCTCAGAAGAAAGGTCTAGCAATCTGTTTCTGAAAGGTCACAGCCATAAGAACCCTATGAAGCACAGATCAACTCTGCAATACGTGGAGTCACCATGAGTCAGAATCAACTGCAACTATTTATGTGTGCTAGGTCCTTTTATATAGTGATCATTTAATATGGACAACAACTCTTTAAATTCAATGATGTTACAATATTATCCAGAGCAGATACTTAATCCCCTAGTAACCAGTCACCAGGGAGTAGGTAGCTAAGCCAAGAGTCAGGCTGCAGGATACAGCACCACAAAAATATGCCACTTCTTCCAGAGAGTTTGAGGTATGTCTCCCCCTACTAAGGTTCTTTAGAATCTGTCTTGGGCAATACTGACATAGACTGATAAAAGCTGAGGAATAAAATCTAAGTGCTGGAGAACACTGGAATTTAATGTATAGATACATGAGCAAGAGAATGCAGGACAGATGTGGGAGGGAAATCAGGATAGAAGAAGATTAGAAAATATCTGAGATGGAAATTCGTTGCAATATTAACTGGATCATAATAACAAACGATAAAAAGATGTAACATAATTTTTTTCCTTTTTAGTGAAATTCTAGATTCAATTTTACCTAAGCCACAGTTCCTCAGGGTTTCATATTTCCATGTTTTTCTTCTCCATATATAAAAAGTTAGCTTGGCTTGCAGAAGTCAACCCCCCATCTATGTACCTAACTTAGTAGGAGCTGACTTAGACCCTGAAGATAATATGGCTGTTTCTGTAGGAAATAAGATGGGTATTCACTTGGTATTAATCCAAACTTTATAGTAGGTTGCTTTGATTAAAATAATTGTGAACTTGCCACTTACTCTAAGGCATGCAGATCATGGGGTGCTCTAATTTGAACTGGATAACTACTGCTTCCTCCACATGAAATGTTGTAACATCAACTTTACTGAAGATGGTCATTCAATAAACATTTAATGAATACTGACTATGTGTACAGCCTTAGACTTGATATGAATCAAAATATGTCTTCAGATCAAAGGGTATTTTGTAGATGGGAATTCATATTTCATACTCTGATTATTGTGAAACATCATAGCAGTGGTTCTTACCTAAGAGTTAAGAATCATGTAGAAAACTTTTATTATTTCTCTTCCTCAAATAAGTGCTTGATTAAAGACCCTGATGCAAACCCAAAGAATACAATACTCTGGAAGCGGGGCCAGAGATGTTTATAATATCAAATTATGTGCAGGTAAACTAATAGATTGCCTTCCTCCCATTAGAGGTCACTACCTTGTAACATGTAACACACAAAATTCAATAGAATTGATTGTAACCCAGATACCTTGTCTAACCTCCAGCCCAATGCAGTTATGTGTCTGTAACACCACTGAAAGACTATCATATAACATTTCCATAATTTTCCATTATTCATAGATATGGTTTTTGATAATATTTCAAATATGTATAACACTCTAGAGTTTCTAAATTTTATATAGATGGTTCGATCTGTACCCAAGGCTATCTTCAGAATGGATTACACCTCAACGTAAAGAAAACACAATCCTCACAACTGGACCAATAAGTAACATGATAAATGGGGAAAATATTGGAGGTGTCAAGGATTTCACTTTGCTGGGATACACAATTAATGCCCATGGAGGAAGCAGTCAAGGAATCAAATGATGTATTGCTTTGGGCAAATCTGCTGCAGAAGATCTCTTAAAAGTATTGAAAAACAAAGATGCCACTTTGAGAGCTATGGTGCTCCTGACCTAAGCCATGTTTTTTTCATTCACCATGCATTAGAAAGCTGGACAATGAATTAGGAAGACCAGACAAGAACTGACGTCTTTGAATTATGATATTGGCAAAAAAATATTGGATATATCATGGACTGCCAGAAGAACGAACAAATCTGTCTTGGAGGAAGTACAACCAGAATGTTCCTTAGAAGCACTTCGTCTCACGTACTTTGGACATCTTATCAGGAGGAACCAGTCTTTGCTTGGTAAAGTGGAGGGTCAACAATGGACTCAGGCATAGCAAAGATTGTGAGGTTAGTGCAGGACTGGTCAGTGTTTTGTTCTGTTGTACATAGGGTGGCTGTGAGTCGGAACCAACTGAGTGGCACCTAACAACAACATAGATGGTACCCCATTAAATCTATTCAACATTCCTGTGAAGTGGGAAGTCGTAGAAAATTATCTCCATTTTGCAAATGAAGAGATTAGTCCTGGAAAAATTTATTGATTTTTACAATGCCTGGCAAGTATTCAATTTTAGATTTGGGAATAAAATTCAAGTCTATTATACCATGTGATTTTCTTCCTTTGCCTGAGATAATCATAGAAGACTTCTATTTCCATGAAATCTATTAATATCTACTAACCCAGTGCCATCGAGGATATCTACTAGATGGTATAAAAATACACCTCTTGTGCATGCTTTGCCAAAATCTCTCTCCAATGTCATAGACTTACCAGAAATTTTGCTTGATATGATCTGGACATCCAGTAACAGACTTCTGGTTGTCCTCCAATATCTCTTAACTCCTTTCTCCACGTTAATAGTTTTAGCTGACCACAAGCCTGTGCACCTAAAGACTTTATTTTCCAAACCCTTGCCTTTTTCCTTCATTCTGCTGCCTTTCTGTTCTGAAGTATTACTAACTTTAGATTGTCACACCAAAATCTCTCTTGACTGTAAACTTTGTACCTAACATTCACCTCTTTTCCAACCTTCACATCACCTTGATCTGCTTCTAAAAATTTTTATGGCTCTTAACTCCTAGCACTGTCTCCAGTGTTGTTCTCCTTCATCTATTTTATCAGCCATTGATCCTAAAACAAAACTTTTCACTTCTCCATTTAAAATCCCTTAATGGTCTTTCTTCACCTGCCCTCATTAGAAACTTTTCCATGTTATTTGCCAGAAATTCTGCCACACTACTTCTCAGGCCCTATGATCCATCACTGCACATTTATTTCCACATCCTCCAAAACACTCTCTCTTCCAGCAGCTACAACTGTTTGTTCAATGCTCCGTTATCCTTGGCTCCATCTGCATTTCTCTCATCATTATACTTTTCTAATTCTTACATACCCTTCGGTTCTTGACATAAAAGTGATTTTCTTTATTCCTGGCCCAGCTAGTTTAGGTGATCCTCTTATGTAATACCCTTTAATTCCCTGTCTTAGCACTTAATTCATTTGCCTGTGTAATGGTTCCTCATGGTTGAAAGACTAAAAGCTCTTTATGTTCATTGACCATATTTTACTGGCTCGCAGTAAATCTTCTATGTCTAGTTCAGTGTGTGGGAGAAATCCAATCCTCAATGGATATTTGTTGAGTTAATGGGAGAGAGAAAGAATGAAGTCATTCTTAATTTTGAGGAAAAAAAACTAGTTAATAGTTGAAGATAGTGACTTCTCAGCCCTGTCGCTAATTATTTAAAGGAAAGATTTTACTTGCTTTATCCAAGTTAATAAAACATATACACAATACCCATTTATATATGTTCAATTTTGTGGACATTCTTTGTAAGTTGCAGAGCTCAGAGCTGATCTCAGTATCTCTGCTGTTGTCTTAGTAGGGCTGACAGCTAGGAATGGTTCCCTGCTTTAATACGGACACTGTAGTTGTATTAATTTTTTTAAGTCAAAATTGCCTTTCTGACAGCCCT
The DNA here is from genome assembly GCF_024166365.1 of Elephas maximus indicus. Lineage (NCBI taxonomy): Eukaryota > Metazoa > Chordata > Mammalia > Proboscidea > Elephantidae > Elephas > Elephas maximus. Next base: position 187,587,505 of record NC_064821.1, on the reverse strand, counting down.
GTCATGCCACTGACTTATAGTTCACTTGTAGTTATCTTAAACTCCTGGTCTTTTTCTCTTAAACTATAGAAAATTCAGAACTCACCTGTCCTGTACTTCAAATTTGGTTTATGTATTTAAGTACAGCAATAAATTAGGAAATATATTATTCAGTATTTCCAATGGCTAATATTGCTGTCCTAGTTTTCTACTCTGAAGATATCCAGTGATACTTGTTGGTGAGTTATGAATACATTTTTCCTTCACATTTTTTTTCTATTTCTGCAGTCATGAAATGTATGTAGCAGTTTTGCTGAGTCACTAAATATTTCACATCTTTCTTTATGATCAGCTATATTCTGATTTTCCTTTACCAGGGACTAGAAATAACGACATTGACCTTCAATAAACTGTTCAATTATCCAGTGATTCTGCTACTTCGTCTAAGAAATTCATGTGACAATGATCAAATTTCAAAATAGTATCCATTACTCCAAAGGCCATTAATCTGAGAAAAACCCACATTGTGAATTCTGAAACTACTATTGTTAAAAGGTATACAAAATTTTCTTTACATTTTTATTAATAGACAGTTTTTTATTCTATTCTTGCTTCCCTAAACTTTATAGGGTCTCAGTGAGCCAGAGTCGACTCCACGGCACACAACAACAACATGCGTGTGTGTATACATATTGTGTCTATGTATGTATATAGGGTAGCTATGAGCCGGAATCGACTTGACGGCAACGGGTCTATGCATATGTATGTGCATGTATCATAGAGGTTGTATACTTTAGTGATATTTCAGGATTCATGTTGATTAATAAGTGAGGGTAATTGTATTAATTTCCTAGGGTTGCTGTAATAAAGCACCACAAACTAGATGGCTAGAAACAACAGAAATTTATTGTTTACAGTTCTGGAGACTACAAGTTCAAAATCAAGTAATTAGCAGGGCCGTGCTCTATCTGAAGGCACTAGGAATAGATCCTCTCTTGTGCCTTTCTAGCTTCTAGTGATAACTGCAATTCTTGGCATTCATTGACTTGTAGACACATCAATATATCTCCATGTTCAAATGGAAAACTTTCCTCTCTGTCTCTCTCCTCTTCTTCTAAGGACACCACGCACACTGAATTAGGACCCACCCTACTCCAGCATGACCTCATGTTAACTGATAACATCTTCAAACACCTTATTTTCAAGCAAGGTCATAGTTCCAAGTATTGGCAGTTAGGACTTCAACATGTCTTTTTTGAGAGATACAATCAACCTGTAACAGTGACATAATTGTATTCTTGTTGTATTTAGTACTTAAATCTCCTTGCATTTAATTAAAAAAAAAAGTTGGTAGAATTGTTTAGCTAGGGTACTTATGTACTAAGATTTTCACTTCAAATTAATGTCTGTACTATATTTTTAAAAATCCTAAAACTCTTTATCTCTTCATATATATATGTACATATATGTTTGTGTGTGTATATATATATATATATGAAAATACTTCTCTGAGGAAATAAGATAACGTTCAGCTAGCTGATTATAAGGGAGTACACTTAGCATAGTTTCTGGATGATCATTAACTTTAATATAAATGAAAATAAGAAGAGGGAAAATCTGTGATTTCAAGGATTTAGCAAGAATTTTTTTTTTTACAAATGAGCTACTTCATCATGACTCTCATCAATCTACCCCAGTGAAACTGTGGTTTATAAATCTGGAAACAAAGATTCTTAATAATTAAATCATGCCTCTTGTTTTTGTTTCTTTCGTCTGAGTATGTCTTTACTGACTTCACAGACTCCTGATGACTTAGTGAAAGACAGAAATAGGAAGAAACAGACACACACAGTGAAAATATATTTCAGTTCTATCTCAATATGTCTGGTGATTAGGCAGTATTGAAGAACATTCTGTACACTCTTCAGCATAGTTAATGTTGAGGAATTCAGTATTATCTAAGTATGTGCTTAAATATTTCTGTTTAGGGAAGCCAGAGCAAACTCACTTGCCTTAGTAGGGCAGAGTAGTTAGAAATCATCTCCTCTAAAGACAGAGAGGGAGTGTTGTGCCCGTCTGTCTCCTCTTCTCTTTTCACTCTTCACTTTCTTCTTCCCTAACTTAATCTTATTCATTAATTCCACCTGCTATGAGGTGGGGGAAGGAGGTGAGGCAACCACAAAATGACTTGCTTTTTGCCCATAACTTTACTTGCCCATATTTATCATTTCCTGTTTTTTCACTTGTTGGAATCCATAGGATTATGACCCATAATTATGACTTTGATTACTAAGGTGCATCAGGCCCAAGCTATAGTCTTTTCAATCATCTCATATGCATGTGGAATTTGGATAGTGAAAACAGGGTAACAGAAGAACTGATGCATTCAAATTGATGTTGACAAAGAATATTGAATATACTGCAGAATTTACAAAAGAACAGACAAGTCATTCTTAACAGAAATTCAAGCAGAATGTTCCTTAGAAGTAAGGATGTGAGACTTCAGCTCACTTACTTTGGACATGTCATCAGGAAAAGCCAATCACTAGAAAAAAACATCACATTTGATAAAGCAGATGGCCGATGAAAATGAAGGACATCCTCAATGAAATGGATTGACACAATAACTTCAGCAATGGCTCAGACATACCAAACAAAGATTATGAAGAACAGGGCGATGTTTCCTCCTGTTATACATAGGTTTGCCAGAGCTGACTCAATGGCAACAGCTAACAACAACAACAAAAACTTTATATAGCTCCCTCTGCAACACTGATGGTGAATCTACTGACAAGGAAATGTAGTGTTGGAATATTTCTTGATCAGGAGAGGAAAGTCAGTGCTACATAGTGGGAAGCGTTTTAGAATATGTCCAATCTGGATTTAAACACTAGGTTCATGGTTTCCCTATTTTGTGGCCCCAGATAAATTTCTTAATATTGGGCCCTCATTGCCCTTATTTTAAAAAGAGGATGGGACCTAATTTATGTTTTTGGTTGTTGTTGTTGGTATTAAATAAGATATGTAAGGCATTAATGGCGTACCTGTTAAATAACTGACATTTCAACAATTCTAATTCTCTTAAGTAAAACAATAGCACACCCTGTTGTTCTGTTGTTGTTACATGCTGTCGAGTCAGTTCTGACTCATAGCGACCCTATGTACAACAGAACGAAACACTGCCTGGTTCTATGCCATCCTCGCAATCGTTGTTATGCCTAAGCCCATTCTTGCAGCCACTGTGTCAGTCCATCACATTGAGGGTCTTCCTCTTTTTCGCTGACACCATACCAAGCATGATGTCCTTCTCCAGCAACTAATCCTTCCTGACATGTCCAAAGTATATGAGATGTAGCCTTACCATCCTTGCTTCTAAGGGGGATTCTGGTTGTACATCTTCCAATATAGATTCGTCCATTCTTTTGGCAGTCCATGGTATATTCAATATTCTCCAACACCACAATTCAAAGGCATTGATTCTTCTTCACTCTTCCTTATTCATCATCCAGCTTTCACATGCATTGAAAAATTCAAACACAAAATGAATAGTTTTATACATATCAATAGTTAAGTAAAAAAAAAAAAGTCATGTGCATGATTTTATCATCTCAGCAAGAAAAATGAAGACATTCACTCTTAGGCTATCTTTAGAACTGACGTATTCTATTCAAAAAAATTCCTCTTCTAATATGTTCTTTAAAATATTAGTTGGAAAATTGGATTTTCTTGCTTTGATTTTTTTCTTGTAGAAGTTACATAAAATTATATTTTCAATTTTTTTTTTTTTACTTGTTTGAAAATCAAACAATGAAAGCTCCCAAGGAAGAATAAATGTACTATTGAATAATTTTCCATTCTTGGCGCCAACTTCTTACTCAAAGGCAAACTTTAAAATATGTGTTTAAGATAACTGAAGTGAAAATTACAAAAACAATGAGGTAAAATCCCGCCAACTTGTAAAGTTTTATATGATCATTCTAATCCACAGTTCTCTTTCTCTTCTGTTAATCATTGAACTAAATCATGCACTGGTATTCTAAAGGCATTTTTGATTGGGCACATGGTCTTAAAATATTTTTGTCTGAGTTTCTCTTGACAGGAATGGGTTTTCCAGTTTTCCAACCTTCCCACCTCTCTTCATTGCCTTCTACCTGACTGCTTCCCTAATTTAAATTTTCTTCTGTGTCTCTAAAGGCATTTGAGTTTAAAACCACTGAGCAGCTTTAATATATTCGGGATTGTTAAAAACACAAACAAAACAGATAAGCAAAAACTTCATGTTGTTTGTAATTTCCTTAGACTATAACTCTGTACCTTCAATACACATTAATTTACCCTTGGAATCTATCCTAAGTAGAAAAACATCTGATGGTTACGTATTTAAAAAATTCTAATGCTATATTTTAAACTATGTAAAAGCACTCAAGTAGAATGCAGTTAGTTGTTCTTTATCTCCCTGCTTCCAATACAAAAAATAACACAGGCAATATTCTAGAAGTGATTCATTGGCTTATGGAGTCTCAAAATATTTTGTTTACTGGCTTTTTTTTTTTCCTCCAAACCTAAATTTACAGCTTCTGTTATGAAAGAGACTAGAAAATTGTAAAACCTGACGCATACTGACTTAGACGATATAGGTATACAGGTTTTTAGGATCATACCAAAGTTAGAATGCATCATTATGTATCATAACTTTTCTTTGTATGTTACATGTTATGCATAAGAATCCTCTGCAAATTTTTTGTTTACTGAAGCAGGAAGAAACGTGAACGTAGGATATTACAATTTGAAAACAACTTATAGAATTGCATATTGTTAGCCTAAATTGTTTAACAGAACAACCTTGCCTAAATGCTAGGGGTCAATAATAAAGCCAATGATCACTTCTATAATATGTAAGTGCTTATTAATGTGCTTAATTATATCCATTAAGATACATGATCACATAAGGTAAACACAAAACTATACTTATTTAGATTCCTGGACATCTCAGAGTGGTACTTATTTAATAAACAGTTTTTTAAAACAATTAGTTTAAGGGGGAGGCATAAATTCAATTTAAGAAATACTTTTAGGTAATGTTTCAAAAATAAAGTTTGTAAAATATGAATACTTACTATTTAATGCCATTTTTCATTTTTTTCTTATCTTTATATTTTTTTCCTATAAAATGTTTTAAACATTATACAACTATATCTAATGGTGAAAATCTTTAAAACCATGTGTCTTAGAACAAGTGTTACCCAGTTTGTACATGGTTTTAATGGAAGGATTCTGTCGACCAAGAAATGCACAACTAAGGCAATACTTATTTCAATAAAAGATGCCTTTTTTTTTTGTCAAAAACTAGATCTCAAAGCTTTACTTCTATGTTTTTTTTTCTAAGAGATTTTTTTTGTTCTTACATTTAGTTCCTTGATATATTTTTAATTAATTTTCCAACAAGTGGAAATCCACTTCTCTAGCACCATTTATTAAAGAAATTATTGTTCCCCCATTGAACAGATTTAGCACCCTTGTTGAAATTAATTGACTATAGATATATGGACCTATTTCTCAAATCTAATCCATTGGTGTATATGTCTATCATTATCCCCATACCAGATGGTACATTATAGTGTGCTTTACGATCAGGAAGTGTGAGTTCTCCTACTTTATACTCTTTTTTCAGGATGGCTTTTGCTAGTCAAGATCTCTTGCCATTTCAAGTAAGTTTGAAAATTGGCTTTGCCATTTCTTCAAAAATCGTTGTTTGAATTTTTATGGGGGTTTCATTGAACCTATAGATTTCTTTGAGTAATATTGCCATCTTAACAATTGTAAGTCTTCCAATTTTTGAACACAGAATGTCCTTCCATTTGGTTAGTGGTCTTTAATTTCTTTCAATAATACTTTATAATTTTCAGTGTGCAATTCTTTCACATCCCTTATTAAATTTACCTGTAAGTATTTTATTCTTTTAGATGTCATTGTAAATAAAATTCTTAATTTCCATTTCAGAATTGTCATTTTTAGCGTACAAAAACCCAGCTTATTTTTGTGTGTTGGTATTATACCCTGCCACTTTGCTGAATTCACTGATTAGCTCTAGTAGTGTTCATGTGGAAATTTTGAGGTTTTCTTTGTGTAGGATCATGTCATCTATGAAAAGAAAGAATTTCCCTTCTTCTTTCCTGATGTGGATACCTTTTATTACTTTTTCTTGCCTAACTGCTTAGGATAGGATATCCAGTACAATATTGAATAGTAGTGCTGGCTGAAGACATACTTATCTTGTTACTGATCTTGAGGGCAAAGCTCTCAGTTTCTCCATTTAGGATGATGTTAGCTGTAGAGTTTCCGTAAGTGCCCTTTATCATGTTGAGGAATTTACCTTCTATTCCTAGCTTCTTGATGGTTCTAATCATGAAAGGTTGTTAGATTTGTCAAATGCCTTTTCTGCATAAACTTAGATGATCACATGGCTGTTTTCTTTGGTTCTATTAACGTAGTGTATTTTTTTTTATTATTATATAGAATGATTTTCTAATGTTGAACCAATCTTGGTCAAAAGATGGTAACAACCTAAATATCCATCAAAAGATGAATGGATAAGCAAAAATGTGGCATATACATACAATGAAATATTACTCAGCCTCAAAGATAAATGAAGTCCTGATACATGCTACAACATGGGTGAGCCTTGAAAACATTGTGCTGAGGGAAACAAGTCACTCACAAAAAGATAAATATTGTATGATCCAACTTATATAAAATATCAGGCATAGGCAAATGTATAGAGTCCAAAGTTTATTACTGGTTCCTAGACATAATCAAACACTTCACGGCACTCAGTTACTGGGTTTGAAGTCTAGAGACCATAGTTTCAGGGGACATCAGGTCAATTGGTATAACGTAGTTCATAAAGACAATGTTCTATAACATACTTAGGTGAGGTGAGTAGCAACTGAAGTCTCAAAAGCTTGTGAGCAGGCCATCCAAGATGCAACTATTGGTCTCTTTCCATCTGGCAAAAAAGAGAGTGAAGAAAATCAAAGACTCAGGAAGCAATTATTCCAAAGGACTAATGGATCATAGGAAACAGAGCCTCCACTAGCCTGATACCAAAAGAACTAGATTGTGTCTAGCTAACACTACTAACTGCTCTGACGGAGATGATAATAGAAGGTCCTGATGAGAGTGGGAAAAAATGTAGAACAAAATTCAAATTCATAAAAGAGACCAGACTTAGTGATCTAAGAGAAACTGAAGAAACCCTAGGGACTAGGCCTTTAGATACTCTTCTAACTTGGAACTGAAGCCACGCCCAGACGTCACCTTTCAGTCTAATAACGGACCCATTAAAAACAAAAAAAGTTGCCACTGGGGTCAATTCAGACTCATAGCGGCCCTATAGAAAAGTGCTCCTTAGAAAAATCATCTATCTGAGACTAAAAGGGGAATATCATCCCAAAAGCAAAGACGAGAATGCAGGAAGGGGCAGGAAAATGGGACTAAAGGAAATGGGGAACTCAGTATGGTAATGGGGACAGTGCTGACACATTGCAGGGGTTGTAGCCAATGTCATGGAATAGTTTTTGTATAAGTTACTGAATGGGAAACGAATTTGCTCTGTAAACCTTCACCTAAAACACACACACACAATAGTAATAATAATAATGGTTACCAGGGAAGGGTAGAAGGAGAGAAAGGAGAGTCATAATTTAGGAAGTACTGAATGTCTCTTTATGATGCTGGAAAAATTTAGAAATGAATAGTGGTGTTTTTATGCAACATGATGAACATAATTAGTGTCATTCAATCATGCATATAAAAATGTTAAAATAAATAATTTGTTATATATATGTATGTATGTATATTAAAAGTAAAATAATAAAATAAAGCTAAAAAAAATGAAAAGGATGCCAGAGTATTCATGTAGTTTTGTAGTTTACTTTTTGCTTATTAGCTCTTTAACATCTCTTCTTTTGCTAGCATGTGTGTCTCTACCACCACCAGCTGCCACGCAGTCACCTCTCACTCACATCCACCCATGTGTTTCAGAGTACAACCCTAGGATTTTAAATGGCTGATTTTTCAGAATTTGATCACTCGTCCTTTCTTTTGAAGTGCTGCTGGATTGACTCAAACCACCAAACTTCCCACAAACAGTTGAGCAAGTTAACTATTTGCACCATGCAGGGACTAAGATGTAGGATGCATATCTACTTAAAACTTCTTTCATGGGTGCATATGATTTTTTAAAGAATTTAATCACATTTAAATTTATTTTTTTAACTGGATATTTCAGTCATCTAGATATTATTTTTCTACAAACAATATTGCAAAGAACAGCCTCGTGCACACATCTACAGGTTCCCTCTTTTTATTACAATATTTTTTGTAATGAGGAGTCTGACTCCACTTTTTGATATTTGACTGTTGACAGCTTTTGCACCTCACTCCTCCTTCTTCCCCTGCGTTCACATCTGGGCAAGTTGATTAGAAATATCCTGGATAATACCTTGTTTGGAACCAGTGGGAAATTCAAACCACGTAAGACCCTGCCCACACAGAGAGGCTCTTAACTCTTGAACAATCACGCAACAGTAAGAGCTCTAAGCCAGTCTCTTTTTCTTGCTCTCTAGCCATTTTCGTCCAGCTTGAGAAGCTTGCCCTTTCTCCCCAGAGACTTCAATTATATAAGTAATAAACATTTTCATATTCCCTTGGTATGTGTGGGGGGCCATCATTAGTCTTGACATTGGAACCAAACATTGGGTGGGGATCCATCTGTCTCTACAATTGTACAAGTTATTTAATTGTATATGATACAAAAACTAAGAAAAAAGTGATTACAAAGATAGAAGCATTTGGAAAAGCAATTCTTTGAAGCTTCCAGGTTCAAATAAATTTAGCCATATTTATTAGCAAATTGCTTTTTTTCTTAATTTTTTGTTATTATAATTCTAAAATATTTACACAAAATTCTGCCAATTCTTGTTTTCCAGATTTTCACTCTATTCAAGTTTCTTTCGTTCATGTTATCTCTATATACTCGCCCCATCTGTCAGGTGAAAGCCCCTTCTATATTTTCTGAAATAAATCCCTTCAGCTAATTCCTACACTACTATATTTCAAGCAGTTTATTATAAATCCTTCTGAAATCCTGTCTGCGAAACCCAATGTATTTCATTTTTTGTCTGATCTCACATAATGGAGAACTGAGTTAGAAAAATGCCTTATCTTGATCATCTTGACTTAGACCTTATTCTTTTATTCAAAATGATTTTACATGTTTGTAAAGTTTTAAATACATCTATGATTATAAAAAATAGAAAAACCCAACACAATTGTGCATTCTAAAAAAAGGACTTCATTATGTTATAATTTTATACTTCATTAAAGCTTTATTTGTGTATGTCATATTCTTTCTCATCATCAGAGTATCTGAAGCTCATTAACTATCTTGAAATGACAAATTACTTTCTTTCTTTGACTACACATTTCTCTCCTTTTTATGTGTTTTCCTTTCAAGATTAAATTTAATCTTTTTTTACACTTTAAATGATTTACTTCGTAGCTAACATGAACAATTTTATAATTAAATGTTTTGACAGGAAAAGCTTATCTGTTTTGCTAAAGAGCATGGATATAGATTGGCCCCCTTTACAAAAAGTCTTTTTCACCAACAGTTTGGAAATAGGAAGGCTAGGGAGATTACAAATACCTAAAATAATCTTTAAGCTTGATGAACTAAATGTTTTTAATAATTATAAATTTTAATGGACTTGGGGTTTTCATATTTATTTCATAAGGTTTAATCATGTAGGTGAACTATCTTCCACTGACAACTCTGACGAATATTGCTGTGCCTAGGTCATTTTAATATGTGGAAATGTTGTACCATAGTGTCAGTAAATGATAACTACTCTTTCTGTTTTCAATTTTTTGCCCTATTGACTTTCAAGGCTGAATTTTGTTTGGATGGCAATTGCAATGTAAACAACTAAACAGAGCAGATTCCACTGAGCAGTTCCGACAGATGAATGGTTGCCAAATTAGAACCATCCAAGTCCCAGCCCCTTAAAGAGCTGTGGGATAAAGGCTGGACTGCCAATATTTCCATATTTGAAAAATGAAAAAAAGGCACAGAAATAAGCCATGACCATGGGAAGCTTTTCATTTAACCTTAGCAGGGCTTCACTTCTGCCAATATGTTTTTATACTTTATCAACTTAATCTTTTTTTTTAACTGTTTATCAAGATCATAACAATTGACATACATATAGTGAGTAGTTAAGGTACCATCTCAGGCAAATTATTTTTGAACAAGATTTTTTTTTCCAGAATTATGTGCCTCTGTCTGATGATGCATTCAAAATTTTAAAATATTAGTTTCCTATTTACACATAAATACACACAATACTACCAGGGTATGATATAAAAGCAGAATTGATTTTTTTCAAATAATGTACTTTTTATAAGCACATACAATATTTAAAAAATACATTGTTCTAATTTTAAGCAGACAGGTTTATAGGTGTAATATTTCAGTTTATTTTATGGGAATACTGTATATTAAAAGTAAGTCAGTATATAATATACCAACATAGGAGCTTGGGAAAACTAATTCTGTGACAGCAACTAGTTTTTCAGGCTTTTCAGGATTTAACAATTGAAACTTTATATACTGCATATATATATATATATAGAAAGTCAGTGTTTAAAAAATGAAATTACTAAGAATAAGGGATCAGTCCAGGAATTAATTTTTTTTTTTTTTTAATTTTGGATCTTAACTTTATGTAGGGTGTTTGGGGATTAAAAGACTAAACTACACTTGAATGGGTTTTTGGTGGGTGGACAATACAGAAATCGTGAGCAATAGACAGCTGTTACATCTCCTAGCAACAATACTCCCATAACCTCAGAGTCAGTTAAGCATGCGAAACAGAAGCCAGCACTCTATAATTATGCATAATCTCCTCTACTTTTCCTATTTATACTGAGTATTCAGTTTTCTTAATATGTAGATTATGCACTTAGAAGAGGGAATAACCCACATACTATATATATTTTTTTTTTCCCTAACTTTTACATTATATATATTTGGAAAAAATACAATTGAGTGAGCCTATCAAGTAAAAATACCTAATGTTGTCTTCAATATTTTTAAGGAATTTCAGCAATAATTAGTGACATTGGTCAGAATAAATAGACTTAGCACTCAGGAAAGGATTTTCTGTTTCCATTCAGTCAGTGTTGATAGAGCAACTACTACATCTAACAATGGATGAAAACTCCATGGGTCTATGTGGAAGGAATTAATAATCCAGTATATAGCTATATTCTATATATGGAATTTCACAATGTTGATCAACTTTGGGGTATAGGACAAGATGCTTGTGCAATTTCAACTACCTATATCAGGAGGCCTTGTGGTGCAGTAGTTAAGAGCTTAATTGCTAACTGAAGAGTCAGCAGTTCAAATCCACCAGCCAATTCAAAGGAGAAAGAAGTGGAAGTTAGCTTTGATAAAGATTAACATCCTTGGAATCACTATGGGGCACTTCTACTCTGTCTCACAGGGTTACTATGAGTCAGAATCAACTTGATGGCAACAGGTTCAACAGGATGTAGAATAATAGGCCGGCTTATTTTTAAGCAATGTCAACTGATAATTTATTCTCCCCTAAATGTGTAGTACAAATTTCTGCACAATATCTACTATTTGTATTTGCTTCATTAAATAAGTCTTCTCAGCTTAGGAATCTCAAGAAGCCAATAGATAACAACAAATATTTATGTGCCCTGACATAGTAATTTTAAACACACATTCTACTCTTTTTTTTTAATGTAGAAAAAGCACTAAACTGTCTAGAAAATAAATGTGTTTAAATAAATGTGCATCAGATACCATTGTCTAATTGACAAAAATAATATCATTTACTAAGCACTTTGTATTTTTTTTAAATGTGTACTTTCTAATGTGCATTTATACAATTTTCACAACCCTGTGGTCTTTGTGTTAATATTAACCCTATTTGTTAGATGAGGATAAGCCTTATGTATTAAATAACTTACTCAATGCCATACTAACATAACCTGTTTATTTAAAGGTTTAGTCCAATCTTATATCAAAACTGTAATCTCTAACTCTTTTTAAAGCTTCCTTCGTCTTTTACTCATCTCTAGTATAGCATCGGACTACCTCATTCCACACACCAGCAGTGCCGCTTAGGGCTGGTGGGTTGCTCTTCTTGCTCCAACTCTTCCATTTCTTTCTCTTCTGCTTCTGGCCTCTTTGTTGTCCTGGCAGAGAATGGGTGACAAAAAAGCTGAAAATATTGTAATAATGAGGCAAACCCATATGAGATGTTGGCAGTTTTGATTGTAAACTACTCCTATCTCTCTAGCAGGGTTCAATACCTGCCATTAACCATGGTTAACATAAGTTTTGGCTTAATCCTTACAACTTCCTTAAATCTTTGAGGAAAACAATTTCCCAGATTGTTTCTGTACATTTTTGTATCATCTTTTGTTATAGACTATTTTTTTTTTCCAGAGATGTTTGCACAGCAAACAGCTTTAGAAGATAGAGACAATGTCTTCCTATGAGGCATACCAAAAAATCCCACTGCTGTAGAGTCAATTCCAACTCATAGGCCTACGGCGTATTATTTGATGTCTAGGAAAATAAAGTTAATATCTCCCTTCAAGGCAGTTATGGCAAGTTGGTTAGCAACACCTTAGTTTTAGGGCTCCTCGGTTGTGAAATATCTTACCTGCTTCTACATTGTTCTCTTGGGCCCTGGTGAGGAGAACAAGGGCAACTGATGTGAATATGAAGTTCATGCTGCTTGCTGTGTCATCATTAATAAATCCCTTTGTCAGTGAACCATTAGCCTCATGTATTCGCAGATGCCCACGTTTATGAAATTGTAACAGACTAACTTATTAGCTTGCAAGTAGGGTAAAATTTTAGGCTTTTTAGACTTCTTGACAAGATCCACCTTCACTGATAAATCCCTAAAAGGGGTCACAATTCAGCAGTGTTCTTTCAGGAAAATCAAGTCCTATTCCTTTCCCAAAAATGAAGCCCTGGTGGTGCAGCGGTTAAGGGCTGGGCTACTAACCTGAAGGTGAGAGATTCAAACCCACTAGTTGCTCCATGGGAGAAAGATATGGCAGCATGCTCCCGTAAAGATTACAGCCTTGGAAACCCTATGGGGCAGTTCTACTCTGTCCTACAGGGTCACTATGAGTCAGAATCAACTTGACAGCAGTGGCTTTGGTTTTTTGGTTTGGTTCCTTTCCCTAAGTCATTTGGTATAAGGGAAAAGGCAGCCCCACCAAACTCTGATGTTTTAGGCCTTCTCATTGCTGTTTTGCTTCTTATCTAGACATAAAGGCGTTAGGTATTCCATCTGCAGATTTCATTAGATTAAAGTTGACACTAGGATGTGTGACTCTCCATCTCCATGAGGCATGCATTAAGATCTCCCAAGAATGTTTTATGTTCTGCTCATGTGGCAGCACTGTAGGACTCGAAGATACTGCAGTAGAGGCCTCCAACTCTTTAAAGAGGTGCTAGTAATTGTTTGTTTGTTTTGCATTGAAATCTAATCTATTTAAAGGTACTTCTTAAAATAACCAGTCTGACAAATTTTTTGCTACTGGTTTTTGAGATAAGGCATGTTTGCCAAACTGTAAATCTCTGCACTGTTTCAATTATTGGAAAACGTTTTGCTTCTGTTATTGGAACAGAAAAATTGAAGTTAAATAAAGCAGTATCCTTGGTGATGTAATTCCTTTATATTATGGTGAAAACTTGGTGTCTCATCTTGGGCCTGAGTACCACTGCTGATACTGCATTTTCATCCCATCCATTCACTTATAACGTGAGATTGTCCCCTTTCATTACCAGGAAAGGAAAAATGCCCACAAAGCTCCCTCCACCCTCTTACAGTTCCTTCAGAAAAATCATTTTTCCAATCTGTGCCTAGTCATTTTATTCTATCAGCTTTTGGGAGCATCGGTCACTTCTAATTTTTGTCTCCTCTTTACAAGTCTTGTTGCAATGTATCTATCCTTCACTCATTCCCTACTACCTTCAGCTTTGAGGCCGTAGGAACTTCTAATACATGACCTAGATCAGGTTCACATCCAGATGTGCCTGAAGGCGGACTGTGAGCTCTTCTTGATTATACTCAAGTTCCTCACTGAGAAGAAAAAGGGGAGCAATAGACAAATTTGGGGAGATGCAGAGAGAAATATATATACAGCCTCTCATAATTGGGTCACACAAGCATGTAATATCAAGAGCTCTAAAATAGTGCTTCTCAATATCTCTGTATTTCTTTTTAATTCTCACTGTATTGGGGACTAATGCTTTTAAAAACATCATACAAAGTAACTAATTGGAAATTTTAAATGAAAAGACATATGAAATACAAATTCAACATTTTCCTCATTAGATGCAACAGACATACTTTGTCAAATTGTTTTACAAAAGGTTATAAATGTTTTATGTTCATTTCTGTACCAACTCAAGGACAGCAATAGTCTATAAAATGAAATGAGTCTGTGAACTATAAAGTAGTGCCATGCCATGGTATTTGTGGTTATTAGTAATACACACCAAACTCAAACCAACCAAACCCACTGCTCTGGAGTTGATTCTGACTCATAGTGACCTCATTTCCAGGGCTGCAAATCTCTATGGAAGCAGACTGCCACATCTTTCTCCCATGGAGCTGCTGGTGGTTTTGAACCATTGACTTTTTGGTTAGCAGTCAATTACTTTGACCACTGTGCCACCAGTGCTCAATACTACAGACAGGGACCCACATTATCACTTATTATATACAGTATCTCAGATGACAAGGATTGTTTCCAAGTAAAGTGAGTTTTTTCTTTATTAAATCACACCATGATATTCTAAATCTTACTTAATATTTTATCTTTCCCATAACAATGGTCTCTTTTTAAGGGTTCTTTTAACAATTATTGGTTTCCTGCTGTTGCTTCATGTGATTCATTACTGAAATGTTATTAAATCACTTACAGGTATACTGAATTTTAATTTCTATACGAACTGCTGCTAACTAATGCTCTCTCTCTCTCTCTTTTTTTTTTTGCTATTTTTTTGAGTATTTGTACTAAATCCTAGGAGTCTTGGTGGTACAGTGGTTAAGCCCCACTAACTAAAAAGTAAAAAAAAAAAAAAAGGTAGGCAATTCAAACTCACCAGGGACTCCACGGGAGAAAGACCTGGCAATCTGCTCCTGTAAAGATTACAGCCTAGGAAAACCCTATGGGGCAGCTCTACTCTGGGGCTTGGGGTCCCTGTGAGTCAGAATCAACTCGACAACAAAGGGTTTTTTGCGTAATAAATTCTTACTTTAAAAAAAAAAAAAACTTTTTTTATTAAACTATAAATACAATGCTTATAAGTATAAGGTTATGTTCCTTGCTATATTTTACAATGATATATTCAAACTAAAAAATTAGAGATCTTGTCCACTCTTAATAATCTGTAATAAAAATTCCTTTCTCATTAGTCAAAATCTTTCAGGAATTTGCATGATCTTCAGTGTTAACTGGTTGGCACTGATGATTGCTGGCCATTCATGTCTTTGTCAAAGAACCTAGATTCTGGCCCAGTAATAGCAGAATTTTTTAAAAAAATTAATTCATCTTTGTTTAATAATGTTAATAAGCTTTTCAAATCATGTTGCTCTTCTCTACTATTCTCTTCACACAACCATCAAGGATCCTTTGGTTATTATTTTTCTGTTCAGTCTTGAATTCTGTAGCTTCGGAGCATTACATTTCATTTCCTTATAGCATTTCAAATAATGAGGGTCTATCAGTGACACCAAAGGTTTTCTTCTGGATCTGATTAAATCCTCGCAGCTCTTATGTTTCTTTTATATTCGGAGCTACCATCTCTGCCCACTTAATCCTCCTATGTTATCTAATTCCAAAATGTGATTGTCATTTTGAGGTGTCTTTGTAGTTCCTTATTCCTAGAAGACTGCTGCTTTTTCAGTCATAAAACCCACATGCAAAAATGATGATTCCTTTTCTCGCTCCTGTTGCATCTGATTTAAGGTAATAGCTGGTAATGACAAACTTTGCTGCTTCTAGCAAGATAGATTCTAAAAGACAAGTTGTCTTGAATGATGAAATGTCTATTTTTTTCACTCATTTTTATGGCTTCTCCCAGTAACTTTTCTTAAATTTTCACGGTTCAGTCATTCTAATAATATCTTTACCACCCAGCTAATATGGGATACTCACTACATCTTAATACAAGAAAAATAAGTTTATTGAATTTGGTTTTGAGCTCAAAGAGAAGAAAAGTGTGAGACTTTTCAAATGTTTGGAATTAGTTGTACTCATTCGTTCAATTATTCCTTTGTTCATTCATTAAGTTAAAATTTTTGGAGAGCTTCTTGTCAGTTGTAGAAGGTAATATGGGCAAGAGCTGGTTAGAGTTCTAGGAAGTTAACTCAAAAGAATACATGGAAATTTAATAGGCATGTCAGTTTATTTGTTGTTTTGCTTCTGATCATTCAATAACCTTCCTATTTATTAAGATTCCCCTATTGTATGAGTCTTAGTAGAATTCAGGGCCCCATATTGAAATATGGAAGTAGAAAGGAGCCCAAGTTTCTCTTCTTCCTGCTAAAAGCTAGATTCTGAGAACTGAATCTAGGTTTACTCAATCAGGCACCCTTGCCTGGGACTGTGGATAATGAGTGATTAAAATACTAAGAACACCTGTGAAATTTTTCATTGTAGCAGAGGTGCTGAGAGTCCATGGCCAGCTCACTAGTGACTGCATCCTAAGGGACTGCCCCTCTGTATGTTGGTCTCTGAACCTCTGGACCTCACTGCCCAGCCTCGCCTGGCTCCTGCCAGTTTTCTGAGCTTGGTTCTTCAGCTGACCCATTGATTTAATAAACTCTCTGTATTTTACCCCAAATTATTTTCTCTTTAGTTTCACCAAATATACAGTTTCTGTTTCAAACAAGGTTAACTGATAAATTTTGTAGAAGACTGTCATGAAACAAATTAGAGTTTTCTTTTTTTTCTAGTAATTATTTCTGTAGCTTTTTCTTTCCCCAATTTTAAGTCTTCACTGAAGTATACTATGATTTCTATTACACAGAATTAGATTCAGCTGTGATGTCAGACAATGAAAATAATAGTGTCTTAAAGAAAGAAAAAAAAAAAAAAAACTTTCTAAAATGTGTCTCGAGGTAAACAGTCCAGAAATGGAAGAGTGGCTCTGCTCTTCTAAGTCCTCCAAAAACCACACTCTTTCAGATTTATGTTTCGCCATCCTGACGGTGTAGTCCTAGTTCCCATGGTTCCAGTGGGAGCTCCACTTTCCTAGCAGCAGTAAGAGGAAGTAGGAAAGAAGGGGCAAAGTGTATGTCCCTCTGCTTAAAAAGGTTCCTAGAAAGAGTGCCACGTTTCTTCTGCTTACGTGCTAGAACAACATCGATCAAAACTTAATTCCATGGTCATCTCTAACAGAAAGAGAGGCTGAATGGTGTATGTAGCCTTTATTATAAGTCACTATGTATGTATCCTCCAGAGCCCTGGAAATGCAGTATTTAAGAGCTTAGCTGCTAACCAAAAGATCAACAGTTCGAATTTACCTGCTGCTCCTTGGAAACTCTATGAAGCAGTTCTATTCTATTCTGTCCTACAGGGTTGCCATAGTCGGAATTGACTCCACAGCATTTTTTTTTTCTTTTTAAATATATCTGCCTAAAATTAATGCTGGAGAATAATAAAAAGTCTCTGTGATAATCTCATTTGGCCTCCCAAGTATCCACGTGCCCTTCTCTTCCTTCACACAGGGTATAGTCAACCCTTGCCCAAGAAAGACAGTTACTTTATTCAACTTCTTTCTAGGAAATGTGCAATGCTGTCCACCATGTAAGATTTGAGATCATTACAATCAGATGATTCATAAATGAAAATATATATTACCTAAATGTCCACCCGAACCTTGAAAAAATAGGAAGTAGGAACAATATAAATGCAATTAAAAAAAAAAAAAAAGACTCACAATTGGACAAAGGGACATGGCTCAAAGCACTCAGGGGTTACATGTCCACAGTAATTATTAACCCATACTTGAAAATGCAAAGATTTCCTTCTCTGGCATTAGTATCTGTTCTTTGGCTAGCTCATCTGACATCCCTAAATGCATTAGGAAGAACTCTCTTGTCCATCACCCTCCATGGTCTCTGACTTTACTTGCTTGGAGGTTTTTTGTTATCTCTTATCTATTGTTGCCTCTTCTGAATTGTGCATTATAGAAATATGCCTTTCTACAACTTAATATAGTATGTTTGTGAACTTGGGGATTTCCATGAGTTGAAAATGTTAGGCTGTTGTGATGTCTTTGGCAATGTAATCCCTTTGAAACTTAGCAGTCTTCTAATTTATTGCTTCTGATCAGCTCCATATGTAAGAAAGCACAAAGGTTTTGTCTTTTTAAGTTTTCAAGTCTGAAGACTTTTTTTTTTTTACTTATTGATATTTGCGTTCTACCTGTCCCTCTCTCTCAATTTAATGATGTCTAAGTTGATACCATTAGAAATAATGGGTTGAATTTTAAGGAAACAACTTTGGTCCATTTTCTGAGAGCATTACTGGCTTTTGTACAGCAGGGCATCAATGTTAACTCCTATTAAGACTTCCCCTTCAAAACCACCAGTAATAACTATATTTCAGTTTGGGGTATTTAGCTTTTTCTATCTTAAGACTAAGGCTAAGAAATAAGACTTACCAAGAATCTTAGTCAAACTGAATTGCAAGCAGAGTGATTGTCTGCATAAATCTGTATGTCCTTGTTATCTCTGCTTGAAAACAAGCATCTCTACTCTGAATTTATCTCATTTAAATTCTGTATTAGCACTCATAAAAACATTACTGCACTGGCACTTTAGAGGATATGTTTAATTTTTTTTTTATTTTAGTGTCCAATGAGACCAAATAAATGACACTGAAAAATTTTCACAAATGCTAATCGTAATACAGCTTTCTGCCAAAAATATACAAAGGTTTTCTCTCAATCAACTTAAGAAAAATATCTAAGCTCTTACTGGCATTTGAGACCCCACATGATCTGACTCCTGCCTCTTTCCTCAATGTCTCCAAATACCGTATCTTTTACTACACACCATCCTCTTTCTCTTTGTTCCACAAGCATTTCAAGCTCAATCTTGACTGAGGACATTTTTTCTTTCTTTTTTTTTTTTTGCCTAAAACACTTTTCACCCAAATCTTCATATGTCTGTTGACTTCTCTACATTCAGACTCTAATGACCACTTTACCAAATGTTGCCGGATTCCTTCAGTCTAAGTCACTCAATGTTGTAATAGACTTGACTTTCTTCATAGAAATACTCAGAAAGGATCTTATTTCTATTTTTATTATTTCTTACCTCACTATGTCTTCTACTTGAATGTAAATTCAAAACAAGAAGAAAGCTGGTGTTTCCTTTGTGCTTAGAAAAGAAACTTTCTACAACAGAATCCCATACTCAATTTGCTACCATTCCTTATTTCAGAGTTCTGCTATTTTACCTTAATCTAAACTTAATCTATTTATATGTAATCACTTTAGACTAGAAAGCTATCAGATTAGCTGATGTTGATTATAGCATCTATTTGCATCCTAAACTCTCAATAACTGTTAGTTATCAATAATAACAAAACATTCAACCAGTGTCTATGAAGAGGGGACCTAAAAGGATTTTGGCAAGTTTTATCAATTTAGCATTGCCACAGAAAATGAAAAATATTCTTAAAATGTATAGGCATCATAAAGTTTTCATAAAATGAAAAACTGAATGATGATTAAAACTGTGCAAATGATATTACTTAAAAAAAAAAAGATCCTATGTCATTTTCTGTGATGTATATACCAGTTAGGAGCAGAAATATCTCTCACATTAAATACATGTTTAAAAAGAAAGAAATCCAAGAAAGTAGGAATTCAGTCAGTAATTTGAGAAATTAGATTTGCTACTGGTGCTACCTTTTTCTTGAATTATAGTTCATTTGCCATGCACTGTATAGTGTAGGAGACACATAAAAAAACACATAGTAATGTTTATATGAAAACATCCCTTTTTGTTACCGTTGTTTGCTAGGCCACTACAATTTAATGAAAGCATTATATTGTACAAGATGATTTCTTCATTTTTCTTTCCCACAATTCCCAACAAAAACAATGCTCGATAGTTTATTATAGATCATTTAGAGTTTGTGAAAAATTATATATTCCATGTGTACAATATAGAAATATTATTTTTACTACTTTAATCTCAAGTGAACAACAAATTTAATATTTTTCAGTCAGATTCAGTACTAGCCTCTTCCTCTTTGAGCCCAAGAAAATATAGATGTAACATGCAGACTAGGATTTTCTAATGTCATTGAGTAATTCTAAATTTTAAATGAAGGAGATACTTCATGAAGAGATTCTGGCTAGAGCAAAACTGAATGTTTTGATTCCTTTAATATTTTCCTGATTGCTTATTTATCCAGTCATTGAAATCTTCTTCACTTCAATAAGGAAACATTTACTACTTGTAGAACCTATCAGTAGTTTGTCTGCAAGATTAATACACTCTTCAATAAAGTTGACTTTCAATGAAGATCATGAAGAATGTTTGTAAATTTATGTTTGTTTTAATTGGAGCAATATCACTAATACCTCACAAAGACACATTTTGGTGCTTTTAGTAATCTCCTTGATCTCTATGGCCAGGGAACTATTTCAATCTCTTGTGCTCCTCTCAAGTGTATTCTATCAATCATACCAATGTACTCACAAGCCTCGCAATCCCCTAGATACCAGCATACACACATACATACACGGACACATATACCACCTTCAACATCACCAACACCACCACCATAATCTTAGGGAGTTTTCTTTCTGAGTGATCCAGGCAGACACACTTTCAACTTCAAGACTTACCTATACACTCCATTTTTCTTTCTCTTTTTGTTTCTGGAGCGTATGTGGTCAAAGTGAATACTTGCAGATGTAGCCCATATCTTATTTTCTCACACATTTTTAAGATGTTTCCTGCATCATTTACTTTATCTCTTTCAAATCTTTATCCTCAATTTCTTTAACAGATTTTTCTCCTCAGGCTTAAAAATGACAGGTTCTCACATCATAAAATAGTTTTGTCTGGATTCTAAATTTTTTTTAAACTCATCTTAAGTTACTTTGCGACTTTATTCCTTAATTTCACTCCCCTCAGTAATGTTTTCTATGCCCATTATGTTGGATAACATAATCAAGATTTCCCTTTATTTTGATTCATATGTAAGCCATATGTTCAATTCATGCAAAAGTTACGTCCTGCTGAGTTTCCAAATTCTCTGCATTCCAAAATTTGATTTTGGCTCACAGATTAAACAATTCAGAGACAATGTACAATTAAGATGCCAATGGCAGGGCCTTTATATATGTGTATGTGAATGTGTGTTTGGGATGGTGGTTAGTGGGAGTGCCAGTCACAGCTTATTGACAAACTGCATACATTAAAGTCTCTATCCCAGTTCCTCCATGTTGTTGTTGCTATTGTTAGGTGCCGTTGTCGGTTCCGACTCATAGAGACCCTATGTACAACAGAATGAAACAGTGCCCAATCTTGGGTCATCCTCGCAATCACTGATATGGTGGAACTCATTGTTGCAGCCATTGTGTCAGTCCATCTCATTGAGGGACTCCCTCTTTTTCGGTAACCCTCTACTCTGCCAAGCATGGTGTCCTTCTCCAGGGATTTGTCCCTTCTAAGAATATGTCCAAAGTATGTGAGATGAAGTCTTGCCATCTTTGGTTCTGATGATCATTCTGGCTGTATTTCTTCCAAGACAGATTTGTTTGTTCTTCTGGCAGTTCATGGTATACTCAACATTCTTTGCCAACACCACAATTCAAAGGCATCAATTCTTCTTTGGTCTTCGTTATTCATTGTCCAGCTTTCACATGTGTATGAGGCAATTGAAAACTCCATGGCTTGGGTCAGGCACACCTTAGTCCTTAGAGTTACGTCTTTGCTTTCAACACTTTACAGAGATCTATTGCAGCAGATTTTCCCAATGAAATGTGTCATTTGATTTCTTGATTGTTGCTTCAATGGGTGTTGATTGTGGATCCAAGTAAAATGAAATCCTATACAACTTTAATCTTTTTTCCATTTATCATGATGTTGCTTATTGGTCCAGTTGTGAAGATTTTTGTTTTCATTTTGTTGAGGTATAATCCCTACTGAAGACTGTGGTCTTTGATCTTCATCAGTAAGTGCTCCAACTCTTCTTCACTTTCTGCAAGCCAGGTCATGTCATATGCATAATGCAGGTTGTTAATGAGTCTTCCTCCAATTCTGATGCTGCATAACAGTACGCTTTCTCAGATTATTTACTCAGCATACGTATTGAATAAATATGGTAAAAGGATACAACCCTGATACACAACTTTCCTGATTTTAAACCATCCAGTACTCCCTTGTTCTGTTTGAAAGGCTGTCTTTTGGTCTAAGTACAGGTTCCTCATGAGCACAATTAAGTGCTCTGGATTTCCCATTCTTAGTAGTTTATTCATAATTTGTTAATATTCACAAAGTCAAATGGTATCACAAAGTCAGTAAAGCTGGCATTCTCCTCCTTCAGCCATGATCCATCTGACAACAGCAATGATATTCCTTGTTCCAAGTCCTCCTCTGAACTCGGCGTGAATTTCTGACAGTTCCCTTTTGATGTACTGCTGCAACCTCTTTTGAATGACCGTCAGCAAAATTTTACTTGTGTGTGTTATTAATGATATTGTTCCATAATTACTGCATTACACTTTTTTTTGTAATGAGTACCTATACGGATCTTTTCCACTGGGTTGGCCAGGTACTTGTTTTCCACAGTTCTTGCCACAGAAGAATGAGCACTTCTAGCACTGCATGCATTTGTTAAAACATCTCAATTGGTATTCCGTCAATTCCTGGAGCTTTGTTTTTTGCCAATACTTTCAGTGCAGCTTGGACCTCTGCCTTCAGTACCATCAGTTCTTGATGATATCCTACCTCCTGGAATGGTTGACCACTTATTTTTGGTACTGTGACTGTGTATTTCCCTCATCTGCTTTTGATGCTTCTTGTGTTGTTTAGTATTTTCTGTGTAGAATCCTTCAATATTGCAACTCGAGGCTTGATTTTTTTTTCTTTAGGTCTTTCAGCTTAAGAAAAGCAGACCGTTTTCTTCCCTTCTGGATTTCTATATCCAGGTCTTTGCACATCTCATTATAATCTTTTACTTTGTCTTCTTAAGCCACCCTTTGAAACCTTCTGTTCAGCTCTTTTACTTCATCATTTTTTTCCTTTTGCTTTAGGTACTGTGCTTTGATGAGCATTTTCAGAGTCTCTTCTGACATTCATTTTGGTCTTTTATTTCTTTCCTGTCTTTGTAATGACCTCTTGCTTTCTTCATGTATGATGTCCTTGATGTCATTCCAAAACTGGTCTGGGCTGCAGTCATTGGTGTTCAATGCGTCAATCTTTCTTGAGGTGATCTCTAAATTCAGGTGGGATGTACTCAAGATCATACTTTGGTTCTTGTGGACTTGTCTAATTATCTTTTGCTTGAACTTGAACTGTCATATGCGTATTGATGGTCTGTTCCACAGTTGGCCCCTGGCCTTGTTCTGATGATATTGAGCTTTTCCATTGTCTCTCTGCACAGATGTAGTCAATTTGATTCCTGTATATTCCATCTGGTGAAATCCACATGTATAGCCCCTGTTTATATTGTTGAAATAAAGTATTTGCAATGAAATAGTCATTGGTCTTGCAACATTCTGTCATGTGATCTCCTGCATTGTTTGTATCACCAAGGCCATGTTTTCCAACTGCGGATCCTTCTTTGTTTCCAGCTTTCATGTTCCAACCCCCGGTAATTATCAATGCATCTTGATTGCATGTTTGAACAATTTCAGACTGCAGAAGTAGTTAAAAATCTTCAATTTCTTCATCTTTGGTCTTAGTGGTTGGTTTTAAATTTGAATAATAGTTATATTAACTGACCTTCTTTGTAGGCGTATGAATATTATCTTATCACTGACAGCATTGTACTTCAGGATAGATCTTGAAATGTTCTTTTTGACTATGGTCACAATGCCATCCTCTTCCTTTTATCATTCCCAGCATAATAGACAATATGTTTGTCCAATTCATAACAGCCAAGACCAGTCCATTTCAAGTCACTAATGCATAGGATATCGATGTTTATGCGTTCCATTTTATTTTTGATGATTTCCAATTTCCTAGATTCTTACTTCATACATTCCATGGTCCTGTTATTAATTGATATTTACAGCTATTTCTTCTCATTTTTAGTTGTACCACATCAGCTAATGAAGATCTTGAAAGCTTGACTCCATCCACTTCATTAAGGTTGACTCTATTTTGATGTGGGAGCTCTTCCTCAGCTGTATTTTGAGTGTCTCCCAAACTGAGGGGCTCATCTTCTGGCATTTTATCAGACAATGTTCCCCAGCTATTCATAAGTTTTTTTCTGACTAATCGTTTTTTGTTTTTTTTTCAGAAGTCGACTGTCAGATCTTTCTTCCTAGTCTGCCTTAGTCTGGAAGCTCAGCTGAAACCTGTCCACTGTGGGTGATGCTACTGGTATCTGAATATTGGTGACATAGCGTCCAGCATCTCAGCAACATGTAAGCCCCCACAGTACAACAGATGTGTGGGGGAGTTTCTCCATGATGCTCTACAAGACAGATTATAATTTGAGGACACTATGCTAGTGCTGTTTGCCATGTCTCATAATTACTCACTTCAAAACTTTTTTTTAAATAAGTCAAATTAGTAGTTTCTCTAGGGTAAATTCAGAAGTGTTATTCTTCATGTCCCATTGATTCAATATATTTATTATCTATGAAACTGCCAAATGTTTTTCTATGTCCTTTAAATACTCCAAAACAAAACTAAAGGATCTTACCTTTCAAGGACAAATACATTATAAATCTGCTATAATCTATGATAAAAAGTTAATTATAAAATATTTAAGAATTTTAGAAGGAGTAAGATGAAGAAAGGCAATTAAATAGGTCAGGATAAAAGTTATCAATAATTTTAGGTGCTTAAAGTAGACTGAAAGAAATGACATTTGAGAAGACATCTGCAAAAAGCGCAACAGATGCCATGGCACATCTAGGCAATTCCATTCCAGGCAGAGGGAAGTGCCATTACGGAGGCCCTGAGGCCTGAGCGTGGTTGTTTTGTCTGAGGAACAACATGATCATTGTTCTGGGCTAAATAGAGTGACGAGCTGTCAGGGAAGATGAGGTCAGAAGAGGAACAGTTTTGCAGGCTCTAAATGGAAGTTTGTGATCTCCCATGGCCTCTTCAATCATTGAGAAATGAACATATCTCATAAATTAAGGTTTCCTAAAGGAACTTGTGACTTCAGGAAAAAAAATTCATTCTGGATATACAGTCATATTCCTATTTCATGTTTTTATTTGAGTCTCCAAACAATATTTCCTAGTGCCCTAAACTTAATTCTTTTGTACTTAAATTGAGTCTGTAATTGAGAACACCAAACAAAGGGGTGTACAGTTTTCCAGACACTGCAGACCACACAGTTTGTACATATTAAGAATAGATGTGGTGTTCTACCAGGAGCCTTATTCTCCACATATCACACTCTGGCCCCCTGTGCTAATGCTCTGTGTGATACACATAAGCTACTGGGCCTGGCAGAATGGCAGAGACTTCAGATCCTCCTTTACTCCCCTGCTGATGCAGAATACACAGCAAAAGCTGTTATACAAATAGGAACCTAGGAAAAATAAGTCAAGTAATTTAATAAGCAGTAAAGCACACAC
Organism: Elephas maximus indicus; assembly: GCF_024166365.1. NCBI lineage: Eukaryota > Metazoa > Chordata > Mammalia > Proboscidea > Elephantidae > Elephas > Elephas maximus. The sequence goes on along the minus strand of NC_064821.1, from coordinate 187,561,602 downwards.
TGTCCCCTAAGATACTTGGCCTGTAGGAAATGATACACTGAAGAATGTTATCACATGTTGTAACAAAGTTAACTTGGCTTGCTAACCCAAGTGTTGGTGATGAATGTATAAAATTACATACTACACTATCCCATCTCCTCTCTGTGGTTGCTTTCCCATGATGGACTTACCACAAGGAGAAAAAAAGAGAAATCTCAGTCCAAAGGTCAAAGAGGCCATGCAATTCATGAGCAATTATTTATAAAGGCTTCAAGCTGACCAATATATGAATTTGGGCCTCTACACATCAGGTTCACACCTGCTGCTTCTGTACGTGGTGTTCCGAAAGTAAATTTCTTTCCCAGGAAAGAAAGGGTAGAAAAAATGACCAAAATTTCCTTCTCAATGCACTAGATGAAAAAAAAAAGTGGGGGGTGGGGGGGGGGTGGGAATGAGGAACATATATATTTGCTTTTAATTGTAATTAATTTATTTATTTACATTTATTTATGTATTTATTCTGTGGAAGATATGTTACATGCTGGGGGTGTATATATGACTAGATGAAGGAAAGTAGATCAGATAATACTGGCAAAATTCCAATAGAGTATTGTGTATTTTAATTGAGCTATGTATAACTTTATAGGGTTATATATAGTAAAATACTGTCAGATAAAAGAAATAACAAAGTTGAAAATTGTCCACCATTGAAGCAAGAAGAAGAATGAGAAATATGGAATAATTTTATATTTTGGCTTGGAGAACTTGCTAAATCTTCATATCTTTTACTCAGATATGGGATAAAGCTGTAGGAGCAACTTAGACAATATTGAAGGGCAGTTAAATATATTATTTGAAAGGAAAGGACAGCAATTAGGCTACACGTACAGCTTTAATAAAAATCCTGCATATATTTAAAAACGCTATAAATAATGTCATGAAATTGAAAGAGAACTGTTACTCTGTACAAAATTAGAATTTTTCTTTAAAGATTAGTAGAAAAATAGAGACAAGAAGTCAGTGTTAGCAACTTAATTTTCCCAGTACTATCCCCCCCAAAAAACAGATCAACTAGTATAACAAGAAAGCATAATTCTCAAAAAACTGACAAATAAATTTCATGATAAGTTATCCCCAATATAGCAGCAAGTATGTCTAAATCTCAGAAAGGAACTGAACACAAACACAGTAAAAGTAGCGGAGGAAAGAGAAAGACTTCAACAGGTCCTGAAAATCAGGTACCTCAGAAATTACAAAGATGAATTAAGCCCAAAATACGAGATTCCTCTCAGAATCAAGAGCTTGGTGAATTAATCTGAGAAGAGCAGCACAAACTGGAAGAGATTTTACTAGTCTACATTTTTCAATGGGAGGCAAATAACTCTAAAAGTTTATAAAATAACCATTAGAAGTTCCCTCACTGAGGAAAAATTGCTGAATATATAACCTAAAATTGTGCAGAACTGAAACATGAGAACTATAAGAAGGTCAAAAAAGAGGATATACCAGGGCTCAATGCTATCATACTCATTGCCATTGAGTCAATTCCTACTGATAACGACACTATAGGATGGTTTCCAAGGAACACCTCGTGGATTCGAACTCCTGACCTTTTGGTTAGCAGCCATAGCTCTTAACCATTATGCAGCCAGGGTTTCCCATGCTATTATAAGTGGTATTATTTTTAATTTAAATTTGATTTTCCTTTCTAGTATATTAAGATACAGTTATAATTATTATTTTAGTATATTGACTTTGAGTTCTGAAATCTTGATAACCTCAACTATTGGTTCTAGAGGCATATTTGGAGCTCTGGTGGCACAGTGCTTAAAAGCTCGGCTGCTAATCAAAAGGTCAGCAGTTGGAATCCGCCAGCCACTCCTTGGAAACCCTATGGGGCAGCTCTACTATATCCTATAGAACTGCCGTAAGTAGAAATCAACAGCAGCGGGTTTGTTTTTTCTTGGTTTAGAACCATGTTTGTACATCTTATCTGATTTTCTACATAAGCAATCATGCCATATTCAAATAAGCAAGTTTGTATTTATTCCATTCCAATTTGGGTACCTTACATTTATTTTTATTGCCTGATTGCACCAGTCAGAAATTATAATACAATGCTGAATCCCCCAAAAAATTAAATAGAAATGTTTAAATATTGTTTTTGCTCTTTGGTGGAAAGCATTCACTGTAAAATATCATGTTAGTCATAGGTTTTCCATAGATGCAATTACAGGTTGAGACAATTTTCTTCTGTTAGATATTTTCAGAGATTTTATTGGGAACAAATACTGTATTTTGACAAATAATTTTCCTGACTCTATTGAGTTGTTTTTGTTTTTTTCTTTTTCAGTCTCTTAATAAGGTGTCTTAATACGGTGAGTTACATTGGCTGATTTTCAAATATTAAAATAATCTTGCATTAGTGGGATAATCTACACTTGGTCATGATGAATTATACTTTTTTTATAATGTTAGCAAGAGTGTTCCTCAGAAGCAAGGATGGTGAGACATCATCTCACATACCGTGGCCATGTTATCAGGAGGGACCAGTCCCTGGAGAAGGACTTCATGCTTAATAAAGAAAAACAATAAAGAGTCAGAGAAAAAGAGGAAGGCCCTTGACAAGATGGATTGAGGCAGTGGCTGCAACAGTGGGCACAAATGCTCTGGTGGTGAAGTGGTTAAGAACTCACTTGCTAACCAAAAGGATGATAATTTCAATCTACCAGCTGCTCCTTGGAAACCCTATGAGGCAGTTCTATTCTGTCCCATAGGGTCGCTATGACTTGGAATTGACTTGACAACAAGAAGTTTGGTTTTTTTGGTTTTATGATAGCATAAAAATATGAAATCTTTAAGGATAAATCTGACAAAATATATTCAAGATCTATACCCAGAAAGTAAACATAGTTGAGAGAAATTGAAGAAGGCTTAAATAAATGGAGAGATATCCATTGTGCTGAAAGGCTCTATACAATATGGCAATTCTTGTCAAATTGATCTATAGACTCAATTCAATCCCAATCAAAACCCCGGCAGACTCCTTGTTAGAAATTGATAAAATCCATTGCTGTTGAGTCAATTATGACTCATAGGAACCCTATAGGACAGAGTAGAACTACCTCATTGGGTTTCCAAGGAGCAGCTGATACTGTTCGATTCAAACTGCCAACCTTTTGGATAGCACCTGTAGCTCTTAATCACTGTGCTACCAGGGCACAGAAATTGATAAGGTGATTCAAATATCCATGTGGAAATACAAGAGAACTTGAATAAATAAAATGACTTTGAAAAGAAGAACAAAGTTGAAGGGCTAAAACTACTAAATATCATGACTTATAGCTGCATTAATCAAGTATTAAAACATGGATGGAGCTTGAAGATATTATGCTGAGTGAACTAAATCAATCACAAAAGGACAAATATTGCATGATTTCACTTACATTGATATTGCCATCTTCCTTTCATCTTCCTTCTTTCTTTCCTAGTAGGATCCTGTAGGCAAAGGAAGGGACTGAATCTATGGTATATGTAGATCCGCTGCTAGCCACTTTCTTTCCAATTTTGTACCTGCAATCTTCTTGGAATCTGTAAGCAAGTAAACTCTTTATAAAAATTTGTATAAGAATTTCCGTACTTACAGATGTGAAAAACATCCAAATGAGTATAAACAGAAGATTAAAAAAAAAAATTTTTGTTTAGCAATGGAGTAAGCCACCATCATTTGCATTTACCAAGACTCAAAGGCCAGCAGGACAGGAAGGTACTTTTAGGGTTAAATTTGAAAGAAAAAAATCTTCAGGTTTGCTTGATTGGAGATTGTTAGCACGACAATGTTGGAGCCAGGCAAATTAAAAGTGGAGTATTACATAATTGGTTTGGGGAGCATATTTTGCTGTCCCTGGTTGATCCTGAATTGGAATTAGGGGCAAAAAAAGAGAAGCTGATAGTTATTGACAAAGTTCTGATCATTTCTTGGCTTATTGGTACAGACGTTGTGTTTTGGGTTCCTGAAGTGGTTGCCACAGAGGTTGTGGTTTGGCTTCCCTGGCTAGTTACTGCTGTGATAGTAGATCAGAATTCTATTGTTGTAGATGGTCTCTGCATTGTTCATTTACACACTCAGCGTTTTAGCCATCCATTTCAATCATTTTCTTGCTTGCAAAAGTTTGACCAATTCAAGAAATATTAGAGATCCAGATCTTCACCAGTCAGGGTTATTCAGTTGTCTCCAGAGTCAATAGTATCATAAGATCGTCTTGACCTTTTTGTTTTTGTATCATCATGGTAATCATCTTGAAGGATAGACTGCACAGAAATTTTTAAGATTCAGGAGAGATCCAATGGACTAGCATTATGACCACTATGAGGATGATAATTAATAGTCCCTACGCTGCAGTTCAAATCTACCAGCTGCTCCTTGGAAACTCTATGGAGCTGTTCTACTCTGTCCTATAGGGGCGCTATGAGATGGAATTGACTTGAGGGCAACAGGTTTGCTTTTTTTTTTTTGATGACTGTGCATGGAATTGACTCCACAGCAATGAACAACAATAAAAAAGATACTTAAAAAATGTATAAAGAAAACTAAAATCTTTACAACTGAGCCAATAAACAACAGCAGAATAAATGGCAAAGAAATTAAAGTTGTGAAGGATTTCACTCTTTTTGGATAAGAAATCAATGTCAATGGAAACAGCAAAGAAGAAATCAAACAACTTATCACATTGGGCAAATTTGCTTCAAAAGACTTCTTTAAAGTGTTAAAAAAAAAAAAAAAAAGGAAAGATATCACTTTGATGGCTAAAGTGCTCCTGACCCAAGCTATGGTATTTTCGATTACCTTATACATGTAAACCTGGACAATGAAAAAGAAACGTCAAAAAAGAATTGACACATTTGAATTATGTCATTGGAAAGAATATTGAATACAACATGAACAAATCTGTCTCAGAAGAAGTAAATCAGAATGCTGCTTAGAAACAAAGATGGTGAGACTTCATTTCACTTGGTTTGGATATGTCATTAGAAGGGACAAATTGTTGGAGAAAGAAATCAAGCTTGGTAAAATAGAGGTCAGAGAAAAATAGAGAGACTCTCAACAAGATGAACTGACACAGTGAATGCAACAATGGGCTCAAATATAACAACAATTGTGAGGATGGTTCAAGACTAGGCAGCATTTCAACTATGAGTTGGAGCCAGTTTGATGGTACCTAACAACAGTAACAAAAAAAGATACTTTGGAATTAGGAAAGTCCATTTTTATTGCCCAACTCAGGCCAAAAGAACAAATCTTATTGGCCACCAGAATTGACCTTAGAGAACCAAGTAGATTTTTTTCTTAGTGATATATAGCCTGTTCTATATTGTCATGCTCATTAATTTGAATATAGCAAGAAGTACTAGCAACGTCATAGATGGCACCACGACTCACCAGGAAGAAATCTGGAGCAAAGTGACTGACTATCACTACTTATGCCACTGAGCTGAGACAGATCTGAACTGTACCTAGGGCAAAGAGGCTATCATTAACAACTTCTTCCAGAGTTAGCGATAAGTTTCTTAAAGTCTTTTCTATTTGTGTAATTCCCACCATTAGGAATGCTGCTCTGATTTTTTTTTTTTAACCTAAACATGTCAGAAATTCCTCCAGGTAAAGTAGCTAAATAATCAAAATGACCTTATTTTGGACCTTGTGTCTGAGTTGGAATTTCCAGACTTGATGATTTATAAAATTAGTGTCTCTTTAGAGATATGTCTTGGAATAGTACTCCTAAAAAGCACAAAGTGCTAGCCTGAGGTAAATAAGACCAGGCAGCCTTGTAGAAACTGAAAAATACCATTTAGAGTCTCATAAGGATCCAGGAATATACGAGTTATTCATGACACAAGGTCAGAACGAAGGCCTTGTGTTGTCTTGGTTAGGTATTTGGATCTCTGTTAGTCCCTTTCAGGTGGCAAGTATTTGACTCATTGCCCCATGATGGCTGTGGAATTCAAATTTAGAAACACCTAGGATCTGTTCAGTAGCTTGTAATAACAGTTTCTTTGTATGTTTCTGTTTTTATTTACCCACCCTCTGAGAGTCAGGGACACTACTAAATTTATAGGATGATTTTTTTAGTTGTTTGTCCATGTAGGGGAAGTGTGAATGCCATTGTCTGTAATCCCCTATTGCCTCATTTGATGACCCCAGAATTACCCAGAGGTTAGTATCATATGAAAAATGGCATATCTAATAGTTGATAAGACTGAGGGTAATGGCAATGTTTGAGATAATCTAAGAATGAAAATTAGAATGAGTATATTTAGCCTAACTATAAGGAAGGAAAGAAAGAAAAAAAGGAGCATTATGGGTGAAAGACAATTAGGGGTCAGTAGAATATGGAAAGCAAAATGATTACAGCAAACAGGTTAATAAAGCAAACAAAAAAAATTAAACTGAAATTAAACAGAGTTCTTGGTATAAAATCCCGGAGGTAAGTTGTCTACTGTATGAAGTCATCTTCTTGTTTCAAAGATCTTGGATCAGCTGTCAACCTCTGAAAAATGACTGATTATAGAGAATCTCTGAGAAATCTTCAGTTTGAGGTCTCCTGCTCTTGGGTTTGGGTTAGCGCAGTAGCAGAATTCTTAATTGCTTTTTTAGTTGTTGTGTTGGTTTCCTAGGGCTACCATAACAAAGCACCACAAACTGGGTGGCTTATAAGAATGGAAAGTTATTGTCTCACAGTTCTGGAAGCTAAAATCTGAAATTAGGGTGTTAGCAGGCTATAATCTCTCTGAAGTCTCTAGAAGGTCTTTTGTCTCTCCTCCAGATGGCCGACCCAGGTGTTCTTTGGCTTGTAACTGCAGTGTCACATGGAATTCTTCCCTCTGAGTGTCTCTCTGGCTCTTGTCTTTTATGAGAACACCACTCATATTGGATTAGGACCACTGATAATATGTTCAAAGACACTATTTCCAAACAAGTTCACATTCATAGGCACCGGGGTTAGGACTTAAACATATTTTTGTGGGGGACACAATGCGATTTATAACAGTTGTGAAACATAAACCCAAGGATTGACTTACTGAAGTTTGACTGCTATTGCTATATTGGCTATTAACAGTACCTAATTTAAAAAAAAAAATTTTTTTTTTTTTTTTAAATAAGATCCCTTTCAATAAGATTTAAGAGCAGATGTTCTCTGATGTCTTTGCCAATAGATGAAATCTGGATGAAGATCAGAAAGAGGCTGTTTAGAAATACGTTGTGGAAAAAAGGTCTTAATCATTTGGTGAAAAAAACTGGGTATAGTACATATGTCTTTTGCAATATTTTGTCATGTTTGCACGTGGAAGTACAGAGTCTAGTATTGAAGGTGAAATCCCTAAACACATGGGCCTTCTGGTTACCAATTCATAGGGAGTTATTTGATGTGTCCTCAAAATATTAAAAAAAAAAAATTAAGTGTGCCTTTGCCCTAGGGAGATCAAAGACTTCTGAAATTTCTGTTAATTAAAAAAAAAATTTAGTCAATATATTTTTTAATTGCTGTAAAAATATGAAGAACACATTTGCCAATTCAACTTTTTTCACTTGTACAATTTATTAAAACCAGTCACATCAATCACGTTGTACAACCATCACTAACATCCATTGCCTAATTTAAGGATTCCTTTAATGTTTTTATTGTCCAGATTATGGGTGGAAAGGACAGTGTAGTTTTTGAATAAAGAATAGTTCTTTATTGAATTCTTTTATAATATTTCTCATAAATTATATGACTTGGTCACTTGATATAAAAGTTGGGGTTATGAATGTTGGAAATACAAAATCAAGCAGCTTTTTACTATCATTTTCAGCAAGCAAATGCTTCAAACAAACCTGGAAGTAGACATACAAAAAAATAAAGCATATCTAAACCCCATGGAGGGTGGAAGGGTAGAAGCTGGATGAAATCCATTTGAATGTATTCAAAGGGCCAGGACATGCCCCAGTTTATAGTGTTTCCAGGATTATGTTATTATTGATACTTGACACAGGACTTAAAAATAAGCTCAGCTGCCTTTTTTAAAGTTTTCCCACCAATGCTGATTTAAGACAGTAACAATTTGTCTGTATCATAAGTAGTTTCTTGGGGGGGAAAAATGTAGCTATTTTGCATTTGGGAAACCCTGGTGGCATAGTGGTTAAGTGCTACTCTGAGGAGTTCTACCCTGTCCCATAGGGTCTTATGAGTCGGAATCAACTCAACAGCAACAGGTTTGTTTTTGTGGTTTTATTATGCATTCGAAATCATCTGGTGCCACCAAGGAGCTCTCATAGAATGCCAGAAGTTCTCAGAGTGAAAAGTTTAACCATATTTTCTTCCATTCATCATTTTCAATTTCAGGGGCTAAATGTTGCTATTTTATAAGACTTCTTTGAATTTCTTCATATATTTATCCTTTAAGGGTTTAGATAGGATCATAATCTTGGTTCCTATTGCTTCTTTGGCATAACGACCTGATAGATTATTTCCTTTAGTTTCTATTTTGTCGCTTCTTGCATGAGCCTTAAAATTTATAATAGCTTCTATGGGAAGTAGGAGTGTTTCATCCTCGCAAGGTTCTTGTTTTCTATGCTAGTCCGAGACTTGTCAGTGGCCCAAGCAAATGACTGGGCCATTATCCACAGCCTGCATGTCAGTAAAAATATAACATAGCTCATTAGTTGGAGTGGGTTGGATAGACATCCATGCCTCATGAAATTCTTACCATTGTGCTGAGTGTCTTTTACCACATGCAGTAAGGGACAGACTTCTCTCAGGTTGGATAACAGCTGCTCCTCGTTTTATCCTGGTAGAAGTTAACCTGAAGGAGCCATTGATGGCCCACACCCATGTATAGCAAAGGAGGTTTCTATATCTAAGTTCCCCTGGGCCCATGTAGGCAGTAGTGATATGCCTGTGAGTCAGAGGGGCACTTCTGAGACCTTTTCATGGAGCTGTGCAACCCCAGCAGGTCTAAGTTTTGCTTTCCTGTTTGTACCATTCTATGTCACTAAAGAGGATTCCTGAGCCTCCCCCACCCAGCAATTTGAGACCTCTGACTACACTTACAACATGATTTGGATTTCTGGTCTTAAGGTTACTTCATAGCCACAGGTTAAGCTCTCAGTATCAACCAACACCTAACAACAGGCTAATAATTGCCTCTCAAGGGTGTGTATCTTTCATTCAACTCTAGGAATTTATTGGTCTTGAAGTCTAATGGAGGCCATTGGCCCTTGGCAGTGTTCATCTGCGAGAGGTTACAATTAATGAACTGAGAGGTTTCTGAGACCTGTAACTCAAAAGGCAAATATGGATTTATGGGTTCCTGGAAAGGGTAACCTGGGTAGTCCATTGGAAGGCTTTACTGATGTTCTGCTGTTGGGACCCCACTCAAAGATAGTGTCCTTTTTCGTAGCCTGGTTAATGGGTGCAATCAAGATCCTTGTGTGGGAAATGTGAGACTGCCAGTGGTCAAAAAGTCCCACAAATCACTGGGCCTTCTTTTTATTTATCAGGGCAGAGAGGCCAAATAGACCTTAGAAACTTTGCCAATACACCTCCACAAGGAGGAAATAATCTTCTTAAATTTAGTGAGGGAAAGCATCATCTTGTGGGACACATTACTACAGACCTCCACCTGCAAAGTGCCCTGAGGAGGAAGAAGAGGAGAATAAGGGGGAATGTACACACAAGAGACTCTCCTTCATCAGCTGGGTACAATTTGGGCTTCAACTTTTTTGCCCAATGCCCTCGTAATGAGATTCATGACGCTGAAAAACATGTTTGGACCATTAGTGAATTAATAAAGTGGTGTTTTAATCTCAGAAATATTGGCACCCATTATCTGCAATATGCATTAAACATAGAAATCCTTACCTTTTCTGTAAGGGGTCTAAGTTAAGTTTGGAAAGTCTTTAGTCTATCAGAAAAGAGGTAGGCCATTCCCTAAATAATGGACTGTGTTTTATGTTTGGGTGATATTGAAACATATTTTTGGAAACATTATGTTCCTTTTATGCTAAGGCAGATTCTGTTTACCTAAACAGATTCCTTTAAATGGGTTCCTTATTCTCTGAACAAAGTAGTAGATCATCTTCATTTTCATCAGAACTAAATCACAAAGGAAATTTCGATTTTTAAAAAGTCTTCATTGATGATGTGGGGAAATAGTTGGCGGGGGGCTTCAGTGAATCCTCGTGACAAAAATGTTCATATATATTGTTGTTGCCCTTCTAGGTGAAGCTTCAGGTGGGATTGACTGTAGAATGATACTTAAGTTAGGCAGTACCTAAAAATGAGGGATAAAAATCTTGCTGATGATCCCGAGGCATTGAAAAATTCTGTATCATTATTCATTTGGCTTCTTCACTGGCAGGACTGGAGTGTTACAAGGGCGAGTGCAGGATATGAGAATACCCTTGAATACAATGTGTTCAACTATAGTTTTGAGCCCTTCTTTTGCTTTTGGCTTCAGAAGATATCAGAGAAGTTTGGGAAATGATTTGATAGCATCTATTTGACCTTTAATAGGTTCTGCTCCAATTATTTTTCCTATGTTAGTGAAATAGAGTGTCAGGTTTGGTATCAAGGTCTTTAACTAGGATATGATGTAAATACAAAGGAGCAAACACAACTTGAATATGAATAGAAGAATATTCTGTAATCTCAAGAAATAGACTCCTTGTGTGCATTTAATATTACAATTACATTTCCAGAGTATGCTTTCTTCTATTAAATTTGAAGGAGTGGTATCACGTAGGATGATGAAATGTTTTTTCAGTCCAGGGTCAAAGGGTTACAGTTAAGGTCTGGGAGATGGCAAAAACTTGTGTGTTATTTGAAATACCTACACCTGTGTGGTATGCTTATTCTAAGGAACAGGTTGAGCAAATATGCTAGAGTTTAATGTAGGAAAAGTAACACCTATATCTATTAAGGAATTCATGAGTTTGAGCATCTATATTTATAAATTAATTCACCTTGGGTATATAGTCTGTGGCAGAATGTCGTTATTTTTCCCCCTTTCCTAAGATTACTCTCATTGATAAGAGCTGGAGAGATTTTCTTCAAAAATAAAAGATATTCTACTAGACAACTGACTTTTTATCTTCAAAACAATGTTATTTCAAAAAAAAAGAAAGGAAGGAAATAAGAGAGTGAGGCAGAGAGGGAGGAAGGGTAGAAGGAAGGAAGGAAGGAGAGAGGGAGGAAAAAAGTAAGGGAGGAAGGAAAGAAGGAAGGAAGGCAGGAAGGAAGGGAGGAAGGAAGGAAGGAAAGGAGGAAGGAAATAAGGAAGGCAGGAAGGAAGGGAGGGAGGAAGGAAATAAGGAAGGCAGGAAGGAAGGGAGGGAGGAAGGAAATAAGGAAGGCAGGAAGGGAGGGAGGGAAGAAGGAAGGAAGGAAGGCAGGGAGGGAGGAAGGAAGGAAGGAAGGAAGGAAGGAAGGAAGGAAGGAAGGAAGGAAGGAAGGAAGGAAGGAAGGAAGGAAGGAAGGAAGGAAGGAAGGAAGGAAGGAAGGAAGGAAGGAAGGAAGGAAGGAAGGAAGGAAGGAAGGAAGGAAGGAAGGAAGGGAAGAAGGAAAATACAAACATCTGTGTGTGTATGGGGAGGGGGAATTGCATTTTAGATTAAGACACTAAAGAGGTACAAAAACCAGATGTAATGATTAAAGCCTGACAGAATGCCTGTTCAAAAGAAATAAACAAACCAAGGTCCTTATAAGATGTTTTGGGGAATTTGGATATGGACTAGATATAAGATTTTATTAGGGAATTAATATTAATTTTGTTATGGGCAATAATGTTACTGTAAATATGTAGGTGTATGTACTTATTTTTTTAGGCATGCTGATGTGTTCATGGGTGATAAATTAAGATGTTACTTTAAAATGGTTATATAAATATAGCATAATGTGGATAATTCTTAAATCTGAAAAGATATATATGAACATTACAATTTTTCCTTATACTTTGCAGTCTTCTAAATTATCTACTTTATTCTGTCTTCTATGGTTTTATATATCTTTTTATAAAAGTAACTTATTAGCCTTCCTTCTTTTTTCCCTATTTACTAGTTACCCTCATATAGACTTCTTAAACATTCAGAATTACCATTTAAATATATATAAAATATAATCATATATATAATATTAAATATATACATATGTATTTAGGTATGTGTTATATGCCATCAAGTTAGGATTTATCTGTGAGATACAAGCTGAAAATTATTTGTTTTAATAATTAAGGTTGAGTCATTTAATTTTATTAATATGAGAGATGGGTTTTGTCTCAGATATTTGTTACCTATTTCTATACTAATGTTGCTTATATAAACCACCCTAAAACTTAGTGACTGCAGTCATCACAAGTCTTTCAGTCAGCTGGGCACTTATTTTCCTTTGGGCTGTGTTCTGTTGTGGCTCTGCGATCAGCTGTAGGAGAAATAGATAGCTCTTCTGATCTCGATGGCATTTTTACATATTTGTCAGCCAGATCGCTATAGGATGGTCTAGGAGAACTTCACGTGGAATAAATGGACTCTTCTCAACATGGCCTTTTTTTCTTTTTCAGGTTAGTCTGGACTTGTTCACACAGGGTTAATAGGGTTCCTAGAGCAAGTCTTCCTGAGCTCCAAGTTAACAACTCTCACAATTGTGTTCTCACCACTTTCTAATGGACAAATAAAGTCACGTGGATGGTCCAGATTCAAGAGTTGGGAAATAGACTCCATCTATGGATAAATACAGCTGTAATGTCAACTTGCAAAGAGTATTTATGCAGAATGATTACAAAAGGCACAGATGCAAGGAAAAAGTGAAGAATCGTGGCCATTTGTGAAATCAATCTACGACTGTCTTGATATTGTCATATAAACTTACGTTTTATTTTCTGTTGTACTGCATTTTTAAGAAACCCAAGCTAGAATAGATGAAGAAATAGGTTAATTAATTATGGCTCCCACACCTCAACCTCTTCTGCTTTCAATATTTGTAAATTGCGCCATTTCAACATTATCAGGACATACGTATCAGCATTATGTATTGATTGCTTTAGTTTCACAGTTTTTTTTTTTTTTCTCTTAACTCACACTTAAAAATAGTTTTTTCACCAAATCTTTGCAGTTCATGGAGTCTGTCTATGAGCCGGAATCAACAATAGCATTGTGAGGTGGTATAGTCTGGGAAATATAATTAAAAACAAATTCTATTCTCAACCCAGAAAACCTCTACACAAAAGTAGAAGAGAACATAAACCATTTATTACTGAATAAGTGTTAAATCTGAATTTGATCATCATAAGCAGCCAGCTAAAGAGATTGCAAAAACGGAAATAAACCTGATCCTTTTATATAGCCAAGTAGTTGTAACCAATTTCACACATATCACCAAGATAAAAAACAACTAGACCTCAAGTAAGAGAACTTAGCAGCACCAGTTGTTGCGCTTAACCAAAAAACCAAAGCCACTGCCATAGTGTTGATTCTAACTCATAGAGACCCTATAGGACAGAGTAGAAGTGCCCCATAGGATTTCCAAGGAGAGCTAATGGATTCGAACTGCTGATCTTTTGATTAGCAGATGTAGGTCTTAACCACTATACCACCATAACCAAAAAACCAAACCCACTGCTGTCGAGTAGATTCCGACTCATAGCAACCCTGCAGGACAGAGTAGAACTGCCCCATAGAGCTTCCAAGGAGCGCCTGGGGGGTTCTAACTGCCGACCTTTTGGTTAGCAGCCATAGCACTTAACCACTATGCCACCAGGGTTTCCATACCACCGTAACCCAGTACCCAGTAGATGACCCTAAATTCACCTGGTAATTGGAGTAATCATTTGTGTTTACTAATTGCCTTTATTCTAAGAGATAATACAGTTTTATCTTGTATCTCTATGACGGGTAGGTGACTACAGTACGAAGGCAGACACCTAACTTAAATTCTCATGGAGTTGGGGAAATAATGGTGCTATCTTCTTTAATGTTTACATGTCAATGGGATGGGTCCTAGGTCCTTGAGAAAAAAAAGCCTAGGTAGTAAAACTGGTAAGAAACTTATTCAGTCTTTTAAAAAGATTCATATACATTTCAAAAGAGGTAGAGAAAAATTTACAATTACAAATTTTCTAAAATAAATAATCTATGAAAAATGGAAGGGAGAATGTCTCTTTCCTTTTTTGTACCAGGGAAAGTTATGTATCACATATATATAACATATAGCAGCTTAATCACTGTGCCACCAGGGGCCCGATACAATGCATAGAGTGTAAATATTTACATACTCCTCTCCATTTGTAGTTACCCTTACAGGTCTTATTCTGGCTTCACGTAATACTGTAGTCAATGTGCATGAAGGAAAACCAAAAAAAAAAAAAAAAAAAAACCCACTGCATGAAGGAACCAAAGCATAAATGACATAGTGCATACAAATGACATGCTTCAATTAGTTAGTCTGGTTTCTCCCAGGCTTCTGCATTTCAGGAACCTTTGTTAGAGAAGATTGTTCTTATCTTTGTTTTTCCCCATTACATGTTTTTTTATTGCTGTTTTTTTCTAGCTTCCCATCAATTTCATTACATTGCATTTTATTCTCAGGAGTTCCTGAAAGTTTCTGGTCAGCGAAGGATGTATTTCAGATTACTTCATATTTACGTATGTGCAACAAATGAATAGAATTTTGTTTAGGAAACAGGTAGCTGGGTGTGTTTCTGCCAGTATATTGATCCAAGTTTTAAAATCTTTTCATAAACCTTCCTCCCTTTTGGTTGAGCATAATCAAGAAAATCAATTCCTACTACTAGGTGCAATAAAAATATTAGTATTGTTCAACATATACCTTGGTCCTCTCAAAATTCTGCTCTCATAATTTTTAAATTTGAAGAACGGTGACATAAATTTTCATTTCTAGTACAGAAATACAACAACCTAGGGATAATGTGAGTTCAGGCATAGGGTGTTGTGTCTCTTCTCGGAGATTGTGGAGGAATACTACTGGGAGTAAGATTTTCATTTCTTCACTAAGCTTTGACCTGGATTTGATTCTAGTTATCTATGGATTTTATCACCTCTTTATGTTTCATCCTGAGAAATTCCCCATACAATACAGGAGCTCAGTAAATATGGGTTAAATGAATGCGTGAATGAATTTTAAAATATAAATATATAAAGGTGTGGCTTTGTCATTTTGCCATTCTAGCACAGCTCCCTAGTCAATAAAAAACTCTTCTTTATCAGGGAGATGCTGATCACTAGAGAGCTTTTTGTTCAATTCATTTTTGTTCCTCCCAGCCAAACTTCATTCAGTCATCTCTGGACCACAGGGATGAACAATATATCAATTGGAGAATTCCTTTTCTGCTCCATTTTCCCACTTTCTTTTTATGCATTTTTTTTTTCAAAGACCTCCTCTAATTATTTTCCACGGCAACAGACTGCTTCCCTAGGTAAATTTATTGTTAGTGAATTCTCAGTAACTTATTCCAATTTATTTTTTGTTCTATATCGTAAAGAAATTTTAAAATGTTTTTTTGCAAGTAGAAAGTAGTTTTCAGCTCTGTGGTGAGATTAAACAATTTCACTTATGTTGACCACACATGCACACACACACACACACCCCACAAAGGTTTGCTTAATTAGGCAAAGTCTACTATTCAAATTGAACAAAAAAGTAAATGAGAGCAACGTGCAACCTGTTCACATTATACCAAATAATAGCCTACTGAATAAGCAGTGTTCATTTTTTCAGTTACATTCCATAACAAAATTTATTTTGCTCTTGTTATAGAAAAAAGTTAATCATGAATCCATGGTTTTACTCTTCTTAGTGTTCTTTGGCAATTTTATTCCAAAGTTAGCACTTTCATCTGTTTCCATATTAAAGTTCTTTAATCACATATTATGATGGAGCCCTGGTGGTGCAGTTAAGAGTTCAGCTGCTAAGCAAAAGGTCGCCAGTTCAAATGTACCTGCAGCTTCTTGGAAACCCCATGGGGCAGTTCTACTCCAACCTTTAGGGTCTCTATGAGTCAGAATTGACTCGAGGACAACAAGTTTCTTTTAATCACAGACTAGGAACATATGTTACCTCCACCAGATAACAGCCATTTTAAAATGGGTACTTTTGGCAACTTTTTTTTCCCACTTTTCTATTTTAGGGTCTGTTATTCAAGGATGCAGTACAAATACTAATGTTTGTCAACAATTTATCAGAATATCTGTGGTATGCTCATTTTGATCTTTAAATTGGTAAATGTTCTCACAAAGCACCTATTTACAAATATAACAATCTGTATGACAATGCTAAAATAATATTAAAATACATGTTTGCTTTGTATCCGTATGCTAAGTTGCCTTAGCATAGGGGTGAGCAACCTACACCGAACAGTTAGGTACAGGATAGTCAAAAAGGTTTCCAGGGTTATACCCCCAGCTGTAACAGGCACAGCTACAAGATACAAGAACAGGCAATGTAGACTGATAATTTCCTTTTTTCTTTTTTTAATTAAAATGAGCAATAAGCAGGTGTTTTTCTTGATTGATTATGCCCTTTTGTTCTTAAGCTTTTAAGAGAAGAAGGACTCTGGTAAGGAAAGAAAGGCAATATAACGAATGGAGAATCAGAGTGTAATTAGCTTTAATATTAAAATAGATTGGACACTATTTTCAAGCTTAAACTTAAAAACACAATGGAGATTTCAATTCAAAGTATGTTGATATATTAAAATAAATATAAAAAAAGTTAAATCTTAGTTATATGCAGTATATCCACTTGTTCTCCTCAAGACCACCTTCTTTCTTTTTATTCATGCTGTTCTAAATGTATTTAAAAATTGGTAAGCAGTGACGTTTCCGTATGCGTCCCTGTGGGTCAATATTGTCATTACATGTGTTTCTAGTTTTTTTTTTTTTTTTTTTGGTGCTAATTTGAAGAATATTTGTTATATTCTTTATTTTTTTCTTCTAACTAGACTTCGTTGACATAAATATGGTATTGTTTTCTGTGTTACTTGTTTGTTAAATAATCCGAAAGTTGTTAAATGATCCTGAGATAGAAACACAGCTTATTTCCCCTTGAAATTGCTACTTTCAATCATGCTCTGTTTAACTTCCATTGTCTGCTCATTGATGATTTAAAAAAAAAAAACTATCACAGCTACTTGGATATTTATAGGTATATAAAAATCCAGTCCAATATAACTTTATCATATATCCTACATTTTGACCTCTACTTAGGAACATAGAATAACCTCTACTTAGGAACATAGAATAGAGAATATAAATTAGGGACGAAGTACAAGCAGGATGAATGCTTAATTCTTCCCCTTTGATTATCAAGTTTCAGAGTAAAGAGTTGGTATAATATTCAGAGTTGAATGTGGAAATAATATATTTTTCCTTTTTTAAAATCATCATCATAAATATACATTGGCTGTTATTTGGTAAATTCTTCACAATTATTTCTAGTCATTTTTCATTTCAATGCAGATTTTTTCCAAACTTGGCCAGTGGGAGACACTACTTGTTCTTTTTTTGCATAAGCACACCTAATTCTCCTATTAAAAATATAACAGAAAATTCTCCTGAAGCACTCTAAAATTTCATCCTGTAGAAATAATATTTGAAAACAAACAATTTTCAAAACCACTTTTGATTCTCCTGAATTGGCAGGTCAACCTGAACACAGAAACTCTTAACCACATAATTCATAGTAAAAATTATTAACAGAAACTTAAACCAAATTAATTTTTCTGCATATAGCTTTGAATGCCCACAAAGGCATTGAGGAAACATTGACATTACTGTAACTGAAGAAATGTATAGTTAATGTTATACTAAGCCTTTTTAAAAGCCTTAATCTAAGCAATTATTTTTCTTTGTTATGATGTAGTTTTTAGTTTCTTAACATTATCTAGAATTTTTGAAGTTAAAAATGGCTACTGATCTTTAGACTCTCTTAAGTGAGTTCAATGTTGTCTAATTTGGTTTCTGGTCTTCTGTCACAATGTACGTACCAAAACTTGTGTGAGTTTTTTTTTTTTTATTAAAATATAAAATAACCAA
Source organism: Elephas maximus indicus (assembly GCF_024166365.1). Taxonomy (NCBI): domain Eukaryota; kingdom Metazoa; phylum Chordata; class Mammalia; order Proboscidea; family Elephantidae; genus Elephas; species Elephas maximus. The sequence continues at coordinate 187,543,538 of NC_064821.1, read as the reverse complement.
TTTTATATTGTTTCTCTAGATTAGAAATTGCTTTTATTTATTTACAAATATATGTGTGTTTATGTCACTATGAGTTTCTATCGGGTTGCTATGAGTCAGAATCGATTCAATGGCAACAGGCTTTGTTTTGTTTTGTTTTGGTGTCTGTTTATGTATATATGTGTGGGTGTGTCTGGAGTGGTATAAAGAGTTGACAAATTTGACTGCTAATTGAACGGCTGCAAGTTCAACTTCACCCAAAAGTGAGAAGAAAGGCCTAGCAGTCTACTTTGAAAAAAACCAGCCGTTGAAAACCCTATGGAACACAGTTCTATTCTGACACACATGGGGTCACAATGATTTGGAGTCTACTTTTTTTTTCTATGGCAACTGTGCGTATAGCACTACCAAAAATAAAAATATACTATAAGTCATCATTATGTGAAACAGAATAGGAACCCTGGTGGTGTAGCAGTTTAGGGCTCACCTCATAGCCACAACCCACCGGTGGCTCTGCGGGAGAAGGATGTGGCAATCTGCTTCTGTAAAGATTACAGCCTCGGAAACACTATGGGGAAGTTCTACTCTGCCTATAGGGTTGCTATGTATCTGAATTGACTCCGCAGCTCACAAGAACAACATCATTATTTGAAACAGAATATTAATGGCTTCTCCATTCTCTTGATACATGCCTCCCCCTTCACACACACACACACCAAATAAATACTAAAATGAGGCAAATGACAAGATAATAATGTTTACTAATATTTATTGCTATGTCATGATTTATCCTTTTCTGAAATGTCAAAATTAAACATAACATTCTGGCTGAGGGTAAGCATGTTTTAATTCCAGCTCCATTAGATATTAGCAACTTGAATGAAGAAATATTAAGATGAATTTTATCCTTAATATAAAGCCAGCTTACCAGAGTTTTTGGCCAATAGTATTTAGTACATGCCCATGAATATTAATATCATCATTATAGTATCAGAATTATAACCCATTGAACGTTGACTTTTCATTTAGAATAGTATGAATATATTTCACCTATATGGATATGCATCATCTTCTGTCTTCATCCTAGAAAGAATTAGAGAAGTAAAGAAAAGTCTCTTCTGCCTCAAGAGGATAGGATACATTTTTAAGGTCAAAAAGGCTTTGTGACGCTCACACATCTGAACCCAACTGTGCTCGCTCTTGAAATGAAATCTTCTCTGGCAGGGAGAAAAATGTAAATGAAAGACGTGGATCTCTAGCATATGAGATGCCCAAGAATCGTGGAGACTCTTTCAGACTCTAGATAACACATCCCATATAAAGAGAATAACCTTATTAGTTATTGGTTATTTTCAAATTGGAAGGGTCAAGCCCTGTAATGTTAGATGAAGAATCTGAGAAATTTGATATGAAAGCCCCTAAATTATTGTTTGGAAAAATGATGAAATGAACCAAAACATAAATCTGTTCACAGATTTCCAAGTTACAATGCTGGTCCAGACAACAGAATGGATATCATTTTCCTGTAGAGCAGTCATTCAATTTTGAGCATTCTGAAAAGCCATGGAGGAAAATACATTTCATGATGCTGATTGAATATTATCCTAGTTCATATATATGTAATTGAAAATTTAGACATAAGAAATTTGAAAAAAGTGTTAAGATTTTTTTTCTTTATGCCTATTTGCTGAGCTCTTTATTATTTATAATCATTTGCAAATAATTCTTTGGGTTATCAGACAAAGGATTTAGCAAGCTATAATAATAACACATTTACTATATCTTTTGTGGTGGTGGTTTTACAACACATATCCTAGATATGTGCCTATGTGTGAGAGTATTTTATTGTATTATTTTTATATGAAATACATATATGAGATGATTATTTCTTCTGAAATTTAATAAATTATTCATGTAGTTTCATTAAACATGTTTTATTGCTTGATTTTAAATAGTTGCACTTGACAGCAAGAAAAAAGTTCCTCAATTTCTAGATTTTTTAATCTTTAGATTTATATGTTTGGCTTAATTTGAAATGTTCAAAATATAACTGAAGTACCTTTTTTTTTTTTTTTTACCTTGGCTATCAATACAAATTAATTCATGTCGAGAACTGAGTAAACAGAATGGTAACCTACTTTGAGACAGTTATTTTATATATTAAATTTTTTCTTTTCATAAACACTTTATAAAGTATATTAGTTACCATAACATGCCCTGAGACTTATACAATTTACCCAAAATAATTTTCGTATCAATTTCCTTTAATTCTTTATCCAAGGGAAAGACCTGTTATACATTTAGCAGAGAAGACAGCTTAGTAGGTGAACTCTATGTCTCCTAGCAATTATATCAATCTGCACAGTGCGGAGGCATGGCTTAAGTGAAGGCCATTGTGATTTCTATTGTTAGAGTAGTGATTTGTTTCAGTACAGAATGTCTAGGAACTCTTATACAGCCTGTGAGCTATGGCTGCGATAATAGGGAGATATTCACATGGTCCATTTATAAGATGAGGTTGCATAAAGTCCATCTGATTACATATAAGTGGTTATTAGAATAGGTCCTCAACAAGAGTTATGGGAGATCTACAAATAGGCTATCTATTTTCTAGTCATTTTATAACAAAAGTAGCTTCAAGCACATTGGGCACTTCATTGTCATTGACTTTGGGACAAAAATAAATGGCACGTTCACTGGCCAGTTATAGACATCTTGCCTCAAGTGTCAGCATAGCCTGTACTATTAACAGAGAATTGTTAAAAGAGAAAAATAGCTATTGATAAAAATCATTCTATTTGTTACTCTCCAAAATAAGAATGCTAATTCATTACAGATACCAGAAGCTATTATGAAGTCCTAAAGATGTACATGTTTTGTTATAGGAAAGAAATGCTGTAATTTATCAACATAAAACCTCTAAGTACTGTAAGTACTTGAAGTGCTGCAAAGGAAAATTGCAAACATACAAAACCAATTGGGGTACTTATGTAGAGAGACAAATTTAAAAGAGAGTTGTTTTTGTCATGCCAAGACACAAAGATCTAGATTTTTAAAAATGCTTGCCCATTCATTCATTCAGTTTCAAGACCTTGCACTCCCACGGTAATACAAAGGCAAAGTAAACTCACAGAGAACAACTCATGGAACAACGAGTTCCTGTGGCTTAGGAAAGTTTTCCAAAGCCCAACTCCAGTGCCATCGAGTCAATTCCGATAAGTCTATGAGTATGAGTGAGGAAAATCTTCCAGTCGGTTTATATTAGGCACTACTGACAGTAATCTGGGAATAGAAACTAAGAATCAACTGGAAGTTTTCAGAATTCAGTTGTAAAATATATTCGTAGGATTGTATTTATTTTAATTGTACTTTGACATTATTTTTAACCAAAAGTTTCCAGTAAATGTGTGAAATTAAGTTGTAATGGTATAAAAATGCATAAAAAATTTATCAAGGTATCTTTAATAAAATATTGCTTTAAGTATAGTAGTCATCTATTTATAAAAAGACATCTTTTTATTACTGATGTTAAAAGCCTTAAAATTAGAGGTTAAAGTGAACAGTAACATATATATAAATGTATATATAGTCTATCATATACACATATTACTATATACATACCACATATAGTTTTATATATATATAAATGTGCATACATATATATATATATATACAGTCTGAGTGATTAACAGCAAAACTGTATTTTAATTGCATTATTGGACAATTGAGTCGTCATGTCTATAAGATAGAAGAGAGTAGGAGAGGGGTTAATTTTTAAAATATTTTTAAATAAACATTCAGAGCAGTCAGAATCTATGGGGAGAGTAAGCTCAATAGAGGGAATAAACTTTTTTTTAGGAAGGTAAAAAATATTGCAGACTAAATGAAATTTGAAAGATAACACCAAGTGGTTAACCTAAATTAAAATATTAGAAAACAAAAAGTCTTTGAGATAAATAGAAAATATTCTTACGCTGCTGTTAAAAAAGAAAAAAAAAGGAAGACATTTCTATCAAAATTTGAGAGTTTCAAAACTCAAGAATATTGCTTTTTTATCTAAGGTAATTTTAATGTCACTATGAGTCAGGATCGACTCTACAGCAATGGATTAGTTTTATTGTACTCCCAAAATGATAAAATAGAATACAATAGTCACTTTCTGAGAGTTAGAATGAATCACAAGACATCATCTAGACAATTGTCTGTGGTTTAATTAGATAAATCATACTTACCCTCTTTCTATAGATGAAATAATTAAGAACCAGAAAGGTCAACTAGTCAATATATTGAATTTTCTTAGCATCAAAGAATATGTATTAACTCTTTGATATACACAGTATACAGAAATGTAAATTAAACTTTGCATTATGAGTATTAATTGTATTAAAACTCTCTTATTTTAGAAAATAACTGTATTTTCTTTCTAGCCATGGTCTTGTGACCACCACAAAATGATGGACTGAGACTATGAAAAATGAATGACTTAAGACCTGCTGATGGGATTGATCATTTTGTGGTCCTGGTGGAGGGCTATGCCATGAAATTGACCAGGAGTTTGTTTATATAAAGGCTAACCTCACAGAAGTTCAGAAGGACCTCACTACCATTAAGAAGAGTCTGGAGCAGAGTATGTTCTTTGTACCAAAGACCCAGGGTCCCTGTGCTGAGAATCTCCGAAACCCACAAGACAGAATTGTAGCATTTAAGACAGCACTAAACAACAAGAGACAGTGCAACGGACTTGCAAGCCCATGGAACAAGGTGGCTGTGGTGGATTTGCCGGCCCATGGAGTGAGAGCTGAATGTCTTTGGGCAGAAGACTTGCTGTCAGAGCTAAAAGAGCTGTAATACTTGCTCATGTAGGGCAGAGGCCTAAGAGTGTCCTGTACAGGGGTTACACACTTCCCCTGCTCAGGCTATGTAGCATGGTGGCAATTGAGTCATCGAATTTTTTTTTTTTTTTTTTTGAGAAAGGAGCAAAGGCAATTTAATGGAAAAAAGACAGACTTTTCACCAATGGTGCTAGGAAATTGGATATCAACATGCAGAAAATAAATGAATTCGGGCACAGATCTTATACCTTTCACAAAAATTAACTCAAATTGGATAATAGACCTAAATGTAAAATTCAAAACAGTAACATTTCATAATGACCCTAGGTACAACAGAATGAAATACTGCCCAGACCTGCACCATCCTGACAATCATTGCTATGTTTCAGATCACTTTTGCAGCTGCTGTGTCAATCTGTCTCCTTGAGGGTCTTCCTCTTTTTTGTTGACCCTCTACTTTACCAAGCATGATGTTCTTCTTCAGGGACAGGTCTCTCCTGATAACATGTCAAAAGTATGTGAGATGAAATCTCATCATCTTCCATTCGAGGAACATTCTGGTTCTACTTCTTCCAACACTGATTTGTTCATTCTTCTAGCAGTCCATGGCATAGTTGATATCCTTCACCAACACCATAATCCAAATGCATAAATTCTTCTTCTGCCTTCCTTATTCATTGTTCAACTTTGGAATGCATATAAGGTGATTGAAAATACTACGGCTTGGGTCAGGTGCACTTCATCCTTAAGGTGACATCTTTGCTTTTTAACACCTTATAAAGGCCTTTTACAGCAGATTTTCTAAAATGCAAGACATCATTTTATATTTCTTGACTGCTACTTCCAGGGGCATTGATTGTGGATCCAAGTATAATGAACTACTTGAAAATTTCAACATTTTCTCCATTTATCAAGATGTTGCTTATTGGTCTAGTTGTGAGGATTTTTGTTTTCTTTATGTTGAGGTGTAATTCATACTGAAGGCTGTAGTCTTTGATCTTCATCAATAGGCCAATGAAATAGCATTGAGAGTTAAAAAGTAAATCTATAAACCTATAGACTATGTATTTTCAACAAGAATGCCAATCCCATACAACTATTGGTCTCTCCTTGCCTGGAACAAAAGAGAAAGAAGGAAACAAAAACTCATAGAATAAACTACTCTTCTGGGTTAACACTCTACACGGATTTTAAGACCCTGAAGAACTAGATGGTGCCCAGCCAATACCAACAACCATTCTCATCAGAGCTGTAATAGATGGACCCTGATAGAAGGGAAGAAAATGTGGAACAGAACTCAAATTCTTAGGAAGTCCAGACTTAATTTGACTAGTTGAGATTAGAGGACTCCCCAAGGCTATCACCCTGAGATACTTCATAAACCTTAAACTGAAACTACTCTTTGAGGTCACCTTTTAGCTAAATAACATGTTGGCTTATAAATTAAAGAGTACTACCAGTGAGTACTGCGCACCTCTAAAAAAATAATCTGTAGGAGACCAAATCATCAACAACTACTCTAAAGCAAAGATAAAAGAGTAAGGGAACAGGGAACCAGATCACTGGAAACTAAACATCTAGAATGGAATGAATGAAAATGTTAATACAATGTGAAAAGTGTATCTAATGTCAATGAACAATTTGTGTAGTAATTGCTAAATGGAAACCTAATTTGCTGTGTAAACTTTTACTAAAAACAGAATAAAATATTATTTTTAAAAATGTGCCAAGTTCATTCAATTGGAAAAGAGTATTTTCTTCAAAAATGATGTTGTGACAATTGAATCTCTACACACAAAAGAATGTAATTGGACCCGTAGCTTGCACCATATACAGGAATTAACTCAAAAAGGATAAATGATTTAGATAAAGAACAAAAATAAAATCTCTCAGAAGAACACATAACGGTAAAACTTAAGACCTTGTTTTTGACAATAAACTCTTATATATGACACCTAAAGGGCAAAAAACAAAAGACAAAATAGATAAATCAGATTTCGTCAAAATTAATAATAATAATAGTGCATCAAAATGATCAATAAAGACAGTGAAGAGAAAATGTTCGAGAATTATTGCCCTATTTTCTTAGTGCTTCTGTAACAGAAATACCACAAGTAGGTGGCTTTAAAGAACAGAAATTTATTTCCTCAGTTTATGAGGCTAGAATTTCAAATTTAGGGCACTGACATTAGGGGAAAGTTCTCTCTTTGTCTACTCTAGGGGAAACACTTGTCTCAGCTTCTTTAGCCCTAGCATTACTGGGTTTCTTGGAGATATCCATGTGACAGCTGTCCCCCCATTCCTGCTTGCTTGTCTCTGTGTCTAATCTGCTCTTTTTTTATATCATCTCAAATGTTATTAGGTCTAAGGCACACCCTACACTGATAACATCATTAACATAACAAAGGGGATTGCACACACAGGAACAGGGGTTTGAATTCCAACACATATTTTGGGGGACACAATTTAATCTATAACAACTGTATATCTGATAAGAGTTTAATACCCAGAATGTAAAAAGAACTACTTCCATTCAACAACAAAAAGACAAAGAACTCAATTTAAAAAAAAACAGGCAAATGAATTGAATAGACATTTCATCAAAGAAGATATACAAATGGTCAACAAACACATGAAAAGATGCTCAACATCATTAGTCATTATGAAAATGCAAATCCAAACCACAATGGGATATCACCTAACACCCACTATGATGGCTATTATCACAAAAATGAAACCAAAAAAAGTGTTGGAGGGGATGTTGAGAAATTGGAACTCCAGTATGTTGTTGGTGGGAATATAAAATGCCATAGGCGCTGTGGAAAAGAGTTTAGTGGTTCCACAAAAAGTTAAAGGCACAATTACCATGTGACCCACAATTTCTTTCCTAGATATATGCCCAAAAGACTTGAAAGCAGGGACTCAAACAGATACTTGTACACCAGTGTTCACTGCAAAATTTACAATAACCAAGGTGTAGAAACAACCCAAGTGTTTATCAACAGAATGTGGTATATACAAACAGTGGAATGTTATTCAGTCATAAAAAGAAATCCCAATACATGCTACAACACAGATGAAACTTATAACATTTTGCACAGCAAAATAAGTCAGACACAAAAGGACAAATGTTTAGTGTCCATATTTAGATGAACATCTAAAATAGTCAAATGCAAAAACCTAAAATTTTATTAGTGGTTATTAGGAGAAGGAGGGAGGAGGGAACACCTCTTATTGCTGAAAGTGTATTTTCTGTTTGGAAAGATGTAAAACTTTAAGAAATGGAGAGTGGTGACAGTGTAACAACACGATGAATACAATTAATGTCGCTGAATTGTACTCTTAAAAATTGTCAAAATGTCACTCTTTTATTTATGTTTTACCAAATTAAAAAAGTAAGGAAAATTCTGAACCTTGCCAAAGAATACATACAGATGGCAAATGTAAAGTATGCTCAACATAATTTGTCATAAAGAATTGTATATAAAAGCTAATAAAATAAATTAAAATTGAACAAATTGAAACAATTCAATAACCAAAACCAAATCTGTTGCCAACTCATGGTGATATGCTATAACCAAAATCCAAAACTTGACAGTACAAAGTGCTGATGAAAAAGGTCAGGGATAGAAGAAGGAATGTAGAATGTGATAAGAAAATCCAACTTATTTACAAATGGATGAAACAAACTAACTGAAGTGTTTGGAAGGAAGGTTTTTGATCTAAGCGACATTGGAAATGAGTGGAGCTTGTAAGAGTAAAAGCAAAAAGAACAGTACATAAGCACTCTAGTTTAGAAAGTTGTTTCCCAAAATGATGTGGATTATCAATTATGATAGTGCTATATATGTATACTAAAACTGAACAATTGAGTATTGGATGCTGGATGGTGGGAGCCAGATTTCTCACAGTTAATTGTGGGAATTTACTGATAAGCAAGGGAAGAAGTTAAGATTGATCTATATGTCAACGTATCAGAGGTGGAGACACTAGCATGAACTCATGTTTAGTTTAATACAGATACATAAAGGAATATTTACAGATATTTTTACATACAGGAGTTAGTTTACACACTGTATTTGCTTGTGTTGTCAGTTAAGACAGCCTATAAGAAATGACACCCCTGCAGCACTGAGCATACCTAGTGGCCATAAAAAAGAAACAGTGTTCCTTGGAGAAATGGCTGATTTTAGGAGTGGGGCAGAAAACACAAAAGGTAAGTGTTGAATATCTTGTAGTGTTCAAAGTAAGGAAGAGGTAAAAAACAACAAAACAAAGAAACAAACAACACAAAATCAAAATTGATGGGAAGTTGCTAATAGGATACAAAATCCAACTGAAAGAACTTTCTATGGCCAAAGTTGGATGAATTTGAGCAAGAACAACATAAAAAATGAAGAAATATTGTATTATAGCCCAAGAGATGAAATAAATATCCATGAGTCCCTGCATATGTGAGGATATTTGGATGACAAGCACACTTCATTCATGTATAAGAATTCAAATAATGCATAAACTCTCCCTTCAAGAAAGGTGAGAATTTATCTCAATTTTTTTAAGTATGGGCTGTGCATAATGATCTTTTTTGAAAGTGTACAGTAGCAAAAGTGAAAAAAAAAGTAATTTAACAGTAAAGAAATCTGACAAACTCTACCACACCCCAATAATCAAGGTCAACAACATTGATCAAACTGTTGATAGTATGTACCCTTGATATAATATGATGAAAATGTCAGTTTAGCTCTGTGGCCTTCATCCAAAAAAGCCTGTAAGCCCAGTCTAGTCCTGAGAAAAACAATAGGCAAATTCAATAGAGGGACATTCTACAAAAGACCCAACCACTCCTCAAAATAGTATTCCTCAAAACTCTCAAGGTAATCAAAACCAAATGAAGTCTGAGAAATCGTCACAGCTCAGAGGAGCTTGAGACATGACAACTAAATATCATTTTCTGGATTGGTACAACAACAGATACATAGACCAGTGGAACAGAATTGAGAATCCAGACATAAATTCATTCACCTATGAGCAGCTGATATTGGACAAAGGCCCAAAGTCATTTAAATGGAAAAAGACAGTCTCTTTAACAAATGGTGATGGCATAACTTGATACCATCTGCAAAAAAATTGAAACAAGACCCATACCTCACACCACCTACAAAAAAAAAAAAAAGGGGGTGAAAACCTAAATATAAATTCTAAAATGATAAAACTCATAGAAGAAAAAATAGGGACAACACTGGTAGTCCTAATACATGGTATAAACAGTATACAAAACATTACTAACAATGCACAAACAACAGAAGAGAAACTAGGTAACTGGGAGCTCCTAAAAATCAAACACTTATGCTCATCAAAAAAACTTCACCAAAAGAGTAAAAAGACAACCCACAGAGTGGGAGAAAATTTTTGGCTATGACATATCCAATCAGTATTTAATCTCTAAAATCTACAAGATACTGCAAAAAGACAAAAAAAAAAAAACAATTAAAAAAGGGGCACGTCACCAAAGAAGATATTCAGGCAGCTAACAGATACATGAGGAAATGCTCAGGATTATTAGCCATTAGTAGAAATGCAAATCCAAACTACAAGGAGATACCGTCTCACCCCAACAAGGCTAGCATTAACTCAAAAAACACAAAATAATAAATTTTGGAGAGGTTGTGGAGAGACCGGAACACTTATGCACTGCTTGTGGGAATGTAAAATGGTACAACCACTTTGGAAATTGATTTGGTGCTTCCTTAAAAAGCTAGAAATAGAAGTAACATACAATCCAGCAATCCCATTCTTTTGACTATATCCTAGAGAAATAAGAGCCATCACACAAATAGATATATGCACACCCATGTTCATTGCAGTACTGTTCACCATAGCAAAAAGATGGATACAACCTAGGTGCCCATCAACAGATGAATGGACAAATTATGGAATATTCACACAATTGGATATGATACAACTATAAGGAACAATGATGGACCCACGAAACATCTCACAACATGGATGAATCCGGAAAGCACTATGCTGAGTGAAATTAGACAGTCGCAAAAGGACAAATATTGTATGAGACCACTGTTATAAGAATTCAAGAAAAGGTTAAACAAAGAGGAAAACATTCTTTGATGGTTATAAGGGTGGGGAGGGAGAGAGAGAGTAATTCACTAACTAGATGTTGTTTTTGTTATTTGGTGCCTTCGAGTTAGTTCCAACTCATAGCGACCCTATGTACCACAGAAGGAAACACTGCCCTGTCCTGCACCATCCTTAGAATTGTTATGCTTGAGCCCATTGCTGCAGCCATCGTGTCAATTCATCTCTTTGAGGGTCGTCTTCTTTTCTGCTGATGCTGTACTTTACCAAGTATGATGCCCTTTTTCAGTGAGTGATCCCTCCTGACAACATGTCCAAAGTATGTAAGATGCATCCTTGCTTCTAAGGAGCATCCTGGTTTTACTTCTTCCAAAACATTGGTTCATTCTTTTGGCAGTCCATGGCATATTTAATATTCATCACCAACGCCACAATTCAAAGGTGTCAATTCTCCTTCAGTCTTCATTTATTCATTTTCCAGCTTTCACATGCATATGATAAGATTGAAAATACAATGGCTTGGGCCAGGCACACCTTAATCTTCACAGTGACATCTTTGGTTTTCAGCACCCTAAAGAGGTCCTTTGCAGCAGATTTGCCCAATGCAATTCATCTTTTGATTTCTTGACTGCTGCTTCCATGGCTGTTGATTGTGGATCCAAGTAAAATGAAATCCTGGACAACTTCAATCTTTCCTCCATTTATCATGATGTGGCCTATTGGTCCAGTTGAAAGGATTTTTGTTTTCTTTATGTTGCGATGTAATGCATACTGAAGGTCTGGTCTTTGATTTTCATCAGTAAGTCCTTCAAGTCCTCTTCACTTTCAGCAACCAAGGTTGTGTCATCTGCATAATGCAGATTGTTAATGAGTCTTCCTCCAATCCTGATGCCCCATTCTTCTTCATATAGTCCAGCTTCTCGGATTATTTGCTCAGCATACAGTTTGAATAGGTATGGTGAAAGGATACATCCATGATGCACACCTTTCCTGACTTTAATAGTATTATAATGACATGTGCAAAGAGCTGGAGATAGAAAACCAAAAGGGAAGAATGTGCTAGGCATTTCTCAAGCTGAAAGAACTGAAGGACCAATTCAAGCCTTGAGTTGCAGTAGTGAAGGATTCTATGGGGAAAATATTAAACAACTTAGGAAGCATCAAAAGAAGATGGAAGGAATACACAGAGTCATTATACCAAAAAAGAATTAGTCTATGTTCAACCATTTCAAGAGGTAGCATATAATCAGGAACTGACGGTAGTGAAGGAAGAATTCCAAGCTGCACTGAAGGCATTGGTGAAAAACAAGGCTCCAGGAATTGTCAGAATACCCACTGAGATGTTTCAACAAACAGATGCAGTGATGGAAGTGCTCACTTGTCTATGCCAGGAAATTTTCAAGACAGCTATCTGGCCACCTGACTGTAAGAGATCCATATTTATGCCTATCTCCAAGAAAGGTGATCCAACTGAATGCAGAGATTATGGAACAATATCATTGATATCACATGCAAGCCAAATTTTGCTGAAGATTCAACTAGATAGTAGTCAAGAATTAGATGAAGGGAAGGATAACACACAATACTGGGGAAGTCAGCACAGTTGGACTAAACAAAAAGCTAAGAAGTTTCCTGAATACAGCCAAACACTTCAAGGGACAGAGTAGCAGGGTTGGGGTCCTGGGGACCATGGTTTTGGGGGACATAATGGTCAATTGGCATCAAAAAGTTAGTTAAGAAAATGTTCTGCATCCCACTTTGGTGAGTGGTGTCTGGGGTATCAAAAGCTTGCAAGTGGCCATCTAAGATGGATCAATTGGCCCCAACCTATCTGGAGAAAAGGAAAATGAACACTAAAGACACAAGGACAAAAGGGCCACATATACCAGAGACTCCAACAGCCTAAGACCAGAAGAAATAGATGGTGCCTGGCTACCACTAAAGACCGCCCTGACAGGGAACAAAACAGAGAGTCCCTGATGGAGCTGGAAAAAAGTGGGATACAGAACTCAAATTTCATGTAAAAAGAACAGATTTAATGGTATGATTAAGACTAAAAGAACACTAGAAAACACAGTCCCCAGACTCTCTGTTAACCCAGAAGTAAAATCATTCCTGAAGCCAACTCTATAGACAAAGATTAGATTGGAATTCTTAGTTCAAGTACATACGGGAGACTAAATGAGCATCTCCCGTCCGAAGGGAGGAGAAGAAGGCAGAAAGGGACAGGAGCTGGATGAATGGACACGGGAAACCTAGGGTGAAAAGGGGGAGTGTGCTGTCACATTATAGGGATTGCAGCTAGGGCCACATAGCAATATGTGTATAAATTTTTGTATGAGGAATTAACTTGAGCTGTAAACTTTCACCTAAAGCCCAATTAAAAAAAAAAAAAAAGATTATGGCCAAGAAAACCCTATGGAGCAGTTCTACTCTGTAATACATGAGGTCACCATGAGTTGGGGGCCTACCCAATGTTAGCATATAACAACAATATATATAAAGAAAACTTTTCCCATTTCAACGTTTTTTTTACACATGAATTTCAGTCACATTATGTTCATCATGTTATGCAACAATAACCATTATCTATTTCCAGACTTTTTCATCACCCTTAGCAGAAGTTCATTTCTTTAATTGCCCTCTCATGTCTTCTACCTCAGTCATCTAGTGCTGCTATAACAGAAATACTGCAAGTGGATGGCTTTAACAAACAGAAATTTAGTCTCTCACAGTCTAGTAGGCAAAAAGTCTGAGTTCAAGGTGCCAGCTCCAGGGGAAGGCTTTCTCTCTCGGTCAGCACAGAGGTCCTTGTCATTAACCTTCCCCTGGTCTAGCAGCTTCTCCATTCAGAAACCCTGGTTCCAAAGGATACTCTCAGATCCTGATGCTACTTTCTTGGTGGTATGAGGTACCAATGTCTCTCTGCTGGCTTCTCTCTTTTATACAACAAAAGAAATTGGCTCAAGACAACCCAATCTTGTAGATTGAGTCTTGCCTTATCAACATCACAAAGACAGGATTTACAACATATAGGAAAATCACATCAAATGACAAAATGGTGGCCAATCACACAATACTGGGAATCATGGCCTAGTCAAATTGATACACTTATTTTTAGAGGACACAACTCAATCCATGACAGCTTCTCACATTTTGAAGAGAGTGACACCTTCCGTATCAAACTGGTCATTAAGTTCTGAGAAGGAGCTCTGGTGGCACAGTGGTTAAAGCACTTGGCTGCTAAACAAAACGATGGCAGTTCAAAAGAACAGATTTGAGAAAAGAACAAGGAAATGGCATTCATTTCAATGAATGCTCTCGTCATGAACACTCTTCAGCTTTCTAACAGTTGATGGAACTGGGCTCCCCTACATTGGGCAAGCAATTTTAAGGAGCCAACCATAGCAATAGAGCAAAATACTGGCTGTAGTTTCAATATCTACAGCTCCATGCTTCTCAAAGACTAGGTCAAGTTTCTGAGTATTTGCTATACATCTCCCAGTTGCCATGGTGTCAGCTTTAACCCATGGGACCTCAGGTATGTCAGAGTGTAACTCTGCTCCACAGGGTTTTCGATGGCTGTTTTTTTTGAAAGTAGATCTTGTCTTTCTTCTGAGGTGACTCTGGGTGAGCGCAAACTTCCAACCTTTCAGTTAACAGCCAAGCACATTACCCATTTGCATCACCCAGTTATTCCATTTAATATATACCTGTTGCTGTCAAGTCGATTCATACTGACCCTATAGAACACAGTAGAACTGCCCCATATGGTTTCCAAGGAGCAGCTGGTAGATTCGAACTGCGGACATTTTGGTTAGCGTCTATAGCTCACCATAGCTCTTAACCATTGTGTCACCAGGGCTTCTTTGATATATATAGGTAGGTCTTATAAGTTGTAAATCAGTTATTGTGAAACAGTACATTTATTTAAGAATTGTAGCAACCCTTAACTTTCATCACAGTATTGGCTTATTCTGCTAACTGGTGCCTGTGCATACAAACACATAATTCTAATTGGGGTCAGAAAGCTACAAACATTTCTAAACACAAAATGAAGGTCCAAAATCATAAAGCACTTGAAAATGTCAGCAGAAATCTCACACAGTATGTTAGTAAATGTCAGATGCTGTTGAAATTATTTTGTCAGGATAGATACATGAGTGATCTTAAATAAAGAGTGGACAAATAATTACCTTAGGGTTAAACTTGGTGTGCTTACATATTTGATTGTTTTCTTTCCTTTCATATTTTCTGTCCCCAAGCTAAAACTGATAGTCCTCTCTCAGAAGCTTCCTGTTGTTTCTTCAACACAAAGTCATTGTCCAATATTTCTAAAGCTGTCTTGTTCCTCTTCACACATTGTCAGAGGATGGGCTAGACGATGGAAAGGAAGCACTGTAAGCACGATATGCACTACTGTTATTATTCAGAGATTTGACAGTCTTTTCAACATGAGAGTAAGAAGTATGACGTTGGCTTTTATCTTCAGGTGATGGACAACAACATATCTCTGTGGTCGAATAATGAAAGCAAGTTTTTTTCTGAAAAAAAACCTGCACTATGCGGTATATGGTCTTAAAAATATAAACAACCCACAAGTCTGTGTGGATGAATTCTGACAGTCGACATCTTGACTTCACTTGTTCTTTGATAAAACCAGTGTTGATTGATGTCACTGTCAGAGCTAACTATAGCAGAGAAAAGACTTTGGTTATAGATGGCGGAGGGGAGGAACAGTATGTCAGTTTTGTCATCAAATATTCGTTTTTTAATGAAACTCACTTTAATATTATATACCTGCAAGAATCAAACTAGTGAGAATGCCAGATATAACAAAGTAATGCAAGCATGGTTTTGGCATTGACTTTCTGGATGGCTTCTGTAGTCTTTTTCACTGACATTGAATTCGCTGTTTCCAATTCAACTTCATTCTATTACCTTCTGATCCAATATCTTGCCGAATCATTTATTTCCAGTTTGTAGCAAACATTTTCTCTTCTTTATTGTATCTTCCTTCTATAATCACTTTTGTAATATGCAAAAAGGTTAATAACCTCAAAATTAAAAAAAGAAAATATATTATTTTCTAATTCTAAAAATAGAAACCCTGGTAGCATAGTGGTTAAGTGCTAGGGCTGCTAACCAAAGGGTGGGCAGTTCAAATCCACCAGGCACTCCTTGGAAACTCTTTGGGGCAGTTCTACTCTGTCCTATAGAGTCGCTAAGAGTTGGAATCGACTCAACGGCACTGGGGTTTTTTAATTGTAAAGATACATGAGAAAAAAGACTTTATTTTTTAGTATACCACGTGCTCTAATATCTATATATTTTTTGTTATAGGTGATGACTCTAATGTTTCTGTGAACTAGATTGACACTAGAATGAAATAGGATATATGTACTAATTCAAAAGGTTATCTTGGTCTTTATTGTCTTCTATATTAGGCCTGAAGGAGCAAGTCAACTTAAAATTACACCACGGCTTACAAAGTGTGAAATGCATACTTCTTAGTCTGCCTGAGAAGGTTCTAGCTGATGCCTGACATCCGGACAACATAATTGATAGTGTCTGCTTTCACTGTCAGAGCTGTCCCATTTTAAAAGCTATTTTATGTGCTATCCCAATATAAGATATTACAGTAATCACTTTTCGGTGCCATCTCCTTCTCTATCTCCCTAAAGATGACGATTCTGCCCTTTAAAATTAAACCAGGTAGGAAAAAAAAACATGTCATTCCTCAATAGGAACTTTTATTCCTGCGCAAATTTAAGACTTTGGAACAAATCTTGATGCTTCAGAATTGTATTTAAAATATCATACTAAAATTACACATAGTAAGCATTTTCTATTGGCCATATCCTAATCGGAAGATAGAAATGACTCCAGCAAAGTGTACATCTGTTTAAATTGCAGAAAAATAGCACATGAATTTTAGTAAATTAGAAGATTCAAAGCATGTGCATAATCTTATTAGAAATGTTTGTCAGTGAAATGAGTGTTTATTCTTGGATTATTAAATTTAATATGAAAGTATAAATTAAGTGTAGGTCACCTTAATGAAATACACATGACACACAAGCACATATTCAGTTTTTAAATTAGTTTTTTAAAAATAACTTCTGATTTATAGAAGATGTGCATAAACGATATAGAGTTTTGTATTATTATATTATCAAGGTGCATTCATCAAATAATAATAAATTAACTTCGGGACAATTAAAATTGATACATTATTTCAACTTCCCTATATTTTCTAGTTCATTATTTTCAGTAACAGAACCCGTTCTGGAACACTGCTTTGCACTAGTTTATATGTCACCTTACCTATTGCCATTGAGTCAATTCTGACACACAGGAATCCTACAGGGCAGAGTAGAACTGCTCCATAGGGTTTTCAAGGAGTGAATGATGAATCTGAACTGCCGACATCCTGGTTAACAGTCAAGCTATTAACCAGCAGTGTACCAGGGCGCCAGATGCTTATTAGGAATAAAGGAGTCTGGTATTCAAGAGAAAGATGTAGGTTTCAGTTATAAGTTTAAGAGTCATGGCTTACAGATGGTGTTGATAGCCAAGAGATCTGATGATGATACCTGAGGAATGAATATACAAAGAGAAGAAAATAAGTTCAATGACTGAAACTTGGGGTTAACCATATGGTAATAGGGAAAACTAGAAGTAATTGGTTCATACCAGGGTAGACTTAAAAACATTTATTTTATTCTTTGTGTTATAAGCCAATGCTATTGTTATTTATTTGGTTACTCAAGTTTTTCCACCCGTGACCACTGGGAAATCTTTCAGGTTGGCACCTCTCGGGTGGTAAATGTTTTTGATTTGTTGCATTTGTTTTATTCTTTTTCCACCCCTTCTGTTTCTTCTGCCTTTAATTGAACATTTTATATAAAATTGGTTTTCTCTGCTTTCTTAGCATTTTAATTATAATTATTTAAAAAGAGTTTCAGTGGTTGTTATAGAGATTACAATATATATTTTTAGCTAAACTAAGTCCTCCTTCAAATAACGTTATGCCCCTTTACATATAGTTTAAGCATCATATAAGGATTAATTCCTATTCCTCCCAGCATTCCTAGTGATACTGCTGTCATTCATTTCACTCATCCTTATGCTACAATCTTATAATACACTGTTTTTATTACTATTTTAAACAGTTTTATTTTAGATGATTTAAAAATAACTAATATGTATACTTTTTTTTTACTTTTTATTTATTGCCTCTCCAGCACTTTTATATTTATCCAAATCGAAGTCTGGTCTCTATCATTTTCCTTCTGACAAAAGAATTTTTCTTAATATATTTTTTTGGTAAATAAAACTGGTCTTCTGCTAATGACATCCCTCAGTTTTTTATCATCTGAGAAACTCTTTTTACTTCCTTCACTTTTGAAGGCTAATTTCAGTAGGTATCAAATTTAAGTATGGTGTTTTTGTTTTTAATTCATCGTGTTTTATATTTCACTTCACTCTGTTCTTAATTGCATGGTTTTTGACAAGGAACCTACTGAAAATTTTATATTTGTTTCTTGATATGGAGGTGTTCCTCACCCCCACCATGGCCCTTTTCAAGATTTTTCCTTTGTTTTTGGTTCCCACAGTTTACATTTTAATTTATTAAATTATCACGAGAGCTCCACTCACTAATGACCCTTATGATTTCGTAAATGGTCTTCCTTGATTTAGCTGTAAGCGCGGGTGGATTGTTTGCTTGCTATTTTTCAAATTGTAAGGGAAAGTGACAATTACATCTTGTAGTTTGTTCATATGTCTTACACACTTTGTTTTCTGTTGTGTTAGATTCCTATTGCTACTGCAACAAATTACCACAAACTTTGTGGCTTAAAAAAGTACAAATTTATCACCTTATAGCTCTGGAAATTAGATATCAGAAATAGGTCTCACTGGGCTGAAATCAAGGTGTCAGCAAGGCTGTCTTCCTTTCTGGGGATTCTAGGGAGAATTCATTTTCTTGCCCTTTAATTCCTTGCATTGTTCTTTCTTTCAACTTCAAAGCCAGCAAGGGTCGCTCAGGTCTTTCTCAACTCGTATCACTCTGACACTAACAATATAATGACACTTATCATGACATTGGACCCACAACAATAATTGAGGATAACCTCCCCATCTCAAAGTCACCTTATGACGATCTTAATTCTATTTGCAAAATTAATTCTCTCTGTACTGTGACCTACTATATTTACAGGTTCTGAGGATTAGTAGCTGAACATCTATGGCAAGTAGTGTCAACATTCACCTAAGATATTTGTTTTTAATGTTTATTTATTGTGTCTTTTTAATTATGGTTTCTTATAGTACTTTTTAGATTCTCTAGAGCCCTAATGGTGCAGTGGTTAAGAGCTACAGCATTCTATGGCTGTTAACCAAAAGGTCAGCAGTTTGAATCCACCAGCCGCTTCTTAGGAACTCTATGGAGCAGTTCTATTCTGTCCTATAAGGTCTTTATAAGTCTGAATCTACTCAGTGGCAATGGGTTTTAACGGGTTGGATTTTTTATTTGAATGCCTCGTTAAATTTGGTGTCTTTGCTTATAGTAATGAATATATATTTTTTGTGATGAATATATATATATAGTAATGGATATCTTTCATACTTGATTATGTAATTGTCATCACATTTTTATTAAATAAAGTTTTATTTTATAATTACATATATATTTGATTTTCTCTTACATGATATGTTGATTGAGGGGCATTTATTTGCTCAATTCTGCTATTCTCGTATCATGTCATCTTCTTTTTCAGCTTTTATCATAATTGTTTTCGCTTGTATAAGGAAAAGAACGTGCATCTACGTTCATCATTTTATCTTCAATATCTGATTCAGTACCTGGCGTATAGTAGGTACCCAGTAAATACTCATGACAAATACGGCCACACTTCACTTGCTTTCTTTGCAATTTCCTAGTACAGCTTTTCCCATCCCTTTTATTACTTACTTTTGCTCCAGACCAAATATGAGGTTTTGGATTTTTTTTTTTTTTTTGTAAATTTACCACAATCATTTCTGCAGCACATAATATAACTCTTATTTTTGACATGTAATATACAATTTTCATGAATTTGTACATTATTGTTTGCTAAATTATCTCCCCTAAACTTTTCTATATTAAAGTTTCCATGTTTGTTTTCTAATAATTAAAAAAATCCCATTTTAACTTAACATTTATTAGTTTTCTAAGTATTATAATTATGTATAATACCAAAGCTTTGATTATATATATTGTTCGTATATGTGTATATAAATATTTAACCTTAACATATTAAGTTCTCATTTTCTTTTACTAATGTAAATAATCAGTAACTATAAATTATTCCTCATTATTAGTCCTTTAATACACACTTACTTCTTTTGCATGATATTTAGACATTATGCGAGTACCATATCAATAACATTTTAATAATTTTTACAGTAAGTTTAAAATCCATTATATGGACTGTGACTTTAAGTTTGTAAATTGTATTGTGCTCTGGGCAACAGAACATTCATTACAATATTCTATTTATACCAGCTATTTCTTTTTTATGATATCACATGGGCATAACTACTTATAAATAACTGTCTCTGGACACATTACTTAACTTCTTTAACCCTCATTTTATTCACCCTTTATTATAATAAGTATATTATATTCCAGATTAATATCCTAATTTGTAAATATTTTATTTAATCAGAAAAACCTACTCCTTTCACACATGGATTTTTAAAATTGGCTAAATAATTAAGTAACTGTGATGACATAAATATTTAACCGATGTAATTAAAATGATTATTTTGACAGATTAAAGTAAATACTTCCATTTCAAATGGATTAGGAGGAGTATTTACATTTCCTAATTGAAATCTCTAGGAATCGCTGGATGATGCAAACTATTACACACTTGACTGCTAACCAAAAGGTTGTTGGTTATAGTACACCTAGAGGCACCTCAAAAGAAAGGCCTGGTAACCTATTTCAAAAATCATCCATTGAAAACCCTGTGGAGCACAGTTCAACTCTGACACACATGGGGTCTCCCTGAGTTGGAATAGGCTTGATGGCAATTGGTTTTTGGTACTGCTTAATTGAAATCTTTAGTTACAAAGTATTTTTGTGATTTATTCTGTTACTAATACTGGTTGTTGTTGTTGTTGGGTGTCATCCAGTTCATTCCAACTCATAGCAGCCCAACATGACAGAGTAGAACTGCCCCCTAGTGTTTTCTTGGCTGTAATCTTTACCGAAGCAGATCCCCAGGTCTCTCCCTTGGAGCAGGGCGGTGTGATGGAACAGCCAACCTTTTAGTTACCAGCTGAACTTAATCTGTTGTACCACTAAGGTTTCTTATAAACTTTTTGAAAGTGACAATATACAATTAAAAAATAAAGTAGCAGTTTGGGTATTGAAAAATGAATGAGATTATAAATAGAACATTTACTATTTCTGGCAATTTATAATTTGTGTTTTGACTGCACTTTTGTATGGGGTGGAGCGAGTATGAAAGAAATTGATACAATGGGATGACACTACATGGTATATTGTGTTGTCTTGTGTTGCTGGCCAGATCAGTATCATTCTTTATTTTTTTAAGCAATTAAATTCTTGTTTATCACATATCTAACCTATACAGATAAAATTAAATTAAAATGACATCTATTTTCTTTAAATTGTATGTTTTATTTAAACAAGTATTATGAAAGTTTTACAGAATTATTTTTTCCGTTCAGCTTGTAAATTATCATAACTTTGATTACCTTTTTCTTCTTTTGGGTTCCTTCACAAAATACAACACCCTGTATTAATCACAAGGTGCTTAATTGGCACAGTTTCCAGGAAAATAAGTTAAATCTTATGACGTGGCCACCCTTTAACTGAGAATAGTAAATCCCCTTTAAAGGGACACTTGCAAGTAATTAGGAGAGATTCAAATGGGGCTTATGGGTCTCCATGCAGCTCAAAGGTTGTTGATTCTTTTTACTTCCAAGACTTCTGTCACCGATTACCTACAAAACACAGAGGTTGGAACACTCTACAGGAGGCATTTAGAACTGCTTATCAAACGAAATTATTTCAAAATTTTTTATTTTACCTGTTAGAATCTTCAGTAAAGTGCTACTTTCTGTCTTTTCTCACATTTAACACTTCAAACAGCTCTCCCACCTGTTTGACGTAGACTAGAGATGCGGAGGCTAGTTAGTGCTTCAAAAAACTACAGAAAATCTCTGATTCTAAAGCAAAGCACTGTGTTTTCTATTCTTTCATATTTTTTTAAAATATGAAAAAACATTAAAAAAAATGCTTTTAATCCTCTGGTTGCCTATTGGAACTATCAGCCATTCTAAAGTGGCTTTATAATAGCTGAGATTTCCCCCTATACTTTATTTTCATTGTTATTGACTTATTCAAGATATGGATAAACTTCCTTTTTTTTGGTTGAAATTACTTTATTAAAATATAACCTATAACCATATGGGTGCTAAAGAGGTCCCAGAAAAAAAAGACACTCTGCTAATCCTTACAAGTAGTTATGCTTATAGTTTGTAAAAAAATTGTAAATTTGTACTAATTGCCTGTAGTAAATAGTGAATGAAAGATGTATCAGGAAATGATATTACAGTAGTAACTAAAAAGTTGTGTTGACAAGTATTATACTTGCAGTGCAATTCTGCAAATAAATATTTAAAAACAAAATATTGTAGGTAAGTTTTGTTATAAAGAGAAGTATGAAGCAAACATCAATATGTAAGACATAGAATAAATAGCAAATGGTGGTAGAGACCTTTGAAGACTAAAAGATTTCCACTGTGAACCTTACACAACTTTAGCCCCCAACTTTCCTTTCCATCCATCCTGCCATATTCAAATTTTCTGAACAATGACTGCTAAACCATGAGCAGAGTTTGTTCCCCTACATTCTGTCCTATGACTTTTGCTGCCTGAATTTCCCAATATTTTTTAAGGAGTTTTATCAGAGAATAATTTTAAAAAACAAACAAACTAAACCTCTGATTGACCTTCCCAAATGTTAAATGATATTCTTAAGCTCCTCGTTCTTTTCACAACACTCGTCATAACTCATGCTGCTGTTTTTCATGCTGCTGTTTTAATCAAGGCTTGAACTAACAGTTTCTTGTTTTTATCCTTCCACAGAGTAATTTTTAACACAGTGAATAAGAGATCAGAACTTGAAGTCAAGTACAGACTCAAGCATTAAATAATTTTTTCAATTTTGGCCAAGCTATTTAACATCTTGGAGATTCTCTTGACTCATACAAAAAAATGGGTAATTTTTTTTAATTGCTTCATAAAAATATATATTGTATCCCTACTCTGTACCAGTAAGTTTTTTTGATGTTGGGTACACAAAGATGTCTAAAGCAGATATGAAATTTTCCTACATGTTGATTCATTCAAAGAAGGAGAGGTAGACATCAATTAGACAAATAAATGATAGATTACATAATACAATAATTAGATAAATATGTCTTCCATGTGAGTCCTCTACAAATATTCAGATATGAGAACCAAAAACCATATTTTCTTGAAATTATATTTAATGTGACTTTTAGGTCCCATCTTATAGCAAGGGCAGGTAATTGATTCTAATGTATTATTGGGTCATTCTTCACTTTTCTAGGGTTTTAAGTGATATGAGATTCAACTGTAGTGATATAAAATGCAAGTCAATGGCTCCATGTCTTCAGCCCATCATAGACACCTCCTTGTCCATGCTCAGTGGTACTTTGAGGTTATGATAAGCTGCTGTTAATATGAACCTGAGACCAAGTTATCTTTTCTACAAAATTTCAAACCAAACCTTGAAGACATCCACCTGGAGGTAAAACCACCTCTCTAAATCTCTACAGGGTAGTGGCATATGGGAGCTATGACTTTTGGATCACCATTCTCTTCTGTAACTGTAAAAAATTACCACTCTTTTTTCTATTTCAACTTTTCTCTTCCCAAAGGTACTTACCTGTCTTCTCTCTCCATTTGCATAATTCTTAAGGAACTTAGATTAAAAAAAAAAAAAAGTAAGACTTTATTATATGTAACGGCCTTTGTCTCTAATTCTCCACAATTCACAACTCATATGATCCATATGATGATACCCTTCTGGGTGAGTCAAGGGAGCACAAATCTCTTTTTGAATTCCTTAAAATTAAAGAAAAAAATATATATATAAACAAAAAACAGTTAACATTTAATTGAATGATCATATTTGCAAAGAATTAAGTTGTAAGGAGACAATAAAGAATTACGTTATGACAGAGAGCAGCAAGATGTTTCGGAAAGAACTGTGAATTACCTACACGGAATGGTCTTAAAAATCATTTCTAAGTAGAGGATATTTATAGTGAAAGATGCATTATTAAAAAAAGAAAAACATGACATGAAAGGCTGGGGAGAGTACGTGTGAGCCTTGGAAACTATGTGGTGAAATTCTCTTAGGTGAAAAATAAACAAAAATGACCAGTGTGAAAAGTGTATGTTGAACAAGGGGGAAACTTGTTACAGAGTATTTTTGAAGGTAGGTGAGGGTAAATATGAGTGAGGGTAAATAATACCTTGTGGAATATATAAAAATAATTTGGATTCTAAGTACAAAGGGAAGGTAATAAAATATATTTAAGTGATGAGATTTTATTTTCCTTTGTGAAAGATCACTTTGGCAGCCACCGAGAGATACGTTTAGAATACGCTAAGAAAGAAATCTGGGAGAGCTTTTAGGAGACTCCTGCAAGTGTCTAGGCCAGAGATGAGTGTGGTAATGAAATAACATGAGAGATCACGTTCTCAGCGTGGTTATCAGGGTTACACACATAATAAACACTCAATAAATAGTCAATATTATTTCTATCATCATCATGATTATTATTACTATGGAATATTTTAAGATAAAAGTTAGAAACTAATGAATGTTATATAGGGAAGACAGAATAATTGATATGAACAGGAAGTTATACTAAACATTGTTTGCTTTTTTGAATGTTGTATTATTTGGTATCTCTCTATAATATGTAATGTGTTTTGATTTATTTCTAAATATATACTTATGGTACTTAATTTGTTTTAGTATATTTAATTTTTTTTTCCCCTTAAAGAAGTACCCACGACTATATAAGGTTCATGTCCTTTAAAACAAAAATCAGCAGTGCTTCATCTTATTTGTGAGTTTGGAGTATAAGTCAAAATAAAACTACAGTAAATATAAAGATAATTTATTTCAAATAACATTCTGTTGTTTTCTTTTAATTGCACTGTTTATTAATGTTTTATGTTTTATTGTGGTGAAAATATACACTATAAAACATTTGCCAATTCAATAATTTCTACTTGTATAATTCAGTAACACTGATTATGTTCTTCATGTTGTGGAACCATTATCACTATCCTTTTCCAACTTTTTCTGCCACCATTAACATAAATTCAATGCTCCCTAAGCAAAAACTTCCCCTTACCCTCTTCCTCACACCCCTTGTAACCACTAATAAACTTTGGTTTCTATATTTGTGACTGACATATTTTGCTCAGCATGTTTTCAAGGTTCATCTGTGTTTTGGCATGCATCAGGACATCATTTCTCTTTATGGCGAGTAATATTCATTTTTTTTTTTATGTATATACCACATTTTGTTTATCCTTTCATCTGTTGATGGGCATTTTAGTTGTTTCCACTCTTTGGCTATAGTGAAAAGTGTGCAGTGAACATTGGTGTGAAGAGTTCTGTTTGAGTTCCTGCTTTCACTTCTGGTATATACCAAGGATTGGGATCGTTGGATCATATGGTACATCTTTGTTCAATTTTGAGGAACCATCAAACTGCTTTCCTCAATGCCTGTACCATTTTACATTCCCACCAGCAATAGATAAGGGTTTTAATTTCTCCACACTCTTGCCAAAAATTGTTTTAAGCATTGCCACCATTATGGGGATGAGATAGCACTTAATTATGATTTCAGTTTGCATCTCCCTAACAACAAATTTGGGTTTTAACGACAAATCACTTTGAGCATCTTTTCATGTGTTTGTTGGCCATTCAAATATTATTTTTAGTGAAATACCTGTTCAAGTCCTTTGCCCATTTTTTGACTGAGTTTTTTGTCTTTTTTGTTGTTGTTAAGTCGTAGAAGTTTTTTAAATGTATTTTGGATGTTAGACCCTAACCGGGTATATGGTTTTTGAGAATTTTCTCCCAGTGTAGCTTTTTTCACTTTGTTGATAACATACTTTGAAAAACAAAAGTATTTAATTTTTATGAGGCTTATTTATCTGCTTTGTCTTTTGTTGTTTGTGCTTTTGTGGTCATATCTGCTAAGGCATCTTTAAAAACTAGATCCCATAGCTACACCCCTTTCTTCTAAGAACTTGTGGCTTTGGGTTTCGATTTAGGCCCTTAATCTATTTTGAATTGGTTTTTGCATATAATGTGAGGCATGCATCCAGTTCCATTCTTCTACATGTGGAAATTCAATTTTCCCAGTACCATTTACAGAAGAGACTCTTCCTTCTTCATTGAATGGACTTAGCACCCTTGACAAAAGTACTGTTGAGGATCCCTTGTATGTGACACTTCCCTGTTCTCTTTCTGTTTTCAGGATTTTTTTCTTTATCTTTCATTTTTTTAGAGTCTGATTATGTTGTATCTCAGTGTAGATCTCTTTGGGTTTATCCTACTTGGAGTTCGTCGAGATTTTTGTATGTGTAGACTCAGATCCTTCATCTAAATTAAATTTTATTTCTGCCATTATTTATCCAACTACTGTTTTCGTCTTTTTTTCTTGGATTTCCATGATGCATATGTTAGTTTATATGATGGTGTCTTACAATTTCATTTGGCTTTGCTTATCTTTCTTGATCCTATTTTCATTTTGCTCTTGAGACTCAATAATTTCTATTGCCTTATCTTCTAATTTATTGATTCTTCCGTCAGATCAAATCTGCCATTGAACCCTCTAGATATATATATATATATATATATTTTTTTTAATTCCAGTTATTGTATTTTTCAGCTCTAGTATTTCCGTTTGCACTTTTTATAGTGTCTATCGGAATGGACTCGGGGGCACCGGGTTTTTTATCTCTTTAGTAATAATCTTTTATTATTCACATGTTTTCCTGATTTCCTTTTGTTCATTGTCCATGTTTTTTTTTAGTTCTTTGAGCTTATTTAATACTGTTGTTTTAAAGTCTTCTAATCTCTCCATTATCCAGGATATGTTAAGACAGTTTCTATTCCCTCATTTTGCTCTTTTGAATGGATGATGATTTCCAATTTTTTGTATACCTTGTGATTTTTGTTTAAGTCTGGACATTAGTATATTAAAATGTGCTAGCTTTCTCAATTCCCCTGTATTCAAAATGGTTTTGAAAGTGCTACTTTCTTCAAAAAATTCTCCGGTATGCACAACTTTCAGCCTTTTCTCACTGCTCCCTCCATCATCCTGTGAGAGCTCTGATTCAGGCCACAGGGTTTAATCCTTCAGGCAACTCCCAGACAGATCTGAATAGATTCACTGAATAGACTGACAGCCAAATCTGTCATATTCACTCCAGAGCAAGATATCAGGTCCCCTTCTTTGTGCACAGAAGAGCTGTGGTGTCCCTGTTCTGCAGATATCTGGCTGCCACGATGGTAGGGGCAGGTGTAAGGACAGGAGAAAAAGTATTTTTCCTACCATTTTAAAAATCATCTTGTTCATGTTTTGTTTTGTGGTTCTTTGCTGCAATCCTCTACCTACTTTTTCAGAGTGTTTACAGAGTTGATATTACAGATTTCTAGGTGTGCTTCTTGGCACTCTTGTGGGGGGGCTGGGATCTTAGACATGCTCAGCTTGCCATCTTTGTAGAATATATCTTTTTATTTTTTTTGAAGCTAGTATTCGCATTTTTAGGAAACAGGATTTAGAAGACTCAGTGCAATACTAGAAAATATTTGCTCTCAGGCTTCAAGAAATATCCTTTAGATAGTCTCCAGATGTTAGAGCTTTCAGATCCAATTCATCTTTTATGCCAAGGCCACACCCTGTCCAGGACCTCCCTTAGCCAGGGCATACCCATAGTTAGGGTAGTGTGGCCTTTCATTTATGCCCAAAATAGTACTCTTTTAAATGACAATCTTGGCTTTGAATCTCTTTATTGAGTTTTCAAAGACTTTGTCATGTCTATGTCATGGTCTAAGGCTTTCTCTGCTCAAGCCTGCTACCTCCCCCATTACTTTTACTGGTATCGTTTTTGGAAGGCATATTAGGTCTAATCCTGCTTTTTCTATCTTTTAATGTTTGTGGGCATTACTTACCAATAAGCCTCTTAAACTTCTGATTTTCATTCCATGTCCTTGATTATATAAGTTATATAAAAAAAAATAATGCCCTTGATTATATAAGTTATACATTACACTAAAAAAAAGAAAAAGAAAAATCATTGCTGTCGAGTTGATTCTGACTCATAGCCCAATATATTAGTTGGAAATAATCATTTCCTTAAAATCATGCTCAGTTATCTGCATACATTTAGTAGAATAAATCATTAAGTGCCTTAATTCCTTTATTAGCATGTACAGAATATAATAGTACCTACTTTTTTACTTCATACAGCGGAACAGTTTAGCACTCAACTAAAAAAAAAAAAAAAATAGTCAAAAATTCAGTGATTCAAACCCACCCAGAAAAGTATCAGAAGAGAAGCTTCTTGATCTATTTCCAAAAGTTCATGGCTTGAAAACCCTATGAGCACATCTACTTTCACACATGGGGCTGCCATGAGTTGGAATTTACTCAACAACATATGTAAAGAACTTATGCATATCTAATATACATTAAAAAATATATATATATAAGCATTATAAATTGTTTTTGTTATCACTCTTATTCTTGTCCTAATTTAGTACAAATGTAAGTAAAGGCAAATTTCCAGCTTTTGCTTTTTGACTTCCAAAATCTCAGTATCTTATTTTGTATTTTTTAACCTTTTATCTTCAGAAACTTAATAATCAAGGAATCTTGGTACTTTTCAAAAATGTTAAACAGAAAAGAGTGATTCTTTTACTTATATAGATATATTTTTCATTGTCCTAAATTTAGTTCCTCTTAATGGTCAAACAAAATAGTGTGTTTTTAATTTATTAGAAAATTTATCCTGACTTTTACCAGTTTGTTCCTGTTAAATCTACCTTAACTAACTTGTATCTAAGGAATCTTAAGATATTCTTCACAAAGCTTTACTTCATTGCTTTAATTACATTTTGGATGATGATAAATATAAAGATGTTTCTGCATAAACTCTGTAAAGTTGATGCTTCATGTCTTAAGTCAGAAACTGCTTTCTAAGGCCTAACAATGTGAGTTAAGTGAGTTTTTGTCAGTGTGCCAAAGTAATCATGTGAATGTACCAGTGGTGTTAATCTGTTTTGAAAGTATAGAAAAGAAAAAATATGTATATATTAAGTATGGCTCTATTCAGTTGCAGTGTGATTTAAAAAAGGCTTTAGACTTGTATACTGAATATAATTCCATATTACTTAAATTTAATATTGGCACACTTCCTGAAATCTTTATTAGCAAAATATATATTTTACTCTAAATTATTTAACATTTTTCTCTTGTAGGTATCAAAAATTTGATAAGAATTTTCTTTTTTTAATTCAAGCTCTGTTACAAGAAAAATAAACTTTAATACTAAAAATTTAACCAGTAATTATTTGATGTGGTTCCCCCCAATAGCTTGTATATGGTAATGTGATCAAAATAAAAAAATAGAGACACGTACTCCATAGCCACAAGAATTTTGCCACCCCACAGAAGACAGAAGAGTAGGAAATAATTAATGCAATTGGATTTGATAAGAATCGAAATGAAGTATAATAATGCTAAGAGTTAAAGACAAAAATTGGAGCTTGTTTATGGAGCTCAGAAATAGTTTCATGTTGTTCTTGACATTGGAGATGACCCTTCAATAATGTACAGCCCCAGAAGAGGAAGCCTAAGGGAGTCTGGCAGAGCTAGTAGCTGAGGAAAAGAACTTAAATGAAAATCAAAGCAAGTGACTGGACTTTTTGGGAAATAGAATGTAAAAGGCTTCTTGGTGTATAATTATTTAGAAAGAAATAAAATAAGTTAAATCTGTGAGGAAAAATTGTTTCTAAAATGTGAAAAAAAAAAAAAACTTGCATTCCAGAGTGTTAGTTTGCACCAGCTTTATTTAATAAGAAGTAAAGGCTTTTGACCAGTGGATGCTGTCATTAGACCTTTGGGGAGCTCTTTTTCTAGGAATGAATTGGATAGACTGATGTTGTTAGGAAAGGTTTCTATAAAAACAGATAAAATGTTATTGCTGCCCTCATGCAGAAAAAATAGTAATCTGAGATTAAATGAAGGTATAACTGCCCAATAGGGTTTCCAAGGAGCAGCTGGTAGATTCGAACTGCCTACCTTTTGGTTAGCAGCACCACCAGAGCTCAAAATGAGTGTATAAGCAACAAAAAAAAATTAAAATGATTGCATTAACTTGAGAAACACTGGTGAATTAGAATTTTTAATGAAACCACACATACTAATACTTACCACAGTCAATATAATGGTGCTTACTTTAAATGCTTATAATAGTTGCATAGATTTAAAAATACACATTGTAGAGATTATTGGTTTATCTAACATAGAAATGTTTATTTATTTTACAAATATTTATTGCTTGTCTAATATTAACCTACTTGATATACACCCTTGAACAAAAAATACATAACTCCTGATATTGTGCAGCTTGAATTCAAATAAAGGGAGAAAGAAATGAACTAACTAGGATGGAAGATAATTTAAGTCCTATAAAAAAATAGCAAAACGGGAGTGTATGAATCCTATCGGCATGGTTGTCAAGAATGTCTAAGAAGAAAGATTTAAGCAAAATTATAAATTATGTGAAAGACCTGGCCTGAGAAAAGATGGAGAGTATTATTTCATTAGGAACGAAGAGGAAGTTGAAAACACTTGAGATAGGAAATAAGTCTGTAAAGCATAGCTTCCTTGGATCCCATAATATTTAGTTCTATGAATTATTTCCTACCCTTATTATTATCACTTTTTATTTTCCAATCACCCTTTTCTTAGGCTGGGCTCTCTAGGAAAACAAAACCAGTAAAGTGTATAAATAGAGATTTATATCAAGGAAATGGTTCACATGGTTGTAGAGGCTGGAAAGTCCAAGTCTGTGGGTCAGAATAGAGGCTTCTCCTGATTCATGTAGCTGCAGGGGCTGGGGAACCCAAGATTGGCAGGTCAGAGAGCAGGGCTCTAGCTGATAGGCTGCAAAGATCGATGAATTTCAAGATTGGTAGGCAAGACTGCAGGTAAGCTGCTAGCTCAAGACCCAAGAAAAAGAGGTCAGCTGAACAAGAGCCAGCTGCAGGATCCAGAGCAAGCAAAAGCCCACGAGCCTCACCAGAAAGTCCACTTATATTGATTCAGGCCACGTGCCCAAGGAAGCTCCGTTTCAACTGATTGGCTACTCACAGCAGATCTCATCGTGGAAGTGATCACATTATATCAATATCATCATGGAAGTGAATGATCACAACATCCTTCAATTGCCAAGCTACATCATAAAGGCTAAGCCACTGAGAATCATGACCAGCCAAGTTGACACACAACTTTAGCCATCATGACCCTCCTTAATTTGTTGAAGTTTAGACTTCTGATACACAATCGATTATCCTACCCAAAACTCCATGATCATCCTATTCAATACCATTACAAAAATAGAAAATTTACTCAAATACTAGCTCCTCAATCCATTAATCAGCTGATCTTCATCTTTACTTTTCTAAAGAGTATACTTTTATTTATTTATTTATCCACACATTAAGGATAATGTTAGGTCTTGGTTCAGGAAACTTAAAATTTAAGTAAGGAAATTCCCTTCCATTTTTAAAAGTTCCCAAGGAGTCCCTGGGTAGTGCAAACCACTCAACTACTAGTCGAAACGTTGGTGGTGCAAACCCACGTTGAGGTGTCTCAGATGACAGGCCTCGCAATTTTCTTCTGAAAGACAACAACCTTTGAGGCAGTTCTAGTCTGCGCACATGAGGTTTCCCTGAGTCAGAATGAATCTGACAGCAACTAACAATAACATTGCTATATATACATAGGTTTGTTCAGTGTGATTTATTTTGTATCAATATATGAATAACTTTTAAAATGGTACATAAAAATATTCTATTATTCTGAGAATATATGCACATATGTTCATACATATGTATTAGGTACTTTTTGCACAAAAGATGGTATATACTTACTAAGTCCTAAACATCTGGGTACTAAGTATATTGCTTTACCTAGAGTGCATTCATATCAAATTGTGAAGATTTAAATGTTTCCAAGTGGGGATGTGTGGGGAAAAGACATTGTGGGTGGGAATATATATTCACTCAAGAATTATTTGTTTATTTATTGGTGAATAAAAAGTATTAAAATGTGTGATGTCCATAACTTTGATCAAACAATTCCAATTTGAGGGCTTTATCCCTTGGAAATTATCACAAAAACAGGAAAAATTGAATACTCAAGGATGATACAATGATATTTATGTGAAGGTAAATTAGAACCATCTTAATAATTACAATAAATTATGATAATGTACATAAAGAAATAATAAGTAGTGATTAAATTATTTTGTGGTTCTATATTTAGGCATAAAAAGATATTTACAATTTATTGACTGAAGCGGTCATATTACAGAACATGTGTGATGTACAATAGCAATCAGAAAATGTAGCTTTACACCCATGTAACAAATAACAAAAATATGAGTTATCTAAGAATAAATATTTCCAAAAGATACACACATGGAGAAACTAGAAAATTTTATAGAAAGGCATTAGAATAGACCATAATATATCCATGAGTTGAAAGCAACATAGTCTTAAATATGTCAGTTTTCTCCATATCAAAACATAGAATCCATAAAATTTCAATAAAATCACAACAGAAATTTTAATGAAATTAGACATGCTGATTCTATGACTTTTGTAAAATAGCAAAAGACCAACAATGGACAGAATAGCCATGAAGAAGAAAAATAAGACATCAGAACCTGAGACACAGGGTATAAAGAATAGTTACCAAACAATTGTAATTAACACTGTGGGCTATTGGTAAAAGAATAATGGAACAGGATATAGCAATTAAAATTAGATTCACATATGAATACTTGAAATATGTCAGAAATGGGATTACAGAAAACTGAGGTAAGGGTAATCAATTCAATAAATGGTGCTGTGCCAACTGTTTATCCAAATGGGTAGTAAATAAAGTTGAATCCCTACCTCACACCATATATAAAAGTCAATTCCATAAAAGGAAGACCTAAATGTGAAAAACAAAATTTTAACCATTTTTGAAGCATTTTCAAAATGATTTATTAGAACAACCTTATCGACTCTTGGTGGGGAAGAACTTTCAAAATAAGAAACACGTGTGCACACACAGAACCAAACAAAAAATAACAAAAATAAAAAAGTCATTACATTTGATTATAATAAAATTAAATTTTCTTCCATTAAAAGACACCATAATAAGTGTAATCTAAAATACATATTGTAAGAAGATATTTGCAGTACATACAATTGATAAAAAATATATGTCTAAAATAACTGCTACAAATCAGTGAGAAAAAAAATGACCCAAAGAAAAATGAGCAAAAATCATGAGGAAAAAAAGATTCCCAGAAAAGCACATCTATATAACCAATAAGCATATTTTAAAAGATTTTTAACCTTGCTAAGAATCAAAGAAAAACAAGGAAAAACCATTATGGTATATAATTTCATATGCATCAAATTAGTAAGAATGAAAATTCTTGACAATACTTACTGTTGTCAATAATGTGGAATAACAGAAATTTGTATACACTCTTATGGAAGTGTATATTTGTACAACTTCAGAGAGCTATTTGGCAATATCTAATATTAATCAGTATAAAGACAGACATACCCAATGACACACCAGTTGTACTCTTAAGTGTGTGCTGTGGAGTATAAAAGAAGATGCACGTGGGAGAAAGTTCAAAAACAGCATTATTTGTAAACCACAAGCTAGAAACAAGATAAATACTCAACCGCAGTGAATGCTTATGTAAAGTATGAATATTGGAATAGCGTGCTATCGTAGGAAATCCTGGTCGCATAGTGGTTAAGAGCTATGGCTGCTAACCAAAAAGGTCGACAGTTCAAATCCACCAGGTGCTCCTTGGAAACACTATGGGGCAGTTCTACTGTAGGGTCGCTAAGAGTCAGAATGGACTTGATGGCAACGGGTTTGGATTTGGTGCAATAGTGAAAATAAATGAAACAGAGTGACCTGTATCAACATGGATGCACGTCAAAAAGACATGGAGTGTGATTTCATTTTTGGAAAGGTAAAAATACAAGTGATAATTGATACCTAAATAAAGCATAAATAAAATAAAACTAAGGACAAATAAATTATAGTTAAGTAAGTTACTTTTTAACTTAATTATAAATAAACCATAAGTTAAAGATAAATTAATACAATAAATATACAAAAAGACACAGGAAGGAAAAGCAGGAAATACATGACAGAGATTCCCTCAGAGTAAAAGGGGATAGCGAAAGTCTATCAAAGAGATATGTGAGGCAGGTTATTTCAATTGTAATTCTAATATTTATTTCTTTTAATTTGAATGGGGATACATATGTGGGTGGTCATTATGCCACTATTTAAAATTTGTATCTGTCCAAAGTATTTCATTTTGAAGAGTTACCACATGTAAAGTTTTACACATACATACATAATAGGACATTAGTTTAACATATTTTATATTTATTAAAGTACTTCCAAAAATATATTATCTGTCTTTTAATTTTATTTCTTTCCTATTGTTTTGTAAAACATTTTATTTTATATATATGTATTTACATCTATTTTTATTTATCATTTCTTCTTGTTTTTATGCTAAAAGTTTTTCCCTGTCCTGAGATGAGATAAACATTTCACTATAACTAGTTCTTTATTATTTAATTCCCTCAAAATAATTAACTATTTAATCTATGTGGAACCCATCTTGGCATATGATATGAAATGAGAGCTTACACGTTTTGTTCAAGTAGCTGAATTACCTAACTCTAGATATTGAACAACCATCTTTTCCCCATTGATGACAGACCCTTGCTTTATTACATTTTAAAGCCTATACAAAATTGTATTATATTTAATTCTCTGATTTTCACCAGTTTCAAGGTCTGAGATTGAACAAGGTTAAGAATGAATACTTTAAGAGATTTATGGACCTGTAGTGGATGTGGAAAATAATCTGGGTATCTGGGAAATAAGGGGAGGAAAGGTAATTTCCTAGGATTAGAATCTAGGGATCCTGCCATCTTTATTCTTTCCCAGGGAGGACCTCTCACTTGAGCCCAGAAGCACCACCATCACCCCTGCCCTCAGAGGTCTTCCCTCTGGACAGGCACCCACAGTATTATAGGACCAGAAAGAAATGGTCTTGGCAGGGTCCTCGTTACCTCACAGCAAGCTTAGTAAGAGAGGGCTTTGTTGGCAAAATTGTGAGGAAAACATTGTGATTTTGTTAGGAGGATTTCTTTAGTGGGATCATCTGAGACCTATTTACTTCTCTCAAGGGAAAATTGTGGCATTGGTATTTCTCCACCAACTCCAGAGCTGGAAAAGGGTCTTCACTGAGACTGTTTGAAGAGATTGCCAAGTGTCTCTTTGATTCAAGGGATTTGAAGAACTAGGACCTGCTTCTGCTTCAGGACATATGGAGGAAAGGAGACAAGCTTTGCCATCCTGAGCAAAGTTGAGTGTCCAGTTCTTCTGCAAGCATGGATCAAATGCTGCATGAATGTTTCTTGTGATCAGATGTGGCCCTCATTGGATGGAACAAGCTGGTGTTGAGCCATTTTATCCTTCATCTAAGAGAAGGTTCTGGATCCAGGGCTGACCTTGGAATGATCCACCATGGGAAAGGCATCACCCACATCACAGATGAAGGGGAGACACTGAAGTTCCCACCAAAATATGCAGAAGAAGAGTCAGAAAATTGATTCTAACATTCAACTGCCACCAACACCAGAAGAAAATTGCACCCATACATGAAACTCTGCTCCTTGTCCCTAATCTTCATGTAGGGGACAGAAAATCTGGAGAAGGACGAACATCAGGCAGGGAAAAGGGGTAGAAGGACCAGGCTCCCTTTTCCTACTGTCAATGGCCAACAAATAGCATCAGGGACATAAACAAATGTGCCATTCAATCAAGTTTGGCATTGTTATCATTTCTCACACTAGATGTACTAATTTTTGAACTGAGACCATGCTTGTGATTTAAATGACACAAGACCTTGGAAAGAGGTATAAAGTCACAAAGTCTTCCCAATTATTCATCCAAGAATCAGAAGACCACCCAAGTGAGTAAATTTTTAAGGATGGTGACAATTTAAAAGTTACATTTTTATTACACCCTATATTTATTATGAACCAAGCTTCCTAAATTTGATGGTTATACACAGATTGTTTAACCAAATGCTCGAGAAAATATTTAAGCCACAGGATAAGTCTTCATAGAACTCAGGTATTTGAGCTGTACTTTGAAGAAGGTATAATATTGCAAAAGATTAAAATAGGGGAGACAGAATCAATGGTCACTTTGGACAGAGGAAATAGCAGGTAATTTTGCTACTAAAAAAAATATAACAACACCAGCAGCAACAACGGCAATAAAACAATGGTACTAATTACAAAATAAGAATAGAAGTTATCCTTTATTGAAGACTTCACAGAAGAAGGACCCCTGGTTGCATATTAGTTAAGAGCTTGGCTGCTAACCAAAAGGTTGGCAGTACAAATCCATCTGCCACTCCTTGGAAAACCTATGGGGCGCTTCTACTTTGTCTTATAGGGTCTTTATGAGTAGGAATCAACTCGACGGCAACCAGTTTGGTTTGGTTTGGTTTGGTTTGGTTTGGTTTGGTTTGGTTTGGTTTGGTTTGGTTTTACAGAAGAGAAAGCTGAGGCTCAGAGAGGTAAAATGGATTGCCTAAGATAGTACACTCTATTGCTTCCTAAAGAAAAAGGCATCAAGATGTAAAAGTTAAATTATATCCAGGCAAGGGTGAATTGTTTATTGTGACAGGAGCATGGGGTTTCATGGGGCAGTATGAGTCATAAATCTTAGAAATTAAGTTGGCAACAGTTTCTGTCGAATCTCATCTGTGTATTACTCTGTAGAGAGATACTGTTTAAAAGTGAAGTGACAGATTCATAAATGGGATATGGAGAGAGTATTCTGGGAAAATGTGTAGAGGATTTAATGCATCAGGAAGAAGAAAAAATCCACAAGTGTTGCTGGGAGTTAGTACAGGTGTCCAAAGAAGGGTAATAAGGGGAAAGACTAGGACCGTATCGAGGGAGTATGAAATGAGGAAGTGAAAATAAAGTTTCAGAAGCTGGTTTGGCAAAGATTGAGAAACGTAGGGGAGGTGAACGTAGACCATCTAGCAATGTGTCCTGACCTTGTTGAGTGGGACTGTGGAGAATGTGTTTATGAAGATGAAGAGAGCAAGAGGGAATGGGAAGGAGGAGGAGAAAAATAAGCAGGTTTAGAAGCACGTAGGGGTGGGGTGGGAGAGATGAAGGTATTGCATTGGATGTGGCCATGGGTAGACAAGGGGAATCAGCAGGCAGGTTGGCTATCCAGGGTATTTAGTCAGGAAAGAGACTGCGCCTGGGATTGAGATGTAGAGGGAGAGGTCAGTTCTGCCAGGACTGGCTGAGATCCCAAATGGAAAGGTCATGTGAAATTGATATTCTTAGACTCTCCTTGGGGACAGGAACAGGAGTTGGGGTGGATCTGCTTTAATAACATTCCATTGATTATACTACAAGCAACATCTCATTCAAGAACCACTGATGGAAAGCTGAGCAGCCCTGGTAGCATAGTGGTTAAGAGCTTGGCTGCTAATCAAAAAGCCAGCAGTTTGAAACCACCAACTGCTCCTTGGAAACCCTATGGGGCTCTACTCTGTCCTATAGGGTTGCTGTGAATCAGAATCAACTGGACGGCAACAGATTTTTTTGGTTTGGGGGAAAAAGGATAACAGCGCATTTCGAGGATATGCCGAAATTCAGCAGAAGGAGCCGATATGAAGTGGGTTTCAAGTAAGGGGGAAAGGGATTCCAGGTCGTTATTGTCACGTGTCCTCCACAGACCAATGCCCATGGGACATGGGGTCTTCCTGCCTAATCCAATGGAGAGAAGTGATAGAAAGTGGGACTGTCTCAGTGATGAGAGGTGAGATGGAGAAAAAGGATTATGAGAGGGAAAAGGAAGCAGTAACACTCTGTCAAGGCTCCTTATTCCCTTATTAAAGGTTATTTTTTTGAGTTTTTTGTTTGTCTGTTTTTTTAAATTTACTTGGAACTTAACTGATTGCAGAAAACATAGTGTGTATTTTCAAAATATGTGAATGATTTGTTTCTCTTTTTGCTTTATTTATTTACTTTTTCATTCAAGGTCCTTTGTTTTGTTTTGCTTTGTTTTTGCTAAAGGAAGAGAGTGAAGGAGGAAGGATGTTTTGGTGGAGTAGGTCAAGACTACTATAAAGGATGGGGGAGGATGGAGGGAACAGGTTAGGGGCCTGAAGTTGACCAGAAGCCAAAGGAGCAATGTTTATATAAAGGCAGTGGAGACTTGGTCACAAGTAGTGCTGTTCCTAGGCCCAGATGACATAGAGCAACACAGATTTGGAGAATTTGTCTCTTTCCAACTCCTACTCCCATTCATTCCAATTGAGGTCACAGCTCCCCTGTGTATCTTGAGGTCCCAAGGCCACTCCCAGCAGAGGATGGGGTAGAGAACAATAGTGACACAAAAAGAAAAGGGTCATTCTAGAACAAGATGCTGAGCAGATTCTTTTTTTTATTGTTTTCCATCAGATAGCAGGCTATAAGAAGATAAGACATGGAATGAGTCAGGGTCTTTGGCTTGGGGATGCAAGGGCAGCCACAGAGATAGAGTCCAAGGTCAGTGAATGAGCTCTCAGGAGAGGACTTGACTTTCTTAACCCAAGCAGGGAGAGATTCTCTACACCAGAAATAAGAGTCTTCCCTGGGATTTCTCAGTCTCTCAGGCAGACACAGGAGGAGAATGAGGACATCTTTTACCATTTGCTCTCTCCAGTTCTGTTCTTTTTGACTTAGCAGCAGCATCCTCCAGAGGACTGGCCACTCCCTCCTCCGCAACAGCTGGCGCCCCCGCAGCCCCCAGAGCCCCCCGAGGGCTGGCTGCAGCAGTCAGAGCTCCGGTGCCTGTGGCGTCGGGACCTGCGGCGCCTGTGGTGGCTGAGGCAGCAGCCGCCAGCCCCTGAGCTGCAGCAGTCCCCAGAGCTAACACAGCAGGAAGAGACTGGAGGTGGGCATGGGGCTGGGCATTGGGGAGGGCACTTGGGAGGACACTTGGGGGTGCACTTGGGAGGGGGCTGGCACTGCTGCTGGCTCTGCTGGCAGGACATCTCGGTAGGTGTCAGGAGCTGAGGGAGCATCAGACACAAGTCAGACCTGGGCACAGAGGCCACCCTGTTCTTTTGTCCTTTCAGCCTCATTTCTACTACGTTTAAATGACCTGTTTGGAGTCAGTCTTAGAAAACAAATCCCTGACACTGTTGCCATTTTTAACACCTTACCAACTCCCGCAGAATCCCCTAGGAATCTTAGCTTATTCTGTGAAGCAGGAGGGGATCACCTATTTTACTAAGTAGAAATATGAGGCCAAATGATAAGAAAGTGAAAAAACAAAACAAAATTTTTTTTCACTTACATAAATCTTTATAGTATCCCATGGAGATTAATTTAGAGCTGAAATCTTTTCTTTAAAGAATAAAGAACACTTTCTTAGAATAATGGCCTAAGTAGTTTCGTCTGGTAGATTGGAAGATCAGAATAGAAAGGAATCTTGGCAATTTCCTGGTTCCACTGGCTCTCTTTATTAAAGAGGAAGCTGAGAGCCAAAAAAGTGCCGTACCTAGGTACCCTGGCTCCAGCCCAGCGCTCTGACGTTTTCGGAAACACCATCATCACTTGTTCTAATACCTTGGCAGTAACCAAAAAAAAAAAAAATCAAACCCATCGCTGTGGAGTCGATTCCAACTCATGGCGACCCTATAGGACAGAGTAGAACTGCCCCACAGAGTTTCCAAGGAGCAGGTGGTAGATTCAAACTGCCAACCTTTTGTTTAGCAGCCTGAGCTCTTAACCACTGCGCCACCAGTGCTCCTAATTTGGCATAGAGACTGTTACATTTCTTGTGTATTTAGAACTCTGAGCTTTTAAAGCATATTCCCAAGTCCCCTCCTATACCCATGTGCTTAACATTCTCCAAGTATTCCTTTGATCCTCTCCTCATTTTGGGAATCGCTGCCTCAAAATGATACTTTGCAGAAAGACATACAGCAACATTCTCAAAGGTAAACTCCCGCTTCTGAACATTCTTCCAGGATATCAGAGCAGTCAATGTTTTTGTTCCCTCATCCTGAGAAATTCAAATATGTGTAGAACTGCTGAGTTCCTCAAAGAACAACAAAGCAATCACAGGGCTCTTGCTCTTGCAGTCAGCCCCAGCTCCCTGTCCCTTTAATAACAAGGACTCCAGCTCCTCCAAGGCTGTGCTCAGCGCCCCCTCCAGCTCTGGTCTGAGTATCCTCTTGTGAAGCCCTTTCTCCTGGTTCCCAGGGGACACTCACCAGGTTCACAAGCAGGCACAGGTCCGTTAGCACCTCAGAAGATGAGTGGATGGAGATGCTCTTGACAGAGGCCCTTTTATTCTGGCCTTGGGCTCTGCCCCCAGCCTATGAGACAGGGCCTCAGGCATGCGGGGACCCACCTCCTGCCACCTACATAAGTCGTGTGACTGGATGACAACTGAAGGCTCTTCACATGCCACCCTCCACAGTTGTTCAGGCGAGCTGCTCTCACTAGGAATATGGTTGCTTAGAAATGACGCTGTGGATATCAGTTCCTAAAATCAGTGCCCTTTCTTGGAGCTTGGACTTCCAGCTCCTCTTTTCCTATTTCCCTGGATTCACAGAAGCCTCTAAATGTATCTGCTTATTTCCCAGGCACCCCAGCAGATCCTGGGTGAGTGAGTGTGTGCATCTATGTGACTATACCATAGCAGTAAAGGTCTTGGCTTACGAGTCAGCCAAATTTGGTCAGAATCCTGGTCAGCCACTCAATAACTGCACTACCTTATGAAAATCACCTAACCTTTCTCATTCTCATTTTCCTCAACTTTGAAACAGAGATAATGAAAATTATTCTTGGGGACGTTGTGATGGTCAACAAAATCACAGAAAGAATTGCCCAGTAAGGGTCCTGTAACAGAGGGGACCCTCATAAATGAGATGCCTGTCCGTTGATAACTATAAAGAAACTTTTTTTTTTTTAAATCACTACTGTTTTCCAAGAGAGGTGCATCTGATTTTTTAAATGACCATTTTTCCAACTAAGATGCTTGGTAAATTTTCATGTAAAAATATCCTAAGAGAGGAGCTGGAGAAAGAAGCTGCATTACTTTGCATAATAGAATGAGAATATGTTACTTCCAGGGATCTAACCCATGGGAAAAGGGTAAAGCCTGTGGAAGAAAAAGAAGAAAGAGATCGTGAGAATATTTAAGCCTAGGACACTGGAGGAGGCAGGAAAGCCTTAAAGAATAGGAGTGCTTGAAATTCACTGTGAATTTTTTAGTGTTACAGCATTTTTTCTTCACATATGCAAGATTTCCTTGCAAGTTTATTTATTGTATTTGAATATCTTTAGGAGATTAAGGTAAACATATCTGGGCCAGTATAACATATAACAGTTTCTCCTTCCAGGTCCAGAAGGCAACATTATGAAAAATCTAAATGAATTAATTAGACGAAGGTAAATTAGAGTTAGAAGTAATTATGTGAAGAAAGATTTCCTTCCAGGAAGTGTCCAGAACAGTTCCCCAGAGCCTGGAATGAGATACAGATCAACTTAATAATGTCTAGGTCACAATGGGCATGGAGAACCAATGTATGGCGAGATGTATACGTGTATGTGCACGTTTTAGATTGAGTTATTATGTGTGTATACGTATATAGTACATGTCTGCAGTTTGGCCTACTGTGGTGGCTTATTGTGATGCTGGAAGCTATGCCACTGGTATTTCAAATACCAGCAGGGTCACCCATGATGGACAGCTTTCGGCAAAGCTTCCAGACTAAGACAGACTAGAAAGAAAAGGCTGACAATCTACTTCTGAAAATTAGCCAATGAAAACCCTATTAGAATATTATCTGATATAATGCTGGAAGATGAGCCTCCTAGGTTGAAAGGCAGCAATGACTCAAGCATACCAGTGATCATAAGAATAGCATGGGACCAGACAGCATTTTGCTCTGTTGTATATGGGGTCATGTCATAAAGAAACACCAATCTTACACTCTGTTAGAAGCAAAAGCAAAAATTTTATTGAATAATAAGATCCAAGAACTGGAGCATACCACAGGGTAAAACAGTATTCCAAATTGCAAGAAGAGAGTGAGGCTTTTATCAGGAGGAATAAGCAAAGGTTTGGGCGCTCTCAGGCATGAAGAGGGGTGCGGTACATGGCAAGTTACAAGGGGATTGTTAAACTGTAATCCTTCTTAACATCAATTCAGTTTTCTAACCTCCTGGATTTTGTCAATCAAGGCATTCTTCCTGGATCAAGCTGTGTAAACATTCTTGACAAACATCTGTTAACAAACATTTCTTATACTATCTCAATCCTCGACCCTTGCTCTTTCTGTGTTACAAGCAGTTAAACTTTGACAAGTAGGCGAATTGTCTTTTAAGAGTAGCGAAGCAAGGATTTTAGGCCAAGGTGCAGTTAAATTTAAACTGGAGTTTAATTTAGATCTGAGGTCACCATCTTAGCCACGCTGAGTACCTTGAATTTTGGGGTCCGCATACAATCACCATGAGTCAGAGCCAACTCAATGGCAACTAACAATAACAACAGCACGTACATATATATCCACCTTGTCCAATTGTTTTCAACAACAGATATCTGAAATTATACTGCCTCCACCTGTATGGTTTCTCCTTGATTCTATTCTTTATTTGGATCAAAAAATGGTTCCTCTCCACTATCCCCCATCCCGGAATAATTATCCCTGACATTGAAGGGCGCTTCCTCTTGGGCTCCATGGTGCATTCAGGATGAAGGACAGTGTCCTTTG
The DNA here is from genome assembly GCF_024166365.1 of Elephas maximus indicus. Lineage (NCBI taxonomy): Eukaryota > Metazoa > Chordata > Mammalia > Proboscidea > Elephantidae > Elephas > Elephas maximus. The sequence continues at coordinate 187,500,344 of NC_064821.1, read as the reverse complement.
ACTTACGTTCAAGGCTCTGTGCAATATGACTCTGTACTGCTTCTCAAATGCATGCTTTGTTTCCTAAGCAAACCAAAAAAGCCATACCTGTTGCTGTTGAGTCAATGCCAACTCATGGTAGAACTGGCCTATTTACTGTATTTTGAGCCTGTCCCTCCCTATCCTACTTCCATGCTTCATTCTATGATCTTTTCCTAAGATTAAAAAAAAAAAAAAAATTTTGCAGTTCAAATCCCACTTGCTCTGTTATCCTGTAGGTGATATATCTCACAAATGAAATTTTAATGAACTCTTTAAAGCATGGCTATGTCTTACATTTTTGTATCCCCACCAACAAATAGTACTTATAACAATGGTTAATAGATCTTTTAAAATCCCATACTAGCATTAACATTGACTTCACAGTTTACAAATAGCTATTCCACATGCCTTAGGTCATCTTCACAGAAGATCATACTCTGAATCAGGCACAGCAAGGCATGTTGGCCACATCACCTTGTAGAGATCTACCACTGTCTCAGTTATGACATTTGCTGTCCTGCTCAGGTTGTTCCAACGGACTTAGTAATGGGGAAGTAGTCAGGATATGGATGCCTTTGCTCACACAGAAGCATAGCTCCTGATCCCTAGAATGGTGGGATTAAGAGGTTATCTGATTCCCTCCTCTGCCTCAAGGCAGGGCAGCGCCCAAACTATCATCAGCCCTGGGTTTAGGTGATGAGTCAGCAGCATGGTTGTCACATCACTAAACCCACTGCTGTCTAGTCAATTCCAACTCATAGTGACCCCATAGGACAGAGTAGAACTGCCCTATATGGTTTTTAAGGCTGTAAATCTTTACAGAAACAGACTACCACATCCTCCTCCCACGGAGTGGCTGGTGGGTTCGAATCACTGACTTTTTTGGTTAGCAGCCAAGAGCTTTAACCAGTATGTCACCAGGGCTCCTCCTGTCACATCACTAGGACTTTTAGCCTTGAATATTAGCTGTCAATGGCTTTGGGACCATTCAATAAGCACTATTGATTAGCAAAGGATTTCTGAGCTCACCTATTCCTCCAAGGAGTCCATGGGCTGCACCATCATTCTCTCATCTTCTCTGGGAACTGAATGGAGGGTACAGAGCTGAGATCTTACAGAAAATGATTCAGTCTGAATTAGTTTTCCTCTGTGTTCTCCCACTCTTCTGCCTTCTAAGCCAAGAACTAATAGGTTGAGAAATTTTATTTTGTCTCCCTACCTACGAATCTTTCTTTTGAATTACAAATGATGAAACAACCCTCTAAAAGTACTAGAAAATAGAGGTGGTTATTTCTTAATTATTAAGTGAGGGGGTATTTTAATAACGGCACAAAACCCATAATTTATAAAGGAAAATATTGGTAAATTAAAGTATATAAAAGTAAATGTTATATGGTAAAATGTACCATAATTGGTAAAAGGCAAATAATCAACTAGAGAAAAACACACGTTAGGTAAGAAATTAATATCTCTAATATACAACTATCTCTTTCAGATTAGAAAAAAAAATAAATATACAAAAAACCTAATGGACAAAGGACATAGACAGCCCATTACTTCTCACTCTCTTACATACACACACATACACATACACACCCCACTCAAGCTGGAAATGGAAAATAAAATTTGAAAGGTTGTTCAAGTTGACTAATATTCAAGGAAATGCAGACAGAACAACAAAAAAATAATCTTTTGCTTTGGGAGGGGGAATATCAGGTTCATTTACTTATTTCAGAATAATGACAATTGTAGTGGCTAACAAAACTCAATCTGTGTAGTCTGTAACAATATAAATTCATATTTTTGGGTGAGACTATAGATTGACATAAACATTCTGGTTGTCAATTTAGTAGTCATTGGTATCTAATGAATTCAAATGTAGGATAAGCATATCCTTCTACACAATAATTGTTCTTCTAGTAATTTAACCTAATAAAATTGTGATATACAAGAGATAAATGCATAAGAATGTTGATTGCAACAAATTAGATATATTAAGAGAGTTACACAAGGTAGCAAGATATAAGCTCAATATATATTAAAAATACTCAATTATTCCAGCAACACCATACGAAAAATTATTTCAGGAAAAAATCATCAGTGGATATTGCCTTAGTTATCTAGTTCTGGTTTTAACGAAGATAAATTTATTCTCTCACTGTCTAGTAGGCTAGAAGTCCAAATTCAGAGTGGCAGCTCCAGGGAAAGTCTTTCTCTCTCTGAAGGCTCTGGGGGAGGGTCCTCGTTGTCAATCTTCCCTGGTTGAGGAGCTTCCCAGCATGGGACCCTGGGTACAAAAGTGGTACTATTATCCTGTCTTTTGTTTCTTGGTGGTATGATGTCCCCCTGACTCTCTGCTTGCTTCTCTCTTTTATCTCGAAACAGATTAATTTAGGATACAACCTCATTTTGTAGATTGAGTCCTGCCTCATTAACGTAACCGCCTCTGATCCTGCCTCATTAACATCATAGAGGTAGGATTTACAACACATAGGAAAATCACATCAGATGACAAAATGGTGGACAATCACACAATACTGGGATTCATGGCTTGCCAAGTTGACATGTATTTTTAGGGGTCACAATTCAATCCATGACAGATGTCAGAATAGTTTTGGGTATGGGTTTGATAAGGCATAAATATTTAGGTTTTTTTTATTATTATTATTGAGTAAAAATGTATACTACAATACATTTGCCATTTCAACAATTTTTACATGTACAATTCAGTGACATTAATTACATTCATTTTGTTGTGTAACCATCACCACTATCTGTTTCCAAATTTTTCCATCACCCCAAGCAGAAACTCAGTGCCTCTAAGCTACTCTTCCCTCCCACCCCTGGTCTCTTTACTTTTGTCTATTCTAGATATTTAATATAAGGTATATCATACAATATTTGTCCTTTTGTGACTGACTTATTTCACTTATCATAATGTTTTCAAAGCTCATCCATGTTGTAGTGTGCATCAGGTCTTTATTTCTCTTTATGGCTGAACAATATCCCATTGTATGCATAAACCACATTTTATTTATCCATTCATCCATTGATGGACATTTAGGTTGGTTCCACATTTTGGCCATGTTGAATAGTTTTTCAATATACATTGATGTACAAGTATCTGTGTTCTTGCCTTAAACAGTCTTAAAGTGTCTCTCCACGAGTTGTTAACTTAAAATAGTAAATAGTAGCTTTACAATGAAGAACCCCGGCAGACATAACTTTACCAAATGGCCAAAGTTACATTCTATAAAACTAATTGTCTCTACTCTTCAAAAAAAAAAAAAAACTGTCATGAAAGACAAAGAAAGATTAATTGTCACAGATTGGAAAAGACTAATAGAACATGACAACTAAATACAATGTATGATTCTGGATTGGTTTCTGAATCAATAAAAAATTTTTTTCTATAAAAGATATTAGTAGGACAAATGTCAAAATTTGACTAAAGTCTGTACACAAACAATCATACTGTATCTGTAATTTCCTGATTTTGGTAATTGTATTGTGGTTATGTAAGAAATGTTCATGCTTTAAGGGTTACATACTGAAGTATTGGGGGGGAAGTTCCATCATGCCTACAAGTTACTCTTGAACAATTCAGAAGGAAAAAATACACACATACCCATATGGAGAGAGAAGAGAAAAGAGAGAGGAGAGGGTAGAAACGAGATTTGGTTTTTTGGCTTTATGTTCATTAAAAATATACCACAAAAATGGTATTGCCTTGGAAAGTTATTTGCCAGGCATCTGATAAAAGATTAGTACCTGGGTTATTGTGGTGCAGTGAATTACTTAACATGGCCTTTCTTGCCATAGTCTTTGTAACTCCCACCAAATTAATGGGTGGGAATATGCAAATGAGTTGCTTATGGCCCACCAAGGGAATTGGATAGCTTGGTAATAATGCAAAGAAGGTGCATGGTGCCCTTGTGGAGGTGGTACCATGCAAAAAAGGTGTATGAAACCCTAACAGGGGAATTGGTCAGTTTTGCCATCTTGTTATTAGTCTTATAGGGAGACACAGAGAGAGAGAGAGGATCTATAACAAGGAAGACAGTAAGAGACAGCATAGTGAGATGGCAGGAACCAAGAAATTAGTGCAAGACAGTTGTGGTGGGGTTGCTGACCCACAGAGCTAAGTGTTGCCCAAGAGCGCCGCCAGCAAGGTCCCATCAGGGCCCAGTGGCAGAAGGCAAGAAAAAGCCGTCCTGATCAAATAACTGTATCTTGAGTTGTTTCTGATTCTGATCCTGAGTTGCACCCTGTCACTTCCCTAATGAACCACTTAACGAGTACAGTTTGTAAGTTCCGTGATACGTTGCAGTGAATTACCGAACCCCAAAATGGGAGGATGAGTGCTGAGTGGAGGGGAAGTAGTTGATGTTAGAGATGATGGAATGGTACAGCAGCTTGCAAAAGCTGAACATTTGGACATTTTTTTTTTTAATCTGCCTCATAGGAACTGGCTTTGTGCTGATTTATGTAAAACAAATTATTCACTTAATTATCTGAAGAACTTCGTGTATGTGAATTATAGAATTTGATGTGCTGGCATATCTGAATTAGGTGACTTCAGATGTGAATTAAAAACTCCATTCTGAATTAAACTAAGATTTTCACAAAGTTTTATTGCCTAAAGCAAAGAAACAAAAAACAAAACAAAACAAAACAAACCTGTTACTCTCAAGTCCATTCCAGCTCATAGCAACTCTACAGGATGGAGTAAAACTGTCCCATAGGGTTTCCAAGGAGTGGCTCCTAATTCAAACTGCCAACCTTTTGGTTAGCAGCTCAGATCTTAACCACTGCACCACCAGGGCTCCAAAATAAAGAAGGCAAGAGCTAAAATTTCTAACCTAGTTAAAGGTTTGTCCATTGCTGTTAAGAATGCTTACACAGCTGGACCCAGAGAAGGCCCTTGTTCAATAAGAGGGTAGGCAGTAAGACTGATAATGTTAAATAAAGTCAGAACCTATAAATAACTTCATAGCCATAATGCATATATCAAGATATATCATAGTATATATCAAGCCTCAGTTCCCCGTCCTGACTCCCAAATTAATTATTACTCATTGGGATTTTTTCCACTAAATTTCTGCTGAAAAAAAAAAGCCTGTTGCCGTCGAGTTGATTCCAAGTCGTTGTGATCCTATAGGACAGAGTACAACTGCCCCATAAGGTTTCCAAGGAGCAGCTGGTGGATTTGAACTGTCATCCTTTCAATTAGCAGCCAAATGCTTAACCACTGTGCCACCAGAGCCCCATATTTCTGATAAAAAAAAAAAAATTTTTAATAGTTCTTTGTAAATTAGTAACTAAGTAGAGACTAAGTTTGTTAAAATAAGGAAGCAAGTCGCAGCTATAAAAGCCCTGACTGGAAGGGAAGGACAACACGCAACACAGGGGAAATCAGCACAACTGGACTAATACAAAAGCTGAGAAGTTTTCTGAACATAACCAAACACTTCAAGAGAAAGAGTAGCAAGGGCAAGTGTCTAAGAACCATGGTTTCAGGGAACATCTAGGTCAATTGGCATAACAAAGCTTGTTAAGAAAATGTTCTGCATTCCACTTTGGTGAGCAGCATCTGGGGTCTTAAAACTTTGTAAGGAGCCATCTAAGATGTATCAATTTGTTCCAATCCACCTGGACCAAAGGAGAATGAAGACCACCAAAGACACAAGGAAAATATGAGCCCAAGAGACAAAAGGGGCCTCATAAACCAGAAACTCCATCAGCCTGAGACCAAAAGAACTAGATGATGCCCAGCTACCACCAGTGATTGCCCTGAGAGAGAACACAAGAGAGCCCCTGACTGAGCAGGAGAAAAGTGTGGTGCAGAACTAAAATTCTCATAAAAAGACCAGACTTAATGGTCTGACTGAGACTAGAGGAACCACTAAAGATTTGGCCCTCAGACTCCGTGTTAACCCAGAACTAAAACCATTCCCAAAGCCAACTCTTCAGTCAAAGATTAGGCTGGACTATAAGACATAAAATGATACTTGTGAAAAGCACGCTTCTTAGTTCACGAGACTAAATGGGCAAGTGCTGTCCAGAGGTGGAATGAGAAAGCAGGAAGGAATAGGAGCTGGTTGAATGGACATGGGAAACCCAGGGTGGAAAGGAGGAGTGTGTTGTCACATTATAGGGATTGCAACTAGGGTCACATAAAAATATGTGTATAAATTTTCATATGAAAACTAACTTGAGTTGTAAACTTTCACCTAAGGCACGATATAAAAAGTAAATAAAAGCCTTGACTGTAACACAAAGAGTGCAGAGATTCAAGCTTTCGCTTATGTAAATAATTTTAACTGCTTTTCAGGGAAGTCACCTTTCTCCTCCTTAGCTGGATGGATGATGTTTACATTTAAAAGACTTCAGATTTAGAGCTGATTTAATCTTCACTGTTTCCTAACTAAAGGTCAATTTTACATTTCAAGGACTCCAACTAATTTTGATTCATCCTGCAAGCCATCACTAAATCTCCATATCAAGAATGTTTATAGGTCTCACTTTAGAAATGTTGCCTTAGTCAAATTGTGTCAGGAATAAGAAATTTTTGTTAGACTAGAAATGAATGTTAAGAAAGTTTGTGGTTTAACCACCCTTGCAAATTTCCCTTCCTTCCTTGGCACTTGTTTCATGTGAAGCTGTTTGCCTGTGTTTACTCTGCCTGTTAATACCCTGCAGTTTTTCCTGCAAGACAGAATACTTGCTACAGCATGTTTGAGTGTCACATGCCCTCCATCCCATGGAATGAAATTATCTTGTCAATAAAATATTTGTTTTAATTTGAATCAGAGCATCAGTCTAGTGCTTCCACTAGGACAACTTCAACAAATCAATAGTTACAAAAGGAAAAAAATAGAGAAAATTCAGAAATGAGAACATGCTATTAGCCAGAACACACATTAGATAATTCTCATGATTACTTGCATCAATGTGTAATTATTTAAAAGTCTGAGAACACAGATGTTGACAAGGATATGGAGCAACAGGAAGTCTTTTACACTACTGGTGGGAGTGTAAATTGATACAAACCTTTTGGATAGCAATTTGGCAACATTTTTATAAAGTTACAGATGAACACAGTCTGCAAATCAAGTTTTACTCCTAGCTATTTAACCTAGAGAAACTGTCCCACACTTATATATGAATACATTTAGAAGAATTTCTACAGCGGTATTATCTGTAACAGTAAATATTAGAGAAAAATTAAAAGTTTCTCAGCAAGATGTTGTTGTTGTTAGTTGCTGTCAACTTGATCCTGACTCTTGGTGACGCCATGTGTTACAGAGTAGAGCTTCTCCATAAGGTTTTCTTGGCTATGATCTTAATGGAAGCAGGTTGCCGGACATTTTCTTCCATGCTCAACAAGATACTGATAAATAAATTGTGATATGTTCGCAAATGGCATACACAGCAGTAAAAATTCAGACATCAACAAGAAAATTTCACAAATGTAAGTTGAAAGAAAAAAGCCAATTGCAGAAGAGTACATCAGGTATGATTATATAATATATATGGTTCTATAACACATGGTTCTATAATATAAACAGTTATATACAGGTTTAGTTATATAATATATATGTTATATAACATATAACATATTGCTGTCCAGTCGATTCTGACTCATTGCAACAGTATATAACACAGAAGAACTGCCCCACAGGGCTTCAAAGGAGAGACTTGTGGATTTGAACTGCCGACATTTTGGTTAGCAGCTGAACTCTTAACCACTGTGCTACCAGGGCTTCAATGTGGTATTTACATATATATACACACAGTTATGTGTATATACATGCATGTAAAATAAAGTAGAAAATTGTGAAATATTAGAGCTTTAGATAGGTGTTAAAACTATAAAAAAAAAATAAGTAGGAATAATTAGTACCAAATTCTGGATTAGTTAGCATTGGTGGGAAGGGTGAAGAATGGGAGTGATATGTGTAAGACTTTATTTTTTAAGTCAGGCATTTGGTTAAGGGTCTTCGTTATCTAGTATTGCTTTAACAGAAATACCACAAGTGGATTGGCTTTAACAAAGAGAAATTTATTCTTTCATGATCTAGTAGGCTACAAGTCCAAATTCAAGGCACCAGCTCCAGGGGAAGGCTTTCTCTCTCTGTTGGTTTTGGAGGAAGACCAACCTTCCCTTGTTCTAGGAGCTTCTCTTCACAGGAATTCCAGGTCCAAAGGGCAGGATTTGCTCCTGGCTCTGTTTTCTTGGAGCTATGAGGTCCCCATGTCTCTCTGCTCCCTTCTCTCTTTTATATCTCAAAAGAGATTGACTTAAGACACAACTTAATCTTGTAGATTGATTCCTGCCTTCCTTATTAACATAACTGCCACTACTCTTACCTCATTAACATCATAGAGATAGGATTTACAGCACATAGGAAAATCACATCAGATGACAGAATGGTGAACAATCATACAGTACTGGGAAATCATGGCCTAGTCAAGTTGACACACATTTTTGGGGGACACCATTCAATCCATAACAGTAAGCAATTTTTCATTATGTAGCTCTTATACTATTTAGATATTTGAAAGTTTTTCAAATAATTTAAAATATAGAAGGATTGTATACCAATAATATCAAATACGTAATGTATATTATGTAATATAAACCCACTAAACTATATTTGTTGAAAATATTTCAATAAATACAAGTCCATAAGGCAACCAATCTGTGCTGGTTCATTAATAAATCTACAGTGATAAAAGCAGTGCCTGCATCCAACATCCAACACATCTTGGTTGAATATTTCTACACGTAATTGTGGGGCAGTTCTACTCTGTCCCGTAGGGTCGCTATGAGTTGGAATTGACTCAACAGCAACAGGTTCATTTTTGGGTTTTTTTTTTTTTTTTCCAGTTTGGCTAATTTATAAATTATATATTATCATGCAGATGCCTCTTTGTATACTTTTAATACTTATACACTCAAAAGATAGCCTTTGGAGCTATGTATTTTATTGTTTGACTTACTGCTTCTACTTAAGCTAGTCTCAAAAAAAAAAATTTTAATTAAATGTTAAAGACATGCACTTTTATCAGTTTAAGTCCTGTGGGGGACAAAGAATTGTGGAGCTGGGAGGTAACAGAGATTCTCAGAACAGTATAGGGCTAGGTACTCTAGGTATTAAATTGTTTTATTCTTTCTCACAGAGGAAACTGCCTACAGACAAACCACTACCCCAGGAGTCCCCTCCTTGGCCGCTGTTCAGTGAGTCCTATGGCCAGACATTCAGGCTCATGTGGGTGGATCTGTCAGGACATAACAATGTCAAGAGTCTTGATCTTAATTTCTCTGGGCCTCTATTTGTAAATGAGGCTAAATAAGGGCCTACCTCACAAAGATTTTGTAATAACTAAGTTGTATTATGTATGTGATAATGCTTAACAGATTGCCTGACACATTGAAGTTGCTTGATAATTGATAGCTGTTTTCTGTTATACAGTTATCATCACGCAGAGCTGTAGCAGACTGGAGAGGGTGGATGTGAAAGAGGTTATCAAGGGGCAGTTGATACTGTTAACTAGCAAAATCGTCATTATCACCTGCTGAGGCCGTGCAGTTGTCCATTTGGGGTCAAGGAATTCTAAGAGTGCCGGGTAAGCCCGGGGGTGGCGGGTGGAGTGAATTTCAGAGAATGAAGGAAACTTAGCACAGTTATTGAATGCTCTTGGTCCAAAGGGAGACATTCCTAATTTTGAATGGGGTACAAGTACCTTTTCCTCAGAAGCACCCAAATCAGGTGGAGAAAGAGTAAACAAACCCTGGGAAGTCCCAGAGATGGACACATGAAAGCAAAAATGAGTACACAAAAGGGCAACCTGAGTATATGATCTTTGAAGGACTCTAGCGTAAAAATGAACGGACGTCAGAAGAAAATCAACCAATCTTTCAAGAGAGAGAGGATGGACAAGCACCGTCCCGAATGACTCTCTGGTTAGCCTCAGGACCAGCTCCACCACAGAAACGGTTGTGCATCTCCTAAAGCAGGTCGTGCTTTCCAAGCTTGTGGCTGCCTGATGCCTCTTAAATGTGCTAAGACTACCAGAACTGGGCAACAGGAAGGGTCTATTTGTTGAAATGGTGAGCTGGTGATACCACGATTCACATTTTTAAATATGAACATTTTGTATTTCCCTCTGAAAGAGGACTACTCTGGGCATCTGTTTGTAGGAGACTTGTGAAGGAAGAGGGCAGAAGAATGAGGAAGTAAGGGCAAGTAGGAGGAATGTGTTTCCAAATGGGACACAAATATCTCCCTGCCATACCCCAGGGACAGGCCTTAATAGCTAGAAAGGACCAGGATCTGAAGATGTCATGTCTGTAAAGATGCCAGAAGACTTTGGCACAGGTAATGACGTCCTGGGCCCTATATAATAATAGAAGACACAGAGTTAGGGACAGGCACATCCTGTCCCACCTTCTACCACTTAATCACCAAAGTGCATCCCTATATATGCAGGCTTTTGGGGAGCCAGGAACTGAGAACAAAGTATAAGAAAAATGATGACACAAGAAGGGGTAAAAATCTGTCAAGACAAGAGGAAGTGCAGATTTCTGGTTTTATTGTTTCATTTCAGGCTGAACAGCATAAGTTGCAGAGAGATGCAGGGTCTGTGCTTTGGGGTTCCCAGGGCAGGCCAAAACTAGGGGAAAGAGTTCGGTAATTAGGTTTTAGAGAGAGGTTTTGGGTTCCTGGATCCCAGAGCAAAAGAACCCTCTAGTCTGAGTCCAGGGCCTTTGCTGGGACCTCTCAGCCATTCACGAAGGCTCAGGAGGAAGAGGAAGTCCTTGAACCTTTGGATCCCCATGTCAGCTCTTCTGGTCTCAGGGTTTACTTTAGCAGCAGCATCCTCCAAAGGACTGGCCACTCCCTCCTCTGCAGCAGCAGGAGCCCCCGCAGCCCCCGGAGTCCCCCAAGGGCTGGCTGCAGCAGTCAGAGCTGTGGTGCCTGTGGCGGTGGGACCTGCGGCGCCTGTGGTGGCTCAGGCAGCAGCCACCACCCCCCTGAGCTGCAGCAGTCCCCAGGGCTACCACAGCAGGAAGAGACTGGAGGGCACTTTGGGGGACACTTGGGGGTGGGGCACTTGGGAGGGCACTCGTGGGTGCACTTGGGTGGGGGCTGGCACTGCTGCTGGCTCTGCTGGCAGGACATCACGGTGGCATCAGGAGCTGAGGGAGCATCAGGCACAAATCAGATCCCGGCACAGAAGACACCTTGCCCTTCTGTTTTGCAGCCTCATTTCCTGTTCCTACATTTTGATGAACTGAGCTTCATCCTTGAGATTTAACCACTGGAAGTTTCAATTTTAAAAAGTTGGCCAAGTGATGTCATAGCCTCTCTTTTTAAGATGGGCAGAGATTATCGTATATTTTACAAAGAAGGAAAATGAGGCAAAAAGATATGAAAAAATCTGTCTAAAGTTAAGCTTCTTTTAAGTGAAGAGGACGATTTTCCCCATCAGGTCAACCAGAATGCTGAAATGGTCCAATCTAAAAACTGGTTCAGAAAGTAAATATTTTCTTAGAGAAGGAAAAACAAGAATCCTTTCTCGAAATAACTTCCTAGGTGATTTTGTCCTATAAAGACTTTGAGGGGCAGAGTTGTAAATCATCTTGGAGGTTGGACCGAACATCCCAAAGACAGCAGACAATATCAAAACACGTAAAAAAATCAGGACACGATGGTCTACTAGGAGTCCAAAATAAAACACCAGATAACTTTCCAGTAGAAAGAAAGTCACTAGAACTATATGACAGGGAATTCAAATCTCTAATATTCAGAGCTATCCAAGAGTTAAAGCAAAAAGCTGACAAAAATGAGGAAAACATAGACAAATTTATGGAAGAGGCAGACAAATTCATGGAAAATACAGACAAAAATAAAGAATTTGGGAAAATAATACAGGAAAAAAATGCCAAAATAAATTCACAACTAGAAATCATACAAAAACAATTAGAAGTTCAAAAGATAAACAACAAGATTTCAGAGATGGGCAGGGTCATAGAAAGACTGTGGAGCAAGTTTGAAATGATGGAAAACAGGATCAGTGAAATTGAAGACAAACACTTAGATACAACTCTGTTTGAGGAAAAAATCAGAAAAAAGAATGAAGAAAAATGAGGAAACCCTGAGAATTATGTGGGATACAATCAAAAGCAAAAATTTGCAAGTGATTAGAGTTCCAGAACAGGGAGAGAAAACAGGAAACACAGGAATGATCACTGAAGAATTTCTGACAAAAGACTTCCCTAACACAGTGAATGATGGAAAGCTGACCATCCAAGAAGTTCAACGAACCCCATATAAGATAGACCCCAAAAGAAAAACACCAAGGCATAACATAATTACACTTGTTAAAACCAAAGACAAAGAAAAAAATCCTTAAGGCAGCTTAAGAAAAACAAAAAGCCACATACAGAAGAGAAACAATAAGACTATGCTCTGATTATTCAGCAGAAACCAGGCAGGCTAAAAGGCAATGGGATGAGGTACATAAAACCTTGGAAAAAAAAATTGCCAACCAAGAATAATATATCCTGCAAAACTCTCATTCAAACAGGATAGTGAAATTAGGACTTTTCCAGATAAACAGAAATATGTAAAAACCAAAGGAAACCTACAAGAATTATTAAAGGGAGTCCTTTGTTCTGAGAACAAACAACATCAGGCCACAGCCTGAATCCAGGATGCAAGATTGTGCCAGCCAGATACCAACATAGTAAATGAACTCTCAAGGACTATCCAAAACCAAACAATTACAACAGGGAACCAGAGAGGTTAATTTGTAAATGACAACAACATCAGAACAAAAAAAAAAGCACTGCAAAATGATAGCAATAAACTCACACCTATCAATAATAACACTGAATGTAAATGGCCTAAATGCACTCATAAAGTGACAGAATGGATTAAAAAAAAAAAAAGGATCCATTAATATACTGTCTACAAGAAACGCACCTTAGAAACAAAAACGTAAACTTATTAAAAATCAAAGGATGGAAAAAATATATATTAAGCAAATAACTTCCAAAAAAGAGCAGGAGTGGCAATACTAATCTCAGATAAAACAGGCTTTAAAACATAACCCACCAAAAAAGACAAAGAAGGGCACTATACAATGATTAAAGGAATGATCTATCATGAAGATTTAACCATAATAAACATCTATGCACCCAATGACAGGGCTCCAAAATACATAAAACAAACTCTAACAGCACTGAAAAAAGAAATTGACAGTTCCACAGTAATAGTAGGAGACTTCAACACACCACTCTTGGTAAAGGACAGAGCATCTAGAAAGAAACTCAGCAATGATACAGAGGAGCTAAGGAGCACAATCAACTTGACCTCAGAAACATGTATGGAATATGCCAGTCAACAGCTGCAAAGTACACATTCTTTTCCAACACATATGGAAAGTTCTCCAGAATAGACCACATCTTAGGCCACAGAGCAACCCTAAATAAAATGCAAAACCTTGAGATAATACAAAGTATCTTCTTTGATCACAATGCCTTCAAAGTAGAAATTAACAACAGGAAGAGTAAGGAGAAAAATTCAACTACATGGAAACTGAATAACGCCCTGATTAAAAACCACTGGGTAATAGAACAAATCAGAGATGCAACCAAAAAATTCCTAGAATCAAACGAGAATGAAAACACATCATACCAAAACCTTTGGGACACAGCAAAGGCAGTCATCAGGGGTCAATTTACAGCAATAGATGCACACATCAAAAAAGAAGAGAGGGACAAAATCAAAACATTAGCTACACAACTTGAATAAATAGAAAGAGAATAGCAAAAGAAGCCCACAGCCACCAGAAGAAAGGAAATAATAAACATTAGAGCAGAAATAAATGAAATAGAGAATAGAAAAACAATAGAATCAACAACACCAAAAGTTTATTCTTTGAAAGGATCGACAAAATCAACAAACCACCGGCCAAATTGACAAAAGAAAAACAGGAGAGGATGCAAATAACCCAAATAAGAAATGAAATGGGGGACATTACAACAGACCCAACTAAAACAAAAGGCATAACCAAAAAGCCAATAAAGGACATAAAATGAAGTACTGAAAATAATCTCAAAAAGAAAAGCAGAAAATAATTAAAAAATTGTCGTTAGCAAGCACCTCAGCTAGTGTAGGTCTTTGCCTGTTGGGGTGACCCAAACCTTCATTCCCAAAAGGTCTGGGTCAAAAGTAGTCATGAATGAATTGGCTTAATGTAGTTTCCCACTGACTTTAATCACAGGCATGGTAGTACTAAGAAATGATCTCCTGTATTTCTTCCTTACTTCCATTGTGTAATAAGGGTCCAATTTCCCCTTGGGTACCAAATCAATCACTCCAGCCAGTACAGTAAGTCCATATTTTGCCTGTTGATTCAGAGACATGACGAATACAAAAGCAAGATATTAGACTTAATGCTAACCATATAATAATTACATGAGGTGTAAGAAAAACTAAATGCTCCATTAAACCATGTTCTGTTTTTCCCAAGGGAGAACTGTAATCTGAACCCACAAGCACTGTATCAGGAGTCTCTTCTCTGCCTGGACTGGTTTTGGTTTTACTATCCACTCAGGTTTGATAGTTTGTTAGAATGACTCATAAAGTTTAGGAAAGTGCTGTACTTATGATTACAGTTTTATTATAGCAAAAAGATACAAAGCCAAACCATCCAAAGACAGTGAGGTCTGGGAGGGTCACAAAAGTTAAGCTTCCATTATCCTCAGGGACATGTCTCTCTCCCTCTCTTTCTCACACACACACACACACACACACATTAATGTGCGACAATATGCAGAATATTGTCAACCAGAGAAGCTCATCGGAGCTTTGACGTCAAGAGTTTGTATTGGGTTTTCATTATGTAGGCATGGTTGATTAAATCATTAGCCACATGACTGAATTCAATCTCCGGCCCTTCTTTCCTCCCAGGATATCACCTGGCTCAAAGCTTCAACCCTCTAATCACGTGGTTAGTCTTTCTGGCATGGCCTGCTCCCATCCTGAATCATATTGCTAGCATGAACTATCAAGGAGCTCACCATTAGTCACCTCATTAGCATAAGCTATCAGGTGTGGTCCAAGGAACCCATAATGAATAAAAAAGACACTCCTATCCCTAGGAAATCCCTAGGAAATCCCAAGGGTTTACAGGCAGCCTCCCAGAAGGCCAGACAAAGTCTTTACTACACAGGGGAAATGAGGGAATAGGATGGAGGAGATGAGACCAGGTAGAGGTAGGTCTGTGGCTATGTGGGATACACCTGAGGGACAAGGTCATACAGGTGAGAGGGACCAAGAACTGAAGGAGCTGCATTCATTGCAGACACAGGGGGATTGGAGCACCAACAATGCTGCTTTGACGCCCAAGTGACAAGGACTGATACAGAGTTAAGACAGACACATCCATCTTCCTCCTACCCCTTCCTATTTCCACTCCCAACCATTTGTACCTCAAAAGTATCCCTAGGTCCTGAGGTCCCAGGACATCCACCAGCTGAGGAGAGACAAGACCTGAACAATGCTCAGCCAAGCGATAATATAAATCAGTCTAGAATACAAACGATAGGCAAATTCTTTGTTTTATTGTTTCATGTAAGGCAGGAACTACAAAGAGACAGCTGGGGAACAACATATGACCTGCCCATGAGATGGGATAAGTTTACTGGAGAGGACGCAGGTTTCTGGACCCCAGACAGAGGGATAGATTAGGCAAGAGCTCTGGGCCTTTGTTGGGACCCTTCAGACAGTCCGAGGACCAAGAAGAAGGCTGAGTAGAAGTCCTGGGAACTCTGGTATTCTTGGCTCAGGGTCCACTTCAGCAGCAGGATCCTCCAGAGGACTGGCCATTCCCTCCTCCACAGCAGCTGGAGCCACCGCAGCCCACAGAGCCCCCCGAGGGCTGGCTGCAGCAGTCAGAGCCGTGGTGCCTGTGGCGGCGGGACCTGCGGCGCCTGTGGTGGCTCAGGCAGCAGCCGCCACCCCCTGAGCTGCAGCAATCCCCAGAGTTACCACAGCAGGAAGAGACTGGGGGACACTTTGGGGGACACTTGGGGGTGGGGCACTTGGGAGGGCACTTGGAAGGGGGCTGGCATTGCTGCTGGCTCTGCTGGCAGGACATGTTGGCAGGCGTCAGGAGCTGAGGGAGCATCAGACACAAGTCAGACCCGGGCACAGAGGCCACCCTGCCCTTCTGTCCTTTCAGCCTCATTTCTTGTCCCTGCATTTTAATAGCTAGTTTAAAATCAGTCAAGAGAATAAAATTCCAGTAGCTGTATTACTTCTAATAACTTATCAAATGCCCCTCAGAATCTCCTTGAAAAGTAGGAAGTTTTATCTACTTCACAAAGTAGAAAACTGAAGGTATATAAAAAAAAAAAATTTGTTCAAAGTCTAAAAGTTGGATGAGTCAATATTTTTTAATTATGTCAGACAAAATCCTAAAATTGTCCTATCTAGGGATTAGATAAGAGCTGAAATCCTTTATATATAAATTAAATGTATATAGAAATTATACAAATAAATGTATATACTTTTTTTTTTTTTTTACTCTTTCTTGGAACGGTTTCTTAGATAATTTTGTGATTTAGGGAATTGAAAGGTCAGACTTGCAAAAGGTCTTAGAGAGTCCCTGGTGTAACTGACTCATTATTTTTAATGGAAAAACAGAATCAATGGCTCAGACCTGGGACTTGAACCTGGTTCCCTGATCTCAGTCCAGAGCTCAATCTCAGCCTCCACCTCCTCAAGCTAAAGAGTTACCCTGCTCATTCTAGGCTTGATACTAGACTTGAAAAGTTTGCGAGTACATTTCCAAACCCATACGTATACGAGTTTAACAATCCCAAAGGAGTCTCTGATCCTCATTCAATTTTCAAAGGTGAGATCCTCTCCTAAAAACTGTCCCAGTGGAGCACGGAGCTCTAGGCTTCACAGTCCCCAGACCTGAGGGCAATTCATACAGATGAGGTCAGTTTCTCCAGAGCCCAAAGACAAGTCACCAGTTCTTCCCCCTCATGTCCCAGTGGGTGACAGACCCCTTCTTGCACCCGTCCCTTTCTGAAAGTTCCTTCTTCTGACAAAATGGATTCCAGCCCCCATCTCAGGCCCTGCCCAGCCTCTCCTCCTGCTCTGGTCTGAGTGTCCTTCTGTGAAGCCCTAGCTCCTGGTCCCCAGGGACACTTACCAGGTTCAGGAACAGGCACAGGTCCTTTAGCACCTCAGGAGGTGAGTGGATGGAGGTTCTCAGGCCAGAAGCCCTTTTATCCTGGCCTTGGGCTCTGACCTGGCCTGTGAGACAGGACTCGGGCATGTGAGGACCTGCCTCCTGCCACCCACTTGCATCCTGTGACCAGGTGACGACTGGAGTCCCCTCACATGCCTCCCTCTCTTGGGGCTCAGGGCAACTGCTCCCAGATAGGAGTATAGCTGCTTAGAAAGAGGGGGAAGCAATTCCTATCATCATTCTTCATCTCATTCTTCCTGGAGGGGGCCTCCCTTGAGGGCTTACCAGTTCTCAGGCTTAGAATTTAGCACTCCCCTTGTTCCATGCATTTCCTGCCTCCTCCTGAAGTTATCTATATGCCGGGTAGCCTGATTAGAAGCAATAAATCCTGAAGCTCCACATGCTCTCTCTTCTCCCAACAGTTCGGGGAATAAGGACCTGTCATAGGATCCTGGCCCTGCTCATGTGGGACTTTTGAAAACTATTAAGCCTCTATCATTTTCCATTGTTTTCAACTGTAAAATTAGAAGGCTAATGTGCAGGACTGGGCAGTGTTTTGTTATGAAATTCAATGAGGTAACTCAAAAAGAGAAGGAAACAAAAAAGGGCCTGGTAGACATGGTTGTTGTTGTGTGCCATGAAGTCAGTTCCAATTTATAGCGACCCTGTAGGACAGAGTAGAACTGTCCCTTAGGGGTTCTGAGGCTGTAATATTAATGAAAAGTGATGGGTTCGAACCTCCAACCTTTCGGTTAGCAGCTGAGCATTTTACCATGGCTCCACAAGGACTGATAATTGAAACACACATACCTTGATGAATAAAGAGTGAAGATTAAGCACAGCTTCTTTTTAAAGGGAACAGATCTAGTTATCTGTTTATGTGTTCCTAAATATCCCTTTTCTTCTGCTGAGGAGCTTTTATGCATCAGTATTAAGATGTGAACCAGGAACGAAGATGATGTCGAGGAGCGAAGAAGAGCAGCCTTGGTCTGTGTAGTAGCGTGAGGACTTGGATTTTCCGGGGGTCATATATAGATGAAGGAGTAAAATTCACAGACCAGAAAGGAGAAGAAGAGAGGGAAGGCTGTGAGATATTGCAAGTCTGCAGTTCTTTGTGGGGTAAAATGACTAACAGAAGAACATCCCTGACGTTAAGGAGACAGGAGACTTTTAAGAACAGGAGAACTTAACATTTCATATGAATGTGTTTACGTTGCTACTTTATAAGCCTGTTTCACCTCTCCATTCCATAGGATTTCACTAGTTTTCTACACAATCACAGGCTTTGCATGAAAAGTGTTTTTGAATTTGTATATTTTTAGGAAATTGATGGAAAGTGCTAGGGTTTATTCTAGGACAAGGCAACATAGAGACAGTAGTAACTACATGGCTGGTTGCAAAGTTATCCCAAAACTAAACTCAGTCATCAGGTGAAGGCAAAGTAAAGCCAGGTGAAATCATGTGAGGGGAATGTCCTGTTCTCCCCAGGCCCTGGAAGAACCCTAGGATTTCCCAGAACTTGGAAATAATATCTAGATCATAATGGGCTTGTTGAACCCAACTAGCATCTGGTAGAGATAAGTGTGTTTTCATACACATGTGTACAAACATACAAGGACAGTAAATATTTAGAGAGACACATATGTATATTTTAGACTGATTATATATTTCTTTCCACCAGCCATCTATCAGTTTGTCATACTGTCATGGCTTGTGTAGTGCTATGATGCTAAAAACTATGCCACTGATATTTAATATACCAGCATGGTCACCCATGGTGGACAGGTTTCAGAGGAGCTTCCAGACTGAGACAGGCTAGGAAGAAAAGCCTGGCCGTCTACTTCTAAAAATTAGACAGTGAAAACCTAATGGGTCACAGCAGAATACTGTCCCATCTAGTGCTGAAAAATGAGACCCCTGGATTTGATGGCACTCAAAATACATGATGGCTGCAACAATAAACTCAAACATACCAACAATCATGAAGATGGCACAGGAACAGGCAATGTTTTGTTCTATTATACATGAGGTCACCAGAACTCAGAGCCAACTAGATGGCAACTAACAGCAACATATATTTCTTTACCCTCTTTCTCAAAGCATCAATAATTTACAAGTGTCCAGATTCCTCTGACCACACACTGGCTCTAATCCTGTGTGGTTTTTCCCTGATTCTGCTCCTCCATGACATTCAAGAGAAGCCTCTTCCACCCCAGCAATAATTGACACCAAATCATTAACATAGGTTTGTTCAGGGCTGCCTGCTGTTTAAGGGAATCCAAAATCCTCTGAACGTCATCCAATGTGCTGTGAATCATGACTCTTTATGTCTAGTTTAAGCATTAGCCACCAATCTTCCAAACTATTCTGAAACTGAAGAAGATATTTTCCGTACTTTGATCGTACCTCTTCCTCCCTACCATGGTCTTTGCTCTTCCAAGACAGTGCAGCTCAAATTCCTCTTGGTCTTTTATCCTTTATGTGACATATAATGCTCAATGATTATAAAAAACTCATTGACTACTAGGCTTGGGTCTTATATCTCTGTACCACCATTAGCTCATCAGCAGGGCTGTGCACACAGTGGGTAGTTAATCAATTTAAAATCCTGTCACTAGCATTAACACTGACCTCACAGTTTACCAGCAGCTTATTCCACATGGCTTATGGTCATCCTCATAGGAGCCCAAACTCAGATTGGCCCAGTGAGGTGGTTGGCCATATCACCTGCAGAGATCTACCACTGTCTCATCTGGGTATGACATTTGTTTTCCTGATCTAGTTGTTCTAACAGGCTTAGTAATGGGGGATGGTCAGGATATAGATGCCTTGACTCACACAGATAGGTCTGCTCAGAGCCCTAGCTCCTAATTTCTAGGGCGATAGCCCTGAGATGACATTGAGTCCCTGCCTCTTCCTCTACACAGGGTGACACCCAAACCATCAGTTTATCTGACTTGGATTTAGGTGATGAGTCAGCAGCATTGGCTTTCTGAGGGTTGCAATTTGTCAAGATGCCTAACTTTTAAGTTGGCAACTTCTCACCAACCCATGAAATGAAAAGAAACACTGCTGAGAAACAGAGTTGTTTTTTTTTTTTTTTTCTGTGTTCTTCAGAGGTAGCACCAAGCAAATTAGTGATCTTTGTTTTGTTTTTCCCATCTTTACAAGCCCTTTTAAAAATTATAAATCATGACGCAACTCTTCAGACATGGATTGGACTGGACAATGGGTTGGAAAGGGATGCTGGTGAGGAGTGAGCTCCTTGGATCGGGTGGACACTTGAGACTATGTTGGCATCTCCTGCCTGATGGGGGGAGATGAGAGGGTAGAGGAGGTTAGAAGCTGGCAAAATGGACACAAAAATAGAGAGTGGAGGGAGAGAGCGGGCTGTCTCATTAGGGGGAGAGTAATTGGGAGTATGTAGCAAGGTGTATATAAGTTTTTGTGTGAGAGGCTGACTTGATTTGTAAACTTTTACTTAAAGCACAATAAAAATTATAAAAAAAAATTCAGTTGCAATTTTAAACAGCAGCTTTTAAAATTATGTTTTCCGATGGTTGTTAGTGTTATAGTTTTTTAATATATTGATCTCACACACTGCAACTGTGCTGAGCCCTCCAGTTACTTCTAAATTGCCACAGTGAACCTCCTTATGTATATGTTATTTCATTATTATATATTTATCTCATTTGGTTAAATCCTAGAAACCATTATTGTGTAAAAAGGTATGCTCATTTTTAGTTTTAATTCCTTCACCCCTATAAATACCTGTTGAATGAATGAATCACCAAATTCCTCTCTGAGAGGTTATACCCATTTGCATTACCAACAACAAAGAACAAGTGACTGTTTATTTACACCCTCACCAAAAATGAGTTTTGTGAGCCTTTTAAGTCTTTGCCAATGTATTATCAATCTGACTGCTCCCTCCCAACAAAAAAAGTTGTATTCCTCCACTAGTGAGGCTGAATAGATTTTCCAATCCTGTATCCATGGCTATTTAAATCCCTTTCTTTTTCCCTTTTTTAGAATTGCCCAGTCACAAACTTTGCCAAATCTTTTGTAGGAATGTTTGCTCATTTATTCTTAATATCTATGAATCCTATGCTTACTAGGAGTATTAATAATATCCCTATCATAGGTATGATATTTTTCCTAAGTTATTTTTCTAATCCTTTCAGCTTTTCAATGGTGCTTTCAGCCACATAGAATTTAATTTGTGTGTAGTTAAATTTATCAACATTTTCCTTTGTTATTACAGATTTGGATATTCTTAAAACTTTCTCTAAACCATGATGAAGAAATTATCGACTACATTTTTAGGAATTTGCTTGCAATTGTGATTTACACAGCTGTGCATATTTAGCAAAACTCATTGGACATTTAAAATTAGGGAATTTTGCTTTAAATTACAAGGCAATAGAACTTCTCTAATTTTTCTGAAATAATAGTTTATTATATATGTATAAACTGAAGGAAGAGTCACATGGAAATTAATTAGGAAAGGGGAGGGGTGGGGAACGGAGAGCACAAGAGTAAGGAGATAATGTTGGGGAGAAGGAGGACAATGTCTGTCCCTCAGTCATGCTTGAGGGACAGGATGGGACACTGGAAGAGAACCAGAAGTTCAAGGAGCAGTGTTCACAGTCAATGCTGTTTCAGGACCTAGGCTAAAAGGAAAAATGCAGTTAGGGAAAACTATAAATATAAATATATATATATATAAATGTCTCCCTCCTGACTCCTCACTTCCATCCTTTGTCACTGAGGCCTCAGCAGCCATCAACAGAACAGTAGGAAAGAACAATCGTGTATTAGTTAGGGTTCCCTCCCGAAACAGAACCAGTAGGAGATGTATATATATATATATGACAGGGAGATTTATTTTATCAGATTGGTTTATATGACTGCGAGATCTGACAAGTTTGAAATCTGTAGGGTAGGCCAGCAGGCTAGAAACTCAGGCAAGATTTCTGTTACAATCTCGAGAAAGAATTATTTCTTCTCCAGGAAACCTTAGTTTTGCTCTTAAGGACTTCAAATGATAGAATGAGGCTCACCCCTATTGTAGAGGGCAATCTCCTTTACCTAAAGTCAACTGATTGTAAATATTAACTGCATTTATAAAATGTCTACACAGCAACATCTAGATTGGTGTTTGACCAAACAACTGGGCACCACAGCCTTGTCAAGTTGATACATAAAATTAACCTTCAAGCCCACCCCTTATTAACTTGACACCACACACATCTTCACAAATCACACTTAATTTCCAAATAAAGACAATAACAAAGTCATACTTCTTCCTAACAAGATACAAATATTCTGTGTACAACCAAAGGCACACTAACACTGTCCCAAGAAGAGGATGATGCAAAGTCCTTGGGGTGATATTTACTTTTCTCCTTTATATCCTGTAACTTAAATATTATGCTGTAAAGTTAACGTATTATGTTACATGATAAGGGGATAAGGGAGGAAATAAAACAAAGATATTTGCTGTACAAACACACACATGCAAACATATTCATAACAAAATAAGCAAAAATACTCATAACAATTATAATCCTCGTTTCTACAACTGGTCATGTAGTTGTAATTGGTATTTATAACTAGTTTCTTCCAGCACCCATTCCATATTACTTTTGTCTTCAGCAAGTACCTCAGCTAGTTGTGGTCCTTTGCTTGGTGGAGTAAATGAGAACTTCATTCCCAAAAGGTCTGGGCCATCAGCAGTCTTGCCTGAATTGGTTATTGTAGTTTTCCATTGACTTTAATCACAGAACATGGTCCCTTGTTGTAGAGCCGGTTCCAACTCATAGTGACCTTACAGGATAGAGTAGAACTGCCCCATAGGGTCTCCAAGAAGGTAAATCTTTACAGAAGCAGACTATTACTTCTTTCACCCATGGAGCGGTTGGTAGGTTTGGACCACTGACTTTTGGGTGAGCAGCCGAGTGCTTAACCACTGTGCCACCAAAGCTCCTACAGGGTATGATAGTACTAAGAAAAACCATAAAGAATCTCCTGTATTCCAGACTTAGTCTTCCTTACTTCCATTGTGTAATAACTGCCAATTTCCCCCATGGTAATCAGGATTAATCACCCTAGCCAATTATAGTAACTCCCTACTTTACCTGTTGATTCAGAGACGTGGAGAGCTCAAGGTAGCTGGGACAGTCTTAACTTCCAGTTCAATGCAATCAGAGTGTGTCTCCTGGTAAACTCATTCTTCCCTTTGGAATTAAGCCCTCTAGACCAAGAAAGCATAAATTTGCAGAGACAGAAAGCAAAATTTTTGCTAGAGGATCATTAGGAGTAATGTGAGTATTGTCACTCCCATTTCCATCCCTGGACCCCTGGACTCATCAGGCTGGTTGCTCAGTGGTTAAGAGCTCAGCTGCTAGCCAAAAGGTTGGCAGTTTGACTCCACCAGTTGCTCCTTGGGTACACTATGGGGCAGTTTTACTCTGTCGTATAAGGTCGCTATGAGTTGGAATCAACTCGAAGGCAACTTTTTGTTTTGTTTTTTAGTTCCTTATTCCTAGATTTTCATTACTGTTTTCTCTGCTTGAAAAGAGTTTTCCATTCCTTCACTTTTACTAGATGAAGGGAAAAAGTAGCACTTCACGTCTGGTTCAAGAAGGTATATATACAACACTGATGAAATTAAAAAAAAAAAAATCTCATTAGAAGGAGTCACATTGAAGACAGGAGAAACACGGGTAGGTCACTTCTATTCCTCCTATCAGCAGTATACATATAAGCGGAGAATCTGAAATTGCCCAGAGCCAGGAAAAGAATAACAGTAACTAGATCATAAGGGAAAGGATGAAGTCAGATAACATTTATGATGCAAGATATGAATATGTGTTTGCACATGTGTATTTGGGCGGCAAATAAAAATCTAGAGAGAAATTAGGCATGTATGTTTATATGCACATATATATTTTAGAATGAGTGTGTGTGAGTATGTATGTGTGTCTGGGTGTGTGTCTAGATAAGTTTTTTTCCTGTTTGTTTCCCTTCCACTTTTCTGGATTCTCCCTGTTTCTTCTTAGAATACCTCTAGAAATAATTTTCTATGACCACTTAATAGAATAACCACATATCCCATTTTTCTGGGGACAGTTTCGGATTATGCATCTTGCCCCACCTTAAACTATCATAGAGCTTCTTTTCACTTTCAAGTACGTCTTAGTTTGGGTGATAAAGTCTATGGTCATGCTACCATTATACGGAGTCTTGTGAAGGACCTTCACAAACTCCTTGGCCTTGAATTCAAGGATGTATGCAATATGACCCTATTCTGTGTCCACAGGTTTTCCTTTGCTCACTACCTTCGGAAATCCTTCTCTTAAGGTAGGCTGGCCCAATAGGTCTACTTTGAACATGCCCTTTCCTGTCCTATCTTTGTTTGACTTTAGGAGCCATATCTTCTACTGAGATTGGAAAATTCTTGAAAGCAGTCCTGCCTGTGATGTGCTTAAATCTCCAGGAGCATGAATGTGCACACAGTCATTCACCAACATGACACAGCACCGAGGGTTTGCAAGTAGATGTTCCATGTAACTTAAGGCAATCACATAACAGACTGACACTCAGATGTGCACAATGATAAATGTTGGCCATATCATCCTGCAGAGATCTGCCTCTAGATTACTTGAGTTTGATGATTATTCTGCTCAGGTTGTTCCAAAGAACAGAGCTATAGAAGGAGAGGTCAGGGTAGTGACTTCTCAGTTCACACAGAGAGCACTAATCAGAATCCCAGCCCACTGATTCCTTAGATGATAAGACTGAGGTGCCATCAGATTCTACCTCTGTCTCCAGGCATGGCGGCACCTAACTGTTAATTACTCTTTTTGGGCATAGGTGATATATTCGCAGCATGGTTGTAATATCATGATCACATGGTTCTAAGCCTTGGCTCTTATCTTTCAATTGATTGGGTACCATTTCAATAGAAAGATGTTAAATGACAAGGAATTGGTTGACTGAGATCACCTATTCAGCATGGTTGTCTGTCTCTTAGACCTTTCATAATCTCAGGGGACTGGGGGGGGCACTTGATATCCACAGAAAGTAATTCAAACTGGAGAATTTCACTTTGTTCCTGGCAACCTACACTGCTTCCCAGTGATAGGACCTTGCACATTAGCAATTTTTAGTTTGTCTCCCTCCCTCCCATAACCTTTCTTTAGTATTATAAATTATTTTTAAAAGCACACTTTAAAGTATTGGAAGAAAATATTTATTATTTCTAAGTCTTTGAGAAAAACAATTATTTTGAGTGAGAGAGAAAGGAAGAGGAAATACAAAAGAAACTTTGATAAATTTACTCATATTAACAATTAAAATTTATGTAGCAAATGGCACAATAAAAAAGATGGAAAGAATAGGAATCCATTGGTCAAAGTTACAACACATATGCTAGGAATATAGAAAAAGAGCTCTTACAAATCCATAGGAAATAGACAACAATACCAATAGAAAATGGGCAAAAGACAAGAATAGGCATTACAAACTTCAGATGAGAGGGCAAATGGTCAAAAATAATTTACAAATATATACAATGTTATTATCAATAAGATAATGTAAAAAAGGAAATGTCTTTTTTGGTACAGAGCATGTTTCAATTTATTCACTCATATCAGATTGGCAAATATCAAATGTCTAACATAAACTCTGTGTTGAAGAGGATGTGTGGAAAGGACATTCAGGTTTTCCTGCTGTGAAAATAAATTGACATAACTTTTCTGTATGACCATTTGATGATTAATTCATTCAATACACATTTTATGATGTGTAAATGAATTAAAACACTAAATGAGCATATCCTTTTTGTATGTTTGAACATCTAGGTATTTAAGGAGATAAGGAAATGATAAGGAAACAATATATGCATTGGATATTCACTGTAGCAAATTGGAAATAGGATTTCAGCAATTTTTTAAAAAACAAGGACAATATTCTCAGACCTGTTCAAAAACAATAGTTAGAAGGTAAAAAATTTAAAGATGTAATTTAAGGTCACCACAAAGTATATAAACTATGTAATAATGCATATTTCACAATGAACAAAATATTTATTCATAAATTGTTAAAACATAATTGAAAGATATTAAAGAACCCAGTACCCAGTGCCTTCGAAAAGAAGACATAAGTAAATAGAGAGTTATAACACATGTTTATGGTGCAATGGAGAGGAAAATTATATCATTAAGATAAAATACTCTTCCTCACTTCCACTGTGTAATAACTGTCCAATTTCCCCTTGGTAATCAGGATCAATCACTCCAGCCAGCACAGTAAGTAACTCTATTCTTTCCATGTTGATTCAGAGTCATGAGGAGCCCAAAGCAGCTGGTGGTAGTCTTGATTTCCAGTTCATTGTTGTGTCGTCTGATAAAAGCATTCCTCCTTGTGGAATTAAGACTTCTAGATCAGCAGAATGTGAAGTTGTAGGAACAGGAAAGAAAAATTTTTCTAGTGGATCGTTAAGGTAATAGTGAGTAGTCACTCCCATTTCTGAACTTTGAATCCTGGACTGGTGAATACTGACTATGAGAGAAACAGCTCCAAATATTGAATGTTGATTTAGAGCATATATGTCCTCCTGTTTTTTTTTTTTTTATGTCCTCCTGGTGAACGTTGCTCCAGTCAGAGTCACTGAGGGGAGGTGGGCAGAGTAGAGGAGAGACACTGGCCCCCAGGCACAAGTCTGAGGGGGTGCCACACAAGACATGGAATGACATTCTGTGGTGCCTTAAATTTGAAAGGGGTCTGACTGAAACAGCCGGACAAGAGGGGGAAGGTGTTTCTACTGAGATATCACTGCCATTAATGTCTATTCATCTTGAAATTGGGGGTGGGCTGAAACATAGAAATTACCCCTGGCCACTCATTACTCTTGCTACTTCTCTGGTCCTAACTCTATAAGGTATTGCCACCTAACAGCTCCTGTAACTGAGTCTTCAATAGGCCATTCCACCATTTAATCAAACCTGCTGCTTCATAATAATGAGGAACAAGCTGAGATCAGTGAATTCCATGTGCATGGGCTCATTGCGGCACTTCATTGGCTGTGAAGTGAGTTCCTTGATCAGAAGCAATGCTGTGTGGAATGCCATGATGGTGGATAATGCATTTTGTACATCCACAGAAGCACTGCATGCAGGAAGGGCAAATCCACAGGGCAGTCCTGCAGGCTGAGCTAATGTTGCAATCTTGAGCCTGAAAATCTGTAGACTGGAAATTCAGGCAGAATTTCTATGTTACAGTCTTGAGGTAGAATTATTTCTTCTCCAGGAAACCTCAGTTTTTTTTTCTCTTAATGCCTTCAAATGATTTGATGACACCTACCCACATTTTTTTTTACCCACATAATCAAGAGTAATCTCTTTCTGTTAAAATCAAATAATTGTAAATGTCAATTGCATCTACAAAATACCTTCACCATAACATCTAGACTAGGTTTGACCAAACAACCAGGCACCACAGTCTTGCAAAGTTGACATATAAAATTAACTATGACAATGGTAGCACTAATAAGGAAATAAATTATTCTATAGTGAGTTGGTAAGCATATTCTTTTATTTATTGTTTCACTTCAAGCAGCAGCATACAGGGATGTAAAGTAGGGAAGAAAATAGGGTTTGCTGTTTGAGCATCTCAGGCAGGTCACAGAGACAAGGTCCTAAGCCAGCAAATGTGTTTTAGGGAGAATGGTAAGCTCCTGGACCCTGAGAAGAAAGATGCTCTATTCCAGAGTCCAGAGCCTTTGTTGGAACTTCTCAGATGTTCACACAGGCTCAGGAGGAAGAGGAAGTCCTCGGGCCTTTGAATCACCACGTCTGCTCTTCTGGGGTCAGGGTCCACAACATCTTCTTCTATAGGACTGGCTGTTCCCTCCACTATCACCACCTCCAACTCCTACAGGCCGACATGCATCTCTGGACCCCAAGGCCTAAAGGAAGCAGGACAATGGTGATACAAGTAGAAATAAAAATTAGTCTAGACTTAATGGTCTGACTGAGACTAGAGGAATCCCGGAGGTCATGGTCCCCAAACCTTCTGTTGGCCCAGGACAGGAACCATTCCCGAAGACAACTCATCAGACATGGAAGGGACTGGACAATGGGTAGGAGAAAGATGTTGATGAAGAGTGAGCTACTTGTATCAGGTGGACACTTGAGACTATGTTGGCATCTCCTGCCTGGAGGGGAGACAGGAGGGCAGAGAGGGTTAGAAACTGGCAAAATTGTCATGAAAGGAGAGACTGGAAGGGCTGACTTATTAGGGGGAGAGTAAGTGGGGGTATGGAGTAAGGTGTATATAAGCTTATATGTGACAGACTGACTTGATTTGTAAACGTTCACTTAAAGCTCAATAAAAATTATTAAAAAAAATTAGTCTAGAATAAGAAAGCCATCGGGTTCCTTATTTTATTGTTTCATTTGAGGCAGGGGTCAGCAATGAAATAAGCTGTGGAGAGACTGCCGCAAATGTGTCCGACATCAGTGAATCAGTTTTGGGGAGAGGTTTTGGGCTCCTGGACCCAGCAGAAGGAATCTCTAGTCTAGTGTCCAGAGCATTTGCTGGGACCTCTCAGCCATTCACAAAGGTTCAGGAGGAAAAGGAAGTCCTCAGACTTTTGGACCCCCACATCAGCTCCTCTGGGCTCAGGGTCCACTTCAGCAGCAGCATCCTCCAGAGGACTGGTCACTCCCTCCTCCTCTGCAGCAGCTGGAGCCCCCGCAGCCCCCAGAGCCCCCTGAGGGCTGGCTGCAGCATTCAGAGCTGTGGTGCCTGTGGCGGCAGGACCTGCAGCGCCTGTGGTGGCTCAGGCAGCTGCCGCCTCCCCCTGAGCTGCAGCAGTCCCCAGAGCTACCACAGCAGGAAGAGACTGGAGGGCACTTTGGGGGACACTTGGGGGGGGCACTTGGGGGTGGGGCACTTGGGAGGAGTTTGGCACTGCTGCTGGCTCTGCTGGCAGGACATGTCGGTGGGCGTCAGGAGCTGAGGGAGCATCAGACACAAGTCAGACTTGAGCAGAGAAGCCACCCCTGCCATTTCTCTTCCCTATGGCATCACTTATAGAAAATTAACCTCCAGTAGTTTCACTACTTCCAATAATTTCCCCATACACTCACAAAATCGCCTTTAAGCCTCAGGGTATCCTTTTAAGGCAAACAAGAATTTTCATCTATTATACAAAGTAGTGGAGCCCTGGTGGTGCAGTGGTTAAAAGCTTGGCTGCTAACCAAAAAGTTGGCAGTTCGAATCCACCAGCCACTCATTGGAAACACTATGGAGCAGTTCTACTCTGTCCTATAGGGTTGCCATGAGTCAGAATCAACAGCAACAGGTTTATACAAGGTAGCAAAGAACAAACAATATTACAAAACATTTTGAAGTGTCAAAAGTCTTCTAAGTGGAGAAGGAAATTATTCTAATTATGTCTTCCAAATTAGAAACTGTCCAATTTATGGACCAGTTAAGAGAAGATTATTTTTTTTAAGTCAAAAAACAATTATTTCTTTTTGTCATAACTCTCAAAATGATTTTAATCTGTATATTCTGTATTGCAGAAGGATAAAGATTACCTGGCTCAACAACTGCACTTTATTAAAGAATAGACTGAGAATTCCTATCAATACTGGATACTGAGACTTGAACTAGGCCCCTGATCTTAGTCTGGATCTCTGACCTTCTCAGTTTCCTCCTCCTCAAGGTAATGAATTATCTAGGACTTTCTAGGATTGATGGGTCATACTTAACTTGGGAAGTTTGTAAACACAGTCCCAGGCCCATGGGCACGTTAGTTTTGCAAGCCCAAAGGAACCTCTAGTGGCCTATCCACTGCCTAGCTTTTCCTTTGCAGGTGAGGACAGGGTAGAGTTTTCAAAGGTGAACTCCCATCCTGAAAACTGTCCCATTGCAGCAGGGTGCTCCGGGCCTCACTGTCCCCAACTCGGATGGACTCACCCATGCAAATCAGCTTGGTTTCTGCAGAGCCCAAAGACAGTCACCAGTTCTTTCCCCTCATGTCCTTCAGAACATTGCACCCATCTTTGAACTTATCCCTGAGTCTTCCTAAATGCCTCCTCCCCTACCTGACAAAATGGACTCCAGCCTCCCCCAAGGCCCTGCCCAGCCTCCTCTCCTGCTCTGGTTTGATCATTCTCTTGTGAAACCCCTAGTCTAATTCCAAAGGGATACTTACCAGTTTCAGGAGCAGGCACAGAGTTCCTTAGCACCTCAAAAGGTGAGTGGATGGAGGTGCTCTGGCCCCAGGCGCTTTTATCCTGGTTTGGGTTTTGCCTCTAGCCTGTGAGACAGGGCCCGGGCATGCAAGCACCTGCCTCCTGCCACCCACGCAGGTCCTGTGACCACGTGATGAATAGAGGCTCCTTACTGCCTCCCTCCAGGTCAGCTCAGGGCAGCTGCACCCGTTGGGAAAATGACCACTTACAATCAGCACTGGGAAGCTTGGGACAATTTGTATTATGATTTCTGTCTCATTCTCCTTGGTGAGTACTCCTTAAAATCCTCTTAGTTACCCAAAACCTTTGTTTTCTTCTTCCCTCTGATTTTAGCTCATTGTTTTTTGATAATGTGGTTTGAATCATAACTTAGAGAAGACTTCACATTTCTCAACTTATGCCCAAGCCAGACCTTATATGGTGAGAGGGGAGATGTCCCTACTCTTAGTCTATATACCGAAGGTCAGCAAACTTCAGTCCAAACCACATTTTGTTCATTACCCGGTTTTGCTTAGTTCATGTGGTAAGAATGGTTTTCATATGCTTAAAAGGTTGGGAAGAAAATCCAAAGAAAAATCATATTTCATGACACATGAAAATTATATTAAACTCAAATATCAGTACCAAATAAAGTTTTATTGGTACCAAACCAAGATCAATCCCTCATGTATTGCCTATGGCTTTTTTCACACTACAATGACAAATTTGAGTAGTTCAGGCAGGCTTATGCCTTCCAAAGCCTGAAATATTTACTCTCTTACCTTTACTGAAAACTTTGCCAACCCATGGTATATCCCACTGCTTTTAAGAGCCTGGAGCCAGACAGTCCTGGAAAAGAATCCTGGTTCTGCTACTTATTAGCTATGTGTCCTTGTGAAAATTACTTGACTCATTTTTAGTTTGTTTGTTTCTTTGTTTGTTCTGGTTTTTCCAACTATAAAGTATGGATAGAGATTAAAATAGCTCACACGGATATTATACTGGCCAGTTACATAATGCAAAGAAAATGCCTGGTAGAAAGCCTGCCACACATAGTGAAGGTAAAAAAAAAAATGAAACATTCACATATTAATAAAAGAAAAATAGATGAAATTTTTAAGGCATAATTGCTTTCAAAGGAGGGTGAATCTGGATTTTTTTGGTTGGTGGTTTATTTCAATTCTTTTTTTTTCCCCACCTTAAGGTCCCTTTGTGCTGCTGAGCATTGATGTATTTGAATATGAAAATCAGCCAGGAAAGTGTGGAAGAAAGGGGAACATGGCCTTGCTCTCACAATTAAAGTGACAAATCTCAGAGTCCCCAGGGGCCATATGGAGAGAAAGAGTGAAGCCCACAAATGGGAAGAAGGAAGGGGAGGAGAGAATGAGAAGGAGTAAGGCCAGGCCACTGTGCAGCTTCCTATCCCTAGGTTTTCATTACTGTTTATTTTGCTTGGAATTGAATTTCAAACAGAATGACAGTAATTTTAGCAGATGAAAGGAAAGGGCAGGAGTTTACATCTTATTTAAATCACTGTACAACACTATGTTGAGATGAAAAAAGCAAACCAAGCCAAATATAAAAAGCTAATTAGAAGGAGGCATATTAAAGTGAAAGGAAGCCTGTGAAGAAAAACGTCCTCCCTTCTGCCAGTGGCAGATATACAGGGGAGGATATCTAAAATTTCCCAGAATTAATACCTAGGTCATAAGGGGAAGGGTGAAGGCAGTTAACATTTACATTTTAGGGTACGATTATCTGTATTCGGGTGTGAAAAAGTATATCTAGAGAGAGATTAAACGTCTGTATGTATACATAAACCAGTGGGCATCAAGTAGATTCCAACTCACGGGGACTCAATATGTGTCAGAGTAAAACTGTGCTCTATAGGGTTTACAATGGCCAATTTGTAGGAAGCAGATTACCAGGCTTTTCTTCTGAGGTACTTCAAACCTCCAACATTTTGGTTAGCAACTGAGTGTGTTAACTATATGCACCGCCCAAGGACGCCTATACATACACATGCTGTTTTTGTTGTGTGCCATTCACTTGTTTCCGACTCATAGCAACCCTATAGGACAGAGTAGAACTGCCCCATAGGGTTTCCTGGGCCGTATTCTTTATGGGGGAAGCCCTGGTGGCATTGTGGTTAAGTGCTATGGCTGCTAACCAAAGGGTCAGCAGTTCGAATCCGCCAGGTGCTCCTTGGAAACCCTATGGGGCAGTTCTACTTTGTCCTATAGGGTCGCTATAGGTCGGAATGGACTTGACGGCGCTGGGTTTTTTTTTTATTATTCTTTACAGGAGCACATTGCCAGGTCTTTTCTCTTGCAGAGAGGCTGGAGGGTTGGAACTGGTGTCTTTTGGATTACCACCCAAGCATGCTTAATCATTGTGCCACCAGGGCTACTTATATATATACACACATAGATATTTTAGAGAGATTATGTATGTCTGTGTGTGCCTAGATAAGTTTTTTTGCTGTTTCTATTCTTCGCCCTTCCTGGTTTCTCCCTGTATCACTTCTTCACTAGAATATTTCTACAAACAACTGACTATGACCACTTATTATGAAGGAGCCTTGTTGGCATAGTGGTTAAGAGCTTGGCTGCTAACCAAAGGGTCAACAGTTCAAATCCACCAGCCGCTCCTTGGAAACCATATGGGGCAGTTCTACTCTGTCCTACAGGGTTTCTATGAGTAGAAACCTACTCGA
This sequence comes from Elephas maximus indicus, assembly GCF_024166365.1. Classification (NCBI taxonomy): domain Eukaryota; kingdom Metazoa; phylum Chordata; class Mammalia; order Proboscidea; family Elephantidae; genus Elephas; species Elephas maximus. Next base: position 187,467,077 of record NC_064821.1, on the reverse strand, counting down.
TGGCACCTAACAACAACAACAACTTATTAGGGTGGCCACATATCACACTTTGTCTGGGATAATTTTAGAGTATGCCTTTTATCCCAGCTTAAATTATCATAGAGCTTCTTTTCTCTATTAAAGTCTTGGTTATCTAGGGCTGCTATAACAGAAATACCACAAGTGGATGGGTTTAACAAAGAAAAATTTATTTTCTCACAGTCTAGGAGGCTAGAAGTCCAAATTCAGGGCGTCAGCTCCAGGGAAGTCTTTCTCTCTCTGTTGGCTCTGGAGGAAGGTCTTTCTTGTCAATCTTCCCCTGGACTAGGAGCTTCTCTGCGCAGGAACCCCGGGTCTAAGGGGTGCGCTCTGCTCCCAGTGCTTCTTTCTTGGTAGTATGAGGTCCCCAACTCTCTGCTTGCTTCCCTTTCCTTTTATCTCTCGAGAGTGCAGACCACACCCCAGGGAAACTCCCTTTACATAGGATCAAGGAGGTGACCTTAGTAAGAGTGGTGTTACAATCCCATGCTAATCCTCTTTAACATAAGATTTTAATCACAAAATGGAGGACAACCACACAATACTGGGAATCATGGCCTAACCAAGTCAACACGTATTTCGGGGGGACACAATTCAACCCATGGCAATTAATGTATCCAAATTTAGGTGAAAAAGTCTATGGTCACTTTGCCATTAGATGAAGCTTTGTCAAGGGCCTCCACTGCAAGCAAAATCTAAACTCCTCAGCCTTGAATTCAAGAACCTACACAATATGACCCTACTCTGCATCCACAGGTTTTCCACCTTCAGAAATATTTCTCTCGGAGGCGGGGCCAAGATGGCTGACTGGGTAGAACCTACCTTGGATCCCTCTTGCAACAAAGACTCGGAAAAACAAGTGAATTGATCACATACATGACAATCTACGAACCCTGACCACCAAACACAGATCTAAAGAGTTGACCTGAGTGACAGAGACTGAGAACGAATAATCATGGGGAAGCAGCAACTGTTTTCGGAGCCTGGAGCCAGCGTCTCAGTCAGGAAACCTTGGTGCTGGGCTTTGGACTGGGCGCAAGGGAGCTGTGTACGGCATCCTGAAATGGTGCAAACACGGGACGCAGCCCTAGCCTCCAGAAGTGACCTCGGGGGAAGCCCAGCCAGCTTACGCAAGCAGCGCAGCGACGCAGCTGACAGGAGGAGAAGTCACCAGGAGGCAGCAACTGGTTTTGGAGCCTGGAGTGCGGCGTCCCAGCCGGGGAACCTTGGCGCTGGGCTTTGGGACTGGGAGTGGAGGAACTGACCACAGCTTCTGAGACAGCACAAGCACAGGATGCAGGCCTGACCCTCGGGGGCAATCTCTACCCAGCCAGTGCACACAGTCAACATGCAGCTCAGGAATCTCATATAAAACAGTCGTCCAAGCAAGATAAGTAACTTTGTCTATATCCTGGGGTGCTACTCTCTCCTATTTATCTGAATCCTCCTCTCCCCTTCCCAGGCAGCTTCATTAACGTTGGAATTTCCTGAGCCAGAGAGTGAACTGCGCTGCATTTTTTTTGTTTTTGTTTTTTTGGTCTTTTCTTAACCCATTCTCCTGGCCTGAGAGAAGCAGCTACAAAAAACCCAGGGACCAAAATCCTTCCCTGATTGGACTAAAAACACAGAACCAGCTCCAGACAAACATATGTGATCCACAGTCTTGGGCTTTCATCCCTACAGGGAACAAGGTGGCCATTATAACACAAAGGCAATTCTAGTAGGGATCTGAATGTAATCGTTTTAGGGGATTACTGGAAAGACAGTTTCCCACGTCTGATATCTCTGCTTATTCAACAGAGCCCTCACTGACCCACAACAGGGAACTGAGGGCTAAAGCTCCCCCCAGACCACCTAGCCTCCTGCCTTAGGAGTCTAAGGAGGGTGACACCTACCAATCTTTACAGGTACTTGCATTGGGGGCCTAAGGTACAGCTGCAGAGCCCACCCACCAACGTGCTTTAGAAATAGAGATACACCTAGCTCACTGACACTTGGGGGAAGCCTGTCAGCATCGTGCCCCCCCCCGGAGTGTGAAACCCTGCTGCTACTAGAATCTGGTGCACACAACTACCACCACTACTTCTCTAAGTGGATAGGTGACAGTCTGCACCACACACTTGATGACACAAAATCAGATTCTACTCAAGAATAGTGAATGGACTCTTAGGCCTATATATCTGGTAACAGCCCAAATTGGCTGGTAATAGGACATAAGTGATTCCAAGGCTACAACAATCAAGACAGCACAATCTAGTAGCACATCTACGTATACTGAAAGAAAACAAAACAAGATAAGACTCAGTGAGCAAATATAGAATAAATCACTACAATATCTTAGAGATGGCTCGGAGGCAGCAGTCGATATCAAACCACAGAAAGAAGCAGACCATGATTGCTTCTACAACTCCCCAAACTAAAGAATCAAAATCTTTCCCAAATGAAGATACAATCCTGGAATTGCCAGATGCAGAATATAAAAAACTAATTTACAGAATGCTTCAAGACATCAGGGATGACCTCAGAAATGAAATAAGGCAATCTACAGGTAAAGCCAAGGAACATACTGATAAAGTAGTTGAGGAACTCAAAAAGATTATTCAAGAACACAGTTAAAAAATTAATAAGCTGCAAGAATGCATAGAGAGACAGCATTCAGAAATCCAAAAGATTAACAGTAAAATTACAGAATTAGACAACTCAGTAGGAAGTCAGAGGAGCAGACTCGAGCAATTGGAATGCAGGGTGGGAGATCTGGAGGACAAGGGAATTGACACCAGTAGAGCTGAAACAAAAATCAGATAAAAGAATTTAAAAAAATGAAGAAACCCTAAGAATCATGTGGGACTCTATTAAGAAGAATAACTTGCGTGTGATTGGAGTCCCAGAACAGGGAGGGATAACAGAAAATGCAGAGAGAATAGTTGAAGATCTGTTGGCAGAAAACTTCCCTGACATCATGAAAGACGAAATGATATCTATCCAAGATGCTCATCGAACCTCATTTAAGATTGATCCAAAAAGAAAATCACCAAGACATATTATCATCAAACTTGCCAAAATCAGAGATAAAGAGAAAATTTTAAAAGCAGCCAGGGAGAAAAGAAAGGTCTCCTACAAAGGAGAATCAATAAGAATAAGTTCAGACTACTCCGCAGAAACCATTCAGGCAAGAAGGCAATGGGATGACATATACAGCACCTATGTAGAGCACTGCCAGCCAAGGATCATATATCCAGCAAAACTCTCTCTCAAATATGAAGGCGAAATTAAAACATTTACAGATAAACACAAGCTTGGAGAATTTGCAAAAACCAAACCAAAGCTACAAGAAATACTAAAGAAAATTGTTTGGTCAGAAAAACAATAATATCAGATACCAGCACAACACAAGGTCACAGAACAGAACATTTTGATATCAACTCAAATAGGGAAATCACAAAAACAAATTAAGATTAATTTTACAAAGAAAAAAAATGCTCAAAACAGAGAATCATTGAAGTCAATATGTAAAAGATCACAATAATCAAAAAGAGGGACTAAATACAGGTGGCATAGAACTGCCATATGGAGAGGGAAACAAGGCGATATAGGACAATACAAGTTAGGTTTTTTACTTAGAAAAATAGGGGTAAATATTAAGGTAACCACAAAGAGGTATAACAACTCCATGACTCAAAATAAAAACCAAGAAAAACATAACGACTCAGCAAACATGAAGTCAACTACTATGAAAATGAGGAACACACAATTTACAAAGAAAAACGTCTCAGCACAAAAAAGTAAGTGGAAAAATGAAATTGTCAACAACACACATAAAAAGGCATCAAAACGACAGCACTAAACATATAAAAAAAAAAAAAACATATACTTACCTTTAATTATGCTGAATGTAAATGGACTAAATGCACCAATAAAGAGACAGGGAGTCTCAGACTGGATAAAGAAACATGATCCTTCTATATGCTGCCTACAAGAGACACACCTTAGACTTAGAGACACAAACTAAAACTCAAAGGATGGAAAAAATATATCAAGCAAACAACAAGCAAAAAAGAGCAGGAGTAGCAATATTAATTTCTGACAAAATAGACTTTAAAGTTAAATCCACCACAAAGGATAAAGAAGGACACTACATAATGATTAAAGTGACAATAGACCAGGAAGATAGAACCATATTAAATATTTATGCACCCAATGACAGGGCTGCAAGATACATAAAACAAACTTGAACAGAACTGAAAAGTGAGATAGACACCTCCACAGTTATAGTAGGAGACTTCAACACACCACTTTCGGAGAAGGACAGGACTTCCAGTAAGAAGCTCAATAGAGACACGGAAGACCTAATTGCTACAATCAACCAACTTGACCTCATAGACTTATACAGAACACTCCACCCAAGAGCTGCAAAGTATACTTTTTTTTTTTCTAGGGCACATGGAACATTCTCTAGAATAGAACACATATTAGGTCACAAGACAAACCCTTGCAGAATCCAAAACATCGAAATATTACAAAGCGTCTTCTCAGACCACAAGGCTATAAAAGTGGAAATCAATAACAGAAAAATTAGGGAAAAGAAATCAAATACTCTGAAACTGAACAATACCCTGCTGAAAAAAGACTGGGTTATACAGAAATATTTCTCTCTTAAGCTAGGTTGGCCCATTGGGTCTACTTTGATGCTCTTTGCTGCCCTATTTTTGTTTGAATTTAGGTACCATATCTCCTACATGAGATTGGAAACTTCTTGAGAGCAGGCCCGTTTGTGATGTGCTTGAGTCTCCAGCAGAACTCAGGGCATGAATGTGCACACGGTCATTCACCAGCGTGGCACAGCACTGAGGATTTGCAAATAGATGTTCCATGTACTAAAGGCAATCACATAACAGACTGTTACTCAGATGTGCACAATGTTCAATGTTGGCCATATCATCCTGCAGAAATTTGCTTCTAGATTACTCAGATATGATGATTGTTCTGCTCAAGTTGTTCCAAAGACCTTAGAACCATGTTATGGAGGGAGAGGTGAAGATAATGATTCCTTGGCTCACACAGGTAACACTAGTAAGAATCCAGCTCACTGATTCCTTGGATGATGAGGGTGAGATGCCGTTAGATCCTACCTCTGCCTCCAGGCACAGCAGCACTCAACTGTTAATTAATCTGACTTAGGCGTAGATGATATATCCCAGCATTGTTGTAATATAATGACACGGTTCTGAGCCTTAACTATTAGATTTCTATCGACTTAGTACCATTTCAATAGAAAAATGTTAACTGTCAGGAATAGATTGACTGAAGTTCACCTATTTACTAAGGAGGTCTGTTTCTTAGTCCTTTCATAATCTTAGTGGCTTAGTTCTCTAGTGCTGCTGTAACAGAAGTACCACAAGTGGATGGCTTTAACAAACAGAAATTTATTTACTCAGTAAAATAGGCTAAAAGTCCAATTTCAGGGCATTAGCTCCAGGGGAAGGCTTTCTCTCTCCGTTGGCTTTGGAGGAAGGTCCTTCTCATCAATCTTCCCCTGGATTAGGAGCTTCTTCATGCAGGAACCCTGGGTCCACAGGACGTGCTCTGTTCCCGGCACTGTTTTCTTGGTGGTATGAGGCCCCCTGTCTCTCTGCTGGCATCTCTCTTTTATGTCTCAGAAGAAACCTCTTCAAGATAAAGTCCATAGAGGCAGGACTTACAACACAGGAAAATCACATTAGATGACAAAATGGTGTACACATTAGATGACAAAATGATGACACATTGCTAGGAGTCATGGCCCAGACGAATTGATACACACATTTTGGGGGGACACAATGCAATCCATGACAGTCAGGTGATGGAGGAAGCAATATTGAGATCCATGGGAAGTAATGGGAAGTAATTCAAACCAGGAGAATTACACTCAGTTCCCTGCACTCCATACCTCCTCCCAGGAACTGGTCCTTGTACATTAGCAATTTTTAGTTTGTTTCCTTCTATTCCAATGCCTTTATTTTGTATTATAAACTATTTCAAAAGCAGACTTTAAAAGTATTACAGAAAAATATTTCTTATTTCTCAACCATTGAGAAAGAAAATTTTTTGAGTGAAGAAGAAAGGAAAAGAAAATATAAAAGAAACACTGATGAATTTACCCACATTAAAAATTAAAACCATATAGCAAATAAAACCATAAATAAGATGGAAAAAAAAGTAATCTGTTGGGAAAATTACAACACATGTTAGGGATACAGAAAAATAGCTCTTACAAACCATTAAGAAATTTGCAAGCACACCTTTAGAATAAGTGGGCAAAGAGAAGAATAGGTATTACACACATCAAAAAAGAAACTCAAAAGATCAAAAATAATTATAAAATATGTGCAATGTTACTAATAATAAGATAGAGTAAAATAAAAGGAAATATCTTGTCTTTTCCTGGTACAGAGTGACTCTCCAGTTTATTCACTCATACCAGAGAGGCAAAGTTCAACTCAGTGTTGGAGAGGATGTCTGGAATTGGGCACTTATGCTTTATTGGTGTAAAAATAAATTGGTATAATTTTTATGCATAACCATGTAATTCATTCAATAATATGATATATAAATGAATTAATATGCAAAATGAGCATATTCTTTTGTACAGTTTTAGAACATCTCGGGATTTAACCTGAGGAAAAAAAAGAAAGATAGAAAAAGAGTATATACATTAGGATGTTCCTTGCAGCATATTAGAAATAATCAAAGTCAGCAAGTTTTCCGAATACAAGACCAATGTCCTCAGACCTCTAAACAACAGTTAGAAGGTGTCATGGTTTGCATTGTGTCCCCAAAATATATCTGTCAACTTAGCTGAGCCATGAGTCCCAATATTGTGTGATTGTCCACCATTTTATGTGATTTCCCTGTATGTTGTAAATCCTATCACTATGATGAAGCGAGATGGATTAGTGGCAGTTATATTGATGAGATCTACAAGATTAGAGTGTCTTAAGCCAATCTCTTTAAGATATAAAAGAGAGAAGCAAACAGAGAGACAGGGGGCTCTCATACAACCAAGAAAGCAGTGCAGGGAGAAGAAAGCATCCTTCGGACATCAGTTTCCTGTGCTGAGATGTTCCCAGACCAAGGGAAGACTGATGACAAGGATCTTCCTCCAGAGCCGACAGAGAGAGAAAGCCTTCTGCTGGAGCCAATGACCCGAATTTGGACTTGTAGCCTACTGGACTGTGAGTGCATAAACTTCTCTTTGTTAAACCCATCCACTTGTATTTCTGTTATAGCAGCACTAGATGACTAAGACAGAAGGTAAAAAAAATTAAAGATGCTACTTAAAATCACAACAAAGTACATAAACTAAAAATGCATATTTCACAATGAACAAAACATTTATGTATAACTTGTTAAAACTTTACTGAAAGATGTTAAAGAAGATGTAAGTAAGTAGAGAGCACATAATGTGCTCAGAGTACAATGGAAGGAAAAGCAAATATCATTAAAATGAAATACCCTTTCTTATGTCCGTGTATAATAACTACTCAATTTCCCCTTGGTAATCAGGATCAATACTCTAGCCAGTACAGTAACTCCATTCTTTGCCTGTTTATTCAGAAGCATGAGGAGCTCAAAGTTGCTGGTGACAGCCTTAACTTCCAGTTCATTTGTTGTGTCTTCTGGTAAAAGCATTCCTCATTTTTGAATTAAGACCTCTAGATCAGCAGAACATAAAGTTACAAGGAGAGGAAGCAAAGCTTTTGCTAAAAGATCACCAGCGAGTACAGTCTCTCCCATTTCTACCCCTTCAACCCTGGCTATGAGAGAAAGAGCACCATATACTGGATGCTAATTTAGAGACATACGGCCTCTTGGAGAACATTGCCACAGCCCTACAAGGTATTGCCACCTAGGTGCCTCTACAACTGAGTCTTCAAAAGGCTATGCCACCATTCTATGAAACCAACTGCTTCAGGATGATAGGGAACATGGTGAGTTTAGTGAAGTCCGTGTGCATGGGCTCATCGCTGCATTTCATTGATTGTGAAGTGAGTTCCTTGATCAGAAGCAATGCTGTGTGGAATGCCGTGATGGTAGATAAGGCATTCAGTATATTCACAGAAGCATTGTATGTAGGGAGGGCAAATCCAGAGGGCAAGCCTACAGACTGGAAACTCAGGGGCTGGGTCAATGTTGCAATCTTGAGTCAAAAAATCTGTAGAGTAGGCCAGCAGTTGGAAACTCAGGCAGGATTTCAATGTTACAGTCTGGAGGCAGAATTTATTCTTTCCAGGAAACCTCTGTTTTTAACCTGAATGCCTTCAAATGATTGGATAAGGCTAGCTCACTCACATAATCGAGGGCAATATCCTTTACTTAAAGTCAGTTAATTATAAATGTTAATCATCTCCTCAAAATAATTTCAAATTTTGTGGATATCTACACTAGTATTTGATCAAACGACTGGACACCATAGCCTTGGCAAGTTAGCATATAAAATTAACCACCACAACTAATCACACAAGCAGGAGGAAAAAAAAAAGTCAGTCTATAGCAAGTTGGTGAGTAGACTCCTTTTTATCTATTGTTTCACTTCAGGTAGCAGGATATAAGAACATAAGCTAGGGAGGGAAATAGGGTTTGCCATTTGAGCATCCCAGGGCAGGCCACTAAAATAGAGTCCTAGGTCAGAGGATGTATTTGGGGGAGAAGATTCAGGATCTTGTACCCCAAAGCAGAGGGGTTCTCTAGTTAAGTCCAGAGCCTTTGCTGGGACCTCTCAGCCATTCATGCAGGTTCAGGAAGAACAACAAGTCCTCAGACCGCTGGGTCCCCACATCAGCTCCTCTTGGCTCAGGGTCCACTTCAGCAGCAGGATCCTCCAGAGGACTGGCCATTCCCTCCTCCACAGCAGCTGGAGCCCCCGCATCCCCCAGAGCCCCCCGAGGGCTGGCTGCAGCATTCAGAGCTGTGGTGCCTGTGGCGGCAGGACCTGCGGTGCCTGTGGTGGCTCAGGCAGCAGCCGCCACCCCCTGAGCTGCACCAGTCCCCAGAGCTACCACAGCAGGAAGAGGCTGAAGGGCACTTTGGGGGACACTTGGGGGGGCACTTGGGGGTGGGGCACTTGGGAGGGCACTTGGGGGTGCACTTGGGAGGGGGCTGGCACTGCTGCTGGCTCTGCTGGCAGGACATGTTGGCGGGCCTCAGGAGCTGAGGGAGCATCAGACATAAGTCAGACCTGGGCACAGAAGCCACCCTCCCCTTCTATCCTTTCAGCCTCATTCATAGCCCTTTTATTTTGAAAACCCTGAGGTCAGACATAAGGAAATTATCTTGGACATTTTTTTATCACACTTAATAGTTTACCAAGTTCCTTCTTTCACAGTCTTATGCTAGCCATATTAGGAGGGTTGCAAAGGAAGATACTTGGGAGACAATTTGTTTCAACTAATCCAATTTATACGTGAAGAAATTGAAGCCGGAAGAGACGAATTCACTGGCCCAATGCTATTCACTGTCGTATGCGGAGTCATGCCCAGGTTTCCTGGCTGCCAATTCTATGCTCTGTCCTGCATCACACCCTGCATCGCTGGGCTGCTTAGTAGGCATTATCTGGGACTTCTTAGGCTTCAGCATGCTCCCCATTCTCCACCACAGATCTTGTTGCTGGACTCTAACCAGATCTCAGTGGTCTCTGATCCCTTCTTCTGTTGAGTATCAGTGTCCTTAGCACTTATTTCTGCAATTGAGCATGCCTCTATTTCCAGCATTGTATTCCCTTTATACATACAGCTGCAGAATAATCTAGCAGCCAATATTTTTATTCCCTAAAACCTGAGGAACATCTTTAATAACTAACAACTTGGTGTCTCTAAAATTTTAGTATCCAGCCACACAAATCTTCCCAGTTACTCTTGGCCTCTTCTGCCCTCCTCACCCTCCTTCTTCAGACTTCCTGGGCCCTCTTCCTTGTCAAGTAGGGTTCCAGGTCCCCCAAGCCTGGAGCCTCTCCTCCTGCTCTGGTCTGAGCATCCTTCTGCGAAGCCCCAGTTCCTAGTGCCCAGGGGACACTTACCAAGTTCAGGAGCAGACACAAGGTCTGTTGGTGCCTCAGAAGGTGAGTGGATGGAGGTGCTCTGGACTGAGACCCTTTTATCCCAGTCTTGGACTCTGCCCCACAGTAGTGAGATAGGGCCAGGGCATGTGAGGACCTGCCTCTTGCCACCCACATGGGTCCTGTGACCAGGTGATGACTAGAGGCTCCTCACATGCCTCCCCCTATCAGGGCTCAGGGCAGTTGTTCCTGCTAGGAATATGACTGCATCAAAATGAAGACTTATGGTGGACAGAAATGGACACCACCATTCCCAGAGGCCTCTGCTGCCTTATTCCATATGGAAGACAGCTCTCTTCTCAGCCTTCCTATTTATACTTAAGGGTCTGAGTCACACACCACCTCCTTTCCTTCCACCCTAGATATTATTATTACTATTTTATCTAGACCTTTGGATCTAGATGGCTTGGCCTGAAAGTCCACATGTGTGAGTTGTGTGTGTGTGTGAGCGTGCACGTGTGTGTGTGCATGCACATGTACGTGTGTGTGCCACACGGTGGTTAAGAAAAGGGGCATTGGAGACCTCAGCAAAGTATTTAACTTCTTTGAGCCTCAGGTTTTCATCTTTTAAGTGGAGGTGGATATCTTCTTTAACATTGTAAGCAACAGGAACCATATGCCCTATTTTTCCCAGACAATCCAGGAGCACAAACTGATTAAGTTAAAGCAAGTGCCTTAAGACCAGAGATGACCATGAGCATGTGATCCTCCACTTCATGGAGAAGGGCAGGAGATACCAAAGAGGGCTTTGAAGAAAGGACTTGTTCAGAATCGATCTTCTCTTGATCTTAAGCTGTATTGTGTTTTATACAGACACTTGGGTGACTAATCCTATTAGACATTTTCTGAATTTGATTCAATTAAATTAGAAACTACTGCTTCCACTACATAAAAGGCTCTGTGGAGAAATAAAAAGAATCAGACTATCCTCCAGAGGAGTTCAGTCCAGGACATATACGTGAATTACTATAACTTGTCAATTTCGGGACGCTTTAGAGTGTAATCTCAAACTCAGCTCTATCAACTATGAAGGCCTTTATGATGTGCGTATTACTTTTGACTTTCTTCTCTTAGTTTGCCTTCTTATTTGCAATTCACCTTATCTTGATTTTTAGGTTCTTATATATTTTATACGGCTGCTAACCGAGAGGTCAGCAGTTCAAATGCACCAGGCACTCCTTGGAAACTCTATCCGGCAGTTCTACTCTGTCCTATAGGGTCACTATGAGTCTGAATCGACTCGACGGCAGTGGGTTTGGTTTTTTTGGTATGTATTTTATTTTATTTTTTTGTTATGCATGTTTATCTTCTAATATACTTCGAATCTTTTGCGGAATGACATAGTGGGTATCCAGAGGGTTAGATAATTGACTGGCTGGATGACTAGATGGCCAGTCAACTAAAAGCCAGGGAAACTGTGATTAACAATAGCAATAAAATTTATAATTGTGATATTAATAGGTAGCATTTGGTGAGAACATATAATCTGCCAGGCCCTCTTCTAAACATTTTATATTCATTGACTCATTTACCGTCCACAATAATTCTATCAGCTGGAGACTATTACTCTCTCCGTTTTTTTTTTTTTTTTTTAATTTATTACACTTTAGATGAAGGTTTACAGAACAAACTACTTTCTTGTTAAAGAGTCAGTACACACATTGTTCTATGACATTGGTTAACAACCCCACAACATGTCGACACTCTCTCTTTTCAACCTTGGGTTCCCTATTATCAGCTTTCCTGTCCCTTCCTGCCTTCTGGTCCTTGCCCCAGAGATGGTGAGCCCCTTTAGTCTTGTTTTGTTTTATGGGTCTGTCCAATCTTTGGCTGAAGGGTGAACCTCAGGAGCGGCCTCATTATTGAGCTGAAAGCATGTCCAGGATCCACACTCTCAGGGTTTCTCCAGTCTCTGTCAGGACAACGAGTCTGGTCTTTCTTTTTGAGTTAGAATTTTGTTCTACATTTTTCTCCAGCTCTGTCCAGGACCCTCTGTTGTGATCCTTGTCAGAGCAGTCAGTGGTGGTAGCCGGGCACTGTCTGGTTGTACTGGACTCAGTCTGGTGATGGTCATGGTAGCTGTGTTCCATTAGTCCTTTGGACTAATCTTTCCCTTGTATCTTAAATGTTCTTCATTCTTACTTGCTCCTGAAGGGGTAAGACCAGTGGAGTATCCTAGATGGACTCTCACACGCTTTTAAGACCCCAAATGCTACTCACCAAAGTAGAATGTAGAACATTTTCTTTATAAACTATGTTATGCCAGTTAAGCTAGATGCTCCCCAAGACCATGGTTCCCACAGCCCTCAGCCCAGCAATTCAGTCCCTCAGGCAGTTTGGATGTGTCTATGGGACTTCCGTGTCCTTGCCTTGTACAAGTTGTGCTCTCTTCCCCAGTATTGTGTACTGCCTTATCCGTCACCAAAGTTACCATTTATCTACTGTCTATTTCGTGTTTTTCTATTCCCACCGCTCTCCTCCCTCATAACTGTCGGAGATTGTTTCTTTTTGTGTGTAAACCGTCGCATGAATTCTTACAGTAATGGTCCCATAAAATATTTGTCCTTTTGTAATTGACTTATTTCACTCAGCATAATGTCCTCCAGATTCATCCATGTCATGAGATGTTTCTCAGATTCATCGTTGTTCTTTATCTTTGCATAATGCTCCATTGGTGTATGTACCACAGTTTGAGTATCCTTTCATCTGTTGATGGGCATCTGGGTTGTTTCCATCTTTTTGCTATTGTGAACAGTGCTGCAATGAACATGAGTGTGCATATGTCTATTCAAGTTATGATTCTTATTTCTCTAGGATACATTCCTAGGAGTGGGATTGCTGGATCATATGATACTCCTATTTCTAGCTTTCTAAGGAAGCACCATATCATTTTCCAAAATGGTTGTATCATTTTGCATTCCCACCAGCAATGCATAAGAGTTCCCATCTGCCCACAGCCTCTTCAACGTTTGTTACTTCCTGTTTTTTTTTTTTTGATTTGTGCCAGTAATGTCAGGGTGAGATGGTATCTCGTCGTGGTTTTGTTTTGATTTGCATTTCTCTGATGACTACTGATGGTGAGCATTTCCTCATGTGTCTGTTGGCTGCTTGAATGTCTTCTTTGGTGAAGTATCTGTTCATTTCCTTTTTTAATTGGATTATTTGTCTTTTTGTTGTAGAAGTGTTGGATTATCTTGTAGATTTTAGAGATTAAACCTTTGATTTGCAATAGCCATAACTTTTTTCCCAGTGTGTAGGCTCTTTTTTTACTCTTTTGGTGAAGTCTTTTGATGAGCATAAGTTTTTAATTTTTAGAAGATTCCAGTTATCTAGCTTATCTTCTGGAGTTTGTGTGTTGTGGTTGTGGTTTGTATCTTGTTAATGCTGTGTATTGGGGTCTCTACTGTTGATCCTATTTTTTCTTCTATGAACTTCATAGCTTTTGGCTTTACATTTAGGTCCTTGATCCAGTTTGTGTTAGTTTTTGAGGTATGGGTCCTGTTTCTTTTTTTTTTTTTTGCAGGTGGACATCCAGTTTTGCCAGCTCCATTTGTTAAAAAAGACTGTCTTTTCCCCATTTGATGGACTTTGGGCCCTTGTTGAAAATCAGGTGACCGTAGGTGGATGGATTTGCATTTGGGTTCTCAATTCCATTCTATTGGTCAATGTATCTGTCACTGTACCAGTACCAGCCTGTTTTGACTACCGTAGCTGTATAGTAGGTTCTAAGGTCAGGTAGTGTGGGTCCTCCTACTTTATTCTTCTTCTTCAGTAGTGCTTTACTTATCTGGGGCTTCTTCTGTTTCCATATAAAGTTAATGATAAGTTTTTCCATCTCTTGGAAGAATGTTAAATTGGTATTTGGATCAGGATTGCATTGTATTTGTGAATCACTTTGAGTAGAATTGTCATTTTCAAATAGTTGAGTCTACCTGTCCGTGAGCATGGTATGTTTTTCCATTTATGTAGATCTCTTTTGGTTTCTTGCAGTAGTGTTTTGTAGTTTTCTTTGTATAGGTCCTTTACATCCCTGGTTAGATTTATTCCTAAGTATTTTATATTTTTAGGGGCTATTATAATTTTTTTTTAATTTTTTTTAATTTCCTTTTCATTATTCTCTTTATTGGTGTATAGGAATCCAACTGCTTTTTTTTTTGTTTATCTTGTATCCTTCTAAGGTGCTGGATCTTTCTATTAGTTTCACTAGCTTTCTTGTGGAGTCTTTTGGGTTTACTGTGTACAGTATCATATCCACAAATCAAGACAGTTTAACTTCTTCTTTACCACTTTGGCTGCCCTTTATTTGTTTTTCTTGCCTTATTGCTCTAGCTAGGACTTCCAACACAATGTTGATTAGGAGTGGTGATAATAGGCATCCTTATCTTGTTACTGTTCTCAAGAGGGGTGTTTTCAGCCTCTCTCCATTAAGAATGATGTTGGCCTTTTGGTTTTGCGAAGATGCACTTAATTATATTGGGGAATTTCAATTCTATACCTATTTTTTTGAGAGTTTTTATCAGGAATGGATGTTGGACTTTGTCGATTGTCTACTCTGTGTCCATTAAGATGATCATGTGAGTCTTTTCTTTCCCTTTATTTATGTGGTAGATTACATGGATTGATTTTCTAATGTTGAACCATCCTTGCATACCTGGTATGAATCCTACTTGGTTGTGGTGTGTGTGTGTGTGTGTGTGTGTGTGTTTCTGCTATGATGAGAAATTCTATTGGCTAGAATTTCATTGAGAATTTTTGCCTTTATATTCATGAGAGGTATTGGTCTGTAATTTTCTTTTTTTGTGGTGTCTTTGCCTGGTTTTGGTATCAGGGTTATGCTGGCTTCATAGAATGAATTTGGCAGTATTGCTTCCTTTTCTGTGTTCTGAAATAGTTTGAGTAGTACTGGCGTAAGCTCTTCTCTGAATGTTTGATAGAGTTCTCCAGTGAAACCATCTGGTCCAGGGCTTTTTTTTTTTTTTTTTTTTTTTTACCTTTTCAATCTCTTCCTTGTTATGGGTCTGTTCAGATTTTCAACATCATTTTGTGTTGGTTTCAATAGGTAGTGTGTTTTTAGAAATTTGTCCATTTCCTCTAGGTTTTCTACTCTCTATTTTGTGATGAAGTAAGCAAGGTATGGAAAGGTAAGTTACCTTTCCCAAAGTTACAGAGCCTGATTGCTGAGGGTCTGACTTCAAGGTTCAGATTCCATATCACTATAATATTCAGCCTCCCAATAATTGCTATAAATGGTTTCCTTTACTAAGTGGAGTCCAGAAAGATGGAGAATACCTCTGTCCCTGACAGACAGAATAAAAATCATACCTTCCTGTGGGCTAACTAGGAGTGATGGGAATGCTGTACACAAGGAAGACTTGAATGGAATTCCAAAGAGAAACGAGTCCTTCATATGTGAGCAGACATCCATAGCAGCTTCAGTACCTGGGGGTGGGGGTTAAGGGACACCTTCACTGGGTATGGGTGACTTGAAGAAAGAGTTTTCCATAGATGGAGAGACTTAGCAGAAAAGAGGAGAAATGAGCTAAACCTTAGATAACTATGTGTGCTAGAAATGCTTGGCTTAAAAATTATCCTCACCCATCCCTCCTCCAAATTTTGCAGAGAAGGTAGCAATGAGATAGGGTTAGAAGTACAGGCCTGTACAGTTTCACAGTGGTGTTGAAGTTGAATTCAAAGATAAACCAGAAAATATTTTAAAGTACAGGTAAACAACTCACAGTTAAAATATCAACAAGATCAAATAGGTGCAGGACAGGAGATTGGAAGTTAAGCAAATCCCAAGTAAACTCAATCTGATTAAAGCTTCAACTCAATCCCAGTTTAAATAACTCTAGACAAAATCTGAATAATTGCCTTTTTAATCTAGCTATGAGACAGAAGAATGAACCTGCAACCTTTGGGAAATACACAAAATGAAATAATATTTTACTATATTCTATACCATATATTTATGTGTGTATGATAACGTCCAGAAAACAACAAAGAATTATGAAACAAGTGAAAGCACAGAAAAATGTGATCCATAATTAGGAGACTATAGAGTTAATTGAATGGCTCCAAGGATACACAATTATTTAAATTAGCAAACAAAGACTTTAAAATAATTATTATAGATACAATTAAAAATACATAAAATGATGGATATAATTGACAAAAATATGGGATTATTTCAGAAAAAAAATGAAAACACTCAGAAATAACCAAATGGAAATTCTAGAAATGAAAGCACAATATGTGAAAAAATAAATATATTAAAAATTAAATATAATGTTAAAAAGCCACTGGATGGTCTTAAGAGCAGATTGGAAACTATAGAAGAAAGAATTTGTGAACTTGAACTTAAACAAATTATCCAACTAAACTGGGAGGAAAAATATTGAAAGAAATTAACAAATTATTGGTAATCTGTTAAATAATATCAGTTTAACATATATGTATGTACTCAGACCCCCAGACAGAGGGGAAAAAAAAAGAAAAGAATGGGAGAGGAAATATTTTTTGAAAACAATGGTCAATTTTTTTTTTTTTTCCAAGTTTGATGAAAAATATTATCCCATAGGACAAAGTGATCCCAGGGACATTGGGAACAAAAGTGTGGTCATATAGCTGCAGCTATGCTATCTTCCCATGAGCCTTATGCATTTTCCCCTCTTTCTCCTTTTACCTATAAATCCCATTAACCAACCATCAATACAAATCACTTTGTGTTAAAAATTCCTTGTGTTATGATTTTTCAAGAAAATGGAAAATCCTATTTGTGATTTTTCTCGGTTTGCCACTGATGTTTTCTTAATCTACCAGGCAGGAGTGTTAGCAAGGCAGAGGCATATTCTGAGCTACTGGGCAAGTTTTCCAACTAATGATAATAATGATAAAAAAAAAATGATAATAATGATAGTTACTGATAATCCACTCACAGTAGTCCTAATAGCCAAGATAATCTACACTTCCATAATCAGCACTCAGCTCCCTCAGGGAAAAAGACAAGAACCTTCTGTAGGTCCTTAAAGCTGTAATTGCTTGCATGTATTTGCATGGACTCCTGCCTTACATTGTAGACCTTTCTATTTTTAATGGGTGGGAGTTGGTTGGGCTGAAGGAGAGTGGAGGATATGATTCTCTGCTGAATTGGGAGTTCACTGAGGGTAAGACCTGAGTTTCTTTCCTTTAGCTCAATGGTTCTTAATTGCAGAGAAAGGAGGGGTGATTTTACCCTCAACCCAAACCCAAACCCGTTGCCATCAAGTCAGTTCCAATCCATGGAGACCTTAGAGGACTGAGTAGAACTGCCAGATTTGAACTGCCAACCTTTTTGTTAACAGCCGTATCTCTTAACCTACCAGGGCTCATTTTACAATGACATGTTTGGATGTCACAACTGGGTATGGGGGTGATTTACTACCACATCTAGTAGGTAGAGACCAGTATGCTGCTAAACTTCTGACAATGCACAGGACAGCTTCCCATGACAGAGAATTAAAACCAAAAATACACTAAGCCTATTGTCATAGAGTAGATTCCAACTCATAGTGACCCTATAGGATAGGCTAGAACTGTCCCATAGGGATCCCAAGGCTGTAAATCTTTATGGAAACAGATTGCCACATCTTTCTACTGCAGAGCAGCTGATGGATTCCAATCATCAACTTTTTGGTTAACACCCTAGCACTTAACCACTACATCACCAGGACTCCTCAACAAAGAATTACTCAGCCCAAAATGTTATGATGCTGAGATGAGAACTCCTGCTTTAGCTAGAACAGGATTAAGACTGTACTCATCTTAAGCACCTCCTGAGTCACTGAGTGAACAAAACAAACCTATGGGGAGCACTGAGGAAATGCTGTGGAAAGAACTGATTGATTAGTGATTAATCAATCCAGACTTTTATCCATGCCAGGTCAAGCTGGAGCACCTTTCAGTGACTAAGTGCCCAATCCTGATTCAAGCATAAAAAATATTTCTGATTGATTGCAGAGCTTCCCCTCCCTGGTATTTCCTCTCCCTCTGGATGATCCAAGGAACCATATCATTGGCAAATTAGCTGGGTAGCAGCAATGCATTGATGACCATTATTGATATCTGCTTACCTCACTATCCTTTAACTGATCCTTCACCCTAGTATTTGAGCTGCTGGTCTTCCAAATCTTTTACTCCTTCTAGATTCAGAGTTTTATCTAAGCCATTTTCGCCACCAATTCATCTTTTTCCCTCTCCCCTCTGCTATTCTATGTTCCTTCATTCTTTCTAAATTTCTCCTCCTGGAAGGCTACGCAGGCTTGCCCCAGCAGACTACACGCACTCCCTATATGTGCATCTCTTCAGCTTCTTGAGCCCCTTCTCAGACCTGGACTTGATTTGCCTTTGTGGCCTACCCCCTTCACCAAACATGCAATTCCCCAAAGCCCATCATCTCTTCTTCCCTCTACTTCAGTGTATTTAAGTAATCTTGTATTTAATCCTCAAAATGGCCTAGAAATGTGAAATTTTTTTAGCCACCTCTTGTAGATGGGGGCAGGGAGGCATTCCTAGGTAGTGTAAAAGGTAACCACTCAACTGCTAACCAGTTCAAGTTCACCCAGAGGTACTTTGGAAAAAAGTCCCGACAATGTACTTCTGAAAAATCAGCCACTGAAAGCCCTGTGGAGCACAGTTCTACTCTGACACACTTGAGGCTGCCATAAGTCAGAGTCAACTCAACAGCAACTGGTTGTAGATGGAGGTAGGTTGGTTGGTTGTAAATGGAGGAACTGAGTATCAAGGAGATTGTCCAAGCCAAGACCTCTCAGCTACTGGATGGTGGAGCTGGGGCTCAAACCTACATCTTGTCATGTCTTTTCCACTCTGTTTCCATTGCTGTATGCTGGTTCACAGTCCCACAAGCCTCTGGGCTGCTTTTTTCCATACATCAAACTCAAACCCCCTTCCCTTCTTATGCTCTCTTGGATGTTTGCCCAGATCATCTCCATTGCTATCCTTTTTCTTATTTCCAGACTACTTTGTGTCTTTCAATATATTACATATATATATATATTTTTTTTTAATGACCATTTTTTATCATTTATTTTTCTCTCCTAGAATATAAACTCCTAGATAACAGGGAGCTTTGTTTTGCGTTCACTGATGGATTCCCAAGCATCCAGAATAGTGTCAGGCAAATAGTAAAAACTCAGCATATATTTGAATAAATGTTTGTTGAATGTATGAATAAACAGTGGATTCCATTTTAAAACAATTCTGATTATTAAATTTATTTTGTTTACTTCTAGCTGGAGTCTTCTTTCTTACAGTTTTTATCCATTGGATTTAAGCTGATTTTGTTACCAATTGCCAATCTGACACAAAGGGTCCTTGTCTTTTCCCAAGTAAGAATACAACCGAAAGACAAACTTTATCTTCAGCAAGCTTTATTTTGTTTGAGTCAAGCAAAAGGAGTCAGCGAGGATCTAAGCCTCTTCAAAAGACTGTCTCAAAAAGGGAAAAAAGGCTAGGGCTTATATGGGTTCAGTGGAGACAATACAGTAATGAGTATTTAGTAGGCTTCTTTCAAGGGGCGGGTACTTCTCAGAATGGCGGTGTATGTTAGTTAGGTTGCTGCACATCTGGAATCTAAGATGGAACCCGCTGATATTCAAGACGGAGTCTTCTCGGCAGCCTTTGGCATCACTTATTATAAAATGTAGCACAAGCGCACTTGATCTCTGGTGCTACATTGCCATCTTCGGAGGGCTAAGGAAAGTCAAACAGCAGTCACACTCTGCTCATCTGCACATACGGAGCCTGCAAAGAAAGAGGGGACTAGAAAGACATTAAGAAAAAATATTCATGGGCTGCCCCAATCCTATCTCATGTTGACAGGATGGATTCCCGTTTACCCAACTTCTAGATGGTAATCTTTTTTAAAAAGCTCTTTTGTTCCACCAGCACAGTTAACCCTATCAGTCTCAATTTTATTGAAAAGGCTAATTTATTTTCTAAATAAAAGCCCTTCAAATAAAGAGAGAAAGCAACATGCTAATTCTTTCAAAGCAATGCTACTCTGTCTTCCACATGGAGGTAGACTAAGTTTTGAAGTAAGATAAGCCTGGGCTTGGGTTCCAGCTCTACTAGGCTTTAGATGTGTGACCAGACAAGTTAGTTAGCCTCTTTAGATTTTACTTTGGTCTTTCCAGTATCTGTAAAATGGAGTGAATAATAACTACCTTACAAGGTGTTGTGACCATGAGGAAGGACATGGGTTTCCTAACTCATGTGGTAATGGGCACACGGTAACTCATCCTCCTCCAGCCTCACGTCTATTTGCCCTGAGCTGAACACAGTGCCCCAGGTGTGTGCCTTCTGGGTCAAGTGGAGTAGCACTATCATGCATAGCTATTAAGAACAAGGGTTCATCACCATCTGCCACAATCTGTCTTAGTCATCTAATGCTGCTATAGCAGAAATATAACAAGTGGATGGCTTTAACAAACAGAAGTTTATTTTCTCACAGTAAAGTGGGCTAAAAGTCCAAATTCAGGGTGTCAGCTCCAGGGGAAGGTTCTCTGTCTCTGTCGGCCTTCTCAACAATCTTCCTCCAGACTAGCAACTCTGCACAGGGACCCCAAGTCCAAAGGACGCAATCTGCTCCCAACACTGCTTTCTTGGTGGTATTAGGTCCTCATCTCTCTTCTTGCTTCCCTTTCCTTTTATCTCTTGAGAGATAAAAAGTGGTGCAGGCCACGCCCCAGGGAAACTCCCTTTACATAGGTTCAGGGAGGTGACCCGAGTATGGGTGGTGTTACAATCCTACCCTAACCCTCTTTAACATAAAATTACAATCACAAAATGGAGGACAACCACAGAATATTGGGAATCATGCCCTAACCAAGTTGACACGTATTCAACCCATGATACAATCCCACCCTTGTCTGGTACTATGATTTTAATCAATCAACTCCCCAAGCTCTCTTCATATTTGCAGGTGTACACACATCTATTCATCTTCTAGAAGTTGAGGTGATTTAGAGCTTAAAAGCAAAGATTCACATTTACCTTAATTACGTTTTATCCTGTAGATTAAGTTCATCATTACAGTCTGTTTGTTGTATCAGAAGATACATAACTTGAAGTCACCTGAAATTTAGGTCAGTTTCTTCTCAAATCTTTCTTCAAGGTCTTGAGAAAAAGTTCATTTGACAATCACAAAAGGACAAATATGGTGTGAACTCTCTTATATAAAAAGGCAAGAAAAGGCAAATGTATAGAGATCAAAGTTTAAGAGTGGTTACCAGAGGTGGGAGGAGGAAAAAAGGCGGAGTGTTAATAGTAATGCAAAAATCTCATTGATAAAGGATAGGGTTGCACAGTTGATTATTGTAATTGCTGTCAGTAAGTTGTACAACTGTGAAAAGTTGAACTGGCAAGAGTTGTATGATAGATAAATTTACAACAACAAAAAAGAGTAGCTACTGAGGTTGCTTATGTACAACCAAAAACATGGAGATTTGATTCCTTGGTTTGGAGGTTTAGGGTCATGGTTTCATGGGACATCTCAGTTAATTGGCCTAATAATGTGTTTAGTTCTTCTGTTCTCCTTTCTAGTTCATTGTGTAGTGCCTGGGGTCTTAAAAGCTTGCAAGCAGCCATCCAAGGCATGACAATGAGCTTCTATTTGCCTGCAGCAACAGAGGAAGAAGGGGAGTCAGGAATAGGAAGATATGAAATATGTGGCTAATTGCCTCCATAAACAACTGCCTCCTTTGCCATAAGACCAGAAGAGCTGGATGGTGCCCAGCTATCATTAATGAACATTTTGATCAAAGATTCTGTAGAAGAATCTTGATTAAAAGAGGGGAAAATGTACAACAGGATTTAAAATTCTCATTGTCTTCAGACTTTCTGAACCCATCGGGGCTGGATGAACCCCTAAAACTATTGCCCTGAGGTCATATTTAAACCTTAAACCAAAAATATTCCCTGAAGTCTTCTTAAAATTAAACAGTAGTTTAGCTTAAGTAGTAAAAATGTCTGCCTTGAGCATTATGCTCTTTTAAGAACTATCTATATGGGATCAAAGTGACAATAGCAACTTGAATGATTAGATAGGAACCTTACAGGGCAGTGAGTTTATGTTAATGAAGGAGGAACAACTCAGAAAAACAGAGTGAGACTGGCTGCACAACTCAAAGAATGTAATCAATGTCACTGAATTTTACAACGTAAAAACTATTGAGCTGCTGTATGTTTTGCTGCATATATTTTCAACAATAACAACAAAATTAAAAAAAAAAAAGTTCATTTGAGCAGGACTGAGAATGGAATCAGCAGAAACACTTCCACACAAGTGTTAGGAACAAGGACAGATGTTCAAACAGAGAAGAAATACCCCTCCCTGGCCTGTCTGTCATTATGTCAGTTAGGCTTTTATACCTACTATAGTCTCTTTCTGGAACACTCTCCTCTTTCTTCCACATATTAGCTAACTCCCACCTATCTTTTATATCTCTCATTAATAGTTGCCTCCTCCAGGAAGCTTTCTTGGCCAGCTAAATTACTCCTCCTATGACCACCCATGCCACTCTGTGCCTCTGAGGCTGAAGCTCTCATCATGTTCTCAGACTCTACATAAACAGGACAGCGTCTGTCCTGCTCACCATTGTATCTCCAGGATTAAGCACAGTTTCTGGCACACAGTACAGTCTAAAAATTATTTTTCAGATGAATGGATGCGTTGATGCAAATTGATAAGTGGTTTCCCACCTGACGGATGTAAAACTAGAGAGCAAAGTGATAATCCTGACCTATCCCAGGGCTCCTCTGAGGAGATATAGTAAGGAACATAATGGGCGAATGTGGCATATCTTGGGTTATTTCTAGGCCTCTAGATACATCTAGTTTAGCCTTCCAGATTGGGAATTTCTGAGTCTTCATCTTTTGGAAGAATGAGCTAGATGGTTCCTAGCTATAGGAAAGTACATGGATCATCACACATCACCCTCTCTTCCTTGACTAGGTTCAGGTCTCCGGCATGCAGACCATCTGGTGTGTCCAACCATGACAGAATTCAGGAGTATGCTATGACCAGAGACGAAGTCTTGTTCACTGTTTATATATTCTCTTATACATCCACAAAGTATGCACATGTTAACTGCCTGTCTTTTGGTTACAACTATCTGCCTATCTATTCCATTTTGAACAACTGAGCTATTTTCTTATGCATGACAGTTCTATTTTCTGATGTATCTAAGACTATTCTAGTCTGTAGGACAAACTATGGGATGTGGAATTTCTTCCTCTTAATATTCGGGTAATACCTAGGCAAAGAAGAGAATTGCCATAACTAGGCCCACCTTCTCCTGATAAAAATATCTGTAACACAAATGACAGACAATGAGCCATGCACAGAGCCCTGTTATGGGTATTTTTGGTGGCAGTGGGATTTGGGAGAGATTTAACTCAGAGAAAGGAAAAGACTCCTTGGTCTTGAGGTACTTCCAGAATAAGGAATGGAAAATTTGATTCCACACACATAAGCATTAAATATAGTTATCAGCCAGGTCCATTTCCCCCACAATGACCTAATCCTACCCGTGTTGTGGGCAGGTTTGTACACATTTCAACTTTCCTTCTCCATTGGGGCTATACATCCTCACACACCTCTGTATTCACTACAGCAAGGGTTCCCATTTCCAGATGATCAGAATAATTTTAGTTGCTTATAGAAATGGTGTTTTTTTTTATAGAAATGGTGATTTCAGATTCTCCTTATAGAAATTCATATTAAGTATGTCTGGGATGGATCCTGGTATTCTGTGTCTTTAAGTGAGTACATCGGGTAATTTCACCAGGTTTGGGAACCAATGACTTAGCCTAGTGTCTGCCATACAGAGGAGTAGTAAATAACATGCCTGGTCTAGGAGGAACCTCTGAGAATATCTAGTGCAATTCTCTCATTTTACAGTAAAGACACTAATCCCAGGATGGGGAGTGATTTGCCGAGTTGCTAAAGTATCAGGTCTCCCAAATCCCTACCTGACTCTCATTCTTTTATATTATACAATCTCCAAAAAAAAATCATCACCTAAATGAATGAGAAAATGAATGATTATCACTGTATGCATTATATATTGCATCTCAAAAGGATTCTCTCAGTGTTGAGGAGATACAGAATAAAGAAGTACACTGAACAAATGAGCAACCAGAGCAGGTAGCATCTGAGACAAGGGCGCATATCTGTTAAACAAGGTTTAGAAAGAGGAAAAGGATGGAGGACTCCAGAGAGATGTAAGTAGGATCCCAAGGTGAGAAGAATGATGTTTAGAAGCATTTTTTCCCACATTTCCTTGAACTAATTAGCACCCCACCTCTGGAAGCCAGGCTCTCTGTTCCAAAACAGCATAGCTGAATGTCAGGATACGCGTCAGAAGCTGGGGTGTGGCCTGATCTCTGCCTCAGACTGTGTGTGACTTGGCCAATGCATTGGCATCTCTGGGCAATGGTCCATCAAACTCTGAAATGGAAATAATGACGTGCAACCTGTGTATTGCCTCAGATTCAAAAAGAGAGGAGTCCTTTCAGGGAGGTCTTAGAGCACCTTGAAGGGCTTTATAAATGGCCTCTTTTGCTTTGGAATTTGAATACTCAGCCCTGGTCCTAAGGACACATGAAATTTATTCAAATCGTTAACCAAATCCCCAAACCCTTTGCTGTCAAGTCGATTTCAAGTTATAGTAACAGGAAAAGCAGAGAACTGGGAGACAAGTCATCAGTGAAATGATGGTGGGTAATAAGTAGAAGAGATGACTGGAAAGAGTCTCCAAAGCCAATGCTGGAGGATTGTAGGATAGTCTAAACCATGCTTCTGAGGCCACAGCCCAATTTCCAAATGCCTTTTAAAACCCCCAAGCTTTTAAAGCACACAAACAGAAAAACAAAATGACACACAAAGAAACGTGCAAAACCTACAAAAGACATATGAAAATACATACTTTTCGGTACCACTTTCCTCTGAGGTACTTGTCTCTGGCTATGGTTTCATAGACAAACCCAAGGCAAGGACCAGCTTCTTCGTTGTGGGCCTCCTTGGAGGCTCAGGGCTGGGCATCCTGTCAGAAGTAAGTGGATTTTGAGGATCTTCAAAGCCAAATCAAACTAGCCTCCCAAGAGAGAGGAGTTTCAGGCCCTGAGCTCCTCTGGTTGGGGAGGTGGCACCACGGCTGGCATTTTCACAGCCCTAGTGAGCAAGAGAACACCAGGCCATCAGCGGTGCTCTAGCTCAGCTCCAGCCTGACTCACTAAGAGGCCCTTCTATTCTACCATTATCCAATCCTTTTCCACATCCAGGCTTGGTTATCCTGGGGACTAGATTCCATCCCAAGAAAAGCCCAAGGCTGGAACATGTGCATCCTAATAAAGAGCCTGAATGATGATCTGACCCTTGACCCTGGGGGAGGATGGTGTTTCTTAGATATGAATTCCGTTTTCTCACATCCAGGTCCTTGCTTCTGCCTATATCTTGGGATGGTTCTTGTCCACAGTGTGTTTGGAGAGAATAAGGGAGAGATCTAACATGAATCTCCCATCTTGCCATCCCCACCTCCATCTGGGGTCTGGGTGAGGAAAACCTACAGATGCCTAGTGGGGGTGGTCAGGCCCTGCAGGCCCCTGGGGCACACACCGCAAGCAGATACAGGCCTAGAGGAGCCTGGATTTTAAGAGACAAATGTGAAACTGATAGGAATAACCTGTTCAGTTGTTGAGGGAACTCCAAGACTGTGTTGGGGAAATAATTGGGTTAACATAGGAAAGGTCTCAAGAAGAGGCAGGGACAGTGTGACCAAGCTCAAAGGTTCCATGTGCAGTGCAGTAGAAAAGGGTATAGGCTGTGAGTCAAGTCTGGCTGTGTGCCTTTGGCAAGTCACTTAAATTCTGTGTGCTTTGGCTTCCAACTGTACAAAATGGCAGGATAATAATGTCCACATTATGGACAGTTGTGGGAATCAGAGGATGTGTTTGTGCGTGTGTGTGTGTGTGTGTGTGTGTAGTGGTTACCAAATGTTACTGGGATCAGAAACAGCTGGTGGGCTGGCTAAAACACAGATGGCTGGGCCCCAGTCCCAGAGTTTCTGATTCAGTAGGTCTGGAGTGGGGCCTGAGAATGTGCATTTCTTTTTGTTCTTCCCTAACTTGTCTTTTCATTTATTCCTAACAGGGGCCGGGGCACTGAGGAGGGAAAGAAAACCATGAGGCAGTCCACCTGGTCTAAGTGGAAAAAAAGCTCAGACAATGAGCACCACAGACCCAAGAAAAAAAACAATGAATAAACATGAAAATTTTTTCCGGAAACTCAAGGAGGAGTAAACAGCAGGCATTACTCAGGACCCAGGCTATGAGTACATCATCATCTTTATTGTTACATCAGCCCTCTTGCTCCAATTCCTGGAGTTGTCCATCAGGACAGATCACGGCTCAAGCTGCCAATCCACAAGCCTTACTGCCTGTCCAAGGAATGGAGCAGGAATTTAGGGATATTCTGACCCTACTTGACTGGGAGTTTACAATCTAGTTGGGTGGGTAAGGCAGATACAGTTGAGAAGAGAAATAACAATTCAAGAGATGTTGCAAGGCAGTTTCCAAGTGGGTGGTATGGACACTGCAATGACTCCTGAGAAGTCAGCATAGGGAGAGTCCAGTGGCCTGGGGCAAGGCAAGAAAGCTTCAAGGAAGAGAACTTGAAAGACTGATTTCAGAGGCTCGGGAGTAGGAGAGAAGTAGCCCATGCAAGCAGAAAGAGTGAGCAGAGGCTTGGAGGCAGAGACCCAGGGACATCCAAGTTATGCCCTGGGGAACACCCAAGATGCCCCCTGGTGTCCAGACTGGTCTGGTTAGAAGTGAAGCTGTACACAGAGGAGGAGTCAGAGGTGAGGCTGGAGAGGTATCTGAGACCCACATGTGGATCCTGAGATGACATGCAGAGGAGTTTGGGTGTCACCTTTACAGCATGGAGGCTCTGAATGTCTTTGAGTTGCAAACAAGAACAGATCAGGAAACTGTGGCTACTGAAATAGGAGTAGCAACATTTTCAGAGCAGAAGGCAGGGATGTCTCAGTCAAATTTCTTTTAAAAATAGGCACCCTTTGCTCCAGTATAAGCGCCACCTTTCACTCCAACACAGGCATCTCCTTGGTCTCCTCATCCACCCAGACCACTAGGTCTGCAGCCAGCATCACTCTCTTCCTGGGTTGTAACTAGCCGGACCATAGCTGGGCACCTCAGTGTCTAGGTGGCAGGGACTAGATTCATGACAGCCTAGGTCTCCTTGGCATGGAATTGGATTAGGGCCTGAGCATGGATTGGGATAGCTCCAAGGCTCCACACAAGGCTCTGGACTTGGGCAGGGTGCTGGAAGGGGTATTGGCTCTGGAAGTGGACACGGCCGAGGATATGGACGTGGCTCTGGGCGCTCACACTGCACTGGACGAGGACGTGGAGTCGGACGTGGTGCTGGACGTAAACAGGGTTCTGAAAGCCGGCGTCGTGGAGGGCATGGGCGGGGTTCTGGTCTCAAACATGGCTCTGGGAGTGGGCATGGAAGTGGATATGGACGTGGTGCAGGAAGTGGACATGGACGTGGATATGGCCGAGGCGCAGGAAGTGGACATAGCGGCAGCAATGGCTCTGGACATTGGTCAAGACGGCGTAGTGGACGGAAGCTTGACCTTGGGAGTTCACGCGGCCTCAGGTCCGGGCAGGAGGCACCAGAGGAGAACCGTGGAGTGCAGGTCTGGGGGCAGCGGCTAATGGGAGGAATCTGAACACGACACTTCTGTAGGGGGACCTGCTTCGGGCAGCAGGGGGAGGAAATCTCTATTCGGCACTTGGGTCTGCATCTCTGAGAGCAGCCTGAAGCGCGATCCCGAGCACAGCCGCTGTTATAGATGGGCTCGGAGCGGCGGGGCGGGGTGCAGTAGTTATAGGAATCCCAGGAGCATCTTGATGGCAGGCAGCTGCTATAGAAGGGCCCACAGCGCGGTGGCGGGGAACAGCTGCGGTAAGAAGGCCGCAGCGGAGGAGGAGGGAGGCATCTACTGGCGCTCTGAGACCGACGCTGCGCAGTGAAGCTCCCGTAAGAGCCCTGGGTCTGGCATTGGGGGGCACAAATGCGAAATGAGGTTCGGGACCGGCGCTGAGGGACACAACTACCGTAGGAGCCCTGATATTGGCCCTGGATACGGAAGCCTTCCTGATTCTGGCACACTGGGGAATATGCTACGTAAGTCTGGACAGGCTGTGGAGCTGGACAGGGTACATAGGTCTCGACTGGGTATTCCACGTAACAAGTTTCTGTACAGCAAACTGGAACGTGTTCTACATAGCAAGTTTGAACTGGGCATGGGGTTTCACATTGCACGTAGGAAACCTCAGACTGGCATGGAGCCTGACTTTTCACCTGGGTTTCCTGAGCCTGGCATGGAGCTTGGCACTTCACCTGGGTGGTCTTGGATTGGCACGGAGCCTGGCACTTCACCTGGGAAACTTGAACTGGGCATGGTACGGGGCATTCCACAATTTGCATCTCACAAGGAGCTTGAACCACTACCTCGCCTGTGGCACAGGGGTAGGGGGAGGGGAAGAAGGAGGAATCCTTCACACAGCACTGGGGAAGTGGCAGGGAAGACTGAATCTGCTGCTGGTCACACATGGTCCTGATGCAGATGGGTGGGCGGAACCTGAGGATAGAGGAAAGAGTCCGGAGGGTGAGAACTGTTGGGGAAGAGCAGCCAAGAGCTAGAGAAAGACACCCTGCTTCCTCCTTGGCTTTCCTCCCACTGACCTCCACCCAAATCAAACTCTGTAATCCCCCACTAGAGAATACGTTCTAAATTACCTGGACCCAGGATTAGTCACCATTGCCGGTGAGACTGTCCTGGATCTGCCAAAGGACCTGATTGTGCCCTTCTGAAATAGCTGCAAAGGCACAACCTTTGAACACAACGCCCCTGTAGGGTTGCAGGTGTCCAGGGTCTCTGCTTGGGAGGTGGACACTACCAGTGTCTAGCACTAGAGGGTGCTGATGATAAGCGGATCCCCCTCACTTAGGTGCTAAGCGGTGGGTGTGAACTCAATAGGAAGTAGAAGGTAAAACCTCCTCTTAAGGAGGTAAGCCAAAGTGGGGACTTTATGCCCACAAGAACTTGGATTTCCTCAAACACAGAATATCAGCACACATACATGTGCAAGCTTGTACAAAAGCACAAACGAGAACATGCACTCAGGCACCAACTATGCTCATGTAATGTCAAAGCAGCCAGTTGGAAAGTAAAGGATCCATTCAACTGTTTGGCAGCTGAAATCCTCGTAAAATGTTTGTTTTTCTATATTAAATCTTTTAAAGGTAAATTTGTTTAAACTGTCCCTCTACGAACACATGCGAAAACAAATAAAAAAACCCAAACCCGTTACCATCAAGTCAATTCCAACTCGTAGTAACCCTATAGGGCAGAGTAGAACTGCCCCATAGCGTTTCCAAGGGGTAGCCTGGTGGATTCGAACTGCCAACATTTTGGTTAGCCGCTGTAGCTCTTAACCTCTATGCCACCAGGGCTTCCATAAAGATAGGTACATGTAAAACACACTAGGCTTGGAAAGACTCAGTGCCAACTTGCTAACTTGCTAACTTGCCCAGGCAGATCATTCACTGTGTTTATGACCTGAAGTCTGACAGTCTTCTGGCTTCAGAAATGTTTTCTCTGGGCCTCTCTGAGAGACAAGGTTTCTCTGGGCCTCTCTGAGAGACAAGGTAGAGTTACCCAAGACTGGGTATCCCAGAAAGTGCGAGGTTCTTAATCACAAGACTGACATTCAGCTGCAGTTAGAGACCTACACAGCTGGAATGTTACAAACATGGCCTGATGGGCACAGGCATACATGCCAATGCCATACTTAACCAGGGAGGGAACACTGGGGAGTCCTCACTCCTCTGCCCTCCCCAAATTCTCCTGCTCAACACAGTCAAATGACCAACATAGCAGGGAAGCTGATTTGACAATTGGCTTATCCAACAAAACACCTCTCTGAGCTCCCACAGTGCTGAAAACTGAAGATACTTCGGTGAAGGACAGAGCCTTCCATTCTTCATTGATAGAGAAGATCTAAATATACATACCCTAGGGGAAGGTAACCCTCCTGCACACAACTCTGCTCACAAGATGCAAATTACTAATGCATCTTTTCCTGAGAGAGCAAGTCCTATGAGGAAAAATGGTACCTGAGGATGAGGCCAGGGTTATCAAAGGCATAGTCCATTGACTTCACAGCCCAGTTCTTCACACAAACCCCACATATATCCTTCTTATGCCTCCTAAAAAGCCACTGACTTTTCTTCTCAGGCTGATGTACCACTCTTCCTCTGCTCATAACTCCTTCCCTGTGAATTTGGGCACCCCCACGGCATCATCCCCACCCTAATCCCAAGACCCAGTCCCTGGACTCACCCTCCTCACAGGCAAGCAGTCATTCAGGCTGAGGCATCTGGGCAGAGGGCTGTCTTTATATAAAGGCTTCTGGGTCTGGCTTGGGCCATGAGACAACTGGTTGGCATCTGCCTGGCTCATCACCGAGACTGGCATGCCAATGGTCAGTTCCCTCCCTGTATGCCTCTCCTTGCAGTCATCTACAGAGTGTGGGAGTGTCTCGTCTCAGTGTCAAAGCTTCTGGACTATGAAGGAGCAAATTCATGTTTCCTTCCTCTTTCTTCACCCTATCAGTTTCTTCCCCATTTCTAGAAGACCTGGTGGTGGGGCTGGACAGGGGTCACAAAGGTATCTTCTCTCTCGAAAGATGATTCCAGGACCTTACCTTTCTCCTTGTTTCAGCTTCTCCCCAGGTAGACATAAAAGAGAAAAAATTCTCTAACTCGAAGCAACTAAAAGAGCCTCAAAGATAGACATAACTCCACAAAATAAACATAACTTGGGGTCAGAGCAAAGTCTAAAGTCCCAGATTAACATTTTATGGCTGTGTGACCTTCCTAACCAATGTGAGTTATTAATTTATTCAACTGCAAAGTGGAGCTCATTAAATCTTCTTTCCTGAGTTGTAAGGATTGAGCCAATTATTGTATACAAAAGCATCCTATCAATAATGATGTTTAAAGTATTCAACATCCACTCATAGTTGATGCTGACTGTAAGAGACAGGCAGAGCTGGACAAATGGGTACCTGCTATATCCCAGCCTTGACCTGAGCAAATTGATACAGCAGGTGCTTAGCTAATGCTATGGACACTGAGGACAGTACAGTGTAGGAAAGAAAGAATAAACTGGTTCATCTATGTTGTAGCATGTATCAGGGCTTCATTTCTTTTTATGGCTGAGTAAGAGCCCACTGTACGTGTATACCACATTTTGTTTGAAAACATGCTGAGTGAAGTAAGTCAATCACAAAAGGACAAATACTGTATGATCTCATTTATATTAAAAATCTAGAGTAGACAAATGCATAGAGGTTAAAGTTTAATAGTGGTTACCAGGGGTAAGAGGGAGGAGGAAAAGGGGAATCATTGTTCAGGAAGCATTGAGCTTCTGTTTATGGTGATGGTTACACAACATGATTGGTATAATTGCTGTCATTTAATTGCACATGTGCAAAATGTTGAAATGGTAAATGGTGTATTATATATTTTTTTACAATAGAAATAATAAACACATCTTGTGAGCCAGATATAGTCAAGATGGGATATTTTTGCATATGTAATTTTGCTTACATAATTTTGTAATTATTAACATTTAGAAATAGGGAGATTTTGCTTAAGATTCCAGACATCCAACTTTTATTTTAAAATCAAAAGATCTGGCATAAGTGAGTCTACCTTCCATCAACTTGATTATCAGCTTTCCATCTTTAGGGTATATGCTTTTCTGTCCTACAATTTTCCATCACTTCTTATTGTATCTACAACGCAATGTAAAATGTAAGTTTCCTTTATTACTGCACTTATGCTCTTATTTTTCTTTGCTGAAGTTAAAAAGAAGGTGAAATAATCCTTCCACCTGGATAATTTATTTTTTATGTAATCCTCTAGTACCTGTAGGCATTTAAGATTCTGACTAAACTTGTAAGAACAGACTTTAGACTTACAAAAACTTTGCTTTGAATCTCAGCTCCATTGCTTACTACTGTTGTGTTAGGTTCTAAAGAGTCAATTTTGACTCATAGCAACCCCATGTGACAGGGTAGAACGCCCCTATAAAGTTTCATAGGCTATAATCTTTACGGAAGCATAACACCAGGTCTTGCTCCCACAGAGCCACTTTGTGGGTTTGAACCAATAACCTTTCAGTTCGCAGTCGAGCGCTTAACCATTAGTGCCACCAGGGTTCCTTTCACTGTTTCTAAATGGGTGAAAACTACTTAGCCTCCACGAGCTTCAGATTCAGAATGGGAAGTAAGAGAAGAAAAACTAGTATAAGAAGGAAGAGGAGAAGAAGGAGAAAGAAGAAAAGGATCATGGAAGAGATATCATAGGGATAGTATGTTAATTAAATGAGATAACTGATTGAAAGTATTTAGCGCTTAATTAACCATTTAGATCTCTGGGCTTTAGCTTCCTCATAACGAATATGGGAGTGATAACACCCACTTCACCAGATTCTCATGAAGATAAAATCAGATAATGGGTATGAAAGTGCTTTGTGGCCTACAGTGCAGCACACATGCCAATGAAATCATGTGTATGAAACCCCTCTCACGTGGAAGTCTCTGTCCAGATCAATGACTTCTGAGTCCTAGTTCTGGAGCCCATCACTTACTCCAAAGGGGTCTCCAGACACAATTCTGGACTTAGGCAGAACCATAGACTTTCAGAATGTCAGAGCTACAAGGACCTGTAGGAATTATCTGGTCCCACCTCTTTCTATAGATGAGGAAGCCCAGAGAGATGAATCTCTCAGGAGACTTAAAGCTAATGATTGACTTGCAAAGACTAGATTCCTGGTAGCTCTAGTCTCAGACTAGGACTCTTTCCAGTACAACAAGCTAATTATCTGATCACACAATTTGTCCAAGATGCTCTGAACTTGGATAGTTCTGGAGTTTTATGTTCACTGAAAAGGTAGCCAGGAAAAGAATGGACAAGGAAAACTGAGAATATAGACTAGCTGACTTCATCAGAATGTGAATTTTTAAATCCTAATGACTGTGTTTCTCCCACTCATCTCCTAATAGGATATGCACTTCTTGAAGGGAGGCCCTTTATTTTATCCATCTTTTTATCTTTAAAACCCTGAATTAGATGAGTCTGTGGACGGATGGATGAATGGATGGATAGATAGATAGATGGAAGGATGAATGGATGGATCGGTAGATGGATGGATGGAAAAATGGGCATGACATTAAACTTGGTTCACTCATCTTTAATCAATTGTGAGTGAGTTAATATTGTCTAATCCAGAGACCAAAGAACACTTCAACCCTTATTACTTCTTGCTTCTTCTGAAGGAAAAGGGAGTAAGTCTTGCAGATGAGGAAGAGACTAAGAATAAGAGTTTTCAAAAAATTTTTCTCTGATAACTAAGCTAAAAGCAGAGAATTCAATTCCTGTAGTTCTTCCTTCTCTTGTGTATTCACAGCAACCCTATAAGATAGAGTAGAACCGCCCTATAGGGTTTCTAAGGAGCAGTTGGTGAATTCGAACTGCTGACCTTTTGGTTAGCAGCCAAGCTCTTAACCACTGCACCACCAGGGCTCCTCTCTTGTGTGTACCCAAAAGTGTAAGACCCTAAAATTAGAAAGTTATCATTAGACAAAGAGCGGAATTAGTGTTGAGATTTTCTAAAGGCAGGGATAAATGTGATAAATTTATTTGTTTTTCTAGTGAGGTCCAAAATTCTCTCAAAAGGGGCATTCTTTATCTGGAAATGTTCTCAAATTAAATAGTTCCTTTAGAAGTGTGGCCTTCCAATTTCTATGAGTCTCTATATGTTGTTAGTCATTTTTTTTTCCCCTCAAGCAACTCAACAGGGACAAAGTTACTCATTATCTTCCTCTAGAAATTTCCATCTCCCAAGGTCACATCTATGCCATTTTTCAAGCCAGAAACCTGGGAGTCACTCTTGATCCTCCTTCTATCACACCTCAACATATAATCACCACATGTTGTTCCTTCTGCTTCATGATTGCTCTCAAATACCTATTCTCCATTCTCATTGCCTCTGGTATTTTCCAGGCCTTCATGATCACTTAGGTTGACTGGTAGGTACAATAGTCTTCTCACTGTCTTCTCTGCCTCTGGTCTTTTCTTACAGTGTGAATATTCAAAATAGCCACAGGAATGATCTTCCTAAAACACAGAGCTGGTTATATTATTCCCTTTGCTTCCTATTGTCTGTTGGAAAGTATTCAAACTCTATATCAAGACATACACATCTCTTTATAATTGTCCCCAATCTACCCTTCCAAATTTATGTCCATCTCATCATCACTATCTTCCCATCCACCCACCACTCCACACAACATCAAACGAAGCCAGGCATAGTGGTTTTCCTTCTCCATATGTGCCTTCATATTTCACAATGCCAGACCTTTGCCAGTGCTATTTCTGTTTTCCTGGAATGTCCTTTCGTCTCTTCTCCATGCGTAGATCTATTACTCATCATTTGAGACAAATCCAGTGTCACTTCCTTTGTAATGTTCTTTGACTCCCCAAAGCCATGACTCATTCTCTTTGCCCTGTCAGCACTTTAGACACACCCCACCATTGAAGTTATCATGTGTTCTGTGATTATTTACATTCCTGTCTTCCCCATTATGAGTTCCTCAAGGAACTCACTCATTACTGCATCACAGAAATAGGCACTGAGCCAGTGCACAGTGTTCATTTCACCTTGTTGGTGAAATACATCCATCCTCATACATGCAAATATACACACATCCATATGCACGTATATATACATGTAAGCCTAAAATATGTATGTTGCATTTCATGAACTAATATTTAAAATCATTTAAATATATTAAAGGATAACCAAAACAAAAGACGATAATATATAATGCCATAATAATACAAAGAGATGGAGGGTGATATATATAGCTATAAATAGCTATAGACCAAAAAAAAAAAGGGTGGTGATAAAAGCAGAAGGCTGTCTCCAGAGAGAGGTCATTAATTTTAGGGAAAGATATAGCAGTTACTAGATAGGAAACCCTGGTGGCATAGTGTTTAAGAGCAATGGCTTCTAACCAGAAAGTTGGTAGTTCGAATCCACAAGACTCTCCTTGGAAACCCTATGGGGCAGTTCTACTCTGTCCTATAGGGCCGCTATGAGTCAGAATCCACTTGACAGCAATGGGTTTGCATTTTTGGTTTTACATAAAAAAAAAAAAAAAATTTTTTTTTTTTTTTTTACATAAGACAGGGCTATTTAGAAATAGCAATTTAGGTTGAAATATGTATGACTAGAAATATAATGATATGTTTATGAATAAATGATAGAATGTAGTGATTTACCAAAATGATATAAAGATATCAAAAGAGAGTATAATATAATGTTATCTACAAAAATTATAAAACTAGAGATAGATATAATGAAATATGGAGCAAAAGATAAAGATGAAGTTATGAACAGATTTTTTTAAAAATACAGAAGTGTAAATGGTACAAACCGGGAATGGAACAGATCAGGTGAAAGAGATACAGACTCACAGGGATAGCCGTATATATGTTGTGTGCTGTCCAGTCGATTCTGACTCATGACGATCCTACAGGACAGAGTAGAAGTACCCTGTAGGGTTTCCTAGGCTGACGTCTTTATGGGAGAAGATCGCCAGGTCTTTTCTCCCACAGAGCTGCTGATTGGTTCAAACTGCTGACCCGTTGCTTAGCAGCCCAGTACTTAACCTTTGCACCACCAGGACTTCTTAGCCATGTATTTGGATGCATTAATAAAGATAAAGATAGAGGTAATTTGAAAAAAAAATTGATTTTTTTTTCAAAAGGACACATAAATCTAGAGATAATTTACTGAGCATTTGCTATAAAACAGTCATTTGGCTAAGAATTTGAATATGCTAACCGTCTTAGTCTTCAAAACATTTTTTAATTGGGAAAACAGAAGTTCAGAGAGGAAGCAATTTGCTGTAGATCACACAGCTTGGAAACGGCAGAACAAGGATTCATAGCCAAGTTATCTAGAGGTAGAAGTCTCTGGAAGTATAATGAGAAGATGTTACATTGAGTTAGAAATCAAGGAAATGTGTTCTATGTTCTATTATATTACGAAACTTTTTTCAGGACTTATGGTCTTTGGAGTCCTGGCTTGCCAAACTTAAAAGAGTTTAGTGATATCTTAATCCTGAGAGCCAGGCCATAAATATTTCTCTCTGGCTGGAGCCCTGTTGGTGTAGTGGTTAAGAGCTACGGCTGCTAACCAAAAGGTAGACAATCTGAATCCACCAGTCAGTTGCTCCTTGGAAACCCTATGGGGCAGTTCTACTCTGTCCTATAGGATCTTTATAGGTTGGAATTGACTCAACAGCAACGAGTTTTGTTTTGTTTTTGGCTGCAAAGATGTGTATTTACAACAGTTTGAGAAGACTTCTCCCTTTTTATTATTTCATAATCTTCTTTCCATTTTAGTCCCCCTTCCATCACTGTAACAGTGGGAGTTACTGGGACTTGTCCCTGAAATGGAGGTGGTATTTGTCAACAGAGGTGTCTTCCCATCTTTCTATATGAATTTCCAGGGCCTTGTCACCTCCACTCTCAAGTATTGAAGAAATCAGAATTTTACCTCACCACCAGGGTACCATCCAATCCTTCCCTCTAATCCCGGCTTCAGTAGATCACATGTATATCTAAATCACATAGTGCCTATGTATCAACTAGGGTGAAGGTAAAACAGTAGTAGCTCAGGTTGTCACTAGATGGCTGTTGAATAAAGAAACAAGAATACCCTAGGACTGTATCTGGGAGAGCAAAGAAAAGTTAATGCTAAACAGAGCAAGAAAACTCACCAATGTCACCCTTAACAGAGGCATTAAAAGAGAAAGCACAATAAGAATAGCGATAGCATCAAATGGATATACAGGGAGATATAAAGATATAGAGAGAGAGGCTGGATTTGGAAGTGCATAAACATAAAAAGTATAGACCAAAGTGTAATGACAAAAAGTGGAGCTATATATCTACTTTGACTTATTCACATCTTGCAAATTTGATAATGTTGCCTCAGTTAAGTTAAATAGGAATGCATATGTATTTCAATGGTAGTATTCAAAAGGCAGTTATATGTCATGTTTGCCAAACAAGTTGTACCCTTGCCCAGAGAATTTGGGCTTCTGAAAGGCTGACTTGCAACACTCACTGCACTTAAACAATACCACTCCAAGCCTAGCAGAGGATTAAAGCAACTACTTTTTAATTGCAGTTGGTCAATAAACAGTCCTGTTTTTTTTTTTTAATCAGATCCTCAGTCCGATAGAATGTTGCCAATACAGCATCAATGGGAGTCCCTGGGCAGTACAAACAGTTAAGTGCTATACTACTAACCTAAAGATTGGCAGTTCAATCCCACCCAGAAGCACCATGGAAGAAAGCCCTGGCAATCTGCTTCCGAAAGGTCAGAACTTTGACAATCCCCTAGAACACAATTCTACTCTGTAACACATGGGGTCACCATGAGTTGAAATCAACTTGGCAGCAACTGGTTTTGTTTTGTTTTGGGTTATCAGTATCCAGTGATTCAGAGAACAGCAAAGGGGGCTCATTAGCAAAGATATACCAAATACCAATTGGCCTGTGTTATTGAGAAGCCTTTAGCTACATCCAACCCCTCACAAATGCCCTCAATGCAGGCTAGTGCTTCCTGTCTCCGCCGTTTCTTAGAATTCTTTCCCCTGCTCAGAACACTTTCACCTCTCTTTCTTCCAAAACATGACTACTCCTCCTGTATGCCAAATATCTTCTAATATCTTCACCACATGTAGCTCAAATATCATTGTCTCCATCAGTCTTTCATGGCTTTACTCTCACCACCACCAGGTAGAATGGGCCACCTTGGACTCCCCATGAGCCGGCTTGTGCAGTACGTAAAAACACTGTACTTCTTTGCTGATGCGTCTGGCTTCTTCACTACATGGTGAGCATCTTGATGGCAGAAGACTGTGCCTCACAGAAATTTAGGCACCTAGAAAGTACCCATTAATTGTCTATTGAATGCATTGTAAAATTCAGTCACTAGTGATAAGCCTCAGGGACCAACTAAAAGATTTCAGTGGACATAAGTTGGCTGGAAAGAAAATGGTATTTCACTTTTAAAATTGAATGTAAAGAGAAAGTTATTTTTTTGTTTGAATTATTTCTTTGATGTGGTTTTCAAAGGTAAGCTACCCTCCAGTTTAGAGACTTGATGACTTACTAAATTCGTATTTTGCCTAAATATAAATTTGAGGCTATTATTATTGTAAAAATTCTTTATTATAATCTCTTTATTAAAAACAAACAAAAAAAGACACTAGAATTTGTGTGGCCTCTAGTAAAGCAACTTAAATTACCTGGGCCCAGTTGAAAAACCTAATTAAAAAATGGGGAAAAAGATCTGAACAGACATTTCTCCAAAGAAGACATACAAATAGCCAATAAGCGCATGAAAAGATGTTCAATATCATTTGTGACTAAGAAAATGCAAATCAAAACCACAATGACATAGCATTTCACATCCACTAGAATGACTACAGTCAAAAAGATAGGCAATAACAAATGTTGGGTCGGATACAGAGAAATTGGAACCCTTAATGCATTGCTGATGGGAGTGATTATGGTAAAGCCACTGTGGAAACCAATTTGGAAGTTTCTCAAAAAGTTAAACATGTAATTTCCGTATGGCCCAGAAATTCCACTCCTAGGTATACACCCAAGCAAAATGAAACCTATGTCTATACCAACATGTGTTCATGCATGTTCATAACAGCATTATTCACAACAGCCAAAAATGGAAACAACTCAAGTATCCATCAACTGATGAATGAGTAAACAAACTGTGGTATGTCCACAAAATGTAAGATTATTTGACAATAAAAATGAAGTTCTGATACATCCCACAAAATGGTTGAACTTTGGACACACCATGTTAAGTCAAAGAAGTCAGTCACATTATATATCACATGCTATGTGATCCCATTTATATGAAATGGCCAGAATAGGCAAATCTATAGAGATAGAAAATAAGTTAGTGGTTGCCTAAGGCTACAGAAGATGGGGGTATGGGATATGACTGCTAATGGGCACTAGGCTTCTTTTGGGATGATAGAAATGTTATAAAATTAGATCATGGTGATGGTTGCACAACTCTGTGACTATGACAAAAACCACTGAATTATACACTTCAAATGGGTGAACTATATGGTAATGTGACTTATACCTCATTTTATATATATATATACATACACACACGTACATATGTACTTATATATATGTGTATGCATGTGTGTATGTATTTAGGTATACCTATTTAAAAAAAAAGCCCATTGCCATCAAGTTGATTCTGACTCATAGTGACCCTATAAGACAGAGTATAACTGCCCCATAGGATGTCCAAGGAGCATCTGGTGAATTCAACTGCTGACCTTGGGGTTAGTAGCCAAACACTTAACCACTGTGCCACCAGAGCTGGTGGTTGATGGTTCCAACTCACCAGCTGCTCCATGGCAGAAAAACGTGACAGTCTGTTTTTGTAAAGATTAAAGCCTTGGAAACCCTGCGCAGCAGTTCTGTCCTGTCCTCTGTGTGTTTGTGTGTGTGTGTGTGTATATATATGTATATATAACCCATTTGCCATCGAATCAATTCTGACTCATAGTGACCCTGTAGGATAGAGTAGAACCACTTCATAGGGTTTCCAAGGATTGCCTGGTGGATTTGAACTGCCGACATTTTGGTTAGCAGCCATAGCTCTTAACCACTATGCCACCAGGGCCCGTGTGTGTGTGTATATATATATACACACACACACATACACACACACACACACACATATGTAAAAAAAGCCCTGGTGGCAATGATTATGCACTTGGGTGCGAACCAAAAGGTTGACAGTTCAAACCTACCGAGTGGCTCCATAGGAGACAGACCTGGTGATCTGCTCCTATAAAGATTACAGCCTGGAAAACCCTATGGGGCAGTTCTACTCTGTCACATGGGTTCATTATGAGTTGGAATGGACTTGACCGCACACTACAACAACAACAATATACATAGGTGTATCAGCGTTATGAGCTATGGCTGCAAACCAAAAGGTTGGCAGTTTGAAACCCACCAGCCGCTCCTTGGAAACCCTATGGAACAATTCTACCCTGTCCTATAGGTTCACTATGAGTCAGAATCAACCCAACAGCAATGGTTTTGAGTTTTTTTGCAATGTCTATATATATATCTATATCTACATCTATATATCTCTGTATCTTAGTGAAGCTTAAATCACATTTATAAAACAGAATTACAAGCTGCTTGAAATCCAACCTCCTTGCATTCCTGGCGCTCCCTACACCATCCCTGGGGGTCATCCTCTGCTTGGGCCTCAGTTGAGCATCTTCCTTAAGCATCTTGGGGATCCAAAACATCCACGCTGACACACTCACTGGAAGCCACTCTATAATCTAAGGAAATCGCCAGTGTATTCCTTTTGGTAATGACCACTTCTTTTATACCTTCCTTTTTTTTAGTAGTTATTCTCTTACAGGCTCTATCTAAATGAATAAAATCTTAGTTTATGAAATGGAGCTTACTAAATCCAGTTCAGTCAACAAGTATTTACAGATCACTTATCAGGTTCCTAAAATTGAAGTAAGAATAGTCATCAGCTATTAACTCAATAAACACTCAACACTTACAGGCACTGCCCTCAAAGAGCTTACAGTCTCAAAAGAAAAACACAAAGATGAACAGATAGTTGTGATGCAGTGTAAACAGGGCTTTGAGAGTTATAAGTACATAGCTGTTGGTGGTGATGGTGCTGTTGAGTTGAATTTGACTTATAGTGACGCCTAGTGACAGGGTAGAATTGCCCCATTCTTAGCTGTAATCTTTATGGGAGAAAACCACCAGATCTTTCTCCCATGAAGCCTCTGGGAGGTTGAACCACCAGTCTTTTGGTTAGTAGGCGAGTGCTTAACCATTGTACCACCAGTAGGGGCATAGAATGGAGGCACTTAAAGGAAAAAGAATCAGGAGGCACTGCCTTCCAAGGCCTGTACCTTTTTACTCAGGAGAAAGAGCCACGCACTCAGACCAGAGAGAGAATGGAACTCTGAGCCTCCAACCATGAAATCAGGGGGACTGCAGCATAAAAAGACAATGCTTGTGGTAAGGTTATCAGGTTTAGAAAATAAAAACACAGGATTTCCAATTAAATTTGAATTTCAAACTAAAAAAAAAAAAAAACAGTTGCTGTCAAGTTGATCCCAACTCATGGCAACACCATGCATGTCAGAGTAAAACTGTGTTCATAGGTCACCAGGCCTTTCTTCCTAGGTGCCTCTGGGTGGATTTACACCACCAACTTTTCCTTTAGTAGCTGAGCACTCAACCATTTGTACCACCCAGAAACTTTGAATTTCAAATAAACAACAACACAAATTATTAGTAGTATTTATTTATTTTCGTTTGGTATATATATATATATATCCCATGAGACTGGATTACTTAAGAAAGATATTTCAAGACTTATACAGATCGAAGTGATGATAGTGATAATTTTGGTGATACTGATGATGCTGATTTGTTCATTCATCATGCAAATCTTTATTCATATATTCATTCAGCAGATATTTATCCAGCACTTACCGCATATAAAACATTGTGCCTATGCCCTGGAAATACAATGATAAAATAACCAAAGAAATAAATGTAACCCCAGTTCTTAGAGAGCCTTTGGTATAGCAGAGAAGACAAATATTAATCAAAGGTTCACACAGATAAATAGCCAGGTATAACCCTGATTAGTGTTTGACTGGAGAGGTCCACAGAACAATGAGAGATGCCCAGGGCTAGGAGTCCACAGAATGGGGGACAGCTAACCTGGCAGGAAGCCAGGAAAGACTGAATAAGTGATTGTGGCCTGAGAGCTAAAGGTTAGGTGGGAGCAAAGGAGAGTGAAGAGCATGGTAACTCGTGTGAGCAGCATGTATGAGGGACAGCGTGTGGGGCCGGAGGAATTGTGGTGTGTTCATAGGCCTGAGGCAGTAAGGGTAGTGAGAGCAGGAGGAAAGGGCAAGTTCATGCATGGCTTTAAGAATGTGGGCCTACATCCTCAGATTAGTGGTAACCATTTTAGGCAGAAGTGTGATATGACCAGGCTCTTGTTGCCTGTGAGAAATGGTGTGGGGGAAGCTGGAGCAAAAGCAGGGTGACAGGTGTGGAAATTGTTTGGCTTAACCCAGGAAAGGGATTGCTAAGCCTGTACTAGTGTTGGAGTCCCTGGGTGGTGGGAAAGGTTAATGCACCTTGCCATTAACTGAAAGGATGGAGGTTGGAGTCCACCTACAGGCACCTTGGAAGAAAGGCCTGGTGATCTATTTCTGAAAGATCAGTCATTGAAAACCCTAGGATGCAAACAGATATGTGTACACTAATGTTTATTGCAGCACTATTTACAATAGCCAAAAAGTGGAGACAGCCTAAATGTCCCTCAACAGATGAATGGATAAACAAACTGGTATATACAGGCAATAGAATATTACTCAGCCATAAAGAGAAATGAAGTCCTGGTATATCCTACAACGTGAATA
Organism: Elephas maximus indicus; assembly: GCF_024166365.1. Lineage (NCBI taxonomy): Eukaryota > Metazoa > Chordata > Mammalia > Proboscidea > Elephantidae > Elephas > Elephas maximus. Next base: position 187,424,194 of record NC_064821.1, on the reverse strand, counting down.
AACCTTGAAAACATCATGCTGAGTGAAATAAGTCAGTCACTAAGGGACAAATATTGCTTGACTCCACTTACATGAAATATCTAGGATAGGCAAGTGTGCAGAGAACAAAGTTTATTAGCGGTTACAAGGGGTAGGCAGGAGGAATGGGACTGGGGGACTCAGTGCTTAGGAAACACTGAGCGTCTGTTCAGGGTAATGGGATAATTTGGAAATGGATAGTGGTGATGTCTGCTCAACCTAAAGTCACTGAATTGAACATATGAAGAATGCTGAAAAGGCAAATGATTTGTTGCATGTATATTTACCAGAAACAAAAAACCCCATGGAACATAGTTCTACTCCGATACACATGGGTTGCCATGAGTTAGAGGCAACTCAACAGCAACAGCTTACTCTAGTGTTAGGCACCATTAGGCACAATCAATATTTTACCTTTTATGATCCACAGTTAGGAGGCTGAGTGTCCCAAGAAAATGGCAAGGTCTTTGGGGTCAGACATGCCTAATTGAACCTATGGTTGTCCCTCCAACCAACATAGAGCAAGCTGTCCACTCTCTCTTAAGCCTTGGTTTGTTTCATTATATATGATATGTAAACAATATCTGCCTCATAGAAGTTGTAAAGGTTAAATAAAAGGTATGTGAAGAATCAGACCATGAATAGGCCTTCAATAAAAGTAATTATTATTATTATTACTTAACTTTATTATATCATGATGCTCACTTAATGGAAAAATAATCACTTCTGCAACAGTTTACAATGAGTCAAAATTTTGGGGGCATGAAATCATACAGGCCTGATCATGTGATCTTAGGTACAATTGAAAAAGTGACAGACTGGGGATGCAAGCTATAGTCTCAGCTCTCAGGTGTCCTCTCCACATGGTCTTTCTGAATCTCTACTTCTTCATCCATCAGTTCTATTCTCTTGATTTGATTTATTTTGCTTAAATATCAAATAATGACATAAAAATGAAATGTGATACATATTGTGAGCATTCTTTAAATGATTATAAATAGTAGTACACAAAAGAGTCACTGTCACTACACATGTATGACATTTCTAGTCCCCAACTCTTAGACTAACATAAGGAAAAATCAGTTGTTGGCAAGTGGGTTCTGACTCACGGCGACCCCATGTGTGTCAGAGTAGAACTGTGCTCCAGGGGAAGTCTCATGACTAAAGATACAAATTAATCCTATAGATTGTGTCCTGCCTCATTTGCACCTTGAATCAATCTTTTTTGAGTTATAAAAAGTAGAATCGAGCAGAGAGGAAAAGAACTTCATTATCATCAAGCAAGAAGAGCCAGGAGCAGAGTGGCATGTTCTTTGGACTCAGGGTCTCTGCTCTGAGAAGACCCAGGGGAAGATCGATGACCAGGACCTTCCCCCAGAACTGATAGAGAAAGACTTCCCCTGGAGCTGATGCCCTGAATTCAGACTTCTGGCTCCCTAAACTGTGAGAGAATAAACTTCTGTTTGTGGTATTTCTGTTATAAAACCAAAACAAACAAACAAACAAAAACAGTGCCATCTAGTTGATTCTGACTCATAGCGAGCCTATAGGACATAGTAGAACTGTCCCCCATAGAGTTTCCAAGGAGCGCCTGGTGAATTCGAACTGCCGACCCTTTGGTTAGCAGCCGTAGCACTTAACCACTACGCCACCAGGATTCCCATTATCCCAGCATTAAATAACTTAGAAAGGGACCTTTTTCCCTTATGTCATGGAGTCCCTGGGTGGTGTAAATGGGTGACTCTTCTCATACTCCCAGGCCTGGAGCTCCAGTGTCTCTCTGAATGGGGGTCAGAGGAACCCAGAAAGCCCTGAGCCTTTCCAGATATATACTCTGCTGGCTGCTGCGGACCCACCATTCCACCATCATGCATTCACACCTTCAATAATTCAATAAATACGTATTATTCCCCATGATTCCGGACTTTTGCAAGATGCTATTGACCTAAGGAAAAAAAAAAAAAATGAGCCAGGAACCATGAGGACATGCAAGAAAACAATGCATCGTGGGTCAACCTGCCGTGCACCACAACAGAAGGTCCCAAGACCTTCGTGCAGGCTCAGTGACTCTTACTCAGGATAGTGAGTGTCTTTCTGTCTGTCCCACCACACTGAGAAGCCACTGAGGGCAGAATCTATTCCTGGGTTTTATTCATCTCCAAACCCCCAGGAGTTTGATAACTTTCTCAAAGAAGGCGTAGGTTTGAAAAAGAAATGAGCTAATGATAGACTAAATGAATGAAAGAATAAGTAAAGGATTGCTATTCAGCACTTGTACATAGAGGTTTGGATCTCAGAGTACCATTTTTTGGGCTTCAGATGTCTCCTAAATGAGGGCACACACTGGGTCAAAAGGGACATGACCTTGAATGTCATCACCTATCAATTCCTCAGAAATGCTACATTTCCTGAGCACACAGTTCTAAGGGAATGAAACTCAGATGGGGTGGTGGAATGGTTAAGCAGGCCACAAAAAGGGGCGAAGCTCAGGTCGCTGGCCAGGGAAGGAGGCCCAAGGGCAGCAGTCAGGGGCCAGGAGAGAGTTTAAAGAATCGTAAGTTCATGTAGAGTCAGTGCTATAAGAGGCTGTGGGAGCTCAGGAGGGGAGAGAGATAAGTTAGAGAAAAATTTTTCCATTTGATCAGTAAGGGTCTATTGGACTTGGCTTTAGGCCAGGTGTGAGTAAAAAAAAAAAAAAATTTTTTTTTTTTTCATGTGAAACCTACATTCTTCTCTTATTGAAACAACCGAAATTTGGGACAAGTGGAATTAATTAGGCAGACAGCTAAATTTGTTCTACTTTGGAGTAGGCATTCTACTAAGTACTTGAAACACAGGCATCCATGTCCCTGTCTTGAAGGCTCTCACAGGCCAGAATGGAAGACAGATGAGCAATCATGAGGCTTCTCCATTACATATAAGCCCTGGGTGCTATCGGAGTGGGTAGGAGGGCACAAAACTCAGATCAGAGAAGAATTCTAGGCCCTATTGATTCTATGGGTGGGGAGGAAGGTATCAAGGACATTAGGATCAAAGAGAACTGGGGACTAGAGGCCTTCAGAAATGGAAAGCAGAGGAGGAAAGGGATGGGGAGGCATGAGCCTAAGAGAGGAAAAAAAGAAAGAAAAAGACATACATCATTACTCAATCAAAGATCAGGTTCTAAGGAGAAGGTCATCCTCCTTGCTGATTCTCCAGTGAGTCCACTCCATTTAGCAGTTAGGACATTAATGATGATCTCAGAAAACTCATTTCAGAGGAAATGTAAGAGAATAAATCAGTATTTATTCTCCTTCTATCAATAAATGAGCTTGATAAAGTAGGAAATAATCAAAAAGTATAACACAGATTTATAAGGAATTAGAGTGAACCAGAGACAAGAATATAACTGTACAACATGGATGAACCTAGAAGGCACTATGCTGAGAACAATAAGTCGGACATAAAATGGCGAATACTGTATTATCTCACTTATATGATATAAGCAAGTACATGGAAACCAAAAATTATTAGTGGCTATGTATTTTTTTTTTTTTTATGGGGTGGGAGTGATGGGAGTTTATGCTTAGAGTGAATTGAACATATATTACTGGTGGTTGGATAATTTGTAAAAAGATAGTAAAAATGGTTGCACAACTTGACTACTGTATTCAACGTCACTGAATTGTACAGGTAGAAATTGTTGAATCGCTGTATGTTGTGTAGTGTATGTATTTTCACCACAATAAAATAAAAATATAACACCGGTTGAGGCCCACACACACAAAAAAAAATTTAAGAATGTTAGGGCAGTACCCAATTCATTGCAAAAGGTATGGAATTGATTATCAGAGTCTGAGATACTCACAAAGTAAGTGTTTTTTGGGGTTAGTTAAGAGAGGTTTACACATAGGACAAAGGTCATTGATAGGAGGAGCCATGATGGTGACAAGGCTGAAGTTAATAATAGAGATGAGGTTGGTCATGATGGTGATGGCAATAGCACCACACTCTGTGGAATCCATGTGTTCCTTAGAGCTTTGGTTACAGATAGAGAAAAAGATGCATGTGCTCTTCTAAGCCATTCACACATATTAACTCATTTACTCCTCAAGCAACCTTAGGGTTTAGACAACTATTTTTAACCTCTCTTTACAGAGAAGTACACTAAAGCAGAGAGAAGTTAATACCTTTCTTTAAGGTCACACAATGAGAATTTTATTAATGTATACTTCGCCAGTGCATATACATCACTAATGAAAGATCATTTTTTAATAATGTAATAACACACTTAAAACAAATTACTTAAATAGAGATAATCATTATTTTATAAAACTATTCTTTGATACTGGATTGATGTTCATTTGTTTTAGTGGCATTTCAGCTCTCCTTAGCCAAAGCACACCCATAGAGACAGGGGGTCACAAGAGAGAAAACAATGTAGGAAGTCTTTGGTTTATTAACAAGGCATATTAGAAAGAGTTGTAAGGATTAATTGAGAACATATGTAAGTGTATGCATATAATACTTTAAAACACTTTTTTAAAAACAGAACCTTAGAGGTACAGAATTGAAGTAATCAGAATTCATGGATCATGACACATTTTCACCATTGCTCCAGGCAAGTGTCCCCTTTAATTAATTTGCTTAGTGATTTCATCCCACTGTTCATTGAATGAATACGTCACAAATTTTAACAATATAAAAACAATGGTTAACCAGCCAAAAATAAAAGGTAGGACTTTGATAACAACTTTAACCAATGGTGCTACCCCACCCTACTATCACCTTGCTCCCACACATCTAAATCAAGTTTCCATTCATAATTTTTTTCTTTTCACATATGCATCATTCTCAAACATGGCCTTGCTACGTTTGAGCCTATTGCTGCAGCCACTGCGTCAATCCATCTTGTTAAGGGTCTTCCTCTTTTTTGCTGAAACTCTACCGTACCAAATGCCTTAGTTAACTAGTGCCGCTATAACAGAAATACCACAAGTGGATAGCTTTAACAAAGAGAAATTTATTCCCTCACAGTCTGGGAGACTAGAAGTCCAAATTCAGGGTACCGGCTCCAGAGGAAGGCTTTTTCTCTCTGTTAGCTCCGGAGGAAGGTCTCTGTCATCAATCTTCCTCTGGTCTAGGAGCTTCTCAGTGCAGGAACCTCGGATCCAAACATGTGCTCTGTTCCCGGAGCTGCTTTCTTGGTGGTATGAGGGCCCCATGTCTCTCTGCTCGCTTCTGTCTTTTATATTTCAAGAGAAATTGGCTTAAGGCACAACCTAATCTTATAGATGGAGTCCTGCCTCATTAACAAAACTGCCACTAATCCCACCTCGTTATCATAGAGGTATGCTTTACAATACGTAGGAAAATCACTTCAGATGACATAATGGTGGATAATCACACAATATTGGGAATCGTGGACTAGCCAAGTTGACACACATTTTGCTAAGATAGCCTTGTTTGTTCTTCTGGCAGTCCATAGTATATTCAATATTCTTCACTACCACAGTAATTCAAAGGCATCAATTCTTCCATCTTCCTTGTTCATTGTCCAGCTTGCTTATGCATATGAGACACTTGAAAATATCATGGCTTGGGTCTGGGGAATCCTAGTCCTCAAAGTGACATCTTTGCTTTTTAACACTAAAGAGATATTTTACAGCAGATTTCCCCAATATAATACCTCATTTGATTTCTTGACTGTTGCTTCCATGGGTGTTGATTGTGAGTCCAAATAAAATTAAATCCTTGACAACTTCAACATTTCCGTCATTTATCATAATGTTGCTCAACCATATGTACTCCACCCAAAAAGGGTATATTTTGTTATTTTTTAACTTTATGAATATGGTATCTTGCTCTATGGAATTTTTGGGGAATTACTTTTTTCCATTAATCATATGTTGGTGTATGTTGCTATAGTTCATTCATTTTGAATGTTGTATGACAGTCCATTATGTGAATATCTAATGATGACTCATCTCCATTTTGATGGGCATTAGGGTTCTTTCCAGCTTTTTGCTAAAGTGAACAGTGCTACCACTTATTAACTATTCAGTTCATAACGGCTATAAGAAACAGTGTCACTGTTGTTATTATTACAAAAAAAAAAAAAAGAATGGTAGAATATTGTCTTTAGATGCCATTGAGTCAGCATCGACTCATGTTTTGTTAGGTGCCATTGAGTATATTTTAACTCATAGCAACCCTATGTACAACAGAACGAAACACTGCCTGGTCCTGAGCTACCCTCACAATTGTTGTTATCTTTGAGCCAATTGTTGCAGCCACTGTGTCAATCCATCTTGTTGAGGAAATTCCTCTTTTTCTCTGACCCTCTACTTTACCAAATATTATGCCCTCCTGATAGCATGTTCAAAGTACTTGAGATGAACTCTTGCCATCCTTGCTTTTAAGGTGCATTCTGGCTGTACTTCTTCCAAAATAAATTTGTTCATTCTTCTGGCAGTCCATGGCATATTCAATATTATTTGCCAACACCATCATTCAAATGCATCAGTTCTCCTTTGGTCTTCCTTATTCATTGTCCACGTTTGCATGCATATGAGGCATTTGAAAATACCATGGCTTGGGTCAGGAAGGCCTTAGCCATTGAGGTAACATCTTTGTTTTTTAACACTTTAAAGAAGTCTTTTGTAGCAGATTTGCCCAATGCAATGCTTCGCTTGATGTCTTAACTGCTGCTTCCGTGGGCATTGATTGTGGAACCAAGTAAAGACAATCCTTGACAATTTCCATATTTTCTCCTTTTATCATGATGTTGCTTACTGGCCTAGTTGTGAGGATTTTTGTTTTCTTTATGTTGAGGTGTAATCCACACTGAAGACTGTGGTCTTTGATCTTCATCAGTAAGTGCTTCAAGCCCTCTTCACTTTTGGCAAGTAAATTTGTGTTATTTGCATACTGCAGGTTGTTAATGAGTCTTCCACCAATCTTGATGCTGTGTTCTTCATATAGCCAATTTCTCAGATTATTTGCTCAGCATACAGATTGAAGAATTATGGTGAAAGGATAGAACCCTATGAACAACAAAAGGAAATATTTCCTGGACTTGTGCCATCCTCAGAATCGTTGCTATCTTTGAATCTATTATTGCAGCCACTGTATGCAGGAAAGGTCAACCTAGAGCTTTCTGTGGGTACCCTGTGAGTGGAGACTGACCACCTCCCCCACAATCCTGAGCCAGGCTATATCCACAGTCAGGGCAGGGCTGGGCCCCAGGTTGCTAAGAGGAAGAGAAAACACTGACCTGGAGGGGGAATGCTGCTGGTAGAAATAAACAGGAAAAAGGTGATGCTATGTAAAGACAGCTTTATTATTTTGTAGTACATAAAATATAAGCGGGACTGAAACATCTCGGGAAATCTGAGAACGTTCAATGGGAAGATTTCAGCACTCAGACTCCAGGATGCAGAGGTCAGGGAAAGAACAGAACAGGGAGCAGCAGGTTGGGGCAAGTGTTGGCACTTTGATTCCTACAGTGCTGCTCCTCTGAGGTCCTCCTGGCCAGGTCAGCAGCAGTCCCCGGAGCAACAGCCAGAGTCCCCAGACTGCTGGCGACTGCCACAGCAGTCAGAGCTCTGGTGCCTGTGGCGGTGGAACCTGTGGTGCCTGTGGTGGCTCAGGCAGCAGCCACCACCACCTGAGCTACAGCAGTCTCCAGAGCTACCACAGCAGGAAGAGACTGGAGGTGGGCACGGGGCTGGGCACTGGGGAGGACACTTGGGGGGACACTTGGGAGGACATTTAGGGACACAACACTTGGCAGGGAGCTGGCACTGCTGCTGGCTTTGCTGGCAGGACATTTTAGACAGAAAGTCAGGAAACCTGAGGACAAATGGAAAAAGCAATCAATGCCCAGGAGACAAGCAGATATGCCCTTCACCTGGGATATTATAGACTCTTTGCTCTAATACAAGCTACTTTGTGAACAAGAGCTTTAAACAGAACGTGGAGACTGATTTGAAGGGAAATTGTGATAAGAGCCATCTCTTCTGCGTATTTATTCTTTACCACTGAAGGATCTGACCATCTTCCTACAGGGACGTTAAAATCATCCAAACACTGCCAACATAGTTTGTTGTACATTCATTCTAAACCTTTCCTTGATCCCCGAGGCTGTCAGAGGAAGTCACTGATGGCCTGAATCTTGGCATCCCCTCAATCTCCATGGCTGCTGCTCTTTCTTTTTTCTCTTCTTCCTTTGCTCAGCTGCCAAAATCCAGGGGTTTCATTGCTATTGATGTTGCGGTTGTTGCACTACCTCAGGCAGTTCTGTTCCCACTCACTCCCTAAGCTAGAACACTGCCATCCCCAGTGGCCTGCTTCTTGCCAAATACTTAACAAATCAGTGGATGTCAAAAGAAGATGTCCTGCCAAGGATACAGAAAGAAACCCCAGGACTGGAGCAACTGCAAGTCTCAGCACCCCTCACACTGAGCCCCCCCCACCACCACCACTTCATGATTCCTTCCTTGCTCCCTGCACCCCTCTCCCTCTGTGCCTCTGTCCAGGCAGTCCTGTCACCTGCTGGCCTACTTCTCCCTGCACTTACCTGGTTCAGAACAAGAAGCAGAGCTGTCACTGGCAGGGCTGAGGACTGATGTGACCAGGACTGGAGCCCTTTTATCCTGGGCTGGTTTCCTAAGTCCTGGGTGTGAGGCACAGCCTGTGTATGCAGGGCTGTCGCTTTCACACCTGGGATGAGGGTGGCTCTCCTCACATTCCTAGTCCCAGGGCTCTGGGATCTCCCTGGATGGGTCCCAGAGGAATCCAGGAAGCCCTGAGCTGGCTCAAATATCTGCCACACAGACTGCTTCATGTTGGCCATTCCCCCTTCATGCATTCACTCCTGTATTCATTCAGTAAACATATCATCTCTCATGGGCCTGGGCTTTTGCAAGATGCCTGTGACACAAAGATGATATGGGAATCTTTGAGGGGCTCATAGAACAAATATTTAAGCAATGAGTTATTAAATCATGTGCCTTGTGATTCTGACTTTTTGTTCAGACTCCTGACAGCTCTCACTTGAGGTCAGGATCACTGACTGTCCTTCTACAGGAACGGGCGAACTATGAAACCTTTGAAGACAGGGCCTCTCCTATGTTTTAATCATCTGTGTATTCCTCATACCTGGTATAGGACCTGGCACAGTAAACTTAGGAATGGGCGGAAAGCATCAAAAAGGAGGAAGGCAGATGTTCATGAAACAGAGAGGCAGAGACTCAGGCCATAAGCAGGGCAGCCTGATGGCATCCCACACCCCTTGGAGCAAGACAGATTCCCAGAACAGTATGCGTCAGTTCTTCTGGTACTGGTTAGTGGTGCTCGAGAGACGGTATAGTATTTGAGAGGGTGGGAATGAGACAGAGTGGCCACTAAACAGACCAAAATGAAGCCTCAAGGGGCATGAAAGTAAAGACCTTGAGAAACCAGTTCATCCCTGGAGAGCAGTGGGCACTTGGAGGGAGCAGTGCTATTCACAGGGAGGGTGCTTGAGCTGTGTAGGGATTAGGAAGTAAACAGACATTATTTTGAGTTCAGAGGTTCTAGCAGACTTTTTGCTTCATTGTAGAAGGTTAGGAAGTAAGCGTTTGGAACTTAGAAAAGCTGTGTTACTGAACTGTTGTATTTCTGTAGGTAGACACTTAGAGAGAAGAGAAATAAAATAATATATTATGATTTACTTACCTTAGTGTTATTTGAACACCTACTAATCAGCAGGTCCAGGGTTAAAATCCTGGTGCCACAATGATTAAAAGCTCAGCTGCTAACTGGAAGGTCTGTGGTTTGAACCCACCTGCTGCTCCACAGCAGAAAAAAACTGGCTATCTGCTCCCGTAAGGATTACAGCCTAGGAAAGCCCATGAGGTAGTTCTACTTTGTCCTGTAAGGTTGTTATGAGTGGGAATTGACTTGACAGCACACAACAACAACAACAACCCTAGCTGTAGTCAGATAATTTTTTTAAGCAGACAGAGGAATTTTACAATAGGCACATATAGGACAGTACAACCTAACTCAAACTGGAATGCCTCCTTGGGGGTTAAGTAACCATTAAGCTGTGAGTGTAGATAAGGCACAAAAGGAGAGCAAGTATATGCTGAGAAAAAAGAGACAGGTGCAATGAACCATGCACAGAACCCTGGGTGTGTTCCAACTTTTAATGGGTAGGCCAAGAAGATGTAAAAATTAAGGAGTCTATGAAATAAAACCTCTTCAAGGTGTTAAAAAGCAGAGATGTGACTTTAAGGACTAAGGTGCACCTGACCCAAACCATGGTATTTTAAATCATCTCATTTGCATGGGAAAGCTGGGCAATGAATAAGGAAGACTGAAGAACAATTGACGCCTTTGAATTATAGTGTTCATGAAGAATATTGACTTTACCATGGACTGCCAGAAGAACAAACAAATCTGTCTTGGAAGAAGTAAAGCCAGAATGTTCTTTAGAAGTGAGGTTGATGAGACATCATGCTTGGTACAGTAGAGGGTCAGTGAAAAATAAGAAGATCCTCCAAGAGATGAATTGACACAGTGGCTGCAACAATGGGCTCAAACATAACAATGATCATGAGGATGGTGCAGGAATGGGCAGTGTTTTGTTCGGTTGTACACAGGGTCACTGTGAATTGACAGTGAATTGACAATGCCTAACAACAACAAGAAATAAAGCTGAGAGGCCTAGTTGGAAAAATAAGGAAAAAAGCCTGGCATTCTGGAAGAAACAGGAAAAGAAATTTCAAACAAGGAGAGGATGTCTACACTGTCAAATACTATAGAAACAAAATACATTTGATTTATCTTCAAGGCCACTGGTGACCTTGAAAATAGTTGTTCTAGTGGTGAGAACTGAAACTTCTTCATAACAAATACGAACAGAAGCAGTATAGCCAAAGGGGAGGTCACTATTTCAAGATTTTAGGGATATATCAAGGATGAATTAGAAAAAATAAACCATTATTTGTATGGTATCCATAGCAGTCAAAGTAAGGTCATGTTGCAGACTGGCTATGGGATACACGGTATTGACTAGAAGGACTGCAACAATTCAGAGAGGAGAGAGCTTGATTTGCAATTGCATTTCTAAAAAAGGGTTGTTCAAGAGTCAATGATGATTGATGGAAGTGATGATGAAACCCGACATTGATTATATCTCCCTTCAAGAGAGGGGCTAGAGCTGACGTTGGAGGAACTGAGGATTGAACGAAAATGGGGAGCTGACTAACATGAATGAGAGACAATTCAGAATATTGACTAAAAGCATAGTTTTGGAGTCAGATTTAAGGCAGCATCCCTACTTCTCTGTGGACAAGCTGTGCAACCTTAAGCAAGTTATTTATATTTTCTAAGCTACAATTTCATTCTTTGTAAAATAGTGACAAGTTCAAGTTGTCTAGGTGACCACTACTATGTACTCATAGCACATAATTGTCAAGGAGTTCATTTTACTTGAATCCACAATCAATGCCCGTGGAAGCAGTAGTCAAAAAATCAAAAAACGCATTGCATTGAGAAAATCTGCTGCAAAAGACCTCTTTAAAGTTTTAAAAAGAGCACTTGTGGCACAGTGGTTAAGAGCTATGGCTGCTAACCAGAAGGTCAGCAGTTCAAAATCACCAGTCACTCCTTGGAAACCTTATGGGGCAGTTCTACTCTGTCTTATATGGTCACTGTCAGTTGGAATCGACTCAATGGCAACAGTTGTTTTTTTTGGGGGGGGGAGGGGTGTGGTTTGGTGCTCCTGACCAAAGCCATAGTGTTTTCAATTGCCTCATATGCATGTAAAAGCTGGACAGTGAATAAGAAAGACCAAAGAAGAATTGATGCCTTTGAATTATAGTGTTGGAAAAGAATATTGTATATACCATGGACTGCCAAAAGAACAAAAAAATCTGTCTGGGAAGAAGTACAGCAGAATACTCCTTAAAGGCAAGGATGGCAAGACTTCGTCTTACATACTTTAGACATGTTATCAGAAGGGACTAGTCCCTGGAGAAGGACATCATGCTTGATAAAGAAGAGGGTCAGTGAAAGAGAGGAAGACCCTCAAAGACATGGATTGACACAGTGGCTGAAACAATGATTGTGATGATGGTGCAGACCGGGCAGTGTTTCATTCCGTTGTACAAAACTGACTCGACAGCACCTAATAGCAACAACAACCACAGTAGTTCTCATCTGTAAGCATAAAATGAGATATTGCCTGTAGAGCTCTGAGCGTAGTATGATACATGTGTCTGGAACTCAGAGTGGTAGCTACTACTATAACTGCTATTACTACTACTAGGATTGTTATGATTATTCATATGCTTTAGTATTTTAATAGGCACCCTTCTGTCTAATAAGACTCCTTGTCACAGAGAAGGACTGATATTACCAGCTAATATTAGAAGCCTTAGCTTTGTTCTAGTTTCCTCGTTGGACTCAACTAAGGTCATAGGTGAATATTTCTGGAGATAGAGATGGCAGTAGAATGAGTGTTAGGTGTGTATCATTCTACATAAAATATTAAATGCATTTATGTGCAAAACATTGCACTAGGTAATGCAGAGAATTTAGAGGGATTTGGACACCACCCTTATCTTAAAAGATACCATTATGGAATTTACCATCTAGAAGGTCAACAGACAAGTACTCCTCCAACTTCCATAACTTTTTATAACTATAACAGACTGACTATTATAGACAAGGCCATTTTCTGTGATATGCATTGGCAAATCTGCAGCAAAAGATCATTTTAAAGTTTTAAAAAGCAAAGATGTCACCTTGATGACTAATGTTCACCTGATCCAAGCCATGGTCTTTCCAAAGGCCTCATATGCACTCAAAATCTCGACAGTGAAAAAGGAAGAGAGAAGAATTGAAGCATCCAAGCTGTGCTGCTGGCAAAGAATATTGAAGATACCATGAGTGTATAGTGAAATGAACCAATCAGTCTTAGAAGAAAAACAACCAGAATGCTTCTTAGAAGTGAGGGTGGCGTGACATTGGCTAACTTACTTTGGACATGTTATCAAGAAAGAACAATCGCTAAAAAAGGACATCATGATTGGTAAAGTGGAGGGTCAGCAAAGCTGAAGGAGTCCATTGGTAAGATGGATTAACACAGTGCCCGAAACAACAGACTCAAACATAGTAACAACCATAATGATGGCACAGGACCAGGCAATGTTTCATTCTGTTATACTCAGGGTTGCCATGAATCGGAGCAACTAACAACAATTTTCTGTGAAACCAAGGTGTGACTATCTGGATGTAGAATGCAAGCAATGTGAATGAACAGAGGTGAAGATGGGAAAGGTGGATGTCAGGATGTAGAGATCTGTATTGAGAGCTACAGTCTGTGAGTGATACACAGAGATGCGCAGAGGAAGGGCTATCTGGAGGAGAAATCTTCTGAGTAATTAGAGCAATAATCATATAAAAACAATGGAGAAGAGATAGCAATACCAGCTGATATAGGCAAGAGATCTATAACTCCCTTATTTAATATCCAACTAAAGGACTGCATATCATCTCTAGTTGAATCAATAATTCGAGTAGTTGTGAGAGTTCAGACGAAGAACCGATTCTCATGGACTGGAAAAATTGAGTCTTTTTTTAGGAAAATTATAACTGATGAAAACTACAAAGGAATTTTTATTAGTGGTAGTTGCATGTGCTTGTACTTCAATGGGCTCAATTATGAACAAGGATTGTATAAAATGAATTTGTTTTAACATGAATGTGTCCCATTATTTCTCATAATATTAAGAATTTGTTTCTTCCTAAAACATTTACCTCTTTAAACTGATGACAAGCAAGGATGTCACTCTGAGGACTAAGGTGTACCCTACCCAAGCCGTGGTATTTTCAGTTCCTTCATATGAATGCAAAAGCTGGAAAATGAATAAGGAAAATCAAAAAAGAATTGACACCTTTGAATGACGGTGTTGGCAAAGAATGTTGAATAACCTTGGACTGCCAGAAGAACAAACAGATCTGTCTTGGAAGAAGTTCAGCCAGAATACTCTTTAGAAGCTAGGATGGCGAGACTTCATCTCACATACTTTAGACATCTTATCAGGAGGGACCAGTTCCCTAGAGAACAACATGCTTGCTAAAGCAGAGGGTCAACAGAAAAGAGGAAGACCCTCAACATGATGGATTGACACAGTGGCTGCAACAATGGGCTCGACATAACAACAATTGTGAGGATGGCACAGGACCGGGCAGTGTTTCGTTCTGTTGTACATGAGGTCATTATGAATCAAAGTCAACTCAGTGGCACCTAACAATAAAATACATAATTTCCAAGCTCACAGTTAAAAATGGAATAGCTCTTTAGATGAATGATATTAAAAAACACAATTATGATGAAACCTTATACTTATAATAAATGAATTTGTTTTTCCCTAATACAAAAAGACATGACTTATTGTTCTTAAAATACTTGAATATATATATTTTTAAAAGGGTTGAGATATTATTTCTTCCTTAAATTTATGACCAGTGAAGCCATCTAGACCTGGGGTTTACTTTGTGGGAGGGTTTCTAAGTTTGACTGAAATATCTTCAATACATATAGGGCTGAAAATTCTGTGTGTTGATATTTCGGGAGCCCATTACCCACTACAGACATCTCCCTGTACATTCCTGCTTCCCTCCCACAAGCTCCAACATTTGACTTAAGTAGCCATTTTTCCCAGGATTTCTTAGCCTTACCGTCTTCCCAGTTTCTCCTATCCCCAGAATTGAAGATCAGACCCATACTTCCCCGGTTACACATTATCCACTGCTTGCACAAAACAAGAACACAAGTGCTATTCATTTTTCAAATCAACTTATTAAGATTTAACTCAGGTACAACAGAATACACAGATTTAAAGCATAATGTTTGATGAGTATTGACAAATATCTGCACCTGGAGCCCTGGTTACACAGTGGTTAAGAACTACAGCTGCTAGCCGAAAGGTCGGTAGTTCAAATCCACCACCTGCCCCTTGGAAACCCTATTGGACAGTTCTGTTTTTTCCTGTAGGGTTGTTATGAGTTGGAATCGACTCAGCAGCAACAGGTTTTTGCTTTTTGGGTTTTTTTGGTATGTGTGTGCCCACCACCCCAATCATGTACAATATTTCTATCACCCCAGAAAGTTCTCTCCTGTTCCTTTGCAAATAATCTACCCTGTCCCTTTCATCCCATGGCCCAGGCAAACATTCAACTGATTTCTATCAGCTTAAATCAGTTTAGCCTGTTCTGGAACTTCATATAAATGCAAACAGTATGTTCTCTTTTGTGTCTGGCTTCTTTTGCTCATTTTTATTCCCGAATTATATTCCACTGTGTGAATTAATTAAAATTGATTATCCATTTATCTGCTGATGAATATTTGAGTCATCTTTAGGATTGCTATTAGTCAGAATCAACTTGCCAGCAACGGGTTTGGTATTTTTTTTTTTTAGTTTTGGAGTGCTACAAATAAAGCTCCAACGAACAGTCATGTATGGCTATTAGCATGAATCCATTTCTCTCAGAGAACAGAGCACGTTTTTCTTGAATGAATACCAACATCTGGAATCACTGTATATAGTGTCTGAAGTGCATGTTTAGCTTCACTGGTGTCGAGTCAATTCTGACTCATAGTGACCCTATAGGCAGAGTAGAACTGCCCCGTAGAGTTTCCAAGGAGCACCTGGTAGATTCGAATTGTCGACCTCTTGGCTAGCAGCTGTAGCACTTAACCACTACGCCACCAGGGTTTCCTTAGCTAATATATAAGAAACTCCCAGAACTCTTTATAAAATCATTGTATGCTTCTACACTATACACCAGTTACATATGAGAATTCCATGTGCCCTACAACCAACACTTGATACTGTCAGACTTTTAAATTTTACTCACTCTAGAGACCTGAGATGATATTTCATTGTCATTTTCATTTTGCATTTTCATGATAACTAATAATCTTAAGCATTTTTACATATGTTTAATGACCACACTTTTCTTTGTGAAGAATCTATTCAAGTCTTTCATCCATATTTAATTGAATTGTTTGTCTTCTTATTAAGGAGTTGTAAAACATCTTTATAGATTCTGAATACAAGCCCTTTGGCAGACATATGTATTACAAGTATTTCTCGCAGTTTGTGTCATGCCTTTTCATTTTCTTAATAGTGTCTTCTGAAGAGCAGAAGCTTTTTATTTTTTCTAAATGAAATTCAATTTATAATTTGTTTTTCTTTTATGGTTTGTACTTCTTGTGTTTTGTCTGAGAAATCTTTGCCAAGACCAAAGGCATGAAGATTTTCTTCTGTTTATTTCTAGCAGTTTCATTGTTTTAGATTTATACATATGTCTTTGATTTATTTTAAATTGATTTTGTTTATGCTGTGAAGTAGAGGTGTAAGTTTAGTTTTCTTCCATTGCCTTGGTGCCTTTGTCAAAAATGAATTGATCGTACATATGTTGGTCAATTTCTGGATTTTATGTTCTGTTTCTTTGATATATTTTTGTATTCCTAAACCAAGAATGTACTTTCTTTATTACTGTAGCTTTACAGTAAGTCTTGCAACAAGGTGGCTAACTGAGGATCTCTGTGTCTCCATATAACTTTGGAATTACTTGGTCAGCTCCTTAAATCAAAGTTTTCAGGATTTGAATTTGGATTGTAACAAACCTATAGATCAATTTGGGGAGAACTGACATCTTAACAATATTAAGTCATACGATCTAAACCCTTATAGCAGAGTAAATCTCTACATTTATTTAAGTACATTTTTTATTTACACTAGGCAGTGTTTTCTGATTTTCAGTGTAGAGATCTATAAACATCTTTTATTACATTTATTCATAAGGATTTATACACACACATGTGTGCACATGTATATATATATATAAATACTTAGGAATAAATGTATTAAAGATACTTATAGACGTACAAACATGTATATACATTGGAGTCCCTGGCTGGCACAGATACTTAAGTGCCTGGCTACTAACTGAAAGGATGACAGTCCAAGTCCACCCAGCGGTGCCTCAGAAGAAAGTCCTGGAGATCTCCTTCCAAAAGATCACCGTCGCTGACAGCCCTGCTCTGAGACAGATGAGGTTCCTATGAGCTGGAATCAACCTGAGAACAGCAGGTCTGGGTTTATTTTATATTTTTACTGTTATTCATTTTCCTGTTGTTTATTGCTGGCGTGTAGAAATACGATTCATTTTGTGTTGATCTCGTATCCTTCAGCCTTGCTAAACTCACTTATTAATGGTAGTAGGTTTCTTCTGCAGATCCTTAGGGCTTCTTCCTTAGACGGTCATGGAACATGCAAATAGGAACAATTTCGCTTTTTCCTTTCTACTTTCTATGCTTTTGTGTTATCTTGCCTTAATGCACTGGTTACGCCCTCTGGTGTGACGCAGGTCAGAAATGGCGACAGTAAGCATCCTTGTCTTGTCCCTAATCTTTGTGGAGAAATAGTGAAATGATATGTAGCCATTAAATACTATGTTAAGTATACATTTTTACAGATGCTCTTCATACATCTGACGAAGCTCTCTTCCAACCCTTTTCACTGAGAGTTTTTACCAGGAATGTACGTAAACATTTTCAAATGCTTTTTGCACTTATTGAGAAGATTCTGTGATTTCCCCCTTTATTCGCTTACTGTAATGGACTGTGCTGAGTACTTCCAAATGCTGAACTAATGTCCTCCAAGATAACCTCAATGGTTGTGGTGTGTTACCGTTTTTCCGTGTTGCTGCATTCGAACTGCTCTTATTTTGTTGAAGACCACTACGGCTATGTTCATGGGGAATATTGGTCTCCAGGTTTATCTTCTTATAACGTCTTTGCCTGCTTTTGGTGTCAAAGCCTTGTGATATAAGTTGGGACGTGTTTCCTCCTCCTCTATTTTCTGAAGTTGTCTGTGTGCACTTGATATTATTTCTTCCTTAAACATATGATTGGTTTCAGCAATGAAATCATCTGGGCCTAGAGTTTTCCTTGTGGAAAGGTTTCTGGTTATTACTTTTTCTTTGGTACAGGATTATTATTTTTTTTAAATAATTTTTATTGTGCTTTAAGTGAAAGTTTACAAATCAAGCCAGTCTGTCACATATAAGCTTATATACACCTTACTCCATACTCCCACTTACTCTCCCCCTAATGAGTCAGCCCGCTTCCTTCTTCCAGTCTCTCCTTTCGTGAAAATTTTGCCAGTTTCTAATCCTCTCTACCCTCCCATCTCCCCTCCAGACAGGAGATACCAATACAGTCTCAAGTGTCTACCTGATACAAGTAGCTCACTCTTCATCAGCATCTCTCTCCAGCTCATTGTCCAGTCCCTTCCATGTCTGATGAGTTGTCTTCGGGAATGGTTCCTGTCCTGGGCCAACAGAAAGTTTGGGGACCATGATCACTGGGGTCCCTCTAGTCTCAGCCAGACCATTAAGTCTGGCCTTTTTAACGAGAATTTGGGGTCTGCATCCCACTGTTCTCCTGCTCCCTCAGGGATTCTCTGTTGTGCTCCCTGTCAGGGCAGTCATCGGTTGTGGCCGGGCACCATCTAGTTCTTCTGGTCTCAGGATGATGTAAGTCTCTAGTTCATGTGGCCCTTTCTCTCTCGGGCTCATAGTTATCGTGTGACCTTGGTGTTCTTCATTCTCCTTTGATCCAGATGTGTTGAGACCAATCGATGGATCTTAGATGGCCACTTGTTAGCATTTAAGACCCCAGATGCCACATTTCAAAGTGGGGTGCAGAATGTTTTCATAATAGAGCTCATTATGCCAATTGACTTAGAAGTCCCGTTAAGCCGTAGTCCCTAAACCCCCGCCCTTGCTCCGCTGACCTTCAAAGCATTCAGTTTATCCCAGAAACTTCTTTGCTTTTGGTCCAGTCCAGTTGAGCTGACCTTCCCTGTATTGAGTATTGTCCTTCCCTTCTCCTAAAGTAGTTCTTATCTACTAACTAATCAGTAAATATCCCTCTCCCACCTTCCCTCCCTCCCCCCCTCATAACCACAAAAGAACGTGTTCTTCTCAGTTTATACTCTTTCTAAAGAACTTATAATAGTGGTCTTATACAGTATTTGTCCTTTTGCATCTGACTAATTTCACTCACCATAATGCCTTCCAGTTTCCTCCATGTTATGAAATGTTTCACAGATTCCTCACTGTTCTTTATCGATGCGTAGTATTCCATTCTGTGAATGTACCATAATTTATTTAACCGTTCATCTATTGATGGACACCTTGGTTGCTTCCAGCTTTTTGCTATTGTAAACAGCGCTACAATAAACATGGATGTGCATATATCTGTTCATGTAAAGGCTCTTATTTCTCCAGGGTATATTCCAAGGAGTGGGATTTCTGGGGTGTATGGTAGTTCTATTTCTAACTTTTTAAGATAACGCCAGATAGATTTCCAAAGTGGTTGTACCATTTTACATTCCCACCAGCAGTGTATAAGAGTTCCAATCTCTCCGCAGCCTCTCCAACATTTATTATTTTCTGTTTTTTGGATTAATGCCAGCCTTGTTTTTTGTTGGAGTGAGATGGAATCTCATCGTAGTTTTAATTTGCATTTCTCTAATGGCTAATGATCGAGAGCATTTTCTCATGTGTCTGTTAGCTGCCTGAATATCTTCTTTAGTGAAGTGCATGTTCATATCCTTTGCCCACTTTTTGATTGGGTTGTTCGTCTTTTTGTGGTTGAGTTTTAACAGAATCATATAGATTTTAGAGATCAGGCGCTGGTTGGAGATGTCATAGCTGAAAATTCTTTCCCAATCTGTAGGTGGTCTTTTTACTCTTTTGGTGAAGACTTTAGATGAACATAGGTGTTTGATTTTTAGGAGCTCCCAGTTATCTGGTTTCTCTTCATCATTTTTAGTAATGTTTTTTATTCTGTTTATGCCTTGTATTAGGGCTCCTAACGTTGTCCCTATTTTTTCTTCCATGATCTTTATCGTTTTAGTCTTTATGTTTTGGTCTTTGATCCACTTGGAGTTAGTTTTTGTGCATGGTGTGAGGTATGGGTCCTGTTTCACTTTTTTGCAAATGGATATCCAGTTATGCCAGTACCATTTGTTAAAAAGACTATCTTTTCCCCAATTAACTGACACTGGGCCTTTGTCAAATATCAGCTGCTGATATGTGGATGGATTTATATCTGGGGTCTCAATTCTGTTCCGTTGGTCTATGTGCCTGTAGTTGTACAAATACCAGGATGTTTTGACTACTGTGGCTGTATAATAGGTTCTAAAATCAGGTAGAGCAAGGCCTCCCACTTTCTTATTCTTTTTCAGTAATGCTTTACTTATGATACAGGATTATTTTTGTTATCTATTTCTTCTTCTGTCATTTTTAGTAGTTTTTTTTTTGTTTGTTTAAGTATCTTTCAAATGTCACCTAAGTTGCTAAGGTTATTTGTGTAAATTTTTTCTTTATATTACTCTTTTATCCTCATAATATCCACAGTTCCTCTACTGATATCCTAAAATTGGTAATTTGTGATTTCTTTTCTTTTTTAACCTTGATTAATCTTGTCAATTTTACTAATCTAAAAAAAAAAAACTGGCTTTGTTAATTTCCATTATGGTGTGACTGTGCTACAGAGTTAGAAAGGAACCCCACCTAAAATTTAGTTCAGATATTGAGGCTGATGTTGTCCACCCCACCCCACCCCACCCCACCCCGACACACCTAGAAGATATGAAAAGGTCTACTATTTGCATCACAAGGCTTTCTTGGGAAAGCAGGGTGGCCCCCAAACTATCAGATCTGAAAATGGCTTGAGAGCAGGAAAAAGCAACTGGCTTGGGGGTTTTATGGTGGTTAGAGGTACGGAGAGGGTGAAGGTCCCCACACATGGTTTGAACTTCTCACTGGTGACATAGAAGGCAGTATTTGTGCTTTCTCATCAGCTATGTTACACTGTGGGTAATTTACCAGAGTGAACTTTATATGATATACTGTATATGGCTAAGGGATTTGTACTAGCATTATTGGAATTTGAAAGATACTCCTTAGTTGCACTTTGTAGGGAATTTTGCTGGTTTATAATTGAGTTAAATTATAGGAAAGCACCTAGACAAAGCCCAACACGTAGTAGATACTCAATGGTTTTTAACTGCATCTGTGACAAACATCAATAAATATCCACATATTTGTGTAATAGGATGGCTCCATTAAATATCTAATAACCTAGAAATAATCCAGGCATGCAAAACTATGATAATTAGAAGGTCATAGGCACTAGAAATACGTAGATCCTTTTTCTTATTTCTGTTTTAAAAGTAGCTCAGATCTCTAAAGATGCAGTGCTTTCTGATGCCCCATTCCTTAAAGATGTAAGAAATGAAACTGCTGGAAACATAAATGTCCTCTTTGGAAAACTACTCTATAATCTGTGTATTTAATGCAGCAACTTTGTAAATGTACATTAGGATGTTAAACAGTGGCATACAAACAGTCAAATACGTGCACACACACTCACACCCCCAAAAGGGTAGAGATTGTATCGTCTAATTAATTTAGGAAACATGAGGTTTTGTAAAGTTAAATAGCTTTCTTTATGGTAAGACTTCTTTGAGCCTTTATTATGTGATCACACATGTGAATCTTCATGAATAATGAATTACATTCATTATTAATGCATTGTTTTCCAACATTTGAACATGGAATATTCTTTATGGTAAATTTTGTGAAACCAATGTTCTAAGGAACAGGGTTTGGGAGATTCTGGTCTAACCTTGGGTTCTAATAATAGTGAGCTATATTATTTAGATCAACTGTCTTATGAAAAACAACTAAAATGATTAATAAAAATTCCTTGACAGGTAGGTGATATGTAGATAAATAGATAAGATAGTAAGAGATAGACATTGTCAGGCAAAAAGTAAAGAGAAAATAGAAATTAGAAGAGTGAGGAAGTTCCTTTGCCCTAAGGTTAAAATAACCTTTCCTTTTGTTAGCGTTTGCTTGGTGAGGAGGACAGAAATTGGAACCTAGACCCACTCCCATAGGGTAGGGAGTAATAGGAGACATTCCACAGTTAGCTGGATTCACCCTCAGGGTAAAACCAAACCCAGAGTAAACCAGCTATACAGACTTGCTGCCATTTTTACATTTTTGAGTGGTCCAGGCACCCTTCATCCATAAACTTTGTTTAAGATGGTCCTAGGATGGAAGAGGCGCCCTGGGTGCTCAGTGTTTAAGAGCACAGGTTGCTAACCAAAATCTTGGCAGTTCAAATCCACCAGCTACTCCTTGGAATCCCTATAACCCATTGCCGTTGAATCAATTCTAACTCATAGAGACCCTATAGAACAGAGTAGAAGTGCCCCATAGTGTTTCTAAGGAGCACCTGGTGGATTCTAACTGCTGACCTTTTGGTTAACAGCCGTAGCATTTAACCACTACGCCACCAGTGTTTCCCATGTGGCAGTTCTACTCTGTCCTACAGGATTGCTATTGGTTCCGACAACTCAAAGGCATATGGTTAAGTTTTTGCTTTTTTAGGATAGGAGAGTCCCTGGTCTTATCGCAGAAGCAAATACAATTCATCCTAGTTTTCCAGTTGTTTCGGCAAACACATTTTCAGGTCAGTAACCCCTCACTGGTCCCTCCTTGGCCGAGATGCTCCTCATCTCTGGCCTAAACTTTCATAACATCTTTTCTTAGTTTGCCTGGCCCTAGCCTCCCCATTCAGGATAAGCTAAGTGTCTTTTCTCTGTGTTCCCATAATGCTTTATTTACTGTATTTATCATTTTATTGTTGTTGTTTAATACGCTGGCTCAATCAGAAGACTGTAATCTGCTCAAAGGAAGAGATGATGTCTTTTTATCTTGATGCTCCCAGCACTTAGCACTGTTCTCCACACCCAGCACTGAGTACAGGTGTGTTCTCAATAAGTGTTTATTAAATGAATGAACAGACCTTTACTGAGGGTGTGGGAACTGAAGGAGGAGAGAGTTCCTTGGTTGAACCCCAGGCAACAGATCCCCAGTCAATAAACCATGGAGATGATGAAAGGCAGGCTTTCAGGTGGAAAAGGGAAGGAGGTTTGTCTTGAAAGGAGAAGACTACTTCTGAATTCCTTTTTCAATTTGAATAAAGTGATATGAGAATTAAAGGGAATGAGAAAAAGAGGACACAGAAAGTGGAGACACCCAAGAGGGTAATAGCTGTCAAAAAAACAAGAATGGAATCTGTGTACCGAACACCTGTTTTGGGTCCTTCCCCAGCACATACTAGTTGTGTCATCTCGATAAAGTCACTTAACCTCTCTGAATGTCAGTTTCCCATCTGTTACATTAGAGCAATAATGATACTCATATTTCCATTATTATTTCATATGACTGTTTTATTAAATGAGATAATGAATGTGCAATTGCGTTGTAATTCTACAATGTAGTTTTTAGTTATTATTACTGGTAGTATTTAAAAGGAGAGCTGGTAAGCAAAGGAAGAACAGAGTGGAGAGAAGATGAAGACTAAAGACTGTCTCACTGATAGAAATTGACTCGACGGCACTGGGTGTGGGGCTTTGATAGGAAGCAGATTCCCTGGTGCCCTTTCTCTGTGGAAATTCAAGTTCTACAACTTGAATCTAGAATCCATACTGGTTAAGAACCAAGGCTCCTAAGTAAGGTTGGGTTCAAATCAGAGCTCACATTAGCATGGCTTTGGCAGTTTATGTAACCTTGAGGAGGCTCATTATCCTCAGCTATAAAATGCGGATAAAAATTGGGTTTACCTCTGGAGTCATGGTGAGAATTTAATGAGATTCATTCTTCCAGTAAATATTTATTAGCTATTTGTTGCATGGCAGACATTGTTCTTGGCACTACAGATACAGCAGTTAATCAGATGGACAAGGTCCTTGCCTTTAGTATGTTTTCACTCTAGTGGGGAAGACAAAGCAGTATGCAAATAAGTATGTAACATAATATTAGATAGAGAAAAGCTCTAGGGAAAAAAATCAAGTAAGACAAGGTGAGAAGTGAGGACAGGGCACTGTCTGAGTCAGGGTTGCTGGAGATGTGGCATATGGAGAGCTTAGCACTGCAGCAGGCTCAATGAATAGTACATAGTATTTGTTATTGCTGTTAGGTGCCATTGAGTTGGTTCCGACACATAGTTACCCCATTTACAACAGAACGAAGCACTGGCAGGTCGTGCACCATCCTCACAATTGCTGATGTGCTTGAGCTTACTGTTGCAGCCACTCTGTCAATCCATTTTGTTGAGGGTCTTTCTCTTTTTCGCTGACACTCTACATTACCTAGCATGATGTTCTTCTCCAGGGAGCTGGTCCTTTTTGATAACATGTCCAAAATATGTGCGATGAAGCCTCACCATCCTCGCTTCTAAGGAGCTTTCTGGCTGTATTTCTTCCAAGACAAATTTGTTCACCTTGTTTGTTAGCAGAATTTTTTCTGTCTGAGAAGTCTATAGAAGCTGATCCTAAGAGTATTTTCTGGGATTCCCTGGGTAAGCAGACTGGATTCAAACAACAGAGAAAATTCCTGTAGAATAGACACAAGAAAAGGTCCCTGGGTGTCACAGAGGGTTTGTGTTCAGCTACTAATCAAAACGTTAGTGACTCCATGGAAAAAAAGTTCTGGTGATATTTTTCTGAAAAGATAACAGACAAGAAAACCCTGTGGAGCAAGTCTACTTTGTGACACATTGATTTGCCATGAGTCGGAATCGATTCCACAGCAATAGGTTTGGAATTTTTTTTAGGCATATAAATGGGAAAGATTCATTCCTTTATTTAACAAGAATGTATTGAGTACCACCCAGTGCTAGGATCTGGGGACCTGAAAGCTAATGGGATCTAGTTCCCAGCTCTATGGACCACCACGTCTAATCGGTTGAAATGGATGGGTCTCCTGGCAGAACATTCGTGTGAGTGGAGCACGAGGGCTGGCCACGAGGATCTCAGAGAATATTAGTCACTGCCTGCCTTTCTCAGACCTTTGGTGCTAAGCATTCTATTCCGCCCCCCCATCACCCAACACCCACTTGTCTCACAGAGCAGATTTGCTAATCAGGTCATTAGCAACCTGTCAACTGGGTGGAGATGCTTACACCAATGACAAGGAATGGCATCTGATTATGACACTTTCCCTAGCCAACATGTCTGAGGACCTGGTCTGGACTCCCCCTCCCTGTCAAGCACTGACTCTAGAGAGAAGCTGTTCTCTGGGTACCCACTCCCTAGACCTGTTAGGGGGTACCTTTTCATCAAACGTCGACACCTTTTCCATTTTCTTGGAAAAATACTACACTGAGGAAGATTCAAAGAATTGGAAGCACAGACTGTAAGAGCTAGAAAAGGCCCTTAGTGATTGTCTCACCCAACTTCCTCATTTCACAGAGGAGGAATCTGAGGCCCAAGAACTGAAGTGGCTTATTCAAGGTTACAAAAAAGTTTGAGACAGGGCAGGAATAAGAGCAGATGTGGGAGAAGCTAGGAGACAATAGATATTTGTAATGTCAGGTTGTATATTTCCATAATTTTACCCATAATGAAAATCTTCCCTTTTATTATAGAAATGTAAAATTTTAAACTATGAGAACCCCTTAATATTTTCATCCGGCATGATTGTCACCCTCTTACTCTCTAAGTTGTCTTTCATACTTACTGTTGTAGTCCCTCCAGCCAGGGACAGGGAGACAGTTTAACATATTATGTACCTAATATGTAACAGGCATGGTTTAGACAGTTTCATGAGGCACCATCCCTGAGTGGAAAGATCATTTAACTTATCTGAAGTCGTAGGGCCAGTAAATGGATCTGTCCGACTAACGTCCAGATCTTTCCACAACACCGGCCATTGCTCACTTATACCTGCCAGGTAGTTCAGATCAGTCATCGCATTACAAAGTGACTAACACAGTGCCTAGCACATAGTGTTGCCAGCTAGGTCTCCACAAATGCCAAGTCCCTCCACCTTTCCCTTAGATGTCAAGCTTCAATAGATTTAGTGAGTTTCTTATGATTACTTAACAATACTGGGTGTAAATTCATACACAATATATGTATAACATATGTATAAGATAAAAACACTTAGATATGTTCACCTATATTCTTATTAATCTTGGAAAATAGATTATTTGTATATATCAGCCCTGTTTCTCAGTAATTTTGGCAGAGGCATTTTACTGAAAAAGAAACCATTGTAATAAACTCTTCTGTCCAGGGGAGGTGGGTTACAATCCCCTCAGTACACTTTCCTAATGCAAAAAAATAATGAGAAAACAGACTCATACTAGACAGTGAGATAACAGCACCCCAGTCTCTCCAAGGCAACACTTCCTAATTTCCCAGGGATTCAGTTCCATGTTCTAGGTTTGCCATTTCTCTAAAAAGTTCTTAGTGATTTCAATAAATGTTGTGGAAAGACCAGAGGTCACGTAACTTGGGATATTTTACATAGGAAATATACATCAAGATTTTTTAAGCTATAAAAACAAGGATACAATTATGATAACATTCTGCATCCCACTTAGAAGTGTGGCGTCTGGGGTCTTAAATGCTAACAAGTGGCCATCTAAGATGCATCAATTGGTCTCAATCCATCTGGATCAAAGGAGAATGAGGAACACCAAGTTCACACGATAACTATGAGCCCAAGACAGAAAGGGCCAAATGAACTAGAGACTTACATCATCCTGAGACCAGAAGAACTAGATGGTGCCAAGCCACAACTGGTGCCTGCTCTGACAAGGAACACAACAGAGATCTCCTGAGGGAGCAGGAGAACAGTGGGATGCAGATCCCAAATTCTCATAAAAAGACCAGACTTAATGGTCTGACTGAGACTAGAAGAATCCCAGCAGTCATGGTCCCCAAACCTTCTGTTGGCCCAGGACAGGAACCATTCCCGAAGACTACTCATCAGACATGGAAGGGACTGGACAATGGGCTGGAGAGAGATGCTGATGAAGAGTGAGCTACTTGTATCAGGTGGACACTTGAGACTGTATTGGCATCTCCTGTTTGGAGGGGAGATGGGAGGGTACAGAGGATTAGAAACTGGCAAAATTGTCATGAAAGGAGAGACTGGAAGAAGGGAGAGGGCTGACTCATTATGGGGAGAATAAATGGGAGTATATAGTAAGGTGTATATAAGCTTACATGTGACAGACTGGCTTGATTTGTAAACTTTCACTTAAAGCACAATAAAAATTAATAAAAAAAAAAAAAAAAAAAAACGAGGATACAGCAGAAATTTGGCTTAGGCCAAAGATGTTTTGAAACTGAACACTCTGAAGGACTCATTTCTAATCTATTACATCCAGAAATAACTAGGGAATCAGCATCATGCCAGTGTAGGGATCCCTGTACCGGGACACAAAGATCACCTAATGGTGGTACTTGAAGAGACCTTACTGATACTATGGGCTGACCTTCCATTTTCCAAAAGTGCAAAGTAGACTCAGAGAGGAGGAGATGGCAAGGCTAAAGAAGAACCAGATAAATGAATGCAGTTGTTGTTATCTGCCCTTGAGTGTGCCCAATCGTAGAGACCTCATGCACAACCAGATCAGATCCTTGTGATCCATAGGTTTTCATAAGCCTTTTTTTTTCCTGGAAGTAGATCGCTAGGTCTTTCTTCCTCTTCCGTCTTAGTCTAGAAGGTCCACTGAAACCTGTTCAGCATCATAACAACATCCAATGATTGATGACTGTGCATAAAGTGCATTATTCAGGAATCGAACCCAGGTCTCTCGCATGGAAGGCAAGAATGCTACCAATGAACCATCATTGCCTTCATAACTAATGGTGTTGTTGTTGTCTGCTGTTTCCTAGGCAATTATTTTAGAACCATTATATGCTCTAAAATATGAATTTCTTTCTGCAGAGGGGAATAAACTTTAAAAGGTATAAATCATACAGTATCGCCTGCCTTCTTGAAACTTTTCGAGAGCTCCCATTGGTTCTTTGGCTATAAATACCATCCTTATCATGGCCAACCAAACCCTCCTTCCCCTTCTCCCTCATTTCTCACCCTTACACTTGTCAGACTCCCTCATCCCACAGAGTCCTGGAACAGGCTTTTGTCTCTGCCTGAAGAAGTCTTCCTTCCTCTACATATAATTAACTCCTACTTAACCTTGAACTCAAGCAGCACTTTCTCAAGGAGGTCCTTTCCAATCTTCTGGACCAGGTAAATTTTCCACATTACAGACCTCCTTTATAGCTCTGGTCATAGATGTCTCTTTACATTCATTTTTCAGATGATTTGACTGTTCATTCACCTTCTCTGCTAAAAGCTATAAAACAGGAAAGATGGTGCCTGGAACAAAAACAAATGCAAAATAACTATTTATAAGATAAATGAATGAAAATCAGACATAGAAGTTGTTCGTAGAGCTTGCAGATTGGATTAGGAGAAGTTC
Organism: Elephas maximus indicus; assembly: GCF_024166365.1. Taxonomy (NCBI): domain Eukaryota; kingdom Metazoa; phylum Chordata; class Mammalia; order Proboscidea; family Elephantidae; genus Elephas; species Elephas maximus. The sequence goes on along the minus strand of NC_064821.1, from coordinate 187,395,765 downwards.
TCAAGTCCTGGTCTCAGACACTCAGTCTCTTGAAGCCTGCAGAAGAGGAAGGTCTATCCTCCCAGGTGTTGGAGGGTCTTTGCGAAGTGTCCCTGGGTGCTCACTTTGGATGCTTTGTAAGCCTACATCCCTTCAGCTGCTGCTGCTTCTTTGACATCGTCTTTCCTACATATCCACCAAATACACACATGGCTCTTCTGATGGTTTTGGGGTTATTGGGAGACATGCTTGGTTTTCTCCAACTCACCCTTCCAAACTCAGTCCCCTACTTCATGGGGATCAGGGGCTTTGATTTGTTTTCAAATACTATTAACTTCCTGGGATCTAGGTAGTAGTTTTACAGGTGTGTTCATGGAGTAACATACAATTAGGTTTTGTGTATTTTGTTGTGAGTTGTAATTCAATGCAAACTTGAAAAGTTAGGCCTTAGTAGCAATTCATATAATAATCAGACAGATAGACTGACGGAGACAGAGGCATCAAAATGTGTATCAAAAAGAGCAATAAGGGAATGACTATATGAATCATGCACTAGCCACACTACAGAAATGTTAGAAAACAAAACACCAAAAAAAAAAAGGCAAGATATTACATGCACTCACCAAAATTTATGTTTAATATTAATTTATTAAATGAGAAAGGTTGTCATAGACCAATGCACACTGTGATATTATTGTAATAAAAAAGAACCATCAGAGTTTTCTCCCTGTCTTTCTTCCCACTCACGCTCCCTTCTAAAGAGAATTGTGTTTTTGCCCTTTAAGCTTTATAATACCTTCCTTTCCCTTATATAAGTTCATTAGAATGGGCTAGAGAGAGAGAACAGCTGAAGTACAGAAGACAGGTTTTCACCCCTGGGACAATTGTTCAAGAACCAAGAATTCCAGGATTGGGTAAATATGGAGAAAACTGAAAAAGGAGCCAGGGAGACTGTACCTTCATAACCAGGACCAGACATAGATTGAGTAGGGGAGGAAAGGGGAGAAGGTAAGGGAAAAAGAAGTAAAAACCACAATGCTGCATGTTATAGTGTGTTTGGGAGTTTAGTGAGAGAGTCCTGAGCCGCTGTGGAATATAGGAGAATTGAGGAAGAGAGAAAAGGGATTTTGAGAAGGATATTATGAGTTATAAAGTTGATTCCTTGCTCTCTCTCTCTTTCTATGAACCCAGTGCCACAACTCATAGCGACCCTATAAGATGGAGTAGAACTGCCCCACAGAGTTTCCAACGAGTGCCTGGAGAATTTGAACTGCTGACCCTTTGGTTAGCAACCCTAGCACTTAACCACTATATCACCAGGGTTTCCTCTCTCTCTCTCTCTCTATATATATTTCAGTGCTGTACCAGCCTTTTCTGGATGCCGTTCTCTGCAAAGACTAGACCACAGTGGATTCAGAAATCTTCAGGAGTGACTTAAATCTGTGTGGTTTATGTGTAAGCAACATCTAGACAAAGTTTGTTGTAATCGTGTGCTGTCAAGTCGATTCCAACTCATAGTAACCATACAGGAAAAAGTAGAACTGCTTCTTAGTATTCCCTAGGCAGTGGTTAAGTGACCAGCTGCTAGCCAAAAGGTCAACAATTTGAATCCATCAGCTGCTCTGCAGGAGACAGATGTGGCAGTCTGCTTCCGTAAATATTATAGCCCTGGAAACCCTATGGGGCAGTGCTACTCTGTCCTGGAGGGTCTCTATAAGTCAGAATCCACTAGATAGCAAACCTTAAACAAAGTCTAGATGGATGCAGTTCAAACTCAGCATGTCCATCTCTGGAAAAATGTATGAAATTGTAAATTGAAGGGTTATCAAAATTTTTACAGAGCTTTTGCTATTTATATAATTTGAAACAATGAATGTATATTTTAAAAAGGATTACATGCTCATGTTAATTACAGAATAAGAAGCACAATGGCCTCTTTCAGTGCAATTGCCACTTAGTGGTAGAAGAAGAAAAGGTGGTCCTGGGCAAGGCTGCCCCAGTGGTGGGTGTCCAGTTGCTGGGCTGCAAATTTATGGAGCTTGGATGGAAGAATGGAGTATGACTTATAGAGACATGGGCATTGTAGATGTTCAAAGACACTGCAGTAGTCCAGATGACTCTCTGCTGATGTCCCAGGATAAGTCAACACAAATTACTTAGAAACAAATACACTATTCCTAGTATTGCTCATGCATTCATTCACCAAGCATATTGGGTGTCTCCTATGCACCAAGACTTGTGGGGTTACTTTGAGCAGTAGTTTTCCCTCTTCCTATCTCTTAATGAATGAGTTTATATCGTCTAGTTATAAAAATCCATCCCAAACCCTCCAGAGTATCAATTTAGTGGAGAGGAAAGGTGACTGGCCTTGGGATCAGATGTTTTTTCCACCACATTGGTCTTCCTCTTGGAGACCTCTCATTTACTACACTTGCTGTCTCTCTAAGGCCAACATGAGGAATATCTCCCCACTTCAGGAGAGACTTAGCCTCTTCTCTCAGGCCTCTACCCTATGGCCTCAACAGGGCAAGCTCATCAGATGGTAAAACCCCTAGTCTCTAAAGCCAAACATGTGTTCCACCCACTCATACAGCAGCAAGGGCATCATCTGTTGATGCTCCTGAGCAGAGCTGATTTCACAGTCCCTTTAACACCCAGGAAGATGAACTCCGAGTTTACACACAGCAACTTTGCTACCAAGAGCCTCATTATGGACAAACCATCTCCTTAGGCTGATCAGAGGGTAGGAAAGGGGCAGCCCTCAAGCCCCAAATCTCTGACCTCAGATACTGCTAAGTACATTAAAAAAAAAAGTACATAGGGAAGTTAATTCACAGCATTCTAGAAGACATGGGGATCCCAGGCTGGGATTTCACCAGCTCTGTCTGCTTGCTCATATCCATGCAGACCTTTCTTCTTGTTGAGAAGCAAGACTAAGAGAGGGAGGCAATTTCTGGTAGAGAAGAATAAGCTTGGACCAAAGAAACAGACCAGATGTCCCTGTGAATTTCATTCAGAGTTTTATTCTTGCCATAGTTTGAGATTGTGCTAACTCTGGCAGGTTGCCTTGATAAAGAAAGAAGCAAAGAAAATACAGAGGGGAAGCAAGGAATGAGATTCCATGTTACTAGGCATGACGGGATTGGGAGGGGGAGTCAGCGGTTGGTGAATGTTCCAGAACGGATATATGGGCACAGCAGGCTTGGGCAGTGGGCAGAGAATTCTGGAGTGGGACTAGTCTTCTGTGTTTAACAGCAGCAGTCATCGTCCTCAAGGTCACAGCATGCAGGTCCTCGGGAACTCATGGGGATAATTCCCAAACAGCAGCACCCACAATCACAGCATGGGTCAGGGTTACAGCCCTGGGATCCTGAGCTCTGCACTCTGCTGCTTGCAGGAGCCTGCACGTAGTAGGTCTGGCAAGGAGAAGGGCACTGGACATAATATGTCTGGGTCTGGCAGGGAGTTGGACATTTCACATAGGTCGTCTGGCAGGGAACTGGGCATTTCACATAGGTCGTCTGGCACGGAACTGGGCATTTCACACAGGTCATCTGGCACTGAACTGGGCATTTCACATAGGTTGTTTGGCACGGAGCTGGGCATTTCACATACGTTGTCTGGCATGGAGGTGGGCATTTCACATACGTTGTCTGGCATGGAGGTGGGCATTTCACATAGCCTTGAGTCTGGCATGGAGTTGGACATTTCACATACGTTGTCTGACACGGAACTGGACATTTCACATAGGTTTGAGTCTGGCATGGAGGTGGGCATTTCACACACGTTGTCTTGCATGGAACAGGGCATTTCACGTAGGTCTGAGTCTGGCACGGATCAGGACACACCACACTAACAGTTTTAGTCTCGCATGGAACTGCACATTTCACAGACGTGCATTTTGTGCTTTGCACGGACCCCAATCTCAAACCTTTCACACAGGTGGGAGGGAAACGTTGCTGCTCCTGTTGGTCGCACATCTTTGTGAGGTTTTGTAAAATCTGGAAAGAAAGGTTTCATCAGAAGGCTGAAACTAGGAAAGTTTCCAGAGAAACCTGTAGCATTCCCTTTGGGTAAAGTGTGGTCTGTAAGCAGTGGCCTTTTTGAGAAGGTCACAGGAACCCAGAGGCTGTACACCTGTCACTTAGGATGGACTCAGAGTCAGAGATTCTAGGCTTGGCTCTGTGTCTTTACCTGGCTGTGTGACGTTGGACAAGTCTCCTCTCATCCCTGGACCTCAGTTTCCACAGTGGAAAATGAAGGATATCAAACAGTGATGTCTGTGTTCCTGCACAATTCCTTGAGCCTCCTCTCTTCTTCTTACTCACTCCCAAATCTCTGTTAGGAATTATCCATGGGAAATTGTTGTTCCCTAGCTGATTTCCCCTTGCCACAGATTCACTCAGTGACAGTATTCCTCCTTCCTCCTGCCCAGCCACAGAGTACCCAGTGAAGGCAAATTTATGCCAATAGAATCGTGAGCCACTTGAGCCTCAAGCTGAGTCTAACAAGAATCAAAGGACAAGGTCAAAATTTGAATGATTCCATCATTTGCTCTTTGGATCAGCCAAGCCATCGCTTCATCTCTTGGGCACATGAACCCAAGAGAGGACTGCACACCTGTACTCAGAGAGCAAGCAGATCTAGTTCTCTGAAAAATCCTCCACAAACAGGACTAATAGCTCAGCGAGCCTCTTTCTCTCCTCTCATGGCTTCAGGTCTGTGCTTCCTACCAGCTACTGTCATCAGACTCCCTCACTAAATGCCCTCAGTGCCTTATCCTGGGGCACACTTTCTTCTACAGTTCTCCATCTGAGCGTCACCACGGCTCTGTTTTTTGCCGTATCCCCATCACAAACATAGGACTTACCCTCTCTGCTGATAGGAGCAAGACTGGAGAAGCCAGTGATCTGAGGAAACTAGAACCAGGGAGAACTTTTATAGTGCCACAATGAGACAATTTGATGGCATCCAAATGAAGCACCAGAGATCACAAGGGCGAAGACTGGCATTACATTGGCAAAATTCCTCCCCTGTATGCCTGGCCCTTCAGTCAGAAGCAGGGCATGTCACTGCTTGACATGGAGTTTTCCCAAACATGAGATAAATGATTCTTGTTGCCTTCTTCATGAAAGTAATCAGTCTTCTTTTCCTAGAAATTATGATTTATACCTACATGATCTGTCTCCAATGAGCTATTTCTAGGTTACCTGGGTCTTCAAGAACTCGTCCAAGAAGTTGCCAGATTCTCAATTTTCATACACTGTGACGAAAGCTGTACTGCTTCTTTCCAGTCTAAGCTGAATGTTCTTTCTGATGATACCTATAATGGCACCTGCTGGTCTAGACTGCTGGGCAAGAAAAGTTTGGCTCAGTGGTTCCTTGCTCAATACAGCAGCGAGGTTCCCAAAAAATAGTTTGTTCCCTGGACCAATGGGGTAGTCTAAGTTCATTTGGAAAACTAGTTAGGTACTTGACCCGCCTAGACCCCAGGCTCTATATTTAGGTTTTTTCTCCTTCTCCTTTTCATACCCTATGACCTTTCCCATCCTTTATGTTCCTGGACCCTATTTACAGTCTTAGATTTCCAAGAAGTCAGCATAGGGGAGGTTCTAACCTATTGAACACTCTGTAATAACCATAATAGTAGAATATAACATTTAATTGATCACCTGTTATGTGCCAAACAATTCATAAGGAAGGTACCGTTATAATTCCCATGTTATAGGTGGATGCAACAGAGGCCCTGAAAGACTTAAGTAACTTACCCAAGGTCACAAAGAATTCAAACACAGGCAGTCTGCTTTCATAACCCATGATGTTCACTAGTACAGTAAGTTAGCCTTTACTCTAGACACAGCATTGTTCCTGAATCCATGCCTCTTTTTCTTTTCCCAGTGTAGTAGATGGATGAAGAGAGGCAAGAATAATATCTTCTAAGCACTTATTAGTTGCTGAATGCTGCCGTAGCCTCTTTACCTGTGTTATTTCATTTAATATTCACAACAAACCTATGAGGTAGGCTATGTTAGCCCACTTTTTACAGAAGACAAAACAGACCCAGAGGCCTAGATGACCCAAGGTCATCACACTGGTTTCAAATATCATTTGAACTCAAACGTATCTAGTTCCAGACCCCATGATCACTCCGCTGTAGAGGGTTGCCTTGAGCCTGAGCCTAACTATAGTTCCAAACAATTAATTCCTTCAATCACCCAGCCCAGGCCCCACCTTATTGCTTATGGCCTCTCGGGTAAATAGCACCCACACATTTGTCCATAATGGATCACCAAATTCCCCAGGTCCCATAAGTCTTAAAGCTCCCAAATCCCCTAAACAAAAAGAATTCAAGCCCCCACTAATTCACATCCCCTTCACTCATTACTAGACCCTCATCCCATCCCAAGCCAGGTCTTCCAAAGTATGTTCCTGAGCATTTTAAAGGAAGCAAAAACAGGAGGCTCTTTCCAGACTTGGAAAGTGTCCTATTTCCTTCTGGTATTCTTGCTTCTGGTGGACATCTATCACTCCATAACTTCCTCTGTGATGCCCACCTATCCCTCTTCCCAAGAAGATGGGGTAAGTGTGGTTCCAGGCCATTCCTTTTCCTGCTCTTCTGAGTACCCTGTCTTAGATGACACCAAGGCCTGATGTTTTTTAGAGGAAAGGCAAAAGGAAAAATCTCTTACTGGGATCAGACACATGGGATAGCTCATCAAATTTAGTCCTCACTACTATCGGAAGGAAACCCTGGTGCCATAGTGGTTAAGAGCTACAGCTGCTTACCAAAAAGTCAGCAGTTGGAATCCACCAGATGCTCCTTGGAAACTCTATGGGGCAGTTCTTCTCTATCCTTTAGGGTCACTGTGAGTCAGAATCGACTTAATGGCAAGGGATTCGGTTTTTTTTTTTTTTTTTTTTATAGGAGTTGTCATGAGTGCAAACAGCTCGACAGCAAGTGGTTTGGGCTTTTTGTTTGATTATAGGGGCCCTCGCGAGTCAGAACTGACTCAATGGCAATGGGTTTAGTTTTGGGGTTATAAGAGTCCCCAGGTGCTATAAATGATTAATGTGCTCAGCTGCTAACAAAAAGGTTGAAGGTTCAAGTCTACCCAGAACTGCCTTGGAAGAAAGGCCTGGTAATCAGTTTCCAAAAAAATCAGGCATTGAAAACCCTGTGGAACAGTTCTATTCTGACACACACGGAGTCATCATGAGTTGGAATCGACTTGTCGGCAACTGCTGGTGGTGGTGGCAGTGGTCACCAGGAAAAAAATTAACTTGCCCAAGTTGACATAAGTAGAAGTTGTAGAGCCAGAATTTGAACCCAGCTATAGGAGACTTCAAATCTTATTGTTTGTGTGCCACAACATGCTGCTTCTGGTGTTAAAATCCATGCTGTTTTAGGAATCGTAATTTTCAGTCTCCAAGAAACAGAAGGTTATTAAGAAGCCTTCTATCTTCTATGTGCAGGATGGGGCAGCCCCATTTTACAGGGAAGAAAATGCCCTAGAAGGTTAGCTATTTTAGGGCATGTCAACAAAATAGGAGACAGCTCAGGGCACGTAGAGACTTGAGCTTTGGCCTGCTGGCACTGCTCTGCTGTGGGATTCTGTTCTGTCTCTAGGCCATTCCCTCTCCCACTCTAAATAAATAGGTTGAATAAAGCCCTTCTGGCTATTATATTATATGCTTGTAGGTGCTGTTTCTACAAAGGAAATGTATAGTCCCACATGCTAACTGTGGAGCTGTTCTCACTAGCCTTTAGCTTCCATGAGATTGTAACTATGGACATGTTCACTGTGTACCCTGTGGCTCTAGCACCAGAACCTGGAGAATAGTGACTAAAAGCATGAATGAACAAATGAGTGAATGTGGGTGCTTAACACTAACAGTACAGCCCAGATCAGCCTCCAAACTCCGTGTGGCCAGTGCCCAACCCACCTTCAGCCACATCGATACACCTCGCGCCATCGATAAGCTCCAAATGGCTCATTTCCTGCTCCGTGGGGCAAACCTCTCACTAATGGTTTTTACACCTGCAGGTAGCACTAACATCTCTGGCAAGAGATACTGAGTCCTTATGCCACCAAAACAGGTGGGTGTGTTGTGCCCCACCCATTTCATAGGCTGGGAAGGCAAGGTATGGAAAGGTCAGATGACTTGCACAAGGGCCTGGATGAGTCACAGTTCAATCTCCAAAATGCCAAGAATCTCTCTCCTACCCATCCTTTTAGACACATGCTCATAGAATCAGAGACACGTGGACTTAAGCAATAGTAGCTCAGTAGACTCACAAGGTAATAAATGGAGATCATCATAAAGTCACAGAATAACAGAATCACAGATTCAGAATCATGGCATCTTTGAGGTGGAGGAAACTAAAAGAGGTCACAGGATCTGGCCCCTGCCTCTGGGCAGATGAATACCTGTGCCATTCGGCTTAATGGTCTGTTCTTCTTAGGAAATCTGCTGCTCTTGAAAACTCTCTGAAGTCCTCTGGTTAGCTCACCTAGGGCTTACCATCTGGATGGTCAGGAACTGTATACTAGATTATCTCTAACATCCCTATTGCAGCAGCACCCACAAATCCCTGGCATTTATTACCTGTTTGGATCTGTGCCCCTTAGTGTGTGGACCAGAACAAGATTTCAACTCAGCAGTACTCCTAGCCTTCACCAGGAGATCAAAGGGGGGAAGTGCTCAAGGAGACCTGCTGCTTCCTGAGGGCAGAGCCTGGGCCTTCTCTCGTCCTGGCAGAGTTTCCCAATTAGGGCCTAAGGATGCTCTGAGGGCAAAATCTGGGCCCTTTCCTTTCTGTGGAAAAGAAGTTGAAGGAAGTGAGAAGTCACACACCAAGAAGAGAGAGGGCACACAAACTTAGGTCTTGAGTGAGAAATGTCAAATTTGCTTTTTTTTTTTTTTTTTAGGTCTGAGACCAGAAGGTAGCACAGCAGTGCCTCCCAGAGATCCCCTGTCTGTGTGTCTCTGATCTAGGCTCAAATGAGACTCATGCCATAGATCCCCTGCACTATCATTCCAATGAATCAGGTATTCCTCTTAGATGATCAGGAGATTGTATGGTAGAACCACAGAACGGAGGGCTTATGGAGCTGAGTCACAGAGCTCACCCCTTTATGGTAACTGAGGCTAAGAGAGAAAGGAAGAAACTTGCTTGAGGCCACACAGCCAGGCAGGAGCAGACTTTACACAGGAATCTGTGAGTCTTGTCTAGGGCATGTTCCATTAAGGCTTGTGACCACTGACCTCAGGTTTGCTAGGGAGCACTTAACCTGCCCTCCTTCTTGCCTCCCTCTTCACCCCCTAGCCCCAACAAGACTACCACTAGGAGAGCCTAGGTAAGTTGTGTAGGTATCACTCTCTATAAAATAAAATATGTTTTCACATATCTGGGCAGGCACACAGGAGCCTTGCGATCTGCACATGTGTGGGTTGTCAAAACTGAAGCCAGCGGTCCCGTTTAGAGCCCCATAGGTTGTGTCCGGGCCCTCTTGGTCTCAGAAACCAGGAAATATTAGTGCCCAGACAATCTCTTTCTCTTGGCATGGCCCATTGGGCTGGTTTGCTTGAACTTCTTCCAGCCCTCCCCTAAACCATTTATTCTCCTGAAAGTAGTAATGGAAATATATTTGCATTTCAGGAAGTTCGAATAATCCCTGCTTCCCTAGTATATTCCTCCATATAGAACCCATGGGATGACATGCACTCTCAGACACTTCTCTCCCAACCATGTCATCCATGCTTTCAATGCAAACAGCACATTCTGCCCCTCATCATAGCCTCTCCAAGACCTCCATACAAACCCTCTACACCAGAGACCAGCTACACTCCTTATGAGTTTACACCTTCTACAGCCAGAGAGTGCGGGCCCTTGTCATAGCTCTGTCAATTCCTAGTTGTGTGATCCTGGGTAATATGCCAATCTTTCTGAATCTCAGTCTCCTTATCTGTAAAATGGAGACATTAACAGTCAGAGCGTGTCATTCCTCTGCTCAGAATTTTCTAATGACTACTCTTCCTTTTCAGGGTAAAAGCCAAAGAACTTATATTGGATTTTAGGGGGCTACATAGACTCGAAACCTTCGGCTCTTACTTTCCTTACCTCATTCTTCATTCTTTTCCTCACTCAACTCTCGTGACACACTGGCCTCCTTGCAGTTCACCTGACAGTCCAGGTACACACTTGCTTCTGGAACTTCGTTGTGCATTTTTTTGTTCTTCTTTCGCACACTCACATGGTTAACTTGCTCACCTCCTTCAAGCCTTTGCTCAAATATGACCTCAGTGAGGCCTTCTCTGATGACTCTGTTTAAAATTGTAACCCACTCTTCCTGCCCCTCTTCCAAGTTTATTTTTTCCATAGCGTTTATAACATCCAACCAATTACATATTCTCTGGGCGTATGTATTGCATAACACATATATGTATTTCCCATTTCCTCCCATCAGAATGTCAACTCTATGAAGGAAAGGATCTTTACATCTTGGTCACTGCTCTATCCACAGTGCCTTACTGCAGTGCTAAGCACACTCAACATGTATCTGTTGGAAGAATGAAGGATACATGTTGTTTTACTTATTTTGTTTTTATCTGTCTCCCCTTATGTAGGGTCGCTATGAGTCAGCATCGACTCAACGGCACTGGGTTTGGTTATTTTTGGCTTTCCCTTATTAGAATGTAAATTTAAGGAGGACATAAATATTTTGTTTGTTTTGTCCCCAACTATATCCTCAGATCTTAAAATTGCACTTGGTACCTAGGAGGCACCTCATAAATATCTTTTGAATGAGCATTCTGACCATATAGTAAAGTCACATAAAGCATGTGCCTACCATGTGAGTAAACACTAACTGAATGGTGGTTGTTTTTGCTAGTATTTCCCCCATCAATCATATACGATAACTACAGTAGCATGCGGCCCCAAGCGAAGAGACTGGAAGCAGGTGGGTAAAGTGAAGACTTGGGCTCCTGTTCCTTTTTTAAAAATTGTTTTAATTTTCATTGTTGTAAATATATATATAACAAATCATTTGCTAATTAAACAATTTTTACATGCACAATCCAGTGACATTGATTACATTCATCATGTTGTGCAACCATTATCACCATCATTTTCCAAATCATTCCACCACCATCGAGAGAAACTCAGTACACCCTAATCAAAACCATCCCTTTCCTCCTCCTTCCTACTCCTGGCATATGAGCTTTGGTCTCTACACATTTGTCTATTTCATATGAGTGTGATCGTACAGTATTTATCCTTTTGTGACTGAGTTATTTCACTCAGCATAATGTTTTCAAGGTTCCTCCGTGTTGTGGCACGTATCAGGACTTCATATCTCTTCATGGCTGAATAATATTCCATTGTGTGTATGTACCACATTTTGTTTATCTATTCATCTCTTGAGGGACATTTAGGTTGTTTTCACCTTTTAGCTATGCAAATAGTGCAGGAATGGACACTGCTGTGCAGGTTTCTGTTTGCATCTCTACTTTCACTTCTTTTGGTTATATACCTAGAATTGGGATTATTGGGTCATATTGTAGTTCTATGGTTAACTTCTGAGGAACTGCGAAACTGTTTCCCACAGGGACTATACCATTTTGTCTTCCAACTAGCAATAGATGAGGCTTCCAATTTCTTGACATTTTTGCCTATGTATTATTTTCTGGGTTTTTGATCATAGGCATTCTAGTGGAGGTGAGGTGGTAGCTCATTGTGATTTTGATTTACATCTCTCTGATGACTTTGGGCCTTTGTTCATGTTCTTTTTGACCTTTTGTATATCCTTTTGTTGAAATGCCTATTCAAGTCTTTTGCCCGTTTTTTGATTGGGTTGTTTGTCTTTTTGTTGTTGAGTTCTTTATAAATTCTGGATATTAAACACTTATCAGGTATGATTCCCCAAATTTTTCTGCCAGTCTGTAGCTTGTCTCTTCATTTTGTTAATAAAGGACTCTTCTTTCAATTCAGATAAATTGCATCCCAGAGAGGCTGTGACCCTATGCATGGCCATGCCCTACCCTCTGGCAATGCCAGCTGCTGTCCTCTACCCTATTTCCTCATTCCATTACATCATTCTGGAGACCGAGGGACAAGAACTGTAAAAACTATTCTGAGAGCTGTCCCACAAGAGCTTTTGGTAAGGATGGGGCAAAGAGTATCTGTTTCCAGCACTCTCACTGAGCCAGCACAATCATTGGCAAATACCAGAACTAGAGATGGGGGCTTGGGAAGTGTTGTCCTACCCCTTGATGTTTTCAGATCTCTGGGTAATGCCAAATACCCCTGTTACTTCTTCCACCCCACCAAGACTTTTATAGCAAATTCCCTTCATTAAACCCTTCTGTGTTTCAATTATCCAAACCTGTTGCCATTGAGTTCGTTCCAATTCATAGCTACCCAAAAGTCAGAGTAGAACTGCCCCATACAGTTTCCAAGGTCGAATATCCAAAGTTGTCCCTATTTTCATAAATGGACACTGAATGATGGAGCCCATGACACCTTGAAGCTTAGCTATTATAAAGTTCCCCAGGGAGAAGGTGAGAAGCATTTAACAAATGAAAAGAAATAAATATGTAATATCAAGTGGCAATAAGTGCAGGAACAACAACAAAACAAGTTAATTTCAGCAGGGTTTTCTCAAAAGACCCAAGGGATTCATACTGATGCCCACCTCAGTTCTTCAGCACCTTCACAGGTGAATTCGTTTGTGCTCCCTGCAAGACCAGGTAGACTCCATGGCAACTAACAATAAAGCAAGACCAGAAGGCTAAGACAGATCTGCAATATCTAATCTCTCAGAGCCCATGTTCCTGTCTCAAAGAAAGCCCTAAATCAGCAAATTCCCATTCTGTCTGCTGGGTCATTGTAAATGGGCTTCCTTAAAACAAAATGTTAAAGTCTGGGTTTCAATGTACTTGTCTTGACTTTTGTTGAGTGTTGTGCTATAATTCTGCCCTGTCACATGGGGTCCCCAAAGAGAAGTCTGGTAATCTTACCCATATTTCCACCAGTCTTTTAACCTTTCCTAAAAAGTTTCTCTATTTTTTTCTGCCTCTTCCTTTCTCTCTCTCTCTCTTTTGCGCACACACACACACCTATACACTGTGATAACCATTAAAAATCCAACTTTTTCTTCACGTACAATAAAATGAGTATGTTTAAGGGGTTCTTCCCATCATTCAAAGGGCAAAACTAAAGCAAAAACCTTTCTCCCTACCCACACACAGTGGGCACCATAGAATGAGGAAATTCAGTGTTAGATTCTCTCATTTATGAAAATTTCCCTTTGGTAGGCAACTCTTTTGATACTTTTTGGTAATAATATTTATTTAGTTAGTTACCTTCTCAGAAGGAACTTACAGAAAGATGTTCTCTGGAAAACAGATGCCCAATAGTGACATTGTTGATGTAGCTGATGATGACGTTGATAACAATGACAAAGAAGATGACTAGATTCCAAGCCCTTCCAGGAACAGGAACTAACTACCTTTGTGGTAGCTTCTTCTGCTACCAACTCAGAATGTGTGTGCTGAAGGTAGGAGTGAGAAAGGAGTTTTTTGGCAAGTGTCTCTTTTTGGATGTCCTCTTGTCTTCCGTATCTCTCTGCACTAATACAATGCCCCAATCTCATGGCATTCAAAACTCAGATGAGAGTCTCATAGAAATAGGGTTGAGATCATGGTCTATAGGGTATGGTTACCATAACAAACAACCTCAAACCACATCTGAGTCTTCAGTCTGTGACCAGCACCATCTCAGTACTGTGGGCTATCTACACAAATAAACCTTAGCCCCTGTCCTCAAGGAGCTCGCTGTCTAACTTCAGAGAGATGAAGAGACACCTGGAAGTTAGGTAGAAATGTTGAACTTCAACTCAAGAGGAATCAGTAGGCAGGAATGATTAAAGGCAAAATAAAGGGTCAGTCAAGGTTCTCAGTGCCAAAAACCCATTGCCGTCGAGTCAATTCCGAATCATAGCAACCCTATAGGACAGAGTAGAATTGCCCCACAGGATTTCTAAGGAGCAGCTGGTGGATTCGAACTGTCAACCTTTTGGTTAGCAGCCATAGTTCTCAGTAGGCAGTCTTTAAAAAGGATGCCAGGACCTCATCCTAGGTGAATTGAATCGGAAGTTCTGGAAATAGGGCCCCAGCACTGGTTTTTTGAAAAGGGAATCAGCTGATTATAACATGCGGCCGGTGATAAAAGCCACTGATCATTACAGACAAACAGGTAGAGATCCGTGTTTGCTGAGGAAAATCTGTTAAGGCTTCACGGAGGAGGCAAGGCAGTTACTGGACATTGAAGAGTGTACAGGAAACAGTACAACGGTTTCACACTATGTTGCTATAGGAAACTAGCATTTTTACATACATAAAAACAGCATTCTGTTTAAAAAAAAATCAACATAGAGCAGTCTTCTTCCAGTTCACATGCACAAAAAAATTAGTGCCCAACATGCTCTTAATTACATATATTTAAAAGCTTTTGGCATTTCCTAATGTGTGCACAAGTAAGCATCATAAACAAAACAGCAAATAAAAAGGATAAAAATAATAGCAAAACTCAGAAAAGTGGTAACTTACATAAATTAGTGACAGAATTAACTGCAAAAAAGCCTGACCCAAAATGCAAAAGGGTTGACCTTTTTTCCCTGCCAGAAGCTGCTCTGTAGCATTGTAAATTGTGTGTTTTTCAGCTAGGTAGTCAATAACAAAACCATTACTATGTAATTTAATGAAAAAGATGGTGGGCTTCTTTAATTTCAATTTCAAGAGGTCTCATGGCTGTGGCTCAGTACCATTAAGTACTTGGTTATCATGAAAACATGTATTCATTAAGAAAAAATAAATAAAATGTTCTGTGCACTCTAGCCTACAGAGTGCTTCCTGTTCATTTCTCCTTTGTGTGTGGGAGACTCTGTTTTCCGCTTGTATCATGCTTTGGAACTCTCATCTGACTTTCAGACCAGATGTTCCCCTGGTTGTGACCTGAAAAATAGAACTAATGAGTTCGTATACAAAGTTAATGTTGTGAAAATGTTATTTTTAACACTACTTTAGGAGGTGGGGCCAAGATGGCTGACTAGGTAGAAGCTACCTCAGATCCCTCTTGCAACAAAGACTTGGAAAAACAAGGGAATCAATCACATACATGACAGTCTACAAACACTGACCATCAAATACAGATCTAAAGAGTTGACCCGAGTGACAGGGGAGTGAAAAACTGCACCCTGAAGCAGCAACCGCCTCTGGAACTGGTGTCCTGCTCCACAGCCTTGAGC
This sequence comes from Elephas maximus indicus, assembly GCF_024166365.1. Lineage (NCBI taxonomy): Eukaryota > Metazoa > Chordata > Mammalia > Proboscidea > Elephantidae > Elephas > Elephas maximus. The sequence goes on along the minus strand of NC_064821.1, from coordinate 187,380,475 downwards.
CCTCACAGTTCCCTGGTGCCGAGTGGCAAGGCTGAGTGCGGCTTGGTGAGGCGGGGCAGGCACAGGACACAGCTCTAACCCCTAAGCCCCTGGGGTAATCTCAGTAGAGACTCAGCCAGCGCAAGAAGGCTGCACACTGATGCGGCTAACAAGAACGAGCAACCACGGGGAAGGAGCAATGGTTTTAGGAGCCTGGACCCAGCATTCCAGTCAGAAAACCTTGGCGCCAGTCTTTGGACTGGGCTCAGGGGAGCTGAGCACGGCTTCCTGAGATGACGCAAACATGGGACGCAGGCCTAGCCCCCTGAAGTGACCTTGGGATAAGCCCAGCCAGCCCATACAGGCAATGCAGCTACGCGGTGCAGGAGGAGAAGTCACCAGGAGGCAGCGACTGGTTTTCGAGCCTGGAGTGCAACCTCCCAACCGGGGAACCTTGCCACTGGGCTTTGGACTGGGAGTGGAGGAGCTGACCACAGCTTCCAAGACAGCACAAGCATGGGACAGGGGCCTGAACCTCGGGGGCAATCTCGACCTAGCCAATGCACACAGGCTATACCCCCCTCGGGAATCTCAGATAAAACAGTCATCACCAAGCAAGATAAGTAACTTTGTCTATATTGCTGGGTGCTACTCTCTCCTGTCTATCTAATCCCTCCCCTCCCTGCCCCAGGCAGTTCATTAACATTGGAATTTCCTGGGCCAGGGAGTGAAATGCTCTGCTTTTTTGTTGTTGTTGTTTGTTTGTTTGTTTTTCTTTTTCTTTTCCTAACCCATTCTCCTGGTCCGAGAGAAGCAGCTACTAAAAACCCAGGGACCAAAAACTCTTCTCTGACTTCCCTAAATAGGAAAAAAAATACAGAACCAGCTCCAGCCAAGCATATGAGATCCACAGTCTTTGGCTTTCATCCCTACAGGGAACAAGGCGGCTATTACAATGCAAAGGCAATCTGATAGAGATCTGACTATAATTGTTTTAGCAGATCACTGGAAAGACAAGTTTTCCAGGTCTGATATCTCTACCTATTAAACAGAGCCCTCACTGATCCACAATGGGGAACTGAGGGCTGAAGCTCCACCCAAACCACATAGCCACCTGCCAGAGAGGTCTGAGGGTACTGATACCTACCAATCTTTAGCGGTACATGCATTGGGTGCCTAAGGTACAGCTGCAGAGCCCACCCACCAAAGGGTTTTAGGAATAGAGACACATCTACCTCACTGGCACGTAGGGGAAGGCTGTCACCACCCTGCCCCCCCTCCGGGTGTGACCCCCTGCTGCTACTAGAATCTGGTGCACACAACTATCACCACTACTCCTCTAACTTAATAAGTGACAGTCTACACCACACACTTGGTGGCCCAAAATCAGAACACCTAACCTGATTCTATTCAAGAATAGTGAATGGACGCTTAGGCTTATATATCTGGTAACAGCCCAAACCAGCTGGTAATAGGACATAAGTGATTCCAAGGTTACAACAATCAAGACAGCACAATCTAGTAGCCCATCTACATATATTGAAAGAAAACAAAACAAGACTCAGGAGAAAATATAAAATAAATCATTATAATATCTTATAGATGGCTCAGAGACAGCAGTCGATATCAAAACACATAAAGAAGCAGACCTTGATTGCTTCTACAACTCCCCAAATAAAGGAATCAAAATCTTTCCCAAATGAAGATACAATCCTGGAATTGCCAGATGCAGAATATAAAACACTAATTTACAGAATGCTTCAAGACATCAGGGATGACCTCAGAAATGAAATAAGTCAATCTGCAGAAAAAGCCAAGGAACACACTGATAAAACTGTTGAAGAACTCAAAAAGATTATTCAAGAACACAGTGGAAAAATTAATAAGCTGCAAGAATCCATAGAGAGACAGCACTCAGAAATCCAAAAGATTAACAGTAAAATTACAGAATTAGACAACGCAATAGGAAGTCAGAGGAGCAGACTCGAGCAACTGGAATGCAGAGTGGGGGAGATGGAGGATAAGGCAATTGACCAATATAGTTGAAGAAAAGTCAGATAAAAGAATTAAAAAAAATGAAGAAACCCTAAGAATCATGTGGGACTCTATCAAGAAGAATAACTTGCGTGTGATTGGAGTCCCAGAACAGGGAGGGATAACAGAAAATACAGAGAGAATAGTTGAAGATATGTTGGCAGAAAACTTCCCCAGCATCATGAAAGGCGAAAGGATAAGTATCGAAGATGTTCATCGAACCCCATAAAAGATTGATTCAAAAAGAAAATCACCAAGACATATTATCATCAAACTTGCCAAAACCAAAGATAAAGAGAAAATTTTAAAAGCAGCCAGGGATAAAAGAAAAGTCTCCTACAAAGGAGAATCAGTAAGAATAAGTTCAAACCACTCAGCAGAAACCATGCAGGCAAGACAGCAATGGGATGATACATATAGAGCAGTGAAGGAGAAAAACTGCCAGCCAAGGATCATATATCCAGCAAAACTCTTTCTCAAATATAAAGGTGAAATTAAAACATTTACAGATAAACACAAGCTTAGAGAATTTGCAAAAACCAAACCAAAGCTATAAGAAATACTAAAGGAAATTGTTTGGTCAGAAAATCAATAATATCAGATACGAGCACAACACAAGGTCACAGAACAGAACATCCTGATATCAGCTCAAATAGGGAAAACACAAAAACAAATTAAGATTAATTTTAAAAAGAAAAAATGCTCAAAACAGGGAATCATTGAAATCTTTATGTAAAAGATCACAATAATCAAAAAGAGGGACTAAATACAGGAGGCATAGATCTTCCATATGGAGGGGAAAACAAGGCCGATATAGGACAATACAAGTTAGGTATTTACTTAGAAAAATAGGGGTAAATATTAAGGTAACCACAAAGAGGTCTAAGATTCCATAATTCAAAATAAAAACCAATAAATGTGTAACGACTCAGCAAACATAAATTCAACCACTATGAAAAGGAAGAATACACAATTTACAAAGAAAACCGTCTCAGCACAAAAAAAGTCAAGTTGTAATTGACATTGTCAACAACACACACAAAAAGGCATCAAAATGACAGCACTGAACTCATACTTATCTATAATTAATAATGTAAATGGACTAAATGCACCAATAAAGAGACAGAGAGTCTCAGACTGGATGAAGAAACACAATCTGTCTATATGCTTCCTACAAGAGACACACCTTAGACTTAGAGACACAAACAAACTAAAACTCAAAGGATGGAAAAAAGTATATCAAGCAAACAACAAGCAAAAAAGAGCAGAAGTGGCAATATTAATTTCTGACAAAATAGGCTTTAAATTTAAATCCATCACAAAGGATAAAGAAGGACACTACATAATGATTAAAGGGACAATTGACCTGGAAGATATAACCATATTAAGTATTTATGCACCCAATGACAGGGCTGCAAAATACATAAAACTAACTTTAAGAGAACTGAAAAGTGAGATAGACACAGCCACAATTATAGTAGGAGGTTTCAACACACCACTTTTGGAGAAGCATAGGACTTCCAGTAAGAAGCTCAATAGAGACATAGAAGACTTAGTTGCTGCAATCAACCAACCTGACCTCATAGACTTATACAGAACACTCCACCCAACAGCTGCAAAGTATACTTTTTTTTCTAGTGCACATGGAACATTCTCTAGAATAGATCACATATTAGGCCATGAAGCAAACCTTTGCAGAATCCAAAACATCGAAATATTACAAAGCATCTTCTCAGACCACGAGGCCATAAAAGTAGAAATCAATAACAGAAAAATCAGGGAAAAGTAATCAAATACTTAGAAACTGAACAAAACCCTCCTGAAAAAAGACTGGGTTATAGAAGACATTAAGCAGGGAATAAAGAAATTCATAAAATGGAATGAGAATGAAAACACTTCCTATCAAAACTTCTGGGACACAGCAAAAGCAGTGCTCAGAGGTCAATTTCTATCGATAAATGCACACATACATAAAGAAGAAAGAGCCAAAATCAGAGAACTGTCCTTACAACTCGAGCAAATAGAAAGTGAGCAACAAAAGAATCCATCAGGCAACAGAAGAAAACAATAAAAATCAGAGCTGAACTACATGAATTAGAGAACGGAAAAACAATTGAAAGAATTAACAAAGTTAAAAGCTGGTTCTTTGAAAAAATTGACAAAATTAATAAACCATTGGCCAGACTGACTAAAGGAATACAGGAAAGGAAACAACCCGAATAAGAAACGAGATGGGCCATGTCACAACAGACCCAACTGAAATCAAAAGAATCATATCAGATTATTATGAAAAATTGTACTCTAACAAATTTGCAAACCTAGAAGAAATGGATGAATTCCTAGAAAAACACTACCTGCCTAAACTAACACAATCAGAAGTAGAACAACTGAAAAAGACCCATAACAAAAAGAGATTGAAAAGGTAATCAAAAAACTCCCAACAAAAAAAAAAGCCCTGGCCCGGACGGCTTCACTGCAGAGTTCTACCAAACTTTCAAAGAAGAGTTAACACCACTACTACTAAAGGTATTTCAAAGCATAGAAAATGATGGAATACTACCTAACTCATTGTATGAAGCCAGCATATCCCTGATACCAAAACCAGGTAAAGACACCACAAAAAAATTACAGACCTATATCCCTCATGAACATAGATGCAAAAATCCTCAACAAAATTCTAGCCAATAGAATTCAACAACATATCAAAAAAATAATCTACCATGACCAGGTGGGATTTATATCAGGTATGCAAGACTGGTTCAATATTAGAAAAACCATTAATGTAATCCACCATGTAAATAAAACAAAAGGAAAAAACCACATGATCTTATCAATTGATGCAGAAAAGGCATTTGACAAAGTCCAACATCCATTCATGATAAAAACTCTCAGCAAAATAGGAATTGAAGGAAAATTCCTCAACATAATAAAGGGCGTCTTTATACAAAGCCAGCAGCCAATATCATTCTAAATGGAGAGAGAAAAAAAAATGCAGAGAGCCTGAAAAAAAATTTCCCTTGAGAACAGGAACCAGACAAGGATGCCCTTTATCACCGCTCTTATTCAACATTGTGCTAGAGGTCCTAGCCAGAGCAATTAGGATAGACCAAGAAAGAAAGGGCATCCAGATTGGCAAGGAAGAAGTAAAGTTATCTCTATTTGCAGATGACATGACCTTATACACAGAAAACCCTAAGGAATCCTCCAGAAAACTACTGAAACTACTAGAAGAGTTCAGCAGAGTTTCAGGTTACAAGATAAACATACAAAAATTACTTGGATTCCTCTACATCAACAAAAAGAACATCAAAGAGGAAATCACCAAATCAATACCATTCACAGTAGCCCCCAAGAAGATAAAATACTTAGGAATAAATCTTACCAAAGAAGTAAAAGACCTATACAAAGAAAAGTACAAAGTGCTGGTGCAAGAAACTAAAAAGGACCTACATAAGTGGAAAAACATACCTTGCTCATGGATAGGAAGACTTAACATAGTAAAAATGTCTATTCTACCAAAAAAAAAAAAAAATTTTTTTTTTATAAGCCATCTATATATACAATGCACTTCCGATCCAAATTCCAATGACGTTTTTTAATGTGATGGGGAAACAAATCACCAACTTCATATGGAAGGGAAAGAAGCCCCGGATAAGTAAAACATTACTGAAAAAGAAGAAGAAAGTGGGAGGCCTCACTCTACCTGATTTCAGAACCTATTATACCGCCACAGTAGTCAAAACAGCCTGGTACTGGTACAACTACAGGCACATAGACCAATGGAACAGAATTGAGAACCCAGATATAAATCCATCCATATATGAGCAGCTGATATTTGACAAAGGCCCAGTGTCAGTTAATTGGGGAAAAGATAGTCTTTTTAACAAAAGGTGCTGGCATAACTGGATATCCATTTGCAAACAAAGGAAACAGGACCCATACCTCACACCATGCACAAAAACTAACTCCAAGTGGATCAAAGACCTAAACATAAAGACTAAGACGATAAAGAGCACGGAAGAAAAAATAGGGACAATGTTTGGAGCCCCAGTACAAGGCATAAACAGAATAGAAAACATTACCAAAAATGACGAAGAGAAACCAGATAACTGGGAGCTCCTAAAAATCAAACACCTATGTTCCTGTAAAGACTTCACCAAAAGAGTAAAAAGACCACCTACAGATTGGGAAAGAATTTTCAGCTATGACATCTCCGACCAGCGCCTGATCTCTAAAATCTATATGATTCTGTTAAAACTCAACCACAAAAAGACAAACAACCCAATCAAAAAATGGGCAAAGGATATGAACATGCACTTCACTAAAGAAGATATTCAGGCAGCTAACAGACACATGAGAAAATGGTCTCCATGATTAGCCATTAGACAAATGCAAATTAAAACTACGATGAGATTCCATCTCACTCCAACAAGGCTGGCATTAACCCCAAAAAACACAAAATAATAAATGTTGGAGAGGCTGTGGAGACATTGGAACTCTTATGCACTGCTGGTGGGAATGTAAAATGGTACAACCACGTTGGAAATCTATCTGGCGTTTTCTTAAAAGTTAGAAATAGAACTACCATACAACCCAGTAATCCCACTCCTCGGAATATATCCTAGAGAAATAAGAGCCTTTACATGAACAGATATATGCACACCCATGTTTATTGCAGCACTGTTTACAATAGCAAAAAGCTGGAAGCAACCAAGGTGTCCATCAAAGGATGAATGGATAAATAAATTATGGTATATTCACACAATGGAATACTACGCATCGATAAAGAACAGTGATGAATCTGTGAAACATTTCATCACATGGAGGAGCCTGGAAGGCGTTATGCTGAGTGAAATTAGTCAGATGCAAAAGGACAAACATTGTATAAGACCTCTGTTATAAGATCTTGAGAAATAGTTTAACCACGTTCTTTTGTGGTTACTAGAGGGAGGAGGGAGGGAGGGTGGGAGAGGGTTATTTACTGATTAGTTAGTAGATAAGAACTACTTTAGGTGAAGGGAAGGACAATACTCAATACAGGGAAGGTCAGCTCAACTGGACTGGACCAAAAGCAATGAATTTTCGTGGATAAACTGAATGCTTTGAAGGACAGCGGAGCAAGGGCGGGGGTCTGGGGACTATGGCTTCAGGGGACATCTAAGTCATTTGGCAAAACAAATTCTATTAAGAAAACATTCTGTATCCCACTTTGAAGTGTGGCGTCTGGGATCTTAAATGCTAACAAGCGGCCATCTAAGATGCATCAATTGGTCTCAACCCACCTGGATCAAAGAAGAATGAAGAACACCAAGGTCACAAGATAATTATGAGCCCAAGAGACAGAAAGGGCCACATGAACTAGAGACTTACATCATCCTGAGACCAGAAGAACTAGATGGTGCCCGGCCACAACCGATGACTGCCCTGACAGGGAGCACAACTGAGAACCCCTGAGGGAGCAGGAGAACAGTGGGATGCAGATCCCAAATTCTCATAAAAAGACCAGACTTTATGGTCTGACTGAGACTAGAAGAACCCCGGCAGTCATGGTCCCCAAACCTTCTGTTGGCCCAGGACAGGAACCATTCCCGAAGACAACTCATCAGACATGGAATGGACTGGACAATGGTTTAGAGAGAGATGCTGATGAGGAGTGAGCTACTTGTATCAGGTGGTCACTTGAGACTGTGTTGGCATCTCCTGTGTTCGGAGATGGGAGGGTAGAGAGGGTTAGAAACTGGCAAAAAATTCACTAAAGGAGAGACTGGAAGGAGGGAGTGGGCTGACTCGGGGGGAGACTAAATGGGAGTATGTAGTAAGGTGTATATAAGTTTATATGTGAGAGACTGACTTCATTTGTCAACTTTCACTTAAAGCACAATAAAAATTATTAAACAAACAAACAAACACTACTTTAAGGACAGTTGAGCTGAATCTAAATTCCTCAGTTCTCACTTTTGTTCCTAAACTAGATATTACTCAATTACGTTCTAGCATTGAGTGTTGCTGTGGAGAAGCCTTGTTTTGTTTTGTTTTGTTTCCGCCTTGACTTTTTTTTTTTTTTCCTTGGCTAACCAAAAGATTCTTGGTTTATTTTAAATTGTAATATTTTCCTAGGGTATGACTCATCCCCTGTAGCATAGTGTGCTCATTCAAACTATGGATTCAGATCCTCTTGCACTTCAAAAAAGATGCTTTGGATTATGTTTTAAAACACTTGTTCTCTCCTATTTTGATTGGAGCCCTGGTGGCCCAGTGGTTAAGAGATCAGCTGCTAAGCAAAAGCTCAGGAGTTCAACTCCACCAGCCACTGCTTGGAAACACTACGTGGCAATTCTACTCTCTCCTATAGGGTCATTATAATAAAAAAAAAAAATTATAATAAGGTGGAATTAAAATAAGGTGGAATCAATTCGATGGCAATAGGTTTTTATTTTGGTTAGTGCAAATGATTAACAGGCTTGGTTACTAATCCAAAGGTTGGAGGTTTGAATCCACCCAGAGGTTTCTACTTCTGAAAAATGAGCCATGAAAACCCCTGTGGAGCAGAGTTCTACTCTGACGCATATGGGCTGCCATGGTAGATTTCCTTTGTCTGTATTCTCTATAATTTCTCCCTCATGTTTAGTTTTGTGTTTTTATTTTCTCATTCCTGTCCTTCATATCCTTTATTGTGATTTCTGTTGTGTCTGATCTCTTTTGTGCTCTTCGAGGCCTTGTCTTTATTCCTGAAGGGGCTTTGTTTCTGTTTCTTCCTGCATTTTAATCCTGAGTTTATCAATCTTTGTTATTTCTTTTCGTCTGGTGACTGTGGTGTTCTTTTGCTGCTCTTTTTCTATATGATCAAGTTGTAGGGTAAAGCAGTTGATTTTTGCCCTTTCTTCTTTTTTTGATATGTGCATTTATTGTTATGAATTCTTCTCTGAGCACTGCTTTTACTCTGTCCAAAAGGTTTTGGTGTGTTGTGTTTTCATTCTCATTTGATTCTAAGAATTTTTTATTTCATTTTTAATTTCTTCTCTTGTCCAGTGGTTTTTAAGCAGAGCGTTATTCAATTTCCATGTGTTTTGATTTTTTTTCCTTGTTATTCCTGTTACCGATTTCTAGTTTTATATCATTGTAATCAGAGAAGGTAATTTCTAATATTTCAAAGTTTTTTAATGAGGCTTCCTTTGTGGCCTAAAATAAATATGGCCTATTCTAGAAAATGATGCATCTGTATTAGAGAAGAAAGTGTACTGTTTTACTCTTGGGTAGAGTGTTCTATATGTATATAAGGTCACGTTGGTTGATGTGTTATTTAGACTTCTGTATCTTTGTTGAATTTCTTTCTAGTTGTTCTATTACTGAAAGTGGAGTGTTAAAGCCTCCTACTATTATTGTAGAACTGTCTGTTTCTTTTTCAGTTTTGTTAGACTTTGCCCTATGTATTTGGGAGCTCTGTCATTGGGTGCATAAATGTTTATTATGGTTCTTTCCTCCTGGTGTATTGGCCACTTAATCATTATATAGTGCCCTTCCTCAACTCTTATGATGGAGTTTGATTTAAAGTCTATTTTATCAGAGGTTAATATTGCCAGTTATGCCCTTTTTTTGGTTATTTGTTGCTTGATATATATTTTCCATCCTTTGATTTTTAATCTATTTAGGTCTTTGTGTCTAAGGTGGGTATCTTGTAGGCAACATATTGATGGGTCATGTTTTTTTAATCCAATCTGTCACTCTCTTTCTCTTGACTGGTGCATTTAAACCATTTACATTCAATGTGATTGTGGATGGATATGAATTTTCTCCTGTCATTTTGTTATGTTTTTCTGTATATGTTGTGGACAATTTCTTTGTTCCACTTAAGTTCTGTGCTGAGTTCTTTTTGTTTGCATAATGCTTTTTCATTTCCTTCATTTTTGTTGGTTTTGTGTTTACTGAGTCTTTTTAATTTTCTTCTTTATTTCGATGAGTCAGTTTATAATTTCTCTTTGTGGTTATGCTAAGATTTATCTTTATCTCCCTATGTTTGAAACAGTCTGTTATTTCTTGATATTGCCTTGACTTCCTCTCCACATGGAAGTTCTATAGCTACATGACTCGTTCCCCCTTTTTGTTTTGAAATTGTCATCAATTAAATATTGACATTTCTGTTTCCCTCTTTTCAGTTTGGAAGCTTTATTTCACTTTTGCGAGTCTATCCAGGTTGGTATCTGGGTGACACTGTCATGTGTTTTAATCTTGTGCTGTTGTCTGATGTCCTTGGTTCTATGTCTGAAGAACTCCCTTTAATATTTCTTCTAAGATTGCTCCAGTTTTTACAAATTTCTGTATATCTGGGAATGTCCTAATTTCGTTATTGTATTTGAAAGAGAATTTTGTTGGAAATATGATTCTTAGTTGGCAATTCTTTTCTTTCAAGGTTTTACATATGTCATCCCTTACCTCATTGCCTGCACAGTTTCTGCTGAGAAGTCAGAGCTTAGTCTTATTTCTGCCCCTTTATAGGTGGTAGTTTGTTTTTTCATGAGCTGCTCTTAAGATTCTTTCTTTGGTTTTGGCAAGTTTGATTATGATATACCTTGGTGACTTTCTTTTGCAGTCTTTCCTATATGGGATTCATTGATCTCCTTGGATGTATACCTTCTTGTATTTCATGATATTAAACAAGTTTTCTACCAGCAAGTCTTCAATAGCTCATTGTTCTTTTTTGTCTCTTGCTGTTCTGGGATTCCAATTACATGTAAATTCTTCCCCTTGATAGTGTCCCACATAAATTGTAGACTTTCTTCATTTTTCCTCTTTTTTTTCCCCTGATTTTTCTGGAAAAGAATTAGCTTCAAGCAGTTTGTCCTCAGTTTTCCTGATTTTGAATTCCATTGATTCAATTTATCCTATGTCCTTCTATTGAGTTTTCTATTTCTGAAATTTTTTTGATCCTTTTTAATTTTTAAAAATTTTGTTCTTGTCTTGTTTTCCAGAATTCTTCTATTCCTTTACCTGTTTCTTCCTTGATTTTTTTTTTCCTTGACTTTGTGTATTCCTTGATCTCCTTCTTGATCTCCTGTGAGGCCCTATATATTAGTCTTTTGAACTCCTTATCAGGTAGCTCCATTACCATTTCTTCCTCTGGGAAGTTTCTAGTTCTTTGTTTTGGTCACTTACTGGAGCCATCTTGTCCTTTCTTTAGGTGACTTAGTATTATGTGTTGTTTCTGAGACATAAAGTGTTATTAAATTTATTTTTTAATTGTATGTTTGCTGCTTCCTGATTTTTTTGTTTGCTTGTTTTTTTGTTGATGTATCCAGGCAAGAGAGATGGGCATGCTACTCTGGTCAACAGTCTGGCTGCACTGGAGTGCTTGCTACTGTCTCCAGCGGGGGTGGTGTAGTGCCTAGGTATGTGAACGTGCGTCTTTGTTCACTGGTCTTGAGGGGTGGGTTGGCCAGGCATTGGCTACTGTCTGTCATCAGTCCAGTGGCTCAGGAGCTGGCAGTGGCAGTTGCCAAATGGTTAGGGCGGCAGGTGTGGTGGATAAGGCAGGGGTATGGTAGTTGTCACTCACCAAGTAGGGAAGAGGAAGAAGGGGTTGGGTGGCAGGTGGGTCAGTACATGGAAACATGGTCACTGCTGGCTATAAAGTAGTAGGAGAGTGGTATTGGTGGCAGGCATAAAAGGATGCGGGTGCATGGTTGGGGGGATGGATGGTGGGTGGACTAGTGCATGAACATGCAGTTACCCCCTCTGGGCATGTCAGGGAAGGGGGAGGTAGGTGACTGGAAAGCACACATACAGGTGTATAGTCACCTTGACTCACCAGGCAGGGCAGGTGGGCTGGCATGTGAGCGTGTAGCCACACCCACTAGCTGGGCTGGGGTGGGAGGAGGTAGGCACTCATGCAGGCATGCAGCCTCCACCATGCACCAGTCAGGACAGGCAGATGGCAGGCAGGCTACAGTGGAAGCAGGCAGCCTCCTTGACCACCTAGGCCAGGGAGGCAGGGAGGTGGGAGATAAGCTGTGAGTGTGTGGTCTCACGGCCTCCACCACTCACCACGTGGGTCAGTTGGATGGCGGGCAGGCTAGCATACAGGGGTGCAGCTTACCCCCCGGCCAGGCCAGGAGAGGGAGGGGTAGGTGGAAGATGGATGGTGCACATGGGTTATGTAGCCTCTGCTGCTGACCAGGTGGGTCGGACAGATGGAGGAAGTCCATAGGTGTCCTCCTCCACCTAATGGCTAGTCCAGGGTAGACAGCAGAAAGGTGCACGTGGACGACAGACAGTGTGGTCATTCACATGGTTGCGTGGTTGTGGGGCTAATCCAACTTGCATGATTCGGGAAGGGGTGTGTGGTGGGCTGGTAAACGCACAGTCACAAGCTCACTGTCACTCTTTGGGTGGGCAGAGGTGTGATGGATAGTGTCAGGCAGGGGGAAAGGGGAGCTCACAATCTACAGCTTCTCTGTCGCTTGTTAAGAATGTTGCAAAGCTGCCTTCCTGTGCTTCTTACCCGGGGTTGCTCTTAGCTCCATCTTTCACTGGCCATGCTGCATACCATGTAACACCTCGATCGCTGCACTCCTTCAATTCTTCCTCCAGGCTGTGTTCACATCAAGTCTTTGTTCTTCTTTTTGATCTTCAAAGTTCTAGGATTGTCATCTGCATTTGTTTCTCTTGGTTTTTCAGGTCTTTGATGTAAAGGAACAATGTGGTGTGCTCTACTCTGCTGCCATCTTGGCCGGAAGTCCTCAATGCATTTTAATAATATATATTTATATAAGTCTTGTGGATTCTGTGTTTAAATTTTTGTTCTTTGGTTACAAATACCTGAAAAAGTTGGATTTTCTGGGACCACTTTTCAGTTGGTGGTTTCTATGGAGGGGCCTGGGGTGGAGAAGAACCTTGGGGGGGTAGTTTTCCAGGTTACTCTGCTCAAGGGCTGTGTCTTCTGGTCCTGAAACTGAAAGTGTTACCTGGAAGCTGTGCTCTGTGGTCCTGTGATCACTGCTCTGCCCAGTCCTGTGACAGCCTCCTCCTCCCCATCGGGCTTTCATCTCACAACTTCTTTTAATGCTCTATTTTATGGTGGAAATAACTTTTCAGTTGCCATCTTAATCCACTATTTATATTTAATTCCTGGGATACCATCATCATCAGAGAGGGAGAAGTTAAAATAAATGAATTCCAACTACAGTTTTCACACACAAACACAAATCCTTGTTTATAGGCAACATTTCTACAAAAATCTTGAAGAAGGGATGAAATCAAAGATGCTGGTGGATAAAGAGGGTGAGACCACACAAACTCTTCTCTGTCTAAATGGACTTGTATGGGTAAGCTGGTATCTGGAGTGAGATGAGGTGGAAAGAGCTTTGGGTTGAGTTAGAAGCTCCCTTACTCTTGCTCCACACGACAGTGGGGGACTTGGGGCACTTGGAGAAATTGTAAGTAAAGATGAAACAGTCCAGGTGAACACATGGGGAATTGTAGTGCAAAAGGAAATTCTATCTAGAAAACAACCTTTGTCTAAATAGAACTTGATGAACTCAGGAGGTAGATAGGAGGGAATGGAAGCATAGAGGTAACCAAGTTTTGGATCAGCAGCTGCCAACAGTACTGGGCACTGGGAGAGTATTTTGGGGAGCACTTGGGGAGACATTTAGGGACAGGACACTGGTAGGCTGAGGTTCAGTCAACCTAAAAATGAAGCCTAAAATGTTCAGGTACATCCAGCCTGTACTACTGTCTCCACACCCAAACTGGTCCACATGGGGATATTGACAGAATTCTAAAAGAACATTGGGAAAGAATTTCTTCAATTTTTGGAATTTGCTGTCAAAAAAAAAAAAAAAAAAAAAAACTTTTTCTATTCCCCTGTTCAGCTGTAGGTTTTATTTTTTAATATTTTAATGTTTTTTAGGTGAAAGTTTACACAGCAAATTAGGTTCCCAATTAACAATATTTATACAAATTTTTCCATGACATCGGTTACAGTTTTCACAATGTGTCAGCATTTTCATTATTTCCCTTCTGTTTGTTCTGTTTCTGTTGATCAAGCTTCCCTTCCCCTCCTTGCCTTCTCATGTTTGCTTTTAGGTAAATGTTGACCTTTTGGTCTCGTATAGTTGATTGTTTAAGGGAGCACATTACTCTCAGGTGATATTTTTACTTTATAAGCCAATCTATTATTTGGCTGAAGGGTGACTTTCAGGAGTAGCTTCAGTTCCAAGTTCAAAATGTATCTTACAGTGATGGTCTTTTGGGTTCCTCTAGTCTCTAACGGTCCAGTAAGTCTGGCCTTTTTAGGAATTTGAGCTTTGTTCTATATTTTTCTCCCATTCTATTTGCGACTTTCTAATGTTTCCCTGGTCAGAATGGTCAGTAGTAGTATAGCTGGACACTCTCTATTTCTGGTCTCAGGCTAGAAGAGGCTGTGGTTCATGTGGACTACTTTCTTCATTGAGTCTTTGGTTTCTTTCATTATCATTTACTCCAGATGAGTAGATACCAATAGTTGTATTTTAGATGACCACCCACAAGCTTTTAAGACCCCAGGGGCTACTCACCAAAGTAGGATGTAGAACATTATCTTTATGAACTATGTTATGCCAATTGACTAAGCTGTCCCACATGACTGTGGTCCTAAGCCTTTTGGCACAGTAAACCAATCCCATGAGGTGTTTGGATATGTCTAAAAAGTCTCCAAAGCTGTGTTCCTATGTGTTTTGTTATATATATGAACACTGGCAGTTAAGCAGGCCCAGTAAATCCTATTATAGTAAAAATTTGAGGTAAATAAAATGGTTCATAAAACAAACGGGTGCTACTTTGCGATGCTCATAAAAACATTATTGTCATTATTGATATATTATTATTTTAAAGGTGTTTTAATGTATCTGGAAGCGTTTCTTTAAAGTGTTTTATGCAAAGAAAGGCACGCTATACACTATATACAGGTATCTCCCACTTTCTGAAAGCTTACTGTACGCCACTTCACTTTTAAGAAAGACCTATGTTAGTACCTGTTTTCACTAGCGGAGAAAAATCCAAAGAGAATTATTGCTTTTACATAAAATGGTGAAAAGCAGAAGTAGGATTCAGTGTTTGGTTTGCAACAAGCCATTAAAGAGGGAGCACTCACCCTGAGCAGTGAGAGTGGCTTCGTCCACACCTCAGGTGTCAGGGCCTTCTGCAGCTACCTGAGGGTGGGAAAAGAGCAGTTCCCTGAGTCTCCAACCATCCTTCCCCATATGGTGACCCACTCCTTTCCTCCAGCACATCCCTTCCCCATCGCGTTTCTTTTGTCTATTCCCTTCTCTCCTGGCTCCATGCAGGGTATGGTGCATAGTTTCCAGCGTCCCAGAGAGCCTGGGCAGGTAGGCTGGGGGCTGGCCTTTACCCAAACCCCAGGAGAGGGAGCCAATTACTTCCCTCCCCAACTATGCGCCATCTGCCACCTGTCAGTCTCTGAGGGTTCCACTGAGTGTGACAGTGAGTGGCTGATTCGGCCCCTTCTTCCTGTCTTCTTCCCTGGCCTCTTGCAGCCTCAGCTCTCACCTCTTCCCGTCTGCACTTAGCCTCAGCCATCTCTGGGCTGTGGAGGGCAGCTTCTAGTCGTCTGGGAAGGAGGAGATGCTGGATACTTTTGAACACATGAACTAGGGAGGGTGGTGATCAGAGGGTGGTAGCCCTAAGCAGGGAAGGAGGTGGCCCTTAGGGTCTGTGTCCCACCTAAGAGATATCTCTGTCTTCGACAAGCTTCTTCCCCAGGAACTATTCTCAGCACCTTAGCATCAAGCTGCCATAGCTTTGGACTGTATCTGTGAGCATCTGTGCTCTATCTCAATTTATTTTTCATATAATTCCTGCATTTACTATATGTTAGTGTTATTTTAGGTTTTATGTGTTCTTTGGTATGATTTGATAGGTTCTTTTTGGGGCCTGGGATCACTGGAAAGTTTTTTCCATGGAAATCAAAGGTAATTGCTTCTTTGCTTTATGCCATTTTGGCTTATGAAAGGTTTCACAGGAACCCGCTACTTTCAGATACTGGAGGAAACCTGCAGTAAAACAAAAATTTCACTAACTGACATTAGATGTGAACCATACCTAACTGACCCTACTTACATACAAATTTGACTTAGGAATGGAACTCGTTTGTAATCGGGGTATTTCTTATATATATGTTTCACACACAAACATGTATATACATAAGTTTACAGATACATCTATACAGGCATGCACATGTACTCACATGTGCTTTCCTATACACATATATACATCCATATCTACCTATGTAACCACACACATAGCTTTTGTTTGTTATAACTATTGTTGTAAAATTGTATGTGTTATAGCACTTACTGAAATTGTCTCTTTTTCTTGCATACTTCTTAGTGTCTTCACTTACCTTGGTCATGTTGTGAAGAATTCACCCATATTTGGTATTGTCTCTCCCCTCACCAAAAATAACAAAGGTCTACTACCTAGAAAGTGATTTCCCTTCTTACCTCTTCCCATCCCTGGTAACCATCAAAGAACGTTGTTTTCTGTGTATATACCTGTTCTTGAATTTTTATAAAAGTGAGACCATAAAATATTTGTCCTTTTGTTATGGACTTATCTCGCTCAGTATTAGGTTCTTCAGAGTCATCCATTTGTTAAGATGTTTAGCAAAGTCATCATTATTCTTCACGTTGTTGCTGTGGTTAGGTGCTGTCAAGTCGGCCCTGACCTATTACAACCCTATGCACAACAGAACGAAACAGTTTGGTCTTGCGCCATCCTCACAGTCGTTATGTTTGAGCCCATTGTTGCAGCCACTGTGTCAATCCATCTCGTTGAGGGTCTTCTCTACTTTACCAAGCATGATGCTCTTCTCCAGGGACACATCCCTTCTCTTCCAGTACTGTATCAGACAATATTCCGCTGCTATTTCATAAGGTTTTCAGTGGTTAATTCTTTTCACAAGTAGACCAACAAGTCCTTCTTCCTAGTCTATCTTAGCCTGGAAGCTCAGCTGAAACCGGTCCACCATGGGCAACCCTGCTGGTATTTGAATACCAGTGGCATAGCTTCCAGAATCACAGCAACATGCAAACCCCCAAAGTAGGGCAAACTATAAATATATTCTTTATAATTACATACATTGCATTGTATGTATGTACCAAAATTTGTTTTTCCATTCATCCATTGATGGGCACTTAGGTTGTTGTGGCACAGTGTGTAAAGCCATCTACTGCTAACTGAAAGATTAGTGGTCAAAATCACCAGGGGCTTCATGGGAGAAAGATGTGGCAGCCTGCTTCCATAAAGATTTACAGCCTTGAAAACACTTTGTGGCCACTCTAAGTAGGAATCAACTGGACTGCAGTGGGTTTGGTTAGGTTTTTGGTAGGTTATCTCCATCTTTTTGCCATTGTGAATAATACTGTAATGAACATAAGTATGCATAAGCCTATTTGTTTCACTGCTCCTATATCTCTTGGGTATATACCTAAAATTTGGATTGCTGGATCTTAAGGTACTTCTCTTTCTAGCTTTTTGAGGAAGTGCCATACTGTTTTCCATAGTGGTGTATCATTTCATAACATTACCAGCAGCATATAAGAGTTCCAATCTCCCCACAACCTTGCAAGCGTTTGTTGTTTCCTCTTTTTTTGATCATTACCGTTTTTGCAGGGGTGACATGGTATCTCATTGTACTTTTGTTTTGTACCTCTCTAATGGCTAATGATCATGAGCACCTTTTCATGTGTTTGTTACCCACATGACTGTTCTCTTTGGTGAAGTGTCTATTCATTTCCTTTGCCTGTTTTTAGATTGAATTGTTTCTTTTTATTGTTGAGTTGTTGAAGTTTTCTATATATTTTAGAGATTAGAGCTTTGTCAGATGTGTCATTGCCGATGATCTTTTTCAGTCCATAAGTTCTCTTTTTACTCCTTTGGTAAAGTCTTTTGATGGGCATAAGTGTTTAATTTTTAGGAGTTCCCAGTTTTCTAATTTATCTTGTATTGTTCATGGGTTTTTAATTGTGTTTGATAGACTATTTATGCCAAAAATTAGGTCCCTTCCAGGAACTGTATAGTTTTAGATTTAACATTTAGGTCTTTGATCCATTTTTATTCAGGTTTTATGTGTGGTGTGAGGTATTGACCCTGCTTCATCTTTCTGCAAATGGATATTCAGTTTTGCCAGAACCCTTTGTGAAAAAGACTGTTTCTTCTCCATTGAATGAATTTTGACCCTTTGTCGAAGATCAGCTGCCCATAGATGAACGGATTTACTTCTGTCTTCTCAATTCTATTCTATCAGTCTATGTGTGTGTCATTGAACCAGCACCAAGCTGTTTTGGTTACTGTGACTATAGTAAGTTTTGAGATGAGGAAGTGTGAGGCCTCCTACTTTGTTCTTCAATATTGCTTTAGGTATTCTGGGCCTCCTTTCTTTCCATATAAAGTTGGAGATTACTTTTCCAATTCATTAAAGAATGTTGTTGGAATTTGCATCAGGAATGCATTACATCTACAGATTGTCGGAGTAATATTGACATTTTCGCAATGGTAACTCTTCCAATTCATGAGCATGGAATATTTTTCCATTTATGTAGGTCTCTTTTGGTTTCTTTCAGGAGTGTGTTATAGTTTTCCTTGTATATATCTTTTACATCCCTGGTTAGGTTTATTCCTAGGTATTTTATCCTTTTGAAGACTATTGTAAATGGTATTATTTTCTTGATTTCCTTTTCAGAGTTCTCTTTGTTAGTGTGAAGAACCCAGGTGAATTTTGTGTGTAGATCTTGTAGCTTACCACTTTGCTAAATCCTTCTGTTAGTTCCAATAACTTTGTTATGGGGTCTCTGGAATTTTCTGTGTATAGGATCATGTCATCTGTGAATAGGGTAGCTTTACCTCTTCCTTTCTGATGTGAATACCCTTTTATTTCCTTTCTTTCCTTACTTCTCTGGCTAGGACTTCCAGTACAAAATTGAGTAACAGTGGTGATGATGGGCATCCTTGTCTGGGTATTCAAGAAGAATACCCTCAGTCTTTGTCTGTTGACATTAATGTTGGCTGTTGGATTTGCAAATATGCCCTTAATTATGTTGAGGACTTTCCATTCTATTCCTATTTTGCTGAGAGTTTTTATCAGGAAAGGGTGTTGAGTTTTATCAAATGCCTTTTCTGCATCAATTGAGAAAAAAATGTGATTCTTTTCCTTTGTTTTATTTATTTGGTGAATTATGTTGACTGATTTTCTAATGTTGAATCACCTTTCCACACCTGCTATGAATCCATCTTGATCATGAAGTATTACTTTTTTTTTTTTGACATCTCATTGAATTTTCTTGAGAATTTTTGCATCTATATTCCTGAGGGATGTTGGTCTATAATTTTCTTTTTTTATCTTTTCTGGCTTTAGTATCAGTGTTATGCTGGCTTCTTAGAATAAATTAGGAAAAAGTCTTTCCTTTTCACTGGGTTCTATGTTCTAGAATAGTTTGAGTAGAATTGGTGTGACCTGTTCTCTTATGATTGGCAGAAATCTCCAGTGAAGACATCCGGGCCTTTTTTTTTGTAGGGAGATTTTTTATGAACTCTTCACTATCTTCCTTTGTTATGGGTCACCTGTAGGTTTTTAAGCCTTAACATGTGAGTGCTGGGAATTAGAAGCAGAGGAAATGTGTACGCTGTGGGCTTTTTCTAGACTTACATGAACATAAAACTTACAGGAACTTAGTGCACAGAAATGGAGGCAAAAACCCCAGTGGCCTATGCAACCTTTCCTCAGGAGTGTAACGTCAAATACAAATTGAAAATAAAACCAAAGCAACAAACCAATTGCAATTGAATTGCAATTCACAAGGTTATCATGACCATGACCTTTCGGAAGGAAATTGCCATGTCTTTCTTCCGAGGCACCTCTGGTTGGGTCCAAACTGCCAACATCATGGTCAGTAGCCAAGCACTTATCTGTTTGTTTGATTGAAGAATTGTGGTGAAAGAATACAACCTTATGAACAACAGAAGGAACATTTCCCGGACCTGTACCATTGTTACAATGGTTGCTATGTTTGAGCCTATTATTGTAGCCACTGTATGCAGGAAAGATCAACCTAGAGCTTTCTGTGGGCATCCTGTGAGTGGAGACTGATCTCCTCCCCCACACTCCTGAGCCAGGCTATGTCCACAGTCAAGGCAGGGCTGGACCCCAGGTTGCTAAGAGGAAGAGAAAACACTGACCTAGAGGGGGAGTGCCTCTGGCAGAAATAAGCAGGAGGCAGGTGATGCTATGTAAGAACAGCTTTATTTTTTGTATTACATAAAATGTAAGCGGGACTGAAACATCTCGGGAAATCTGAGAACATTCAATGGGAAGATTTCAGCACTCAAACTCAAGGATGCAGAGGTCAGGGAAAGAACAGAACAAGGAGCAGCAGGCTGGGGGCAAAGCTTTGACACTTCGATTCCTACAGCGCTGCTCCTCTGAGGTCCTCCTGGCCAGGTCAGCAGCAGTCCCCGGAGCAACAGCCAGAGTCCCCAGACTGCTGGCGACTGCCACAGCAGTCAGAGCTCTGGTGCCTGTGGCGGTGGAACCTGTGGTGCCTGTGGTGGCTCAGGCAGCAGCCGCCACCACCTGAGCTACAGCAGTCTCCAGAGCTACCACAGCAGGAAGAGACTGGAGGTGGGCACGGGGCTGGGCACTGGGGAGGACACTTGGGGGGACACTTGGGAGGACATTTAGGGACACAACACTTGGCAGGGAGCTGGCACTGCTGCTGGCTTTGCTGGCAAGACATTTTAGACAGGAAGTCAGGAAACCTAAGGACAAATGAAAAAAGCAATCAATGCACAGGAGATAAGCAGACAAGCCCTTCACCCAGGATTTCATAGACTCTGCTCTAATACAAGCTGCTTCGAGAACATGAGCTTTAGACAGAACCCGGAGACTGATCTGAAGGGAAATTGTGATGAAAGCCATCATTTCTGTGTATTTATTCTTTTTCACTGAAGTGTCTGACCATCTTCCTATAGGGGTGTTAAAATCAGCAAAACACTGCAACATAGTTTCTTGTATATTCACTCTGAACCTTTCCTTGATCCCCGAGGCTGTCAGAGGAAGCCACTGAAGGCCTGAATCTTGGTATTCTCTCAATCTCCATGGCTGCTGCTCTTTCTTTTTTCTCTTCTTCCTTTGCTCTGCTGCCAAAATCCAGGGGTTTCATTGCTATTGATGTTGCGGTTGTTGCACTACCTCAGGCAGTTCTGTTCGCATTCACTCCCTAAGCTAGAACACTGCCATCCCCAGTGGCCTGCTTCTTGCCAAATACTTAACAAATCAATGGCAGTCAGAAGAAGATGTCCTGCCAAGGATACAGAAAGAAACCCCAGGACTGGAGTAACTGCAAGTCTCAGCACCCCTCACACTGAGCCCCCACCACCACCACCACTGCATGATTCCTTCCTTGCTCCCTGCACCCCTCTCCCTCTGTGCCTCCCTCCATGCAGTCCTGTCACTTGCTGGCCTACTTCTCCCTGCACTTACCTGGTTCAGAACAAGAAGCAGAGCCGTCACTGGCAGGGCTTATCCTGGGCTGGTTTCCTAAGTCCTAGGTGTGAGGCACAGCCTGTGTATGCAGGGCTGTCACTTTCACACCTGGGATGAGGGTGGCTCTCCTCACATTCCTAGCCCCAGGGCTCTGGGATCTCCCTGGATGGGTCCCAGAGGAATCCAGGAAGCCCTGAGCTGGCTCAGATATCTGCCCTACACTGAGCTGCAGTTTGGCCATTCCACCTTCATGCATTCACTCCTTTATTCATTCAGGAAACACGTATTATCTCTCATTGGTCTGGGCTTTTGCAAGATGCCTATGACACAAAGATGATGCAGGAATCTTTGAGGGGCTCATAGAATGAATGTTTAAGCAATGAGTTATTAAATCATGAGCCTTGTGATTCTGGGAAACCCTGCTGGCATAGTGGTTAAGTGCTACGGCTTCTAACCATAGGGTCAGGAGTTCAAATCCGCCAGGCAATCCTTGGAAACTCTATGGGGCAGTTCTACTCTGTCCTATAGGGTCGCTATGAGTCGCAATCGACTCAATGGCACTGGGTTTTTGTGATTCTGACTTTTTGTTCAGACTCCTGACAGCTTTCACTTGAGGTCTGGGTCACTGTTCTCCTACAGGAATGGGCAAACTACGAACCCTTTGAAGACAGGACTTGTACAACATTTTAATCATCTGTGTATTCCTCATACCTGGTATAGGATCTGGCACAGTAAACTTAGGAACGGGGGTAAAGCAACAAAATGGAGGAAAGCAAGTGTTCATGAAGCAGAGAGGCAGAGACTCAGGCCATAAGCAGGGGAGCCTGATGGCATCCCACATCACTTGGAGCAAGACAGATTCCCAGGACAGTATGTGTCAGTTCTCCTGGTAGTGGTCAGTAGTGCTCGAGAGATGGTATAGTATTTGAGAGGGTAAGAATGAGACAGGGTGGCCATTAAGCAGACCAAAATGAAGCCACAAGGGGCATGAAAGTAAAGACCTTGAGAAACCAGTTCATCCCTGGAGGGCAGTGGGCACTTGGAGGGAGCAGTGCTATTCACAGGGAACGTGCTCCAGCTGCGGAGGGATTAGGAAGGAAGCAGACATTATTTTGAGTTCAGAGGTTCTAGCAGGCTTTTTGCTTCATTGTACAAGGTTAGGTAGTGTTTGGAACTTAGAAAAGCTGTATTATTGAACCGTTGCATGTCTGTAGGTAGACACTTAGAGAGAAGAGAAATAAAATAATATACAACGGATTTACTTACCTTACCGTTATTTGAACACCCACTAATCAGCAGGTCCAGGGAGAAAATGCTGTTAATTATTAACTATCAACGCACCTTAATACAAGGAGGCCTGGTGCCACAATGGTTAAATGCTCAGCTGCTAACTGAAAGATCTATGGTTCGAACCCACCAGCTGCTCCACGGAAGAAAAAAACCTGGTGATCTTCTCCCACAAAGATTACAGCCTAGGGAAACTATGAGGCAGTTCAGTTTTGTCCTGTAGGGTTGTTACGATTCGGAATTGTCTTGAGAGCACACGACAGCAACACCAACCTTAAGTGTAGTCAGTGAATTTTTTTGAGCCAACAGAGGAATTCTACAATAGGCAGGGGTAGGAGAGCACCATCTAACTCAAACTGGAATGTCTCCTTGGGGATTAAGTAATTATTTAAGCTGTGAGTGTAGATAAGGCACAAAAGGAGAGCTTGTATATACCGAGAAAAAAGGACAGGTTTGATGAACCATGCAGAGAACACTGGGGTTGTTCCAACTTTTAATGGGTAGGCAAAAAAGATGTAAAAATAAAGCAGTCTAAGAAGTAAAACCTCTTCAAAGTGTTAAAAAGCAGAGGTGTCACTTTAAGAACTAAGGTGCCCCTGACCCAAGCCTCATAATGCATTGGAAAGCTGGGCAATGAATAAGGAAGACTGAAGAAAAATTGATGCCTTTGAATTATGGTGTTGGTGAAGAATATTAAATATACCATGGACTGCCAGAAGAACAAACAAATCTGTCTTGGAAGAAGTAGAGTCAGAATGCTCCTTAGAAGCGAGGATGATGAGACTTTGTCTCACATACTTTGAACATATTATGAGGAGGGATCAGTTCCTGGAGAAAGACATCATGCTTGGTAAACTAGAGGGTCAGTGAAAAATAAGAAGATCCTCCAGGAGATGAATTGGCACAGTGGCTGCAACAACGGGATCAAAACAACAATGATCATGACGATCGCACAAGACTGGGCAGTTTTTCATTTGGTTGTACATAGGGTCACTATGAGTTGAAAGTGACTTGAAACCGCCTAACAACAAGAAATAAAAGGGAGGGGCCTCGCTGGGAAAATAAGGAAAAAAGCATGGCATTCTGGAAGAAACAGGAAAAGAAATTTAAACAAGAAGAGGATGTCCACATTGTCAAATGCTATAGAAACAGAATAGAACACAACCAGAATCCATTAGATTTATCTTCAAGGCAATGGTGAAACTTCTTCATAACAAACATAGACAGAACCAGGGTGGCCAAAGGGGAGTCACTATTTCAATATTTTAGGGATATATCAAGGATGAATTAGAAAAAACAAACCATTATTTGAATGATATCCATAGCAGTCAAAGTAAGGTCATATTGCAGGTTGGCTATGGGATGCATGGTGTTGACTAGAAGGACTGCAACAGTTCAGAGAGGAGAGAGCTTGATTTGCAGTCGCATTTCTAAAAAAGGGTTGTTCAAGAGTCAATGATGTTTGGTGGAAGTGATGATGAAGCTGACATTGATTATATCTCCCATCAAGAGAGGGGGGCTAGAGCTGATGTTGGAGGAACTGAGGATAGAATGAAAATGAGGAGCTGACTAACATGAATGAGAGACATTTCAGAATATTGGTTAAAAGTATAGTTTGGAATCAGCACCCCTACTTTTCTGTGGACAAGCTGTGCAATCTTAAGCAAATTATTTATCTAAGCTACAATTTCATTCTTTGTAAAATAGTGACAAATTCGAGTTGTCAAGGTGAGCACTCATATGAACTCATAGCATATAGATGTCAAGCATTTCATTTTACTTGGATCCATGATCAAACAACATATTGCATTGAGAAAATCTCCTGCAAAAGACCTCTTTAAAGTGTTAAAAAGAGTCCTCGTGGCGCAGTTGTTAAGAGCTATGGCTGATAACCAGATGGTTGGCAGTTTGAAACGACCATCCACTCCTTGGAAACCCTATGGTACAGTTCTAGCCTGTCCTATAGGGTCACTATGAGTCAGAATTGCCTCATTTGCAACAGTTTTTTTGGGGGGGGGGGCTGTTTAGTGCTCCTGACCAAAGGCATAGTGTTTTCAGTTGCCTCATATGCATGCAAAGTTGGACAATGAATTAAAAAAGACCAAAGAAGAATTGACGCCTTTGAATTACGGTGTTGGTGAAGAGTATCGAATATACCATGGACTGCCAGAAGAATGAACAAATCTATCTTGGAAGAAGTACAGCAGAATGCTCCTTAAAGGCAAGGATTGCAAGACTTTGTCCCACGTACTTTAGAGATGTTCTCAGAAGGGACGAGTCCCTGGAGAAGGACATCATGCTTGGTAAGAAGAGGGTCAGTGAAAGAGAGGAAGACCCTCAAAGAGATGGATTGACACAGTGGCTGAAACAATGATTGCGATGATGGTGCAGATCGGGCACTCTTCCGTTCTGTTGTACAGAACTGACTAGAGAGCACCTAACAGCAACAACAACGACAATAGTGCTCATCTCTAAGCATAAAATGAGGTACTGCATGTAGAACACCGAGCATAGTATCCTGCATGTGTCTGTAACTCAGAGAGGTAGCTGCTAGTATAACTGCTATTACTACTACTAGGATTATTATGATTATTCATAAGCTTTAGTATTTTAATAGGCATCCTTCTGTCTAATAAGGCTCCTTATCACAGAGAAGGACTGATATTACCAGGTAATATTAGAAGCCTTAGCTTTTTTGTTGTTGTTGTTCTAGTTTCCTTGTTGGACTCAACTGAGGTTATAGGTGAATATTTCTGGAGACAGCGATGGAAGAATGTTAGGTGTGTATCATTCTACATAATATATTAAATGCATTCTATGTGCAAAATATTGCACTAGGTAACGCAGAGAATTTAGAGGGATTTGAACACCACCCTTATTTTCAAAGATGTCCTTTTGCAATTTACCATCTAGAAGGCCAACAGACAAGCACTCCACCAACTTTCATAACAGACTGAATATTATAGACGAGGCCATTTTCTGTGATATGCATTGGCAAATCTGCTGCAAAAGATCATTTTAAAGTTTTAAAAAGCAAAGATATCACCTTGATGACTAATGTTCACCTGATCCAAGCCATGGTCTTTCCAAAGGCCTCATATGCATTCAAAATCTCAACAGTGAAAAAGGAAGATAGAAGAATTGATGCATCCAAACTGTGCTGTTGGCAAAGAATATCAAATATACCATGAGCTGCCAGTGAAATAAACTAATCGGTCTTAGGAGAAAAATAATCAGAATGCTTCTTAGAAGCTAACTTATTTTGGACATATCAAGAAAGACCAATTGCTAAAAAAGGACATCATGGTTGGTAAAGTGGAGGGTCAGCAAAGCTGAAGGAGTCCATTGGTAAGATGGATTAACACAGTGACGGAAACAACGGACTCAAACATGGTAACAATCATAAAGATGCCTCAGGACCAGGCAATGTTTCATTCTGTTATACTCAGAGTTGCCATGAATCAGAGTCTACTGGATGGCAACTAACAACAACAATTTTCTGTGAAACCAAGGTGTGACTATCTGGATGTAGAATTCAAGCAATGTGAATGAACAGAGGTGAAGATGGGAAAGGTGGGTGTCAGGATGTAGAGATCTGTATTGAGAGCTACAGTCTGTGAGTGATACACAGAGATGTGCAGAGGAAGAGCCATCTTGAGGAGAAATGTTCTGAGTAATTAGAGCAATAATCATATCAAAACAATGGAGAAGAGATAGTAATACCAGGTGATATAGGCAAGAGCTCTATAACTCCCTTATTTAATATCAAACTAAAGGACAGCATATCACTCTCTACTTGAATCAATAATTCGAGTAGTTGTGAGAGTTCAGACGAAGAACCGATTCTCATGGACTGGAAAAATTGAGCCTTTTTTTTTTTTAATTAACATTTATTTAGCTTCAAGTGAACATTTACAATTCAAATCAGTCTGTCACTTGTAAATTTACATACATCTTACTCCCTTCTCCCACTTGCTCTCCCCCTATTGAGTCAGCCCTTTCAGTCTCTCGTTTCGTGCCAGTTTTGCCATCCTCCCTCTCTCTCTATCTTCCCATCCCCCCTCCAGTCAAGAGTTGCCAACACACTCTCCAGTGTCCACCTGATTTAATTAGCTCACTCTTCATCAGCATCTCTCCCCCCCGCCGCTGACCAGTCCCTTTCATGTCTAATGAGTTGTCTTCGGGGATGGTTCCTGTCCTGTGCCGACAGAAGTCTGGGGAGTATGGCTGCCGGGATTCCTCTAGTCTCAGTCAGACCATTAAGTATGGTCTTTTTATGAGAATTTGGGGTCTGTATCCCACTGATCTCCTGCTCCCTCAGGAGTTCTCTGTTGTGCTCCCTGTCAGGGCAGTCATGGATTGTGGCCAGGGACCAACTAGTTCTTCTGGTCTCAGGATGATGTAGGTCTCTGGTTCATGTGGCCCTTTCTGTCTCTTGGGTTCTTAGTTGTTGTGTGACCTTGGTGTTCTTCATTTTCCTTTGCTCCAGGTGGGTTGAGACCAATTGATATATCTTAGATGGCCGCTTGCTAGCATTTAGGACCCCAGACGCCACATTTCAAAGTGGGATGCAGAATGTTTTCATAATAGAATTATTTTGCCAATTGACTTAGAAGTCCCCTCAAACCATGTTCCCCAGACCCCAGCCCCTGCTCCGCTGACCTTTGAAGCATTCATTTTACCCCAAAACCTCTTTGCTTTTAGTCCAGTCCAATTGGGCTGACCTTCCTTGTATTGAGTGTTGTCTTTCCCTTCACCCAAAGCAGTTCTTATCTACTGATTGATCAATAAAAAACCCTCTCCCTCCCTCCCCCCTTCGTAACCACAAAAGTATGTGTTCTTCTCAGTTTTTTCTATTTCTCAAGATCTTATAATAGTGGTCTTATACAATATTTGTCCTTTTGCCTCTGACTCATTTCGCTCAGCATAATGCCTTCCAGATTCCTCCATGTTATGAAATGTTTCAGAGATTCGTCACTGTTCTTTATCGATGCGTAGTATTCCATTGTGTGAATATAGCACAATTTATTTACCCATTCATCCGTTGACGGACACCTTGGTTGCTTCCAGCTTTTTGCTATTGTAAACAGAGCTGCAATAAACATGGGTGTGCATATATCTGTTTCTGTGAAGGCTCTTGTATCTCTAGGGTATATTCCAAGGAGTGGGATTTCTGGGTTGTATGGCAGTTCTATTTCTAACTGTTTAAGATAACGCCAGATGGATTTCCAAAATGGTCGTACCATTTTACATTCCCACCAGCAGTGTATGAGAGTTCCAATCTCTCCGCAGCCTCTCCAACATTTATTATTTTGTGTTTTTTGGATTAATGCCAGTCTAGTTGGTGTGAGATGGAATCTCATTGTAGTTTTAATTTGCATTTCTCTAATGGCTAATGATCGGGAGCATTTTCTCATGTATCTGTTGGCTGCCTGAATATCTTCTTTAGTGAAATGTGTGTTCATATCCTTTGCCCACTTCTTGATTGGGTTGTTTGTCTTTTTGTGGTTGAGTTTTGACAGAATCATGTAGATTTTAGAGATCAGGCGCTGGTCTGAGATGTCATAGCTGAAAATTCTTTCCCAGTCTGTAGGTGGTCTTTTTACTCTTTTGGTGAAGTCTTTAGATGAGCATAGGTGTTTGATTTTTAGGAGCTTCCAGTTATCTGGTTTCTCTTCATCATTTTTGGTAATGTTTTGTATTCTGTTTATGCCCTGTATTAGGGCTCCTAGGGTTGTCCCTATTTTTTCTTCCATGATCTTTATCGTTTTAGTCTTTATGTTTAGGTCTTTGATCCACTTGGAGTTAGTTTTTGTGCATGGTGTGAGGTATGGGTCCTGTTTCATTTTTTTGCAAATGGATATCCAGTTATGGCAGCACCATTTGTTAAAAAGACTATCTTTTCCCCAATTAACTGACACTGGGCCTTTGTCAAATATCAGCTGCTCATACATGGATGGATTTATATCTGGGTTCTCAATTCTGTTCCATTGGTCTATGTGCCTGTTGTTGTACCAGTACCAGGCTGTTTTGACTACTGTAGCTGTATAATAGGTTCTGAAATCAGGTAGAGTGAGGCCTCCCACTTTCTTCTTCTTTTTCAGTAATGCTTTGCTTATCTGGGGGTTCTTTCCCTTCCATATGAAATTGGTGATTTGTATCTCTATCCCCTTAAAATATGACATTGGAATTTGGATCGGAAGTGCATTATATGAATGGATGGCTTTTGGTAGAATAGACATTTTTACTATGTTAAGTCTTCCTATCCATGAGCAGGGTATGTTTTTCCACTTAAGTATATCCTTTTGAATTTCTTGTAGTAGAGCTTTGTAGTTTTCTTTGTATAGGTCTTTTACATCCTTGGTCAGATTTATTCCTAAGTATTTTATCTTCTTGGGGGCTACTGTGAATGGTATTGATTTGGTTATTTCCTCTTCAGTGTTCTTTTTGTTGATGTAGAGGAATCCAAGTGATTTTTGTATGTTTATTTTATAACCTGAGACTCTGCCAAACTCTTCTATTAGTTTCAGTAGTTTTCTGGAGGATTCCTTAGGGTTTTCCGTGTATAAGATCATGTCATCTGCAAATAGTGATAGCTTTACTTCCTCCTTGCCAATCCGGATACCCTTTATTTCTTTGTCTAGCCTAATTGCCCTGGCTAGGACTTCAAGTACGATGTTGAATAAGAGCGGTGATAAAGGGCATCCTTGTCTGGTTCCCGTTCTCAAGGGAAATGCTTTCAGGTTCTCTCCATTTAGAGTGATATTGGCTGTTGGCTTTGCATAGGTGCCCTTTATTATGTTGAGGAATTTTCCTTCAATTCCTATTTTGGTAAGAGTTTTTATCATAAATGGGTGTTGAACTTTGTCAAATGCCTTTTCTGCATCTATTGATAAGATCATGTGGTTTTTATCTTTTGTTTTATTTATGTGATGGATTACATTAGTGGTTTTTCTGATATTAAACCAGCCTTGCATACCTGGTATAAATCCCACTTGATCAGGGTGAATTATTTTTTGGATGTGTTGTTGGATTCTATTGGCTAGAATTTTGTTGAGGATTTTTGCATCTATGTTCATGAGGGATATAGGTCTATAATTTTCTTTTTTTGTAATGTGTCTTTACCTGGTTTTGGTATCAGGGAGATGGTAGCTTCATAGAATGAGTTGGGTAGTATTCCGTCTTTTTCTATGTTTTGAAATACCTTCAGTAGTAGTGGTGTTAAGTCTTCTCTGAAGGTTTGGTAGAACTCTGCAATGAAGCCGTCCGGGCCAGGACTTTTTTTTGTTGGAAGTTTTTTGATTACCGTTTCAATCTCTTTTTTTGTTATGGGTCTATTTAGTTGTTCTACTTCTGAATGTGTTAGTTTAGGTAGGTAGTGTTTTTCCAAGAATTTATCCATTTCTTCTAGGTTTTCAAATTTGTTAGAGTACAATTTTTCGTAGTAATCTGAAATGATTCTTTTAATTTCATTTGGCTCTGTTGTGATGTGGTCCTTCTCGTTTCTTATTCGGGTTATTTGTTTCCTTTCCTGTTTTTCTTTAGTCAGTCTAGCCAATGGTTTATCAATTTTGCTAATTTTTTCAAAGAACCAGCTTCTGGCTTTGTTAATTCTTTCAATTGTTTTTCTGTTCTCTAATCTTTTTAATCTTAGTTCAGCTCTAATTTTTATTCTTTGTTTTCTTCTGGTGCCTGATGGGTTCTTTTGTTGCTCACTTTCTATTTGTTCAAGTTGTAGGGACAGTTCTCTGATTTTGGCTCTTTCTTCTTTTTGTATGTGTGCATTTATTGATATAAATTGGCCTCTGAGCACTGCTTTTGCTGTGTCCCAGAGGTTTTGATAGGAAGTATTTTCATTCTCGTTGCTTTCTAAGAATTTCCTTTTTCTCTCCTTGATGTCTTCTATAACCCAGTCTTTTTTCAGGAGGGTATTGTTCATTTTCCAAGTATTTGATTTCTTTTCCCTAGTTTTTCTGTTATTGATTTCTAGTTTCATTGCCTTGTGATCTGAGAAGATGCTTTGTAATATTTCGATGTTTTGGACTCTGCAAAGATTTGTTTTATGACCTAATATGTGGTCTATTCTAGAGAATGTTCCATGTGCACTAGAAAAAAAAGTATATTTTGCAGCAGTTGGGTGGAGAGTTCTGTATAAGTCAATGAGGTCAAGTTGGCTGATTGTTGTAAGTAGGTCTTCCGTGTCTCTATTGAGCTTCTTACTGGATGTCCTGTCCTTCTCCGAAAGTGGTGTGTTGAAGTCTCCTACTATAAATGTGGAGGTGTCTATCTCACTTTTCAATTCTGTTAAAATTTGATTTATGAATCTTGCAGCCCTGTCATTGGGTGCATAAATATTTAATATGGTTATGTCTTCCTGATCAATTGTCCCTTTTATCATTATATAGTTTCCTTCTTTATCCTTTGTGGTGGATTTAAGTCTAAAGTCTATTTTGTCAGAAATTAATATTGCTACTCCTCTTCTTTTTTGCTTATTGTTTGCTTGATATATTTTTTTCCATCCTTTGAGTTTTAGTTTGTTTGTGTCTCTAAGTCTAAGATGTGTCTCTTG
Organism: Elephas maximus indicus; assembly: GCF_024166365.1. Lineage (NCBI taxonomy): Eukaryota > Metazoa > Chordata > Mammalia > Proboscidea > Elephantidae > Elephas > Elephas maximus. The sequence goes on along the minus strand of NC_064821.1, from coordinate 187,349,072 downwards.
TAGGCAGCATATAGATGGATCGTGTTTCTTTATCCAGTCCGTGACTCTCTGTCTCTTTATTGGTGCATTTAGTCCATTTACATTCAGCGTAATTATAGATAAATAAGTTTTTAGTGCTGTCATTTTGATGCCTTTTCATGTGTGTTGTTGGCCATTTCATTTTTCCACATACTTTTTTGTGCTGAGACGTTTTTCTTAGTAGATTGTGGGATCCTCATTTTCATAATGTTTAACTTTATGTTAGTTGAGTCGTTACGTTTTTCTTGGCTTTTTTCTTGAGTTATGGAGTTGATATTCCTTTTTGTGGTTACCTTATTATTTACCCCTATTTTTCTAAGTAAAAACCTAACTTGTATCGTTCTATATCGCCTTGTATCACTCTCCATATGGCAGTTCAATGCCTCCTGTATTTAGTCCCTCTTTTTGATTATTGTGATCTTTTATCTATTGATTTGCATGATTCCCTGTTATGTGTATTATTTTGTTTATTTATTTATTTTTGAGAATTAATCTTAATTTGTTTGTTTTTGTGATTTCCCTATTTGAGTTGATATCAGGACGTTCTGTTTTGTGACCTTGTATTGTGCTGGTACCTGATATTATTGGTCATCTGACCAAACAATCTCCTTTAGCATTTCTTGTAGCCTTGGTTTGGTTTCTGCAAATTCTCTAAACTTGTGTTTATCTGTAAATATCTTAATTTCTCCTTCATATTTCAGAGAGAGTTTTGCTGGATATATGATCCTTGGTTGGCAGTTTTTCTCCTTCAGTGCTCTGTATACGTCGTCCCATTCCCTTCTTGCCTGCATGGTTTCTGCTGAGTAGTCTGAACTTATTGATTCTCCCTTGAAGGAAACCTTTCTTTTCTCCCTGGCTGCTTTTAAAATTTTCTCTTTATCTTTGGTTTTGGCAAGTTTGATGATAATATGTCTTGGTGTTTTTCTTTTTGGATCAATCTTAAATGGGGTTCGATGAGCATCTTGGATAGATATCCTTTCGTCTTTCATGATGTCAGGGAAGTTTTCTGTCAGGAGTTCTTCAACTATTTTCTCTGTGTTTTCTGTCCCCCCTCCCTGTTGTGGGACTCCAATCACTCGCAAGTTATCCTTCTTGATAGAGTCCCACATGATTCTTAGGGTTTCTTCATTTTTTTTAATTCTTTTCTCTGATTTTTTTTCAGCTATGTTGGTGTTGATTCCCTGGTCCTCCAGATGTCCCAGTCTACATTCTAATTGCTCGAGTCTGCTCCTCTGACTTCCTATTGTGTTGTCTAATTCTGTAATTTTATTGTTAATCTTTTGGATTTCTACATGCTGTCTCTCTATGGATTCTTGCAACTTATTAATTTTTCCAGTATGTTCTTGAATAATCTTTTTGAGTTCTTCAACAGTTTTATCAGTGTGTTCCTTGGCTTTTTCTGCAGTTAGCCTAATTTCATTTGTGATATCTTTAAGCATTCTGTAAATTAGTTTTTTATATTCTGTATCTGATAATTCCAGGATTGTATCTTCATTTGGGAAAGATTTTGATTCTTTTGTTTGGGGGGTTGGAGAAGCTGTCATGGTCTGCTTCTTTATGTGGTTTGATATGGACTACTGTCTCCGAGCCATCACTGGGAAAGTAGTTTTTCCAGAAAATCTGCTAAAAGAAAAAATGCAGTCAGATCCCTATCAGAGTTCTCCCTCTGGCTCAGGCTATTCGGATGTTAATGGAGCCACCTGGGGAGGGTGGGGGAGGGATCAGAGAGCTAGGAGTGTAGCACCTCAGAATATAGCCAGAGTTGTTTGTCTTACTTGGAATGACTCTTATATCTGAGATTTCCGCGGGGCGCGTCGCTTATACGTACAGGCTGTGTGGAGATTGCCCCCCCGGGGGGTCTGGCCTGCTGGCGTCACGGTCAGATCCTCCGCTGTCAGCCCCACCCCCAAGGTTAAGGCTCCCCTACTGGGACGGTGCACTCCCGTCTCCAAAATCAGTCGCTGCCTCCCAGGGACTCTCTGTCCCGCCAGCCACGTCGCGCGCCGCTCCCACGAACCGAGTGGGCTCCCCCCTCCCCGGGTCAGCTCAGGAGAGCGGAGCAGCTCCCTGCGCCTGAGTTGCGACTGCGTGTCCCGGCTGGGACGCCGCTCTCCCCACTCCAATACCTGCCACTGCCTCCCGGGGACTTCTTCCACCGGCTGCTCCGCCACACCACCCACGTGAACTGGCTGGGCCCGCGCCAACCAGTTGGGACCACCCCAGGGTCAATTCAGGGGAATATAGCTGATCCCCGCGCTCACGCCCCGCCTGTGCGCCCCAAAATCCCGGCGGGATGGCTCCCCGGCTGGGACGCTGCTCTCCCAGCTCCAAGACCAGTCACTTCCTCCTGGGGACTTCTCCCTCCGGCGTGCCGTGCCGCTCACGCGAACTGGGTTGGTGCCGCCCGCATGAACGACTGGGCCCCCCCCCCCGGGGTCAATTCAGGGAAATGTAGCTTGTCCCCGCGCTCGCGCCAAGCCTGCTCCCCGCCAAACTCCCTGCTCCAAGACCAGTCACTGCCTCCCGGGGACTTCTCCCACCGGCTGCACCGCCACGCCGCCCGTGCCAACCAGCTGGGCTCCCAGCTGGGATGAGTTCTGGGGCTAGGGCTGTGCCCCTTGTCTGTGCCGTCTGCCCCCCTGGACTCTGCCCCAAATCGGGCTCCGAAGGTCACCTGCCTGGTACGCTGGCTCCTGGCTCTGAAAACAATCACTGTCTCCCTGTATTTGTTCGTTCTCCATCTCTAAATCTGTATTTCTTGTTCAGAGTTCGTAGATTGTTATGTATGTGATCGATTCACTTGTTTTTCCGAGTCTTTGTTGTAAGAGGGATCCGCGGTAGCGTCCACCTTGTCCGCCATCTTGGCCCCGCCCCAAAATTGAGCCTTTTTTTAGGAAAATTATAACTGGTGAAATCTATAATGGAATTTTTATTAGTGATAGTTATATGTGCTTGTACTTCAATGGACTCAATCGTGAATAAGGATTGGGTAAAAGGAATTTATTTTAACATGAATGTTTCCCACTATTATAATATTAAGATTGTGTTTCTTCCTAAAATATATAACTCTTTAAAGTGATGACAAGCAAGGATGTCACTTCGAGGACTAAGGTGCATTCGACTCAAGCCATGGTATTTTCAGGTCCTTCATATGAATGCAAAAGCTAGACAATGAATAAGGAAGACCAAAAAAAGAATTGACGCCTTTCAATGATGGTGTTGGCAAAGAATATTGAATAACCATGGACTGCCAGAAGAACAAACAGATCTGTCTTGGAAGAAGTATGGCCAGAATGCTCTTTAGAAGCGAGGATAGCAAGACTTCATCTCACATACTTTGGACATGTTATCAGGAGGGACCAGCACCCTGGAGAAGAACATCATGCTTGCTAAAGTAGAGGGTCAACAGAAAAGAGGAGACCCTCAGCAAGACTGATTGACACAGTGGCTGCAACAATGGGCTCGGCATAACAACAATTGTGAGGATGGCACAGGACCGGGCAGTGTTTCATTCTGTTGTACATGAGGCCATTATGAGTCAAAGTCGACTCAGTGGCACCTAACAACAAAATACATAATTTCCAATCTCACAGTTAAAAAGGAAATAATTCTTTAGAAGAATGACATTAAAAAACAATTATGATGAAACCTTAAAAGTGAATTTGTTTTTCCCTAATACAAAAAAGCATGACTTATTGTTCTTAAAATATTTGAATATATTTTTTTAAAGAGTTGAGATATTATTTCTTCCTTAAATTTATGACCAGTGAAGCCATCTAGACCTGGGGTTTACTTTGTGGGAGGGTTTCTAAGTGTGATTAAAATATCTTCAATACATATAGGGCTGAAAATTCTGTGTGTTGATATTTCGGGTGCCCATTACCCACTACAGACGTCTCCCTGTACATTCCTGCTTCCCTCCCACAAGCTCCAACATTTGACTTAAGTAGCCATTTGTTCCAGGATGTCATAGCCTTCCCCTCTTCCCAGTTTCTCCTATCCCCAGAATTGAAGATCAGACCCATACTTCCCCAGTTACACATTACCCGCTGCTTGCACAAAACAAGAACACAAGTGCTATTCAGTTTTCAAATCAGCTTATTAAGATTTAACTCAGGCACAACAGAATACACAGATTTAAAGCATAATGTTTGATGAGTATTGACAAATATCTACACCTGGAGCCCTGGTGGCACAGTGGTTAAGAACTACGGCTGCTAACTAACCAAAAGGTCGGCAGTTCACATCCACCAGCTGCTCCTTGGAAACCCTATTGGACCGTTCAACTCTGTCCCGTAGAGTTGCTATGAGTTGGAATCCACTCAGCAACAATGGGTTTTTGCTTTTTGGGTTTTTTTTGGTATGTGTGTGCCCACCACCCTAATCATGTACTACATTTCTATCACCCCAGTAAGTTCTCTCCTGTTCCTTTGCAAATAATCTACCCTGTCCCTTTCATCCCATGCCCCAGGCAAACATTAAACTGATTTCTATTACCTTAAATCAGTTTAGCCTGTTCTAGAACTTCATATAAATGGAACCAGTATGTTTTCTTTTGTGTCTGGCCTCTTTTGTTCATTTTTATTCCTGAATTGTATTCCACTGCATGAATAAATTAAAATTGATTATCCGTTTATCTGCCAATGAATATTTGAGTCATCTTTAGGATTGCTATTAGTCAGAATCAACTTGCCAGCAACCGGTTTGGTTTTTGTTTTTGTTTTTTCAGTGTTGGAGTACTGCGAATAAAGCTCCAATGAACAGTCATGTACAGATATTAGCATGAATCTGTTTCTCTCAGAAAACAGAGCATGTTTTTCTTGAGTGAATACCTACAACTGGAATCACTGTACAGTGTCTGAAGTGCATGTTTAGCTTTATAAGAAACTCCCAAAACTGTTTATAAAATCGTTGTATGATTCTACACTACACACCAGCTACATATGAGAATTCCATGTGCCCTACAACCAACACTTGCTACTGTCAGACTTAAATTTTAGTCATTCTAGAAACCGTGAGATGATATTTCATTGTCATTTTTATTTTGCATTTTCATAATAACTAACAATCTTAAGCATTTTTACATATATTTAATGACCACATGTTTTTTTTGTGAAGATTCTATTCAAGTCTTCATCCATATTTAACTGAATTGTTTGTCTTCTTATTAAGGAGTTGTAAAACATCTTTATAGATTCCGAATACAAGCCCTTTGGCAGATATATGTATTACAAGTATTTCTCCCAGTTTGTGTCATGACTTTCCGTTTTCTTAATGGTGCCTTCTGAAGAGTAGAAGCTTCTTAATTTTTTTTTAATGAAATTCAAATTTGTTTTTCTTTTATGGTTTGTACTTTTTGTGTTTTGTCTAAGAAATCTTTGCAAGCCCAAAGGCATGAAGATTTTCCTCTGTTTATTTCTAGCAGTTTCATTGTTTTAGATTGTACATATATATCTTTGATTTATTTTAAAATGATTTTGTTAATGCTGTGAAGTAGAAGTCTAAATTTAGTTTTCTTCCATTGCCTTGGTGCCTCGGTCAAAATGAATAGATCGTACGTATGTGGGTCAGATTCTGGATTTTATATTCTGTTTCTCTGATATATTTTTATATTCCTGAACCAAGAATGTACTTTCTTTATTATTGTAGCTTTACAGTAAGTCTTGCAACAAGGTGGCTGACTGAGGATCTTTGTGTCTCCATATAAGTTTGGAATTACTTGGTCAGCTCCTTAAATCAAAGTTTTCAGGATCTGGATTGGGATTGTAAGAAACCTATAGATTAATTCGGGAACAACTGACATCTTAACAATACTAAGTCATACGATCTAACCCTTATAGCAGCGTAAAACTCTACATTTATTTAAGTATATTTTTTATTTACACTAGGCATTGTTTTCTGATTTTCAGTGTAGAGATCTATAAACATCTTTTATGACATTTATTCATAAGGATTTATACACAGACATGTGTGCACGTGTATATACTTAGGAATAAATGCATTAAAGATACTTATAGACATACAAACATGTGTATACATTGGAGTCCCTGGCTGGCACAGATACTTAAGCGCCTGGCTACTAACTGAAAGGATGACAGTCCAAGTCCACCCAGCGGTGCCTCAGAAGAAAGTCCTGGAGATCTCCTTCCAAAAGATCACAGTCGTTGACAACCCTGCTCTGAGACAAATGAGGTTCCTATGAGCTGGAATCAACCTGAGAACAGCAGGTTTGGTTTATTTTATATTTTCAGTGTTATTCATTTTCCCGTTGTTTATTGCTGGCGTGTAGAAATACGATTCATTTTGTGTTGATCTCGTATCCTTCAGCCTTGCTAAACTCACTTATTAATTGTAGTAGGTTTATTCTGCAGATTCTTAGGGCTTCTTACTTAGACGATCATGGAACATGCAAATAGAAACAATTTCGCTTTTTCCTTTCTACTTTGTATGCTTTTGTGTTATCTTGCCTTAATGCACTGGTTGCGCCCTCTGGTGTGACGCGGCTCAGAAATGGCGACAGTAAGCATCCTTGTCTTGTCCCTAATCTTTGTGGAAAAATAGTAAAATGATGCATAGCCATTAAATACTATGTTAAGTATACATTTTTACAGATGGTTGTCATACATCTGACAAAGCTCTCTTCCAACCCTTTTCACTGAGAGTTTTTATCATGAATGTATGTAAACATTTTCAAATGCTTTTTGCACTTATTGAGAAGATTCTGTGATTTCCCCCTTTATTCGCTTAATGTAACGGACTGTGCTGAGTACTTCCAAATGCTGAACTGATGTCCTCCAAGATAACCTCCATGGTTGTGGTATGTTACCATTTTTCCGTGTTGCTGGATTTGAACTGCTCTTATTTTGTTGAAGACCACTACGGCTATGTTCCTGAGGATTATTGGTCTCCAGGTTTATCTTCTTATAACATCTTTGTCTGCTTTCGTGTCAAAGCCTTGTGAAATAAGTTGGGACATGTTTCCTCCACCTCTATTTTCTGAAGTTGTCTGTGTGCACTTGATATTATTTCTTCCTTAAACATATGATTGGTTTCAGCAACGAAATCATCTGGGCCTGAAGTTTTCCTTGTGGAAAGGTTTTTGATTATTAACTTTTCTTTGATATAGGATTGTTTTTGTTATCTGTTTCTTCTTGTGTCATTTTTAGTAGTTTTATTTGTTTAAGTATCTTTCAAATATCACCTAAGTTGCCAAGTTCATTTGTAAAGTTTTTCATAATATTACTCTTTTATCCTCATGATATCCATAGTTCCTCTGCTGATATCCTAAAATTGGTAATTTGTGATTTCTTTTTTCTTAAATCTTGATTAGTCTTGTCAATTCTACTAATCTTTAAAAAAAATGGCTTTGTTAATTTCTATTATGGTGTGACCGTGCTACAGAGTTAGAAAGGAACCCCACCTAAAATTTAGTTCAGATATTGAGGCTGATATTGCCCCCTGCTTCCCCAGACACACCTAGAGGATATGAAAAGGTCTACTATTCACATCACAAGGCTTTCTTGGGAAAGCAGGGTGCCTTCCAAGCTCAGAGCAGGAAAAAGGAACTGGCTTGGGGTTTTATGGTGATTAGCAGTGCGGAGACTTTAAGGGTTTCCACACATGGTTTGAACTTCTCTCTGGTGACATAGAAGGCAGTATTTGTGCTTTCTCATCAGCTATGTCACACTGTGGGTAATTTACCAGAGTGAACTTTATATGATATACTGTATACTGCTAAGGGATTTGTACTTGCATTACTGGAATTTGGAAGATACTCCTTAGTTGCCCTTTGTAGGGAATTTTGCTGGTTTGTAATTGAGCTAAATTATAGGAAAGCACCTGGACAAAGCCCAACACGTAGTAGATAAGGGTTTTTAACTGCATCTGTGGTAAACATCAATAAATATTCACACAGTTCTGTAATAAGATGGCTCCATTAAATAGCCAATGACCTAGAAATAATCCAGGTATGCGAAACTATGATAATTAGAAGGTCATAGGCACTAGAAGTACGTAGATCCTTTTTCTTATTTCTGTTTTAAAAGTAGCTCAGATCTCTAAAGATGCAGTGCTTTCTGATGCCCCATTCCTTAAAGATGTAAGAAATGAAACTGCTGGAATCATAAATGTCCTCTTTGGGAAACTACCCCATAATCTGTGCAGTTAATGCACCAACTTTGTAAATGGACATTAGGATGTTAAACAGTGGCACACAGACAAATACGTGCACACACACTGGCACCCCCAAAAGGGTAGAGATTGTATAATCCAATTAATTAAGGAAACACGAGGTTTTGTAAAGTTAAATAGCTTTCTTTATGGTAAGATTTTTTTGAGCCTTTATTATGTGATCACACATGTGAATCTTCATGAATAATGAATTACATTCATTATTAATGCATTGTTTTCCAACATTTGAACATGGAATGCTCTTTATGCTAAACTTTGTGAAACCGTTGTTCTAAGGAACAGGGTTTGGGAGATTCTGGTCTAACCTTGGGTTCTAATAATAGTGAGCTATATTATTTAGATCAACTGTCTTATGAAAAACAACTGAAATGACTAATAAAAATTCCTTGACAGGTAGGTGATATATAGACAAATAGGTAAGATAGTAAGAGATAGATATTGTCAGGCAAAAACTAAAGAGAAAACAGAAATTAGCAGAGTGAGGAGGTTGCTTTTGCCATAAAGCTAAAATGACCTTTCTTTTTCATAGCCTTTGCTTGGTGCGGAGGACAGAAATTGGAACCTAGACCCACTCCCATAGGGTAGGGAGTAATAGGAGACATTCCACAGGTAGCTGGATTCACTCTCAGGGTAAACCTAGAGTAAATCAGCTACACAGACTTGCTGCCATGTTTGCATTTCTGAGTGGCCCAGGGACCCTTCGCCCATGAGCTTTGTTTAAGATGGTCCTAGGATGGGAGAGGAGCCCTCGCTGCTCAGTGGTTAAGAGCACAGGTTGCTAACCAAAATCTTGGCAGTTCAAATTCACCAGCCGCTCCTTGGAAACCCTATAACCCATTGCCGTTGAGTTGATTCTAACTCATAGAGACCCTATAGGACAGAGTAGAAGTGCCCCGTAGTGTTTCTAAGGGGCACCTGGTGGATTTTAACTGCCAACCTTTTGGTTAGCAGCAGTAGGACATAACCACTACGCCACCAGTGTTTCCCATGGGGCAGTTCTACTCTGTCCTATAGGATAGCCATGAGTCGGAATCAACTCAAAGGCATCTGGTTTCGTTTTTGGTTTTTTAGGATAGGAGAGCCCCTGGTCTTATAGCAGAAGCAAATACAATTCATCTCTGGAGGAAAACACTTGCATCCTAGTTTCCAGTTCTTTCAGCAAACACATTTTCAGGTCAGTAACCCCTCACTGGTCCCTCCTTGGCTGAGATGCTCCTCATCTCTGGCTGAAACTTTTATGATAGTTTTTCATAGTTCGCTTGGCCCTAGCCTCCGCATTCAGGATAAGCTGAGTGTCTTTTCTCTGTGTTCCCATAATGCTTTATTTACTGTATTTATCATTTTGTTGTTGTTTAACAGGCTGGCTCAATCAGAAGACTCTGATCTCCTCTAAGGCAGAGATGATGTCTTTTTATCTTGATGCTCCCAGCACTTAGCACTGTTCTCCCCACCCAGCACTTAGTACAGGTGTGTTCTCAATAAAAAAAAAAATAAATAAAATAAATAAGTGTTTATTAAATGAATGAACAGACCTTTACTGAGGGTGTGGGAACTGAAGGAGGAGAGAGTTCCTTGGTTGAACCCCAGGCAACAGATCCCCAGTCAATAAACCATGGAGATGATGAAAGGCAGGCTTTCAGGTGGAAAAGGGAAGGAGGTTTGTCTTGAAAGGAGCAGACTACTTCTGAATTCCTTTTTCAATTTGAATAAAGTGATATGAGAATTAAAGGGAATGAGAAAAAAGAAGACACAGAAAATGGAGACACCAAAGAGGGTAATAGCTGTCAAAAAAACAAGAATGGAATCTGTGTACCGAACACCTGTTTTGGGTCCTTCCCCACCATATATTAGTTGTGTCATCTCGATAAAGTCACTTAACCTCTCTGAATGTCAGTTTCCTATCTGTTACATTAGAGCAATAAAGATATTCATATTTCCATTATTAGTCATATGACTGTTTTATTAAATGAGATAATGGATGTGCAATTGCATTGTAATTCTACAATGCAGTTTCTAGTTATTATTACTAGTAGTATTTAAAAGGGAAAGCTGGTAAGCAAAGGAAGTACAGAGTGGAGAGAAGATGAAGACTAAAGACTGTCTCTTTGATAGGAATCGACTCGACGGCACTGGGTGTGGGGCTTTGATAGGAAGCAGATTCCCCGGTGCCCCTTCTCTATGGGAATTCAAGTTCTAGAACTTGAATCTAGAATCCATACTGGTTAAGAACCAAGGCTCCTAAGTAAGGTTGGGCTCAAATCAGAGCTGACATTAGCATGGCCTTGGCAGCTTATTTAACCTTGAGGGGGCTCATTAACTTCAGCTATAATATGAGGATAAAAACTGGGTTTACTTCTGAAGTCATGGTGAAAATTAAGTGAGAATCATTCTTCCAGGAAATATTTATTAACTATTTGTTACATGACGGACATTGTTCTTGGCACTACAGATACAGCAGTTAATCAGATGGACAAGGTCCTTGCCTTTAGTATGTTTTCTCTCTAGTGGGGAAGACAAAGCAATATGCAAATAAGTATGTAACAATATTAGTGAAAAGTTCTAGAGAAAAAAATCAAGCAAGACAAGGTAAGAAGTGAGGACAGGGCACTGTCTGAGTTAGGGTGGCTGGAGATGTGGCATATGGAGAGCTTAGCACTGCAGCAGGCTCAATGAATAGTACATAGTATTTGCTGTTGTTGTTAGGTGCCACTGAGTTGGTTCCAACTTATAGCGACCCCATGTACAACAGAATGAAACATTGCTGCATCGTGCACCATCCTCACAATTGCTGCTATGTTTGAGCTCATTGTTGCAGCCACTGTGTCAATCCATTTCGTTGAGGGTCTTTCCCTTTTTTGCTGGCCCTCTACTTTACCTAGCATGATGTTCTTCTCCAGGGAGCTAGTCCTTCTTCATAACATGTCCAAAATATGTGCAATGAAGCCTTACCATCTTCACTTCTAAGGAGCATTCTGGCTGTATTTCTTCCAGGACAAATTTGTTAACCTTGTTTGTTAACAGAGTTTTTTCTGTCTGTGAAGTCCATAGAAGCTAAGCCTACTAGTATTTTGTGTGGGATTCGCTGGGAAACCAGACTGGATTCAAACAACAGAGGAAATTTCCATAGGATAGACACAAGAAAATGTCCCTGGGTGGCACAGAGGGTTTGTGTTCAGCTACTAATCAAAAGGTTAGTGGCTCCATGGAAAAAAACTTCTGGTTATCTTTTTCTGAAAACATAACAGACAAGAAAACCCTGTGGAGCAATTCTACTCTGTGACACATTGATTTGCCATGAGTCGGAATCGATTCCACAGCAATGGGTTTGGATTATTTATTTATTTATTTATTTATTTATTGGACATGTAAATGGGAAAAAAAAAATTTTATTTTTAAATGGGAAAGATTCATTCCTTTATTTTACAAGAATGTAGTCAGTACCACCCGGTGCTAGGATCTGGGGACATGAAAGCTAATTGGATCTAGTTCCCAGCTCTATGGACCACCAAGTCTAATAGGTTGAGATGGACAGGTCTCCTGGCAGAACATTCGTGTGAGTGGAGCATGAGGGCTGGCCACGAGGATCTCAGAGAATACTAATCACTGCCTGCCTTTCTCAGACCTTTGGTGCTACACATTCTATTCTACCCCCCTCCCCAAACACCCATCTGTCTCACAAAGCAGATTTGCTAATCAGGCCATTAGCAACCTGTCAACTGGGTGGAGATGCTTACACCAATGACAAGGAATGGCATCTGGTTATGACATTTTCCCTAGCCAACATGTCTGAGGACCTAATCTGGATTCCCCCTCCCTATCAAGCACTGACTCTAGAGAGAAGCTGTTCTCTGGGTACCCACTCTCTGGACCTGTTAAGGGATACCTTTTCATCAAACCTCTACACCATTTCCATTTTCTTGGAAAAATACTACACTGAGGAAGATTCAAAGAATTGGAAGCACAGACTGTAAGAGCTACTAAAGGCTCTTAGTGATTGTCTCACCCAACTTCCTCATTTCACAGAGGAGGAATCTGAGGCCCAAGAACTGAAGTGGTTTATTCAAGGTTACAAAACAATTTTGAGACAGAGCTGGAATAAGAGCAGATGTGGGAGCATCTGGGAGACAATAGGTATTTGTGATGTCAGGTTGTATATTTCCATAATTTTACCCATATGAAAATCTTCTCTTTTACTGTAGAAATATAAACTTTTAAACTATGAGAACCCCTTAATATATTTATCTGGCATGACTATCACTCTCTTACTCTCTAAGTTGTCTTTCATACTTACTGTTGTAGTCCTTCCAGCCAGAGACAGGAGATAGTTTTTTTTTTTTTAATATGTAACAGGCATAGTTTAGACAGCTTCATGAGGCACCATCCCTGAGTGGAAAGATCATTTAACTTATCTGAAGTCATAGGGCCAATAAATGGATCTGTCTGACTAAAGTCCAGATCTTTCCACAACATCAGCCATTGCTCACTTATACCTGCCAGGTAGTTCAGATCAGTCATCGCATTGCTCAGGTAAGAGAAACGTCACATGCAAAGTGACTAACACAGTGCCTAGCACATAGTAGGTCTCCACAAATACCAAGTCCCCCTGCCTTTCCCCTTAGATGTCAAGCTTCAATAGATTTAGTGATTTTCTTATGATTACTTAACAATACTGGGTGTACATTCATACACAATATACGTATAACATATATGTAAGATAAAAACACTTAGATAAGTACACCTATATTTTTATTAATCTTGGAAAAGAGACCATTTGTATATATTAGCCTTGCTTGTCAGTAATTTTGGCAGAGGCATTTTACTGAAAAACAAACCATTGTAAAAACTCTCCTGTACAGGGGAGGTGGGTTGCAATCCCCTCAGTAGGCTTTCCTAATCCAAAAAAATCCTGAGAAAACAGACTGATACTAGATCGTAAGATAACAGCCCTCCGGTCTCTCCAAGGAAACTCTTCCCAATTTCCCAGGGATTCAGTTCCATGATCTGGGTTTGCCATTTCTCTAAATAGTTCATAGTGACATTTCAATAAATGTTGTGGAGCGACCCGAGGTCAGGGAACTTGGGTTATTTTACATACGAAATATACATGAAGATTTTTTAAACTATAAAAACCAGGATACAGCAGAAATTTGGATTAGGCCAAAGATGTTTTGAAACTGAATACTCTGAAGTACGTGCTTCTAATCTATTAGATCCAGAAATAACTAGGGAATCAGCATCATGGGAGATGGGAGGGTAGAGAGGATTAGAAACTGGCAAAATTGTCATGAAAGGAGAGACTGGAAGAAGGGAGCGAGCGGGCTGACTCATTAGGAGGAGAATAAATGGGAGTATGTAGTAAGGTGTATATAAGCTTACATGTGACAGACTGACTTGATTTGTAAACTTTCACTTAAAGCACAATAAAAATTAATAAAAAACAAAAAAAAAACCAGGATACAGCAGAAATTTGGCTTAAGCCAAAGATGTTTTGAAATTGAACACTCTGAAGGACACGCTTCTAATCTATTGGATCCAGAAATAACTAGGGAATCAGCATCATGCCAGTGTAGGGATCCCTGTACTGGGGCACAAAGATCACCTAATGGTGGTACTTGAAGAGACCTTACTGATACCATGGGCTGACCTGCCATTTTCCAAAAGTGCAAAGTAGACTCAGAGAGGAGGAGATGGCAGGGCTAGGGAAGAACCAGAGAAATGAATGCAGTTGTTGTTATCTGCCCTTGAGTGTGCCCAATCATAGAGACCTCATGCACAACCAGATCAGATCCTTGTGATCCATAGGGTTTTTATTGGCTTTTTAAACTTTTTTCAGAAGTAGATCGCTAGGTTTTTCTTCCTCTTCCATCTTAGTCTGGAAGGTCCACTGAAACTTGTTCAGCATCATAACAACATGCAATGAGTGGTGACTGTGCTTAACATGCATTAGTCAGAAATTGAACTCAGGCCTCCCACATGGAAGGCAAGAATGCTACCAACGAACCATCATTGCCTTCATAACCAATGCTGTTGTTGTTGTCTGCTGTTTCTTAGGCAATTATCTTAGATAATCCATTATATGCTCTAAAAATATTAATTTCTTTCTGCAGAGGGGAACAAACTTTAAAAGGTGTAAATCATACAGTATCGCCTGCCTTCATGAAACTTTGCGAGAGCTCCCATTGGCTCCTTGGCTATCAATACCATCCTTATCATGGCCGACCAAACTCTCCTGCCCCTTCTCCCTAATCTCTCACCCTTACACTTGTCAGGCTTCTTCCTCCCACAGCACCCTGGAACAGGCTTGTGTCTCTGCCTGAAGAAGTCTTCCTTCCTCGATATATAGTTAACTCCTACTTAACCTTGAACTCAAGCAGCACTTTCTGAAGGAGGTCCTTTCCAACCTCCTGGACCAGGTAAATTTTCCACATTACAGACCTCCTTTATAGCTCTGGTCATAGGTGTCTCTTTACATTCATTTTCCAGATGATTTGACTGTTCACTCACCTTCTCTGCTAAAAGCTATAAAACAGGAAAGATGGTGCCTGGAACAAAAACAAATGCAAAATAACTATTTATAAGATAAATGAATGAAAATCAGACATAGAAATTGCTAGTAGAGCTTGCAGATTGGATCAGGAGGAGTTCTCAAGTCCTGGTCCCAGCCAATCAGTCCCCTGAAGCCTGCAGAAGAGGAAGGTCTATCCTCCCAGGTGTTGGAGGGTCTTTGCGAAGTGTCCGTGGGTGCTCACTTTGGATGCTTTGTAAGCCTACATCCCTTCAGCTGCTGCTGCTTGTTTGACATCGTCTTTCCCTCATATCCACCAAACACACACATGGCTCTTCTGAAGGTTTTGGGGTTATTGGGAGACACGCTTTGTTTACTCCATCTCACCCCTCCAAACTCAGTCTCCTACTTCATGGGGATCAGGGACCTTGATTTGTTTTCAAATAATAATAACTCCCTGGCATCTAAGTGGTAGTTTTACAGGTGTGTTCATGGAGTAGCATACAATTAGGTGGTGTGTATTTTGTTTTTAGTTTTAATTCAATGCAAACTTGAAAAGTTAGGAAAGGCCTTAGTAGCAATTCATATAATAGTCAGACAGACAGACAGACAGAGACAGAGAGACACAGGAATCAAAATGTGTATCAAAAAGGGCAATAAGTTTTTTATATGAAGCATGGACTGGCCACACTATGGAAATGTTAGAAAACAAAACAGCAAAAAAAAAAAAAAAAAAAAAAAGCAAGATGTTACATGCACTCACCAAAATTTATATTTAATATTAACTTATAAAATGAAAAAGATTGTAATAGACCAAGGCGCACTATGATATTATTGTAATAAAAAGAGAACAGTCAGTGTTTTCTCCCTGTCTTTCTTCCCATTCACACTCCCTTCTAAAGAGAATTATGTTTTTGCCTTTTAAGCTTTATAATCCCTTCCTTTCCCTTATATAAGCTCATTAGAATGGGCTAGAGAGAGAAAACAGCTGAAGTAAAGAAGAGAGATTTTCATCCCTGGGGAAATTGTTCAAGAACCAAGAATTCCAGGATTGTTTAAATATAAAGAAAAATGAAAAAGGAGCTAGAGTGACTGTATCTTCATAACCAGGACCAGACATAGATTGGGTAGGGGAGGAAAGAGGAGAGGGTAAGGGGAAAAAGAAGTAAAAACCACAATGCTGCATGTTATATAGTGTTTGAGAGTTTAGTGAGAGAGTCCTGAGCCTCTGTTGGATATAGGAGAATTGACAAAGAGAGAAAAAGGGATTTTGAGAAGGATGTTATGAGTTATACAGTTGATTCCTTACTGTCTCTCACTCTATAAACCCAGTGTCATAGAGTCGATTCCGACTCATAGCGACCCTATAAGACAGAGTAGAACTGCCCCATAGAGTTTGCAAGGAGAGCCTGGAGCATTTGAACTGCTGACGCTTTGGTTAGCAGCCCTAGCACTTAACCACTACATCACCAGGGTTTCCTTTCTCTCTCTCTCTCTCTCTTTCTCTCTCTATATATTTCAGTGCTGTACCAGCCTTTTTGGATGCCGTTCTCCGCAAAGACTAGACGGCAGGGGATTCAGAAATCTTCAGGAGTGACTTAAATCTATGTGGTTTATGCATAAGCAACATCTAGACAAAGTCTGTTGTCGTTGTATGCGGTCAAGTCGATTCCAACTCATAGTAAGCCTGTAGGAAAAAGTAGAACTGCTCCTTAGTATTCCCTAGGCAGTGGTTAAGTGACCAGCTGCTAGCCAAAAGGTGACAATTTGAATCCATCAGCTGCTCTGCGGGAGAAAGATGTGGCAGTCTGCTTCCGTAAATATTATAGCCCTGGAAACCCTGTGGGGCAGTACTACTCTGTCCTAGAGGGTCACTATAAGTCAGAATCCACTAGACAGCACACCTTAAACAAAGTCTAGATGGAGGCAGTTCAAACTAATCATGTCCATCTCTGGAGAAATGTATGAAATTGGAAGTTGAAGGGTTATCAAAATTTTTACAGAGCTTTTGCTATTTACATGATTTGAAACAATAAATGTATGTTTTAAAAAGGATTACATGCTCATGTTAATTACAGAATAGGGAGCACAATGGCCTCCTTCAATGCAATTGCCACTTAGTGGTAGAAGAAGAAAAGGTGGTCCTGGGCATGGCTGCCCCAGTGGTCGGTGTCCAGCTGCTGGGCTGCGAATTTATGGAGCTTGGATGGAGTATGATTTATGGAGACATGGGCACTGTAGATGTTCAAAGACGTTGTAGTAGTCCAGATGACTCTCTGCTGATGTCCCAGGATAAGTCAACACAAATTTCTTAGAAACTAATACAGTACTCCTAATATTGCACATGCATTCATTCACCAAGCATATTGGGTGTCTCCTATGCACCAAAACTTGTGGGGTTACTTTGAGCAGTAGTTTTCCCTCTTCCTATCTGTTAATGAATGCATTTACACTGTCTAGTTATAGAAATCCACGCTGAACCCTCCAGAGTATCAATGCAGTGGAGAGGAAAGGCGACTGGCCTTGGGATCAGATGTTTTTCCCACCAGATTGGTCTTCCACTTGGAGACCGCTCACTTACTACTCTTGCTGTCTCTCTAAGGCCAACATGAGGAATATCTCCCCACTTCAGAAGAGATTTAGCCTCTTCTCTCAGGCCTCTATCCTATGGCCTCAACAGGGCAAGCTCATCAGATGGTAAAACCCCTACTCTCTAAAGTCGAACATGGGTTCCACCCCCTCATACAACAGCAAGGGCATCATCTGTTGATGCTCCTGAGCAGAGCTGATTTCACAGTCCCTTTAACACCCAGGAAGATGAACTCCGAGTTTACACACAGCAATTTTGCTACCAAAAGAGCCTCTTTATGGACAAACCATCACCTTAGGCTGATCAGAGGGTAGGAAAGGGGCAGCCCTCAAGCCCCAAATCTCTGGCCTCAGATACTGCTAAGTACATAGGGAAGTTAATTCACAGCATTCTAGAAGACATGGGGATCCTAGGCTGGGATTTCACCAGCTCTGTCTGCTTGCTCATATCCATGCAGACCTTTCTCCTTGTTGAGAAGCAAGACTAAGAGAGGGAGGCAATTTCTGGTAGAGAAGCATAAGCATGGATCAAAGAAACAGACCAGGTGTCCCTGTGAATTGCATTCAGAGTTTTATTCTTGCCATAGTTTGAGATTGTGCTAACTCTGGCAGGCTGCCTTGATAAAGACAGAAGCAAAGAAAGCACAGAGGGGAAGCAAGGAATGAGATTCCATGTTATTAGGCATGACGGGGGGAGAGTCAGCAGTTGGTAAATGTTCCAGAACAGATATATGGGCCCAGCAGGGTTGACCAGTAGGCAGAGAATTCTGGAGTGGGACTAGTTTTCTGTGTTTAACAGCAGCAGTCATCGTCCTCAAGGTCACAGCATGCAGGTCCTCGGGAACTCATGGGGATAATTCCCAAACAGCAGCACCCACAGTCAGAGCATGGGTCAGGGTTACAGCCCTGGGATCCTGAGCTCTGCACTGTGCTGCTTGCAGGAGCCTGCACGTAGTAGGTCTGGCAAGGAGAAGAGCACTGGACATAATATGTCTGGGTCTGGCAGGGAGTTGGACATTTCACATAGGTCGTCTGGCACGGAACTGGGCATTTCACATATGTCGTCTGGAACGGAACTGGGCAATTCACATAGGTCGTCTGGCATGGAGCTGGGCATTTCACATAGGTTTGAGTCTGGCATGGAGGTGGGCATTTCACATATGTTGTCTGGCATGGAGCAGGGCATTTTACGTAGGTCTGAGTCTGGCATGGAGTTGGGCATTTCACTCATGTCGTCTGGCATGGAACAGAGCATTCCACATAGGTCTGAGTCTGGCACGGATCAGGACACACCACACTAACAGTTTTAGTTTTGCATGGAGCTGCACATTTCATAGACGTGCATTTTGTGCTTTGCACTGACCCCACTTTCAAACCTTTCACACAGGAGGGAGGAAAATGTTGCTGCTCCTGTTGGTCGCACATCTTTCTGAGGTTTTGTAAAATCTGGAAAGAAAGGTTTCATCAGAAGGCTGAAACTAGGAAAGTTTCCAGAGAAACCTGTAGCATTCCCTTTGGGTAAAGTGTGGTCTGTAAGCAGTGGCCTTTTTGAGAAGGCAACAGGAACCCAGAGGCTGTACACCTGCCACTTAGGACGGACTCAGAGTCAGAGATTCTAGGCTTGGCTCTGTGTCTTTACCTGGCTGTGTGACGTTGGACAAGTCTCCTCTCATCCCTGGACCTCAGTTTCCACAATGGAAAATGAAGGGTTTCAAACAGTGATGTCTATGTTTCTGCCCAATTCTCTGAGCCTCCTCTCTTCTTCTTAAAAAAAAAAAAAAAAAAAAAAACTCCCAAATCTCTGTTAGGAATTATCCATGGGAAATTGTTGTTCCCTAGCTGATTTCCCCTTGCCACAGATACACTCAATGACAGTATTCCTCCTTCCTTCTGCCCAGCCACAGAGTACCCAGTGAAGGCAAATTTATGTCAATAGAATTGTGAGCCAACACCAGTTTCAACCTGAGCCTGACAAGGATCAAAGGACAAGGTCAAAATTTGAATGTTTCCATCATTTGCTCTTTGGATCAGCCAAGCCATTGCTTCATCTCTTGCGTACATGAGCCCAAGAGAGGACTGCACACCTGTACTCAGAGAGCAAGCAGATCTAGTTCTCTGAAAAATCCTCCACAAACAGGACTAACAGCTCAGCGAGCCTCTTTCTCTCCTCTCATGGCTTCAGGTCTGTGCTTCCTACCAGCTACTGTCATCAGACTTCCTCACTAAATGCCCTCAGTGCCTCATCCTGGGGCACACGTTCTTCTACAGTTTTCTGCCTCAGCGTCACGACGGCTCTGTTTTTTGCTGTATCCCCATCACGAACATAGGATTCACCCTCTCTGCTGACAGGAGCGAGACTGGAGAAGCCAGTGATCTAAGGAAACGGGAACCAGGGAGAATTTTTATAGCGTCACAATGATGCAATTTGATGGCATCCAAATGAAGCACCAGAGATCACAAGGGTGAAGAATGGCTTACATTGGCAAAATTCCTTCCCTGTATGCCTGGCCCTTCAGTCAGAGGCAGGGCATGTCACTGCTTGGTATGGAGTTTTCCCAAACACGAGATAAATGATTCTTATTGCCTTCTTCATGAAAGTAATCAGTCTTCTTTTCCTAGAAATTATGATTTATACCTGAGTGATCTGTCTCAAATGAGACTATTTCTAGGTCACTTGGGTCTTCAAGAACTCGTCCAAGAAGTTGCCAGATTCTCAATTTTCATACACTGTGATGAAAGCTATACTGCTTCTTTCCAGTCTAAGCTGAATGTTCTTTCTGAGAATATCTATGATGGCACCTGCTGGTCTAGACTGCTGGGCAAGAAAAGTTTGGCCCAATGGTTCCTTGCTCAATACGGCAGCAAGGTTCCCCAAAAATAGTTTGTTCCATGGACCAACGGGGTAGTCTAAGTTCATTTGGAAAACTAGTTGGGTACTTGACCAACCTAGACCCCAGGCTCTATATTTAGGTTTTTTCTCCTTCTCCTTCACATGCCCTATGACCTTCCCCATCGTTTGCATTCCTGGACCCTATTTACAGTCTTAGATTTCCAAGAAGTCAGCAGAGGGGAGATTCTAACCTAATGAACACTCTGTAATAACCATAATAGTAGAATATAACATTTCATTGATCACCTTTTATGTGCCAAACAATTTATGAGGAAGGTACTGTTATAATTCTCATGTTATAGGTGGATGTAACAGAGGCCCTGAAAGACTTAAGTAACTTACCCAAGGTCACAAAACAAGTAAGTAGGGAAGCCAGAATTCAAACACAGGCAGTCTGCTTTCATAACCCATGATGTTCACTAGTACAGTAAGTTAGCCTTTACTTCTAGACATAGCATTGTTCCTCAATCCATGCTTCCTTTTCTTCCCCCAGTGTAGTAGATGGATGAAGAGAGGCAAGAATAATATCTTCTGAGCACTTACTAGGTGCTGAATACTGCCCTGGCCTCTTTATCTGTGTTATTTCATTTAATATTGACACTAAACCTATGAGGTAGGCTATGTTAGCCCACTTTTTACAGAAGACAAAACAAACCCAGAGGCCTAGATGACCCAAGGTCATCACACTGGTTTCAAATATCATTTGAACTCAAACCTATCTAGTTCCAGACCCCATGCTCACTCCACTGTAGAAGGTTGCCTTGAGTCTGAGCCTAACAATAGTTCCAAACAGTTAATTCCTTCATTCACCCAGCCCAGGCCCCACCTTAGCGCTTATGGCCTCTCGGGTAAATAGTACCCACACATTTGTCCATAATGGATCCCCATATTCCCCAGGTCCCATAAGCCTTAAAGCTCCCAAATCCCCTAAACAAAAAGAATTCAAGCCCCCACTAATTCACATCCCCTTCACTCATTACTAGACCCTCATCCCATCCCAAGCCAGGTCTTCCAAAGTATGTTCCTGAGCATTTTGAAGGCAGCAAAAACAGGAGGCTCTTCCAAGACTTGGAAAGTGTCCCATTTCCTTCTGGTATTCTTGCTTCTGGTGGGCATGTATCACTCCATAACTTCCTCTGTGATGCCCACCTGTCCCTCTTCCCAAGAAGATGGGGTAAGTGTGGCTCCAGGCCATTCTTTTTCCTGCTCTTCCGAGTACTCAGTCTTAGATGACACCAAGGCCTGATGTTTTTTAGAGGAAGGCAAAAAGAAAATCTCTCGCTGGGATCAGACACATGGGATAGCTCATCAAATTTAGTCCTCACTACTATTGGAAGGAAACCCTGATGGCATAGTGGTTAAGAGCTACAGCTACTAACCAAATGATTGGGTCACTATGAGTGAGAATCGACTCAATGGTAATGAGTTTTTGTTTTCTTTTTTTTTTTTACTATTGGAAACCCTGGTGGCATAGTGGTTAAGAGATACAGCTGGTTACCAAAAAGTCAGCAGTTCAAATCCACCAGATGCTCCTTGGAAACTATGGGGAAGTTTTTCTCTGTCCTTTAGGGTCACTATGAGTCACAATCAACTTGATGGCAAAGGGTTTGGTTTGGGTTTTTTTTTTTTTTTATAGAAGTCGTCATTAGTGTATTCAGCTCAACAGCAAGTGGTTTGGGTTTTTTCTTTGATTACAGGGGGCCTTGCGAGTCAGAACTGACTTAATGGCAATGGTTTAGTGTTTTGGTTATAGGAGTCTCTGGGTGCTGTAATGATTAATGTGCTCAGCTGCTAACAAAAAGGTTGAAGGTTCAAGTCTACCCAGAAGAGCCTTGGAAGAAAGACCTATTAATCAACTTCCAAAAAAATCAGGCATTGAAAACCCTACAGAGCAGTTCTATTCTGACACACAGGGAGTCATCATGAGTTGGAATCGACTTGTCAGCAACTGGTGGTGGTGGCAGTGGTGACCAGGAAAAAAATAACTTGCCCAAGTTGACATAAGTAGAAGTCATAGAGCCAAAATTTGAACCCAGCTATAAGAGACTTCAAGTCTTATTGTTTGTGTGCCACAACATGCTGCTTCTGGTGTTAAAATCCATGCTGTTTTAGGAATCATAACTTTCAGTCCTCCAAAAAACAGGCGTTTATTAAAAAGCCTTCTATCATATATGAGCAGGATGGGGCAGCCCCATTTTACAGGGAAGAAAATGCCCTAGAAGGTTAGCTATTTTAGGGCATGTCAACAAAATAGGAGACAGCTCAGGGCACATGGAGACTACAGCTTTGGCCTGCTGGCCCTGCTCTGCTGTGTGATTCTGTTCTGTCTCTAGGCCATTCCCTGCCCCACTCTAAATAAATAGGTGGAATAAAGTCCTTCTGGCTATTATATTATATGCTTGTAGGTGCTGTTTCTACAAAGGAAATGTGTGCCCCCACATGCTAACTGTGGAGCTGTTCTCACTAGCCTTTAGCTTCCATGAGATTGTAACTATGGACATGTTCACTGTGTACCGTGTGGCTCTAGCACCAGAACCTGGAGAATAGTGACTAAAAATATGAACGAACAAATGAGTGAATGTGGGTGCTTAACATTAACAGTACAGCCCAGACCAGCCTCCAAACTCCGTGTGGCCAGTGCCCAACCCACCTTCAGCCACATCGATACACCTCGCGCCATCGATAAGCTCCAAATGGCTCATTTCCTGCTCCGTGGGGCAAACCTCTCACTAATGGTTTTTACACCTGCAGGTAGCACTAACATCTCTGGCAAGAGATACTGAGACCTTATGCCATCAAAACAGGTGGGTGTGTTGTGCCCCACCCATTTCATAGGCTAGGAAGACAAGGTATAGAAAAGTCAGATGACTTGCACAAGGGCCTGGATGAGTCACAGCGCAATCTCCAAAATGCCAAGAATCTGCCTCCTATCCATCCTTTTGGACACAAGCTCATAGAATCAGAGACACGTGGACTTAAGCAATAGTAGCTCAGTAGACTCACAGGGTAATAAATGGAGGTCATCATAAAGTCACAGAATAACAGAATCATAGATTCAGAATCATGGCATCTCTGAGGTGGAGGAAATTAAAAGAGGTCACAGGATCTGGCCCCTGCCTCGAGGCAGATGAATACCCCTGCCATTCAGCTTAATGATCTGTTCTTAGGAAGATCTACTGGTCTTGAAAACTCTGAAGTCCTCTGGTTAGCTCACCTCAGGGCTTACCATCTGGATGGTCAGGAACTGTATACTAGATTAGGTGTAACGTCCCTATTGCAGCAGCACCCACACATCCCTGACATTTATTACCTGTTTGGATCTGTGCCCCTTAGTGTCTGGGCCAGACCAAGATTTCAACTCAGCAGTACTCCTAGCCTTGACCAGGGGATCAAAGTGGGGAAGTGCTCAAGGAGACCTGTTGCTTCCTAGGACAGAGCCTGGTTCTCCTCTCATCCTGGCAGATTGTCCCAATCAGGGCCTAAGGATGCTCTGAGGCCAAAATCTGGGCCCTTTCCTTTCTGTGGAAAAGAAGTTGAAGGAAGTGAGAAATCACACACTAAGAAGAGAGAAGGCACACAAACTTAGGTCTTCAGTGAGAAATGTCAACTCTAGGTCTGAGACCAGAAGGTAGCAGAGTGGTGCCTCCCTGAGATCCCATGTCTGTGTGTCTCTGATCTAGGCTCAACTCTGAGACTCATGCCATAGATTCCCTGCACTATCATTCCAATGAATCAGGTATTCCTCCTAGATGATCAGGAGATTGTATGGTAGAACCACAGAATGGAGGGCTCATGGAGCTGAGTCACAGAGCTCACCCCTTTATGGTGACTGAGGCTGAGAAAGGAAGAAACTTACTACGGGCCACACAGCCAGGCAGGAGCAGACTTTACACAGGAATCTATGAGTCTCATCTAGGGCATGTTCCATTGAAGCATGTGACCACTGACTTCAGGCTTGCTAGGGAGCACCTAACCTGCCCTCTTTCTTGCCTCCCTCTTCACCACCTAGCCCCATCAAGACTACCACTAGGGAAGCCAAGGTAAATTCTGTAGGTATCACCTTCTATTAAATAAAGTATGTTTTCACGCATCTGGGCAGGAACACAGGAGCCTTGCGATCTGCACATGTGTGTGTTGTCAAAACATGAGGACAGCAGTCCCAGCTTAGAGCCCCACAGGTTGTGTCAGGGCCCTCTTGGTCTCAGAAACCAGGAAATATCAGTGCCCAATCTCTTTTTCTTGGCATGGCCCATTGGGCTGGTTTGCTTGAACTTCCAGCCCTCCCCTAACCCATTTATTCTCCTGAAAGTAGTAACGGAAATATCTTTACATTTCAGGAAGTTCAAACAATCCCTGCTTCCCTAGTATATTCCTCCAAATAGAACCCATGGGATGACATGCACTCTCAGACACTTCTCTCCCAGCCATGTCATCCATGCTTTCAATGCAAACAGCACATTCTGCCCCTCATCACAGCCTCTCCAAGACCTCCATACAAACCCTCTACACCACAGACCAACTATAGTTTTTATGCATTTACACCTTCTACAGCCAGAGAGTGCGGACCCTTATCACAGCTCTGTCAATTCCTAGCTGTGTGATCCTGGGTAACTTGCTAAACTTTCTGAATCTCAGTGTCCTTATTTGTGAAATGGAGACATTAACAGTCAGCATGTCACTCCTCTGCTCGAAGCTTTCTAATGACTACTCATCCTTTTCAGGGTAAAAGTCAAAGAACTTATAATGGATTTCAGGGGGCTACATAGACTCGAAACCTACTGCTCTTACTTTCCTTACCTCATTCTTCATTCTATGCCTCACTCAACCCTCCTGACACACTGGTCTCCTTGCAGTTCACCTGACACTCCAGGTACACTCTTGCTTCTGGAACTTCGCACTGCCTTTTTTTGTTCTTCTTTTTCATACTCACATGGTTAACTTGCTCACCTCCTTCAAGCCTTTGCTTAAATATGACCTCAGTGAGGCCTTCTCTGGTGATACTGTTTAAAATTACAACCCACACTCCCTGCCCCTCTTCCAAGCTTATTTTTTCCATATAGTTTATAACATCGAACGAATTAAATATTCTATGGACATATGTATTGCATAACACATATATGTATTTCCCATTTTCTCCCATCAGAATGTCAACTCTATGAAGGGAAGGATCTTCATATCTTGGTCACTGCTCTATCCACAGTGCCTTCCTGCAGTGCTAAGCACACTCAACATATATCTGTTGCAAGAGTGAAGGATAGATATTGTTGTACTTATTTTATTTTTCATCTGTCTTCCCTTATGTAGGGTCGCTATTAGTCGGAATCGATGGCACTGGGGTTTTTTTTTTTGGTTTTCCCTAATTAGAATGTAAATTTAATGAGGACATAATTGTTTTGTTTGTTTTGTTCCCAACTCTATCCTCAGATCTTAAAATTGCACTTGGCATATAGGAGGTACCTCATAAATATCTTTTGAATGAGCATTCTGACCAAATAGTAAAGTTGCATAAAGCATGTGCCTACCATGTAAGTAAACACTAACTGAATGGTGGTTGTTCTTGCTAGTATTGCTGCCTATTACCCCCCATCAATCATATGCAATAACCACAGTAGCGTTCGGCCACGAGCGAAGAGACTGGAAGCAGGTGGGTAAAGTGAAGACTTGGGCTTCTGTTCCTTTTTTAAAAATTGTTTTAATTTTTATCGTGATAAATATATATATAACAAATCATTTGCTAGTTTAACAATTTTTACATGCACAATCCAGTGACATTGATTACATTCATCATGTTGTGCAACCATTATCACCATCATTTTCCAAATCATTCCACCACCATCGAGAGAAACTCAGTACACCCTAATCAAAACCATCCCTTTCCTCCTCCTTCCTACTCCTGGCATATAAGCTTTGGTCTCTACACATTTGCCTATTTTATATGAGTGTGATCATACAGTGTTTATCCTTTTGTGACTAACATTTCACTCAGCATAATGTTTTCAAGGTTCTTCCTTGTCATGGCATGTATCAGGACTTCATATCTCTTCATGGCTGAATAATATTCCATTGTGTGTATGTACCACGTTTTGCTTATCTATTCATCTCTTGTTTTTTTTATTCATCTCTTGAGGGACTTTTAGGTTGTTTTCACCTTTTAGCTATGCAAATAGTGCTGGAATGGACACTGCTGTGCAGGTTTCTGTTTGCATCTCTACTTTCACTTCTTTTGGTTATATACCTAGAATTGGGATTATTGGGTCATATTGTAGTTCTATGGTTAACTTCTGAGGAACTGCGAAACTGTTTCCCACAGGGACTATACCATTTTGTCTTCCAACTAGCAATAGATGAGGCTTCCAATTTCTTGACATTTTTGCCTATGTATTATTTTCTGGGTTTTTGATCATGAGCATTCTAGTGGAGGTGAGGTGGTAGCTCATTGTGGTTTTGATTTACATCTCTCTAATGACTTTGGGCCTTTGTTCATGTTCTTTTTGACCTTTTGTATATCCTTTAGTTGAAATGCCTATTCAAGTCTTTTGCCCTTTTTTCGATTGGGTCATTTGTCTTCTGATGGTTGAGTTCTTCATAAATTCTGGATATTAAATACTTATCAGATATGATTCCCCAAATTTTTCTCCCAGTCTGTAGCTTGTCTCTTCATTTTGTTAATAAAGGACTCTTCTTTCAATTCAGATAAATTGCATCCCAGAGACGGTGACCCTATCCGTGGCCATACCCTACCCTCTGGCAATGCCAGCCGCTGTCCTCTACCCTATTCCCTTATTCTGGTACATCATTCTGGAGACCAAGGGACAAGAGCTGTAAAAACTATTCTGAGAGCTGTCCCACAAGGGCTTTTGGTAAGGATGGGGCAAAGAGTATCTTTTTGTTTCCAGCGCCCTCACTGAGCCAGCACAATCATTGGCAAGTACCAGGACTGGAGATGGGGGCTGGGAAGTGTTGTCCTACCCCTTAATGCTTTCAGGTCTCTGGGTAATGCCAAATACCCCTGTTACTTCTTCCACCCCACCAAGACTTTTATAACAAATTCCCTGCATTAAACCCCTCTGTGTTTCAATTATCCAAACCTGTTGCCATCGAGTTCGTTCTGATTCATAGTGACCCAAAAGTCTGAGTAGAACTGCCCCATATAGTTTCCAAGGTCGAATATCCAAAGTTGTCCCTATTTTCATAACTGGACACTGAATGATGCAGCCCACGGCACCTTGAAGCTTGGCTATTATAAACTTCTCCAGGGAGAAGGTGAGAAGCATTTAACAAATGAAAAGAAATAAATACGTAATATCAAGTGGCAATAAGTGCAGGAACAACAACAAAGCAAGTTAATTTCAGCAGGGTTTTCTCAAAAGACCCAAGGGATTCATACTGATGCCCACCTCAGTTCTTCAGCACCTTCACAGGTGAATTCATTTGTGCTCCCTGCAAGACCAGGTAGACTCCATGGCAACTAACAACAATAAAGCAAGACCAGAAGGCTAAGACAGATCTGCAATATCTAATCTCTCAGAGCCCATGTTCCTGTCTCAAAGAAAGCCCTAAATCAGCAAATTCCCATTCTGGCTGCTGGGTCACTGTAAATGGACTTCCTTAAAACAAAGTGTTAAAGTCTGGGTTCCATTAGTACTTTGTTTAACCAACTGTTCACTGTATGTGAACAACTTAAGGAAGAAAAACAGCTGCAAAAAAAAAAAAATTTCCCATCCATATAGAGCTGGAATTATTCTGTTGTCTTAATTCTCTTTAAAAGAGAGAGAGAGAAGAGGGAAAGAGAAAAGAAGGAAATGGAGAGAAGAAAAGAGTGGAAATATTGCTTGAATATGCATTTATGAATTAATAAGTACATTTGTTTTTCTTATGTAAATAGAATGCTGTGTACAAAGCACTTAAGAGAAAAGGCTGTTTCATGGCTGATATTTTCATAAAAGTTAGACTTATCTTGGGATTGTAGCCAACCCTTACTTCCTGGCTTCACAAATCCAGTAGCATTCTAGATTTTCTTGAAGTTGTTCACACATTAAGAATTAATTTATTAGATCAGTGCCTGATATCTAAAATCTGCATGATACTGCAAAAACTCAACCACAAAAAGACAAATAACCCAGTTAAAAAATGGGCAAAAGATATGAACAGACACTTCACTAAAGAAGACATTCAGGTAGCTAATAGATATATGAGGAAAGGCTCACGATCATTAGCCATGAGAGAAATGCAAATGAAAACTACAATGAGATTTCATCTCACTCCAACAAGGCTGGCATTTTCCAAAAAACACAGAACAATAAATGTTGGAGAGGCTATGGAGGGATTGGAACACTTACTGCTGGTGGGAATGTCAAATGGTACAACTACTTTGGAAACCGATTTCGCACTTCCTTAAGAAGCTAGAAATAGAACTACCATAAGATCCAACAATCCCACTCCTTGGAATATATCCTAGAGAAATAAGAGCCTTTACGTGAACAGATGAACATACTCATGTTCATTGCAGCACTGTTTACAATAGCAAGAAGATGGAAGCAATCAAGGTGCCCAACAGTGGGTGAATGGATAAATAATTCACACAATGGAATACTACACATTGATAAAAAACAGTCATCAGTCTATGAAATATTTCATAACATGGAGGAATCTGGGAGGCATTATGCTGACTGAAAGTAGTCACTTGCAAAAGGACAAATATTGTGTAAGACCACTACTATAAGAACTCAAGAAATAGTTTAAACAGGGAAGAAAATATTCTTTGATGGTTACGAGAGGGGTGAGGGAGGATGGATGGAAGAGGGGTATTCAATAATTAGATAGTAGATAAGAACTACTTTAGGTGATGGGAAAGACAACACACAATACAGGCGAGGTCAGCATAGCTGGACTAAACCAAAAGCAAAGAAGTTTCCTGAATGAACTGAATGCTTCAAAGGCCAGAGTAGCAGGGGTGGGGGTTTGGGGACCATGGCTTCAGGGGACATCTAAGTCAATTGGCATAATAAAATCTATTAAGAAATCATCCTACATCCCACGTTGGAGAGTGGGGTCTCGGGTCTTAAACTCTAGCAAGCGTCCGGCTAAGATGCATTAATTGATCACAATGCACTTGGATCAAAGGAGAATGAAGAACACCAAGGATACAAGGTAATTATGAGTCCAATAAACAGAAAGGGCCACAAAAACCAGAGACTACATCAGCCTGAGACCAGAAGAACTAGATGGTGCCCGGCTACAACCCATGACTGCCCTGACAGGGAACACAACAGACATCCCCTGCGGGAGTAGGAGAGCAGTGGGATGCAGACCCCAAATTCTCCTAAAAAGACCAGACTTAATGGTCTGACTGAGACTAGAAGGACCCTGGTTGTCATGGCCCTAAGAACTTCTGTTAGCCCAGGACAGGAGCCATCCCCAAAGCCAACTCTTCAGAAGGGATTGGACTGGACAATGGTTTGGAGAGAGATGCTGGTGAGGAGTGAGCTTCGTGGATCAGGTGGACACTTGAGACTATGTTGGCATCTCCTCCCTGGAGGGGAGATGAGAGGGTAGAGGGGGTTAGAAGCTGGCAAAATGGACATGAAAGGAGAGAGTGGAGGGAGGGAGTGGGCTGTCTCATTAGGGGGAGAGCAATTGGGAGTATGTAGCAAGGTATATGTAAGTTTTTGTGTGAGAGACTGACTTGATTTGAAACTTTTATTTAAAGCACAATAAAAATTTAAAAAAGAAGAATTAATTCATTAAAGTTTAATTTTTTTCTCCAGTTCAGTTAAAGCTGAAAAATCCATCTCCCTAAAAAAAAAGGGAGAAATGATAGGATTTAGGTAAAAGAGAAGAAAAATGCAATAAAAACCAAAAGCCAAATTGGGAATTAGAAGTAAATTTATTGTTGCAAATCATATACTTCAGAATATTTGTCAACAACCTGAAGAATAAAGATATTAGCATGAGGTGAAGATAATGCAAATTCAAAACAGCCTCCATGATAGCTTCTAAGAAGCAAAGCCTGCATATTTCTTTAATTGCTTAGGGCTCTGAGATACAGAGAAAGGACAGAGAAGGTCATAAAACACCAGGCTGGAGTAGGTTCTTTGCCCTTTAGGTCTACCAATTCTATTCCTCAATGTATCTCATGGTCCAGGTCAGCAGCAGCCCCCGGAGCACCAAGTAGAGCCCCCAGAGCAACGGTCGGAGCCCCTAGAGTGCTGGCTACTGCCACAGCAGTCAGAGCTCTGGTGCCTGTCGTGGTGGGACCTGGGGTGCCCGTGGTGACTCAGGCAGCAGCCGCCACCCCCTGAGCTGCAGCAGCGCACAGAGCTAGATCCACAGCAGCCCCCAGAGCTACCACAGCAGCCCCCAGCGCTGATACTGCAGCAGGAAGAGACTGGTGGGTGCTTGGGAGGGCACTTGGTGGCGCACTTGGGAGAGGCCTGGCACTGCTGCTGGTTCTGCTGGCAGGACATCTCAGTGAGAGTTAAGTCAACCTAAATGACAAAAGAGAAACTTACCAGATGCTCATTATCCAAAGCCATTAAAACTTTTCCTATTTTGAAATCCTTCCCCAAGGTGATGGGGAGGGAATATCTAAAATACATCTACAGAAACCTAGTCGCAGCAAAGAGTGTGTCTTCTTCACTTTTGTGCCTCCCAGGTCTTCCACAATTCTTGGCACTTATTAGATGATTAAAAATTGACTGACGAACTGATAATTAAACAATATTCATGCTTTTGAAATGGGCATTCCATGACCTTTCAAAGATTATTTAAGAATATTGCCATTATATCCACATGAATCTGTCTGGAAATGGAGTTCAGAAACTGGTAGAAAAGTTATCAACTCCTGATTTTATACATATATGTATATATATGTAGCAATTGTTGTCGGTTGCATTTGACATGATTCCATCTCAGGGCGACCCCACGCATGCAGAGCAGAACTGCTCCTTAGGATTTTCCAGGCTTTGACTTTTCAGAAGCAGATTGCCAGGCCTGTGTTCCTGACTCTGGTTGGACTCAAGCCACCAACCTTTTGGCTAGTAGTCCAGTGCTTAACCATGTCTGCCAAACACGCACTCTGTGAATATATAATTATACATATAATATAAACTTGAGATCAGCATAGTCAGAGAAGTGTTTCCCTCAGAGCATGGGCACAGCACCTGGAGGCTAGTCACTGGTGGGACTACAACAGTCCCAGAGCACTTATCAACTGCCTGACCATAGGAACATCCTTCCCAGGTTGGTCCCTGCTTTGTCCAGAGAAAACCACTACTCCGGACTTCTGCCATATTATATGGGATCCCAGGGCTGGGCTTCGGATGAACCATGCTTGTGGAAGGAGCAGGACGTGGATGTTGCACAAAGAGAACATGTACAGGGCCATTCCTGACATTCCCTACCTCTTTGTTCTTTCCATTCTCAGCTGTGTGTGCAAACTCCCAGGTTGCCCCTCTTGGAATCAGAGCTTTGGGGGAGCGGTTCTATACGAGGCATTCTATAAATCATATTCTTTCCTAGGCTGTGGCCTGAAAGATTTCTGGGCAACACTTGACATCTAGGTAGAGGAATCCAGAGCTGTGGTGACTAAAATTCTTTTTTGGGGGAAGCTTCAGGTGCTCTTCTTTTCAATCTCTCTCCTAAACTAACCCTTGTCTATTCCTAACAAGGAGCCTTTTTGGCCACACAGGATCTAGACCTACCCATGTTTTGGGCTCTAGCAACTTAGGCAAATTTTAGCCAGATGTTGTGAGGTCTTTCTTCCAAACAAATCCAACTCTGTGAGGTTGGTCTGGTGTCCCAAGTCAGTGATGAACTGGACTACTGATCGTGTGCATCTCTTCTAACCTGCTATTCAATGTCATCACTTTGGTAGCTGAAATCAGCCATGGTAGGAACATCTACACCACTGAAATTGGCAACAATATGGCCTTTTTCCCCCAGAAAGCTCATTGTTAAACAATTACCAACACACCACTTTCCAGAGCTAGTTTACTCCCTTGGAGTAACCATTGCCCTTATGTTAACCAGGTCAAGTTCATGGCCTCCCTGTCGGAGTGGACCCCATCAGTGAGTGCACAAAATCTTTTATGGAACTGCTACTCTAAAAACCCCTCAGACTATATCTCAGAGGCTAGTAGATCTGTTGGGTCAGCCTATGGCGATGGGAATATCAAGTGGTTGTATGTATGAGAGTGTCTTGACATTTGTTGAGCATTGTGCTATAACTCTGCCCTGTCGCATGGGGTCCACAAAGAGAAGTCTGGTAATCTTGGCTATATTTCCACCAGTCTTGTAACCTTTCCTAAAAAGTTTCTCTCTTTCTTTCTCCCTCTTCCTTTCTCTCTCTCTCTCGTGCACACACACACACTATGGCAACCATTAAAAATCCAACTTTTTTCTTCACATACAGTAAAATGAGTATGTATAAGGGATGCTTCCTATCATTAACCAAGCAAAACTAAAGCAAAAACCCTTCTCTCTACCCACACACAGTGGGCACCCTAGGATGAGGAAATTTAGTGTTAGATTCTCTCAATTATGAAAATTTCCCTTTGGTAGCCAACTCTTTTGATACATTTTGGTAATAATATTTATTTAGTTGGTTGCCTTCTCAGAGGGAACTTCCAGGAAGACCTTCTACGGAAAACAGATGTCCAGTAGTGACAATGTTGATGTCGCTGATGATGACGTTGATAACAATGACAAAGAAGATGGCTAGATTCCAAGCCCTTCCAGGAACAGGAACTAACTACCTTTGTGGTAGCTTCTTCTGCTACCAACTCAGAACGTGTGTGCTGAAGGTAGGAGTGAGAAAGGAGTTTTTTGGCAAGTGTCTCTTTTGGGATGTCCTCCTGTCATCCATATCTCTCTGCACTAATACAATGCCCCAATCTCATGGCATTCAAAACTCAGATGACAGTCTCATAGAAATAGGGTTGAGATCATGGTCTATGGGGAATGGTTACCATAACAACCTCAAACCACATCTGAGTCTTCAGTCTGTGATCAGCACCATCTCAGTGCTGTGGACGATACAGACAGATAACCTTAGACCCTGTCCTCAAGGAGCTCACTGTCTAACTTCAGAGAGATGAAGAGATACCTGGAAGTTAGATAGTAATGCTGAACTTCAACTCAAGAGGAATCAGTAGGCAGGAATGATTACAGGCAAAATCAAGGGTCAGTCGAGGTTCTCAGTGCCAAACACCATTGCCGTTGAGTCAATTCTGAATCATAGCAACCCTATAGGACAGAGTAGAATTGCCCCATGAGGTTTCCAAGGAGCCGCTGGTGGATTCGAACTGTCAACATTTTGGTTAGCAGCCATAGCTCTCAGTAACAGGCAGCCTTAAAAAGGATGCCAGGACCTCATCCTAGGTGAATTGAATCAGAAGTTCTGGAAATAGGGCCCCAGCGTTGGTATTTTAAAAAGGGAATCAGCTGATTATAACATGCAGCCAGAGATAAAAGCCACTGATCAGTACAGACAAACAGGTAGATATCCATGTTTGCTGAGGAAATCTGCTAAGGCTTCACAGAGGAGGCAAGGCAGTTACTGGACATTGAAGGGTGTACAGGAAACAGTGCAACGGTTTCACACTACGTTCCTGTAGGAGACTAGTGTTTTTACATGCGTAAATACAGCATTCTGTTAAAAAACAAAACAAAACAAAACAAAACAAAAAAACACATAGAGCAGTCTTCTTCCAGTTCACATGTACAAAAAAATTAATGCCTAACATGCTCTTAATTTCATACATTTAAAAGCTTTTGGCATTTCCTGATGCATGCACAAGTAAGCATCATAAACAAAATAGCAAATAAAAAGGATAAAATGATAGGAAAACTAAGAAAAATGATAACTTACATGAATTAATAACAGAATTAACTGTAAATAAGCCTGACCCAAACTGTAAAAGCCTTGACTTTTTTTTTCCTGCCAGAAGCTGCTCTGTAGCATTGTAAATTATGTCTTTTCCAGCTAGGTAGTCAATAGCAAAACCATTACTTTGTGATTTAATGAAAAAATGGTGGGCTTCTTTAATTTAAATTTCAAGAGGTCTCAAGGCTGCTGGTAGGTGGAGGGCCACATTTTCAGGAGTTACTTTATAATGCTAACTCACTACCATTAAGCAATTGGTTATCATGAAAACTTCTATTCATTACGAAGAAAAAATATATAAAATTTTCCGAGCAATCAATCCTTCAGAGTGCTTCCTGTTCATTTTTCCTTGGTGTATGGGAGACTCTTTTCCACCTGTATCACACTTTGGAACTCTCCTCTGACTTTCAGACCAGATGTTCCCCTGTTTGTGACCTGAAAAATAAAACGTATGAGTTCATATACAAAGTTAATATTGTGAAAATGTTATTTTTAACACTACCTTAAGGAGAGTTGAGCTGAATCTAAATTCCTCAGCTCTCACTTTTGTTCCTGAACTAGTTATTACTCCATTATCTTCTGGCATTGAGTGTTGCTGTGGAGAAGCCTGGTTTCTTTGTTTGTTTGTTTGTTTCCCCCTTGACTTGTTTTTTTTTTTTTTTTCCTGGCTGACCAAAAGATTCTTGGTTTATTTTTGAATTGTAATATTTTCCTAGGGTATGCCTCATCCCCTGAAGCATAGTGTGCTCATTCAAGATATGGATTCAGATCCTCTTGCACTTCAAAAAAGATGCTTTGGATTCTGTTTTAAAACACTTGTTCTCTCCTATTTTGGTTGGAGCCCTGGTGGCCCAGTGGTTAAGAGATCAGCAGCTAAGCAAAAGCTCAGGAGTTCAACTCCACCAGCCACTCCTTGGAAACACTATGTGGCAATTCTACTCTCTCCTATAGGGTCAATATTAAGGTGGAATCAATTCGATGGCAATGGGTTTTTATTTTGGTTAGTGCAAATGATTAACAGGCTTGGTTGCTAATCGAAAGGTTGGAGGTTTGAATCCACCCAGAGGTTTCTGCTTCAGAAAAATCAGCCGTGAAAAGCCCTGTGGAGCAGAGTTCTACTCCGACACATAAGGGCTGCCATGGTAGATTTCCTTTGTCTGTATTCTCTATAATTTCGCCCTCATTTTCAATTTTCTGTTTTTATTTTCTCATTCCTGTCCTTGATATCCTTTATTGTGATTTCTGTTGTGCCTGACCTCTTTTGTGCTCTTCGTAGCCTTGTCTTTATTTCT
Source organism: Elephas maximus indicus (assembly GCF_024166365.1). NCBI lineage: Eukaryota > Metazoa > Chordata > Mammalia > Proboscidea > Elephantidae > Elephas > Elephas maximus. The sequence goes on along the minus strand of NC_064821.1, from coordinate 187,313,703 downwards.
GAAGGGTCTTTGTTTTTGTTTCTTCCTCCATTTTAATCCTGAGCTTATAAATCTTTTTTATTTCTTTTCCTCTGGTGACTGTGGGCTCCTTTTGCTGCTCTTTTGCTATATGATCAAGTTGTAGGGTGAAGCAGTTGATTTTTGCCCTTTCTTCTTTTTTGATATGTGCATTTATTGTTATGAGTTTTCCTCTGCGCTTTGCTTTTACTGTGTTCCAAAGGTTTTGGTGTGTTGTATTTTCATTCTCATTTGATTCTAGGACTTTTTTATTTCATTTATAATTTCTTCTTTTGTCCAGTGCTTTTTAAGCAGAGTGTTATTCAGTTTCCATGTGTTTTGATTTTTTTTCCTTGTTCTTCTTGTTACTGATTTCTAGTTTTAGATCATTGTAATCTTAATCAGAGAAGGTGCTTTGTAATATTTCAAAGTTTTTTAATTTATTGAGGCTTGCTTTGTGGCCTAAAATAAATATGGTCTATTCTGGAAACTGATCCATGTGCACTGCAGAAGAAAGTGTACTGTTTTACTGTTGGCTAGAGTGTTCTATACGTGTATAAGGTCAAGTCGGTTGATGTGTTATTTAGATTTCTGTATTTTTTTTTATCTTTCTTGAATTTCTTTCTAGTTGTTCTATTATTGAAAGTGGAGTGTTAAAGCCTCCTACTATTATTGTAGAACTGTCTGTTTCTTTTTCAGTTTTGTTAGACTTTGCCCTATGTATTTGGGAGCTCTGTCATTGGGTGCATAAATGTTTATTATGGTTATGTCCTCCCGGTGTACTGGCCACTTAATCGTTGTATAATGCCCTCTCTCAACTCTTTTGATGGAGTTTGATTTAAAGACTGTTTTATCAGAGGTTAATATTGCAACTCATGCTCTTTTTTGGTTATTTGTTGCTTAATTTATATTTTCCATCCTTTGATTTTTAATCTATTTAGGTCTTTGTGTCTAAAGTGTGTTTCTTGTAGACAATGTATTGATGGATCATGTTTTTTTATCCAATCTGTCATTCTCTTTCTCTTGACTGGTGCATTTAAACCATTTCCATTCAGTGTGATTATTGATGGATATGAATTTTCTCTTGTCATTTTGTTATGGTTTTTCTGTATGTGGTGTGGACAATTTATTTGTTCCACTTAAGTTTCTGTACTGAGTTCTTTTTGTTTGCATAATGCTTTTTCATTTCCTTCATTTTTATTGGTTTTGTGTTTACTGAGTCTTTTTAATTTTTCTTCTTTATTTCGATGAGTCAGTTTATAATTTCTCTTTGTGGTTTTGATAAGATTTCTTGATATTGCCTTGACTTCCTCTCCACATGGAAGTTCTACAGCTGCACCATTCATACCCCCTTTTCTTTTGAAATTGTTGTCAGTTAAATATTGACATTTCTGTTTCCCTCTTTTCAGTTTGGTAGCTTTATTTTACTTTTGTGAGTCTATCCAGGTTGGTATCTGGGTGACGCTGTCATGTGTTTTAACCTTGTGCTGTTGTCTGATGTCCTTGGTTCTATGTCTGAAGAACTCCCTTTAATATTTCTTCTAAGATTGCTCCAGTTTTTACAAATTTCTGTATATCTGGGAATGTCCTAATTTCGTTATTGTATTTGAAAGAGAATTTTGTTGGAAATATGATTCTTAGTTGGCAATTCTTTTCTTTCAAGGTTTTACATATGTCATCCCTTGCCTCATTGCCTGCACAGTTTCTGCTGAGAAGTCAGAGCTTAGTCTTATTTCTGCCCGTTTATAGGTGACAGTTTATTTTTTCATGAGCTGCTCTTAAGAATTTTTCTTTGTCTTTGGTTTTGGCAAGTTTGATTAGGGTATACCTTGGTGACTCTCTTTTGCAGTCTACCCTGTACGGGGTTCACTGATCTCCTTGGATGTATACCTTCTTATATTTCATGATATTAGACAAGTTTTCTGCCAGCAAGTCTCCAATAATTCAGTGTTCTTTTTTCCTCTTGCTGTTCTGGAATTCCAATTACATGTAAATTCATTCTCTGATAATGTCCCAAGTAATTTGCAGGCTTTCTTTATTTTTCCTCTTTTTTTTGCCCCCTGATTTTTCTTCAAAAGAATTAGCTTCAAGGGGTTTGTCCTCAGTTTTCCTGATTTAGACTTCCATTGTTTCAATTTATCCTACATCCTTCTATTGAGTTTTCTATTTCTGAACTTTTTTGATCCTTTTCTATTTTTTTTTAAATTTTGTTCCTGTGTTGTTTTCCAGAATTCTTCAGTTTCTTTATCTGTGTCTTCCTTGATTTTTTTTTTTCCTTGTCTTTGTATGCGTATTCCTTGATCTCCTTTTGAACTCCTGTGAAGCCCTATATGTTAGTCTTTTGAATTCTTTATCAGGTAGCTCCATTATCATTTCTTCCTCTGGAAAGTTTCTGGTTCTTTGTTATGGACACTTACTAGAGCCCTCTTGTCCTGTTCCTTTAGGTGATTAATATTATATGTTGTTTCTGAGGCATTAGTGTGTTTATTATATTTATTTTTTAATTTTATGTTTGCTGCATCCTGATTTTTTTGTTTTGTTTTTTTTGTTGATGTATCCAGTCAAGAGAGATGTGCATGCTACTCTGGTCGACAGTCTGGCTGCACTGGAGTGCTTGCCACTGTCCCCAGGTGGGTGGGGTAGAGGCTGGGTAAGTGAGCGTGGGTTTCTGTTCACTGGTCTTGAGGGGTGGGTTGGCCAGGCATTGGCCACTCTCTGTCATCGGTCCAGTGGCTCAGGAGTTGGCAGTGACACTCGCCAAATGGTTAGGGTGGCAGGTGTGGTGGATGTGGCAGGGGCATGGTAGTTGTCACTCATCAAGTGGGGAAGAGGGAGGGAAAACAGGGAGAAGGGGTTGGGTGGCAGGTGGGTCAACACATGGGAGCAGGCTCACTCTTGGCTATAAAGTAGTAGGAGAGTGGTATTGGTGGTAGGCGTAAAGGATGCAGGTACGTGGTGGGGGGGATGGATGGTGGGTGGACTAGTGCATGAACATGCATTCACGTACACTGGGCATGTCAGGGAAGGGGGAGGTAGGTGACTGGAAAGCACACATACAGGTGTATAGTCACCTTGACTCACCAGGCAGGGCAGGTGGGCTGGCATGTGAGCGTGTAGCCACTCACACTAGCTGGGCTGCAGAGGGAAGAGGTAGGAACTCATGCAGGCATGCAGCCTCCACCATGTACCAATCAGGACAGGAAGATAGCAGGCAGGCTGCAGTGCAAGCACCCAGCCTCCTGGACCACCTGGGCCAGGGAGGGGGACAGGAGCAAAATAAGCTGTGAGTGTGTGGTCTCATAGCCTCCACCACTCACCAAGTGGGTCAGTTGGATGGAAGGCAGGCTAGCATACAGGGGTGCAGCTTACCCCCTGGCCAGGCCAGGAGAGGGAGGGGTAGGTGGAAGATGGATGGTACACATGGGTTATGCAGCCTCTGCTGCTGAACAGGTGGGTGGGTCAGATGGAGGAAGTCCATAGGTGTTCTCCTGCACCTACTGGCCAGTTCAGGGTAGACAGCAGAAAGGTGCACGTGGACGACAGGCAGTGTGGTCATTCACATGGTTGCGTGGTTGTGCAGCCAATCCAACTTGCATGATTGGGGAAAGGATGTGTGGTGGGCTGGTAAATGCACAGTCACACGCTCACTGTCACTCTTTGGGTGGGCAGAGGTGTGATGGATAGTGACAGGCAGGGGGAAAGGGGAGCTCACAATCTACAGCTTCTCCCTCACTTGTTAAGAATGTTGCAAAGCTGCCTTCCTGTGCTCCTTACCCGGGGTTGCTCTTAGCTCCATCTTTCACTGGCCATGCTCTATACCACGTAACACCTTGATCACTGCATTCCTTCGATTTCTTCCTCCAGGCTGTGTTCATATCAACTCTTGTCCTTCTTTTTGATCTTCGACATTCTAGGATTGTCACCTGCATTTCTTTCTCTTGGTTTTTCAGGTCTTTGATGTAAAGCAACAATGTGGTGTGTTCTACTCTGCTTTCATCTTGGCCGAAAGTCCTCAATGCATTTTAATAATATATATTTATATAAGTCTTGTGGATTCTGTGTTTAAATTTTTGTTCTTTGGTTACAAATACCTGAAAAAGTTGGATTTTCTGGGACCACTTTTCAGTTGGTGGTTTCTGTGGAGGGGCCTGGGGTGGAAAAGAACCTTGGGGGAGGTAGTTTTCCAGGTTACTCTGCTCAAAGGTTCTGTCTTCTGGTCCTGAAACTGAAAGTGTTACCTGGAAGCTGTGCTCTGTGGTCCTGTGATCACTGCTCTGCCCAGTCCTGTGACAGCCTCCTCCTCACCATCGGGCTTTCATCTCACAACTTCTTTTAATGCTCTTTTTTATGGTGGAAATAATTTTTCAGTTGCCATCTTAATCCACTATTTGTAGTTGATGCCTGGGATACCATCACATCATCAGAGAGGGAGAAGTTAAAATAAATGAATTCCAACTATACTTTTCACACACAAACATAAATCCTTGTTCATAAGCAACACTTCTTCAAAAATCTTGAAGAAGGGATGAAATCAAAGATGCTGGTGGATAAAGAGGGTGAGACCACACAAACTCTTCTCTGTCTAAATGGACTTGTATGGGTAAGCTGGTATCTGGAGTGGAATGAGGTGGGAAAGAGCTTTGGGTTGAGTTGGAAGCTCCCTTACTGTTGCTCCACACAACAGTGGGGGACTCTGGGCACTTGGAGAAATTGTAAATAAAGATGAAACACTCCAGGTGAACACATGGGGAATTGTAGTTCAAAAGGAAATCCTATCTAGAAAATAATATTTGTCTAAATAGAACTTGGTGAACTCAGGAGGTAGATAGGAGGGAATGGAAGCATAGAGGTAACCAAGGTTTGGATCAGCAGCTGCCCACAGTTCTGCGCCCAGACCAAGAAAAGCCCAGGGATGGGCATAGAGCTGAGTCCTGGGAGAGCATTTGGGGAGCTCTTGGGGAGACATTTAGGGAGAGGACACTGGTAGGCTGAGATTCAGTCAACCTAAAATGAAGCCTAAAATGTTCAGGTACATCCAGCCCGTACTGCTGTCTCCACACCCAAACTGGTCCACCTGGGGATATTTACGAAAGTCTGAAAGAACTTTGGGAAAGAATTTCTTCAATTTTTGGAATTTCATGTTAAAAAAAAAACTTTTTCTATTCCCCTGTTCAGCAGTAGATTTTATTTTCCAATATTTTAATGTCTTTTACGTGAAAGTTTACATGAAAATTAGGTTCCCAATTAACAATATTTATACAAATTTTTCCATGACATTGGTTACAGTTTTCACAATGTGTCAGCATTTTCATTATTTCTCTTCTGTTCCTTCCATTTCTGCTGATCAATCTCCCCTTCCCCTCCTTGTCTTCTCATGTTTGCTTTTGTGTAAATGTTGACCATTTGGTCTCATATAGTTGATTGTTTAAGGAATCGACTCGATGGCACTTGGTTGGGTTGCTCTCAGGTGATATTTTTACTTTATAAGTCAATCTATTATTTGGATGAAAGATGACCTTCAGGTATGGCTTCAGTTCCAAGTTCAAAACGTATCTTAGAGTGAAAGTTTTCTGGGGCTCCTCTAGCCTCTATCGTTCCAGTAAGTCTGGCCTCTTTAGGAATTTGAGCTTTGTTCTATATTTTTCTCCCCTTCTGTTTGGGACTTTCTAATGTGTCCCTGGTCAGGATGGTCAGTAGTAGTAGCTGGACGCTATCTAGTTCTGGTCTCAGGCTAGAAGAGGCTGTGGTCCATGTGGACTACTTTCTTCATTGAGTCTTTGGTTTCCTTCATTATCTTTTACTCCAGATGAGTAGAGACCAATACCTGTATTTTAGATGGCCACTCACAAGCTTTTAAGACCCCAGGGGCTACTCACCAAACTAGGATGTAGAACATTATCTTTATGAACTATGTTATGCCAATTGACTGAGTTGTCCCACAAGACTGTGGTCCTAAGCCTTTTGGCACAGTAAACCAATCCCACAAGGTGTTTGGATATGTCTAAAAAGTCTCCAAAGCTGTGTCCCTATGTGTTTTGTTATATATATGAACACAGGCAGTCCCCAGGTTACAAACATGTGAGTTACATGCAACCTGTAGTTAGAAACCAGGCCCAGTAAAATCTGTTATATTAAAAATTTGAGGTACATACAATGGTTCATGATAAGAAATGGGTACTACTTTGAGACGCTCATCAAAACATTATAGCTATTATTACCATATTATTATTTTAAAGGTGTTTTAATGTACTTGGAAGTGTTTCTTTAAAGTGTTTTATGCAAAAAAAGGCACGCTACACACTATATACAGGTATCTCCCACTTTCTGAAAGCTCACTGTACGTCACTTCACTTTTAGGAAAGACCTATACTAGTACTGTTTTCACTAGCAGAGAGAATTATTGCTTTTACATAAAACAGTGAAAAGCAGAAGTAGGATTCAGTGTTTGGTATGCAACAAGCCATTAAAGAGGCAGCACTCACCCTGAGCAGTGAGAGTGGCTTCGTCTGCACCTTGGGTGTCAGGGCTTTCTGCAGCTACCTGAGGGTGGGAAAAGAGCCGTTCCCTGAGTCTCCAACCATCCTTCCCCATATGGTGACCTGCTCCTTTCCTCCAGCACATCCCTTCCTCATCGCATTTCTTTTGTCTACTCCCTTCTCTCCTGGCTCCAGGCAGGGTATGATCCATAGTTTCCAGCGTCCCAGAGAGCTTGAGCAGGTAGGCTGGGGGCTGGCCTCTGTCCACACCCCAGGAGAGGGAGCCAATTACTTCCCTCCCCAACTCTGTGCATCTCCACCTGTCAGTCTCTCTCTGAGGACTCCACTGAGGGTGACAGTGAGTGGCTGATTCGGCCCCTTCTTCCTGTCTTCTTCCCTGGCCTCTTGCAGCCTCAGCTCTCACCTCTTCCCGTCTCCACTTAGCCTCAGCCATCTCTGGGCTGTGGAGGGCAGCTTCTAGTCGTCTGGGAAGGAGGAGATGCTGGATACTTTTGAACACATGAACTAGGGAGGGTAGTGATCAGAGGGTGGTAGCCCTAAGCAGGGAAGGAGGTGGCCCTTAGGGTCTGTGTCCCACCTAAGAGATATCTCTGTCTTCGACAAGCTTCTTCCCCAGGAACTATTCTCAGCACCTTAGCATCAAGCTGCCATAGCTTTGGACTGTATCTGTGAGCATCTGTGCTCTATCTCAATTTATTTTTCATATAATTCCTGCATTTACTATATGTTAGTGTTATTTTAGGTTTTATGTGTTCTTTGGTATGATTTGATAGGTTCTTTTTGGGGCCTGGGATCACTGGAAAGTTTTTTCCATGGAAATCAAAGGTAAATGCTTCTTTGCTTTATGTCATTCCAGCTTATGAAATGTTTCATAGGAACCCGCTACTTTCAGATACTGGAGGAAACCTGCAGTAAAACAAAAATTTCACTAACTGACATTAGATGTGAACCATACCTAACTGACCCTACTTACATACAAATTTGACTTAGGAATGGAACTCATTTGTAATCCAGGAATTTCTTATATATATGTTTCACACACAAACATGTATATACATAAGCTTACAGATACATCTATATGTGCATGCACATGTACTCACATGTGCTTTCCTATACACATATATGCATCCATATCTACCTACGTAACCACACACATAGCTTTTGTTTGTCATAACTATTGTTGTAAAATTGTATGTGTTATAGCACTTACTGAAATTGTCCCTTTTTCTTGCATACTTCTTAGTGTCTTCATTTACCTTGGTCGTGTTGTGAAGAATTCACCCATATTTACTATTGCCTCTCCCCTCATCAAAAATAACCAGGGTCTACTATCTAGAAAGTGATTTCCCTTCTTACCCCTTCACATCCCTGGTAACCATCAAAGAACGTTGCTTTCTGTGTATATACCTATTCCTGACTTTTTATAAAAGTGAGACCATAAAATATTTGTCCTTTTTTTATGGACTTATTTCACTCAGTATTAGGTTCTTCAGAGTCATCCATTTGTTAAGATGTTTAGCAAGTCATCATTATTCTTCACGTTGTTGCTGTGGTTAGGTGCTGTCAAGTCAGTCCCAACTCATTGCAACCCTATGTACAACAGAACAAAACAGTTTGGTCTTGCGCCATCCTCACAGTCGTTATGCTTGAGCCTATTATTGTAGCCACTGTGTCCATCCATCTCGTTGAGGGTCTTCCTCTTTTTCAATGACCCTCTACTTTACCAAGCATGATGTCCCTCTCCAGGGACTCATCCCTCCTCTTCCAGTACTGTATCAGACAAGATTCCGCTGCTATTTCATAAGGTTTTCAGTGGCTAATTCTTTTCACAAGAAGACCACCAAGTCCTTCTTCCTAGTCTGTCTTAGCCTGGAAGCTCAGCTGAAACCGGTCCACCATGGGCAACCCTGCTGGTATTTGAATACCAGTGGCATAGCTTCCAGAATCACAGCAACATGCAAGCCCCCAAAGTAGGACAAACTATAAATACATTCTTTGTAATTACATATATGGCATTGTATGTATGCACTAAAATTTGTTTATCCATTCATCCATTGATGCGTACTTAGGTTGTTGTGGCACAGTGGCTAAAGCCATCTACTACTAACCGAAAGATTAGTGGTCAAAATCACCAGGGGCTTCATGAGAGAAAGATGTGGCAGCCTGCTTCCATAAAGATTTACAGCCTTGAAAACACTTTGTGACCACTATAAGTAGGAATCAACTGGACTGCAGTGGGTTTGGTTTGGTTTTTTGGTAGGTTATTTCCGTCTTTTTGCCATTGTGAATAATACTGCAATGAACATAAGTATGCATAAGCCTATTCATTTCACTGCTTCTATATCTCTTGGGTATATACCTAAGATTTGGAATGCTGGATCTTAAGGTACTTCTCTTTCTAGCTTTTTGAGGAAATGCCATACTGTTTTCCATAGTGGTGTATCATTTTATAACATTACCAGCAGCATATAAGAGTTCCAATCTCCCCACAACCTTGCAAGCATTTGTTGTTTCCTCTTTTTTTGATCATTACCATTTTTGCAGGGGTGACATGGTATCTCATTGTACTTTTGAAATGTAGCTCTCTGATGGCTAATGATCATGAGCACCTTTTCATGTGTTTGTTGCCCACATGACTGTTCTCTTTGGTGAAGTGTCTGTTCATCTCCTTTGCCTGTTTTTAGATTGAATTGTTTTTTGTTGTTGTTGAGTTGTTGAAGTTTTCTATATATTTTAGAGATTAGAGCTTTGTCAGATGTGTCATTGCCGATGATCTTTTTCAGTCCATAAGTTTTCCTTTTACTCTTGTGGTAAAGTCTTTTGATGAGCATCAGTATTTAATTTTTGGGAGTTTCCAGTTATCTAATTTATCTTGTGTTGTTCGTGGATTTTTAGTTGTGTTTGATAGACTATTTATGCCAAAAATTAGGTCCCTTCCAGGAACTTTACAGTTTTAGATTTAACATTTAGGTCTTTGATCCATTTTTATTTAGGTTTTGTGTGTGGTGTGAGGTATTGACCCTGCTTCATCTTTCTGCAAATGGATATTCAGTTTTGCCAGCACCCTTTGTGAAAAAGACTGTTTCTTCTCCTTTGAATGAATTTTGACCCTTTGTCGAAGATCAGCTGCCCGTAGATGGATGGATTTACTTCTGGCTTCTCAATTCTGTTCTCTCAGTTTATTTGTGTGTCATTGAACCAGCACCAAGCTGTTTTGGTTACTGTGACTATAGTAAGTTTTCAGATGAGGAAGTGTGAGGCCTCCTACTTTGTTCTTCAATATTGCTTTAGCTATTCTGGGCCTCCTTTGTTTCCATATAAAGTTGGAGATTACTTTTCCAATTCATTAAAGAATGTTGTTGGAATTTGGATCAGGATTGCATTACATCTACAGATTGTCTGAGTAATATTGACATTTTCACAATGCTAACTCTTCCAATTCATGAGCATGGAATATTTTTCCATTTATGTAGGTCTCTTTTGGTTTCTTTCAGGAGTGTGTTATAGTTTTCCTTGTATATATCTTTTACATCCCTGGTTAGGTTTATTCCTAGGTATTTTATCCTTTTGAAGACTATTGTAAATGGTATTATTTTCTTGATTTCCTTTTCAGAGTTCTCTTTGTTAGTGTGAAGAACCCAGGTGAATTTTGTGTGTAGATCTTGTACCTTACCACTTTTCTGCATCCTTCTGTTAGTTCCAATAACTTTGTTATGGGGTCTCTGGAATTTTCTGTGTATAAGATCATGTCATCTGTGAATAGGGTAGCTTTACCTCTTCCTTTCTGATGTGAATACCCTTTTATTTCCTTTCTTTCCTTACTTCTCTGGCTAAGACTTCCAGTACAAAATTGAGTAACAGTGGTGATGATGGGCATCCTTGTCTGGGTATTCAAGAAGAATACCCTCAGTCTTTGCTGTTGACATTAATGTTGGCTGTTGGATTTGCAAATATGCCCTTAATTATGTTGAGGACTTTCCATTCTATTCCTATTTTGCTGAGAGTTTTTATCAGGAAAGGGTGTTGAGTTTTATCAAATGTCTTTTCTGCATCAATTGAGAAAACCATGTGATTCTTTTCCTTTGTTTTATTTATTTGGTGAATTATGTTGATTGATTTTCTAATGTTGAATCACATTTCCACACCCGGTATGAATCCATCTTGATCATGAAGTATTATTTTTTTTGTTTTTACATTTCATCGAATTTTCTTGAGAATTTTTGCATCTATATTCCTGAGGGATGTTGGTCTATAATTTTCTTTTTTTATCTTTTCTGGCTTTGGTCTCATCAGTGTTATGCTGGCTTCTTAGAATAAATTAGAAAAAATTCTTTCCTTTTCACTGGGTTCTAAGTTCTAGAATAGTTTGAGTAGAATTGGTGTGACCTGTTCTCTTATGTTTGGCAGAAATCTCCAGTGAAGACATCTGGGCCTTTTTTTTGTAGGGAGATTTTTTATGAACTCTTCAATATCTTCCTTTGTTATGGGTCACCTGTAGGTTTTTAAGCCTTAACATGTGAGCGCTGGGAATTAGAAGCAGAGGAAATGTGTACGCTGTGGGCTTTTTCTAGACTTACAGGAACATAAAACTTACAGGAACGTAGTGAACAGAAATGGAGGGAAAAACCCCAGTGGCCCGTGCAGCCTTTCCTCAGGAGTGTAACGTCAAATACAAATTGAAAATAAAACCAAAGCAACAAACCAATTGCAACTGAATTGCAATTCACAAGGTTATCATGGCCATGACCTTTCAGAAAGAAATTGCCATGTCTTTCTTCTGAGGCACCTCTGGTTGGGTCCAAACTGTCAACGTTATGGTCAGTAGCCAAGCACTTATCTGTTTGTTTGATTGAAGAATTGTGGTGAAAGAATACAACCTTATGAATAACAGAAGGAACATTTCCCGGATCTGTACCATTGTTACAATGGTTGCTATGTTTGAGCCTATTATTGTAGCCACTGTATGCAGGAAAGATCAACCTAGAGCTTTCTGTGGGCATCCTGTGAGTGGAGACTGATCTCCTCCCCCACACTCCTGAGCCAGGCTATGTCCACAGTCAAGGCAGGGCTGGACCCCAGGTTGCTAAGAGGAAGAGAAAACACTGACCTAGAGGGGGAGTGCTTCTGGCAGAAATAAGCAGGAGGCAGGTGATGCTATGTAAGAACAGCTTTATTTTTTGTATTACATAAAATATAAGCGGGACTGAAACATCTCGGGAAATCTGGGAACGTTCAATGGGAAGATTTCAGCACTCAGACTCCAGGATGCAGAGGTCAGGGGAAGAACAGAACAGGGAGCAGCAGGCTGGGGGCAAAGCTTTGGCACTTCGATTCCTACAGCGCTGCTCCTCTGAGGTCCTCCTGGCCAGGTCAGCAGCAGTCCCCGGAGCAACAGCCAGAGTCCCCAGACTGCTGGCGACTGCCACAGCAGTCAGAGCTCTGGTGCCTGTGGCGGTGGGACCTGTGGTGCCTGTGGTGGCTCAGGCAGCAGCCGCCACCACCTGAGCTACAGCAGTCTCCAGAGCTACCACAGCAGGAAGAGACTGGAGGTGGGCACGGGGCTGGGCACTGGGGAGGACACTTGGGGGGACACTTGGGAGGACATTTAGGGACACAACACTTGGCAGGGAGCTGGCACTGCTGCTGGCTTTGCTGGCAAGACATTTTAGACAGGAAGTCAGGAAACCTAAGGACAAATGAAAAAAGCAATCAATGCACAGGAGATAAGCAGACAAGCCCTTCACCCAGGATTTCATAGACTCTGCTCTAATACAAGCTGCTTCGTGAACATGAGCTTTAGACAGAACCCGGAGACTGATCTGAAGGGAAATTGTGATGAAAGCCACCATTTCTGTGTATTTATTCTTTTTCACTGAAGTGTCTGACCATCTTCCTATAAAAAGGGGTGTTAAAATCAGCAAAACACTGCAACATAGTTTCTTGTATATTCACTCTGAACCTTTCCTTGATCCCCAAGGCTGTCAGAGGAAGTCACTGAAGGCCTGAATCTTGGTGTCCCCTCAATCTCCATGGCTGCTGCTCTTTCTTTTTTCTCTTCTTCCTTTGCTCTGCTGCCAAAATCCAGGGGTTTCATTGCTATTGATGTTGCGGTTGTTGCACTACTTCAGGCAGTTCTGTTCGCATTCACTCCCTAAGCTAGAACACTGCCATCCCCAGTGGCCTGCTTCTTGCCAAATACTTAACAAATCAATGGCAGTCAGAAGAAGATGTCCTGCCAAGGATACAGAAAGAAACCCCAGGACTGGAGCAACTGCAAGTCTCAGCACCCCTCACACTGAGCCCCCACCACCACCACCACTGCATGATTCCTTCCTTGCTCCCTGCACCCCTCTCCCTCTGTGCCTCCCTCCATGCAGTCCTGTCACTTGCTGGCCTACTTCTCCCTGCACTTACCTGGTTCAGAACAAGAAGCAGAGCCGTCACTGGCAGGGCTGAGGACTGATGTGACCAGGACTGGAGCCCTTTTATCCTGGGCTGGTTTCCTAAGTCCTGGGTGTGAGGCACAGCCTGTGTATGCAGGGCTGTCACTTTCACACCTGGGATGAGGGTGGCTCTCCTCACATTCCTAGCCCCAGGGCTCTGGGATCTCCCTGGATGGGTCCCAGAGGAATCCAGGAAGCCCTGAGCCAACTCAGATATCTGCCCCACAGCAAGCTGCACGTTGGCCATTCCACCGTCATACATTCACTTCTTTATTCATTCAGGAAACACGTATTATCTCTCATGGGCCTGGGCTTTTGCAAGATGTCTATGACACAAAGATGATACAGGAATCTTTGAGGGGTTCATAGAATGAATGTTTAAGCAATGAGTTATTAAATCATGAGCCTTGTGATTCTGGGAAACCCTGGTGGCATAGTGGTTAAGTGCTACGGCTTCTAACCAAAGGGTCAGGAGTTCAAACCCGCCAGGCACTCCTTGGAAACTCTATGGGGCAGTTCTCCTCTGTCCTATAGGGTCACTATGAGTCGCAATCGACTCAATGGCACTGGGTTTTTGTGATTCTGACTTTTTGTTCAGACTCCTGACAGCTTTCACTTGAGGTCTGGGTCACTGTTCTCCTACACGAACGGGCAAACTACGAACCCTTTGAAGACAGGATTTGTACAACATTTTAATTATCTGTGTATTCCTCATACCTGGTATAGGATCTGACACAGTAAACTTAGGAACGGGGGTAAAGCAACAAAATGGAGGAAAGCAGGCGTTCATGAAGCAGAGAGGCAGAGACTCAGGCCATAAGCAGGGCAGCCTGATGGCATCCCACATCACTTGGAGCAAGACAGACTCCCAGGACAGTATGTGTCAGTTCTCCTGGTAGTGGTCAGTAGTGCTCAAGAGATGGTATAGTATTTGAGAGGGTGAGAATGAGACAGGGTGGCCACTAAGCAGACCAAAAGGAAGCCACAAGGGGCATGAAAGTAAAGACCTTGAGAGACCAGTTCATCCCTGGGAAGGGCAGTGGGCACTTGGAGGGAGCAGTGCTATTCACAGGGAGGGTGCTTGAGCTGTGGAGGGATTAGGAAGGAAGCAGACATTATTTTGAGTTCAGAGGTTCTAGCAGACTTTTTGCTTCATTGTACAAGGTTAGGAAGTAAGAGTTTGGAACTTAGAAAAGCTGTGTTATTGAACCGTTTCATGTCTGTAGGTAGACACTTAGAGAGAAGGGAAATAAAATACTATACAATGGATTTACTTACCTTACCGTTATTTGAACACCTACTAATCAGCAGGTCCAGGGAGAAAATGCTGTTAATTATTAACTATCAACTCACCTTAATACAAGGAGGCCTGGTGCCACAATGGTTAAATGCTCAGCTCCTAACTGGAAGGTCTGTGGTTCGAACCCACCAGCTGCTCCATGGAAGAAAAAAACCTGGTGATCTTCTCCCACAAAGATTACAGCCTAGGGAAACTATGAGGCAGTTCTATTTTGTCCTGTAGGGTTGTTATGATTCGGAATTGTCTTGAGAGCACACAACAGCAACACCAACCTTAAGTGTAGTCAGTGAATTTTTTTGAGCCAACAGAGGAATTCTACAATAGGCACATGTAGGAGAGCACCACCTAACTCAAACTGGAATATCTCCTTGGGGATTAAGTAATTATTTAAGCTGTGAGTGTAGATAAGGCACAAAAGGAGAGAATGTGTATACCGAGAAAAGGACAGGTTTGATGAACCATGCAGAGAACACTGGGGTTTTTCCAACTTTTAATGGGTAGGCAAAGAAGATGTAAAAATAAAGCAGTCTAAGAAGTAAAACCTCTTCAAAGTGTTAAAAAGCAGAGGTGTCACTTTAAGAACTAAGGTGCCCCTGACCCAAGCCTCATAATGCATTGGAAAGCTGGGCAATGAATAAGGAAGACTGAAGAAAAATTGATGCCTTTGAATTATGGTGTTGGTGAAGAATATTAAATATACCATGGACTGCCAGAAGAACAAACAAATCTGTCTTGGAAGAAGTAGAGTCAGAATGCTCCTTAGAAGCAAGGATGATGAGACTTTGTCTCACATACTTTGAACATATTATGAGGAGGGATCAGTTCCCGGAGAAAGACATCATGCTTGGTAAACTAGAGGGTCAGTGAAAAATAAGAAGATCCTCCAGGAGATGAATTGGCACAGTGGCTGCAACAACAGGATCAAAATAACAATGATCATGACGATCGCACACGACTGGGCAGTTTTTCATTTGGTTGTACATAGGGTCACTATGAGTTGAAAGTGACTTGACAACGCCTAACAGCAAAAAATAAAAGGGAGGGGCCTAGCTGGGAAAATAAGGAAAAAAGCATGGCATTCTGGAAGAAACAGGAAAAGAAATTTAAACAAGAAGAGCGTGTCCACATTGTCAAATGCTATAGAAACAGAATAGAACACAACCAGAATCCTTTAGATTTATCTTCAAGGCAATGGTGAAACTTCTTCATAACAAACATAGACAGAACCAGGGTGGCCAAAGGGGAGTCACTATTTCAAGATTTTAGGGATATATCAAGGATGAATTAGAAAAAAACAAACCATTATTTGAATGATATCCATAGCAGTCAAAGTAAGGTCATATTGCAGGTTGGCTATGGGATGCATGGTGTTGACTAGAAGGACTGCAACAGTTCAGAGAGGAGAGAGCTTGATTTGCAGTCGCATTTCTAAAAAAGGGTTGTTCAAGAGTCAGTGATGTTTGGTGGAAGTGATGATGAAGCTGACATTGATTATATCTCCCATCAAGAGAGGGGGGCTAGAGCTGACGTTGGAGGAACTGAGGATTGAATGAAAATGAGGAGCTGACTAACATGAATGAGAGACATTTCAGAATATTGGTTAAAAGTATAGTTTGGAGTCAGCATCCCTACTTTTCTGTGGACAAGCTGTGCAATCTTAAGCAAATTATTTATCTAAGCTACAATTTCATTCTTTGTAAAATAGTGACAAGTACAAGTTGTCAAGGTGAGCACTCATATGAACTCATAGCATATAGATGTCAAGCATTTCATTTTACTTGGATCCATGATCAAACAACATATTGCATTGAGAAAATCTCCTGCAAAAGACCTCTTTAAAGTGTTAAAAAGAGTCCTCGTGGCACAGTTGTTAAGAGCTATGGCTGATAACCAGATGGTTGGCAGTTTGAAATGACCAACCACTCCTTGGAAACCCTATGGTACAGTTCTAGCCTGTCCTATAGGGTCGCTATGAGTCAGAATCGACTCAATGACAACAGTTTTTTTTGAGGAGGGGGGAAGTTTGGTGCTCCTGACCAAAGCCATAGCGTTTTCAGTTGCCTCATATGCATGCAAAAGCTGAACAATTAATTTAAAAACACCAGAGAAGAATTGATGCCTTTAAATTATGGTGTTGGTGAAGAATATCGAATATACCATGGACTGCCAGAAGAATGAACAAGTCTATCTCGGAAAAAGTACAGCAGAATACTCCTTAAAGGCAAGGATTGCAAGACTTTGTCTCACATACTTTAGAGATGTTCTCAGAAGGGACGAGTCCCTGGGGAAGGACATCATGCTTGCTAAGAAGAGGGTCAGTGAAAGAGAGGAAGACCCTCAAAGAGATGGATTGACACAGTGGCTGAAACAATGATTGTGATGATGGTGCAGATCGGGCACTCTTTTGTTCTGTTGTACAGAACTGACTAGAGAGCACCTAACAGCAACAACAACGACAATAGTGCTCATCTCTAAGCATAAAATAGGATACTGCATGTAGAATACTGAGCGTAGTATCCTGCATGTGTCTGTAACTCAGAGAGGTAGCTGCTAGTATAACTGCTATTACTACTACTAGGATTATTATGATTATTCATAAGCTTTAGTATTTTAATAGGTATCCTTCTGTCTAATAAGGCTCCTTATCACAGAGAAGGACTGATATTACCAGGTAATATTAGAATCCTTAGCTTTGTTCTAGTTTCCTTGTTAGACTCAACTGAGGTTATAGGTGAATATATCTGGAGACAGCGATGGCAGAAGGAGTGTTAGGTGTGTATCATTCTACATAATACATTAAATGCATTCTATGTGCAAAATATTGCACTAGGTAATGCAGAGAATTTAGAGGGATTTGAACACCACCCTTATTTTCAAAGATGTCCTTTTGCAATTTACCATCTAGAAGGCCAACAGACAAGCACTCCACCAACTTTCATAGCTTTTCATAACTATAATAGACTGAATATTATAGACAAGGCCATTTTCTGTGATATGCATTGGCAAATCTGCTGCAAAAGATCATTTTAAAGGTTTAAAAAGCAAAGATGTCACCTCGATGACTAATGTTCACCTGATCCAACCCATGGTCTTTCCAAAGGCCTCATATGCATTGATAATCTCAACAGTGAAAAAGGAAGATAGAAGAACTGATGCATCGAAACTGTGCTGTTGGCAAAGAATATCAAATATACCATGAGCTGCCAGTGAAATAAACTAATCGGTCTTAGGAGAAAAATAATCAGAATGCTTCTTAGAAGCTAACTTATTTTGGACATATCAAGAAAGACCAATTGCTAAAAAAGGACATCATGGTTGGTAAAGTGGAGGGTCAGCAAAGGTGAAGGAGTCCATTGGTAAGATGGATTAACACAGTGACCGAAACAACGGACTCAAACATAGTAACAATCATAAAGATGGCACAGGACCAGGCGATGTTTCATTCTGTTATACTCAGGGTTGCCATGAAGCGGAGTCTACTGGACAGCAACTAACAACAACAATTTTCTGTGAAACCAAGGTGTGACTAACTGGATGTAGAATTCAAGCAATGTGAATGAACAGAGGTGAAGATGGGAAAGGTGGATGTCAGGATGTAGAGATCTGTATTGAGAGCTACAGTCTGTGAGTGATACACAGAGATGTGCAGAGGAAGGGCTATCTGGAGGAGAAATCTTCTGAGTAATTAGAGCAATAATCATATAAAAACAATGGAGAAGAGATAGTAATACCAGCTGATATAGGCAAGAGACCTATAACTCCCTTATTTAATATCCAACTAAAGGACTGCATATCATCTCTAGTTGAATCAATAATTCGAGTAGTTGTGAGAGTTCAGACAAAGAACCGATTCTCATGGACTGGAAAAATTGAGTCTTTTTTTAGGAAAATTATAACTGATGAAAACTCCAATGGAATTTTTATTAGAGGTAGTTATATGTGCTTGTGCTTCAATGGACTCAATCGTGAACAAGGATTGGGTAAAAGGAATTTATTTTAACATGAATGTTTCCCACTATTACTTATAATATTAAGAATGTGTTTCTTCCTAAAATATATACCTCTTTAAAGTGGTGACAAGCAAGGATGTCACTTCGAGGACTAAGGTGCACCCGACTCAAGCCATGGTATTTTCAGGTCCTTCATGTGAATGCAAAAGCTAGAAAATGAATAAGGAAGACCAAAAAAAAAACTGACGCCTTTCAATGATGGTGTTGGCAAAGAATATTGAATAACCATGGACTGCCAGAAGAACAAACAGATCTGTCTTGGAAGAAGTACGGCCAGAATGCTCTTTAGAAGCGAGGATGGCAAGACTTCATCTCACATACTTTGACATCTTATCAGGAGGGACCAGCTCCCTGGAGAAGAACATCACTCTTGCTAAAGTAGAGGGTCAACAGAAAAGAGGAGACCCTCAACAAGATTGATTGACACAGTGGCTGCAACAATGGGCTCGGCATAACAACAATTGCGAGGATGGCGCAGGACCGGGCAGTGTTTCGTTCTGTTGTACATGAGGCCATTATGAGTCAAAGTCGACTCAGTGGCACCTAACAACAAAATACGTAATTTCCAAGCTCACAGTTAAAAAGGAAATAATTCTTTAGAAGAATGACATTAAAAAACAATTACAATGAAACCTTATAAGTGAATTTGTTTTTCCCTAGTACAAAAAGGCATGACTTACTGTTCTTAAAATACTTGAATATATTTTTTAAAAGAGTTGAGATATTCTTTCTTCCTTAAATTTATGACCAGTGAAGCCATCTAGACCTGGGGTTTACTTTGTGGGAGGGTTTCTAAGTGTGACTGAAATATCTTCAATACATATAGGGCTGAAAATTCTGTGTGTTGATATTTCGGGTGCCCATTACCCACTACAGACATCTCCCTGTGCATTCCTGCTTCCCTCCCACAAGCGCCAACATTTGACTTAAGTAGCCATTTGTTCCAGGATGTCATAGCCTTCCCCTCTTCCCAGTTTCTCCTATCCCCAGAATTGAAGATCCGGCCCATACTTCCCCAGTTACACATTACCCGCTGCTTGCACAAAACAAGAACACAAGTGCTATTCAGTTTTCAAATCAGCTTATTAAGATTTAACTCAGGCACAACAGAATACACAGATTTAAAGCATAATGTTTGATGAGTATTGACAAATATTTACACCTGGAGCCCTGGTGGCACAGTGGTTAAGAACTACGGCTGCTAACTAACCAAAAGGTCGGCAGTTCACATCCACCAGCTGCTCCTTGGAAACCCTATTGGACAGTTCAACTCTGTCCCGTAGAGTTGCTATGAGTTGGAATCCACTCAGCAACAACGGGTTTTTGCTTTTTGGGTTTTTTTGGTATGTGTGTGCCCACCACCCCAATCATGTGCAACATTTCTATCACCCCAGTAAGTTCTCTCCTGTTCCTTTGCAAATAATCTACCCTGTCCCTTTCATCCCATGCCCCAGGCAAACATTAAACTGATTTCTATTACCTTAAATCAGTTTAACCTGTTCTAGAACTTCATAGAAATGGAACCAGTATGTTTTCTTTTGTGCCTGGCTTCTTTTGTTCATTTTTATTCCTGAATTTTATTCCACCGTATGAATAAATTAAAATTGATTATCCATTTCTCTGCTGATGAATATTTGAGTCATCTTTAGGATTGCTATTAGTCAGAATCAACTTGCCAGAACCGGTTTGGTTTTTGTTTTTGTTTTTTTAGTTTTGGAGTGCTATGAATAAAACTCCAATGAACAGTCATGTACAGACATTAGCATGAATCTGTTTCTCTCAGAGAACAGAGCATGTTTTTCTTGAGTGAATACCTACAACTGGAATCACTGTACATTGTCTGAAGTGCATGTTTAGCTTTATAAGAAACTCCCAAAACTGTTTATAAAATCGTTGTATGATTCTATACTCACACCAGCTACATATGGGAATTCCATGTGCTCTACAACCAACACTTGATACTGTCAGACTTGTAAATTTTACTCACTCTAGAGACCATGAGATGATATTTAATTGTCATTTTTATTTTGCATTTTCATGATAACTAACAATCTTAAGCATTTTTACATATGTTTAATGACCACATGTTTTTTTGTGAAGAATCTATTCAAGTCTTTCATCCATATTTAATTGAATTGTTTGTCTTCTTATTAAGGAGTTGTAAAACATCTTTATAGATTCTGAATACAAGCCCTTTGGCAGATATATGTATTACAAGTATTTCTCCCAGTTTGTGTCATGCCTTTCCATTTTCTTAATGGTGCCTTCTGAAGAGTAGAAGCTTCTTAATTTTTTTTTATGAAATTCAAATTTGTTTTTCTTTTATGGTTTGTACTTTTTGTGTTTTGTCTAAGAAATCTTTACCAAGCCCAAAGGCATGAAGATTTTCCTCTGTTTATTTCTAGCAGTTTCATTGTTTTAGATTATACATATATATCTTTGATTTATTTTAAATTGATTTTGTTTATGCTGTGAAGTAGAAGTCTAAGTTTAGTTTTCTTCCATTGACTTGGTGCCTCGGTCAAAATGAATTGATCGTATGTATGTGGGTCAGATTCTGGATTTTATATTCTGTTTCTCTGATATATTTTTATATTCCTGAACCAAGAATGTACTTTCTTTATTACTGTAGCTTTACAGTAAGTCTTGCAACAAGGTGGCTAACTGAGGATCTCTGTGTCTCCATATAACTTTGGAATTACTTGGTCAGCTCCTTAAATCAAAGTTTTCAGGATCTGGATTGGGATTGTAACAAACCTATAGATCAATTCAGGAAGAACAGACATCTTAACAATATTAAGTCATACGATCTAAACCCTTACTGCAGAGTAAATCTCTACATTTATTTAAGTATATTTTTTATTTACACTAGGCAATGTTTTCTGATTTTCAGTGTAGAGATCTATAAACATCTTTTATGACATTTATTCATAAGGATTTATACACACACATATGTGCATGTATATATATATATAAATACTTAGGAATAAATGCGTTAAAGATACTTATAGACGTACAAACATGTGTATACATTGGAGTCCCCGGCTGGCCCAGATACTTAAGTGCCTGGCTACTAACTGAAAGGATGGCGGTCCAAGTCCACCCAGAGGCACCTCAGAAGAAAGTCCTGGAGATCTCCTTCCAAAAGATCACCGTCGTTGACAGCCCTGCTCTGAGACAGATGAGGTTCCTATGAGCTGGAATCACCCTGAGGACAGCAGGGCTGGGTTATTGTATATTTTCAGTGTTATTCATTTCCCGTTGTTTATTGCTGGCGTGTAGAAATACGATTCATTTTGTGTTGACCTCGTATCCTCCAGCCCTGCTAAACTCACTTATTAATGGTAGTAGGTTTCTTCTGCAGATCCTTAGGGCTTCTTCCTTAGACGATCATGGAACATGCAAACAGAAACAATTTCGCTTTTTCCTTTCTACTTTGTGTGCTTTTGTGTTATCTTGCCTTAACGCACTGGTTACGCCCTCAGGTGTGACGCGGGTCAGAAATGGCGACAGTAAGCATCCTTGTCTTGTCCCTAATCTTTGTGGACAAATACTGAAATGATATCTTACCATTAAATACTATGTTAAGTATACATTTTTACAGATGCTCTTCATACATCTGACGAAGCTCTCTTCCAACCCTTTTCACTGAGAGTTTTTATCATGAATGTACGTAAACATTTTCAAATGCTTTTTGCACTTATCGAGAAGATTCTGTGATTTCCCCCTTTAATCTCTTACTGTAACGGACTGTGCCGAGTACTTCCAAATGCTGAACTGATGTCCTCCAAGATAACCTCAATGGTTGTGGTGTGTTACCGTTTTTCCTTGTTGCTGGATTCGAATTGCTCTTATTTTATTGAAGACCACTACGGCTATGTTCATGGGGAATATTGGTCTCCAGGTTTATCTTCTTATAACATCTTTGCCTGCTTTTGGTGTCAAAGCCTTGTGAAATAAGTTGGGACATGTTTCCTCCACCTCTATTTTCTGAAGTTGTCTGTGTGCACTTGATATTATTTCTTCCTTAAACATATGATTGGTTTCAGCAACGAAATCATCTGGGCCTGAAGTTTTCCTTGTGGAAAGGTTTTTGATTATTAATTTTTCTTTGATATACGATTGTTTTTGTTACCTGTTTCTTCTTGTGTCATTTTTAGTAGTTTTTTGTTTAAGTATCTTTCAAATATCACCTAAGTTGCCAAGTTCACTTGTAAAGTTTTTCATAATATTACTCTTTTATCCTCATGATATCCATAGTTCCTCTACTGATATCCTAAAATTGGTAATTTGTGATTTTTTTTTAACTCTTGATTAGTCTTGTCAATTTTACTAATCTTTAAAAAAATGGCTTTGTTAATTTCTATTATGGTGTGACCGTGCTACAGAGTTAGAAAGGAACCCCACCTAAAATTTAGTTCAGATATTGAGGCTGATATTGCCCCCTGCTTCCCCAGACACACCTAGAGGATATGAAAAGGTCTACTATTCACATCACAAGGCTTTCTTGGGAAAGCAGGGTGCCTTCCAAGCTCAGAGCAGGAAAAAGGAACTGGCTTGGGGTTTTATGGTGATTAGCAGTGCGGAGACTTTAAGGGTTTCCACACATGGTTTGAACTTCTCTCTGGTGACATAGAAGGCAGTATTTGTGCTTTCTCATCAGCTATGTTACACTGTGGGTAATTTACCAGAGTGAACTTTATATGATATACTGTATACTGCTAAGGGATTTGTGCTAGCATTACTGGAATTTGGAAGATACTCCTTAGTTGCCCTTTGTAGGGAATTTTGCTGGTTTGTAATTGAGCTAAATTATAGGAAAGCACCTGGACAAAGCTCAACACGTAGTAGATAAGGGTTTTTAACTGCATCTGTGATAAACATCAATAAATATTCACATAGTTCTGTAATAAGATGGCTCCATTAAATAGCCAATGACCTAGAAATAATCCAGGTATGCGAAACTATGATAATTAGAAGATCATAGGCACTAGAAGTACGTAGATCCTTTTTCTTATTTCTGTTTTAAAAGTAGCTCAGATCTCTAAAGATGCAGTGCTTTCTGATGCCCCATTCCTTAAAGATGTAAGAAATGAAACTGCTGGAATCATAAATGTCCTCTTTGGGAAACTACCCCATAATCTGTGCAGTTAATGCACCAACTTTGTAAATGGACATTAGGATGTTAAACAGTGGCACACAGACAAATACGTGCACACACACTGGCACCCCCAAAAGGGTAAAGATTGTATAATCCAATTAATTAAGGAAACACGAGGTTTTGTAAAGTTAAATAGCTTTCTTTATAATAAGACTTTTTTGAGCCTTTATTATGTGATCACACATGTGAATCTTCCTGAATAATGAATTACATTCATTGTTAATGCACTGTGTTCCAACATTTGAGCATGGAATGCTCTTTATGCTAAACTTTGTGAAACCGTTGTTCTAAGGAACAGGGTTTGGGAGATTCTGGTCTAACCTTGGGTTCTAATAATAGTGAGCTATATTATTTAGATCAACTGTCTTATGAAAAACAACTGAAATGACTAATAAAAATTCCTTGACAGGTAGGTGATATATAGATAAATAGGTAAGATAGTAAGAGATAGATATTGTCAGGCAAAAACTGAAGAGAAAATAGAAATTAGCAGAGTGAGGAGGTTGCTTTTGCCCTAAGGCTAAAATGACCTTTCCTTTTGATAGCCTTTGCTTGGTGAGGAGGACAGAAATTGGAACCTAGACCCACTCCCATAGGGTAGGGAGTAATAGGAGACATTCCACAGTTAGCTGGATTCACTCTCAGGGTAAACCTAGAGTAAATCAGCTACACTGACTTGCTGCCATGTTTGCATTTCTGAGTGGCCCAGGCACCCTTCACCCATGAGCTTTGCTTAAGATGGTCCTAGGATGGGAAAGGAGCCCTGGTTGCTCAGTGGTTAAGAGCACAGGTTGCTAACCAAAATCTTGGCAGTTCAAATACACCAGCCACTCCTTGGAAACCCTATAACCCATTGCCTTTGAGTTGATTCTAACTCATAGAGACCCTATAGGACAGAGTAGAAGTGCCCCGTAGTGTTTCTAAGGGGCACCTGGTGGATTTTAACTGCCAACCTTTTGGTTAGCAGCAGTAGGACATAACCACTACGCCACCAGTGTTTCCCATGGGGCAGTTCTACTCTGTCCTATAGGATAGCCATGAGTCGGAATCAACTCAAAGGCATCTGGTTTCGTTTTTGGTTTTTTAGGATAGGAGAGCCCCTGGTCTTATAGCAGAAGCAAATACAATTCATCTCTGGAGGAAAACACTTGCATCCTAGTTTCCAGTTCTTTCAGCAAACACATTTTCAGGTCAGTAACCCCTCACTGGTCCCTCCTTGGCTGAGATGCTCCTCATCTCTGGCTGAAACTTTTGTGATAGTTTTTCTTAGTTTGCTTGGCCCTAGCATCCCCATTCAGGATAAGCTGAGTGTCTTTTCTCTGTGTTCCCATAATGCTTTATTTACTGTATTTATCATTTTATTGTTGTTGTTTAACAGGCTGGCTCAATCAGAAGACTCTGATCTCCTCTAAGGCAGAGATGATGTCTTTTTATCTTGGTGCTCCCAGCACTTAGCACTGTTCTCCCCACCCAGCACTGAGTACAGGTGTGTTCTCAATAAGTGTTTATTAAATGAATGAACAGACCTTTACTGAAGGTGTGGGAACTGAAGGAGGAGAGAGTTCCTTGGTTTAACCCCAGTCAATAAACCATGGAGATGATGAAAGGCAAGCTCTTAGGGGGAAAAGGGAAGGAGGTTTGTCTTGAAAGGAACAGTCTACTTCTGAAGGCTTTTATCGATTTGAATAAACTGATATGAGAATTAAAGGGAATGAGAAAAAGAGGACACAGAGAATGGAAACACCCAAGAGGGTAATAGCTGTCAAAAAAACAAGAATGGAATCTGTGTACCGAACACCTGTTTTGGGTCCTTCCCCACCATATATTAGTTGTGTCATCTCGATAAAGTCACTTAACCTCTCTGAATGTCAGTTTCCCATCTGTTACATTAGAGCAATAAAGATATTCATATTTCCGTTATTAGTCATATGACTGTTTTATTAAATGAGATAATGGATGTGCAATTGCAATGTAATTCTACAATGCAGTTTCTAGTTATTATCACTAGTAGTATTTAAAAGGGAGAGCTGGAGAGCAAAGGAAGTACAGAATGGAGAGAAGATGAAGACTAAAGACTGTCTCTTTGATAGGAATCGACTCGACGGCACTGGGTGTGGGGCTTTGATAGGAAGCAGATTCCCCGGTGCCCCTTCTCTATGGGAATTCAAGTTCTAGAACTTGAATCTAGAATCCATACTGGTTAAGAACCAAGGCTCCTAAGTAAGGTTGGGCTCAAATCAGAGCTGACATTAGCATGGCCTTGGCAGCTTATTTAACCTTGAGGGGGCTCATTAACCTCAGCTATAATATGAGGATAAAAACTGGGTTTACTTCTGAAGTCATGGTGAGAATTAAGTGAGATTCATTCCTCCAGGAAATATTTATTAACTATTTGTTACATGACGGACATTGTTCTTGGCACTACAGATACAGCAGTTAATCAGATGGACAAGGTCCTTGCCTTTAGTATGTTCTCACTCTAGTGCGGAAGACAAAGCAATATGCAAATAAGTATGTAACATAATATTAGTGAAAAGTTCTAGAGAAAAAAATTAAGCAAGACCAAGGTAAGAAGTGAGGACAGGGCACTGTCTGAGTCAGGGTGGCTGGAGATGTGGCATATGGAGAGCTTAGCACTGCAGCAGGCTCAATGAATAGTACATAGTATTTGTTGTTGTTGTTAGGTGCCACTGAGTTGGTTCCAACTCATAGCAACCCCATGTACAACAGAATGAAACATTGCTGCATCGTGCACCATCCTCACAATTGCTGCTATGTTTGAGCTCATTGTTGCAGCCACTGTGTCAATCCATTTTGTTGAGGGTCTTTCTCTTTTTTGCTGGCCCTCTACTTTACCTAGCATGATGTTCTTCTCCAGGGAGCTAGCCCTTCTTCATAACATGTCCAAAATATGTGCAATGAAGCCTCACCATCTTCGCTTCTAAAGAGCATTCTGGCTGTATTTCATCCAAGACAAATTTGTTCACCTTCTTTGTTAGCAGAATTTTTTCTGTCTGAGAAGTCCATAGAAGCTAAGTCTACTAGTATTTTGTGTGTGATTATCTGGGAAACCAGACTGGATTCAAACAGCAGAGGAAATTTCCATAGGATAGACACAAGAAAAGGTCCCTGGGTGGCACAGAGGGTTTGTGTTCAGCTACTAATCAAAAGGTTAGTGGCTCCATGGAAAAAAACTTCTGGTTATCTTTTTCTGAAAACATAACAGACAAGAAAACCCTGTGGAGCAATTCTACTCTGTGACACATTGATTTGCCATGAGTCGGAATCGATTCCACAGCAATGGGTTTGGATTTTTTTTTTTTTTTTTTTTTTTGGAAACGTAAATGGGAAAAAAACTTTTTTTTTCTCTTTAAAGGGGAAAGATTCATTCCTTTATTTAACAAGAATGTATTCAGTACCACCGCTGCTAGGATC
Source organism: Elephas maximus indicus (assembly GCF_024166365.1). NCBI lineage: Eukaryota > Metazoa > Chordata > Mammalia > Proboscidea > Elephantidae > Elephas > Elephas maximus. The sequence goes on along the minus strand of NC_064821.1, from coordinate 187,286,860 downwards.
TGGGGACATGAAAGCTAATTGGATCTAGTTCCCAGCTCTATGGACCACCAAGTCTAATAGGTTGAGATGGACAGGTCTCCTGGCAGAACATTCATGTGAGTGGAGCAAGAGCGCTGGCCATGAGGATCTCAGAGAATACTAATCACTGCCTGCCTTTCTCAGACCTTTGGTGCTACACATTCTATTCTACCCCCCTCCCCAAACACCCATCTGTCTCACAAAGCAGATTTGCTAATCAGGCCATTAGCAACCTGTCAACTGGGTGGAGATGCTTACGCCAATGACAAGGAATGGCATCTGATTATGACACTTTCCCTAGCCAACATGTCTGAGGACCTAATCTGGATTCCCCCTCCCTGTCAAGCACTGACTCTAGAGAGAAGCTGTTCTCTGGGTACCCACTCTCTGGACCTGTTAAGGGATACCTTTTCATCAAACCTCTACACCATTTCCATTTTCTTGGAAAAATACTACACTGAGGAAGATTCAAAGAATTGGAAGCACAGACTGTAAGAGCTACTAAAGGCTCTTAGTGATTGTCTCACCCAACTTCCTCATTTCACAGAGGAGGAATCTGAGGCCCAAGAACTGAAGTGGCTTATTCAAGGTTACAAAACAATTTTGAGACAGAGCTGGAATAAGAGCAGATGTGGGAGCATCTGGGAGACAATAGATATTTGTGATGTCAGGTTGTATATTTCCATAATTTTACCCATATGAAAATCTTCTCTTTTACTGTAGAAATATAAACTTTTAAACTATGAGAGCCCCTTAATATTTTTATCTGGCATGACTATCACTCTCTTACTCTCTAAGTTGTCTTTCATACTTACTCTTGTTTTTTTTTTTTTTTTTTTTTTTTTTTTATTGTAGTCCCTCAAGCCAGAGACAGGAGATAGTTTAACATATTATGTACCTAATATGTAACAGGCATAGTTTAGACAGCTTCATTAGGCACCATCCCTGAGTGGAAAGATCATTTAACTTATCTGAAGTCATAGGGCCAGTAAATGGAACTGTCTACTAAAGTCCAGATCTTTCCACAACACCGGCCATTGCTCACTTATACCTGCCAGGTAGTTCAGATCAGTCATCACATTGCTCAGGTAAGAGAAACGTCACATGCAAAGTGACTAACACAGTGCCTTGCAAGACCTAGCACATAGTAGGTCTCCACAAATACCAAGTCCCTCTGCCTTTCCCTTTAGATGTCAAGCTTCAATAGATTCAGTGATTTTCTTATGATTACTTAACAATACTGGTGTACATTCATACACAATATACGTATAACATGTGTAAGATAAAAACACTTAGATAAGTACACCTGTATTTTTATTAATCTTGGAAAAGAGACCATTTGTATATATTAGCCTTGCTTGTCAGTAATTTTGGTAGAGGCATTTTACTGAAAAACAAACCATTGTAAAAACTCTCCTGTACAGGGGAGGTGGGTTGCAATCCCCTCAGTAGGCTTTCCTAATCCAAAAAAATCCTGAGAAAACAGACTCATACTAGATCGTAAGATAACAGCCCTCCGGTCTCTCCAAGGAAACTCTTCCCAGTTTCCCAGGGATTCAGTTCCATGATCTGGGTTTGCCATTTCTCTAAATAGTTCATAGTGACATTTCAATAAATGTTGTGGAGGGACCCGAGGTCAGGGAACTTGGGTTATTTTACAAATGAAATATACATGAAGATTTTTTAAACTATAAAAACCAGGATACAGCAGAAATTTGGATTAGGCCAAAGATGTTTTGAAACTGAATACTGTGAAGTACGCGCTTCTAATCTATTAGATCCAGAAATAACTAGGGAATCAGCATCATGCCAGTGTAGGGATCCCTGTACTGGGACACAAAGATCACCTAATGGTGGTACTTGAAGAGACCTTACTGATACTATGGGCTGACCTACCATTTTACAAGTGTGCAAAGTAGACTCAGAGAGGAGGAGATGTCAGGGCTAGGGAAGAGTCAGATAAATGAATGCAGTTGTTGTTATCTTCCCTTGAGTCTGCCCAGTCATAGAGACCTCATGCACAACCAGATCAGATCCTTGTGATCCATAGGGTTTTTATTGGCCTTTTTTAAATTTTTTTCAGAGGTAGATCGCTAGGTTTTTCTTCCTCTTCCATCTTAGTCTAGAAGGTCCACTGAAACTTGTTCAGCATCTTAACAACATGCAATGAGTGGTGACTGTGCTTAACGTGCATTAGTCAGGAATTGAACTCAGGCCTCCCACATGGAAGGCAAGAATGCTACCAATGAACCATCATTGCCTTCATAACCAATGCTGTTGTTGTTGTGTGCTGTTTCCTAGGCAATTATCTTAGATCATCCATTATATGCTCTAAAAATATTAATTTCTTTCTGCAGAGGGGAACAAACTTTAAAAGGTGTAAATCATACAGTATCGCCTGCCTTCATGAAACTTTGCGAGAGCTCCCATTGGCTCCTTGGCTATCAATACCATCCTTATCATGGCCGACCAAACTCTCCTGCCCCTTCTCCCTAATCTCTCACCCTTACACTTGTCAGGCTTCTTCCTCCCACAGCACCCTGGAACAGGCTTGTGTCTCTGCCTGAAGAAGTCTTCCTTCCTCGATATATAGTTAACTCCTACTTAACCTTGAACTCAAGCAGCACTTTCTGAAGGAGGTCCTTTCCAACCTCCTGGACCAGGTAAATTTTCCACATTACAGACCTCCTTTATAGCTCTGGTCATAGGTGTCTCTTTATATTCATTTTCCAGATGATTTGAGTGTTCATTCACCTTCTCTGCTAAAAGCTATAAAACAGGAAAGATGGTGCCTGGAAGAAAAATAGATGCAAAATAACTATTTATAAGATAAATGAATGAAAATCAGACATAGAAGTTGCTAGTAGAGCTTGCAGATTGGATCAGGAGGAGTTCTCAAGTCCTGGTCCCAGCCAATCAGTCCCCTGAAGCCTGCAGAAGAGGAAGGTCTATCCTCCCAGGTGTTGGAGGGTCTTTGCGAAGTGTCCGTGGGTGCTCACTTTGGATGCTTTGTAAGCCTGCATCCCTTCAGCTGCTGCTGCTTGTTTGACATCGTCTTTCCCTCATATCCACCAAACACACACATGGCTCTTCTGAAGGTTTTAGGGTTATTGCGAGACACGCTTTGTTTGCTCCATCTCACCCCTCCAAACTCAGTCCCCTATTTCATGGGGATCAGGGGCCTTGATTTGTTTTCAAATAATAATAACTCCCTGGGATCTAAGTGGTAGTTTTACAGGTGTGTTCGTGGAGTAGCATACAATTAGGTGTTGTGTATTTTGTTTTTAGTTTTAATTCAATGCAAACTTGAAAAGTTAGGAAAGGCCTTAGTAGCAATTCATATAATAATCAGACAGACAGACAGAGACAGAGAGACACAGGAATCAAAATGTGTATCAAAAAGGGCAATAAGGGAATGATTATACGAAGCATGGACTGGCCACATGACGGAAATTTTAGAAAACAAAACAACATTAAAAAAAAGGCAAGATATTACATGCTCTCACCAAAATTTATATTTAATATTAACTTATTAAATGAAAAAATTGTAATAGACCAAGGCACACTGTGATATTACTGTAATAAAAAGAGAACAGTCACTGTTTTCTTCCTGTCTTTCTTCCCACTCACACTCCCTTCTAAAGAGAATTATGCTTTTGCCTTTTAAGCTTTATAATCCCTTCATTTCCCTTACATAAGCTCATTAGAATGGGCTAGAAAGAGAGAACACCTGAAGTAAAGAAGAGAGATTTTCATCCCTGGGGCAATTGTTCAAGAACCAAGAATTCCAGGATTGGGTAAATATAGAGAAAAATGAAAAAGGAGCCAGAGAGACTGTATTTTTATAACGAGGACCAGACATAGATTGGGTAGGGGAGGAAAGGGGAGAGGGTAAGGGGAAAAAGAAGAAAAAACCACAACGCTGCATGTTATAAAGTGTTTGGGAGTTTAGTGAGAGAGTCCTGAGCAGCTGTTGGATATAGGAGAATTGAGGAAGAGAGAAAAAGGGATTTTGCGGAGGATGTTATGAGTTATAAAGTTGATTCCTTGCTCTCTCTCACTCTATAAACCCAGTGTCATCGAGTCCATTCCGACTCATAGTGACCCTATAAGACAGAGTAGAACTGCCCCATAGAGTTTCCAAGGAGCGCCTGGAGGATTTGAACTGCTGACCCTTTGGTAAGCAGTCCTAGCACTTAACCCCTACATCTTCAGGGTTTCCTTTATCTCTCTCTCTCTTTCCCTCTCTCTCTATATATATTTCAGTGCTGTACCAGCCTTTTTGGATGCCGTTCTCTGCAAAGACTAGATTACAGGGGATTCAGGAATCTTCAGGAGTGACTTAAATCTATGTGGTTTATGTATAAGCAACATCTAGACAAAGTCTGTTGTTGTCGTGTGCTGTCAAGTCGATTCCAACTCATAGTAACCCTGTAGGAAAAAGTAGAACTGCTCCTTAGTATTCCCTAGGCAGTGGTTAAGTGACCAGCTGCTAGCCAAAAGGTGACAATTTGAATCTATCATCTGCTGTGCGGGAGAAAGATGTGGCAGTCTGCTTCCCTAAATATTATAGACCTGAAAACCCTATGGGGCAGTACTACTCTGTCCCAGAGGGTCACTATAAGTCAGAATGCACTAGACAGCACGCCTTAAACAAAGTCTAGATGGAGGCAGTTCAAACTAATCATGTCCATCTCTGGAGAAATGTATGAAATTGGAAGTTGAAGGGTTATCAAAATTTTTACAGAGCTTTTGCTATTTACATGATTTGAAACAATAAATGTATGTTTTAAAAAGGATTACATGCTCATGTTAATTACAGAATAGGGACCACAGTGGCCTCCTTCAATGCAGTTGCCACTTAGTGGTAGAAGAAGAAAAGGTGGTCCTGGGCACGGCTGCCCCAGTGGTCGGTGTCCAGTTGCTGGGCTGTGAATTTATGAAGCTTGGATGGAGTATGATTTATGGAGACATGGGCATTGCAGATGTTCAAAGACGCTGTAGTAGCCCAGATGACTCTCTGCTGATGTCCCAGGATAAGTCAACAGGAATTTCTTAGAAACCAATACAATATTCCTAGTATTGCTCATGCATTCATTCACCAAGCATATTAGGTGTCTCCTATGCACCAAGACTTGTGGGGTTACTTTGAGCAGTAGATTTCCCTCTTTTCCCTCTACCTATCTTACAGTGTATTTGTTTACACCCTCCTAGTTATAAAAATCCACCCCAAACCCTCCAGTGTAGCAAGGCAGTGGAAAGGAAAGGTGACTGGCCTTGGGATCCAGATGTTTTTCCCACCAGATTGGTCTTCCTCTTGGAGACCTCTCACTTACTACTCTTGCTGCTCTCTCTAAGGCCAACATGAGGAATATCTCCCCACTTCAGAAGAGACTTAGCCTCTTCTCTCAGGCCTCTACCCTATGGCCTCAACAGGGCAAGCTCATCAGATGGTAAAACCCCTACTCTCTAAAGCCGAACATGGGTTCCACCCCCTCATACAGCAGCAAGGGCATCATCTGTTGATGCTCCTGAGCAGAGCTGATTTCACAGTCCCCTTAACACCCAGGAAGATGAACTCCAAGTTTACACACAGCAACTTTGCTACCAAGAGCCTCATTATGGACAAACCATCTTCTTAGGCTGATCAGAGGGTAGGAAAGGGGCAGCCCTCAAGCCCCAAATCTCTGGCCTCAGATACTGCTAAGTACATAGGGAAGTTAATTCACAGCATTCTAGAAGACATGGGGATCCCAGGCTGGGATTTCACCAGCTCTGTCTGCTTGCTCATATCCATGCAGACCTTTCTTCTTGTTGAGAAGCAAGACTAAGAGAGGGAGGCAATTTCTGGTAGAGAAGAATAAGCTTGGACCAAAGAAACAGACCAGATGTCCCTGTGAATTGCATTCAGAATTTTATTCCTGCCATAGTCTGAGATTGTGCTAACTCTGGCAGGCTGCCTTGATAAAGAAAGAAGCAAAGAAAGCACAGAGGGGAAGCAAGGAATGAGATTCCATGTTACTAGGCATGACGGCGGGAAGTCAGCTCTTGGTGAATGTTCCAGAACGGATATATGGGCACGGCAGGCTTGGGCAGTGGGCAGAGAATTCTGGAGTGGGACTAGTTTTCTGTGTTTAACAGCAGCAGTCATCGTCCTCAAGGTCACTGCATGCAGGTCCTCGGGAACTCATGGGGATAATTCCCAAACAGCAGCAACCACAATGGCAGCATGGGTCAGGGCTACAACCCTGGGATCCTGAGCTCTGCACTGTGCTGCTTGCAGGAGCCTGCACGTAGTAGGTCTGGCAAAGAGAAGGGCACTGGACATAACATGTCTGGGTCTGGCAGGGAGTTGGACATTTCACATAGGTCGTCTGGCACGGAACTGGGCATTTCACATAGGTCGTCTGGAACGGAACTGGGCAATTCACATAGGTCGTCTGGCATGGAGCTGGGTATTTAACATACGTTGTCTGACACGGAACTGGGCAATTCACATAGCTTTGAGTCTGGCATGGAGGTGGGCATTTCACATATGTTGTCTGGCATGCAGCAGGGCATTTTACGTAGGTCTGAGTCTGGCATAGAGTTGGACATTTCACACACATCGTCTGGCATAGAACAGAGCATTTCACGTAGGTCTGAGTCTGGCACGGGTCAGGACACACCACACTAACAGTTTTAGTCTCGCATGGAGCTGCACATTTCATAGACGTGCATTTTGTGCTTTGCACTGACCCCACTTTCAAACCTTTCACACAGGAGGGAGGAAAATGTTGCTGCTCCTGTTGGTCGCACATCTTTGTGAGGTTTTGTAAAATCTGGAAAGAAAGGTTTCATCAGAAGGCTGAAACTAGGAAAGTTTCCAGAGAAACCTGTAGCATTCCCTTTGGGTAAAGTGTGGTCTGTAAGCAGTGGCCTTTTTGAGAAGGCAACAGGAACCCAGAGGCTGTACACCTGCCACTTAGAACAGACTCAGAGTCAGAGATTCTAGGCTTGGCTCTGTGTCTTTACCTGGCTGTGTGACGTTGGACAAGTCTCCTCTCATCCCTGGACCTCAGTTTCCACAATGGAAAATGAAGGGTTTCAAACAGTGATGTCTGTGTTTCTGCCCAATTCTCTGAGCCTCCTCTCTTCTTCTTAAAAAAAAAAAAAAAAAAAAAAAAAACTCCCAAATCTCTGTTAGGAATTATCCATGGGAAATTGTTGTTCCCTAGCTGATTTCCCCTTGCCACAGATTCACTCAATGACAGTATTCCTCCTTCCTCCTGCCCAGCCACAGAGTACCCAGTGAAGGCAAATTTATGCCAATAGAATCGTGAGCCAACACGAGCCTCAAGCTAAGCCTAACAAGAATCAAAGGAAAAAGTCAAAATTTGAATGTTTCCGTCATTTGCTCTTTGGATCAGCCAAGCCGTCGCTTCATCTCTTGGGCACATGAACCCAAGAGAGGACTGCACACCTGTACTCAGAGAGCAAGCAGATCTAGTTCTCTGAAAAATCCTCCACAAACAGGACTAATATCTCATTGAGCCCCTTTCTCTCCTCTCATGGCTTCAGGTCTGTGCTTCCTACCAGCTACTGCCATCAGACTCCCTCACTAAATGCCCTCAGTGCCTCATCCTGGGGCACACTTTCTTCTACAGTTTTCGGACTGAGCGTCACCACGGCTCTGTTTTTTGCCATATCCCCATCACGAACGTAGGATTCACCCTCTCTGCTGATAGGAGCAATACTGGAGAAGCCAGTGATCTGAGGAAACGGGAACCAGGGAGAATTTTTATAGCATCACAGTGAGGCAATTTGACGGCATCCAAATGAAGCACTAGGGATCACAAGGGTGAAGAATGGCTTACATTGGCAAAATTCCTCCCCTGTATGCCTGGCCCTTCAGTCAGAGGAAGGGCATGTCACTGCTTGATATGGAGTTTTCCCAAACACGAGATAAATGATTCTTATTGCCTTCTTCATGAAAGTATTCTTTTCCTAGAAATTATGATTTATACCTACATGATCTGTCTCAAATGAGGCTATTTCTAGGTCACTTGGGTCTTCAAGAACTCGTCCAAGAAGTTGCCAGATTCTCAATTTTCATACACTGTGACGAAAGCTATACTGCTTCTTTCCAGTCTAAGCTCAATGTTCTTTCTGAGGATATCTATGATGGCACCTGCTGGTCTAGACTGCTGGGCAAGAAAAGTTTGGCCCAATGGTTCCTTGCTCAATATGGCAGCAAGGTTCCCCAAAAATGGTTTGTTCCATGGACCAATGGGGTAGTCTAAGTTCATCTGGAAAACTAGTTGGGTACTTGACCCACCTAGATCCCAGGCTCTATATTTAGGTTTTTTCTCCTTCTCCTTCTCATGCCCTATGACCTTCCCCATCGTTTGCATTCCTGGACCCTATTTACAGTCTTAGATTTCCAAGAAGTCAGCAGAGGGGAGATTCTAACCTAATGAACACTCTGTAATAACCATAATAGTAGAATATAACATTTCATTGATCACCTTTTATGTGCCAAACAATTCATGAGGAAGGTACTGTTATAATTCTCATGTTATAGCTGGATGCAACAGAGGCCCTGAAAGACTTAAGTAACTTACCCAAGGTCACAAAGCAAGTAAATAGGGAAGCCAGAATTCAAACACAGGCAGTCTGCTTTCATAACCCACGATGTTCACTAGTACAGTAAGTTAGCCTTTACTTCTAGACATAGCGTTGTTCCTGAATCCATGCTTCCTTTTCTTCCCCCAGTGTAGTACATGGAAGAAGAGAGGTGAGAATAATATCTTCTGAGCACTTACTAGGTGCTGAATACTGCCCTGGCCTCTTTATCTGTGTTATTTCATTTAATATTGACAATAAACCTATGAGGTAGGCCATGTTAGCCCACTTTTTACAGAAGACAAAACAGACACAGAGGCCTAGATAGCCGAAGGTCCTCACACTGGTTTCAAATGTCATTTGAACTCAAACCTATCTAGTTCCAGACCCCATGCTCACTCCACTGTAGAAGGTTGCCTTGAGCGTGAGCCTAACAATAGTTCCAAACAATTAATTCCTTCAATCACCCAGCCCAGGCCCCACCTTATTGCTTATGGCCTCTCGGGTAAATAACACCCACACATTTGTCCATAATGGATCACCAAATTCCCCAGGTCCCATAAGTCTTAAAGCTCCCAAATCCCCTAAACAAAAAGAATTCAAGCCCCCACTAATTCACATCCCCTTCACTCATTACTAGACCCTCATCCCATCCCAAGCCAGGTCTTCCAAAGTATGTTCCTGAGCATTTTGAAGGAAACAAAAACAGGAGGCTCTTTCCAGACTTGGAAAGTGTCCTATTTCCTTCTGGTATTCTTGCTTTTGGTGGACATCTATCACTCCATAACTTCCTCTGTGACGCCCACCTGTCCCTCTTCCCAAGAAGATGGGGTAAGTGTGGCTCCAGGCCATTCCTTTTCCTGCTCTTCTGAGTACCCTGTCTTAGATGACACCAAGGTCTGATGTTTCTTAGAGGGAAAGGAAAAGGAAAAATCTCTTATTGGGATCAGACACATGGGATAGCTCATCAAATTTAGTCCTCACTACCCTCGGAAGGAAACCCTGATGGCATAGCGGTTAAGAGCTACAGCTGCTAACCTAATGATTGGGTCACTATGAGTGAGAATCAACTCAATGGTAATGAGTTTTTGTTTTTGTTTTCTTTTTTTTTTTACTATTGGAAACCCTGGTGCCATAGTAGTTAAGAGATACAGCTGGTTACCAAAAAGTCAGCAGTTCGAATCCACCAGATGCTCCTTGGAAACTATGGGGAAGTTTTTCTCTGTCCTTTAGGGTCACTAAGAGTCAGAATCAACTTGATGGCAAGGGGTTTGGTTTGGGTTTTTTTTTTTTTTTTTATATATAGGAGTCATCATGAGTGTATTCAGCTCAACAGGAAGTGGTTAGGGTTTTTTGTTTGATTATAGGGGGCCTCGCGAGTCAGAACTGACTCAATGGCAATGGGTTTAGTGTTTTGGTTATAGGAGTCCCTGGGTGCTGTAAATGATTAATGTGCTCAGCTGCTGACAAAAAGGCTGAAGGTTCAAGTCTACCCAGAAGTACCTTGGAAGTAAGGCCTGTTAATCAACTTCCAAAAAAGTCAGGCATTGAAAACCCTATGGAGCAGTTCTATTCTGACACACACGGAGTCACCATGAGTTGGAATCGACTTGTCGGCAACTGGTGGTGGTGGTGACCAGGAAAAAAATTAACTTGCCCAAGTTGACATAAGTAGAAGTTGTAGAGCCAGAATTTGAACCCGGCTATAAGAGACTTCAAATCTTATTGTTTGCGTGCCACAACATGCTGCTTCTGGTGTTAAAATCCATGCTGTTTTAGGAATCGTAACTTTCAGTCCTCCAAAAAACAGGCAGCTACTAAGAAGCCTTCTATCATATATGTGCAGGATGGGGCAGCCCCATTTTACAGGGAAGAGAATGCCCTAGAAGGTTAGCTATTTTAGGGCATGTCAACAAAATAGGAGACAGCTCAGGGCACATGGAGACGTGAGCTTTGGCCTGCTGGCACTGCTCTGCTGTGGGATTCTATTCTGTCTCTAGGCCATTCTCTGTCCCACTCTAAATAAGTAGGTGGAATAAAGCCCTTCTGGCTATTATATTATATGCTTGTAGGTGCTGTTTCTACAAAGGAAATGTATAGTCCCACATGCTAACTGTAGAGCTGTTCTCACTAGCCTTTAGCTTCCATGAGATTGTAACTATGGACATGTTCACTGTGTACCGTGTGGCTCTAGCACCAGGACTTGGAGAATAGTGACTAAAAACATGAATGAACAAATGAGTGAATGTGGGTGCTTAACACTAACAGTACAGCCCAGACCAGCCTCCAAACTCCGTGTGGCCAGTGCCCAACCCACCTTCAGCCACATCGATACACCTCGCGCCATCGATAAGCTCCAAATGGCTCATTTCCTGCTCCGTGGGGCAAACCTCTCACTAATGGTTTTTACACCTGCAGGTAACACTAACATCTCTGGCAAGAGATACTGAGTCCTTATGCCACCAAAACAGGTGGGTGTGTTGTGCCCCACCCATTTCATAGGCTAGGAAGACAAGGTATAGAAAAGTCAGATGACTTGCACAAGGGCCTGGATGAGTCACAGCACAATCTCCAAAATGCCCAGAATCTCCCTCCTACCGATCCTTTTGGACACAAGCTCATAGAATCAGAGACACGTGGACTTAAGCAATAGTAGCTCAGTAGACTCACAGGGTAATAAATGGAGATCATCATAAATTCACAGAATAACAGAATCATAGATTCAGAATCATGGCATCTCTGAGGTGGAGGAAACTAAAAGAGGTCACAGGATCTGGCCCCTGCCTCGAGGCAGATGAACACCCGTGCCATTCAGCTTAATGATCTGTTCTTAGGAAGATCCACCGGTCTTGAAAACTCTGAAGTCCTCTGGTTAGCTCACCTCAGGGCTTACCATCTGGATGGTCAGGAACTGTATACTAGATTGTCTCTAGCATCCCTATTGCAGCAGCACCCACACATCCCTGACATTTATTACCTGTTTGGATCTGTGCCCCTTAGTGTCTGGACCAGACCAAGATTTCAACTCAACAGTACTCCTAGCCTTGACCAGGAGATCAAAGTGGGGAAGTGCTCAAGGAGACCTGTTGCTTCCTAGGACAGAGCCTGGTTCTCCTCTCATCCTGGCAGATTGTCCCAATCAGGGCCTAAGGATGCTCTGAGGCCAAAATCTGGGCCCTTTCCTTTCTGTGGAAAAGAAGTTGAAGGAAGTGAGAAATCACACACTAAGAAGAGAGAAGGCACACAAACTTAGGTCTTCAGTGAGAAATGTCAACTCTAGGTCTGAGACCAGAAGGTAGCAGAGTGGTGCCTCCCTGAGATCCCATGTCTGTGTGTCTCTGATCTAGGCTCAACTCTGAGACTCATGCCATAGATTCCCTGCACTATCATTCCAATGAATCAGGTATTCCTCCTAGATGATCAGGAGATTGTATGGTAGAACCACAGAATGGAGGGCTCATGGAGCTGAGTCACAGAGCTCACCCCTTTATGGTGACTGAGGCTGAGAAAGGAAGAAACTTTCTACGGGCCACACAGCCAGGCAGGAGCAGACTTTACACAGGAATCTATGAGTCTCACCTAGGGCATGTTCCATTGAAGCATGTGACCACTGACTTCAGGCTTGCTAGGGAGCACCTAACCTGCCCTCTTTCTTGCCTCCCTCTTCACCACCTAGCCCCATCAAGACTACCACTAGGGAAGCCAAGGTAAATTCTGTAGGTATCACCTTCTATTAAATAAAGTATGTTTTCACGCATCTGGGCAGGAACACAGGAGCCTTGCGATCTGCACATGTGTGTGTTGTCAAAACATGAGGACAGCAGTCCCAGCTTAGAGCCCCACAGGTTGTGTCAGGGCCCTCTTGGTCTCAGAAACCAGGAAATATCAGTGCCCAATCTCTTTTTCTTGGCATGGCCCATTGGGCTGGTTTGCTTGAACTTCCAGCCCTCCCCTAACCCATTTATTCTCCTGAAAGTAGTAACGGAAATATCTTTACATTTCAGGAAGTTCAAACAATCCCTGCTTCCCTAGTATATTCCTCCAAATAGAACCCATGGGATGACATGCACTCTCAGACACTTCTCTCCCAGCCATGTCATCCATGCTTTCAATGCAAACAGCACATTCTGCCCCTCATCACAGCCTCTCCAAGACCTCCATACAAACCCTCTACACCACAGACCAACTACACTCCTTATGAGTTTACACCTTCTACAGCCAGAGAGTGTGGGCCCTTATCACAGCTCTGTCAATTCCTAGTTGCGTGATCCTGGGTAACTTGCTATACTTTCTGAATCTCAGTGCCCTTATTTGTAAAATGGAGACATTAACAGTCAGCATGTCACTCCTCTGCTCGAAGCTTTCTAATGACTACTCATTCTTTTCAGGGTAAAAGTCAAAGAACTTATAATGGATTTCAGGGGGCTACATAGACTCGAAACATACTGCTCTTACTTTCCTTACCTCATTCTTCATTCTATGCCTCACTCAACCCTCCTGACACACTGGTCTCCTTGCAGTTCACCTGACACTCCAGGTACACTCTTGCTTCTGGAACTTCGCACTGCCTTTTTTTGTTCTTCTTTCGCATACTCACATGGTTAACTTGCTCACCTCCTTCAAGCCTTTGCTTAAATATGACCTCAGTGAGGCCTTCTCTGGTGATACTGTTTAAAATTACAACCCACACTCCCTGCCCCTCTTCCAAGCTTATTTTTTCCATATAGTTTATAACATCGAACGAATTAAATATTCTATGGACATATGTATTGCATAACACATATATGTATTTCCCATTTCCTCCCATCAGAATGTCAACTCTATGAAGGGAAGGATCTTCATATCTTGGTCACTGCTCTATCCACAGTGCCTTGCTGCAGTGCTGAGCACACTCAACATGTATCTGTTGGAAGAATGAAGGATACATGTTGTCTTACTTACTTTGTTTTTCATCTGTCTTCCCTTATGTAGGGTCGCTATGAGTCGGAATCGATGGCACTGGGTTTGGGTTTTTTTTTTTGGGGGGGTTCCCTACTTAGAATGTAAATTTAATGAGGACATAATTGTTTTGTTTGTTTTGTTCCCAACTCTATCCTCAGATCTTAAAATTGCACTTGGCATATAGGAGGTACCTCATAAATATCTTTTGAATGAGCATTCTGACAAAATAGTAAAGTTGCATAAAGCATGTGCCTACCATGTGAGTAAACACTAACTGAATGGTGGTTGTTTTTGCTAGTATTGCTGCCTATTACCCCCCATCAATCATATGCAATAACCACAGTAGCATTCGGCCACGAGAGAAGAGACTGGAAGCAGGTGGGTAAAGTGAAGACTTGGGCTCCTGTTCCTTTTTTAAAAATTGTTTTAATTTTTATTGTGATAAATATATATATAACAAATCATTTGCTAGTTTAACAATTTTTACATGCACAATCCAGTGACATTGATTACATTCATCATGTTGTGCAACCATTATCACCAGCATTTTCCAAATCATTCCACCACCATCGAGAGAAACTCAGTACACCCTAATCAAAACCATCCCTTTCCTCCTCCTTCCTACTCCTGGCATATAAGCTTTGGTCTCTACACATTTGTCTATTTCATATGAGTGTGATCATACAGTATTTATCCTTTTGTGACTGAGTTATTTCACTCAGCATAATGTTTTCAAGGTTCCTCCGTGTTGTGGCACGTATCAGGACTTCATATCTCTTCATGGCTGAATAATATTCCATTGTGTGTATGTACCACATTTTGTTTATCTATTCATCTCTTGAGGGACATTTAGGTTGTTTTCACCTTTTAGCTATGCAAATAGTGCTGGAATGGACACTGGTGTACAGGTTTCTGTTTGCATCTCTACTTTCACTTCTTTTGGTTATATACCTAGAATTGGGATTATTGGGTCATATTGTAGTTCTATGGTTAACTTTTGAGGAACTGTGAAACTGTTTCCTTCAGGGTCTGTACCATTTTGCCTTCCACTAGCAATAGATGAGGCTTCCAATTTCTTGACATTTTTGCCTTTGTGTTATTTTCTGGGTTTTTGAACATAGGCATTCTAGTGGAGGTGAGGTGGTAGCTCATTGTGGTTTTGATTTACATGTCTCTAATGACTCTGGGTCTTTGTTCATGTTCTTTTTGACCTTTTGTATATCCTTTAGTTGAAATGCCTATTCAAGTCTTTTGCCCTTTTTTCATTTGGGTCATTTGTCTTTTCATTGTTGAGTTCTTTATAAATTCTTCATATTAAATACTTATCAGACATGATTCCCCAAATTTTTCTCCCAGTCTGTAGCTTCTCTCTTCATTTTGTTAATAAAGGACTCTTCTTTCAATTCAGATAAATTGCATCCCAGAGACTGTGACCCTATCCGTGGCCATACCCTACCCTCTGGCAATGCCAGCCGCTGTCCTCTACCCTATTCCCTTATTCTGGTACATCATCCGGGAGACCAAGGGACAAGAACTGTAAAAACTATTCTGAGAGCTGTCCCACAAGGGCTTTTGGTAAGGATGGGGCAAAGGGTATCTTTTTGTTTCCAATGCCCTCACTGAGCCAGCACAATCATTGGCAAGTACCAGGACTGGAGATGGGGGCTGGGAAGTGTTGTCCTACCCCTTAATGCTTTCAGGTCTCTGGGTAATGCCAAATACCCCTGTTACTTCTTCCACCCCACCAAGACTTTTATAACAAATTCCCTGCATTAAACCCCTCTGTGTTTCAATTATCCAAACCTGTTGCCATCGAGTTCGTTCTGATTCATAGTGACCCAAAAGTCAGAGAAGAACAGCCCCGTATAGTTTCCAAGGTCAAATATCCAAAGTTGCCCCTATTTTCATAATTGGACACTGAATGATGCAGCCCACGACACCTTGAAGCTTAGCTATTATAAACTTCTCCAGGGAGACGGTGAGAAGCATTTAACAAATGAAAAGAAATAAATATGTAATATCAAGTGGCAATAAGTGCAGGAACAACAAAGCAAGTTAATTTCAGCAGGGTTTTCTCAAAAGACCCAAGGGATTCATACTGATGCCCACCTCAGTTCTTCAGCACCTTCACAGGTGAATTCGTTTGTGCTCCCTGCAAGACCAGGTAGACTCCATGGCAACTAACAACAATAACATAAGACCAGAAGGCTAAGACAGATCTGCAATATCCAATCTCTCAGAGCCCATGTTCCTGTCTCAAAGAAAGCCCTAAATCAGCAAATTCCCATTCTGGCTGCTGGGTCACTGTAAATGGACTTCCTTAAAACAAAGTGTTAAAGTCTGGGTTCCATTAGTACTTTGTTTAACCAGCTGTTCACTGTATGTGAACAACTTAAGGAACGAAAGCAGCTGCAAAAAAAAAGATTTCCCATCCATAGAGCTGGAATTATTCTGTTGTCTTAATTCTCTTTAAAAGAGAGAGAAAGAGAGGAAAAGGGAAAAGAAGGAAATGGAGAGAAGAAAAGAGTGGAAATATTGGTTGGATATGTATTTATGAAGAAATAAGTACATTAGTTTCCTTATGTAAATAGAATACTGTGTACAAAGCACTTAAGGGAAAAGGCTGTTTCATGGCTGATATTTTCATAAAAGTTAGACTAATCTTGGGATTGTAGCCAACCCTTACTTCCTGGCTTCACAAATCCAGTAGCATTCTAGATTTTCTTGAAGTTGTTCACACATTAAGAATTAATTCATTAGATCAGTGCCTGATATCTAAAATCTGCATGATACTGCAAAAACTCAACTACAAAAAGACAAATAACCCAGTTAAAAAATGGGCAAAAGATATGAACAGACACTTCACTAAAGAAGACATTCAGGTAGCTAATAGATATATGAGGAAAGGCTCATGATCATTAGCCATGAGAGAAATGCAAATGAAAACTACAATGAGATTTCATCTCACTCCAACAAGGCTGGCATTTTCCAAAAAACACAGAACAATAAATGTTGGAGAGGCTATGGAGGGATTGGAACACTTACTCACTGCTGGTGGGAATGTCAAATGGTACAACTACTTTGGACATCGATTTGGCACTTCCTTAAGAAGCTAGAAATAGAACTACCATAAGATCCAACAATCCCACTCCTTGGAATATATCCTAGAGAAATAAGAGCCTTTACCTGAACAGATGAACATACCCATGTTCATTGCAGCACTGTTTACAATAGCAAGAAGATGAAAGCAATCAAGGTGCCCAACAGTGGATGAATGGATAAATAATTCACACAATGGAATACTACACATTGATAAAAAACAGTCATCAATCTATGAAATATTTCATAGCATGGAGGAATCTGGGAGGCATTATGCTGACTGAAAGTAGTCACCTACAAAAGGACAAATATTGTGTAAGACCACTACTATAAGAACTCAAGAAATAGTTTAAACAGGGAAGAAAATATTCTTTGATGGTTATGAGAGGGGTGAGGGAGGATGGATGGAAGAGGGGTATTCAATAATTAGATAGTAGATAAGAACTACTTTAGGTGATGGGAAAGACAACACACAATGCAGGCGAGGTCAGCATAGCTGGATTAAACCAAAAGCAAAGAAGTTTCCTGAATCAACTGAATGCTTCAAAGGCCAGAGTAGCAGGGGTGGGGGTTTGGGGACCATGGCTTCAGGGGACATCTAAGTCAATTGGCATAATAAAATCTGTTAAGAAATCATCCTACATCCCACTTTGGAGAGTGGGGTCTCGGGTCTTAAACGCTAGCAAGCATCCGGCTAAGATGCATTAATTGATCACAATCCACTTGGATCAAAGGAGAATGAAGAACAACAAGAACACAAGGTAATTATGAGTCCAATAAACAGAAAGGGCCACAAAAACCAGAAACTACATCAGCCTGAGACCAGAAGAACTAGATGGTGCCCGGCTACAACCCATGACTGCCCTGACAGGGAACACAACAGACATCCCCTGCGGGAGTAGGAGAGCAGTGGGATGCAGACCCCAAATTCTCCTAAAAAGACCAGACTTAATGGTCTGACTGAGACTAGAAGGACCCTGGTTGTCATGGCCCTAAGAACTTCTGTTAGCCCAGGACAGGAGCCATCCCCAAAGCCAACTCTTCAGAAGGGATTGGACTGGACAATGGTTTGGAGAGAGATGCTGGTGAGGAGTGAGCTTCGTGGATCAGGTGGACACTTGAGACTATGTTGGCATCTCCTCCCTGGAGGGGAGATGAGAGGGTAGAGGGGGTTAGAAGCTGGCAAAATGGACATGAAAGGAGAGAGTGGAGGGAGGGAGTGGGCTGTCTCATTAGGGGGAGAGCAATTGGGAGTATGTAGCAAGGTATATGTAAGTTTTTGTGTGAGAGACTGACTTGATTTGAAACTTTTATTTAAAGCACAATAAAAATTTAAAAAAGAAGAATTAATTCATTAAAGTTTAATTTTTTTCTCCAGTTCAGTTAAAGCTGAAAAATCCATCTCCCTAAAAAAAAAGGGAGAAATGATAGGATTTAGGTAAAAGAGAAGAAAAATGCAATAAAAACCAAAAGCCAAATTGGGAATTAGAAGTAAATTTATTGTTGCAAATCATATACTTCAGAATATTTGTCAACAACCTGAAGAATAAAGATATTAGCATGAGGTGAAGATAATGCAAATTCAAAACAGCCTCCATGATAGCTTCTAAGAAGCAAAGCCTGCGTATTTCTTTAATTGCTTAGGGCTCTGAGATACAGAGAAAGGACAGAGAAGGTCATAAAACACCAGGCTGGAGTAGGTTCTTTGCCCTTTAGGTCTACCAATTCTATTCCTCAATGTATCTCATGGTCCAGGTCAGCAGCAGCCCCCAGAGCACCAAGTAGAGCCCCAGAGCAACGGTCGGAGCCCCTAGAGTGCTGGCTACTGCCACAGCAGTCAGAGCTCTGGTGCCTGTCGTGGTGGGACCTGGGGTGCCCGTGGTGACTCAGGCAGCAGCCGCCACCCCCTGAGCTGCAGCAGCGCACAGAGCTAGATCCACAGCAGCCCCCAGAGCTACCACAGCAGCCCCCAGCGCTGATACTGCAGCAGGAAGAGACTGGTGGGTGCTTGGGAGGGCACTTGGTGGCGCACTTGGGAGAGGCCTGGCACTGCTGCTGGTTCTGCTGGCAGGACATCTCAGTGAGAGTTAAGTCAACCTAAATGACAAAAGAGAAACTTACCAGATGCTCATTATCCAAAGCCATTAAAACTTTTCCTATTTTGAAATCCTTCCCCAAGGTGATGGGGAGGGAATATCTAAAATACATCTACAGAAACCTAGTCGCAGCAAAGAGTGTGTCTTCTTCACTTTTGTGCCCCCCAGGTCTTCCACAATTCTTGGCACTTATTAGATGATTAAAAATTAACTGACGAACTGATAATTAAACAATATTCATGCTTTTCAAATGGGCATTCCATGACCTTTCAAAGATTATTTAAGAATATTGCCATTATATCCACATGAATCTGTCTGGAAATGGAGTTCAGAAACTGGTAGAAAAGTTATCAACTCCTGATTATATATATATATATATATATATATATATATGTAGCAATTGTTGTCGGTTGCATTTGATATGATTCCATCTCAGGGTGACCCCATGCATGCAGAGCAGAACTGCTCCTTAGGATTTTTCAGGCTTTGACTTTTCAGAAGCTGATTGCCAGGCCTGTGTTCCTGACTCTGGTTGGGCTCAAGCCACCAACCTTTTGGCTAGTAGTCCAGTGCTTAACCATGTCTGCCAAACACGGACTCTATGAATATATAATTATACATATAATATAAACTTGAGATCAGCATAGTCAGAGAAGTGTTTCCCTCAGAGCATGGGCACAGCACCTGGAGGCTAGTCACTGGTGGGACTACAACAGTCCCAGAGCACTTATCAACTGCCTGACCACAGGAACATCCTTCCCAAGTTGGTTCCTGCTTTGTCCAGAGAAAACCACTACTCTGGACTTCTGCTATATTATATGGGATCCCAGGGCTGGGCTTTGGATGAACCATGCTTGTGGAAGGAGCAGGACGTGGATGTTGCACAAAGAGAACATGTACAGGGCCATTCCTGACATTCCCTGCCTCTTTCTTCTTTCCATACTGAGCTGTGTGTGCAAACTCCCAGGTTGCCCCTCTTGGAATCAGAGCATTCGGGGAGCGGTTCTATACGAGGCATTCTATAAATCATATTCTTTCCTAGGCTGTGGCCTGAAAGATTTCTGGGCAACACTTGACATCTAGGTAGAGGAATCCAGAGCTGGGGTGACTAAAATTCTTTTTGGGGGGAAGCTTCAGGTGCTCTTCCTTTCAATCTCTCTCCTAAACTAACCCTTGTCTATTCCTAAGAAGGAGCCTTTTTGGCCACGCACGATCTAGACCTACCCATGTTTTGGGCTCTAGCAACTTAGGCAAATTTTAGCCAGATGTTGTGAGGTCTTTCTTCCAAACAAATCCAACCCTGTGAGGTTGGTCTGGTGTCCCAAGTCAGTGATGAACTGGACTACTGATCGTGTGCATCTCTTCTAACCTGCTATTCAATGTCATCACTTTGGTAGCTGAAATCAGCCATGGTAGGAACATCTACACCACTGAAATTGGCAACAATATGGCCTTTTTCCCCCAGAAAGCTCATTGTTAAACAATTACCAACACACCACTTTCCAGAGCTAGTTTACTCCCTTGGAGTAATCATTGCCCTTATGTTAACCAGGTCAAGTTCATGGCCTGCCTGTCTGAGTGGACCCCATCAGTGAGTGCACAAAATCTTTTATAGAACTGCAACTCTAAAAACCCCTCAGACTATATCTCAGAGGCTAGTAGATCTGTTGGGTCAGCCTATGGCGATGGGAACATCAAGTGGTTGTGTGTATGAGAGTGTCTTGACATTTGTTGAGCATTGTGCTATAACTCTGCCCTGTCGCATGGGGTCCACAAAAAGAAGTCTGGTAATCTTGCCTATATTTCCACCAGTCTTGTAACCTTTCCCAAAAAGTTTCTCTCTTTCTTTCTCCCTCTTCCTTTCTCTCTCTCTCTCTTGTGCACACACACACACACTATGGCAACCATTAAAAATCCAACTTTTTTCTTCACATACAGTAAAATGAGTATGTATAAGGGATGCTTCCCATCATTAAACAAGCAAAACTAAAGCAAAAACCCTTCTCTCTACCCACACACAGTGGGCACCCTAGGATGAGGAAATTTAGTGTTAGATTCTCTCACTTATGAAAATTTCCCTTTGGTAGCCAACTCTTTTGATACATTTTGGTAATAATATTTATTTAGTTGGTTGCCTTCTCAGAGGGAACTTCCAGGAAGACCTTCTATGGAAAACAGATGCCCAGTAGTGACAATGTTGATGTCGCTGATGATGACGTTGATAACAATGACAAAGAAGATGGCTAGATTCCAAGCCCTTCCAGGAGCAGGAACTAACTACCTTTGTGGTAGCTTCTTCTGCTACCAACTCAGAACGTGTGTGCTGAAGGTAGGAGTGAGAAAGGAGTTTTTTGGCAAGTGTCTCTTTTGGGATGTCCTCCTGTCATCCATATCTCTCTGCACTAATACAATGCCCCAATCTCATGGCATTCAAAACTCAGATGACAGTCTCATAGAAATAGGGTTGAGATCATGGTCTATGGGGAATGGTTACCATAACAACCTCAAACCACATCTGAGTCTTCAGTCTGTGATCAGCACCATCTCAGTGCTGTGGACGATACAGACAAATAACCTTAGACCCTGTCCTCAAGGAGCTCACTGTCTAACTTCAGAGAGATGAAGAGATACCTGGAAGTTAGATAGTAATGCTGAACTTCAACTCAAGAGGAATCAGTAGGCAGGAATGATTACAGGCAAAATCAAGGGTCAGTCGAGGTTCTCAGTGCCAAACACCATTGCCGTTGAGTCAATTCTGAATCATAGCAACCCTATAGGACAGAGTAGAATTGCCCCATGAGGTTTCCAAGGAGCCGCTGGTGGATTCGAACTGTCAACATTTTGGTTAGCAGCCATAGTTCTCAGTAACAGGCAGCCTTAAAAAGGATGCCAGGACCTCATCCTAGGTGAATTGAATCAGAAGTTCTGGAAATAGGGCCCCAGCGTTGGTATTTTAAAAAGGGAATCAGCTGATTATAACATGCAGCCAGAGATAAAAGCCACTGATCAGTACAGACAAACAGGTAGATATCCATGTTTGCTGAGGAAATCTGCTAAGGCTTCACGGAGGAGGCAAGGCAGTTACTGGACATTGAAGGGTGTACAGGAAACAGTGCAACGGTTTCACACTATCTTCCTATTGGAGACTAGCATTTTTACATGCATAAATACAGCATTCTGTTAAAAAAAAAAAAAAAAACCACATAGAGCAGCCTTCTTCCAGTTCACACGCACAAAAAAATTAATGCCCAACATGCTCTTAATTACATCTATTTAAAAGCTTTTGGCATTTCCTGATGCATACACAAGTAAGCATCATAAACAAAATAGCAAATAAAAAGGATAAAAATAATAGGAAAACTGAGAAAAATGATAACTTCCATGAATTAATAACAGAATTAACTGCAAATAAGCCTGACCCAAACTGTAAAAGCCTTGACTTTTTTTTCCTGCCAGAAGCTGCTCTGTAGCATTGTAAATTGTGTCTTTTCCAGCTAGGTAGTCAATAGCAAAACCATTACTTTGTGATTTAATGAAAAAGATGGTGAGCTTCTTTAATTTAAATTTCAAGAGGTCTCAAGGCTGCTGGTAGGTGGAGGGCCACATTTTCAGGAGTTACTTCATAATGCTAACTCACTACCATTAAGTAATTGGTTAACATGAAAACTTCTATTCATTAAGAAGAAAAAATATATAAAATTGTCCCTGGAATCAATCCTTCAGAGTGCTTCTTGTTCATTTTTCCTTCTTTTTTTTTTTTGTACGGGAGACTCTGTTTTCTGCCTGTATCACGCTTTGGAACTCTCCTCTGACTTTCAGACCAGATGTTCCCCTGTTTGTGACCTGAAAAATAAAACTTACGAGTTCATATACAAAGTTAATATTGTGAAAATGTTATTTTTAACACTACCTTAAGGAGAGTTGAGCTGAATCTAAATTCCTCAGCTCTCACTTTTGTTCCTGAACTAGTTATTACTCCATTATCTTCTGGCATTGAGTGTTGCTGTGGAGAAGCCTGGTTTCTTTGTTTGTTTGTTTGTTTGTTTGTTTCCCCCTTGACTTGTTTTTTTTTTTTTTTTTTCCTGGCTGACCAAAAGATTCTTGGTTTATTTTTGAATTGTAATATTTTCCTAGGGTATGTCTCATCCCCTGAAGCATAGTGTGCTCATTCAAGATATGGATTCAGATCCTCTCACACTTCAAAAAAGATGCTTTGGATTCTGTTTTAAAACACTTGTTCTCTCCTATTTTGGTTGGAGCCCTGGTGGCCCAGTGGTTAAGAGATCAGCGGCTAAGCAAAAGCTCAGGAGTTCAACTCCACCAGCCACTCCTTGGAAACGCTATGCGGCAATTCTACTCTCCCCTATAGGGTCATTATAATAAGCTGGAATCAATTCGATGGCAATGGGTTTTTATTTTGGTTAGTGCAAGTGATTAACAGGCTTGGTTGCTAATCCAAAAGTTGGAGGTTTGAATCCACCCAGAGGTTTCTGCTTCTGAAAAATCAGCCATGAAAACCCCTGTGGAGCAGAGTTCTATTCTGACGCATAGGGGCTGCCATGGTAGATTTCCTTTGTCTGTATTCTCTATAATTTCGCCCTCATTTTTAATTTTCTGTTTTTATTTTCTCATTCCTATCCTTGATATCCTGTATTGTGATTTCTGTTGTGTCTGATCTCTTTTGTGCTCTTCGTAGCCTTGTCTTTATTTCAGAGGGGTCTTTGTTTTTGTTTCTTCCTCCATTTTAATCCTGAGCTTATCAATCATTGTTATTTCTTTTCCTCTGGTGACTGTGGGCTCCTTTTGTTGCTCTTTTTCTATATGATCAAGTTGTAGGGTGAAACAGTTGATTTTTGCCCTTTCTTCTTTTTTTGATATGAGCATTTAGTGTTATGAGTTTTCCTCTGTGCTTTGCTTTTACTGTGTCCCAAAGGTTTTGGTGTGTTGTATTTTCATTCTCATTTGATTCTAGGACTTTTTTATTTCATTTATAATGTCTTCTATTGTCCAGTGGTTTTTAAGCAGAGTGTTATTCAGTTTCCATGTGTTTTGATTTTTTTTCCTTGTTCTTCTTGTTACCGATTTCTAGTTTTATATTACGGTAATCAGAGAAGGTGCTTTGTAATATTTCAAAGTTTTTTAATTTATTGAGGCTTGCTTTGTGGCCTAAAATAAATATGGTCTATTCTGGAAACTGATCCATGTGCACTGCAGAAGAAAGTGTACTGTTTTACTGTTGGCTAGAGTGTTCTATACGTGTATAAGGTCAAGTCGGTTGATGTGTTATTTAGATTTCTGTATTTTTTTTTATCTTTGTTGAATTTCTTTCTAGTTGTTCTATTATTGAAAGTGGAGTGTTAAAGCCTCCTACTATTATTGTAGAACTGTCTGTTTCTTTTTCAGTTTTGTTAGACTTTGCCCTATGTATTTGGGAGCTCTGTCATTGGGTGCATAAATGTTTATTATGGTTATGTCCTCCCGGTGTACTGGCCACTTAATCGTTATATAATGCCCTCTCTCAACTCTTTTGATGGAGTTTGATTTAAAGTTTATTTTATCAGAGGTTAATATTGTCACTCATGCTCTTTTTTTGGTTATTTGTTGCTTAATATATATTTTCCATCCTTTGATTTTTAATCTATTTAGGTCTTTGTGTCTAAAGTGTGTTTCTTCCAGACAATGTATTGATGGGTCATGTTTTTTTATCCAATCTGTCATTCTCTTTCTCTTGACTGGTGCATTTAAACCATTTCCATTCAGTGTGATTATTGATAGATATGAATTTTCTCTTGTCATTTTCTTACGGTTTTTCTGTGTGTGGTATGGACAATATCTTTTTTCCACTTAAGTTTCTGTACTGAGTTCTTTTTGTTTGCATAACGCTTTTTCATTTCCTTCATTTTTGTTGGTTTTGTGTTTACTGAGTCTTTTTAATTTTTCTTCTTTATTTCGATGAGTCAGTTTATAATTTCTCTTTGTGGTTTTGATAAGATTTCTTGATATTGCCTTGGCTTCCTCTCCGTATGGAAGTTCTATAGCTACACCATTCATTCCTCCTTTTGTTTTGAAATTGTTGTCAATTAAATATTGACATTTCTGTTTCCCTCTTTTCAGTTTGGTAGCTTTATTTTACTTTTGCAAGTCTATCCAGGTTGGTATCTGGGTGACACTGTCATGTGTTTTAACCTTGTGCTGTTGTCTGATGTCCTTGGTTCTATGTCTGAAGAACTCCCTTTAATATTTCTTCTAAGATTGCTCCAGTTTTTACAAATTTCTGTATATCTGGGAATGTCCTAATTTCGTTATTGTATTTGAAAGAGAATTTTGTTGGAAATATGATTCTTAGTTGGCAATTCTTTTCTTTCAAGATTTTACATATGTCATCCCATTGCCTCATTGCCTGCACAGTTTCTGCTGAGAAGTCAGAGCTTAGTCTTGTTTCTGCCCCTTTATAGGTGACAGTTTATTTTTTCATGAGCTGCTCTTAAGATTTTTTCTTTGTCTTTGGTTTTGGCAAGTTTGATTAGGGTATACCTTGGTGACTTTCTTTTGCAGTCTACCCTGTACGGGGTTCACTGATCTCCTTGGATGTATGCCTTCTTATATTTCATGATATTAGACAAGTTTTCTGCCAGCAAGTCTCCAATAATTCAGTGTTCTTTTTTCCTGTTCTGGAATTCCAATTATGTGTAAATTCATCCTCTGATAGTGTCCCACGTAATTTGTAGGCTTTCTTCATTTTTCCTCTTTTTCTTCCCCCCTGATTTTTCTTCAAAAGAATTAGCTTCAAGGAGTTTGTCCTCAGTTTTCCTGATTTTGACCTCCATTGTTTCAATTTATCCTATGTCCTTCTATTGAGTTTTCTATTTCTGAAAATTTTTTGATCTTTTTCTATTTTTTTTTTAATTTTGTTCTTGTGTTGTTTTCCAGAATTCTTCAGTTTCTTTATCTATGTCTTCCTTGATTTTTTTTTCCTTGTCTTTGTCTGCATATTCCTTGATCTCCTTTTGAACTCCTGTGAGGCCCTATATGTTAGTCTTTTGAATTCTTTATCAGGTAGCTCCATTACCATTTCTTCCTCTGGAAAGTTTCTGGTTCTTTGTTATAATCACTTACTAGAGCCATCTTGTCCTGTTTCTTTATGTGATTAATATTATATGTTGTTTCTGAGGCATTAATGTGTTATTATATTTATTTTTTAATTTTATGTTTGCTGCATCCTGATTTTTTTGTTTTGTTTTTTTGTTGAGGTATCCAGTCAAGAGAGATGGGCATGCTACTCTGGTCAACAGTCTGGCTGCACCGGAGTGCTTGCCACTGTCCCCAGGTGGGTGGGGTAGAGGCTGGGTAAGTGAGCGTGGGTCTCTGTTCACTGGTCTTGAGGGGTGGGTGGGCCAAGCATTGGCCACTCTCTGTCATCGGTCCAGTGGCTCAGGAGTTGGCAGTGATACTCGCCAAATGGTTAGGGTGTCGTGTGTGGTGGATGTGGCAGGGGCATGGTAGTTGTCACTCACCAAGTGGAGAAGAGGGAGGGAAAACAGGGAGAAGGGGTTGGGTGGCAGGTGGGTCAACACATGGGAGCAGGCTCACTCTTGGCTATAAAGTAGTAGGAGAGTGGTATTGGTGGCAGGCGTAAAGGATGCAGGTGCCTGGTCGGGGGGATGGATGGTGGGTGGACTAGTGCATGAACATGCATTCACGTACACTGGGCTTGTCAGGGATGGGGGAGGTAGGTGACTGGAAAGCACACATACAGGTGCATAGTCACCTTGACTCACCAGGCAGGGCAGGTGGGCTGGCATGTGAGCGTTTAGCCACTCACACTAGCTGGGCTGGAGAGGGAGGAGGTAGGAACTCATGCAGGCATGCAGCCTCCACCATGCACCAACCAGGACAGGAAGATGGCAGGCAGGCTGCAGTGCAAGCACCCAGCCTCCTGGACCACCTGGGCCAGGGAGGTGGACAGGAGCAAAATAAGCTGTGAGTGTGTGGTCTCATAGCCTCCACCACTCACCAAGTGGGTCAGTTGGATGGAAGGCAGGCTAGCATACAGGGGTGCAGCTTACCCCCTGGCCAGGCCAGGAGAGGGAGGGGTAGGTGGAAGATGGATGGCGCACGTGGGTTATGCAGCCTCTGCTGCTGAACAGGTGGGTGGGTCAGAAGGAGGAAGTCCATAGATGTCCTCCTGCACCTACTGGCCAGTCCAGGGTAGACAGCAGAAAGGTGCACGTGGACGACAGACAGTGTGGTCATTCACATGTTTGCATGGTTGTGCAGCCAATCCAACTTGCATGATTGGGGAAGGGATGTGTGGTGGACTGGTAAATGCACAGTCACACGCTCACTGTCACTCTTTGGGTGGGCAGAGGTGTGATGGATAGTGACAGGCAGGGGGAAAGGGGAGCTCACAATCTACAGCTTCTCCCTCGCTTGTTAAGAATGTTGCAAAGCTGCCTTCCTGTGCTCCTTACCCGGGGTTGCTCTTACCTCCATCTTTCACTGGCCATGCTCCATACCATGTAACACCTTGATCGCTGCACTCCTTCAATTTCTTCCTCCAGGCTGTGTTCATATCAAGTCTTGTCCTTCTTTTTGATCTTTGACATTCTAGGATTGTCACCTGCATTTGTTTCTCTTGGTTTTTCAGGTCTTTGATGTAAAGCAACAATGTGGTGTGTTCTACTCTGCTTTCATCTTGGCCGAAAGTCCTCAATGCATTTTAATAATATATATTTATATAAGTCTTGTGGATTCTGTGTTTAAATTTTTGTTCTTTGGTTACAAATACCTGAAAAAGTTGGATTTTCTGGGACCACTTTTCAGCTGGTGGTTTCTGTGGAAGGGCCTGGGTTGGAAAAGAACGTTTGCAGGGGGTAGTTTTCCAGGTTACTCTGCTCAAAGGCTGTGTCTTCTGGTCCTGAAACTGAAAGTGTTACCTGGAAGCTGTGCTCTGTGGTCCTGTGATCACTGCTCTGCCCAGTCCTGTGACAGCCTCCTCCTCACCATCGGGCTTTCATCTCACAACTTCTTTTAATGCTCTTTTTTATGGTGGAAATAACTTTTCAGTTGCCATCTTAACCCACTATTTATATTTAATTCCTGGGATACCATCCATCATCAGAGAGGGAGAAGTTAAAATAAATGAATTCCAACTATAGTTTTCACACACAAACATAAATACTTGTTTATAAGCAACATTTCTTCAAAAATCTTGAAGAAGGGATGAAATCAAAGATGCTGGTGGAAAAAGAGGATGGGACCACACAAACTCTTCTCTGTCTAAATGGACTTGTATGGGTAAGCTGGTATCTGGAGTGGAATGAGGTGGGAAAGAGCTTTGGGTTGAGATGCAAGCTCCGTAACTGTTGCTCCACACCACAGTGGGGGACTCTGGGCACTTGGAGAAATTGTAAATAAAGATGAAACACTCCAGGTGATCACATGGGGAATTGTAGTTCAGAAGGAAATTCTATCTAGAAAATAACATTTGTCTAAATAGAACTTGGTGAACTCAGGAGGTAGATAGGAGGGAATGGAAGCATAGAGGTAACCAAGGTTTGGATCAACAGTTGCCCACAGTTCTGCACCCAGACCAAGAAAAGCCCAGGGATGGGCATAGAGCTGAGCACTGGGAGAGCATTTTGGGGAGCACTTGGGGAGACATTTAGGGAGAGGACACTAGTAGGCTGAGATTCAGTCAACCTAAAATGAAGCCTAAAATGTTCAGGTACATCCAGCCGGTACTGCTGTCTCCACACCCAAACTGGTCCACATGGGGATATTTATGAAAGTCTGAAAGAACTTTGGGAAAGAATTTCTTCAATTTTTGGAATTTCATGTTAAAGAAAAAAAAAAATTTTTTTTCTATTCCCCTGTTCAGCAGTAGATTTTATTTTCTAATATTTTAATGTCTTTTAGGTGAAAGCTCACACGAAAATTAGGTTCCCAATTAACAATTTTTATACAAATTTTTCCATGACATTAGTTACAGTTTTCACAATGTGTCAGCATTTTCATTATTTCCCTTCTGTTCCTTCCATTTCTGCTGATCAATCTTCCCTTCCCCTCCTTGCCTTCTCATGTTTGCTTTTGTGTAAATGTTGACCATTTGGTCTCATATAGTTGATTGTTTAAGGAATCGACTCGACGGCACTTGGTTGGGTTGCTCTCAGGTGATATTTTTACTTTATAAGTCAATCTATTATTTGGATGGAAGATGACCTTCAGGTATGGCTTCAGTTCCAAGTTCAAAACGTATCTTAGAGCGAAAATCTTCTGGGGCTCCTCTAGCCTCTATCGTTCCAGTAAGTCTGGCCTCTTTAGGAATTTGAGCTTTGTTCTATATTTTTCTCCCATTCTATTTGGGACTTTGTAATGTGTCCCTGGTCAGGATGGTCAGTAATAGTAGCTGGACACTATCTAGTTCTGGTCTCAAGCTACAAGAGGCTGTGGTCCATGTGGACTACTTTCTTCATTGAATCTTTGGTTTCCTTCATTATCTTTTACTCCAGATGAGTAGAGACAAATAACCTGTATTTTAGATGACCACTCACAAGCTTTTAAGATCCCAGGGGCTACTCAACAAACTAGGATGAAGAACACTATCTTTATGAACTATGTTATGCCAATTGACTGAGTTGTCCCACAAGACTGTGGTCCTAAGCCTTTTGGCACAGTAAACCAATCCCATGAGGTGTCTGGATATGTCTAAAAAGTCTCCAAAGCTGTGTCCCTATGTGTTTTGTTATATATATGACCACAGGCAGTCCCCAGGTTACAAACATGTGAGTTACGTGCAACCTGTAGTTAGAAACCAGGCCCAGTAAATCCTATGATATTAAAAATTTGAAGTACATACAATGGTTCATAATAAGAAACGGGTACTACTTTGAGATGCTCATCAAAACATTACAGTTATTATTACCATATTATTATTTTAAAGGTGTTTTAATGTACTTGGAAGTGTTTCTTTAAAGTGTTTTATGCAAAAAAAGGCACTCTGTACACTATATACAGGTATCTCCCACTTTCTGAAAGCTCACTGTACGCCACTTCACTTTTAGGAAAGACCTATACTAGTACTGTTTTCACTAGCAGAGAGAATTATTGCTTTTACATAAAAAGGTGAAAAGCAGAAGTAGGATTCAGTGTTTGGTTTGCAACAAGCCATTAAAGAGGCAGCCCTCACCCTGAGCAGTGAGAGTGACTTCGTCCGCACCTTGAGTGTCAGGGCTTTCTGCAGCTACCTGAGGGTGGGAAAAGAGCCGTTCCCTGAGTCTCCAACCATCCTTCCCCATATGGTGACCCGCTCCTTTCCTCCAGCACATCCCTTCCCCATTGCGTTTCTTTTGTCTACTCCCTTCACTCCTGGCTCCACGGAGGGTATGGTGCATAGTTTCCAGCATCCCAGAGAGCCTGGGCAGGTAGGCTGGGGGCTGGCCTCTGCCCACACCCCAAGAGAGGGAGCCAATTACCTCCATCCCAACTATGTGCCATCTGCCACCTGTCAGTCTCTCTCTGAGAGCTCCTCTGAGGGTGACAGCGAGTGGCTGATTCGGCCCCTTCTTACTGGCTTCTTCCCTGGCCTGTTGCAACCTCAGCGCTCACCTCTTTCCCTCTCCACTTAGCCTCAGCCATCTCTGGGCTATGGAGGGCAGCTTCTAGTCGTCTGGGAAGGAGGAGATGCTGGATACTTTTGAACACATGAACTAGGTAGGGTAGTGACCAGAGGGTGGTAGCCCTAAGCAGGGAAGGAGGTGGCCCTTAGGGTCTGTGTCCCACCTAAGAAATATCTCTGTCTTCGACAAGCCCCTTCCCCAGGAACTATTCTCAGCACCTTAGCATCAAGCTGCCATAGCTTTGGACTGTATCTGTGAGCATCTGTGCTCTATCTCAATTTATTTATCATATAATTCCTGCATTTACTATATGTTAGTGTTATTTATTTATTTATTTTTTAGTGTTATTTTAGGTTTTATGTGTTCTTTGGTATGATTTGATAGGTTCTTTTTTGGGCTTGGGATCACTGAAAAGTTTTTTCCATGGAAATCAAAGGTAATTCCTTCCTTGCTTTATGTCATTCCAGCTTATGAAAGGTTTCATAGGAACACGCTACTTTCAGATACTGGAGGAAACCTGCAGTAAAACAAACATTTCACTAACTGTCATTAGATATGAACCATACCTAACTGACCCTACTTACATACAAATTTGACTTAGGAATGGAACTCATTTGTAATCTGGGAATTTCTTATGTATATGTTTCACACACAAACATGTATATACATAAGCTTACAGATACATCTATACGTGCATGCACATGTACTCACATGTGCCTTCCTATGCACATATATGCATCCATATCTACCTATCTTACCACACACATAGCTTCTGTTTGTCATAACTATTGTTGCAAAATTGTATGTGTTATAGCACTTACTGAAATTGTCCCTTTTTCTTGCATACTTCTTAGTGTCTTCATTTACCTTGGTCGTGCTGTGAAGAATTCACCCATATTTACTATTGCCTCTCCCCTCATCAAAAATAACCAGGGTCTACTATCTAGAAAGTGATTTCCCTTCTTACCGCTTCCCATCCCTGGTAACCATCAAAGAACATTGCTTTCTGTGTATATACCTATTCCTGACTTTTTATAAAAGTGAGACCATAAAATATTTGTCCTTTTTTTATGGACTTATCTCGCTCAGTATTAGGTTCTTCAGAGTCATCCATCTGTTAAGATGTTTAGCAAAGTCATCATTATTATTTATGTTGTTGCTGTGGTTAGGTGCTGTCAAGTCAGTCCCAACTCATTGCAACCTTATGTACAACAGAACAAAATAGTTTGGTCTTGCACCATCCTCACAGTCGTTATGCTTGAGCCCATTATTGTAGCCACTGTGTCAATCCACCTCGTTGAGAGTCTTCCTCTTTTTCAATGACCCTCTACTTTACCAAGCATGATGTCCCTCTCCAGGGACTCATCCCTCCTCTTCCAGTACTGTATCAGACAAGATTCCGCTGCTATTTCATAAGGTTTTCAGTGGCTAATTCTTTTCACAAGTAGACCACCAAGTCCTTCTTCCTAGTCTGTCTTAGCCTGGAAGCTCAGCTGAAACCGGTCCACCATGGGCAACCCTGCTGGTATTTGAATACCAGTGGCATAGCTTCCAGAATCACAGCAACATGCAAACCCCCAAAGTAGGGCAAACTATAAATATATTCTTTATAATTACATACATTGCATTGTATGTATGTACCAAAATTTGTTTATCCATTCATTCATTGATGGGCACTTAGGCTGTTGTGGCACAGTGGGTAAAGCCATCTACTGCTAACCGAAAGATTAGTGGTCAAAATCACGAAGGGCTTCATGGGAGAAAGATGTGGCAGCCTGCTTCCATAAAGATTTACAGCCTTGAAAACGCTTTGTGACCACTATAAGTAGGAATCAACTGGACGGCAGTGGGTTTGGTTTGGTTTTTGGTAGGTTATCTCCATCTTTTTGCTATTGTGAATAATACTGCAATGAACATAAGTATGCATGAGCCTATTCGTTTCACTGCTCCTATATCTCTTGAGTATATACCTAAGATTTGGATTGCCGGATCATAAGGTACCTCTCTTTCTAGCTTTTTCAGGAAGTGGCATACTGCTTTCCATAGTGGTTGTACCATTTTATAACATTACCAGCAGCATATAAGAGTTCCAATCTCCCCACAACCTTGCAAGCATTTGTTGTTTCCTGTTTTTGGGATCACTACCATTTTTGCAGGGGTGAGATGGTATCTCATTGTACTTTTGATTTGCAGCTCTCTAATTTTTAATGGCTAATGATCATGAGCACCTTTTCATGTGTTTGTTGCCCACATGACTGTTCTCTTTGGTGAAGTGTCTGTTCATGTCCTTTGCCTGTTTTTAGATTGAATTGTTTCTTTTTGTTGTTGAGTTGTTGAAGTTTTCTATATATTTTAGAGATTAGAGCTTTGTCAGATGTGTCATTGCTGATGATTTTTTCAGTCCATAAGTTTTCCTTTTACTCTTATGGTAAAGTCTTTTGATGGGCATAAGTGTTTAATTTTTAGGAGTTCCCAGTTATCTAATTTATCTTGTGTTGTTTGTGGATTTTTAGTTGTGTTTGATAGACTTTTTATGTCCAAAATTAGGTCCCTTCCAGGAACTGTATAGTTTCAGATTTAACATTTAGGTCTTTGATCCATTTTTATTTAGGTTTTGTGTGTGGTGTGACGTATTGACCCTGCTTCATCGTTCTGCAAATGGATATTCAGTTTTGCCAGCACCCTTTGTAAAAAAGACTGTTTCTTCTCCATTGAATGAATTTTGACACTTTGTCGAAGATCAGCTGCCCGTAGATGGATGGATTTACTTCTGTCTTCTCAATTCTATTCTATCAGTCTATGTGTGTGTCATTGAACCAGCACCAAGCTGTTTTGGTTACTGTGACTATAGTAAGTTTTGAGATGAGGAAGTGTGAGGCCTCCTACTTTGTTCTTCAATATTGCTTTAGCTATTCTGGGCCTCCTTTCTTTCCATATAAAGTTGGAGATTACTTTTCCATTTCATTAAAGAATGTTGTTGGAATTTGGATCAGGATTGCATTACATCTACAGATTGTCTGAGTAATATTGAGATTTTCACAATGCTAACTCTTCCAATTCATGAGCATGGAATATTTTTCCATTTATGTAGGTCTCTTTTGGTTCTTGCAGTAGTGTGTTATAGTTTTCCTGGTATATATCTTTTACATCCCTGGTTAGGTTTATTCCTAGGTATTTTATCCTTTTGAAGACTATTGTAAACGGTATTATTTTCTTGATTTCCTTTTCAGAGTTCTCTTTGTTAGTGTGAAGAACCCAGGTGATTTTTGTGTGTAGATCTTGTACCTTACCACTTTTCTACATCCTTCTGTTAGTTCCAATAACTTTGTTATGGAGTCTCCGGAATTTTCTGTGTATAGGATCATGCCATCTGTGAATAGCGTAGCTTTACTTCTTCCTTTCTGATGTGAATGCCCTTTTATTCCCTTTCTTTCCTTACTTCTCTGGCTAGGACTTCCAGTACAAAATTGAGTAACAGTGGTGATGATGGGCATCCTTGTCTGGGTATTCAAGACGAATACCCTCAATCTTTGTCTGTTGACATTAATGTTGGCTGTTGGATTTGCAAATATGCCCTTAATTATGTTGAGGACTTTCCATTCTACTCCTATTTTGCTGAGAGTTTTTATCAGGAAAGGGTGTTGAGTTTTATCAAATGCCTTTTCTGCATCAATTGAGAAAACCATGTGATTCTTTGCCCTTGTTTTATTTATTTGGTGAATTATGTTGATTGATTTTGTAATGTTGAATCGTCTTTCCAGACCTGCTATGAATCCATCTTGATCATGAAGTTTTTTTGTTTTTTTTTTGACATCCCATTGAATTTTCTTGAGAATTTTTGCATCTATATTCCTGAGGGATGTTGGTCCATAATTTTCTTTTTTTATCTTTTCTGGCTTTGGTATTAGCGTTATGCTGGCTTCTTGGAATAAATTAGGAAAAATTCTTTCCTTCTCACTGGCTTCTACGTTCTAGAATAGTTTGAGTAGAATTGGTGTGACCTGTTCTCTTATGACTGGCAGAAATCTCCAGTGAAGACATCTGGGCCTTTTTTCTGTCGGGAGATTTTTTATGAGCTCTTCAATATCTTCCTTCGTTATGGGTCACCTGTAGGTTTTTAAGCCTTGACATGTGAGCACTGGGAATTAGAAGCAGAGGAAAGGTGTATGCTGTAGGCTCTTTCTAGACTTACAGGAACATAAAACTTACAGGAACTTAGTGCACAGAAATGGAGGCAAAAACCCCAGTGGCCTATGCAACCTTTCCTCAGGAGTGTAACGTCAAATACAAATTGAAAATAAAACCAAAGCAACAAACCAATTGCAACTGAATTGCAATTCACAAGGTTATCATGACCATGACCTTTCGGAAGGAAATTGCCATGTCTTTCTTCTGAGGCACCTCTGGGTGGGTCCAAACTGTCAACGTTATGGTCAGTAGCCAAGCACTTATCTGTTTGTTTGATTGAAGAATTGTGGTGAAAGAATACAACCTTATGAATAACAGAAGGAACATTTCCCGGACCTGCACCATTGTTACAATGGTTGCTATGTTTGAGCCTATTATTGTAGCCACTGTATGCAGGAAAGATCAACCTAGAGCTTTCTGTGGGCATCCTGTGAGTGGAGACTGATCTCCTCCCCCACACTCCTGAGCCAGGCTATGTCCACAGTCAAGGCAGGGCTGGACCCCAGGTTGCTAAGAGGAAGAGAAAACACTGACCTAGAGGGGGAGTGCTTCTGGCAGAAATAAGCAGGAGGCAGGTGATGCTATGTAAGAACAGCTTTATTATTTTGCAGTACATAAAATATAAGCGGGACTGAAACATCTCGGGAAATCTGGGAACGTTCAATGGGAAGATTTCAGCACTCAGACTCAAGGATGCAGAGGTCAGGGAAAGAACAGAACAGGGAGCAGCAGGCTGGGGGCAAAGCTTTGGCAGTGCTGCTCCTCTGAGGTCCTCCTGGCCAGGTCAGCAGCAGTCCCCGGAGCAACAGCCAGAGTCCCCAGACTGCTGGCGACTGCCACAGCAGTCAGAGCTATGGTGCCTGTGGCGGTGGAACCTGTGGTGCCTGTGGTGGCTCAGGCAGCAGCCGCCACCACCTGAGCTACAGCAGTCTCCAGAGCTACCACAGCAGGAAGAGACTGGAGGTGGGCACGGGGCTGGGCACTGGGGAGGACACTTGGGGGGACACTTGGGAGGACATTTAGGGACACAACACTTGGCAGGGAGCTGGCACTGCTGCTGGCTTTGCTGGCAGGACATTTTAGACAGGAAGTCAGGAAACCTAAGGACAAATGAAAAAAGCAATCAATGCACAGGAGATAAGCAGACAAGCCCTTCACCCAGGATTTCATAGACTCTGCTCTAATACAAGCTGCTTCGTGAACATGAGCTTTAGGCAGAACCCGGAGACTGATTTGAAGGGAAATTGTAATGAAAGCCATCATTTCTGTGTATTTATTCTTTTTCACTGAAGTGTCTGACCATCTTCCTATAGGGGTATTAAAATCAGCAAAACACTGCAACATAGTTTCTTGTATATTCACTCTGAACCTTTCCTTGATCCCCGAGGCTGTCAGAGGAAGTCACTGAAGGCCTGAATCTTGGTATTCCCTCAATCTCCATGGCTGCTGCTCTTTCTTTTTTCTCTTCTTCCTTTGCTCAGCTGCCAAAATCCAGGGGTTTCATTGCTATTGATATTGTGGTTGTTGCACTACCTCAGGCAGTTCTGTTCCCACTCACTCCCTAAGCTAGAACACTGCCATCCCCAGTGGCCTGCTTCTTGCCAAATACTTAACAAATCAATGGAAGTCAAAAGAAGATGTCCTGCCAAGGATACAGAAAGAAACCCCAGGACTGGAGCAACTGCAAGTCTCAGCACCCCTCACACTAAGCCCCCCCCACCACCACCACTGCATGATTCCTTCCTTGCTCCCTGCACCCCTCTCCCTCTGTGCCTCTGTCCAGGCAGTCCTGTCACCTGCTGGCCTACTTCTCCCTGCACTTACCTGGTTCAGAACAAGAAGCAGAGCTGTCACTGGCAGGGCTGAGGACTGATGTGACCAGGACTGGAGCCCTTTTATCCTGGGCTGGTTTCCTAAGTCCTGGGTGTGAGGCACAGCCTGTGTATGCAGGGCTGTCGCTTTCACACCTGGGATGAGGGTGGCTCTCCTCACATTCCTAGTCCCAGGGCTCTGGGATCTCCCTGGATGGGTCCCAGAGGAATCCAGGAAGCCCTGAGCCAACTCAGATATCTGCCCCACAGCGAGCTGCAGGTTGGCCATTCCACCTTCATGTATTCACTCCTTTATTCATTCAGGAAACATGTGTTATCTCTCATGGGCCTGGGCTTTTGCAAGATGTCTGTGACACAAAGATGATACAGGAATCTTTGAGGGGCTCATACAATGAATGTTTAAGCAATGAGTTATTAAATCATGAGCCTTGTGATTCTGGGAAACCCTGGTGGCATAGTGGTTAAGTGCTACGGCTTCTAACCAAAGGGTCAGGCGTTCAAATCCGCCAGGCACTCCTTGGAAACTCTATGGGGCAGTTCTACTCTGTCGTATGGGGTTGCTATGAGTCTCAATCGACTCAATGGCGCTGGGTTTTAGTGATTCTGACTTTTTGTTCAGACTCCTGACAGCTTTCACTCGAGGTCAGGGTCACTGTTCTCCTACAGGAACAGGCAAACTACGAACCCTTTGAAGACAGGATTTGTACAACATTTTAATCATCTGTGTATTCCTCATACCTGGTATAGGATCTGACACAGTAAACTTAGGAACGGGGGTAAAGCAACAAAAAGGAGGAAAGCAGGTGCTCAAGAAGCAGAGAGGCAGAGACTCAGGCCATAAGCAGAGCAGCCTGATGGCATCCCACATCACTTGGAGCAAGACAGATTCCCAGGACAGTATGTGTCAGTTCTCCTGGTAGTGGTCGGTAGTGCTCGAGAGATGGTATAGTATTTGAGAGGGTGAGAATGAGACAGGGTGGCCACTAAGCAGACCAAAAGGAAGCCACAAGGGGCATGAAAGTAAAGACCTTGAGAGACCAGTTCCTCCCTGGAGGGCGGTGGGAACTTGGAGGGAGCAGTGCTATTCACAGGGAGGGTGCTTGAGCTGTGCAGGGATTGGGAAGTAAACAGACATTATTTTGAGTTCAGAGGTTGTAGCAGGCTTTTTGCTTCATTGTAGAAGGTTAGGAAGCAAGCGTTTGATACTTAGAAAAGCTGTGTAATTGAACAGTTGCATGTCTGTAGGTAGACACTTAGAAGAGAAATAATATACAATGAATTTACTTACCTTACCGTTATTTGAACACCTACTAATCAGCAGGTCCAGGGAGAAAATGCTGTAAATTATTAACTATCAACTCACCTTAATACAAGGAGGCCTGGTGCCACAATGGTTAAATGCTCAGCTCCTAACTGGAAGGTCTGTGGTTCGAAACCACCAGGTGCTCCACGGAAGAAAAAAACCTGGTGATCTTCAGAGAGGAGAGAGCTTGATTTGCAATGGCATTTCTAAAAAAAACCATTGTTCAAGAGTCAATAATGATTGATGGAATTGATGAAGAAACTGACATTGATTATATCTCCTGTCAAGAGAGGGGCTAGAGCTGAAGTTGGAGGAACTGAGGATAGAATGAAAATGGGGAGCTGACTAAGGTGAATGAGAGACATTTCAGAGTACTGGTTAAAAGCATAGTTTGGAGTCAGCATCCCTACTTTTCCGTGGACAAGCTGTGCAATCTTAAGCAAGTTATTTATATTTTCTAAGCTACAATTTCATTCTTTGTAAAATAGTGACAAGTTCAAGTTGTCAAGGTGAGCACTCATATGTACTCATAGCACAAAGTTGTCAAGGATTTCATTTTACTTGGATCCATGATCAATGCCCATGGACTCAGTAGTCAAAAAATCAAACAACATACTGCATTGAGAAAATCAGCTGCAAAAGACCTCTTTAAAGCGTTAAAAAGAGCCCTTGCGGCACAGCTCTTAAGAGCTATGGCTGATAACCAGAAGGTTGGCAGTTCGAAACGACCAACCACTCCTTGGAAACCCTATGGGGCAGTTCTAGTCTGTCCTATAGGGTCATTATGAGTCAGAATCGACTCAATGGCAACAGTTTTTTGGGGGGGGGGGGCAGTTTGGTGCTCCTGACCAAAGCCATAGCGTTTTCAGTTGCCTCATATGCATGCAAAAGCTGGACAATGAACAAAAAAAGACCAAAGAAGAATTGATGCCTTTGAATTATGGTGTTGATAAAAAATATTGGATATACCATGGACTGCCAAAAGAACGAAGAAATCTGTCTGGGAAGCAGTACAGCAGAATACTCCTTAAAGGCAGGGATGGCAAGACATTGCCTCACATACTTTAGAGATGTTCTCAGAAGGGACCAGTCCCTGGAGAAGGACATCATGCTTGGTAAGAAGAGGGTCAGTGAAAGAGAGGAAGACCCTCAAAGAGATGGATTGACACAGTGGCTGAAACAATGATTGTGATGATGGTGCAGATCGGGCACTCTTTCGTTCTGTTGTACGAAACTGACTAGAGAGCACCTAACAGCAACAACAACAATAGTGCTCATCTGTAAGCATAAAATGAGATACTGCATGTAGAGCACTGAGCATAGTATCCTGCATGTGTCTGTAACTCAGAGTGGTAACTACTACTATAGCTGCTATTACTACTACTAGGATTATTATGATTATTCATAAGCTTTAGTATTTTAATAGGCATCCTTCTGTCTAATAGGCTCCTTATCACAGAGAAGGACTGATATTACCAGGTAATATTAGAAGACTTAGCTTTGTTCTAGTTTCCTTGTTGGACTCAACTGAAGTTGTAGGTGAATATTTCTGGAGACAGCGATGGCAGAAGAATGAGTGTTAGGTGTGTATCATTCTACATAATACATTAAATGCATTCTATGTGCAAAATACTGCACTAGGTAACGCAGAGAATTTAGAGGGATTTGAACACCACCCTTATTTTCAAAGATGTCCTTTCGGAATTTACCATCTAGAAGGCCAACAGACAAGCACTCCACCAACTTTCATAACTTTTCATAACTATAATAGACTGAATGTTATAGACAAGGCCATTTTCTGTGATATGCATTGGCAAATCTGCAGCAAAAGATCATTTTAAAGGTTTAAAAAGCAAAGATGTCACCTTGATGACTAATGTTCACCTGATCCAAGCTGTGGTCTTTCCAAAGGCCTCATATGCTTTCAAAATCTCAACAGTGAAAAAGGAAGATAGAAGAATTGATGCATCCAAACTGTGCTGTTGGCTAGGAATATCAAATATACCATGAGCTGCCAGTGAAATGAACTAATCGGTCTTAGGAGAAAAATAATTAGAATGCTTCTTAGAAGTGAGGGTGACGTGACTTTAGCTAACTATCTGGACATGTCACCAAGAAAGACCAATCACTAAAAAAGGACATCATGGTTGGTAAAGTGGAAGGTCATCAAAGGTGAAGGAGTCCATTGGTAGGATGGATTAACACAGTGACCGAAACAACGGACTCAAGCATAGTAACATAGTAACAATCATAAAGATGGCACAAGACCAGGCAATGTTTCATTCTGTTATACTCAGGGTTGCCATGAAGCGGAGCCTACTGGACGGCAAGTAATACCAACAATTTTCTGTGAAACCACGGCGTGACTATCTGGATGTAGCATTCAAGCAATGTGAATGAACAGAGGTGAAGATGGGAAAGGTGGATGTCAGGATGTAGAGATCTGTATTGAGAACTACAGTCTGTGAGTGATACACAGAGATGTGCAGAGGAAGGGCTATCTGGAAGAGAAATCTTCTGAGTAATTAAAGCAATAATCATATAAAAACAATGGAGAAGAGATAGTAATACCAGCTGATATAGGCAAGAGATCTATAACTCCCTTATTTAATATCTAACTAAAGGACAGCATATCACTCTCTAATTGAATCAATAATTCCAGTAGTTGTGAGAGATCAGACAAAGAACCGATTCTCATGGACTGGAAAAATTGAGTCTTTTTTTAGGAAAATTATAACTGATGAAAACTCCAATGGAATTTTTATTAGTGGTAGTTATATGTGCTTGTACTTCAATGGACTCAATCATGAGCAAGGATTGTGTAAAAGGAATTTATTTTAACATGAATGTTTCCCACTATTACTTATAATATTAAGAATGTGTTTCTTCCTAAAATATGTACCTCTTTAAAGTGATGACAAGCAAGGATGTCACTTCGAGGACTAAGGTGCACCTGACCCAAGCCATGGTATTTTCAGTTCCTTCATATGAATGCAAAAGCTAGACAATGAATAAGGAAGACCAAAAAAGAATTGACGCCTTTCAATGATGGTGTTGGCAAAGAATATTGAATAACCATGGACTGCCAGAAGAACAAACAGATCTGTCTTGGAAGAAGTACGGCCAGAATACTCTTTAGAAGCGAGGATGGCAAGACTTCATCTCACATACTTTGGACATGTTATCAGGAGGGACCAACTCCCTGGAGAAGAACACCATGATTGCTAAAGTAGAGGGTCAACAGAAGAGAGGAAGACCCTCAATATGATGGATTGACACAGTGGCTGCAACAATGGGCTCGACATAACAACAACTGTGAGGATGGCACAGGACCGGGCATTGCTTCGTTCTGTTGTACATGAGGGCGTTATGAGTCAAGGTCAACTCAGTGGCACATAACAACAAAATACATAATTTCCAAGCTCACAGTTAAAAATGAAATAGTTCTTTAGAAGAATGATATTAAAAAACAGTTATGATGAAACCTTATACTTACAATAAGTGAATTTGTTTTTCCCTAATACAAAAAGGCATGACTTATTGTTCTTAAAATACTTGAATATATATTTTTAAAAAGGGTTAGATATTCTTTCTTCCTTAAATTTATGACCAGTGAAGCCATCTAGACCTGGGGTTTACTTTGTGGGAGGGTTTCTAAGTGTGATTCAAATATCTTCAATACATATAGGGCTGAAAATTCTGTGTGTTGATATTTCGGGTGCCCATTACCCACTACACACGTATCCTTGTGCATTCCTGCTTCCCTCCCACAAGCTCCAACATTTGACTTAAGTAGCCATTTGTTCCAGGATGTCATAGCCTTCCCCTCTTCCCAGTTTCTCCTATCCCCAGAATTGAAGATCAGGCCCATACTTCCCCAGTTACACATTACCCACTGCTGCACAAAACAAGAACACAAGTGCTATTCATTTTTAAATCAACTTATTAAAATACACAGATTTAGAGCAAAATGTTTGATGCGTATTGACAAATATGTATATCTGCAGCCCTGGTGGCACAGTGGTTAAGAACTACGGCTGCTAACTAACCAAAAGGTTGGCAGTTCAGATCCACCAGCTGCACCTTGTAAACCATACTGGGCAGTTGTCCTCTGTCCTGTAGGGTTGATATGAGTTGGAATCGACTAAACAGCAACGAGTTTATGCTTTTTTTTTTTTTTGGTATGTGTGTGCCCACCACCCCAATCATGTACAATATTTCTATCACCCCAGTAAGTTCTCTCCTGTTCCTCTGCAAATAATCTACCCTGTCCCTTTCATCCAATGCCCCAGGCAAACATTAAACTGATTTCTATCACCTTTAATCAGTTTAGCCTGTTCAAGAACTTCATATAAATGCAAACAGACAGCATGTTCTCTTTTGTGTCTGGCTTCTTTTGCTCATTTTTATTCCTGAATTGTATTCCACTGTATGAATAAATTAAAATGGATTATCCATTTATCTGCTGACGAATATTTGAGTGATCTTTAGGATTGCTATTAGAATCAACTTGCCAGCAAAGGGTTTGGTTTTTTTTTTTTTTTTAGTTTTGGAGTGCTATGAATAAAGCTCCAATGAACAGTCATGTGCAGATATTAGCATGAATCTGTTTTTCTCAGAACAGAGCATGTTTTCCTTGAGTGAATACCTAAGTCTGGAATCACTGTATAGTGTTCGAAGTGCATGTTTAGCTTTATAAAAAACTCCCAAAACTTTATAAAATTGTTGTACGATTCTACACTCACACCAGCTACATATGAGAATTCCATGTGCCCTACAACGAACACTTGATACTGTCAGACTTGTAAATTTTAGTCACTCTAGAGATCATGAGATGATATTTCATTGTCATTTTTATTGCATTTTCATGATAACTAATAGTCTTCAGCATTTTTACATATGTTTAATGACAATACATTTTTTTGTGAAGAATCTTTTCAAGTCTTTCATCCATATTTAATTGAATTGTTTGTCTTCTTATTAAGGAGTTGTAAAACATCTTTATAGATTCAGAATACAAGCCCTTTGGCAGATATATGTATTACAAGTATTTCTCCCAGTTTGTGTCATGCTTTTCATTTTCTTAATGGTGTCTTCTGAAGAGCAGAAGCTATTTTTTTTGAATGAAATCCAATTTATAATTTCTTTTTCTTCTATGGTTTGTACTTTTTGTGTTTTGTCTAAGAAATCTTTGCCAAGACCAAAGGCATGAAGACTTTCTTCTGTTTATTTCTAGCAATTTCATTGTATTAGATTATACATGCTTATCTTCGATTTATTTTAAAATGATTTTGTTTATGCTGTGAAGTAGAAGTCTAAGTTTAGTTTTCTTCCATTGCCTTGGTGCCTCGGTCAAAATGAATTGATCGTACATATGTGTGTCGGTTTCTGGATTTTATATTCTGTTTCTTTGATATATTTTTGTATTCCTAAACCAAGAATGTACTTTCTTAATTACTGTAGCTTTACAGTAAGTCTTGCAACAAGGTGGCTAACTGAGGATCTTTGTGTCTCCATATAACTTTGGAATTACTTGGTCAGCTTCTTAAATCAAAGTTTTCAGGATTTGAATTTGGATTGTAACAAACCTATAGATCAATTTGGGGAGAACTGATATCTTCACAATATTAAGTCATACGATCTAAACCCTTATAGCAGCGCAAATCTCTACATTTATTTAAGTACATTTTTTATTTACGCTAGGCAATGTTTTCTCATTTTCAGTGTAGAGATCTATAAACATCTTTTATTACGTTTATTCATAAGGATTTATACACACACGTGTGCACATGTGTATATATATATAAATACTTAGGAATAAATGTATTAAAGATACTTATAGACGTACAAACATGTATATACATTGGAGTCCCCGGCTGGCACAGATACTTAAGTGCCTGGCTACTAACTGAAAGGATGACGGTCCAAGTCCACCCAGAGGCGCCTCAGAAGAAAGTCCTGGAGATCTGCTTCCAAAAGATCACCGTCGTTGACAGCCCTGCTCTGAGACAGATGAGGTTCCTATGAGCTGGAATCAACCTGAGAACAGCAGGTCTGGGTTTATTTTATATTTTTACTGTTATTCATTTTCCCGTTGTATATTGCTGGCCTGTAGAAATACGATTCATTTTGTGTTGATCTCGTATCCTTCAGCCTTGCTAAACTCACTTATTAATTGTAGTAGGTTTCTTCTGCAGATTCTTAGGGCTTCTTCCTTAGACGATCATGGAACATGCAAATAGGAACAATTTCGCTTTTTCCTTTCTACTTTCTATGCTTTTGTGTTATCTTGCCTTAACGCGCACTGGTTACGCCCTCTGGTGTGACGCGGGTCAGCAATGGCGACAGTAAGCATCCTTG
Source organism: Elephas maximus indicus (assembly GCF_024166365.1). Taxonomy (NCBI): domain Eukaryota; kingdom Metazoa; phylum Chordata; class Mammalia; order Proboscidea; family Elephantidae; genus Elephas; species Elephas maximus. The sequence continues at coordinate 187,242,801 of NC_064821.1, read as the reverse complement.
TCTTGTCCCTAACCTTTGTGGAGAAATAGTGAAATGATATGTAGCCATTAAATATTATGTTAACTATACATTTTTACAGATGCTCTTCATACATCTGACGAAGCTCTCTTCTAACCCTTTTCACTGAGAGTTTTTACCAGGAATGTACGTAAACATTTTCCAATGCTTTTTGCACTTATTGAGAAGATTCTGTGATTTCCCCCTTTATTCGCTTACTGTAATGGACTGTGCTGAGTACTTCCAAATGCTGAACTGATGTCCTCCAAGATAACCTCAATGGTTGTGGTGTGTTACCGTTTTTCCTTGTTGCTGCATTTGAACTGCTCTTATTTTGTTGAAGACCACTACGGCTATGTTCATGGGGAATATTGGTCTCCAGGTTTATCTTCTTATAACATCTTTGCCTGCTTTTGGTGTCAAAGCCTTGTGAAATAAGTTGGGACATGTTTCCTCCACCTCTGTTTTCTGAAGTTGTCTGTGTGCACTTGATATTATTTCTTCCTTAAACATATGATTGGTTTCAGCAGTGAAATCATCTGGGCCTGAACTTTTCCTTGTGGAAAGGTTTTTGATTATTAATTTTTCTTTGATATAGGATTATTTTTGTTATCTATTTATTCTTGTGTCATTTTTAACAGTTTTTTTGTTTAAGTATCTTAAAAATGTCACCTAAGTTGCCAAGTTCATTTGTAAAGTTTTTCATAATATTACTCTTTTACCCTCCTAATATCCATAGTTCCTCTACTGATATCCTAAAATTCGTAATTTGTGATTTCTTGTTTTTTAAATCTTGATTAGTCTTGTCAATTTTACTAATTAAAAAAAAATGGCTTTGTTAATTTCTATTATGGTGTGAAAGTGCTACAGAGTTAGAAAGGAGCCCCACCTAAAATTTAGTTCAGATATTGAGGCTGATATTGCCCCCCCTTCCCCAGACAAACCTAGAGGATATGAAAAGGTCTACTATTCACATTACAAGGCTTTCTTGGGAAAGCAGGGTGGCTTCCAAGCTGAGAGCAGGAACAAGCAACTGGCTTGGGGTTTTTATGGTGATTAGCAGTGCGGAGACTTTAAGGGTTTCCACACATGGTTTGAACTTCTCTCTGGTGACATAGAAGGCAGCATTTGTGCTTTCTCACCAGCTATGTTACACTGTGGGTAATTTACCCGAGTGAACTTTATATGATATACTGTATACTGCTAAGGGATTTGTACTTGCATTATTGGAATTTGGAAGATACTCCTTAGTTGCCCTTTGTAGGGAATTTTGTTGGTTTGTAATTGAGCTAAATTATAGGAAAGCACCTGGACAAAGCTCAACACGTACTAGATAAGGGTTTTTAACTGCATCTGTGGTAAACATCAATAAATATTCACATAGTTCTGTAATAAGATGGCTCCATTAAATAGCCAATGACCTAGAAATAATCCAGGTATGTGAAACTATGATAATTAGAAGATCATAGGCACTAGAAGTACGTAGATCCTTTTTCTTATTTCTGTTTTAAAAGTAGCTCAGATCTCTAAAGATGCAGTGCTTTCTGATGCCCCATTCCTTAAAGATGTAAGAAATGAAACTGCTGGAATCATAAATGTCCTCTTTGGGAAACTACCCCATAATCTGTGCAGTTAATGCACCAACTTTGTAAATGGACATTAGGATGTTAAACAGTGGCACACAGACAAATACGTGCACACACACTGGCACCCCCAAAAGGGTAGAGATTGTATAATCCAATTAATTAAGGAAACACGAGGTTTTGTAAAGTTAAATAGCTTTCTTTATGGCAAGACTTTTTTGAGCCTTTATTATGTGATCACAGATGTGAATCTTCATGAATAATGAATTACATTCATTACTAATGCATTGTTTTCCAACATATTTGAACATGGAATGCTCTTCATGCTAAATTTTGTGAAACAGCTCTTCTAAGGAACAGGGTTTGGGAGATTCTGGTCTAACCTTGGGTTCTAATAATAGTGAGCTATATTATTTAGATCAACTGTCTTATGAAAAACAACTGAAATGACTAATAAAAATTCCTTGACAGGTAGGTGATATATAGATAAATAGGTAAGATAGAAGAGATAGATATTGTCAGGCAAAAACTAAAGAGAAAATAGAAATTAGCAGAGTGAGGAGGTTGCTTTTGCCCTAAGGCTAAAATGACCTTTCCTTCTGGTAGCCTTTGCTTGGTGAGGAGGACAGAAATTGGAACCTAGACCCACTCCCATAGGGTAGGGAGTAATAGGAGACATTCCACAGTTAGCTGGATTCACCCTCAGGGTAAACCCAGAGTAAACCAGCTACACTAACTTACCACCATGTTTACATTTTTGAGTGGCCCAGACACCCTTCACCCATGAGCTTTGTTTAAGATGGTCCTAGGATGGGAAAGGAGCCCTGGCTGCTCAGTGGTTAAGAGCACAGGTTGCTAACCAAAATCTTGGCAGTTCAAATCTACCAGCCACTCCTGGGAAACCCTATAATCCATTGCCGTTGAGTCGATTCTAACTCATAGAGACGCTATAGGACAGAGTAGAAGAGCCCCATAGTGTTTCTAAGGGATTTTAACTGCCAACCTTTTGGTTAGCAGCAGTAGGACATAACCACTACGCCACCAGTGTTTCCCATGGGGCAGTTCTACTCTGTCCTATAGGATTGCTATGAGTTGGAATCAACTCAAAGGCATCTGGTTTCGTTTTTGGTTTTTTAGGATAGGAGAGTCCCTGGTCTTATGGCAGAAGCAAATACAATTCACCTCTGGAGGAAAGCACTTGCATCTTAGTTTTCCAGTTCTCTCAGCAAACACATTTTCAGGTCAGTAACCCCTCACTGGTCCCTCCTTGGCTGAGATGCTCCTCATCTCTGGCCTAAACTTTCATAACATCTTTTCTTAGTTTGCCTGGCCCTAGCCTCCCCATTCAGGATAAGCTAAGTGTCTTTTCTTTGTGTTCCCATAATGCTTTATTTACTGTATTTATCATTTTGTTGTTGTTGTTTAACAGGCTGGTTCAATCAGAAGACTCTGATCTCTTCTAAGGCAGAGATGATGCCTTCTTTATCTTGGTGCTCCCAGCACTTAGCACTGTTCTCCCCACCCAGCACTGAGCACAGGTGTGTTCTCAATAAGTGTTTATTAGATGAATGAACAGACCTTTACTGAGGGTGTAGGAACGGAAAGAGGAGAGTTCCTTGGTTTAACCCCAAGCAACAGACCCCCAGTCAATAAACCATGGAGATGATGAAAGGTAGGCTCTTAGGGGAAAAGGGAAGGAGGTTTGTCTTGAAAGGAACATTCTACTTCTGAAGGCCTTTTTCAATTTGAATAAAGTGATATGAGAATTAAAGGGAATGAGAAAAAGAGGACACAGAGAATGAAGACACCCAAGAGGGTAATAGCTGTCAAAAAAACAAGAATGGAATCTGTGTACCGAACACCTGTTTTGGGTCCTTCGCCACCATATATTAGTTGTATCATCTCGATAAAGTCACTTAACCTCTCTGAATGTCAGTTTCCCATCTGTTACGTTAGAGCAATAATGATATTCATATTTCCATTGTTAGTCATATGACTGTTTTATTAAATGAGATAATGGATGTGCAATTGCAATGTAATTCTACAACGCAATTTTTAGTTATTATTACTAGTAGTATTTAAAAGGGAGAGCTGGAGAGCAAAGGAAGTACAGAATGGAGAGAAGATGAAGACTAAAGACTGTCTCTTTGATAGGAATCGACAACGGCACTGGATGTGGGGCTTTGATGGGAAGCAGATTACCCGGTGCCCTTTCTCTATGGGAATTCAAGTTCTAGAACTTGAATCTAGAATCCATACTGGTTAAGAACCAAGGCTTCTAGGTAAGGTTGGGCTCAAATCAGAGGTGACATTATCATGGCTTTGGCAGCTTATTTAACCTTGACGGGGCTCATTAGCCTCAGCTATAAAATGAGGATAAAAACTGGGTTTACTTCTGAAGTCATGGTGAGAATTAAGTGAGATTCATTCTTCCAGGAAATATTTATTAACTATTTGTTACGTGACAGACATTATCCTTGACACTACAGATATAGCAGTTAATCAGATGGACAAGGCCCTTGCCTTTAGTATGTTTTCACTCTAGTGGGGAAGACAAAGCAATGTGCAAATAAATACGTAACATAGTATTAGATAGTGAAAAGTTCTAGGGAGAAAAATCAAGCAAGACAAGGTAAGAAGTGAGGACAGGGCACTGTCTGAGTCAGGGTGGCTGGAGATGTGGCATATGGAGAGCTTAGCACTGTAGCAGACTCGGTGAATAGTACATAGTATTTGTTGTTGTTGTTAGGTGCTACTGAGCTGGTTCCAGCTCATAGCGACCCCATGTACAACAGAACGAAACATTGCCGGGTCGTGCATCATCCTCTCAATTGCTATTATGCTTGAGCTCATTGTTGCAGCCACTCTGTCAATCCATTTTGTTGAGGGTCTTTCTCTTTTTTGCTGGCCCTCTACTTTACCTAGCATGATGTTCTTCTCCAGGGAGCTGGTCCTTCTTCATAACATGTCCAAAATATGTGTGATGAAGCCTCACCATCCTCGCTTCTAAGGAGCATTCTGGGTGTATTTCTTCCAAGACAAATTTGTTCACCTTGTTCGTTAGTAGAATTTTTTCCGTCAGAGAAGTCCATAGAAGCCAAGCCTACAAGTATTTTCTGGGATTATCTGGGAAACCAGACTGGATTCAAACAACAGAGGAAATTCCCATAGGATAGACATAAGAAAAGGTCCCTGGGTGGCACAGAGGGTTTGTGTTCAGCTACTAATCAAAAGGTTAGTGGCTCCATGGAAAAAAACTTCTGGTCATCTTTTTCTGAAAAGATAACAGACAAGAAAACCTTGTGGAGCAGTTCTACTCTGTGACACATTGATTTGCCGTGAGTTGGAATCGATTCCACAGCAATGCGTTTGGATTTTTTTTTTATTATTATTGGACACGTAAATGGGAAAGATTCATTCCTTTATTTAACAAGAATGTATTGAGTAACACCCGGTGCTAGGATCAGGGGACATGAAAGCTAATTGGATCTAGTTCCCAGCTCTATGGACCACCAAGTCTAATAGGTTGAGATGGACAGGTCTCCTGGCAGAACATTCGTGTGAGTGGAGCACGAGGGCTGGCCACGAGGATCTCAGAGAATACTAATCACTGCCTGCCTTTCTCAGACCTTTGGTGCTACACATTCTATTCTTCCCCTCCCCCCCCCGCCCGTCACCCAACACACACTTGTCTCATGAGCAGATTTGCTAATCAGGCCATTAGCAACCTGTCAACTGGGTGGAGATGCTTACACCAATGACAAGGAATGGCATCTGGTTATGACATTTTCCCTAGCCAACATGTCTGAGGACCTAATCTGGATTCCCCCTCCCTGTCAAGCACTGACTCTAGAGAGAAGCTGTTCTCTGGGTACCCACTCTCTGGACCTGTTAAGGGATACCTTTTCATCAAACCTCTACACCATTTCCATTTTCTTGGAAAAATACTACACTGAGGAAGATTCAAAGAATTGGAAGCACAGACTGTAAGAGCTACTAAAGGCTCTTAGTGATTGTCTCACCCAACTTCCTCATTTCACAGAGGAGGAATCTGAGGCCCAAGAACTGAAGTGGCTTATTCAAGGTTACAAAACAATTTTGAGACAGAGCTGGAATAAGAGCAGATGTGGGAGCATCTGGGAGACAATAGGTATTTGTGATGTCAGGTTGTATATTTCCATAATTTTACCCATATGAAAATCTTCTCTTTTACTGTCGAAATATAAACTTTTAAACTATGAGAACCCCTTAATATATTTATCTGGCATGACTATCACTCTCTTACTCTCTAAGTTGTCTTTCATACTTACTGTTGTAGTCCTTCCAGCCAGAGACAGGAGATAGTTTTTTTTTTTTTTTAATATGTAACAGGCATAGTTTAGACAGCTTCCTGAGGCACCATCCCTGAGTGGAAAGATCATTTAACTTATCTGAAGTCATAGGGCCAATAAATGGATCTGTCTGACTGAAGTCCAGATTTTTCCACAACATCAGCCATTGCTCACTTATACCTGCCAGGTAGTTCAGATCAGTCATCGCATTGCTCAGGTAAGAGAAACGTCACATGCAAAGTGACTAACACAGTGCCTAGCACATAGTAGGTCTCCACAAATACCAAGTCCCTCTGCCTTTCCCCTTAGATGTCAAGCTTCAATAGATTCAGTGATTTTCTTATGATTACTTAACAATACTGGGTGTACATTCATACACAATATACGTATAACATGTGTAAGATAAAAACACTTAGATAGGGACACCTATATTTTTATTAATCTTGGAAAAGAGACCATTTGTATATATTAGCCTTGCTTGTCAGTAATTTTGGCAGAGGCATTTTACTGAAAAACAAACCACTGTAAAAACTCTCCTGTACAGGGGAGGTGGGTTGCAATCCCCTCAGTAGGCTTTCCTAATCCAAAAAAATCCTGAGAAAACAGACTCATACTAGATCGTAAGATAACAGCCCTCCGGTCTCTCCAAGGAAACTCTTCCCAATTTCCCAGGGATTCAGTTCCATGATCTGGGTTTGCCATTTCTCTAAATAGTTCATAGTGACATTTCAATAAATGTTATGGGGGGACCCGAGGTCAGGGAACGTGGGTTATTTTATATACGAAATATACGTGAAGATTTTTTAAACTATAAAAACCAGGATACAGCAGAAATTTGGATTAGGCCAAAGATGTTTTGAAACTGAATACTGTGAAGTACGCGCTTCTAATCTATTAGATCCAGAAATAACTAGGGAATCAGCATCATGCCAGTGTAGGGATCCCTGTACTGGGGCACAAAGATCACCTAATGGTGGTACTTGAAGAGACCTTACTGATACTATGGGCTGACCTGCCATTTTCCAAAAGTGCAAAGTAGACTCAGAGAGGAGGAGATGGCAGGGCTAGGGAAGAACCAGATAAATGAATGCAGTTGTTGTTATCTGCCCTTGACTGTGCCCAATCATAGAGACCTCATGCACAACCAGATCAGATCCTTGTGATCCATAGGGTTTTTATTGGCTTTTAAAAATTTTTTTCAGATGTAGATCGCTAGGTCTTTCTTCCTCTTCCATCTTAGTCTGGAAGGTCCACTGAAACCTGTTCAGCATCATAACAACATGCAATGAGTGGTGCCTGTGCTTAACGTGCATTAGTCAGGAATTGAACTCAGGTCTCCCACATGGAAGGCAAGAATGCTACCAACGAACCATCATTACCTTCATAACCAATGCTGTTGTTGTTATCTGCTGTTTCCTAGGCAATTATTTTAGATCATCCATTATATGCTCTAAAAATATTAATTTCTTTCTGCAGAGGGGAATAAAATTTAAAAGGTATAAATCATACAGTATCGCCTGCCTTCTTGAAACTTTGTGAGAGTTCCCATTGGCTCCTTGACTATCAATACCATCCTTATCATGGCCGACCAAACTCTCCTGCCCCTTCTCCCTAATCTCTTGCCCTTACACTTGTCAGGCTCCCTCATCCCTCAGAGCTCTGGAACAGGCTTGTGTCTCTGCCTGAAAAAGTCTTCCTTCCTCGATATATAATTAACTCCTACTTAACCTTGAACTCAAGCAGCACTTTCTCAAGGAGGTCCTTTCCAACCTCCTGGACGAGGTAAATTTTCCACATTACAGACCTCCTTTATACCTCTGGTCATAGGTGTCTCTTCACATTCATTTTTCAGATGATTTGACTGTTCACTCACCTTCTCTGCTAAAAGCTATAAAACAGGAAAGATGGTGCCTGGAAGAAAAATAGATGCAAAATAACTTTATAAGATAAATGAATGAAAATCAGACATAGAAGTTGCTAGTAGAGCTTGCAGATTGGATCAGGAGGAGTTCTCAAGTCCTGGTCCCAACCAATCAGTCCCCTGAAGCCTGCAGAAGAGGAAGGTCTATCCTCCCAGGTGTTGGAGGGTCTTTGTGAAGTGTCCGTGGGTGCTCACTTTGGATGCTTTGTAAGCCTACATCCCTTCAGCTGCTGCTGCTTGTTTGACCTCGTCTTTCCTACATATCCACCAAACACACACATGGCTCTGCCAAAGGTTTTGGGGTTAATGGGAGACATGCTTGGTTTTCTCCATCTCACCCCTCCAAACTCAGTCCCCTACTTCATGGGGATCAGGGGCTTTGATTTGTTTTCAAATAATATTAAGTTCCTGGGATCTAAGTGGTAGTTTTATGGGTGTGTTCATTGAGTGACATACAATTCGGTGTTGTGTATTTTGTTGTGAATTGTAATTCAATGCAAACATGAAACGTTAGAAAAGCCCTTAGTAGCAATTCATATAATAATCAGACAGACAGAGACAGAGAGACACAGGAATCAAAATGTGTATCAAAAAGGCAATAAGGAAATGATTATATGAAGCATGAACTAGCCACACTATGGAAATTTTAGAAAACAAAACAGCATTAAAAAAAAAAAAGGCAAGATATTACATGCTCTCACCAAAATTTATATTTAATATTAACTTATTATATGAAAAAGTTTGTCATAGACCAATGCACACTGTGATATTATTGTAATAAAAAGAGAACAGTCACTGTTTTCTCCCTGTCTTTCTTCCCACTCACACTCCCTTCTAAAGAGAATTATGTTTTTGCCTTTTAAGCTTTATAATCCCTTCCTTTCCCTTATATAAGCTCATTAGAATGGGCTAGAAAGAGAGAACACCTGAAGTAAAGAAGAGAGATTTTCATCCCTGGGGCAATTGTCCAAGAACCAAGAATTCCAGGATTGGGTAAATATAGAGAAAAATGAAAAAGGAGCCAGAGAGACTGTATTTTCATAACGAGGACCAGACATAGATTGGGTAGGGGAGGAAAGAGGAGAGGGTATGGGGAAAAAGAAGTAAAAACCACAATGCTGCATGTTATAGAGTGTTTGGGAGTTTAGTGAGAGAGTCCTGAGCAGCTATTGGATATAGGAGAATTGAGGAAGAGAGAAAAAGGGATTTTGAGGAGAATGTTATGAGTTATCAAGTTGATTCTTTGCTCTCTCTCACTCTATAAACCCACTGTCATCGAGTTGATTCCGACTCATAGCGACCCTATAAGACAGAGTAGAACTGCCCCATAGAGTTTCCAAGGAGTGACTGGAGGTTTTGAACTGCTGACGCTTTGGTAAGCAGTCCTAGCACTTAACCACTACATCATCAGGGTTTCCTTTCTCTCTCTCTATATATATATATTTCAGTGCTGTACCAGCCTTTTTGGATGCCGTTCTCTGCAAAGACTAGATTACAGGGGATTCAGGAATCTTCAGGAGTGACTTAAATCTATGTGGTTTATGTATAAGCAACATCTACACAAAGTCTGTTGTCGTCGTGTGCTGTCAAGTCGATTCCAACTCATAGTAACCCTGTAGGAAAAAGTAGAACTGCTCCTTAGTATTCCCTAGGCAGTGGTTAAGTGACCAGCTGCTAGCCAAAAGGTGACAATTTGAATCCATCAGCTGCTCTGCGGGAGAAAGATGTGGCAGTCTGCTTCCGTAAATATTATAGCCCTGGAAACCCTATGGGGCAGTACTACTCTGTCTCAGAGGGTCACTATAAGTCAGAGTGCACTAGACAGCACGCCTTGAACAAAGTCTAGATGGATGCAGTTCAAACTAAGCATGTATGAACTCTCTGGAGAAATGTATGAAATTGGAAGTTGAAGGGTTATCAAAATTTTTACAGAGCTTTTGCTATTTACATGATTTGAAACAATTAATGTATGTTTTAAGAAGGATTACATGCTCATGTTAATTACAGAATAGGGAGCACAATGGCCTCCTTCAATGCAATTGCCACTTAGTGGTAGAAGAAGAAAAGGTGGTCCTGGGCAAGTCTGCCCCAGTGGTGGGTGTCCATTTGCTGGGCTGCAAATTTACGGAGCTTGGATGGAGGAATGGAGTATGATTTAGAAAGACATGGGCATTGCAGATGTTCAAAGATGCTGTAGTAGCCCAGATGACTCTCTGCTGATGTCCCAGGATAAGTCAACAGGAATTTCTTAAAAACCAATACAATATTCATAGTATTGCTCATGCATTCATTCAGCAAGCATATTGGGTGTCTCCTATGCACCAAGACTTGTGGGGTTACGTTGAGCAGTAGATTTCCCTCTACCTATCTTACAGTGTATTTGTTTACACCGTCTAGTTATAAAAATTCACCCCAAACCCTCCAGTGGAGTGAGGCAGTGGAAAGGAAAGGTGACTGGCCTTGGGATCAGATGTTTTTCCCACCAGATTGGTCTTCCTCTTGGAGACCTCTCACTTACTACTCTTGCTGCTCTCTCTAAGGCCAACATGAGGAATATCTCCCCACTTCAGAAGAGACTTAGCCTCTTCTCTCAGGCCTCTACCCTATGGCCTCAACAGGGCAAGCTCATCAGATGGTAAAACCCCTAGTCTCTAAAGCCGAACATGGGTTCCACCCCCTCATACAGCAGCAAGGGCATCATCTGTTGATGCTCCTGAACAGAGCTGATTTCACAGTCCCTTTAACACCCAGGAAGATGAACTCCGAGTTTACACACAGCAACTTTGCTACCAAGAGAGCCTCATTATGGACAAACCATCACCTTAGGCTGATCAGAGGGTGGGAAAGGGGCAGCCCTCAAGCCCCAAATCTCTGACCTCAGATACTGCTAAGTACATAGGGAAGTTAATTCACAGCATTCTAGAAGACATGGGGATCCCAGGCTGGGATTTCACCAGCTCTGTCTGCTTGCTCAAATCCATGCAGACCTTTCTTCTTGTTGAGAAGCAAGACTAAGAGAGGGAGGCAAATTCTGGTAGAGAAGCATAAGCATGGGCCAAAGAAACAGACCAGGTGTCCCTGTGAATTGCATTCAGAGTTTTATTCTTGCCATAGTTTGAGATTGTGCTAACTCTGGCAGGCTGCCTTGATAAAGAAAGAAGCAAAGAAAGCACAGAGGGGAAGCAAGGAATGAGATTCCATGTTACTAGGCATGACGGGATGGGGGGGAGGAGTCAGCAGTTGGTGAATGTTCCAGAACGGATATCTGGGGACAGCAGGGTTGGGCAGTGGAGAGTGAATTCTGGAGTGGGGCTAGTCTTCTGTGTTTAACAGCAGCAGTCGTCGTCCTCAAGGTCACAGCATGCAGGTCCTCGGGAACTCATGGGGATAATTCCCAAACAGCAGCACCCACAGTCACAGCATGGGTCAGGGTTACAGCCCTGGGATCCTGAGCTGTGCACTCTGCTGCTTGCAGGAGCCTGCACGTAGTAGGTCTGGCAAGGAGAAGGGCACTGGACATAATATGTCTGGGTCTGGCAGGGAGTTGGACATTTCACATAGGTCGTCTGACAGGGAACGGGGCATTTCACACAGGTCGTCTGGCACGGAACTGGGCATTTCACACAGGTCATCTGGCACGGAACTGGGCATTTCACACAGGTCGTCTGGCACGGAACTGGGCATTTCACACAGGTCGTCTGGCATGGAACTGGGCATTTCACATAGGTCGTCTGGCATGGAGCTGGGCATTTCACATAGGTTGTTTGGCACGGAGCTGGGCATTTCACATACGTTGTCTGGCATGGAGGTGGGCATTTCACATAGCTTTGAGTCTGGCATGGAGTTGGACATTTCACATACGTTGTCTGGCATGGAGGTGGGCATTTCACATAGCTTTGAGTCTGGCATGGAGTTGGGCATTTCACACACGTCGTCTTGCATGGAGCAGGGCATTTCACATAGGTCTGAGTCTGGCATGGGTCAGGACACACCACACTAACAGCTTTAGTCTCACATGGAGCTGCACATTTCACAGACGTGCATTTTGTGCTTTGCACTGACCCCACTTTCAAACCTTTCACACAGGTGGGAGGAAAATATTGCTGCTCCTGTTGGTCGCACATCTTTGTGAGGTTTTGTAAAATCTGGAAAGAAAGGTTTCATCAGAAGGCTGAAACTAGGAAAGTTTCCACAGAAACCTGTAGCACTCCCTTTGGGTAAAGTGTGGTTTCTAAGCAGTGGTCTTTTTGAGAAGGTCACAGGAACCTAGAGGCTATACACCTGTCACTTAGGATGGACTCAGAGTCAGAGATTCTAGGCTTGGCTCTGTGTCTTTACCTGGCTGTGTGACGTTGGACAAGTCTCCTCTCATCCCTGGGCCTCAGTTTCCACAATGGAAAATGAAGAGTATCAAACAGTGATGTCTGTGTTTCTGCCCAATTCCCTGAGCCTCCTCTCTTCTTCTTACTCCCAAATCTGTGTTAGGAATTATCCATGGGAAATTGTTGTTCCCTAGCTGATTTCCCCTTGCCACAGATTCACTCAAGAGCAGTATTCCTCCTTCCTCCTGCCCAGCCACAGAGTACCCAGTGAAGGCAAATTTATGTCTATAGAGTTGTGAGCCAACACCAGTTTCAAGGACATGAGCCCAGGAGAGGACTGCACACCTGTACTCAGAGAGCAAGCAGATCTAGTTCTCTGAAAAATCCTTTACACACAGGACTAATAGCTCAGCGAGCCTCTTTCTCTCCTCTCTGTGCTTCCTACCAGCTACTGCCATCAGACTCCCTCACTAAATGCCCTAAGTGCCTCATCCTGGGGCACACTTTCTTCTACAGTTTTCTGCCTGAGCTTCATCACGGTTCTGTTTTTTGCCGTATCCCCATCACGAACATAGGACTTACCCTCTCTGCTGCCAGGAGCGAGACTGGAGAAGCCAATGACATGAGGAAAGGGAGAACTTTTATAGCGCCACAATGAGGCAATTTGATGACATCCAAATGAAGCACCAGGGATCACAAGGGCGAAGACTGGCATTACATTGGCAAAATTCCTCCCCTGTATGCCTGGCCCTTCAGTCAGAGGAAGGGCATGTCACTGCTTGATATGGAGTTTTCCCAAACACGAGAAAAATGATTCTTGTTGCCTTCTTCAGGAAAGTAATCAATCTTCTTTTCCTAAAAATTATGATTTATACCTATGTGATCTGTCTCAAATGAGGCTATTTCTAGGTCACTTGGGTCTTCAAGAACTTATCCAAGAAGTTGCCAGATTCTCAATTTTCATACACTGTGATGAAAGCTATACTGCTTCTTTCCAGTCTAAGCTCAATGTTCTTTCTGAGGATATCTATGATGGCACCTGCTGGTCTAGACTGCTGGGCAAGAAAAGTTTGGCCCAATGGTTCCTTGCTCAATACGGCAGCAAGGTTCCCAAAAAATGGTTTGTTCCATGGACCAATGGGGTAGTCTAAGTTCATTTGGAAAACTAGTTGGGTACTTGACCCGCCTAGACCCCAGGCTCTATATTTAGGTTTTTCCTCCGTCTCCTTCTCATGCCCTATGACCTTCCCCATCGTTTGCATTCCTGGACCCTATTTACAGTCTTAGATTTCCAAGAAGTCAGCAGAGGGGAGATTCTAACCTAATGAACACTCTGTAATAACCATAATAGTAGAATATAACATTTCATTGATCACCTTTTATGTGCCAAACAATTCATGAGGAAGGTACTGTTATAATTCTCATGTTATAGGTGGATGCAACAGAGGCCCTGAAAGACTTAAGTAACTTACCCAAGGTCACAAAGAATTCAAACACAGGCAGTCTGCTTTCATAACCCATGATGTTCACTAGTACAGTAAGTTAGCCTTTACTCTAGACATAGCATTGTTCCTGAATCCATGCTTCCTTTTCTTCCCCCAGTGTAGTGGATGGAAGAAGAGAGGTAAGAATAATATCTTCTGAGCACTTACTAGGTGCTGAATGCTGCCCTAGCCTCTTTACCTGTGTTATTTCATTTAATATTGACAATAAACCTATGAGGTAGGCTATGTTAGCCCACTTTTTACAGAAGACAAAACAGACCCAGAGGCCTAGATGACCCAAGGTCATCACACTGGTTTCAAATATCATTTGAACTCAAGCCTATCTAGTTCCAGACCCAATGTCCACCCCACTGTAGAAGGTTGCCTTGAGCCTAAGCCTAACTATAGTTCCAAACAATTAATTCCTCCAGTCACCCAGCCCAGGCCCCAACTTGGCCCTTATGGCCTCTCGGGTAAAACGTACTCACACATTTGTCCATAATGGATCCCCAAATTCCCCAGTTCCCATAAGTCTTAAAGCCCACCAAATTCCCTAAACAAAAAGAATTCAAGCCCCCACTAAATCACATCCCCTTCACTCGTTACTAGACCCTCATCCCATCCCAAGCCAGGTCTTCCAAAGTATGTTCCTGAACATTTTAAGGAAACAAAAACAGGAGGCTCTTCCCTGACTTGGAAAGTGTCCTATTTCCTTCTGGTATTCTTGCTTCTGATGGACATCTATCACTCCATAACTTCCTCTATGATGCCCACCTATCCCTCTTCCCAAGAAGATGGGGTCAGTGTGGTTCCAGGCCATTCCTTTTCCTGCTCTTCTGAGTACCCTGTCTTAGATGACACCAAGGCCTGATGTTTTTTAGAGGAAAGGCGAAAGGAAAAATCTCTTTTTGGGATCAGACACATGGGATAGCTCGTCAAATTTAGTACTCACTACTCTTGGAAGGAAATCCTGATGGCATAGTGGTTAAGAAGAGCTACAGCTGCTAACCAAATGATTGGGTCGCTATGAGTGAGAATCGACTCAATGGCAATGAGTTTTTGTTTTTCTTTTTTTTTACTACCGGAAACCCTGGTGCCATAGTGGTTCAGAGCTACAGCTGGTTACCAAAAAGTCAGCAGTTCGAATCCACCAGACCCTTCTTGGAAACTCTATGGGGAGGTTTTTCTCTGTCCTTTAGGGTCACTATGAGTCAGAATCGACTTGATAGCAAGGGCTTTGGTTTGGGTTTTGTTTTTTTTTATGTATATAGGAGTCATCATGAGTGTAATAAGCTCGATAGCAAGTGGTTTGGTTTTTTTGTTTGATTATAGGGGCCCTCGAGAGTCAGAACTTACTCAATGGCAATGGGTTTAGTGTTTTGATTATAGGAGTCCCCGGGTGCTGTAAATGATTAATGTGCTCAGCTGCTAACAAAAAGGTTGAAGGTTCAAGTCTACCCAGAAATGCCTTGGAAGAAAGGCCTGGTGATCTACTTCCAAAAAAGTCATGCATTGAAAACCCTATGGAGCAGTTCTATTCTGACACACACGGAGTCATCATGAGTTGGAATTGACTTGTTGGCAACTGGTGGTGGTGGTGGCAGTGGTGACCAGGAAAAAAATTAACTTGCCCAAGCTGACATAGGTAGAAGTTGTAGAGCCAGAATTTGAACCCAGCTATAAGAGACTGCAAATCTTATTGTTTGTGTGCCACAACATGCTGCTTCTGGTGTTAAAACCCATGCTGTTTTAGAAATCGTAACTTTCAGTCTCCAGCAAACAGGTAGTTATTAAGAAGCCTTCTATCTTATATGTGCAGAATGGGGCAGCCCCATTTTACAGGGAAGAAAATGCCCTAGAAGGTTAGCTATTTTAGGGCATGTCAACAAAATAGGAGACAGCTCAGGGCACGTGGAGACTTGAGCTTTGGCCTGCAGGCACTGCTCTGCTGTGTGATTCTGTTCTGTCTCTAAGCCATTCCCTCTCCCACTTTAAATAAATAGGTTGAATAAAGCCCTTCTGCTATTACATCATATGCTTGTAGGTGCTGTTTCTACAAAGGAAATGTAGGCCCCCACATGCTAACTGTGGAGCTGTTCCCACTAGCCTATAGCTTCCATGAGATTGTAACTATGGACATGTTCACTGTGTACCGTGTGGCTCTAGCACAAGGACTAGAGAATACTGACTAAAAAAATGGATGAACAAGTGAGTGAATGTGGGTGCTTTACATTAACAGTACAGCCCAGACCAGTCTCCAAACTCCATGTGGCCAGTGCTCAACCTGCCATCAGCTACGTCTATATACCTTGCGCCACCTATAAGCTCCAAATGGCTCATGACCTGCTCTGTGGGGTAAACCTCTCACTAGTGATTTTTACATCTGCAGGTAGCACTAACATCTCTGGCAAGAGATACTGAGTCCTTATGCCACCAAAACAGGTGGGTGTGTTTTGCCCCACCCATTTCATAGGCTGGGAAGGCAAGGTATGGAAAAGTCAGATGACTTGTGCAAGGGCCTGGATGAGTCACAGAGCTATCTCCAAAATGCCAAGAATCTCCCTCCTACCCATCCTTTTGGACTTAAGCAATAGTAGCTCAGCAGGCTCACAGGGTAATAAATGGAGATCATCATAAAGTCACAGAATAACAGAAGATTCAGAATCATGGCATCTCTGAGGTGGAGGAAATTAAAGAGGTCACGGGATCTGGCCCCTGCCTCGAGGCAGATGAATACCCGTGCCATTCAGCTTAATGGCCTGTTTTTCTTAGGAAGATCCACTGGTCTTGAAAACTCTCTAAAGTCCTCTGGTTAGCTCACCTCAGGGCTTACCATCTGGATGGTCAGGAACTGTATACTAGATTGTTTCTAACATCCCTATTTCAGCAGCACCCGCAAATCCCTGACATTTATTACCTTTTTGGATCTGTGCCCCTTAGTGTCTGGACCAGACCAAGATTTCAACTCAGCAGTACTCCTAGCCTTGACCAGGAGATCAAAGTGGGGGAGTGCCCAAAGAGACCTGCTACTTCCTGAGGGCAGAGCTGGATCTCCTCTCATCTTGGGAGATTTTCCCAATCAGGGCCTAAGGATGTTCTGAGGGCAAAATCTGGGTCCTTTCCTTTCTGTGGAAAAGAAGCTGAAGGAAGTGAGAAATCACACACCAAGAAGAGAGAGGGCACACAAACTTAGGTCTTGAGTGAGAAATGTCAAATCTAGGTCTGAGACCAGAAAGTAGCACAGCGGTGCCTCCCTGAGATCCCATGTCTGGGTGTCTCTGATCTAGGCTCAACTCTGAGACTCATGCCATAGATCCTCTGCACTATCATTCCAATGAATCAGGTATTCCTCCTAGACCATCAGGAGATTGTACGGTAGAACCACAGAACAGAGGGCTCATGGATCTGAGTCACAGAGCTCACCCTTTTATGGTAACTGAGGCTAAGAGAGAAAGGAAGAAACTTGCTTGGGGCCACACAGCCAGCTAGGAGCAGACTATACACCGGCATCTGTGAGTCTCACCTAGCACATGTTCCATTAAAGCTTGTGACCACTGACCTCAGGCTTGCTAGGGAGCACCTAACCTGCCCTCCTTCTTGCCTCTCTTTTACCCCCTAACCCCATCAAGACTACCACTAAGGGAGCCAAGATAAGTTCTGTACGTATCACCCTCAATTGAATAAAGTATGTTTTCACGTATGTGGGCAGGCACACAGGAGTCTTGCGATCTGCACATGTGTGGGTTGTCAAAACATGAAGACAGCAGTCCCAGCTTAGAGCCCCACAGGTTGTATCAGGGCCCTCTTGGCCTGAGAAACCAGGAAATATCAGTGCCCAGACAATCTCTTTCTCTTGGCATTGCCCACTGGGCTGGTTTGCTTGAACTTCTTCCAGCCCTCCCCTAACCCATTTATTCTCCTGAAAGTAGTAATGGAAATATATTTGCATTTTAGGAAGTTCGAACAACCCATGTTTCCCTAGCATATTCCTCCAGATAGAGCCCATGGGATGACATGCACTCTCAGACACTTCTCTCCCAACCATGTCATCCATTTTTTCAATGCAAACAGCACTTCCTGCCCCTCATCACAGCCTCTCCAAGACCTCCATACAAACCCTCTACACCACAGACCAACTACACTCTTTATGAGTTTACACCTTCTACAGCCATAGATTGTGGGCCCTTATCACAGCTCTGTCAATTCCTAGTTGTGTGATCCTGGGTAATTTGAATCTCAATCTCCTTATCTGTAAAGTGGAGACATTAACAGTCAGCATGTCACTCCTCTGCTCGAAGCTTTCTAATGACTACTCATCCTTTTCAGGGTAAAAGCGAAAGAACTTATAATGGATTTCAGGGGGCTACACAGACTCGAAACCTTCTGCTCTTACTTTCCTTACCTCTTTCTTCATTCTATGCCTCACTGAAACCTCCTGACATACTGGCCTGCTTGCAGTTCACCCGACACTCCAGGTACACTCTTGCTTCTGGAACTTCGCTCTGCCTTTTTCCCCCAGAAAGCTCATTGTTAAACAGTTACCAACACACCACTTTCCAGAGCTAGTTTACTCCCTTGGAGTAATCATTGCCCTTATTTTAACCAGGTCAAGTTCATGGCCTGTCTGTCGGAGTGGACCTCATCAGTGAGTGCACAAAATCTTTTATAGAACTGCCACTCTAAAAACCCCTCAGACTATATATCTCAGAGGCTAGTAAATCTGTTGGGTCAGCCTATGGCGATGGGAATATCAAGTGGTTGTATGTATGGGAGTGTCTTGACTTTTGTTGAGCATTCTGCTATAACTCTGCCCTGTCAAATGGGGTCCCCAAAGAGAAGTCTGGTAATCTTGCCTATATTTACATCTGCCTTGTAACCTTTCATAAAAGGTGTCTCTTTTTCTTTCTCCCTCTTGCTTTCTCTCTCTCTCTCTCTCATACACACACACACACACACACACACACACATACATACACACTATGGCAACCATTAAAAATCCAACTTTTTTGTTCACATACAAAAAAATGAGTATGTTTAAGGGGTTCTTCCCATCATTCAAAAAGCAACACTAAAGCAAAAACCTTTCTCCCTACCAACACACTGTGGGCACCCTAGGATGAGGAAATTTACTGTTAGATTCTCTCACTTATGAAAAGCTCCCTTTTGTAGCCAACTCTTTTGATACATTTTGGTAATAATATTTATTTAGTTAGTTACCTTCTCAGAAGGAACTTCCAGGAAGATATTCTATGGAAAACAGATGCCCAGTAGTGACAATGTTGATGTTGCTGATGATGACGTTGATAACAATGACAAAGAAGATGACTAGATTCCAAGCCCTTCCAGGAGCAGGAACTAACTACCTTTGTGGTAGCTTCTTCTGCTACCAACTCAGAATGTATGTGCTTGAAGGTAGGAGTGAGAAAGGAGTTTTTTGGCAAGTGTCTCTTTCAGAATGTCCTCCTGTCATCCATATCTCTCTGCACTAATACAATGCCCCAATCTCATGGCATTCAAAACTCAGATGAGAGTCTCATAGAAATAGGGTTGAGATCATGGTCTATGGGGAACGGTTACCATAACAAACAACCTCAAACCACATCTGAGTCTTCAGTCTGTGACCAGCACCATCTCAGTGCTGTGGACGATACAGACAAATAACCTTAGACCCTGTCCTCGGGGAGCTCACTGTCTAACTTCAGACAGATGAAGAGACACCTGGAAGTTAGGTAGAACTGTTGAACTTCAACTCAAGAGGAATCAGTAGGCAGGAATGATTACAGGCAAAATCAAGGGTCAGTCGAGGTTCTCAGTGCCAAAAACCCATTGCCGTCGAGTCAATTCCGAATCATAGCAACCCTATAGGACAGAGTAGAATTGCCCCATAAGGTTTCCAAGGAGCAGTTGGTGGATTCCAACTGTCAACATTTTGGTTAGCAGCCATAGTTCTGGCAGCCTTTAAAAAGGATGTCAGGACCTCATCCTAGGTGAATTGAATCAGAAGTTCCAGAAATAGGGCCCCAGCATTGGTGTTTTAAAAAAGGAATCAGCTGATTACAACATGCAGCCAGAGATAAAAGCCACTGATCATTACAGACAAACAGGTAGAGATCCACGTTTGCTGAGGAAATCTGTTAAGGCTTCACGGAGGAGGCAAGGCAGTTACTGGACATTGAAGGGTGTACAGGAAACAGTGCAAAGGTTTCACACTATGTTCCTATAGGAGACTAGCATTTTTACATGCGTAAAAACAGCATTCTGTTAAAAAAAAAAAAATCAACATACTCTTCTTCCAGTTCACATGCACAAAAAAATTAATGTCCAACATGCTCTTAATTACATCTATTTAAAAGCTTTTGGCATTTCCTAATGTGTGCACAAGTAAGCATCATAAACAAAATAGCAAATAAACATAATGGGAAAACTCAGAAAAGTGATAACTTACATGAATTAATAACAGAATTAACTGTAAATAAGCCTGACCCAAACTGTAAAAGCCTTGACTTATTTTCCCTGCCACAAGCTGCTCTGTAGCATTGTAAATTGTGTCTTTTCCAGCTAGGTAGTCAATAGCAAAACCATTACTTTGTGATTTAATGAAAAAGATGGTGGGCTTCTTTAATTTAAATTTCAAGAGGTCTCAAGGCTGCTGGTACGTGGAGGGCCACATTTTCAGGAGTTACTTTATAATGCTAACTCACTACCATTAAGTAATTGGTTATCATGAAAACTTCTATTCATTAAGAAGAAAAAATATATAAAATTTTCCGTGCTATCAATCCTTCAGAGTGCTTCCTGTTCATTTTTCCTTGGTGTATGGGAGACTCTTTTCCACCTGTATCACGCTTTGGAACTCTCCTCTGACTTTCAGACCCGATGTTCCCCTGTTTGTGACCTGAAAAATAAAACATATGAGTTCATATACAAAGTTAATATTGTGAAAATCTTATTTTTAACACTACTTTAAGGACAGTTGAGCTGAATCTAAATTCTTCGGTTCTCAATTTTGTTCCTGAACTAGTTTTTACTCCGCTGTCTCCTAGCATTGAGCGTTGCTGTGGAGAAGCCGGGATTTTTGTTTTTGTTTTTTCCCCCTTGACTTGTTTTATTTTTTCCTGGCTGACCAAAAGATTCTTGGTTTATTTTTTGAATTGTAATATTTTCCTCGGGTATGTCTCATCCCCTCTAGCATAGTGTGCTCATTCAAAATATGGATTCAGATCCTCATGCACCTCAAAAAAGATGCTTGGGATTCTGTTTTAAAACACTTGTTCTCTCCTATTTTGGTTGGAGCCCTGGTGGCCCAGTGGTTAAGAGATCAGCAGCTAAGCAAAAGCTCAGGAGTTCAACTCCACCAGCCACTCCTTGGAAACACTACGCGGCAATTCTACTTTCTCCTATAGGGTCATTATAATAAGCTGGAATCAATTTGATGGCAATAGGTTTTTATTTTGGTTAGTGCAAATGATTAACAGGCTTGGTTGCTAATCCGAAGGTTGGAGGTTTGAATCCACCCAGAGGTTTCTGCTTCTGAAAAATCAGCCATGAAAACCCCTGTGGAACGGAGTTCTACTCTGACACATATGGGCTGCCATGGTAGATTTCCTTTGTCTGTATTCTCTATAATTTTGCCCTCATTTTTAATTTTCTGTTTTTATTTTCTCATTCCTATCCTTGATATCCTTTTGTGATTTCTGTTGTGTCTCTTCTCTTTTGTGCTCTTGATAGCCTTATCTTTATTTCAGAGGGGTCTTTGTTTTTGTTTCTTCCTCCATTTTAATCCTGAGTTTATCAATCTTTGTTATTTCTTTTCTTCTGGTGACTGTGGGCTCCTTTTGTTGCTCTTTTTCTATATGATCAAGTTGTAGGGTGAAGCAGTTGATTTTTGCCCTTTCTGCTTTTTTGATATGTGCATTTATTGTTATGAATTCTCCTCTGAGCACTGCTTTTACTCTGTCCAAAAGGTTTTGGTGTGTTGTGTTTTCATTCTCATTTGATTCTAGGAGTTTTTTATTTCATTTTTAATTTCTTGTCTTGTCCAGTGGTTTTTAAGCAGAGCGTTATTCAGTTTCCATGTGTTTTATTTTTTTTTCCTTGTTCTTCCTGTTACCGATTTCTAGTTTTATATCATTGTAATCAGAAAAGGTGCTTTGTAATATTTCAAAGTTTTTTAATTTATTGAGGCTTGCTTTGTGACCTAAAATAAATATGGTCTATTCTGGAAAATGATCCATGTGTACTGCAGAAGAAAGTGTCCTGTTTTACTCTTGGCTAGGGTGTTCCATATGTGTATAAGTTCACGTTGGTTGATGTATTATTTAGACTTCTGTATCTTTGTTGAATTTCTTTCTAGTTGTTCTATTACTGAAAGTGGAGTGTTAAAGCCTCCTACTGTTATTGTAGAACTGTCTGTTTCTTTTTCAGTTTCGTTAGACTTTGCCCTATGTATTTGGGAGCTCTGTCATTGGGTGCATAAATGCTTATTATGGTTATGTCCTTCCGGTGTATTGGCCACTTAATCATTATATAGTGCCCTTCCTCAACTCTTTTGATGGAATTTGATTTAAAGTCTATTTTATCAGAGGTTAGTATTGCCACTCATGCTCTTTTTTTTGGATATTTGTTGCTTAATATATATTTTCCATCCTTTGATTTTTAATCTGTTTAGGTCTGTGTGTCTAAGGTGTGTTTCTTGTAGGCAACATATTGATGGGTCATGTTTTTTTATCCAATCTGTCACTCTCTTTCTCTTGAGTGGTGCATTTAAACCATTTCCATTCAGTGTGATTATTGATGGATATGAATTTTCTCTTGTCATTTTGTTATGGTTTTCCTGTATGTGGTGTGGACAGTTTCTTTGTTCCACTCAAGTTTCTCTGCTGAGTTCTTTTTGTTTACATAATGCTTTTCATTTCCTTCATTTTTGTTGGCTTTGTGTTTACTGAGTCTTTTTAATTTTCTTCTTTATTTCGATGAGCCAGTTTATAGTTTCCCTTTGTGGTTATGCTAATATTTACCTTTATCTCCCTATGTTTGAAACAGTCTGTTATTTCTTGATATTGCCTTGACTTCCTCTCCATATGGAAGTTCTATAGCTACACCATTCATTCCCCTTTTTTTGTTTTGAAATTGTCATCAGTTAAATATTGACATTTCTGTTTCCCTCTTTTCAGTTTGGTAGCTTTATTTTACTTTTGCGAGTCTATCCAGGTTGGTATCTGGGTGACACTGTCATGTGTTTTAACCTTGTGCTGTTGTCTGATGTCCTTGGTTCTATGTCTGAAGAACTCCCTTTAATATTTCTTCTAAGATTGCTCCAGTTTTTACAAATTTCTGTATATCTTGGAATGTCCTAATTTCGTTATTGTATTTGAAAGAGAATTATGTTGGAAATATGATTCTTACTTGGCAATTCTTTTCTTTCAAGGTTTTACATATGTCACCCCATTGCCTCATTGCCTGCACAGTTTCTGCTGAGAAGTCAGAGCTTAGTCTTATTTCTGCCCCTTTATAGGTGACAGTTTATTTTTTTCATAAACTGCTCTTAAGATTTTTTCTTTGTCCTTGGTTTTGGCAAGTTTGATTATGATATACCTTAGTAACTTTCTTTTGCAGTCTATCCCGTATGGGGTTCATTGATCTCCTTGGATGTATACCTTCTTGTATTTCATGATATTGGACAAGTTTTCTGCCAGCAAGTCTTCAGTAACTCTGTGTTCTTTTTACTCTTGCTGTTCTGGAATTCCAATTGCGTGTAAATTCATACTCTGTTAGTTTCCCACAAAATTTGTAGGCTTTCTTCATTTTTCCTCTTTTTTGTTTTTCCCCTGATTTTTCTTCAAAAGAATTAGCTTCAAGGGGGTCATGCTCAGTTTTCCTGATTTTGACTTCCATTAATTCAATTTATCTTATGTCCTTCTAATGAGTTTTCTATTTCTGAAAATTTTTTTATCCATTTCTATGTTTATTAAATTTTGTTCTTGTGCTGTTTTCCAGAATACTTCTATTCCTTTATCTGTACCTTCCTTGATTTTTTTTTTTCCTTGACTTTGTCTGTGTATTCCTTGATCTCCTTCTTGAACTCTATGTATATATGTTAGGGCCCTATGTATTAGTCTTTTGAATTCCTTATCAGGTAGCTCCATTACCGTTTCTTCCTCTGGAAAGTTTCTGGTTCTTTGTTTTAGTCACTTACTGGAGCCATCTTGTACGGTTTCTTTAGGTGATTTAGTATTATATGTTGTTTCTGAGGCATTAATGTGTTATTATATTCATTTTTTAATTTTATGTTTGCTGCATCCTGATTTTTTTCTTTCTTTGATGTATCCAGTCAAAGAGAGATGGCATGCTACTCTGGTTGACAGTCTGGCTGCACTTGAGTGCTTACCACTGTCTCCAGGTGGGTGGGGTAGCGGCTGGGTATGTAAGTGTGGGTCTCTGTTCACTGGTCTTGAGAGGTGGGTTGGCCAGGCATTGGCCACTGTCTGTCATCGGTCCACTGGCTCAGGAGCTGGCAGTGGCACTTGCCAAATGGTTAGGGTGGCAGGTATGGTGGATGTGACAGGGGCATGGAAGTTGTCACTCACCAAGTGGGGAAGAGGGAGGGAAAACAGGGAGAAGCGGTTGGGTGGCAGGTGGGTCAGTACATGGAAACATGGTCACTGCTGGCTATAAAGTAGTAGGAGAGTGGTATTAGTGGCAGGCGTATAAGGATGCGGGTGCATGGTGAGGGGATGGATACTGGGTGGACTAGTGCGTGAATATGCAGTCACCTCCGCTAAGCATGTTAGTGAAGGGGGAGGTAGCTGACTGGAAAGCACACATGCAGGTGTATAGTCACCTTGACTCACCAGGCAGAGCAGGTGGGCTAGCATGTGAGCGTGCAGCCACTCCAACTAGCTGGGCTGCGGGGGAAGGAGGTAGGCATTCATGCAGGCATGCAGCCTCCACCATGCACCAATCAGGACACGCAGATGGCAGGCAGGCTGTAGTGCAAGCACGCAGCCTCCTCGACCACCTGCACCAGGGAGTTAGGGAGGTGGGAGATAAGCTGTGAGTGTGTGGTCTCACAGCCTCCACCACTCACCAGGTGGGTCAGTTGGATGGTGGGCAGGCTAGCATACAGCGGTGCAGCTTACCCCCCTGGCCAGGCGAGGAGAGGGAGGGGGAGGTGGAAGATGGATGGTGCACATGGGTTATACAGCCTCGGCTGCTGACCAGGTAGGTGGGTCAGACAGAGGAAGGCCATGGGTGTCCTCCGGCACCTACTGGCCAGTCCAGGGTAGACAGCAGAAAGGTGTAGGTGGACGACAGGCAGTGTGGTCATTCACATGGTTGGGTGGTTGTGAGGCCAATCCAACTTGCATGATTGGGGAAGCGGTGTGTGGAGGGCTGGTAAATGCACAGTCACACACTCACGGCCATTCTTTGGGTGGGCAGAGGTGTGATGGATAGTGTCGGGGGGGAAGGGAAGCTCATAATCTACAGCTTCTCTGTCGCTTGTTAAGAATGTTGCAAAGCTGCCTTCCTGTGCTTCTTACCCGGGGTTGCTCTTAGCTCCATCTTTCACTGGCCAAGGCATGCTCCATACCATGTAACACCGTAATCGCTGAACTTCTTCAGTTTCTTCTTCCAGGCGGTGTTCACATCAAGTCTTTGTCCTTCTTTTTGATCTTCAAAGTTCTAGGATTGTCATCTGCATTTGTTTCTCTTGGTTTTTCAGGTCTTTGATGTAAAGGAACAATGTGGTGTGTTCTACTCTGCTGTCATCTTGGCCGGAAGTCCTCAAGGCATTTTAATAATATATATTTATATAAGTCTTGTGGATTCTGTGTTTAAATTTTTGTTTTTTGGTTACAAATACCTGAAAAAGTTGGATTTTCTGGGACCACATTTCAGTTGGTGGTTTCTGTGGAGGGGCCTGGGGGGGAGAAGAACCTTGGTGGGGCAGTTTTCCAGTTTACTCTGCTCAAGGGCTCTGTCTTCTGGTCCTGAAACGGAAAGTGTTACCTGGAAGCTGTGCTCTGTGGTCCTGTGATCACTGCTCTGCCCAGTCCTGTGACAGCCTCCTCCTCACCATCGGGCTTTCATCTCACAACTTCTTTTAATGCTCTATTTTATGGTGGAAATAACTTTTCAGTTGCCATCTTAACCCACTATTTATATTTAATTCCTGGGATACCATCCCATCATCAGAGAGGGAGAAAATAAAATACATGAATTCCAACTATAATTTTCACACACAAACACAAATCCTTGTTTATAAGCAACATTTCTAAACTAATCTTGAAGAAGGGATGAAATCAAAGATGCTGGTGGATAAAGAGGGTGGGGCCCACACAAACTCTTTTCTGTCTACATGGACTTGTATGGGTAAGCTGGTATATGGAGTGGGATATGGTAGGAAAGAGCTTTGGGTTGAGTTGGAAGCTCCCTTACTGTTGCTCCACACCACAGTGGGGGACTCTGGGAACTTGAAGAAATTGTAAATAAAGATGAAACACTCCAGGTGATCACATGCGGAATTGTAGTTCAAAAGGAAATTCTATCTAGAAAATAACCTTTGTCTAAATAGAACTTGGTGAACTCAGGAGGTAGATAGGAGGGAATGGAAGCATAGAGGTAACCAAGGTTTGGATCAGCAGCTGCCCACAGTTCTGGGCCCAGACCAAGAAAAGCCCAGGGATGGGCATAGAGCTGAGCACTGGGAGAGCATTTTGGGGAGCACTTGGGGAGACATTTAGGGAGAGGACACTAGGCTGAGATTCAGTCAACCTAAAATGAAGCCTAAAATGATTAGGTGCATCCACCCTGTACTGCTGTCTCCACACCCAAACTGGTCCACACGGGAACATTGACGAAAGTCTGAAAGAACATTGGGAAAGAATTTCTTCAATTTTTGGAATCTGATGTCAAAAAAAAAAAAAAAAACTTTTTCTATTCCCCAGGTCAGCTGTAGGTTTTGGGTTTTTTTTTTTAATATCTTCTAGGTGAAAGTTTACACAGCAAATTAGGTTCCCAATTAACAATTTTTATACAAATTTTTCTAAGACATTGGTTACAGTTTTCACAATGTGTCAGCATTTTCATTATTTCCCTTCTGTTTCTTCTGTTTCTGTTGATCAAGCTTCCCTTCCCGTCCTTGCATTCTCATGTTTGCTTTTCTGTAAATGTTGACCATTTGGTCTCATATAGTTGATTGCTTAAGAGAGCACTTTAGCTCAGGTGATTATAAATCAGTCTATTATTTTGCTGAAAGATGACCTTCAGGAGTAGATTCAGTTCCAAGTTCAAAATGTATGTTAGAGCTATAGTCTTCTGGGGTTCCTCTAGCCTATATCGTTCCAGTAAGTCTGGCCTTTTTAGGAATTTGAGCCTTGTTCTATATTTTTCTCCCATTCTATTTGGGACTTTCTAATGTGTCCCTGGTCAGGATGGTCAGTAGTAGCTGGACACTATCTAGTTCTAGTCTCAAGCTAGAAGAGGCTGTGGTCCATGTGGACTACTTTCTTCATTGAGTCTTTGGTTTCCTTCATTATCTTTTACTCCAGATGAGTAGAGACCAATACCTGTATTTTAGATGACCACTCACAAGCTTTTAAGATCCCAGGGGCTACTCACCAAACTAGGATGTAGAACATTATCTTTATGAACTATGTTATGCCAATTGACTGAGCTGTCCCACAAGACTGTGGTCCAAAGCCTTTTGGCACAGTAAACCAATCCCACGAGGTGTTTGGATATGTCTAAAAAGTCTCCAAAGCTGTGTCCCTATGTGTTTTGTTATATATATGAACACAGGGAGTCCCCAGGTTACACACATGTGAGTTACGTGCAACCTGTAGTTAGAAACCTGCCCCAGTAAATCCTATTATATTAAAAATTTGAGGTACATACAATGGTTTATAATAACAAACGGGTGCTACTTTGCGATGCTCATAAAAACATTATTGTCATTATTACGGTATTATTATTTTAAAGGTGTTTTAATGTATCTGGAAGTGTTTCTTTAAAGTGTTTTGTGCAAAGAAAGCCACACTATATACAGGTATCTCTCACTTTCTGAAAGCTCACTGTACTCCACTTCACCTTTAGGAAAGACCTATATTAGTACCTGTTTTCACTAGCGGAGAGAAATCCAAAGAGAATTATTGCTTTTACATAAAAAGGTGAAAAGCAGAAGTAGGATTCAGTGTTTGGTTTCAAAAAGCCATTAAAGGGGCAGCACTCACCCTGAGCAATGACATTGGCTTTGTCCACACCTGGGTGTCAGGGCCTTCTGCAGCTACCTGAGGGTGGGAAAAGAGCAGTTCCCTGAGTCTCCAACCATCCTTCCCCATATGGTGACCCACTCCTTTCCTCCAGCACATCCTTTCCCCACCGCGTTTCTTTTGTCTGCTCCCCTCTCTCCTGGCTCCAGGCAGGGTATGATCCATAGTTTCCAGCGTCCCAGAGAGCCTGGGCAGGTAGGCTGGGGCTGGTCTCTGCCCACACCCCAGGAGAGGGAGCCAGTTGCTTTCCTCCCCAACTATGTGCCATCCGCTACCTGTCAGTCTCTCTCTGAGGGCTCCACTGTGGGTGACAGCGAGTGGCTGATTCGGCCTCTTCTTCCTGGCTTTTTCCCTGGCCCCTTGCAGCCTCAGCTCTCACCTCTTCCCTTCTCCACCTACCCTCAGCCATCTCTGGGCTGTGGAGGGCAGCTCCTAGACATCTGGGAAGGAGGAGATGCTGAACACTCTTGAACACATGAACTAGGGAGGGTAGTGATCAGAGGGTGGTAGCCCTAATCAGGGAAGGAGGTGGCCCTTAGGGTCTGTGTCCCACCTAAGAGATATCTCTGTCTTCGACAAACTCCTACCCCAGGAACTATACTAAGCACCTTAGGATCAAGCTGCCATAGCTTTGAACTGTATCTGTGAGCATCTGTGCTTTATCTCAATTTATTTATCGTATAATTCCTGCATTTAATATACATTAGTGTTATTTTAGGTTTTATGTGTTCTGGTATGATTTGATAGGTTATTTTTTGGGTCTGGGATCACTGAAAAGTTTTTTCCATGGAAATCAAAGGTAATTGCTTCTTTGCTTTATGCCATTTTGGCTTATGAAAGGTTTCACGGGAACATACTACTTTCAGATACTGGAGGAAACCTGCAGTAAGACAAAAATTTTACTAAATGACATTATATATGAACCATAACTAACTGATCGTACTTACATACAAATTTGACCCAGGAATGGAACTCATTTGTAATCCGGGAATTTCTTATGTATATGTATCACACACAAATATGTATATAAATAAGCTTACAGGTACATCTATACGTGCATGCACATGTACTCACATGTGCTTTCCTATACACATATGTGCATCCATATCTACCTATGTAACCACACACAGCTTTTGTTTGTTATAACTATTGTTGCAAAATTGTATGTATTATACCATTTACTGAAATTGTCCCTTTTTCTTGCATACTTCTTAGTGTCTTCATTTACCCTGGTCATGTTGTGAAGAATTCACCCATATTTACCATTGCCTCTCCCCTCATCAAAAATAACAAGGGTCTACTATTAAGAAAGTAATATATATATATATATATATATATATTTGCTATCTAGAAAGTGATTTCCCTTCTTACCCCTTCCCACCTCTGGTAAACATCAAAGAACGTAGCTTTCTGCATGCATACCTATTCTTGACTTTTTATAAAAGTGACACCATAAATATTTGTCCTTTTGTTATGGACTTATCTCACTTAGTATTAGGTTCTTCAGAGTCATCCATTTGTTAAGATGTTTAGCAAACTTGTCATTATTCTTTACGTTGTTGCTGTGGTTTGGTGCTGTCAAGTCAGTCCCGACTCATTGCAACCTTATGTACAACAGAACAAAACAGTTTGGTCTTGCGCCATCCGCACAATCGTTATGCTTGAGCCCATTATTGTAGCCACTGTGTCAATCCATCTCGTTGAGGGTCTTCCTCTTTTTCAATGACCCTCTACTTTACCAAGCATGATGTCCCTCTCCAAGGACTCATTCCTCCTCTTCCAGTACTGTATCAGACAGTATTCCGCTGCTATTTCATAAGGTTTTCAGTGGCTAATTCTTTTCACAAGTAGACCACCAAGTCCTTCTTCCCTGGAAGCTCAGCTGAAACCGATCCACCATGGGCGACCCTGGTGGTATTTGAATACCAGTGGCATAGCTTCCAGAATCACAGCAACATGCAGGCCCCCAAAGTAGGACAAACTATAAATATATTCTTTATAATTACATACATTGCATTGTATGTATGTACCAAAATTTGTTTATCCATTCATCCATTGATGGGCACTTAGGTTGTTGTGGCACAGTGGGTAAAGCCATCTACTGCCAACTGAAAGATTAGTGGTCAAAATCACCAGGGGCTTCATGGGAGAAAGATGTGGCAGCCTGCTTCCATAAAGATTTACAGCCTTGAAAACCCTTTGTGACTACTATAAGTAGGAATCAACTGGACGGCAGTGGGTTTGGTTTGGTTTTTTGGTAGGTTATTTCCGTCTTTTTGCTATTGTGAATAATACTGCAATGAACATAAGTATGCATAAGCCTATTCGTTTCACTGCTCCTATATCTCTTGGGTATATTCCTAAGATTTGGAATGCTGGATCTTAAGGTACTTCTCTTTCTAGCTTTTTGAGGAAGTGCCATACTGTTTTCCATAGTGGTTGTACCGTTTTATAACATTACCAACAGCATATAAGAGTTCCAATATCCCTGCAACCTTGCAAGCATTTGTTGTTTTCTTTTTTTGTGATCACTACCATTTTTGCAGGGGTGAGATGGTATCTCATTGTACTTTTCATTTGTAGCTCTCTAATGGCTAATAATCATGAGCACCTTTTCATGTGTTTGTTTCCCACATGACTGTTCTCTTTGGTGAAGTGTCTGTTCATGTCCTTTGCCTGTTTTTAGATTGAATTGTTTCTTTTTGTTGTTGAGTTGTTGAAGTTTTCTATATTTTTTAGAGATTAGATCTTTGTCAGATATGTCATTGCCGATGATCTTTTTCAGTCCATAAGTTCTCTTTTTACTCTTTCGGTATAGTCTTCCGATGAACATAGGTATTTTTTAGGAGTTCCCAGTTATCTAATTTATCTTGTGTTGTTTGTGGATTTTTAGTTGTGTTTGATAGATTATTTATGCCCAAAATTAGGTCCCTTCCAGGAACTTCATAGTTTTAGATTCAACAGTTAGGTCTTTGATCCAATTTAATTTAGGTTTTGTGTGTGGTGTGACGTATTGACCCTGCTTCATCTTTCTGCAAATGGCTATTCAGTTTTGTCAGAACCCTTTGTAAAAAAGACTGTTTCTTCTCCATTGAATGAATTTTGACCCTTTGTCGAAGATCAGCTGCCCGTAGATGAACGGATTTACTTCTGTCTTCTCAATTCTATTCTATCAGTCTATGTGTGTGTCATTGAACCAGCACCAAGCTGTTTTGGTTACTGTGACTATAGTAAGTTTTGAGATGAGGAAGTGTGAGGCCTCCTACTTTGTTCTTCAATATTGCTTTAGCTATTCCGGGGCTCCTTTCTTTCCATATAAAGTTGGAGATTACTTTTCCATTTCATTAAAGAATGTTATTGGAATTTGGATCAGGATTGCATTATATCTACAGATTGTCTGAGTATTATTGAGATTTTCGCAATGCTAACTCTTCCAATGCATGAGCATGGAATGTTTTTCCATTCGTGTAGGTCTCTTTTGTTTTCTTGCAGTAGTGTGTTATAATTTTCCTTGTATATTTTTATTGGTCTATAATTTTCCTTTTTTTTTTTTTGGTCTTGCCTGGCTTTGGTACCAGTGTTATGCTCGCTTCTTAGAATAAATTTGGGAAAATTCTTTCCTTTTCTATGTTCTGGAATACTTTGAGTAGAATTGGTGTCAACTGTTCTCTTATGTTTTGTACAATTCTCCAGTGAAGCCATCTGGGCCGGGGCTCTTTTTCTTTTTGATGGGAGATTTTTTATGAACTCTTCAATTTCTTCCTTTGTTATGGGTCACCTGTAGGTTTTTAAGCCTTGACTTGTGAGCACTGGGAACTAGAAGCTGAGGAAATGTGTCCACTGTAGGCTCTCTCTAGACTTACAGGAACCTAGTGCACAGAAGTAGAGGAAAAAGCCCCGGTGGCCTGTGTAGACTTTCCTCAGGAGTGCAAGGTCAAATTCAAATTGAAAATAAAACCAAAGCAACAAACCAATTGCAATTGAATTATAATCCACAAGGATATCATGACCATGACCATTTGGAAGGAAACTGCCACATCTTTCTTCTGAGGCACCTCTGGGTGGGTCCAAATTGCCAATGTTTTGGTCAGTAGCCAAGCACTTATTAGTTTGATTGAAGAATTATAGTGAAAGAATACAACCTTATGAATAACGGAAGGAACATTTCCCGGACCTGTACCATTGTTACAATGGTTGCTATGTTTGAGCCTATTATTGTAGCCACTGTATGCAGGAAAGATCAACCTAGAGCTTTCTGTGGGCATCCTGTGAGTGGAGACTGATCTCCTCCCCCACACTCCTGAGCCAGGCTATGTCCACAGTCAAGGCAGGGCTGGACCCCAGGTTGCTAAGAGGAAGAGAAAACACTGACCTAGAGGGGGAGTGCCTCTGGCAGAAATAAGCCGGAGGCAGGTGATGCTATGTAAGAACAGCTTTATTATTTTGTAGTACATAAAATATAAGCGGGACTGAAACATCTCGGGAAATCTGAGAACGTTCAATGGGAAGATTTCAGCACTCAGACTCAAGGATGCAGAGGTCAGGGAAAGAACAGAACAGGGAGCAGCAGGCTGGGGGCAAAGCTTTGGCAGTGCTGCTCCTCTGAGGTCCTCCTGGCCAGGTCAGCAGCAGTCCCCGGAGCAACAGCCAGAGTCCCCAGACTGCTGGCGACTGCCACAGCAGTCAGAGCTATGGTGCCTGTGGCGGTGGAACCTGTGGTGCCTGTGGTGGCTCAGGCAGCAGCCGCCACCACCTGAGCTACAGCAGTCTCCAGAGCTACCACAGCAGGAAGAGACTGGAGGTGGGCACGGGGCTGGGCACTGGGGAGGACACTTGGGGGGACACTTGGGAGGACATTTAGGGACACAACACTTGGCAGGGAGCTGGCACTGCTGCTGGCTTTGCTGGCAGGACATTTTAGACAGGAAGTCAGGAAACCTAAGGACAAATGAAAAAAGCAATCAATGCACAGGAGATAAGCAGACAAGCCATTCAACCAGGATTTCATAGACTCTGCTCTAATACAAGCTGCTTCGTGAACATGAGCTTTAGGCAGAACCCGGAGACTGATTTGAAGGGAAATTGTGATGAAAGCCATCATTTCTGTGTATTTATTCTTTTTCACTGAAGTGTCTGACCATCTTCCTATAGGGGTGTTAAAATCAGCAAAACACTGCAACATAGTTTCTTGTATATTCACTCTGAACCTTTCCTTGATCCCCGAGGCTGTCAGAGGAAGCCACTGAAGGCCTGAATCTTGGTATTCTCTCAATCTCCATGGCTGCTGCTCTTTCTTTTTTCTCTTCTTCCTTTGCTCAGCTGCCAAAATCCAGGGGTTTCATTGCTATTGATGTTGCGGTTGTTGCACTACCTCAGGCAGTTCTGTTCGCATTCACTCCCTAAGCTAGAACACTGCCATCCCCAGTGGCCTGCTTCTTGCCAAATACTTAACAAATCAATGGCAGTCAGAAGAAGATGTCCTGCCAAGGATACAGAAAGAAACCCCAGGACTGGAGCAACTGCAAGTCTCAGCACCCCTCACACTGAGCCCCCCCCACCACCACCACTGCATGATTCCTTCCTTGCTCCCTGCACCCCTCTCCCTCTGTGCCTCTGTCCAGGCAGTCCTGTCACCTGCTGGCCTACTTCTCCCTGCACTTACCTGGTTCAGAACAAGAAGCAGAGCCGTCACTGGCAGGGCTGAGGACTGATGTGACCAGGACTGGAGCCCTTTTATCCTGGGCTGGTTTCCTAAGTCCTGGGTGTGAGGCACAGCCTGTGTATGCAGGGCTGTCACTTTCACACCTGGGATGAGGGTGGCTCTCCTCACATTCCTAGTCCCAGGGCTCTGGGATCTCCCTGGATGGGTCCCAGAGGAATCCAGGAAGCCCTGAGCCAACTCAGATATCTGCCCCACAGCGAGCTGCAGGTTGGCCATTCCACCTTCATGCATCCACTCCTTTATTCATTCAGGAAACACGTATTATCTCTCATTGGCCT
The DNA here is from genome assembly GCF_024166365.1 of Elephas maximus indicus. NCBI lineage: Eukaryota > Metazoa > Chordata > Mammalia > Proboscidea > Elephantidae > Elephas > Elephas maximus. The sequence goes on along the minus strand of NC_064821.1, from coordinate 187,208,893 downwards.
GGGCTTTTGCAAGATGCCTATGACACAAAGATGATGCAGGAATCTTTGAGGGGCTCATAGAATGAATGTTTAAGCAATGAGTTATTAAATCATGAGCCTTGTGATTCTGGGAAACCCTGCTGGCATAGTGGTTAAGTGCTACGGCTTCTAGCCATAGGGTCAGGAGTTCAAATCCGCCAGGCAATCCTTGGAAACTCTATGGGGCAGTTCTACTCTGTCGTATAGGGTCGCTATGAGTCTCAATCGACTCAATGGCACTGGGTTTTTGTGATTCTGACTTTTTGTTCAGACTCCTGACAGCTTTCACTTGAGGTCTGGGTCACTGTTCTCCTACAGGAATGGGCAAACTACGACCCCTTTGAAGACAGGACTTGTACAACATTTTAATCATCTGTGTATTCCTCATACCTGGTATAGGATCTGGCACAGTAAACTTAGGAACGGGGGTAAAGCAACAAAATGGAGGAAAGCAAGTGTTCATGAAGCAGAGAGGCAGAGACTCAGGCCATAAGCAGGGGAGCCTGATGGCATCCCACATCACTTGGAGCAAGACAGATTCCCAGGACAGTATGTGTCAGTTCTCCTGGTAGTGGTCAGTAGTGCTCGAGAGATGGTATAGTATTTGAGAGGGTAAGAATGAGACAGGGTGGCCATTAAGCAGACCAAAATGAAGCCACAAGGGGCATGAAAGTAAAGACCTTGAGAGACCAGTTCATCCCTGGAGGGCAGTGGGCACTTGGAGGGAGCAGTGCTATTCACAGGGAACGTGCTCCAGCTGCGGAGGGATTAGGAAGGAAGCAGACATTATTTTGAGTTCAGAGGTTCTAGCAGGCTTTTTGCTTCATTGTACAAGGTTAGGTAGTGTTTGGAACTTAGAAAAGCTGTATTATTGAACCGTTGCATGTCTGTAGGTAGACACTTAGAGAGAAGAGAAATAAAATAATATACAACGGATTTACTTACCTTACCGTTATTTGAACACCCACTAATCAGCAGGTCCAGGGAGAAAATGCTGTTAATTATTAACTATCAACTCACCTTAATACAAGGAGGCCTGGTGCCACAATGGTTAAATGCTCAGCTGCTAACTGGAAGGTCTGTGGTTCGAACCCACCAGCTGCTCCACGGAAGAAAAAAACCTGGTGATCTTCTCCCACAAAGATTACAGCCTAGGGAAACTATGAGGCAGTTCAATTTTGTCCTGTAGGGTTGTTACGATTCGGAATTGTCTTGAGAGCACACGACAGCAACACCAACCTTAAGTGTAGTCAGTGAATTTTTTTGAGCCAACAGAGGAATTCTACAATAGGCAGGGGTAGGAGAGCACCACCTAACTCAAACTGGAATGTCTCCTTGAGGATTAAGTAATTATTTAAGCTGTGAGTGTAGATAAGGCACAAAAGGAGAGCTTGTATATACCGAGAAAAAAGGACAGGTTTGATGAACCATGCAGAGAACACTGGGGTTGTTCCAACTTTTAATGGGTAGGCAAAGAAGATGTAAAAATAAAGCAGTCTAAGAAGTAAAACCTCTTCAAAGTGTTAAAAAGCAGAGGTGTCACTTTAAGAACTAAGGTGCCCCTGACCCAAGCCTCATAATGCATTGGAAAGCTGGGCAATGAATAAGGAAGACTGAAGAAAAATTGATGCCTTTGAATTATGGTGTTGGTGAAGAATATTAAATATACCATGGACTGCCAGAAGAACAAACAAATCTGTCTTGGAAGAAGTAGAGTCAGAATGCTCCTTAGAAGCAAGGATGATGAGACTTTGTCTCACATACTTTGAACATATTATGAGGAGGGATCAGTTCCTGGAGAAAGACATCATGCTTGGTAAACTAGAGGGTCAGTGAAAAATAAGAAGATCCTCCAGGGGATGAATTGGCACAGTGGCTGCAACAACGGGATCAAAATAACAATGATCATGACGATCGCACAAGACTGGGCAGTTTTTCATTTGGTTGTACATAGGGTCACTATGAGTTGAAAGTGACTTGAAAACGGCTAACAACAAGAAATAAAAGGGAGGGGCCTAGCTGGGAAAATAAGGGAAAAAGCATGGCATTCTGGAAGAAACAGGAAAAGAAATTTAAACAAGAAGAGGATGTCCACATTGTCAAATGCTATAGAAACAGAATAGAACACAACCAGAATCCATTAGATTTATCTTCAAGGCAATGGTGAAACTTCTTCATAACAAACATAGACAGAACCAGGGTGGCCAAAGGGGAGTCACTATTTCAAGATTTTAGGGATATATCAAGGATGAATTAGAAAAAACAAACCATTGTTTGAATGATATCCATAGCAGTCAAAGTAAGGTCATATTGCAGGTTGGCTATGGGATGCATGGTGTTGACTAGAAGGACTGCAACAGTTCAGAGAGGAGAGAGCTTGATTTGCAGTCGCATTTCTAAAAAAAGGGTTGTTCAAGAGTCAATGATGTTTGGTGGAAGTGATGATGAAGCTGACATTGATTATATCTCCCATCAAGAGAGGGGGGCTAGAGCTGACGTTGGAGGAACTGAGGATTGAATGAAAATGAGGAGCTGACTAACATGAATGAGAGACATTTCAGAATATTGGTTAAAAGTATAGTTTGAAATCAGCATCCCTACTTTTCTGTGGACAAGCTGTGCAATCTTAAGCAAATTATTTATCTAAGCTACAATTTCATTCTTTGTAAAATAGTGACAAATTCGAGTTGTCAAGGTGAGCACTCATATGAACTCATAGCATATAGATGTCAAGCATTTCATTTTACTTGGATCCATGATCAAACAACATATTGCATTGAGAAAATCTCCTGCAAAAGACCTCTTTAAAGTGTTAAAAAGAGTCCTCGTGGCGCAGTTGTTAAGAGCTATGGCTGATAACCAGATGGTTGGCAGTTTGAAACGACCATCCACTCCTTGGAAACCCTATGGTACAGTTCTAGCCTGTCCTATAGGGTCACTATGAGTCAGAATTGCCTCATTTGCAACAGTTTTTTTTTGGGGGGGGGGCTGTTTAGTGCTCCTGACCAAAGGCATAGTGTTTTCATTTGCCTCATATGCATGCAAAGTTGGACAATGAATTAAAAAAGACCGAAGAAGAATTGACGCCTTTGAATTACGGTGTTGGTGAAGAGTATCGAATATACCATGGACTGCCAGAAGAATGAACAAATCTATCTTGGAAGAAGTACAGCAGAATGCTCCTTAAAGGCAAGGATTGCAAGACTTTGTCTCAAGTACTTTAGAGATGTTCTCAGAAGGGACGAGTCCCTGGAGAAGGACATCATGCTTGGTAAGAAGAGGGTCAGTGAAAGAGAGGAAGACCCTCAAAGAGATGGATTGACACAGTGGCTGAAACAATGATTGCGATGATGGTGCAGATCGGGCACTCTTCCGTTCTGTTGTACAGAACTGACTAGAGAGCACCTAACAGCAACAACAACGACAATAGTGCTCATCTCTAAGCATAAAATGAGGTACTGCATGTAGAACACCGAGCATAGTATCCTGCATGTGTCTGTAACTCAGAGAGGTAGCTGCTAGTATAACTGCTATTACTACTACTAGGATTATTATGATTATTCATAAGCTTTAGTATTTTAATAGGCATCCTTCTGTCTAATAAGGCTCCTTATCACAGAGAAGGACTGATATTACCAGGTAATATTAGAAGCCTTAGCTTTTTTGTTGTTGTTGTTCTAGTTTCCTTGTTGGACTCAACTGAGGTTATAGGTGAATATTTCTGGAGACAGCGATGGCAGAATGAGTGTTAGGTGTGTATCATTCTACATAATATATTAAATGCATTCTATGTGCAAAATATTGCACTAGGTAACGCAGAGAATTTAGAGGGATTTGAACACCACCCTTATTTTCAAAGATGTCCTTTTGCAATTTACCATCTAGAAGGCCAACAGACAAGCACTCCACCAACTTTCATAACAGACTGAATATTATAGACGAGGCCATTTTCTGTGATATGCATTGGCAAATCTGCTGCAAAAGATCATTTTAAAGTTTTAAAAAGCAAAGATATCACCTTGATGACTAATGTTCACCTGATCCAAGCCATGGTCTTTCCAAAGGCCTCATATGCATTCAAAATCTCAACAGTGAAAAAGGAAGATAGAAGAATTGATGCATCCAAACTGTGCTGTTGGCAAAGAATATCAAATATACCATGAGCTGCCAGTGAAATAAACTAATCGGTCTTAGGAGAAAAATAATCAGAATGCTTCTTAGAAGCTAACTTATTTTGGACATATCAAGAAAGACCAATTGCTAAAAAAGGACATCATGGTTGGTAAAGTGGAGGGTCAACAAAGCTGAAGGAGTCCATTGGTAAGATGGATTAACACAGTGACCGAAACAACGGACTCAAACATAGTAACAATCATAAAGATGCCTCAGGACCAGGCAATGTTTCATTCTGTTATACTCAGGGTTGCCATGAATCAGAGTCTACTGGACGGCAACTAACAACAACAATTTTCTGTGAAACCAAGGTGTGACTATCCGGATGTAGAATTCAAGCAATGTGAATGAACAGAGGTGAAGATGGGAAAGGTGGGTGTCAGGATGTAGAGATCTGTATTGAGAGCTACAGTCTGTGAGTGATACACAGAGATGTGCAGAGGAAGAGCCATCTTGAGGAGAAATGTTCTGAGTAATTAGAGCAATAATCATATCAAAACAATGGAGAAGAGATAGTAATACCAGCTGATATAGGCAAGAGTTCTATAACTCCCTTATTTAATATCAAACTAAAGGACAGCATATCACTTTCTACTTGAATCAATAATTCGAGTAGTTGTGAGAGTTCAGACGAAGAACCGATTCTCATGGACTGGAAAAATTGAGCCTTTTTTTTTTTTAATTAACATTTATTTAGCTTCAAGTGAACATTTACAATTCAAATCAGTCTGTCACTTGTAAATTTACATACATCTTACTCCCTTCTCCCACTTGCTCTCCCCCTATTGAGTCAGCCCTTTCAGTCTCTCGTTTCGTGCCAGTTTTGCCATCCTCCCTCTCTCTCTATCTTCCCATCCCCCCTCCAGTCAAGAGTTGCCAACACACTCTCCAGTGTCCACCTGATTTAATTAGCTCACTCTTCATCAGCATCTCTCCCCCCCGCCGCTGACCAGTCCCTTTCATGTCTAATGAGTTGTCTTCGGGGATGGTTCCTGTCCTGTGCCGACAGAAGTCTGGGGAGTATGGCTGCCGGGATTCCTCTAGTCTCAGTCAGACCATTAAGTATGGTCTTTTTATGAGAATTTGGGGTCTGTATCCCACTGATCTCCTGCTCCCTCAGGAGTTCTCTGTTGTGCTCCCTGTCAGGGCAGTCATCGATTGTGGCCAGGGACCAACTAGTTCTTCTGGTCTCAGGATGATGTAGGTCTCTGGTTCATGTGGCCCTTTCTGTCTCTTGGGTTCTTAGTTGTTGTGTGACCTTGGTGTTCTTCATTTTCCTTTGCTCCAGGTGGGTTGAGACCAATTGATGTATCTTAGATGGCCGCTTGCTAGCATTTAGGATCCCAGACGCCACATTTCAAAGTGGGATGCAGAATGTTTTCATAATAGAATTATTTTGCCAATTGACTTAGAAGTCCCCTCAAACCATGTTCCCCAGACCCCAGCCCCTGCTCCGCTGACCTTTGAAGCATTCATTTTATCCCGGAAACCTCTTTGCTTTTAGTCCAGTCCAATTGGGCTGACCTTCCTTGTATTGAGTGTTGTCTTTCCCTTCACCCAAAGCAGTTCTTATCTACCGATTGATCAATAAAAAACCCTCCCCCTCCCTCCCCCCTTCGTAACCACAAAAGTATGTGTTCTTCTCAGTTTTTTCTATTTCTCAAGATCTTATAATAGTGGTCTTATACAATATTTGTCCTTTTGCCTCTGACTCATTTCGCTCAGCATAATGCCTTCCAGATTCCTCCATGTTATGAAATGTTTCAGAGATTCGTCACTGTTCTTTATCGATGCGTAGTATTCCATTGTGTGAATATAGCATAATTTATTTACCCATTCATCCGTTGACGGACACCTTGGTTGCTTCCAGCTTTTTGCTATTGTAAACAGAGCTGCAATAAACATGGGTGTGCATATATCTGTTTCTGTGAAGGCTCTTGTATCTCTAGGGTATATTCCAAGGAGTGGGATTTCTGGGTTGTATGGCAGTTCTATTTCTAACTGTTTAAGATAACGCCAGATGGATTTCCAAAGTGGTCGTACCATTTTACATTCCCACCAGCAGTGTATGAGCGTTCCAATCTCTCCGCAGCCTCTCCGACATTTATTATTTTGTGTTTTTTGGATTAATGCCAGTCTAGTTGGTGTGAGATGGAATCTCATTGTAGTTTTAATTTGCATTTCTCTAATGGCTAATGATCGGGAGCATTTTCTCATGTATCTGTTGGCTGCCTGAATATCTTCTTTAGTGAAATGTGTGTTCATATCCTTTGCCCACTTCGTGATTGGGTTGTTTGTCTTTTTGTGGTTGAGTTTTGACAGAATCATGTAGATTTTAGAGATCAGGCACTGGTCGGAGATGTCATAGCTGAAAATTCATTCCCAGTCTGTAGGTGGTCTTTTTACTCTTTTGGTGAAGTCTTTAGATGAGCATAGGTGTTTGATTTTTAGGAGCTTCCAGTTATCTGGTTTCTCTTCATCATTTTTGGTAATGTTTTGTATTCTGTTTATGCCCTGTATTAGGGCTCCTAGGGTTGTCCCTATTTTTTCTTCCATGATCTTTATCGTTTTAGTCTTTATGTTTAGGTCTTTGATCCACTTGGAGTTAGTTTTTGTGCATGGTGTGAGGTATGGGTCCTGTTTCATTTTTTTGCAAATGGATATCCAGTTATGGCAGCACCATTTGTTAAAAAGACTATCTTTTCCCCAATTAACTGACACTGGGCCTTTGTCAAATATCAGCTGCTCATACATGGATGGATTTATATCTGGGTTCTCAATTCTGTTCCATTGGTCTATGTGCCTGTTGTTGTACCAGTACCAGGCTGTTTTGACTACTGTAGCTGTATAATAGGTTCTGAAATCAGGTAGAGTGAGGCCTCCCACTTTCTTCTTCTTTTTCAGTAATGCTTTGCTTATCTGGGGGTTCTTTCCCTTCCATATGAAATTGGTGATTTGTATCTCTATCCCCTTAAAATATGACATTGGAATTTGGATCGGAAGTGCATTATATGAATGGATGGCTTTTGGTAGAATAGACATTTTTACTATGTTAAGTCTTCCTATCCATGAGCAGGGTATGTTTTTCCACTTAAGTATATCCTTTTGAATTTCTTGTAGTAGAGCTTTGTAGTTTTCTTTGTATAGGTCTTTTACATCCTTGGTAAGATTTATTCCTAAGTATTTTATCTTCTTGAAGGCTACTGTGAATGGTATTGATTTGGTTATTTCCTCTTCGGTGTTCTTTTTGTTGATGTAGAGGAATCCAAGTGATTTTTGTATGTTTATTTTATAACCTGAGACTCTGCCAAACTCTTCTATTAGTTTCAGTAGTTTTCTGGAGGATTCCTTAGGGTTTTCCGTGTATACGATCATGTCATCTGCAAATAGTGATAGCTTTAGTTCCTCCTTGCCAATCCGGATACCCTTTATTTCTTTGTCTAGCCTAATTGCCCTGGCTAGGACTTCAAGTACGATGTTGAATAAGAGCGGTGATAAAGGGCATCCTTGTCTGGTTCCCGTTCTCAAGGGAAATGCTTTCAGGTTCTCTCCATTTAGAGTGATATTGGCTGTTGGCTTTGCATAGGTGCCCTTTATTATGTTGAGGAATTTTCCTTCAATTCCTATTTTGGTAAGAGTTTTTATCATAAATGGGTGTTGAACTTTGTCAAATGCCTTTTCTGCATCTATTGATAAGATCATGTGGTTTTTATCTTTTGTTTTATTTATGTGATGGATTACATTACTGGTTTTTCTGATATTAAACCAGCCTTGCATACCTGGTATAAATCCCACTTGATCAGGGTGAATTATTTTTTGGATGTGTTGTTGGATTCTATTGGCTAGAATTTTGTTGAGGATTTTTGCATCTATGTTCATGAGGGATATAGGTCTATAATTTTCTTTTTTTGTAATGTGTCTTTACCTGGTTTTGGTATCAGGGAGATGGTAGCTTCATAGAATGAGTTGGGTAGTATTCTGTCTTTTTCTATGTTTTGGAATACCTTCAGTAGTAGTGGTGTTAAGTCTTCTCTGAAGGTTTGGTAGAACTCTGCAATGAAGCCGTCCGGGCCAGGACTTTTTTTTGTTGGAAGTTTTTTGATTACCGTTTCAATCTCTTTTTTTGTTATGGGTCTATTTAGTTGTTCTACTTCTGAATGTGTTAGTTTAGGTAGGTAGTGTTTTTCCAAGAATTTATCCATTTCTTCTAGGTTTTCAAATTTGTTAGAGTACAATTTTTCGTAGTAATCTGAAATGATTCTTTTAATTTCATTTGGCTCTGTTGTGATGTGGTCCTTCTCGTTTCTTATTCGGGTTATTTGTTTCCTTTCCTGTTTTTCTTTAGTCAGTCTAGCCAATGGTTTATCAATTTTGCTAATTTTTTCAAAGAACCAGCTTCTGGCTTTGTTAATTCTTTCAATTGTTTTTCTGTTCTCTAATTCATTTAGTTCAGCTCTAATTTTTATTATTTGTTTTCTTCTGGTGCCTGATGGGTTCTTTTGTTGCTCACTTTCTATTTGTTCAAGTTGTAGGGACAGTTCTCTGATTTTGGCTCTTTCTTCTTTTTGTATGTCTGCTTTTATTGATATAAATTGGCCTCTGAGCACTGCTTTTGCTGTGTCCCAGAGGTTTTGATAGGAAGTATTTTCATTCTCGTTGCTTTCTAAGAATTTCCTTATTCTCTCCTTGATGTCTTCTATAACCCAGTCTTTTTTCAGGAGGGTATTGTTCATTTTCCAAGTATTTGATTTCTTTTCCCTAGTTTTTCTGTTATTGATTTCTAGTTTCATTGCCTTGTGATCTGAGAAGATGCTTTGTAATATTTCGATGTTTTGGACTCTGCAAAGATTTGTTTTATGACCTAATATGTGGTCTATTCTAGATAATGTTCCATGTGCGCTAGAAAAAAAAGTATATTTTGCAGCAGTTGGGTGGAGAGTTCTGTATAAGTCAATGAGGTCAAGTTGGCTGATTGTTGTAAGTAGGTCTTCCGTGTCTCTATTGAGCTTCTTACTGGATGTCCTGTCCTTCTCCGAAAGTGGTGTGTTGAAGTCTCCTACTATAAATGTGGAGGTGTCTATCTCACTTTTCAAGTCTGTTAAAATTTGATTTATGAATCTTGCAGCCCTGTCATTGGGTGCATAAATATTTAATATGGTTATGTCTCCCTGATCAATTGTCCCTTTTATCATTATATAGTGTCCTTCTTTGTCCTTTGTGGTGGATTTAAGTCTAAAGTCTATTTTGTCAGAAATTAATATTGCTACTCCTCTTCTTTTTTGCTTATTGTTTGCTTGATATATTTTTTTCCATCCTTTGAGTTTTAGTTTGTTTGTGTCTCTAAGTCTAAGATGTGTCTCTTGTAGGCAGCATGTAGATGGATCGTGTTTCTTTATCCAATCCGTGACTCTCTGTCTCTTTATTGGTGCATTTAGTCCATTTACATTCAGCGTAATTATAGATAAATAAGTTTTTAGTGCTGTCATTTTGATGCCTTTTCATGTGTGTTGTTGGCCATTTCATTTTTCCACATACTTTTTGTGCTGAGACGTTTTTCTTAGGAGATTGTGGGATCCTCATTTTCATAATGTTTAACTTTATGTTAGTTGAGTCGTTACGTTTTTCTTGGCTTTTTTCTTGAGTTATGGAGTTGATATTCCTTTTTGTGGTTACCTTATTATTTACCCCTATTTTTCTAAGTAAAAACCTAACTTGTATCGTTCTATATCGCCTTGTATCACTCTCCATATGGCAGTTCAATGCCTCCTATATTTAGTCCCTCTTTTTGATTATTGTGATCTTTTATCTATTGATTTGCATGATTCCCTGTTATGTGTATTATTTTGTTTATTTATTTATTTTTGAGAATTAATCTTAATTTGTTTGTTTTTGTGATTTCCCTATTTGAGTTGATATCAGGACGTTCTGTTTTGTGACCTTGTATTGTGCTGGTACCTGATATTATTGGTCATCTGACCAAACAATCTCCTTTAGCATTTCTTGTAGCCTTGGTTTGGTTTCTGCAAATTCTCTAAACTTGTGTTTATCTGTAAATATCTTAATTTCTCCTTCATATTTCAGAGAGAGTTTTGCTGGATATATGATCCTTGGTTGGCAGTTTTTCTCCTTCAGTGCTCTGTATACGTCGTCCCATTCCCTTCTTGCCTGCATGGTTTCTGCTGAGTAGTCTGAACTTATTGATTCTCCCTTGAAGGAAACCTTTCTTTTCTCCCTGGCTGCTTTTAAAATTTTCTCTTTATCTTTGGTTTTGGCAAGTTTGATGATAATATGTCTTGGTGTTTTTCTTTTTGGATCAATCTTAAATGGGGTTCGATGAGCATCTTGGATAGATATCCTTTCGTCTTTCATGATGTCAGGGAAGTTTTGTGTCAGGAGTTCTTCAACTATTTTCTCTGTGTTTTCTGTCCCCCCTCCCTGTTCTGGGACTCCAATCACTCGCAAGTTATCCTTCTTGATAGAGTCCCACATGATTCTTAGGGTTTCTTCATTTTTTTTAATTCTTTTCTCTGATTTTTTTTTAGCTATGTTGGTGTTGATTCCCTGGTCCTCCAGATGTCCCAGTCTACATTCTAATTGCTCGAGTCTGCTCCTCTGACTTCCTATTGTGTTGTCTAATTCTGTAATTTTATTGTTAATCTTTTGGATTTCTACATGCTGTCTCTCTATGGATTCTTGCAACTTATTAATTTTTCCAGTATGTTCTTGAATAATCTTTTTGAGTTCTTCAACAGTTTTATCAGTGTGTTCCTTGGCTTTTTCTGCAGTTAGCCTAATTTCATTTGTGATATCTTTAAGCATTCTGTAAATTAGTTTTTTATATTCTGTATCTGATAATTCCAGGATTGTATCTTCATTTGGGAAAGATTTTGATTCTTTTGTTTGGGGGGGTTGGAGAAGCTGTCATGGTCTGCTTCTTTATGTGGTTTGATATGGACTGCTGTCTCCGAGCCATCACTGGGAAACTAGTTTTTCCAGAAAATCTGCTAAAAAAAAAATGCAGTCAGATCCCTATCAGAGTTCTCCCTCTGGCTCAGGCTATTCGGATGTTAATGGAGCCGCCTGGGGAGGGTGGGGGAGGGATCAGAGAGCTAGGAGTGTAGCACCTCAGAATATAGCCAGAGTTGTTTGTCTTACTTGGAATGACTCTTATATCTGAGATTTCCGCGGGGCATGTCGCCTATACGTACTGGCTGTGTGGAGATTGCCCCCCGGGGGGTCTGGCCTGCTGGCGTCACGGTCAGATCCTCCGCTGTCAGCCCCACCCCCAAGGTTAAGGCTCCCCTACTGGGACGGTGCACTCCCGTCTCCAAAATCAGTTGCTGCCTCCCGGGGACTCTCCGTCCCGCCAGCCACGTCGCGCGCCACTCCCATGAACCGAGTGGGCTCCCCCCTCCCCGGGTCAGCTCAGGAGAGCGGAGCAGCTCCCTGCGCCTGAGTTGCGACTGCGTGTCCCGGCTGGGACGCCGCTCTCCCCGCTCCAATACCAGCCACTGCCTCCCGGGGACTTCTTCCACCGGCTGCTCCGCCACACCACCCGCGTGAACTGGCTGGGCCCGCGCCAACCAGTTGGGACCACCCCAGGGTCAATTCAGGGGAATATAGCTGATCCCCGCGCTCACGCCCCACCTGTGCACCCCAAAATCCCGGCGGGATGGCTCCCCGGCTGGGACGCTGCTCTCCCCGCTCCAAGACCAGTCACTTCCTCCCGGGGACTTCTCCCTCCGGCGTGCCGTGCCGCTCACGCAAACTGGGTCAGTGCCGCCCTCATGAACGACTGGGCCCCCCCCGGGGTCAATTCAGGGAAATGTAGCTGGTCCCCGCGCTCACGCCAAGCCCGCTCGCCACCAAACTCCCCGCTCCAAGACCAGTCACTGCCTCCCAGGGACTTCTCCCACTGGCTGCGCCGCCACGCCGCCCGCGCCAACCAGCTGGGCTCCCTCCTGGGATGAGTTCGGGGGCTAGGGCTGGGCCCCCTGTCTGTGCCATCTGCCCCCCTGGACTCTGCCCCAAATCGGGCTCCGAAGGTCACCTGCCTGGTACGCTGGCTCCTGGCTCTGAAAACAATCACTGTCTCCCCGTATTTGTTCGTTCTCCATCTCTAAATCTGTGTTTGTTATTCAGAGTTCGTAGATTGTTATGTATGTGATCGATTCACTTGTTTTTCCGAGTCTTTGTTGTAAGAGGGATCCGCGGTAGCATCCACCTAGTCCGCCATCTTGGCCCCGCCCCAAAATTGAGCCTTTTTTTAGGAAAATTATAACTGGTGAAATCTATAATGGAATTTTTATTAGTGGTAGTTATATGTGCTTGTACTTCAATGGACTCAATCATGAACAAGGATTGGGTAAAAGGAATTTATTTTAACATGAATGTTTCCCACTATTACTTATAATATTAAGATTGTGTTTCTTCCTAAAATATATAACTCTTTAAAGTGATGACAAGCAAGGATGTCACTTCGAGGACTAAGGTGCATTCGACTCAAGCCATGGTATTTTCAGGTCCTTCATATGAATGCAAAAGCTAGACAATGAATAAGGAAGACCAAAAAAAGAATTGACGCCTTTCAATGATGGTGTTGGCAAAGAATATTGAATAACCATGGACTGCCAGAAGAACAAACAGATCTGTCTCGGAAAAAGTATGGCCAGAATGCTCTTTAGAAGCGAGGATAGCAAGACTTCATCTCACATACTTTGGACATGTTATCAGGAGGGACCAGCACCCTGGAGAAGAACATCATGCTTGCTAAAGTAGAGGGTCAACAGAAAAGAGGAGACCCTCAGCAAGACTGATTGACACAGTGGCTGCAACAATGGGCTCGGCATAACAACAATTGTGAGGATGGCACAGGACCGGGCAGTGTTTCGTTCTGTTGTACATGAGGCCATTATGAGTCAAAGTCGACTCAGTGGCACCTAACAACAAAATACATAATTTCCAATCTCACAGTTAAAAAGGAAATAATTCTTTAGAAGAATGACATTAAAAAACAATTATGATGAAACCTTAAAAGTGAATTTGTTTTTCCCTAATACAAAAAAGCATGACTTATTGTTCTTAAAATATTTGAATATATTTTTTAAAAGAGTTGAGATATTATTTCTTCCTTAAATTTATGACCGGTGAAGCCATCTAGACCTGGGGTTTACTTTGTGGGAGGGTTTCTAAGCGTGATTAAAATATCTTCAATACATATAGGGCTGAAAATTCTGTGTGTTGATATTTCGGGTGCCCATTACCCACTACAGACATCTCCCTGTGCATTCCTGCTTCCCTCCCACAAGCTCCAACATTTGACTTAAGTAGCCATTTGTTCCAGGATGTCATAGCCTTCCCCTCTTCCCAGTTTCTCCTATCCCCAGAATTGAAGATCAGACCCATACTTCCCCAGTTACACATTACCCGCTGCTTGCACAAAACAAGAACACAAGTGCTATTCAGTTTTCAAATCAGCTTATTAAGATTTAACTCAGGCACAACAGAATACACAGATTTAAAGCATAATGTTTGATGAGTATTGACAAATATCTACACCTGGAGCCCTGGTGGCACAGTGGTTAAGAACTACGGCTGCTAACTAACCAAAAGGTCGGCAGTTCACATCCACCAGCTGCTCCTTGGAAACCCTATTGGACAGTTCAACTCTGTCCCGTAGAGTTGCTATGAGTTGGAATCCACTCAGCAACAACGGGTTTTTGCTTTTTGGGTTTTTTTTGGTATGTGTGTGCCCACCACCCTAATCATGTACTACATTTCTATCACCCCAGTAAGTTCTCTCCTGTTCCTTTGCAAATAATCTACCCTGTCCCTTTCATCCCATGCCCCAGGCAAACATTAAACTGATTTCTATTACCTTAAATCAGTTTAGCCTGTTCTAGAACTTCATATAAATGGAACCAGTATGTTTTCTTTTGTGTCTGGCCTCTTTTGTTCATTTTTATTCCTGAATTGTATTCCACTGCATGAATAAATTAAAATTGATTATCCATTTATCTGCCGATGAATATTTGAGTCATCTTTAGGATTGCTATTAGTCAGAATCAACTTGCCAGCAACCTGTTTCGTTTTTGTTTTTGTTTTTTCAGTTTTGGAGTACTGCGAATAAAGCTCCAATGAACAGTCATGTACAGATATTAGCATGAATCTGTTTCTCTCAGAGAACAGAGCATGTTTTTCTTGAGTGAATACCTACAACTGGAATCACTGTACATTGTCTGAAGTGCATGTTTAGCTTTATAAGAAACTCCCAAAACTGTTTATAAAATCGTTGTATGATTCTACACTACACACCAGCTACATATGAGAATTCCATGTGCCCTACAACCAACACTTGATACTGTCAGACTTAAATTTTAGTCATTCTAGAGACCGTGAGATGATATTTCATTGTCATTTTTATTTTGCATTTTCATAATAACTAACAATCTTAAGCATTTTTACATATATTTAATGACCACATGTTTTTTTTGTGAAGATTCTATTCAAGTCTTCATCCATATTTAACTGAATTGTTTGTCTTCTTATTAAGGAGTTGTAAAACATCTTTATAGATTCCGAATACAAGCCCTTTGGCAGATATATGTATTACAAGTATTTCTCCCAGTTTGTGTCATGACTTTCCATTTTCTTAATGGTGCCTTCTGAAGTGCAGAAGCTTCTTAATTTTTTTTTAATGAAATTCAAATTTGTTTTTCTTTTATGGTTTGTACTTTTTGTGTTTTGTCTAAGAAATCTTTGCAAGCCCAAAGGCATGAAGATTTTCCTCTGTTTATTTCTAGCAGTTTCATTGTTTTAGATTATACATATATATCTTTGATTTATTTTAAAATGATTTTGTTAATGCTGTGAAGTAGAAGTCTAAATTTAGTTTTCTTCCATTGCCTTGGTGCCTCGGTCAAAATGAATAGATCGTACGTATGTGGGTCAGATTCTGGATTTTATGTTCTGTTTCTCTGATATATTTTTATATTCCTGAACCAAGAATGTACTTTCTTTATTATTGTAGCTTTACAGTAAGTCTTGCAACAAGGTGGCTGACTGAGGATCTTTGTGTCTCCATATAAGTTTGGAATTACTTGGTCAGCTCCTTAAATCAAAGTTTTCAGGATCTGGATTGGGATTGTAAGAAACCTATAGATTAATTCGGGAACAACTGACATCTTAACAATACTAAGTCATACGAGCTAAACCCTTATAGCAGCGTAAAACTCTACATTTATTTAAGTATATTTTTTATTTACACTAGGCAATGTTTTCTGATTTTCAGTGTAGAGATCTATAAACATCTTTTATGACATTTATTCATAAGGATTTATACACAGACATGTGTGCACGTGTATATACTTAGGAATAAATGCATTAAAGATACTTATAGACATACAAACATGTGTATACATTGGAGTCCCTGGCTGGCACAGATACTTAAGCGCCTGGCTACTAACTGAAAGGATGACAGTCCAAGTCCACCCAGAGGTGCCTCAGAAGAAAGTCCTGGAGATCTCCTTCCAAAAGATCACAGTCGTTGACAACCCTGCTCTGAGACAAATGAGGTTCCTATGAGCTGGAATCAACCTGAGAACAGCAGGTTTGGTTTATTTTATATTTTCAGTGTTATTCATTTTCCCGTTGTTTATTGCTGGTGTGTAGAAATACGATTCATTTTGTGTTGATCTCGTATCCTTCAGCCTTGCTAAACTCACTTATTAATTGTAGTAGGTTTCTTCTGCAGATTCTTAGGGCTTCTTACTTAGACGATCATGGAACATGCAAATAGAAACAATTTCGCTTTTTCCTTTCTACTTTGTATGCTTTTGTGTTATCTTGCCTTAATGCACTGGTTGCGCCCTCTGGTGTGACGCGGCTCAGAAATGGCGACAGTAAGCATCCTTGTCTTGTCCCTAATCTTTGTGGAAAAATAGTAAAATGATGCATAGCCATTAAATACTATGTTAAGTATACATTTTTACAGATGGTTGTCATACATCTGACAAAGCTCTCTTCCAACCCTTTTCACTGAGAGTTTTTATCATGAATGTATGTAAACATTTTCAAATGCTTTTTGCACTTATTGAGAAGATTCTGTGATTTCCCCCTTTATTCGCTTAATGTAACGGACTGTGCTGAGTACTTCCAAATGCTGAACTGATGTCCTCCAAGATAACCTCCATGGTTGTGGTATGTTACCATTTTTCCGTGTTGCTGGATTTGAACTGCTCTTATTTTGTTGAAGACCACTACGGCTATGTACCTGAGGATTATTGGTCTCCAGGTTTATCTTCTTATAACATCTTTGTCTGCTTTCGTGTCAAAGCCTTGTGAAATAAGTTGGGACATGTTTCCTCCACCTCTATTTTCTGAAGTTGTCTGTGTGCACTTGATATTATTTCTTCCTTAAACATATGATTGGTTTCAGCAACGAAATCATCTGGGCCTGAAGTTTTCCTTGTGGAAAGGTTTTTGATTATTAACTTTTCTTTGATATAGGATTGTTTTTGTTATCTGTTTCTTCTTGTGTCATTTTTAGTAGTTTTTTTGTTTAAGTATCTTTCAAATATCACCTAAGTTGCCAAGTTCATTTGTAAAGTTTTTCATAATATTACTCTTTTATCCTCATGATATCCATAGTTCCTCTGCTGATATCCTAAAATTGGTAATTTGTGATTTCTTTTTTCTTATATCTTGATTAGTCTTGTCAATTCTACTAATCTTTAAAAAAATGGCTTTCTTAATTTCTATTATGGTGTGACCGTGCTACAGAGTTAGAAAGGAACCCCACCTAAAATTTAGTTCAGATATTGAGGCTGATATTGCCCCCTGCTTCCCCAGACACACCTAGAGGATATGAAAAGGTCTACTATTCACATCACAAGGCTTTCTTGGGAAAGCACGGTGCCTTCCAAGCTCAGAGCAGGAAAAAGGAACTGGCTTGGGGTTTTATGGTGATTAGCAGTGCGGAGACTTTAAGGGTTTCCACACATGGTTTGAACTTCTCTCTGGTGACATAGAAGGCAGTATTTGTGCTTTCTCATCAGCTATGTTACACTGTGGGTAATTTACCAGAGTGAACTTTATATGATATACTGTATACTGCTAAGGGATTTGTACTAGCATTACTGGAATTTGGAAGATACTCCTTAGTTGCCCTTTGTAGGGAATTTTGCTGGTTTGTAATTCAGCTAAATTATAGGAAAGCAGCTGAACAAAGCTCAACACGTAGTAGATAAGGGTTTTTAACTGCATCTGTGATAAACATCAATAAATATTCACATAGTTCTGTAATAAGATGGCTCCATTAAATAGCCAATGACCTAGAAATAATCCAGGTATGCGAAACTATGATAATTAGAAGATCATAGGCACTAGAAGTACGTAGATCCTTTTTCTTATTTCTGTTTTAAAAGTAGCTCAGATCTCTAAAGATGCAGTGCTTTCTGATGCCCCATTCCTTAAAGATGTAAGAAATGAAACTGCTGGAATCATAAATATCCTCTTTGGGAAACTACTCCATAATCTGTGCAGTTAATGCACCAACTTTGTAAATGGACATTAGGATGTTAAACAGTGGCACACAGACAAATACGTGCACACACACTGGCACCCCCAAAAGGGTAGAGATTGTATAATCCAATTAATTTAGGAAACACGAGGTTTTGTAAAGTTAAATAGCTTTCTTTATGGTAAGATTTTTTTGAGCCTTTATTATGTGATCACACATGTGAATCTTCATGAATAATGAATTACATTCATTATTAATGCATTGTTTTCCAACATTTGAACATGGAATGCTCTTTATGCTAAACTTTGTGAAACCGTTGTTCTAAGGAACAGGGTTTGGGAGATTCTGGTCTAACCATGGGTTCTAATAATAGTGAGCTATATTATTTAGATCAACTGTCTTATGAAAAACAACTGAAATGACTAATAAAAATTCCTTGACAGGTAGGTGATATATAGATAAATAGGTAAGATAGTAAGAGATAGATATCGTCAGGCAAAAACTAAAGAGAAAACAGAAATTAGCAGAGTGAGGAGGTTGCTTTTGCCCTAAGGCTAAAATGACCTTTCCTTTTGATAGCCTTTGCTTGGTGAGGAGGACAGAAATTGGAACCTAGACCCACTCCCATAGGGTAGGGAGTAATAGGAGACATTCCACAGGTAGCTGGATTCACTCTCAGGGTAAACCTAGAGTAAATCAGCTACACAGACTTGCTGCCATGTTTGCATTTCTGAGTGGCCCAGGGACCCTTCGCCCATGAGCTTTGTTTAAGATGGTCCTAGGATGGGAGAGGAGCCCTCGCTGCTCAGTGGTTAAGAGCACAGGTTGCTAACCAAAATCTTGGCAGTTCAAATTCACCAGCCGCTCCTTGGAAACCCTATAACCCATTGCCGTTGAGTTGATTCTAACTCATAGAGACCCTATAGGACAGAGTAGAAGTGCCCCATAGTGTTTCTAAGGGGCACCTGGTGGATTTTAACTGCCAACCTTTTGGTTAGCAGCAGTAGGACATAACCACTACGCCACCAGTGTTTCCCATGGGGCAGTTCTACTCTGTCCTATAGGATTGCCATGAGCCGGAATCAACTCAAAGGCATCTGGTTTCGTTTTTGGTTTTTTAGGATAGGAGAGCCCCTGGTCTTATAGCAGAAGCAAATACAATTCATCTCTGGAGGAAAACACTTGCATCCTAGTTTCCAGTTCTTTCAGCAAACACATTTTCAGGTCAGTAACCCCTCACTGGTCCCTCCTTGGCTGAGATGCTCCTCATCTCTGGCTGAAACTTTTGTGATAGTTTTTCTTAGTTTGCTTGGCCCTAGCCTCCACATTCAGGATAAGCTGAGTGTCTTTTCTCTGTGTTCCCATAATGCTTTATTTACTGTATTTATCATTTTGTTGTTGTTGTTTAACAGGCTGGCTCAATCAGAAGACTCTGATCTCCTCTAAGGCAGAGATGATGTCTTTTTATCTTGGTGCTCCCAGCACTTAGCACTGTTCTCCCCACCCAGCACTGAGTACAGGTGTGTTCTCAATAAGTGTTTATTAAATGAATGAACAGACCTTTACTGAAGGTGTGGGAACTGAAGGAGGAGAGAGTTCCTTGGTTGAACCCCAGGCAACAGATCCCCAGTCAATAAACCGTGGAGATGATGAAAGGCAGGCTTTCAGGTGGAAAAGGGAAGGAGGTTTGTCTTGAAAGGAGCAGACTACTTCTGAATTCCTTTTTCAATTTGAATAAAGTGATATGAGAATTAAAGGGAATGAGAAAAAAGAAGACACAGAAAATGGAGACACCCAAGAGGGTAATAGCTGTCAAAAAAACAAGAATGGAATCTGTGTACCGAACACCTGTTTTGGGTCCTTCCCCACCATATATTAGTTGTGTCATCTCGATAAAGTCACTTAACCTCTCTGAATGTCAGTTTCCCATCTGTTACGTTAGAGCAATAAAGATATTCATATTTCCATTATTAGTCATATGACTGTTTTATTAAATGAGATAATGGATGTGCAATTGCATTGTAATTCTACAATGCATTTTCTAGTTATTATTACTAGTAGTATTTAAAAGGGAAAGCTGGTAAGCAAAGGAAGTACAGAGTGGAGAGAAGATGAAGACTGAAGACTGTCTCTTTGATAGGAATCGACTCGACGGCACTGGGTGTGGGGCTTTGATAGGAAGCAGATTCCCCGGTGCCCCTTCTCTATGGGAATTCAAGTTCTAGAACTTGAATCTAGAATCCATACTGGTTAAGAACCAAGGCTCCTAAGTAAGGTTGGGCTCAAATCAGAGCTGACATTAGCATGGCCTTGGCAGCTTATTTAACCTTGAGGGGGCTCATTAACCTCAGCTATAATATGAGGATAAAAACTGGGTTTACTTCTGAAGTCATGGTGAGAATTGAGATTCATTCTTCCAGGAAATATTTATGAACTATTTGTTACATGACGGACATTGTTCTTGGCACTACAGATACAGCAGTTAATCAGATGGACAAGGTCCTTGCCTTTAGTATGTTTTCACTCTAGTGGGGAAGACAAAGCAATATGCAAATAAGTATGTAACAATATTAGTGAAAAGTTCTAGAGAAAAAAATCAAGCAAGACAAGGTAAGAAGTGAGGACAGGGCACTGTCTGAGTCAGGGTGGCTGGAGATGTGGCATATGGAGAGCTTAGCACTGCAGCAGGCTCAATGAATAGTACATAGTATTTGTTGTTGTTGTTAGGTGCCACTGAGTTGGTTCCAACTTATAGCGACCCCATGTACAACAGAATGAAACATTGCTGCATCGTGCACCATCCTCACAATTGCTGCTATGTTTGAGCTCATTGTTGCAGCCACTGTGTCAATCCATTTCGTTGAGGGTCTTTCCCTTTTTTGCTGGCCCTCTACTTTACCTAGCATGATGTTCTTCTCCAGGGAGCTAGTCCTTCTTCATAACATGTCCAAAATATGTGCAATGAAGCCTTACCATCTTCACTTCTAAGGAGCATTCTGGCTGTATTTCTTCCAAGACAAATTTGTTAACCTTGTTTGTTAACAGAGTTTTTTCTGTCTGTGAAGTCCATAGAAGCTAAGCCTACTAGTATTTTGTGTGGGATTCGCTGGGAAACCAGACTGGATTCAAACAACAGAGGAAATTTCCATAGGATAGACACAAGAAAAGGTCCCTGGATGGCACAGAGGGTTTGTGTTCAGCTACTAATCAAAAGGTTAGTGGCTCCATGGAAAAAAACTTCTGGTTATCTTTTTCTGAAAACATAACAGACAAGAAAACCCTGTGGAGCAATTCTACTCTGTGACACATTGATTTGCCATGAGTCGGAATCGATTCCACAGCAATGGGTTTGGATTATTTATTTATTTATTTATTTTTTGGACATGTAAATGGGAAAAAAAAAATTTTTATTTTTAAATGGGAAAGATTCATTCCTTTATTTTACAAGAATGTATTCAGTACCACCCGGTGCTAGGATCTGGGGACATGAAAGCTAATTGGATCTAGTTCCCAGCTCTATGGACCACCAAGTCTAATAGGTTGAGATGGACAGGTCTCCTGGCAGAACATTCGTGTGAGTGGAGCACGAGGGCTGGCCACGAGGATCTCAGAGAATACTAATCACTGCCTGCCTTTCTCAGACCTTTGGTGCTACACATTCTATTCCACCCACCCCCCCCAAACCCCCATCTGTCTCACAAAGCAGATTTGCTAATCAGGCCATTAGCAACCTGTCAACTGGGTGGAGATGCTTACACCAATGACAAGGAATGGCATCTGGTTATGACATTTTCCCTAGCCAACATGTCTGAGGACCTAATCTGGATTCCCCCTCCCTATCAAGCACTGACTCTAGAGAGAAGCTGTTCTCTGGGTACCCACTCTCTGGACCTGTTAAGGGATACCTTTTCATCAAACCTCTACACCATTTCCATTTTCTTGGAAAAATACTACACTGAGGAAGATTCAAAGAATTGGAAGCACAGACTGTAAGAGCTACTAAAGGCTCTTAGTGATTGTCTCACCCAACTTCCTCATTTCACAGAGGAGGAATCTGAGGCCCAAGAACTGAAGTGGCTTATTCAAGGTTACAAAACAATTTTGAGACAGAGCTGGAATAAGAGCAGATGTGGGAGCATCTGGGAGACAATAGATATTTGTGATGTCAGGTTGTATATTTCCATAATTTTACCCATATGAAAATCTTCTCTTTTACTGTCGAAATATAAACTTTTAAACTATGAGAGCCCCTTAATATTTTTATCTGGCATGACTATCACTCTCTTACTCTCTAAGTTGTCTTTCATACTTACTGTTGTAGTCCTTCCAGCCAGAGACAGGAGATAGTTTTTTTTTTTTAATATGTAACAGGCATAGTTTAGACAGCTTCATGAGGCACCATCCCTGAGTGGAAAGATCATTTAACTTATCTGAAGTCATAGGACCAATAAATGGACCTGTCTGACTAAAGTCCAGATCTTTCCACAACATCAGCCATTGCTCACTTATACCTGCCAGGTAGTTCAGATCAGTCATCACATTGCTCAGGTAAGAGAAACGTCACATGCAAAGTGACTAACACAGTGCCTAGCACATAGTAGGTCTCCACAAATACCAAGTCCCCCTGCCTTTCCCCTTAGATGTCAAGCTTCAATAGATTTAGTGATTTTCTTATGATTACTTAACAATACTGGGTGTACATTCATACACAATATACGTATAACATGTATGTAGGATAAAAACACTTAGATAAGTACACCTATGTTTTTATTAATCTTGGAAAAGAGACCATTTGTATATATTAGCCTTGCTTGTCAGTAATTTTGGCAGAGGCATTTTACTGAAAAACAAACCACTGTAAAAACTCTCCTGTACAGGGGAGGTGGGTTGCAATCCCCTCAGTAGGCTTTCCTAATCCAAAAAAATCCTGAGAAAACAGACTCATACTAGATCGTAAGATAACAGCCCTCCGGTCTCTCCAAGGAAACTCTTCCCAATTTCCCAGGGATTCAGTTCCATGATCTGGGTTTGCCATTTCTCTAAATAGTTCACAGTGACATTTCAATAAATGTTGTGGAGGGACCCGAGGTCAGGGAACTTGGGTTATTTTACATACGAAATATACATGAAGATTTTTTAAACTATAAAAACCAGGATACAGCAGAAATTTGGATTAGGCCAAAGATGTTTTGAAACTGAATACTCTGAAGTACGTGCTTCTAATCTATTAGATCCAGAAATAACTAGGGAATCAGCATCATGGGAGATGGGAGGGTAGAGAGGATTAGAAACTGGCAAAATTGTCATGAAAGGAGAGACTGGAAGAAGGGAGCGAGCGGGCTGAGTCATTAGGAGGAGAATAAATGGGAGTATGTAGTAAGGTGTATATAAGCTTACATGTGACAGACTGACTTGATTTGTAAACTTTCACTTAAAGCACAGTAAAAATTAATAAAAAACAAAAAAAAACCCAGGATACAGCAGAAATTTGGCTTAGGCCAAAGATGTTTTGAAATTGAACACTCTGAAGGACACACTCCTAATCTATTGGATCCAGGAATAACTAGGGAATCAGCATCATGCCAGTGTAGGGATCCCTGTACTGGGGCACAAAGATCACCTAATGGTGGTACTTGAAGAGACCTTACTGATACTATGGGCTGACCTGCCATTTTCCAAAAGTGCAAAGTAGACTCAGAGAGGAGGAGATGGCAGGGCTAGGGAAGAACCAGAGAAATGAATGCAGTTGTTATCTGCCCTTGAGTGTGCCCAATCATAGAGACCTCATGCACAACCAGATCAGATCCTTGTGATCCATAGGGTTTTTATTGGCTTTTTAAACTTTTTTCAGAAGTAGATCGCTAGGTTTTTCTTCCTCTTCCATCTTAGTCTGGAAGGTCCACTGAAACTTGTTCAGCATCATAACAACATGCAATGAGTGGTGACTGTGCTTAACATGCATTAGTCAGAAATTGAACTCAGGCCTCCCACATGGAAGGCAAGAATGCTACCAACGAACCATCATTGCCTTCATAACCAATGCTGTTGTTGTTGTCTGCTGTTTCTTAGGCAATTATCTTAGATAATCCATTATATGCTCTAAAAATATTAATTTCTTTCTGCAGAGGGGAATAAAATTTAAAAGGTATAAATCATACAGTATCGCCTGCCTTCTTGAAACTTTGTGAGAGTTCCCATTGGCTCCTTGACTATCAATACCATCCTTATCATGGCCGACCAAACTCTCCTGCCCCTTCTCCCTAATCTCTCGCCCTTACACTTGTCAGGCTCCCTCATCCCTCAGAGCTCTGGAACAGGCTTGTGTCTCTGCCTGAAGAAGTCTTCCTTCCTCGATATATAATTAACTCCTACTTAACCTTGAACTCAAGCAGCACTTTCTGAAGGAGGTCCTTTCCAACCTCCTGGACCAGGTGAATTTTCCACATTACAGACCTCCTTTATAGCTCTGGTCATAGGTGTCTCTTTACATTCATTTTCCAGATGATTTGACTGTTCACTCACCTTCTCTGCTAAAAGCTATAAAACAGGAAAGATGGTGCCTGGAAGAAAGATAGATGCAAAATAACTATTTATAAGATAAATGAATGAAAATCAGACATAGAAATTGCTAGTAGAGCTTGCAGATTGGATCAGGAGGAGTTCTCAAGTCCTGGTCCCAGCCAATCAGTCCCCTGAAGCCTGCAGAAGAGGAAGGTCTATCCTCCCAGGTGTTGGAGGGTCTTTGCGAAGTGTCCGTGGGTGCTCACTTTGGATGCTTTGTAAGCCTACATCCCTTCAGCTGCTGCTGCTTGTTTGACATCGTCTTTCCCTCATATCCACCAAACACACACATGGCTCTTCTGAAGGTTTTGGGGTTATTGGGAGACACGCTTTGTTTACTCCATCTCACCCCTCCAAACTCAGTCTCCTACTTCATGGGGATCAGGGGCCTTGATTTGTTTTCAAATAATAATAACTCCCTGGCATCTAAGTGGTAGTTTTACAGGTGTGTTCGTGGAGTAGCATACAATTAGGTGGTGTGTATTTTGTTTTTAGTTTTAATTCAATGCAAACTTGAAAAGTTAGGAAAGGCCTTAGTAGCAATTCATATAATAGTCAGACAGACAGACAGACAGAGACAGAGAGACACAGGAATCAAAATGTGTATCAAAAAGGGCAATAAGTTTTTTTTATATGAAGCATGGACTGGCCACACTACGGAAATGTTAGAAAACAAAACAGCAAAAAAAAAAAAAAAAAAAAAAAGCAAGATGTTACATGCACTCACCAAAATTTATATTTAATATTAACTTATAAAATGAAAAAGATTGTAATAGACCAAGGCGCACTATGATATTATTGTAATAAAAAGAGAACAGTCAGTGTTTTCTCCCTGTCTTTCTTCCCATTCACACTCCCTTCTAAAGAGAATTATGTTTTTGCCTTTTAAGCTTTATAATCCCTTCCTTTCCCTTATATAAGTTCATTAGAATGGGCTAGAGAGAGAAAACAGCTGAAGTAAAGAAGAGAGATTTTCATCCCTGGGGAAATTGTTCAAGAACCAAGAATTCCAGGATTGTTTAAATATAAAGAAAAATGAAAAAGGAGCTAGAGAGACTGTATCTTCATAACCAGGACCAGACATAGATTGGGTAGGGGAGGAAAGGGGAGAGGGTAAGGGGAAAAAGAAGTAAAAACCACAATGCTGCATGTTATATAGTGTTTGAGAGTTTAGTGAGAGAGTCCTGAGCCTCTGTTGGATATAGGAGAATTGACAAAGAGAGAAAAAGGGATTTTGAGAAGGATGTTATGAGTTATACAGTTGATTCCTTACTGTCTCTCACTCTATAAACCCAGTGTCATAGAGTCGATTCCGACTCATAGCGACCCTATAAGACAGAGTAGAACTGCCCCATAGAGTTTGCAAGGAGAGCCTGGAGCATTTGAACTGCTGACGCTTTGGTTAGCAGCCCTAGCACTTAACCACTACATCACCAGGGTTTCCTTTCTCTCTCTCTCTCTCTCTTTCTCTCTCTATATATTTCAGTGCTGTACCAGCCTTTTTGGATGCCATTCTCCGCAAAGACTAGACGACAGGGGATTTAGAAATCTTCAGGAGTGACTTAAATCTATGTGGTTTATGCATAAGCAACATCTAGACAAAGTCTGTTGTCGTTGTGTGCTGTCAAGTCGATTCCAACTCATAGTAACCCTGTACGAAAAAGTAGAACTGCTCCTTAGTATTCCCTAGGCAGTGGTTAAGTGACCAGCTGCTAGCCAAAAGGTGACAATTTGAATCCATCAGCTGCTCTGCGGGAGAAAGATGTGGCAGTCTGCTTCCGTAAATATTATAGCCCTGGAAACCCTGTGGGGCAGTACTACTCTGTCCTAGAGGATCACTATAAGTCAGAATCCACTAGACAGCACACCTTAAACAAAGTCTAGATGGATGCGGTTCAAACTAAGCATGTCCATCTCTGGAGAAATGTATGAAATTGGAAGTTGAAGGGTTATCAAAATTTTTACAGAGCTTTTGCTATTTACATGATTTGAAACAATAAATGTATGTTTTAAAAAGGATTACATGCTCATGTTAATTACAGAATAGGGAGCACAATGGCCTCCTTCAATGCAATTGCCACTTAGTGGTAGAAGAAGAAAAGGTGGTCCTGGGCATGGCTGCCCCAGTGGTCGGTGTCCAGTTGCTGGGCTGCGAATTTATGGAGCTTGGATGGAGTATGATTTATGGAGACATGGGCACTGTAGATGTTCAAAGACGTTGTAGTAGTCCAGATGACTCTCTGCTGATGTCCCAGGATAAGTCAACACAAATTTCTTAGAAACTAATACAGTACTCCTAATATTGCACATGCATTCATTCACCAAGCATATTGGGTGTCTCCTATGCACCAAAACTTGTGGGGTTACTTTGAGCAGTGGTTTTCCCTCTTCCTATCTGTTAATGAATGCATTTACACTGTCTAGTTATAGAAATCCACGCTGAACCCTCCAGAGTATCAATGCAGTGGAGAGGAAAGGCGACTGGCCTTGGGATCAGATGTTTTTCCCACCAGATTGGTCTTCCACTTGGAGACCGCTCACTTACTACTCTTGCTGTCTCTCTAAGGCCAACATGAGGAATATCTGCCCACTTCAGGAGAGACCTAGCCTCTTCTCTCAGGCCTCTATCCTATGGCCTCAACAGGGCAAGCTCATCAGATGGTAAAACCCCTACTCCCTAAAGCCGAACATGGGTTCCACCCCCTCATACAACAGCAAGGGCATCATCTGTTGATGCTCCTGAGCAGAGCTGATTTCACAGTCCCTTTAACACCCAGGAAGATGAACTCCGAGTTTACACACAGCAATTTTGCTACCAAAAGAGCCTCTTTATGGACAAACCATCACCTTAGGCTGATCAGAGGGTGGGAAAGGGGCAGCCCTCAAGCCCCAAATCTCTGACCTCAGATACTGCTAAGTACATTAAAAAAAAAAAAAAAAAGTACATAGGGAAGTTAATTCACAGCATTCTAGAAGACATGGGGATCCCAGGCTGGGATTTCACCAGCTCTGTCTGCTTGCTCATATCCATGCAGACCTTTCTCCTTGTTGAGAAGCAAGACTAAGAGAGGGAGGCAATTTCTGGTAGAGAAGCATAAGCATGGATCAAAGAAACAGACCAGGTGTCCCTGTGAATTGCATTCAGAGTTTTATTCTTGCCATAGTTTGAGATTGCTCTAACTCTGGCAGGCTGCCTTGATAAAGACAGAAGCAAAGAAAGCACAGAGGGGAAGCAAGGAATGAGATTCCATGTTATTAGGCATGACGGGGGGAGAGTCAGCAGTTGGTAAATGTTCCAGAACAGATATATGGGCCCAGCAGGGTTGACCAGTAGGCAGAGAATTCTGGAGTGGGACTAGTTTTCTGTGTTTAACAGCAGCAGTCATCGTCCTCAAGGTCACAGCATGCAGGTCCTCGGGAACTCATGGGGATAATTCCCAAACAGCAGCATCCACAGTCAGAGCATGGGTCAGGGTTACAGCCCTGGGATCCTGAGCTCTGCACTGTGCTGCTTGCAGGAGCCTGCACGTAGTAGGTCTGGCAAGGAGAAGGGCACTGGACATAACATGTCTGGGTCTGGCAGGGAGTTGGACATTTCACATAGGTCGTCTGGCACGGAACTGGGCATTTCACATATGTCGTCTGGAACGGAACTGGACATTTCACATAGGTTGTCTGGCATGGAGCTGGGCATTTCACATAGGTTTGAGTCTGGCATGGAGGTGGGCATTTCACATATGTTGTCTGGCATGGAGCAGGGCATTTTACGTAGGTCTGAGTCTGGCATGGAGTTGGGCATTTCACACATGTCGTCTGGCATGGAACAGAGCATTCCACATAGGTCTGAGTCTGGCACGGGTCAGGACACACCACACTAACAGTTTTAGTTTTGCATGGAGCTGCACATTTCATAGACGTGCATTTTGTGCTTTGCACTGACCCCACTTTCAAACCTTTCACACAGGAGGGAGGAAAATGTTGCTGCTCCTGTTGGTCGCACATCTTTCTGAGGTTTTGTAAAATCTGGAAAGAAAGGTTTCATCAGAAGGCTGAAACTAGGAAAGTTTCCAGAGAAACCTGTAGCATTCCCTTTGGGTAAAGTGTGGTCTGTAAGCAGTGGCCTTTTTGAGAAGGCAACAGGAACCCAGAGGCTGTACACCTGCCACTTAGGACGGACTCAGAGTCAGAGATTCTAGGCTTGGCTCTGTGTCTTTACCTGGCTGTGTGACGTTGGACAAGTCTCCTCTCATCCCTGGACCTCAGTTTCCACAATGGAAAATGAAGGGTTTCAAACAGTGATGTCTATGTTTCTGCCCAATTCTCTGAGCCTCCTCTCTTCTTCTTAAAAAAAAAAAAAACTCCCAAATCTCTGTTAGGAATTATCCATGGGAAATTGTTGTTCCCTAGCTGATTTCCCCTTGCCACAGATACACTCAATGACAGTATTCCTCCTTCCTTCTGCCCAGCCACAGAGTACCCAGTGAAGGCAAATTTATGTCAATAGAATTGTGAGCCAACACCAGTTTCAACCTGAGCCTGACAAGGATCAAAGGACAAGGTCAAAATTTGAATGTTTCCATCATTTGCTCTTTGGATCAGCCAAGCCATCGCTTCATCTCTTGGGTACATGAGCCCAAGAGAGGACTGCACACCTGTACTCAGAGAGCAAGCAGATCTAGTTCTCTGAAAAATCCTCCACAAACAGGACTAACAGCTCAGCGAGCCTCTTTCTCTCCTCTCATGGCTTCAGGTCTGTGCTTCCTACCAGCTACTGTCATCAGACTTCCTCACTAAATGCCCTCAGTGCCTCATCCTGGGGCACACGTTCTTCTACAGTTTTCTGCCTCAGCGTCACGACGGCTCTGTTTTTTGCTGTATCCCCATCACGAACATAGGATTCACCCTCTCTGCTGACAGGAGCGAGACTGGAGAAGCCAGTGATCTAAGGAAACGGGAACCAGGGAGAATTTTTATAGCGTCACAATGATGCAATTTGATGGCATCCAAATGAAGCACCAGAGATCACAAGGGTGAAGAATGGCTTACATTGGCAAAATTCCTTCCCTGTATGCCTGGCCCTTCAGTCAGAGGCAGGGCATGTCACTGCTTGGTATGGAGTTTTCCCAAACACGAGATAAATGATTCTTATTGCCTTCTTCATGAAAGTAATCAGTCTTCTTTTCCTAGAAATTATGATTTATACCTGAGTGATCTGTCTCAAATGAGACTATTTCTAGGTCACTTGGGTCTTCAAGAACTCGTCCAAGAAGTTGCCAGATTCTCAATTTTCATACACTGTGATGAAAGCTATACTGCTTCTTTCCAGTCTAAGCTGAATGTTCTTTCTGAGAATATCTATGATGGCACCTGCTGGTCTAGACTGCTGGGCAAGAAAAGTTTGGCCCAATGGTTCCTTGCTCAATACGGCAGCAAGGTTCCCCAAAAATAGTTTGTTCCATGGACCAACGGGGTAGTCTAAGTTCATTTGGAAAACTAGTTGGGTACTTGACCAACCTAGACCCCAGGCTCTATATTTAGGTTTTTTCTCCTTCTCCTTCACATGCCCTATGACCTTCCCCATCCTTTATGTTCCTAGATCCTATTTACAGTCTTAGATTTCCAAGAAGTCAGCATAGGGGAGATTCTAACCTAATGAACACTCTGTAATAACCATAATAGTAGAATATAACATTTCATTGATCACCTTTTATGTGCCAAACAATTCATGAGGAAGGTACTGTTATAATTCTCATGTTATAGGTGGATGTAACAGAGGCCCTGAAAGACTTAAGTAACTTACCCAAGGTCACAAAACAAGTAAGTAGGGAAGCCAGAATTCAAACACAGGCAGTCTGCTTTCATAACCCATGATGTTCACTAGTACAGTAAGTTAGCCTTTACTTCTAGACATAGCATTGTTCCTCAATCCATGCTTCCTTTTCTTCCCCCAGTGTAGTAGATGGATGAAGAGAGGCAAGAATAATATCTTCTGAGCACTTACTAGGTGCTGAATACTGCCCTGGCCTCTTTATCTGTGTTATTTCATTTAATATTGACACTAAACCTATGAGGTAGGCTATGTTAGCCCACTTTTTACAGAAGACAAAACAAACCCAGAGGCCTAGATGACCCAAGGTCATCACACTGGTTTCAAATATCATTTGAACTCAAACCTATCTAGTTCCAGACCCCAAGCTCACTCCACTGTAGAAGGTTGCCTTGAGTCTGAGCCTAGCAATAGTTCCAAACAATTAATTCCTTCATTCACCCAGCCCAGGCCCCACCTTAGCGCTTATGGCCTCTCGGGTAAATAGTACCCACACATTTGTCCATAATGGATCACCAAATTCCCCAGGTCCCATAAGTCTTAAAGCTCCCAAATCCCCTAAACAAAAAGAATTCAAGCCCCCACTAATTCACATCCCCTTCACTCATTACTAGACCCTCATCCCATCCCAAGCCAGGTCTTCCAAAGTATGTTCCTGAGCATTTTGAAGGCAGCAAAAACAGGAGGCTCTTCCAAGACTTGGAAAGTGTCCCATTTCCTTCTGGTATTCTTGCTTCTGGTGGGCATGTATCACTCCATAACTTCCTCTGTGATGCCCACCTGTCCCTCTTCCCAAGAAGATGGGGTAAGTGTGGCTCCAGGCCATTCTTTTTCCTGCTCTTCCGAGTACTCAGTCTTAGATGACACCAAGGCCTGATGTTTTTTAGAGGAAGGCAAAAAGAAAATCTCTCGCTGGGATCAGACACATGGGATAGCTCATCAAATTTAGTCCTCACTACTATTGGAAGGAAACCCTGATGGCATAGTGGTTAAGAGCTACAGCTACTAACCAAATGATTGGGTCACTATGAGTGAGAATCGACTCAATGGTAATGAGTTTTTGTTTTCTTTTTTTTTTTTTTACTATTGGAAACCCTGGTGGCATAGTGGTTAAGAGATA
Organism: Elephas maximus indicus; assembly: GCF_024166365.1. NCBI lineage: Eukaryota > Metazoa > Chordata > Mammalia > Proboscidea > Elephantidae > Elephas > Elephas maximus. Next base: position 187,177,675 of record NC_064821.1, on the reverse strand, counting down.
CAGCTGGTTACCAAAAAGTCAGCAGTTCAAATCCACCAGATGCTCCTTGGAAACTATGGGGAAGTTTTTCTCTGTCCTTTAGGGTCACTATGAGTCACAATCAACTTGATGGCAAAGGGTTTGGTTTGGGTTTTTTTTTTTTTTTTTTATAGGAGTCGTCATTAGTGTATTCAGCTCAACAGCAAGTGGTTTGGGTTTTTTGTTTGATTATAGGGGGCCTTGCGAGTCAGAACTGACTTAATGGCAATGGTTTAGTGTTTTGGTTATAGGAGTCTCTGGGTGCTGTAATGATTAATGTGCTCAGCTGCTAACAAAAAGGTTGAAGGTTCAAGTCTACCCAGAAGAGCCTTGGAAGAAAGACCTATTAATCAACTTCCAAAAAAATCAGGCATTGAAAACCCTACAGAGCAGTTCTACTCTGACACACAGGGAGTCATCATGAGTTGGAATCGACTTGTCAGCAACTGGTGGTGGTGGCAGTGGTGACCAGGAAAAAAATAACTTGCCCAAGTTGACATAAGTAGAAGTCATAGAGCCAAAATTTGAACCCAGCTATAAGAGACTTCAAGTCTTATTGTTTGTGTGCCACAACATGCTGCTTCTGGTGTTCAAATCCATGCTGTTTTAGGAATCGTAACTTTCAGTCCTCCAAAAAACAGGCAGTTACTAAGAAGCCTTCTATCATATATGTGCAGGATGGGGCAGCCCCATTTTACAGGGAAGAAAATGCCCTAGAAGGTTAGCTATTTTAGGGCATGTCAACAAAATAGGAGACAGCTCAGGGCACATGGAGACGTGAGCTTTGGCCTGCTGGCACTGCCCTGCTGTGTGATTCTGTTCTGTCTCTAGGCCATTCCCTGCCCCACTCTAAATAAATAGGTGGAATAAAGTCCTTCTGGCTATTATATTATATGCTTGTAGGTGCTGTTTCTACAAAGGAAATGTGTGCCCCCACATGCTAACTGTGGAGCCGTTCTCACTAGCCTTTAGCTTCCATGAGATTGTAACTATGGACATGTTCACTGTGTACCGTGTGGCTCTAGCACCAGAACCTGGAGAATAGTGACTAAAAATATGAACGGACAAATGAGTGAATGTGGGTGCTTAACATTAACAGTACAGCCCAGACCAGCCTCCAAACTCCGTGTGGCCAGTGCCCAACCCACCTTCAGCCACACCGATACACCTCGCGCCGTCTATAAGCTCCAAATGGCTCATTTCCTGCTCCGTGGGGCAAACCTCTCACTAATGGTTTTTACACCTGCAGGTAGCACTAACATCTCTGGCAAGAGATACTGAGACCTTATGCCATCAAAACAGGTGGGTGTGTTGTGCCCCACCCATTTCATAGGCTAGGAAGACAAGGTATAGAAAAGTCAGATGACTTGCACAAGGGCCTGGATGAGTCACAGCGCAATCTCCAAAATGCCAAGAATCTCCCTCCTATCCATCCTTTTGGACACAAGCTCATAGAATCAGAGACACGTGGACTTAAGCAATAGTAGCTCAGTAGACTCACAGGGTAATAAATGAAGATCATCATAAAGTCACAGAATAACAGAATCATAGATTCAGAATCATGGCATCTCTGAGGTGGAGGAAATTAAAAGAGGTCACAGGATCTGGCCCCTGCCTCGAGGCAGATGAATACCCCTGCCATTCAGCTTAATGATCTGTTCTTAGGAAGATCTACTGGTCTTGAAAACTCTGAAGTCCTCTGGTTAGCTCACCTCAGGGCTTACCATCTGGATGGTCAGGAACTGTATACTAGATTAGGTGTAACGTCCCTATTGCAGCAGCACCCACACATCCCTGACATTTATTACCTGTTTGGATCTGCGCCCCTTAGTGTCGGGGCCAGACCAAGATTTCAACTCAACAGTACTCCTAGCCTTGACCAGGGGATCAAAGTGGGGAAGTGCTCAAGGAGACCTGTTGCTTCCTAGGACAGAGCCTGGTTCTCCTCTCATCCTGGCAGATTGTCCCAATCAGGGCCTAAGGATGCTCTGAGGCCAAAATCTGGGCCCTTTCCTTTCTGTGGAAAAGAAGTTGAAGGAAGTGAGAAATCACACACTAAGAAGAGAGAAGGCACACAAACTTAGGTCTTCAGTGAGAAATGTCAACTCTAGGTCTGAGACCAGAAGGTAGCAGAGTGGTGCCTCCCTGAGATCCCATGTCTGTGTGTCTCTGATCTAGGCTCAACTCTGAGACTCATGCCATAGATTCCCTGCACTATCATTCCAATGAATCAGGTATTCCTCCTAGATGATCAGGAGATTGTATGGTAGAACCACAGAATGGAGGGCTCATGGAGCTGAGTCACAAAGCTCACCCCTTTATGGTGACTGAGGCTGAGAAAGGAAGAAACTTACTACGGGCCACACAGCCAGGCAGGAGCCGACTCTACACAGGAATCTATGAGTCTCATCTAGGGCATGTTCCATTGAAGCATGTGACCACTGACTTCAGGCTTGCTAGGGAGCACCTAACCTGCCCTCTTTCTTGCCTCCCTCTTCACCACCTAGCCCCATCAAGACTACCACTAGGGAAGCCAAGGTAAATTCTGTAGGTATCACCTTCTATTAAATAAAGTATGTTTTCACGCATCTGGGCAGGAACACAGGAGCCTTGCGATCTGCACATGTGTGTGTTGTCAAAACATGAGGACAGCAGTCCCAGCTTAGAGCCCCACAGGTTGTGTCAGGGCCCTCTTGGTCTCAGAAACCAGGAAATATCAGTGCCCAATCTCTTTTTCTTGGCATGGCCCATTGGGCTGGTTTGCTTGAACTTCCAGCCCTCCCCTAACCCATTTATTCTCCTGAAAGTAGTAACGGAAATATCTTTACATTTCAGGAAGTTCAAACAATCCCTGCTTCCCTAGTATATTCCTCCAGATAGAACCCATGGGATGACATGCACTCTCACACTTCTCTCCCAGCCATGTCATCCATGCTTTCAATGCAAACAGCACATTCTGCCCCTCATCACAGCCTCTCCAAGACCTCCATACAAACCCTCTACACCACAGACCAACTATAGTTTTTATGCATTTACACCTTCTACAGCCAGAGAGTGCGGACCCTTATCACAGCTCTGTCAATTCCTAGCTGTGTGATCCTGGGTAACTTGCTAAACTTTCTGAATCTCAGTGTCCTTATTTGTGAAATGGAGACATTAACAGTCCGCATGTCACTCCTCTGCTCAAAGCTTTCTAATGACTACTCATCCTTTTCAGGGTAAAAGTCAAAGAACTTATAATGGATTTCAGGGGGCTACATAGACTCGAAACCTACTGCTCTTACTTTTCTTACCTCATTCTTCATTCTATGCCTCACTCAACCCTCCTGACACACTGGTCTCCTTGCAGTTCACCTGACACTCCAGGTACACTCTTGCTTCTGGAACTTCGCACTGCCTTTTTTTGTTCTTCTTTTTCATACTCACATGGTTAACTTGCTCACCTCCTTCAAGCCTTTGCTTAAATATGACCTCAGTGAGGCCTTCTCTGGTAATACTGTTTAAAATTACAACCCACACTCCCTGCCCCTCTTCCAAGCTTATTTTTTCCATATAGTTTATAACATCGAACGAATTAAATATTCTATGGACATATGTATTGCATAACACATATATGTATTTCCCATTTCCTCCCATCAGAATGTCAACTCTATGAAGGGAAGGATCTTCATATCTTGGTCACTGCTCTATCCACAGTGCCTTCCTGCAGTGCTAAGCACACTCAACATATATCTGTTGCAAGAGTGAAGGATAGATATTGTTGTACTTATTTTATTTTTCATCTGTCTTCCCTTATGTAGGGTCGCTATGAGTCGGAATCGATGGCACTGGGGTTTTTTTTTTTTTTTTTTTTTTTTTTCCCCTAATTAGAATGTAAATTTAATGAGGACATAATTGTTTTGTTTGTTTTGTTCCCAACTCTATCCTCAGATCTTAAAATTGCACTTGGCATATAGGAGGTACCTCATAAATATCTTTTGAATGAGCATTCTGACAAAATAGTAAAGTTGCATAAAGCATGTGCCTACCATGTGAGTAAACACTAACTGAATGGTGGTTGTTCTTGCTAGTATTGCTGCCTATTACCCCCCATCAATCATATGCAATAACCACAGTAGCGTTCGGCCACGAGCGAAGAGACTGGAAGCAGGTGGGTAAAGTGAAGACTTGGGCTCCTGTTCCTTTTTTAAAAATTGTTTTAATTTTTATTGTGATAAATATATATATAACAAATCATTTGCTAGTTTAACAATTTTTACATGCACAATCCAGTGACATTGATTACATTCATCATGTTGTGCAACCATTATCACCATCATTTTCCAAATCATTCCACCACCATCGAGAGAAACTCAGTACACCCTAATCAAAACCATCCCTTTCCTCCTCCTTCCTACTCCTGGCATATAAGCTTTGGTCTCTACACATTTGCCTATTTTATATGAGTGTGATCATACAGTGTTTATCCTTTTGCGACTAACATTTCACTCAGCATAATGTTTTCAAGGTTCTTCCTTGTCATGGCATGTATCAGGACTTCATATCTCTTCATGGCTGAATAATATTCCATTGTGTGTATGTACCACATTTTGCTTATCTATTCATCTCTTGTTTTTTTTATTCATCTCTTGAGGGACATTTAGGTTGTTTTCACCTTTTAGCTATGCAAATAGTGCTGGAATGGACACTGCTGTGCAGGTTTCTGTTTGCATCTCTACTTTCACTTCTTTTGGTTATATACCTAGAATTGGGATTATTGGGTCATATTGTAGTTCTATGGTTAACTTCTGAGGAACTGCGAAACTGTTTCCCACAGGGACTATACCATTTTGTCTTCCAACTAGCAATAGATGAGGCTTCCAATTTCTTGACATTTTTGCCTATGTATTATTTTCTGGGTTTTTGATCATGAGCATTCTAGTGGAGGTGAGGTGGTAGCTCATTGTGGTTTTGATTTACATCTCTCTAATGACTTTGGGCCTTTGTTCATGTTCTTTTTGACCTTTTGTATATCCTTTAGTTGAAATGCCTATTCAAGTCTTTTGCCCTTTTTTCGATTGGGTCATTTGTCTTCTGATGGTTGAGTTCTTCATAAATTCTGGATATTAAATACTTATCAGATATGATTCCCCAAATTTTTCTCCCAGTCTGTAGCTTGTCTCTTCATTTTGTTAATAAAGGACTCTTCTTTCAATTCAGATAAATTGCATCCCAGAGACGGTGACCCTATCCGTGGCCATACCCTACCCTCTGGCAATGCCAGCCGCTGTCCTCTACCCTATTCCCTTATTCTGGTACATCATTCTGGAGACCAAGGGACAAGAGCTGTAAAAACTATTCTGAGAGCTGTCCCACAAGGGCTTTTGGTAAGGATGGGGCAAAGAGTATCTTTTTGTTTCCAGCGCCCTCACTGAGCCAGCACAATCATTGGCAAGTACCAGGACTGGAGATGGGGGCTGGGAAGTGTTGTCCTACCCCTTAATGCTTTCAGGTCTCTGGGTAATGCCAAATACCCCTGTTACTTCTTCCACCCCACCAAGACTTTTATAACAAATTCCCTGCATTAAACCCCTCTGTGTTTCAATTATCCAAACCTGTTGCCATCGAGTTCGTTCTGATTCATAGTGACCCAAAAGTCAGAGTAGAACTGCCCCATATAGTTTCCAAGGTCGAATATCCAAAGTTGTCCCTATTTTCATAAATGGACACTGAATGATGCAGCCCACGACACCTTGAAGCTTGGCTATTATAAACTTCTCCAGGGAGAAGGTGAGAAGCATTTAACAAATGAAAAGAAATAAATACGTAATATCAAGTGGCAATAAGTGCAGGAACAACAACAAAGCAAGTTAATTTCAGCAGGGTTTTCTCAAAAGACCCAAGGGATTCATACTGATGCCCACCTCAGTTCTTCAGCACCTTCACAGGTGAATTCATTTGTGCTCCCTGCAAGACCAGGTAGACTCCATGGCAACTAACAACAATAAAGCAAGACCAGAAGGCTAAGGCAGATCTGCAATATCTAATCTCTCAGAGCCCATGTTCCTGTCTCAAAGAAAGCCCTAAATCAGCAAATTCCCATTCTGGCTGCTGGGTCACTGTAAATGGACTTCCTTAAAACAAAGTGTTAAAGTCTGGGTTCCATTAGTACGTTGTTTAACCAACTGTTCACTGTATGTGAACAACTTAAGGAAGGAAAACAGCTGCAAAAAAAAAAAATTTCCCATCCATATAGAGCTGGAATTATTCTGTTGTCTTAATTCTCTTTAAAAGAGAGAGAGAGAAGAGGAAAAGAGAAAAGAAGGAAATGGAGAGAAGAAAAGAGTGGAAATATTGCTTGAATATGCATTTATGAATTAATAAGTACATTTGTTTTTCTTATGTAAATAGAATGCTGTGTACAAAGCACTTAAGAGAAAAGGCTGTTTCATGGCTGATATTTTCATAAAAGTTAGACTTATCTTGGGATTGTAGCCAACCCTTACTTCCTGGCTTCACAAATCCAGTAGCATTCTAGATTTTCTTGAAGTTGTTCACACATTAAGAATTAATTCATTAGATCAGTGCCTGATATCTAAAATCTGCATGATACTGCAAAAACTCAACCACAAAAAGACAAATAACCCAGTTAAAAAATGGGCAAAAGATATGAACAGACACTTCACTAAAGAAGACATTCAGGTAGCTAATAGATATATGAGGAAAGGCTCACGATCATTAGCCATGAGAAAAATGCAAATGAAAACTACAATGAGATTTCATCTCACTCCAACAAGGCTGGCATTTTCCAAAAAACACAGAACAATAAATGTTGGAGAGGCTATGGAGGGATTGGAACACTTACTGCTGGTGGGAATGTCAAATGGTACAACTACTTTGGAAATCGATTTGGCACTTCCTTAAGAAGCTAGAAATAGAACTACCATAAGATCCAACAATCCCACTCCTTGGAATATATCCTAGAGAAATAAGAGCCTTTACGTGAACAGATGAACATACTCATGTTCATTGCAGCACTGTTTACAATAGCAAGAAGATGGAAGCAATCAAGGTGCCCAACAGTGGATGAATGGATAAATAATTCACACAATGGAATACTACACATTGATAAAAAACAGTCATCAGTCTATGAAATATTTCATAACATGGAGGAATCTGGGAGGCATTATGCTGACTGAAAGTAGTCACTTGCAAAAGGACAAATATTGTATAAGACCACTACTATAAGAACTCAAGAAATAGTTTAAACAGGGAAGAAAATATTCTTTGATGGTTACGAGAGGGGTGAGGGAGGATGGATGGAAGAGGGGTATTCAATAATTAGATAGTAGATAAGAACTACTTTAGGTGATGGGAAAGACAACACACAATACAGGCGAGGTCAGCATAGCTGGACTAAACCAAAAGCAAAGAAGTTTCCTGAATGAACTGAATGCTTCAAAGGCCAGAGTAGCAGGGGTGGGGGTTTGGGGACCATGGCTTCAGGGGACATCTAAGTCAATTGGCATAATAAAATCTATTAAGAAATCATCCTACATCCCACGTTGGAGAGTGGGGTCTCGGGTCTTAAACTCTAGCAAGCATCCGGCTAAGATGCATTAATTGATCACAATCCACTTGGATCAAAGGAGAATGAAGAACACCAAGGATACAAGGTAATTATGAGTCCAATAAACAGAAAGGGCCACAAAAACCAGAGACTACATCAGCCTGAGACCAGAAGAACTAGACGGTGCCCGGCTACAACCCATGACTGCCCTGACAGGGAACACAACAGACATCCCCTGCGGGAGTAGGAGAGCAGTGGGATGCAGACCCCAAATTCTCCTAAAAAGACCAGACTTAATGGTCTGACTGAGACTAGAAGGACCCTGGTTGTCATGGCCCTAAGAACTTCTGTTAGCCCAGGACAGGAGCCATTCCCAAAGCCAACTCTTCAGAAGGGAGTGGACTGGACAATGGTTTGGAGAGAGATGCTGGTGAGGAGTGAGCTTCGTGGATCAGGTGGACACTTGAGACTATGTTGGCCTCTCCTCCCTGGAGGGGAGATGAGAGGGTAGAGGAGGTTAGAAGCTGGCAAAATGGACATGAAAGGAGAGAGTGGAGGGAGGGAGTGGGCTGTCTCATTAGGGGGAGAGCAACTGGGAGTATGTAGCAAGGTATATGTAAGTTTTTGTGTGAGAGACTGACTTGATTTGAAACTTTTATTTAAAGCACAATAAAAATTTAAAAAAGAAGAATTAATTCATTAAAGTAATTGGCTATTTTTTCTCCAGTTCAGTTAAAGCTGAAAAATCCATCTCCCTAGTCAGGGAGAAATGACTGGATTTAGGTAAAAGAGAAGAAAAGTGGAATAAAAACCAACAGTCAAATTGGGAATTAGAAGTAAATTTATTGTTGCAAATCATATACTTCAGAATATTTGTCAACAACCTGAAGAATAAAGATATTAGCATGAGGTGAAGATAATGCAAATTCAAAACAGCCTCCATGATAGCTTCTAAGAAGCAAAGCCTGCGTATTTCTTTAATTGCTTAGGGCTCTGAGATACAGAGAAAGGACAGAGAAGGTCATAAAACACCAGGCTGGGGTAGGTTCTTTGCCCTTTAGGTCTACCAATTCTATTCCTCAATGTATCTCATGGTCCAGGTCAGCAGCAGCCCCCAGAGCACCAAGTAGAGCCCCCAGAGCAACGGTCGGAGCCCCTAGAGTGCTGGCTACTGCCACAGCAGTCAGAGCTCTGGTGCCTGTCGTGGTGGGACCTGGGGTGCCCGTGGTGACTCAGGCAGCAGCCGCCACCCCCTGAGCTGCAGCAGCTCACAGAGCTAGATCCACAGCAGCCCCCAGAGCTACCACAGCAGCCCCCAGCGCTGATACTGCAGCAGGAAGAGACTGGTGGGCGCTTGGGAGGGCACTGGGGGTGCACTTGGGAGAGGCCTGGCACTGCTGCTGGTTCTGCTCGCAGGACATCTCAGTGAGAGTTAAGTCAACCTAAATGACAAAAGAGAAACTTACCAGATGCTCATTATCCAAAGCCATTAAAACTTTTCCTATTTTGAAATCCTTCCCCAAGGTGATGGGGAGGGAATATCTAAAATACATCTACAGAAACCTAGTCGCAGCAAAGAGTGTGTCTTCTTCACTTTTGTGCCTCCCAGGTCTTCCACAATTCTTGGCACTTATTAGATGATTAAAAATTGACTGACGAACTGATAATTAAACAATATTCATGCTTTTGAAATGGGCATTCCATGACCTTTCAAAGATTATTTAAGAATATTGCCATTATATCCGCATGAATCTGTCTGGAAATGGAGTTCAGAAACTGGTAGAAAAGTTATCAACTCCTGATTTTATACATATATGTATATATATGTAGCAATTGTTGTCGGTTGCATTTGATATGATTCCATCTCAGGGCGACCCCACGCATGCAGAGCAGAACTGCTCCTTAGGATTTTCCAGGCTTTGACTTTTCAGAAGCAGATTGCCAGGCCTGTGTTCCTGACTCTGGTTGGACTCAAGCCACCAACCTTTTGGCTAGTAGTCCAGTGCTTAACCATGTCTGCCAAACACGCACTCTGTGAATATATAATTATACATATAATATAAACTTGAGATCAGCATAGTCAGAGAAGTGTTTCCCTCAGAGCATGGGCACAGCACCTGGAGGCTAGTCACTGGTGGGACTACAACAGTCCCAGAGCACTTATCAACTGCCTGACCATAGGAACATCCTTCCCAGGTTGGTCCCTGCTTTGTCCAGAGAAAACCACTACTCCGGACTTCTGCCATATTATATGGGATCCCAGGGCTGGGCTTCGGATGAACCATGCTTGTGGAAGGAGCAGGACGTGGATGTTGCACAAAGAGAACATGTACAGGGCCATTCCTGACATTCCCTACCTCTTTGTTCTTTCCATTCTCAGCTGTGTGTGCAAACTCCCAGATTGCCCCTCTTGGAATCAGAGCTTTGGGGGAGCGGTTCTATACGAGGCATTCTATAAATCATATTCTTTCCTAGGCTGTGGCCTGAAAGATTTCTGGGCAACACTTGACATCTAGGTAGAGGAATCCAGAGCTGGGGTGACTAAAATTCTTTTTTGGGGGAAGCTTCAGGTGCTCTTCTTTTCAATCTCTCTCCTAAACTAACCCTTGTCTATTCCTAAGAAGGAGCCTTTTTGGCCACACAGGATCTAGACCTACCCATGTTTTGGGCTCTAGCAACTTAGGCAAATTTTAGCCAGATGTTGTGAGGTCTTTCTTCCAAACAAATCCAACTCTGTGAGGTTGGTCTGGTGTCCCAAGTCAGTGATGAACTGGACTACTGATCGTGTGCATCTCTTCTAACCTGCTATTCAATGTCATCACTTTGGTAGCTGAAATCAGCCATGGTAGGAACATCTACACCACTGAAATTGGCAACAATATGGCCTTTTTCCCCCAGAAAGCTCATTGTTAAACAATTACCAACACACCACTTTCCAGAGCTAGTTGACTCCCTTGGAGTAATCATTGCCCTTATGTTAAGCAGGTCAAGTTCATGGCCTCCCTGTCGGAGTGGACCCCATCAGTGAGTGCACAAAATCTTTTATGGAACTGCTACTCTAAAAACCCCTCAGACTATATCTCAGAGGCTAGTAGATCTGTTGGGTCAGCCTATGGCGATGGGAATATCAAGTGGTTGTATGTATGAGAGTGTCTTGACATTTGTTGAGCATTGTGCTATAACTCTGCCCTGTCGCATGGGGTCCACAAAGAGAAGTCTGGTAATCTTGGCTATATTTCCACCAGTCTTGTAACCTTTCCTAAAAAGTTTCTCTCTTTCTTTCTCCCTCTTCCTTTCTCTCTCTCTCTCGTGCACACACACACACTATGGCAACCATTAAAAATCCAACTTTTTTCTTCACATACAGTAAAATGAGTATGTATAAGGGATGCTACCTATCATTAACCAAGCAAAACTAAAGCAAAAACCCTTCTCTCTACCCACACACAGTGGGCACCCTAGGATGAGGAAATTTAGTGTTAGATTCTCTCAATTATGAAAATTTCCCTTTGGTAGCCAACTCTTTTGATACATTTTGGTAATAATATTTATTTAGTTGGTTGCCTTCTCAGAGGGAACTTCCAGGAAGACCTTCTACGGAAAACAGATGTCCAGTAGTGACAATGTTGATGTCGCTGATGATGACGTTGATAACAATGACAAAGAAGATGGCTAGATTCCAAGCCCTTCCAGGAACAGGAACTAACTACCTTTGTGGTAGCTTCTTCTGCTACCAACTCAGAACGTGTGTGCTGAAGGTAGGAGTGAGAAAGGAGTTTTTTGGCAAGTGTCTCTTTTGGGATGTCCTCCTGTCATCCATATCTCTCTGCACTAATACAATGCCCCAATCTCATGGCATTCAAAACTCAGATGACAGTCTCATAGAAATAGGGTTGAGATCATGGTCTATGGGGAATGGTTACCATAACAACCTCAAACCACATCTGAGTCTTCAGTCTGTGATCAGCACCATCTCAGTGCTGTGGACGATACAGACAGATAACCTTAGACCCTGTCCTCAAGGAGCTCACTGTCTAACTTCAGAGAGATGAAGAGATACCTGGAAGTTAGATAGTAATGCTGAACTTCAACTCAAGAGGAATCAGTAGGCAGGAATGATTACAGGCAAAATCAAGGGTCAGTCGAGGTTCTCAGTGCCAAACACCATTGCCGTTGAGTCAATTCTGAATCATAGCAACCCTATAGGACAGAGTAGAATTGCCCCATGAGGTTTCCAAGGAGCCGCTGGTGGATTCGAACTGTCAACATTTTGGTTAGCAGCCATAGCTCTCAGTAACAGGCAGCCTTAAAAAGGATGCCAGGACCTCATCCTAGGTGAATTGAATCAGAAGTTCTGGAAATAGGGCCCCAGCGTTGGTATTTTAAAAAGGGAATCAGCTGATTATAACATGCAGCCAGAGATAAAAGCCACTGATCAGTACAGACAAACAGGTAGATATCCATGTTTGCTGAGGAAATCTGCTAAGGCTTCACAGAGGAGGCAAGGCAGTTACTGGACATTGAAGGGTGTACAGGAAACAGTGCAACGGTTTCACACTACGTTCCTGTAGGAGACTAGTGTTTTTACATGCGTAAATACAGCATTCTGTTAAAAAACAAAACAAAACAAAACAAAAAAACACATAGAGCAGTCTTCTTCCAGTTCACATGTACAAAAAAATTAATGCCTAACATGCTCTTAATTTCATATATTTAAAAGCTTTTGGCATTTCCTGATGCATGCACAAGTAAGCATCATAAACAAAATAGCAAATAAAAAGGATAAAATAATAGGAAAACTAAGAAAAATGATAACTTACATGAATTAATAACAGAATTAACTGTAAATAAGCCTGACCCAAACTGTAAAAGCCTTGACTTTTTTTTTCCTGCCAGAAGCTGCTCTGTAGCATTGTAAATTATGTCTTTTCCAGCTAGGTAGTCAATAGCAAAACCATTACTTTGTGATTTAATGAAAAAATGGTGGGCTTCTTTAATTTAAATTTCAAGAGGTCTCAAGGCTGCTGGTAGGTGGAGGGCCACATTTTCAGGAGTTACTTTATAATGCTAACTCACTACCATTAAGCAATTGGTTATCATGAAAACTTCTATTCATTACGAAGAAAAAATATATAAAATTTTCCGAGCAATCAATCCTTCAGAGTGCTTCCTGTTCATTTTTCCTTGGTGTATGGGAGACTCTTTTCCACCTGTATCACACTTTGGAACTCTCCTCTGACTTTCAGACCAGATGTTCCCCTGTTTGTGACCTGAAAAATAAAACGTATGAGTTCATATACAAAGTTAATATTGTGAAAATGTTATTTTTAACACTACCTTAAGGAGAGTTGAGCTGAATCTAAATTCCTCAGCTCTCACTTTTGTTCCTGAACTAGTTATTACTCCATTATCTTCTGGCATTGAGTGTTGCTGTGGAGAAGCCTGGTTTCTTTGTTTGTTTGTTTGTTTCCCCCTTGACTTGTTTTTTTTTTTTTTTCCTGGCTGACCAAAAGATTCTTGGTTTATTTTTGAATTGTAATATTTTCCTAGGGTATGCCTCATCCCCTGAAGCATAGTGTGCTCATTCAAGATATGGATTCAGATCCTCTTGCACTTCAAAAAAGATGCTTTGGATTCTGTTTTAAAACACTTGTTCTCTCCTATTTTGGTTGGAGCCCTGGTGGCCCAGTGGTTAAGAGATCAGCAGCTAAGCAAAAGCTCAGGAGTTCAACTCCACCAGCCACTCCTTGGAAACACTATGTGGCAATTCTACTCTCTCCTATAGGGTCAATATTAAGGTGGAATCAATTCGATGGCAATGGGTTTTTATTTTGGTTAGTGCAAATGATTAACAGGCTTGGTTGCTAATCGAAAGGTTGGAGGTTTGAATCCACCCAGAGGTTTCTGCTTCAGAAAAATCAGCCGTGAAAAGCCCTGTGGAGCAGAGTTCTACTCCGACACATAAGGGCTGCCATGGTAGATTTCCTTTGTCTGTATTCTCTATAATTTCGCCCTCATTTTTAATTTTCTGTTTTTATTTTCTCATTCCTGTCCTTGATATCCTTTATTGTGATTTCTGTTGTGCCTGACCTCTTTTGTGCTCTTCGTAGCCTTGTCTTTATTTCTGAAGGGTCTTTGTTTTTGTTTCTTCCTCCATTTTAATCCTGAGCTTATAAATCTTTTTTATTTCTTTTCCTCTGGTGACTGTGGGCTCCTTTTGCTGCTCTTTTGCTATATGATCAAGTTGTAGGGTGAAGCAGTTGATTTTTGCCCTTTCTTCTTTTTTGATATGTGCATTTATTGTTATGAGTTTTCCTCTGCGCTTTGCTTTTACTGTGTTCCAAAGGTTTTGGTGTGTTGTATTTTCATTCTCATTTGATTCTAGGACTTTTTTATTTCATTTATAATTTCTTCTTTTGTCCAGTGCTTTTTAAGCAGAGTGTTATTCAGTTTCCATGTGTTTTGATTTTTTTTCCTTGTTCTTCTTGTTACTGATTTCTAGTTTTAGATCATTGTAATCTTAATCAGAGAAGGTGCTTTGTAATATTTCAAAGTTTTTTAATTTATTGAGGCTTGCTTTGTGGCCTAAAATAAATATGGTCTATTCTGGAAACTGATCCATGTGCACTGCAGAAGAAAGTGTACTGTTTTACTGTTGGCTAGAGTGTTCTATACGTGTATAAGGTCAAGTCGGTTGATGTGTTATTTAGATTTCTGTATTTTTTTTTTATCTTTGTTGAATTTCTTTCTAGTTGTTCTATTATTGAAAGTGGAGTGTTAAAGCCTCCTACTATTATTGTAGAACTGTCTGTTTCTTTTTCAGTTTTGTTAGACTTTGCCCTATGTATTTGGGAGCTCTGTCATTGGGTGCATAAATGTTTATTATGGTTATGTCCTCCCGGTGTACTGGCCACTTAATCGTTGTATAATGCCCTCTCTCAACTCTTTTGATGGAGTTTGATTTAAAGACTGTTTTATCAGAGGTTAATATTGCAACTCATGCTCTTTTTTGGTTATTTGTTGCTTAATTTATATTTTCCATCCTTTGATTTTTAATCTATTTAGGTCTTTGTGTCTAAAGTGTGTTTCTTGTAGACAATGTATTGATGGATCATGTTTTTTTATCCAATCTGTCATTCTCTTTCTCTTGACTGGTGCATTTAAACCATTTCCATTCAGTGTGATTATTGATGGATATGAATTTTCTCTTGTCATTTTGTTATGGTTTTTCTGTATGTGGTGTGGACAATTTATTTGTTCCACTTAAGTTTCTGTACTGAGTTCTTTTTGTTTGCATAATGCTTTTTCATTTCCTTCATTTTTATTGGTTTTGTGTTTACTGAGTCTTTTTAATTTTTCTTCTTTATTTCGATGAGTCAGTTTATAATTTCTCTTTGTGGTTTTGATAAGATTTCTTGATATTGCCTTGACTTCCTCTCCACATGGAAGTTCTATAGCTGCACCATTCATACCCCCTTTTCTTTTGAAATTGTTGTCAGTTAAATATTGACATTTCTGTTTCCCTCTTTTCAGTTTGGTAGCTTTATTTTACTTTTGTGAGTCTATCCAGGTTGGTATCTGGGTGACGCTGTCATGTGTTTTAACCTTGTGCTGTTGTCTGATGTCCTTGGTTCTATGTCTGAAGAACTCCCTTTAATATTTCTTCTAAGATTGCTCCAGTTTTTACAAATTTCTGTATATCTGGGAATGTCCTAATTTCGTTATTGTATTTGAAAGAGAATTTTGTTGGAAATATGATTCTTAGTTGGCAATTCTTTTCTTTCAAGGTTTTACATATGTCATCCCTTGCCTCATTGCCTGCACAGTTTCTGCTGAGAAGTCAGAGCTTAGTCTTATTTCTGCCCCTTTATAGGTGACAGTTTATTTTTTCATGAGCTGCTCTTAAGAATTTTTCTTTGTCTTTGGTTTTGGCAAGTTTGATTAGGATATACCTTGGTGACTCTCTTTTGCAGTCTACCCTGTACGGGGTTCACTGATCTCCTTGGATGTATACCTTCTTATATTTCATGATATTAGACAAGTTTTCTGCCAGCAAGTCTCCAATAATTCAGTGTTCTTTTTTCCTCTTGCTGTTCTGGAATTCCAATTACATGTAAATTCATTCTCTGATAATGTCCCAAGTAATTTGCAGGCTTTCTTTATTTTTCCTCTTTTTTTTGCCCCCTGATTTTTCTTCAAAAGAATTAGCTTCAAGGGGTTTGTCCTCAGTTTTCCTGATTTAGACTTCCATTGTTTCAATTTATCCTACATCCTTCTATTGAGTTTTCTATTTCTGAACTTTTTTGATCCTTTTCTATTTTTTTTTAAATTTTGTTCCTGTGTTGTTTTCCAGAATTCTTCAGTTTCTTTATCTGTGTCTTCCTTGATTTTTTTTTTTCCTTGTCTTTGTATGCGTATTCCTTGATCTCCTTTTGAACTCCTGTGAGGCCCTATATGTTAGTCTTTTGAATTCTTTATCAGGTAGCTCCATTATCATTTCTTCCTCTGGAAAGTTTCTGGTTCTCTGTTATGGACACTTACTAGAGCCATCTTGTCCTGTTCCTTTAGGTGATTAATATTATATGTTGTTTCTGAGGCATTAATGTGTTATTATATTTATTTTTTAATTTTATGTTTGCTGCATCCTGATTTTTTTGTTTTGTTTTTTTTTGTTGATGTATCCAGTCAAGAGAGATGTGCATGCTACTCTGGTCGACAGTCTGGCTGCACCGGAGTGCTTGCCACTGTCCCCAGGTGGGTGGGGTAGAGGCTGGGTAAGTGAGCGTGGGTCTCTGTTCACTGGTCTTGAGGGGTGGGTTGGCCAGGCATTGGCCACTCTCTGTCATCGGTCCAGTGGCTCAGGAGTTGGCAGTGACACTCGCCAAATGGTTAGGGTGGCAGGTGTGGTGGATGTGGCAGGGGCATGGTAGTTGTCACTCATCAAGTGGGGAAGAGGGAGGGAAAACAGGGAGAAGGGGTTGGGTGGCAGGTGGGTCAACACATGGGAGCAGGCTCACTCTTGGCTATAAAGTAGTAGGAGAGTGGTATTGGTGGCAGGCGTAAAGGATGCAGGTACATGGTGGGGGGGGTGGATGGTGGGTGGACTAGTGCATGAACATGCATTCACGTACACTGGGCATGTCACGGAAGGGGGAGGTAGGTGACTGGAAAGCACACATACAGGTGTATAGTCACCTTGACTCACCAGGCAGGGCAGGTGGGCTGGCATGTGAGCGTGTAGCCACTCACACTAGCTGGGCTGCAGAGGGAAGAGGTAGGAACTCATGCAGGCATGCAGCCTCCACCATGTACCAATCAGGACAGGAAGATAGCAGGCAGGCTGCAGTGCAAGCACCCAGCCTCCTGGACCACCTGGGCCAGGGAGGGGGACAGGAGCAAAATAAGCTGTGAGTGTGTGGTCTCATAGCCTCCACCACTCACCAAGTGGGTCAGTTGGATGGAAGGCAGGCTAGCATACAGGGGTGCAGCTTACCCCCTGGCCAGGCCAGGAGAGGGAGGGGTAGGTGGAAGATGGATGGTACACATGGGTTATGCAGCCTCTGCTGCTGAACAGGTGGGTGGGTCAGATGGAGGAAGTCCATAGGTGTTCTCCTGCACCTACTGGCCAGTTCAGGGTAGACAGCAGAAAGGTGCACGTGGACGACAGGCAGTGTGGTCATTCACATGGTTGCGTGGTTGTGCAGCCAATCCAACTTGCATGATTGGGGAAGGGATGTGTGGTGGGCTGGTAAATGCACAGTCACACGCTCACTGTCACTCTTTGGGTGGGCAGAGGTGTGGTGGATAGTGTCAGACAGGGGGAAAGGGGAGCTCACAATCTACAGCTTCTCCCTCACTTGTTAAGAATGTTGCAAAGCTGCCTTCCTGTGCTCCTTACCCGGGGTTGCTCTTAGCTCCATCTTTCACTGGCCATGCTCCATACCACGTAACACCTTGATCACTGCACTCCTTCAATTTCTTCCTCCAGGCTGTGTTCATATCAACTCTTGTCCTTCTTTTTGATCTTCGACATTCTAGGATTGTCACCTGCATTTCTTTCTCTTGGTTTTTCAGGTCTTTGATGTAAAGCAACAATGTGGTGTGTTCTACTCTGCTTTCATCTTGGCCGAAAGTCCTCAATGCATTTTAATAATATATATTTATATAAGTCTTGTGGATTCTGTGTTTAAATTTTTGTTCTTTGGTTACAAATACCTGAAAAAGTTGGATTTTCTGGGACCACTTTTCAGTTGGTGGTTTCTGTGGAGGGGCCTGGGGTGGAAAAGAACCTTGGGGGAGGTAGTTTTCCAGGTTACTCTGCTCAAAGGTTCTGTCTTCTGGTCCTGAAACTGAAAGTGTTACCTGGAAGCTGTGCTCTGTGGTCCTGTGATCACTGCTCTGCCCAGTCCTGTGACAGCCTCCTCCTCACCATCGGGCTTTCATCTCACAACTTCTTTTAATGCTCTTTTTTATGGTGGAAATAACTTTTCAGTTGCCATCTTAATCCACTATTTGTAGTTGATGCCTGGGATACCATCACATCATCAGAGAGGGAGAAAATAAAATACATGAATTCCAACTATACTTTTCACACACAAACATAAATCCTTGTTCATAAGCAACACTTCTTCAAAAATCTTGAAGAAGGGATGAAATCAAAGATGCTGGTGGATAAAGAGGGTGAGACCACACAAACTCTTCTCTGTCTAAATGGACTTGTATGGGTAAGCTGGTATCTGGAGTGGAATGAGGTGGGAAAGAGCTTTGGGTTGAGTTGGAAGCTCCCTTACTGTTGCTCCACACAACAGTGGGGGACTCTGGGCACTTGGAGAAATTGTAAATAAAGATGAAACACTCCAGGTGAACACATGAGGAATTGTAGTTCAAAAGGAAATTCTATCTAGAAAATAATATTTGTCTAAATAGAACTTGGTGAACTCAGGAGGTAGATAGGAGGGAATGGAAGCATAGAGGTAACCAAGGTTTGGATCAGCAGCTGCCCACAGTTCTGCACCCAGACCAAGAAAAGCCCAGGGATGGGCATAGAGCTGAGTACTGGGAGAGCATTTGGGGAGCTCTTGGGGAGACATTTAGGGAGAGGACACTGGTAGGCTGAGATTCAGTCAACCTAAAATGAAGCCTAAAATGTTCAGGTACATCCAGCCCGTACTGCTGTCTCCACACCCAAACTGGTCCACATGGGGATATTTATGAAAGTCTGAAAGAACTTTGGGAAAGAATTTCTTCAATTTTTGGAATTTCATGTTAAAAAAAAAAACTTTTTCTATTCCCCTGTTCAGCAGTAGATTTTATTTTCCAATATTTTAATGTCTTTTACGTGAAAGTTTACATGAAAATTAGGTTCCCAATTAACAATATTTATACAAATTTTTCCATGACATTGGTTACAGTTTTCACAATGTGTCAGCATTTTCATTATTTCTCTTCTGTTCCTTCCATTTCTGCTGATCAATCTCCCCTTCCCCTCCTTGCCTTCTCATGTTTGCTTTTGTGTAAATGTTGACCATTTGGTCTCATATAGTTGATTAAGGAATTGACTCGATGGCACTTGGTTGGGTTGCTCTCAGGTGATATTTTTACTTTATAAGTCAATCTATTATTTGGATGAAAGATGACCTTCAGGTATGGCTTCAGTTCCAAGTTCAAAACGTATCTTAGAGTGAAAGTTTTCTGGGGCTCCTCTAGCCTCTATCGTTCCAGTAAGTCTGGCCTCTTTAGGAATTTGAGCTTTGTTCTATATTTTTCTCCCGTTCTGTTTGGGACTTTCTAATGTGTCCCTGGTCAGGATGGTCAGTAGTAGTAGCTGGACGCTATCTAGTTCTGGTCTCGGGCTAGAAGAGGCTATGGTCCATGTGGACTACTTTCTTCATTGAGTCTTTGGTTTCCTTCATTATCTTTTACTCCAGATGAGTAGAGACCAATACCTGTATTTTAGATGGCCACTCACAAGCTTTTAAGACCCCAGGGGCTACTCACCAAACTAGGATGTAGAACATTATCTTTATGAACTATGTTATGCCAATTGACTGAGTTGTCCCACAAGACTGTGGTCCTAAGCCTTTTGGCACAGTAAACCAATCCCACAAGGTGTTTGGATATGTCTAAAAAGTCTCCAAAGCTGTGTCCCTATGTGTTTTGTTATATATATGAACACAGGCAGTCCCCAGGTTACAAACATGTGAGTTACATGCAACCTGTAGTTAGAAACCAGGCCCAGTAAAATCTGTTATATTAAAAATTTGAGGTACATACAATGGTTCATGATAAGAAATGGGTACTACTTTGAGACGCTCATCAAAACATTATAGCTATTATTACCATATTATTATTTTAAAGGTGTTTTAATGTACTTGGAAGTGTTTCTTTAAAGTGTTTTATGCAAAAAAAGGCACGCTACACACTATATACAGGTATCTCCCACTTTCTGAAAGCTCACTGTACGTCACTTCACTTTTAGGAAAGACCTATACTAGTACTGTTTTCACTAGCAGAGAGAATTATTGCTTTTACATAAAACAGTGAAAAGCAGAAGTAGGATTCAGTGTTTGGTATGCAACAAGCCATTAAAGAGGCAGCAGTGAGAGTGGCTTCGTCTGCACCTTGGGTGTCAGGGCTTTCTGCAGCTACCTGAGGGTGGGAAAAGAGCCGTTCCCTGAGTCTCCAACCATCCTTCCCCATATGGTGACCTGCTCCTTTCCTCCAGCACATCCCTTCCCCATCGCATTTCTTTTGTCTACTCCCTTCTCTCCTGGCTCCAGGCAGGGTATGATCCATAGTTTCCAGCGTCCCAGAGAGCTTGAGCAGGTAGGCTGGGGGCTGGCCTCTGCCCACACCCCAGGAGAGGGAGCCAATTACTTCCCTCCCCAACTCTGTGCATCTCCACCTGTCAGTCTCTCTCTGAGGACTCCACTGAGGGTGACAGTGAGTGGCTGATTCGGCCCCTTCTTCCTGTCTTCTTCCCTGGCCTCTTGCAGCCTCAGCTCTCACCTCTTCCCGTCTCCACTTAGCCTCAGCCATCTCTGGGCTGTGGAGGGCAGCTTCTAGTCGTCTGGGAAGGAGGAGATGCTGGATACTTTTGAACACATGAACTAGGGAGGGTAGTGATCAGAGGGTGCTAGCCCTAAGCAGGGAAGGAGGTGGCCCTTAGGGTCTGTGTCCCACCTAAGAGATATCTCTGTCTTCGACAAGCTTCTTCCCCAGGAACTATTCTCAGCACCTTAGCATCAAGCTGCCATAGCTTTGGACTGTATCTGTGAGCATCTGTGCTCTATCTCAATTTATTTTTCATATAATTCCTGCATTTACTATATGTTAGTGTTATTTTAGGTTTTATGTGTTCTTTGGTATGATTTGATAGGTTCTTTTTGGGGCCTGGGATCACTGGAAAGTTTTTTCCATGGAAATCAAAGGTAATTGCTTCTTTGCTTTATGCCATTTTGGCTTATGAAAGGTTTCACAGGAACCCGCTACTTTCAGATACTGGAGGAAACCTGCAGTAAAACAAAAATTTCACTAACTGACATTAGATGTGAACCATACCTAACTGACCCTACTTACATACAAATTTGACTTAGGAATGGAACTCATTTGTAATCCAGGAATTTCTTATGTATATGTTTCACACACAAACATGTATATACATAAGCTTACAGATACATCTATATGTGCATGCACATGTACTCACATGTGCTTTCCTATACACATATATGCATCCATATCTACCTACGTAACCACACACATAGCTTTTGTTTGTCATAACTATTGTTGTAAAATTGTATGTGCTATAGCACTTACTGAAATTGTCCCTTTTTCTTGCATACTTCTTAGTGTCTTCATTTACCTTGGTCGTGCTGTGAAGAATTCACCCATATTTACTATTGCCTCTCCCCTCATCAAAAATAACCAGGGTCTACTATCTATTTTTTTTTTTTTTTTTTTACTATCTAGAAAGTGATTTCCCTTCTTACCCCTTCACATCCCTGGTAACCATCAAAGAACGTTGCTTTCTGTGTATATACCTATTCCTGACTTTTTATAAAAGTGAGACCATAAAATATTTGTCCTTTTTTTATGGACTTATTTCACTCAGTATTAGGTTCTTCAGAGTCATCCATTTGTTAAGATGTTTAGCAAAGTCATCATTATTCTTCACGTTGTTGCTGTGGTTAGGTGCTGTCAAGTCAGTCCCAACTCATTGCAACCCTATGTACAACAGAACAAAACAGTTTGGTCTTGCGCCATCCTCACAGTCGTTATGCTTGAGCCTATTATTGTAGCCACTGTGTCAATCCATCTCGTTGAGGGTCTTCCTCTTTTTCAATGACCCTCTACTTTACCAAGCATGATGTCCCTCTCCAGGGACTCATCCCTCCTCTTCCAGTACTGTATCAGACAAGATTCCGCTGCTATTTCATAAGGTTTTCAGTGGCTAATTCTTTTCACAAGAAGACCACCAAGTCCTTCTTCCTAGTCTGTCTTAGCCTGGAAGCTCAGCTGAAACCGGTCCACCATGGGCAACCCTGCTGGTATTTGAATACCAGTGGCATAGCTTCCAGAATCACAGCAACATGCAAGCCCCCAAAGTAGGACAAACTATAAATACATTCTTTGTAATTACATATATGGCATTGTATGTATGCACTAAAATTTGTTTATCCATTCATCCATTGATGCGTACTTAGGTTGTTGTGGCACAGTGGCTAAAGCCATCTACTACTAACCGAAAGATTAGTGGTCAAAATCACCAGGGGCTTCATGAGAGAAAGATGTGGCAGCCTGCTTCCATAAAGATTTACAGCCTTGAAAACACTTTGTGACCACTATAAGTAGGAATCAACTGGACTGCAGTGGGTTTGGTTTGGTTTTTTGGTAGGTTATTTCCGTCTTTTTGCCATTGTGAATAATACTGCAATGAACATAAGTATGCATAAGCCTATTCATTTCACTGCTTCTATATCTCTTGGGTATATACCTAAGATTTGGAATGCTGGATCTTAAGGTACTTCTCTTTCTAGCTTTTTGAGGAAATGCCATACTGTTTTCCATAGTGGTGTATCATTTTATAACATTACCAGCAGCATATAAGAGTTCCAATCTCCCCACAACCTTGCAAGCATTTGTTGTTTCCTCTTTTTTTGATCATTACCATTTTTGCAGGGGTGACATGGTATCTCATTGTACTTTTGAAATGTAGCTCTCTAATGGCTAATGATCATGAGCACCTTTTCATGTGTTTGTTGCCCACATGACTGTTCTCTTTGGTGAAGTGTCTGTTCATCTCCTTTGCCTGTTTTTAGATTGAATTGTTTTTTGTTGTTGTTGAGTTGTTGAAGTTTTCTATATATTTTAGAGATTAGAGCTTTGTCAGATGTGTCATTGCCGATGATCTTTTTCAGTCCATAAGTTTTCCTTTTACTCTTGTGGTAAAGTCTTTTGATGAGCATCAGTATTTAATTTTTGGGAGTTTCCAGTTATCTAATTTATCTTGTGTTGTTCGTGGATTTTTAGTTGTGTTTGATAGACTATTTATGCCAAAAATTAGGTCCCTTCCAGGAACTTTACAGTTTTAGATTTAACATTTAGGTCTTTGATCCATTTTTATTTAGGTTTTGTGTGTGGTGTGAGGTATTGACCCTGCTTCATCTTTCTGCAAATGGATATTCAGTTTTGCCAGCACCCTTTGTGAAAAAGACTGTTTCTTCTCCTTTGAATGAATTTTGACCCTTTGTCGAAGATCAGCTGCCCGTAGATGGATGGATTTACTTCTGGCTTCTCAATTCTGTTCTCTCAGTTTATTTGTGTGTCATTGAACCAGCACCAAGCTGTTTTGGTTACTGTGACTATAGTAAGTTTTCAGATGAGGAAGTGTGAGGCCTCCTACTTTGTTCTTCAATATTGCTTTAGCTATTCTGGGCCTCCTTTGTTTCCATATAAAGTTGGAGATTACTTTTCCAATTCATTAAAGAATGTTGTTGGAATTTGGATCAGGATTGCATTACATCTACAGATTGTCTGAGTAATATTGACATTTTCACAATGCTAACTCTTCCAATTCATGAGCATGGAATATTTTTCCATTTATGTAGGTCTCTTTTGGTTTCTTTCAGGAGTGTGTTATAGTTTTCCTTGTATATATCTTTTACATCCCTGGTTAGGTTTATTCCTAGGTATTTTATCCTTTTGAAGACTATTGTAAAAGGTATTATTTTCTTGATTTCCTTTTCAGAGTTCTCTTTGTTAGTGTGAAGAACCCAGGTGAATTTTGTGTGTAGATCTTGTACCTTACCACTTTTCTGCATCCTTCTGTTAGTTCCAATAACTTTGTTATGGGGTCTCTGGAATTTTCTGTGTATAAGATCATGTCATCTGTGAATAGGGTAGCTTTACCTCTTCCTTTCTGATGTGAATACCCTTTTATTTCCTTTCTTTCCTTACTTCTCTGGCTAAGACTTCCAGTACAAAATTGAGTAACAGTGGTGATGATGGGCATCCTTGTCTGGGTATTCAAGAAGAATACCCTCAGTCTTTGCTGTTGACATTAATGTTGGCTGTTGGATTTGCAAATATGCCCTTAATTATGTTGAGGACTTTCCATTCTATTCCTATTTTGCTGAGAGTTTTTATCAGGAAAGGGTGTTGAGTTTTATCAAATGTCTTTTCTGCATCAATTGAGAAAACCATGTGATTCTTTTCCTTTGTTTTATTTATTTGGTGAATTATGTTGATTGATTTTCTAATGTTGAATCACATTTCCACACCCGGTATGAATCCATCTTGATCATGAAGTATTATTTTTTTTGTTTTTACATTTCATCGAATTTTCTTGAGAATTTTTGCATCTATATTCCTGAGGGATGTTGGTCTATAATTTTCTTTTTTTATCTTTTCTGGCTTTGGTCTCATCAGTGTTATGCTGGCTTCTTAGAATAAATTAGAAAAAATTCTTTCCTTTTCACTGGGTTCTAAGTTCTAGAATAGTTTGAGTAGAATTGGTGTGACCTGTTCTCTTATGTTTGGCAGAAATCTCCAGTGAAGACATCTGGGCCTTTTTTTTGTAGGGAGATTTTTTATGAACTCTTCAATATCTTCCTTTGTTATGGGTCACCTGTAGGTTTTTAAGCCTTAACATGTGAGCGCTGGGAATTAGAAGCAGAGGAAATGTGTACGCTGTGGGCTTTTTCTAGACTTACAGGAACATAAAACTTACAGGAACGTAGTGAACAGAAATGGAGGGAAAAACCCCAGTGGCCCGTGCAGCCTTTCCTCAGGAGTGTAAAGTCAAATACAAATTGAAAATAAAACCAAAGCAACAAACCAATTGCAACTGAATTGCAATTCACAAGGTTATCATGGCCATGACCTTTCAGAAAGAAATTGCCATGTCTTTCTTCTGAGGCACCTCTGGTTGGGTCCAAACTGTCAACGTTATGGTCAGTAGCCAAGCACTTATCTGTTTGTTTGATTGAAGAATTGTGGTGAAAGAATACAACCTTATGAATAACAGAAGGAACATTTCCCGGATCTGTACCATTGTTACAATGGTTGCTATGTTTGAGCCTATTATTGTAGCCACTGTATGCAGGAAAGATCAACCTAGAGCTTTCTGTGGGCATCCTGTGAGTGGAGACTGATCTCCTCCCCCACACTCCTGAGCCAGGCTATGTCCACAGTCAAGGCAGGGCTGGACCCCAGGTTGCTAAGAGGAAGAGAAAACACTGACCTAGAGGGGGAGTGCTTCTGGCAGAAATAAGCAGGAGGCAGGTGATGCTATGTAAGAACAGCTTTATTTTTTGTATTACATAAAATATAAGCGGGACTGAAACATCTCGGGAAATCTGGGAACGTTCAATGGGAAGATTTCAGCACTCAGACTCCAGGATGCAGAGGTCAGGGGAAGAACAGAACAGGGAGCAGCAGGCTGGGGGCAAAGCTTTGGCACTTCGATTCCTACAGCGCTGCTCCTCTGAGGTCCTCCTGGCCAGGTCAGCAGCAGTCCCCGGAGCAACAGCCAGAGTCCCCAGACTGCTGGCGACTGCCACAGCAGTCAGAGCTCTGGTGCCTGTGGCGGTGGGACCTGTGGTGCCTGTGGTGGCTCAGGCAGCAGCCGCCACCACCTGAGCTACAGCAGTCTCCAGAGCTACCACAGCAGGAAGAGACTGGAGGTGGGCACGGGGCTGGGCACTGGGGAGGACACTTGGGGGGACACTTGGGAGGACATTTAGGGACACAACACTTGGCAGGGAGCTGGCACTGCTGCTGGCTTTGCTGGCAAGACATTTTAGACAGGAAGTCAGGAAACCTAAGGACAAATGAAAAAAGCAATCAATGCACAGGAGATAAGCAGACAAGCCCTTCACCCAGGATTTCATAGACTCTGCTCTAATACAAGCTGCTTCGTGAACATGAGCTTTAGACAGAACCCGGAGACTGATCTGAAGGGAAATTGTGATGAAAGCCACCATTTCTGTGGATTTATTCTTTTTCACTGAAGTGTCTGACCATCTTCCTATAAAAAGGGGTGTTAAAATCAGCAAAACACTGCAACATAGTTTCTTGTATATTCACTCTGAACCTTTCCTTGATCCCCAAGGCTGTCAGAGGAAGTCACTGAAGGCCTGAATCTTGGTGTCCCCTCAATCTCCATGGCTGCTGCTCTTTCTTTTTTCTCTTCTTCCTTTGCTCTGCTGCCAAAATCCAGGGGTTTCATTGCTATTGATGTTGCGGTTGTTGCACTACTTCAGGCAGTTCTGTTCGCATTCACTCCCTAAGCTAGAACACTGCCATCCCCAGTGGCCTGCTTCTTGCCAAATACTTAACAAATCAATGGCAGTCAGAAGAAGATGTCCTGCCAAGGATACAGAAAGAAACCCCAGGACTGGAGCAACTGCAAGTCTCAGCACCCCTCACACTGAGCCCCCACCACCACCACCACTGCATGATTCCTTCCTTGCTCCCTGCACCCCTCTCCCTCTGTGCCTCCCTCCATGCAGTCCTGTCACTTGCTGGCCTACTTCTCCCTGCACTTACCTGGTTCAGAACAAGAAGCAGAGCCGTCACTGGCAGGGCTGAGGACTGATGTGACCAGGACTGGAGCCCTTTTATCCTGGGCTGGTTTCCTAAGTCCTGGGTGTGAGGCACAGCCTGTGTATGCAGGGCTGTCACTTTCACACCTGGGATGAGGGTGGCTCTCCTCACATTCCTAGCCCCAGGGCTCTGGGA
The DNA here is from genome assembly GCF_024166365.1 of Elephas maximus indicus. Taxonomy (NCBI): domain Eukaryota; kingdom Metazoa; phylum Chordata; class Mammalia; order Proboscidea; family Elephantidae; genus Elephas; species Elephas maximus. Next base: position 187,150,869 of record NC_064821.1, on the reverse strand, counting down.
TCTCCCTGGATGGGTCCCAGAGGAATCCAGGAAGCCCTGAGCCAACTCAGATATCTGCCCCACAGCAAGCTGCACGTTGGCCATTCCACCGTCATACATTCACTTCTTTATTCATTCAGGAAACACGTATTATCTCTCATGGGCCTGGGCTTTTGCAAGATGTCTATGACACAAAGATGATACAGGAATCTTTGAGGGGTTCATAGAATGAATGTTTAAGCAATGAGTTATTAAATCATGAGCCTTGTGATTCTGGGAAACCCTGGTGGCATAGTGGTTAAGTGCTACGGCTTCTAACCAAAGGGTCAGGAGTTCAAACCCGCCAGGCACTCCTTGGAAACTCTATGGGGCAGTTCTCCTCTGTCCTATAGGGTCACTATGAGTCGCAATCGACTCAATGGCACTGGGTTTTTGTGATTCTGACTTTTTGTTCAGACTCCTGACAGCTTTCACTTGAGGTCTGGGTCACTGTTCTCCTACACGAACGGGCAAACTACGAACCCTTTGAAGACAGGATTTGTACAACATTTTAATTATCTGTGTATTCCTCATACCTGGTATAGGATCTGACACAGTAAACTTAGGAACGGGGGTAAAGCAACAAAATGGAGGAAAGCAGGCGTTCATGAAGCAGAGAGGCAGAGACTCAGGCCATAAGCAGGGCAGCCTGATGGCATCCCACATCACTTGGAGCAAGACAGACTCCCAGGACAGTATGTGTCAGTTCTCCTGGTAGTGGTCAGTAGTGCTCAAGAGATGGTATAGTATTTGAGAGGGTGAGAATGAGACAGGGTGGCCACTAAGCAGACCAAAAGGAAGCCACAAGGGGCATGAAAGTAAAGACCTTGAGAGACCAGTTCATCCCTGGGAAGGGCAGTGGGCACTTGGAGGGAGCAGTGCTATTCACAGGGAGGGTGCTTGAGCTGTGGAGGGATTAGGAAGGAAGCAGACATTATTTTGAGTTCAGAGGTTCTAGCAGACTTTTTGCTTCATTGTACAAGGTTAGGAAGTAAGAGTTTGGAACTTAGAAAAGCTGTGTTATTGAACCGTTTCATGTCTGTAGGTAGACACTTAGAGAGAAGAGAAATAAAATACTATACAATGGATTTACTTACCTTACCGTTATTTGAACACCTACTAATCAGCAGGTCCAGGGAGAAAATGCTGTTAATTATTAACTATCAACTCACCTTAATACAAGGAGGCCTGGTGCCACAATGGTTAAATGCTCAGCTCCTAACTGGAAGGTCTGTGGTTCGAACCCACCAGCTGCTCCATGGAAGAAAAAAACCTGGCGATCTTCTCCGACAAAGATTACAGCCTAGGGAAACTATGAGGCAGTTCTATTTTGTCCTGTAGGGTTGTTATGATTCGGAATTGTCTTGAGAGCACACAACAGCAACACCAACCTTAAGTGTAGTCAGTGAATTTTTTTGAGCCAACAGAGGAATTCTACAATAGGCAGGGGTAGGAGAGCACCACCTAACTCAAACTGGAATATCTCCTTGGGGATTAAGTAATTATTTAAGCTGTGAGTGTAGATAAGGCACAAAAGGAGAGAATGTGTATACCGAGAAAAGGACAGGTTTGATGAACCATGCAGAGAACACTGGGGTTTTTCCAACTTTTAATGGGTAGGCAAAGAAGATGTAAAAATAAAGCAGTCTAAGAAGTAAAACCTCTTCAAAGTGTTAAAAAGCAGAGGTGTCACTTTAAGAACTAAGGTGCCCCTGACCCAAGCCTCATAATGCATTGGAAAGCTGGGCAATGAATAAGGAAGACTGAAGAAAAATTGATGCCTTTGAATTATGGTGTTGGTGAAGAATATTAAATATACCATGGACTGCCAGAAGAACAAACAAATCTGTCTTGGAAGAAGTAGAGTCAGAATGCTCCTTAGAAGCAAGGATGATGAGACTTTGTCTCACATACTTTGAACATATTATGAGGAGGGATCAGTTCCCGGAGAAAGACATCATGCTTGGTAAACTAGAGGGTCAGTGAAAAATAAGAAGATCCTCCAGGAGATGAATTGGCACAGTGGCTGCAACAACAGGATCAAAATAACAATGATCATGACGATCGCACAAGACTGGGCAGTTTTTCATTTGGTTGTACATAGGGTCACTATGAGTTGAAAGTGACTTGACAACGCCTAACAGCAAGAAATAAAAGGGAGGGGCCTAGCTGGGAAAATAAGGAAAAAAGCATGGCATTCTGGAAGAAACAGGAAAAGAAATTTAAACAAGAAGAGCGTGTCCACATTGTCAAATGCTATAGAAACAGAATAGAACACAACCAGAATCCTTTAGATTTATCTTCAAGGCAATGGTGAAACTTCTTCATAACAAACATAGACAGAACCAGGGTGGCCAAAGGGGAGTCACTATTTCAAGATTTTAGGGATATATCAAGGATGAATTAGAAAAAAACAAACCATTATTTGAATGATATCCATAGCAGTCAAAGTAAGGTCATATTGCAGGTTGGCTATGGGATGCATGGTGTTGACTAGAAGGACTGCAACAGTTCAGAGAGGAGAGAGCTTGATTTGCAGTCGCATTTCTAAAAAAAGGGTTGTTCAAGAGTCAATGATGTTTGGTGGAAGTGATGATGAAGCTGACATTGATTATATCTCCCATCAAGAGAGGGGGGCTAGAGCTGACGTTGGAGGAACTGAGGATTGAATGAAAATGAGGAGCTGACTAACATGAATGAGAGACATTTCAGAATATTGGTTAAAAGTATAGTTTGGAGTCAGCATCCCTACTTTTCTGTGGACAAGCTGTGCAATCTTAAGCAAATTATTTATCTAAGCTACAATTTCATTCTTTGTAAAATAGTGACAAGTACAAGTTGTCAAGGTGAGCACTCATATGAACTCATAGCATATAGATGTCAAGCATTTCATTTTACTTGGATCCATGATCAAACAACATATTGCATTGAGAAAATCTCCTGCAAAAGACCTCTTTAAAGTGTTAAAAAGAGTCCTCGTGGCACAGTTGTTAAGAGCTATGGCTGATAACCAGATGGTTGGCAGTTTGAAATGACCAACCACTCCTTGGAAACCCTATGGTACAGTTCTAGCCTGTCCTATAGGGTCGCTATGAGTCAGAATCGACTCAATGACAACAGTTTTTTTTGGGGGGGGGGAAGTTTGGTGCTCCTGACCAAAGCCATAGCGTTTTCAGTTGCCTCATATGCATGCAAAAGCTGAACAATTAATTTAAAAACACCAGAGAAGAATTGACGCCTTTAAATTATGGTGTTGGTGAAGAATATCGAATATACCATGGACTGCCAGAAGAATGAACAAGTCTATCTCGGAAAAAGTACAGCAGAATACTCCTTAAAGGCAAGGGTTGCAAGACTTTGTCTCACATACTTTAGAGATGTTCTCAGAAGGGACGAGTCCCTGGGGAAGGACATCATGCTTGCTAAGAAGAGGGTCAGTGAAAGAGAGGAAGACCCTCAAAGAGATGGATTGACACAGTGGCTGAAACAATGATTGCGATGATGGTGCGGATCGGGCACTCTTTTGTTCTGTTGTACAGAACTGACTAGAGAGCACCTAACAGCAACAACAACGACAATAGTGCTCATCTCTAAGCATAAAATGAGATACTGCATGTAGAACACCGAGCATAGTATCCTGCATGTGTCTGTAACTCAGAGAGGTAGCTGCTAGTATAACTGCTATTACTACTACTAGGATTATTATGATTATTCATAAGCTTTAGTATTTTAATAGGTATCCTTCTGTCTAATAAGGCTCCTTATCACAGAGAAGGACTGATATTACCAGGTAATATTAGAATCCTTAGCTTTGTTCTAGTTTCCTTGTTAGACTCAACTGAGGTTATAGGTGAATATATCTGGAGACAGCGATGGCAGAAGGAGTGTTAGGTGTGTATCATTCTACATAATACATTAAATGCATTCTATGTGCAAAATATTGCACTAGGTAATGCAGAGAATTTAGAGGGATTTGAACACCACCCTTATTTTCAAAGATGTCCTTTTGCAATTTACCATCTAGAAGGCCAACAGACAAGCACTCCACCAACTTTCATAGCTTTTCATAACTATAATAGACTGAATATTATAGACAAGGCCATTTTCTGTGATATGCATTGGCAAATCTGCTGCAAAAGATCATTTTAAAGGTTTAAAAAGCAAAGATGTCACCTCGATGACTAATGTTCACCTGATCCAAGCTGTGGTCTTTCCAAAGGCCTCATATGCATTGATAATCTCAACAGTGAAAAAGGAAGATAGAAGAACTGATGCATCGAAACTGTGCTGTTGGCAAAGAATATCAAATATACCATGAGCTGCCAGTGAAATAAACTAATCGGTCTTAGGAGAAAAATAATCAGAATGCTTCTTAGAAGCTAACTTATTTTGGACGTATCAAGAAAGACCAATTGCTAAAAAAGGACATCATGGTTGGTAAAGTGGAGGGTCAGCAAAGGTGAAGGAGTCCATTGGTAAGATGGATTAACACAGTGACCGAAACAACGGACTCAAACATAGTAACAATCATAAAGATGGCACAGGACCAGGCGATGTTTCATTCTGTTATACTCAGGGTTGCCATGAAGCGGAGTCTACTGGACAGCAACTAACAACAACAATTTTCTGTGAAACCAAGGTGTGACTAACTGGATGTAGAATTCAAGCAATGTGAATGAACAGAGGTGAAGATGGGAAAGGTGGATGTCAGGATGTAGAGATCTGTATTGAGAGCTACAGTCTGTGAGTGATACACAGAGATGTGCAGAGGAAGGGCTATCTGGAGGAGAAATCTTCTGAGTAATTAGAGCAATAATCATATAAAAACAATGGAGAAGAGATAGTAATACCAGCTGATATAGGCAAGAGACCTATAACTCCCTTATTTAATATCCAACTAAAGGACTGCATATCATCTCTAGTTGAATCAATAATTCGAGTAGTTGTGAGAGTTCAGACAAAGAACCGATTCTCATGGACTGGAAAAATTGAGTCTTTTTTTAGGAAAATTATAACTGATGAAAACTCCAATGGAATTTTTATTAGAGGTAGTTATATGTGCTTGTGCTTCAATGGACTCAATCGTGAACAAGGATTGGGTAAAAGGAATTTATTTTAACATGAATGTTTCCCACTATTACTTATAATATTAAGAATGTGTTTCTTCCTAAAATATATACCTCTTTAAAGTGGTGACAAGCAAGGATGTCACTTCGAGGACTAAGGTGCACCCGACTCAAGCCATGGTATTTTCAGGTCCTTCATGTGAATGCAAAAGCTAGAAAATGAATAAGGAAGACCAAAAAAGAACTGACGCCTTTCAATGATGGTGTTGGCAAAGAATATTGAATAACCATGGACTGCCAGAAGAACAAACAGATCTGTCTTGGAAGAAGTATGGCCAGAATGCTCTTTAGAAGCGAGGATGGCAAGACTTCATCTCACATACTTTGACATTTTATCAGGAGGGACCAGCTCCCTGGAGAAGAACACCATGCTTGCTAAAGTAGAGGGTCAACAGAAAAGAGGAGACCCTCAACAAGATTGATTGACACAGTGGCTGCAACAATGGGCTCGGCATAACAACAATTGCGAGGATGGCGCAGGACCGGGCAGTGTTTCGTTCTGTTGTACATGAGGCCATTATGAGTCAAAGTCGACTCAGTGGCACCTAACAACAAAATACGTAATTTCCAAGCTCACAGTTAAAAAGGAAATAATTCTTTAGAAGAATGACATTAAAAAACAATTACAATGAAACCTTATAAGTGAATTTGTTTTTCCCTAATACAAAAAGGCATGACTTACTGTTCTTAAAATACTTGAATATATTTTTTAAAAGAGTTGAGATATTCTTTCTTCCTTAAATTTATGACCAGTGAAGCCATCTAGACCTGGGGTTTACTTTGTGGGAGGGTTTCTAAGTGTGACTGAAATATCTTCAATACATATAGGGCTGAAAATTCTGTGTGTTGATATTTCGGGTGCCCATTACCCACTACAGACATCTCCCTGTGCATTCCTGCTTCCCTCCCACAAGCTCCAACATTTGACTTAAGTAGCCATTTGTTCCAGGATGTCATAGCCTTCCCCTCTTCCCAGTTTCTCCTATCCCCAGAATTGAAGATCCGGCCCATACTTCCCCAGTTACACATTACCCGCTGCTTGCACAAAACAAGAACACAAGTGCTATTCAGTTTTCAAATCAGCTTATTAAGATTTAACTCAGGCACAACAGAATACACAGATTTAAAGCATAATGTTTGATGAGTATTGACAAATATCTACACCTGGAGCCCTGGTGGCACAGTGGTTAAGAACTACGGCTGCTAACTAACCAAAAGGTCGGCAGTTCACATCCACCAGCTGCTCCTTGGAAACCCTATTGGACAGTTCAACTCTGTCCCGTAGAGTTGCTATGAGTTGGAATCCACTCAGCAACAACGGGTTTTTGCTTTTTGGGTTTTTTTGGTATGTGTGTGCCCACCACCCCAATCATGTGCAACATTTCTATCACCCCAGTAAGTTCTCTCCTGTTCCTTTGCAAATAATCTACCCTGTCCCTTTCATCCCATGCCCCAGGCAAACATTAAACTGATTTCTATTACCTTAAATCAGTTTAACCTGTTCTAGAACTTCATAGAAATGGAACCAGTATGTTTTCTTTTGTGTCTGGCCTCTTTTGTTCATTTTTATTCCTGAATTTTATTCCACCGTATGAATAAATTAAAATTGATTATCCATTTCTCTGCTGATGAATATTTGAGTCATCTTTAGGATTGCTATTAGTCAGAATCAACTTGCCAGAACCGGTTTGGTTTTTGTTTTTGTTTTTTTAGTTTTGGAGTGCTATGAATAAAACTCCAATGAACAGTCATGTACAGACATTAGCATGAATCTGTTTCTCTCAGAGAACAGAGCATGTTTTTCTTGAGTGAATACCTACAACTGGAATCACTGTACATTGTCTGAAGTGCATGTTTAGCTTTATAAGAAACTCCCAAAACTGTTTATAAAATCGTTGTATGATTCTATACTCACACCAGCTACATATGGGAATTCCATGTGCTCTACAACCAACACTTGATACTGTCAGACTTGTAAATTTTACTCACTCTAGAGACCATGAGATGATATTTAATTGTCATTTTTATTTTGCATTTTCATGATAACTAACAATCTTAAGCATTTTTACATATGTTTAATGACCACATGTTTTTTTGTGAAGAATCTATTCAAGTCTTTCATCCATATTTAATTGAATTGTTTGTCTTCTTATTAAGGAGTTGTAAAACATCTTTATAGATTCTGAATACAAGCCCTTTGGCAGATATATGTATTACAAGTATTTCTCCCAGTTTGTGTCATGCCTTTCCATTTTCTTAATGGTGCCTTCTGAAGAGTAGAAGCTTCTTAATTTTTTTTTATGAAATTCAAATTTGTTTTTCTTTTATGGTTTGTACTTTTTGTGTTTTGTCTAAGAAATCTTTACCAAGCCCAAAGGCATGAAGATTTTCCTGTTTATTTCTAGCAGTTTCATTGTTTTAGATTATACATATATATCTTTGATTTATTTTAAATTGATTTTGTTTATGCTGTGAAGTAGAAGTCTAAGTTTAGTTTTCTTCCATTGACTTGGTGCCTCGGTCAAAATGAATTGATCGTATGTATGTGGGTCAGATTCTGGATTTTATATTCTGTTTCTCTGATATATTTTTATATTCCTGAACCAAGAATGTACTTTCTTTATTACTGTAGCTTTACAGTAAGTCTTGCAACAAGGTGGCTAACTGAGGATCTCTGTGTCTCCATATAACTTTGGAATTACTTGGTCAGCTCCTTAAATCAAAGTTTTCAGGATCTGGATTGGGATTGTAACAAACCTATAGATCAATTCAGGAAGAACAGACATCTTAACAATATTAAGTCATACGATCTAAACCCTTACTGCAGAGTAAATCTCTACATTTATTTAAGTATATTTTTTATTTACACTAGGCAATGTTTTCTGATTTTCAGTGTAGAGATCTATAAACATCTTTTATGACATTTATTCATAAGGATTTATACACACACATATGTGCATGTATATATATATATAAATACTTAGGAATAAATGCGTTAAAGATACTTATAGACGTACAAACATGTGTATACATTGGAGTCCCCGGCTGGCCCAGATACTTAAGTGCCTGGCTACTAACTGAAAGGATGGCGGTCCAAGTCCACCCAGAGGCACCTCAGAAGAAAGTCCTGGAGATCTCCTTCCAAAAGATCACCGTCGCTGACAGCCCTGCTCTGAGACAGATGAGGTTCCTATGAGCTGGAATCACCCTGAGGACAGCAGGGCTGGGTTATTGTATATTTTCAGTGTTATTCATTTCCCGTTGTTTATTGCTGGCGTGTAGAAATACGATTCATTTTGTGTTGACCTCGTATCCTCCAGCCCTGCTAAACTCACTTATTAATGGTAGTAGGTTTCTTCTGCAGATCCTTAGGGCTCTTCCTTAGACGATCATGGAACATGCAAACAGAAACAATTTCGCTTTTTCCTTTCTACTTTGTGTGCTTTTGTGTTATCTTGCCTTAACGCACTGGTTACGCCCTCAGGTGTGACGCGGGTCAGAAATGGCGACAGTAAGCATCCTTGTCTTGTCCCTAATCTTTGTGGACAAATACTGAAATGATATCTTACCATTAAATACTATGTTAAGTATACATTTTTACAGATGCTCTTCATACATCTGACGAAGCTCTCTTCCAACCCTTTTCACTGAGAGTTTTTATCATGAATGTATGTAAACATTTTCAAATGCTTTTTGCACTTATCGAGAAGATTCTGTGATTTCCCCCTTTAATCTCTTACTGTAACGGACTGTGCCGAGTACTTCCAAATGCTGAACTGATGTCCTCCAAGATAACCTCAATGGTTGTGGTGTGTTACCGTTTTTTCGTGTTGCTGGATTCGAATTGCTCTTATTTTATTGAAGACCACTACGGCTATGTTCATGGGGAATATTGGTCTCCAGTTGGGACATGTTTCTTCCAACTCTATTTTCTGAAGTTGTCTGTGTGCACTTGATATTATTTCTTCCTTAAACATACGATTGGTTTCAGAAATGAAATCATCTGGGCCTGAAGTTTTCCTTGTGGAAAGGTTTTTGATTATTAATTTTTCTTTGATATACGATTGTTTTTGTTACCTGTTTCTTCTTGTGTCATTTTTAGTAGTTTTTTGTTTAAGTATCTTTCAAATATCACCTAAGTTGCCAAGTTCATTTGTAAAGTTTTTCATAATATTACTCTTTTATCCTCATGATATCCATAGTTCCTCTACTGATATCCTAAAATTGGTAATTTGTGATTTTTTTTTAACTCTTGATTAGTCTTGTCAATTTTACTAATCTTTAAAAAAATGGCTTTGTTAATTTCTATTATGGTGTGAAAGTGCTACAGAGTTAGAAAGGAACCCCACCTAAAATTTAGTTCAGATATTGAGGCTGATATTGCCCCCTGCTTCCCCAGACACACCTAGAGGATATGAAAAGGTCTACTATTCACATCACAAGGCTTTCTTGGGAAAGCACGGTGCCTTCCAAGCTCAGAGCAGGAAAAAGGAACTGGCTTGGGGTTTTATGGTGATTAGCAGTGCGGAGACTTTAAGGGTTTCCACACATGGTTTGAACTTCTCTCTGGTGACATAGAAGGCAGTATTTGTGCTTTCTCATCAGCTATGTTACACTGTGGGTAATTTACCAGAGTGAACTTTATATGATATACTGTATACTGCTAAGGGATTTGTACTAGCATTACTGGAATTTGGAAGATACTCCTTAGTTGCCCTTTGTAGGGAATTTTGCTGGTTTGTAATTCAGCTAAATTATAGGAAAGCAGCTGAACAAAGCTCAACACGTAGTAGATAAGGGTTTTTAACTGCATCTGTGATAAACATCAATAAATATTCACATAGTTCTGTAATAAGATGGCTCCATTAAATAGCCAATGACCTAGAAATAATCCAGGTATGCGAAACTATGATAATTAGAAGATCATAGGCACTAGAAGTACGTAGATCCTTTTTCTTATTTCTGTTTTAAAAGTAGCTCAGATCTCTAAAGATGCAGTGCTTTCTGATGCCCCATTCCTTAAAGATGTAAGAAATGAAACTGCTGGAATCATAAATATCCTCTTTGGGAAACTACTCCATAATCTGTGCAGTTAATGCACCAACTTTGTAAATGGACATTAGGATGTTAAACAGTGGCACACAGACAAATACGTGCACACACACTGGCACCCCCAAAAGGGTAGAGATTGTATAATCCAATTAATTAAGGAAACACGAGGTTTTGTAAAGTTAAATAGCTTTCTTTATAATAAGACTTTTTTGAGCCTTTATTATGTGATCACAGATGTGAATCTTCATGAATAATGAATTACATTCATTGTTAATGCACTGTGTTCCAACATTTGAGCATGGAATGCTCTTTATGCTAAACTTTGTGAAACCGTTGTTCTAAGGAACAGGGTTTGGGAGATTCTGGTCTAACCTTGGGTTCTAATAATAGTGAGCTATATTATTTAGATCAACTGTCTTATGAAAAACAACTGAAATGACTAATAAAAATTCCTTGACAGGTAGGTGATATATAGATAAATAGGTAAGATAGTAAGAGATAGATATCGTCAGGCAAAAACTAAAGAGAAAACAGAAATTAGCAGAGTGAGGAGGTTGCTTTTGCCCTAAGGCTAAAATGACCTTTCCTTTTGATAGCCTTTGCTTGGTGAGGAGGACAGAAATTGGAACCTAGACCCACTCCCATAGGGTAGGGAGTAATAGGAGACATTCCACAGTTAGCTGGATTCACTCTCAGGGTAAACCTAGAGTAAATCAGCTACACTGACTTGCTGCCATGTTTGCATTTCTGAGTGGCCCAGGCACCCTTCACCCATGAGCTTTGCTTAAGATGGTCCTAGGATGGGAAAGGAGCCCTGGTTGCTCAGTGGTTAAGAGCACAGGTTGCTAACCAAAATCTTGGCAGTTCAAATACACCAGCCACTCCTTGGAAACCCTATAACCCATTGCCGTTGAGTTGATTCTAACTCATAGAGACCCTATAGGACAGAGTAGAAGTGCCCCGTAGTGTTTCTAAGGGGCACCTGGTGGATTTTAACTGCCAACCTTTTGGTTAGCAGCAGTAGGACATAACCACTACGCCACCAGTGTTTCCCATGGGGCAGTTCTACTCTGTCCTATAGGATAGCCATGAGTCGGAATCAACTCAAAGGCATCTGGTTTCGTTTTTGGTTTTTTAGGATAGGAGAGCCCCTGGTCTTATAGCAGAAGCAAATACAATTCATCTCTGGAGGAAAACACTTGCATCCTAGTTTCCAGTTCTTTCAGCAAACACATTTTCAGGTCAGTAACCCCTCACTGGTCCCTCCTTGGCTGAGATGCTCCTCATCTCTGGCTGAAACTTTTGTGATAGTTTTTCTTAGTTTGCTTGGCCCTAGCATCCCCATTCAGGATAAGCTGAGTGTCTTTTCTCTGTGTTCCCATAATGCTTTATTTACTGTATTTATCATTTTGTTGTTGTTGTTTAACAGGCTGGCTCAATCAGAAGACTCTGATCTCCTCTAAGGCAGAGATGATGTCTTTTTATCTTGGTGCTCCCAGCACTTAGCACTGTTCTCCCCACCCAGCACTGAGTACAGGTGTGTTCTCAATAAGTGTTTATTAAATGAATGAACAGACCTTTACTGAAGGTGTGGGAACTGAAGGAGGAGAGAGTTCCTTGGTTTAACCCCAGTCAATAAACCATGGAGATGATGAAAGGCAAGCTCTTAGGGGAAAAGGGAAGGAGGTTTGTCTTGAAAGGAACAGTCTACTTCTGAAGGCTTTTATCGATTTGAATAAACTGATATGAGAATTAAAGGGAATGAGAAAAAGAGGACACAGAGAATGGAAACACCCAAGAGGGTAATAGCTGTCAAAAAAACAAGAATGGAATCTGTGTACCGAACACCTGTTTTGGGTCCTTCCCCACCATATATTAGTTGTGTCATCTCGATAAAGTCACTTAACCTCTCTGAATGTCAGTTTCCCATCTGTTACATTAGAGCAATAAAGATATTCATATTTCCGTTATTAGTCATATGACTGTTTTATTAAATGAGATAATGGATGTGCAATTGCAATGTAATTCTACAATGCAGTTTCTAGTTATTATCACTAGTAGTATTTAAAACGGAGAGCTGCAGAGCAAAGGAAGTACAGAGTGGAGAGAAGATGAAGACTGAAGACTGTCTCTTTGATAGGAATCGACTCGACGGCACTGGGTGTGGGGCTTTGATAGGAAGCAGATTCCCCGGTGCCCCTTCTCTATGGGAATTCAAGTTCTAGAACTTGAATCTAGAATCCATACTGGTTAAGAACCAAGGCTCCTAAGTAAGGTTGGGCTCAAATCAGAGCTGACATTAGCATGGCCTTGGCAGCTTATTTAACCTTGAGGGGGCTCATTAACCTCAGCTATAATATGAGGATAAAAACTGGGTTTACTTCTGAAGTCATGGTGAGAATTAAGTGAGATTCATTCCTCCAGGAAATATTTATTAACTATTTGTTACATGACGGACATTGTTCTTGGCACTACAGATACAGCAGTTAATCAGATGGACAAGGTCCTTGCCTTTAGTATGTTCTCACTCTAGTGCGGAAGACAAAGCAATATGCAAATAAGTATGTAACATAATATTAGTGAAAAGTTCTAGAGAAAAAAATTAAGCAAGACCAAGGTAAGAAGTGAGGACAGGGCACTGTCTGAGTCAGGGTGGCTGGAGATGTGGCATATGGAGAGCTTAGCACTGCAGCAGGCTCAATGAATAGTACATAGTATTTGTTGTTGTTGTTAGGTGCCACTGAGTTGGTTCCAACTCATAGCAACCCCATGTACAACAGAGTGAAACATTGCTGCATCGTGCACCATCCTCACAATTGCTGCTATGTTTGAGCTCATTGTTGCAGCCACTGTGTCAATCCATTTTGTTGAGGGTCTTTCTCTTTTTTGCTGGCCCTCTACTTTACCTAGCATCATGTTCTTCTCCAGGGAGCTAGTCCTTCTTCATAACATGTCCAAAATATGTGCAATGAAGCCTCACCATCTTCGCTTCTAAAGAGCATTCTGGCTGTATTTCATCCAAGACAAATTTTTTCACCTTCTTTGTTAGCAGAATTTTTTCTGTCTGAGAAGTCCATAGAAGCTAAGTCTACTAGTATTTTGTGTGGGATTCACTGGGAAACCAGACTGGATTCAAACAGCAGAGGAAATTTCCATAGGATAGACACAAGAAAAGGTCCCTGGGTGGCACAGAGAGTTTGTGTTCAGCTACTAATCAAAAGGTTAGAGGCTCCATGGAAAAAAACTTCTGGTTATCTTTTTCTGAAAACATAACAGACAAGAAAACCCTGTGGAGCAGTTCTACTCTGTGACACATTGATTTGCCATGAGTCGGAATCGATTCCACAGCAATGGGTGTGGATTTTTTTTTTTTTTTTTTTTTGGAAACGTAAATGGGAAAAAAACTTTTTTTTTCTCTTTAAAGGGGAAAGATTCATTCCTTTATTTAACAAGAATGTATTCAGTACCACCGCTGCTAGGATCTGGGGACATGAAAGCTAATTGGATCTAGTTCCCAGCTCTATGGACCACCAAGTCTAATCGGTTGAGATGGACAGGTCTCCTGGCAGAACATTCGTGTGAGTGGAGCAAGAGGGCTGGCCATGAGGATCTCAGAGAATACTAATCACTGCCTGCCTTTCTCAGACCTTTGGTGCTACACATTCTATTCTACCCCCCTCCCCAAACACCCATCTGTCTCACAAAGCAGATTTGCTAATCAGGCCATTAGCAACCTGTCAACTGGGTGGAGATGCTTACACCAATGACAAGGAATGGCATCTGGTTATGACATTTTCCCTAGCCAACATGTCTGAGGACCTAATCTGGATTCCCCCTCCCTGTCAAGCACTGACTCTAGAGAGAAGCTGTTCTCTGGGTACCCACTCTCTGGACCTGTTAAGGGATACCTTTTCATCAAACCTCTACACCATTTCCATTTTCTTGGAAAAATACTACACTGAGGAAGATTCAAAGAATTGGAAGCACAGACTGTAAGAGCTACTAAAGGCTCTTAGTGATTGTCTCACCCAACTTCCTCATTTCACAGAGGAGGAATCTGAGGCCCAAGAACTGAAGTGGCTTATTCAAGGTTACAAAACAATTTTGAGACAGAGCTGGAATAAGAGCAGATGTGGGAGCATCTGGGAGACAATAGATATTTGTGATGTCAGGTTGTATATTTCCATAATTTTACCCATATGAAAATCTTCTCTTTTACTGTCAAAATATAAACTTTTAAACTATGAGAGCCCCTTAATATTTTTATCTGGCATGACTATCACTCTCTTACTCTCTAAGTTGTCTTTCATACTTACTATTGTAGTCCCTCAAGCCAGAGACAGGAGATAGTTTAACATATTATGTACCTAATATGTAACAGGCATAGTTTAGACAGCTTCATGAGGCACCATCCCTGAGTGGAAAGATCATTTAACTTATCTGAAGTCATAGGGCCAGTAAATGGAACTGTCTACTAAAGTCCAGATCTTTCCACAACACCGGCCATTGCTCACTTATACCTGCCAGGTAGTTCAGATCAGTCATCACATTGCTCAGGTAAGAGAAACGTCACATGCAAAGTGACTAACACAGTGCCTTGCAAGACCTAGCACATAGTAGGTCTCCACAAATACCAAGTCCCTCTGCCTTTCCCTTTAGATGTCAAGCTTCAATAGATTCAGTGATTTTCTTATGATTACTTAACAATACTGGTGTACATTCATACACAATATACGTATAACATGTGTAAGATAAAAACACTTAGATAAGTACACCTGTATTTTTATTAATCTTGGAAAAGAGACCATTTGTATATATTAGCCTTGCTTGTCAGTAATTTTGGTAGAGGCATTTTACTGAAAAACAAACCGTTGTAAAAACTCTCCTGTACAGGGGAGGTGGGTTGCAATCCCCTCAGTAGGCTTTCCTAATCCAAAAAAATCCTGAGAAAACAGACTCATACGAGATCGTAAGATAACAGCCCTCCGGTCTCTCCAAGGAAACTCTTCCCAATTTCCCAGGGATTCAGTTCCATGATCTGGGTTTGCCATTTCTCTAAATAGTTCATAGTGACATTTCAATAAATGTTGTGGAGGGACCCGAGGTCAGGGAACTTGGGTTATTTTACAAATGAAATATACATGAAGATTTTTTAAACTATAAAAACCAGGATACAGCAGAAATTTGGATTAGGCCAAAGATGTTTTGAAACTGAATACTCTGAAGTACGCGCTTCTAATCTATTAGATCCAGAAATAACTAGGGAATCAGCATCATGCCAGTGTAGGGATCCCTGTACTGGGACACAAAGATCACCTAATGGTGGTACTTGAAGAGACCTTACTGATACTATGGGCTGACCTACCATTTTACAAGTTTGCAAAGTAGACTCAGAGAGGAGGAGATGTCAGGGCTAGGGAAGAGTCAGATAAATGAATGCAGTTGTTGTTATCTTCCCTTGAGTCTGCCCAGTCATAGAGACCTCATGCACAACCAGATCAGATCCTTGTGATCCATAGGGTTTTTATTGGCCTTTTTTAAATTTTTTTCAGAGGTAGATCGCTAGGTTTTTCTTCCTCTTCCATCTTAGTCTAGAAGGTCCACTGAAACTTGTTCAGCATCATAACAACATGCAATGAGTGGTGACTGTGCTTAACGTGCATTAGTCAGGAATTGAACTCAGGCCTCCCACATGGAAGGCAAGAATGCTACCAACGAACCATCATTGCCTTCATAACTAATGCTGTTGTTGTTGTGTGCTGTTTCCTAGGCAATTATCTTAGATCATCCATTATATGCTCTAAAAATATTAATTTCTTTCTGCAGAGGGGAACAAACTTTAAAAGGTGTAAATCATACAGTATCGCCTGCCTTCATGAAACTTTGCGAGAGCTCCCATTGGCTCCTTGGCTATCAATACCATCCTTATCATGGCCGACCAAACTCTCCTGCCCCTTCTCCCTAATCTCTCACCCTTACACTTGTCAGGCTTCTTCCTCCCACAGCACCCTGGAACAGGCTTGTGTCTCTGCCTGAAGAAGTCTTCCTTCCTCGATATATAGTTAACTCCTACTTAACCTTGAACTCAAGCAGCACTTTCTGAAGGAGGTCCTTTCCAACCTCCTGGACCAGGTAAATTTTCCACATTACAGACCTCCTTTATAGCTCTGGTCATAGGTGTCTCTTTATATTCATTTTCCAGATGATTTGAGTGTTCATTCACCTTCTCTGCTAAAAGCTATAAAACAGGAAAGATGGTGCCTGGAAGAAAAATAGATGCAAAATAACTATTTATAAGATAAATGAATGAAAATCAGACATAGAAGTTGCTAGTAGAGCTTGCAGATTGGATCAGGAGGAGTTCTCAAGTCCTGGTCCCAGCCAATCAGTCCCCTGAAGCCTGCAGAAGAGGAAGGTCTATCCTCCCAGGTGTTGGAGGGTCTTTGCGAAGTGTCCGTGGGTGCTCACTTTGGATGCTTTGTAAGCCTGCATCCCTTCAGCTGCTGCTGCTTGTTTGACATCGTCTTTCCCTCATATCCACCAAACACACACATGGCTCTTCTGAAGGTTTTAGGGTTATTGCGAGACACGCTTTGTTTGCTCCATCTCACCCCTCCAAACTCAGTCCCCTATTTCATGGGGATCAGGGGCCTTGATTTGTTTTCAAATAATAATAACTCCCTGGGATCTAAGTGGTAGTTTTACAGGTGTGTTCGTGGAGTAGCATACAATTAGGTGTTGTGTATTTTGTTTTTAGTTTTAATTCAATGCAAACTTGAAAAGTTAGGAAAGGCCTTAGTAGCAATTCATATAATAATCAGACAGACAGACAGAGACAGAGAGACACAGGAATCAAAATGTGTATCAAAAAGGGCAATAAGGGAATGATTATATGAAGCATGGACTGGCCACATGACGGAAATTTTAGAAAACAAAACAACATTAAAAAAAAGGCAAGATATTACATGCTCTCACCAAAATTTATATTTAATATTAACTTATTAAATGAAAAAGATTGTAATAGACCAAGGCACACTGTGATATTATTGTAATAAAAAGAGAACAGTCACTGTTTTCTTCCTGTCTTTCTTCTCACTCACACTCCCTTCTAAAGAGAATTATGCTTTTCCCTTTTAAGCTCTATAATCCCTTCATTTCCCTTACATAAGCTCATTAGAATGGGCTAGAAAGAGAGAACACCTGAAGTAAAGAAGAGAGATTTTCATCCCTGGGGCAATTGTTCAAGAACCAAGAATTCCAGGATTGGGTAAATGTAGAGAAAAATGAAAAAGGAACCAGAGAGACTGTATTTTCATAACGAGGACCAGACATAGATTGGGTAGGGGAGGAAAGGGGAGAGGGTAAGGGGAAAAAGAAGTAAAAACCACAATGCTGCATGTTATAAAGTGTTTGGGAGTTTAGTGAGAGAGTCCTGAGCAGCTATTGGATATAGGAGAATTGAGGAAGAGAGAAAAAGGGATTTTGCGGAGGATGTTATGAGTTATAAAGTTGATTCCTTGCTCTCTCTCACTCTATAAACCCAGTGTCATCGAGTCCATTCCGACTCATAGTGACCCTATAAGACAGAGTAGAACTGCCCCATAGAGTTTCCAAGGAGCGCCTGGAGGATTTGAACTGCTGACCCTTTGGTAAGCAGTCCTAGCACTTAACCCCTACATCTTCAGGGTTTCCTTTATCTCTCTCTCTCTTTCCCTCTCTCTATATATATATTTCAGTGCTGTACCAGCCTTTTTGGATGCCGTTCTCTACAAAGACTAGATTACAGGGGATTCAGGAATCTTCAGGAGTGACTTAAATCTATGTGGTTTATGTATAAGCAACATCTAGACAAAGTCTGTTGTTGTCGTGTGCTGTCAAGTCGATTCCAACTCATAGTAACCCTGTAGGAAAAAGTAGAACTGCTCCTTAGTATTCCCTAGGCAGTGGTTAAGTGACCAGCTGCTAGCCAAAAGGTGACAATTTGAATCTATCATCTGCTGTGCAGGAGAAAGATGTGGCAGTCTGCTTCCCTAAATATTATAGACCTGAAAACCCTATGGGGCAGTACTACTCTGTCCCAGAGGGTCACTATAAGTCAGAATGCACTAGACAGCACGCCTTAAACAAAGTCTAGATGGAGGCAGTTCAAACTAATCATGTCCATCTCTGGAGAAATGTATGAAATTGGAAGTTGAAGGGTTATCAAAATTTTTACAGAGCTTTTGCTATTTACATGATTTGAAACAATAAATGTATGTTTTAAAAAGGATTACATGCTCATGTTAATTACAGAATAGGGACCACAGTGGCCTCCTTCAATGCAATTGCCACTTAGTGGTAGAAGAAGAAAAGGTGGTCCTGGGCACGGCTGCCCCAGTGGTCGGTGTCCAGTTGCTGGGCTGTGAATTTATGAAGCTTGGATGGAGTATGATTTATGGAGACATGGGCATTGCAGATGTTCAAAGACGCTGTAGTAGCCCAGATGACTCTCTGCTGATGTCCCAGGATAAGTCAACAGGAATTTCTTAGAAACCAATACAATATTCCTAGTATTGCTCATGCATTCATTCACCAAGCATATTGGGTGTCTCCTATGCACCAAGACTTGTGGGGTTACTTTGAGCAGTAGATTTCCCTCTTTTCCCTCTACCTATCTCACAGTGTATTTGTTTACACCCTCCTAGTTATAAAAATCCACCCCAAACCCTCCAGTGTAGCAAGGCAGTGGAAAGGAAAGGTGACTGGCCTTGGGATCCAGATGTTTTTCCCACCAGATTGGTCTTCCTCTTGGAGACCTCTCACTTACTACTCTTGCTGCTCTCTCTAAGGCCAACATGAGGAATATCTCCCCACTTCAGGAGAGACTTAGCCTCTTCTCTCAGGCCTCTACCCTATGGCCTCAACAGGGCAAGCTCATCAGATGGTAAAACCCCTAGTCTCTAAAGCCGAACATGGGTTCCACCCCCTCATACAGCAGCAAGGGCATCATCTGTTGATGCTCCTGAGCAGAGCTGATTTCACAGTCCCTTTAACACCCAGGAAGATGAACTCCGAGTTTACACACAGCAACTTTGCTACCAAGAGCCTCATTATGGACAAACCATCTCCTTAGGCTGATCAGAGGGTAGGAAAGGGGCAGCCCTCAAGCCCCAAATCTCTGGCCTCAGATACTGCTAAGTACATAGGAAAGTTAATTCACAGCATTCTAGAAGACATGGGGATCCCAGGCTGGGATTTCACCAGCTCTGTCTGCTTGCTCATATCCATGCAGACCTTTCTTCTTGTTGAGAAGCAAGACTAAGAGAGGGAGGCAATTTCTGGTAGAGAAGAATAAGCTTGGACCAAAGAAACAGACCAGATGTCCCTGTGAATTGCATTCAGAATTTTATTCCTGCCATAGTCTGAGATTGTGCTAACTCTGGCAGGCTGCCTTGATAAAGAAAGAAGCAAAGAAAGCACAGAGGGGAAGCAAGGAATGAGATTACATGTTATTAGGCATGACGGCGGGAAGTCAGCTCTTGGTGAATGTTCCAGAACGGATATATGGGCACGGCAGGCTTGGGCAGTGGGCAGAGAATTCTGGAGTGGGACTAGTTTTCTGTGTTTAACAGCAGCAGTCATCGTCCTCAAGGTCACTGCATGCAGGTCCTCGGGAACTCATGGGGATAATTCCCAAACAGCAGCAACCACAATGGCAGCATGGGTCAGGGCTACAACCCTGGGATCCTGAGCTCTGCACTGTGCTGCTTGCAGGAGCCTGCACGTAGTAGGTCTGGCAAAGAGAAGGGCACTGGACATAACATGTCTGGGTCTGGCAGGGAGTTGGACATTTCACATAGGTCGTCTGGCACAGAACTGGGCATTTCACATAGGTCGTCTGGAACGGAACTGGGCAATTCACATAGGTCGTCTGGCATGGAGCTGGGTATTTAACATACGTTGTCTGACACGGAACTGGGCAATTCACATAGCTTTGAGTCTGGCATGGAGGTGGGCATTTCACATATGTTGTCTGGCATGCAGCAGGGCATTTTACGTAGGTCTGAGTCTGGCATAGAGTTGGACATTTCACACACATCGTCTGGCATAGAACAGAGCACTTCACGTAGGTCTGAGTCTGGCACGGGTCAGGACACACCACACTAACAGTTTTAGTCTCGCATGGAGCTGCACATTTCATAGACGTGCATTTTGTGCTTTGCACTGACCCCAGTTTCAAACCTTTCACACAGGAGGGAGGGAAACGTTGCTGCTCCTGTTGGTCGCACATCTTTGTGAGGTTTTGTAAAATCTGGAAAGAAAGGTTTCATCAGAAGGCTGAAACTAGGAAAGTTTCCAGAGAAACCTGTAGCATTCCCTTTGGGTAAAGTGTGGTTTGTAAGCAGTGGCCTTTTTGAGAAGGCAACAGGAACCCAGAGGCTGTACACCTGCCACTTAGAACAGACTCAGAGTCAGAGATTCTAGGCTTGGCTCTGTGTCTTTACCTGGCTGTGTGACGTTGGACAAGTCTCCTCTCATCCCTGGACCTCAGTTTCCACAATGGAAAATGAAGGGTTTCAAACAGTGATGTCTGTGTTTCTGCCCAATTCTCTGAGCCTCCTCTCTTCTTCTTAAAAAAAAAAAAAAAAAACTCCCAAATCTGTGTTAGGAATTATCCATGGGAAATTGTTGTTCCCTAGCTGATTTCCCCTTGCCACAGATTCACTCAATGACAGTATTCCTCCTTCCTCCTGCCCAGACACAGAGTACCCAGTGAAGGCAAATTTATGCCAATAGAATCGTGAGCCAACACGAGCCTCAAGCTGAGCCTAACAAGAATCAAAGGAAAAAGTCAAAATTTGAATGTTTCCGTCATTTGCTCTTTGGATCAGCCAAGCCGTCGCTTCATCTCTTGGGCACATGAACCCAAGAGAGGACTGCACACCTGTACTCAGAGAGCAAGCAGATCTAGTTCTCTGAAAAATCCTCCACAAACAGGACTAATATCTCATTGAGCCCCTTTCTCTCCTCTCATGGCTTCAGGTCTGTGCTTCCTACCAGCTACTGCCATCAGACTCCCTCACTAAATGCCCTCAGTGCCTCATCCTGGGGCACACTTTCTTCTACAGTTTTCGGCCTGAGCGTCACCACGGCTCTGTTTTTTGCCATATCCCCATCACGAACGTAGGATTCACCCTCTCTGCTGATAGGAGCAATACTGGAGAAGCCAGTGATCTGAGGAAACGGGAACCAGGGAGAATTTTTATAGCATCACAGTGAGGCAATTTGACGGCATCCAAATGAAGCACTAGGGATCACAAGGGTGAAGAATGGCTTACATTGGCAAAATTCCTCCCCTGTATGCCTGGCTCTTCAGTCAGAGGAAGGGCATGTCACTGCTTGATATGGAGTTTTCCCAAACACGAGATAAATGATTCTTATTGCCTTCTTCATGAAAGTAATCAGTCTTCTTTTCCTAGAAATTATGATTTATACCTACATGATCTGTCTCAAATGAGGCTATTTCTAGGTCACTTGGGTCTTCAAGAACTCGTCCAAGAAGTTGCCAGATTCTCAATTTTCATATACTGTGACGAAAGCTATACTGCTTCTTTCCAGTCTAAGCTCAATGTTCTTTCTGAGGATATCTATGATGGCACCTGCTGGTCTAGACTGCTGGGCAAGAAAAGTTTGGCCCAATGGTTCCTTGCTCAATATGGCAGCAAGGTTCCCCAAAAATGGTTTGTTCCATGGACCAACGGGGTAGTCTAAGTTCATCTGGAAAACTAGTTGGGTACTTGACCCACCTAGATCCCAGGCTCTATATTTAGGTTTTTTCTCCTTCTCCTTCTCATGCCCTATGACCTTCCCCATCCTTTATGTTCCTGGACCCTATTTACAGTCTTAGATTTCCAAGAAGTCAGCATAGGGGAGATTCTAACCTAATGAACACTCTGTAATAACCATAATAGTAGAATATAACATTTCATTGATCACCTTTTATGTGCCAAACAATTCATGAGGAAGGTACTGTTATAATTCTCATGTTATAGCTGGATGCAACAGAGGCCCTGAAAGACTTAAGTAACTTACCCAAGGTCACAAAGCAAGTAAATAGGGAAGCCAGAATTCAAACACAGGCAGTCTGCTTTCATAACCCACGATGTTCACTAGTACAGTAAGTTAGCCTTTACTTCTAGACATAGCGTTGTTCCTGAATCCATGCTTCCTTTTCTTCCCCCAGTGTAGTACATGGAAGAAGAGAGGTGAGAATAATATCTTCTGAGCACTTACTAGGTGCTGAATACTGCCCTGGCCTCTTTATCTGTGTTATTTCATTTAATATTGCCAATAAACCTATGAGGTAGGCCATGTTAGCCCACTTTTTACAGAAGACAAAACAGACACAGAGGCCTAGATGGCCGAAGGTCCTCACACTGGTTTCAAATGTCATTTGAACTCAAACCTATCTAGATCCAGACCCCATGCTCACTCCACTGTAGAAGGTTGCCTTGAGCGTGAGCCTAACAATAGTTCCAAACAATTAATTCCTTCAATCACCCAGCCCAGGCCCCACCTTATTGCTTATGGCCTCTCGGGTAAATAACACCCACACATTTGTCCATAATGGATCACCAAATTCCCCAGGTCCCATAAGTCTTAAAGCTCCCAAATCCCCTAAACAAAAAGAATTCAAGCCCCCACTAATTCACATCCCCTTCACTCATTACTAGACCCTCATCCCATCCCAAGCCAGGTCTTCCAAAGTATGTTCCTGAGCATTTTGAAGGAAACAAAAACAGGAGGCTCTTTCCAGACTTGGAAAGTGTCCTATTTCCTTCTGGTATTCTTGCTTCTGGTGGACATCTATCACTCCATAACTTCCTCTGTGACGCCCACCTGTCCCTCTTCCCAAGAAGATGGGGTAAGTGTGGCTCCAGGCCATTCCTTTTCCTGCTCTTCTGAGTACCCTGTATTAGATGACACCAAGGTCTGATGTTTCTTAGAGGGAAGGGAAAAGGAAAAATCTCTTATTGGGATCAGACACATGGGATAGCTCATCAAATTTAGTCCTCACTACCCTCGGAAGGAAACCCTGATGGCATAGCGGTTAAGAGCTACAGCTGCTAACCAAATGATTGGGTCGCTATGAGTGAGAATCGACTCAATGGTAATGAGTTTTTGTTTTTCTTTTCTTTTTTTTTTTACTATTGGAAACCCTGGTGCCATAGTAGTTAAGAGATACAGCTGGTTACCAAAAAGTCAGCAGTTCGAATCCACCAGATGCTCCTTGGAAACTATGGGGAAGTTTTTCTCTGTCCTTTAGGGTCACTGAGAGTCAGAATCAACTTGATGGCAAGGGGTTTGGTTTGGGTTTTGTTTTTTTTATATATATAGGAGTCATCATGAGTGTATTCAGCTCAACAGGAAGTGGTTAGGGTTTTTTGTTTGATTATAGGGGGCCTCACGAGTCAGAACTGACTCAATGGCAATGGGTTTAGTGTTTTGGTTATAGGAGTCCCTGGATGCTGTAAATGATTAATGTGCTCAGCTGCTGACAAAAAGGCTGAAGGTTCAAGTCTACCCAGAAGTACCTTGGAAGTAAGGCCTGTTAATCAACTTCCAAAAAAGTCAGGCATTGAAAACCCTATGGAGCAGTTCTATTCTGACACACACGGAGTCACCATGAGTTGGAATCGACTTGTCGGCAACTGGTGGTGGTGGTGACCAGGAAAAAAATTAACTTGCCCAAGTTGACATAAGTAGAAGTTGTAGAGCCAGAATTTGAACCCGGCTATAAGAGACTTCAAATCTTATTGTTTGCGTGCCACAACATGCTGCTTCTGGTGTTAAAATCCATGCTGTTTTAGGAATCGTAACTTTCAGTACTCCAAAAAACAGGCAGTTACTAAGAAGCCTTCTATCATATATGTGCAGGATGGGGCAGCCCCATTTTACAGGGAAGAAAATGCCCTAGAAGGTTAGCTATTTTAGGGCATGTCAACAAAATAGGAGACAGCTCAGGGCACATGGAGACGTGAGCTTTGGCCTGCTGGCACTGCTCTGCTGTGGGATTCTGTTCTGTCTCTAGGCCATTCCCTCTCCCACTCTAAATAAGTAGGTGGAATAAAGCCCTTCTGGCTATTATATTATATGCTTGTAGGTGCTGTTTCTACAAAGGAAATGTATACTCCCACATGCTAACTGTAGAGCTGTTCTCACTAGCCTTTAGCTTCCATGAGATTGTAACTATGGACATGTTCACTGTGTACCCTGTGGCTCTAGCACCAGGACTTGGAGAATAGTGACTAAAAACATGAATGAACAAATGAGTGAATGTGTGTGCTTAACATTAACAGTACAGCCCAGACCAGCCTCCAAACTCCGTGTGGCCAGTGCCCAACCCACCTTCAGCCACATCGATACACCTCGCGCCATCGATAAGCTCCAAATGGCTCATTTCCTGCTCCGTGGGGCAAACCTCTCACTAATGGTTTTTACACCTGCAGGTAACACTAACATCTCTGGCAAGAGATACTGAGTCCTTATGCCACCAAAACAGGTGGGTGTGTTGTGCCCCACCCATTTCATAGGCTAGGAAGACAAGGTATAGAAAAGTCAGATGACTTGCACAAGGGCCTGGATGAGTCACAGCACAATCTCCAAAATGCCCAGAATCTCCCTCCGACCGATCCTTTTGGACACAAGCTCATAGAATCAGAGACACGTGGACTTAAGCAATAGTAGCTCAGTAGACTCACAGGGTAATAAATGGAGATCATCATAAATTCACAGAATAACAGAATCATAGATTCAGAATCATGGCATCTCTGAGGTGGAGGAAACTAAAAGAGGTCACAGGATCTGGCCCCTGCCTCGAGGCAGATGAATACCCGTGCCATTCAGCTTAATGATCTGTTCTTAGGAAGATCCACCGGTCTTGAAAACTCTGAAGTCCTCTGGTTAGCTCATCTCAGGACTTACCATCTGGATGGTCAGGAACTGTATACTAGATTGTCTCTAGCATCCCTATTGCAGCAGCACCCACACATCCCTGACATTTATTACCTGTTTGGATCTGTGCCCCTTAGTGTCTGGGCCAGACCAAGATTTCAACTCAACAGTACTCCTAGCCTTGACCAGGAGATCAAAGTGGGGAAGTGCTCAAGGAGACCTGTTGCTTCCTAGGACAGAGCCTGGTTCTCCTCTCATCCTGGCAGATTGTCCCAATCAGGGCCTAAGGATGCTCTGAGGCCAAAATCTGGGCCCTTTCCTTTCTGTGGAAAAGAAGTTGAAGGAAGTGAGAAATCACACACTAAGAAGAGAGAAGGCACACAAACTTAGGTCTTCAGTGAGAAATGTCAACTCTAGGTCTGAGACCAGAAAGTAGCAGAGTGGTGCCTCCCTGAGATCCCATGTCTGTGTGTCTCTGATCTAGGCTCAACTCTGAGACTCATGCCATAGATTCCCTGCACTATCATTCCAATGAATCAGGTATTCCTCCTAGATGATCAGGAGATTGTATGGTAGAACCACAGAATGGAGGGCTCATGGAGCTGAGTCGCAGAGCTCACCCCTTTATGATGACTGAGGCTGAGAAAGGAAGAAACTTTCTACGGGCCACACAGCCAGGCAGGAGCAGACTTTACACAGGAATCTATGAGTCTCACCTAGGGCATGTTCCATTGAAGCATGTGACCACTGACTTCAGGCTTGCTAGGGAGCACCTAACCTGCCCTCTTTCTTGCCTCCCTCTTCACCACCTAGCCCCATCAAGACTACCACTAGGGAAGCCAAGGTAAATTCTGTAGGTATCACCTTCTATTAAATAAAGTATGTTGTCACACATCTGGGCAGGAACACAGGAGCCTTGCGATCTGCACATGTGTGGGTTGTCAAAACATGAGGACAGCAGTCCCAGCTTAGAGCCCCACAGGTTGTGTCAGGGCCCTCTTGGTCTCAGAAACCAGGAAATATCAGTGCCCAATCTCTTTTTCTTGGCATGGCCCATTGGGCTGGTTTGCTTGAACTTCCAGCCCTCCCCTAACCCATTTATTCTCCTGAAAGTAATAACGGAAATATCTTTACATTTCAGGAAGTTCAAACAATCCCTGCTTCCCTAGTATATTCCTCCAAATAGAACCCAGGGGATGACATGCACTCTCAGACACTTCTCTCCCAGCCATGTCATCCATGCTTTCAATGCAAACAGCACATTCTGCCCCTCATCACAGCCTCTCCAAGACCTCCATACAAACCCTCTACACCAGAGACCAACTACACTCCTTATGAGTTTACACCTTCTACAGCCAGAGAGTGTGGGCCCTTATCACAGCTCTGTCAATTCCTAGTTGTGTGATCCTGGGTAACTTGCTATACTTTCTGAATCTCAGTGCCCTTATTTGTAAAATGGAGACATTAACAGTCAGCATGTCACTCCTCTGCTCGAAGCTTTCTAATGACTACTCATTCTTTTCAGGGTAAAAGTCAAAGAACTTATAATGGATTTCAGGGGGCTACATAGACTCGAAACATACTGCTCTTACTTTCCTTACCTCATTCTTCATTCTATGCCTCACTCAACCCTCCTGACACACTGGTCTCCTTGCAGTTCACCTGACACTCCAGGTACACTCTTGTTTCTGGAACTTCGCACTGCCTTTTTTTGTTCTTCTTTCGCATACTCACATGGTTAACTTGCTCACCTCCTTCAAGCCTTTGCTTAAATATGACCTCAGTGAGGCCTTCTCTGGTGATACTGTTTAAAATTACAACCCACACTCCCTGCCCCTCTTCCAAGCTTATTTTTTCCATATAGTTTATAACATCGAACGAATTAAATATTCTATGGACATATGTATTGCATAACACATATATGTATTTCCCATTTCCTCCCATCAGAATGTCAACTCTATGAAGGGAAGGATCTTCATATCTTGGTCACTGCTCTATCCACAGTGCCTTGCTGCAGTGCTGAGCACACTCAACATGTATCTGTTGGAAGAATGAAGGATACATGTTGTCTTACTTACTTTGTTTTTCATCTGTCTTCCCTTATGTAGGGTCGCTATGAGTCGGAATCGATGGCACTGGGTTTGGGTTTTTTTTTTGGGGGGGGTTCCCTAATTAGAATGTAAATTTAATGAGGACATAATTGTTTTGTTTGTTTTGTTCCCAACTCTATCCTCAGATCTTAAAATTGCACTTGGCATATAGGAGGTACCTCATAAATATCTTTTGAATGAGCATTCTGACAAAATAGTAAAGTTGCATAAAGCATGTGCCTACCATGTGAGTAAACACTAACTGAATGGTGGTTGTTTTTGCTAGTATTGCTGCCTATTACCCCCCATCAATCATATGCAATAACCACAGTAGCATTCGGCCACGAGAGAAGAGACTGGAAGCAGGTGGGTAAAGTGAAGACTTGGGCTCCTGTTCCTTTTTTAAAAATTGTTTTAATTTTTATTGTGATAAATATACATATAACAAATCATTTGCTAATTTAACAATTTTTACATGCACAATCCAGTGACATTGATTACATTCATCATGTTGTGCAACCATTATCACCAGCATTTTCCAAATCATTCCACCACCATCGAGAGAAACTCAGTACACCCTAATCAAAACCATCCCTTTCCTCCTCCTTCCTACTCCTGGCATATAAGCTTTGGTCTCTACACATTTGTCTATTTCATATGAGTGTGATCATACAGTATTTATCCTTTTGTGACTGAGTTATTTCACTCAGCATAATGTTTTCAAGGTTCCTCCGTGTAGTGGTAAGTATCAGGACTTCATATCTCTTCATGGCTGAATAATATTCCATTGTGTGTATGTACCACATTTTGTTTATCTATTCATCTCTTGAGCGACATTTAGGTTGTTTTCACCTTTTAGCTATGCAAATAGTGCTGGAATGGACACTGGTGTACAGGTTTCTGTTTGCATCTCTACTTTCACTTCTTTTGGTTATATACCTAGAATTGGGATTATTGGGTCATATTGTAGTTCTATGGTTAACTTTTGAGGAACTGTGAAACTGTTTCCTTCAGGGACTGTACCATTTTGCCTTCCACTAGCAATAGATGAGGCTTCCAATTTCTTGACATTTTTGCCTTTGTGTTATTTTCTGGGTTTTTGAACATAGGCATTCTAGTGGAGGTGAGGTGGTAGCTCATTGTGGTTTTGATTTACATGTCTCTAATGACTCTGGGTCTTTGTTCATGTTCTTTTTGACCTTTTGTATATCCTTTAGTTGAAATGCCTATTCAAGTCTTTTGCCCTTTTTTCATTTGGGTCATTTGTCTTTTCATTGTTGAGTTCTTTATAAATTCTTCATATTAAATACTTATCAGACATGATTCCCCAAATTTTTCTCCCAGTCTGTAGCTTGTCTCTTCATTTTGTTAATAAAGGACTCTTCTTTCAATTCAGATAAATTGCATCCCAGAGACTGTGACCCTATCCGTGGCCATACCCTACCCTCTGGCAATGCCAGCCGCTGTCCTCTACCCTATTCCCTTATTCTGGTACATCATCCGGGAGACCAAGGGACAAGAACTGTAAAAACTATTCTGAGAGCTGTCCCACAAGGGCTTTTGGTAAGGATGGGGCAAAGGGTATCTTTTTGTTTCCAATGCCCTCACTGAGCCAGCACAATCATTGGCAAGTACCAGGACTGGAGATGGGGGCTGGGAAGTGTTGTCCTACCCCTTAATGCTTTCAGGTCTCTGGGTAATGCCAAATACCCCTGTTACTTCTTCCACCCCACCAAGACTTTTATAACAAATTCCCTGCATTAAACCCCTCTGTGTTTCAATTATCCAAACCTGTTGCCATCGAGTTCGTTCTGATTCATAGTGACCCAAAAGTCAGAGAAGAACAGCCCCGTATAGTTTCCAAGGTCAAATATCCAAAGTTGCCCCTATTTTCATAATTGGACACTGAATGATGCAGCCCACGACACCTTGAAGCTTAGCTATTATAAACTTCTCCAGGGAGACGGTGAGAAGCATTTAACAAATGAAAAGAAATAAATATGTAATATCAAGTGGCAATAAGTGCAGGAACAACAAAGCAAGTTAATTTCAGCAGGGTTTTCTCAAAAGACCCAAGGGATTCATACTGATGCCCACCTCAGTTCTTCAGCACCTTCACAGGTGAATTCGTTTGTGCTCCCTGCAAGACCAGGTAGACTCCATGGCAACTAACAACAATAACATAAGACCAGAAGGCTAAGACAGATCTGCAATATCCAATCTCTCAGAGCCCATGTTCCTGTCTCAAAGAAAGCCCTAAATCAGCAAATTCCCATTCTGGCTGCTGGGTCACTGTAAATGGACTTCCTTAAAACAAAGTGTTAAAGTCTGGGTTCCATTAGTACTTTGTTTAACCAGCTGTTCACTGTATGTGAACAACTTAAGGAACGAAAGCAGCTGCAAAAAAAAAGATTTCCCATCCATAGAGCTGGAATTATTCTGTTGTCTTAATTCTCTTTAAAAGAGAGAGAAAGAGAGGAAAAGGGAAAAGAAGGAAATGGAGAGAAGAAAAGAGTGGAAATATTGGTTGGATATGTATTTATGAAGAAATAAGTACATTAGTTTCCTTATGTAAATAGAATACTGTGTACAAAGCACTTAAGGGAAAAGGCTGTTTCATGGCTGATATTTTCATAAAAGTTAGACTAATCTTGGGATTGTAGCCAACCCTTACTTCCTGGCTTCACAAATCCAGTAGCATTCTAGATTTTCTTGAAGTTGTTCACACATTAAGAATTAATTCATTAGATCAGTGCCTGATATCTAAAATCTGCATGATACTGCAAAAACTCAACTACAAAAAGACAAATAACCCAGTTAAAAAATGGGCAAAAGATATGAACAGACACTTCACTAAAGAAGACATTCAGGTAGCTAATAGATATATGAGGAAAGGCTCATGATCATTAGCCATGAGAGAAATGCAAATGAAAACTACAATGAGATTTCATCTCACTCCAACAAGGCTGGCATTTTCCAAAAAACACAGAACAATAAATGTTGGAGAGGCTATGGAGGGATTGGAACACTTACTCACTGCTGGTGGGAATGTCAAATGGTACAACTACTTTGGACATCGATTTGGCACTTCCTTAAGAAGCTAGAAATAGAACTACCATAAGATCCAACAATCCCACTCCTTGGAATATATCCTAGAGAAATAAGAGCCTTTACCTGAACAGATGAACATACCCATGTTCATTGCAGCACTGTTTACAATAGCAAGAAGATGGAAGCAATCAAGGTGCCCAACAGTGGGTGAATGGATAAATAATTCACACAATGGAATACTACACATTGATAAAAAACAGTCATCAATCTATGAAATATTTCATAGCATGGAGGAATCTGGGAGGCATTATGCTGACTGAAAGTAGTCACCTACAAAAGGACAAATATTGTGTAAGACCACTACTATAAGAACTCAAGAAATAGTTTAAACAGGGAAGAAAATATTCTTTGATGGTTATGAGAGGGGTGAGGGAGGATGGATGGAAGAGGGGTATTCAATAATTAGATAGTAGATAAGAACTACTTTAGGTGATGGGAAAGACAACACACAATGCAGGCGAGGTCAGCATAGCTGGATTAAACCAAAAGCAAAGAAGTTTCCTGAATCAACTGAATGCTTCAAAGGCCAGAGTAGCAGGGGTGGGGGTTTGGGGACCATGGCTTCAGGGGACATCTAAGTCAATTGGCATAATAAAATCTGTTAAGAAATCATCCTACATCCCACTTTGGAGAGTGGGGTCTCGGGTCTTAAACGCTAGCAAGCATCCGGCTAAGATGCATTAATTGATCACAATCCACTTGGATCAAAGGAGAATGAAGAACAACAAGAACACAAGGTAATTATGAGTCCAATAAACAGAAAGGGCCACAAAAACCAGAGACTACATCAGCCTGAGACCAGAAGAACTAGATGGTGCCCGGCTACAACCCATGACTGCCCTGACAGGGAACACAACAGACATCCCCTGCGGGAGTAGGAGAGCAGTGGGATGCAGACCCCAAATTCTCCTAAAAAGACCAGACTTAATGGTCTGACTGAGACTAGAAGGACCCTGTTTGTCATGGCCCTAAGAACTTCTGTTAGCCCAGGACAGGAGCCATCCCCAAAGCCAACTCTTCAGAAGGGATTGGACTGGACAATGGTTTGGAGAGAGATGCTGGTGAGGAGTGAGCTTCGTGGATCAGGTGGACACTTGAGACTATGTTGGCATCTCCTCCCTGGAGGGGAGATGAGAGGGTAGAGGGGGTTAGAAGCTGGCAAAATGGACATGAAAGGAGAGAGTGGAGGGAGGGAGTGGGCTGTCTCATTAGGGGGAGAGCAATTGGGAGTATGTAGCAAGGTATATGTAAGTTTTTGTGTGAGAGACTGACTTGATTTGAAACTTTTATTTAAAGCACAATAAAAATTTAAAAAAGAAGAATTAATTCATTAAAGTTTAATTTTTTTCTCCAGTTCAGTTAAAGCTGAAAAATCCATCTCCCTAAAAAAAAAGGGAGAAATGATAGGATTTAGGTAAAAGAGAAGAAAAATGCAATAAAAACCAAAAGCCAAATTGGGAATTAGAAGTAAATTTATTGTTGCAAATCATATACTTCAGAATATTTGTCAACAACCTGAAGAATAAAGATATTAGCATGAGGTGAAGATAATGCAAATTCAAAACAGCCTCCATGATAGCTTCTAAGAAGCAAAGCCTGCGTATTTCTTTAATTGCTTAGGGCTCTGAGATACAGAGAAAGGACAGAGAAGGTCATAAAACACCAGGCTGGAGTAGGTTCTTTGCTCTTTAGGTCTACCAATTCTATTCCTCAATGTATCTCATGGTCCAGGTCAGCAGCAGCCCCCAGAGCACCAAGTAGAGCCCCCAGAGCAACGGTCGGAGCCCCTAGAGTGCTGGCTACTGCCACAGCAGTCAGAGCTCTGGTGCCTGTCGTGGTGGGACCTGGGGTGCCCGTGGTGACTCAGGCAGCAGCCGCCACCCCCTGAGCTGCAGCAGCGCACAGAGCTAGATCCACAGCAGCCCCCAGAGCTACCACAGCAGCCCCCAGCGCTGATACTGCAGCAGGAAGAGACTGGTGGGTGCTTGGGAGGGCACTTGGTGGCGCACTTGGGAGAGGCCTGGCACTGCTGCTGGTTCTGCTGGCAGGACATCTCAGTGAGAGTTAAGTCAACCTAAATGACAAAAGAGAAACTTACCAGATGCTCATTATCCAAAGCCATTAAAACTTTTCCTATTTTGAAATCCTTCCCCAAGGTGATGGGGAGGGAATATCTAAAATACATCTACAGAAACCTAGTCGCAGCAAAGAGTGTGTCTTCTTCACTTTTGTGCCCCCCAGGTCTTCCACAATTCTTGGCACTTATTAGATGATTAAAAATTAACTGACGAACTGATAATTAAACAATATTCATGCTTTTCAAATGGGCATTCCATGACCTTTCAAAGATTATTTAAGAATATTGCCATTATATCCACATGAATCTGTCTGGAAATGGAGTTCAGAAACTGGTAGAAAAGTTATCAACTCCTGATTATATATATATATATATATATATATATATATATATATATATATATATATATATATATATGTAGCAATTGTTGTCGGTTGCATTTGATATGATTCCATCTCAGGGTGACCCCATGCATGCAGAGCAGAACTGCTCCTTAGGATTTTTCAGGCTTTGACTTTTCAGAAGCTGATTGCCAGGCCTGTGTTCCTGACTCTGGTTGGGCTCAAGCCACCAACCTTTTGGCTAGTAGTCCAGTGCTTAACCATGTCTGCCAAACACGGACTCTATGAATATATAATTATACATATAATATAAACTTGAGATCAGCATAGTCAGAGAAGTGTTTCCCTCAGAGCATGGGCACAGCACCTGGAGGCTAGTCACTGGTGGGACTACAACAGTCCCAGAGCACTTATCAACTGCCTGACCACAGGAACATCCTTCCCAAGTTGGTTTCTGCTTTGTCCAGAGAAAACCACTACTCTGGACTTCTGCTATATTATATGGGATCCCAGGGCTGGGCTTCAGATGAACCATGCTTGTGGAAGGAGCAGGACGTGGATGTTGCACAAAGAGAACATGTACAGGGCCATTCCTGACATTCCCTGCCTCTTTCTTCTTTCCATACTGAGCTGTGTGTGCAAACTCCCAGGTTGCCCCTCTTGGAATCAGAGCATTCGGGGAGCGGTTCTATACGAGGCATTCTATAAATCATATTCTTTCCTAGGCTGTGGCCTGAAAGATTTCTGGGCAACACTTGACATCTAGGTAGAGGAATCCAGAGCTGGGGTGACTAAAATTCTTTTGGGGGGGAAGCTTCAGGTGCTCTTCTTTTCAATCTCTCTCCTAAACTAACCCTTGTCTATTCCTAAGAAGGAGCCTTTTTGGCCACGCACGATCTAGACCTACCCATGTTTTGGGCTCTAGCAACTTAGGCAAATTTTAGCCAGATGTTGTGAGGTCTTTCTTCCAAACAAATCCAACCCTGTGAGGTTGGTCTGGTGTCCCAAGTCAGTAATGAACTGGACTACTGATCGTGTGCATCTCTTCTAACCTGCTATTCAATGTCATCACTTTGGTAGCTGAAATCAGCCATGGTAGGAACATTTACACCACTGAAATTGGCAACAATATGGCCTTTTCCCCCCAGAAAGCTCATTGTTAAACAATTACCAACACACCACTTTCCAGAGCTAGTTGACTCCCTTGGAGTAATCATTGCCCTTATGTTAACCAGGTCAAGTTCATGGCCTGCCTGTCTGAGTGGACCCCATCAGTGAGTGCACAAAATCTTTTATAGAACTGCAACTCTAAAAACCCCTCAGACTATATCTCAGAGGCTAGTAGATCTGTTGGGTCAGCCTATGGCGATGGGAACATCAAGTGGTTGTGTGTATGAGAGTGTCTTGACATTTGTTGAGCATTGTGCTATAACTCTGCCCTGTCGCATGGGGTCCACAAAAAGAAGTCTGGTAATCTTGCCTATATTTCCACCAGTCTTGTAACCTTTCCCAAAAAGTTTCTCTCTTTCTTTCTCCCTCTTCCTTTCTCTCTCTCTCTCGTGCACACACACACACTATGGCAACCATTAAAAATCCAACTTTTTTCTTCACATACAGTAAAATGAGTATGTATAAGGGATGCTTCCCATCATTAAACAAGCAAAACTAAAGCAAAAACCCTTCGCTCTACCCACACACAGTGGGCACCCTAGGATGAGGAAATTTAGTGTTAGATTCTCTCACTTATGAAAATTTCCCTTTGGTAGCCAACTCTTTTGATACATTTTGGTAATAATATTTATTCAGTTGGTTGCCTTCTCAGAGGGAACTTCCAGGAAGACCTTCTATGGAAAACAGATGCCCAGTAGTGACAATGTTGATGTCGCTGATGATGACGTTGATAACAATGACAAAGAAGATGGCTAGATTCCAAGCCCTTCCAGGAGCAGGAACTAACTACCTTTGTGGTAGCTTCTTCTGCTACCAACTCAGAACGTGTGTGCTGAAGGTAGGAGTGAGAAAGGAGTTTTTTGGCAAGTGTCTCTTTTGGGATGTCCTCCTGTCATCCATATCTCTCTGCACTAATACAATGCCCCAATCTCATGGCATTCAAAACTCAGATGACAGTCTCATAGAAATAGGGTTGAGATCATGGTCTATGGGGAATGGTTACCATAACAACCTCAAACCACATCTGAGTCTTCAGTCTGTGATCAGCACCATCTCAGTGCTGTGGACGATACAGACAGATAACCTTAGACCCTGTCCTCAAGGAGCTCACTGTCTAACTTCAGAGAGATGAAGAGATACCTGGAAGTTAGATAGTAATGCTGAACTTCAACTCAAGAGGAATCAGTAGGCAGGAATGATTACAGGCAAAATCAAGGGTCAGTCGAGGTTCTCAGTGCCAAACACCATTGCCGTTGAGTCAATTCTGAATCATAGCAACCCTATAGGACAGAGCAGAATTGCCCCATGAGGTTTCCAAGGAGCCGCTGGTGGATTCGAACTGTCAACATTTTGGTTAGCAGCCATAGTTCTCAGTAACAGGCAGCCTTAAAAAGGATGCCAGGACCTCATCCTAGGTGAATTGAATCAGAAGTTCTGGAAATAGGGCCCCAGCATTGGTATTTTAAAAAGGGAATCAGCTGATTATAACATGCAGCCAGAGATAAAAGCCACTGATCAGTACAGACAAACAGGTAGATATCCATGTTTGCTGAGGAAATCTGCTAAGGCTTCACGGAGGAGGCAAGGCAGTTACTGGACATTGAAGGGTGTACAGGAAACAGTGCAACGGTTTCACACTATCTTCCTATTGGAGACTAGCATTTTTACATGCATAAATACAGCATTCTGTTAAAAAAAAAAAAAAACCACATAGAGCAGCCTTCTTCCAGTTCACACACACAAAAAAATTAATGCCCAACATGCTCTTAATTACATCTATTTAAAAGCTTTTGGCATTTCCTGATGCATACACAAGTAAGCATCATAAACAAAATAGCAAATAAAAAGGATAAAAATAATAGGAAAACTCAGAAAAATGATAACTTCCATGAATTAATAACAGAATTAACTGCAAATAAGCCTGACCCAAACTGTAAAAGCCTTGACTTTTTTTTCCTGCCAGAAGCTGCTCTGTAGCATTGTAAATTGTGTCTTTTCCAGCTAGGTAGTCAATAGCAAAACCATTACTTTGTGATTTAATGAAAAAGATGGTGAGCTTCTTTAATTTAAATTTCAAGAGGTCTCAAGGCTGCTGGTAGGTGGAGGGCCACATTTTCAGGAGTTACTTCATAATGCTAACTCACTACCATTAAGTAATTGGTTAACATGAAAACTTCTATTCATTAAGAAGAAAAAATATATAAAATTGTCCCTGGAATCAATCCTTCAGAGTGCTTCTTGTTCATTTTTCCTTCTTTTTTTTTTTTTGTGCGGGAGACTCTGTTTTCTGCCTGTATCACGCTTTGGAACTCTCCTCTGACTTTCAGACCAGATGTTCCCCTGTTTGTGACCTGAAAAATAAAACTTACGAGTTCATATACAAAGTTAATATTGTGAAAATGTTATTTTTAACACTACCTTAAGGAGAGTTGAGCTGAATCTAAATTCCTCAGCTCTCACTTTTGTTCCTGAACTAGTTATTACTCCATTATCTTCTGGCATTGAGTGTTGCTGTGGAGAAGCCTGGTTTCTTTGTTTGTTTGTTTGTTTCCCCCTTGACTTGTTTTTTTTTTTTTTTTTTTCCTGGCTGACCAAAAGATTCTTGGTTTATTTTTGAATTGTAATATTTTCCTAGGGTATGTCTCATCCCCTGAAGCATAGTGTGCTCATTCAAGATATGGATTCAGATCCTCTCACACTTCAAAAAAGATGCTTTGGATTCTGTTTTAAAACACTTGTTCTCTCCTATTTTGGTTGGAGCCCTGGTAGCCCAGTGGTTAAGAGATCAGCGGCTAAGCAAAAGCTCAGGAGTTCAACTCCACCAGCCACTCCTTGGAAACGCTATGCGGCAATTCTACTCTCCCCTATAGGGTCATTATAATAAGCTGGAATCAATTCGATGGCAATGGGTTTTTATTTTGGTTAGTGCAAGTGATTAACAGGCTTGGTTGCTAATCCAAAAGTTGGAGGTTTGAATCCACCCAGAGGTTTCTGCTTCTGAAAAATCAGCCATGAAAACCCCTGTGGAGCAGAGTTCTATTCTGACGCATAGGGGCTGCCATGGTAGATTTCCTTTGTCTGTATTCTCTATAATTTCGCCCTCATTTTTAGTTTTGTGTTTTTATTTTCTCATTCCTATCCTTGATATCCTGTATTGTGATTTCTGTTGTGTCTGATCTCTTTTGTGCTCTTCGTAGCCTTGTCTTTATTTCAGAGGGGTCTTTGTTTTTGTTTCTTCCTCCATTTTAATCCTGAGCTTATCAATCATTGTTATTTCTTTTCCTCTGGTGACTGTGGGCTCCTTTTGTTGCTCTTTTTCTATATGATCAAGTTGTAGGGTGAAACAGTTGATTTTTGCCCTTTCTTCTTTTTTTGATATGAGCATTTAGTGTTATGAGTTTTCCTCTGTGCTTTGCTTTTACTGTGTCCCAAAGGTTTTGGTGTGTTGTATTTTCATTCTCATTTGATTCTAGGACTTTTTTATTTCATTTATAATGTCTTCTATTGTCCAGTGGTTTTTAAGCAGAGTGTTATTCAGTTTCCATGTGTTTTGATTTTTTTTCCTTGTTCTTCTTGTTACCGATTTCTAGTTTTATATTACGGTAATCAGAGAAGGTGCTTTGTAATATTTCAAAGTTTTTTAATTTATTGAGGCTTGCTTTGTGGCCTAAAATAAATATGGTCTATTCTGGAAACTGATCCATGTGCACTGCAGAAGAAAGTGTACTGTTTTACTGTTGGCTAGAGTGTTCTATACGTGTATAAGGTCAAGTCGGTTGATGTGTTATTTAGATTTCTGTATTTTTTTTTATCTTTGTTGAATTTCTTTCTAGTTGTTCTATTATTGAAAGTGGAGTGTTAAAGCCTCCTACTATTATTGTAGAACTGTCTGTTTCTTTTTCAGTTTTGTTAGACTTTGCCCTATGTATTTGGGAGCTCTGTCATTGGGTGCATAAATGTTTATTATGGTTATGTCCTCCCGGTGTACTGGCCACTTAATCGTTATATAATGCCCTCTCTCAACTCTTTTGATGGAGTTTGATTTAAAGTTTATTTTATCAGAGGTTAATATTGTCACTCATGCTCTTTTTTTGGTTATTTGTTGCTTAATATATATTTTCCATCCTTTGATTTTTAATCTATTTAGGTCTTTGTGTCTAAAGTGTGTTTCTTCCAGACAATGTATTGATGGGTCATGTTTTTTTATCCAATCTGTCATTCTCTTTCTCTTGACTGGTGCATTTAAACCATTTCCATTCAGTGTGATTATTGATAGATATGAATTTTCTCTTGTCATTTTGTTACGGTTTTTCTGTGTGTGGTATGGACAATATCTTTTTTCCACTTAAGTTTCTGTACTGAGTTCTTTTTGTTTGCATAACGCTTTTTCATTTCCTTCATTTTTGTTGGTTTTGTGTTTACTGAGTCTTTTTAATTTTTCTTCTTTTTTTCGATGAGTCAGTTTATAATTTCTCTTTGTGGTTTTGATAAGATTTCTTGATATTGCCTTGGCTTCCTCTCCGTATGGAAGTTCTATAGCTACACCATTCATTCCCCCTTTTGTTTTGAAATTGTTGTCAATTAAATATTGACATTTCTGTTTCCCTCTTTTCAGTTTGGTAGCTTTATTTTACTTTTGCAAGTCTATCCAGGTTGGTATCTGGGTGACACTGTCATGTGTTTTAACCTTGTGCTGTTGTCTGATGTCCTTGGTTCTATGTCTGAAGAACTCCCTTTAATATTTCTTCTAAGATTGCTCCAGTTTTTACAAATTTCTGTATATCTGGGAATGTCCTAATTTCGTTATTGTATTTGAAAGAGAATTTTGTTGGAAATATGATTCTTAGTTGGCAATTCTTTTCTTTCAAGATTTTACATATGTCATCCCATTGCCTCATTGCCTGCACAGTTTCTGCTGAGAAGTCAGAGCTTAGTCTTGTTTCTGCCCCTTTATAGGTGACAGTTTATTTTTTCATGAGCTGCTCTTAAGATTTTTTCTTTGTCTTTGGTTTTGGCAAGTTTGATTAGGGTATACCTTGGTGACTTTCTTTTGCAGTCTACCCTGTACGGGGTTCACTGATCTCCTTGGATGTATACCTTCTTATATTTCATGATATTAGACAAGTTTTCTGCCAGCAAGTCTCCAATAATTCAGTGTTCTTTTTTCCTGTTCTGGAATTCCAATTATGTGTAAATTCATCCTCTGATAGTGTCCCACGTAATTTGTAGGCTTTCTTCATTTTTCCTCTTTTTCTTCCCCCCTGATTTTTCTTCAAAAGAATTAGCTTCAAGGAGTTTGTCCTCAGTTTTCCTGATTTTGACCTCCATTGTTTCAATTTATCCTATGTCCTTCTATTGAGTTTTCTATTTCTGAAAATTTTTTGATCTTTTTCTATTTTTTTTTTAATTTTGTTCTTGTGTTGTTTTCCAGAATTCTTCAGTTTCTTTATCTATGTCTTCCTTGATTTTTTTTTCCTTGTCTTTGTCTGCATATTCCTTGATCTCCTTTTGAACTCCTGTGAGGCCCTATATGTTAGTCTTTTGAATTCTTTATCAGGTAGCTCCATTACCATTTCTTCCTCTGGAAAGTTTCTGGTTCTTTGTTATAATCACTTACTAGAGCCATCTTGTCCTGTTTCTTTATGTGATTAATATTATATGTTGTTTCTGAGGC
This sequence comes from Elephas maximus indicus, assembly GCF_024166365.1. Classification (NCBI taxonomy): domain Eukaryota; kingdom Metazoa; phylum Chordata; class Mammalia; order Proboscidea; family Elephantidae; genus Elephas; species Elephas maximus. The sequence goes on along the minus strand of NC_064821.1, from coordinate 187,111,276 downwards.
ATTAATGTGTTATTATATTTATTTTTTAATTTTATGTTTGCTGCATCCTGATTTTTTTGTTTTGTTTTTTTGTTGAGGTATCCAGTCAAGAGAGATGGGCATGCTACTCTGGTCAACAGTCTGGCTGCACCGGAGTGCTTGCCACTGTCCCCAGGTGGGTGGGGTAGAGGCTGGGTAAGTGAGCGTGGGTCTCTGTTCACTGGTCTTGAGGGGTGGGTGGGCCAAGCATTGGCCACTCTCTGTCATCGGTCCAGTGGCTCAGGAGTTGGCAGTGATACTCGCCAAATGGTTAGGGTGTCGTGTGTGGTGGATGTGGCAGGGGCATGGTAGTTGTCACTCACCAAGTGGAGAAGAGGGAGGGAAAACAGGGAGAAGGGGTTGGGTGGCAGGTGGGTCAACACATGGGAGCAGGCTCACTCTTGGCTATAAAGTAGTAGGAGAGTGGTATTGGTGGCAGGCGTAAAGGATGCAGGTGCCTGGTCGGGGGGATGGATGGTGGGTGGACTAGTGCATGAACATGCATTCACGTACACTGGGCTTGTCAGGGATGGGGGAGGTAGGTGACTGGAAAGCACACATACAGGTGCATAGTCACCTTGACTCACCAGGCAGGGCAGGTGGGCTGGCATGTGAGCGTTTAGCCACTCACACTAGCTGGGCTGGAGAGGGAGGAGGTAGGAACTCATGCAGGCATGCAGCCTCCACCATGCACCAACCAGGACAGGAAGATGGCAGGCAGGCTGCAGTGCAAACACCCAGCCTCCTGGACCACCTGGGCCAGGGAGGTGGACAGGAGCAAAATAAGCTGTGAGTGTGTGGTCTCATAGCCTCCACCACTCACCAAGTGGGTCAGTTGGATGGAAGGCAGGCTAGCATACAGGGGTGCAGCTTACCCCCTGGCCAGGCCAGGAGAGGGAGGGGTAGGTGGAAGATGGATGGCGCACGTGGGTTATGCAGCCTCTGCTGCTGAACAGGTGGGTGGGTCAGAAGGAGGAAGTCCATAGATGTCCTCCTGCTCCTACTGGCCAGTCCAGGGTAGACAGCAGAAAGGTGCACGTGGACGACAGACAGTGTGGTCATTCACATGTTTGCATGGTTGTGCAGCCAATCCAACTTGCATGATTGGGGAAGGGATGTGTGGTGGACTGGTAAATGCACAGTCACACGCTCACTGTCACTCTTTGGGTGGGCAGAGGTGTGATGGATAGTGACAGGCAGGGGGAAAGGGGAGCTCACAATCTACAGCTTCTCCCTCGCTTGTTAAGAATGTTGCAAAGCTGCCTTCCTGTGCTCCTTACCCGGGGCTGCTCTTACCTCCATCTTTCACTGGCCATGCTCCATACCATGTAACACCTTGATCGCTGCACTCCTTCAATTTCTTCCTCCAGGCTGTGTTCATATCAAGTCTTGTCCTTCTTTTTGATCTTTGACATTCTAGGATTGTCACCTGCATTTGTTTCTCTTGGTTTTTCAGGTCTTTGATGTAAAGCAACAATGTGGTGTGTTCTACTCTGCTTTCATCTTGGCCGAAAGTCCTCAATGCATTTTAATAATATATATTTATATAAGTCTTGTGGATTCTGTGTTTAAATTTTTGTTCTTTGGTTACAAATACCTGAAAAAGTTGGATTTTCTGGGACCACTTTTCAGCTGGTGGTTTCTGTGGAAGGGCCTGGGGTGGAAAAGAACGTTTGCAGGGGGTAGTTTTCCAGGTTACTCTGCTCAAAGGCTGTGTCTTCTGGTCCTGAAACTGAAAGTGTTACCTGGAAGCTGTGCTCTGTGGTCCTGTGATCACTGCTCTGCCCAGTCCTGTGACAGCCTCCTCCTCACCATCGGGCTTTCATCTCACAACTTCTTTTAATGCTCTTTTTTATGGTGGAAATAACTTTTCAGCTGCCATCTTAACCCACTATTTATATTTAATTCCTGGGATACCATCCATCATCAGAGAGGGAGAAGTTAAAATAAATGAATTCCAACTATAGTTTTCACACACAAACATAAATACTTGTTTATAAGCAACATTTCTTCAAAAATCTTGAAGAAGGGATGAAATCAAAGATGCTGGTGGAAAAAGAGGATGGGACCACACAAACTCTTCTCTGTCTAAATGGACTTGTATGGGTAAGCTGGTATCTGGAGTGGAATGAGGTGGGAAAGAGCTTTGGGTTGAGATGCAAGCTCCGTAACTGTTGCTCCACACCACAGTGGGGGACTCTGGGCACTTGGAGAAATTGTAAATAAAGATGAAACACTCCAGGTGATCACATGGGGAATTGTAGTTCAGAAGGAAATTCTATCTAGAAAATAACATTTGTCTAAATAGAACTTGGTGAACTCAGGAGGTAGATAGGAGGGAATGGAAGCATAGAGGTAACCAAGGTTTGGATCAACAGTTGCCCACAGTTCTGCACCCAGACCAAGAAAAGCCCAGGGATGGGCATAGAGCTGAGCACTGGGAGAGCATTTTGGGGAGCACTTGGGGAGACATTTAGGGAGAGGACACTAGTAGGCTGAGATTCAGTCAACCTAAAATGAAGCCTAAAATGTTCAGGTACATCCAGCCCGTACTGCTGTCTCCACACCCAAACTGGTCCACATGGGGATATTTATGAAAGTCTGAAAGAACTTTGGGAAAGAATTTCTTCAATTTTTGGAATTTCATGTTAAAGAAAAAAAAAATTTTTTTTTCTATTCCCCTGTTCAGCAGTAGATTTTATTTTCTAATATTTTAATGTCTTTTAGGTGAAAGCTCACACGAAAATTAGGTTCCCAATTAACAATTTTTATACAAATTTTTCCATGACATTAGTTACAGTTTTCACAATGTGTCAGCATTTTCATTATTTCCCTTCTGTTCCTTCCATTTCTGCTGATCAATCTTCCCTTCCCCTCCTTGCCTTCTCATGTTTGCTTTTGTGTAAATGTTGACCATTTGGTCTCATATAGTTGATTGTTTAAGGAATCGACTCGACGGCACTTGGTTGGGTTGCTCTCAGGTGATATTTTTACTTTATAAGTCAATCTATTATTTGGATGGAAGATGACCTTCAGGTATGGCTTCAGTTCCAAGTTCAAAACGTATCTTAGAGCGAAAATCTTCTGGGGCTCCTCTAGCCTCTATCGTTCCAGTAAGTCTGGCCTCTTTAGGAATTTGAGCTTTGTTCTATATTTTTCTCCCATTCTATTTGGGACTTTGTAATGTGTCCCTGGTCAGGATGGTCAGTAATAGTAGCTGGACACTATCTAGTTCTGGTCTCAAGCTACAAGAGGCTGTGGTCCATGTGGACTACTTTCTTCATTGAATCTTTGGTTTCCTTCATTATCTTTTACTCCAGATGAGTAGAGACAAATAACCTGTATTTTAGATGACCACTCACAAGCTTTTAAGATCCCAGGGGCTACTCAACAAACTAGGATGAAGAACACTATCTTTATGAACTATGTTATGCCAATTGACTGAGTTGTCCCACAAGACTGTGGTCCTAAGCCTTTTGGCACAGTAAACCAATCCCATGAGGTGTCTGGATATGTCTAAAAAGTCTCCAAAGCTGTGTCCCTATGTGTTTTGTTATATATATGACCACAGGCAGTCCCCAGGTTACAAACATGTGAGTTACGTGCAACCTGTAGTTAGAAACCAGGCCCAGTAAATCCTATGATATTAAAAATTTGAAGTACATACAATGGTTCATAATAAGAAACGGGTACTACTTTGAGATGCTCATCAAAACATTACAGTTATTATTACCATATTATTATTTTAAAGGTGTTTTAATGTACTTGGAAGTGTTTCTTTAAAGTGTTTTATGCAAAAAAAGGCACTCTGTACACTATATACAGGTATCTCCCACTTTCTGAAAGCTCACTGTACGCCACTTCACTTTTAGGAAAGACCTATACTAGTACTGTTTTCACTAGCAGAGAGAATTATTGCTTTTACATAAAAAGGTGAAAAGCAGAAGTAGGATTCAGTGTTTGGTTTGCAACAAGCCATTAAAGAGGCAGCCCTCACCCTGAGCAGTGAGAGTGACTTCGTCCGCACCTTGAGTGTCAGGGCTTTCTGCAGCTACCTGAGGGTGGGAAAAGAGCCGTTCCCTGAGTCTCCAACCATCCTTCCCCATATGGTGACCCGCTCCTTTCCTCCAGCACATCCCTTCCCCATTGCGTTTCTTTTGTCTACTCCCTTCACTCCTGGCTCCACGGAGGGTATGGTGCATAGTTTCCAGCATCCCAGAGAGCCTGGGCAGGTAGGCTGGGGGCTGGCCTCTGCCCACACCCCAAGAGAGGGAGCCAATTACCTCCATCCCAACTATGTGCCATCTGCCACCTGTCAGTCTCTCTCTGAGAGCTCCTCTGAGGGTGACAGCGAGTGGCTGATTCGGCCCCTTCTTACTGGCTTCTTCCCTGGCCTGTTGCAACCTCAGCGCTCACCTCTTTCCCTCTCCACTTAGCCTCAGCCATCTCTGGGCTATGGAGGGCAGCTTCTAGTCGTCTGGGAAGGAGGAGATGCTGGATACTTTTGAACACATGAACTAGGTAGGGTAGTGACCAGAGGGTGGTAGCCCTAAGCAGGGAAGGAGGTGGCCCTTAGGGTCTGTGTCCCACCTAAGAAATATCTCTGTCTTCGACAAGCCCCTTCCCCAGGAACTATTCTCAGCACCTTAGCATCAAGCTGCCATAGCTTTGGACTGTATCTGTGAGCATCTGTGCTCTATCTCAATTTATTTATCATATAATTCCTGCATTTACTATATGTTAGTGTTATTTATTTATTTATTTTTTAGTGTTATTTTAGGTTTTATGTGTTCTTTGGTATGATTTGATAGGTTCTTTTTTGGGCTTGGGATCACTGAAAAGTTTTTTCCATGGAAATCAAAGGTAATTCCTTCCTTGCTTTATGTCATTCCAGCTTATGAAAGGTTTCATAGGAACACGCTACTTTCAGATACTGGAGGAAACCTGCAGTAAAACAAACATTTCACTAACTGTCATTAGATATGAACCATACCTAACTGACCCTACTTACATACAAATTTGACTTAGGAATGGAACTCATTTGTAATCTGGGAATTTCTTATGTATATGTTTCACACACAAACATGTATATACATAAGCTTACAGATACATCTATACGTGCATGCACATGTACTCACATGTGCCTTCCTATGCACATATATGCATCCATATCTACCTATCTTACCACACACATAGCTTCTGTTTGTCATAACTATTGTTGCAAAATTGTATGTGTTATAGCACTTACTGAAATTGTCCCTTTTTCTTGCATACTTCTTAGTGTCTTCATTTACCTTGGTCGTGCTGTGAAGAATTCACCCATATTTACTATTGCCTCTCCCCTCATCAAAAATAACCAGGGTCTACTATCTAGAAAGTGATTTCCCTTCTTACCGCTTCCCATCCCTGGTAACCATCAAAGAACATTGCTTTCTGTGTATATACCTATTCCTGACTTTTTATAAAAGTGAGACCATAAAATATTTGTCCTTTTTTTATGGACTTATCTCGCTCAGTATTAGGTTCTTCAGAGTCATCCATCTGTTAAGATGTTTAGCAAAGTCATCATTATTATTTATGTTGTTGCTGTGGTTAGGTGCTGTCAAGTCAGTCCCAACTCATTGCAACCTTATGTACAACAGAACAAAATAGTTTGGTCTTGCACCATCCTCACAGTCGTTATGCTTGAGCCCATTATTGTAGCCACTGTGTCAATCCACCTCGTTGAGAGTCTTCCTCTTTTTCAATGACCCTCTACTTTACCAAGCATGATGTCCCTCTCCAGGGACTCATCCCTCCTCTTCCAGTACTGTATCAGACAAGATTCCGCTGCTATTTCATAAGGTTTTCAGTGGCTAATTCTTTTCACAAGTAGACCACCAAGTCCTTCTTCCTAGTCTGTCTTAGCCTGGAAGCTCAGCTGAAACCGGTCCACCATGGGCAACCCTGCTGGTATTTGAATACCAGTGGCATAGCTTCCAGAATCACAGCAACATGCAAACCCCCAAAGTAGGGCAAACTATAAATATATTCTTTATAATTACATACATTGCATTGTATGTATGTACCAAAATTTGTTTATCCATTCATTCATTGATGGGCACTTAGGCTGTTGTGGCACAGTGGGTAAAGCCATCTACTGCTAACCGAAAGATTAGTGGTCAAAATCACGAAGGGCTTCATGGGAGAAAGATGTGGCAGCCTGCTTCCATAAAGATTTACAGCCTTGAAAACGCTTTGTGACCACTATAAGTAGGAATCAACTGGACGGCAGTGGGTTTGGTTTGGTTTTTGGTAGGTTATCTCCATCTTTTTGCTATTGTGAATAATACTGCAATGAACATAAGTATGCATGAGCCTATTCGTTTCACTGCTCCTATATCTCTTGAGTATATACCTAAGATTTGGATTGCCGGATCATAAGGTACCTCTCTTTCTAGCTTTTTCAGGAAGTGGCATACTGCTTTCCATAGTGGTTGTACCATTTTATAACATTACCAGCAGCATATAAGAGTTCCAATCTCCCCACAACCTTGCAAGCATTTGTTGTTTCCTGTTTTTGGGATCACTACCATTTTTGCAGGGGTGAGATGGTATCTCATTGTACTTTTGATTTGCAGCTCTCTAATTTTTAATGGCTAATGATCATGAGCACCTTTTCATGTGTTTGTTGCCCACATGACTGTTCTCTTTGGTGAAGTGTCTGTTCATGTCCTTTGCCTGTTTTTAGATTGAATTGTTTCTTTTTGTTGTTGAGTTGTTGAAGTTTTCTATATATTTTAGAGATTAGAGCTTTGTCAGATGTGTCATTGCTGATGATTTTTTCAGTCCATAAGTTTTCCTTTTACTCTTATGGTAAAGTCTTTTGATGGGCATAAGTGTTTAATTTTTAGGAGTTCCCAGTTATCTAATTTATCTTGTGTTGTTTGTGGATTTTTAGTTGTGTTTGATAGACTTTTTATGTCCAAAATTAGGTCCCTTCCAGGAACTGTATAGTTTCAGATTTAACATTTAGGTCTTTGATCCATTTTTATTTAGGTTTTGTGTGTGGTGTGACGTATTGACCCTGCTTCATCGTTCTGCAAATGGATATTCAGTTTTGCCAGCACCCTTTGTAAAAAAGACTGTTTCTTCTCCATTGAATGAATTTTGACACTTTGTCGAAGATCAGCTGCCCGTAGATGGATGGATTTACTTCTGTCTTCTCAATTCTATTCTATCAGTCTATGTGTGTGTCATTGAACCAGCACCAAGCTGTTTTGGTTACTGTGACTATAGTAAGTTTTGAGATGAGGAAGTGTGAGGCCTCCTACTTTGTTCTTCAATATTGCTTTAGCTATTCTGGGCCTCCTTTCTTTCCATATAAAGTTGGAGATTACTTTTCCATTTCATTAAAGAATGTTGTTGGAATTTGGATCAGGATTGCATTACATCTACAGATTGTCTGAGTAATATTGAGATTTTCACAATGCTAACTCTTCCAATTCATGAGCATGGAATATTTTTCCATTTATGTAGGTCTCTTTTGGTTCTTGCAGTAGTGTGTTATAGTTTTCCTGGTATATATCTTTTACATCCCTGGTTAGGTTTATTCCTAGGTATTTTATCCTTTTGAAGACTATTGTAAACGGTATTATTTTCTTGATTTCCTTTTCAGAGTTCTCTTTGTTAGTGTGAAGAACCCAGGTGATTTTTGTGTGTAGATCTTGTACCTTACCACTTTTCTACATCCTTCTGTTAGTTCCAATAACTTTGTTATGGAGTCTCCGGAATTTTCTGTGTATAGGATCATGCCATCTGTGAATAGCGTAGCTTTACTTCTTCCTTTCTGATGTGAATGCCCTTTTATTCCCTTTCTTTCCTTACTTCTCTGGCTAGGACTTCCAGTACAAAATTGAGTAACAGTGGTGATGATGGGCATCCTTGTCTGGGTATTCAAGACGAATACCCTCAATCTTTGTCTGTTGACATTAATGTTGGCTGTTGGATTTGCAAATATGCCCTTAATTATGTTGAGGACTTTCCATTCTACTCCTATTTTGCTGAGAGTTTTTATCAGGAAAGGGTGTTGAGTTTTATCAAATGCCTTTTCTGCATCAATTGAGAAAACCATGTGATTCTTTGCCCTTGTTTTATTTATTTGGTGAATTATGTTGATTGATTTTGTAATGTTGAATCGTCTTTCCAGACCTGCTATGAATCCATCTTGATCATGAAGTTTTTTTGTTTTTTTTTTGACATCCCATTGAATTTTCTTGAGAATTTTTGCATCTATATTCCTGAGGGATGTTGGTCCATAATTTTCTTTTTTTATCTTTTCTGGCTTTGGTATTAGCGTTATGCTGGCTTCTTGGAATAAATTAGGAAAAATTCTTTCCTTCTCACTGGCTTCTACGTTCTAGAATAGTTTGAGTAGAATTGGTGTGACCTGTTCTCTTATGACTGGCAGAAATCTCCAGTGAAGACATCTGGGCCTTTTTTCTGTCGGGAGATTTTTTATGAGCTCTTCAATATCTTCCTTCGTTATGGGTCACCTGTAGGTTTTTAAGCCTTGACATGTGAGCACTGGGAATTAGAAGCAGAGGAAAGGTGTATGCTGTAGGCTCTTTCTAGACTTACAGGAACATAAAACTTACAGGAACTTAGTGCACAGAAATGGAGGCAAAAACCCCAGTGGCCTATGCAACCTTTCCTCAGGAGTGTAACGTCAAATACAAATTGAAAATAAAACCAAAGCAACAAACCAATTGCAACTGAATTGCAATTCACAAGGTTATCATGACCATGACCTTTCGGAAGGAAATTGCCATGTCTTTCTTCTGAGGCACCTCTGGGTGGGTCCAAACTGTCAACGTTATGGTCAGTAGCCAAGCACTTATCTGTTTGTTTGATTGAAGAATTGTGGTGAAAGAATACAACCTTATGAATAACAGAAGGAACATTTCCCGGACCTGCACCATTGTTACAATGGTTGCTATGTTTGAGCCTATTATTGTAGCCACTGTATGCAGGAAAGATCAACCTAGAGCTTTCTGTGGGCATCCTGTGAGTGGAGACTGATCTCCTCCCCCACACTCCTGAGCCAGGCTATGTCCACAGTCAAGGCAGGGCTGGACCCCAGGTTGCTAAGAGGAAGAGAAAACACTGACCTAGAGGGGGAGTGCTTCTGGCAGAAATAAGCAGGAGGCAGGTGATGCTATGTAAGAACAGCTTTATTATTTTGCAGTACATAAAATATAAGCGGGACTGAAACATCTCGGGAAATCTGGGAACGTTCAATGGGAAGATTTCAGCACTCAGACTCAAGGATGCAGAGGTCAGGGAAAGAACAGAACAGGGAGCAGCAGGCTGGGGGCAAAGCTTTGGCAGTGCTGCTCCTCTGAGGTCCTCCTGGCCAGGTCAGCAGCAGTCCCCGGAGCAACAGCCAGAGTCCCCAGACTGCTGGCGACTGCCACAGCAGTCAGAGCTATGGTGCCTGTGGCGGTGGAACCTGTGGTGCCTGTGGTGGCTCAGGCAGCAGCCGCCACCACCTGAGCTACAGCAGTCTCCAGAGCTACCACAGCAGGAAGAGACTGGAGGTGGGCACGGGGCTGGGCACTGGGGAGGACACTTGGGGGGACACTTGGGAGGACATTTAGGGACACAACACTTGGCAGGGAGCTGGCACTGCTGCTGGCTTTGCTGGCAGGACATTTTAGACAGGAAGTCAGGAAACCTAAGGACAAATGAAAAAAGCAATCAATGCACAGGAGATAAGCAGACAAGCCCTTCACCCAGGATTTCATAGACTCTGCTCTAATACAAGCTGCTTCGTGAACATGAGCTTTAGGCAGAACCCGGAGACTGATTTGAAGGGAAATTGTAATGAAAGCCATCATTTCTGTGTATTTATTCTTTTTCACTGAAGTGTCTGACCATCTTCCTATAGGGGTATTAAAATCAGCAAAACACTGCAACATAGTTTCTTGTATATTCACTCTGAACCTTTCCTTGATCCCCGAGGCTGTCAGAGGAAGTCACTGAAGGCCTGAATCTTGGTATTCCCTCAATCTCCATGGCTGCTGCTCTTTCTTTTTTCTCTTCTTCCTTTGCTCAGCTGCCAAAATCCAGGGGTTTCATTGCTATTGATGTTGTGGTTGTTGCACTACCTCAGGCAGTTCTGTTCCCACTCACTCCCTAAGCTAGAACACTGCCATCCCCAGTGGCCTGCTTCTTGCCAAATACTTAACAAATCAATGGAAGTCAAAAGAAGATGTCCTGCCAAGGATACAGAAAGAAACCCCAGGACTGGAGCAACTGCAAGTCTCAGCACCCCTCACACTAAGCCCCCCCCACCACCACCACTGCATGATTCCTTCCTTGCTCCCTGCACCCCTCTCCCTCTGTGCCTCTGTCCAGGCAGTCCTGTCACCTGCTGGCCTACTTCTCCCTGCACTTACCTGGTTCAGAACAAGAAGCAGAGCTGTCACTGGCAGGGCTGAGGACTGATGTGACCAGGACTGGAGTCCTTTTATCCTGGGCTGGTTTCCTAAGTCCTGGGTGTGAGGCACAGCCTGTGTATGCAGGGCTGTCGCTTTCACACCTGGGATGAGGGTGGCTCTCCTCACATTCCTAGTCCCAGGGCTCTGGGATCTCCCTGGATGGGTCCCAGAGGAATCCAGGAAGCCCTGAGCCAACTCAGATATCTGCCCCACAGCGAGCTGCAGGTTGGCCATTCCACCTTCATGTATTCACTCCTTTATTCATTCAGGAAACATGTGTTATCTCTCATGGGCCTGGGCTTTTGCAAGATGTCTGTGACACAAAGATGATACAGGAATCTTTGAGGGGCTCATACAATGAATGTTTAAGCAATGAGTTATTAAATCATGAGCCTTGTGATTCTGGGAAACCCTGGTGGCATAGTGGTTAAGTGCTACGGCTTCTAACCAAAGGGTCAGGCGTTCAAATCCGCCAGGCACTCCTTGGAAACTCTATGGGGCAGTTCTACTCTGTCGTATGGGGTTGCTATGAGTCTCAATCGACTCAATGGCACTGGGTTTTAGTGATTCTGACTTTTTGTTCAGACTCCTGACAGCTTTCACTCGAGGTCAGGGTCACTGTTCTCCTACAGGAACAGGCAAACTACGAACCCTTTGAAGACAGGATTTGTACAACATTTTAATCATCTGTGTATTCCTCATACCTGGTATAGGATCTGACACAGTAAACTTAGGAACGGGGGTAAAGCAACAAAAAGGAGGAAAGCAGGTGCTCAAGAAGCAGAGAGGCAGAGACTCAGGCCATAAGCAGGGCAGCCTGATGGCATCCCACATCACTTGGAGCAAGACAGATTCCCAGGACAGTATGTGTCAGTTCTCCTGGTAGTGGTCGGTAGTGCTCGAGAGATGGTATAGTATTTGAGAGGGTGAGAATGAGACAGGGTGGCCACTAAGCAGACCAAAAGGAAGCCACAAGGGGCATGAAAGTAAAGACCTTGAGAGACCAGTTCCTCCCTGGAGGGCGGTGGGAACTTGGAGGGAGCAGTGCTATTCACAGGGAGGGTGCTTGAGCTGTGCAGGGATTGGGAAGTAAACAGACATTATTTTGAGTTCAGAGGTTGTAGCAGGCTTTTTGCTTCATTGTAGAAGGTTAGGAAGCAAGCGTTTGATACTTAGAAAAGCTGTGTAATTGAACAGTTGCATGTCTGTAGGTAGACACTTAGAAGAGAAATAATATACAATGAATTTACTTACCTTACCGTTATTTGAACACCTACTAATCAGCAGGTCCAGGGAGAAAATGCTGTAAATTATTAACTATCAACTCACCTTAATACAAGGAGGCCTGGTGCCACAATGGTTAAATGCTCAGCTCCTAACTGGAAGGTCTGTGGTTCGAAACCACCAGGTGCTCCACGGAAGAAAAAAACCTGGTGATCTTCTCCCACAAAGATTACAGCCTAGGGAAACTATGAGGCAGTTCTATTTTGTCCTGTAGGGTTGTTATGATTCGGAATTGTCTTGAGAGCACACAACAGCAACACCAATCTTAAGTGTAGTCAGTGAATTTTTTTGAGCCAACAGAGGAATTCTACAATAGGCACATGTAGGAGAGCACCACCTAACTCAAACTGGAATGTCTCCTTGGGGATTAAGTAATTATTTAAGCTGTGAGTGTAGATAAGGCACAAAAGGAGAGAATGTGTATACCGAGAAAAGGACAGGTTTGATGAACCATGCAGAGAACACTGGGGTTGTTCCAACTTTTAATGGGTAGGCAAAGAAGATGTAAAAATAAAGCAGCCTAAGAAGTAAAACCTCTTCAAAGTGTTAAAAAGCAGAGGTGTCACTTCAAGAACTAATGTGCCCCGACCCAAGCCTCATAATGCACTGGAAACCTGGGCAATGAATAAGGAAGACTGAAGAAGAATTGATGCCTTTGAATTATGGTGTTGGTGAAAAATATTGAATATACCATGGACTGCCAGAAGAACAAACAAATCTGTCTTGGAAGAAGTAGAGCCAGAATGCTCCTTAGAAGCGAGGATGATGAGGCTTTGTCTCGCACACTTCGGACATATTATCAGGAGGGATCAGTCCCTGGAGAAAGACATCACACTTTGTAAAGTAGAGGGTCAGTGAAAAATAAGAAGATCCTCCAGGAGGTGAATTGGCACAGTGGCTGCAACAACGGGCTCAAACATAACATGATCATGAGGATGGCTCAAGAATGGGCAGCGTTTCGTTTGGTTGTACATAGTGTCACTGTGAGTTGAAAGCGACTTGACAACGCCGAAGAATACAAAATAAAAGGGAGTGGCCTAGCTGGAAAAGTAAGGAAAAAAGCATGGCATTCTGGAAGAAACAGGAAAAGAAATTTAAACAAGAGGAGGATGTCCACATTGTCAAATGTTATAGAAACAGAATAGAATAGAACCAGAATCCATTAGATTTGTCTTCAAGGCAATGGTGAAACTTCTTCATATCAAACATAGGCAGAACCAGGGTGGCCAAAGGGGAGTCACTATTTCAAGATTTTAGGGATATATCAAGGATGAATTAGAAAAAATAAACCATTATTTGTATGGTATCCATAGCAGTCAAAGTAAGGTCATATTGCAGGTTGGCTATGGGATGCATGGTGCTGACTAGAAGGACTGCAACAATTCAGAGAGGAGAGAGCTTGATTTGCAATGGCATTTCTAAAAAAAACCATTGTTCAAGAGTCAATAATGATTGATGGAATTGATGAAGAAACTGACATTGATTATATCTCCTGTCAAGAGAGGGGCTAGAGCTGAAGTTGGAGGAACTGAGGATAGAATGAAAATGGGGAGCTGACTAAGGTGAATGAGAGACATTTCAGAGTACTGGTTAAAAGCATAGTTTGGAGTCAGCATCCCTACTTTTCCGTGGACAAGCTGTGCAATCTTAAGCAAGTTATTTATATTTTCTAAGCTACAATTTCATTCTTTGTAAAATAGTGACAAGTTCAAGTTGTCAAGGTGAGCACTCATATGTACTCATAGCACAAAGTTGTCAAGGATTTCATTTTACTTGGATCCATGATCAATGCCCATGGACTCAGTAGTCAAAAAATCAAACAACATACTGCATTGAGAAAATCAGCTGCAAAAGACCTCTTTAAAGCGTTAAAAAGAGCCCTTGCGGCACAGCTCTTAAGAGCTATGGCTGATAACCAGAAGGTTGGCAGTTCGAAACGACCAACCACTCCTTGGAAACCCTATGGGGCAGTTCTAGTCTGTCCTATAGGGTCATTATGAGTCAGAATCGACTCAATGGCAACAGTTTTTTGGGGGGGGGGGGCAGTTTGGTGCTCCTGACCAAAGCCATAGCGTTTTCAGTTGCCTCATATGCATGCAAAAGCTGGACAATGAACAAAAAAAGACCAAAGAAGAATTGATGCCTTTGAATTATGGTGTTGATAAAAAATATTGGATATACCATGGACTGCCAAAAGAACGAAGAAATCTGTCTGGGAAGCAGTACAGCAGAATACTCCTTAAAGGCAGGGATGGCAAGACATTGCCTCACATACTTTAGAGATGTTCTCAGAAGGGACCAGTCCCTGGAGAAGGACATCATGCTTGGTAAGAAGAGGGTCAGTGAAAGAGAGGAAGACCCTCAAAGAGATGGATTGACACAGTGGCTGAAACAATGATTGTGATGATGGTGCAGATCGGGCACTCTTTCGTTCTGTTGTACGAAACTGACTAGAGAGCACCTAACAGCAACAACAACAATAGTGCTCATCTGTAAGCATAAAATGAGATACTGCATGTAGAGCACTGAGCATAGTATCCTGCATGTGTCTGTAACTCAGAGTGGTAACTACTACTATAGCTGCTATTACTACTACTAGGATTATTATGATTATTCATAAGCTTTAGTATTTTAATAGGCATCCTTCTGTCTAATAGGCTCCTTATCACAGAGAAGGACTGATATTACCAGGTAATATTAGAAGACTTAGCTTTGTTCTAGTTTCCTTGTTGGACTCAACTGAAGTTGTAGGTGAATATTTCTGGAGACAGCGATGGCAGAAGAATGAGTGTTAGGTGTGTATCATTCTACATAATACATTAAATGCATTCTATGTGCAAAATACTGCACTAGGTAACGCAGAGAATTTAGAGGGATTTGAACACCACCCTTATTTTCAAAGATGTCCTTTCAGAATTTACCATCTAGAAGGCCAACAGACAAGCACTCCACCAACTTTCATAACTTTTCATAACTATAATAGACTGAATGTTATAGACAAGGCCATTTTCTGTGATATGCATTGGCAAATCTGCAGCAAAAGATCATTTTAAAGGTTTAAAAAGCAAAGATGTCACCTTGATGACTAATGTTCACCTGATCCAAGCTGTGGTCTTTCCAAAGGCCTCATATGCTTTCAAAATCTCAACAGTGAAAAAGGAAGATAGAAGAATTGATGCATCCAAACTGTGCTGTTGGCTAGGAATATCAAATATACCATGAGCTGCCAGTGAAATGAACTAATCGGTCTTAGGAGAAAAATAATTAGAATGCTTCTTAGAAGTGAGGGTGACGTGACTTTAGCTAACTATCTGGACATGTCACCAAGAAAGACCAATCACTAAAAAAGGACATCATGGTTGGTAAAGTGGAAGGTCATCAAAGGTGAAGGAGTCCATTGGTAGGATGGATTAACACAGTGACCGAAACAACGGACTCAAGCATAGTAACATAGTAACAATCATAAAGATGGCACAAGACCAGGCAATGTTTCATTCTGTTATACTCAGGGTTGCCATGAAGCGGAGCCTACTGGACGGCAAGTAATACCAACAATTTTCTGTGAAACCACGGCGTGACTATCTGGATGTAGCATTCAAGCAATGTGAATGAACAGAGGTGAAGATGGGAAAGGTGGATGTCAGGATGTAGAGATCTGTATTGAGAACTACAGTCTGTGAGTGATACACAGAGATGTGCAGAGGAAGGGCTATCTGGAAGAGAAATCTTCTGAGTAATTAAAGCAATAATCATATAAAAACAATGGAGAAGAGATAGTAATACCAGCTGATATAGGCAAGAGATCTATAACTCCCTTATTTAATATCTAACTAAAGGACAGCATATCACTCTCTAATTGAATCAATAATTCCAGTAGTTGTGAGAGATCAGACAAAGAACCGATTCTCATGGACTGGAAAAATTGAGTCGTTTTTTAGGAAAATTATAACTGATGAAAACTCCAATGGAATTTTTATTAGTGGTAGTTATATGTGCTTGTACTTCAATGGACTCAATCATGAGCAAGGATTGTGTAAAAGGAATTTATTTTAACATGAATGTTTCCCACTATTACTTATAATATTAAGAATGTGTTTCTTCCTAAAATATGTACCTCTTTAAAGTGATGACAAGCAAGGATGTCACTTCGAGGACTAAGGTGCACCTGACCCAAGCCATGGTATTTTCAGTTCCTTCATATGAATGCAAAAGCTAGACAATGAATAAGGAAGACCAAAAAAGAATTGACGCCTTTCAATGATGGTGTTGGCAAAGAATATTGAATAACCATGGACTGCCAGAAGAACAAACAGATCTGTCTTGGAAGAAGTACGGCCAGAATACTCTTTAGAAGCGAGGATGGCAAGACTTCATCTCACATACTTTGGACATGTTATCAGGAGGGACCAACTCCCTGGAGAAGAACACCATGCTTGCTAAAGTAGAGGGTCAACAGAAGAGAGGAAGACCCTCAATATGATGGATTGACACAGTGGCTGCAACAATGGGCTCGACATAACAACAACTGTGAGGATGGCACAGGACCGGGCATTGCTTCGTTCTGTTGTACATGAGGGCGTTATGAGTCAAGGTCAACTCAGTGGCACATAACAACAAAATACATAATTTCCAAGCTCACAGTTAAAAATGAAATAGTTCTTTAGAAGAATGATATTAAAAAACAGTTATGATGAAACCTTATACTTACAATAAGTGAATTTGTTTTTCCCTAATACAAAAAGGCATGACTTATTGTTCTTAAAATACTTGAATATATATTTTTAAAAAGGGTTAGATATTCTTTCTTCCTTAAATTTATGACCAGTGAAGCCATCTAGACCTGGGGTTTACTTTGTGGGAGGGTTTCTAAGTGTGATTAAAATATCTTCAATACATATAGGGCTGAAAATTCTGTGTGTTGATATTTCGGGTGCCCATTACCCACTACACATGTCTCCTTGTGCATTCCTGCTTCCCTCCCACAAGCTCCAACGTTTGACTTAAGTAGCCATTTTTTCCAGGATGTCATAGCCTTCCCCTCTTCCCAGTTTCTCCTATCCCTAGAATTGAAGATCAGGCCCATACTTCCCCAGTTACACATTACCCACTGCTGCACAAAACAAGAACACAAGTGCTATTCATTTTTAAATCAACTTATTAAAATACACAGATTTAGAGCAAAATGTTTGATGCGTATTGACAAATATGTATATCTGCAGCCCTGGTGGCACAGTGGTTAAGAACTACGGCTGCTAACTAACCAAAAGGTTGGCAGTTCAGATCCACCAGCTGCACCTTGTAAACCATACTGGGCAGTTGTCCTCTGTCCTGTAGGGTTGATGTGAGTTGGAATCGACTAAACAGCAACGAGTTTATGCTTTTTTTTTTTTTTTTGGTATGTGTGTGCCCACCACCCCAATCATGTACAATATTTCTATCACCCCAGTAAGTTCTCTCCTGTTCCTCTGCAAATAATCTACCCTGTCCCTTTCATCCAATGCCCCAGGCAAACATTAAACTGATTTCTATCACCTTTAATCAGTTTAGCCTGTTCAAGAACTTCATATAAATGCAAACAGATAGTATGTTCTCTTTTGTGTCTGGCTTCTTTTGCTCATTTTTTTCCTGAATTGTATTCCACTGTATGAATAAATTAAAATGGATTATCCATTTATCTGCTGACGAATATTTGAGTGATCTTTAGGATTGCTATTAGAATCAACTTGCCAGCAAAGGGTTTGGTTTTTTTTTTTTTTTTTAGTTTTGGAGTGCTATGAATAAAGCTCCAATGAACAGTCATGTGCAGATATTAGCATGAATCTGTTTTTCTCAGAACAGAGCATGTTTTCCTTGAGTGAATACCTAAGTCTGGAATCACTGTATAGTGTTCGAAGTGCATGTTTAGCTTTATAAAAAACTCCCAAAACTTTATAAAATTGTTGTACGATTCTACACTCACACCAGCTACATATGAGAATTCCATGTGCCCTACAACGAACACTTGATACTGTCAGACTTGTAAATTTTAGTCACTCTAGAGATCATGAGATGATATTTCATTGTCATTTTTATTGCATTTTCATGATAACTAATAGTCTTCAGCATTTTTACATATGTTTAACGACAATACATTTTTTTGTGAAGAATCTTTTCAAGTCTTTCATCCATATTTAATTGAATTGTTTGTCTTCTTATTAAGGAGTTGTAAAACATCTTTATAGATTCAGAATACAAGCCCTTTGGCAGATATATGTATTACAAGTATTTCTCCCAGTTTGTGTCATGCTTTTCATTTTCTTAATGGTGTCTTCTGAAGAGCAGAAGCTATTTTTTTTTAATGAAATCCAATTTACAATTTCTTTTTCTTCTATGGTTTGTACTTTTTGTGTTTTGTCTAAGAAATCTTTGCCAAGACCAAAGGCATGAAGACTTTCTTCTGTTTATTTCTAGCAATTTCATTGTATTAGATTATACATGCTTATCTTCGATTTATTTTAAAATGATTTTGTTTATGCTGTGAAGTAGAAGTCTAAGTTTAGTTTTCTTTCATTGCCTTGGTGCCTCGGTCAAAATGAATTGATCGTACGTATGTGGATCAGATTCTGGATTTTATATTCTGTTTCTCTGATATATTTTTATATTCCTAAACCAAGAACGTACTTTCTTTATTACTGTAGCTGTACAGTAAGTCTTGCAACAAGGTGGCTAACTGAGGATCTTTGTGTCTCCATATAACTTTGGAATTACTTGGTCAGCTTCTTAAATCAAAGTTTTCAGGGTTTGAATTTGGATTGTAACAAACCTATAGATCAATTTGGGGAGAACTGATATCTTCACAATATTAAGTCATACGATCTAAACCCTTATAGCAGCGCAAATCTCTACATTTATTTAAGTACATTTTTTATTTACGCTAGGCAATGTTTTCTCATTTTCAGTATAGAGATCTATAAACATCTTTTATTACATTTATTCATAAGGATTTATACACACACGTGTGCACATGTATATATATATATATATAAATACTTAGGAATAAATGTATTAAAGATACTTATAGACGTACAAACATGTATATACATTGGAGTCCCCGGCTGGCACAGATACTTAAGTGCCTGGCTACTAACTGAAAGGATGACGGTCCAAGTCCACCCAGAGGCGCCTCAGAAGAAAGTCCTGGAGATCTGCTTCCAAAAGATCACCGTCGTTGACAGCCCTGCTCTGAGACAGATGAGGTTCCTATGAGCTGGAATCAACCTGAGAACAGCAGGTCTGGGTTATTTTATATTTTCAGTGTTATTCATTTTCCCGTTGTATATTGCTGGCCTGTAGAAATACGATTCATTTTGTGTTGATCTCGTATCCTTCAGCCTTGCTAAACTCACTTATTAATTGTAGTAGGTTTCTTCTGCAGATCCTTAGGGCTTCTTCCTTAGACGATCATGAACATGCAAATAGGAACAATTTCGCTTTTTCCTTTCTACTTTGTATGCTTTTGTGTTATCTTGCCTTAACGCACTGGTTACGCCCTCTGGTGTGACGCGGGTCAGAAATGGCGACAGTAAGCATCCTTGTCTTGTCCCTAACCTTTGTGGAGAAATAGTGAAATGATATGTAGCCATTAAATACTATGTTAAGTATACATTTTTACAGATGCTCTTCATACATCTGACGAAGCTCTCTTCTAACCCTTTTCACTGAGAGTTTTTACCAAGAATGTACGTAAACATTTTCAGATGCTTTTTGCACTTATTGAGAAGATTCTGTGATTTCCCCCTTTATTCGCTTACTGTAATGGACTGTGCTGAGTGCTTCCAAATGCTGAACTGATGTCCTCCAAGATAACCTCCATGGTTGTGGTGTGTTACCGTTTTTCCGTGTTGCTGCATTTGAACTGCTCTTATTTTGTTGAAGACCACTACGGCTATGTTCATGGGGAATATTGGTCTCCAGGTTTATCTTCTTATAACATCTTTGCCTGCTTTTGGTGTCAAAGCCTTGTGAAATAAGTTGGGACATGTTTCCTCCACCTCTGTTTTCTGAAGTTGTCTGTGTGCACTTGATATTATTTCTTCCTTAAACATATGATTGGTTTCAGCAAAGAAATCATCTGGACCTGAACTTTTCCTTGTGGGAAGGTTTTTGATTATTAATTTTTCTTTGATATAGGATTATTTTTGTTATCTATTTCTTCTTGTGTCATTTTTAGTAGTTTTTTTGTTTAAGTATCTTAAAAATGTCACCTAAGTTGCCAAGTTCATTTGTAAAGTTTTTCATAATATTACTCTTTTACCCTCCTAATATCCATAGTTCCTCTACTGATATCCTAAAATTGGTAATTTGTGATTTCTTTTTTTTAAATCTTGATTAGTCTTGTCAATTTTACTAATTAAAAAAAAATGGCTTTGTTAATTTCTATTATGGTGTGAAAGTGCTACAGAGTTAGAAAGGAACCCCACCTAAAATTTAGTTCAGATATTGAGGCTGATATTGCCCCCTGCTTCCCCAGACACACCTAGAGGATATGAAAAGGTCTACTATTCACATCACAAGGCTTTCTTGGGAAAGCAGGGTGCCTTCCAAGCTCAGAGCAGGAACAAGCAACTGGCTTGGGGTTTTTATGGTGATTAGCAGTGCGGAGACTTTAAGGGTTTCCACACATGGTTTGAACTTCTCTCTGGTGACATAGAAGGCAGCATTTGTGCTTTCTCACCAGCTATGTTACACTGTGGGTAATTTACCAGAGTGAACTTTATATGATATACTGTATACTGCTAAGGGATTTGTACTTGCATTATTGGAATTTGGAAGATACTCCTTAGTTGCCCTTTGTAGGGAATTTTGCTGGTTTGTAATTGAGCTAAATTATAGGAAAGCACCTGGACAAAGCCCAACACGTAGTAGATAAGGGTTTTTAACTGCATCTGTGGTAAACATCAATAAATATTCACATAGTTCTGTAATAAGATGGCTCCATTAAATAGCCAATGACCTAGAAAAAATCCAGGTATGCGAAACTATGATAATTAGAAGGTCATAGGCACTAGAAGTACGTAGATCCTTTTTCTTATTTCTGTTTTAAAAGTAGCTCAGATCTCTAAAGATGCAGTGCTTTCTGATGCCTCATTCCTTAAAGATATAAGAAATGAAACTGCTGGAATCATAAATGTCCTCTTTGAGAAACTACTCCATAATCCGTGCATTTAATGCAGCAATTTTGTAAACGTATATTAGGATGTTAAACAGTGGCACACAGACAAATACGTGCACACACACACACCCCGAAAGGGGTAGACAGTCTATAATCCAATTAATTTCGGAAACACGAGGTTTTGTAAAGTTAAATAGCTTTCTTTATGGTAAGACTTTTTTGAGCCTTTATTATGTGATCACACATGTGAATCTTCATGAATAATGAATTACATTCATTACTAATGCATTGTTTTCCAACATATTTGAACATGGAATGCTCTTCATGCTAAATTTTGTGAAACAGCTCTTCTAAGGAACAGGGTTTGGGAGATTCTGGTCTAACCTTGGGTTCTAATAATAGTGAGCTATATTATTTAGATCAACTGTCTTATGAAAAACAACTGAAATGAGTAATAAAAATTCCTTGTCAGGTAGGTGATATATAGATAAATAGGTAAGATAGAAGAGATAGAGATTGTCAGGCAAAAACTAAAGAGAAAATAGAAATTAGCAGAGTGAGGAGGTTGCTTTTGCCCTAAGGCTAAAATGACCTTTCCTTTTGGTAGCCTTTGCTTGGTGAGGAGGACAGAAATTGGAACCTAGACCCACTCCCATAGGGTAGGGAGTAATAGGAGACATTCCACAGTTAGCTGAATTCACCCTCAGGGTAAACCCAGAGTAAACCAGCTACACTAACTTACCACCATGTTTACATTTTTGAGTGGCCCAGACACCCTTTGCCTATGAGCTTTTTTTAAGATGGTCCTAGGATGGGAAAGGAGCCCTGGCTGCTCAGTGGTTAAGAGCACAGGTTGCTAACCAAAATCTTGGCAGTTCAAATCTACCAGCCACTCCTTGGAAACCCTATAATCCATTGCCGTTGAGTCGATTCTAACTCATAGAGACCCTATAGGACAGAGTAGAAGAGCCCCATAGTGTTTCTAAGGGGCACCTGGTGGATTTTAACTGCCAACCTTTTGGTTAGCAGCAGTAGGACATAACCACTACGCCACCAGTGTTTCCCATGGGGCAGTTCTACTCTGTCCTATAGGATTGCTATGAGTTGGAATCAACTCAAAGGCATCTGGTTTCGTTTTTGGTTTTTTAGGATAGGAGAGTCCCTGGTCTTATGGCAGAAGCAAATACAATTCACCTCTGGAGGAAAGCACTTGCATCTTAGTTTTCCAGTTCTTTCAGCAAACACATTTTCAGGTCAGTAACCCCTCACTGGTCCCTCCTTGGCTGAGATGCTCCTCATCTCTGGCCTAAACTTTCATAACATCTTTTCTTAGTTTGCCTGGCCCTAGCCTCCCCATTCAGGATAAGCTAAGTGTCTTTTCTTTGTGTTCCCATAATGCTTTATTTACTGTATTTATCATTTTGTTGTTGTTGTTTAACAGGCTGGTTCAATCAGAAGACTCTGATCTCCTCTAAGGCAGAGATGATGCCTTCTTTATCTTGGTGCTCCCAGCACTTAGCACTGTTCTCCCCACCCAGCACTGAGTACAAGTGTGTTCTCAATAAGTGTTTATTAAATGAATGAACAGACCTTTACTGAAGGTGTAGGAACGGAAGGAGGAGAGAGTTCCTTGGTTTAACCCCAGGCAACAGACCCCCAGTCAATAAACCATGGAGATGATGAAAGGTAGGCTCTTAGGGGAAAAGGGAAGGAGGTTTGTCTTGAAAGGAACAGTCTACTTCTGAAGGCCTTTTTCAATTTGAATAAAGTGATATGAGAATTAAAGGGAATGAGAAAAAGAGGACACAGAGAATGAAGACACCCAAGAGGGTAATAGCTGTCAAAAAAACAAGAATGGAATCTGTGTACTGAACACCTGTTTTGGGTCCTTTGCCACCATATATTAGTTGTATCATCTCGATAAAGTCACTTAACCTCTCTGAATGTCAGTTTCCCATCTGTTACGTTAGAGCAATAATGATATTCATATTTCCATTATTAGTCATATGACTGTTTTATTAAATGAGATAATGGATGTGCAATTGCAATGTAATTCTACAACGCAATTTTTAGTTATTATTACTGGTAGTTTTTAAAAGGGAGAGCTGGAGAGCAAAGGAAGTACAGAATGGAGAGAAGATGAAGACTAAAGACTGTCTCTTTGATAGGAATCGACAACGGCACTGGATGTGGGGCTTTGATGGGAAGCAGATTCCCCAGTGCCCTTTCTCTATGGGAATTCAAGTTCTAGAACTTGAATCTAGAATCCATACTGGTTAAGAAGCAAGGCTTCTAGGTAAGGTTGGGCTCAAATCAGAGGTGACATTATCATGGCTTTGGCAGCTTATTTAACCTTGACGGGGCTCATTAACCTCAGCTATAAAATGAGGATAAGAACTGGATTTACTTCTGAAGTCATGGTGAGAATTAAGTGAGATTCATTCTTCCAGGAAATATTTATTAACTATTTGTTACGTGACAGACATTATTCTTGACACTACAGATATAGCAGTTAATCAGATGGACAAGGCCCTTGCCTTTAGTATGTTTTCACTCTAGTGGGGAAGACAAAGCAATGTGCAAATAAGTACGTAACATAGTATTAGATAGTGAAAAGTTCTAGGGAGAAAAATCAAGCAAGACAAGGTAAGAAGTGAGGACAGGGCACTGTCTGAGTCAGGGTGGCTGGAGATGTGGCATATGGAGAGCTTAGCACTGCAGCAGACTCAATGAATAGTACATAGTATTTGTTGTTGTTGTTAGGTGCCACTGAGTTGGTTCCAACTCATAGCGACCCCATGTAAAACAGAACGAAACATTGCCAGGTCGTGCATCATCCTCTCAATTGCTATTATGCTTGAGCTCATTGTTGCAGCCACTCTGTCAATCCATTTTGTTGAGGGTCTTTCTCTTTTTTGCTGGCCCTCTACTTTACCTAGCATCATGTTCTTCTCCAGGGAGCTAGTCCTTCTTCATAACATGTCCAAAATATGTGCAATGAAGCCTCACCATCTTCGCTTCTAAGGAGCATTTTGGCTGTATTTCTTCCAAGACAAATTTGTTCACCTTGTTCGTTAGTAGAATTTTTTCCATCTGAGAAGTCCATAGAAGCCAAGCCTACAAGTATTTTCTGCGATTATCTGGGAAACCAGACTGGATTCAAACAACAGAGGAAATTTCCATAGGATCGACATAAGAAAAGGTCCCTGGGTGGCACAGAGGGTTTGTGTTCAGCTACTAATCAAAAGGTTAGTGGCTCCATGGAAAAAAACTTCTGGGCATCTTTTTCTGAAAAGATAACAGACAAGAAAACCTTGTGGAGCAGTTCTACTCTGTGACACATTGATTTGCCGTGAGTTGGAATCGATTCCACAGCAATGGGTTTGGATTTTTTATTATTATTATTATTATTATTGGACACGTAAATGGGAAAGATTCATTCCTTTATTTAACAAGAATGTATTGAGTAACACCCGGTGCTAGGATCTGGGGACATGAAAGCTAATTGGATCTAGTTCCCAGCTCTATGGACCACCAAGTCTAATAGGTTGAGATGGACAGGTCTCCTGGCAGAACATTCGTGTGAGTGGAGCATGAGGGCTGGCCACGAGGATCTCAGAGAATACTAATCACTGCCTGCCTTTCTCAGACCTTTGGTGCTACACATTCTATTCTACCCCCCTCCCCAAACACCCATCTGTCTCACAAAGCAGATTTGCTAATCAGGCCATTAGCAACCTGTCAACTGGGTGGAGATGCTTACACCAATGACAAGGAATGGCATCTGGTTATGACATTTTCCCTAGCCAACATGTCTGAGGACCTAATCTGGATTCCCCCTCCCTGTCAAGCACTGACTCTAGAGAGAAGCTGTTCTCTGGGTACCCACTCTCTGGACCTGTTAAGGGATACCTTTTCATCAAACCTCTACACCATTTCCATTTTCTTGGAAAAATACTACACTGAGGAAGATTCAAAGAATTGGAAGCACAGACTGTAAGAGCTACTAAAGGCTCTTAGTGATTGTCTCACCCAACTTCCTCATTTCACAGAGGAGGAATCTGAGGCCCAAGAACTGAAGTGGCTTATTCAAGGTTACAAAACAATTTTGAGACAGAGCTGGAATAAGAGCAGATGTGGGAGCATCTGGGAGACAATAGGTATTTGTGATGTCAGGTTGTATATTTCCATAATTTTACCCATATGAAAATCTTCTCTTTTACTGTAGAAATACAAACTTTTAAACTATGAGAACCCCTTAATATATTTATCTGGCATGACTATCACTCTCTTACTCTCTAAGTTGTCTTTCATACTTACTGTTGTAGTCCTTCCAGCCAGAGACAGGAGATAGTTTTTTTTTTTTTAATATGTAACAGGCATAGTTTAGACAGCTTCCTGAGGCACCATCCCTGAGTGGAAAGATCATTTAACTTATCTGAAGTCATAGGGCCAATAAATGGATCTGTCTGACTAAAGTCCAGATCTTTCCACAACATCAGCCATTGCTCACTTATACCTGCCAGGTAGTTCAGATCAGTCATCGCATTGCTCAGGTAAGAGAAACGTCACATGCAAAGTGACTAACACAGTGCCTAGCACATAGTAAAAAGTACGTCTCCACAAATACCAAGTCCCTCTGCCTTTCCCCTTAGATGTCAAGCTTCAATAGATTCAGTGATTTTCTTATGATTACTTAACAATACTGGGTGTACATTCATACACAATATACGTATCACATATGTGTAAGATAAAAACACTTAGATAAGTACACCTATATTTTTATTAATCTTGGAAAAGAGACCATTTGTATATATTAGCCTTGCTTGTCAGTAATTTTGGCAGAGGCATTTTACTGAAAAACAAACCACTGTAAAAACTCTCCTGTACAGGGGAGGTGGGTTGCAATCCCCTCAGTAGGCTTTCCTAATCCAAAAAAATCCTGAGAAAACAGACTCATACGAGATCGTAAGATAACAGCCCTCCGGTCTCTCCAAGGAAACTCTTCCCAATTTCCCAGGGATTCAGTTCCATGATCTGGGTTTGCCATTTCTCTAAATAGTTCATAGTGACATTTCAATAAATGTTGTGGAGGGACCCGAGGTCAGGGAACTTGGGTTATTTTATATACGAAATATACGTGAAGATTTTTTAAACTATAAAAACCAGGATACAGCAGAAATTTGGATTAGGCCAAAGATGTTTTGAAACTGAATACTGTGAAGTACGCGCTTCTAATCTATTAGATCCAGAAATAACTAGGGAATCAGCATCATGCCGGTGTAGGGATCCCTGTACTGGGGCACAAAGATCACCTAATGGTGGTACTTGAAGAGACCTTACTGATACTATGGGCTGACCTGCCATTTTCCAAAAGTGCAAAGTAGACTCAGAGAGGAGGAGATGGCAGGGCTAGGGAAGAACCAGATAAATGAATGCAGTTGTTGTTATCTGCCCTTGAGTGTGCCCAATCATAGAGACCTCATGCACAACCAGATCAGATCCTTGTGATCCATAGGGTTTTTATTGGCTTTTTAAAAAATTTTTTCAGACGTAGATCGCTAGGTCTTTCTTCCTCTTCCATCTTAGTCTGGAAGGTCCACTGAAACTTGTTCAGCATCATAACAACATGCAATGAGTGGTGACTGTGCTTAACGTGCATTAGTCAGGAATTGAACTCAGGCCTCCCACATGGAAGGCAAGAATGCTACCAACAAACCATCATTACCTTCATAACCAATGCTGTTGTTGTTGTCTGCTGTTTCCTAGGCAGTTATTTTAGATCATCCATTATATGCTCTAAAAATATTAATTTCTTTCTGCAGAGGGGAATAAAATTTAAAAGGTATAAATCATACAGTATCGCCTGCCTTCTTGAAACTTTGTGAGAGTTCCCATTGGCTCCTTGACTATCAATACCATCCTTATCATGGCCGACCAAACTCTCCTGCCCCTTCTCCCTAATCTCTCGCCCTTACACTTGTCAGGCTCCCTCATCCCTCAGAGCTCTGGAACAGGCTTGTGTCTCTGCCTGAAGAAGTCTTCCTTCCTCGATATATAATTAACTCCTACTTAACCTTGAACTCAAGCAGCACTTTCTGAAGGAGGTCCTTTCCAACCTCCTGGACCAGGTAAATTTTCCACATTACAGACCTCCTTTATAGCTCTGGTCATAGATGTCTCTTTACATTCATTTTTCAGATGATTTGACTGTTCATTCATCTTCTCTGCTAAAAGCTATAAAACAGGAAAGATGGTGCCTGGAAGAAAAATAGATGCAAAATAACTATAAGATAAATGAATGAAAATCAGACATAGAAGTTGCTAGTAGAGCTTGCAGATTGGATCAGGAGGAGTTCTCAAGTCCTGGTCCCAGCCAATCAGTCCCCTGAAGCCTGCAGAAGAGGAAGGTCTATCCTCCCAGGTGTTGGAGGGTCTTTGTGAAGTGTCCGTGGGTGCTCACTTTGGATGCTTTGTAAGCCTACATCCCTTCAGCTGCTGCTGCTTGTTTGACATCGTCTTTCCTACATATCCACCAAACACACACATGGCTCTGCCGAAGGTTTTGGGGTTAATGGGAGACATGCTTGGTTTTCTCCATCTCACCCCTCCAAACTCAGTCCCCTACTTCATGGGGATCAGGGGCTTTGATTTGTTTTCAAATAATATTAAGTTCCTGGGATCTAAGTGGTAGTTTTATGGGTGTGTTCATTGAGTAACATACAATTCGGTGTTGTGTATTTTGTTGTGAATTGTAATTCAATGCAAACATGAAACGTTAGAAAAGCCCTTAGTAGCAATTCATATAATAATCAGACAGACAGAGACAGAGACACACAGGAATCAAAATGTGTATCAAAAAGGCAATAAGGAAATGATTATATGAAGCATGAACTAGCCACACTATGGAAATTTTAGAAAACAAAACAGCATTAAAAAAAAAAAGGCAAGATATTACATGCTCTCACCAAAATTTATATTTAATATTAACTTATTATATGAAAAAGTTTGTCATAGACCAATGCACACTGTGATATTATTGTAATAAAAAGAGAACAGTCACTGTTTTCTCCCTGTCTTTCTTCCCACTCACACTCCCTTCGAAAGAGAATTATGCTTTTGCCTTTTAAGCTTTATAATCCCTTCCTTTCCCTTATATCAGCTCATTAGAATGGGCTAGAAAGAGAGAACACCTGAAGTAAAGAAGAGAGATTTTCATCCCTGGGGCAATTGTTCAAGAACCAAGAATTCCAGGATTGGGTAAATATAGAGAAAAATGAAAAAGGAGCCAGAGAGACTGTATTTTCATAATGAGGACCAGACATAGATTGGGTAGGGGAGGAAAGAGGAGAGGGTATGGGGAAAAAGAAGTAAAAACCACAATGCTGCATGTTATAGAGTGTTTGGGAGTTTAGTGAGAGAGTCCTGAGCAGCTATTGGATATAGGAGAATTGAGGAAGAGAGAAAAAGGGATTTTGAGGAGAATGTTATGAGTTATCAAGTTGATTCCTTGCTCTCTCTCACTCTATAAACCCAGTGTCATCGAGTCGATTCCGACTCATAGCGACCCTGTAAGACAGAGTAGAACTGCCCCATAGAGTTTCCAAGGAGTGACTGGAGGTTTTGAACTGCTGACGCTTTGGTAAGCAGTCCTAGCACTTAACCACTACATCATCAGGTTTTCCTTTCTCTCTCTCTCTCTTTCTCTCTCTGTCTCTATATATTTCAGTGCTGTACCAGCCTTTTTGGATGCCGTTCTCTGCAAAGACTAGATTACAGGGGATTCAGGAATCTTCAGGAGTGACTTAAATCTATGTGGTTTATGTATAAGCAACATCTACACAAAGTCTGTTGTCGTCGTGTGCTGTCAAGTCGATTCCAACTCATAGTAACCCTGTAGGAAAAAGTAGAACTGCTCCTTAGTATTCCCTAGGCAGTGGTTAAGTGACCAGCTGCTAGCCAAAAGGTTGACAATTTGAATCCATCAGCTGCTCTGCGGGAGAAAGATGTGGCAGTCTGCTTCCGTAAATATTGTAGCCCTCGAAACCCTATGGGGCAGTACTACTCTGTCTCAGAGGGTCACTATAAGTCAGAATGCACTAGACAGCATGCCTTGAACAAAGTCTAGATGGATGCAGTTCAAACTAAGCATGTATGAACTCTCTGGAAAAATGTATGAAATTGGAAGTTAAAGGGTTATCAAAATTTTTACAGAGCTTTTGCTATTTACATGATTTGAAACAATTAAAGTATGTTTTAAGAAGGATTACATGCTCATGTTAATTACAGAATAGGGAGCACAATGGCCTCCTTCAATGCAATTGCCACTTAGTGGTAGAAGAAGAAAAGGTGGTCCTGGGCAAGGCTGCCCCAGTGGTGGGTGTCCATTTGCTGGGCTGCAAATTTAAGGAGCTTGGATGGAGGAATGGAGTATGATTTATGGAGACATGGGCATTGCAGATGTTCAAAGACGCTGTAGTAGCCCAGATGACTCTCTGCTGATGTCCCAGGATAAGTCAACAGGAATTTCTTAAAAACCAATACAATATTCATAGTATTGCTCATGCATTCATTCAGCAAGCATATTGGGTGTCTCCTATGCACCAAGACTTGTGGGGTTACGTTGAGCAGTAGATTTCCCTCTACCTACCTTACAGTGTATTTGTTTACACCGTCTAGTTATAAAAATCCACCCCAAACCCTCCAGTGGAGCGAGGCAGTGGAAAGGAAAGGTGACTGGCCTTGGGATCAGATGTTTTTCCCACCAGATTGGTCTTCCACTTGGAGACCTCTCACTTACTACTCTTGCTGCTCTCTCTAAGGCCAACATGAGGAATATCTCCCCACTTCAGGAGAGACTTAGCCTCTTCTCTCAGGCCTCTACCCTATGGCCTCAACAGGGCAAGCTCATCAGATGGTAAAACCCCTACTCTCTAAAGCCGAACATGGGTTCCACCCCCTCATACAGCAGCAAGGGCATCATCTGTTGATGCTCCTGAGCAGAGCTGATTTCACAGTCCCTTTAACACCCAGGAAGATGAACTCCGAGTTTACACACAGCAACTTTGCTACCAAGAGAGCCTCATTATGGACAAACCATCACCTTAGGCTGATCAGAGGGTGGGAAAGGGGCAGCCCTCAAGCCCCAAATCTCTGACCTCAGATACTGCTAAGTACATAGGGAAGTTAATTCACAGCATTCTAGAAGACATGGGGATCCCAGGCTGGGATTTCACCAGCTCTGTCTGCTTGCTCAAATCCATGCAGACCTTTCTTCTTGTTGAGAAGCAAGACTAAGAGAGGGAGGCAAATTCTGGTAGAGAAGCATAAGCATGGGCCAAAGAAACAGACCAGGTGTCCCTGTGAATTGCATTCAGAGTTTTATTCTTGCCATAGTTTGAGATTGTGTTAACTCTGGCAGGCTGCCTTGATAAAGACAGAAGCAAAGAAAGCACAGAGGGGAAGCAAGGAATGAGATTCCATGTTACTAGGCATGACGGGATGGGGGGGGGAGTCAGCAGTTGGTGAATGTTCCAGAACAGATATCTGGGGACAGCAGGGTTGGGCAGTGGAGAGTGAATTCTGGAGTGGGGCTAGTCTTCTGTGTTTAACAGCAGCAGTCTTCGTCCTCAAGGTCACAGCATGCAGGTCCTCGGGAACTCATGGGGATAATTCCCAAACAGCAGCACCCACAGTCACAGCATGGGTCAGGGTTACAGCCCTGGGATCCTGAGCTCTGCACTCTGCTGCTTGCAGGAGCCTGCACGTAGTAGGTCTGGCAAGGAGAAGGGCACTGGACATAACATGTCTGGGTCTGGCAGGGAGTTGGACATTTCACATAGGTCGTCTGGCAGGGAACGGGGCATTTCACACAGGTCGTCTGGCACGGAACTGGGCATTTCACACAGGTCATCTGGCACGGAACTGGGCATTTCACACAGGTCGTCTGGCACGGAACTGGGCATTTCACACAGGTCGTCTGGCATGGAACTGGGCATTTCACATAGGTCGTCTGGCATGGAGCTGGGCATTTCACATAGGTTGTTTGGCACGGAGCTGGGCATTTCACATACGTTGTCTGGCATGGAGGTGGGCATTTCACATAGCTTTGAGTCTGGCATGGAGTTGGACATTTCACATACGTTGTCTGGCATGGAGGTGGGCATTTCACATAGCTTTGAGTCTGGCATGGAGTTGGGCATTTCACACACGTCGTCTTGCATGGAGCAGGGCATTTCACATAGGTCTGAGTCTGGCATGGGTCAGGACACACCACACTAACTGCTTTAGTCTCACATGGAGCTGCACATTTCACAGACGTGCATTTTGTGCTTTGCACTGACCCCAGTCTCAAACCTTTCACACAGGTGGGAGGAAAATATTGCTGCTCCTGTTGGTCGCACATCTTTGTGAGGTTTTGTAAAATCTGGAAAGAAAGGTTTCATCAGAAGGCTGAAACTAGGAAAGTTTCCAGAGAAACCTGTAGCACTCCCTTTGGGTAAAGTGGTTTCTAAGCAGTGGTCTTTTTGAGAAGGTCACAGGAACCTAGAGGCTATACACCTGTCACTTAGGATGGACTCAGAGTCAGAGATTCTAGGCTTGGCTCTGTGTCTTTACCTGGCTGTGTGACGTTGGACAAGTCTCCTCTCATCCCTGGGCCTCAGTTTCCACAATGGAAAATGAAGAGTATCAAACAGTGATGTCTGTGTTTCTGCCCAATTCTCTGAGCCTCCTCTCTTCTTCTTACTCCCAAATCTGTGTTAGGAATTATCCATGGGAAATTGTTGTTCCCTAGCTGATTTCCCCTTGCCACAGATTCACTCAAGGGCAGTATTCCTCCTTCCTCCTGCCCAGCCACAGAGTACCCAGTGAAGGCAAATTTATGTCTATAGAGTTGTGAGCCAACACCAGTTTCAAGCACATGAGCCCAGGAGAGGACTGCACACCTGTACTCAGAGAGCAAGCAGATCTAGTTCTCTGAAAAATCCTTTACACACAGGACTAATAGCTCAGCGAGCCTCTTTCTCTCCTCTCTGTGCTTCCTACCAGCTACGGCCATCAGACTCCCTCACTAAATGCCCTAAGTGCCTCATCCTGGGGCACACTTTCTTCTACAGTTTTCTGCCTGAGCTTCATCACGGTTCTGTTTTTTGCCGTATCCCCATCACGAACATAGGACTTACCCTCTCTGCTGCCAGGAGCGAGACTGGAGAAGCCAATGACATGAGGAAACGGGAACCAGGGAGAACTTTTATAGCGCCACAATGAGGCAATTTGATGGCATCCAAATGAAGCACCAGGGATCACAAGGGCGAAGACTGGCATTACATTGGCAATATTCCTCCCCTGTATGCCTGGCCCTTCAGTCAGAGGAAGGGCATGTCACTGCTTGATATGGAGTTTTCCCAAACACGAGAAAAATGATTCTTGTTGCCTTCTTCAGGAAAGTAATCAATCTTCTTTTCCTAAAAATTATGATTTATACCTATGTGATCTGTCTCAAATGAGGCTATTTCTAGGTCACTTGGGTCTTCAAGAACTTATCCAAGAAGTTGCCAGATTCTCAATTTTCATACACTGTGATGAACGCTATACTGCTTCTTTCCAGTCTAAGCTCAATGTTCTTTCTGAGGATATCTATGATGGCACCTGCTGGTCTAGACTGCTGGGCAAGAAAAGTTTGGCCCAATGGTTCCTTGCTCAATACGGCAGCAAGGTTCCCAAAAAATGGTTTGTTCCATGGACCAACGGGGTAGTCTAAGTTCATTTGGAAAACTAGTTGGGTACTTGACCTGCCTAGACCCCAGGCTCTATATTTAGGTTTTTCCTCCTTCTCCTTCCCATGCCCTATGACCTTCCCCATCGTTTGCATTCCTGGACCCTATTTACAGTCTTAGATTTCCAAGAAGTCAGCAGAGGGGAGATTCTAACCTAATGAACACTCTGTAATAACCATAATAGTAGAATATAACATTTCATTGATCACCTTTCATGTGCCAAACAATTCATGAGGAAGGTACTGTTATAATTCTCATGTTATAGCTGGATGCAACAGAGGCCCTGAAAGACTTAAGTAACTTACCCAAGGTCACAAAGAATTCAAACACAGGCAGTCTGCTTTCATAACCCATGATGTTCACTAGTACAGTAAGTTAGCCTTTACTCTAGACATAGCATTGTTCCTGAATCCATGCTTCCTTTTCTTCCCCCAGTGTAGTAGATGGAAGAAGAGAGGTAAGAATAATATCTTCTGAGCACTTACTAGGTGCTGAATGCTGCCCTAGCCTCTTTACCTGTGTTATTTCATTTAATATTCACAATAAACCTATGAGGTAGGCTATGTTAGCCCACTTTTTACAGAAGACAAAACAGACCCAGAGGCCTAGATGACCCAAGGTCCTCACACTGGTTTCAAATATCATTTGAACTCAAGCCTATCTAGTTCCAGACCCAATGTCCACCCCACTGTAGAAGGTTGCCTTGAGCCTGAGCCTAACTATAGTTCCAAACAATTAATTCCTCCAGTCACCCAGCCCAGGCCCCAACTTGGCCCTTATGGCCTCTCGGGTAAAACGTACTCACACATTTGTCCATAATGGATCCCCAAATTCCCCAGTTCCCATAAGTCTTAAAGCCCACCAAATTCCCTAAACAAAAAGAATTCAAGCCCCCACTAAATCACATCCCTTTCACTCGTTACTAGACCCTCATCCCATCCCAAGCCAGGTCTTCCAAAGTATGTTCCTGAACATTTTAAGGAAACAAAAACAGGAGGCTCTTCCCTGACTTGGAAAGTGTCCTATTTCCTTCTGGTATTCTTGCTTCTGATGGACATCTATCACTCCATAACTTCCTCTATGGTGCCCACCTATCCCTCTTCCCAAGAAGATGGGGTCAGTGTGGTTCCAGGCCATTCCTTTTCCTGCTCTTCTGAGTACCCTGTCTTAGATGACACCAAGGCCTGATGTTTTTTAGAGGAAAGGTGAAAGGAAAAATCTCTTATTGGGATCAGACACATGGGATAGCTCATCAAATTTAGTCCTCACTACCCTCGGAAGGAAACCCTGATGGCATAGCGGTTAAGAGCTACAGCTGCTAACCAAATGATTGGGTCGCTATGAGTGAGAATCGACTCAATGGTAATGAGTTTTTGTTTTTCTTTTTTTTTTACTACCGGAAACCCTGGTGCCACAGTGGTTCAGAGCTACAGCTGGTTACCAAAAAGTCAGCAGTTCGAATCCACCAGACCCTTCTTGGAAACTCTATGGGGAGGTTTTTCTCTGTCCTTTAGGGTCACTATGAGTCAGAATCGACTTGATAGCAAGGGCTTTGGTTTGGGTTTTTTTTTATAGGAGTCATCATGAGTGTAATAAGCTCGATAGCAAGTGGTTTGGTCTTTTTGTTTGATTATAGGGGCCCTCGAGAGTCAGAACTTACTCAATGGCAATGGGTTTAGTGTTTTGATTATAGGAGTCCCCGGGTGCTGTAAATGATTAATGTGCTCAGCTGCTAACAAAAAGGTTGAAGGTTCAAATCTACCCAGAAATGCCTTGGAAGAAAGGCCTGGTGATCTACCTCCAAAAAAGTCATGCTTTGAAAACCCTATGGAGCAGTTCTATTCTGACACACACGGAGTCATCATGAGTTGGAATCGACTTGTTGGCAACTGGTGGTGGTGGTGGCAGTGGTGACCAGGAAAAAAATTAACTTGCCCAAGCTGACATAGGTAGAAGTTGTAGAGCCAGAATTTGAACCCAGCTATAAGAGACTGCAAATCTTATTGTTTCTGTGCCACAACATGCTGCTTCTGGTGTTAAAACCCACGCTATTTTAGAAATCGTAACTTTTGGTCTCCAGCAAACAGGCAGTTATTAAGAAGCCTTCTATCTTATATGTGCAGAATGGGGCAGCCCCATTTTACAGGGAAGAAAATGCCCTAGAAGGTTAGCTATTTTAGGGCATGTCAACAAAATAGGAGACAGCTCAGGGCACGTGGAGACTTGAGCTTTGGCCTGCTGGCACTGCTCTGCTGTGTGATTCTGTTCTGTCTCTAAGCCATTCCCTCTCCCACTTTAAATAAATAGGTTGAATAAAGCCCTTCTGCTATTACATCATATGCTTGTAGGTGCTGTTTCTACAAAGGAAATGTGTGCCCCCACATGCTAACTGTGGAGCTGTTCCCACTAGCCTATAGCTTCCATGAGATTGTAACTATGGACATGTTCACTGTGTACCGTGTGGCTCTAGCACAAGGACTAGAGAATACTGACTAAAAAAATGGACGAACAAGTGAGTGAATGTGGGTGCTTTACATTAACAGTACAGCCCAGACCAGTCTCCAAACTCCATGTGGCCAGTGCTCAACCTGCCATTAGCTACATCTATATACCTTGCGCCACCTATAAGCTCCAAATGGCTCATTACCTGCTCTGTGGGGTAAACCTCTCACTAGTGATTTTTACATCTGCAGGTAGCACTAACATCTCTGGCAAGAGATACTGAGTCCTTATGCCACCAAAACAGGTGGGTGTGTTTTGCCCCACCCATTTCATAGGCTGGGAAGGCAAGGTATGGAAAAGTCAGATGACTTGTGCAAGGGCCTGGATGAGTCACAGAGCTATCTCCAAAATGCCAAGAATCTCCCTCCTACCCATCCTTTTGGACACAAGCTCATAGTATCAGAGACACGTGGACTTAAGCAATAGTAGCTCAGTAGGCTCACAGGGTAATAAATGAAGATCATCATAAAGTCACAGAATAACAGAAGATTCAGAATCATGGCATCTCTGAGGTGGAGGAAATTAAAGGGGTCACGGGATCTGGCCCCTGCCTCGAGGCAGATGAATACCCGTGCCATTCAGCTTAATGGCCTGTTTTTCTTAGGAAAATCCACTGGTCTTGAAAACTCTCTGAAGTCCTCTGGTTAGCTCACCTCAGGGCTTACCATCTGGATGGTCAGGAACTGTATACTAGATTGTTTCTAACATCCCTATTTCAGCAGCACCCGCAAATCCCTGACATTTATTACCTTTTTGGATCTGTGCCCCTTAGTGTCTGGACCAGACCAAGATTTCAACTCAGCAGTACTCCTAGCCTTGACCAGGAGATCAAAGTGGGGGAGTGCCCAAAGAGACCTGCTACTTCCTGAGGGCAGAGCTGGATCTCCTCTCATCTTGGGAGATTTTCCCAATCAGGGCCTAAGGATGTTCTGAGGGCAAAATCTGGGTCCTTTCCTTTCTGTGGAAAAGAAGCTGAAGGAAGTGAGAAATCACACACCAAGAAGAGAGAGGGCACACAAACTTAGGTCTTGAGTGAGAAATGTCAGATCTAGGTCTGAGACCAGAAAGTAGCACAGCGGTGCCTCCCTGAGATCCCATGTCTGGGTGTCTCTGATCTAGGCTCAACTCTGAGACTCATGCCATAGATCCTCTGCACTATCATTCCAATGAATCAGGTATTCCTCCTAAACCATCAGGAGATTGTACGGTAGAACTACAGAACAGAGGGCTCATGGATCTGAGTCACAGAGCTCACCCTTTTATGGTAACTGAGGCTAAGAGAGAAAGGAAGAAACTTGCTTGGGGCCACACAGCCAGCTAGGAGCAGACTATACACCGGAATCTGTGAGTCTCACCTAGGACATGTTCCATTAAAGCTTGTGACCACTGACCTCAGGCTTGCTAGGGAGCACCTAACCTGCCCTCCTTCTTGCCTCTCTTTTACCCCCTAACCCCATCAAGACTACCACTAAGGGAGCCAAGATAAGTTCTGTACGTATCACCCTCAATTGAATAAAGTATGTTTTCACGTATGTGGGCAGGCACACAGGAGTCTTGCGATCTGCACATGTGTGGGTTGTCAAAACATGAGGACAGCAGTCCCAGCTTAGAGCCCCACAGGTTGTATCAGAGCGCTCTTGGCCTGAGAAACCAGGAAATATCAGTGCCCAGACAATCTCTTTCTCTTGGCATTGCCCACTGGGCTGGTTTGCTTGAACTTCTTCCAGCCCTCCCCTAACCCATTTATTCTCCTGAAAGTAGTAATGGAAATATATTTGCATTTTAGGAAGTTCGAACAACCCATGTTTCCCTAGCATATTCCTCCAGATAGAGCCCATGGGATGACATGCACTCTCAGACACTTCTCTCCCAACCATGTCATCCATTTTTTCAATGCAAACAGCACTTCCTGCCCCTCATCACAGCCTCTCCAAGACCTCCATACAAACCCTCTACACCACAGACCAACTACACTCTTTATGAGTTTACACCTTCTACAGCCATAGATTGTGGGCCCTTATCACAGCTCTGTCAATTCCTAGTTGTGTGATCCTGGGTAATTTGAATCTCAGTCTCCTTATCTGTAAAGTGGAGACATTAACAGTCAGCATGTCACTCCTCTGCTCGAAGCTTTCTAATGACTACTCATCCTTTTCAGGGTAAAAGCGAAAGAACTTATAATGGATTTCAGGGGGCTACACAGACTCGAAACCTTCTGCTCTTACTTTCCTTACCTCTTTCTTCATTCTATGCCTCACTGAAACCTCCTGACACACTGGCCTGCTTGCAGTTCACCCGACACTCCAGGTACACTCTTGCTTCTGGAACTTCGCTCTGCCTTTTTCCCCCAGAAAGCTCATTGTTAAACAGTTACCAACACACCACTTTCCAGAGCTAGTTTACTCCCTTGGAGTAATCATTGCCCTTATTTTAACCAGGTCAAGTTCATGGCCTGTCTGTCGGAGTGGACCTCATCAGTGAGTGCACAAAATCTTTTATAGAACTGCCACTCTAAAAACCCCTCAGACTATATCTCAGAGGCTAGTAAATTTTTGGGGTCAGCCTATGGCGATGGGAATATCAAGTGGTTGTATGTATGGGAGTGTCTTGACTTTTGTAGAGCATTCTGCTATAACTCTAGCCTGTCAAATGGGGTCCCCAAAGAGAAGTCTGGTAATCTTGCCTATATTTACATCTGTCTTGTAACCTTTCATAAAAGGTTTCTCTTTTTCTTTCTCCCTCTTGCTTTCTCTCTCATACACACACACACACATACATACACACTATGGCAACCATTAAAAATCCAACTTTTTTGTTCACATACAAAAAAATGAGTATGTTTAAGGGGTTCTTCCCATCATTCAAAAAGCAACACTAAAGCAAAAACCTTTCTCCCTACCAACACACTGTGGGCACCCTAGGATGAGGAAATTTACTGTTAGATTCTCTCACTTATGAAAAGCTCCCTTTTGTAGCCAACTCTTTTGATACATTTTGGTAATAATATTTATTTAGTTAGTTACCTTCTCAGAAGGAACTTCCAGGAAGATATTCTATGGAAAACAGATGCCCAGTAGTGACAATGTTGATGTTGCTGATGATGACGTTGATAACAATGACAAAGAAGATGACTAGATTCCAAGCCCTTCCAGGAGCAGGAACTAACTACCTTTGTGGTAGCTTCTTCTGCTACCAACTCAGAATGTATGTGCTTGAAGGTAGGAGTGAGAAAGGAGTTTTTTGGCAAGTGTCTCTTTTGGGATGTCCTCCTGTCATCCATATCTCTCTGCACTAATACAATGCCCCAATCTCATGGCATTCAAAACTCAGATGACAGTCTCATAGAAATAGGGTTGAGATCATGGTCTATGGGGAATGGTTACCATAACAAACAACCTCAAACCACATCTGAGTCTTCAGTCTGTGACCAGCACCATCTCAGTGCTGTGGACGATACAGACAAATAACCTTAGACCCTGTCCTCGGGGAGCTCACTGTCTAACTTCAGAGAGATGAAGAGACACCTGGAAGTTAGGTAGAAATGTTGAACTTCAACTCAAGAGGAATCAGTAGGCAGGAATGATTACAGGCAAAATCAAGGGTCAGTCGAGGTTCTCAGTGCCAAAAACCCATTGCCGTCTAGTCAATTCCGAATCATAGCAACCCTATAGGACAGAGTAGAATTGCCCCATACGGTTTCCAAGGAGCAGTTGGTGGATTCCAACTGTCAACATTTTGGTTAGCAGCCATAGTTCTGGCAGCCTTTAAAAAGGATGCCAGGACCTCATCCTAGGTGAATTGAATCAGAAGTTCTGGAAATAGGGCCCCAGCATTGGTGTTTTAAAAAAGGAATCAGCTGATTACAACATGCAGCCAGAGATAAAAGCCACTGATCATTACAGACAAACAGGTAGAGATCCATGTTTGCTGAGGAAATCTGCTAAGGCTTCACGGAGGAGGCAAGGCAGTTACTGGACATTGAAGGGTGTACAGGAAACAGTGCAAAGGTTTCACACTATGTTCCTATAGGAGACTAGCATTTTTACATGCGTAAATACAGCATTCTGTTAAAAAAAAAAAAATCAACATACTCTTCTTCCAGTTCACATGCACAAAAAAATTAATGTCCAACATGCTCTTAATTACATATATTTAAAAGCTTTTGGCATTTCCTAATGTGTGCACAAGTAAGCATCGTAAACAAAATAGCAAATAAAAATAATAGGAAAACTCAGAAAAGTGATAACTTACATGAATTAATAACAGAATTAACTGTAAATAAGCCTGACCCAAACTGTAAAAGCCTTGACTTATTTTCCCTGCCACAAGCTGCTCTGTAGCATTGTAAATTGTGTCTTTTCCAGCTAGGTAGTCAATAGCAAAACCATTACTTTGTGATTTAATGAAAAAGATGGTGGGCTTCTTTAATTTAAATTTCAAGAGGTCTCAAGGCTGCTGGTACGTGGAGGGCCACATTTTCAGGAGTTACTTTATAATGCTAACTCACTACCATTAAGTAATTGGTTATCATGAAAACTTCTATTCATTAAGAAGAAAAAAATATATAAAATTTTCCGTGCTATCAATCCTTCAGAGTGCTTCCTGTTCATTTTTCCTTCGTGTATGGGAGACTCTTTTCCACCTGTATCACGCTTTGGAACTCGCCTCTGACTTTCAGACCCGATGTTCCCCTGTTTGTGACCTGAAAAATAAAACATATGAGTTCATATACAAAGTTAATATTGTGAAAATCTTATTTTTAACACTACTTTAAGGACAGTTGAGCTGAATCTAAATTCTTCGGTTCTCAATTTTGTTCCTGAACTAGTTTTTACTCCGCTGTCTCCTAGCATTGAGCTTTGCTGTGGAGAAGCCGGGATTTTTGTTTTTGTTTTTTCCCCCTTGACTTGTTTTATTTTTTTCTGGCTGACCAAAAGATTCTTGGTTTATTTTTGAATTGTAATATTTTCCTCGGGTATGTCTCATCCCCTCTAGCATAGTGTGCTCATTCAAAATATGGATTCAGATCCTCATGCACCTCAAAAAAGATGCTTGGGATTCTGTTTTAAAACATTTGTTCTCTCCTATTTTGGTTGGAGCCCTGGTGGCCCAGTGGTTAAGAGATCAGCAGCTAAGCAAAAGCTCAGGAGTTCAACTCCACCAGCCACTGCTTGGAAACACTATGCGGCAATTCTACTCTCTCCTATAAAAAATAGGGTCATTATAATAAGCTTGAATCAATTTGATGGCAATAGGTTTTTATTTTGGTTAGTGCAAATGATTAACAGGCTTGGTTGCTAATCCAAAGGTTGGAGGTTTGAATCCACCCAGAGGTTTCTGCTTCTGAAAAATCAGCCATGAAAACCCCTGTGGAACGGAGTTCTACTCTGACACATATGGGCTGCCATGGTAGATTTTCTTTGTCTGTATTCTCTATAATTTTGCCCTCATTTTTAGTTTTGTGTTTTTATTTTCTCATTCCTATCCTTGATATCCTTTTGTGATTTCTGTTGTGTCTCTTCTCTTTTGTGCTCTTGATAGCCTTATCTTTATTTCAGAGGGGTCTTTGTTTTTGTTTCTTCCTCCATTTTAATCCTGAGTTTATCAATCTTTGTTATTTCTTTTCTTCTGGTGACTGTGGGCTCCTTTTGTTGCTCTTTTTCTATATGATCAAGTTGTAGGGTGAAGCAGTTGATTTTTGCCCTTTCTGCTTTTTTGATATGTGCATTTATTGTTATGAATTCTCCTCTGAGCACTGCTTTTACTCTGTCCAAAAGGTTTTGGTGTGTTGTGTTTTCATTCTCATTTGATTCTAGGAGTTTTTTATTTCATTTTTAATTTCTTCTCTTGTCCAGTGGTTTTTAAGCAGAGCGTTATTCAGTTTCCATGTGTTTTATTTTTTTTCCTTGTTCTTCCTGTTACCGATTTCTAGTTTTATATCATTGTAATCAGAAAAGGTGCTTTGTAATATTTCAAAGTTTTTTAATTTATTGAGGCTTGCTTTGTGGCCTAAAATAAATATGGTCTATTCTGGAAAATGATCCATGTGTACTGCAGACGAAACTGTACTGTTTTACTCTTGGCTAGAGTGTTCTATATGTGTATAAGTTCACGTTGGTTGATGTGTTATTTAGACTTCTGTATCTTTGTTGAATTTCTTTCTAGTTGTTCTATTACTGAAAGTGGAGTGTTAAAGCCTCCTACTGTTATTGTAGAACTGTCTGTTTCTTTTTCAGTTTTGTTAGACTTTGCCCTATGTATTTGGGAGCTCTGTCATTGGGTGCATAAATGTTTATTATGGTTATGTCCTTCCGGTGTATTGGCCACTTAATCATTATATAGTGCCCTTCCTCAACTCTTTTGATGGAATTTGATTTAAAGTCTATTTTATCAGAGGTTAGTATTGCCACTCATGCTCTTTTTTTTGGATATTTGTTGCTTAATATATATTTTCCATCCTTTGATTTTTAATCTGTTTAGGTCTGTGTGTCTAAGGTGTGTTTCTTGTAGGCAACATATTGATGGGTCATGTTTTTTTATCCAATCTGTCACTCTCTTTCTCTTGAGTGGTGCATTTAAACCATTTCCATTCAGTGTGATTATTGATAGATATGAATTTTCTCTTGTCATTTTGTTATGGTTTTCCTGTATGTGGTGTGGACAGTTTCTTTGTTCCACTCAAGTTTCTCTGCTGAGTTCTTTTTGTTTACATAATGCTTTTCATTTCCTTCATTTTTGTTGGCTTTGTGTTTACTGAGTCTTTTTAATTTTCTTCTTTATTTCGATCAGCCAGTTTATAGTTTCCCTTTGTGGTTATGCTAATATTTACCTTTATCTCCCTATGTTTGAAACAGTCTGTTATTTCTTGATATTGCCTTGACTTCCTCTCCATATGGAAGTTCTATAGCTACACCATTCATTCCCCTTTTTTTGTTTTGAAATTGTCATCAGTTAAATATTGACATTTCTGTTTCCCTCTTTTCAGTTTGGTAGCTTTATTTTACTTTTGCGAGTCTATCCAGGTTGGTATCTGGGTGACACTGTCATGTGTTTTAACCTTGTGCTGTTGTCTGATGTCCTTGGTTCTATGTCTGAAGAACTCCCTTTAATATTTCTTCTAAGATTGCTCCAGTTTTTACAAATTTCTGTATATCTTGGAATGTCCTAATTTCGTTATTGTATTTGAAAGAGAATTATGTTGGAAATATGATTCTTACTTGGCAATTCTTTTCTTTCAAGGTTTTACATATGTCACCCCATTGCCTCGTTGCCTGCACAGTTTCTGCTGAGAAGTCAGAGCTTAGTCTTATTTCTGCCCCTTTATAGGTAACAGTTTATTTTTTTCATAAACTGCTCTTAAGATTTTTTCTTTGTCCTTGGTTTTGGCAAGTTTTATTATGATATACCTTAGTAACTTTCTTTTGCAGTCTATCCCGTATGGGGTTCATTGATCTCCTTGGATGTATACCTTCTTGTATTTCATGATATTGGACAAGTTT
The DNA here is from genome assembly GCF_024166365.1 of Elephas maximus indicus. Taxonomy (NCBI): domain Eukaryota; kingdom Metazoa; phylum Chordata; class Mammalia; order Proboscidea; family Elephantidae; genus Elephas; species Elephas maximus. The sequence continues at coordinate 187,068,564 of NC_064821.1, read as the reverse complement.
TCTGCCAGCAAGTCTTCAGTAACTCTGTGTTCTTTTTTCCTCTTGCTCTTCTGGAATTCCAATTGCGTGTAAATTCATACTCTGTTAGTTTCCCACAAAATTTGTAGGCTTTCTTCATTTTTCCTCTTTTTTTTCCCCCTGATTTTTCTTCAAAAGAATTAGCTTCAAGGGGGTCATGCTCAGTTTTCCTGATTTTGACTTCCATTAATTCAATTTATCCTATGTCCTTCTAATGAGTTTTCTATTTCTGAAAATTTTTTTATCCATTTCTATTTTTATTAAATTTTGTTCTTGTGCTGTTTTCCAGAATACTTCTATTCCTTTATCTGTACCTTCCTTGATTTTTTTTTTTCCTTGACTTTGTCTGTGTATTCCTTGATCTCCTTCTTGAACTCTATATATATATGTTAGGGCCCTATGTATTAGTCTTTTGAATTCCTTATCAGGTAGCTCCATTACCATTTCTTCGTCTGGGAAGTTTCTAGTTCTTTGTTTTGGTCACTTACTGGAGCGATCTTGTCCTGTTTCTCTAGGTGATTTAGTATTATATGTTGTTTCTGAGGCATTAAAGTCTTATTATATATTTTTTAATTGTATGTTTGCTGCGTCCTGAATTTTTTTTTTTTTTTTTTTTGACGTATCCAGTCAAGAGAAATGGGCATGCTACTCTGGTCAACAGCCTCGCTGCACTGGCGTGCTTGCCACCGTCTCCAGGTGGGCGGTGTAGTGGCTGGGTATGTGAGCATGGGTCTCTGGGTCTCTGTTCACTGGTCTTGAGCAATGGGTTGGCCAGGCATTGGCCACTGTCTGTCATCAGTCCAGTGGCTCAGGAGCTGGCAGTGGCACTTGCCAAATGGTTAGGGTGGCAGGGGTGGTGGATGTGGCAGGGGCATGGTAGTTGTCACTCACCAAGTGGGGAAGAGGGAGGGAAAATGGGGAGAAGGAATTGGGTGGCAGGTGGGTCAGGACATGGGAACATGGTCACTGCTGGCTATAAATTAGTAGGAGAGTGGTATTGGTGGCAGGTGTATAAGGATGTGGGTGCATGATGGGGGGGATGGAGGGTGGGTGCACTACTACACGAACGCGCAGTCACCTCCACTGGGCATGTCAGGGAAGGGGGAAGTAGGTGACTGGAAAGCACACATGCAGGTGTATAGTCACCTTGACTCACCAGGCAGGGCAGATGGGCTGGCATGTGAGCGTGCAGCCACTCCCACTAGCTGGGCTGCGAAGGGGGGAGGTGGGCACTCAGACATGCATGCAGCCTCCACCATGCACCAATCAGAATACGCAGATGGCAGGCAGGCTGCAGTGTAAGCACACAACCTCCTCCACTACCTGGGCCAGGGAGGCAGGAGATAAGCTGTGAGTGTGTGGTCTCACAGCCTCCACCACTCACCAGGTGGGTCAGTTGGATGGCAGGCAGGCTAGCATACAGGGGTAGCTTATCCCCCTGGCCAGGCCAGGAGAGGGAGGGGTGGGTGGAAGATGTATGGTAACATGGGTTTTGCAGCCACTGCTGCTGACCAGGTGGGTCGGTCAGACACAAGAAGTCCATAGGTGTGCTGCTGCACCTACTGGCCAGGCCAGTGTAGACAGCAGAAAGGTGCAGGTGGATGATAGGCAGTGTGGTCATTCACATGTTTGCATGGTTGTGTGGCCAATCCAACTTGCACAGTAGGGGAAGGGGTGTGTGGTGGGCTGGTAAGTGCAGTCACACACTCTGTGCCATTCTTTGGGTGGGCAGAGGTGTGATGGATAGTGTTAGATGGGGGGAAAGGGGAGATCACAATCTACAGCTCCTCCATCGCTTGTTAAGTATGTTGCAAAGCTGCCTTCCTGTGCTCCTTACCCGGGGTTGCTCTTAGCTCCATCTTTCACTGGCCATGCTCCATACCATGTAACTCCTCAATTGCTTCACTCCTTCAGTTTCTTCCTCCAAGCTGCGTTCACATCAAGTCTTTGTCCTTCTCTTTGATCTTCAAGGTTCTAGAAATGTCATGCGCATTTGTTTCTCTTGGTTTTTCGGGTCTTAGATGTAAAGGGACAACGTGGTGTGTTCTACTTTGCTGCCATCTAGGCCGGAAGTCCTCAATGCATTTTAAAAATAGATATTTATATAAGTCTTATGGATTCTGTGTTTAAATTTTTGTTCTTTGGTTACAAATACCTCAAAAAGTTGGATTTTCTGAGACCACATTTCAGTTGGTGGTTTCTGTGGAGGGGGTTGGGGTGAAGAAGAACCTTGGGGGAGTAGTTTTCCAGGTTACTCTGCTCAAGGGCTGTGTCTTCTGGTCCTGAAACTGAAAGTGTTACCTGGAAGCTGTGCTCTGTGGTCCTGTGATCACTGCTCTGCCCAGTCCTGTGACAGCCTCCTCCTCCCCATTGGGCTTTCATCTCACAACTTCTTTTAATGCTCTATTTTATGATGGAAATAACTTTTCAGTTGCCATCTTAATCCACTATTTATATTTAATTCCTGGGATACCATCCCATCATCAGAGAGGGAGAAAATAAAATACATGAATTCCAACTATAATTTTCACACACAAACACAAATCCTTGTTTATAAGCAACATTTCTAAACTAATCTTGAAGAAGGGATGAAATCAAAGGTGCTGGTGGATGAAGAGGGTGGGGCCCACACTAACTCTTCTCTGTCTAAATGGACTTGTATGGGTAAGCTGGTATCTGGAGTGGGATAAGGTGGGAAAGAGCTTTGGGTTGAGTTGGAAGCTCACTTACTGTTACTCCACACCGTAGTGGGGGACTCCGGGCATTTGGAGAAATTATAAATAAAGATGAAACACTCCAGGTGATCACATGCGGAATTGTAGTTCAAAAGGAAATTCTATCTAGAAAATAACCTTTGTCTAAATAGAACTTGGTGAACTCAGGAGGTAGATAGGAGGGAATGGAAGCATAGAGGTAACCAAGGTTTGGATCGGCAGCTGCCCACAGTTCTGGGCCCAGACCAAGAAAAGCCCAGGGGTGGGCATAGAGCTGAGCACTGAGAGAGCATTTTGGTGAGCACTTGGGGAGACTTTTAGGGACAGGACACTAGTAGGCTGAGATTCAGTCAACCTAAAACGAAACCTAAAATGTTCAGGTACATCCACCCTGTACTACTGTCTCCACACCCAAACTGGTCCACATGGAGATATTGACGAAAGTCGGAAAGAATTTCTTCAGTTTTCAGAATTTGATGTTAAAAAAAAAGCCTTTTCTATTCCCCTGTTCAGCTGTAGGTTTTATTTTTTAATATTTTATTGTTTTTTAGGTAAACATATACACAACAAATTAGGTTCCCAATTAACAATATTTATACAAATTTTTCCATGACATTGGTTACAATTTTCACAATTTGTCAGCATTTTCATTGTTTCCCTTCTGTTTGTTCTGTTTCTGTTGATCAAGCTTCCCTTCCCCTCCTTGCCTTCTCATGTGTGCTCTTGGGTAAATGTTGACCGTTTGGTCTCATATACTTGATTGTTTAAGGGAGCACATCACTCACAGGTGATATTTTTACTTTATAAATCTATCTAATATTTGGCTGAAAGATTACCTCCAGGAGTAGCTTCAGTTCCAATTTCAAAATGTATCTTAGGGTGATAATCTTGTGGGGTTTCTCTAGTCTCTATTGGACCTGTAAGTCTGGCCTTCTATAGGAATTTGCACTTTGTGCTATATTTTTCTCCCATTCTGTTTAGGACTTTCTAATGTGTCCCTGGTCAGAATGGTCAGTAGTAGTAGCTGGACACTATCTAGTTCTTCTGGTCTCGGGCTAAGAGAGGCTGTGGTTCACGTGGACTACTTTCTTCCTTGAGTCTTTAGTTTCCTTCGTTATCATTTACTCCAGATAAGTAGAGACCAATAGTTGTATTTTAGATGACCACGCAGAAGCTTTTAAGACCCCAGGGGCTACTCACCAAACTAGGATGTAGAACATTATCTTTATGAACTATGTTATGCCAATTGACTGAGCTGTCCCACAAGACTGTGGTCCTAAGCCTTTTGACACAGTAGACCAATCCCACGAGGTGTTTAGATATGTCTAAAAAAATCTCCAAAACTGTGTCCCTATGTGTGTTGTTATATACATGAATACAGGCAGTTACCAGGTTACAAACATGCATCTTACCTACAGCCTGTATTTGGGAACCAACCCCAGTAAAGCCTATTATATTAAAATTTTGAGGTACATATACTGGTCCATAATAACAAACGGGTGCTACTTTGCGATGCTCATCAAGACATTGTTATTATTACTGTATTATTATTTTAAAGGTGTTTTAATGTATCTGGAAGTGTTTCTTAATGTGTTTTATGCAAAGAAAGTCACACTATACAATATACACAGGTTATCTCCCACTTTTTGAAAGCTCACTTTATTGCATTTCACTTTTAGGAAACAGCTATATTAGTACCTGTTTTCACTAATCAAGAGAAAGCCAAAGAGAATTTTTGCTTTTACAAAAAAGTCAGAAAGCAGAAGTGGTGTTCAGGGTTTGGTTTGCAACAAGCTATTAAAGAGGCAGCATTCACCCTGAGCGGTGAGAGTGGCTTCGTCCACACATCAGGCCTCAGGGCCTTCTGCAGCTACCTGAGGGTGGGAAAAGAGTAGTGCCCTGGGTCTCTAACCAGCCCTCCGTATCTGGTGACCTACTCCTTTCCCCCAGCACATCCCTTTCCCACCATGTTTCTTTTGTCTGCCCCCCTCTCTCCTGGCTCCTGGCAGGGTATGATCCACAGATTACAGCTCCCGGAAAGCCTGGGCAGGTAAGCCCAGGGCTGGTCTCTGCCCCCACCCCGAGTAGAGGGAGCCAATTGCTTCCCTTCCCAACTATGTGCCATCTGCCACCTGTCATCCTCTCCCTGAGGGTGCCAGTAAGGGTGGCTGATTGGGCTCCTTCTTCCTGGCCTCTTACCTGACCCCTTGCAGCCTCAGCTCTCACCTCTTCCTCTCCGCACCTAGCCTCAGCCATCTCTGGGCTGTGGCGGATGGTTTCTAGCCCCTCTGGGAAGGAGGAGATGCTGGGTACATTTGAACACATGAACTGGGGAGGGTGGTGACCTGGGGTTGGCAGCCCTAATTAGCAAAGAAAGTGGCCCTCAGGGTCTGTGTCCTACCTAAGAGATATCTCTGTCTTGGACAAGCTCCTTCCCCAGAAACTATACTTAGCACCATAGCATCAAGCCACCATAACTTTGAACTGTATTTGTGAGCATCTGTGCTTTATCTCAATTTATTTATCATACAATTCCTGCATTTACTATATGTTAATGTTTAAAATATATATATATGTTAGTGTTATTTAAGTTTTATGTGTTCTTTGGTATGATTTGATGGGTTATTTTTTGGGTCTGGGATCACTCAACAATTTTTTCCATGTAAATCAAAGGTAATTGCTTCTTTGCTTTATGCCATTTCAGCTTATGAAAGGTTTCATAGGAACACGCTACTTTCAGATAATGGAGGAAACCTGCGGTAAGACAAACATTTCACTAGCTGACATTAGATATGAACCATACCTGACTGATCCTTTTTTTTTTTTTTTCCTACTTACGTACAAATTTGACTTAGGAATGGAACTCATTTGTAATCCGGGGATTTCTTATAAATATATGTTTCACACACAAACATGTATATACATAAGCTTACAAATACATCTATACATGCATGCACATGTACTCACATGTGCCTTCCTATACACGTATATGCATGCATATCTACCTATGTAACCACACACATAGCTTTTGTTTGTTATAACTATTGTTGCAAAATTGTACGTGTTATACTATTTACAGAAATTGTCCCTTTTTCTTGAATAATTTAGTGTCTTCATTTACCTTGTTCATGTTGCGAAGAATGCACCCATATTTGGTATTGCCTTTCTCCTCACCAAAAATAACAAGTGTCTACTATCTAGAAAGTGATTTCCCCTCCTTCTCCCTCCCATCCTTGGTAACCATCAAAGAATGTTGCTTTCTGTGTATATACCTATTCTTGGCATTCTATAAAAGTGAGACCATGAAATATTTGTCCTTTTGTTATGGACTTATCTCACTCAGTATTAGGTCCTTCAGAGTCATCCATGTTATAAGAAGTTTAGCAAACTCCTCATTATTCTTTACTCTGTTGCTGTTGTTAGGTGCTGTCAAGTCGGTTTTGATTCACAGTGATCTTATGTACAACAGAACAAAACAGTTTGGCCCTGACCCATCCTCACAATCTTTAGGCTTGAGTCCACTGTTGTAGCCACTGTGTCAATCCATCTCCTTGAGGGTCTCCCTCTTTTTTGATGACCCTCTGCTTTACCAAGCATGATGTCCTTCTCCAGGGACTGATCCCTCCTGATGACATGCCCAAAGTGTGTGAGACGAAGTCTTGCCATCCTTGCTTCTAAGGAGCATTCTGGCTATCCTTCTTCCAAGACAGATCAGTCTTGCAAAATTCTATCATGAGATCTCCAGCATCATTTCTATCACCAAGGCCATATTTTCCAGCTACCAATCCTTCCAAATTTCCCACTCCAATCACCAGCAGTTATCAATGCATCCTGATTGCATGTTCCATCATTTTCAGGCTGCAGAAGTTGGTAAAAATCTTCAATTTCTTCATTTTTGGCTTCAGTGGTTGGTGCCTAAATTTGAATAATAGTCGTATTAGCTGGTCTTCTTTGTAGCCATATCGATATTATTCCTCAGGATAGATCTTGAAATGTTCTTTTTGAGAACGAATGCAACACTATTCCTCTTCAAGTTGTCATTCCCAGTGTAGTAGACCATATAATTGTCTGATTCAAAATGGCCAATACCAGTCCATTTCAGCTCATTAATGCCAAGGATATCAATGTTTATACATTCCATTTCATTTTTGACTATTTCCAATTTTCCTAGATTCACACTTCATAATTCCGCATTCCAATTATTAATGGATATTTGCAGCTGTTTCTCCTCATTTTGAGTCATGCCACATGAGCAATGAAGGTCCTAAAAGCTTGACTCCATCCATGTCATTAAGGTCTACTCTACTTTAAAGACGCATCTCTTCCCCAGTCATCTTTTTTTTTTTTTTTAAATAATTTTTATTCTGCTTTAAGGGAAAGTTTACAAATCAAGTCGGTCTGTCCCATATGAGCTTATATACACCTTACTCCGTACTCCCACTTACTCTCCCCCTAATGAGTCAGCCCCCTCCCTCCTTCCAGTCTCTCCTTTTCATGACGATTTTGCCAGTTTCTAACCCTCTCTACCCTCCTATCTCCCCTCCAGACAGGAGATGCCAACACAGTCTCAAGTGTCCACCTGATACAAGTAGCTCACTCTTCGTCAACTTCTCTCTCCAACCTATTGTCCAGTCCCTTCCATGTCTGATGAGTTGTCTTCGGGAATGGTTCCTGTCCTGGGCCAGCAGAAGGTTTGGGGACCATGACTACTGGGATTCTTCTAGTCACAGTCAGACCATTAAGTCTGGTCTTTTTATGAGAATTTGGGGTCTGCATCCCACTGTTCTCCTGCTCCCTCAGGGGTTCTCTGTTGTGCTCCCTGTCAGGGCAGTCATCGGTTGTGGCTGGGCACCATCTAGTTCTTCTGGTCTCAGGACGATGTAAGTCTCTGGTTCCTGTGGCCCTTTCTGTCTCTTGGGCTCATAGTTATCGTGTGACCTTGGTGTTCTTCATTCTCCTTTGATCCAGGTGGGAAGACCAACTGATGCATCTTAGACGGCCACTTGTTAGAATTTAATACCCCAGACGCCACACTTCAAGGTGGGATGCAGAATGTTTTCATAATAGAATTATTTTGCCAATTGACTTAGAAGTCCCCTTAAGCCATAGTCCCCAAACCCCCGCCCTCGCTCCGCTAACCTTTGAAGCATTCAGTTTATCCCAGAAACTTCTTTGCTTTTGTCCAGTCCAGTTGAGCTGACCTTCCGTGTATTGAGTATTGTCCTTCCCTTCAACTAAAGTAGTTCTTATCTAATAACAAATCAGTAAATAGCCCTCTCCTACCCCCCCCCCTCGTAACCACAAAAGTATGTGTTCTCAGTTTATACTATTTCTCAAGATCTTGTAATAGTGGTCTTATACAATATTTGTCCTTTTGCCTCTGACTAATTTCACTCAGTATAATGCCTTCCAGGTTCCTCCATGTTATGAAATGTTTCCCAGATTCGTCACTGTTCTTTATCTATGCATAGTATTCCATTGTGTGAATATACCATAATTTATTTAACCATTCATCTGTTGATGGACACCTTGGTTGCTTCCAGCTTTTTGCTATTGTACACAGAGCTGCAATAAATTTGGGTGTGCATATATCTGTTCCTGTAAAGGCTCTTATTTCTCTAGGATATATTCCGAGGAGTGGGATTTCTGGGTTGTATGGTAGTTCTATTTCTAACTTTTTAAGAAAATGCCAGATAGATTTCCAAAGTGGTTCTGCCATTTTACATTCCCGCCAGCAGTGTATAAGAGTTCCAATCTCTCCGCAGCCTCTCCAACATTTATTATTTTGTGTTTTTTGGATTAATGCCAGCCTTGTTGGTGTGAGATGGAATCTCATCGTAGTTTTAATTTGCATTTCTCTAATGGCTTTAATGGCTAATGATCGAGAGCATTTTCTCATGTATCTGTTAGCTGCCTGAATATCTTCTTTAGTGAAGTGCGTGTTCATATCCTTTGCCCACTTCTTGATTGGGTTGTTTGTCTTTTTGTGGTTGAGTTTTGACAGAATCATATAGATTTTAGAGATCAGGTGCTGGTCGGCGATGTCATAGCTGAAAATTCTTTCCCAGTCTGTAGGTGGTCTTTTTACTCTTTTGGAGAAGTCTTTAGATGAGCATAGGTGTTTGATTTTTAGGGGCTCCCAGTTATCTGGTTTCTCTTCGTCATTTTTGGTAATGTTTTGTATTCTGTTTATGCCTTGTATTAGGGCTCCTAACGTTGTCCCTATTTTTTCTTCCATGATCTTTATCGTTTTAGTCTTTATGTTTAGGTCTTTGATCCACTTGGAGTTAGTTTTTGTGCTTGGTGTGAGGTATGGGTCCTGTTTCCTTTTTTTGCAAATGGATATCCAGTTATGCCAGCACCATTTGTTAAAAAGACTATCTTTTCCCCAATTAACTGACACTGGGCCTTTGTCAAATATCAGCTGCTCATACGTGGATGGATTTATATCAGGGTTCTCAATTCTGTTCCATTGGTCTATGTGTCTGTTGTTGTACCAGTATCCGGCTGTTTTGACTACTGTGGCTGTATGATAGGTTCTAAAATCAGGTAGAGTGAGGCCTCCCACTTTCTTCTTCTTTTTCAGTAATGCTTTACTTATCCGGGGCTTCCTTCCCTTCCATATGAAGTTGGTGATTTGTTTCTCCATCACACTAAAAAATGTCATTGGAATTTGGATCGGAAGTGCATTGTATGTATAGATGGCTTTTGGTAGAATAGACATTTTTACTATGTTAAGTCTTCCTATCCATGAGCAAGGTATGTTTTTCCACTTATGTAGGTCCTTTTTAGTTTCTTGCACTAGTACTTTGTAGTTTTCTTTGTATGGGTCTTTTACATCCTTGGTAAGATTTATTCCTAAGTATTTTATCTTCTTGGGGGCTACTGTGAATGGTGATTGATTTGGTGATCTCCTCTTTGATGTTCTTTTTGTTGATATAGAGGAATCCAAGTGATTTTTGTATGTTTATCTTATAACCTGAGACTCTGCCAAACTCTTCTATTAGTTTCAGTAGTTTTCTGGAGGATTCCTTAGGGTTTTCTGTGTATATGATCATGTCATCTGCAAATAGAGATAATTTTACTACCTCCTTGCCAATCCGGATGCCCTTTATTTCTTTGTCTAGCCTGATTGCTCTGGCTAGGACCTCTAACACAATATTGAATAAGAGCGGTAATAAAGGGCATCTTTGGTTCCCTTTCTCAAGGGAAATGCTTTCAGGCTCTCTCGATTTAGAGTGATGTTGGCTATTGGCTTTGTATAAAAAAAAAAAGTATAGATGCCCTTTATTATGTTGAGGAATTTTCCTTCAATTCCTATTTTGCTGAGAGTTTTTATCATAAATGCGTGTTGGACTTTGTCAAATGCCTTTTCTGCATCAATTGATAAGATCATGTGGTATTTGTCTTTTGTTTTATTTCTGTGGTGGGTTATATTAATGGTTTTTCTAATATTAAACCAGCCTTGCCTACCTCGTATAAATCCCACTTGGTCATGGTGGATTATTTTTTTGATATGTTGTTGAATTCTATTGTCTAGAATTTTTTTGAGGATTTTTGCTTCTATGTTCATGAGGTACATAGGTCTGTAATTTTCTTTTTTTTGATGTCTTTACCTGGTTTTGATATCAGGGATATGGTGGTTTCATATAGAATGAGTTAGGTAGTATTCCGTCCTTTCCTATGCTCTGAAATACCTTTAGTAGTAGTGGTGTTAACTCTTCTCTGAAAGTTTGGTAGAACTCTGCAGTGAAGCCATCTGGGCCAGGGCTTTTTTTGTTGGGAGTTTTTTGATTACCTTTTCAATCTCTTTTTTTGTTATGGGTCTATTTAGTTGTTCTACTTCTGATTGTGTTAGTTTAGGTAGGTAGTGTTTTTCTAGGAATTCATCCATTTCTTCTAGGTTTGCAAATTTGTTAGAGTACAATTTTTCATAACAATCTGTTATAATTCTTTTAATTTCAGGTGGGTCTGTTGTGATGTGACCCTTCTCGGTTCTTATTCGGGTTATTTGTTTCCTTTCCTGTATTTCTTTAATCAGCCTGGCCAATGGTTTATTAATTTTGTTTATTTTTTCAAAGAACCAGCTTTGGCTTTGTTAATTCTTTCAATTGTTTTTCTGTTCTCTAATTCATTTAGTTCAGCTCTAATTTTTATTATTTGTTTTCTTCTGGTGCCTGATGGATTCTTTTGTTGCTCACTTTCTATTTGTTCAAGTTGTAGGGACAGTTCTCTGAGTTTGGCTCTTTCTTCTTTTTGTATGTGTGCATTTATCGATATAAATTGACCTCTGAGCACTGCTTTTGCTGTGTCCCAGAGGTTTTGATAGGAAGCGTTTTCATTCTCATTGCATTCTATGAATTTCTTTATTCCCTCCTTAATATCTTCCATAACCGAGTCTTTTTTCAGCAGGGTATTGTTCAGTTTCCAAGTATTTGATTTCTTTTCCCTAATTTTTCTGTTATTGATTTCCACTTTTACAGCCTTGTGGTCTGAGAAGATGATTTGTAATATTTCGATGTTTTGGATTCTGCAAAGGTTTGTTTTATGACCTAATATGTGGTCTATTCTAGAGAATGTTCCATGTGCCCTAGAAAAAAAAGTATACTTTGCAGCTTTTGGGTGGAGTGTTCTGTATAAGTCTACGAGGTCAAGTTGGTTGATTGTAGCAATTAGGTCTTCCGAGTCTCTATTAAGCTTCTTACTGGAAGTCCTATCCTTCTCCGAAAGTGGTGTGTTGAAGTCTCCTACTATAACTGTGGAGGTGTCTGTCTCACTTTTCAGTTCTGTTAAAGTTTGTTTTATGTATCTTGCAGCCCTGTCATTGGGTGCATAAATATTTAATATGGTTATATGTTCCTGGTCTATTGTCCCTTTAATCATTATGTAGTGTCCTTCTTTATCCTTTGTGGTGGTTTTAACTTCAAAGTCTATTTTGTCAGAAATTAATATCACTATTCCTACTCTTTTTTGCTTATTTTTTTCTTGATATATTTTTTTCCATCCTTTGAGTTTTAGTTTGTTTGTGTCTCTAAGTCTAAGGTGTGTTTCTTGTAGGCAGCATATAGAAGGATCGTGTTTCTTTATCCAGTCTGAGACTCTCTGTCTCTTTATTGGTGCATTTAGTCCATTTACATTCAGTGTAATTATAGATAAGTATGTGTTTAGTGCTGTCATTTTGATGCCTTTTTGTGTGTGTTGTTGAGAATTTCATTTTTCCACTTACTTTTTGGTGCTGAGATGTTTTTCTTTGTAAATTGTGTGTTCCTCATTTTCATAGTAGTTGAATTTATGTTTGCTGAGTCGTTATGTTTTTCTTGGTTTTTATCTTGAGTTATGGAGTTGTTATACCTCTTTGTGGTTAACTTAATATTTACCCCTATTTTTCTAAGTAAAAACCTAACTTATATTGTCCTATATAGCCTTGTTTCCCTCTCCATATGGCAGTTCTATGCCACCTGTATTTAGTCCCTCTTTTTGATTATTGTGATCTTGTACATATTGACTTCAGTGATTCCCTGTTTTGAGCATTTTTTCTTTTTAAAATTAATCTTAATTTGTTTTTGTGATTTCCCTATTTGAGTTGATTTCAGGATATTCTGTTCTGTGATCTTCTGTTGTGTTGGTATCTGATATTATTGGTTTTCTGACCAAACAATTTCCTTTAGTATTTCTTGTAGTTTGGTTTCGCAAATTCTCGAAGCTTGTGTTTATCTGTAAATGTTTTAATCTCGCCTTCATATTTGAGAGAGATTTTTGCTGGATATATGCCTTGGCTGGCAGTTTTTCTCCTTCAGTGCTCTATATATGTCATCCCATTGCCTTCTTGACTGCATGGTTTTTGCTGAGTAGTCTGAACTTATTCTTATTGATTCTCCTTTGTAGGAGACCTTTCTTTTATCCCTGGTGCTTTTAAAATTTTCTCTTTATCTTTGATTTTGGCAAGTTTGATGGTAATTTGTCTTGGTGTTTTTCTTTTTGGATCAATCTTAAATGGGGATCGATGAGCATCTTGGATAGATATCCTTTCATCTTTCATGATGTCAGGGAAGTTTTCTCCCAACAGATCTTCATCTATTCTCTCTGTATTTTCTGTTATCCCTCCCTGTTCTGGGACTCCAATCACATGCAAGGTATTCTTCTTGATAGAGTCCCACATGATTCTTAGGGTTTCTTCATTTTTTTTAATTCTTTTATCTAATTTTTTTTCAGCTCTATTGGTGTCAATTCCCTTGGCCTCCAGATCCCCCACCCTGCATTCCAATTGCTCGAGTCTACTCCTCTGACTTCCTATTGAGTTTTCTAATTCTGTAATTTTACTGTTAATCTTTTGGATTTCTAAATGCTGTCTCTCTATGGATTCTTGCAACTTATTAAGTTTTCCACTATGTTCTTGAATAATCTTTTTGAGTTCTTCAACTGCTTTATCAGTGTGTTCCTTGGCTTTTTCTGTAGATTGCCTTATTTCATTTCTGAGGTCATCCCTGATGTCTTGAAGCATTCTTTAAATTGGTTTTTTATATCCTGCATCTGGCAATTCTAGGATTGTATCTTCATTTGGGAAAGATTTTGATTCTTTACTTTGGGGAGTTGTAGAAGCAATCATGGTCTGCTTCTCTATGTGTTTTGATATAGGCTGCCTCCTCCGAGCCATCTCTAAGATATTGTAGTGTTTTATTCTATATTTGCTCACTGAGTCTTGTTTTGTTTTCTTTCAATATATGTAGATGGGCTACTAGATTGCCCTGTCTTGATTGTCGTAGCCCTTGAATCACTTATGTCCTATTACCAGCTGGCTTGGGCTGTTACCAGATATATAAGCCTAAGAGTCCATTCACTATTCTTGAGTAGAATCTGATTTGGGGTCATCAAGTGTGTGATGCAGACTGTCACCCATCCACCTAGAAAAGTATTGGTGATAGATGTGTGCACCAGATTCTAGTAGCAGCAGTTTTTAACACTCCAGGGGGAGCAGGATGCTGACAGGCTTCCCCCAAGTGTCAGTGAGGTAGGTGTGTCTCTATTCCTAAAGCACTTTGGTGGGTGGGCTCTGCAGCTGAACCTTGGGCCCCCAATGCAAGTACTTGTACAGATTGGTAGGTGTCACCCTCCTTAGACCCCTAAGGCAGGAGGCTAGGTGGTCTGGGAGGAGCTTCAGCCCTCAGTTCCCTGTTGTGGGTCAGTGAAGGCTCTGTTGAATATGCAGAGATATCAGACCTGGGAAACTTGTCTTTCCAGTAATCCGCTATAACAATTACAGTCAGATCCCTATCAGCATTTCCTTTGCATTATAATAGCCACCTTGTTCCCTATAGGGGTGAAAGCCCAAGACTGTGGATCACATATGTTTGTCTGGAGCTGGTTCTGTATTTTTAGTCCAAATAGGGAAGGATTTTTGGTCCCTGGGTTTTTCGTAGCTGCTTCTCTCAGGCCAGGAGAATGGGTTTGGAAAAGACCAAAAAAAAAAGAAAAAGAAAAACTGCAGAGCACTTCCCTCTGGCTCAGGAAATTCTAATGTTAATGAAGCTGCCTGGGAAGGGGAGGGGAGGGTTCAGATAAATAGGAGAGAGTAGCACCCCAGGATATAGACAAAGTTACTTATCTTGCTTGGGACGACTGTTTTATCTGAGATTCCCAAGGGGTACGTTGACTGTGTGCACTGGCTGAGTAGAGATTGCCCTCGAGGGTCAGGCCCATGTCCTGTGCTTGTGCTGTCTCAGAAGCCGTGGTCAGTTCCTCCGTTCCCAGTCCAAAGCCCAGTGCCAAGGTTCCCTGGCTGGGACGCCGCACTCCAGGCTCCAAAACCAGTCGCTGCCTCCCAGTGACTTCTCCTCCTGTCAGCTGCTTTGCTACGCTGCCTGCGTGCACTGGCTGGGCTTCCCCCGAGGTCACTTCTGAGGGCTAGGGCTGCGTCCCGTGTTTGTGCCATCTCAGGATGCCATTCTCAGCTCCACTGCGCCCAGTCCAAAGCCCGGCACCAAGCTTCCCTGACTGGGATTCTGGCTCCAGGCTCCGAAAACAGTTGCTGCTTCCCCATGGTTGTTCGTTCTCAGTCTCTGTCACTCAGGTCAACTCTTTAGATCTGTGTTTGATGATCAGGGTTAGTAGATTGTCATGTATGTGATCGATTCACTCGTTTTTCCGAGTCTTTGTTGCAAGAGGGATCCAAGGTAGCTTCTACCTAGTCAGCCATCTTCCCCAGTCATCTTTTGAGTGCCTCCCAGCCTGAAGGCTCATCTTCCAGTACTGTATCAGACAATATTCCACTGCTACTCATAAGGTTTTCACTGGCTAATTCTTTTCACAAGTAGACCACTAGGTCCTTCTTCCTAGTGTATCTTAGCCTGGAAGCTCAGCTGAAACCTGTTCACCGTGGGCGACCCTGCTGGTATT
This sequence comes from Elephas maximus indicus, assembly GCF_024166365.1. Classification (NCBI taxonomy): domain Eukaryota; kingdom Metazoa; phylum Chordata; class Mammalia; order Proboscidea; family Elephantidae; genus Elephas; species Elephas maximus. The sequence goes on along the minus strand of NC_064821.1, from coordinate 187,053,439 downwards.
AGAATACCAGTGGCATAGCTTCCAGAATCACAGCAACATGCAAGCCCCCAAAGTAGGACAAACTATAAGTATATTCTTTATAATTACATATATTTCATTGTATGTATGTACTAAAATTTGTTTATCCATTCATCCATTGATGGGCACTTAGGTTGTTGTGGCGCAGTGGGTGAAGTGACCTACTGCTAACTGAAAGATTGGTGGGTTGAAATCACCAGGGGCTCCACAGGAGAAAAATATGACACTCTGCTTCCATAAAGATTTACAGCCTTGAAAACCCTTTGTGGTCACTATAAGTCGGAATTGACTGGACAACACTGAGTGTGGTTTGGCTTTTTGGTAGGTTATTTCTGTCTTTCTGCTATTGTGAATAATACTGCAATAAACAAAGCTATGCATAAGTCTATTCATTTCACTGCTCCTATTTTTTATATCTCTTGGATATATGCCTAAGAGTAGGATTGCTGGATTATAAGGTATTCCTGTTTTTTGCTTTTTGAGGAATTGCTGTTCTATTTTCCCATAGTGGTTGTACCATTATACCATACTGCCAGCAGCATATGAGAGTTCCAGTATCCCCACAACCTCGCCAGCATTTGCTGTTTTCTGTTTTTTTAATCAGTACCATTTTTCTGGGGGTGAGATGGCATCTCATTGTAGTTTTGATTTTTATCTCTCTAATATCTGTCAGTTTGTCATACTGTGGGGGCTTGCATGTTACTGTGATGCTGGAAACTATGCCACTGATATTCAGATACCAGCAGGGTCACCCATGGAGGACAGGTTTCAGTTGAGCTTCCAAACTAAGACAGACTAGGAAGAAGGACCTGGCAGTCTACTTCTGAAAATCATTAGCCAGTGAAAACCTTATGAATAGCAGCAGAACATTGTCTGATAAAGTGCTGCAAGATGAGCCCCTCAGGTTGGAAGGCACTCAAAAGATGACTAGAAAAGAGCTGCCTCCTCAAATTAGAGTCAACCTTAATGACGTGGATGGAGTAAAGCTTTTGGGACCTTCATTTGCTGATGTGGCGTGACTCAAAATGAGAAGATACAGCTGCAAACATCCATTAATAATCAGAACCTGGAATGTACAAAGTATGGATCTAAGGAAATTGGAAATCATCAAAAATGAAATGGAATGCATAAACATCGATATCCTAGGCATTAATGAGCTGAAATGCACTGGTATCGGACATTTCGAATTGGACAATCATATATAGTTTACTATGCTGGGAATGAGTACTTGAAGAGGAATGGTGTTGCATTCATCTTCAAAAAGAACGTTTCAAGATCTACCCTGAAGCACAACGCTGTTAGTGACAGGATAATATCCATATGCCTCCAATGAAGACCAGTTAATACGACTAATATTCAAATTTATGCACCAACCACTAGGGCCAAAGATGAAGAAATAGAAGATTTTTATCAGCTGCTGCAGTCTGAAATTGATTGAACATGCAATCAGGATGCATCGATAACTACTGGCGATTGGAATGTGAAAGTTGGGAACAAAGAAGAAGGATCAGTAGTTGGAAAATATGGCCTTGGTGATAGAAACAATGCCGGAGATCGAATGATAGAATTTTGCAAGACCGACGACTTCTTCACTGCAAATTCCTTCTTTCACCAACATAAATAGTGACTCTACACATGGACTTCACCAGATGGAACACAGAGAAACCAAATTGACTACATCTGTGGAAAGAGACAATGGAAAAGCTCAATGTCATCAGTCAGAGCAAGGCCAGGGGATGACTGTGGAACAGACCATCAATTGCTCATATGCAAGTTCAAGTTGAAACTGAAGAAAAACAGAGCAAGTCCACAAGAGCCAAAATATGACCTTGAGTATACCCCACCTGAATTTAGAGACCATCCAAAGAATAGATTTGACCCATTAAATACTAGTGATCAAAGACCAGAGGAGTTGTAGAATGACATCAAAGATATCATCCATGAAGAAAGCAAGAGGACATTGAAAAGACAGGAAAGAAAGAAAAGGCCAAGACGGATATCATAGGAGACTCTGAAACTTGCTCTCGAACATTGAACAAGTAAAGCAAAAGGAAAAATTGATGAAGTAAAAGAATTGAACAGAAGATTTCAAAGGGCATCTAGTGAAGACAAAGTAAAGTATTATAATGACATGTGCAAAGAGCTGGAGATGAAAAACCAAAAGGGAAGAACACGCTCAGTATTTCTCAAGCTGAGAGAACTGAAGAAAAAATTCAAGCCCCGGTTGCAATAGTGAAGCATTCTATGGGGAAAATATTAAACAACGCAGGAAGCATCAAAAGAAGATGGAAGGGATACACACAGTCATTATACCAAAAAGAATTAGTCGAGGTTCAACCATTTCAAGAGGTGGCATATGATCAGGAACCGAAGGTACTGAAGGAAGAAGTCCAAGCTGCTCTGAGGCATTGGTGAAAAACGAGGCTCCAGGATGTGATGGAATATCAATTGAGATGTTTCAACAAACAGATGCAGCACTGGAGGTGCTCACTCATCTATGCTAAGAAATATGGAAGACAGCTTCCTGGCCAACTAACTGGAAGAGATCCGTATTTATGCCTATTCCCAAGAAAGGTGATTCAACCACATGTGGAAATTATAGAACAATATCATTAATATCACATGCAAGCAAAATTCTGCTAAAGATCATTCAAAAACGGCTGCCGCAGTATATCAACAGAGAACTGCCAGAAATTCAGTCTGGTTTCAGAAGAGGACATGGAACCAGGGATGTCATTGTTGATGTCAGATGGATCCTGGCTGAAAGCAGAGAATACCAGAATAATGTTTACCTGTGTTTTATTGACTATGCAAAGGCATTCAAGTGTGTGGGTCATAACAAATTATGAATAACTTTGTGAAGAATGGGAATTTCAGAACACTTAATTGTGCTCATGAGAAACCTCTACATAGATCAAGAGGCGGTTGTTCTGACAGAATGAGGGGATGCTGATTGGTTTAAAGTCAGGAAATGTGTGCATCAGGGTTGTATTCTTTCACCATGCTTATTCAATCTGTATGCTGACCAAATAATCCGAGAAGCTGGACTATGTGAAGAAGAACAAGGTATCAGGATAGGAGGAAGACTCATTAACAACCTGCGTTCTGCAGATGATACAACCTTGCTTGCTGAAAGTGAAGAGGAGTTGAAGCTCTTACTGATGAAGATCAAAGACCACAGTCTTCAGTATGGACTGCACCTCAACATAAAGAAAACAAAAATCCTCACAACTGGACCAATGAGCAACATCATGATAAATGAAGATTGAAGTTGTCAAGGGTTTCATTTTACTTGGATCCACAATCAACAGCCATGGAAGCAGCAGTCAAGAAATCAAAGGCGCACTGCATTGGGTAAATCTGCTGCAAAGGACCTCTTCAAAGTGTTGAAGAGCAAAGATGTCACCTTGAAGACTAAGGTGCACCTGACCCAAGCCATGGTATTTTCATTTGCATCATATGCATGTGAAAGCTGGACAATGAATAAGGAAGACCGAAGAAGAATTGATGCCTTTGAATTGTGGTGTTGACGAAGAATATTGAATATACCATGGACTGCCAGAAGAACGAACAAATCTGTCTTAGAAGAAGTACAACCAGAATGCTCCTTAGAAGCATGGATGGCAAGACTGTCTTACATACTTTGGACACGTTGTCAGGAGGGATCAGTCCCTGGAGAAGGACATCATGCCTGGCAGAGTACAGGGTCAGTGGAAAAGAGGAAGACCCTCAACAAGGTGGATTGACACAGTGGCTGCAACAATGAGCTCAAGCATAACAAGGATTGTAAGGATGGCTCAGGACCAGGCAGTGTTTTGTTCTGTTGTGCGTAGGGTCACTATGAGTCGGAACCAACTCGACGACACCTAACAACAACAACAATGGCTAATGATTATGAACACCTTTTCATGTGTTTGTTGCCCACATGAATGTTCTCTTTGGTGAAGAGTCTTCACGTCCTTTGCCCTTTTTTAGATTGAATTGTTTGTCTTTTTGTTGTTGAGTCATTGACGTTTTCTATATATTTTAGAGATTAGACCCTTGTCAGATATGTCATTGCCGATGATCTTCTCCCAGTCCATAAGTTCTCTTTTCACTCTTCCGGCAAAGTCTTTTGATGAGCATAAGTATTTAATTTTTAGGAGTTCCCAGTTATCTAATTTATCTTCTGTTGTTCGTGGATTTTTAGTTGTGTTTGATAGACTTTTTATGCCAAAAATTAAGTCCCTTCTAGGAACTTTATAGTTTTAGATTTAACATTTAGGTATTTGATCCATTTTTATCTAGGTTTTGTGTGTGGTGTGAGGTATGGACACTGCTTCGTTTTCCTGCAAATGGATATTCAGTTTTCCCAGAACCCGTTGTAAAAAAGACTGTTTCTTCTCCATTGAATGAATTTTGACCCTTTGTCGAAGATCAGCTGCCCGTAGATGAATGGATTTACTTCTGGCTTCTCAATTCTATTCTATTGGTCTATGTATCTGTCATTGAACCAGCACCAAGCTGTTTTGGTTACTGTGACAATATAAGTTTTGAGATCAGGATGTGTGAGGCCTCCTACTTTGTTCTTCAATATTGTTTTAGCTATTCTGGGCCTCCTTTCTTTCCATATAAAGTTGGAGATTACTTTTCAATTTCATTAAAGAGTGTTGTTGGAATTTGGATCAAGATTGCATTATATCTATAGACTGAGCAATATTGACATTTTCACAATGCTAACTCTTCCAATTCATGAGCATGGAATGTTTTTCTATTTATGTAGGTCTCTTTTGGTTTCTTTCAGTAGTGTTTTATAGTTTTCCTTGTATATATCTTTTACATTCCTGGTTAGGTTTATTCCTAGGTATTTTATCCTTTTGGAAACTATTGTAAATGGTATTATTTTCTTGATTTCCTTTTCAGAGTTCTCTTTTTTAGTGCAAAGGAACCCAGGTGATTTTGTGTGTAGATCTTCTATCTTGCCACTTTGCTAAATCCTTCTATTAGTTCCAATAACTTTGTTACGGCATCTCTGGGATTTTCTGTGTATAGAATCATGTCATCTGTGAATGGGGGTAGTTTTACTTCTTCCTTTCCAAGTTAAATACCCTTTAATTTTCTTTCTTTCCTTGTTTCTCTGGCTAGGACTTCAGTACAATATTAGTAAGAGTGGTGATAATGGGCATAATTTCTCAAGAAGAATACTCTCAATCTTTCTCTGTTGAGAATGATGTTGGCTGTTGGATTTGCATGTATACCCTTAATTATGTTGAGGACTTTCCCTTCTATTCCTATGTTGCTGAGAGTTTTTATCAGTAAAGGGTATTGGGTTTTATCAAATGCCTTTTCTACATCAATTGAGATAATCATGTGATTCTGTTCCTTTGTTTTATTTATGTGGTGAATTACATTGATCGATTTTCTAATGTTGAACCACGCTTGCACCCCTGGTATGAATCCATCTTGTTCATGAAGTTTTTTCTTTTGACATACCATTGAATTTTATTGAGAATTTTTGCATCTATATTCCTGAGGAATATTGGTCTACAATTTCCATTTTTGGTTTGTCTTTGCCTGGCTTTTGGTATCAGTGTTATGCTGGCTTCTTAGAATAAATTAGGGAATATTCTTTCCTTTTCTATGTTCTGGAACAGGTTGAGTAGAATTGGTGTCAACTGTTCTCTTACATTTGGTAGAACTCTCCAGAGAAGCCATCTGGGCCAGGGCTTTTTTTTGTTGTTGGGAGCTTTTTTATGCCCTCTTCAATTGCTTCCTTTGTAATGGGTCACCTGTAGGTTTTTAAGCCTTGATATGTGAACACCAGGAATCAGAAGCCGAGGAAGATGTATGCTGCAGGCTCTCTCTAGACTTTACAGGAACTTAGTGCACAGATATGGAGGGAAAAATCCCAGTGGCCTGTGCAGCCCTTCCTCAGGAGTGTAAGGACAAATACAAATTGAAATAACACCAAAGCACCAAACCAATTGCAATCAGATTGCACTCCAAAGGTTTTTCATGGCCATGACCTTTTCAGAAGCGGATCGTCGTGTCTTTCTTCTGAGGCACCTCTGGGTGGGTCCAAACCACCAACCTTTTGGTTAGTAGCCAAGCACTTAACTGTTTGTACCACCCAGGGACCTTAAATTGAAAATCCGTTGTTGTTGTTAGTTGCTGTGGAGTTGATTCTGGCAAATTTTCTCTGTTGAAAATAAGGGAAGAAGTTTCCTTCCTCCTTTGTTCTTTCAGAACTCACTTTCAATAGCTTGTAATCATAAAATCTTCCCCTGTCTCTATGGAAAGTACCTAAATATAAGGTGTTAGCTCAAGATCTAGAAGCCAATTCTTTGAAGTGTGACTTCAGGTAATCTTCTCCTTCCAGGAAACTGGGAGGAGATTAGCATGACCTCAAGAGGCTCAGGCCCTTAGCTGCAAATCTACCTCCAGCCAAAAGGATACTAGAAAATTAGCAATTTTATCCTGATAACATGAATTCACTCATTGCAGTGGTTAAGAGCTTGGCTGCTAACCAAATTTTGGAAGTTCAAATCCACCACCCATTCCTTGGAAACCCTACGGGGCAGTTCTACTCTGTCCTATGGGGTCATTATGAGTTGGAATCGACTCAATGGCATCAATTTTTGTTTGTTTGTTTTTATCTAAAGGGCAAGGTTTCTTTCTGTCTTTGCAATTTCTTTAGTGGATGGCCTATGATGCATCACATTCTGGTTTAATGCTTATTATAATAAAATCTTTCTTTCTCTTCTATATTTGTGGAGAGGTTTTCTAGTTTAAGAGTAGATTATATTCTTAACTTTATTCCTCCAACAGGAGCCAGGCTTAGACAGAGTTTATAGGCACTAAGTACCGATTTCTCCTCACCCAGAAGAGATGGCAAAGTGCACAGCAGGCACTTACAAATGTTCGTAAATGCTTCACAGAGCATCATCAGTTACTGAGTTTCTTTCTGGAGAGGCTGAGATTCACTCCAGAAACATTTGAATTAACCTGCTTTATAGCATTCCTTCTTTCATATGTCAGCTTCTCCTTTGAGGCCCTTTAGGCTTCTCCTTCACTTTCTCATTCTTCACTGGTACCTAACCAGTTCCATCTCCTCCTCCTGCTCAGAGCCTCCTGTGGGCTCCCATGACACATTCACTTGGCTTCCTACCTGACTACAAATCTTTAAGAAGTAAAATGAATGTGGAGACTAGCCCGGGGCTTCAATGAGAGCAAGAGGTGACTCCTACACAACAGGGACACATGCTAGGTCATTGTTGACACTCCCTTGCCTCCTTGCTGGACTCCACTAAGAAAGCCATGAGAATGGCCAGAATTTCTCTTTGGGACTAGCATTGCAGGCGGACCTTCAAAAAGTCACTCCACTGAGCACTTAGGAGATTCCTAGATCCTAGATCAAGATTCTTTTGCTCAGGTCACTATGATGCTAAGAAATCAAAGGTGTTCTGGCTTTCCCAAAGCCTTGTCTTTTTCCTGGGAGAATGTCTCTCCACTGCGGTACCCAGTTCAGGCTCTGCTTTGGACCCCAGCAGCTTCCAGAGCCTTGTGCTGCTCAGCTCCCGCCCCTCCTCTCACTCTGTTCAGCCCTTCGCCTGGCCCTCCAAGACACTGCTTCCCCCTGAGAGGCTACCAGGGACACTGATCCCTGTATCTGGTAACAGTGTGTGGTGGAAAAAGGGAGAGAAGGGAGTGATAACGCTGAGATCTCCATTTTCATCAATTAGAAATAAAGTCAACTCAGTGACTTTCCCATCCCAGGGAGTGCCTCACAGCACACCCCAAATGCAGTGCACACCCCTTTCTGAGCTACATTTTTGGAAACACCCTCACCCCTGGATACTGGCCCCACCTGATGTGTGGATATATGAAGGTGGCATTTTAGGTATAAATTTCCTCGCTTTTTGTGATGAAGGTCACTGGAGTGATTTTTCCAGATATAATGCAATTTCTAGAGAACCAGCTCTCTAGCCATTTGTCCCTAGAAAATCTTCCTGTGACAGAAACTACCATTTGTCTACCAATATCAGTTTGCCCTTCTTCCTTAACTTCAAAACCTCTACGTTATCAAGGACAGCAGAGAACCCAGTGGGATGGGGGTGGAAGCCGACACATCTCAGCTTTCCTTGGAGATAAAGGTGGCCAATGAAATAGAGCATATGTCTAAAAGTGGAGCTTTAGGAAAGTTTAATGAAAGGGCTTACTGAGCTGGTAGACACTTTATAGCCACCCCTCTTCTCTCCTTCCCACCTGGGCTCCAGACATGATTGCAGCCCCAGCACCCAGTGCTCTGGTAATTTTATGGAAGGAAGCCAGCACTTAGAATGGAAGAAGAGAAAAGGAAAAAATTATATCCAGGTCTTTGATGACATCATGGTGCTCCCAAACAGCTCTAGACTACTTCTCTCTAGATTTTATGGTATGTGAAATAAAATAACTTTTTTTTTCTAAGTACTGTTAATTCAAATTTCTGTTACTGGCAGCCAAACCGACTTTCTAACACAGACCTATACACAAAAACAAGAGAAAATACAAATACAGACACACCAGAGGTTATGCTAACGTGGAAAAAAAAAAACAAAACGTGGAAGGAGCTGATAAATAAAGGATCTTCTCATCATGAAAGAAGCCCAAGAAGCTCAGGACAACACTGGGGAAGAAGGGGTAAGTTGCTCTCACTTACTGTAGATGACCTGACCTCAGACTAACTTAGGTTCCCTGTTAAGTGCTTCTGTACACAGTCTTTATTGTAACTGTTTAATATTCTGTCTCTTCCACTGGTCTAAAAGCTTTATACTCAATATACAATGCCCATATCATATGAACCATCAGTTGACCTTGAGTCAGTTCCATCTCATGGCAACACCATGTATGTCAAAGTAGAACTGTGTTCCATGGGATTTTCCATGGTTGATTAATTGGAAGTAAATACCAGGCCTTTCTTCCAAGGTGCCTCTAGGTGGACTCAAACTTCCAGTCTTTTGGTTAGCAGCTTAGCTGAGCACAGTAATGATTTGCAACACTCAGGGCCTCCATATGAAGTCTCCAATAAATATCTGGTAAATAGATAAAAATATGAAGGTATTTTTCCTTGAGAGTACAGAACATTTTTAGAAGCAGCTGATATGCAAATTAGAGATGAACTTATAATATTATGTCGATGCTCCTGTTATTGATGATGATGATGATAATGTGTGGTGTGGTAATAGTGGTGAACAAACCTCTTGGTCATTCTCTTGTATATTCTTGCTTCCATACGTGGTGCCATCACCTGAACAATTATCAGTGGTAAAGGTGATGTTTATTGATGGTCATAGTCTTAGCAGTTTCACCCTCTCCCTTCTCTTTTTCCCTCCCTTACCTTATATTACTTGAATAAGATGTCAGTGTTTATGTATCTATTCTCTTAATGCTGGATATTTAGACTATCACTGAATATTCCTAAACTATAAATTCTGCTCTAGACCTGCTTTTATGTATATCCTTGTGTTCATATACAAGCAGTTGACTAGTAAACAGACCAAGAAATTAAGTTGTTGGGACACACAGTATGGCAATTTTCATTGTTATAAAATAAATAAATAAAAATTTTCATTGTTATAGATGTGGGAAATTTACCTCCATGACGATCACAATTAATACTCCCGTTTATAATCTATACAAATATCTCTTTCCCAAACATAGTCAATAGTTTATATTATAAAGCTTTAAAAAATTGTCTTGACAAATAGAAAGGCAAAAATGATATCAAATTATTTATTAAATGCAGTTCTGTAAATACCTATGAGGTTTAGAATCTCTTTTTACATTTATTTGCTATATGGATTTTTTCTAATGTATGAGTCCTGTCCATACACTTGTTCATTTTTCTTGGAATTATTTTTCTTTTTTTGTAGGAATTTATATGAGTCATTTCTATATTCTAGATTTATTCCCTTGTCTATTTATGTGTATTGGAAATTTTCCCTCAATCTATTGCTCATGTTTCAACCTTTTAAAGGGTAACATGGCCATTATAATCACACTGATTAGCCTTTTACTTTTTGACTTTGTGTGCATTAGAAAAGAAAGTATACTTGGCTGCTGTTGGGTGGAGTGTTCTCTGCATGTCTATGAGGTCAAGCTGGTTGATTGTGGCACTTAGATCTTCCATGTCTTTATTGAGCTTCTTTCTGGATGTTCTGTCCTTCACCGAACGTGGTATGTTGAAATCTCCTACTATTACTGTGGAGCTGTCTATCTCACTTTTCAAAGCTGTTACAGTTTGTTTTATGTATCTTGAAGCCCTGTCATTGGGTGCATAAATATTTAATATGGTTATATCCTCCTGGTATATTGCCCCTTTAATCATTATATAGCGTTCTTTCTTATCCTTTGTGGTGGATTTAACTTTAAAGTCTATTCTGTCAGAAATTAATATTGCCACTCCTCTTTTTTGATTGTTGTTTGCTTGATGTATTTTTTTCCATCCTTTGAGTTTTTGTTTGTGTCTCTAAGTCTAAGCTGTGTCTCTTGTAGGCAACATATAGACAGATCATTTTTTTTTAATCCGTTCTGCCACTCTCTGTCTCTTTATTGGGGCATTTAGTCCATTTGCATTCAGCGTAATTATGGATAGGTATGAGTTTAGTGCTGTGATTTTGATGTCTTTTGTGTGTGTGTGTGTGTGTGTGTTGTTGACAGTTTCTTTTTCCCACTTAATTTTTTGTGCTGAGTAGTTTATATATTGTCTGTTCCTATTATTCATTGTTGTTGATTTTGTTTTTGCTGAGTCTTTATGTTTTCTTGTATTTTATTTTGATGAGTAAGATTATTAGTCTCCTTTGTGGTTACCTTAATATTTACCCCTATTTTTCTAAGTTTAAACATAACTTTTATTTCTTTATATCATCTTGACTTCCTCTCCATATGAAAGATCTATGACTACATTTCTTAGTCCCTCTTTATTGTTTTAATGTTGTCTTCTTTTACATAATAACATCGCTATTTCCCTGTTTTGAGCAGTTTTTATCTTGATTTATTTTTGTGATTTCCCTATCTGGGTTGACACCTGATTACTCCTTCCTGTGTTCTAGTCTTGGGCTGATATCTGATATTATTGATTTTCTAACCAGAGAACTCCCTTTAGCATTTTTTGTAGTTCTGGTTTCATTTTTACTAATTCCCTAAATTTCTGTTTATCTGGAAATGTCCTAATTTCACCTTCATATTTGAGAGACAGTTTTGCTAGACATACGATTCTCGGCTGGCAATTTTTTTCCTTCAGTGCTTTATATAAGTCATCCTTCTTGTTTGTATGGTTTCTGCCGAATAGTCCCAGCTCATTCTTATTGACTCTCCTTTGTAAGTGACTTTTTGTTTATCCCTAGCCACTCTTAAAATTCTCTATCTTTAGTTTTGGAAAGTTTGATTATAAATATGTCTTGGTGAATTTCTTTTGAGATCTACCTTATGTGAGGTTCAATGAGCATCTTGGATAGGTATCTTCTCATCTTTTAAGATGTCAGGGAAATTTTCTGCCAACCAATCTTCAACAATTCTCTCTGTATTTTCTGTTATCCCTCCCTGTTCTGGTACTGAAATCACTTGTAGGTTATTTCTCCTGAAAGAGTCCCACATGATTCGTAGGGTTTCTTCATTTTTTTTTTAATTCCTTTATCTGATTTTTCTTTGAATATATTGGTGCCGAGTATTTTATCTTCAATGTCACTAATTCTACCTTCCACCTCCTCAATTCTGCTCCTTTGACTTCCTTTCGAGTTGTGTAATTCTGTAATTTTATTGTTAATCTTCTGCATTTCTGATTGCTGTCTCTCTATGGATTCTCACAGCCTATAAATTTTTCACTATGTTCTTGAATAACCTTTTTAATTTCTTCAACTGCGTATCTGTGTATTCTTTGGCTTGTTCTAAATTTTGCCTAATCTCCTTCCTGATGTCTTGAAGAGTTCTGTATATTAATCTTTTGTATTCTGCATCTGGTAATTCCAAGAAGACACCTTCATCCAGGAGATTCCTTGATTCTTTGTTTTGAGAGCTTGTTGAAGCCATCATGATCTGCTTCCTTATGTGATTTGATATGGACTGTTGTCTCCAAACCATCTGTAAATTATTGTATTTGTTTATTTTATATTTGCTTACCATAGCCTATCTTCTTGCTTTGTTCGGTTTGATATGCCCGAATAGGCTGCTTGAGTGAGCTAGTCTGATTATTTTTGCCTTTGAAGCTCTAACGTCCTGTCACCAGATGGCTAGAGCTGTTACCAGGTATATTAGCCTAGGAGTCCATTCACTTTTCTTGTATGGATTCAGCTCAGGTGTCCAGGTAGTTGGTCATCAAGTGTGTGGTACAGGCTCTGTCCTACAGTCTTAGAGGAGCAGTGGTGATTGGTGTAGGTACAGGTATCTGGTTGCGGCAGGGAGTCATGCTCTGAACAAGACAGGGGGCTGACAACTGTCCCCTGAGTTTGAGGAAAGTGTGTCCCTTTTCCCTTGAGCACACAGATGACTGGGTTCTGCAACCCGGCCATGAGCACCCAATGCTTTTTTTGTAAGGACTGGGAGGTACCACTTATCCTTGAACCTCTGTCACAGGTGGCTAGGTGACATGAGTGGAGCCACCAGTCCTTAGGTCCCTGATGTGGGTAGGTGAGGCCTCTGTTTAATAGGCAAAGTGGTGTCAAACATTAAACACCTACCTCTCCACTGTACAGCTGAAATAGTTGCTGTCTGTCAACAAGTGCCTATTCTCCTGAAATGGGCCCACAGAGGTCCATACATGGATGAAAGGTACTCAAAGTCCATGGACCATATGTGCCTGGAAAAGAGACGCTTCTGTCCTGAGCTCGCCATCTTAGTGAAGCTGGCAGATTATCTTTTCCCCCAATTGTTAATTTATTCCTTCTCCAAGTCCGCGAGAATGGCTCAGTGTGTGAGGCAGGACCATCTCAGGCCCAGGGAAATCAATAGCCACTGAAGCCAGCTTGGGGACTGCGGATGCAGTAAAATAAAAACCAAGTAATTAGCTTTTGCCAAGAGTGCTGTTCTCTGGTTCTGGAGGTGTGAGTAGGCTGTGCGACTCACTGTCTCTCCCTGAGTAAACCATGTCTGGAACCCTACCACCAGCCTGGCTGTGTTTGCTCCAGGGAATGCTGCCTGAGGGTTCCTGGCCATTCAGGTCCAGCAACTCCCCACTGCTTCTGAGCCTTCTGTCCCTCCCTCTGCAGCTCAGCCAGTTTTCTAAAGTTGCCTTTGATGTTCAGGGCTCCTAGCTTGTCATAAATATGATTGTTTCACTTGTTTTTTCTGGTCTTTGTTGTAAGAGATAACTGGAAATATCTGATTACGCCACCATCTTGGCCTCTCTCAAAAAAATTTTTTTTAACTTTTATAATATAAAATATTGACTAAGTTTGGGAAACAGATATTTGTATAGATTATGGTGGGAGTGTTAATTGTGATCGTCATGGAGGTAAATTTCCCATATCTATAATAATGAAAATTGCCATATTGTTTGTCCCAACAATTTAATTTCTTGGTCTGTTTACTGGTCAACTGCTTGTATGTGCACACAAGGACATCCATAAAAGCAGGTCTAGAGCAGAATTTATAGTTAAGGAATATTCAGTAATAGTCTAAATATCCAGCATTAAGAGAAAAGATACATAAATCCTGACATCTTATTCAAGTAATACAAGATAAGGGAGGGAAAAAGAGAAGGGAGAGGGTGAAACTGCCAAGACTATGACCATCAATAAACATCACCTTTACCACTGACACATGTTCAGGTGATGGCATTAGGTATGGAAGCAAGAATAGACAGAGAATGACCAAGAGGTTTGGTCACCACTATCATCAACATCATCATTGCCAGTAACAGCAGCATGGACTACTTATTATAAGTTCATCTCTAATTTGCATATCAGCTTCTTTCTAAAAAGCTCTTTCTGTACTCTCAAGGAAAAATACTGTCATTCTTTTATTTATCTGTTCACCAAATTTTCACTAGAGAATTCATATAGAGTCCCTGAGCATTGCAAATGCTTAATGTGCTCATCTGAGCTGCTAACCAAAGGCTGGAATTCTATTAGTCCCAGTAGCTTTCTTGTGGAGTCGCGGGGGTTTTCTATATGTATATGATCATATCATCTGTGACAGTTTTACTTCTTCCTTACCAGTTTGGATGTCCTTTATTTCCCTTTCTTGCCTTATTGCTCTAGCTAGGACCTTCAGTGCAATGTTGAATAAGAGTGGTGATAAAGTGCATCCTTGTCTGGTTCCTGCTGCCAAGGAGAATGATTTTAGTGTCTGTCCATTGAGTATAATGTTGGCTGCTGGTTTTTGTCCAGGCATGGGCCAGTACCTTCAAATTTGTCTCCAAAACGAGGGTGCTGAGAGATTGAAGAAAGAGGCAGGCAACTCCAGTGTGGTGGCAAAGGAGTTTTATTAGGGAGACTTATGTACAAGCCAGTTCCATGTGGCAACAGGATCTAAGTAAATCTCCACACCCAGCAGTAGGGGGTGGGGGTTTTATGGTGATCAAGGACAAAAGTGCCTACATGCCAGGGAGTTACATAAGACTGCCTCAGCGAGGTCCCATAACAGTGGCTTGGAAAAGAGCAGTGAACTAACTGAAAGGACAAAGAACTAATGGAAAGCATGAGAGCAGTCATGTACTGTTGTGTTCGGCCTCAGAAAGCCATGTGTTTCCCCTTCAGTTTTGCATATGTGTTGAGAAATATCCCTTCTATCCTGATTGTGCTGAGAGTTTTTATCAACAAGAGGTGTTGGAATTTATCAAATGTCTTTTCTGCATTGATCGAGATGATCATGTGATTCTTGCTGTTTGTTTTATGTGATGAATTACATTGGTTGACTTTCTAATGTTGAACCATCCTTGCATACCTAGTGTGAATCCCATTTGGTCATGATGTATTATTATTAGTTTGATATGCTGTTGAATCCTATTGGTTAGAATTTTGTTGAGAATTTTTGCATTTACATTCATGAGAGATATTGGTCTATAGTTTTCTTATCTCATCGTCTGGTTTTGGTATCAGGATTAAGCCAGCTTCATAGAGTGAATTTGGGAGTATTCTGTCCTTTTTTACTTTCTGAAATAGTTTGGATAGTATTGGTGTCAACTCTTCTCTGAATGTTTGGTAGAATTCTCCAGTGAAGTTGTCTGGGCCAGGGTTTTTTTTGTGGGGGGTGGGAGTGGGGATTATTACCTCTTCAATCTCTTTTCTCGTTATGGGCTTATTTAGATTTTGTACCTCAGTTTGTGTTAGTTTGGGTAGGCAATGATTTTCTAGACATTTTTCCATTTCTTCAAGGTTTTCAAATTTGTTGAGGCATAATTTTTCATAATATTCTGTTATGATTCTTTTTAATTCAGTTGGTTCTGTCATAATGTCATCCGTCTCATTTCTTATTTGTTTTTTTGTATCTTCTTGTTTTCTTTTGTCAATTTGGCCAGCATTTTGTCAATTTCATTGATCTTTTCAAGGAACCAACTTCTAGTCTTGATGATTCCTTTGCTCTTTTCTGATTCATTTATTTCTGCTCTAATCTTTATTTCCTTTCTTCTGGCAGATGTGAGCTTCTTTTGCTGCTCTTTTTTCTATTTGTTTGAGTTGTAAGGTTAAGGCATTGATTTTGGTCCATTCTTCCTTTTTAATATGTGTATTTATTGCTCTAAATTGACCTCTGAGCACTGCTTTTGTTGTATCCCAAAGGATTTATTATGTTGTGCTTTCATTTTTGTTTGATTCTAGCAATTTTTTAATTTCATTTTTGATTTTTTCTGTTGCCCAGTGTTTTTTTAATGTAGTTCAGTTCCCACATATTTGATTTTTTTCCTTGATCTTCCAGTGATTAATTTCTAGTTTTCTACCACTGTTATCTGTATTATTTTAATATTTTTGAATTTATTGAGGCTTGTTTTCTGGCCTAAAATATGGTCTATTCTGGAGAATGATCTATGTGTGTTAGAGGGGAATGTGTCTGTGCTGCTGTTGGGTGGAGTGTCCTACATATGTGTATGAGGTCAAGTTGACTGATTGTGATGTTCCAATCTTCTGTATCTTTGTTGAGTTTCTTTCTAGTTGTTCTGTCCCTCATCAAAAGTGGTGTGTTAAATTCTCCTACTACTATTGTGGAATTGTCTGTTTCTCTTTTCATACTGTTAGAGTTTGTTTTATGTAGTTTTGATCTCTGTCGTTGAGTGAGTGTGATGGTTCTGTGTCAAGTTGGCTTGGCCATGATCCTCAGTGGTTTGCAGTTATATAATCATGTAATTTGCAAGATATGGAATGATATAGCTATCCTCTATTTTGTGATGTAATGTATCAACTCTGTGATGTGGTCTAATGTGATCAGCCAGTCTGTTGTAAGGGGAGTTTACTCAGGGTGTGCTTTACATCCAATATATATGGATATTCTGAGAAAGCTCATTGGCTTTTGCTCACTCTGGATCCTGACCCTGGCTTGTCATCATCTGACCTCTTGTTCTTGAGGCTTGAGCCAGTGGTCTGCTGTATTGCCTGCTGATCCTGGGATTTGTTGTCATCCAGAGTCTGTGAGCCAGCAGCCTGACGTCTGACCTACTGATCTTGGGTTTTTTCAGCCCCTATAGCTATGTGAGTCAGCAGCCTCCAGCCTGAGGCCTGACCCATGGACTTGATACTTGCCAGCTTCTACAACAGCATAGTCCATTTCCTTAAGATAAATCTCTATCCCTTTATATACATATTGCACACTCCTCTGCCACAGGTTTCACTTCTCTAGAGAACAGCCTAATTCAGTGTGTAAATATTTATTATGCTTCTGTCCTCTTGGTTGATTGACACTTTAATCATTAAATAATGCTCTTCCTTGTTTTTGTAATGGATTTTGACTTAAAGTGTATTTTATCAGAGGTTGTTATTGCCACTTCTGCTTTCTCTTGGTTACTGTTAGTTTGATATATTTTTTCCATCCTTCAATTTTTAACCTAGTTGTGTCTTTTTGTCTAAAGTGTGTCTGCTATACACAGCATATTGATGGGTCATTTTTTAATTTTTTTTTAATCCATTCTGTTACTGTCTCTCTACAGGTGCATTTAACCTCAGTGTGATTATCAATAGGTGTGAATTTACTGCTGTCTTTTTTTTTTTTTTTTTTTGTGGTGTTGATGGTTTCTTTGTTCAGCTTACTTCTCCATACTGAGGTCTTTTTTTTATAGATTTTCTTTTCACTTCCTTTGTTGTTTTTGATTTTGAGTTTACTGAGTCCTTATGGTTTTCTTCTTTTTTATTTTGGTGAGTAGGTTTATTAATTTTTGTGGTTACTTTGAGATTTATCTTTATCTTCCTAAGTTTAAAATGGTCCATCTTAATATTGCCTTGACTTTCTCTCCATGTGGAAGTTCTGTAGCTACACCATTTATTCCCCCTTTTTTATTTTGAAGTTGTTGTTTACAGATTGATATCTCTGGTTCCCTGTTTTCTGTCTTGTAGATCTATTTTATTTTTTGTGAATTCTTTGCCTTGTTTGGTATCTGGGTGATATAATGTGTCTTAATCTCAGGTTGTTGTCTGATGTTGTTGGTTCACTATCTGAACAACTCCCTTTAATATTTCTTGTAAGGGTGGCCTAGTTTTTACAAATTTCCTTAAATTCTGTTTATATGAAAATGTCCTAGTTTCATTGTCATATTTGAGAAACAATTTTGCCTGGTATATGATTCTTGGTTGGCAAATCTTTTTCTTGTAGGGTTTTCTATATGTCATTCCATTGCTTTGTTGCCAACATGGTTTCTGCTGAGAAATCAGAGCTTAGTCTTATGAGTTCTCCTTTGTAGGTGACAGTTTGTTTTTCCTGTGCTGCTCTCAGAATTTTTCTTTGTCTGTGGTTTTGACAAGTTTGTCTATGACATGCCTTGATGGCTTTCTTTTGGGCGCTATCCTGTATAGAGTTTGTTGCACTTCTTGGATGGATATATTCCATCTTTTATGATGTTAGGAAAGTTTTCTGCCAGCAAATCTTCAAACATTTTCTCTGTGCTTTTTTTTTGTCTCCATTCTGGAATTCCTATCATGCATAAATGATTCCTCGTACACTGTCCCACATAACTCTTAAGTTTCCCCATCTTTTTTCATTCTTCTTCCTGAATGTTCCTCAAATAAATTAATATCAAGGAATTTGCCTTCCAATTGCTGATTCTATCTTCCATTTATTCAATTCTACTTCTACATCCCTCCACTGAGTCACCTATTTCTGAAATTTTGTTGTTAATCTTCTGGATTTCTAGTTGCTGTTTTATAAGTTTTCTAATTGTCTATTTTTGTGTGTGTGTCATTTTGTTCTTGTATTTTTTTTGGAATTCTTCTAGAATTTTTGTCTCTGTTTTCCTTGATTTTGTCTTTGTTTTCCTTGACCTTTTTTTAATCACTTGTAGGGTCCTATATATATATCTCGAATTCCTTATCAGTTAGTTCTATTACCATTTTGTTCTCTCAGGAAGGTTTTCTGACCCTGTATCTTGGTCACTTGCTTGAGCCATCTTTTCCTGCTCCTATATGGGATTTGATATTGTCTGTTGTCTTCAAGGCATTAAGGTGTTATTATATTTATTGATTGATTGTATGTTTGTTTATTTTGTCCTGATTTTTTGTTTTAATATATCTGGGATGGCAGGGTGTGTGTGCTACTCTGGTTGCTAGTCTGGTAACACTGGAGTGCTCACCACCTGTTTCCAGGTAGGTGGGGCAGAGGCTGAGGGTGTGAAATCCTTGATGACTTCAATATTTTCTCTTTTTGTCATGATGTTATTTACTAGTCCAGTTATGAGGATTCTGTTTTCTTTATGTTGAAGTGTAATTCATACTGAAGGCTGTGGTCTTTGACCTTCATCAATATGTGCTTCATGTTGTCTTCATTTTTGGCAAGTGAGATTGTGTCATTTGTGCATTGCAGTTTATTAATGAGTCTTCTTCTAATCCTGATGCCGTTGTTTAGTTTACCGATTGCATAAACAAGGTGAAATGATACAGACCTTTGGACCACCTTTTCTAATTTTGAACCCTTCAATATCTTCTTGTTCTGTTTGAATGACTACCTCTTGATCCATGGGTATGTTCCACATGAGCAAAATTGAGTGCTTTGGAATTTTCATTCTTCATAACGTTAGCCTTAATTTGTTGTGCTCCACACTATACCTGGTAGACCCCCAAATCTGTCATTGAGGGAAGGCCTTGTGGTTGGGTCTTAATGTGAATTTCTACCAACATTTGAAAACCCCACTAGAATGGCCTCACCCACCAGAATGCCTATGATTAGTGATTATATGTATTATTTTTATTTCTTAAACCTGTCTCCCCAATGGAATATAGTTCTTGGCAGGCAGAGATTAAATCTCTTTTATATCATCTTGAATTTCCAGAGTTGGCCACACAATCAATAAATACTTGCTCAGAGTGTATGGGAGTGGATTCATGAAATTTGATTCTTGATCTTTTGGTGAGACAGTTCAAGAAGACCTTTGAATTTTCCCCTTTGGACAAGCTTTGCTCTTTTTATTCACCCTAGCATACTCCTCTCTCATTTATTCTCATAAGACGTGCTTGATTTTGATTTACTTTGCTCAGCACGGTTTCTTTGGGAATAGTTTCTTGGTCAAGGGCATTCCAAGGCATGATACACAATGATTGCTTAAGGTTTCACTAATTCTAACCTATTTATCTAAAACATCTTCTAATTCTAATAATTAAAATGATTTTATACTGTATATAAATGATCTTAGTTGCTGAGGTCATTTATGTACATATGAGTGTGTGCGTTTGTGTAGTGATGGTATCTGTGGTGAGCAAAATAAGGTCCCCCCACAACAATCAGGCCCTATTCCTGGAACCTATAAATGTTAACTTTAAAGGAAAAAGGACCTTGGCAGATGTAATTAAGTTCAAGATCTTGAGATGAAGAACTTGTCCTGAAAAATCCAGGTGGGCCCAAAATGCAACATATGTATCTTTATAAGGCAGAATGAGATTTTATGACACAGAGCAGAAAAGGCAATATGAAGATGGAAAAGAGAAAGATTTCAAGATGATAGCTTTGTAGGTATGTTCAGAAGACAGAGAATGATATGTCCACAAGTGATAGAATGCTGGAACTCCCCAGAACCTGAAAAGGCAAGGGGCAAATTCTCTCCTGGAGCTTCTAGAGGGAGTGTGGCTGGTGACAAAAGCATCAACTCATAGAGTCAGAGATGTGAAGGCAGCCTTGTCCCAAAAACACAACTCCATTCACCCTGGGCTTCAGGGGAAAATGGAGGGGGGTGTTTCCCTGAAGTGAGGGAGAAAGGGTGAGTAGGGGTCATTAGAAATATGATCCAAGAGAAAGAAGAAGGACTGACAGTGACAAAGACATGAAATAATAGTTTCCACCTCACTTGGGGTAAAGTAACAATCCTTGACAGAACCTTTGGACAATACTTGAGGGACAGAAACATCTATTTATTAAATCCTGCATCCCAACACAGCTGTAACGCCAGGAGGACAGGAGAAGAAGCGTGAGGCTGGGATGCCCGTGGTCTTTGTACTTTGGTTCCTCAGAAGTGTGGTCAGTAGCAGCCATGACCCAGACCACTGCCACATCAGCTGGAGCTCTGGGAGCCTGTGGTGGCTCAAGCAGTAGCTGTCCCCAGTGCTTATAAGATATGCTAACACCAAGCTCTGAAGTGAGTTTTAGCTCTAGTGGGAACAGGGCAAGTGAATGATCTGGTAGTCCCTTGCCTTTTGTTTCCTTCCCAACCTGGAAGGTCATGGACATTGTCTTGCTGTCCCTCTGGTGCCCATGAACCAGATGGGACTTCATCAATGAACCAATATTGTCCTGGGCTCTGGAGACTCACTTCCCTATTACCATCTCTCCTTAGGAAACTGGACGTTTAAATTATCCAGAACTTGAAAATAAGTCAAAACCTATTTTTGATCATTCTTTCAAATTTATATTAGACTCTACTAAGTAACAAGCCCACCTAAGGGTCATATGACTCTCTAGGGGATATTTTATTTGTTGCACTTTTGATTAGGTCTCAAACACTAAAGGTAAATTTAACTTAAAGAAGATTTATAAGTTCCAAATTATTTGTGTCTAGTAGAAACGATAACCCAATGGTTTCATTGCTCTTTGAGACATGAACTAATTTTGCATCTAAATTTGCAATCTTATTTCAACATTCTTTCTTTCTCTGGCAATATAACCTTTAGACTCTCATATTCTCCTTGGGGGCCTTGGTGATACATTGGTTAAGATCTATGGCATGCTACAGCTGCTAACCAAAAGATGGGCAGTTCAAATCCACCAGCCACTTCTCGGAAACTCTGTGGAACAATTCTACTCTGTCTTATAGGGTCATTATGAGTCAGAATTGACTCCATGGCAATGGGTGTTGGTTATTCTCTGTTGAACCAATATCACCATCCTCCAAACATTTGATTCAGAGTCTTAGATATGTGCATACGTACAATACCAAGAAAAAAAGAGAAAACAAACCCACTGTCGTTGAGTCAATTCTGACTTATGGCAACTCCTTTTGTTACAGAATAGAACTGAGCTCCATGGGGTTTTCTTGGATGTAATCTTTACAGAAGCAGATTGCCAGGTCTTTGTTGTGTGGCAGTGCTGGATGGATTCAACCTGTGAACCTTTAAGTTAATTAGTAAGCACAAATGGTTGTGCCACCCAAGGGCCTTATGTTCACATACATTCTCATGTCCATACAACACACACACACACACACACAGCTTTGCTTCCTCACTTACACGATGGTTACAAACATATTTGTTGAAAGAATGAGGAAACTGAGGGTGATACTACTAAGAAGATGCTGAATGAACCAATGCATTCTAATCTCACTGGGAGATTCAGAACTATACCCAAAACCCAGTGTCGTCTAGTCGATTCTAACTCTTAGCGACCATATAGGTCAGAGTAGAACTGCCCCACAGAATTTCCGAGGAGCTCCTGGTGGATTCGAACTGCTGATCTTTTGGTTAGCAGCCATAGCACTTAACCACTACCCCACGAGGGTTTCCTTTTAGAACTATATAAGTATACAAATTCTAAACATATGTACTTATTATGTGGTGTGTTCTTTTCTGAGTGCTTGATGTGTGATTTCTTAATTTACACAACAATCTTTTAAGTAGTTACAATTATGAGCCACATTTTTTAGATCAAAAAATGGAGACAGATGATTTAAAAACTTGCTTAAGGTTTCATAGCAAATATCTGGTTCTCAGAATTTGAACCATAGTCGTTCAGTTGTAGAAATTTGGTCCTCACCAGGTGTCTGTAGTTGAACTGAGAAGGACCATACTATTTCTAATATGTAATATCCAAACAGTTTAGAATAATTTCTTCTCAATCAGCTAGACTCAGACCAACTTTTGCCTTCTCTCTGGCCCCATGAGCAATTGTTTCTGGGCTAGTTCCCACACTGTACAGAATACATTTCTGTTTCTCATGCCCTTCTCTTCTTCTTTGTCCCTCTGTATTTTCTTCAATCCATTCTCCCAGTGGGGCTCTCTATTTGCCTGCCCCACTCTTGCTCAGAGCCAGTTCCACGGCTCCCATGGATAAACTCACAATAATGATGGATGAAGAAAAGGAGAGGTCCCTGACAAGGCAAAACAGATGAAGGAGAGAACTATGACCAGGAATCCCTTAAATAAGGGGTCCTGGACCAGGCTCCAGGGTGTGTCCTGGCTGTGAAAGAAGGGGATATGACTCTTTCACATAAGGGTACATGCATACTTATTACTGATATTTATGTCTCCTCTCCTTCCCTCCAGAAAGTCATGGAAGATGTCAGACTGCCTAACTTTTATCCAGAAACTAGATGTGATTTCAGTAAGGATTGAGACACTAGTCAATGGCTGCAGGTACCCAGGTCACTACTTGTCTATCCTTTTTTAGGAAACTGTGGGTCACACCCTAGCCTCCAGGCCTGGTCTATGAGCTGGGGCCTGAAGATGTGGATTGTCTGTTTTGAGTGGAGAGAAGAGGTTGGAATGAATTGAGAGATGCATTTACAAGAAAGAAACTGTAATGTAATTCATCCATTTTTTGTGGAAGGTAGAGAGAGATGAATGGATGGCATTGGTAAGGTTCCATACCTGGTGAATAGGAGAGGTGTTGCTACAAAAAGAGAGTATATTTGGGAGGTGAGTAGGCTTTGTGGTAGAAGGAGTGTAATATTACAGCAAGGCCATTGCATCTCTACGAGACATTTGGCAGGATCAACTTGTAGGTCAGTGACTTTCTAAGCAAAGGGAAGGTGGTTAAAGGGAAGTATCTCAAATACTCCCCAGGTCATTCTCCTAATAACATTTAATTCATGGATTCATTCATCTAATCAGAATTCCATGAACAGTTGCCAGACTCCCCAGGTAAGGAACACCTCGAAGTTCTCACGTTCTGGTGATGTGATGTGATATGTTGTGATGTGATGGTGATATGGCGACTGTAGAAGCAGACCCAAGAATACCTAGAATTCTTATACGCTGGTGCCAAAGGTCATGATGACTTGATTCCCAACACTGGCTGTTTATATTAGATTACAAAATGATACATAGAAGAAGTTTTACCTTCTGATGCTGGCTTTCTGGTGATGGGGTGCCCTTCGGCTTCTATCCAATCCCTCATCTACAGCTCTGAGTTTGTGCATGAGCATGTTAACATGCATTTGTACAGACACTGTGTACACATGCCAACCATAAAGGCACAGCTTTCTCATTCTCTTCCTTCAATGTTGCTATCATCTCTGTCTATGAGAATGAGGAAAACTAGAATGACATCACTGAAGGCATTGTCGGGTGAATCCATATCCCAAGAATCCCACTAGGAAATGGTGGCTCAGGCAAATCTAGGCCCTAAACCTCATCTTCTTTGTGCAGATGGGTTTTCACAGTAGTCTTCAGAATGCCCACTTGACTGTGAGTGCCTGGAGGTCACAACACACACATTCACCTCTATAAACCTAAGTGTTTGGGCAGAACGTGCACTCAACATCTAGTAGATATTCAAACAACAATTTTTTAATTAATTATGCATGTCCACAAATCAAAAATTTTCTCATTTTTTCTGAAAACCCTCAGGGTAGGGGACTATGACTATATACGAGACTAGATAATGAACAAATTTAAGAAAGGCCATGTCTTAGTCAGATATACATTTAAACATCATCTACTCTCACCTGCTAGATGGGAAATGTGAAGGAAGAGATTGTCTCTCTTTTTCCAAGGTATATTCCCAGTTCATGCCATACATTACAGTAAAGGTTTGATGAATGAATAAAATGAATCAATTAATGGTTGAATGAGCTTAATGCAAATCTACCTTGTCATTTAATAACAAGATTAAATAAACCATTTAATTCCCATTATCCCCTGGCTGGAAATAATTTTATTTCTTAGGATCCTGAAGTCATAATGTCATTTTCCAGAATTTTTACTAGCCTAGTAATATTTTGAAATAAACTTCCTGAGGGTAACAACTGAATATTTTCCATCTCTCTGTCTCACACACCGACCACACTAAGTGCCTGGATCTAGCAAACATTCTTTAAAAATTGATGTTCATTAAGAATCTTCTTTGTGCCTTCTCAGGTCACAACAAATCAGTGAAGAAGGCAATAACCTGCCTGTTTTACAACTGAGGGCTTATATTGTCTAAAAGAATATCTCGAGGTACTCCAGCCCATAAATGGCAGAGTTATAATTTGAACCCTGATCTCCTGATTGCAATTTGGTAGAATATTTGCTTTATTAGTCAGGGTTCTCCAGAGAACAAAATAGGAGACCTATCTACCTACCTACTTACTCACTACCTACTGACCGACCAATGTATCTATCTATCTATCTATCTATCTATCTATCTATCAAGAGAAACTTATTTTAAAGAATTGGCTCTCACCACTGTAGTTGCCGTTAAGTCCAAAACCCATACAAGGGGCAGCAAGCTGGAAAGGCTGGGAGGAAAACTATGTTACAGTCTTGAGGCAGAATTCCTTCTCTCATGAAACCTCAGTTTTGCTCTTAAGGCCTTCAGTTGATTGGATGAGGCCCACCCATTTTATTGAGGGTAATTGGCTTTATTTAGAGTCAACTGATTTTAAGTGTTAGTCACATCTACAAAATTTCTCCACAGCAACATCCAGGCTAGTGTTTGACAAAACAACTGGGTACTATAGCCAAGCCAAGCTGACACATAAAATTAACTGTCATGATTGTCTTATAAAAATTGCCTTATAACAAAATATGCACTGGATTTTTGTAAGGCAAGGGGTTCAGTCATAATTATCGCAGTAAAAACAAAACAAAAAAAAGCTGAGTAATCCACCTTGATCCATCTAAAGTCCTGTCAGCAGGGACCTGAGGGCTACTGAAGGACCCAGAGTCAGGAGGTCAAGGAGGGTGGGTATATGGAGGGTCACATCCTAGGAAGGAGAGGTCCCCTGGTTCTGTGTTCAGGAAAAATCAGCCTGATTGTGGAAACAGGGATTGGAAGATCATCCTTGGGGATGGGAGGAAGATGGAGTAAAATATTTCTACAAAGACATTGTGGTGTGGACCTCAGTTTCCTCAGAGCTCATCTGCTAAGCCTTTGTCCAGGCCCTGGCTCTTTGGGAATTCCCAGGCAGCTTCTCTGAGATCTGGCCTACGGCAGGCTGTAAAAGGCCAAAGCCTCTCTAGACTCCAGCCCCAGAAAGCATCATGGAAGCTCCCAAGGCCTCCTGGGAATGCAGGGACAGACAGGAATGGGAATGTCAGGAATGACCCAGCAGGTTCCCTGGTTGTACAACAGTTGCCACCTGCCCCTCTCAGAGCCAAGCTGGGAGAACCCCTATAAAAGCCATGCCTGGCTGGAGCAGCTCATCTACTCGAACTCCCCAGGGTTGTGTCTGTGCTAGTGTCTGTGACCAGGGTGAGTGTGAGAGGGGGAGCCCCAAGGGACTCTGAGAGGACTAGGGAAGAGTTGACATCTGGGAAGTGGAAGGCAGTAAGAGGGATGTGGAGGAAGAGGGGAGACTGAGGAAAGAGGGTCCTGCCTTGATTCTGTGATATGCTGAACAGAAGTAAGACTCAGGCTGAACCAAGTCTGCAGAAATCTGTCCTCATCTCAGGCATGTGTGGGTCCCTCAGTTTGGTTAGGGGCATTACTCTCTTGTTAATAGAATGGGCACATCAGCGTGTGAATACTTTCTGCTGGCTCAGGAAGGATAAGAAATCCTGGCTACTTATTGTATACAAGAGTGAGAAGCTCCTTACTATGTCTGATTGTTGAGACTGCGTATTTTATTCAGGGGAAAGATTTCAGTTTTTTCTTTTCCTTACTGATGTGTATATGCTAGATATCCTTAACTATCACCATGTGATTTCATTTTAAAAGAGACCAAATTATCTTTCTTGCTTTAGGTGTCTAAAGAGTTTCATTATTCATTTTCAGGTTGAAAAGTCCTGCTAAGATGTCCTGCCAGCAGAGCCAGCAACAGTGCCAGCCCCTTCCCAAATGCCCCCCCAAGTGCCCTCCCAAGTGTCCCACACCCAAGTGCCCCCCAAAGTGTCCCCCAAAGTGCCCTCCAGTCTCTCCCTGCTGCAGTGGTAGCTCTGGGGCTAGCAGCTGCTGCCTGAGCCACCACCACAGGCCTCATCTCTTCCACCGGCACAGGCACCAGAGCCCTGACTGCTGTGAGTGTGAGCCCTCTGGGGGTTCTGGCTGCTGCTCTGACTCTGGAGGTTGCTGCTGACTCAGACCTTGGGCATCATAGAGAAACACTTATGAAGCAACCCCAAGACATGGATCTACCCTAGGGTGATGCTTCTCCTGCTCTGTCTTCTCCTGTTCATGGGGCTGATGATCCTATGAAAGAGTTCTGTGTGTTCTAATGTTCCAAGTCCATCCTGGATCCTGATCATCTCTTCCTCCTTTACTTCATACAACAATAAAGCTCCTATTGTGTATTCAGAAGGTATCCTGGTCATCGTCAATTCTTTCATTCTTTCCAAGTCCCTAAAGCCCAGACCTCCAGCAACGCACTTAGGGTGCCTTGGTAAGAGTAGAGTCTGAGAAAGGGATAAGCTAGAAACAGTTTCCAGGGATACAAGCATCTAAGAACAATCTTACATTAGAGTATTGAATGGGATTATCTCTGCACACTTGATCTTCTTGGCCCCGGCAGTAGTAGGAAGGGTCTGGGAGCCCCAGGGCTGAACACTTTTGGCTGTGAGCCTCCTGGCCAGCTTAACCCACTGCACTCAAAATTATTCTCATTTTCTCTGTGTGCCACACTTTAAGAAAATTTGAAACTTCTTTGGAATTCTAAGGAGATGGACAAAAGTGTATTTAACAGAGCTGTTCCATTTGGTTAAAAAAATGCTTTGCATAGAATTAAAATCTTGATCTACTTCTGAAAGATCAGCCATTGAGAACTCTATGGAGCACAGTTCTACTCTGAAACTCATGGCGTTCCCATGAGTTGGAACTGACTCAATGGCAACTGGTTAGGGACAAGCTTAAGTGACAACACATTGCCACTAACCTGCTTGCCAGGGAAGGTAAGTCTGCTTAGCTCTTGCCTTTATTCATGTTCCAGCCCCTCATCTGAACAGCTGTTAAATAAATATTTAAACCATTTAAGGCTGGAGAAGCACCCAAGTATGAATCTACCCTGTCCCACTGACTCAGTCCATTGCTCAGTGAGACGTAGAATGCTCTGAGGGTCACAGGGTGTGAGACTGGAATGTAGGCCAATCCCCCACTATTATTCCTGCCACCTGCCTCACCTGCTGAGGCTGAGGCCTGGTGGATGAGGAGGGTAATTAATAGAAATGATGCTGTCATATACCTGCAAAATGAGCTTCACAGCCCAGCAATCCAGACTGGGCCTGGCCTTCCTTAAATTCACATCTTCTCAGCTCAATCACTGACAATTTTAGGGTACAGAAGCAGCTTGCTCTGATGGTTGGGACTCTGTGACTGGAGGAGGAGGTTTGAAGGAAAGGTAAGGACACCGTGAGCGGACATACAGAATCATAGTCTATCAGCCAGGCTGAGAGGTCTCTATGTAGAAATGATCGACTCAGATTGGAGCGAGACCCTGATGAGGCTGGGCTCCCTAAACAAGGCTTCCCACCCCCTTCTCTGGATGAGAGCAGTAGCTACTACCTTACATCTCTATAAGCTGCCACTCTAATTCCTTCCCTATAATGCCGAGGGCTTTTTCCTTGTTGCTTTTTGTAATTGCAACTTTGTAATTGTTAATTTAATTTGAAATTCTGTACTAGCAATTTTGGGAGTACCTGGGTAGTGCAAATGGTTAAGCACTCTACTATTAGCTGAAAAGTTGGCGGTTCAAACCCACCCAGAGGTACCTCAGAAGACAGGCCTGATGATCTGCTTCAGAAAGGTAATAGCAGTGAAAACCCTGTGGAGCAGTTCTACTTTGCATACGTGGGGTTCCCACAAGCCATAATCGACTCAAGTGCAACCAACAACAACTTGTTCTTATTAACGTAATTAATTAATACCTAATTGCACCAGAATCATATATTTACATTTTATCCTTTTCCTACTTTTCTGAACTATCACCTGTGCCATATGTCAAGGGCACAAATGTAGGTATACCTATCTCTAGGCATTCTATTCTGTTCCATTTTTCTATTTGTCCACTCCTGCTCCAATATCACATTGGTATAATTAATATAGTTAAATAGAAAATCTTGGTATCTAGTAGATACCCAATCTTGTTCTACATCAAGAATGACTTGACACTTTTGGTTGTTTGAACTTCTATACATGTATTCCAATTTTTGTGGGTTTTTTAAATTGTTAAAAAATGAAAAAAATAATAAAACTCTCATGTATATGCATATTTATTGATATAAATTGATCTCTGAGCACTGCTTTAGCTGTGTCCCAAAGGTTCTGATAGGAATTGTTTTCATTCTCATTGGGTTCTATGCATTTCTTTATTCCATCCTTCATGTCTTTTTTCCAAGTCGTTTTTCAGCAGGCTGTTGTTCAGTTTACAAGTGTTTGATTTGTTTTCCCTGCTACTTCTGTTATTGATTTCTACTTTTATGGCCCTATAATCAGAGAAGATGCTTTGTGATATTTCGATATTTTGGATTCTGCTAAGGCTTGCTTTATGACCTAATATGTGGTCTATTCTAGAGAATATTCCGTGTGCGCTGGAAAAGAAAGTATACTTGCTGCTGTTGGGTGGAGTGTTCTGTATATGTCTATGAGGTCAAGTTGATTTATTATGGCGTTTATATCTTCTGTGTCTTTTTTGAGCTTCTTTCTAGATGTTCTGTCCTTCACCAAAAGTAGTGTGTTGAATTCTCCTACTATTATTGTGGAGCCATCTATCTCACTTTTCAATGCTGTTAGAGTTTGTTTTATGTGTCTTGAAGCCCTGTCATTGGGTGCATAAATATATAGTATGGTTATATCCTCCTGTTATATTGTCCCTTTAATCAATATACAGTGTCCTTCCTTATCCTTTGTGGTGGATTTAACTTTAAAGTCTATTTTGTCAGAAATTAATATTGCTACTCCTGCTCTTTTTTGATTGTTTGCTTGATATACATTTTTCCCATCCCTTGAGTTTTTTTTTTTTTTTTTTTTTTTGAGTTTTAGTTTGTGTCTTTAAGTCTAAGGTGTCTCTCATAGGCAGCATATAGACAGTGTTTTTTTAATCCATTCTGCCGCTCTCTGTCTCATTATTGGTGCATTTAGTCCATTTATTTTCAGCATAATTATGGATAGGTACGAGTTTAGTGCTGTTATTTTGATGTGTTTTGTGTGTATTCTTGACATTTTCTTTTTCACACTTAATATTCTAATGCTGAGTAGTTTATCTTTATATGTTGTCTGTTCCTCTTGTTCTTTGTTGCTGATTCTGTTTTTCCTGAGCCTTTATTTTTTTCTTGTGTTTTATTTTGATAAGTAGAATTGTTAGTCTACTTTGTGGCTACCTTAACATTTACCCCTATTTTTCTAAGTTTAAACCTGACTTTTGTTTCTTTATATCACCTTTACTTCCTCTCCATATGAAAGATCTATGACTACATCTTATAGTCCCTCTTCATTGCTTTACTGTCATCTTTTACATAATGACATCACTGTTTCCCTGTTCTGAGCATTTTTTAATCTTGATTTATTTTTGTGATTTTCCTATCTGGGTTGACATCTGGTTGCTCTGTCCTGTGTTCTGGTCTTGGGTTGATATCTGATATTGATTTTCTAACCAGTGAACTCCCTTAAGAATTTCTTGTAGTTTTGGTTTGGTTTTTACAAACTCTCTAAACTTCTGTTTATCTGGAAATATCCTAATTTTGCCTTCATATTTGCGAGAGAGTTTTGCTAGGTATATGATTCTTGGTGGGCAATCTTTTTTTCCTTCAGTGCTTTGTGTAAGTCATCCCTGTGCCTTCTTGCCTGCACAGTTTCTGCCAAGTAGTCCAAGTTTATTCTTATTGACTCTTCTTTGTAGGTGACTTTTTGTTTATGCCTAGCCACTCTTAAAATTCTCTCTTATTTTGGTTTTGGAAAGTTTGATTATAATATGCCCTGGTGACTCTCTTTTGAGCTCTATCTTATGTGAAGTTCAATGAGCATCTTGGATAGATATCTTCTCATCTTTCATGATATCAGAGAAGTTGTCTGCCAACAACTCTTCAACAATTCTCTTTGTTTTTTTCTGATATCCCTCTCTGTTTTGGTACTGCAATCACTAGTACATTATCTCTCTTGAAAGGGTCCCATGTGATTCTTAGGGTTTCTTCATTTTTTTAAGTTCTTTTTTCTGGTTTTTCCTCTACTATATTGGTCCCAAGTGTTTTACCTTCGGTCTCACTAATTCTGCCTTCCAGTTCCTCAATTCTGCTCCTCTGATTTTCTATTGAGTTGTCTGATTCCATAATTTTATTAATAATTTTCTGAATTTCTGATTACTCTCTTTGGATTCTTGTAGTCTATTAAATTTTTAATTATGTTTTTGAATAGCCTTTTTAATTTCTTCCACTGCTTTATCTGTGTGTCCCTTGGCTTTTCTAAGTTTTGCTTGATCTCCTTCCTGATGTCTTGAATAGTTCTGTATATTAACCTTTTGTATGCTGCATCGGGTAATTCCAGGAAGACACCTTTATCTGGAAGATTCCTTAATTCTTTGTTTTGAAAGCTTGTTGAAGCCAGCATGGTCTTCTTCTTTATGTGATTTGATATTGACTGTTGTCTCCCAGCCATCTATAAGTTATTGTATTAATTTATCTTATGTTTGTTTACTGTAGCCTAGCTTCACATTTGTTTTGTTTTGATATGCCCAAATATGCCGCTTGAGTGAGCTAGCTTGATTATTTTCACCTTTGAAGTTCTAATGTTCTGTCACCAGAAGGCTAGAGCTCTTACCAGGTATATGAGCCTAGGAGTCCATTCACTTTTCTTGAATGGATTCAGCTCGGGTGTACAGGTAGTAGGTCATCAAGTATGTGATACAGGCTCTGTCCTACAGTCTTAGAGGGGCAGCTGTGATTGGTGCTGGCACAGGTATCTGGTTGCAGCAGGGTGTCATGCTCTGAACAAGGCAGGGGGCTAACAACTGTCTCCCGAGTGTCTGTGAAGAAAGCACATCCCTGTTCCCTAGACTGCATAGGTGGGTGGGTTGTGTAGGCAGGCCGTGGACACCAAACACTTTTGGTTGTAAGGACTGAGAGGTACCACTTATTCTTGGATCCCTGTTGTGGGTGGCTAGATGAGATGGGTGGAGCCACCAGTCCTTAGGTCCCTGATGTGGGTAAGTGAGGACCCCGTTTAGTAGGCAAACTGGTGACAAACATCAAACACTCACCTATCCACCACACAGCTGAAACATTTGCTGTCTGCCAACAAGGACCTATTCTCCTGAAATGGGCCCACACAGGTCCATGCATGGGTGAAAGTTATTTAAAGTTCGTGGCTCATTTGTGCCTGAACAGGAGCTGCTTCTGTCCTGAAAGAGCCAACTTAGTGAACCTGGCAGATTATCTTTTCCCCTAATTGTTAAATGACTCAGACCTATCTGAGGCCCAGGAAAATTGACAGCCACAGAAGCCAGCATGGGGCTGGGGGTGAGGTAAAATAAAAGCAAGTAATTAGCTTTTGCCAAGAGCACCATTCTTTTCTGGTTCTAGAGGTATAAGCAGGTTGTGTGGTTCCTTGTCTCTCCCTGAAGAAACTAAGTCCAGAATGCTACCACGAGCCTCACCGTGGTCACTCAGATCATGCCTGAGGGTTCTCGCAGAATCAGGTCCTGCAGCTCCTCGCCACTTCTGAACCATCTCTCCCTCCCCCTGTCCCTCAGTCTGTTTTCTAACTTTGCCTTTGCTGTTCAGGGCTCCTAGCTTGTCATATGTACAATGGTTTCATTTGTGTTTTCAAGTCTTTGTTGTAAGAGGGATCACCGGAAGCATCTTACTACTCTGCAGTCTTGGCCCAACCTCCAGAAATCTGTTTAACATTTTTCAGGAACTGTCAAACTGTTTCCCAAAGTGAATGTGTCCTCTTACATTCCCACCAGCAATGTTTGAAGGTTCCAATTTCTCCGCATCCTTGTCAACTCTTGTTGTTGCATGTCTTTTTGATTATAGCCATCCTAGTATGTGTGAATGATATTACATTGTGGTTTTTATTTGCATTTCTCTGATGTGTTTCTTTTCATGGGCATTTGGCCACTTGTATACCTTCTTGGAAGAAATGTCTGTTCAGATACTTTTCCTATTTTTTAATTAAGTTATTTGTCTTTTTATTATTGAGTTGTAAACGTTCTTTATATATTCGGGATATAATCTCTTACCAGATATACGGTTTCTAAATATTTTCTCCCATTCTGAAGACGGTCTTTTCACTTTCTAGGTAGTGTCCTTTGAAGCACAAAGTTTTAACTTTTGATTAAGTTTAATTTGTCAGTTTTTCCTTTTGTCACTTGTGAATTTGGTGCCATAGCTAAGAAACCATTTCCTGACCCAAGAAAATAAAGATTTATACCTATGTTTTCTTTAAGAGTTTAATAGTTTTGGGGTCTTATATTCAGGTTTATGGACCAAATTGAGTTAATTTTTCTGTATGATGTGAGAAACAGGTTCAACTTCATTCTTTTGCGTGTAGTTATCCAGTTGTCTCAGCACCATTTGTTGAAAAGAGTATTCTTTGTTCCATTTAATTGTTTTGGCACCTTTGTCAAATTAATTAATTAATTATAAATGTAATAGTTTATTTCTGGGCTCTCAATTTCATTTCATTAATCTCTATGTCTGTTCTTATGAGCTCTGGAGACCCAGTGCATAAAAGCTTGGCTGCTAACCAAAAGGTTGGCAACTCAAATCAAACACCCTTTCTTGGAAACCCTGTGGGGTGATTCTACTTTCTCCTATATGGTCTCTGTGTGTCAGAATAGACTCGATGCCAACAGGTTTTACTCTTATGGAATATCACAGTCCTGATTACTGAAGCTTGATAGTAAGGTTTTAAATCAGGAAGCATAAGACCTCCAGCTTTGTTCTTTTTCAAGAATGTTATGGCTATTCTAGGTCCCTTGTATTTCCATAAGAATTTTATTATTTTTTCATTTTTTAGCAATTTAACAAGTTAAGGGAAATATATATATAGAAGTTCAAATGGTCAAAAGTGTCAAGTCATTTTTGATGTAGAACAAGATTGGATATCTACTAGATATCAAGATTTACTGTTTAACTATATTAATTATAGCAGTATGATATTGGAGCACAAGTAGACAAATAGAAAAATGGAACAGAATAGAATGTCCCACATTTGTGCCTTTGACATATGGCATAGGTGATAGTTCAGAAAAATAGTAAAAGGATAAAATGTAAATATATGATTCTGAGGCAATTAAGTATTAATTAAGTTAATAACCATTAAGAAGTTGTTGTTGGTTGCCTTTGAGTCTATCCTGGCTCACGGAAACCCCATGTCTGCAAGGTAGAACTGCTCCACAGGGTTTCCATGGCTGTGACCTTTCTGAAGCAGATCTCCAAGCTTGTCTTCTGAGGTACCTCTGGGTGGATTTGAACCACCAAATTTCAGCTAATAGTAGAGTGCTTAACCATTTGCACTACCCAGGTACTCCCAAAATTGCTAGTACAGAATTTCAAATGAAACCAACAATGACATTACAAAATGCATTACAAAACCATAATTACAGAAGACAAGGAGAAAGCCTCAGCATTTCAGGGAAGGAATTAGAGTGGAAATCCATAGAGATGTAAGTTGGTAGCTACTGCTGTCACCCAGAGAAGAAGGTGGGAAACATTTTTTAGAGAGCCAAGTCTCATCAGAGTCTTGCTCCAATCTGAGTCAATCGTTTCCCACATAGAGACCTCTCAGCCTGGCTGATAGACTATGATTCCGTATGTCCCCTCATGGTGTCCTTACCTCCCTTCAAACCTCCTCCTCAAAACGTAGAGTGACAACCATCAGAGCAAACTGCTTCTGTGCCTTAAATTCTAAGTGACTGATCTGAGAAGATGGGAATTTAAGGATGGCCGGTCCCAGTCCTGATTGCTTGGGTTGTGAAGTTCATTTTGCAGGTACACAACAGTGTTGTTACTATTAGTTATCCTCCTCATCCACCAGGCCTGAACCTCATTAGCTGAGCCAGGTGGCAGGAATAAAAGTGGGGTGTGGGTCCACATTGCAGTTTCACACTCTGTGATCCTCAGACCACTCTACTTCTCACTGAGAAATGGACTGAGCCAGTGGGAATGGGTGGATTCATACTTGGGTACTTCTCAAGCTTCAGGTTGTTTAAATATTTAACATCTGTTCAGAGGTGAGGCTGGAACATGAACAAAGGCAAGAACTAAGAAGACTTACCTTCCCTGGCAAGCAGCTAAGTGGCAATGTGTTGTCACTTAAGCTTGCCCATAACCAGTGCCATCAACTCAGTTCCAACTCACAGCAACCCCATGAGTTTCAGAGTAGAACTGAACTCCATAGAGTTTTCAATGTCTTGTCTTTCAGAACTAGATCGGGATTTTATGTCTATACAAAGCATTTTTTTTTTTAATCAAATGAGACGGGTTCTGTTAAATACAACTTTGTCCATCTCCTTGGATTTCCAAAGAATTTTCAAATTTTATTAAAGCATTGCACACAGAGAAAATGAAAATAATTTTCAGCATGGTGGGTTAAACTGGCCAGGAGGCTCACAGCCAAAAGTGCTCATCTCTGGTGCTCCCAGACCCTTCCATCTACCACCTGGACAAAGAAGATAGAGTTCACAGAGATAATCCCATTGAATGCTCTAATACAAGATTGTTCTTAGATGCTTGTATCCCTGGAAACTGTTTCTAGCTTATCCCTTTCTCAGACTCTACTCTTACCATGGCACCCTAAGTGTGTTGCTGGAGGTCTGGGCTTTAGGGACTTGGAAAGAATGAAAGAATTGACAATGACCAGGATAACTTCTGAATACACAATAGGAGCTTTATTGTTGTATGATGCAAAGGAGGAAGAGATGATCAGGATCCAGGATGGACTTGGGACTTTAGAACACACAGAACTCTTTCATAGGACCATCAGCCCCATGAACAGGAGAAGAGAGAGCAGGAAAAGCATCACCCTAGGGTAGATCCATGCCTTGGGGTTGCTTCATAAGTGTTTCTCTGTGATGCCCAAGGTCTGAGTCAGCAGCAACCTCCAGAGTCAGAGCAGCAGCCAGAGCCACCGGAGGGCTCACACTCACAGCAGTCAGGGCTCTGGTGCCTGTGCCGGTGGAAGAGATGAGGCCTGTGGTGGTGGCTCAGGCAGCAGCTGCCAGCCCCAGAGCTACCACTGCAGCAGGGAGAGACTGGAGGGCACTTTGGGGGACACTTTGGGGGGCACTTGGGTGTGGGACACTTGGGAGGGCACTTGGGGGGGCATTTGGGAAGGGGCTGGCACTGTTGCTGGCTCTGCTGGCAGGACATCTTAGCAGGACTTTTCAACCTGAAAATGAATAATGAAACTCTTTAGACACCTAAAGCAAGAAAGATAATTTGGTCTCTTTTAAAATGAAATCACATGGTGATAGTTAAGGATATCTAGCATATACACATCAGTAAGGAAAAGAAAAAACTGAAACCTTTCCCCTGAATAAAATATGCCGTCTCAACAATCAGACATAGTAAGGAGCTTCTCACTCTTGTATACAATAAGTAGCCAGGATTTCTTATCCTTCCTCAGCCTGCAGAAAGCATTCACACGCTGACGTACCCATTCTATTAACAAGAGAGTAATGCCCCTAACCAAACTGAGGGACCCACACATGCCTGAGATGAGGACAGATTTCCACAGACTTGGTTCAGGCTGAGTCTTGCTTACTTTCAGTATATTACAGAATCAAGGCAGGACCTTCTTTCATCAGTCCCCCATCCCTCCCTCACCATCTCTCTGCCTACCTACCACCTCCCAGCTGTCTCATCTTCTCTGTTACTCTCAGAGCACCTTGGGCTTCCCACACTCACACTGGTTAGAGACAGGAGCACAGACACGTCCCAGGGAAGTTCGAGTAGATGAGGTGCTCCAGCCAGGCTTGGCTTTTATAGGGGTTTCCCCAGCTTGGCTCTGGGAGGGGCAGGAGGTAACTGTTGCACAACCAGGCCACGTGCTGGGTCATTCCTGACATTCCCCTGCCTCCCTGTCCCTGCAGTTCCAGAAGATCTTGGGAGCTCCCAGCACACCCTCTGAGGCTAAAGCCTAGAAGGGCTTTGGCCAGTCGCAGCCTGCCACAGGCCAGGTCTCTGAGAAGCTGCATGGGAATTCCCAAAAATCCAGGTCCTAGACAAAGGCTTAGCAGATGACCTCTGAGGAAACTGAGGTCCACACCACAACTTCTTTGTAGAGGTGTTTTACTCCATCTTCCTCCCATTCCCATGGTTGATCTTCCAAGCCTGCTTCCATAGTGAGCCTGGTTTCTCTGAAACAGAGAAACAGGGAATGTCTCCTTCCTATGATGTGCTCCTCTACATACCCACCCTCCTTGCCCTGACCCCTGATCCTTGAGTAGCCCTCAGATTCCTGCTGACAGATTTCTAGATGGATCAAGGTGGTTTCCTCAGCTTTTTTTTTTTTTTAATGGTAAAGATTGTGACTAAACCCCTCCACTTGCAAACAAACTGAGTGCATATTTTGCTACAAGTTAGTTTTTATAAGACAATCATGACAGTTAATTTTATGTGTCAATTGGCTGGCCTATAGTGCCCAGTTGTTTTGTCAAACACTAGTCTAGATGTTGCTGTGAAGAAATTTTCTAAACGTGATTAACATTTACTATTAGTTGACTCTAAGTAGATTACCCTCAATAATATGGGTAGGACTCATCCAATCAGCTGACGGCCTTAAGAGCAAAAACTGTGGTTTCGTGGAGAAAAGAAATTATGCCTCAAGACTGTAACATAGTTTTCCCCCCAGTGTTTCCAGTCTGTTGCCCATTCTATGGGCTTTGGACTTACCAGCTCCTATAGTTGT
The DNA here is from genome assembly GCF_024166365.1 of Elephas maximus indicus. Taxonomy (NCBI): domain Eukaryota; kingdom Metazoa; phylum Chordata; class Mammalia; order Proboscidea; family Elephantidae; genus Elephas; species Elephas maximus. Next base: position 187,015,873 of record NC_064821.1, on the reverse strand, counting down.
ATAAGCCAATTCCTTAGAATGAATTTCTCTTGATAGATAAATAGATAGGTAGATAGCTAGGTAGGTAGGTAGGTTATTATGTAGTAGGTCAGTAAGTAGGTAGAAAGATATATCTCTTATTCTGTTTCTCTGAAGAACTCTGACTAATAAACCAATATTCTACCAAATGGCAATGAGGAGATCAGGGTTCAAATTATAACAACTCTGCCATTTATGACCTGGGGTGCCTCAAGATATTCATTTAGACAATATAACCTCTCAACTGTAAAACAGGCAGGTTAGTACCTTCCTCACTGAATTAGTGAGACCTGAGAAGGCACAAAGAAGATTCTTAATGAGCTTCAATTATTAAAGAATGTTTGCTAGATCCAGACATGTTGTCTGGTCAGTATGTGAGACAGAGAAATGGAAAATACTCATTGCTGTCCTCAAGAAGCTTATTTCAAATTATTATTAGACTAGTGAAAATTCTCCTGGAAAATGACATAATGCCTTTAGGATCCTAAAAAGTAATTATTTCTAGCCAAAGGATGATGGGAATTAAATAATCTTGTTATTGACTGAGAGGGTAGTCAGATTTGGATTAGACTCATTCAATAATTAATTGATTTTTTTAATCATCAAATGTTTAATGTATGGAATGAACTGGGAATATACCTTGGAAAAAGAGAGACAATCTCCATCTCACTTATCCCCTCTAGCAGGTAAGAATATATGATGTTTCAGTGTATATCGGACTGAGATATGGCCTATCTTAAATTTGCTCATTATCTAGTCTCATATATAGTCATAGTCCCCTACTCTGAGGGTTTTCAGAAAAAATGAGAAAATTTTTGATTTGTGAACATACATAATTAATTATAAAAATGCTGTTTGAATATCTACTAGATGTCGAGTGCACGTTCTGCCCAAACACTTAGGTTTACAGAGGTGAACGTGTGTGTTGTAACCTCCAGGCATTCACAGTCAAGTGGGCATTCTGAATACTACTGTGAAAACCCATATGCATAAAAGAAGATGAGGTTTAGGGGCCCAAATTGTCTGAGCCACCATTTCCCAATGAGATTCTTGGGACACTGGTTCACCTCACAGTTCCTTCAGTGATGTCATTCTAGGTTTCCTCATTCTTGTTGACACAGATGATAGTAACAATGAAGGAAGAGAAAGAAAAAGCTGTATCTTTATGGTTGGAAGTGTGTACATGGCCATGCACAACCTCAGAAATTTAGATGAGGGGTTGGATAGAAGGCTACAAAGCTGATGGGTACCCCATCACAAGAAAGCCAGTATAAGGAGGGGAAAAGTCCTTCTGTGTATCCTTTGGTGATCTAATATAAACAGCCAGTGTTGGGAATCAACTCATCATGACCTCTGGCACCAGCATATAAGAATTCTAGGTATTCTTGAGTCTATACCTACAGTCAGCATATCACCATCACATTACAACACATCACCAGAATGTGAGAATCCGAGGTGATCCTGACCTGGGGAGTCTAGCAACTGTCCATGGAGTGCTGATTAGATGAATGAATCAATGAATTAAATGTTATTAGAAGAATGACCTGGGGAGTATTTGAGATGCTCCCCTTGAACCACCTCTACACTGCCTAGAAAGTCACTGACCTGCAGATTGATCTTGCCAAATGTCTCTCAAAGATGCAAAAGCCTTTCTGTAACATTACACTTACTCTGCCACAAAGCCTACTCACCTCCCAAATATACTCTTTCTTTTTGGCAACACCTCTCTATTCACCAGGTATGGGACTTTACCAATGCCATCCATTCATCTCTCTCTACCTTCCACAAAGGATGGATGAATTACTTATGGTTTATTCCTATAAAATATATCTCTCAATTCAACCTCCTCTCCCAACTGAAAACAGATAATCCACATATTGAGGCCCCAATTCACAGACCAGGCCTGGAGACTAGGGTGTGACCTACACTTTCCTAAGAAATGATGGATACATAGTGACCTGGGTACCTACAGCCTTTGACCAATGTCTCAGTCCTTACTGAAGTCACATCTAGATTCTAGATATCAGTTAGGCACCCTGGCATCTTCCATGACTTTCTGGGGGGGAATAGAGGAGACATGACTATCAGGAATAAGCATGCATGCACCCCTATGTGTAAGAGTCATATCCCCTCCTCTCACAGCTAGGACACACCCTGGAGCTTGGTGCAGGACCCCTTATATAAGGGGTTGCTGGTCATTGTTCTCTCCCTCATCTGTTTTGCCTTGTCGGGGACCTCTCCTCTTCTTCATCCATCATTATTTTGAGTTTATCTATGGAAGTCACGGAAGTGGTTCTTAACAGGTGTGGGGCAGGCAAATAGAGAGCCCCACTGGGAGAGCTGGTTCAAGAAAAGACAGAAGGACAAGGAAGAAGAGAAAGGCATGAGAAACAGAAATGTATTCTGTGCAGTGTGGGAACTAGCCCAGAATTAATAGTTCTTGGGGGCAGAGGAGAAGGCAACAGTTGCTCTGACTCTAGCTTGTTGAGAAGAACTTACTCTAAACTGTTTTGATATCACATGTGATAAATGGTGTGGGCCTTCTCAGTTCAGCTGCAGAGTACTGGTTAGGAACAAGTTTCTGGAGCTGAACTACTTGGGTTCGAATGCTCAGAACCATATACTTGCTATAAAACCTTAAGTGAGTTCTTAAATTGTGTCTTCATTTTTGCATCTGAGGAAAAACAAAAAATCAGGACAACATAAACAAACATACAATCAATAAATATAATAACACCTTAATGTCTCATAGACAACAGACAATATCAAATCACATAAAGAAGCAGAACAAAATGGCTCAAGCAAGTGGCCATACTAAAGGGTCAAAAAATCTTTCTGAGGAAGAAATCTAGTAGAACTAACTGATAAGGAATTCAAGACTTATATAAAGGACCCTCCAAGAGATTAAGAAAGAGAGCAAGGAAAACACAGATAAAACCAGGGAAAACACAGACAAAAATTCTAGAAGAATTCAGGAAAACAATACAGGAACAAAATGACAAGATAAATAGACAATTAGAAACCATACAAAACAGCAACTAGAAATCCAGAAGATTAAAAACAAAATTTCAGAAATAGATAACTTAGTGGAGGGATGTAAGAGTAATATTGAATTAATGGAAGACAGAATCAGCAAATAGAAGGCAAATCCCTTGATACTAATTTATTTGAAGAACATTCAGAAAAAAAGAATGAAGATGGAGAAACCAAAGAGTTGTGTGGGTCATTATAAGAGGAGTAATTTATTCATGATAGGAATTCCAGAACAGATGGAGACTAAATAAATAAATAACAACAACAACAAAGCACAGAATAAATGTTTGAAGATTTGCTGGCAGAAAACTTCCCTAATGTGATAAAAGATGTAAAATATTCAACAAAGAAGTGCTACAAACCCCATACAGGATAAACCCCAAAAGAAACTCATCAAGGAGTATTATAGTCAAACTTGTCAAAACCAAAGAAAAATTCTGGGACCAGCAAAGAGAAAACGAGCTTTCACCTATAAAGGAGAACCAGTAAGACTAAGTAAGCTCTGATTTCTCAGCAGAAATCACGTTGGCAAGAAGACAATGGAATGACATATACAAAACCCTACAAGAAAAAGATTTGCCAACCAAAAATTTCATATCTAGCAAAATTGTTTCTCAAATATGTCAATGAAACGAGGACAATTCCATATAAAGAGAATTTAAGAGAATTTCTAAAAACTAGAGAAACCTTACAAGAAATATTAAAGGGAGTTGTTCAGATAGTGAGCCAACATCAGACAACCTGAAATTAAGACAATGTTATATCACCCAGATACCAACAAGACAAAGAATTCAAAATAAATAAATAAATAAACCTACAAGACAGAAAACAGGGAGCCAGAGATAGCAATCCCTAAACAATGACAACTTCAAAATAAGAAAGGGGGAACAAATGGTGTAACTACAGAACTTCCACATGGAGAGGAAATCAAGGCAATATCAAGATACAACAGGACCATTTTAAACCTAGGACTATAAAGGTAAATTTCAAGGTAACCACAAAAAAAGTAAAAAACCTACTCTCCAAAATAAAAAAGAAGAAAATCATAAAGACTCAATAAACACAAAATCAACAACAAAGGAAATGAAGAGAAAATCCATAAAAAAAAAAGACCTCAATACAAAAAAGTAAGCTGAACAAAGAAACCATCAACATCACACACACACACACACACAAAAAGATGGGAGTAGATTCATACCTATTGATCAACACACTGACGTTAAATGCAACAGTGAAGAGACAGAGTAACAGAATGGATTAAAAATTTAAAAAATAACCCATCAGTATCCTGCCTACAGGAGACACACTTTAGAAAAAAAGGCATAATTAGGTTAAAATCAAAGGATGGAAAAAAATATGTCAAGCAAATGGCAACCAAGAGAAAGCAGGAGTGGCAATAACAACCTCTGATAAAATAGACTTAAAGTCAAAATCCAATATAAGAGACAAAGAAGAACATAATTTAATGACTAAAGGGTCAATCAACCAAGAGGAAATAAACATAATAAATATTTACACACCGAATTCGGCTGGGTTCTTTAGAAAAGGGAAACCCATGAAATTTATATATGCATTTCATGGGTTAGATATATATATAGATATATATAGGGATAGATATATATACAGATATATATATATCTATTCCTTCATATATATCTATATATATGTATATATATATGGAGGGATTTTTTTTTTTTTAGAGATTTATCTTAAGGAAATGGCCCACACTGCTGTAGAATCCGGCAAATCCCAAGTCCATGGGTCAGATGTCAGGCTGGTTGCTTCCCTGACTCAGGTAGCTACAGGGGCTGAGAAAACCAAGATCAGTAGGTCGGATGGTAGGCACACAGGCTGCTGAGACTGATGAAGCCAAGATTCTCATGTAAGACAGAAGACTGCTGGCTCACAGACTCTGCAGGTCAACAAATCCTGAGATCAGCAGGCAATACAGCAGGCCACTGGCTCATGTCTCAAGAACAAGAGGTCAGATGATGACAAGCCAGATGCCGGATCCAGAGTGAGCAAAAGCCAATGAGCTTTCTCAGAATATCCATATATATTGGATGTAAAGCACACCCCAAGTAAACTCCCCTCACAACAGACTGGCTGATCACATTAGACCACATCACAGAGTTGATACATTACATCACAAAATAGAGGATAGCTATATCATTCCATATCTTGCAAATTACATGATTATATAACTGCAAACCACTGAGGATCATGGCCAAGCTAACTTGACACAGAACCATCACACTCACTCAACAACAGAGATCAAAAATACATAAAACAAACTCTAACAGTATGAAAAGAGAAACAGACAATTCCACAATAATAGTAGGAGAATTTAACACACCACTTTTGATGAGGGACAGAACAACTAGAAACTCAACAAAGATACAGAAGCTCGGAACATCACAATCAGTCAACCTGGCCTCATACACATATGTAGGACACTCCACCCAACAGCAGCACAGACACATTCCCCTCCAACACACATAGATCATTCTCCAGAATAGACCATATTTTAGGCCAAAAAGCAAGCCTCAAAAATTCAAAAATACACAAATAATACAGATAACAGTGCTATAAAACCAGAAATTGATAACAGGAAGATCAAGGAAAAAAAAAATCAAATACGTGGAAACTGAATTACACTTTTTTTAAAAAACCACTGGTAACAGAAAAAATTAAAAATGAAATAAAAAATTGCTAGAATCAACAAAAATGAAAACACAACATAATAAAACCTTTGGGACACAACAAAAGCAGTGCTCAGAGGTCAATTTAGAGCAATAAATACACATATCAAAAAAGAAGAAAGGAACAAAGTTAATACCTTAATCCTACAACTCAAACAAATAGAAGAAAAGAGCAACAAAAAAGCTCATATCTGCCAGAAGAAAGGAAATAAAAAAGATTAGAGTAGAAATAAATGGATCAGAAAATAGCAAAAGAATCAACAAGAGTAGAAGTTGGTTCCTTGAAAAGAACAATAAAATTGACAAACTGCTGGCCAAATTGACAAAAAAAAACAAAACCCAGTGCCATAGAGTCGATTCCAACTCGTAACAACCCTTTAGGACAAAAGAAAACTGCCCCATAGAGTTTCCAAGGAGCACCTGGCGGATTCGAACTGCTGACTCTTTTGTAGCAGCCGTAGCACTTAACCACTACGCCACCAGGGTTTCCAAAAACAAGAAGATACAAATAACCAAATAAGAAATGAGACGGATGACATTATGACAGAACCAACTGAAATAAAAAGAATCATAACAGAATATTATGAAAAATTATACCCCAACAAATATGAAAACCTACAAGAAATGGAAAAGTGTCTAGAAACACATTACCTACCCAAACTAACACAAACTGGTAGAGGTAGAAAATCTAAACAAGCCCATAACAAGAAAAGAGATTTCAGTGGTAATAACCCCTGACCCCCTCCTTCCCCCACAAAAAAAATTCTGGCCCAGAGAACTTCACTGGAGAATTCTACCAAACAGTCACAGAACAGTTGACACCAATACTATGCAAACTATTCCAAAACATAGAACAGGACAATACTGCCAAATTCACTCTATGAAGCCAGCATAATCCTGATACCAAAACCAGGCAAAGATGGAAATAAGTACAAAATTATAGGCCAATATCCCTCAAGAATGTAAATGCAAAAATTCTCAGGAAAATTCTAACCAATAGAATTCAACAGCATATCAAAAATAAATAATAAATAACACATCATGACCAAATGGGATTCATACCAGCTATGCAAAGATGGTTCAACATTAGAAAGTCAATCAATTTTAATCCACCACATAAAAAAAATGAGCAAGAATCACATGATCATCTAAATCAATGCAGAAAAGGCATTTTCTGCATTGAAAAGTCCAATGCCTCTTCTTGATAAAAACTCTCAGCAAAATAAGGCTAGAAAGGAAATTTCTCAACATAATTAAGAACATATGTACAAAACTGAAGGGGAAAACAGGCTTTCCAAAGCCAAGCATGACTGTACATGACTGCTCTCACGCTTTCGCTTTGCTGCCATTTAACTTAGTTCAGTGCTGCTTTCCAAGCCACTGTTATGTGACCTCGCTGAGGCAGTCATATATAACACTCTGGCATGTACCCACTTTTGTCTTTGATCACCATAAAACCTCTGCCCCTTTCTGCTGGGCCTGGAGATCCACTTAGATCCTACTGCCACCAGGGACCAACTTGTGCGTAAGTCTCCCTAATAAAACTCCTTTGCCACCACACTGGAGTTGCCTGCCTCTTTCTTCAGTCTCTCAGCACCTTATTTTTGGAGACAAATTTCTAGGCACTGGCCCATGCCTGGACAAAAATCAACAGCCAACCTTATGCTCAATGGACAGAGACTAAAAGCATTCTCCTTGGCAGCAGGAACCAGACAAGGATGTACTCTATCACCATTCTTATTCAACATTATACGGAAAGTACTAGCTAGAGCAATAAGGCAAAAAAGGGAAATAAAGGGCAGGCAAATTGGTAAGGAAGAAGTAAAACTATCATAGATAATATAATCATAATCATATACATATAGAAAATCTCAGAGACTCCATATGAAGGATACTGGAACTAATAGAAGAATTCCAGTCTTTGGTTAGCAGATCAGCTGAGAGCTTTAACCATTTTCAACACTCAGGGACTCCGTACGAAGTCACCAATAAATATTTACTGAATAGATAAATAAAATAATGCAAGCATTTTTCCTTGAGAGTATAGAAAGAGCATTTTTAGAAAGCAGCTGATATGGAAATTAGAGATGAACTTACAATAAGTTGTCTACGCTGCTATGTCTGGTGACGGGATGATGTTTATGATAGTGGTGAGCAAACCTCTTGGTCAATCTCTGTCTATCCTTGCTTCCATACCTGTTGCCATCACCTGAACATGTGTCAGTGGTAAAGGTGTTGTTTATTGACAGTCATAGTTTTGGCAGTTTCACCCTCTCCCTTCTCTTTTTCCCTCCCTTGAAAAAAAAAATTTTTAATTTTTTTCACCTTACATTACCTGAATAAGATGTCAGAGTTTATGTATCTATTCTCTTAATGTTGGGCATTCAAACTATTACCGAATATTCCTTAATTATAAATTTTGCTGTAGACCTGTTTTTATGGATGTCCTTGTATGTATATACAAGCAGTTGACTAGTAAACATACCAAGAAATTAAACCATCAGGACAAACAGCATGGCAATTTTCATTATTATAGTAATGAGAAATTTACCTCCATGATGATCACAAACAACACTCCCACCATAATCTATACAAATATCTCTTTCCCAAACTTAGTCAACAGTTTATATTATAAAACTTAAAATAAAAATTTTGCCAAATTGAAAGGCAAAAATGATACCGAATTGTTTATTAACTGCAGCTCTCTAAATACCTATGAGGTTTAGCATCTCATTTTATATTTATTTGCTATATGGATTTTTTCTAATGTACAAGGCCTGTCCATACACTTCTTCATTTTTCTTGGAATTATTTTTCTTTTTATATGAATTTATGTAGTTGTTTCTGTATTCTGGAGTTATTCCGTTGTCTATTTATGTGTATTGGAAATGTTTCTCTCAATGTATTGCTCAGGTTTCACCCTTTTAAAAGGTAACATGGCCATTACAATCACACTGATTAGCCATTTACTTTTTGGCTTTGAGTGTGTCTTGTTTTAAAAACAAGAAACCCTGACTCTATTAGCACTCAGACCACATTCTCGCCAAGGTCGAGGCAACCACTGATATACTTTCTGCCTCTATAGATTGGCCTATTCTAGACATTTCATATAAATGGAGTCATATAATATGTGGTCTTTTGTAATTGACATCTTTCACATAAAACAGTTTTCAAGGTTCGTCCATGTTATAGTAATATCGCTACTTCATTTTTTTTATCACTAGGTAACATTAAATTGTATGAATATACCACATTCTTTTATCCATTCATTAGTTCATGGGCATTTGGATTGTTACTAGTTTTCAGCTGTTATGAATAACGCTGCTATGATTGTTCACGAACAAATTTTTGAGTGTGTGTATATGTCTTTATTTCTCTTGGAGGCATAACTAGGAGTGGAAGTGCTGAGTAATATGGTACCTCTTTTTTTTTTCTTTACCACTTTTAAGAAACTGTGAAAATGTTTCCCAAGGTGAATGTGTCATTTTAAATACCCACCAGCAATGTATGAGGGTTCCAATTTCCCCACATCCTTGTCAACTCTCGTTGTTGTATGTCTTTTTAATTATAGCCATCCTAGCAGGTATGAATGATATTGCCCTGTGGATTTTATTTGCATTTCCCTGATGACTAATGATGTTGTGTTCCTTTTCATGGGCAATTGGCCACTTGTATACCTTCTTTGAAGAAATGTCTATTCAGATCTTTTGCCTATTTTTTAACTCGGTAATTTGTCTTTTTACCATTGAGTTGCAAGTATTCTTCATATATTCTGGATAAAATCCCTTACCAGATATATGATTTTCAAGTTTTTTTTTTTTTTTTTCATTCTGCAGATGCTCTTTTCACTTTCTTGATAGTGTCTTCTGAGGCACAAAGTTTTAAATTTTGATGAAGTCTAATTTGTCAATTTTTCCTTTTGTCACTTGTGAATTTGGTGCCATAGCTAAGAAACTATTTCTTAACCCAAGAAAACAAAGATTCATACCTGTGTTTTCTTCTAGGAGTTTAATAGTTTTGGGCTCTTCTGTTCAGGTTTATGGACCAAATTGAGTTAATTTTTCTGTAGGATGTGAGAAAAGAGTTCAACTTAATTCTTTTGTATGTGGTTATCCACTTGTCCCAGCACCATTTGTTGAAAAGACTGTTCTTTGTTTCATATAATTGTCTTAACACCTTTCTCAAAAATCAATTAATTATAAATGTAAGGATTTATTTCTGGACTCTCAATTTTATTTCATTAATCTCTATGTCTGTTCTTATGAGCCCTGGAGACCCAGTGCCTAAAAGCTTGGCTGCTAACCAAAAGAAGGGCTGCTCGAATCCACTAGCCCCTCCTTGGAAACCCTGTAGGGTAGTTCTAGTCTGTCCCATGAGGTGCCTGTGTATTGGAATCTATTTGATGCCAACAGGTTCTATTCTTATGCAATATCACAGTCTGATTACTGAAGCTTGATAGTAAGAGTTGAGATCAAGAAGCATGAGACCTCCAGCTTTGTTCTTTTTCAAGAATGTTTTGGCTATTCTAGGTCCCTTGCATTTCTTTCCATTCGAATTTTATTATTTTTTTTCATTTTTAGCAATTTAACAAGTTAATGGAAAATATGTATACAAGTTCAAACGGCCAAAAGTGTCATGTTATTCCTGATGTAGAACAAGACTGGATATCTACTAGATATCAAGATTTACTATTTAGCTCTATTAAGTATAGCAATGTGATATCAGAGCTGGAGTAGACAAATAGAAAAATGGAACAGAATAGAATGCCTAGAGATAGATATAGCAAAATTTGTGCCCTTGACATACGGCATAGGTGATAGTTCAGAAAAGTAATGACAGGATAAAATGTAAATATACGATTCTGGGGCAATTAGGTATGAATTAATTAAGTTAATAACAATTAACAAGTTGTTGCTGGTTGCACTTGAGTCGATTTTGGCCAATGGGAACCCCATGTGTGCAAAGTAGAACTGCTTCACAGGGTTTTCATGGCTGTGACCTTCTGAAGCAGATCTCCAGGCCAGTCTTCTGAGGTACCTCTGGCTGGGTTTGAACCAACAACTTTTCAGCTAATAGTAAAGTGCTTAACTACTTGTACTACCCAAGTACTCCCAATATTGCTACTACGGAATTTCAAATTAAATTAACAACGACATTACAAAATGCATTACAAAGTTATAATTACAAAAAGCAACAAGGAAAAAGCCCTCAGCATTACAGGGAAGGAATTAGAGTGGGAATCTACAGAGATGTAAGTTGGTAGCCACTGCTCTCATCCAGAGAAGAGGATGGGAAGCCTTGTTTACAGAGCCTGGTCTCATCAGGTCTTGCTCCAATCTGAGTCCATCATTTCCCACATAGAGGCCTCTCAGCCTGGCTGATAGACTATGATTCCTTATGTCCCCTCATGGTGTCCTTACCTCCCTTCAAACCTCCCCCTCCAGTCACAGAGTTTCAAACATCAGAGCAAGCTGCTTCTGTGCCCTAAGATTCTGAGTGACTGAGCTGAGAAGATGTGAATTTAAGGAAGGCCAGCCCCAGTCTGGAATGCTGGGTTATGAAGCTCATTTTGAAGATGCATGACAGCATTGTTTCCATTAATTATGCCTGTCATCTACCAGGCCTGAGTCTCAGCAGGTGAGCCAGGTGGCAAGAATCAAAATGTGTGTTGGTCCACTCTCCAGTTTCACACCATGTGACCCTCAGACCACTCTACATCTCGCTGAGCAAGTGGGATTGGGTAGATGCATACTTGGATTCTTCTCAAGTTTTACATTGTTTAAATATTTATTTAACAGCTGTTCAGAGGAGAGGCTGGAGCATGAATAACTAAGCAGGCTTACCTTCCCTGGCAAGCAGGTAAGGGGCAATGTGTCGACACTTAAGCTTGCCCATAACTAGTTGCCATTGAGTCAATTCCCACTCATGGCAACCCCATGAATTTCAGAGCAGAGCTGTGCCCCATAGAGTTTTCAGTGGATGATCTTTCAGAAGTAGATCAGGATTTTAATTCTATGCAAGACATTTTTTTAAATCAAATGAAAAGAGTTCTGCTAAATACACCTTTGACCATTTACTTAGAATTCCAAAGTATTTTCAGATTTTGTTAAATCATGGCACACAGAGAAAATGAAAATAATTTTCAGAGTGGTGGGATAAGCTGGCCAGGAGGCTCACAGCCAAAAGTGCTCATCTCTGGGGCTCCCAGACCCTTCCAATAACCACCTGGGCCAAGAAGATGGAGTGTGCAGAGATAATTCCATTGCAAAGCTCTAGTACAAAATTGTTCTTAGATAATTGTATGCTTGGCAACTGTTTCTAGCTTATCTCTTTGTTAGGCTCTACTCTTACCAAAGCACCATAAGCCTGTTGCTGGAGGTACGGACTTTAGGGACTTGGAAAGAATGAAAGAATCAACAAAGACCAGGATATCTTGAGAATATACAATAGGAGCTTTACTGTTGTATGAAGTAAAGGAGGAAGAGACGATCAGGATCCAGGATGCACTTGGGACACTAGAACACACAGAGCTCTTTCATAAGATCCTCTGACACATGAACAGGAGAAGAGAGAGCAGGAGAAGCATCACCCTAGGGTAGATCCATGCCTTGAGGTTGCTTCATAAGTGTTTCTCTATGATGCCCAAGGTCTGAGTCAGCAGCAACCTCCAGAGTCAGAGCAGCAGCCAGAACCCCCAGAGGGCTCACACTCACAGCAGTCAGGGCTCTGGTGCCTGTGCCGGTGGAAGAGATGAGGCCTGTGGTGGTGGCTCAGGCAGCAGCTGCCAGCCCCAGAGCTAACACTGCAGCAGGGAGAGACTGGAGGGCACTTTGGGGGACACTTTGGGGGGCACTTGGGCGTGGGACACTTGGGGGGGCATTTGGGAAGGGGCTGACACTGTTGCTGGCTCTGCTGGCAGGACATCTTAGCAGGACTTTTCAACCTGAAAATTAACAATGAAACTATTTAGATTTCTAAAGCAAGAATGATAATTTGATCTCTTTTAAAATTAAACCATATGGTGATTGTCAAGGACATCTAGCATATACACATCAGTAGGGAAAAGAAAAAACTGAAATCTTTCCCCTGAATAAAATATGCAGTCTCAACAATCAGACATAGTAAGGAGCTTCTCATTCTTGTATACAATAAGTAGCCAGTATTTCTTATCCTTCCTAAGCCTGCAGAAAGCATTCACATACTGATATACCCATTCTATAATGCCCCTGACCAAATTGAGGGTTCCACACATGTCTGAGGTGAGGACAGATTTCTGCAGACTTGGTTCAGGCTGAGTCTTCTTCTGCTCAGCATATCACAGAATCAAGGCAGGACCCTCTTTCCTCAGTCCCCGCTCCCTCCATATCCCTCTGCCTGTCCTCCACCTCCCAGCTGTCAGCTATTCCCTTGTCCTCTCAGAGCCCCTTGGGGCTCTCACTCACACTCACCCTGGTCACAGACAGGAGCACAGAAATGTCCCTGGGGAGTTTGAGTAGATGAGGTTCTGCAGCCACACATGGCTTTTATATGGGTTCCCTGAGCTTGGCTATTGCACAACCAGAACACCTGCTAAGTCATTCTTGACATTCCCCTTCCTCCCTGTCCCTGCCTTCCCAGAAGGCTTTCAGAGCTCCCAGGATGACCTCCGTGGCTAGAGTTTAGAGAGGCTTTGGCCGTTTACAACCTGTCACAGGCCAGGTCTCAGAGGAGCTGCCTGGGATTTCCCAAAAAGCCTGAGCCTAGACAAAGGCTTAGGGGGTGACCTCTGAGGAAACTGAGGTCCACACCACAATGTCTTTGTAGAAGTGTTTTACTCCATCTTCCTCCCATCCCCAAGAATGATCTTCCAAGTCCTGCTTCCACAGTCAGGCTGATTTCTATGGAACATAGAACCAGGGAACGTCTCCTTCCGAAGACATGCTCCTTCCCCACCCCACCTCCTTGACCTCCTGATCCCAGGTCCTTGTGTAGTCCTCAGGTCTTTGCTGACAGTGTTATTAGACGGATCAAGGTGGTTGTCTCAGCTTTTTTTATTTTTATTTTTCAATGGCAATAATTGTGACTAAACCCCTTCACTTACAAAAATCAAATGCATATTTTGTTACAAGGCAATTTTTAAAAGACAATCATGACAGTCAATTTTATGTGTCAGCTTAGCTAGGCTATAGTGCCCAGTTGTTTTGTCAAGCACTAGTCTAGATGTTGCTGTGGAGAAATTTTATAGATGTGATTAACATTTATAATCAATTGACCCCAAGTAATGAAGATTACCCTCAATAATATGGGCGGGCCTCATCCAGTCAGCTGAAGGCCTTAAGAGCAAGAACTGAGGCTCCCTGGAGAGGAGGAATTCTGCCTCAAGACTGTAACATAGTTTTCCTCCCAACATTTCCAGCCTGCTGCCCTTTCTAAGGGTTTTGGACTTACCAGCTTTTACACTTGTGTGAGCCAGTTCTTTAAAATAAATTTCTCTTGATAGATAGATAGGTAGGTAGGTAGGAAGGTAGGTAAGTCGGTCCGTCGGTCAGTCAGCAGGTAGTAAGTGAGTAAGTAGGTAGATAGATAGGTCTCCCATTTGTTTCTCTGAGAACCCTGACTAATAAAGCAATATTCTACCAAATGGCATTCAGGAAATCAGGGTTTAAGCTATAACTCTGCCGTTTATGAGCTCAGGTACCTCAAGATACTCATTTAGACAATATAAGCTCTCAACTGTAAACAGGCAGGGTAGTACCTTCTTCACTGAATTTTTGGGCACAAACAAGTTTCTTGATGAACATCAATTTTTAAAGAAAGTGTGCTAAATCCAAACACTTTATCTGGTCAGTGTGTGAGACAGAGAGATGGAAAATATTCAGTTGTTGTCCTCAGAAACTTTATTTAAAAAATATTATTAGGCTAGTGAAAATTCCCCAGGAAAATGACATTATGCCTTCAGGATTCTGAGAAATAAAATTATTTCTAGCCAGAAGATGATGAGAGTTAAATGGTTTATTTAATCTTGTTATTGAATGAGAGGGTAGTCAAATTTGGATAAGGCTCATTCAACCATTAATTGATTAATTTTATTCATGCATCAAACATTTACCATGAAGTAATGTATGGCATGAACTGGGAATACACCTTGGAAAAAGAGAGACAAACTCCTCCTTCACATATCCAGTTTAGCAGATGAGAACATATCACGTTTAAATGTGTATCTGACTAAGATATGGCCTATCTTAAATTTGTTCATTATCTAGTCTCATATATAGTCCCCTACTCTGAGGGTTTTCAGATAAAATGTGAAAAATTTTGATTTGTGAACATACACTATTAATTATAAAAATGCTGTTTGAACTCCTACCAAGTGTTAGGTGAATGTTCTGCCCAAAACACTTAGGTTTATAGAGGTGAACTTGTGTGTTGCAACCTCCAGGCACTCACAGTCCAGTGGGCATTCTGAAGACTACTGTGAAAACCTGTATGCATAAAAGAAGATGAGGTTTAGGGACTGGGATTATCTGAGCCACCTTTTCCCAGTGGGATTCTTGGAACACTGGTTCATCTGACAATGCCTTCAGTGATGTCATTCTAGGGTTCCTCATTCTGTTAGGCAGAGATGATAGCAACAATGAAGGAACAGAATGAGAAAGCTGTGCCTTTATGCTTGGATGTGAGTACACAATAGGTAGAGATGCATTTTTGCATGCCCATGCACAAGTTCAGAAATGTAGATGAGGGGTTGGATAGAAGGCTACAAAGCTGAAGGGGACCCCATCCCCAGAAAGCCAGTATCAGGAGGTTAAAAGTCCTTCTGTATATCCTTTTGTGATCTAATATAAACAGCCAGTATTGGGAATCAACTCATGACCTTTGCAGCCAGAGTATGAAAATTTTAGGTATTCTTGGGTCTACAGTTACCATATCACCAGCACATCACATTACAGCACCAGAATGTGAGAACTCTGAGGTGTTCCTTACCTGGGGAGTCTGGCAACTGTCCATGGAATGCTGATTAGATGAATGAATCAATTAAGTGCTATTAGGAGAATGACCTGGGAAGTATTTGAGATACTTACCTTGAACCATCTCTCCTTTTCCTAGAAAGTCACTGACCTGCAAGTCGATTCTGCCAAATGTCTCCTGAAGATGCAAAGGCCGTGCTGTAACATTACACTCATTCTACCACAAAGCCTACTCACCTCCCAAATAAAACTCTGTCTTTGTAGCAACACCTCTTCTATTTACCAGGTATGGGACCTTATCAATGCCATCTAATCATCTCTCTCTACCTTCCACAAACAATAAGTTAATTACTTTACAGTTTTTTTCCTGTAAAATTAGTCTCTCAATTCATTTCAACCTCTTCTGCCCACTGAAAACAGATAATCCAAACCCTGAGGCCCTAACTCATAGACCAGGCCTGGAGGTAAGGCAAGGATGTGACCTATAGTTTTCTAAGGAACGATGGAGATGTAGTGACCTGGGTACCTACAGCCATTGATCAATGGCTCAATTCTTACTGAAGTCACATCTAGTTTCTGGATATCAGTTAGGCAGGTTGGAATCTTCCATGATTTTCCAAGGGGGAAAGAGAGGAGACATGAATATCAGGAATAAGCATGCCTGCACCCTTATGTGTAAGAGTCATATCTCCTCCTCTCACAGCTAGGGCACCCTCTGGAGTTTGGTCCAGGACCCTTATACAAGGGATTCCTGGTCATGGCTCTCTCCCTTATCCATTTTGCCTTATCAGGGACCTTTCCTTTTCTTCATCTGTCATTATTGTGAGTTTATCCATGGGGGCCATGGAAGTGGCTCTGAGCAGGAGTGGGGCAGGAAAATAGAGAGCCCCACTAGGGGAGTGGGTTAAAGAAAAGACAGAAGGACAAAGAAGAAGAGAAGGACATAAGAAACAGAAATGTATTCTGTACAGTGTGGGAACTAGCCCCAAAACAATAGTTCTTGGAGCTAGAGGAGAAGGCAACAGTTGCTTTGAGTCTAGCTTGTTGAGAAGAACTTACTCTAATCTGTTTGGATATCACATATTATAAATAGTGTGGCCCTTTACAGTTCAACTACAGAGTACGGGTTAGAAACAAGGCTCTGGAGCTGAACTACTTGTGAATTCTGAGATCCAGATATTTGCTATGAAACCTTAAGCAAGTTCTTAAATTCTGTGTTTCCATTTTTGCATCCAATAATAATCGTAATTATTTAATAAGATTGTTGTGTAAATTAAGGAATCACACATAAAGTACTCAGAAGAGAAGAGGCCACATAATAAGCGTGAATGCTTAGAATTTGTGTAATTATATAGTTCTGAATCTCCCAATGAGGTTGGAACACTTTGGTTCATTCAACTATCTTCTTGGTGATATCATCCTCAGTTTCCTCATTCTCTTTGACAAATGTGTTTGTAACTACGGTGTAAGTGAGGAAGCAAAGCTGTGTGTGTATATGTGTGTGTGCGAGTGTGTGTGTGTGTGTTTTATTTACAGGAGGATGTATGTGAACATAAGGCCCTGAGTGGCACAACCATTTGTGCTTGCCTACTAACTAAAAGTTTGGCAGTTCAAATCCACCCAGCAGTACCACACAACAAAGGCCTGGAAATATGCTTCTGTAAAGATTACAGCCAAGAAAACCCCATGGAGCTCAGTTCTACTCTGTAACAGATGGAGTTGCCATCAGTCAGAATTGATTCAACGACAATGGGTTTGTTTTTTCTTTTTTTTTTTTTGTATGTGAACATAAGTATGCCCATACATAAGACTCTGAATCAAATGGTTGGAGGATGGTAAAGTTGGTTCAAAAGAGAATAAAACAAAACCCATTGCCACTGAATCGATTCCAACTCATAGTGACCTTATAAGACAGAATAGAATTGCTCCATAGAGTTTCCAAGGAGCAGGTGGTGAATTCAAACTGCCGAACTTTTGGTTAGGAGCTATAGCTCTTAAACCACTGAGCCACCAGCGCCCACAAAAAAGAACAGGATAGTCCAAAGTATATATAGCCAGAGAAAGAAAGTTGAAATAAGATTGCAAACTTACGTACGAAATTAATTAATGTCTTAAAGAGCAATGGAACCATTGGGTTATCATTTCTACTAGACACAAATAATTTGGAACTTACAAATCTTCTTCAAGTTAAATCAGTGCTTAGTGTTTGAGCCCTAATCAAAAGTAAAACAAATTAAAAATCCCCTAGAGAGTCATATGACCCTTAGTTGGGCTTGAAATTTAGTAGCATCTAGTATAAATTTGAAAGAATGATCAAAAATCTGTTTTTGCCTTGTTTTCAAGTTCTGGATAATTTAAACCCCCAGTTTCCAAAGGAGAGATGGTAATAAAGAAGTGAGTCTCCAGAGCTCAGGACTACATTGGGTCATTGCTGAAGTCACATCTGGTTCATGGGCAGCAGAGGGACAGCCTGGAAACTTCCATGACCTTCCAGGTTGGGAAGGAAGAAAGAAGCAGGGGACTACCAGGTGATTCACTTGTCCTGTTCTCACTAGAGCTGAAACTCACTTCAGAGCTTGGTGTTAGCATATCTTATAAGCACTGGGGGCAGCTACTACCTGAGCCATCACAGTCTCCCAGAGCTCCAACTGATGTGGCAGTGGTCTGGGTCTTGGCTACTACTGACCACACTTCTGAGGAACCAAAGTGCAAAGACCAAGGGCATCCCAGCCTCATGCTTCTTCTCCTGGCCTCCAGGCATTATAGCTGTCTAGGAACTCAAGGGTTGATAGGTAGACATTTCTGTGCCCTCAAGTATTCTCCAAAAGCTCCGTCAAGGAATATTACTTTACCCCAAGTGAGGATGAAACTATTATTTCATGTGTCCCATTTGTCTTGGTCACTGTCAGCCCCTCTTTCTCTTGGAACGAATTTCTAATGACCCCTATTTAGCGTTCTAGCCCCTCGCTCGAGGGAAACATCTCACCTCCATTTTCCCCTGAAGCCCAGGCTGAGTGGAGTTGTGCTTTTGGGAAAAAGTCCCCTCCAAACTCTCTGACTTTATGAGGTGATGCTTTTGACACCAGCCACACTCCACCTGGAAGCTTGAGGAGTGAATTTGCCCCTTGCTCCTTCAGATTCTTGTGGCTGCCAGCATTCTTTGGCTCTTGAACATATCATTCTTTGGCTCATGGACATACCTACTAGGCTATTACCTTCAAATCTTTCTCTTTTCCACCTTCGCATTGCCTTTTTTTCACTGTGTCATAAAATCTCATTCTGCCTTATAAGAATAAAAGAATATATACGGTATATTTAGGACCCACCTGGATAATTCAAGCCAAACTCTTCATATCAAGATCTTAATTACATCTGCCAAGGTCCTTTCTCCTTTTAAGGTAACATTTATAGGTTTCAGGGATAGCACCTGATTGTTTTGGGGGGATATTATTTTGCTCACCGCAGATACCATCATTACACATACACACACACACACACACACATATATACCCCAATGACCTCACAGACTGTTACCATTTGTATACAGTATTAGATCAATTTAATCGTTAAAATTAGAAGATGTTTTAGATAAATAGGTTAGGATTAGTGAAACCTTAACCAACCTTTGTATATCATGACTTTGAATGCCTTTGACCAAGAAACTATTCCCAAAGAAACTGTGCTGAGCAAATTAAATAAAAATCAAGCAGGTCTTATTAGAATAAATGACAGAGGAGTATGGTAGGGTGAATAAAAAGAGCAAAGCATGTCCAAAGGGGAAAATTCAAAGGTTTTCTTGAACTACCTCACCAACAGATCAAGAATCAGAGTTCACAAATTCACTCCCACACACTCTGCCATTTCAGTTAGTTCACTGCTCTTTTCCAAGCCACTGTTATGTGACCTTGCTGAGGCAGTCTTATGTAACTCCCTGCCATGTAGCCACTTTTGTCCTTGACTGCCATAAAACCTCCACCTCCTACCACTGGGTGTGGAGATCTACTTAGATCCTGCTGCCTCCTGGAACTGACTTGTACAAAAACCTCCCTAATAAAACTCCTTTGCCACTACACTGGAGTTGTCTGCCTCTTTCTTCAGTCTCTCGGCATCCTATTTTTGGAGGCAAATTTCAAGGTACTGGCCCATGCCGGACAAAAACCAACAGCCAACATTATGCTCAATGGACAGAGACAGAAGGCATTCCTCTTGACAGCAGAAACCAGTCAAGGATGCACTTTATCACCACTCTTAGTCAACATTGTACTGAAAGTCCTAGCTAGAGAAATGAGGCAAGAACAGAAATAAAGGCCATTGAAATTGGTAAGGATGAAGTAAAATTATCACAGATGATGTGATCATGTACATATAGAAAATCCCAGAGACTCCACAAAAAAAGCTAGTAGAACTAACAGAATTTGTCAAAGTGGCAGGATACAAGGTAAACATTAAAAAATCAGTTGGATTCCTCTATACCAACAAAGAGAACTAGAAAAGAAAATTAGGAAAACAATACCACTTACAATAGCCCTCAAAAAGGTAAAATTCTTAGGAATAAATCTAACCAGGGACATAAAATACTTATGCAAAGAAAACTACAAAACGCTACCGCAAGAAACCAAAAGAGACTTGCATAAATGGAAAAACATACCATGCTCATGGACTGGAAGACTTAACATTGTGAAAATGTCAATACTACCCAAAGCAATCTTCAAATGTAATGCAAGTCTGATTCAAATTCCAACAACATTCTTTAATGAGATGGAAAAACTAGTCACCAACTTTATATGGAAAGGAAAGAAGCCCCAGATAAGCAAAGAGTAAACATATGAACACCCATGTTCATTGCAGCATTATTCACAATAGCAAAAAATGGAAACAACGTAAGTGTCCATCAGTGAATGAATGGATAAACAAACTGTGGTAAATACACACAATGGAACACTATGTAACAATAAAGAATAATGATGAATCCATGAAATATCTCACAACATGGATGAATCTGGAGGACATTACACTGAGTGAAATAAGACAATCACAGAAGTACAAATATTGTATGAGACCACTATTATAAATAGCCAAGAAAAGGTTTACACACTGAAAGAAATATTTTTTATGGTTTTCAGGGATGAGAGGGGAAGGGAGAGAAAATTACTTACTAGAGAGTAGACATGTGTTAACTTTGGTGAAGGGAAAGGTAGTACCCAATAAGAGGGAAGTCAGCACAACAGGACCAAGGCAAAGGAAAACACTGAATGGTATGCAAGAATAAAAGGCAATGATGGTAAATACTATAACATATACAATCCTGCAACAACAATAATAACAAATAAGAATTTATGACAGGATACATAGGTAGATGTTGTTGTTGTTAGGTACTCTTGAGTTGATTCTGAGACATAGCCACCCTATAAAACAGTGTAGAACTGCCCCATGGATTTCCAAGGAGTGGCTGGTAGATTTGAACTGCCGACCTATCAGTTAGCAGCCAGGCTCTTAACCACTGCACCACCAGGGCTCCACATAGGTAGATACATATGCTTAATAGGTGTTGGAGGGTGTATGGGAGTACACCCATGTGCATATATAGGTTTGGCTGTGGACACTTCTTCATACATGTTTGTATGTGCTGCATGTATATTCATATATGTATATAATAGAGCACGCAGGGGGCTCAGTCGTGGAAACATCCTAGACATAACCAAACAACTTGCAGGACTGAGTTACTGGGCTTGAAAACCAAGGACCATAGTCTCAGGGGACATCTAAGTCAATTGGCATTACAGTTCATAAAGATCTTTGCAAAATTTTACTTGTGTGTGATATAATTGATATCACTAGATAATTTCCAAAATCTGTTGGATCACCTTTCTTTGAAATGGGTACAATTATGGACCTCTTCCAGCCAGTTGGCCAGGTAGCTGCCTCCCAAATTTATTGGCATAGACAAGTGAGCACTTCCAGCAC
Organism: Elephas maximus indicus; assembly: GCF_024166365.1. Taxonomy (NCBI): domain Eukaryota; kingdom Metazoa; phylum Chordata; class Mammalia; order Proboscidea; family Elephantidae; genus Elephas; species Elephas maximus. Next base: position 186,994,209 of record NC_064821.1, on the reverse strand, counting down.
TGTATCCGTTTGTTTAAACATCTCGGTTGGTATTATATTAATTGCTGGAACCTTTGTCTTAGTTATCTAGTGCTGCTGTAACAGAAATACCACAAGTGGATGGCTTTATCAAACAGAAGTTTATTCTTTCACAGCCTACTAGGCTGGAAGTCCAAGTTCAGGGTGTCAGCACCAGGGGAAGGCTTTCTCTGTCAGCTCTGGAGGAAGGTCCTTGTCATCTATCTCCCCTGCACTAGGAGCTTCTCCACAGAGGACCTCTGGATCCAAAGGATGCACTCTGCTCCCAGCACTGCTTTCGTGGTGGTATGAGGTCCCCCTGTCTCTCTGCTCACTTTTCTCTTTTATATCTCAAAAGAGATCAGCCCAAGACACAATCAAACCCTGCAGATTGAGCCCTGCCTCATTAACATAACTGCCCCCATCCCACGTAATTAATATCATAGAAGCAGGATTTACAACACTTAGAAAAATCACACCAGATAACAAAATGGTGGACAATCACACAACACTGGGAATCATAGCCTAGCCAAACTGATAGACGTATTTTGGGGGGTCACAATTCAATCCATGAGAGCCTTGTTTTTCACCAATGTCTTCAGTGTAACTTGGACTTCTTCCTTCAGTACCATCAGTTCTTGATCATATGCTATCTCCTGAAATGGTTGAACATCAGCCTATTCTTCTTGGTATAGTGACTCTGTGTATTCCTTCCATCTTCTTCTGATGCTTCCTTGTATTGTTTAATATTTTTCCAGTAGAATCCTTCAACATTGCAAATCAAGGCTTGAATTTTTCTTAGGTTCTTTCAGCTTGAAAAATGCCAAATATGTGCTTCCTTTTTGGTTTTCTATCTCCAAGTCTTTGCACATTTCATTATAATACTTTACTTTGTTTTCTTGAGCCTCGCTTTGAAATCATCTCTTTGGCTCTTTCACTTTGTCATTTTTTCCTTTCGCTTTAGTTACTCTACCTTTAAAAGCAACTTTCAGAGTGTCTTCTGACATCCACTTTGATCTTTTCTTTCTTTCCTGTCTTTTTTAATAATGTTTTGCTTTCTTCATCTATGATGTCCTTGATGTCATTCTACAAGTTGTCTGGGATTCTGTCATTAATATCACACAAAGTCAAATTTTGCTAAATCATTCAAAAGTGGTTGCAGTTGCAGCAGTGTGTTAACAGGGAACTGCCAGAAATTCAGATCAGATTCAGAAGAGGATGTGGAACCAGGGATATCATTGCTGATGTCACATGGATCCTGGCTGAAAGCAGAGAATACCAGAAAGATGTTTACCTGTGTTTTATTAACTAAGCAAAGGCATTTGACTGTATGGATCATAACAAATTATGGATAACGTTGTGAAGAATGGGAATTCCAGGACACTAAATTGTGCTCATGAGGAACCTGTACTTAGAATAAGAGGCAGTCATTTGAACAGAACAAGGGGATATTACATGATTTAAAGTCAAGAAAGGTGTGAGTCAGGGTTGTATCTTTTCACCATTCTTATTCAATCTGTATTCTGAGCAGATAATCCCAGAAACTGTACTGTATGAAGAAGAATGTGGCATAAGGACTGGAGGAAGACTCATGAACAACCTGCAATATATACATGACACAACTTTGCTTGCTGAAAGTGAAGAGGACTTGAAGCACTTACTGATGAAGATCAAAGACTACAGCCTTCAGTATGGATTACACCTCAACAAAAATGAAAAAAAAAATCCTCAACAATGTCGTGACAAAGGGAGAAAATATTGAAGTTTTAAAGTGTTTCATTTTACTTGGATCCACGATCAACACCCATGGAAGCAGCAGTCCGCAAATCAAACAATGCATTGTATTGGGCAAATCTGCTGCAAAAGATATCTTTAAAATGTTAAAAAGCAAAGATGTCACCTTAAGGACCAAGGTGTGCCTGTCCCAAGCCATGGTGTTTTTCGATCTCCTCATGTGGATGCAAAAGCTGGACAGTGAATAAGGAAGACCCTTATTGATGCCTTTGAATTATGTTTTTGGCAAAGAATATTGAATATACCATGGACTGCCAGAAGAACGAACCAATCTGTCTTAGAAGAAATACAGCCAGAATGCTCATTAGAAACAAAGGATGGTGAAACTCTATCTCGCATACTTTAGACATGCTATCAGGAGGGACCAGACCCTGGAGAAGGAGATCATGCTTGGTAAAGTGGGGGGTCATAGAAAAAGAAGAAGACCCTCAACAAGATGGATTGACACAGTGGCTGCAACAATGAGCTCAAGCATGGCAAGGATTGTGAGGATGGCACAGGAGCAGGCAGTGTTTCATTTTGTTGTACTTAGGGTCATGATGAATTGGAACCAACTCCATGACACCTAACAACAACAGTTCATAAAGACAATGTTCTACATCCTACTTTGGTGAGTAGTGTCTGAGGTCTTAAAAGCTTGCAGGCAGCCATCTAAGATTGGTCTATTTCCATGCAGAGAAAAGAATGAAGAAAACAAAAGACTCAAGGAAACAATTAGTCCAAAGGCCTAATGGACCACAGGAACCAAGGCCTCCACTAACCTGAGACCAGAAGAACTAGATGGTGTCTGGCTACCACTACCAACCAGTCTGACTAGGATCACAATAGAAGGTCCCAGTTGGGGTGGGAAACAATGTAGAAAAAAATCAAATTTATAAAAAAAATTAAGACCAGGTTTACTGGCCTGAGAAAGACTGAAGGACCTCTGAGATTTCAGCCCTTAGATACCCTTCTAACTTCGAACTGAACCCATTCCCAGAGATCAACTTACAGCCAAATAATAGACAAAAAAAAAAAAAAAACCCAAACCAAACCAGTTGCCGTTGAATCGATTCCAACTCATAGTTACCCTATAGGACAGAGTAAAACTGCCCCATGGGGTTTCCAAGGAGCAGCTGGTGGATTCAAACTGCCGACCTTTTGGTTAGCAGCCATAGCTCTTAACCACTGCCTGGCCACCAGGGCTCCAAATAATAGATAGGCCTATGAAATAAACAGTAACACCCATGAGGAAAGTACTCCTTAGAACAATCATCTATATGAAACCAAAAGAGCTATATCTGCCCAAAAGCAATGATGAGAAGGCAGGAAGGGGGCAGGAAAACCAAACGAATGGAAATGGGGAACCAAGGGTGGTAATGGGGAGAGTGCTGATACGTTGCAGGGATTGCAACCAATATCACGGAAAAACTTGCATATAAACTATTGGATGGGAAACTAATTTGCTCTGTAAACCTTCACCTAAAGACACACACACACACGCAACTAACTCAGCAGCAAAGCCAGAGTACAAATTTATAGGTTAATCATATTTTATTATAAGGGCACTAAGGAAGCAATGGAAACCCTGGTGGCGTAGTGGTTAAGAGCTCAGCTGTTAACCAAAAGATCAGCAGTTCAAATCCACCAGCTGCTCTCTGGAAACCCTATGGGGCAATTCTACTCTGTCCTATAGGGTCCTATGAGTTGGAATTGACTCAAGAGCAATGCGTTTCATTTTTTTTTTTTTTTTGGTTTAAGGAAGCAATGACTAAATTAAATTTTTTTATGTATATAAAATAAAATTGGTATTCTGTTAATTCCTGGAGCCTTGTTTCTTTCTTTAATAGTTACATAAAATATATGATTGTTTTAAGGGAAATTTTGGAACTATTTTTATAATAAGATTCTCCTGGGTACACCAGTATATCCCTAATTTATTTGCATAGTATGTCTAATTTTAGATTTATTAAAACAAAGCACACATGTATTTTTAAAAAGTAATTTCCTGTATTTGGTAGGTTGACTTTTCTCCTATTCAGCCAAAATTAAGACCCTAGAAATCTATTCAGAAAGAAGGAGTAGGACTTAGAAAATGGAGTTGTTGTGGTTGTTAGGTGCTGTCGAGTGGGTTCTGATTCATAGCGACCCTAAGTACCACAGAACAATACACTGCCCAGTCCTGCGCCATCCTCACAATCTTTGTTATGCTTGAACCCATTGTTGCAGTCACTGTGTCAATCCATCTCATTGAGGGTCTTTCTCTTTTCCACTGACCCTCAACTTTACCAAGCATGCCGTGCTTCTCCAGGGACTGATTCCTCCTGACAACATGTCCAAAGTACGTAAGACGCAGTCTTGCCATCCTTGCTTCTAAGGAGCATTCTGGTTGTACTTCTTCCATGACAGGTTTGTTCATTCTTTTGGCAGTCTATGGTATATTCAATATTCTTTGCCAACACCACAATTCAAAGGGGTCAACAAGGGCCTTCTTTATTCATTGTCCAGCTTTCACATGCATATGACGTGGTTGAAAATACCACAGCTGGGACAGGCGCACTTTAGTCTTCAAGGTGACATCTTTACTTTTCAACACTTTAAAGAAGTCCTTTGCAGCAGATTTGCCCGATGCAATGTGTCTTTTGATTTCTTGACTGCTGCTTCCATGGGTGTTGATGGGGTAGTATTGTACCAAAGCTCAAGGTCACCAACAAAAGCACAAACCATATGCTCTGACAGTGTATGAAACAATGCCTTACTCACACAAAAAAGAAACAGAGCGAGATCAGCTTCACTAGAGCTTACAGATCTCCCATGGCCAGCAAGTCACCCCTGACGGCCAGTGCAGGGCTGATGGTCCACACACACCCCTTCTTGTGCAGCAATCAAGGGAAAACCCGTTTCCTCCCTGCCAGGAATAGGTAAAGAAATGGGGTTGGCCAGGTGCCCATGCATGGACAAGAGACCAAGAGGCAGAGAGAGTCACTGTGTGTCCAGAACAGGGAGGAAGGCTTCCCTGATAATGAGAAGGAACTGGGAAGGACAAAGAGACCCAATTCCTAGCCTCCTTATCAGAGAGTGTTCTAGGCTCAAGGCCTCTGCTTAGGCAGCCCAGGTGGGAAACAGAAGCTGAACATCCTGCCAACAAGCAGAAACACGAACTTGAAAAAAAAAGACAATGATGATCTTGAAAATATTTATTGCAGCAAAACAGCTCTTTCAGAGCAGTAGTGTCTGGAAAGCAAGTTTGAACTCAGCCCCAAAGTCACAGGTCTACAGGTGATGGCTCATGAAGGGATGAAGACAGAGTGATGGGTGAAGAGCATAAGACTGGCTCAGGTCTTTGGCTTTTGGGTTATTCAAATGATGAGCCCAGGTGGGCAGAGGCCCTAAAGCAGTCAGTGGTGATAAGTAGTAGTCAGGTGCCAGTGTCAGCTGGGGTCACAGCACCCCTGCAGCTAGGGCTACAGCTGGAAGAGACTGGAGCAGGGTAACTTGGGAGGGTCCTTTGGGGGACACTTTGGGGGGCATTCAGTAATGGGGCCTTTAAGAGGAGGCTGGATTTGCTGGCAGGACATCTTGGTGGGAGTTCAGTCAACCTAAAACCAATACAGATGTTTATGGACTTATGAAATCTTTATTTAGAATCTACCCCTAGACCATCAATTTCTTGAGTTAATCATAACTACAAAAACTAAAAAACAAAGTTCAGGCCAAGGACCCTGTCTTGCTCATTTTTATATCTCTCAGATATGGTTCAGTTCCTGTAACAGAAAACAAAACAAAAAAACCCAAACCCGTTGCCTTCAAGTTGATTCTGACTCATAACGACCCATACGACAGTGTAGAACTGCCCCATAGGGTTTCCAAGGACCGGCTGATGGATTCAAACTGCCGACCTTTTGATTAGCAACCAAGCTCTTAACCACTGCACCACCAGGGATCCTTAATATAAAAGGTGTTCAATAAATGGAGATATTTTTCCCTGTTTTGCACATTGCTATATACCAGTGTTCAAAACAGTGCCTGTCACTTAATAGGACTCAATAAATATTTGTTGAATATATAAATAAATAGGAGCCTTGGTGGCACAATGGTGAAGCACTCAACTCCCTACCGAAAGGTCAGTGGTTCCAACCAAACAGTGGCTCCACTCACCAGCTGCTCCACTAGAGAAAACAATGGGCAATCTGCTCCTGTAAAGATTACCAAACCAAACCCACTGCTGTCAAGCCAATTCCAACTCATAGCAACCCTATAGGACAGAGTACAGGTGCCCTGTAGGGCTTCGAAGGTTGTAATCTTTACAGAAACAGACTGCCACATCTTTCTCCCATGAAGCTGCTGGTCGGTTGAAACCACCCACCTTTCAGTTAGCAGCCTAGCACTTAACCACTGTACCACAAGGGCACACAACAACAATGAATAAGTAAATGAATCAATTGAATAAGGAAAGAGAGACAAGAAGGAAAGAAGGGAGAGAAAGAAGTAGGGATGGAGGGATGATGGAAAGAGGCAAGGAAGAAGATAGAAAATGAGGAAGGAGGGAGGATATTACATTTGAGATAGAGGCAAGGAAAGGAGATGGAGGAGTCCATTTCAAGGTAATAATTTTCTCTGTAAGCATCAGCCATCCTTTCTAAGCATGTACAAATGTGTCTGTGAGAAGTAAATGGCCTAAGATCAGCCGGCCCCATCTGGGCTGCCTCAGCTGCCACAGACCAAATATTGGCAAGAATTTAGACTTGTCAATCACTCCCCTTTCAGTTTCAGAGACTATAATTTTCAGGCTGAGTCCTACTAGACCCAGGGCAAAAACACTACTATCCCCCTCCTCTTTCCTCTATTCCCTTCCCCCTGGTGATCTCCAACAGCTATCTCCTTTCAGCTGTGCTGTCTGGTCTCCCAAAGACCAACTCACCCTGGTCAGTCCCAGGTGTGGACCAGGCAGTCCCTGAAGTGTCAGGACCAATGAGGAGCTGTGCCTGAGATGCATTTTATAGGCACTTGGCTGACTGGGCTTCTGGTGAACCAGAACTCTGGGAGGAGCAGGAAGTGACTCCTGGAACAATCCAGGCACCTGTAGGGTAATTCTTTACATTCCGTTCCCTGCTTCCCCATCCCATCCTTTCTGGGGCGACCCTGAATGGCTCTGCTGAAGCTGGAGACATAAACCTCACCAGCCCATATTCTCCTAGGCTTGGGACTGTGGAGCAGCAGGGGAATTCCTGGCCTCTGGACCAAGAATCTGGTTGCCCAAGACGCTATGATCCTATGCCTTCTTGAAAAAATAATAAAAGAACTGCCCCCTCGATCTAGCCTGTGCTATCTAGCCTTCCTCGGTCTTTAAGGAAATGATGTCCTTTAACTCCACAGGCCAACTTTGACCCCAGGCAGCTTCTAGGCTGATTTCTCTCTCTCTCTCTCACACACACAACTGCGTAACATTTTATTGTGGCAAATATGTTTATAACAAAGTATTTGCCTTTTCAATATTCTTCACATGTGTAATTTAGTGACATTAATTGCTGTGCAACCATCACTGTTACCCATTTCCAAGTTTTTCCATCACTTTTAACAGAACTTCAGTGTCTCCTAACCAGTGAGGCCTCTTATCCCCATCTCTCCCATTTGCCCTTGGTAACCACTAATAACCTTAAGTCTGTATATATTTGCCTATTCTGATATTTCACGTAGGTGGAATCATACACTATTTGTCCTTTTGTAACTGACTTATTTCACTCAATATAATGTTTTTAGGTTAATCTATGTTGTAGCCTATTATCTGGACTTCATTTCTCTTTATGGCTAAGTAATATTTCATTATAAGTATGTGCTATATTTTGTTTATCCATTCATTTGTTGATGGACATAAGTTATTTCCATCTTTTGGCTATTGTGAATAGTGCTGCAATGAACATTGGTGCACAAATACCTGTTTAAATCCCTGCTTTCAGTTCTTTGGGTATATACCTAGGAATGGGATTGCTGAACCATGTGTCAATTCTCTGCTTAGCTTTTTGAGAAACTGCTGAACTGTTTTCCACAGTAGCTGTGCTATCCCATAACCCCACCAGCAATGGGTGAGGGTTCCCATTTCTCCACATACTTGCCAACACCTGTTGTTTTGTGTTTCTTTCTTTTTTAAAATCACTGCCATCTTAGTGGACATGAATTGATAACTCATTGTGGTTTTTATTTGCATTTTCCTAATGACTAATGATGTTGAGCATCTTCTCATGTGTTTGTTGGCCACGCGTATATCTTCTTTGGTGAAATGTCTTCATGTGTCCTTTGCCCGTTTTCTGAAACTGAAGCTAGGCTGCAAAAGGTATAGAGGAGACGAATAGGTACTCCTTGAGCTTTGATCTATAGCATGATAATGTTCTCTTTATTTATCAAAGGCGGGGTATATGAATTAGGTAATTATACTCTTCTCCCTTTACAAAATCTTCCTAGTTTTGAGGAATTATGTATTTTTTCTCCTATACTTAGCATTTGAAATTTCTGTGACTCTCTATAACAAGAGCTGGTAGATAATAAAACAAATTAAGTTAAAGGAAAATTCAGAAATTAAATTTATTTAAAAATAAATTAGGTTATAATTGTTTTTGAAATATATAGACCTACTTTCATTTAATACTCATATCTTCTGCCAGTTAAATTGTTACTAGTTTACAATATGGAATATATGCATCACTATTTCAGGATTTTTTTTTTTCAGCTATTCTACCACATTAACCTATTAGAGATTTTATCAGTCTGTACCTATTTAAAAAAACAGAAAACTTTATTTTGACAGAAATAATAAGGAATTGGTTTAACAGGTATTGGAGGATTGAAAAGGCAAATGGAGAATACTACAGTAACATAGAACAACTACTACCACCTCTAGGGCTGGGGGCACAAAGGGAAGAAGTTGGAGTTCTTGGAACTTGGAAGAGAGACCCACAGGAACTGAAGCCAAGACCTCTGAGGAAGGGGCACTGACTAGTGATGCTGGAGTTTCTGAAGGAGGGACCTGAGGCTAATCCTGGAAATGTGAGAACGATGGTAACAATAACCAGCTGCTGCTTCTATATTAAAAAAAAAAAAAAAAAAAAAAAAAATCTAGGGTGAAGCTTACAGGAACAGGAAGCAAAATCTAAAGAAGCAAGTCCCTTCTTTCTTCTCTAGCCTTCTGTAGACCTCTAGCGCCCCCTACTGACAGCGCCTAATAGAGGCTCGACTGGCAAAGGAAAGTGGTTTGCAAAGTCCAGGTCCTGCATCACAAAGTGTAGAAAGGTAGGTTTGGAGCTGAGAGACAAAAGCTTAATATTCAATAAAGAACTTCCGGGATAGATGGAGAAGATGGAAGATGGTGTTTCAGGCAGGGATGCTAGCACGATTCAATGCTTCAAAGATGCAACATGTAGTCAAGAAATAAAGTGTAAGTAGGTCTATGTGACTCAAATTGAGTGTTTGCATAGGCCAATAATGGGGTTTAATATCAGAAAACCAAACAGTAGTCAGGTAGCAGATGAAGCTGAAAATTAGGAGAATTTTTATTTCTTTCTCTCAGGAGTAAGGGACACTGCAGGGTTTTGTGCAAGCCTCAGACAAGGTGTTTGGGGTTCAGCACTGAACAGAGAAATCAAAAGGCTTGAGTTTAGTTCTGACTTTGCCAGTATCTTCATTTGCAATATAAAATATAAAGGCAGCTTTATAAATGAAGTATTCATCTGATGGTCCAATATGGTGAAAGTATCATTATCCTAATAGACTGTGAAATATGCTTTGATAACAAAGTGATGGGATAACATTCTTCTCTTAGCCAAAACCAAGAAAAAAATAAACATTTGAGTGTGCGTTTATAATGGCAGACAGAACACACACTGCAGTGTTTTGCCAGTTACTATTTAGTAGAATAAGAATATTCTCCCCTATGACAGGTCACTGAAGGTATAGATTGCAAGGAGTGTAAAACATTGTCATGGATTGAATTATGTCCCCCCAAATCTGTGTGCATCAATTAGGCTGGGCCATGATTTCCAGTATTGTGTCGTTGTCCTCCATTTTGTGATTACAATTTTATGTTAAAGAGGATTAGGGCCTTACTCAGGTCACATTCCTGATCCAATGTAAAGGGAGTTTCCCTAGGGTGTGGCCTGCACCACTTCTTATCTCTCAACAGATAAAAAGGAAAGGGAAGCAAGCAGAGAGTGGGGGACCTTATATCACCAAGAAAGCAGCAACAGAAGAGATTGCGTCCTTTGGACATGGCGTCTGTGCGCCTGAGAAGCTCCTCAACCAGGGAAAGATTGATGACAAGGAATCTTCCCCTAGAGCCAACAGAGAGAGAAAGCAGTCCTCTGGAGCTGACACTCTAAATTTCTGCTTATAACCTACTAGACTGTGAGGGAATAAGTTTCCTCTCTGTTAAAGCCATCCACTTGTGTTTTCTTCTGTTATAGCAGCACTAGATAACTAAGACAAACATTGAAAGTATAGATCGTAATGGGTATAAAACATTATCAAATGCTTTGTTTTACATCCTTTGAGATAATCTTTTGTTTCCCCCTGCCCTCTTTAATCTGTAAATATACTGAACTATGTCAATAGATTTTCTAATATCAAGGCATCATTGTAAACATTCACTACTGGGTAGAATGAAGTAGCTACTGGCAGACCAGTTCTCCTGATTAATATAACTAGAGAATTTAAATAAAACCAGAAACTGTCTTTGCAAGGCAGCAGAGAGCTGCTGTGGCAATGTGAAGTGGAGCCACTCTGACTCCTGTAGCCACTTTTACCCTGAAAGCATTTGTCAATTCCAGGCAGTAGAACACTGAGAATCTGGGTATTAAACCTATGGAGGGACACAAATGGGGAACGAAAGAATCAGCTGAGCTTTTAGCAGAGACTTGGGAACCCTCAAGCACATTGTCTGTTTTCTTCTAAGGATATTTGCAGAATTTGAGCCTATGCAAGACAGAAAGCTAAAACTTACGTGGAGAGTTTCTAGAAAATAGTGTAAGATTTACAGTGGTTTACAAGACAAAGAGTAGAGTTCAGAAATATATCAGTTAATCATGGCCTCAATTACAGTGTCTAGCAACTACAAAATGCAGACAGTAATCATCTTTTCTTTAGGTCACGGGGCTGCAGGTCATCTAGGTGGTGAAATGGTCTGACCTCGGCTGGGCTCAGCTCTGTTCCACATGTCTTTTTTCCTTTTGGATTCAGAAGGCTAGCTAGACATGTTTTTCTTATGGAGATATGCAGTGTGATTGATTACTTCTGTGTGGCCTTTCTAGCCATGGTCTTGTAACTCCCACTCTGGTGATAGGGATTGTGTGATAGGGTAATTGTGGCCTACTAAGGGGATTGGTCAGTTTTGGCTTAAAAGAGAGCCAATTTCAGAGCAGAGAGGAGGACCCTACAGTCACCAAGGAAGAAGAACCAGGAGCAGAGAGCATGTCCTTTGGACCTGGGATCCCTGTGCTGAAAAGCTCCTGGAAACAGGAGACCGAGAGAGAGGGCAAGTTGTAACCTTGAAGATGGCAAGAAGTGGTGGCAGGAGAGACCCGGCAGGAGGAGACAGCATGGTGGGCTTCCTGGCCCATGGAGAGAGAAAACTGAGTGCCTTTGGGCAGAGACTGAGGGCTAGGGAGAGGTGTGCCTGTGAGCACAGCTAGGAGAAAACTATCCTGATGGAAGAACTATATCCTGAGTGTTCTTGAGCCTGAATTGTAACTGTTATTTCCCCTAATAAACTCCATAATCGTGAATAGGATCTGTGGGTTCTGTGTGGCCATTGCAACGAATTAACAAACCCAGCAGAGAAGTAAAGAGTGCCATGGGAGGGACAGTTGGTATCAGAATTGGTAAAGATGGCAGAGAGAGGAGGCATGTCTGACCCTTGCCTCATAGAAATCAGCCTTGGGCTATTGATCTTGTGGGACTGGAGGAGATCAGATGCTGATCCCACGCCATTTTCACAAGATGAGAGAGGCACAAGGGGGCAAGTGGAAACACACAAGGCCCTTAAAGTCAAGGCTCTGAACTGGCACACTATCATTACTGCCTTATTCCATTGACCAAAGTGAGTGACAACCCAAGTTCAAGTTCTAGGGGCAGGAAAGTATAGTCTGCCTGTATAGCAGGAGAAACCGCAAAGTCACAAGGCAAAAGGACATGAGTACAGGGGGAAGTGAAGAGGGGAATGTACCAATAATGCAATCTATCACAAGAAGCCAAGGTGCACCATTTAACACCTCAAATAAATTCCAAATGTATCAAATAAATTCCATACGCATTAAAAACTTGAAGAAAAGAAAAAAAAAAAAGCTTGTATTTGGAAAAAGTAAGAGTAGATATATACTATGTTAAGTGAGTGGGGAATTAATTTATAAACTTAAACAGGAATGTGCATAGCTAGAAAAATAATGAAAAATCAATGTGATAAGCAAGCAACAAAATATGGAAAATATTTACTATAAAGAAAGCAAAAATTAACATGAGTGGAAACTTATTGTTGTTAGTTGCCATTGAGTGGATTATGACTTAAAGCAATCCATGTGTGCAAAGCAGAACTGCTCCATAGGCTGTGACCTTCCCAAGCACCTCTGTATGGGTTTGTTTGATGGATAACCAGGCATGTAGAATTCTCGATTAACATCCAAGGATCAAGAAATCTAGAAAAGTCAAGTATTGTGTTTACTGCTAATGGTGAACAAATGAACTTCGATGTGTGTATTTAGTCTAAATTGGGACTGAGCATGTGCAATATACAGTGCACATTTAGGATTCTTAAAATAGAAAGGGCCTACTGAAAGAGAAGATGCAGCAGTCTACATAAGTGTGCTGTCCAGATCCCCTCTGAACCTTTTTCACTGATCTTGTGCATACTGCCTACCCCAAGCCCCCACTTTTGGTGTGTTTTTACCTCCAACAGCCAACACCTGCATCTCTTCTTCAGTAGCTTGCATTTGGGTTACTAGAGCCACTTTGCCCACACCTGCAGAGAGAAGAAATTGCCTGGGCACAGGCCAGTTGTGCTGGCTACAAAATCTCTTAGTGTTCTCTCATCTAAGAAAGTTATTATTTTACCTTCATTCCTGAAAGATACAGAATTCTTTGCTGGGCATAGAATTCTTGGATGACCGTTTTTTGTTTTGTTTTGTTTTGTTTTGAATTTCAGCATGTTAAAAATGATGTCTCATTGCTCTGGCCTCCATGGTTTCTGACATTCACCCCTTTAGGTAATCGTCTTAGTTACCTAGTGCCGCTATAACAGAAATACAACAAATGGATGGCTTTAACAAACAGAAGTTTATTCTCTCAGAGTCTAAAAGGCTAGAAGTTCAAATTTAAGGTGTCAGCTCCAGGGGAAGGCTTTCCCTCCATGTCGACTCTGGAGGAAAGTCCTCATCATCAATCTTCCCCAGTCAGGGAGCTATTCTCCTGGTTCTCGTTTCTTGGTAGTATGAAGTCCCCAGTCTCTCTGCTCGCTTCTCCCTTTTATATCTCAAAAGAGATTGACTTAAAACACAACCTAATCTTGTAGATTCAGTCCTGCCTCATTAACATAACTGCCACTAATCCGACCTCATTAACATCATAGGAAAATCACGTCAGGCAACAAAATGTTGGACAATCACACAATACTGAGACTTGGACTAACCAAGTTGACATGCATTTTGGAGATGCATGTCAATTCAGTCCATAACAGTAATGAACCATTTTTCTCTGGCTGCTTTCAAGGTTATTTCTTTGTCTTTAGTCTTCAGCTGATGCATTTGGGTTTCTTTGGATTTATCCTGTTTGGGGTTTACTCTATTTTTTCAATCTGTATGTTTGTTTTTTTCACTAAACTTGGAAAGCTTTCAACCATTATTTCTTTAAACACTTTTTAAATTTTATTTTTATTGTGCTTTAAGTGAAAGTTTATAGATCAAGTCAGTCTTTCATACAAAATTTATATATACCTTGCTGTGTACTCCCAGTTGCTCTCCTCCTAATGAGACAGCACACTCCTTCTCTCCGCCCTGAATCCCCCATGTCCATTCAGCCAGCTTCTGTCCGCTTTTGCCTTCTCATCTCCCCTCCAGACAGGAGTTGCCCACATAGACTTATGCATCTACTTGAGCCAAGAAGCTCACTTCTCACCAGTATCATTTTCTATCTTATAGTTCAGTCCAATCCCTGTCTGAAGAGTTAGTTTGGGGAATGGTTCCAGTCTTGGGCTAACAGAAGGTCTGGGGACCATGACCTCCAGGGTCCTTCCAGTCTCAGTCAGACCATTAAGTCTGGTCTTTTTGTGAGAATTTGAGGTCTGCATCCCATTGGTTATAGCTGGGCACCATCTAGTTCTTTGGTCTCAGGCTGATGTAGTCGCTGATTTATGTGGCCCTTTCTGCCTCTTAGGCTCATAATTACCATGTGCCTTTGTTGTTCTTCATTTTCCTTTGCTCCAGGTGGGTTGAGACCAATTGATGCATCTTAGATGGCTGCTTGCTAGCGTTTAAGACCCCAGACGCCACCCACCAAAGTGGGATGCAGAACTTTTTTATTTTTTTGATCTGCACTCTTTGTCCTCTCTTCCTGGGATTCCCGTGACATGAATATTAGATATCTTGTTATTATCCTACATGTTCCCGATTCTCTGTTGAATTTTTTAATCTTTCTCTCTGTTGTTCAGATTGGATCATTTCTCTTGATCCATCTTCGAGTTCACTGATTGTTTCCTTTGTCACCTCCATTCTGCTGTTGAGTCCACCTAGTAAATTTTTTTTATTTCAATCATTGTATTTTCCAGTTCTAAAATTTCCATTTACTTCTCTTCATATCTTCTACTTTTTTTTTAATTTTCCTGAGACTTTTTATTCTAAAATTCTTTCAATAGTATTCATGATTTCTCATTTGAGCAATTTTATAATATAGCTACTTTGAAGCCTTTGTCAGTTAATTCTAACCTTTGTGTTATCTGGGACTTGGTGTCTGTTGACTGTATTTTCCCATACAAGTTGAAATTTTTATGGCTCTTCATATGCCAAGCAATTTTGGTTTGTATTCTGGACATTTTTAATATTCTGTCATGAGACTCTAGGTCTTGTTTAAATCCTATGCAGAATGTTGATACTTTTGCTTTAACAGGCAATCAATTAGATTAGGTTCATTTTGCAAACTCCAACCCACCTTCTATGTGATGTGATTCCAATACCAGTTATGTTTTCAAAACCTTTGTAGTGCTCTTTGCATCTGTCCAGAGTGTGTGTCACCTGATGGTCATTCTGGGACCTGCACAATAGTCTCTCTGTTAGCTAAATAAGTTCTCAAATATTATTGTTTGCTAATTAGGACCAGATACACGTGTGTGTGTCCTAAGACAGAATCCTGGCATTCATAAACAAGTTTATGGAGTAACTTCCCTGAGCTCCTCCCTCTCCGAAATCTCACCAGCACTTTCTTATTCCCTGGAGCTCCTCTTTATGATCTTCACTCCATAACTCTTATGCTCTGCCAGGCACTTATATGATTAGGCCCAAGAGATTGGAGGACAGAGAGAGAGAGAGAGAGAAAATAAAAAGAGGGGTTGGCCCCAGTGTCTTGGGAACACAGCTTCACCAAATGGAGAGGAAGTTCTCCCCTCCTCAGACTTGGCTCCTACTGGCTTCCTTACTACCTGCTGCCAGTGCCACCACAGAATTGCCTGGAATATGGGGCATGAGAGAACAGAGACAGGAAGAAATGGAGGCTTAGGGAGGAAGTAGGTCGAGTGCTGTCACACTGAGGGGAAAAAAATCGGGTATTTCCACACTCTCTCTGAACATTTTTTCTTCTTAAACTAGAACTGGAGAATGTTTCCAGAAGTGTTCTTTCTCTCTCTTTCCCTCTCTCTGCCACAGTGTTCATTTTCAAGTTTCCAGCTGCATTAAGTTCAGTCCAGGAGATACCAGAGAGAAAAAAAAGTAAACTTACCACAAGTTCAGCAGTGCTTTGGATTCTAGTATTCTTCCTCTATCTGTCTGCTGCAGTTTCAGAGTCCTCAAATAGCTGTTCCATGCATTCTGCTGAGGTTTTATAGTTAATCGGGGGGAAAAAGTGACGTGTATTCACTCCATCTTACATGAAATAAGAATCCCTAAATTATAATTTTAAATATTACTTCTATATACATTGTTTTCCTTTTCTTCTTCAGGTATACAAATTGTTTTCCTTTTCTTCTTCAGGTATACAAATTGTTTTCCTTTTCTTCTTCAGGTATACAAATTACATGTATGTTAGATCTTCATTAGCTGTCTCTTACATTTATCACTTTCTGTCTGACACTTTTTGTTTTACTTCTTTTTCCTTTTCTATCATTTCTGTCCCTTACTGTACTTTTGTCATATTTATTCTTCCTTGGGCACCTCATAAACAATTTTGTCTTTTTCTTCCATTTCTTTCCATGCTCAGTATGCTTATAACACTTTTTTAAAAATTATTGATCAATCATTTCTAATACTCCGATCTTAATGGAATCTTTTTAAATGCCTATGATCATTATGTATATTGTCACTTAGATCTGTGAGTTCATATTCTCCTGGAGACTAGTGGAGATTCTTACTGGAAATAATTATGAGGAGAGGGCTCTAAACCCAAGTCTATTCCAAGTCCCCAGTGAGACCAAGGACTGGGTGCTGCATGAGGGGCTCTAGTTAATAAAGTCCAAGCACCAGAAAATAAACTCCTTCGGTCAGGACTTTATTCCCACCACAGCCCACTCCCAAGGGGATAACATTACCCAGTCCTTAGATTGTAATCCAGCACTCCCTGAAGAGTTGGAGAAGGAGGGTTGGGATCATGAAAATTCAAAATGAGCTAGTCTTAACCTGTTATTCTGAGCTCCTCATGGAAGAGGAGCTTCTCTGTGTTGCCCTGACTTTACTCCCGAGGAAGATACAAGCCACTGGTGTGAGTGATCATTAGAATATAGACAGGAACTAACTATTCCCGGGAAATAGTGGGGTAAAGCAAGAGCAAAACTTCAAAATCTTCTTTTATGTTTTTTCTGTCTACAATTTAGCCTATTACAGTTTAGCATATCAAGCTAGAGCTACTACCCACACACACCAGTTCAGATAGCCCTCTCTTTGTAGATATTCCCCGTACCTTTAGAGTTCCTCCAGGTTACTGATAGTTCATGGTAGTTCAGCATCTGAAAACCAGACCAATCCAAAACCTCCTTGACCACTAAATCCTGGAATCTGAAAAGGGTTCGAAATTGAAATTTCCCACAAGTTCTCATCCTTTAAATAAAAGGATGTCCCAGTTCTAGAATAGACAAATACATCTGGCAAGATTGTTCCAGATAAAAAGGAGAAGATATAATTAAATAATATTATGAATTTAGAAGTTAGGTATTTGTATAACTATAATAGAGCAAAACATAAAAAATATTATCAATAATTATATGCTAATCATTATGAAAAAATCATTATGAAAGCTTAGTCAAAATGGGAAATGTGCATAGGAAAGTATAACCTACCAAAATGAGCGCAGGGAGAAACAAAAATATGAATATTCTTAAAGGTAATAAAGAAACTAAAATATTGTTTAAAAAATATTTTCACAAAGAAAACACCAACCCAGATGGTTTTACAGGCAAGTAACATCAAACTTTAAAGAAGAGGGTCATTCCAAATTTATTCAAGGATAGTGGGCATATAAATTTGTACAATCATTTTAAAAAATAGATTGACAATATCTAGTAAAAAGAAAACAGTAAATATGTAATACACTGAGATTTTCCAATCCTAGGAAAAATTTAGAAGAATGCTTAGAGCAATACTGCTCATGATAGCGAAAACCTAAAACCCACAAAAATGTCAATTTATGGGAAAGAGAATGCATAAACTGTGGTGTATTCACACAATGGAATATTATTCAATGGTTAAACTACAATGAAACACAACAATTTGGATAAATTTTAGGAATATAATCCAAAAACCCAAACAAATCCATTGCCCTTGAGTCAATTTTGACTCATAGCAACCCTATAGGACAGAGTAGAGCTGCCCCAAGGAGCAGCTGGTGAATTTGAACTGCCGAACTTTTCGTTAGCAGACATCGCTCTTTACCACTGCACCACCAGGGCTCTCTGACTCAGTAGTTGCCTGGTAATTAAATGAGGAAGGAATAGTAAAGACCAAAATACAATGTGAGCAGAAAATAAGAGATTTACTATCATTCAGGTGATGAAGAAAAACTCTGGATGTCTAGTGAACAACAGGAATTATGGATCAAATAGAAATGACTACATTTAAAATATCCCAGGCCTCCTTGGGGACTGTCATCCCCCAGGTTAGAGACAGAAAGAAGATTAAGGGAAAGTATCAGGCTAAGGCAGAGGGATGGTTATTTGATTCTTCCTTCATTGGTCTTCTGTGGTCCTCAAGGCCCAGGTCAGCAGCAACCCCCAGAGCCAGAGCAGAAGATGGAGTCCCTGGAGGGCTCACACTCACAGCAGTCATGGCTCTGGTGCCAGAGACAGTGGAAGAGATGGGGCCCGTGGTGGCTCAGGCAGCACTGCCACCCCTGGAGCTACTGCGGAGCCCCAGAGTGGAGACCACAGCAGAAAGAGACTGGGGCACTTTGAGGAATACTTTGGAGGGGTTTTAAGGGTGGGGCACTTGGAAGGACACTTGCAGGTACACTTGGGAGGGGGCTGGCACTGCTGCTGGTTTTGCTGCCAGGACATAGAATAAGAATATTTTTTATATTCTCAAAACTATTTACATTGTCTTAGTAACATGTTTGTAAAACATTCTCTTTTTTCAAAGCAAAAGGCACTGACTGAAAAGATGGGGTACAATCAACATTTAAGACCTGTGCATAGAATTTACACTAAGTACAAAGACCAGTTTGTCACCATATTATGCACATGCCTCTACTTATGAAGTGAGCTCTCAACTAGGTCTCTTACAGAGGCCTCTTTAGATGCATACAATTGTATATGAGACCCAGATGTCCAAGGGACAAACATCAGAGACTTGGAAGAGCTCATCCCTTTCCCTCTGACCACAATACCATGATTGCAGGCCAATTTCTTCTTTGCTCAGAACTTCCCTCTGTTTCCCAACCCCGACCTTATGTTCACTCTGCTCTTGTTCATTCACCTCACCAGACTTTGGAATATTCTCCAGGCTTCTCTTGTCCACAAAGCCCAGAGCCCTCCTTTGGGCTTGCGCAGATTCACTTACCAGAACCCAGACACAGAGTTAGTTCTGGTCCCTGAGGATGAGGAAGAAGAACCAGGGATACCTTTCCTAGGGAATCCCCAAGTGGCCTCAGAGGTGAACCTTGTTTCTGGGATTAGCAGGGGTTAGCTCTTGCACGATCAAAGAATGTGTGGGGACATCCCTGACATTCCCCTTCCTCACAGTCTTTTCCTTCCCAGAAAGCCAAAGTAACTCCCAGGTTCTTCAGTAGCACCCAAACACCAGATGAGCCTTCAACAAGTCACATTCTTTTCCTAAGATGGGTCTCAAAGAGTGGCATGCGATCACAAGAAGCTAGCCACTGGGCTGAGGCCACAGGGCCTCAGGTCACTGCATGCCTGTCCCTTCTCATGAAATGGGTAGCCCACACCTCCTCCTCCAGGCTTTGTGGGATGGGGACTAGGGTTGGGGGAATAGGAATAAGAGGACAGAAAGGACTAAGATAATTTTTCAGGAATAATCTACAAGACTTGATGTCTCTTTGCATGTGTATGCCGGAGAAAATTGATAAATCAAGGATTATACCAAAATGCCAAGTCCAGTGACTAGGTAAATAGTCATTTGATAGAGAGAAAAAATGTTGGGAGGGGCATAGATGTGAGGTCCTAGCAAGACTTTCAGGTGGAAGGATTCAGGAGACATTTATAGACACCAGTCTGGAGGTTATTAATTCCCAGGCAAAAGGGACTTGGAGGCAAGCTTCTAAAATCATCACCCTAGTATTCATCATTATTAATACACACATCCAGTATGTTTATTTATTTATTTGAACAAGCAAAATGTATCGGGTACTCTGTTGGACCCCAGAAGGACAAGAACAGGTGTCTTTACTCAGAGAGTGTCACATTCTGATGGGCTCATAACTGTGGAGATAAATAAAATTGCCTAGAACTTTTAAAAAAAAACTAAAGACAAAGGCCATGGAGCAGGGACCACTTCATGGAACAGCATGCTGTTTCACGAGCATTTCAGTTTGAGTACAGTGAAGAGGCACATTAAAAGGAAATTGAATGCCAAAGGGTACAGCGAAGGGCTTTTCTATCCCCTAGCCACTCACAGCTAGGGGAATAGGCTTTTTTCTGCTCCTTCTATACTCTTTCAACCTCTAACCTAAGTACGTAAGCATGGGGGTAGGGGGTGGACAAAGGTGAACAAATACACACACACATACCCCACATGTAAACACACACACTTCTAACCTTACTCTCCTCCATCATGGGATACACACATCTCTTCAAAGAGAATGAGGGAACTCAGGATGACGATACCAAAGACAAAGTTGGACAAATCAAAGTGTCTCAAAAATCTCATTGTAAAGTAGTGATTCAGGAGATGA
The DNA here is from genome assembly GCF_024166365.1 of Elephas maximus indicus. Taxonomy (NCBI): domain Eukaryota; kingdom Metazoa; phylum Chordata; class Mammalia; order Proboscidea; family Elephantidae; genus Elephas; species Elephas maximus. The sequence continues at coordinate 186,973,860 of NC_064821.1, read as the reverse complement.
AATTCAAAGTCATCTTCTTTGGATCTCATGAGATTTTCTCATGCATAGAAGAGCTTCAAAGAGCCCAGTGGACTGTGAACTTCTCAAGGGCAGAGGTTATGTCTGATTCACCTTTGAATCCCAAATTCCTGACGGATGTGTAAATAAATGTCTCACTAAATACTTTGTGTGTTGATTCATTTCACCCTTGACTTCAAAGCTCTTGAAGGATATGGACCACATCTGAGAATAGACAATAAATTAATTGGGGATGGGGCAGCTCTGGGCAAAAGGGACTTAGAGGTCACCTGCTTTTCTCCTTGTATTAGAACCTCAGTGAGGGTGAGCCATCTCCGTCGTGTTCAAAGCTCTGTTCTTGTCCCTAGCCCAGCGAATGGTGCATGGTGTGCTTTCCACAAACGAATAAATGGATTTATCTTGTCCACACTCTTCCCTGGCCACTTACTGACAACCTTAACTCAATCCTGTAGTAAACATCACCCACCCACATACCCAGAGATAACTCAGTTCCCTGCCCAGAAGCTCCTTACCACGATGAACCTTTCCCAAGGCTCTTATTATAGTTTAGGGATATATATAAGATAAACTTCCTAGAGATGGGACCAGAACTCCCCACCTATGTAACTCACAGAAAGTCTAAATGCCAGTCACTAATGTAATATAAATTATTGAATACCATTTCTTAGTTATTATTCAAATCATTGAATAGAATCACCATTTTTAAAAGAAACACAGATACTCAGGAAATGTAAGTGATATTTCAAGGGCTACTGGGTTTGGGTTTGTACTACAGCTAGAATATACACCATGTGTCCTGACTAGAGTTACAGAGGTCTGACCTCCGTAGCCTGCCTACCTGTCACCAAGTGTTCATTGCTCGTTATTCTGTAATTGTTCATTGTTTTGACTAAAGACGTTCCGTTGCCACTATCCTTACAACTAAAGATAATCCAGAAAACATTACTGATTCTTACGGGAAGTCTGAGAGAGAAGCAGAGACTCAGAGGTCCACACTGAAGGCAGAACAGGTGGAGAGAGAGGCTTCTCCCCAATTCAAGGCTCCTGAGAAACCAACTTGGGAATGGAGGGGACCTACAGCAGCACCTGGAGGATCTGTAGTCAGGGAAGGGTGGGCAAACACAGGAAGGCAGGGGAATGTCAGGAATGACCCAGCACATGCCCTGGTTGTGCAAGAACTACCCCCTGCCCCTCCCAGAGCCGAGCTGTGGGAGCCGCTATAAAAGCCATGCCCCGCTACAGCACCTCATCTACTTGGACTCCCCCAGGACATGTGTGTGACCGTGGTGAATGTGAGTGTGGGAGCCCCAAAGGGCTCTGAGAGGACCAGGGAAGAGCTGATGGGTGGGATGCAGAAGGCAGTCAGAGAGGTGGGGAGGAAAAGAGAGGCTGGGACCAAGGGAGCAACTTTTGTCTGCTATACTGAGCAGTAATAAAATTCAGAGGAAGAGGAAAAAAAAAATGTATTGTGGCTTGAAATGGTCGCATTTGCCACTCTGAGAACTCTGTCCTAGGCTAAAAGGCAAGTGCATTGGCCACATCTAGATTATTGTCATTATTGATTGACTCAAGTCAATTCCAACTCATGGTGACCCCATGTCTGCAGAGTAGAACTGCTCTATATGGTTTTCAAGGCTGCGACCTTTCAGAAGCAGATTTCCAGGTCTGTCTTCTGAGGTGCCTCTGGGTGGGTTTGAACTACCAACATTTCAGCTAGTAGTCAAGCACTTAACTGTTTGTACCACCCAGGGACTCTTTCACCTAGATTAAGGTTTCTTTTTATATTAAGACTATGGTACTTCAGAGAGTATTGAACCCTACCTGTGGGGCTGTGGAGACTGAGAAATCACTGCTTCCCTTTATAAAAGAAAATAAAATGCACTTCACTGTATCTGGATTTTAAAGCTATGCACTTTGAACTAGAAGAAAGATTTATATTGTTTCCTTCTGGATACCTACTTGTGTGTTCTAGGTATCGTTTATCATCACCCTATGGATTGACTCTAAAGGCAGGAAAAATCATCACCCTCAATTTAGCCTCTCTAAATCATGTCCTCATTCTCTTCCAGGTTAACTGAGCTCCTGTGAAGATGTCCCACCAGCAAAACCAGCAGTGCCAGCCCCCTTCCAAGTGTACCCCCAAGTGCACCCCAAAGTGCCCCCCCCCCAATGCCCAGCTCTATACCCAGCCTCTTCCTGCTGTGGCAGCTCTGGGGGAAGCTGTGGATCTGGGGGTGGCAGCTGCTGTCTGAGCCACCACCGGCCCGGCCTCTTCCACCGTTGCTGGCACCAGAGTCCCGACTGCTGTGGGTGTGACCCCTCTGGGGGCTCTGGCTGCTGTTCTGGCTCAGGCTGCTGCTGCTGATGTGGGGCCATGAGGACCACAGAAAAGAAGATGAACGCCGAGCACAAAGCCTGCTCCAATTTTTTGCTTCTCCTCCTCCCACTCCCTCTCTTCCCCACCCTAGGACTAAGTTGTTTTAAGCTAACTCAGGGATTCCTGCACATAGAATTTTCTGCTTCTCTTCTATTACCTTTGCAAAAATAAAAGTTCTGTTTCCTACTCAGAAGATGTCCTGGTTACTCTCTCAGCCCTCCCTACCCCAGGAAACCCTTCTTTAGGGACCCTGGGGCAAGGGCAGGGCTTGACTGAGGGGTGGGTAACTGGGCAGTCTCCCAGGGTGTCATTTTATAAGATAGGAGAAAGCATCGCTGGATATGTAATGAAACTGAAGAACATGTGCTAACCACAGCTTAGATTGAGGAGAGAGCATATGTTTTTGGAAGACATGGGGAAGTAGGTAGAAGTGAGAAAGTGCTGTTGTTCTATCACCATATATAGTCACTAAATTGCCTCTAAGTGGGGTAAACAAACAAAACCAAACCTGTTGTCCTCAATTCTGACTCACGGCAACCCCAAGTGTTACAAAATAGAACTGCTCCTTAGGTTTTCTTGGCTGTAATCTTAACGGAAGCAGATCACCAGGACCCTCCTCATGGTACTGCTGGGTAGGTTTGAACTGCCAACCTTTAGATTATTATTTGACCACAAGCTGCTCGCGCCACCTAGGGACTTTTCTAAGTAGGGTAAATCTAGCTAACTGCATAATTTTATTTTGTCAAGTTGTGACATACCCTTTTTCTTAAACCTTCCCCTAACGCAAACTCATTTTATCTTCTAAATCTGTATTGAACAAATATTTACATGGTACCAGGAGGAAATGAATCAAATAATGAGTTAGTCCAGATGTCTACATGTCCATCCTAGCATATCACCTGGTGGCTAAGAGCATAGACTCTGGGGTCAAACTTCCTGGTTTGAATCCCAGCCCTGTCACTTACTAGCTATGTGAAATTCTTTGAGCCTCAGTTTCCTCATCTGCAATACGGGAATAATAATAGTATCTGCATCAAAGGGTTACTGTCAGTTAGAAAGGTTAGTATACGTAATGTGCTAAGAGCAGTACCTGCCTCAAAACAAAGCCTGTATAAGAGGTGGTTGTTGTTGCTGCTGTTTTGACGATAAAAGTAAGTCTGGGGGGCGGAGCCAAGATGGCGGACTAGGCAGACGCTACCTCGGATCCCTCTTACAACAAAGACACGGAAAAACAAGTGAATCGATCACATACATAACAATCTACAAACCCTGAACAACAAACACAGATTTAGAGACGGAGAACGAACTAATACGGGGAAGCAGCGATTGTTTCCAGAGCCTGGAGCCAGCGCACCAGTCAGGTACGGCACAAACACAGAGACCTGCTCCACCCCCCTGAACTAACCCCGGGAGGGGAACCAGCCGGTTCCACGGGCGGCGTGAGACGCAGCCGGTAGGAGAAGTCCCCGGGAAGCAGTGACTGGTCTTGGAGCAGAAAGAGCAGCATCCGAGCCGGGGAACCGTCCCGCAGGGATTTGGACTGGACGCAGCGGATTTTCTGGAAAAACTAGTTTCCCAGAGATGGCTCGGAGACGACAATCCATATCAAACCACTTAAAGAAGCAGACCATGACAGCTTCTCCAACCCCCCAAACAAAAGAATCAAAACCTTTCCCAAATGAAGATACAATCTTGGAATTATCAGATACAGAATATAAAAAACTAATGTACAGAATGCTTAATGATATCACAAATGAAATTAGGATAACTGCAGAAAAAGCCAAGGAACACACTGATAAAACTGTTGAAGAACTCAAAAAGATTATTCAAGAACATACTGGAAAAATTAATAAGTTGCAAGAATCCATAGAGAGACAACATGTAGAAATCCAAAAGATTAACAATAAAATAACAGAATTAGACAACGCACTAGGAAGTCAGAGGAGCAGACTCGAGCAATTAGAATGCAGACTGGGACATCTGGAGGACCAGGGAATCAACACCAACATAGCTGAAAAAAAATCAGATAAAAGAATTAAAAAAAATGAAGAAACCCTAAGAATTATGTGGGACTCTATCAAGAAGGATAACCTGCGGGTGATTGGAGTCCCAGAACAGGGAGGGGGGACAGAAAACACAGAGAAAATAGTTGAAGAACTCCTGACAGAAAACTTCCCTGACATCATGAAAGACGAAAGGATAGCTATCCAAGATGCTCATCGAACCCCATTTAAGATTGATACAAAAAGAAAAACACCAAGACATATTATCATCAAACTCACCAAAACCAAAGATAAACAGAAAATTTTAAAAGCAGCCAGGGAGAAAAGAAGGGTTTCCTTCAAGGGAGAATCAATAAGAATATGTTCTGACTACTCAGCAGAAACCATGCAGGCAAGAAGGGAATGGGACGACATATACAGAACACTGAAGGAGAAAAACTGCCAGCCAAGGATCATATATCCAGCAAAACTCTCTCTGAAATATGAAGGTGAAATTAAGATATTTACAGACAAACACAAGTTTAGAGAATTTGCAAAAACCAAACCAAAGCTACAAGAAATACTAAAGGATATTGTTTGGTCAGAGAACCAATAATATCAGATATCAGCACAACACAAGGTCACAAAACAGAACGTCCTGATATCAACTCAAATAGGGAAATCACAAAAACAAACAAATTAAGATTAATTAAAAAAAAAATACACATAACAGGGAATCATGGAAGTCAATAGGTAAAAGATCACAATAATCAAAAAGAGGGACTAAATACAGGAGGCATTGAACTGCCATATGGAGAGTGATACAAGGCGATATAGAACAATACAAGTTAGGTTTTTACTTAGAAAAATAGGGGTAAATAATAAGGTAACCACAAAAAGGTATAACAACTCTATAACTCAAGATAAAAACCAAGAAAAATGTAACGACTCAACTAACATAACGTCAAGCACTATGAAAATGAGGATCTCACAATTTACTAAGAAAAACGCCTCAGCACCAAAAAGTATGTGGAAAAATGAAATTGTCAAAAACACACATAAAAAGGCATCAAAATGACAGCACTAAAAACTTATTTATCTATAATTACACTGAATGTAAATGGACTAAATGCACCAATAAAGAGACAGAGAGTCACAGACTGGATAAAGAAACACGATCCATCTATATGCTGCCTACAAGAGACACACCTTAGACTTAGAGACACAAACAAACTAAAACTCAAAGGATGGAAAAAAGTATATCAAGCAAACAATAAGCAAAAAAGAAGAGGAGTAGCAATATTAATTTCTGACAAAATAGACTTTAGACTTAAATCCACCACAAAGGATAAAGAAGGACACTATATAATGATAAAAGGGACAATTGATCAGGAAGACATAACCATATTAAATATTTACGCACCCAATGACAGGGCTGCAAGATACATAAATCAAATTTTAACAGAATTGAAAAGCGAGATAGATACCTCCACAATTATAGTAGGAGACTTCAACACACCACTTTCGGAGAAGGACAGGACATCCAGTAAGAAGCTCAACAGAGACACGGAAGATCTAATTACAACAATCAACCAACTTGACCTCATTGACTTATACAGAACTCTCCACCCAACTGCTGCAAAATATACTTTTTTTTCTAGCGCACATGGAACATTCTCTAGAATAGACCACATATTAGGTCATAAAACAAACCTTTGCAGAGTCCAAAACATCGAAATATTGCAAAGCATCTTCTCAGACCACAAGGCAATAAAACTAGAGATCAATAACAGAAAAACTAGGGAAAAGAAATCAAATACTTGGAAAATGAACAATACCCTCCTGAAAAAAGACTGGGTTATAGAAGACATCAAGGAGGGAATAAAGAAATTCATAGAATGCAACAAGAATGAAAAGACTTCCTATCAAAACCTCTGGGACACAGCAAAAGCAGTGCTCAGAGGCCAATTTATATCAATAAATGCACACATACAAAAAGAAGAAAGAGCCAAAATCAGAGAACTGTCCCGACAACTTGAACAAATAGAAACTGAGCAACAAAAGAATCCATCAGGCACCAGAAGAAAACAAATAATAAAAATTAGAGCTGAACTAAATGAATTAGAGAACAGAAAAACAATTGAAAGAATTAACAAAGCCAAAAGCTGGTTCTTTGAAAAAATTAACAAAATTGATAAACCATTGGCTAGACTGACTAAAGAAATACAGGAAAGGAAACAAATAACCCGAATAAGAAATGAGAAGGACCACATCACAACAGAACCAAATGAAATTAAAAGAATCATTTCAGATTATTATGAAAAATTGTACTCTAAGAAATTTGCAAACCTAGAAGAAATGGATGAATTCCTGGAAAAACACTACCTACCTAAACTAACACATTCAGAAGTAGAACAACTAAATAGACCCATAACAAAAAAAGAGATTGAAACGGTAATCAAAAAACTCCCAACAAAAAAAAGCCCTGGCCCGGACGGCTTCACTGCAGAGTTCTACCAAACTTTCAGAGAAGAGTTAACACCACTACTACTAAAGGTATTCCAAAGCATAGAAAATGACGGAATACTACCCAACTCATTCTATGAAGCCACCATCTCCCTGATACCAAAACCAGGTAAAGACATTACAAAAAAAGAAAATTATAGACCTATATCCCTCATGAACATAGATGCAAAAATCCTCAACAAAATTCTAGCCAATAGAATCCAACAACACATCAAAAAAATAATTCACCCTGATCAAGTGGGATTTATACCAGGTATGCAAGGCTGGTTTAATATCAGAAAAACCATTAATGTAATCCATCACATAAATAAAACAAAAGACAAAAACCACATGATCTTATCAATTGATGCAGAAAAGGCATTTGACAAAGTTCAACACCCATTCATGATAAAAACTCTTACCAAAATAGGAATTGAAGGAAAATTCCTCAACATAATAAAGGGCATCTATGCAAAGCCAACAGCCAATATCACTCTAAATAGAGAGAACCTGAAAGCATTTCCCCTGAGAACGGGAACCAGACAAGGATGCCCTTTATCACCGCTCTTATTCAACATCGTGTTGGAAGTCTTAGCCAGGGCAATTAGGCTAGACAAAGAAATAAAAGGTATCCGGATTGGCAAGGAAGAAGTAAAGTTATCACTATTTGCAGATGACATGATTATATACACAGAAAACCCTAAGGAATCCTCCAGAAAACTACTGAAACTAATAGAAGAGTTTGGCAGAGTCTCAGGTTATAAAATAAACATACAAAAATCACTTGGATTCCTCTACATCAACAAAAAGAACACCGAAGAGGAAATAACCAAATCAATACCATTCACAGTAGCCCCCAAGAAGATAAGATACTTAGGAATAAATCTTACCAAGGATGTAAAAGACCTATACAAAGAAAACTACAAAGCTCTACTACAAGAAATTCAAAAGGACATACTTAAGTGGAAAAACATACCTTGCTCATGGATAGGAAGACTTAACATAGTAAAAATGTCTATTCTACCAAAAGCCATTTATACATTTAACGCACTTCCGGTCCAAATTCCAATGTCATATCTTAAGGGGATAGAGAAACGAATCACCAATTTCATATGGAAGGGAAAGAAGCCCCGGATAAGCAAAGCACTACTGAAAAAGAAGAAGAAAGTGGGAGGCCTCACCTTACCTGACTTCAGAACCTATTATACAGCCACAGTAGTCAAAACAGCCTGGTATTGGTACAACAACAGACACATAGACCAATGGAACAGAATTGAGAACCCAGACATAGATCCATCCACGTATGAGCAGCTGATATTTGACAAAGGACCAGTGTCAATTAACTGGGGAAAAGATAGCCTTTTTAACAAATGGTGCTGGCATAACTGGATATCCATTTGCAAAAAAATGAAACAGGACCCATACCTCACACCATGCACAAAAACTAACTCCAAGTGGATCAAAGACCTAAACATAAAGACTAAAACGATAAAGATCATGGAAGAAAAAATTGGGACAACCCTAGGAGCCCTAATACAAGGTATAAACAGAATACAAAACATTACCAAAAGTGATGAAGAGAAACCCAATAACTGGGAGCTCCTAAAAATCAAACACCTATGCTCATCTAAAGACTTCTCCAAAAGAGTAAAAAGACCACCTACAGACTGGGAAAGAATTTTCAGCTATGACATCTCCGACCAGCGCCTGATCTCTAAAATCTACATGATTCTGTCAAAACTCAACCACAAAAAGACAAACAACCCAATCAAGAAGTGGGCAAAGGATATGAACACACATTTCACTAAAGAAGATATTCAGGCAGCCAACAGATACGTGAGAAAATGCTCTCGATCATTAGCCATTAGAGAAATGCAAATTAAAACTACGATGAGATTCCATCTCACACCAGCAAGGCTGGCATTAATCCAAAAAACACAAAATAATAAATGTTGGAGAGGCTGCGGAGAGATTGGAACTCTCATACACTGCTGGTGGGAATGTAAAATGGTACAACCACTTTGGAAATCTATCTGGCGTTATCTTAAACAGTTAGAAATAGAACTACCATACAACCCAGAAATCCCACTCCTAGAAATATACCCTAGAGATACAAGAGCCTTCATACAAACAGATATATGCACACCCATGTTTATTGCAGCTCTGTTTACAATAGCAAAAAGTTGGAAGCAACCAAGGTGTCCATCAACAGATGAATGGATAAATAAATTGTGGTATATTCACACAATGGAATACTACGCATTGATAAAGAACAGTGACGAATCTCTGAAACATTTCATAACATGGAGGAACCTGGAAGGCATTATGCTGAGCAAAATTAGTCAGAGGCAAAAGGACAAATATTGTATAAGACCACTATTATAAGATCTTGAGAAATAGTAAACCTGAGAAGAACACATACTTTTGTGGTTACGAGGGGGGGAGGGAGGGAGGGTGGGAGAGGGTTTTTTATTGATTAATCAGTAGATAAGAACTGCTTTAGGTGAAGGGAAAGACAACACTCAATACATGGAAGGTCAGCTCAATTGGACTGGAGCAAAAGCAAAGAAGTTTCCGGGATAAAATGAATGCTTCAAAGGTCAGCAGAGCAAGCGCGGGGGTCTGGGGAACATGGTTTGCGGGGACTTCTAAGTCAATTGGCAAAATAATTCTATTATGAAATCATTCTGCATCCCACTTTGAAATGTGGTGTCTGGGGTCTTAAATGCTAACAAGCGGCCATCTAAGATGCAGCAATTGTTCTCAACCCACCTGGAGCAAAGGAAAATGAAGAACACCAAGGCCACACGACAACTAAGAGCCCAAGAGACAGAAAGGGCCACATGAACCAGAGAGCTACATCATCCTGAGACCAGAAGAACTAGTTGGTGCCCGGCCACAATCGATGACTGCCCTGACAGGGAGCACAGCAGAGGACCCCTGAGGGAGCAGGAGATCAGTGGGATACAGACCCCAAATTCTCATAAAAAGACCAAACTTAATGGTCTGACTGAGACTGGAGGAATCCCGGCGGCCATGCTCCCCAGACCTTCTGTTGACACAGGACAGGAACCATCCCCGAAGACAACTCATCAGAAATGAAAGGGACTGGTTAGCAGGTGGGAGAGAGACGCTGATGAAGAGCGAGCTAATTATATCAGGTGGACACTTGAGATTGTGTTGGCAACTCTTGTCTGGAGGGGGGATGGGAGGATAGAGAGAGAGGGAAGCAGGCAAAATTGTCAAGAAAGGAGAGACTGAAAGGGCTGACTCAAGAGGGGGAGAGCAAGTGGGAGTAGGGAGTGAGATGTATGTAAACTTATATGTGACAGACTGGATTTGTAAACGTTCACTTGAAGCTTAATAAAAGTTATTAAAAAAATAAAAAAAAGTAAGTCTGGGTTCCCAAAGGGGCTGGAACAGCAGGCTGGGCTGATATCCTGCTTCCATTTGGGCTCACCCAGCAAACAGGCCTCCAGTAGGAGCAATAGCTAATGACCACCCTTGTTTTCCTCACTGCTTCCTGGGGTCAAGCATAGGTGAGTGGTGAGAACAAATTGTTAGAACACCTACAACCCCAAGACCCAACCCTGAGTCTCTCCTTAGGTCACGTCTCCTTTCATTCCTTGCCTTCCCCAGTTCAGTCATCCAGACACCTCAGGAGGGCTCATCACTCAGGAGAATGTGGGAAAAAAGGAGGCTCAAGTATCAACACAAAGACAAAGACATATGCCCTCCAGCCATCTGTGGATCCTGAAAATGAAAGTGCTGGCTGAATGGAGTTTTCAACATGTCATCTGGCAGGAGCTCAGAGCTCGCCAAGGAGAGGGGGCACTGGTGAACAGCAGGCTTCAGTTGGAACCCCAAGGACTAATACTAGAAGTAAGGGTAAACCAGAAATATACGTACTAGCCCTCACAGGACTGAACCTTTGTATCAGCGACCTTGATAAATACATATTTTGATTTTAATATGTGGATTATTTTCAATCTTTTATGTACATTGTGGTGTTGCCTGTGAATAATGACTTTTTAAATTTATTATTATTTTTTCCCTTGTTGCATCCGCTTATGGCTATGATTTCCAATATAATGTCAAAAATGAGTTCTTGATCTCAGAAAGATTACAACATTTGTAGTTACTGTTTATTAGGTTAAGGAACTTTACTTCTTATAATAACCAGAGTTTATTTTTTTATCATGAGTGACTGTTGATTGCTATCAAATTCATTTCCTGAGTTCTCTTTTATTTTACAAATGTGCTGAATTACACTGTTTGATTTTCAAATGTAAAACCAACCTATCATTCCAAAAACAAACCTAATTTGATCATAATGTATTACCTTTTTTTTTTTTTTTTAATATGTTGCTGGATTAAATATGCTAATTGTCTTAGCCATCTAGTGCTGCTGTAACACAAATACCACAAGTGGATGGCTTTAAGAAAGAGAAGTTTATTTTCTCACAGTAAAGTAGGCTAAAAGTCCAAATTCAGGGTGTCAGCTCCAAGAGAATGTTTTCCCTCTCTGTCAGCCTTCTCATCAATCTTTCCCCAGACTAGGAGCTTCTCTGCGCAGGGACCCTGAGACCAAAGGACGTGCTCTGCTCCTGGCACTGCTTTCTTGGTGGTATGATGTCCCCTTGTCTCTCTGCTTGCTTCTCTCTTTTATATCTCAAGAGATTGCCTCAAGACACAATCCAATCTTGAAGGCTGAGTCCTGACTCACTAACACAACTGCTGCCCATTCTCCCTCATTAACATCATAGAAGTAGGATTTCCAACGTAAAGGAAAACCACACAATACCAGGAATCATGGCCCAGCCCAATAGATCCATACACACATTTTTGGGGGGACATAATTCAATCCACGACACTAATGTTTTTAGAGTTTTTAAGATTTTTGCCTCTATGTTTATGCAAAACATTGACTTGAAATTTTCTTTTCCTTGATTTTTTTTTTTTTTTTTGATATTAGTATAAAAATTATGCTGGCCTCATACAAGCTGCTGAAAGTCTTTTATCTAGAAAACTGTATGTAAGGATGGTATTATTTCTCCCTTAAATGTTTGACAAAATTCGTAGGTATCCAGAGATTTTCTTCGAAGAAAGAATTTTAATGTCACAGGGAATATTTCTTTAACATATATAAGGCTATTCCTATTTTCCATTTATTATCTACATATTATATTTATGCATATATTATTTATATATTATTGCTATGAGTCAGAACCAACTCAACGACACCTAACATTTATTATTGTGCCTATTTGGGAAAGTTATGTTTTTTTCCTAGAAATTTGTCCTTTTCATCAAAATTTTCAAATGCATTGAAATAAAAAATCGTGGTACCTGCTTATCAACGGTCTAAGGTTTATAAAATCTACATAGTGATGTTCCGTTTTTATTCCTGATTTTAGAAATTTTGCATTTCTTGTTGTTTTTCATGGTCAGCCTTTCTAGAAGTCTATTGATTTTATTTGTCTTTTCAAGAAATCACCTATTGGTCTTATTGATTTCGTCTATTTTATGTTTACTCTTAACTGTTATTTTCTTCATTTCCCTTCATTTCACTATATTTGGGTTCAATTTAGTTCTTTTTTCTAATGTCTTGACATAAGTACTTAAAACATTGATTTATTTCTTATGGCATTGCCTTTCTTCTTCGATTGATTTGTTTTTTTACTTACAACATTGTCTTTTTTTAATACCCACATTTAGGTCTCTAAATTACCTTCTAAGGAAAGCTTCAGCTGTAGTCCACAAAGTGTTATTTGTCTTATTTTTTATTATCATTTAATCCAAAATATCATCTAATTTGTATTGTGATTTCTTCTTTGGCTCCATTTATCTTTCTACGTGTTATCAATATCCAGTTTAATTTCAGTGTGGTTAAAAAAAAACTCCTGAATAAATCTAATACTTTATAATTTTGAGACTTCTTTTATGATTCAGAATATGATCAGTTACAGTAAATGCTCCAAGTACATTTGAGAAAGAGCATAAGTCCTGTCGTTGTTGGATGTAGTGTCAATATAATGACAAAAGGATCAACTTTGTTAATTATGTTTTTTCAAACTTTCTACATTGTCACTGATTTTTTTGCATGATTTTTCCATCAATAACCGAGATATGACATTTCCACACAGCCCAGTATCTTTGTGGATTTGTCTAGTTTTCCATTTAGTACTGCAAATAATTATTACTAGATATGTTCAGCATCTCTTTATATTTACTACATAGTAATCTGTTCTTTGCTTTTCCGTTATTCTTTCCTGCATCTCTAAGCGAACACTTGGGGTTATTTTACTTCTGGTCAAAGAACCCTTTTAATTATTTCCATCGTGTAGTCTTCTGCTAATGAATTCTCTCCATTTTTTTTTTGTAGTTATGAAAATGCCTTTATTTTTTCAATGGTATTTCAGTGCATATAAGTGGTAATTTGACTGCATTCATGACCCCAATTCTTCACCCTTCCTTATATCCGTGCCTTTTGCCATGTGACTTCACAGCTTCTCCTCTCAAAAAGTAGAATACACTTCCAGAATTCTTGATTTTCTGTGCATCCTTATGATTTCCTTCCACCCAATGGGATGTTACAAACAAACAAACCCATTGCCATCAGGTCAATTCCAATTCATACCAAACCTATAGGACAGAGTAGAACTGCCCCATAGGATTTCCAAGGAGCACCTGGTGGATTCCAACTGCTGACCTTTTGGTTAGCAGCTGTAACTCTTAATCTCTGTGCCACCAGAGCTCCAATGGGATGTTAGCAAATGTGATATAAGCAGAGGCTTGAAAAAATTGCTTGCATATTTATGCTTGTACTCTTGCCTTTGCCATTACCATGAAAACATTCCTGAGTTCATATTTTAAAGAATAAGAGACTCATGAACCAAAGCCAAGTCGTCGCAGCCATCCCAGTTAAGCCCATCCTAGGTCAGCCAATAGCGAGCTAACCCACAGACATGTGAGCAAGACTAGCCCACATCAGCAGGGCTGCCTGGCTGCTTGACCAATCCAGACATGTAGCCAATATGCTACTGAGGTTTATGGTTGTTTATTACACAGCTTTATTTTGACAATAGATAACTGAACAATAAAATTATAAGTAGTGAATTATTTTCTTTTAGCACATTGAAGATATCATTAATATTGTTACCTGACTTCTGCTGAGACGTCAGCTATCAGTCTAATTTTTGCCTTTGAAGCTCTTTTCCTGTAGCTGTTTTCAGTCACTTTTTGAGTTGGTCTATTTCTGGTGGCTCTTGAGCTGGAATGACTGGATGGCAACAGGCTTTTAATTTTTTTTTAATTTTTAATTCCTAGTTTGTAGCCCTTCTGGTTCCAACCAAAGCCTGGGATACTTACCAGGGCCCCTCCTCCTTGATAGCCCTTAGTTCCAACTTTTGCCCCCCCAACCCCATGAATTTGCTGAAATATCTTCTCAGATTCTCAAACTCTTAGCTATAGCTATTCAGAACTGGCAAATGTACTTAGCGAAAAAGCTGTTGTTAAATGCTAAGTGCATTGCTCTTGGCTTCTCTTCTCTCTTAGGATTTGGCCCCACAAATTTCCACAGACTTGGTAGCTTGATGATACGTTCAGACATATAGTTTACTTTATCTTGTCTATCTATTGAGGTTATACTCAGCGGGAATTTTGGTTAGAAATAACCTGGTTCTCAAAGCCCAGATCTGCCTTGCTCCAGTACTTAAAGACATGTGATAATTTTCTTTGAATACCTTTAGAAATAAATTTAAAACTCTCAGGATCTGGATGTGTTATTTGTTTATTTTGTTTAATTTTTTTTTAGTTTGGAAATTTATGTCGTCAGTCACCTTCAGAGTAAAAGAATAATAGTCTGATATAATTTCAGTGACTAGTCTCGAGCAGTTCTTCAATTCTAGTGTATGATATTCTTATGTAGCGACCACAATGCACTAAAAATCAGAGAAGCATCTCCCAAAATTCTTAGACTGAATGAGCCCAAGGAGTCTCACAAAATTTCACTGAAGAACCTCCCCAATCAAAAGATAATATATGACTTCCTGCCAACTCTGATGAGGTATCTAAGCCATATTTAATTTGACTTAGGAGAAATATAAATACAAGACATTTCTCACTCCCAGATGTTTTAGAGCAAATGCACATATGAATTTCAGATATCTTATCTCCAACTAACATTGAGTGAGTAATTTATAAGTAAATTTATGAGTGTAAATAAGTTTCTAAGTGACAGTTTTATCATAATTTATATTGATTCCAACCCACTGCTCTCGAGTTAATTCTGACTCATGGTGACACTATGTGTAGAACTACCCACATAGGGTTTTCAAGGCTGTAATCTTTACAGAAGCAGATCACCATACCTTTCTCCACAGAGCAGCTGATGGGTCCAAACCAACAACCTTTCAGTTAACAGCCAAGCGCTTTAACCACTGTGCTACCAGGGCTCCTATAATGACTCCAAACCACGATAATTTCAGAAGTACTCAATTTATCTTATACATTACAGATTATTTTCATTACTTTTCCCTAATTGGCAATCCCTTCTGTAATAAGTGGTCTCTTCAAAAAAAAAAAAAAAAAATTTTTTTTTTTCATAGCTATGTTTCTGTTGCTAGGGAAAAAAAAAAAGTCACTAAGGAGGGAGGTACCACTGATTCTGGCTTTGCTGTATATCTCTGGGATTGAATAACCCTGAGAGAGAGCAAGATTTGTCTAAATTATGTAAATTCATGTTCACTTATACATATTGGCTATGGAAGCCCGGGGGCCACAGACATTTCCTGGAATCTCAGTTCAAATGGGAGATTTAGTTTGGGAAGACTCTTCATTGATGTTTGAGTGTTCTGAATAATCATGTGTGAACAATAACGATGTGTGAATAATCAGGCAGCACTTCTTCAGAGGCTGTGAACCAAACATATATTTGGAATCCATCTCACCCCCTTGTTGATTATATCATTATTGAGTACTTAAATGCAGGGCTCTGGCCTACATGCTTTGCATATATTACCTCATTAATTTCCACAAAGGAGACCTGATGGCTCTGTGGTTAGGTGTTCAGCTGATAACAAAAAGGTTGGCAGTTTGAATCCACCAGGTGCTCCTTGGAAACCCTATGGGACAGTTCTACTCTGTCTTATAGGGTCACTATGAGTCAGAATCACTCAATGGCAATGGGTTTGGTTTTTGGTAATTTCCATAAAATGAATTTAATCCATGTTTTACTGATGAAGAAATTAAAGCACAGAGAAGTTACACAATTTAAAAAAAGAAAATTTACAGAAAGGAATAGAGACCTCTCTGTATTTGCTCCAGATTCTGCGTAGCTCACTCCTACATTCTCAACCCTGACTCCCCCTCCCCACTGCCCCCATTCTTTTATCTGCAGTCACCTCAACCAACACTCACATCAGCATCAGGGCCCTGAGGGCCTGCCATGTTTTGGGATCTCAGGAGAGTTTTATTCCATTCCATGGATGTTGTCGTATGGTTAAGAAAACATTTAGAGGTTGCTCAGTTGAATTAAGACAATCCTTTCTCTAAAACTTGTTTTCTCATCAGGGGATACACCGTGGGAATTCCTACCCCTAGCCAAAACCCTTGGCCTCTGAGACTCTCCTTCTCCTGATCCCCAATTTTTCACTGATTTTCTGTTCCCCGACATGGTCACTGTCCTATCAGAGCTTTGAGTTCAATTCAGCAAAGACTGATTAAACACTTTCCATGTGGTCATTTCTTAGTCCATTATTACTTAGGAATCAAAGGTGATAACACACAATCCCTGCCCACGCACCACCACCCCCGCCCGGCTCATAATTCAGTGGACTTTCTGAAAACTATCTTAAAAATGCAAGAAAAAGGGGGGGAAAATGAGTGCATGTAATAAGGTGAGGTTTGAGGACTAAACAGCTCTGAGTCATTGCTTCCCAGTGAGATTGTTGGGACACTGGATCATCAAGAGATGGCCTTGGTGATGTCATCCAAGTTTCCCTCATTCTGATTGACGGAGGCAGTTGAAACTGAGTGGCAGGAGGGGCGGTGTGTGTGTGTGTGTGCATATGTGGTGAATGTGCATGGATGTGTGTGCTCAGAGCAGGAGGATGAAAAATTTCTAGGATATAGCTGTCTTGGTTATCTAGCACTGCTATAACAGAAATGCCACAAGCGGATGGCTTTAACAAGGAGAAATTTACTCTCTCACAGCCCAGTAGGCGAGAAGTCCAAATTCAGGGTGCCAGCTCCAGGGGAAGCCTTTCTCTCTCTGTCAGCTCTGGAGAAAACTCCTTGTCATCAGTCTTCCACTGGTCTGGAAGCATCTCAGAGCAGGAGCCTCAGGTCCAAAGGACGTGCTCCGCTCCCAGCACTGCTTTCTTGGTGGTAAGAGGTCCCCATGTCTCTCTGCTTGCTTCTCTCTTTTGTATCTCAGAAGAGATTGGCTTAAGACACTATCTAATCTTGTAGATCATCAATATAACTGCCAATAATCCATCTCATTACATCATAGTGACAGTATTTACAACACATAGGGAAATCACATCAGATGACAAAATGGTGGACAATCATATACTACTGGGAATCACGGCCCAGCCAAATTGATACACACACTTTGGGGGGACATAATTCAACCCATGACAATAGCCATGCATAGTGTCCAAGGATACTCCCAGTTGTACCATAGACTAGGAACTGCTGGGAACACTGTGCTGTTGGTAAGGTGGTCACTGTTTCTGTGGATTTTGACATCAGTGGTTTGGAGTTTTAGATATTGGTGTGCCCCCCTACCACTCCCAGCTGATTGGAGCCCCTGTTAGGACAGAAAACATCATGTGTTTTATTCACCAGTTCTGTTATATAACAGACCAAATTGCCTCTTCATGTGGGAGGTGATGTAAGGAAGGAAGGATAGCAGGAAGGAAGGAAGAGGATAATCAGAGTGCACTTCAGAAGTTTCCCTCCAGGTCCTTCTTGACTAGAAGTTCACAGGACCCTACACTCATCTCTCCACACATTCTGGAGCTATAGCTACTCAGGGTCCTGTTGTAATCTCAAACTCAAAATTCTCTAGAAAGAGCTCTCCACCTGACTTCCTGATTTTGTCCATGACAACACCATTCTCCTAGTCGTTAGGCTGGACACCAATGGCATCATTCATAGTTAACCCACATTCTCCAGCTTGCACAGACAATGAGTCCCTAAGGCTTGCATAAAAATGCTTCCTGAAAAGTTTCTCTCTTAGCCCATTCAGTTCTCTCAGCCCCACTGCCACCAACTGATCTCCCTTTCCATTGCCCTCTTTCAAATTGTTTAAAAGACAGGGTGTGATCAGACATTTCCTAAGAAGGGGCAAGCACGCTGAGACTTGGAGCCTCAAAATCCCTAACCCAGTGACTGGTTTCTTGAAAATCCCTAGATTACTCAGTGGGAACCCAACCTGAGGAAAGAGTGTGGCTTGATGAAGCTTCTTCAGATCCATAGGCAATAGAAAGGCCACCTGGGATCTTCCACGGGGCCACCCTGGGAAGGATGGAAGAAGAGGCAGGAAAATGCCGGAAATGTTCCTCACCTGCCCTGCTTGTTTGAGGCTCCACCTGCTCCTCCAAGAACCATGACTCACCACAGAGCCCAAATCTTTCCCAGGAAAGGTGCCCTTGTCGTGAGCACCTCTTCCTTTCTGACTCCAAGGGAGGAGTTCTTGTCTTAAAACCAGGGAAGCATCTCTGTGTCAGGACTCACAGGCCTCAGAAGAAGAGGTGGGAATGAAGGAACAAGGAAAAGAGGAAAGAAACTGAAAAACAGAGAATGACCCAGCCCTGAGGTCCAGGACAAAGTTACTCTCAGCCCAGCCATTGTCCAACTTCTGCTAACTAAGTTTCTGCAAGTGTTGGGAGCTTGATCCAGCCAAGGAGATATATGAATACATGTACATACACACCTGCCCTTATATGTCTAGAGAGAAAGAGTCCTGTTATAGAACATTACTTGGATATGTCCTGATACTTGTTTATTTTATCCATAAATTATTATTTGATGCAAATGAATAGGCACTGAATGTTCTCTGAGTCCTGCTAAGATACACTGCCAATGAAACTATCAACTATACCAGATACCCCCAAGTATTCCACCCCTATGCAGCTCTCCAAGTGCCCTCCAAAGTGTCCATCCTTGTGGCCAGCTCTATGTCCACATCCAGCCTCTTCCTGCCATGGTCACAATCCTTGGGTGGCTTCTGTGAGTAAGCCCAGGCCCTGCACATCCCACCATTGCCACCACCAGAGCTCCTACCACCATAGCAGTGCAGTGGTTGGTGGGCTGGGGCTCTGGCTGCTGTCACAGGTCCAGAGACTGCTGCTGACCTGGACCCTGAGGACCTAGAAGAGCAGCATTAGATGAACCTAAAGTCCAAGGGGCAATTACCTTCCCTGGCCTAAAACTTCTCTCCACAGCCCATTCTTCTTTACCTTTGGAGGCTGAGCTGATGATATCTGAGTTAATGATGTATCTGGAGAAAATATTTGATTCTCTCCAGAGAACTCATCTACTTCCATCTTCCAAAATATATCCTTTCCCCCATACTTTGGAACTGTTGAATCCCTACTTTCTTGAATCCCTTTCAGAGCCTACATTTGAATACGTGAAATTACAAGACTTCTTTGTCTGACTACCCCTTGCTCTGGTGTATCCTTTGTTTTCCCACCCACCATATCTATCAGGTGCTTCCCACACTTTAAAAACCAAAAACCAAAAAAACTCCTTGCCGGGCAAAGGGTATGAACAGACAGTTCACCAAAGACATCCAAGTGACTAAACTAACAGACACATGAGGAAATGCTCACAATCACTAGCCATTAAAGAAATGCAAATCAAAACCACAATGAGATACTATCTCACTCTAACATTACCAGTATGAATCAAAAAAACTGAAAATAACAAATGCTGGAGAGGCTGCAGGGAGATTGGAACTCTTATGCACTGCTGGTGGGGATGCAAAACAATACAACAATTTTAGAAAATGATATGGTGCTCCCTTAAAAAGCTAGAAATAGAAATAACATGTGATCCAGCAATTCTACTCTTAGCAATATACCCTAGAGAAACAAGAGCCATCACGCGAATAGGCATATGCACACCCATGTTCTTTGCAGCATTGTTCACAATAGCAAAAAGATGGAAACAACCTACGTGCCCATCAACAGATGAATAGATAAACTATAGTACATACACACAATGGAATGCTACACAACAATAAAGAACAATGATGAATATTCAAAGCATCTCACAACATAGATGAATCTAGAGGGTATTATGCTGAGTAAAACAAGTCAATCACAAAAGGACAAGTGTTATATGAGACCACTACTATAAAAACTCATGAAAAGGTTTAGACACAAATGAAACCATCTTTGATGGTTACGCGGGAGGGCAGGTGTGGGAGGGACAAACACTAAACAGACAGCAGATAAGTGGTAAATTTGGTGAAGGGTAAAACAGTACACAACACTGGGGAAGCCAGCACGACCTATACAAGGCAAGGTCACAGAACCTCCCTACACACATCCAAACCCCCTGAGGGACAAAATTGGTGGACTGAGTGCTGTGAGGACCATGGTCTTGGGGAACATCTAGCTCAACTGGCATAATATATTTTATGAAGAAAATCACCTGCATTCTACTTTGGTGAGTAGCGTCTGGGGTCTTAAAAGTTTATGAGTGGCCATCTAAGATGCTCCACCGGAGCAAGGGAGAACAAAGAAAACCAAAGACACAAGGGAAAGGTTAGTCCAAAGGACTGATGGACCGCAAGTACCAGAGCCTCCACCAGACTGAGTCCAGTACAACTAGATGGTATGTGGCTACCACCACTGACTGCTCTGACAGGGACCGCAATAGAGGATCCCAGACAGAGTGGTTAAAAAATGTTGAACAAAATTCTAAGTCATACACACACACACAAAAAACAGACTTAACTGGTCTGACAGAGACTGGAGAAACCCAGAGAATATGGCCCCCAGACACCCTTATAGCTCAGTAACGGTCACTTGTGAAGTTCGCCCTTCAGTCAAAAATTATACAGGCCCATAAAACTAAACAAGACTATTAAACAGGCACACCAGCCCAGGCGTGAGATGAGAAGGCATGAGGAGAAAGGAAAGCTAGTAATAGGGAACCCAAGGTAAACCTTCATCTAAAGTACAATAAAAAGAAAAAACAAACAAAAAAAACATTGTCGTTGAGTTGAATTCTAACCTACAGCAACCCTATAGGCACAGCAGAACTACCCATAGGGTTTCCAAAGCTGTAAATCCTTATGGAAACAGACTGCTGCATCTTTCTCCTGCAGAGTGGTTAGTGGGTTTGAACCACTGACATTTCAGTTAGCAGCCCAGTGCTTAGCTGTTGCACCACCAGCCGCCTATCTTAGGTCTCCCAGATCCAGCACTGCCATGCACTAATATGGAAATCTGGCTCAAGGTCAGAAAAACTAAGCAATCTGACTCCTTTTCGTTTATAGGTGACCTATAGGAATTGAGAGAGCAGGGGGAAGAAATGGGTTTGGCAACACAAAAATGTTATGGGTAGTTACATATGGAACATTTCTCAACCTTTTCAATAAACATGAGCATGCACATACATACACACACACATATATACACATAGTGATTTCACAAAACTAATTCTAGCAATTACAATTTGGGAAACCTGGCCCTAACTTAAAAAAACACAGTATTCATCTATTGATACAGATGCAGAAGGGGACCCAAGAAAAATGCTTGCTACAAAGATCTGTAGAATGTTTGTAATTGGTTTACTGAACAGTCTAAGCTCAGTGTGGTACAGGTACAAAACATTTATACTTTTTCCAACTATTACCTTCTCCTGTGCTGGGCCAAATTTTCCTTTCCAATCAAAGATATTTCAGATAAATTCTATGCCTTTCCATTCACTTCCAGGCATTAAGAAAAAAAATAAAAATTCAGTTTAAAACTTTAGTCTTGGAGGCGGGGCCAAGATGGCTGACTAGGTAGACGCTACCTCGGATTACTCTTGCAACAAAGACTCGGAAAAACAAGTGAATCGATCACATACATGACAATGTACGAACCCTGACCAACAAACACAGATTTAAAGAGTTGACCGGCGTGACAGAGACTCAGAACGAACAACCACGGGGAAGCAGTGACTGTTTTCGGAGACTGGAGCCAGCATCCCAGTCAGGAAACCTTGGTGCCGGGCTTTTGACTGGGCCCAGGGGAGCTGAGCAGGGCATCCTGAGAGGGCGCAAACACGGGGCGCAGCCCTACCCCCCTGAACTGACCTCGGGGGAAGCCCAGCCAGTGCACACAGGCAGCACAGTGAGACGGCTGACAGGAGGAGAAGTCACCGGGAGGCAGCAACTGGTTTTGGAGCCAGGACTGTGGCGTCTCAGCTGGGGAACCTTGGCGCTGGGCTTTGGAGTGCGAGCGGAGGAACTAACCACAGCTTCTGAGACAGCGCAAGCACGGGACGCGCGCCTGACCCTCGGGGTCAATCTCTACCCAGCCAGCGCACACAGTCGACCACACGCCCCTCGGGAATCTCAGATAAAACAGTCATCCCAACCAAGATAAGAAACTTTGTCTATATTCCGGGGTGCTACTCCCTCCTATTTGTCTGAACCCTCCCCTCTCCTTCCCAGGCGGCTTCATTAACATTGGAATTTCCTGAGCCAGAAAGTAAACCGCTCTGCGGATTTTCTTTCTTTCGTTTTGTTTTTGTCTTTTCCTAACCCATTCTCCTGGCCTGAGAGAAGCAACTACAAAAAAACCAGGGACCAAAAATCTTTCCCTAATTGGACTAAAAACACAGAACCAGCTCCAGCCAAGCAAATGTGATCCACAGTCTCGGGCTTTCATCCCTACAGGGAACAAGGCGGCTATTATAATGCAAAGGCATTTTTGATAGGGATCTGACTGCAATTGTTTTAGCAGATTTACTGGAAGGACAAGTTTCCCAGGTCTGATATCTCTGCGTATTCAACAGAGCCCTCACTGACCCACAACAGGGAACTGAGGGCTGAAGCTTCCCCCAGACCTCCTACCCTCCTGCCTTAGGGGTCTAAAGAGGATGACACCTACCAATCTGTAGAAGTACTTGCATTGGGTGCCTAAGGTACAGCTACAGTACCCACCCACCAAGGTGCTTTAGGAATAGAGACACACCTACCGTACTGACACTTGGGGGAAGCCTGTCAGCATTCTGCCCCCTGCCCCCCAGAGTGTGAAACCCAGCAGCTACTAGAATCTGGTGCATACAACTATCACCACTACTTCTCGAGGTGGATAGGTGACAGTCTGCATCACACACTTGATGACCCAAAATCAGATCCTACTCAAGAATAGTGAATGGACTCTTAGGCCTATATATCTGATAACAACCCAAACCCGCTGGTAATTGGACATAAGTGAGTCAAGGGCGACAACACTCAAGATAGAGCAATCTAGTAGCCCATCTACATACATTGAAAGAAAACAAAACAAGATAAGACTCAGTGAGCAAACATAGAATAAATCACTACAATATCTTAGTGATGGCTCGGAGATAGCAGCCGATATCAAACCACATAAAGAAGTAGACCATGACTGCTTCTACAACTCCCCAAACTAAAGAATCAAAATCTTTCCCAAATGAAGATACAATCCTGGAATTGCCAGATACAGAATATAAAAACTAATTTACAGAATGCTTCAAGACATCAGGGATGACCTCAGAAATGAAATAAGGCAATCTACAGAAAAAGCCAAGGAACACACTGATAAAGCAGTTGAAGAACTCAAAAAGATTATTCAAGAACTTAGTGGAAAACTTAATAAGTTGCAAGAATCCATAGAGAGACAGCATTCAGAAATCCAAAAGATTAACAATAAAATTACAGAATTAGACAACTCAATAGGAAGTCAGAGGAGTAGACTCGAACAATTAGAATGCAGACTGGGAGATCTGGAGGACCAGGGAACTAACACCAATATAGCTGAAAAAAAAATTAGATAAAAGAATTTAAAAAAATGAAGAAACCCTAAGAATCATGTGGGACTCTATCAAGAAGAATAACTTGCGTGTGATTGGAGTCCCAGAACAGGGAGGGATAACAGAAAATGCAGAGAGAATAGTTGAAGATCTGTTGGCAGAAAACTTCCCTGACATCATGAAAGATGAAAGGATATCTATCCAAGATGCTCATCGAACCCCATTTAAGATTGATCCAAAAAGAAAATCACCAGGACGTATTATCATCAAACTTGCCAAAACCAAAGATAAAGAGAAAATTTTAAAAGCAGCCAGGGATAAAAGAAAGGTCTCCTACAATGGAAAATCAGTAAGAATAAGTTCAGACTACTCAGCAGAAACCATGCAGTCAAGAAGGCAATGGGATGACATATATAGAGCACTGAAGGAGAAAAACTGCCAGCCAAGGATCATATATCTATCAAAACTCTCTCTGAAATATGAAGGCGAAATTAAGACATTTACAGATAAACACAAGCTTAGAGAATTTGCAAAAACCAAACCAAAGCTACAAGAAATGCTAAAGGAAATTGTTTGGTCAGAAAACCAATAATATTAGATACCAGCACAACACAAGCTCACAGAACAGAGCACCCTGATATCAACTCAAATAGGGAAATCACAAAAACAAATTAAGATTAATTTAAAACAAAAAAATGCTCAAAACAGAATCATTGAAGTCACTATGTAAAAGATCACAATAATCAAAAAGAGGGACTAAATACAGGTGACATAGAACTGCCATATGGAGAAGAAAACAAGGCGATATAGGACAATACAAGTTAGTTTTTTACTTAGAAAAATAGGGGTAAATATTAAGGTAACCACGAAGAGGTACAACAACTCCATAACTCAAAATAAAAACCAATAAAAACATAACGACTCAGCAAACATAAAGTCAAATACTGTGAACATGAGGAACACACAAGTTACAAAGAAAAACGTCTCAGCACAAAAAAGTAAGTGGAAAAATGAAATTGTCAACAACACACATAAAAAGGCATCAAAATGACAGAACTAAATACATAAAAAATACATACTTATCTATAATTACGCTGAATGTAAATGGACTAAGCACACGAATAAAGAGACAGAGAATCTCAGACTGGATAAAGAAACACGACCCGTCTATATGCTGCCTACAAGAGACACACCTTAGACTTAGAGACACAAACAAACTAAAACTCAAAGAATGGAAAAAAATATGTCAAGCAAACAATCAGCAAAAAAGAGTAGGAGTAGCAATATTAATTTCTGACAAAATAGACTTTAAAGTTAAATCCACCACAAAGGATAAAGAAGGACACTACATAATGATAAAAGGGACAATTGACCAGGAAGATATAGCCATATTAAATATTTATGCACCCAGTGACAGGGCTGCAAGATACATAAATCAAATTTTAACAGAACTGAAAACTGAGATAGACACCTCCACAATTATAGTAGGAGACTTCAACACACCACTTTTGGAGAAGGACAGGACATCCAGTAAGAAGCTCAATAGAGACACGGAAGACCTAATTACTACAATCAACCAACTTGACCTCATTGACTTAAACAGAACTCTCCACCCAACTGCTGCAAAATATACTTTTGTTTCTAGTGCACCTGGAACATTCTCTAGAATAGACCACATATTAGGTCATAAAAGAAACCTTTCCAGAATCCAAAATATTGAAATATTACAAAGCATCTTCTCAGGCCACAAGGCCATAAAAGTGGAAATCAATAACAGAAAAATTAGGGAAAAGAAATCAAACACTTGGAAACTGAACAATACCCTCCTGAAAAAAGACTGGGTTATAGAAGACATTAAGGAGGGAATAAAGAAATTCATAGAATGCAACAAGAATGAAAATACTTCCTATCAAAACCTCTGGGACACAGCAAAAGCAGTGCTCAGAGGCCAATTTATATCGATAAATGCACACATACATAAAGAAGAAAGAGCCAAAATCAGAGAACTGTCCCTACAACTTGAACAAATAGAAAGTGAGCAACAAAAGAATCCATCAGGCACCAGAAGAAAACAAATAATAAAAATTAGAGCTGAACTAAATGAATTACAGAACAGAAAAACAATTGAAAGAATTAACAAAGCCAAAAGGTGGTTCTTTGAAAAAATTAACAAAATTGATAAACCATTGGCCAGACTGACTAAAGAAATACAGGAAAGGAAACAAATAACCCGAATAAGAAATGAGATGGGCCACATCACAACAGGCCCAACTGAAATTAAAAGAATCATATCAGATTATTACGAAAAATTGTACTCTAACAAATTTGCAAACCTAGAAGAAATGGATGAATTCCTAGAAAAACACTACCTACCTAAACTAACACATTCAGAAGTAGAACAACTAAATAGACCCATAACAAAAAAGAGATTGAAAAGTTAATCCAAAAACTCCCTACAAAAAAAAACCTGGCCCGGATGGCTTTATTGCAGAGTTCTACCAAACTTTCAGAGAAGAGTTAACACCACTACTAAAAAAAACTACTAAAGGTATTTCAAAGCATAGAATATGACGGAATACTGCCTAACTCATTCTATGAAGCCACCATATCCCTGATACCAAAACCAGGTAGAGACATCACTAAAAAACAAAATTACAGACCTATATCCCTCATGAACATAGATGCAAAAATCCTCAAAAGAATTCTAGCCAATAGAATTCAACAACATATCAAAAAATAATCCATCATCACCAAGTGGGATTTATACCAGGTACGCAAAAAAAAAAAAGAAAAAAATTTTTTTATGGAAGGCTAGTTTAATATTAGAAAAACCATTAATGTAATCCATCATAGAAATAAAACAAAAGACAAAAACCGCATGATCTTATCAATTGATGCAGAAAAGGCATTTGACAAAGTCCAACACCCATTTATGATAAAAACTCTCACCAAAATAGGAATTGAAGGAAAATTCCTCAACATAATAAAGGGCATCTATACAGAGCCAACAGCCAACATCACTCTAAATCGAGAGAGCCTGAAAGCATTTCCCTTGAGAACGGGAACCAGACAAGGATGCCCTTTATCACCGCTCTTATTCAACATTGTGCTAGAGGTCCTAGCCAGAGCAATTAGGCTAGACAAAGAAATAAAGGGCATCCGGATGGGCAAGGAGGTAGTAAAATTATCTCTATTTGCAGATGACATGATCTTATACACAGAAAACCCTAAGGAATCCTCCAGAAAACTACTGAAACTAATAGAAGAGTTTGGCAGAGTCTCAGGTTATAAGG
Organism: Elephas maximus indicus; assembly: GCF_024166365.1. Classification (NCBI taxonomy): domain Eukaryota; kingdom Metazoa; phylum Chordata; class Mammalia; order Proboscidea; family Elephantidae; genus Elephas; species Elephas maximus. Next base: position 186,946,672 of record NC_064821.1, on the reverse strand, counting down.
TAAACATACAAAAATCACTTGGATTCCTCTACATCAACAAAAAGAACATCAAAGAGGAAATCACCAAATCAATACCATTCACAGTAGCCCCCAAGAAGATAAAATACATGGGAATAAATCTTACCAAAGATGTAAAAGACCTATACAAAGAAAACAACAGAGTACTAGTGCAAGAAACTAAAAAAGACCTACATAAGTGGAAAAACATACCTTGCTCATGGATCGGAAGACTTAACATAGTAAAAATGTCTATTCTACCAAAAGCCATCTATACATACAATGCACTTCCGATCCAAAGTCCAATGTCATTTTTTAATGCGATGGAGAAACAAATCACCAACTTCATATGGAAGGGAAAGAAGCCTCAGACAAGTAAAGCATTACTGAAAAAGAAGAAGAAAGTGGGAGGCCTCACACTACCTGATTTTAGAACCTATTATACAGCTACAGTAGTCAAAACAGCCTGGTACTGGTACAACAACAGACACATAGACCAATGGAACAGAATTGAGAACCCAGGTATAAATCCATCCACATATGAGCAGCTGATATTTGACAAAGGCCCAGTGTCAGTGAATTGGGGAAAAGATAGTCTTTTTAACAAATGGTGCTGGCATAACTGGATATCCATTTGCAAAAAAAGGAAACAGGACCCATACCTCACACCATGCACAAAAACTAACTCCAAGTGGATCAAAGACCTAAACATAAAGACTAAAACGATAAAGATCATGGAAGAAAAAATAGGGACAAAGTTAGGAGCCCTAATACAAGGCATAAACAGAATACAAAACATTACCAAAAATGACGAAGAGAAACCAGATAACTGGGAGCTCCTAAAAATCAAACACCTATGCTCATCTAAAGACTTCACCAAAAGAGTAAAAAGACCACCTACAGACTGGGAAAGAATTTTTAACTATGACATCTCCGACCAGCGCCTGATCTCTAAAATCTATATGATTCTGTCAAAACTCAACCACAAAAAGACAAACAACCCAATCAAGAAGTGGGCAAAGGTTATGCACATGCACTTCACTAAAGAAGATATTCAGGCAGCTAACAGATACATGAGAAAATGCTCTCTATCATTAACCATTAGAGAAATGCAAATTAAAACTACAATGAGATTCCATCTCACTCCAACAAGGTTGGCATTAATCCAAAAAACACAAAATAATAAATGTTGGAGAGGTTGCGGAGAGATTGGAACTCATACACTGCTGGTGGGAATGTAAAATGGTACAACCACTTTGGAAATCTATCTGGCATTTTCTTAAAAAGTTAGAAATAGAACTACCATACAACCCAGAAATCTCACTCCTCAGAATATACCCTAGAGAAATAAGAGCCTTCACACAAACAGATATATGCACCCCCATGTTTATTGCAGCTATGTTTACAATAGCAAAAAGCTAGAAGCAACCAAGGTGTCCATCAATGGACGAATGGTTAAATAAATTGTGGTATATTCACACAATGGAATACTAAGCATCGATAAAGAACAGTGACAAATCTGTGAAACATTTCATGACATGGAGGAACCTGGAAGGCATTATGCTGAGTGAAATTAGTCAGAGGCATAAGGACAAATATTGTATAAGACCATTATTATAAGATTTTGAGAAATAGTATAAACTGACAAGAACACATGCTTTTGTGGTTACGAGGGGATGAGGGAGGGAGGGAGAGTGGGAGAGGGTTATTTACTGATTAGTTAGTAGATAAGAACTACTTTAGGTGAAGGAAAGGACAATACTCAATACACGAAAGGTCAGCTCACCTGGACTGGACCAAAACCAAAGTAGTTTCTGGGATAAACTGAATGCTTCAAAGGTCGGCAGAGCAAGGGCGGGGGTTTGGGGACTATAGCTTAAGGGGACTTCTAAGTCAATTGGCAAAATAATTCTATTATGAAAACATTCTGCATCCCACTTTGAAATGTGGCGTCTGGGGTCTTAAATGCTAACAAGCAGCCATCTAAGATGCATCAGTTGGTCTCAACCCACCTGGATCAAAGGAGAATGAAGAACACCAAGGTCACACGATAACTATGAACCCAAGAAACAGAAAGGGCCACATGAACCAGAGACTTACATCATCCTGAGATCAGAAGAACTAGATGGTGCCCAGCCACAACCGATAGACTGCCCTGACAGGGAGCACAACGGAGAACCCCTGAGGGAGCAGGAGATCAGTGGGATGCAGACCCCAAATTCTCATAGAAAGACCAGACTTAATGGTCTGACTGAGACTAGAGGAATCCCTGCCGTCATGGTCCCCAAACTTTCTGTTGGCCCAGGACAGGAACCATTCCCAAAGACAACTCATCAGACATGGAAAGGACTGGACAATGGGTAGAAGAGAAATGCTGATGAAGAGTGAGCTACTTGTATCAGGTGGACACTTGAGACTGTTTTGGCATCTCCTGTCTGGAGGGGAGATAGGAGGGTAGAGAGGGTTAGAAACTGGCAAAATTGTCACGAAAGGAGAGACTGGAAGGGTTGACTCATTAGGTGGAGAGTAAGTGGGAGTATGGAGTAAAGTGTATATAAGCTTATATGTGACAGACTGACTTGATTTGCAAACGTTCACTTAAAGCTCAATAAAAATTATTAAAATAAATAAAAATAAAAAAAAACTTTAATCTTAAATCCTCTTCTTCCCCCAGTGCTGGCCAGATCTTTGTCATCCAAAATATCTAAGGGCAGATAAGTGTGGCAGCGGAGGAAACAGAGCGAAGCATCTATTAACTGTCCTTTCCGTCGAATTCCTCCCGCTATTGTTGACTTTCTCTGGGGAGATATTTGACCTTCAAGGATCTCTCAGTAGCACAGTGGCATAGATTCTGTTTTGACTACCTCAAATAAGCCCCCAGTTCCACTGGTCCATTATTGTTGGCATTCCTTTGCCCACAGACAACTCTGCTGAGCAGAGCACTGGCAGGACAGCTCAAGCCTGGCCACCTCTCCAGTGTCCAGCTGGTCCATAGGAAAATCCTACCTCTTGCCCCAGGAAAGGAGTCTTTGGATGGCATAAACTGATAGGTTGACAATTTGAATCCACCCAGAATCATCTTGTAAGAAAGGCCTGACAATCTGCTTCCAATAGGTCATAACCTTGAAAACTCTATGGAGTGCAGTTCTACTTTGCAACACATGGGGTCACACTTGATTTGATGGCAACTGATTTGGTTTGGGGATTTTCCCCATGAAATGGTAAGCATGTAGGCCAAGTTCATGCTGACCACTTTCTCTGCCCTACTCTCCCCCATCCCTTTTCCCTCAACATAGTAAGTGCAGAGAAAATATGCAAGTCCACAGCCTAAGCAAGGATTGAAATGATCATGTCTGTTTCTTATAGACACTCCACTTTTAGAGCCCCTTCACAGGCAGGCACCCTACTCCTTTTGCCCAAGAGAAGCAAAATGTCCTAGACTTTTTCCCTAAGATGGTGACCTAGTATTTGACACTTTTTCTCATATTCCTCGTTTCCCATGTTTATAGGCTGGAATGTGTAGGGGTTAGGGCAATGATGGTGATAGGATCAGTTCTGCTACTGCACAGTGAATCCTACCGGACTATGTCTATATCTTTTCTCTTTAGAAGGAGAAGCATTTTGGCTCCTATTGTCCACAGTTTGGGGAATATAGTCAAAGTCTTATAAAACAATACATGTGTCTTTAAAATCTTATTAGAGCTGGATTTGATCAGAAAAATTTTCTGCAGAAATAGGCCAGTGCTTTATATAACAAGGCTGAAAACAAACCCGTTGCAGTCTATGTCAACTGTGAACCTTTTGTTAGCAGCTGTACTGCTTAATCACTGCACCACCAAAACCAAACCAAACCTATTGCCTTTGGGTCAGTTCCAACTCATAGTGACCCTATAGAAAACAGTAGAACTGTCGCCTAGGGTTTCCAAGGAGCAGCTACTGGATTCAAACTGCCAACCTTTTGATTAGCAGACAACCTCTTAACCATTGCACCACCAGGGCTCCACTGTGCCACCAGGGCTCCTTATATAAACAAAGGGGGTAATTAAAGAACCCAGGGAAAAACATAATCAAATTGGAAGCTGAGGCAGAATTTTCAGGTTCCTTATCCCATTCTCCCTATAAATGACTTAGCTGCATTTCATAGGATACAGATGGTTGTGGTGATGGGAAAGACTTGGATTGGGAAGAGACTATGATTTGTTAAGGAAGAAGTATTTCAATTGTGTTTGTACGTGTGGTTGTTTGTTGGTTGGTTAGGTTATTACTGAAACAGCTTGGTCAAAGTGCACTTCTCAGGATTAAGCCTGTGATGCTGCATTGCCAGTTCCTGTTAGGCCAGGCAGCATAAACAGATGATGAACTATTCCAAAAGTCCAATCAGATAAACTGAATCCAGTCCTCACTAGGACCCCCGAGTAGCAGGACTACTATGGATCCATCCTCGGGTATTCTGTCTATGCAAAGGCATTTGACTATGTGGATCATAACAAATTATAGATGACATTTTGAAGAATGGAAATTCCAGAACACTTAATTGTGCTGATGAAGAATCTGTACTTAAACCAAGAGGCAGTTGTTCAAACAAAACAAGAAGATACCGAATGGTTCAAAATATGGAAAGTTGTGCATCAGGGTTGTATCCTCTCACTGTACTTATTTAATCTGTATGCTGAGCAAATACAACGAGTATCTGGACTATATGAAGAAGAACTCGGCATCGGAATTGGTGGAAGACTTATTAAAAACCTTTGATATGCAGATGACACAACCTTGCTTGCTGAAAATAAAGAGGACATTAAGCACTTACTGATGAAGATCAAAGAATACAGTCTTCAGTATGAATTACACCGCAACATAAAGAAAACAAAAATCCTCACAACTGGACAAATGACCAACATCAAAATGAATGGAGAGAAGATTGAAGCTGTCAAGGATTTCATTTTACTTGGATCCACAATCAACACCCATGGAAGCAGCAGTCAAGAATTCAAACAACACATTGCATTGGGCAAATCTGCTGCAAAACACCTCTTTAAAGGGTTGAAAAGCAAGGATGTTACTTTGAGGACTAAGGTGCGCCTGGCCCCAGTAGTGGTATTTTCAATCCCCTCATATGCATGCAAAAGCTGGATAATGAATAAGGAAGGCTGAAGAAGAATTAATGCTTTCGAATTATGGTGTTGGCAAAGAATATTGAATATACCGTGGGCTGCCAGAAGAATGAACAAGTCTGTCTTGGAAGAAGTACAACCAGAGTGCTCCTTGGAAGCGAGGATACTGAGACTTCATCTCATATGCTTTGAACATGTTATTAGGAGGGACCAGTCCCTGGGGAAGGATATCATGATTGGTAAGTCTGAGTTTCAGCAAAAAAGAGGAAGACCGTGGACAAGATGGATTGACACAGTGGCTGCAATAACAGGCTCAAACATAACAATGATTGTGAGAATGGCACACGACTGGGCAGTGTATTTTTCTGTTGTGCATAGGGTAGCTATGAGCCGGAAACGACTTGACAGCAACTAACAACAACAACTCCATGTGGAATTGCCCTCATTCCTTGGGACAAGTGACAAGTTGGTGATTCACTCTTTTGTCAGCACAGGATGTCGGTCCTGCTTGTCAATCCCTGACTCTGATGATAGAAAGGATGGGCTGTAAGGTAAGAACTATGACTCACCTTCTTCAGAACAAAAGGATGGGAGACAATCAGCCTGAAAACATCAACACATACAGTCAAGGATAGAATCTGGGGAAGTCACACAGAAGTCTATTTGCATTTCGCAAGAACAACTCCACCGAGTGTCTCTGAATGTTTTGATCCTTTGGCTCTTGCTCAATTTTGCAATTTGTGTTAGGCCTCATTCTTGACCAGGACTGTGTAATTTTTGACTGAAAATAGCTTCTGTGCTTGTTCCTGAAAACCACAGAGGATGAAAGAAAGTACCTAACCAGACTATTTTAGGAACCCCCTAAAACAGCTGAATTTTCCTTGTGGTAATTCTTACCACTCTGGTGTTTTGATGCTTGTCCCATTTGCTAGCTCCTAAGCTCTCTGAGGACAAAAAATTGTCTTCACTGCTGGATCCTTGACGTTGAGTGTCTAACCTATAGCTGATGCCCAACAAAATTTTTTTTTTTTCTAAAAAGAAATATAGGAATGAATGAATGAGAAAGAACTCCAGAAGGGAATGCAGGTGATAACTCAGGCCAAATCCCAGGCTTATGAGAGTAAGACAGGGGCTTCTTCCAGGGACACACACAAGAGGCCAGAGTTGAATTGGCAGGAGGCCCAGAGTTCTCTGATAGCACCACTGTTCTCAGGCTGACCCCTCCGTCTGCCATTCTCTCCACCAGCAAAGTTGGTGTATCAGTCAGAGTTCTCCAGAGAAACAAAACCAGTAAATACACACACACACACATGCACACACATAAAGGGATTCATTTTAAGGAACTGACCCACACGGTTCTGGGGGCTGGTGGCCAACTGGAAACTGAGGCAGGATTTCTATGTTACAGTCCTGAAGCAGAATTTCTTCATCTCTGGGAAACCTTAGTTTTTGGTCTTAAGACCTTCGACTGATTGGATGAGGCCCATCCACATCATCAAAGGTAATCTCCTTTACTTAAAGTCAATTTATTGTAAATGTTAATCACATCTACAAAATACCTTCACAGCAACATCTAGACGTTTGACCAAACAACTGGGCACCATAGCCTAGTCAACATGTAAAATTAACCATCACAGCCAGTTTGAATAGAGCTGCATTTTCTTCTGCTTTCTTCTTTCCTCAGCCACACCACCCAGTCTGGTGTTTCATAAGTGTTCATGTTTATCCTTTGTAATTGTCTCTTTTTACTACAGCAGCTCCATGGGGGGGGGGCTGTTGATAATATACGTGCAATGTCACTCCCAGCCTAGCTTTGAGGCTAAATCAGAACATATAGCATCCTTGGGGACCTCATTCTGCAGACAGGAGCATGTTACTGAGAACATGCATGCTTGTCTCAGACTTTCACCTGCTCTCCAACCAGAATTCCCATTCCCTCCTTCCTAATTCTACATATTTCTTGAAAGAACTCAAGGTATAACAATTGTTTAAAGTACAGAAACAGGCAGAGGTGAAGAAGGAGAAATGATACCTTCTTGCAATGCATTTTGGGCCAATGAACAAGTATTTGATCATGCAGGCTTTTGTGTATTCTGATTAAAATAATGTTTAATTTAAAATTACAATATAATTTAAATTCACAATTATTAGAAATAATACCATCTTACTTGTGATTATTTTCTTTGGAACATATAGTAAAAAAAGTTTGTTTTGTTTTGTTTTTTAGAAAACATGGCAGTAATTATTGTTTGGAGGTTATATTTTATTATATTATTAGAGATTAATTCAATGATGAATTTATTGCTAATGTTACAATTAAATCCAAAAGAAAAAAAATATTCTGTTTACATGAATTTGCCATGTGTAAACCTCAGGCATCATCAAGGTTATTCAATAAACAAAACCTCATGATTATCAACAAATTACACTAAATCATCATTTATTATTGCTATAATATGTAATATTAGTCAGCCACATATATTCCACAGACAGCCACAAACAGATGCCCTTTGTTTTCCGTTAGTTGTGATGTCTGTTACTCCCACAGATGGAAATCACATTTTTATGTCTGCTCCTCCATCAAGACCTAACTTGGCTCCACCATTCTCCTACCCAGTAACTGCATGCTGCATTCCAGGTGCCATGAGGTTCACTTAAGGCTCTGCCTCTCAAAACATGGTTCCAGCTCTATTCTTTCATTCCTTAACATGTACATCTCACTTCCATGGTCCAGTGACTTCAGGTCAGACAACACCCCTAAAACAGGAGCCGATTACATGGTCCCCAGTGAAGGATCTTCAAAGCAGTGAGGGATTGTTACCCAAGTCAGTGGCCTCACATAGGATCATACTTTCTGGTTCCTTGCCCATCTGTCTGTCTGAGAGGCTGCGAGGCACTCAAGGGCAGAAACGTGTTCTATTCGTCTCCATATTACCAGTGCCCAAAAATGATGTAGCCTGAGTTCAGGGCATGTGAGCTGAATGAGTAAATAAAAGTGGGATGACAGTCTGGTAGTCCTGAGCCTGGGTAATTGGACAGTCATCAAGGTTTCCTGCTTCCCTTTTGTCATTCGTCAAAATACTGGCCTAGGAAAATGCTGGAAGCCTGATCCTGGGAGTGTGTGGTGCTGTCATCCACTACCTGGGTTGGGAAAGGGGACACATACTTCAGCTGTGTATCACAAAACACAGCTCAGGATAAAAGGGCTCCGGTCCTGGGTTTCTCAGTCCACAATCACCTCACCAAGAGCCTTCTCCTGCCTCCACAGAATCCAGGTGAGTTTCCAGCAGAGATGAGGACCTGAGCAGACTTGTCCATGCTTCAGGAGAGGGGGCAGGAAGACAGGAGGGAGGTGGTAAAAAAAGGCCCATGGTGGGCAGCAAATGAGGAGGGGGCAAAGGGCAGGACTGTGAGGAAGGGGTCCATGAGCCACGTCAGGTTTCTGTGATGCAGCTGACTGCAGCATCCTGGCCTTTCTCTTCATGGGCATGTTCCCAGAGATGTCCTCATTCCTTCCTCACACCTTCGGTGATCTTTACCCTCCTCACAGGAATTTAGAGAGGCAAGAGGCCCTGGAAAGTCATGTTGACCATTGTGTGTTTTATGCACTGATTAATGATAGGGGCGCTATTCGCGTTGGGCCTGTGTGACAGATGTGAGGTATTCCTGGAGGCTCACATACAAGCCTGTCAGTCTTCTTTCCCAGCAGAAGAGAGAGAGGAAGGACCACTCATCAGGCCAATATAACCCCAAATCAGTTTCCATTTCCCTTCCCCAGATCTTGGCTGAAGGGGCAACTGGTCTAGGTCAATGGGATCTATAAGTAAGACAGTGAAATGAGGATACACTGGTCCGAAGCCTCTGCATTGACACATATTTTGTTTTGTCCAGGACCATTGCCTTCTCGCTGAGATGTCCTGCCAGCAGAACCAGCAGCAGTACCAGGCCCCTCCCAAGTGCCCCTCACCCAAGTGCCCCCCGAAGAGCCCCGCACAGTGCTTGCCCAAAGTCTCCTCCGGCTGTGCCCTGACCTCCGGGGGCTGCCATGGCCCCAGCTCTGAGACTGGCTGCTGCCTGAGGCACCACCGGCGCCGCAGGTCCCACCGATGCCGGCGCCGGAGCTCCAACTGCAGTGATGATGGCAGTGGTCAGCAGTCCGGGGGCTCCCACTGTGGCCACAGCTCTGGGGGCTGCTGTTGACCTGGGCATGAGATTAAAGCAAAAAATATTTGAAAAAAAGAAAATTTTCAAGTGCCCAGAACCAGTCAGGCCTAATGTACCCTTCCCCTTCCTTGTTCCTGCCCCCTGTCTTTCCTCCTGGACAGGTCTGAATGCTTCCAGGAGGAGCCCAATGCTTCTGCCTCTCCTTCTTTATGTCCCTGTAAAAAAATAAAAGAAGCTTTTCTTTCTCACTGCAACCTTTGCCTAACACGTCCATTTCTTTGACTTATGCAAGGCAGCACAGGGCAGCACTGCCCAACCTCGGGGCCAGAATCCTATCTCAGGAACAGAAGGTTTCAGGTCATAACCCACTCAACTCACAAGAGGCCTCTCAGGGGTTTGCACATCGGAGTGGGGGTAGTTAGGGAGTAGTATCTATGGGGATGAATTAGTGAAAGTCCTGAGTTTTCCTGTGTGAAATGAAGCAAAGTATGATCTGACACTGAAATCCCCAGTCTCTGTTCATGGGTTTGCTCTAAGACCATGAAAAGTAGTTCTGAGCTCCCCAACTGAATGACAGGGGTGAGAGTGGCAGAGCATCAGAGAATCAGAAAATGGGCAAAGAAGACCAAGACCAAAGAGGATGGAGGAGGAGAATATTAAGTCAATCATGCCATGAAGAACCAAGACAGAGACGTTGTAGAGCATAAAAGGTGAAGAATTTGAAAATGAGATACAGGGGGAGAGAACAGGTTGGGATAGTCCTCTAACTGAGGGGTTCACGAGAGTGTGGGCTGCCAGAAGGAAGACACAGGGTGGTGAGCATGGGTCAATGGGAGAGTATAACAGATGAGAAGCCTCGCTCAGGAGAGGAGAAAATGGGGGACAGCTCAGGGTGACAGATTTGGGGACAAGGGAAGTGGCATGAATATGGCATTTGGGGGCTATGGATAGCTAGATAGGACATGCTGCCATGCAAACTCTGTGCTGCCCCTTCATAAAATCCTCCAACAAAGAATGACATTATTCATACAGGCCTCTGCGGTAGATTTGTATTTTTTCTGAACGAAGCATGATACTGAGATTTGTTCCACACCAGCCAGTTGTCTTGGAATTTCTGTGCTTGGAACAGGTTTCCTTGTTACAGAGAAGGCTGGGGCAAGAGAGGGACACTAAAGGGAAAAGGTATTCTTAAGCTCTTCTTGCCACCTGTTGTGTCCTCGACCCTCATGATTGGAGCAATAAAGTCCTGAAGCCAGTAGAGCTGCTTAGTGAGACTTAGTGAGATTATAGGTGAGAGCCTGGAGCTGACAGAACCTTTCACAAGAGACTGGGCATAATCAGAACAGGTTTGGGCCCCAAGGATGGCACAGTGTGAGGAGAAAGCAGTTCTCCCCCCTCTACATGGAACCAGTGCCATTCTGGGAGCCTTGGGAGTCACAGCCCAAAACAGATACGGGGCTTCTCCCAAAGGGCTTCTTTCAGCTGCTCTGAGGGAGGTAGACATGGAGGATATAAGTTACTCAGTGTCCACTGAGTAGATACTGTTTGGTGATGACAACTGATAGTCTGGTTGTAATCACATGTCTCTTGGATACTCCCAGAAAATTCGGGGAGGTACTCAGTAGATGATTTGGGTGGGAGGAGGGTTTTGAGCTATTATGATTTATGCATTGAAATTTGGTACTGCCTCATCTCATACTCTTAGCTAAGGGGCCAGCCATCACGTAGGTCACCGATGACAGGAAAAAGAAGTTCACACTCTGTAAAAATATGTCTTTTGGATCCTCCAGACAGGGCAATAATTCTGAGGAGAAATGTGGAGGTGCTGAGACAGAGACATTTACAGAAGCTTTGCAAATATTGTACCACCTGAGAGGACATTGAAGGGTTGGCAGAAGGGGGCTATATCACTCCTAGGGCAGCAAAAATGCCCAGTGACTGAAGAGCTCTGATGACACCAGTGTCAAAACACACGAAGCCTTTCCCTGACAATTCTGGACCTCTCACCCAACTGAGTTTCCAGAGATGCCCTTCAAGTGGAAGAACACCTATTTCCTGTCTCTCCTCTGGTCTTGTCCAGGCTTCTGTATCTCATGAAGGGCTGTTTTCTGGGAAGTAAAGAAAAGAAAACCCCCAGGCTGCCTGCAATGGGAAGGGAGAATGGAATGAGGAAAATGCAACCACCCATAGTCAGATGATGCTCGAGTGGAGAACCTTTATAATTTCACAAGGCAAGAGACAGGGGCATGATTTGTGGGACAACATAGAGCGCTGGAAAGCAAAGAGAATTAGCTTCACGGACCAGTTCAGATCCTTCAATGTTTTCTATATATATGTATATATGTGTGTGTATATATATATATATATATACACACACACACATATGTGTGTGTGCATATCCTGCCCTCTTGCCTCCCACCATCTTTTCACAGACTCTGCCCCTATGGCCCTGAGCCCACCATTTAGGTAACCCATGGGCAACAAAGGAGTCCCTGGGTGGTGCAAATGGTTAAGTACTAGACTACTAGCCAAAATGTTGGCAGTCTGAACCCACCCAGAGATGCTTCAGAAGACAAGCCTGGCAATTTGCTTTTGAAAGGTCACAGCTTTGAAAACCCTATGGAACTATTCTACTCTGTACACATGAGGTCGCCATGAGTTGGAATCAACTCCACAGAAACAAACAACAACAACAAGGGCAACAAGGAAACAGAAAGGGCCTTGAGCAGGGATGACCTGGCTCAAGGGGATTGCTGACCAACCCCCCAAAATTTCTCTCTTCTTACTTTGATTTATAGTCAGGTAGCAGTTTTAGAAGCAGTTGGGCTGTGGAGAGTGGTGTTGGTGACAGGTTATAATCATAGTAACAACTCTTCAAACTCTCCAGCCCCAAGCCTTCAGCATTCCCTCAGTAGATGCCCAGAGATTATTCTGAAAAAAAGAGCGAGAAAGTCCCTGAATTGCCCACATTTCCGGCCCTGAGCATCATAACTTTTGAATCCCAGTTGTTCATAAGTTTTCATTCATTTTTTCATTCAAACAGCATGAATTGAGTGTACCCTTCGTTTCAGGCATGTGTTAAACGCAGGGGATTCAAAAATGTGTAAGATATGGTTCCCATCCTCAAGAAGTTTACAGTGTAGCGGGGAAGACTGACAAGTAATCAAATCATTATGAGCTGACATGATACCTGTTATTATATCAGTGTGTGGGAAGTCCATGGGACTTAAGTCACCTCCTTTGGCTATCAATTCCCTGTTCTATAACAAGGGTGAGGTGTTCTGATGTTGTCCCTAGTATTGCTTGAGGGCGTTGGGTGAGCTCATTGACCGGCAAAATGGCTTCTAAGTATAGCGCATAAGCCTAGATGTTGTCTTATGGTGTCTGGCCCAGTTAAAATGATTAAAAGGAACCCTCATCAGGGTTCATTTTGACACTTTTTATTCCAGTTTCTTAAGAAATTATGTGTCCATGAGGACTGGAATGAAACTAATTTATAGTTTACCTTGCCACTTCCCAAGGTCTTAATAAGTAAATAAATGAAAACATTTCATTCGGTTGAATTCCCAAAGTATCATGCAGGTTTTGTCCTCTGCCTAGAATGTCCATGCCCAAACTCTGATTTCTCTCGAAAATTTCAACTCTGACTCTAGCCACAGCTGTTATGTCTTTTAATCTTTCATTGAGGGTATTTCAAGAATCATCAAGACTTGGGTCTGACAGACCCCTGCTCCTCTGCACCATTATTCCAAAAATACCATTTTCCAAGTGACATAGCACTCTTGGTTAACACCACAAATGATCACCTTGCTTTCTAGAATAGGTCAATATTGCCCATTTGTTACAAATGGAGGATAGGAACTCCCCAACTAAGACCCTGTTGTAGCTGTAGAGCATTTCTTTATTATCGTTGAGTTCAAGAAGTAACATTCAACTGCCCAAAGAGAATGAAAATGAGTTCCATTCCATTTCAGATCTCTTGAAAGAAATGTGCAGGTATCCAATGTGCAACCTCCTAAGACATTTCTTATGTCCTTTTGCTTATCAGTTTTCTCATAGTTCAGAGCCTCTCATCTGCTGAACACCCCCTCACACGTTCTCTCACGGAAAACCTTCAATTCCAATTTCTTCAGAATTTGCCAACTTTCCAGCTCACCTCTCTCTAAAGTCCACTATTTGTAGGTTGACCAGCTCTTCCCCCCTTAGACCTTTCTCTCCACCTCCATACCTTTCTCTCCACCTCCATACCTTTCTCTCCATTCTCCCTGGTCTCTTAACTCTCTATTTGAAGATTCTCTGCACCACCCTGTCCCTTCCTGCAGCCCAAGTTTGATGATATAGAAGCTTTTCATATTCTGACTGAATTTTTCATATTCCCTCCCACCATATTACCTAAGTCAGGGCTTTTGCTAGAGTGTCTTGTCTCCTTTCCTCCTACCCGCCCACACTCAAAGCTCCCACAGTCCCTATGAGTGGAGGAAAACTTGACCTATCAGTGTTCCAATCCCAAGCCAGGATTCACCCCTGGTACTGGGCCTGCTGGACCCTCAGGAGCTAAAGGAGGGGAGACTTGCTGGACTGGCTTGGGTGGGACAAAGTAAAACAACAGTGAGAGTCAGGTGGTATTGAGAAGAGGTTTTATTTTTCTACTAATCAGACACAGGTGGTAACAAACACCATCAGGTACAGAGGAGGAGAAGCCCATGGGCTCCTGGAAAATACATGGAAGGAGTCTTCTGGGGAGAGTTCAGCCTTCCCCCAAGGAGGATTCAGCTGCTAAGTCCCGAAAGGAGATTAGGGTGTCTTGATGCAGAGGTTTCCTTGGCATTCTGGATCCTTGTTTTCTCTAAAATCACTTTCAGGAGACCAGGTCAGCAGCAGCCCCCAGAGCTGTGGCCACAGTGGGAGCCCCCGGACTGCTGACCACTGCCATCATCACTGCAGTTGGAGCTCCGGCGCCGGCATCTGTGGGACCTGTGGTGCCTGTGGTGGCTCAGGCAGCAGCCAGTCTCAGAGCTGGGGCCATGGCAGCCCCCGGAGGTCAGGGCACAGCCGGAGGAGACTTTGGGCAAGCACTGTGCGGGGCTCTTCGGGGGGCACTTGGGTGAGCGGCACTTGGGAGGGGCCTGGTACTGCTGCTGGTTCTGCTGGCAGGACATCTCGGCGGAAGTTTCACCCTGGAAAAAGTAAAACAGACAAATGAGCGCAGAAGCTTTAGGCCAGTGTCTCCTCCCTTGTGGGTTTTGTCAAACACTCGCTCCCCAGGATCGAGCTGCTTTCTCAACCAGGATCTGTGGGACAGAAGTGGGCACGTGGAAAGGACACGTGCAACTGGATGAAGCTCCTCAAGGATGTCAGATGGATCCCTGTGCATCCCTGACGACGTGCTCAGAACAAAATGGGAAGAACCCTGAGCTCCTGGGGCTCTTGCAACTCATAGGAAACCCCTTGCCGTGGAGTCGATTCCAACTCATAGAGACTTTAAAGGACAGAGTAGAACTGTCCCATACGGTTTCCAAGGAGCGGCTGGTGGATTCAAACTGCCGACCTTTTGTTTAGCAGCCGACCCCTTAACCACTGCGCCTAACACGTGCCAGGAAGCTCTTTCCTCACCATCGCCTGCCTTATTGCTGCACCCTATGGGCCTTCTCCTGATACGTCCATTTCAGATCTGGGCTTATCTTCCCCAAATGCTCCCAGCTGAGGTTCTGGCCCCTTCCAGACACTCACCGGGTGCAGAGGAGGCAGAAGAAGGCTGTTCCTGGAGGCTGTGGATGAGGAGTCCAGGGCAGGAGCCCTTTTATGCCGTGCTGGTAGTTTGTGATGCAAAGCCCAGGTATGCTGCTGCTTTCACAACTGGGGGGAGGATGACAGTGTCACACACTCCCAGCTACCTGTCTCAAGTGTTCTCCTGGGCACATACCTAAAGCTCTAATAAGGTGGAACCAGAATATCCTTGTGACTTCCCATTCGGGTCTGCTGGAGACCTACCCCTGCCTCTTTATTCATTCATTTGGCTTCCATGTCTTCACACAGGCTCTGTCCCTCGCACTTTATTCAACGGCAGTAATACAGAGATGGATACGGTACCTTTCTTCCCGAGAAGCTCACAGCCTAGCTGAACAATCACTCAGATAAACAAATATAATTGATCTGTTGAGATAAGTGCTATCACAGAAATGTTTGCAAAGAACTCAACCCTAAGACCCCAGGCTCTGGGGGTCAGGCCCCATTGCACTGCAGGTCCCCAGACTATGATGGAGTGTCCAGATGTTTTCTGAGGGTGACGGGTAAACAAGGTCCTTGGTCTGTCAGAATCGATGTGCAGGATAAGTGAAGGATGTTTGGAGTCAGTCCCTGGCCAGGACAGAGAGGCTTCTAAGAAGACCTCATGGTTCCCACGTGGCAGCATGAGGATCAAGAGACGAGTTAGAGTGAAGAAGGGATTTACAGTTCTAGAGGCGACAAGATTCATTATTAATATTATTCTTTTAATTAATAATCAAGTGTGTCCACATCTACCTGCCTCTGGGATGTGTGCTATTGATTCTAAGACTGTGGAAGTTGATAGAAGAAAGTGGTTCATGTGTTTGAAAATTTTTAGGAAGAATTATGCAAAGGAGTGATGATAATTATTTTGTAAGATAATAAAAATAATATTTTTTATAATTGTGATGTTGACGGTGGTGATGGTATGTGTGCTTCATTGATTATCTAGACCTCATAAAGCTAAGGAAACCCTGGTAGCATAGTGGTTAAGTGCTATGGCTGCTAACCAAGATGTCGGCAGTTCAAATCTGGAAACTCTACGGGGCAGTTCTACTCTGTCCTATAGGGTCACTATAAGTCGGAATCAACTTGATGGCACTGGGTTTGGTTTTTTTTTTTTTTTGGTTTTCATAAAGCCAGGGTTTAGATAGATAGCCTCCATCAAGTCAATGCCAACTCATGGCAACCTTATGTACAACAGAATGAAATGTAGCCTGGTCCTGTGTCATTTCACAATCAGCTCATGTTCAAGTCTATCATTGAGGCCAATCCATCTCACCGAGGGTCTCCCTCACCCTCACGGGCTGTCTACTCCACTAAACATGATGTTTTCCTCCAGCAATTGTCTCTGCTGATGACACGTCCAAAGCAAGCAAGTTGGAGAAAATTCTGTTGTGACCCATAAGTTTTTTATATGCTAATTTTTGGAAGTAGATCACCAGGCCTTTCTTCCTAGTCTGTCTTTAGTCTGGAAGCACCCCTGAAACCTATCCACCATGGGTGAACCTGCTAGTATTTGAAATACCAGTAGTATACCTTCCAGCATTACAGCAACATATAAGCCACCACAGTATGACAAACAGAAATGTAGTAGAAGCTAAGGTAAACTAAATTACGTACTTTGATACTATTTTCCCATTGGATTTAGTTGTGATGTTACAGATGTATTTCTCACTGAACTTTATCACTAATATGATAATAAAATATATATCATTGTATTTACCAAAAATTAAAGGGCTTTAATAGTCACATATTCAAATGAAATTAAATAAAGCTTGATTATAATGAATGTTTCTGATTTGTTGTAAGCCTTTAAGTGTGACTACCTGTTCTTAGACATTAAATTAATATTAAGGGCTACAGTATCTATTTTATCAACTCCAATCTACAATTTACTGATTTTAAGTCAGTGATTCCAAGTACGTGAATTGTCCTGGGACTCAGAGAACAGGGTGCCTGAGGTTGGACAGAGGAAAGGTGGGGCAGACTTCCATAGCCTGTCTTTGTCTTCAAATTAAGTCCTGGTTCCCGCCCCCTGCCCCCCCCCCCCCCCCGGTGTATTTTCAATTCCAGCCTAACTGCTTTACTGGGAGGCCCCTTACCTCATTCTAGTTATTGCCCCACAAAGGGTATAAAGATCATTTCTTTCATGCCAAACTGGATGGTGGGGCTGAAGAGAGTAGAGGAAAGCACAGCTTTGTCACTAGTGTCAGGCTTTAGAGAATGGCAGACGGGATGGGGCCACCTGAGTAAAAGAGGGCTGTATTAGTTTCTTATGGCTGCTGTAACAAGTTATCACATACCTGCAGGCTTAAAACAACACATGCTTCTTCTCTTGCAGCTCTGGAGGTCAGAAGTCCAAAATGGGTTTCAACCGGGCCTCAACAAAGGTATAGACAGGGCCACACCCCTTCTGGAAGCTCTAGGAAGAATCTGTGTCCTTGTCTTTTCCAGCTTCTAGAACTACATTGTTGTACTCCTAGGATCATGGCCCGTTCCTCCATCGCCAAGGCCAATAGCACCGCACCTTCAAATCTCTCTCTGCTGTGTTTTCACATCATCTTCCCCTTTGTAGACAAATCACCCTTTGCTTTCCTCTTATGATTGCATTTAGGGCCTACCTGGATAATCCAGGATAATCTTCTCATCTTAATATTCTTGATTTAATCGCATCTACAAAGACCCTTTTCTCATGTAAGGTAACATTCACAGTTTCCAGGGATTAGGACCTGGATATTTTGGGGGCTTTATTCAGCCTACCAAAGGGCCCCTCCCGGAATTCTAGGCACTCTGCTGGCATTACCCTGGCCCCGATCCATGACCCTCACTGAGGACACCAATCCATGGTTTTTCTCCACTGGCCCAGGGTTTGATCTGAGCCCCTCTCCTCCCTAACTGCCAAGAACGAAGCAAGGGAGAAACTTACTATGCCCTATTCCCTGGAGTTTATTCTCACTTGAGTCATTCATTCCCACAATCCTTCATTTAAGAAGGACAAGCTGACTACCAGTGAGGGCATTAAGTAACTTCCACAGCTTGGATTTCAGCAGCGAACAAGAGGAGCAGTCTCCAAGGATCTTACAACCTAGCAAGAAGATAAATACTAGAAAGTACTGACGTTTGTGATGGCTGAGCCCTAGTGTAAGATTTGGTGTTACAAGTGGGTTAGGAGGAGGACTAGCTTTGTCTGAGGATTCAAGCCTAGATGCAGAAGCAAACAATTTTTCCATGTACTCTGGTTTTCCAGGAATCAGTATAGAGGCCATTTTTAATCCTGAAGGTGTGTGATTTGAGATACTATGGGGCAACACTTTGGGTTTGAAGTGTGTTCCACAGTCAGTACGATTCAAAACATTTTCAGAACCTGTCAGCAGGAGTGGTCCCAGTTCCTCATGAATTAAAAGCAAACTTACAACTGCCCCATCCCTTAGTTCCTGTCTTAGATTTGTCCGTATCCTGATACTCCTATTTTTTTTCTCCTTGAAATAAATAAACAAAAACATTGCCAGCAAGTCAACATGTTACAGAGGAGAACTTCACAGGGTTTTCTAGGTTGTAATCTTAACAGAAGCCGATAGCCAGGTCTTTTTCCTGCAGTCACTGGGTATGTTCAAACCACCAACGCTCAGTTTAGTAGACGAGTGTAAACCGTTTGCACCACTTAGGGACCTTCTTGCTTGAAATGGAGCTTCTTAATTTCACACCTCCCTTATGGAGCCCCCCCACCACCACCACCACCTCACAGCCCACCCTTTCCTTATCTGAACTGAGCCTGAGATGACAGAAGGAGATACTTCAGACTGTGGTCCTGTTATTTCTCCCAGAGCATGAAGTGACTCCAAACAGTGCACACTGTGAGAATTTCTTAGTAGCCCTGACAACCTGAGGATCCCAGGATAACAGAGTGAAGACAGAAACTTACCTGGCTGGCCTAAAATGAGGACACAATGACCTAATAAATTGCAGGGTATCAGCGCTGGCATAGGAGGTGACTATCTGAGATTTAGCGAGCCTTTTGACCGAAACATATTAGTAATAACTGAACAAACAAGTAAACCAGGGCCAAACCTTCTCCTTTGCAACATATGACATGATTTTATAAAAGCAGCTGAGTCGTTCTTGGGGAAGAGAGATGAGCAAGCACAAAAATATCTCCCTGTGCTCTCATTTGAATATAATTATTCCTAGAGTTTGTCATTTAGTTTATTATTGGATTTCAGGAGCTCAGATTTGGGTTAACAATAATCCTTGGTTCATAATATATGCTCTTCATTGGTCCATGCAAGGCCCTCTTTGTTCATTTATCTATTTATCCATAAAGCATTTAAATAACAAACACAAAAATCTACCACCCAAATGAAAATGAGAATTTTTATAGTAAATTAAACGCACCCCTCATCCCATGTCCTTGACTGCCCCATCTGATGTAACCATGAGCCTGAATGTATTTTTCTTTGCTTCCTTTTGCATATTTGTACCATATTTATGTGTATTCCTAAAAAGTATTATTTTTTAATTTTTTTAAGTCATATTTCTTGAGATATAATTTACATACAAAAAAATTCACCCACTTAAGTATACAATTCTATGAGCTGTTACAAATCTGTACTTTTGTGTAAAAACGAGTACAATCAAGATATAGAACACTCAATCATCTCAAAATATTCCCTTGTGCCCTTATATAGCCAACCTTTCCCTACATACTAGTCCTTGGCAACTACTGATCTGTTGTATGTCCTCATAATTTTGCCCTTTCAGAATGTCATATATTGGAATCGTGTGTAGCATTTAAATTCTGGCTCCATTCACATAGAATAATGCATTTGAGATTCATTCGATGTTGTCTTATGAATCAGTAGTACAATTCTTTTTTATCGCTGAGAAGCATTCCATTGTATAGATGTACCAGTTTGTTTATCCATTCACCAGCTGAAGAACATTTGGGTTGCTTCCAGTTTGGGACAATTAAGAATAAAACCACTATAAACATTCCCTTACAGGTTTTTCGGTGAACAAAAATTTTATTTCTCTTAGCTAAATACCTAGGAATATGCTTTCTGGGGCAAATGGTAAGCGTATGCTTCATTTTTCAAGAAATTGCTTTCTACTGTTTTCCAAAATGGCTGTACCATTCTTAGTACCATATAAGACCAGCAATGACCAAGAGGTCATTGCTCTTCATCCTTTACAGTCCTGTATTGTTAGCTACTTTTTATTTTAGTCATTCTAATAGGAGTGTAGTGTCATCTTATTTTGGTTTTAATTTGCATTCCCCTACTGACTAAGGATGCTGAATGTCTTTCCATGTGCATATATGCCATCCAAATATCTTCTTTGTTGACATGTCTGCTCAACTCTTTTGCCCATTTTTAAATCCAGTTATTTGTTTCTTTATTGTTGATTTTTGAAAGATCTTTATATAGTCAGGACATAAATCCTCTATTGATGTTTTATAAATATTTTCCCCCAGTCCGTGAATTGTCTTTGCCTTTTCTTAACAGTGCCTTTCAAGGAGCAAAAGTTTTTAATTCTGAAGTCCAGTTTATCAAGACTTCTTTTTGAATTGTGCCTTTTTCATCAGATCTAAGAAATTTTTGCCTAAATCAAAGTCACAAAGATTTTCTCCTATGTTTTCTTCTAGAATTTTTATAGTTTTACATTTTAATTATTGTTGTTGTTAGGTGCCATCGAGTTGACTTCAACTTACAGCAATCCCATGTAACAGGGTAGAACTGCCCCATAGAGTCTTCTTGGCTGTAATCTTTAAGTAAGCAGATTGCCAGGTCCTGCTCCCAGTAGCCACTAGGTGTGTTCGAACCACCAACCTTTCAGTTAACAGCTGAGCACTTAAACATTGTGCTGGCAGGGCTCCTTTTTCACCTATTATCCTTATTGAATTAATGTTTGTATATGGTACTAAGAATGAGTAAAGATTTGGCTTTTAGGGTTTTGTTTGTTTGTTTTTTGCATATGGATATCCAATTGTTTTGGTGCTATTTTTTCAAAAGGCTATCATTTCTCCATTCAATTGTCTTTCTACCGATGTTGAAAATCAATTGATTTTATATGTTTGGGTCTATTTTTGGACTCTATATTCTTTTCCATATGTTTACCCTTGCAGCCTTCTTAATCTTAGGGGGAAAGCATTCAGCCTGTCATTACTAAATATGATACTAGCTGTAGGGCTTTTGTTGTTTGTTGGTTTTGTTTTGTTTTTTGTAGCTACTCTTTAACAGGTTGATGAGATTCCCTTTGATTCCTTTTTTGCTGAGAATTTCTATCATTAAAGTTGAAATTTTGTCAAATGCTTTTTTTCTGCACTATTGAGAGGATTAAATGTTTTTATTTCCTTCCGTCTAATGTAAATACAGACATGTCTCAACTACTCCAAGGGTTTCCTTAGAATTGCTAGCCTGTAAGGGACAAAAAGTCACATTTTTACAAATTATGAGTACCTCTTGTAATATGTAATCTTAATATGTGCTGGTCTTTTCAGCTTGTGAGTAAAAGATGAGTTTATGATAAATATATTTGCCTAAATCACAGTAGTTGGAAATGACCAAGGGCCCAAATAGTCACAATGCATCTCCAAGTAATTTCTGGGAATCTCAAAGGAATGTGCCACATGGTCATAGAAGCCAGTCTGACAGCTCTCATCACCTCACAGTTCACCCAGTTCTCCCTCTCCTCCTCCATCTCACATCCTCAATGTCCCGCCTGCTCATAGGAGTTACGCACCTCCTCTCTCCACTGAGACATTGCCACTGGGATAGGGCCAATATGTCCCAGACGTTCAGTTTTGGGAGCTTTTAGAGCCACAGCTCATGCAGGTCACAATGAAACAAAGCTAGTTGCAAGTAATGGTGGCAGGAATGGCCTCTCCCCCATTCAATGTCACATTTTGGCACTCAGGCCCTAACAGCCTGCTTCCAAAACGCGGCTCTTGTGCAGTTCTGTTGGCCTCTGTCTCTAATCCTTTGTCAGAATCTCACCAGGTCTCCCGTGAAATTAGTCCATCAGTTCTAGACCTTCATCATTCTAATCATAGGGCACAAGCACAAGCAAGCATACAGGATGAGCAACCAACGCTGCCCCATCACCTCTCTTGTTTCGTTTTCCCTTCAGGCCTCTCTGCAAGAAGGAAAATTCTCCCAAGGACAGGTAACCTCACTCAACAAGTAAGTAGACTCAGCACTGAGCTTCATCAGAAAATATACAAATCCAACGGTAGAAACAACAAAAAAAAATTTTTTTTATATCAATCTTTAGCAGAAATTCCTCATAGTCATTTTAGAAACCAACAACCCCAAAACGCCACACTCATGGTCCCTGCCCACTATCTCCTTCCATCTCTTTCTCTTCCTCCCATTATATTTGTCCACAGCCAGGCCCTGACTTTACTCCCTCCACTCTTTTGTGCCTTCCATTGTGCTGTGTTGAGTCTCTCTTTCCTGCATTTTGTTGACATATCAGGCAGATTCCTAATGCAGTCATTTTTATGGATAATAAATACAGTCCAGTCCAATTTACTTCAGTTTGAAATTTCAGTCTTAAACCTTCTTCTTCCCCTCAATGTTGAGTAGGTTTCCTCTAAGGGACTTAAGTGGGAAGGGACATAGATATTTCTCTTCTCCTTTACCTCCTCTATATCCTTTTTCTAGGTCTTTCTGTCTCTTCTGATATCTTAAGTCCTGGGAAGGAGGAGGAGAGAAAGGAGAAGACTTTCCCTGCTTAACCTCTGAACCCTCAGTAGTCTTCTAGAGGCCTCTGTGTGATAGATCCCAAATGAGTGTTCTCTTATGAGGTGAATTTATCCATCCAGGCCTGTAAGGGGCATCCTCACAGCAGAGTTCCCTGACATGGGAGACACACCCCATGTCTTACCTCTTTAGACACCCTCTTAAACTTCAGTGGTAAAATCTACAGTCTCACCCAGTGGGCATCTCTCTTGAGCAGAACAACTTAAACCTAAAACCTCTGATTTGGTCTCTGATTTGGGAAGCATCCATGGAGATGTAAGTGAGGAAATTACAGTGCTGTTCTTCTAGAAAAATCGTCCTCTGTGGACAATTTTTCCCGAAATTCTTAGCCTTCTACTTTCATACTGCGGAGATAATAGTAGGGTTTGTTCTACAATAGCGAGCCTTGTTCCATAATTCTCTGAAGAGATATATGAGGGGCTAGGAAGGGAGAGCTCCTCACTGAACTCCTTTTTATACTAACTTGTAAAGTTAGTGAGTTCCATCTCCAGGACTAAAGCAGGGACCCCTAAGACAATAAGACAAGGCCAGGGCCAGGAGGAAGGCAGACAGAAGTCCACTTAGATTTCAAGGAGGACAGGGAAAACTCTCCACTGAGAGTCTGCCAGAAACTTTGGAACTTGTCCAACCATTGTGCTTGAGGTTACTCTTCCATTTTTGTTGCCTAATGGTTGTACAATTAAGAGATAGGCTGCTAAGCAAAAGGCCAACAGTTCGAATCCATCAGCCACTACTTAGAAACCCTATGGGGCAGTTATATTCTACCCTGTAGGATTTAATGACTCAGGGTTGCATCTATATAAACCAAAAAGAGCATTTGTACTTGCTTCTATTGAGCCGCAAGTCAAGGAGGAAAAAAAAAAATCACTTCTGCAGAGAGATCTGAACCTCCAAATTATGTTAGACCTTGTTCTTACTTGTTCCCTTTGGGAACATGCACCACAGTTGATGTCATCACTTGATGTTTTTCTCTGCTAGACTGTCCTCTCTGACAGGCTGTGTCTCATTCAATGAAGGCTGTATCCCCTGTGCTGAGCATGGTGCCTGGCCCACAACCAATGGTTTGTTTAATGTAGGAATTTGGGAATTGATGAATGAGTGAGAAAGAATTCAGGAAGAAGAGCTGGTAATGGCTGTTAAGAAGGAGGAGAATCAGGCCCAATCTTGGGTCTCTGGGAGAAAAGACAGTGGGGCAATGTCTTCGTCTTGATCATATACCAAGGTCAGGCTGGACTTTCTGGGGCTGCAGATTTGATGTCAGCACCGCTTCCATTAGGCTGATCCCTTCTCCTTGTACTATCATCCAAACCACAACACTATTGAGTAATTACTCTGGGACAACAGTTGTAACCTAAGACTTCCCAGGTAAACCAGGAGGAAGAGTAACCCTATCCATGTGACTTTACTTACAGTTTACCACGTCCAGTAAAGTTGACCAAATTAGAAATGTGCTTTCTGCTGTTCTCTCCCTCCTCATCGTCCCACCAAATCTGGTATGATAAACAGTGGCTTTGTCATCATTCTTACTCTCTCCTTTCCAGTTCAGTATCTAGTTGTGGTACTCTCAATAAAGTGAGGAAAATGAGGCTGAGATTGACAGCATCACCTCAGGTGGGTCAAAAACCTCATTCCAGGGATAGGAGAATATAATGTCCCTAGCCATCTCCACTTACCATCCTAAGCTAACACTCCTAAGACTCAGTACAAGTTCTTCCCTCACTGCTGTTTCCTTGAAACAACTCAGGGAAACTCTAGGCACCCATATAGATGAGTTTTAACCTGAAATGAGAGAATTGAAATTGCCTAAAGGAAAGAAGCTGGTCCTACAGGCTTTAATGTTCATAAATGAATAAGACATATTTGCTAGAAAGTGTTTCTCATTCAAAATATCACTTAATTAACTGTGTGTAATACTTTTTTTTTTTAATACTTTATCAGTCTTTGGGTGCTCAATGGTTTGCACTCATCTACTAAACTAAAAGAGGTCCTGGATGGTGCAGTTAATCACTGAGCTAACGAGCCAAAAAGTCGGCAGTTCGAGTCCACCCAGGCTTGCCTCAGAAGAAAAGCCTGACAATCTACCTCCAAAATATTAGCCGCTGAAAACCCTATGTAGCACTGTTCCACTCTAAACACATGGGGTTGCCATGAATTGGAATCAACTTGATGGCAATGAGTTTGGTTCTGGCTTTTGGTACTGCTTTGTCTTCTGCTTTTTACCAGTTAGCAATAGGTCATGAACATTATTCTTTAAAAAAATATAAGTTCATGATATAGTATCACTTTAATAACACAATTATTTAAATTATATATGGATTATTAAAATACCCTTGTAGTCCTAATTATAATTTTTATTTTATTTGAATATAGTATGATAATATAATAAATCCAAATAGGCAAACATTTTTTGGTTTAGATGAATTCACTCAAAACAAGCCATAAAAACCAAACCCACTGCTGTCGAGTTGATTCCAACTCATAGTGACCCTATAGGGCAGGTAGAACTGCCCCATAGAGTTTCCAAGGAGTGGCTGGTGGACTTGAACTGCCAACCAAAGACAGTTTAAACTATGTACACTTTATTTGTCCATCAAAACCTATCTTGGCTCTGCCCCCTGCAAGCCCAGGAACTCCATACTACACCCAGAGCCCATGAGGCCATCCAAGGGGGCTCACTTCCACCAAACAGACTCCAGTGCCATTCCCCCCATCCCTGACCCACACATCTCATACCAGGAGCTTGGGAGACAGTAGTTGATTACATCTGAAGGTCATATTTGGGGTTGCCTGGGGACTTTGTGCACATTTCATTGCCTTGATCATTTGAGGTCTGTTTCATGATTTTTTATTTGTATGTTTGTTTGTCTTGTTAGACCATGAGCTCAAGAACTTCTGTCACAGTCATCCATGTTTCCAAGAAAGCACATGAGAGAGAACTTACGTCAAGGCATGTGAGCTAAAAGAAGGAAGAAGGAAGGAAGGCTCCCTGTAGGTCCCTGTGGGATGTGTGGACAGTCGTGGGGCTTCCTGGTTCAACCTAGTAAGCTGGACATTATGCAAGGCCCAAGAAAAGGCTGGAAGTCCTCTTTCTGAGAGTGCTCCACTATGGCACCTCCCCGGGTTGTAAAAGCAGCAGCATACCCTGGCTGGGGATCACAAACCAGCACAGGATAAAAGGGCTCCTGCCCTGGGCTCCTCAGCCACAGCCTCCTCAGGAACAGCTTCTCCTGCCTCCTCTGTGTCTAGTGAGTGTCCAGCAGGGGACATGACTGCAGCTGAGAATGTTCAAGTCATAGCAGAGGGGAGGGAAACAGAGAGGTCTGGAGTGGAAACGGCAGAAACAGGGCCACGGAGGCCAGCAACAGAGGAAGTGAGGGTGCGGAAGGGGTCCATAGGGAATGAGACAGGGACTCTGTACCTGCAAAAACCACAAGAGCTCAAAGCTCCCTCCCATCCTCATTAATTCATGTTCTCACATGTGCACACATGTCCTTTCACAGTCTCCAGAAAGCTTTTCTCAAGTAGGTGCATTCCCTAAGAGTTTCCAAGGAGACACAAAAAAGTGGATCCTGGGTTAGATTGACAGCACCTTTCCCGGTGGACAGCAAAGTGGGAGGCATCTTACATGCTCAAACTCACTCCAAATCAGCTTCCCTTCCCTCCTTCAGTTCTTGATTACAGAAGCAGCTGTTCTTAGAAGAGAGGGGTCTTGGAAATCATGACAGACGGACATGGGAATGTAGATTCTGAACTGACAAGTTGTTTTTGTTTTGTCCAGCGTGATTCAACTCCAGTCAAGATGTCCTGCCAGCAGAACCAGCAGCAGTGCCAGGCCCCTCCCAAGTGCCCCTTACCCAAGTGCCCCCCGAAAAGCCCTGCACAGTGCTCACCCAAAGTCTCCTCTGGCTGTGCCCTCAGCTCTGGGGGCTGCCATGGCCCCAGATCCGAGGCTGGCTGCTGCCTGAGCCACCACAGGCGCTGCAGGTCCCACCGGTGCCAGCACCAGAACTCCGACTGCAGTGACAATGGCAGTGGTCAGCAGTCCGGGGGCTCCCGCTGTGACCACAGCTCTGGGGGCTGCTGCTGACCTGGGCAGTGTGGATGAGACAAGCAATTGTGAAGTAAACAAAGACCCAAAGTTCCAAGGACCACCCTAGCCTGAGCATCCTTTCCCAGATGTGCTTTTACAGGATGAACTGAGCGGATGTACCTGTGGAGGCTCCCAGCTCTCCCCAGAAGGCTCCTCTGGGACTTCACATTTCCTCTGCCCCCTGCACCTGTCAATGCATTTCAGGGCCAGTGTCTGGCCCTATAGAAAATAAAGCCTCTCCTTATCACCACCTGTGTATCACTTGTCGTTTCACTTTGGCCGTTCCCAGATGGCTAAATGTATACCACTCCAACTCCCAAACCCAGCACTGCCCTACAGGGGAGGTACAGAATCCTCACTCTAAACCTAAGAAATAGAGGTTCTGTCAGATCTTTTTATGCTGGAATTGACAGGTAAGGGGAAGAGGAAGAGACTGAGGCCTGTAGCCATCAGTAACAGGAATGACTTTTCCTAGGAAACATAGGCATGGGGTGGGTTTTCACCTCGGGTTGGGTTTTCACCTCACTGTGGGATCCCCAGGCTCCTATGAGGAGCTATTTGCTTTTGCTGGGCATCCAACTAAGGAACAGCAAATATGTAGTAGACAGTGATCAGAGAATAGGCAGAGATTCTCAGCAGGTGACATTTGGCAACATCTAGAGACATTTTTGATTGTCACAACTTGGAGGAAGAGGAAGTACTACTGCACCCAGTGGGTAGATGCCAAGGATGCCACTAAACATCCCACAAAGGAAAGGACAGCCTTTCCCCCTCAAACAAGGAATTATCTGGCCCAGAATGCCATTGTTGCCAAGGTTGAGAAACCTCAGTCTAGAATAAAGAGGCAGGGAAAGGATGGGATGGCATCTGGGAGGACAAATAACTCCATCTGCTCAAGAGAAATCCAAGAGAGAGATGGAAGTGGAGAAATTAGTTAAAGCTAAGGAAGTTATGGATTAGGGAGAGAAGGAACTGAGAGTCCAGGAAATATGAGAATGTAAAGAGTGTGGATTACGAGACAATAAAGGAAGAGGAGAAACGAGAAGCATTACTAGGATTGTAAACTGGTATAATTGTGAGCTCAAACACTTATTAGTGTTTATCATAAGCTAAGAACTGATACTCGTTGCCGTCGAGTCGATTCCGACTCAAAGGAACCGATAAGTGACTAATATTAATTCATTTAATTTTTGAAACAGTCTATAAGGTATGTGCTCTTAATGACCACATTTTACAAATCAGGAAACTGAGATCCAGTTTCATTTTTTACCAGGACAGGAGCCACACAGCTGGTGAGTGGTGCAGACAGAGTCCACATTCTTAGCCACCTTACCACATGGCCCCCCTTTGAGACTTTTCAAGAGATCTGTGGACGTAATGGGTTTTATTTCGTAACATTGATTTTGGTCTGCTGAACTTTTTTTTTTCCTTTTTTTTTAAGCTACGTAGTTAAGAGCCCAACCATGTGAGACACAATATCAGTAAACATTGTTTTTAAATTTGCTGTCCCACAGCTGGGATCTAAAATGTGACATTCAGCTTCCCCCTACGTGGAATCATCTCTCTAGATATGAATCTCATTCTATATGCCTGATTGTCAAAATAATGGTGTAAAGGAGCAGTCCATCAGAGCCATCTAGATGTCCCCCAGAATAAGCCAAAGGAACATCATAGGTCCTAAACTAAATTCAGATTAAAAATTGAGGGAAATCGGTGTTGAGCTGAGTATACCAAACAATGAAACAAGCCTATGTAGCATTTTGGCGTTTATTGAATAGAAGGAAAAAAAAAAAAAAAAAAACTTTTTTAAGTCCTGGAAAATAGCAAACTGGCCATTTATTTTCCCTTTAACACCTAAAGTCTCAGAGTTTCTAAAATCTTTGAGATTTAATAAAGGGCACAAAAGCAGTGTGATGCCAGGCATGCTCTGATGAAGTCTGATCCACTCTCCAGCTCAACACAATTTCCTAAGGAGGAGCCACAACTGCCATGTTTGGATTCATTGCTACAAGTTTCTTCTTGCTCTAACCTGAGAAATCCTTGGGTAGAACTCCACCATGGAACAGAAACAATGTTGAGTCATGGCGAAAATATACGTCACAACAATGTTCAGGAAGGGTAGACTTGGTTGTGAGGTTGGAGTTGCATGACGTGTGTGAGATCTTGCTCAGCTTCCCATGAAGGGAGACAGGTGGACCCAGAGCTACAGAACCCACAGATCTTGGCAGAACTGCTCCACATGTCCAGAAACAGAGGACCACAGGATGGAAAGTGACTGGAATTCATGGGCCACATTTGTAACTGCACATCAGCTACCAGAGAAACAGGGCTCAGTCTCTGATGAACTAAAGCCTGTCATCTGCCAAGGACTGTAGAATGAGGCTTGGAGACTCAGAAACACATACCAAGTCCAAGTTCTCAGTACAAAAGTATCCAACAACTCCTACAGGTAGTGAGTTCACTCAGGAGGAAGAAGAAACAGAAACTGGACCAACCAATAAAGCTTGGACCTGAGGCACCAGGACAGTTGAAGAAAGCCAAAAGTTAGGTAATATGATGCTAATCCTAGAAGTAGACCCCAACAGGTGAGAGCTCAATGGGTGAAGAGTGCCCCAATTATCATCAGGAGATCATCCAATGCAGCCCAGAACAGAACTGTCAGTAATTCATTGATTTAAAAAAATTTTTTTGAGCACCTACTATATACAGGCACCATTGCAGGCCCTGGAGACACAATGGTGAATGAGAAAAATAAAGACACAGTTCTTGAGCTCCCATTCTAGTGGGTCCATTTGAGAAAATTCCCTAATTTGCTTGGAATGCAGAAAACCAAAACACAAGTGACCCTCTTCTAGTTGACTTCCCACACCCTTGAATTGGAGCAGCAGCAATGTAGGTTTGATAAACATAGTGAAAGATTCCAGTCTGGGAGAAACATTTAGTAACTTCTCACTTTCATACCAAAGGCAACAATCAAGTAAGAACAAGAGAGGAGTTGCTAATGGTGATGAGAAGGATGTTAGTGCACAAGTAGACCTCTATCCTTATGCCCTTCCCAGTCTCCCTCCCTCACTCTCCCCAAGGTCCCACTAGAAAAAACATGTTTCACCAGGGCCATGAAGGTGCTCTGGTGTTCTCCATGGTTATACCATATTGCACATCTCAAAGTGGGCAGCCACAATTACAAGCCTTCCTATAGCAAGACAAATAGATATATTTACTGTAGCAATGCTTTATCCAAAGCTATCATTTTAAGTTATATGTGTAATATAAAATATTTGTCCTATTCTTAAGTATTTCATAAGTATATTCTTAAGTATATTCATATTTCAGAAGGAAATACATCTCTAGTGTTATAGTAAAATGCAATAGGAAAATTTGACAGTTGACATGATGCGATTTCTACAGACATTAGTCACATCAATTGCATTATGTCACGTGTACACAATCAACACTACCACATTTATCAATTATTATTCACTTCCTATCAATTATAATTCACCTTTCACATAAATTCCCCTGGCTACCCCAGACAAGATGAATCATTCCCTTCTGTGAACTACTCCTGAAACTCTTAGAAACAACATAGACTGAGTTACTTACTGACCCATCTCTCATTAGATGTAGGTTAGTTTCTCATTTTCATCTCTGATTTCAACTCTAACATCTGTGGTCCATGTGCTTTCATATCATTATAGCCTCTTTTCTTTCTCAAACACCTCTACCTGAAGAAACAATGAAACAAAGCCAGGAAAATTGGATTCCATAACCGGTGCCAATAATGAACATATTATTCTAATCTCTTCTATCAGCCATGTTCAGCCCTCAGCTTCCCTCAACCGCACTTCCGCCCTGTCTTTATGGGGACCCCTCTACTTCCTGGGTTTCGTGAGTTCCTCTCAGTGGTTCCACCTGGACCAACTGCCCTTGTGCAGAGGTCAGGCTCCTCCTTCTCTGCTCCTGCTGTATGCCCACCTGCAATTCTTAAAGGCTGCTGACCTCATTTCAACCACTCCCAAGTGATGACAAATGGCAACTTCTGAACACACCAAGGCAACAGGAGACTGACAACCAAGAGCTCTTGGCTAAGTCTGAGGACTCCCCACATGTCTTTATTACAGCACTCATCACCTTAGGTTATAAGTATTTGATACCCTGTCTGTCTACCCCATTAAAATATGAGCTATACAACAAGGACTGTATCTTATTCATTTATGATTCTTCATTCCCATTGGAATGCCTAATGTGCAGTGTAAACTTGTTTGTTTAAGAAAAAAGGAAGGAAAGAAGAAATAAAAACAGGAGGGCAGGAAGAAGGGATGGAGGGAAGGATGGAAGGAAACAGGCTCACAAAAGGCTTAAAGAATAGGTATTTGGACAGTCTTGGGGCTTCCCAGATACCTTATCTTGGTAAAACTTGCCCTCTTTTCCCCCTTTCCATCCCTACCACCAAGGCCCTGCAGCCTATATATGAGTGACACAGGACTTGGTGACAGCATCCCATCCAGATCTTCACTGGACCAGTGGCACCTGTATCCTTTCCCAAGGTGGCCAGAAAGATACTCTCTGATCACTGAGCATCAGTCACTAAGGTGCCCTCCTACCCAGATAAAGGCTCTTTACTTCCAGGTTCATCACAGGCAGGTGAGGAACTGAATGTGAGATTTGGGGGTGAGGGTGGTAAGTGTTGAGAATAGAGAACAGTCAACCAGCTCCCAAATGGCAGAAACTGGTACAGCAGTCCTCCCTTTATCCATGGGGAAACCACGATAGTGTCAAACCCTACAAATACTATGACTCATACATACCTCTGATAAGTTTAATTTATAAATTAGGTACAATAAAAGATGAGCAACAATAATTAATAATAGAACAATTATAACAATATACTGTAATAAGAAGTTATGTGAATGACAGAGCAGAACGGCATGATATTTCATCAAGCTACATACTCATTTTACATTTTCTAACTGCAGTTGACCGGGGAGAACTGAAACCATGAAAAATAAAATTGTGTTCTGATAAGGTGGGGGGGGGGGGTTACTGTACTTCCTGCTAAAGAATTTTCTGTTTATTCTGTGGACAACAGGAATGTAAACCCACAGGTAATCTTATTCTCCAACCTCCCATTCTTTTTCCTCTACCTCTTGTGATCTGATATTCTCAAACCTGGCTGTACTTAGAATCACATGGGGAGAAATTAAAAATCCCAATGCCTTGGCTGCACTTCAGGCCAACTCAATCAGAGTCTTTGGGGGTAGAGCTCAGAGTTCAGTCTTTTTTAAAACCTTCACAGATGATTCCAATGTGCAGCCAAAGTTGGAAACCTCTAATTTAGAAGGTTCTATTTCTCACCAGAGATTTCACCCCCATCCAAAATCCTCCACCCAGCTCCCACTTCCTAGATATCTTTGGTACTTGTATGTGACCTTATGAAATAACGAAACTTCCTTCAACTCTACCTGATCACCCTGTACCTGTCTTGGCAACTCAAACCCAAACCAGACAGTGATTCTACCCATTCTTCAGCCTTTTCAGGCCCACCACTAAGCTACACTGAGTCCTGGAGCCCAGCTCAAGGCTTGCAAAAAAAAATGAAAGGGATCTGATTCCAGACCAACTTTAGTTGCTCATGGGAACTGAGGGCCTTGAGGGTGACGTGGGATTTGGAGACATAAAACTTTCCAGGGCCAATATCTTATGCAATATTTCACATCCTTGACCACAAAACCATGATTTCCTAGAGTGAATATTATTAACTACAGGAATGAATGCTTTCCTAAGCGAAGTTTTGGAAATGTAACACAACTTAAGACTAGGCATTTATTGATTGACTGACAGGGAAAGGCAAGGATTATTTCAAGAAATAATGACCAGAAACTTTCGAAACTGGATGGAAAACACTAATCTACACATCAAAGAATCACAACAAATTCCAATTAGGATAAACTCACACCTAGACAAATCATAATCGAACTGTCAAAAGACAAAGAGAGAATCTTGAAAGCGGCAAGACAGAAGCAACTCATCATGTACAAGGGAGCTTCCATAAGATTAAGAAGTGATTTCTATCAGAAACCATGAAGGCCAGAAGGCAGTGGGATGACATATTCAAAGTACTCAAAGAATACTGTAAACCAAGAACTCTATATCCAACAAAACTATCCTTCAAAAATGAAGGAAAAATTAAGATATTCCCAAGTAAACAAAGTTAGATAATTCATTGTTAGTGGACCTATCAGACAAGAAATACTAAAGGGAGCCCGTCAGGGTAAAATGAAGCAGCACTAGGCAGTAACTCATATTTATATAAAGAAATAAAGAGCATCAGTTAACTACATACGTAAATACAAAAGACACTATAAATTAAATATATTTTTTCTTTTTAACACTTTCTTCTGTATAATTTAAAAGATAACTGAATAAAATAATAATGATAAAATTGTGTTTATGGACTTATAAGATATAAAGCTGTTAACTCTGTATGGCAATATGCGCTACAAAGGCGGGGGAGAGAGAACAGAGCTACGCAGGAGCAAATTTTCTAAATCCTATTTAGAATTCATTGGTATTGATTTTAATGAGCCCACTGCCATTGAGTTAATTTTGACTCATGGTGACCCCGTGTGTGTCAGGGTAAAACTGTGCTCCATAGGGTAAAATGAATGGTAAATTTAAATGAGAAAAGTCTCCAGCTTACGTAAATAGACCATATACAAACTTCATACATTGTCAGGTCTATTAAATGCTTCTACTTGTTGAAACTCAGCTCAACCCCCTTCTTGCCCAGAAACATCATGCCTGAGTTCCTGGGTGCCATGAGAAAATCTTATGTGCCCCATTTAGCCTAGACAGGGCCTCAGCTCTATTGCTTCATTTTTACCCATTCATCTTATTCCCAGGAGCTCACAAGGACAGCAACAGACTACATGTGGATGCCAGCATGCTTTGGGTTATGTGCAGGGTGAAGGAAGCGTGGCACCAAACACTGTCACTTAGTACTTAGGAATAGACAAATATATGTAGATGTGTGTGTGTGTGTATAATTTCGATCTATCTTTCCTGACAGATGGTGAGCTACTTGAGGACAGAAAATACCATGTTCATCCAAATATGCCTAGTATCCACCTAAGTCCGTGAGACAGAGCCTGTGCTGGGGAATGTGAGCTGAATGAATGATGCAAGGATAGTGGGATGGTCCCCAGTAGGCCTGAGTGAGAGACAAGAGGACAGTCATCAGAACTTCCTGGTTCCCTTCTGTCAGACATCTTGGAGAGTGCCCAGAGAGTTGATGGTTCTGGGACTGTGTGATGCCTCATGCTCCCCCAGTTGCGAAACCAGCAGCATACCCGGGCTGTGCATCACAAACCACCAGCACAGGATAAAAGGACTCCTGCTCTGGACTCCTCCTCCACAGCCTCCAGGAACAGCCTTCTTCTGCCTCCTCTGCACCCGGTGAGTGTCTGGAAGGGGCCAGAACCTCAGCTGGGAGCATTTGGGGAAGATAAGCCCAGACCTGAAATGGAAGTATCAGGAGAAGGCCCATAGGGTGCAGCAATAAGGCAGGCGATGGTGAGGAAGGAGCTTCCTGGCACGTGTTAGGCGCAGTGGTTAAGGGGTCGGCTGCTAAACAAAAGGTCGGCAGTTTGAATCCACCAGCCACTCCTTGGAAACCGTATGGGACAGTTCTACTCTGTCCTTTAAAGTCTCTATGAGTTGGAATCGACTCCACGGCAAGGGGTTTCCTGGGAGTTGCAAAAGCCACAGGAGCTCAGGGTTCTTCCCATTTTGTTATGAGCACGTCGTCAGGGATGCACAGGGATCCATCTGACATCCTTGAGGAGCTTCATCCAGATGCACGTGTCCTTTCCACGTGCCCACTTCTGTCCCACAGACCCTGGTTGAGAAAGCAGCTCGATCCTGGGGAGCGAGTGTTTGACAAAACCCACAAGGGAGGAGACACTGGCCTAAAGCTTCTGCGCTCATTTGTCTGTTTTACTTTTTCCAGGGTGAAACTTCCGCCGAGATGTCCTGCCAGCAGAACCAGCAGCAGTACCAGGCCCCTCCCAAGTGCCCCTCACCCAAGTGCCCCCCGAAGAGCCCCGCACAGTGCTTGCCCAAAGTCTCCTCCGGCTGTGCCCTGACCTCCGGGGGCTGCCATGGCCCCAGCTCTGAGACTGGCTGCTGCCTGAGGCACCACCGGCGCCGCAGGTCCCACCGATGCCGGCGCCGGAGCTCCAACTGCAGTGATGATGGCAGTGGTCAGCAGTCCGGGGGCTCCCACTGTGGCCACAGCTCTGGGGGCTGCTGCTGACCTGGGTAGTGTGCACAAGACAAGCAATTGTAAAGGAAACAAAGACCCAAAGTTCCAAGGATCACCCCAATCTGACGCATCCTTTCCCAGACCCAGTTTCACAGGCTGAGCTGCGCGGATGTCCGTGTGGAGGGTCTTAGCCCTCCCGGGAAGTCTCCTCCTGCCTGATGCCTGGGATCTCACAGTTTCCTTCACCCCCTGTACCTGCGGATGCTTGTCAGAGCCTGTGTCTGACCCTGTGGAAAATAAAGCTTCTCCTCATCATCACCCATGTTTCAATTGTCGGTCTACTTTGTTCCCCCCTCCCCCAAGTTCTTCATGCCAGCACGACCTAACGGTGGGAACAGAACCTGGGGAAATTTGAAGTTCAGGTTCACTTCCACTTATAGAAGGACTGGAGGGAATTTTTAGGCTGGAGTTGAGAGGAACAAAGGATAAGAGTCACACTGGTTTGGGGCCCTGCAACCCTCAGTGAAAGGAGTCACGTTTTGCGTGAAGCCCAGGGATTACAGGCAGAAAAGGAGCAGAGTAAAAAATAGAGGAAGGAGTTGTAAACTTCAGGGAGGAAGTTTAACTCAATCTACTCTGAAAATCTGGAGAGGGGGGTGAAAGGTGAGAGAGAATTATTTAAATTAAAGAGTTCTGGGGAAAGATGTGGCTGGAGTTTAGTCAATGAGATGATGGGGGTGTGTGAAATGAAAATACTAGGAAAAATTAATTGAGAGAAAAGGAGGAAAGGAGAAGTGTTGCTGGGGTTATAAATTCGTACAATCAAAGGAACAAACACATTAATTTTTACCCCTACTACCATGACACCAACACTTTAGTCACAACCTCAACAGAGTCCCATGTTTTGTCCTAAATTGTGAAACTCAGATGTTACCAAGTTCGAAAGGATACTCCTAGGCTAGATTTAAACCGGGAGTATCATCTCACTTTGGCTACCAGAAAGCCAAAAAAACATCACAGAGCTTCAGTCAAATTGCAAATGTTGAGAGAAACTGATGTTAGGGGCTGAGTAGGAAAGAAAAAAGGAAAAAAAAAATGTGTGGAGAATGTGTGGAGTTCATTGAATTAAAAAAAAAAAAAAGTTTAAAACCCTGTGGGAAGTATGAACTAGAAATTAATTTTTAATTTGGGGGATTAAAAAGACCCCAAAAAACCCTGAGAGGAGTTTAGTACCAGACATGTACCCATCAGGTTGTTATTATGTTTAAATTCTGTTTAAAATCACACAATGTGAATTGTAGCGTTTAGGCCTGGCACCAATGGAAGAGTTGTGCTGCTCGGGAGACAGCCACAAAGTAGGATGTGTGGACCCTGACACCAGGACACCTGTGCAGACCTGGAAACAGAGTGTCTGAGGTTGGACAAATCGGGAAAATTAGAATGTGCAGTCCCACAGGGGCTGTAAAAAGAGGCTCGTAGGCTCAGAAGCACCTCAAACCACCACTCCTTAAGGAAACAATAGAGCTCTTGGTGTGGTTGAAAATAATCTGAGCGAAGAGAAAAGGGAATAGGATCAACCAATAAAGTCCACGACATGGACTCCAAAGAAATCTGGGAAAGGTGGAAGTAATAAATGAAACCTATAAAAACTGATCACAAAAGGGCAGGTCCCAACAGTAGAGAGAAGATTCTCCAAACCTCATCAGGCTGACACCAGGTCCCAACCTGAACCCGTATGTGCTCAGTTCTAGGCACAGCAGATGCAGCGACGAAGCAGTGAGACAAAGTTTCTTCTCTAGAGAACTTACTTCAGATGGATCCATGGGAGACCACCTGTATTCACATGCAATGCAGAGACCGAAACACTGTGGCCCTCGGTGCAGTTGGCCTTTCACCCTTTGGAACTGGGTGGACACTTCCTCAGTTTAACAAAGCCAGAGAAGATATTCAACCTGGGCAATTAGTAAGGCTTTGAGACGGTAGCTCTGGTGACGACAAAAGGAACATCTAGTATTTGCTAGCTTCCACACCAAAAGGCAGCCGCCAAGAAAGGAAAGGAGATAAATTATTAATAACAATGGAACAGTTATAAGGACACTGGTGATGAGTGGTTAAAGCACTCAGCTGCTAACTGAAAGGTTGGTGGTTCAAACCCACCAACTGCTCCTTGGGAGAAAGATGTAGCAGTCTGCTTCTATAAAGATTTATAGCCTTGAAAACCCCCTGGGGCAGTTCTACTCTGTCTGGTAGGGTTACTACAAGTCAGATCGACTCTACAGCAGTGGGCTTATGGGGATTTATTGCTTAATGGGTACTGAGTTTCTGTTTGAGGTGATGAAAAAGTTTTGGAAATAGATAGTAGTGATGGTTACACAGCAGTGTCACTGTAATTAATGTCACTAAATTATACACTTCAAAGTTATTAAAATCATAAAAAAAAATAAAGTTTAAGTTATATGTGCTTTACCACAATAGATTTTTTTAAAAAGGAAAAAAGTCTCCACTTTAGGAACTCTACAAAAATAATAATAGGACAGTGATGGTGCCCAAACAGCCCTCTGTCCTCATGCTATCTCCCTCCCTCCCAGAACCCACAAGCCACAGTGAAAAAAGCATCTTCTCACAGGTGACATGAAAGTGCTCTTTTATGCCCGCAAATATTACTTATTCAATTGCCTACAAGTGGCTGGCTATAAAAAAAAAAAAAAAAATTTTTTTTTTATATCAGGATAACCAGACACATACTGTTCATCAATGTTTATATTTTAAAAAAGGCTTTGTTATCATTTAAATTAATATTTGTGATTTAGAATGTTTGTCCCATTCTTAAATGTGATATTTCAGAGGGCAATGCATCTCTAATGTTATAATAAAATGCTGTGGAAAAATACTATACACCTTAAACATAGTTGCAATTCCCAAAGCCCTTGGTCAATCACTGCCTAACTCAGGTGTTCACAAGTATCACCATTACCAACCTCATCATCAACACCCTCATTAAGTATTACTCATCGTTCAGCTAATTTTCCGTAGCCATCCCAGCCAACTTGAAACACTCCATCCCCTAACTAATCCGGGAGCTCTTAGAATAAATATCACAGTCACTAAGATACTGACACAGTGGTCCTTAAAGGTATGTTAATTTACTAATCATGTCACACAGCTTTTATAGATTTCTTGTCCTCGTCTCTGATTTTACTCTTCACATCACTGGTCTAGTGTGCCTCTATTGCTTTATAGCTTCTTCTGCTTGCCCCCCACCCCAGGAACCAGCTGTTAACTGAAGAAGCAGTGATTCAAACTCAGGAAATTCTGACCCCCAAAATAGATGTTTTTATCCAGCACATTATCCTGTCCCTTCCACATTGTCTTAGATCCCTCCAGCTCCCGCCCCATCCCCCATTCTCCCCATAGAACCTCGTTATCTCCCTCCTGACAACCTCCCTGCTGACCCCTAAGTTCTATGAGCTCCTCTTGATATTGCCACCTGGGATGGCTGCCATGGGCAGGTCAAGGCTCCACATCTCTGCTCCTGCCACTTGTCCAAGTACTGTTCTCACAGGCCAGTGACCTCATTGCATCTATCATTCCCAAGTGATAGCAGGTGACAACATCTATGCACACCCTCCTCCTCAGAGTAACTGCAGGCAAAAGGAAGCAGACACCCAAAGCTCTGACCTCAGGCTAGATGACTTCCCACGCATGCACATTACAGCTCTCCCAACCTTGGATCATGCTTATTTTAATACTGGTCTATCTGCCCCGCTACACTGGGAGCTACCCAAGAATAGAGACCAAGTCTTGTTCATTTCTGAGCCTCCTGTGTGCAGCAGAATGCAAGATACATCCTATCAGTGCAACACATGCTGTTTGAATAGAGTGAATGGGTGAATGAATGAGTGAACAAATGGATGAAAACATTTAAATGGCAGGACTAAAGGCAACTTGAAATAAGTCATGGCATCACTGTGCTCTTATGTAGATGAGCTGCTAGGTAGAAAATTGCACTCCCTTATAATGAATATAATTAATTGTCATTGAAAATTTCAATTTTATTTAAATATAGAAAAAGTTTGATTATATTCTTGACTGATTTATCTTGAAAAACATATGGTAAAATGTATTTATTTTAATATTAGAGATGAATGTCATGAGAAATTAAAAACAAATGTCACAGAGAAAATGGCATTTAGTTTATATCAATTCACTGTAGACAAAACATAGGCAATGTCACATCTGTTCCATTGATGAGATGCACCCAACACTACCATCAATCTCATTGCACTCAACAAAAGCACCTTCATCAAACACATGAATTATCATTCATGTTTGACAGACCTTCCTTAACTAGTCCAATTAGAAGGATCACTCTTGCCTATGAATTTTTAGAGAGCCCTGGGTGTACCATGGTTAAATGATTGACTGCTAACCTAAAGGCCTGTAGTTTGAAACCACCAGCTGCTCAGCAGGAGAAAGATGTGGCAGTCTGCTTCTGCAAAGGTTACAGCCTTAGAAACAATTTGGGGCAGATCTACTCTGACCTACAGGGTCACTATGAGTTGGAATCAACTCAGCAGCAAGGGGTTTGGTGTTTTTAGTTTGTTTTTGTTTTAATGACGGTCTTGGCATCTTGATAGAGATAGCATGCCTTTTTTAATATGCTAATTTTATTCTTGTCTCTTCAATCATTATAGTTTCCTTCTCTACATTTGCCCTTCAGTCAAGTACCAATTTGTCTCATGAGGTTTTTCTCAGGGTCTGCACCTCCCCTGGCTTCACCCTTTCCATCCATTTCCTACACATTGCATTGTGGAGGCTCAGTGGGCTCGACCCAGCCACCACCCCCAAGAGCAAGAGTTGATCACATCTGCATACGTCGTCTTCCTAAGGGAACATGAACGAAAAAAGGACCGACATCCAAAGGACTAAGGACTTTTGTAGTTAATCACTTCTATTACAGCATTTATCACATGGGAGCAGTCTCTTTATTTACTTTGTCTGTCTGTCCAGTTAGTTAATCACTCTAGATCAGGTTATGTGTCATATTCAACTCTATATCTCCATACCTCCACTGTAAAGTACGGGACATGGCCTCTGTTCAGGACGTATGTACACCTAACTGGAAGGTATTTGAACAAGTACGAGGGCTTTCTGGTTCCCAATTGTCAAATGTATTGTCATGTGCTCAGAAAGATGCTGAAGGCCTGGATCCGGGGATTTTAGGTGCTGTTATCTTCCTCCTGGTTGTTAAAGCAGCAGCGTACTCAGGCCGTGCATCACCAATCAGGAGCTCCTCAGTCCATAGCCTACTCAGAATCAGCTTTCTCTGGCCTCCATGAAATCAGGCGAATGTGCAGCTGGAGACAGGACCTGCACTTGGAGGGTTAGGAAGATCAGCCCAGGACTCCACCAGAGGAGAGAGAGGCAGAGGGTCCAGAATGGGGGCAGCAGAGCGTGGGGGTAATGAGCACCATCATGGGGCATCTCAGGGGTTCTCAAGACACCCTCATCCTCCTCCTAACATGTTCGGAGAGCCTCTCTCATCGCCCTCACAGAAGCTTTACCCAAGTGGGTTTATTCTCCTCTATCGTTACATGGAGACAAGAAGACTTGGGAGCTCAATTAGAAAACAATCCGCTTTCTTCTAGCAGGAGACCAAAGAGGAAATAGCATCTTGCTAGGTTAAATTAAGTTCAGATAGGTTTTCATTGCCTTCCTACATTTCTTAGCTCAGATGTAGAGCAAAGGGT
Organism: Elephas maximus indicus; assembly: GCF_024166365.1. Taxonomy (NCBI): domain Eukaryota; kingdom Metazoa; phylum Chordata; class Mammalia; order Proboscidea; family Elephantidae; genus Elephas; species Elephas maximus. Next base: position 186,905,768 of record NC_064821.1, on the reverse strand, counting down.
CTATGAGACTCATCAGAGAAGAGGCACTGGCCAGAGACTTGTGCATTAATATGCTCATTTTATTTTCTCTAGAGTCATTGACACCCACAGAAATGTCACGGAAATGTCCTGCCAGCAGAACCAGCAGCAGTGCCAGTACCCTCCCATGTGTCCCCCAAAATGCCTGCCCCAGTGCCCAGCCCCATGCCCACCTTCAGTCTCTTCTTGCTGCTGTAGCAGCTCTGGGGGTGGCAGCTGCTACCTGAGCCACCATGGCTACGGTCTCTTCCTCAGGCACCTGCATCAGAGCCCCACCTGCTGTGAGTGTGAGCCCTTTTGGGGTCTCAGGCTTTTGCCCCAACTCTGCTGGCTGCTGCTGATGTGAGTAGAAGCTGACAGAAGACCCAGAGTACAAGGACCAGTCGCAGATTTATGGGCCCCTCCTAATCTCTTCTCTGTGGACTGAACTCCTGAGTTCACTAAAGGAAGGTATTCAGGATCTCTTACTGGTGGCCTTCTGAGGGCCCAGTGTCTGCCCTAGCCATGTTCTTGTCAGGGCTTAACAGCAGTTGTGTCTGATTCTGTGAAAAGTAAAGCTTCCGTTCTTCACTCACATTTTTATTTTGCCCTTCCCAGGGCTACTCCACTGATCTGCCGTCTCCTAGGCCCAGAGCCACCCTATTCCTGGCCTAGGACTAGAAGAATAAGAGCTCATGTTTCCCTCCACTCACAGGTAAACAATGAGGAAGAAGCTTGTATGTTAGAACTGGAAAGAGGCCCAGGTAAGACAAATGGCTTCAGAGAGGAACATTCACTTTATTTCTGGAGGAAACACCTGGGTGTTGAGTGGGTGGGAAGGGATTGTTTAAAGCTGAATAGGTGATGGATACAAGGAGAGAAATGGGGCCAGGATGCAGCACATGAGATGATCACTCATCACAATGCATATACAGTGTACTGTACATGCATTGTGAGAAACTTGGAGAGGGGAGAAAAATGGAAATGAGATTATTGCAGGTGTGATAAACTGTATGTATTTATAAGACCAAAGATTTGTATGTGTGTCAAGCCCAGACAGTTTGGCTGTGGAGTTCACACTCCTAACCACCATGATATACAAAGATTCTCTAAAATGTTTTAAGAGATGTGAGAAGATAGTGGATTGCCTTTGTAACGACTTGCATGTGTTTTATATTACTTTTCAAACTCTACACCACTAAAACAGCAAGCCACACAGATCACCCTTACAGAGAGTTGGTCTTCGAGATTTAGGATCTAGAGTATAGCACTCAGCTGCCCCTAAGGTCAAAATCATTGTCCTTGATGTGCGCCAAAACTAACATTTCACTTTGACTACCAGTTTTTCCTACCACTCGTCTGTCAGTTTGTCATACTGTGGTGGGTTGCATGTCTACCTGTGAAAAAGATTGGCCAATGAAAACCTTATGAATAGCCATGAAATATTGTCTGATATAGTGCCAGAAGATTAGGCCCTCAGGTTGGAAGGCACTCAAAATATGACTAGGGAAGAGCTGCCTCCTCAAAGCAGAGTTGACCTTAATAACAGATGGAGTAAGCTTTCAAGACCTTCACATACTGATGTCACATGACTCAAAATGAGAAGAAGTAGCTGTAAATATTCATTAATAATCAGAATATGGAATGTACAAAGATTTTTACCATCTTCTGCAGTCTGAAATTGATCAAACATTGACAATTACTGGTAATTGGAAGCAAAGAAGAAGGATCAGTAGTGGGGAAATATGGTCTTGGCAATAGAACAACGCCAGAGATGGCATGATAGAATTTTGCAAGACCAACAACTTCTTCATTGCAAATACCTTTTTTAACCACATAAACGGTGACTAAACACATGTACCATGCCTGATAGAATAGGCAATAATCAAATCGACTACATCTGTGGAAAAAGACAATGGAAAAGCTCGATATTACCAGTCAGAATAAGGCCAGTGACCAACTGTGGAGCAGATCATCAATTGCTCATACGCAAGTTCAATCTGAAGCTGAATAAAATTAAAACAAGTCCACGAGAACTAAAGTACAACCTTGAGTATATCCCACCTGAATTTGGAAACCACCTCAACAACAGATTTGATGAACTGAACACTAATGACCGAAGACCAGGCAAGTTGTGGAATGACATAAAGGACATCATACATGAAGGCAGCAAAAGGCCATTAAAAAGACAGGAAAGAAAGAAAAGATCAAAATGGATGTCAGAAGAGAATCTGAAACTTGCTTTTGAACACAGAGCAGCTAAACCAAATGGAAGAAATGATGAAGTAAAAGAACTGAACAAAAGATTTCAAAGGATGGCTCGAGAAAATTAATTTTATTCATTATAATGAAATGTGCAAAGACTTGGTGTCTTAGTCATCTAGTGCTGCTGTAACAGAAATATAAGTGGATGACTTCAACAAACAGAATTTTATTCTCTCACAGTCTAGGAGGTTAGAAGTCCAAATTCAGGGCATCGACTCCAGCAGAAGACTCTCTCTGTGTCAGCTCTGGAGGAAGGTCTTTGTCATCAATCTTCCCCCAGTTGAGGAGCTTCTCAGGTGCAGGGACCGTGGATCCAGAAGACACACTCTTCTCCTGGTGCTGCTTCCTTGGTAGTATGAGGTCCCCACTCTCTGCTCACTTTCCTTTCCTTTTATCTCTTGTGAGATAAAAGGTAGTGCAGTCCAAACCCCAGAGAAACTCCCTTTACATTGGATCAGGGATATGATGTTAGTAAGGATGTTACAATGCCACCCTAATCCTCTTTAACATAATCTAATCTTGCCTCATTAACCACAGGCAGAGATTAGCATTTACAGCACATAGGAAAATTACAATCACAAAATGAAAGACAACCACACAATACTAAGAATCATGGCCTAACCAAGTTGACACATATTTTGGGGGGATGAAACTCAATCCATGACATCTGGAGTTGGAAAACCGAGAAGGAAGAACCCACTCGGCATTTCCCACACTGAATGAACTGAAGGAAAAAATTCAAGCCTGAAGTTGCAGTGTGGAAGGATTCTATGGGCAAAATATTGAATGATGCAGGAAGGAATACAGAGAGTCACCGTACCAAAAAGAACTGGTCAATGTTGAGCCGTTTCAGGAGGTAGCATATGATCAAGAACCAATGGTACTGAAGTAAGAAGTCCAAGCTGCACTGAAGGCATTGGCAAAAAACAAGGCTCCAGGAATTGATGGAATACCAATTGAGATGTTTCAGCAAACTGACGCAGTGCTGGAGGTGGGCAGTCATCTATGCCAAGAAACTTGGAGGATATCCGTGAGTTCAGAGTACAAGCCTTGAAGTAAGTAGGAAAAGGGTCATTCTTTTGTAATTCGATGTGACCATCTGAAATAATCTGCCTTTTTTTTTTTTTTTACTTCATCTAGGTTCATTAAATGAGTCCCTGGATGGTGCAAACAACTAAAGCTTGACTACTAACCAAAAGATTGGAGGTTTGACCCCTACCCAGAAGGCACCATGGAAGAAAGCCCTGGCGATCTGTTTCCGAAAGGCTGCAACCTTAAAAACCCTATGGAATACAGTTCTACTGTGCTACATGCAGGGTTACCATGAGTAGGAATTGACTCAACAGCAACTGGTTTGGTTTGGCTTAGGGTCACTAAACTAACCCCAAAGCGCCCTAGAAGCAAACCTAAGAGTAATATCAAACTCCTTCTAAGTACACTCCAATGTGTCCATCCAAAAATCTTGTTCAGTGCCCACCTGCAGTCTCTTCCTGCTGAGCCATAACTCTGGAAGCAGATTTAGCTTCAGCTCTGGAGAATGCATCTGCCTGAGCCATCAGAGGTTTTACAGATCTCATTGAGTGCAGCATCAGAGCTCCATCTGCTTCAAACATTGCAGTGACCAAGAGTCTAGGGGCTATTGCTGACCTGGGATCTGAAAACCATAGAGAAACAGGACCGGTGAATCCAGTGAACCAGAGACAAACCTCTTCTCAGCCTGGTGCTTTTTCCTCCTCCATATTTGCCACCTCCTAGGTTGAGAAATTTCATGGGAGATTTGTGGTGATGGTTAGGGTGGGAGTTCTCATACAGAACTTGCTGTTTAATCTGGAAGTCATATATTCACCATAAACCCTTATCTTAATTTTTGTTTGTAAACCGTGTGCATCACTAAAGATCTGTTTTCCAGTTCTCAGTGTGTCCTATTTTCTGTAGCCCCATATTGGGTATAATTTCCAGAAAGACCCACACTCAGCAGAATCCCCAGATATCAGTCCCTGTTGCCATACTCTTATGGTGCCCACTCCAGATTTTCTCTGTTGAGTGTCACTGAGTCCTTTCAATATCCCCATCTCTTTTTGCTTCCAACAACCCTCCAGCAGTGCAGCCCATATTGAATGAACCCGGATCCCTCCCAAGCCCTCTAGAGATGAGACCTCCCTCAGGGCTGAAGTATATTCCATGAGCACCAAGTATCAGTCACTACAGGGATGCACCTACTCAGGACTTAGTACAGGTCCTTCTTGGTCCTAGTATGTTTACGCCTCTCCCCACATTCAGGACAGACAGGAAGGGATGAGAAAACAGATACAAGAGAAGAAATGTGGCAAAGAATTGAAAACAGAGATGGCAGGTGTTGAAGCCAAAGAGTTTGGATAGTGTCAAATTGACCAGGGCACTGCTTCCAAGGTGGTTTCCCTTTTCCACACTGGACAACAGGTGAGCAGCATAAGGGGACTCCCACAGCACAGCACCCTATTCCTTCTCCTCTGCGTCTTAATCTTCTAAGATGCTCCTATCCCTAGAAGGCTCTCCCTCTGAACTTTGAAAACCCATCATTTATCCCACCCCCTGTAACTTCCTAGTTTCATTTTCCCAGTCCCTTTGTAGTACGAAGCTTTCCTTCAATGTCCCTAGGCTTGCCTGTTGCTTGTCCTTTGTGAAATGGAATTTTGTCATTTATTGATTTGACTGATTCTAGAAAAAGAGGAGGATCCAAAAGTTGTACCCTTGTTATGAAGATAGTCTAAGAGCCTTCTAATTAATATAGTAAACAGTTTAAACTCAGTGCAGTCAAACAGGAAGGAGTTCATGTTCTTGCTTTTGTTTCCCAGGAACTGCCCTCTCCTAGGCTGTGTCGAAACCCCCTTGAAAATATCTCAGGGAGATTCCTCATCTTTTCAGTCATTTTCATGGATGATAAAGTCTAAACCAGCCAAATTTCATTCTTTACATAATTTCAAACTCCAATCTTCTCCACACCCCCACTCCACACCCCCAGTACTGACTAGACCTCCCCAAGAGACTGGAGTTGGACTAGGACAAATTCAGCTCTTTCACTCATCCACCAAGGAGGACCCTTCCCATCTGGGTCCCCTCTTCTCCTCCATTGTGTTGAGATCTGGGAAAAGAAAGGGGGCAATTGTTTCATATTCAGCTGTACTACTGACCTCCTCTCTTGGTTGTCTGTTCCTTCTGCGTGGCAGGCTCCACATGAGGGCTGTCTTACAAGGTGTTTATGTGACTTCTTCTGGGACATCTGCAAGGAATCTCCACAGCACAGTCCCCAAACATGAGAGATGTTCTTCAGACACTCCCTAAACTCCCATCCTCATTGGCACAATCCCACAGTCTCCTGATGCTGAGGTCTTTCCGCCAGTAGACAGCCATCCTAAGAACACACTAGCAAGATAATACAAGCTTGGTTTTCTTTCCATTGGCCTCTGCTGTCCTATCTCAATGCCCTGTTCTTTACCTTCAATTCCTTTTCTCACTTCAATCGTAGGTTTAGAAGGCAGATCAGCAAATCTATTGCTGAAGAAGGCATTTGGCTGAAGGATAAAAAATCCAGTCTCCCTTTCTTGCAGGGACCTTTAACATCTACAGTTGTTATCTTGAACATCACCCCTAAACTGCCCCTTGTTGAGGACAATCAGCTTGTTTCCCTTCCCATGCATAGGATAGAGGGAAAACCACAGCATTCTCTTCTAGGACAAAAACTCCCCTACCAGAAAAATTCTCATCAAAGCACAGCCTTCTGCATATGTATCTAGAAGGGAGAGACAGAGTTCCATCCTTAGCAAGTCCTGCTGACATGCTCAGTAGTTTCTTCTGGGATTGCTTTTTAAAATTAGGGATAAGTAGCACCTATTATTTTTAGCTTTGGGACTTTAGCCAACGTCCCTATATAAGAAGAAATGTATAGTCCAACCTCTTCTTACATCCTGGATCCATCGGGGGCCTTCTCAGGGAATGTGATAAGATGTGTTTACCTCAAAATACTACAACTTTATCTAAGGGGGGAATTAGGATCTATGAGAACCTTAGGGACACATACCTTCAAACTGATATTGAAGGTATGAGGCACTTTCTGGCTACCTATTCCCCTTTTCCTTAAGAATGACTCAGCTGTTTGCCACGGAATGCAGATTATGATGAGGATGGGAGGGGACAGAACTGAGAAGGAACTGCGACTTGTAAGCAAAAGGAGAAGGATTTGTTGTTTGCTGATTCATCCCTTATTACTGATATGGAATGTCCAAAATGTACTCCAAGGAGCTAAACCTGAGCTCTTACACTGCTTGTTCCTATAATATAATTGGAATTACTAAGTCATGAAATCCTCCCAAAATTCATCCAGCCAGACCAGTCTATATTTCCTTGATATCTCAGGACCACAGGAAGCCCGGGCTCCCCAGGACAGGACTCCTGGGAGTCACAGCTCTCAGGGAATTGCCCTTGTGTTCTGGGGAAGTGACCAGGTGTGATCTTATGGCTATTCTCTGTCATCCCAGGATGACTGCTCTGTGTGTTGGGCCTGTGGAGCACCTGATCTCAGGAGGAAAAGGAGAGGTGAGAGATGGGAATAACACATCGTCTTAGTTATCTAGTGCTGCTATAACAGAAATACCACAAGTGAATGGCTTTGACAATCAGAAGTTTATTCTCTCAAGTCTGAATTCAGGGCGCCTGTTCCAAGGGAAGGCTTTCTGTCTGTGTTTGCTCTAGGGGAGGGTCCTTGTCATCAATCTTCCCCTGGTCTAGGAGCTTTTCTGTGTAGGGACCCCAAGTCTGTTTGGATGCTTGCTCCTGGCTTTCTTTGCTTGGTGGTAATGAGGTCCCGCTGTCTTTCTGCTTGCTTCTTTCTTTTATATCTCAGGAGATTGATTTAAGATACAACCTAATCATGTAGATTGAGTCCTACCTCAATAACAAAACTCCCTCTAATCCTGCCTCATTAACATCATAAAGGTAGGATTTATAACACATAGGAAAATCACATCAGATGACAAAATGGCAGACAATCACATAATGCTAGAAATCATGGCCTAGCCAAGTGACACACATTTTTCAGGGACACAATTCAATCCATAACGCTCACCAAGATGAAGGTGAGGTAAATGAGCTCTATCTCCAGGACTTGTATGAAGCTTTCTAAGACAGGCAGTTAGAGGTGGGGCTGCAGGAAGCCTGGCAGGCACCCACTTGTTTTCATGAAGGACAGGGAAAACTGCCTTTGACAGCCATTGACAAGAGTGTTTGAACCTTTGAAACTTTGCCCAAGGTTTATGATTTTTGTCACTTTTGGAATTATTGGTCCCTGCCTCCCACCACCAATGCCTCAGTTACACCTCATGGGGGAAAATGTGGCCTCCATGCCTGCTTTTGTTATAAGAACACGACTTGATTCTGATAACCACAAATATAAAGACATAAATATCCACTTTTGTAGCAAACTCTAAACTCTAATACCTTTTTTTTTTTTTTCCTTTAAACATATCCTATGGCTCTCAGAATTTCATTTGGGGAGCCTTTATCACAGTATAATTAATTCTTCTGGGACAATTTATCATTGATACAATTAATTTTCTCAGTTTATTCTCTCTGCTAGACTTTAAGCTTCCCGAAGAAAGACCTTATGCCTCTTTTTTTCAATACTCGAATTTTCAGTACTGACCATGTACCTTGCCCATGATTGCTTCTGAGAAAAGACAGAGTAGCCTCAGGCTGCTGGCAGTAAACTGGTCTTGCTGTAGTAGCTAGACCATGGCATGGTGCTCTTCTATTGAATATAAACAACTTCATGGAAGTCCAACATGAACAAGTTAACTCTGTGACCATAAGGGAACAACACCACTCCGAGCACCGACAAAATAAGAGCATTGTCTGGACCACAAAAACGATTAAACATTTCTATCTCTAATACAAGTGACTGCTACTTCTTTACCAATTATAGCTTTAACTTTGCTCCATTTTCTCTACTTCCTACTTAAAAATTATTAAGATACCCAATCATAGAAATGCTTTCTGACAGCACTCAATACAGAGGAAAGTTTCACTTCCTTGACCTCTTCCCAAAATTACCTAACGTAAGGCCAAATCCTATAAAAAGCACAACAGTATACAAGGTGTCATGGATTGAATTGTGTCCCCCAAAAATATCTGTCAACTTGGCTAGGTCATGATTCCCTTATTTGGTTGTATGATTGCCTACCATTTTCTGTTCTGGTGTGATTTCCCTATGTGTTATAAATTCTATCATTATGATGTAATAAGATGGATTGGTGGCAGCTATACTGATGAAGTCTACAAGATTAGATAGTGTTGGAGGCAGGGCCAAGATGGCTGACTAGGCAGAAGCTTCCACTGAACGCTCTTGCAACAAAGACCCAAAAAAACAAGTGACTCAATTACATACATGACAATCTACGAACTCTGACCATCAAACACAGAACTAAGGAATCGACCTGAGTAACAGGGAAGTGAAAGACCCCAGAGAAGCAGCAACCAATCGCAGAGCCCAGCGCACAGTGTCCCAGCCCTGATCCCTTGGTGCTGTGCTTTGGTGCAAGTGCAGCTGATGGTGGCTTCCTGAGACAAGGCAAGCATGGGACGCAGCCCTAATGCCCTGGGGCAATCTTGGTGGGGACCCAGCCAGCGCACACAGGCTACACACAGACCTGACTGGCATGGGAAGAAGAGATTGCACAGAAGCAGCGACCAGTCATGGAGCCAGAGCAGTGTCCCAGCCCTGATTCATTGGTGCTTTGCTTTGGTGTGAGTGCAGCTGATGGTGGATTCCTGAGACAAGGCAAGCACGGGACGCAGCCCAAACCCCCTGAGGCAATCTTAGTGGGGACCCAGCCAGCACACACAGGCTACACACCCCTCTGGAATCACAGATAAAACAGCCCTCCCCACACAAGATAAGCGATTTTGTCTATTTTACCAAGCTACTCTCTCCTCCCTCCCCTTCCTGCCCCAGCCAGCTTCATTAACATTCAAATTCCCTGGGCTAGAGAGAGAAGAGCCCTGCTTTTTTTCTAACCCATTCTCCTGGCCTGGGAAAAGCAGCAATTAATAATCAGGGGAAAAAATCCTTTCCTGACTTCCCTAAGCTGGAAGATCAGGACAGAATCAGCTCCAGTCCAGGCATAAGAGACTCACAGTCTTTGGCTTTCACCCCTACATAGAACCAGGTGGCTATTATAACGCAAAGGCAATTCTGTTAAAGGTCTGACTGTAATTGTTTCAGCTGAGTGGTGGAGAGGCAGGTTTGGAGGTCTGATACTGCTCTACCTATTAAACGGAGCCCTCACCTACCCACAGCAGGGAACTGAGGGGTAAAGCTCCATCCACACCACCTAGCCACCCGTGAAAGTGTTCTGAGGATAGTGGTGCCTACCAGTCTTTACAGGTACAAGCATTGGGTGCCTAAGGTACAGCTGCAGAGCCCACCCACCAGGGCGCCCTAGAGAACGGGCACTACTTCCTCACTGGCACTTGGGAGAAGGCTGGCAGCACCCTGCCTCCTCGGAGTGTGACCCCCAACCACTACCAGAAACTGATGCATATGACCATCACCACTACTCCTCTAAGATAGTAGGTGAGAGCCTACACCACACACTAGGTGACTGACCATCAGGACACCTGAGCTGATTCTACTCAAGAATAGTAAATGGACTCATAGGCTCATATACCTGGTAACAGCTCTAAACATCTTGTAACAGGACATGAGTGCTTCAAAGGCTCCAACATTCAAGTTAGCTCACTCTAGTACCCCATCTGGGTATATTAAAACAAAACAAGACTCAGTGAGCAAATATAAAATAAATCATTACAATAACTTATAGATGGCTTGTAGAAAGCAGTCGATATCAAATCACATAAAGAAGCAGACCATGATTGCTTCTATAAACCCCCAAAACAGAGAATCAAGGTCTCTCCCAGATGAAGATATATTCCTGGAATTGCCAAATGTACAATACAAAAGACTAATATACGGAAAACTTCGAGACATCAGGGACGACATCAGAAATGAAATAAGGCAATGTACAGAAAAATCCAAGGAACGCACAGATAAAGCTGTTGAAGAAATTAAAAATACTATTCAGGAACATAATGAAAAATGTAATAAGCTGCAAGAATCCATAGAGAAACAGCATTCAGAAATTCAGATTAATAATAAAATTACAGAACTGGACAGCTCAATATGAAGTCAGAGGAGCAGAATTGAGGAATTGGAATGCAGAATTGGAGAGATGAAGGATAAGGAAATTGGCACCAATATATTTGAAGAAAAATCAGACAAAAGAATTATTAAAAAATGAAGAAATCCTAAGACTCACGTGGGACTCTATCAAGAAGAATAATTTGCATGTGATTGGAATCCAGAACAGGGAGAGATAACGGAAAACACAGAGAGAATTGTTGAAGATCTGCTGGGAGAAAACTTCCCAGACATTGTGAAAGATGAAACGATACCTACCCAAGATGCTCATCGAACCCCATACAAGGTAGATCCCAAAAGAAAATCACCAAGATGTATTATCAGCAAACTTGCCAAAACCAAAGATAAAGAGAAAATTTTAAAAGCAGCCAGGGATAAACAAAAAGTCACCTACAAAGGAGAACCAATAAGTTCGGACTACTCGGCAGAAACCATGCAGGTAAGAAGGCAATGGGATGACATATATGGGCCACTGAAGGAGAAAAATTGCCAGCCAAGAATCATATATACAGCAAAACTCTCTCTCAAATATGAAGGCAAAATTAAGTCATTTACAGATAAACACAAGCTTAGAGAATTTACAAAAACCAAACCAAAGCTACAAGAATTACTAAAGGAAATTCTTTGGTCAGAAAGTTAATAATATCAACAAAACACAAGGACACAGAGCAGAACATCCTGATATCAACTCAGATAGGGAGATCACAAAAATAAAATACGATTAATAAAAAAAAAGCTCAAAACACAGAATCATTGATGTCATTATGTAAAAGATGACAATAATCAATAAAGAGGGACAAAATACAGGTGGCATAGATCTTCCATACTGAGAGGAAATCAAGGCGATATAGGGAGATACAAGTTAGGTTTGTACTTAGAAAAATAGGGGTAAATATTAAGGTAACCACAACAATGACTAACACTCCCATACTTCAAAATAAAACCCCAGATAAACATAAGAACTCAGCAAAAACAAATTCAACTACAATGAAAAATGGGAACACACAATTTACAAAGAAAAATTTCACAGCACAAAAAAGTAAGTGGAAAACTGAAATTGTCAACAACACACACAAAAAAGGCATCAAAATGACAGCACTGAACACATACTTATCTATAATTACGCTGAATGTAAAAGGACTAAATGCACCAATAAAGAGACAGAAAGTTGCAGGTTGGATTAAAAAAACATAATCTACCTATAAGCTGCCTACAAGCAACACACCTTAGAGATACAAACAAACTAAAACACAAAGGATGGAAAAAAATATATCAAGCAAACAACAATAAAAAAAAGCTGGAGTAGCAATATTAATTTCTGTCAAAATAGACTTTAAAGTTAAATCCACCACGAAGGATAAAGAAGGCCACTATATAATGATTAAAGCAACAATTTACCAGGAAGATATAACCATATTAAATATTTATGCACCCAATGACAGGGCTGCAAGATACATAAAACAAACTCTAACAGCATTGAAAAGTGAGATAGACAGCTCCACAATAATAGTAGAAGACTTCAACACACCACTTTGGGTGAAGAACAGGACATCCAGTAAGAAGCTCAATAAAGACACAGAAGATCTAAATGCCACAATCAACCGACCTGACCTCATAGACATATACAGAACACTCCAACCAACAGCTGCAAAGTATACTTTCTTTTCTAGTACACATGGAACATTCTCCAGAATAGAACACATATTAGGTCATAAAGCAAGCCTTTGCATAATCCAAAACATTGAAATATCACAAAGCGTCTTCTCAGACCATAACTCTATAAAAGTAGAAATCAATAACAGGAAAACCAGGGAAAAGAAATCAAATACTTGGAAACTGAACAATACTCTGCTCACAAAAGACTGGGTTATAGAAGACATTAAGGATGGAATAAAGAAATTCAGAGAATCCAATGAGAATGAAAACACTTCCTATGAGAAACTTTGGGACACAGCGAAAGCAATGCTCAGAGGTCAATTTATATCAATAAATGCACACATACAAAAAGAACAAAGAGCCAAAATCAAAGAAATGTCCGTACAACTTGAACAAATAGAAAGAGAGCAACAAAAGAAACCTTCAGGCACCAGAAGAAAACAAATGATAAAAATTAGATTAGAATTAAATGAATTAGAGAACAAGAAAAACAATTGAAAGAGTTAACAAGACCAAAAGCTGGTTCTTTGAAAACAACAAAATTGATAAACCATTGGCGAGACTGACTAAAGAAAAACAGGAAATAAAGCAAATAACCAGAATAAGAAATGAGATGGGCGATATTACAACAGACCCAACTGAAATTAAAAGCATCATATCAGATTACTATGAAAAATTGTACTCTAACAAATTTGAAAACCTAGAAAAAATGGGATGAATTCCTAGAAACACACTCAAAAAACTGCAAACAAAAAAAAGCCCTGGGCCTGATGGCTTCACTGCAGAGTTCTACCAAACTTTCAGAGAAGAGGTAACACCACTACTAAACCAAACCCACCGCCAACAAGTCGATTCTGACTCATAGCAACCCTATAGGTCAAAGTAGAACTGCCCCATAGAGTTTCCAAGGAGCACCTGGTGGATTTGAACTGCGACCTCTCGGTTAGCAGCCGTAGCTCTTAACCACTACGCAACCTGGGTTTCCAAAACACCACTACTACTAAAGGTATTTCAAAGCCTAGAAAAGGATGGAAATCTCCCTAACTCATTCTAAGAAGCTGGCATATCCCTGATATGAAAACCAGGTAAAGACACCACAAAAAAAGAAAATTACAGACCTATATTCCTCATGAACATAGATGCAAAAATCCTCAACAAAATTCTAGCCGATAGAATTCAACAACATATCAAAAAAATAATTCACCATGACCAAGTGGGATTTATACCAGGTATGCAGGGATGGTTCAACATTAGAAAAACAATTAATATAATCCACCATATAAATAAAACAAAAGACAACCACATGAATTTATCAATTGATGCAGAAAAGGCATTTGACAAAGTCCATCCGTTCATAGTAAAAAAGCTCAGCAAAATAGAAATAGAAGGAAAATTCCTCAACATAATAAAGGACATTTATACAAAGCCAATAGCCAATGTCATCCGAAATGGAGAGATCCTGAAAGCATTCCCCTTGAGAATGGGGACCAGACAAGTCTGCCTCTTATCACCACTCTTATTCAACATTGTGCTGGAGGTCTGAGCCAGAGCAATTAGGCGAGATAAAGAAAAAAAGGGTATCCAGATTGGTAAGAAGTAAAAGTATCTCTGTTTGCAGATGACATGATCTTATGCACAGAAAACCCTAAAGAATCCTCAGGAAAAGTACTGATACTAATGAAAGAGTTCAGCAGAGGATCAGGATACAAGATAAACATACAAAAATCAGTTGCATTCCTCTACACCAACAAAAAGAACATCAAAGAGGAAATCACCAAATCAATACCATTTACAGTATCCCCCAAGAAGACAAAATACTTAGGAATAAATCTTACCAGACATGTAAAAGACCTATACAAAGAAAACTAGAAGGCACTACTGCGAGAAACTAAAAGAGACCTACATAAGTGGAAAAACATACCCTCTGGTATGGATAGGAAGACTTAACTTTGTAAAAATATCTATTCTACCAAAAGCCATCTATAGATACAATGCAATTCCGATCCAAATTCCAACGACATTTTTTAATGAGATGGAGAAACAAATCACCAACTTCATGTGGAAGGGAAAGAAGCCCTGGATAAGTAAAGCATTACTGAAGAAAAAAGAACAAAGTGCGAGGCCTCACTCTAGCTGATTTTAGAACCTATTATACAGCCAAGGTAGTCAAAATAGCCTGGTACTGGTACAACAACAGACACGTAGACCAATGGAATAGAATTAGAGAATCCAGACATAAATCCATCCACATATGAGCAGCTGATATTTGACAAAGATGCAAAGTCAGTTAATTGGGAAAAAGACAGTCTTTTTAACAAATGGTGCTGGCATAACTATATATCCATCTGCAAAAAAATGAAACAAGACGCATACCACACACCATGCACAAAAGCTAACTCAAAATGGATCAAAGACCTAAACACAAAGTCTAAAACGATAAATATCATGGAAGAAAAAATAGGGACAAGGCTAGGAGCCCTAATACGTGGCATAAACAGAACACAAAACATTGCTAAAAATGCCAAAGAGAAACCAGATAACTAGGAGCTCCTGAAAATCAAACTCCTATGGTCATCCAAAGACTTCACCAAAAGAGTAAAAAGACTACCCACAAACTGGGAAAAAGTTTTTAGCTATGACATTTCCGATCAGCGCCTGATCTCTAAAATCTACGTGATTTTGCTAAAACTCAATCATAAAACTCATGATTTTGCTAAAACTCAATAAAAAAATAACCCAATTAAACAATGGGCAAAGGATATTCAGGCTGCTAACAGATACATGAGAAAATGCTCATGATCATTAGCCGTTAGAGAAACGCATATCAAAACTACAATGAGATTCCATCTCACTCCAACAAGGCTGGCATTAATCCAAAAAACACATAACAGTAAATGTTGGAGAGGTTGTGAAGAGACTGGAACACTTACACACTGCTGGTGGGAATGTAAAATGGTACAAACAATTTGGAAATCGATTTGGTGCTTTCTTTAAAAACTAGAAATAGAACTACCATCCATTTCCATCCATTGCCTTTGAGTCGATTCTGACTCATAGCAACCCTATAGGACAGAGTAGAACTGCCCCATAGGGTTTCCAAGGAACACCTGGTGGATTCAAACTTCTGACCTTTTGGTGAGCAGCCAAACTCTTAACCACTACGCTACCAGGGTTTCCTTAGAACTACCATACGTTCCAGCAATATCACTCCTTGGAATATATCCTAGAGAAATAAGAGCCTATACACAAACAGATACATGCACACCCATGTTCGTTGCAGCACTGTTTACAATAGCAAAATTTGGAAGCAACCAAGGTGCCCATCAATGGATGAATGGATAAATAAACTATGGTATAACCACACAATGGAATACTACACATCAATAAAGAACAATGTTGAATCTATGAAACATTTCATTAACATGGGGAAATCTGGAAGACATTATGCTGAGTGGAATTAGTTGCAAAAGGACAAATATTGCATAAGACCACTATTATAAGAACTAAAGAAACAGTTTAAACAGAGAAGAAAATATTCTTTGATGGTTACGAGAGGAGGGGAGGGAGGGAGAGAGGTTTTTGCTAATTAGATAGTAGATAAGTTTTATTTTAGGTGAAGGGAAACACAATACACAATACAGGAGAGGTCAAGAAAAATGGACTAAACCAAAAGTGAAGAAGTTTCTTGAACAAACTGAATGCTTCAAAGGCCAGTGTAGCAGGGGTGGGGGTTTGAGGACCATGGTGTCAGGGGACATCTAAGTCAATTGGCATAATAAAATCTATTAAGAAAACATTCTTCATTCCACTTTGGAGAGTGGTGTCTGGGGTCTTAAACGCTAGCAAGCGGCCATCTAAGATGCATCAATTGGTCTCAACCCACCTGGAGCAAAGCAGAATGAAGAACACCAAAGACACAAGGTAATTTTGAGCTTAAGAGACAGAAAGGACCACGTAAACCAGAGACTCCATCAGCCTGAGACCAGAAGAACTAGATGGTGCCCGGCCACAACCGATTATTGCCCTGACAGGGAACTCAACAGAGAAACCCTGAGGGAGCAGGAGAGCAGTGGGATGCAGACCCCAAATTCTTGTAAAAAGACCAGATTTAATGGTCAGACTGGGACTGGAGGGACCCCAGAGGCCATGGTCCCCAGACTTTCTGTTAGCTCAGGACAGGAACCATTCCCAAAGCTAACTCTTCAGACAGGGATTGGACTGGCATAGGGGATGGAAAATGATACTGGTGAAGAACTACCTTCTTGGGTGAAGTGGAGACATGAAACTATGTTGGCATCTCCTGTCTGTAGGGGGGATGAGAGGGCAGAGGAGGCCAGAAGCTACCCGAATGGACACAAGGAGAGAGAGTAAGGGAAGAACTGTGCTGTCTCATTGAAGGGAGAGCAATTAGGAGTGTATGGCAAGGTGTACGTAAAGTTTTGTGTGAGAGACTGACCTGATTTGTAAACTTTCAAAGCACAATAAAAATTAATTAAAAAAAAAAAAACAGAAATAGACTAAAGAATCTAAAAAAAAAGATTAGATAGTATCTTAAGCCAATCTCTTTTGAGATATAAAAGAGAGAAGCAAGCAGAGAGACAGGGGGACCTCATACCATCAAGAAAGCAGTGCCAGGAGCAGAGCATTTCCTTTGGACCTGAGGTTTCTGCACTGAGATGCTCCCAGACCAAGGGAAGACTGAGGCATCACAAGGACCTTCTTCCAGAGCCGACAGAGAGAGAAAGCCTTCCTCTAGAGCTGGTGTCCTGAATTCGGACTTCTAGCCTACTGGACTGTGAAAGAATAAACTTCTCTTTGTTAAAGCCATCCACTTGTGGTATTTCTGTTATAGCAGCACTAGATGACTAAGACACAAGGTGTACTATTTCCTTCATTGCAATGAATCCATAAACACAACTTTGTTCTGCTCTGGGTGTGCCCATGATGGTCTTTGCCTGGAGAATATCAGCAATGCTCAATTGAAGTTTATTAAATGAATAAAGTAAAGGAATGAATTATTTGAAGAAGAAGGAATCTCAGAAAGGGAGGGCTGGTGATAGCAGTTAGGAAGGGGAGGGGATCAGAGCAAATATTGGCCTGTGAGACAGAGGACAGAAGGTGGTGTCTCCAACCAGAGTCACAAATTAAGGACTAAAGTGGATCCTTTAAACCAAAAAAATAAATAAATAAGTAAAAACATGTTGCCATCAAGTTGATTCCAAATCATAGTGACCCTATAGGACAGAGTAGAACTGCCCCATAGAGTTTCCAAGAAGCACTTGGTGGATTTGTACTGCCAACTTTTTCATTACAGCCATAGCTCTTAAACACTATGCCACCAGGGTTTCCCAAATTTTCCGGTAGCATGTTGTGATGGTTAATTTTATGTGCCAACTTGGCTAGGCTATAGTGCCCAGTTTGGTCAAACACTAGCCTAGATGCTATTATGAAGTAGTTACATGTGATTAAATCATTTCGCTTTACATAAAGTAGAATATCCTCCATAATGTGGGTAAGCTTCATCCAGTCAGTTACAGGCCTTAAGAGCAAAAAAAGAGTTTTCTCCAGGATGTATTCTGCCTCAAGACTATAAATAGACATTTTTTCCAGAACTCCTTCCCTCCTCACTCTTCCTGTCAACTGACCTATAGATTTTGGGACACAAATCTGCAGGAATCTTCATCCTATATCATGACCTACAGATTTTGGACTTACCAGCTCCCACAATCCCGTGAGCCTATTCCATAAAATAAATAAACCTCTCTCTTTCTCTCTGTCTCTCTAGATATACAGAGCTAGAAAGACAGATATTACTGCTTCTATTTCTCTAGAGAACACTGACTAAGAAACACACCTTCATTAGGATGCTCCCTTTCTCATCTGGCATTCTCTTGGGTTCCAATGTTGGCAAAATGGGGGAAAACGGAGGTGAGTTTTTTAACACTGTAGGTCTCTCTTCACCTTTGCTACTCAGTCGGGTATGAGAAAGTTCCAATTTTACCCTTAATGAGTAGTTATTTCCAATGCACTATCAACTGGTGGGGCCATCAACAAAATAAGGGAAATGGACATTCAAGTATAGCTCTGGGACTAAGCCGGAACTATCCCCTCCCAGAAGGTCTCATTCTGGAAAAAGAACATCAGAGAGGTGGGTCAGTGCTTCTTGCTACCCCTGTCGCCTTCCCCTATCCCAAGCCACCACTCCTTGTGACCCTGTGGAATTCCTTCTACCACAGGTATCTCAGAGTAAACACAGGATCCTTAAGTTTTAAAGTCAGTTGTAAAATGCATATCCTTATAATGCATTTTAATGTCTAAAAGAATGTGTTAATTCTATAAAGCGTGTAAAGTACAAAAAAGAATCACGTACATTTACTGTACAAATGTTTCATTAAAAATTATCATTTAACTTAAATATAAATAGTTAATGTTCCCTTGTATTTTTTTACTGTAATTTTTGGGAAATAAATAGCCAAATACACTTATTATGATACCAAACCAAAACCAAACCCACTGCCGTCGATTTGATTCTGACTCATAGTGACCCCACAGGGTTTCCAAGGCTGTAAGTCTCTATGGAAGCAGGCTGTCACGTATTTCTCCCTCAGAGCCACTGATGGTTTAAACCACCAACTTTTCAGTTAATAGTCGATTGATTGCTTTAAACACTTCGCCACCAGAGCTCCTTACTTATGATAGTAGAAATTAATTTAATGAGAAATTCATCTCTAATACTACAATAAAATTCAATGGGAAAATATGCTTCAGATTTTATAAAAATCATCATATACAAACCTGAGAAATCATCAGGTCTGTTCCATTAAATGAGATGCACGTAACATTACCACCATCATCAACCTCGTCATTAGCAATGCATTGAACAAAATCATCTTCATGAGTTCCCTCAATTATCTTAAATATTTCATACTTGTGGATCAGTTTATTTTCTTATAATCAATATCACATATACACAAGAAGGTAAATATAGACAAACTTTTTTTTTTGTACTAACTATGATTCTTGTGATCTCAAAGTTGTAGGTCCTTTTGCTATTTTGTCTACTCATCCATATAATTCTACCTTGGCTTTACTGCTTTTATTTGCCTGAAGATCTCAATTTGCCTTGTATAAAGCAATTTATAAATTGCTATAAAGTTCTATTAAGGGTCTCACCTGCCCCAAACAGGGTCTAGATCCCACCCTCCATCCATTTCCCCATACATCTTATTCCCAGGGTCTAGTGGACTCAGATCACTCAGCACCCCTAGGAGTCAGGAACAGATTACTTCTGAGTGTATCGCTCCCCTTGGGAATATGGACCCCTGGTGGCACAGTGGTTAAGAGCTCAGGCTACTAACCGAAAGGTCAGCAGTTCAAATCTATCAGCCTCTCCTTGGAAACCCTATGGGGCAGTTCTGCTCTGCCCTAGAGGGTCACTATGAGTCGGAATCAACTAGAGGACAAGGAGTTTGGTTTGGTTTGGGCCTGATAGCGAACCAACATCCAAAAGACAGGTCTGCGGCAACATTTGTATCACAGGACACATCACATGATACCAGACATCTATGTTTACTTTTTCTGGTGTCTGTCCAGTTGGATTTGAAATAATGAAGGTCAGGAAACAATTCGTATACATCTCTACATTCTCACTGGCCCCCTCCCCCCCCCCCCGCCAAAAAATGCAAGGGACAGAGCTGAAGTCAAAGTATCTGCGCTGAATGCGTGTTAGGAGGAGAAATGGCAGGTCCCCAACACACCTCCTGGTAAATATTGAGCAGTCATCAAGACTTCCGGGGTCTCTTTTTTCAGATATTATCAAGCATGCAGGAAGATGCTGGAGGCCTAGACTGGGACCTTTCAACTCTGCCACCTCCCCGGATTATGAAAGCAGCGGCATACCTGGGCTGTGCATCACAAACCAGCACGGGATAAAAGGGCTCCTGCCCTGGACTCTTCATCCACAGCCTCCTCAGGAACAGCCTTCTCCTGCCTCCTCTGCATCTGGTGAGTGTCTGGAAGGGGACAGAGCTTTGACTTGGAGCATTGGCAAGACAAGCCCAGGCTTTAGTGGGGAAGAGGGAAGCAGAGGTGTCTAATGTGAAGGCAGCAGGACAAAGGATGGTGTACGGCTGGGGACAAAGGATATGGACAGTACGCAAGGAACCTTAGTAGGGTGCCTCAGGGTCTGTGACATGCCAGATCCCCGGCTCTCAGCATTCCCTCCACACTTCATCCTGAGAGATGCACACGTCTAGAGACATTCTTCAGCAAATACACCAAATGGTGTATTGTATTCCACATTTCTATGAAGACAGGAAGCCTTGGGGATCAGTTAGAAGAGGTCAGCCTTCTTTTCTGGCAGGAGAGCAAAGTGGAGGGAAAGAGATGCCTTGTCAGATCAGGTTAACTTTAAACCAGTTTCCATTTTCCTTCTGAAGATCACAGCTAAGGAAGCAGCTGGTCAAAAGAGCAAGTGTTTTATTAAACCATTCATAGAGGAAACAGTGGCCTAGAGTTTTGCATTGACCTTTTTCTTTGATCTATCCAGGCTCACTGCCCTTCAGCCGAGATGTCCTGCCAGCAGAGCCAGCAGCAGTGCCAGGCCCCTCCCAAGTGCCCTTCACCCAAGTGCCCCCCAAAGACCCCTACACAGTGCTTGCCCAAAGTCTCCTCCAGCTGTGCCCTCAGCTCTGGGGGCTGCCATGGCCCCAGCTCTGAGGCCGGCTGCTGCCTGAGCCACCACAGGCGCCACAGGTCCCACCGATGCTGGCGCCAGAGCTCCAACTGCAGTGATGATGGCAGTGGTGAGCAGTCTGGGGGCTCCCACTGTGGCCACAGCTCTGGGCAGTGTGGACGAGACAAGCAATTGTAAAGGAAGTGAAGGCCCAAAGTTCCAAGGACCACCCCAGCCTGATGCATCCTTTCTCAGACCAGCTTTCACAGGCCGAGCTAAGTGGATGTCCCTGTGGAGGGTTTGAGCCCTCCCAGAAAGGATCCTCCTGTCTGATGACTGGGCAATGCCACTGAGAAGAGCAATTGTAAAGTGACCACAGACCAGAGTTCTAAGGCCCACTCCTGCCTGGTGTGGACTTTCCAAGTACTCCTATCTATCTCCCTTCCCTTAGCCAGCTGCTGAGATGTTCCTGGAGAGGGCTCTGAGTTCTCCCCAGAGGGCTCTCCTGTCTGTTCTCCAGGAGCCCACAAATTCCTGCCCCGGTACCTGCCCAGTCAATTGTCATCACCTGGCTCTGACTCTATGAAAAAATAAAGTTTTTGCTTTCTCAACACCACTTAGCTCTCTTTAACTTTGCTTCAACCGGTGCCCACCCAGTGCTCACCTCCATGCCTCACCACTGCTCTCCCTGCTGTGGCTCCAGCTCTCGGAGCTGCTTTTGCCTGAACCAGCACAGGCCTGTGAGATCCAACAGATGCCAACAGCAGAACACAGAAAGCTGTGGCAATGACTATGGCCCAGAGTCTGAAGTCTCTGGCTGCTACCGAGACCACTCAGCCCTCTAACTCATGTGGCACCTATGAGTGAATTAGAAAAACCACTGCACCCAGCTGGACTCAAACTTGTGTTTTACATAGAGCTCAGCCAGCAATGGTCAAGCTGAATGTCAGCCCTCACTTGTCCCCAGGCAGAATGCTCTTGTGTAGTGACCAGCCTGTTAATGCCTCAGGTCAGGGGGCTGCAACTGACTGAGGCCCTGAGGACTGCGAGGAGCAGCATGGGAGGAAACCAGGGTAGATGACCTGCCCAGGCTGATGCCTCTACAGCCCACTTTCTCTCCTCCACTGCTGAAGCTGGGCCCAGGATGCTGCTGGGAAGGAGTCTGAGAAGCCCCAAGGGGACTCATTCTCTTTGTTTTACAGATACCAAGGTAGCCTCATTTCATGCCTCGGTCCAGACACTGTCAGCCTGTGTCTCAGGCCCTGGGAAATGATGAAGTCTCTCCAACTCCCCATCAGTGTCCTCATTCTGCTTTTTCCCCCCATACCAGGCTGCTCAGGGTTCTCCCCTCCCTTCAGCAGCTCACAGCCCCTCCCCTCTGCACAGGGTACAGTGACCTGGCTGGGGTGAAAAGGGGAAGGAAGAGAAGGGCAGATTCTCCTCTTCTTAAAGGGCCTCTGTGGGCACTGAGCAGAGAGAAGTCAGCACTGTACAAGAAAGCCTAGGCTGGAGTTTCCTCTCCTTCCACCTTCCCTCCCTCCCTGTGATTCAGCAAGCAAAGGGCTTCCTCCACCCCTTGCATGTAACAGAGTACACCCTGCATTCACCAACTTTCAGGCACCAGTGATGAAGGCACCCAGGAAAGGGCTGTGTCTGTGCAGAGGCTCTGTCCCCAGGTGCTCACAGTGCCCACCTCTTAGGACAGGAAGGAGCTGATTGCTCACAGAGGTAGGGAGTCTGGCCTTCTCCCCTGTGCCGTGTCAGACTTTGGCACTTGGAGTATGTGCTCATGGAGGCTCGTGCAAAGTTACGGCACTTAGAACATCGCGTTTACTTAGCTGTTTCCACATTTGCCCATCTCAACTCTGAGGTCCTTGAAAACAGTTGGAGATCTCTCAGCATCGCCAACCTTTGGCAAATGCTTAGCACGTATATGTACACTGAGCCAATCAGTGAGGAATAGCACGCCTTACAAAGGCTTAAGAAGCTGGTACATGGGCAGCATCAGGGCTTCCTGGTTCTGGTTCCTTCCTGGGGACTTTCATATGCCATGTCAAGGAAAAGGAAGAGTTCTAGGCCTGGGGAGGTGACATGGGCTGCAACCAAGATAGAAGGGCTTTTTTTTTTTTCCTTGTAGTTGTCTCTATACATGATTCTTGCCTCTCTGCATTATTAACCTTGAATGTATTATGCAAAAAGATTTTATTAAAAAGTCTCTACCTTTAATTTGTCATTGAAGGACTTCTTTGACCTCCTTACGGCTTCCTAATTCTTGGGTCTTCTCATTGGCTACAAGGGCAGGGGAGAGGGTATGGGGTAAAAGATGGTGGTGGCCAGGACTGAGGCTAAGCAGTGGATGGAGAAGAATACACAGCTGAATGGCTGGATGGTTTGGGGACAGAAAGGGCAGGATTTGGTCCCTGATCAGGAGGTTGAGAGGTTAGAGAATATGAGTAATCAAGGATGATTGTCAGGTCTCGGGCTTGAGCCTTGGGAGGACTGCAGAGTTATTAAGTCCCTGAGCTAAAAAGTACTGATGAGGTGTTCATGCATGGCGACACTAATGTGTGTAATTTTGCTGTTGCTGTTGTTAGGTGCCCTCAAGTTGGTTCCCACTCATAGCAACCCTGTGCACAACAGAACAAAACACTGCCTAGTCGTGAGCTATCCTTACAATCCTTGTTATGCTTGAGCTCATTGTTGCAGCCACCGTGTCAATACAACTCGTTGAGAGTCTTCTTCTTTTCCGCTGACCCTGTACTCAGCCAAGCATGATGTCCTTCTCCAGGGGCTGATCCCTCCTGACAACATGTCCAAAGTATGTAAGACCCAGTCTCGCTATGCTTGCTTCTAAGGAGCATTCTGGTTGCAATTCTTCTAAGACAGATCTGTTTGTTCTTCTGGCAGTCCATGGTATATTCAATATTCTTCTCCAACACCACAATTCAAAGGCGTCAATTCTTCTTCGGTCTTCCTTATTCATTGTCCAGCTTTCACATGCATATGATGCGATTGAAAATACCATGGCTTGGGTCAGACACATCTTAGTCTTCAAGGTAACTTCTTTGCTCTTCAACACTTTAAAGAGGTCCTTTGCAGCAGATTTGCCCAATGCAATGCATCTTTTGATTTCTTGACTGCTGCTTCCGTGGCTGTTGATTATAGACCCAAGTAAAATGAAATCCTTGACAACTTCAATCTTTTCTCCATTTATCATGATGTTGCTCATTGGTCCAATTGGGAGGATTTTTGTTTTCTTTATGTTGAGGTGCAATCCATACTGAAGGCTGTGGTCTTTGATCTTCATTAGTAAGTGCTTCAAGTCCTCTTCACTTTCAGCAAACAAGGTTGTGTCATCTGCATAACACAGGTTGTTAATGAGTCTTCCTCCTATCCTGATGCCCCATTCTTCTTCATATAGTCCAGCTTCTCAGATTATTTGCTCAACATACACATTGAATAGGTATGGTGAAAGAATACAACCCTGGCACACACCTTTCCTGACTTTAAACCAATCAGTATCCCATTGTTCTGTCTGAACAACTGCCTCTTGATCTATGTAAAGGTTCCTCATGAGCACAATTAAGTGTTCTGGAATTCCCTTTCTTTACAATGTTATCCATAACTTGTTATGATCCACACAGTCGAATGCCTTTGCATAGTCAATAAAACACAGGTAAACATCCTTCTGGTATTCTATGCTTTCAGCCAGGATCCATCTGACAACAGCAGTGTTGTCCCTGGTTGCATGTTCTCTTCTGAAACCGGCTGAATTTCTGGCAGTTCCCTGTCAATATACTGCTGCAGCCGTTTTTGAATGATCTTCAGCAAAATTTTGCTTGTGTGTGATATTAATGATATTGTTCTATAATTTCCACTTTCGGTTGGATCACCTTTCTTGGGAATAGAAATAAATATGGATCTCTTCCAGTTAGTTGGCCAGGAAGCTGTCTTCCATATTTCTTGGCATAGACGAGTGAGCACCTCCAGCACTGCATCTGTTTGTTGAAACATCTCAACTGATATTTCATCCATTTCTGGAGTCTTGTTTTTTGCCAATGCCTTCAGAGCAGCTTGGACTTCTTCCTTCAGTACCTTCAGTTCCTGATCATATGCCACCTGTTGAAATGGTTGAATATCGACTAATTCTTTTAGGTATAATGACTCTGTGTATTCCTTCCATCTTCTTTTGCTGCTTCCTGCGTCATTTAATATTTTCCCCATAGAATCCTTCACTATTGCAACTCAAGGCTTGAATTTTTTCTTCAGTGCTTGCAGCTTGAGAAACACTGAGAGTGTTCTTCCCTTTCGGTTTTCCATCTCCAGCTCTTTGCACATGTCATTACAATACTTTACTTTGTCTTCTCCAGCCACCCTTTGAAATCTTCTGTTCAGTTCTTTTACTTCATCAATTCTTCCTTTTGCTTTAGCTGCTCGATGTTTAAGAGCAAGTTTCAGAGTCTCCTCTGACATCATCTTGGTCTTTTCTTTCTTGTCTTTTCAATGACCTCTTGCTTTCTTCATAGATGATGTCTTTGATGTCGTTCCACAACTTGTCTGGTCTTCGGTCACTAGTGTTCAATGTGTCAAATCTATTCTTCAGATGGTCTCTAAATTTAGGTGGGATATACTCAAGGTCATATTTTGGCTCTCATGGTCTTGCTCTGATTTTCTTCGGTTTCAGCTTGAACTTGCATAGAGCAAATGATGGTCAGTTCCACAGTCGGCCCCCGACCTTGTTCTGACTGATGATATTGAGCTTTTCCATCGTCTCTTTCCACAGATGTAGTCAATTTGATTTCTGTGTGTTCCATCTGGCAGGTCCATGCATATTGTATAGTCGTCGTTTATGTTGGTGAAAGAAGGTATTTGCAATGAAGAAGTCATTGGTCTTGCAAAATTCTATCATTCAATCTCTGGCATTGTTTCTATCACCAAGGCTATATTCTCCAACTTCTGATCATTCTTTGTTTCCAAATTTGCATTCCAATCGCCAGTAATTATCAATGCATCTTGATTGCATGTTCAATCAATTTCAGACTGCAGCAGCTGATAAAAATCTTCTATTTCTTCATCTTTGGCCTTAGCAGTTGGTGCATAAATTTGAATACTAGTCGTATTAACTGACCTTCCTTGTAGGCATATGAAAATTATGCTATCACTGGCAGCGTTGTACTTCAGGGTAGATCTTGAAACGTTCTTTTTGATGATGAATGCAACACCATTCCTCTTCAAGTTGTCATTCCCAGCATAGTAGACTAAATTCATTATGGCCAATACCAGTCCCTTTCAGCTCACTAATGCCTAGGATATAGATGTTTATGCATTCCATTTCATTTTTGATGATTTCCAATTTTCCTAGATTCATACTTTGTGCATTATTAATAGATGTTTGCAACTGTTTCTTCTCATTTTGAGTCGTGCCACATCAGCAAATGAAGGTCCCGAAAGTTTTACTCCATCCATCTCATTAAGGTCGACTCTACTTTGAGGAGGCAGCTCTTCCCCAGTCATCTTTTGAGTGCCTTCCAACCTCGGGGGCTCTTCTTCGAGCACTATATCAGACAATGTTCCACTGCTATTCATAAGGTTTTCACTGTCTAATGCTTTTCAGAAGTAGACTGCTGGGTCCTTCTTCCTAGTCTATCTTAGTGTAGAAGCTCAGCTGAAACCTGTCCTCCATCGGTGACCCTGCTGGTATCTGAATGCCGGTGGCATAGCTTCCAGTATCACAGCAACACGCAAGCCCCCACAGTACAACAAACCAACAGACACTTGGGAGTGTGTAATTTTAGATGTGCTAAACTTGAAGTCTTTGTGAGATTTTCAAATGTATAGGCTACTTAGAATCACTGAGGAGGTAAAGAAAATTTCCAGGGTCTTTAGGGTCAAATATACTTAGATTTGATTCTGAGCTCTGCTGTTTATTAGCTGAAAAAATTATCTAATTTCTTTGAGCTTCTAGTTCTTTATTACTAAAGGGCTAAGTCTTTTAGCACTTCCCTCACAGTGCTGTGAAAAGTCAATGAGATAAAAGCATCAAAGCACGACACACAGTAGCTAACACAAAAGAAGAGTTTAATAAATGGTAGCTTTCCTCTTGCTGCTGTTGTTGGTATTATTATTGTCAAAACTCAATAGTTAGTCAGTAAGTGGGATTCAGTTCTCATCTTCTCCCAGCATGCCAGCTCTGCCTCCTGACTTCCCAAGGAGTTAATGACACCAAGTATCTGTTACTGTACCTGGAAATCCCAAGGCCATTTTTGGATTCCCTCATCCCTAGAGAGTCAGTGAGCAGGCCTCCAGGAGGGCTAGTGCATCTGCTCCCTCCTCTTTGCCTCCAGCCTTGTTGGGGTCCTTCTCATTGCTCACAGCCTGCTGCTCTCCCTCTTCTCTCTACTTCCCCATTGGCCCTAATGGCAGTTCACACTTCCAGTACCTCAGGTGAAGTCACTCATAAAACTTACCATAAGACTCCATAAGATGGAAACAGGCTCCTCATGTTCCAGGAACAGAAAGAAGGCCAGTGTAGAGAACACGGTGAAGAACGGGAGAGCTAGGCAGGCAAGGCAGCAGTCATGGAGGGCCTTGAGGCCAAGGTCAGGAGTTTGGATTTTATTCCAAATGCCATGGAGGGTTTTAGAGCATGGAATGGTCTAATCTGATCTACGCATTTTTGTTTTTTAATAATTGGCTTCCATGTAAAGAGTGGCATGCAAGAGGAACAAGAGTGGGAGCAGGAAAGCACTTAAATGGCCACCTCAGTGCTGCTTGAAATAGATGATCATGGCCCAAGCGAGGCAGTGGAAATTGGAGATGGAGAGACATTGGCAAATTCAGGAAATGTTTAGTAAGTGGACTGGGCACGACTTGTTGATGCACTGGATGAGCGGTGCGGGGGAGGGGTCAGGAGAGCAATGGAGGCTGAATCTTCTCCCTCCCCTGAGTTGTAAGGGTCAAGTGCTCTAGGGGACTTCCTACCTGGAGGTCCACAGGTCTGCAGCAGCCACCCCCATGATGGTTCTTAGCCAGGTTGTATTGAAGGTGCATCTTTTATAACCTAAGTGGGTTGAGAGGGTTGGCAAGAGACCTTCAGCCTAAATAAGAGCAGCCTATGTCAGTGCCAGGAAGGAAATCTTTCCAAACATTCCAAACTGTCCTTGCCTCCTACACAATAAAGCCCAAGTCCCCTAGAGCTCCATCCAAGGCCCACTACTCTGGCGTTACCTACCTCTTGAACCCCATTTTTAGCCCCTCCCTCTCCTGCCTGTGATCCGGCTACATAGAATTATCTGTAGCTCTTGGAAGCCATCCCACACTCTGCCTGGAATGTCCACTTGGCCTGGGGCGTTTTTATCCATCCTGCTGGACCGAGCCTGAATGTTAACTAACTCCTCAGTGATGTCTCTTTTCCACTAGCCCCCCACACCTTCTCCCATCCCCATTGTCCAATCAGAATCAGCCACCCTCCTACAGCACCTGTAGCTATTTGCTCATCTACCTGTCTCATTCACAACAAAGTGAGCCCTTGAGCCTTCCCTTTTTTAAAGAAGAGAAACTGAGGAGCAAGAAAACCGATGTGGAATATACCTGAGAATAGAGGAAACATGGGGCTACTCAAACCAAACCGAACTTTTTGCTGTCCAGTTGACTGCAACCCATAGCGACCCTATAGGACAGAGTAGAACTACCTCACAGGATTTCCAAGGAGTGGCTGGTGGATTCCAGCTGCCGACCTTTTGGTTAGCGGTCAAACAACCACTGCGCCACCAGGGTTTCCAATGACCATAAAATCACCCCTTTGTAACAAGACACCTGTTAACCATGGACTCAAAGTTCACCTTGCATAAAGAATTTACCCTTGTTTCCTGAGAAGATAATTCTAAACCTTTGGAGTTTTCTGAGTAATTGAGATACCTTTGTTGTACAAATGAATCGAGGGCTGTCTAGGCCACAGAAACCACCTAGTAACCTGATGTCAGCCCATCTAAGAAAGGGGGGCAAGATTCAATCAATCACGTTAAGATTAGCCTATGGTTCATTTTCTGTTCTATTTCTTCCTCTCCTCCTTAAAATTTCATTGTAACTAGCTTATGGGGATCCGTCCTGTTTTTCTTCTGAACAGAAGTCTCCCTGTATGCACACAGATTAACTGCTTGAATAAACCCTATATGCTTTAATTTCTTTGTGCTTTAATTATTTTTGACGCCTTGGAATGGTGTTCCGTTTCCCCACCCACCACGCATGTTTCTGTAAAGTCTATCCCTGCCCTACCCACCCCTTACAGTAACTTGTACTCGGGACACTATGCTGCTTGCTCTACCACCCTCAGAGGGGCGTGGACAGGCCGGGTGACCAGCTGCAGGCTGGCTGAAACCATATGGGTAGATCGCTAAGCATCGGTGCCTTGAGACCCCAGAACTCATTGCGTCGGATATCCACCAACGTCACCCAGTCCGACTCAGATCAAACCCAAGGTAGGGTGGGCCCGCTCAGAGGCACAGAGCTCAAGGGGAAAGGCAAACGCGGATCACAGACTTTAATCAAGCAGGAGGCTGAGTACCAGGAAAGAGAAGCAGCCCTAACTTCGGAGCCACCCACACCAGCTAGCTGCGAGGGTGACTAGCACTACCTAGTGGCCATCTGAGGCCGGTGTTACTCAATCCCTACCCCTGAGGCAGCTTCCCAACCAGTGGTGGGCAGCCCCCAGCTGAACATGAAATTTGCAGGTCTAGGTCAGCAGTTCAAATTCGCCAAGCGCTCCTTGGAAACTCTATCTGGCAGTTCCACTCTGTCCTATAGGGTCGCTATGAGTCGGAATCGACTCGACGGCAGTGGGTGGGTGGGGGACAAATAGTACCCTAACAAAATTTTAAAAGGAAATGACATACTGAGTAAAAAGCTTACAGCATATATTCAAGAAAATCATATTAATAGTAATGTTAATAGTATCATTTGCCAGTGCCGACTCATGGCGACCCCATGTGTGCAAGACTGTGATCTTTCAGAAGCAGACCTGCCCTCCGAGGTACCTCTGGGTAGATTCCAACCACCAATATTTTGACTAGAAGTCCAGCACCGTCCAAAACCAAAACCAAACCCAGCACCACGAGTCGATTCCAACTCATAGCTACCGTATAGGGCAGAGTAGAACTGCCCTGTAAAGCTTCCAAGGAGTGCCTGGCAGATTTGAACTGCCAACCCCTTGGTTGGCAGCTGTAGCACTTAACCCCTAAGCCACCCAGGGACTCCTTATTTCCCAATTTTGAAAATTTTGTTAAAGGACACAGGAAATTCACAAAAGAAAAACTGTAAATGGCCAATATATGTATGAAAATAGGCTCAACCCCTTTAATAGCAAACAAAAATGTTTCTATTTTAGTTGGTTCTTTTTATAATTACCAGTTTCTGTGCACTTTGGGATATGAGGATGTCTTAGTTATCTATTGCTGCTATAATAGAAATACCACAAGTGAATAGCTTTAACCAACAGAAATTTATTTTCTCACAGTTTAGAAGACTAAAAGCCTGAAATCAGGGCACCGGCTCTAGGGGAAGTTTTTCTGTCTCTGTGGGCTCTGGGGGAAGGTTGTTCCTTGGTTCTCTGGTGATCTTCATGTGGCAAGGCATCTATCTTCCTGAACTCTGCCTGCTTTTCTGTGACAATCTACTCTTTTTATATCTCAAAGGTGATTGGCTTAAAACACACCCTACACTGACATGGCCTCTTAACATAACAAAGAAAACCCATTCCCAAACGGGATTATAACAACAGGTAAAGGGATTAGGATTTACAACACATATTTTTGGAGGACACAATTCGGTCCATAACAGAGGAAGTATGCATACACAACAGTATGCCCAAAGCCTTAAACAGTTGTTCGATTTGACCAAGTAAAAACTATTTCTAGGAAAATGCCTCCAGGTAACTATTCAGATGTAGATAGATATAGATATGGACCATTAAGCAACATCATGATAAACAGAGAAAATATTGAAGTTATCAAGGATTTCATTTTACTTGGACCTACAATCAACGCCCACAGAAGCAGCAGACAAGAAACCAAAAGACAGATTGCATTGGGCAAATCTGCTGCAAAAGACCTCTTTTAAGTGCTAAAAAGCAAAGATGTCCCTTATGCATATGAGGTATTTTCAATCACCCCATATGCATGCAAAAGCTGGACAATGAACAAGGAAGACCAAAGAAGAACTGATGCCTTTAAACTATGGAGTTGGTGAGGAATATTCAGTATTCTTCAATATTCCGTATGAACTGCTAAAAGAACTAACAAATCTGTCTTGTAAAACGTACGGCCAGAACGCTCCTTAGAAGCAAGAATGGCAAGACTTCATCTCACATACTTTGAACATGTCATCAGGAGGGACCAATCCCTGGAAGAAGACATCATGCTTGGTAAAGTAGTTGTTGTTAGGTGACATCGAATCGATCCCGACTCATAGCAACCCCATGTACAATAGAATGAAACACTGCCCAGTCCTGCGCCATCTTCACAATCATTGTTATGCTTAAGCCCGTCATCGCAGCCACTGTGTCAATCCATCTTATTGAGAGTCTTTCTCTTTTTCGCTGGCCCTCTGCTTTACCAAGCATGATGTCCTTCTCCAGGGACTAATTCCTCCTGACAACATATCCAAAGTATGTGAGACGTAGTTTTGCCATCCTTGCTTCTAAGGAACATTCTGGTTGTACTTCTTCCAAGACAAGATTTGTTCATTCTTTTGGAAGTCCATGGTATAATCAATATTCTTCTCCAACATTACAATTCAAAGGTGTCAATTCTTCTTCGGTCTTCCTTATCCATTGTAAGACAGGGAACAGAGGGGCCCCCAAATCTGGAAACAAAGTACCGGAAATGGGCCAGGGCTCAGAAACAAAGCCATTCCCCCAAACAATGGGACAGGGTATCAGAATACAGCCTGCAAACTTCTTTAAAGTTGTCTTTCAGAAGCAGCTGGATAAAACCAACCCCAGGGACATGCGCAGAACATCCACCTATGACTGCTGTGTGACCTTCCACTAGGGACAGTGAGGGGCTGCAGCAGCAGCCAGGTAATCGAACTCAGGGAGCAAGAGGCTTTGCAGGTGTGACACCCCATAATAAGTCCTGCTACGAATCCCAGAGGCCTCCAGGACAGGAGCCATCTTAGAAAGCAGCTTCATGTACACTTTCATTAACCTATCCTGCCCAAAATGGGCTATTTGCCAGAAAACCCCACCTATGCCTCTGAATAAACATGAATCTTTCCCCCCACCCCCCATCCCCACTCAAGAATTTTGAAAAGCCCATGCAAGCCCTTTGTTCTGAGACAAGGGCATGTGTTGCTTAGTCCCTCCTCGTCTCCGCTTGCAAGCCTCTTCAATAAAGCTTTGCACCTGTGGAAAATCTTCATGTCTTACCTGCTCATTCTTGACCAGTGAGAGGCAAGAACCTTATTTGATTGCAGCAACAATTGTCCAACTTTCACATGCATGCAAGGTGATAGAAAATACAAAGGCTTGGATCAGGCCCATCTTAGTCTTCAAGCTGATGGACGTCTTTGCTTTTCAACACATTAAAGAGGTCTTTTGCAGCAGATTTGCCTAATGCAAGGCGTCTTTTGATTTCTTGACTGCTGCTTCCATAGGTGTTGATTGTGGATCCAAGAAATCCTTGACAACTTCAATCTTTTCTCTGTTTATCATAATGCTGCTTATTAGTCCAGTGTGAGGATTTTAGTTTTCTTTATGTTGAGATGTAATCCATACTGAAGGCTGTGGTCTTTGTTCTTCACCAGTGAGAGCTTCAAGTCCTCTTCACTTTCAGCAAGCAAGATTGTGTCATCTGCATAATGCAGGTTGTTAATGAGTCTTTTTCAATCCTGATGCTCTGCTCTTCTTCATGTAGTCCAACTTCTCAGATTATTTGCTCAGCATACAGATTGAATAAGTATGGTGAAAGGATACAACACTGATGCACACCTTTCCTGACTTTAAACCATGCAGTATCCTCTTGTTCTGTTCAAACGACTGCCTCTTAATCTATATAGAGTTTCCACATGAGCACAATTAAGTGTTCCGAAATTTCCGTTCTTCCCAATGTTATCCATAATTTGTTCCGATGCACACAGTCAAATGCTTTTGCATAGTCAATAAAACACAGGTAAACATCTTTCTGGCATTTTCTGTTTTCAGCCAGGATCCATCTGACATCAACAATGAATGATATCTCTAGTTCCACATCCTCTTCTGAATGAAGCCTGAATTTCTGGCAGTTCCCTGTCTATATACTGCTGCAGCCACTTTTGAATGATCTTCCGGAAAATTTTGTTTGCATGTGATATTAATGATATTGTCCAATAATTTCCACATTTGGTGGGATCACCTTTCTTGAGGATAATCATAAATATGGATCTCTTCCAGTCAGTTGGCCAGGTAGCTGTCTTCCAAATTTCTTGACATAGATAAGTGAGTATTTCCAGCACTGCATCTGGTTGTTGAAACATGTCAATCGATATTCCGTCAATTCTTGGAGCCTTGTTTTTTGCCAATGCCTTCAGTGCAGCTTGGATTTCTTCCTTCAGTACCATTGGTTCCTGCTCCTATGGTACCTTCTGAAATGGTTGAACGTTGACCAATTCTTTTTGGTATAGTGACTCTGTGTATTCCTTCCATCTTCTTTTGATGCTTCCTTAGTTGTTTAATATTTTCCCCATAGAACCCTTCAGTATTGCAACTCAGGGCTTGAATTTTCTCTTCAGTTCTTTCAGCTTGAGAGAGTGTGTTCTTCCCTTTTGGTTTTCCACCTTCAGATCTTTGCACGTCATTATAATACTTTACTTTGTCTTCTCGAACCACTTTTTGAAATCTTCTGTTTGACTCTTTTACTTCATCATTTCTTCCTTTCGCTTTAGCTACTCAGCTTTCAAGAGCAAGTTTCAGAGTCTCTTTTGACGTTCATTTTGGTCTTGTCTTTCTTTCCTGTCTTTTTAATGACCTCTTGCTTTCTCCATGAATGATGTCCTTGATGTCATGTCACAACTTGACTAGTCTTCAGTCATTAATGTTCAATGCATCAAATCTATTCTTGAGATGGTCTCTAAATTTAGGTGGTATATACTCAAGGTCATACTTTGGCTCTTGTTAACTTGTTCTCATTTTCTTCAGTTTCAACTTGAACTTGCATATGAGCAATTGATGATCTATTCCACAGCCGGCCCCTGACCTTGTTCTGACTGATGATATTGAGCTTTTTCATAGTCTCTTTCCAGAGATGTGGTTGATTTGATTCCTGTGTATTCCATCTGGTGAGGTCCATGAGGAGAGTCACCATTTATGTTGGTGAAAAAAAGGTATTTGCGTTGAAGAATTCGTTGGTCATGCAAAATTGAGTCATGCCATCTCTGGCATCATTTCTATCAACAACGCCATATCTTCCAACTACTGAGCCATCTTCTTTGTTTCCAACTTTTACATTCCAGTCTCCAGTAATTATCAATGCATCCTGATTGCATGTTCAATCAATTGCAAACTGTAGAAGTTGGTACAAATCTTTAATTTCTTCATCTTTGGCCTTAGTAGTTGGTAGGTAAATTTGAATAATAGTCATTTTAACTGGTCTTCCTCGTAGGCATCAGGATATTATCCTGTCACTGACAGCATTGTACTTCAGGATAGATTTTGAATTGTTCTTTTTGATGATGAATACAACCAAAACCAAGGAATGTCACTGCATTGGTAAAGTAGAGAGTCAGCAAAAAATAGGGAGACCCTCAACGAGATAGATTGATGCAGTGGCTGCAACAATGGGCTCAAACACAGCAAGGATTGTGAGGATGGCACAGGACCAGGCAGTGTTTCATTCTCATGTTCGTGGGGTCGCTATGAGTCGAAGCAACTCAATGGCACCTAACAACAACATAGATGTAGATATAGATAGGTCACGCCTGTGTGTGTGTGTGTGTGTGTGTGTGTGTGTATGATTCTTTAGCAGAGCAATGAAGTAGCACTTGCCTCTGTCTAAAACCTAAATGCACAGAGAAACACCAAAAATCTATGCAGTCAAGTATATTTATTGTGAGTAGATGCAGTTCAAAGTGGCAGCATCAACCTTAAGGTGCTCTGAAGAGGGGATAGTGAAAGCAGATTGTACAAGTGGGGTCTGGGCAGGGTGGCCTCCTGAGGGTCCTTGTAAATATTCCTTCCATGTTGGATTCTCAGGGCTCTTGGAGGGCTTCAGGGTCAGTCAGTTGTAAAAACAGAGTCATTAAGGACATATCATATATTCTGAAAGACAGCTTCCAGTCAGACCCTGGAGCTCCTTCTTCTTGAAACTGGATGCACATAGATAATTCTCCAAAAGAGCCCAATGCCTAAGGCAAAATGGTCTCCTTTAAGCTGCTTACTAGGCTATTGTTTGACCTGAAAGTGACTCCAGAAAAACCAGTCCATTAAAGGTTCAAGGTTCAAAAGGACACCTAGGGTCCAATAGCCTGGGTGTGTCACCCCAACTCCATGGACCCAGAAATCTGAATTCCAGGAGAATTAAAATGGTTTCTCACCTCAATTGCTCAGTCATTAAAACCACTTTTTAAAAAGGTGGACAAATTCTTAAACTGTAATGCGAAAAAGCAGTATATACAGTATATAAAGTGTAGTCTTGATTTTGTGTGTGTGTGTACAACATACTGTTGTAGTTGTGTGCAGTCAAGTCAATTCTGACTCAAAGCTACACTATAGGACAGACTAGAGCTGCCCCATAGTGTTTCCAAGGCTGTAAATCTTTACCAGAGCAGACTGCCACATCTCTCTCCTACTGAGCAGCTGGTGGATTACAACAGTGGACTCCAGTTAGCAGCTCACTGCTTTACCATGGCACCACCAGGGCTCCTTGTCAGATATAAATATAAACATACCCTGGTGGGGCAGTGATATGATATACACACACAAATGTTTTCTTCATGTTTCCATGGTTTTCAAAATATAGAGAATGTGCATTACTTTAATTATCAAGAAAATTATTTTCAAAAGAAATTAATTAACCAGGGTAAGAATCCTAAAGTTAGGACGCTGCCTGATCCAGAGGAAAATAGGACTTGAGTCTTCAGCGCTGGACAAGTCATCCCTCTCTGGTGTTATCAGGGAAGAAACCAAAGTCCCTACTGTCTCTAATCACCCCATTTCACTGACCGCTCCTAACCACTGCTGCATGGGGGCAGCGGCAGCCCCTTAAATAGGAGTAAGGAGAAGGAAGATTGCAGCTCAGGTCCAGCCTGACACGTGAGATCCGGAGCCTGAGCTGAGTCTGGGTGGGTTTGCCCCAAGCCAGTGGCAGGTCCTGACAGGCTGCTGCTCCCACCCTAAGCTCAAAGTATACTTTTTCAGCCCTACTTGCAGCCCCTCTACAGGACAGAAGAGAACTGCCCCATAGGGTTTCCAAGGTGTAGCTGGTGGATTCCAAGTGCCACCTTTTGGTTAGCAGCCAAGCTCTTAACCAATAGGGCTCTTTACTAACAATAGAAAACCGGTTGCTGTTGAGTCAGTTCCGACGCAAAAAAAAAAAAAAAACGTTGCGCGGGAGACTCATAGTGACCCTATAAAACAGAGTAGAACTGCTCCTTAGGGTTTCCAAGAAGCAGCTGGTGGATTCCAACTAAGGACCTTTTGGGATTAGCAGCCATAGCATGCCACAGCTCTTAACCACTGCACCACTAGGGCTGTAGAATGTACAAAAATAGGGAGAAAGAGAGACTTGGTAAGCACGGTTCCTGGAAACGGAATCAGTTGAAAGTCGGGGACTACCTGTATACTTGTGAACTACCTATGGCATTGTAATGCTCTCCTTTTGAAACCTTATCTGAATAAAAGCGCCTACATTATGGGGACACTTGCTTGGCTCTTTCCTAGGCCGAGAAAGAATGCTGGGAAAGCTAGGACCTCCCTTTACTGCGGGCTGCTGAGCCTCTGTCAGGCCCCTTCCTACAAAAAGCCTTCTGCCTTTACGTCTCTTAGAAAGTAGAACAAAGATGCAGGGGAGAGTCTTCTAGAACATTCCTGCATCTCCAGCCTCCCCCCACCCCATAATTGTCTCTGAGCCTCAGCCTCCTCAGATTCCCCGTGGCAGGGTGGAGTTTGGAAGAAGGCCTTTCACGGAAAACAATACTGCTGTAGGATTTTACTCTGTCACACTGTGCACTCACCACCCAGTTAAGAATTTTATTTCAGGAAGTTGTAACCCCTATTTTCTGCCTAGTTGTCAATACACTGCAAAATTAAATTGAATTAGAAAACTTTTTTTAAAACTCATAGCCATTTTAAACTCATAAAACATTTTAGGGGGTTTTATTGTTAAATGGGAAACCCTGGTGGTGTAGTGGTTAAGTGCTACGGCTGCTAACCAAAAGGTCGGCAGTTCAAATCCTCCAGGTGCTCCTTGGAAACTCTACGGGGCAGTTCTACTCTGTACTGTAGGGTCACTATGTGTCAGAATCAACTGGACGGCCCTGGGTTTGGTTTGTTTGGTGTATTGTTAAATGTAAAACACATTCCTACTCAGTCGATGCAAACGCATAGCGACCTTATGGCACCCTATGGGGCAGAGTAGAACTGCCCCATAGCATTTACAAGGCTGTAAATCTTTGTGGAAGCAGAATGCCACTTCTTTCTCCTGAGGAGCCGCTGGTGGGTTCCAACTGCCCACATTTCATTAGCAGCCAAGCACTTAACCATTGCAATTGGATTTCATAGGCTCTGCTTGTGTAGTTACCTGAACTGTCATCCTCATGAATTTCAAAACATCTTTCCCTCTTGTAAATGATCCCTGCATTTGCCTGAAGGGTGATTTCAGAGTTAATGCCATTGTGTGCAAAGGTGATTTCAAAAATGATGGCATTGTATGCAAGGGTGATTTCAGAGATAACGCATTGTGTACTTCAATCACACATCACTGTTACAAACCAAACCAAATCAGTTGCCTTGAGTAGATTCTGGCTCATAACAACCCCAAGTGTTTCAGAGTAGAACTGTAATCCACAGGGCTTTTCATGGCTATGACCTTTTGGAAGCAGACTGCCAGGTCTTTGTTCTGAGGTGCTTCTGAGTGGGTTCAAACTGCCAACCTTTTGGTTAATAGGGGATCACTTTATCATTTGCACCATCCAGAGAATCCCACCACCATAAAAAAAAAAAAAAAAAAAAAAAAACCCCGTTGCAGTGGTGTCAATTCTGACTCATAGTGATCCTATAGGACAGAGTAGAACTGCCCCATAGTGTTTCCAAGGGGCGGGTGGTGGATTCAAACCACCGACCTTTTGGTTAGCAGCTTGGCTCTTAATCACTGTGCCACCAGGGTTCCATCACCATAATAGGTGAGCAAAAGAAGTAAGCAAAAAAATGACGTTTGGGGATAATTTGTCTCACTAACAACACATGCACTAATTCACACATATTTACCTGTGTGTTTTCCTAGCTCTTGATGCAAAGCATCACCTGGAGTCCAAAAACAACTCACATTCTTATTATACATAATTCTAGAATGGAAGGAGTAAACATGGATGTAAAGAAACTGTCTAACCTAAGGGCAACAGGTATGAGTCAGAATCCACAATGGGTTTTTTTTTTTTTTTTAAGGGCAACCAGATGGATGTGTCTCCTTGATGCACTCCCCTGAGCTGTCTGTAGAGGGGAGTATGGAGTAGAGGAAGGAGCACAGAATATGGAGTTTGGTGCCAAAACCAAAACCAAACCAGTTACCTTTGAGTGGATTCTGACTCATGGCAACCCCATACGTGTCAGAGTAGAATTATGCTCCAAAGTGTTTTTCGGTGGCTGATTTTTCAGAAGTAGATCACCAGGGCTTTCTTCTAAGGTGCCTCTGAATGGACTTGAACCTCCAAACTTTTGGTTAGCAGCCAGGCATGTTTATGCTTTGGTTAATAATCACTTTGCTGCCTACATAAACACTTTAAAAATAAGATTAAGAGTTAATGCATTAAAGAAACTATGGATTAGGACTGAACCTAAAAACTAATAAAAACGGTTACTTATGGTAGATAGGAAGGAAGGAGCAGACAAGGATGGAAACTGGACTTTGTCAAATGTACTTTGTTCTATAGGTTTGAATCTGGAATAAAGTAAATGTTTTATACGTGGTTAAATATAAAATTATTAAATTTAAAAAAAATCTCCAAACAGTGAAAACAAATATGTGTAACTGCATATCTGGTTGATGGCATAAGAATTACTTCAAATTACATTGAAACACAGTATTTTAACTCTACATTGCAAGTCCAAGAACAACAACAAAAAAGCCTCAAAGAAACCTTACATAGCATTGAATACCCTCCAATTAATAAAAATATTGGCATTATCATCTGGAAAATATTATAGCTGGATAATGCAAAAAGAGACCAAAATTTTTAGCATAAGAGAAAAAAGATACAAGTATAAAATCACAGAAGTTCGAATCCTGTAATGTTAAATTTGAGTTGGAAATATCACTAAAAATTCATGATTAAAAAAAAAAGTATTTCCTAGTGCTGTCCACTAATGCTTTTCACTAAATGCTGAAAAGACCAAGCTGCAGTGTAAACTTAGTGTCTTTTTTCATAGAGAAATTCATGAATCCATAAAATAATGCCTTAAAAAAAAATGGTTACCTTTAGAAATTGCATGGCCAACAACTCATTCTGAAAAATGTCAAGAGAAAGAATTTAGCATGTATCCTGTCTTTTCTAGAAAAACTGTAGTTCAGGCCTCCAAATATTTGAAGAAGAAAGTTCTTTTTGATAAAAAAACAACTCCAGTTAATGCAGAATGAACAATAGAATTAGAAAATCACCATATGTTAACCCCTAATGAAATAATGTCTCTAGCAAAATCACTAATATGTGCTAATACCATTAGGTGAAAGGTTTACGGAAATTTAAAATGGATGGATGATGTTGGCAGTTCCCAAAACTACAGGTCAATCTTTACATCACTGAAAGTAGAACCACCAATGTGTGCCTCCTGATATGGTGCAATAAGAAGTGTATAACATGACATCTGAAGTTTACTTGTCACAAAAAAAATTGAATTGAATTTACACGTCTAGATTTAATTTTCAGTTTATAAGAAATACTGGGGAATATAGGAACATCACAAGAAAGTTAAATGACACCAGGAAGAAGCAACCAGTAAAACACAAAGTGCAAAAGAGGAGAGGGACTGCTAAAGATTCAAACAAATTAAGTGACTATCAAGAAATAAAAGGACTTTATTTGCATCCTGATTCAAACAAGTCAAGTCTAAAGTCACACTTTTGAGATAATTCAGGAAAAGCAACATGAGCCAGGTTCATATTGCAGATATTAAAGTGTTGTTAATTCTGTTAGGAATAGTAATGGCATTAAAGTTATGTCTAAAAAAAGAAATACCTTATCTGTTAAAGGTACATACTCTAGTACTTATCAGTGAGGAAGGAAAAATGTAACATCTGGGCTTTGCTTTAAAATAGTCCAGCCAAAAAACAAACAAAAAAAAAAAAGTAGGGGAGGGGATGGAAGAGTAGATGAAGCAATATTGGCAAAATGCTGATAAGTCTTTTTTTTTTAACCTGAGTAATGGGTAGATGGGGAAATTAAGGTCCATAATTCTATCTCGAAAATTGCCATAATAAAAAAATCAAAAACAAAATTAAAAAAACAGGAGGTGGGGCCAAGATGGTGGAGTAATCAGATGCTTCTGGTGAACCCTCTTACAACAAAGACCCAAAAAAACAAGTGAAACAATTACATTTATGACAAGTTAGAAGCCCTGAATATCAAAGGCAAAGTTAGAAAATGGACTTAGCAGCAGGGTGAGGGAGAGACAGTTCAGAAGCACAAAGGAGTTGCTGGACCTGAATTGCCAGCATCCCTCAGGCACCATTCCTGGGAGTGACTGCAGTGGGCTGGTGGTACTGTTTGGCCAAAGTTTCCTCAGGAAGAAACAGCTAGCTGTGCAGCCTACTCACAACTCTGGAACCAGAGAAGAACACTGCTCTTGGCAAAAGCTAAGTACTTGCATATATTTTACCACACCCCCAAACCCCAAGCCAGCTTCATTGGCTGTCGATTTCCCTGGGCCTGAGGTAGGCCCTGCTGCACATCCTGAGCCTTGAAGAAGGAATAAATTCACAACTGGGGAAAACAAACTTTTTTTGTTGTTTCTTTTTTCCACTAACCTGGGGAGATCAGGACAGAAGTAGTTCCTGTCCAGGCATAAATGGTCCGTGGACTTTGAATAACTTTCCCTCCTGCATGGACTTGCATGGACCTATTTCAGGAGAATAGGCCTTTGTTGGCAGGCTGAAACTGTTTCACCTGTGTTGTGGAAAGGTGGGAACAAAAATCCTTGCTAATTGGACTAAAAATACAGAACTAGCTCCAGCCAAACATATGTGATCCATAGTCTTGGCTTTCATCCCCACAGGGAACAAGGTGGCTATTATAATGCAAAGGCCTTTCAGATAGGGATCTGACTGTAATTGTTTGATTACTGGATAGATTACTGGAAAGACAAGTTTCCCAGGTCTCATATCTCTGCGCATTCAACAGAGCCCTCACTGACCCACAACAGGGAACTGAGGGCTGAAGCTCCCCTCAGACCACCTAGCCTCCTGCCATAGGGGTCTGAGGATGGTGACACCTACCAATCTGTAGAGGTACATGCACTGGGTGCCTAAGGTACAGCTGCAAAGCCCACCCACCAAAGTGCTTTCGGAATAGAAACACACCTACCTCACTGGCACTTGGGGGAAGCCTGTCAGCATCCTGCCCCCCCAGAGTGTGACCCCCTGCTGCTACTAGAATCTGGTGCACACAACTGTCACCACTACTCCTCTAGGTGGATAGGTGACAGTCTACACCACACACTTGGTGACCCAAAATCATATTCTACTCAAGAATAGTGAATGGACTCTTAGGCTTATGTATCTGGTAACAGTCCAAACAAGCTGGTAATAGGACATAAGTGATTCAAGGGCTACGACAATGAAGACAGCGC
This sequence comes from Elephas maximus indicus, assembly GCF_024166365.1. NCBI lineage: Eukaryota > Metazoa > Chordata > Mammalia > Proboscidea > Elephantidae > Elephas > Elephas maximus. Next base: position 186,863,921 of record NC_064821.1, on the reverse strand, counting down.
AATTTAGTAGCCCATCTACGTATACTGAAAGAAAAGAAAACATGATAAGACTCATTGAACAAATATAAAATAAATCATTATAATATCTTATAGATGGCTCACAGACAGCAGTCGATATCAAACCATATAAAGAAGCAGACCATGATTGCTTCTACAACTCCCCAAATTAAAGAATCAAAATCTTTCTCAAATGAAGATACAATCCTGGAATTGCCAGATGCAGAATATAAAAAACTAATTTACAGAAGCCTTCAAGACATCGGGGATGACCTAATAAATGAAATAAGGCAATCTACAGAAAAAGCCAAGGAACAAAAACAAAACAGTTGAAGAAATCCAAAAGCTTATTTAAAAACATAGTGGAAAAATCAATAAGCTGCAAGAATCCATAGAGAGACAACATTCAGAAATCCAAAAGATTAACAGTAAAATTACAGAATTAGACAACTTAATAGGAAGTCAGAGGAGCAGACTCGAGCAATGGGAATGCAGAGTGGGGGAGTTGGAGGATAAGGCAATTGACACCAATATAATTGAAGAAAAATCAGATAAAAGAATTTAAAAAAATGAAGAGACCCTAAGAATTATGTGGGACTCTATCAAGAAGAATAACTTGTGTGTGATTGGAGTTCCAGAACAAGGAGGGATAACAGAAAATACAGAGAGAATAGTTGAAGATGTGTTGGCAGAAAACTTCCGTGACATCATGAAAGACGAAAGGATATCGATCCAAGATGCCCATCGAACCCCATATAAATTGATCCAAAAAGAAAATCACCAAGACTTATTATCATCAAACTTGCCAAAACCAAAGATAAAGAGAAAATTTTAAAAGCAGCCAGGGATAAACAAAAAGTCACCTACAAAGAAGAATCAATAAGAATAAGTTCAGACGACTCAGCAGAAACCATGCAGTCAAGAAGGCAATGGGATGACATATATAGAGCACTGAAGGAGAAAAACTGCCAGCCAAGGATCATATATCCAGCAAAACTCTCTCTCAAATATGAAGGTCAAATTAAAACATTTACTGATAAACGCAAACTCACAGAATTTGCAAAAACCAAACCAAAGCTACAAGAATTACTAAAGGAAATTGTTTGGTCAGAAAATCAATAATATCAGATACCAGCACAACACAAGGTCACAGAACAGAACATCCTGATATCAACTCAAAAAGGGAAATCACAAAAACAAATTAAGATTAATTTTAAAAACAAAAAAATGCTAAAAACAGGGAACCATTGAAGTCATTATGTGAAAGATCACAAAAATCAAAAAGAGGGACTAGATACAGGAGGCATAGAACTGCCATATGAAGAGGAAAACAAGGCGATACAGGACGATACAAGTTAGGTTTTTACTTAGGAAAATATTAAGGTAACCACAAAGAGTTCTAACAATTCCATAAATCAAAATAAAACCCAAGAAAAACATGATGACTCAGCAAACATAAATTCAACTACTATGAAAATGAGGAACACACAATTTACAAAGAAAAACATCTCAGCACAAAAAAGTAAGTGGAAAAATGAAATTGTCAACAACACACACAAAAAAGGCACAAAATGACAGCACTAAACACATACTTATCTATAATTACGCTGAATGTAAATGGACTAAATGCACCAATAAAGAGACAGGGAGCCTCAGACTGGATAAAGAAACACAATCCGTCTATATGCTACCTACAAGAGACACACCTTAGACTTAGAGACACAAACAAACTAAAACTCAAAGGATGGAAAAAATATATCAAGCAAACGAGCAAAAAAGAGCAGGAGTAGCAATATTAATTTCTGACAAAATAGACTTTAAAGTTAAAACCACCACAAAGGATAAAGAAGGACACTACATAATGATTAAAGGGACAATTGACCAGGAATATACAACCGTATTAAATATTTATGCACCCAATGACAGGGCTGCAAGATACATAAAAAAACCTTTAACAGAACTGAAAGGTGAGATAGACACCTCCACAATTATAGTAGGATACTTCAACACACCACTTTCGGAGAAGGACAGGACATCCAGTAAGAAGCTCAATAGAGACACGGAAGACCTAATTGCTACAATCAACCAAATTGACCTCATAGACTTATACAGAACACTTCACCCAACAGCTGCAAAGTACACTTTTTTTCCTAGGGCACATGGAACATTCTCTAGAATAGACCACATATTAGGTCATAAAACAAATCTTTGCAGAATCCAAAACATCGAAATATTACAACGCATCCTCTCAGACCACAAGACCATAAAACTAGAAATCAGTAACAGAAAAATCAGGGAAAAGAAATCAAATACTTGGAAACTGAACAATACCCTGCTCAAAAAAGACTGGGTTACAGAAGACATTAAGGAGGGAATAAAGAAATTCATAGAATGCAATGAGAATGAAAAAACTTCCTATCAAAACCTCTGGGACACAGTAAAAGCAGTGCTCAGAGGCCAATTTATATCGATGAATGCACACGTACATAAAGAAGAAAGAGCCAAAATTAGAGAATTGTCCCTACAACTTGGACAAATAGAAAGCGAGCAACAAAAGAATCCATCAGGCACCAGAAGAAAACAAATAATAAAAATTAGAGCTGAACTGAATGAATTAGAGAACAGAAAAACAATTGAAAGAATTAACAAAGCCAAAAGGTGGTTCTTTGAAAATATTAACAAAATTGATAAGCCATTGGCCAGACTGACTAAAGAAATACAGGAAAGGAAACAAATAACCCAAACAAGAAACGAGATGGGCCACATCACAACAGACCCAACTGAAATTAAAAGAATCATATCAGATTATTATGAAAAATTGTATTCAACAAATTTGCAAACCTAGAAGAAATGGTGGAATCCTTGAAAAACACTACCTACCTAAACTAACACAATCAGAAATAGAACAACTAAATAGACCCATAACAAAAAAAAAAAAAAGATTGAAAAGGTAATCAAAAAACTCCCAACCAAAAAAACCCCTGGCCAGGACGGCTTCACTGCAAAGTCCTACCAAACTTTCAGAGAAGAGTTAACACCACAACTACTAAAGGTATTTCAAAGCATACAAAATGATGGAATGCTACCTAACTCATTCTATGAAGCCACCATCTCCCTGATACCAAAACCAGGTAAAGACACCACAAAAAAAGAAAATTACAGACCTATGTGCCTCATGAACATAGATGCAAAAATCCTCAACAAAATTCTAGCCAATAGAATTCAACAACATATCAAAAAAATAATCCACCACGACCAAGTGGGATTTATACCAGGTATGCAAGGCTGGTTTAGTATTAGAAAAACCATTAATGTAATCCACCATAGAATAAAACAAAAGAGAAAAACCACATGATCTTATCAATTGATGCAGAAAAGGCATTTGACAAAATCCAACACACATTCATGATAAAAACTCTCAGCAAAATAGGAATTGAAGAAAAATTCCTCAACATAATAAAGGGCGTCTATTTTATACAATTTTTATATATATATATAAAGCCAACATCCAACATCATTCTAAATGGAGAGAGCCTGAAAGCATTTCCCTTGAGAACGGGAACCAGACAAGGTTGCCCTTTATCACCGCTTTTATTCAACATTGTGCTGGAAGTCCTAGCCAGAGCAATTAGGCTAGACAAAGAAATAAAGGGCATCCGGATTGGCAAGGAAGAAGTAAAGATATCTCTATTTGCAGATGACATGATCTTATACACAGAAAACCCTAAGGAATCCTCCAGAAAACTACTGAAACTAATAGAAGAGTTTGGCAGAGTCTCAGGTTATAAGGTAAACATACAAAAATCACTTGGATTCCTCTACATCAACAAAAAGAACATCAAAGAGGAAATCACCAAATCAATACCATTCACAGTAGCCGCCAAGAAGATAAAATACATGGGAATAAATCTTACCAAAGATGTAAAAGACCTATACAAAGAAAACTACAAAGTACTAGTGCAAGAAACTAAAAAGGACCTACATAAGTGGAAAAACAAACCTTGCTCATGGATAGGAAGACTTAACATAGTAAAAATGTCTATTCTACCAAAAGCCATCTATACATACAATGCACTTCCGATCCAAAGTCCAATGTCATTTTTTAATGTGATGGAGAAACAAATCACCAACTTCATATGGAAGGGAAAGAAGCCCAGGATAAGTAAAACATTACTGAAAAAGAAGAAGAAAGTGGGAGGCCTCACACTACCTGATTTTAGAACCTATTATACAGCCACAGTAGTCAAAACAGCCTGGTACTGGTACAACAACAGGCACATAGACCAATGGAACAGAATTGAGAGCCCAGATAGAAATCCATCCACATATGAGCAGCTGATATTTGACAAAGGCCCAGTGTCAGTGAATTGGGGAAAAGATAGTCTTTTTAACAAATGGTGCTGGCATAACTGGATATCCATTTGCAAAAAAAGGAAACAGGACCCATACCTCACAACATGCACAAAAACTAACTCCAAGTGGATCAAAGACCTAAACGTAAAGACTAAAACGATAAAGATCATGGAAGAAAAAATAGGGACAACGTTAGGAGCCCTAATGCAAGGCATAAACAGAATACAAAATATTACCAAAAATGACGAAGAGAAACCAGATAACTGGGAGCTCCTAAAAATCAAACACCTATGCTCATCTAAAGACTTCACCAAAAGAGTAAAAAGACCCCCTACAGACTGGGAAAAAATTTTCAGCTATGACATCTCTGACCAGCACCTGATCTCTAAAATCTATATGATTCTGTTAAAACTCAACCACAAAAAGACAAACAACCCAATCAAAAAGTGGGCAAAGGATATGAACACATACTTCACTAAAGAAGATATTCAGGCGCTAACAGATACATGAGAAAATGCTCTCGATCATTAGCCATTAGAGAAATGCAAATTAAAACTACGATGAGATTCCATCTCACTCCAACAAGGCTAGCATTAATCCAAAAAACACAAAATAATAAATGTTGGAGAGGCTGTGGAGAGATTGGAACTCTTATACACTGCTGGTGGGAATGTAAAATGGTACAACCACTTTGGAAATCTATCTGGTGTTTTCTTAAAAAGGTAGAAATGGAACTACCATACAACCCAGAAATCCCACTCCTCGGAATATACCCTAGAGAATTAGGAGCCTTTACACGAACAGATATATGCACACCCATGTTTATTGCAGCACTGTTTACAATAGCAAAAACCTGGAAGCAACTAAGGTGTTCATCAACAGATGAATAGTTAAATAAATTATGGTATATTCACACAATGGAATACTATGCATCAATAAAGAACAGTGACGAATCTGTGAAACATTTCATAACATGGAGGAACCTGGAAGGCATTATGCCAAGTGAAATTAGTCAGATGCAAAAGGACAAATATTGTATAAGACCACTATTATAAGATCTTGAGAAATAGTATAAACTGAAAAGAACACATTCTTTTGTGGTTACGAGACGGGGGAGGGAGGGAGGGTGGGAGAGGGTTATTTACTGATTAGTTAGTAGATAAGAACTACTTTAGGTGAAGGGAAGGACAATACTCAATACAGGGAAGGTCAGCTCAACTGGACTGGACCAAAAGCAAAGAAGTTTCCTGAATAAACTGAATGCTTCGAAGGTCAGCAGAGCAAGGGCGGGGGTTTGGGGACTATGGCTTAAGGGGAATTCTAAGTCAATTGGCAAAATAAATTCTATTATGAAAACATTCTGCATCCCACTTTGAAGTGTGGCGTCTGGGGTCTTAAATGCTAACAAGCAGCCATCTAAGATGCATTAATTGGTCTCAACCCACCTGGATCAAAGGAGAATGAAGAACACCAAGGTCACATGATAACTGTGAGCCTGAGGCAGAAAGGGCCACATGAACTAGAGACTTACATCATCCTGAGACCAGAAGAACTAGATGGTGCCCGGCCACAACTGATGACTGCCCTAACAGGAAGCACAACAGAGAACTCCTGAGGGAGCAGGAGAACAGTGGGATACAGACCCCAAATTCTCATAAAAAGACCCGACTTAATGGTCTGACTGAGACTTGAAGAATCCCAGTGGTCATGGTCCCCAAACCTTCTGTTGGCCCAGGACAGGAGCCATTCCCAAAGACAACTCATCAGACATGGAAGGGACTGGACAATGGGTTGGATAGAAATGCTGATGAAGAGTGAGCTACTTGTATCAGGTGGACACTTGAGACTGTTGGCATCTCCTGTCTGGAGGGGAGATGGGAGGGTAGACAGGGTTAGAATCTGGCAAAACGGTCTCTAAAGGAGAGACTGGAAGGAGGGAGTGGGCTGACTCATTAGGGGGAGTGTAAATGGGAGTATGTAGTAAGGTGTATATAAGCTTATATGTGACAGACTGACTTGATTTGTAAACGTTCACTTAAAGCACAATAAAAATTATTTTTAAAAAAATGACAGCACTAAACTCATAAAAAAAAAAACCTATCCATAATTACACTGAATGTAAATGGACTAAATGCACCAATACAGAGACAGAGAGTGGCAGAATGCATAAAAAAAAACACGATCCTTGTATGTGCTGCCTACAAGAGACAAACTTTAGACTTAGAGACACAAACAAACTAAAACTCAAAGGGTGGAAGAAAACATATCAAGAAAACAACAATGAAAAAAGACCAGGAGTGACAATATTAACTTCTGACAATGTAGACTTTAAAGTTAAATGTGCCACAAAGGATAAGGAAGGACACTATTTAATGATTAAAGGGACAATACACCAGCAGGATATAACCACGTTACATATTTATGCACCCAATGACGGGGCTGCAAGATACATAAAACAAACTCTATCAGCATTGAAAAGTGAGATAGACAGCTCCACAATTATAGTAGGAGACTTTTGCACACCACGTTCGGTGAAGGGCAGAACAGAAAGAAGCTCGATAAAAATACGGAAGATCTAAATGCCACAATCAGCCAACTTGACCTCATAGACATATACAGAACATTCCACCCAATAGCAACCAAGCATACTTTCTTTTTTAGTGCATATGGTACATTCTCTAGAATAGACCACATATTAGGTCATAAAGCAAGCCTTAGCAGAATGCAAAACATTGAAATATTGCAAAGCATCTTCTTGACAATAAGGCCATAAAAGTAGGAATCAATCACTGAAAAAGCAGGGAAAAGAAATCAAACACTTGGAAACTGAACAATACTCTGTGCAACAACAACAGGATTATAGAAGATATTAAGGCTGGAATAAAGAAATTCATAGAATCCAATGAGAATGAAAATGCTTCCTATCAGAACCTTAGGGTAACAGCGAAAGCAGTGCTCATAGGTCAATTTATATTAATAAATGCACACATTAGAAAAGAAGAAAGGGCCAAAATCAAAGAACTGTCCCTACAACTTGAACAAATAGAAAGAGAGCAACAAAAGAAACCCTTAGGCACTGGAAGAAAACAAATAATAAAAATTAGAGAGAATTAAGTGAACTAGAGAACAGGAAAACAATTGAAAGAGTTAACAACACCAAAATCTTATGCTTTGAAAAAATTAACAAAATGTATAAACCATTTGCCAGACTGACAAAAGAAAAACAGGAGAGGAAGCAAATAACCTGAATAAGAAATGAGATGGGCGATATCACAACAGACCCAAAGGAAATTGAAAGCATCATATCAGATTACTATGAAAAATTGTACTCTAACAAATTTGAAAACCTAGAAGAAATGGATGAATTCCTAGAAACACATTACCTACCTAAACTAACACAGACAGGTAGAGCAACTAAATAGACTCATAACAAAAGAAGAGATATAAAAGGTGATCAAAAAACTCCCCCCCCCCCCAAAAAAAAAAGCCCTGGCCCGGACGGCTTTACTGCAGAGTTCTACCAAACTTTCAGAAAAGAGTTAACACCACTACTAAAGGTATTTCAGAGCATAGAAGGGGACGGAATACTCCCAAACTCATCCTATGAAGCCAGCATAACCCTGATACCTAAACCAGGTAAAGACACAACAAAAAAAGAAAATTACCCACCTATATCCCTCATGAAAGTAGATGCAAAAATCCTCATAGAAATTCTAGCCAATAGAATTCAACAACATATCAAAAAAGAATTCACCATGACCAAGTGGGATTCATAGAAGGTATGCAGGGATGGCTCAACATTAGAAAAACAATGTAATGCATCATATAAATAAAAGACAAGAACCACATGATCTTATCAACTGAAGCAGGAAAGTCATTTGACAAAGTTCAACACCCATTCATGATAAAAACTCTCAGCAATAAAGGAATGGAAGGAAACCTCCTCAACATAACAAAGGGCATTTACACAAAGCCAACAGCCAATACCATCCTAAAAGGAGAGAGCCTTAAAGCATTACCCTTGAAATCGGGAACCACACAAGGATGCCCTTTATCACTGCTCTTATTCAACATTCTGCTTGAGGTCCAAACCAGAGCAATTAGGCTAGCTAAAGAAACAAGGGACATCCAGATTGGTAAGGAAGAAGTAGAAGTATCTCTTTTTGCAGATGACATGATCTTATACACAGAAAACCCTAAAGAATCCTCAAGGAAACTACGTAAACTAATAGAAGAGTTCAGGAGAGTATTAGGATGCAAGATAAATATACAAAAATCAGTTGGATTCCTCTACACCAACAAAAAGAACATTAAAAAGGAAATCACCAAATCAATACCATTTACAGTAGCCCCCAAAGAGGTAAAACGCATATTAATAAATCTTACCAGAGACTTAAAAGACCTATACAAAGAAAACTACAAGACACTGCTTCAAGAAACCAAAAAAGACCTACGTAAGTAGGAGAAACATACCTTGCTCATGGGTAGGAAGACTTAACATTATAAAAAAGTCTATTCTTCCAAAAATGATCTATACGTTTAATGCAATTTCCATCCAAATTCCAATGACATTTTTTAATGAGATGGAGAAACAAATCACCAACTTCATATGGAAGGGAAAGAGAGCCCAGATAAGTAAAGCATTACTGAAAACAAAGAACAAAATGGGAGGCCTCACTCTACCTGATTTTAGAACCTATTACACCACCACCACAGTAGTCAAAACAGCTTGGTACTGGTATAACAATAGATACATAGACCAACGGAACAGAATTGAGAATCCAGACATAAATCCATCCACATATGAACAGCTGACGTTTGACAAAGGCCCAAAATCAGTTAAATGGGGAAAAGACAGTCTGTATAACAAATGGTGCTGGCATAATTGGATATCTATCTGCAAAAAAATAAAACAAGATCCATACCGGACACCATGCACAAATATGAACTCAAAATGGATCAGATACCTAAATACAAAATACAAAATAATAAAGATTGTGGAAGAAAAAACAGGAACCATGCTAGGAGCCCTAATATATGGCATAAACAGTAAACAAAACATTACTAACAATGCAGGAGAGAAACTAGATAACTGGGATCTCCTAAAAATCAAACACCTATGTTCATCCAAAGACTTTACCAGAATAGTAAAAAGATTACCTACGGACTAGGAAAACGTTTTTAGCAATGATATTTCTGATCAGTGTCAGATCTCTAAAATCTACATGATACTGCAAAAACTCAATTACAAAAAGACAAATAACCCAATTTAAAAAATGGGCAAAGGATATGAACAGGAACTTCACTAAAGAAGACATTCAGGTAGCTAACAGATACATGAGGAAATGCTCATGATCATTAGCCATTAGAGAAATGCAAATCAAAACTACAATGAGATTCCTTCTCACTCCAACAAGGCTGGCATTAATCCAAAAAACACAAAATAATAAATGCTGGAGAGGCTGTGAAGAGACTGGAACACTTACACACTGCTGGTGGGAATGTAAAATGGTACAACCACTTTGGAAATCGATTTGGCGCTTCCTTAAAAAGCTAGAAATAGAACTACCATACAATCCAGGAATCCCACTTCTTGGAATATATCCTAGTGAAATAAGAGCCTTTACACAAACAGCCTTTACACAATGCACCTATGTGCATTGCAGCATTCTTTACAATAGCAAAAAGATGGAAGCAACCAAGGTGCCCATCAACAGATGAATGGATAAAGAAATTATTGATAAAGAACAATGATGAATTCATGAAACATTTCATAACATGGAGGAATCTGGAACGCATTATGCTGAGTGAAATTAGTCAGTTGTAAAAGGACAAATATTGTATGAGACCACAGCTATAAGAACTCAAAAAATAGTTTAAACAGATAAGAAAATATTCTTTGATGGCTAGGAGAGCAGAGATAGAGGTTTCCACTAATTAGATAGTAGATAAGAACTCTTTTAGGTGAAGGGCAAGACAACACACAGTACAGGAGAGGTCAGAACAACTGGACTAAACCAAAAGCAAGAAGGTCCCTGAATAAACTGAACGCTTTGAAGGCCAGCGTAGCAGGGGCAGGGGTTTGGGGACCATGGTTTCAGGGGACGTCTAAATCAACTGGCATAATAAAATCTATTAGGAAAACAGGTGGCGTCTTGGGTCTTAAACAGTAGCAGGCAGCCATCTAAGGACAAGAAGCAGGCACTGTATACCATGGTGGGAGGATACCTTAGTACTAGACTGCTGGAGAACCACCTGGCAATAGGCAGCAATATCCAGCAATTCCACTTGTACAGGTTCATCTGGGGTTTATCCTCCAGATATGTGACACAATATACCTTCCCCACCTAAATTACTGGCTCCACCCTGTCACCCTCTATCTCATTATCCTGCTTATTTTCTTCATAGTTATTATCACTATTTGGGATTATTTTATTCGTGCTCTGCTTCTCTCTCTCTCTTTAAACCTCCTCTCTCCCACCAGAAGGTAGCATTGAGGACAGGGACTGTGTCCTCCATTCTGAATTCGCAGTGCCTAGTACAGAGTGGGCAGAGTTAAGATGCCTAATAAATATTTCTTGAATGAATAAATGATGTGCCTTATAGCACATTTAATTAGAATGGAAAATTGAAGATAAGACAATGGCCAAGAATAAGGAGTTAGTTAAATAATTGATGATCTATCCATAAAATGGGAAACCATTCAGGCGTTAAATGTGTGTCATGGATAAATGTTTATTGTCATTGAAAAGATGCTATGATACATCATTGGGTGAAATGTGAAGATAAAAAAATAGCACACACAGCCTGAATACGATTTTGTTAAGTAAAAAGAAAAGAAAAAATTACACAGAAAAAAATCCAGAGAACACACAAGGTATAAAAATGATTATCTGTGTATGACAGAATTAGCTGTTGTTTTACCTTTTATTTACATTTCTACTTTTTCTAAAATGAACACGATCAGTAATAAGAAAAATTTTCCTTTAATATCATAAACTTAATACAAAGATGTTCTAAAAACTATTCAAAAATAAAATAAACCATCTTGTGAGACAGTGAGCTAACATCATGTGTCTAGATGCATTCAACTTTTAACAAGTTGCTATAAAAGTGACTTTTCCATCAGTAGATAAGAACTGCTTTGGGTGAAGGGAAAGACAACACTCAATACATGGAAGGTCAGCTCAATTGGACTGGAGCAAAAGCAAAGAAGTTTCCGGGATAAAATGAATGCTTCAAAGGTCAGCAGAGCAAGCGCGGGGGTCTGGGGAACATGGTTTGCGGGGACTTCTTAGTCAATTGGCAAAATAATTCCATTATGAAATCATTCTGCATCCCACTTTGAAATATGGCGTCTGGGGTCTTAAATGCTAACAAGCGGCCATCTAAGATGTAGCAATTGGTCTCAACCCACCTGGAGCAAAGGAAAATGAAGAACACCAAGGCCACACGACAACTAAGAGCCCAAGAGACAGAAAGGGCCACATGAACCAGAGACCTACATCATCCTGAGACCAGAAGAACTAGTTGGTGCCCGGCCACAATCGATGACTGCCCTGACAGGGAGCACAGCAGAGGACCCCTGAGGGAGCAGGAGATCAGTGGGATACAGACCCCAGATTCTCATAAAAAGACCAAACTTAATGGTCTGACTGAGACTGGAGGAATCCCAGCGGCCATGCTCCCCAGACCTTCTGTTGACACAGGACAGGAACCATCCCCGAAGACAACTCACCAGAAATGAAAGGGACTGGTCAGCGGGTGGGAGAGAGTCGCTGATGAAGAGTGAGCTAATTATATCAGGTGGACACTTGAGATTGTGTTGGCAACTCTTGTCTGGAGGGGGGATGGGAGGATAGAGAGAGAGGGAAGCTGGCAAAATTGTCAAGAAAGGAGAGACTGAAAGGGCTGACTCAAGAGGGGGAGAGCAAGTGGGAGTAGGGAGTGAGATGTATGTAAACTTATATGTGACAGACTGATTGGATTTGTAAACGTTCACTTGAAGCTTAATAAAAGTTATTAAAAAAAAAAAAGTGACTTTTCCCTGTATTGAATAAGTGATCTACCTATATTACCTTAATAACTCCTCAATGCTAAAGATATGATTTTAGACTGTTTTACCTTTAAAAAGTCATTTTTAAAGCATATTTTAAACTACAGGTAATACCTTAATTATATTACACAATGGATATAATGTCAAAAATGAACTCAGGCATTTTTTGTATGTTTCTGAACTGGGTGGAGTGCAGGGTTGTGTGCTACTTGGTATCCGAGAATGCACCACACCTTGATGTAATTTTCTGATGCATCCACAGCACAAAGCAAGGATTAAATTATACAGCTTATAGTGTCAACAATCAATGAACAATTGGCTTTGATTAACTTCTATATATAAACCACAATGCTGGGTAGAAGAGGAAACATCAATAAGTATAGAATACAATTCCTATCCTCAAGTAATCGTATAAGAGATCTGCCATGTTTAGCAACTGAATGAGACTCAAGAATCTGCCCTGATTTTTGGCTTCCTTTGAGTTTGTCTCACTTAAAGTGCCACCGGTCTCTCCACAGCAGTCCTCAGAGCCTGCCTGGCCCTAAACCAAAACCAAACCAAACCAGTTGCTGTCAAGTGGTTCTGATTCACAGCAACCCTGTAGGACAGAGTAGAACTGCCCCATAGGGTTGCCAAGGAGCAACTGGTGGACTCGAACCACCAGCCTTTTTGGCTAGCAGCTGAGCTCTTAACCATTGTGCCATCTTGGTTTCCCTTAGCACAGCTGAGGCAATCTAGAACTTTAAAAAAGAATTAACTACTGGTTCGGGAAATATTGCTTATTAGAAAACTTTAAAATCTTTATGCTATAGCCATCTCAAATGCTACATAAAATGTTTTTAAAATCATTTTAATGAGTATCTAAGCTTGCAAGAAAGAAAATTTCCCAAGGTCCATAATTAAAGAGAGAAGCAAAAAACAAAACAAGAGCAGTAAGTTGATATGGCAGCTACCCAAAAGCAGGGAGTATCATTTTCTAAGGTTTTGGGATCTAAGCCATGAGGAGAAGAAACAAGTTTGGGAGTGATAGAAGAGATATCTGCAGTGGAAAAGGTGGCCTGGAAAAATGATACCACAAAGAAGTTTGTCTGCTATAGCCTGGGCTTGGGGGAAGGGTTGGAAGTAAATCTTTAACCTTTACTACTATGGGCCTGGGCCCTGTGCCTCATATTGGTTTTCCATTCTTTCCAGAGTATGCTACCCACGTGATCTGAGAATCCCCAAGCTGGTAAAAAAACATAAAAATTAGTGCCAAGCAAATGACAGATAACCCTGTGACACTTGGCAGAAACAAACCCAAAATTAATCTAGAAGGACTTGTCTTCAACATAACCTACACAGGATTCCCACAGATAAAACACTACTGAGCATGATGAATTCATGGTAGATTGTTTTCTCATGTGTTTTGTAATTTTGAATTGTGAGTTCATCTTCAGTGACAGTCAACAGATACTACAAACAGCAGAATTAAACTACCAAGAAAATTCAGATTAAAGAACTATGTGCTAAATATTATAAAAATAATATGTTTAAAATTATTAAAGACAAATAAGAAATTTAAAAATAAGAAAACAGGAGGCAGAGCCAAGATGGTGGAATAGACAGACCCTTCCGGTGAGCCCGCTTTACAACAAAGACCTGAAAAAACAGATATATGCACATTCATGTTCACTGAAGCACTGTTTATAATAGCAAAAAGGTGGAAGCAACCAAGGTACCCATCAACAGATAAATGGATAAATAAATTATGGTATATTCACACAATGGAATACTACACATTGATAAGGAACAGTGATGAATCTGTGAAACATTTCATAAAATGGAGGAATCTGGAAGGCATTATGCTGATTGAAATTAGTCAGTTGCAAAAGAATAAATATTGTGTAAGACCACTATTACAAGAACTCAAGAAATAGTGTAAACAAAGAAGAAAATATTCTTTGATGGTGACGAGGCGGGGGAGGGAGAGCGGTAGATGGTTATTCACTAATTAGATAGTAAATAAGAACTACTTTAGGTGATGGGAAAGACAACACACAATACATACGAGGTAAGCACAACTGGAGTAAACCAAAAGCAAAGAAGTTTCTGGAATAAACTGAATGCTTTGAAGGCCAGCAGAGTAGGGGTGGAAGTTTGGGGACCACGGTTTCAGCGAACATCTAAGTCAATTGGCATAATAAAATCTATCAAGAAAACATTCTGCATCCCACTTTGAAGAGTTGCGTCTGGGGTCTTAAACACTAGCAAGCAACCATCTAAGATGCATCAACAAGTCTCAACCCACCTGGATCAAAGGAGAATGAGGAACACCAAGGACACAAGGTAATTACAAGCCCAAGAGACAGAAAGGGACACATAAAACAGGGACTACATCATCCTGAGACCAGAAGAGCTAGATGGTGCCCGGCTACAATCGATGACTGCCCTGACAGGGAACACAACAGAGAACCCCTGAGAGAGCAGGAGAGCAGTGGGATGCAGATCCCAAATTCTTGTAAAAAGACCAGACTTAATGGTCTAACTGAGACTAGAAGGACCCCGGTGGTCGTGGCCCCCAGACCTTCTCTTGGCCCAGGACAGGAACAATTCCCAAAGCCAACTCTTCAGACAGGGATTGGACTGGATAATGGGTTGGAGAGGGATGCTGGTGAGGAGTGAGCTTCTTGGATCAGGTGGACACTTGAGACTATGCTGGCATCTCTTCCCTCGAGGGGAGATGATTGGGTAGAGGGGGTTAGAAGCTGGCGAAATGGCACGAAAAGAGAGAGTTGAGGGAGGGAGTGGGCTGTCTCACTAGGGGGAGAGCAATTGGGAGTACGTAGCAAGGTGTATATAAGTTTTTGTGTGAGAGACTGACTTGATTTGTAAACTTTCACTTAAAGCACAATAAAAAAAACAAGAAAATATATAGACATTATTTCAAAAGAACCAAATACAACTATAAGAAATCAAAAATATAGCCATTGTCATTTAAAAATCAATGGATGGGGTAACTTAAAATTAAGTTTGGTTAAGGAAAAGAGCAGCATAACAAATTGAAGGTTTTTCATATAAAACTAGTTTCTTTTCCACATAAAATTCCAGACCTTGGCCATCAGCACTGACATTAAGTTTCCCCAGTTCATCTAAGACTGATTCTTCTTCTACTTTTCTGTTTAGAGCTCCTGCAGGGTGACCCTTGTTCTTGTGGTTCAATATGCAATTTCACCCATCAGTCTACATCTCAAGAGGGGAGAGGAAGGAAGAGATGAAGAAAGAAAGGGACAAAGAGTATGAGCCTATCATTTAATAAAGTGTCCCAGAGATACTTCTACTAGCATCCTATTGCCCAGAACTGAGTCACATGGCCATGCTTAGATACAAGGACCCTGGGATATTTACTCTGGGCAGCCAGAGACCTGACTAAAATTTGGGAGTTTTATTAATATGTTTTTTATTAATATGGAGTTTAATTAAGATGGAAGGAAGAAAGAACAAATATTGGAGTAAAGTAACAGTTAGTTGGCAAGCACAAGAAAGAGCTTAAAAGAGAAATAGTGAACTAAAAGATATATCTGTGGAATTTATTTAGAATGCAGTGATTTCTGGATAATAGAATGTCAAATCCTACATGCATACATAAGACTTCCAGAAGGAGATAAAAGTCAGAATTGTTGAGAAAGAATATTTGAAGAGATATCGGCTCTAAATTTTCAAGACTTGATAAAGGTCATTAGTCCTCAGAAACACAAGTCTCAAGGGGAAGTTATAAAAAGTATCACAGAGATGGAACAGATTTCCTCCAATAGTGTGAAAATTAGGCTGACAAGAACCTTCTTAATAGCCATTGCCACAAAACAGTGGAATAGTATTTTCAAAGTGATCAGAAAGAATATTTGCCAACCTGGAATTCTATAGCCAGCTAAGATATCATTTAAAGGAAAAAAGTTTAAAATATAGATGAAAATGAACAAGTATTGACAGTATAAAATAGCATAAGTAATTGTTGGCTAATGTGATGATGTTACAGTCTAACTATAATATTGGTTAACAATCAAACATAAGGCAATATGGTGACAAACAGGGTTTAAGTATTCTAAGGTGTTACACTGTTCCAGAGACATGTAAACATAAAGAGCTGTTTAGCAGACTTGGTACAGAGCTCTAACCCTACTACAGCTAGCTTGCTTACAACTATAGATTAAGACTTCCAAATTTATTCTCCTCTGGCACCACATACAGGTGCCTTGCCCATCTTCTTGTTGACAATTAAAGAAGGATAATGAAACTGTCAGCACCATAAAAAAAGTGCTACAAAATGACAGCAATAAACTCACATCTATTAATAATCACACTGAATAAATGGCTTAAATGTACCTGTAAAGACACAGAGAGTGACAAGCTGGATTAAAAAACACAACCCAACAATATACTGTCTGCAAGAGACACGCCTTAGACACAAAGACATAAATATGTTAATAATCAAGGGATGGAAAAATGTATCAAACAGCAACCCAAAAAAGAGCAGGAGTGGCAATACTAATCTCAGATAAAATAGACTTTAAGGCAAAATCCACTATAAAGAGCAAGGAAGAATATTATATAATGATTAAAGGGACAATCCACCATGATGACACAACGATAATAAATATCTATGCATCCAACAACAGGGGTCCAAAATGCATAAAACTAAAGTTAACACTACTGAAAACAGAAATTGACATTCCACAGTGATAGTAGGAGAGTTCAACACACAGTCCTTAGTAAAGGACAGAATACCTAGAAAAAAACTCAGCAAAGTTACAGAACATCTAAAGGCTACAATCAATCATCTTGACCTCATAGACATGTATGGAACAATCCACCCAACAGCAGCAAAGTATGCATTCCTTTCCAATGCACATGGAACATCCTCCAGAATAGACCACATCTTAGGCCACAAAGCAACCCTCAACAAAATCCAAAACATTGAGATAATACAAAGCATTTTCTCTGATCACAACATCATATAGGTAGAACTTGATAACAGAAAGAAGAAAAAAATCAAATACATGGAAACCAAACAATACCTTGCTTAAAAACCACTGGGTAATAGAAGAAATCAAAGATGGAATAAAAAAAATTCTGGAATCAAATGAGAACAAAAACTTTTGGGACACTGCAAAGGCAGTGCTCAGAAGTCAATTTACGGCAATAGGCACACACATCAAAAAAGAAGACAACTCAAACAAATAGAAAGGCAACAGCAAAAGAAGCCCAGAGACAACAGAAGAAAGAAAATAACAAAGATCAGAACAGAAATAAATGAAATAGAGAATGGAAAAACAATAGATCAACAAAATTAAAGGTTGGTTCTTTGAAAGGGTCAACAAAATTAAATTAACAAAATTAACATCAACATAATAAGCAGCATCTACATAAACTCAACAGCCAACATCATTCTCAATGGAGAGAGGCTGAAAATATTCCCCTGAGAATGGGAACAAGGCAAGGATGTGCTTTATCACTACGCCTATTTAGACTGCATTGGAAGTTCTAGCTAGAGCAATAAGGCAAGACAAAGAAATAAAAGACATCCAAATTGGTAAGGAAGAAGTAAAACTATTCCTATTTACAGATGATATGACTCTATACATAGAGAATCTTAAAGGCTCCACAAGAAAACTACTGGAACTAACAGGATGATTCAGAAGAGTAGCATAATACAAGATAAACATACAAAAATCAGTTGGATTCCTATACACCAATAAAGACAACTACAAAAAGGAAGCCAGGAAAGTAACACTATAATAGCACCTAAAAAAATAAAATACTTAAGAATAAATCTAACCAGGGACATAAAAGACCTACACAAAGAAAACTAAAAAACACTACAACAAGAAACCAAAAGAGAGCTACATAAATGGAAAAACATACCATGTTCAAGGATAGGTAGACTCAACACTGTGAAAATATCAATTCTACCTAAAAAAAAAAAAAAAGTGCTTAAAGCAATCTACAAATACAATTCAATCCTGGTCTAAATACCAACAGCATTCTTTAATGAGATGGAAAAACTAATCATTAACTTTATGTGAAAGGAAAGGGGCTCCAGATAAGCAAAGCTTTATTGAAGAAGAACAACAAAGTAGGAGGCCTTGCACTACCTGACCGCAGAACCTACTATAGAGCTAAACCCAAAAAAACCAAACCCAGTGCCGTCGAGTCGATTCCAACTCATAGCGACCCTATACAGCTACTGTAGACAAAACAGCCTGCATTGACCAGTGGAACTGAAGCATTGATCAGTGAAACAGAATCGAGAATCCAGATGTAAATTCTTCTACCTACGTCCACCTGATCTTTGACAAAGTCCATTAAATGGCGAAAAGACAGTTTTTTAACAAATGGTGCTGGCAAAACTGGATGTCCGTCTGTAAAACAATGCAGTAGGACCCATGCCTCTCACCATACACAAAAACTAATACAAAATGGATCAAAGACTTAAATGTTGTTGTTGTTGTTAGGTGCCGTTGAGTCGGTTCCAACTCATAGCGACCCTGTGCACAACCGAAACAAACACTGCCCTGCCCTGCGCCATCATTACAATCGTTGTTATGCTTGAGCTCATTGTTGCAGCCACTGTGTCAACCCACCTCACTGAGGGTCTTCCTCTTTTCCGCTGACCCTGTACTCTGCCAAGCATGATGTCCTTCTCCCGGGACTGATCCCTCCTGACAACATGTCCAAAGTATGTAAGACGCAGCCTTGCCATCCTTGCCTCTAAGGAGCTTTCTGGTCATACTTCTTCCAAGACAGATTTGTTTGTTCTTTTGGCAAAAAACGTTCTTTTGGTAGTCCATGGTATATTCAATATTCTTCACCAACACCACAATTCAAAGGTGTCAACTCTTCTTCGGTCTTCCTTATTCACTGTCCAGCTTTCACATGCATATGATGTGATTGAAAATACCATGGCTTGGGTCAGACACAACTTAGTCTTCAAGGTAACATCTTTGCTCTTCAACACTTTGAAGAGGTCCTTTGCAGCAGATTTGCCCAATGCAATACATCTTTTGATTTCTTGACTGCTGCTTCCACAGCTCTTGACTGTGGATCCAAGTAAAATGAAATCCTTGACAACTTCAATTTTTTCTCCATTTATCATGATGTTGCTCATTGGTCCAGTTGTGAGGATTTTTGTTTTCTTTATGTTAAGGTGTAATCCATACTGAAGGCTGTGGTCTTTGATCTTCATTAGTAAGTGCTTCAAGTCCTCTTCACTTTCAGCAAGCAAGGTTGTGTCATCTACATAACGGAGGTTGTTGATGAGTCTTCCTCCAATCCTGATGCCTCGTTCTTCTTCATATAGTCCAGCTTCTCATATTATTTGTTTAGCATACAGGTTAAATAGGTATGGTGAAAGAATACAACCCTGATGCACACCTTTCCTGACTTTAAACCAATCAGTATCCCCTTGTTCTGTCCGAACAACTGCCTCTTGATCTATGTAAAGGTTCCTCATGAGCACAATTGAGTGAGCTGAACGGAAGATTTCAAAGGGCCTCTCAAGAAGACAAACTAGATTATTATAATGACATGGGCAAAGAGTTGGAGATGGAAAACCAAAAGGGAAGAACACTCTCAGTGTTTCTCAAGCTGAAAGAACTGAAGAAAAAATTCAAGCCTCGAGTTGCAATAGTGAAGGATTCTATGGGGAAAATATTAAATAACTCAGGAAGCATCAGAAGAAGATGGAAAGAATACACAGAGTCATTATACCAAAAAGAATTAGTCAATGTTCAACCATTTCAACAGGTAGCATATGATCAGGAACCGATGGTATTGAAGGAAGAAGTCCAAGCTGCTCTGAAGGCATTGGCAAAAAACAAGGCGCCAGGAATTGATGGAATATCAATTGAGATGTTTCAACAAACAGATGCAGTGCTGGAGGTGCTAACTCGTCTATGCCAAGAAATATGGAAGACAGCTTCCTGGCCAACTGACTGGAAGAGATCCATATTTATTCCTATTCCCGAAAAAGGTGATCCAACCAAATGTGGAAATTACAGAACAATATCATTAATATCACATTCAAGCAAAATTTTGCTGAAGATCATTCAAAAACTGCTGCAGCAGTATATTGACAGGGAACTTCCAGAAATTCAGGCTGGTTTCAGAAGAGGATGTGGAACCAGGGATATCATTGCTGATGTCAGATGGATCCTGGCTGAAAGCAGAGAATACCAGAAGGATGTTTACCTGTGTTTTATTGACTATGCAAAGGCATTCGACTGTGTGGATCATAACAAACTATGGATAACACTGTGAAGAATGGGAATTCCAGGACACTTAATTGTGCATATGAGGAACCCTTACATAGATCAAGAGGCAGTTGTTTGGACAGAACAAGGGGATACTGATTGGTTTAAAGTCAGGAAAGGTGTGTGTCAGGGTTGTATTCTTTCACCATACCTATTTAACCTGTATGCTGAACAAAGACTTGAATATAAAACCAAAAACCATAAAGATCATGGAAGAAAAAACAGGGTCAACTATAGGGGCCTTAATATATGGCATAAACATGATATGAACCATAAATAATAATACACAAACACCAGAAGATAAGCTAGATAAAGAGGACCTCCTAAAAATTAAACTCTTATGCTCATCAGAAGAGTTTACCAAAAGAGTGAAAAGAGAACCTACAGATTGGGGGGAAAAAAATTGGCTATGACATATCTGGCAACGGTTTAATCTCTAAAATCTATAGGAAGCAAAATAGAGGGTGCCAGGCAGAGAAGGAGAAAAATATAGAAAAGGGGCAAAAGGGAGAGCTACTGGGTAACAACAACAAAAAAATAGTTTGGTGACTCTTTAGATATCAAAACAAGAGGAAGGAAAGCATCAAAAATGGCACTGCAGTTTTCAACATAGATTGTGATAGTGGCCCCACCATCTGAAGTAAAAAAATCTGAAGAAAAAGTATACAAATGAAAATTCATTTGAGACGTGGTAATGTTTAGCAGGCGATATGCTGAACACATTTAAGTGGAACTACTCCATGAGAATCATAAATTTTTAACCCGTAATTTATGGGAAATAGCAGAGCTAACCAAAAACACCAATCCCATTGTGGTCGAGTCAGTTCCGACTCATAGCAACCCTATAGGACAGAGTAGAACTGCCTCGTAGGGTTTCCAAGGAGCACCTGGTGGATTTGAACTGCTGACTTTTTCTGATTAGCAGCTGTAGGTCTTAACCCCTGCACCACCAGGGTTTCCATAGAAGGGCTAGAGACAGAGATTTGGGAGACATCTAGATAAGGGATCACCCACTTGACATCCTAACCAAGAGCCTAGCACATGTTGCTGTTGTTAGTTGCTGTCAAGTTGATTCCAACTGATGGCAACCCATGTGTGCAGAGTAGTGCCATAGGGTTTTCAAGGCTGTGACCTTCCGGAAGCAGATCTTCAGGCTTGGTTTCCAGGGCACCCTGAGCGGGCTTGAGCCACCAACCTTTCAGCTAGTAGTTGATCACTTAACCATTTGTACCACCCCGGGACTCCTCAATAAAAATGTGTGGGATTAGTGAATGAATGAGATTTCCAAGGGACTGTAGAAAGACAACACCAGACAGCTATAAACTCTACCTTAGGTGTAATGCACAGATTTGTAAGTGAAGAGAGACTAGCAGAGAAGAAAGAAAAAAGAGGATTAGAAAACACCAAAGAAAGTGCAGTGTAATAGGGAGGGACAGCAGCTTGTCAGCAGTGGGTGAAGGCTTTCTCTCTCTGTCAGCCCCTCAGAGACCTGGGATCCTGGAGACTGAAGAAAGACCATTGGCAGGAGAGCATGAGAGATGACTATATATAACCTAGCAAAATGGCTGGAAGGACAAGGAGTATCCAATGGATTAAAAAAAAAAAAATGTTGCCATCATCAAGTCAATCCCAACTCACAGTGACCCAGTGTGTTTCAGAGTAGACCTGCACTCCATAGAGTTTTCAATGACTGCGAACTTTTGAAAACAGATCTCTGGGCCTTTCTTCCAAATGGCCTCTGGCTAGATTCAAACGGCCAACCTTAAAAAGATAAAACTATTATTGATACTCTTTGAAGAGTGATACTCTTCAAAATTTGAGGAAGACACTAAGAAAGCAGATAGAGCGATAGAGTGAGCATGGTAGCTAGAGATAAACACCGCCCCCCATTCCTAAGCCGCAGTAACTTTTTTTTTTTTCTTTTCAGTTACCCTTGAGTCGATTCCTGTTCATGGTGACCCATGTGTGTCAGAGTAGAACTGTGCTGCACAGGGTTTTCAATGGCTGATTTTTTGGAAGTACATCACCAGGTCTTTTCTTTCGAGGTACCTCGGGGTAGACTCAAACCTCCAACCTTTCAGTTAGTAGCTGAGTGCATTAATCATTTGCACCACTCGCGGACTTCACAGTAACTTTAGTATGATTGAAAACATAGGAGAGAGACTTAACACGCCCCCAAAAAGGCCATGGTCCATCATGCCTTCAGGATAAAGTTCCAGGAGCTTTAGGGAGTCATACAAGGCCCTGCCTATCTGTTCCCTGATCACCTGTAGAATTTCACCTGCTCTGGCTTCCTTGAGCTACCAAGTGCATGCTCATCTCTGCACTTGCTACTGTTTAACTTAAATGTTTTTTTTCCCATCTTCTCAACTTGACCAACTTCTATTCATCCTTCAGAGGTAAGGTCAAACAACACCTCTTAGAAGCTTTTCCTGCCCTCCACTGGATAAGCCAGCCGGTTCTTTATGTTTCTATTAGCACAGCGTGCTGACTTCAATTGCTGGCTCTGAACATTCATCACATCACACTGTATTATGCAATTTGACTATCTCCCACTAAACTACTGCAGAAAAGCTACTTGTTTGTATCAGACAGCCTATGGTAAATATTTAATCAACGAAATATTGTAGATATGAATGAACAGAAAATGACTTGGTGAGAGGGGTAGAGGGAGGAGGTTAGTTCCCAACTTTGAGATACATGTAATTACGTTTCACCATGGGCAGAGACATCGCCTTTGAACACCGAAAGTTCTGTTTCCAAACACGCAGAGCTGATGCAGTTAAATTACGGTGATAAAATTAATAGATTCTTAAGGGTGAGATCCATCAGTCATGAGATATACATGCTAATGGCAGCCATGGTGTTTGGCCTGGTACAATGTTTGTAAGAGGAGAGGAGCTGCTTGTTATTCTTGGCTAGACCATCACTCATCCTGAGGCAAGCCGACATATTTCTGATTTATCAGAGCCAAATCATTCTGACCTGCAGCGGCGTCATCCACAGAAGAGAGGATGTTTTCCTCACTCCCTATGAATGCCAATTTTCCTGCTCAACCTGTTCCACGTAGTTAAGATGAGAATTCTATCAGTCCAGATGGAATTTCTTACCTTAACTGTCCAATGTTTAAAGATACTAGGATGAATCAGGCAATAGGAAGGAAGAGCTTGAGTGACTGACTAACCTGATTGGATGACATTCTTTAGCTTCTACAGTCTGATGCTGTTCTGGTTCTCCTCTGCATGGATTTGTAGAATCTGAGACCCCAGAGTAGCCTGATGAATAAAATAAACAAACCAAACCAGTTGCTGTCGAGTTGATTCAGACTCACTCATGGTGACCACACATGCACCAGAGTAGAACTGTGCACCATAGGATTTTCAATGGCTGATTTTTAGAAAATAGATTGCCAAGCCTTTCTTCTGAGTGCCTCTGGATGGACTCAAACTGCCAACATTTTAGTTAGAAGCCAGGCACGTTAACCAATATGCTAGTCCAAATCCCTGAGTGATTTCTCTGATATCATCTTTATACTCTTCACTTGCACCTTGACTTCCTCCTAACTGCTCAATTTACTCTGCTTTACGAGTTTGTTCATTTCATTCACTCAACATGCATTTCTGTATGACAGCTTCCTATGTGTTTACCTCAATGTTCGAGGACTCTATCTGAAGTTCCAGCCCCACATCATGGCCTCATAGTCATATTGTGCCCATGCCTCAACCCGACACATCTTGGACTGAACTTACCATCTTCCTCCCCAAACCAGTTCTTTCTCCTGACTTCTCTATTTTTGTCAATGGCATCATCATTTCCCTGTCAGCAGACCTAAAGCCTCAGAGACACCCGCATTTGCTTCCTCTTCCTCAATCCCAATACATAGCCCAGTTTTGTCTGTTCCTCTTCCTTCTCGAAAAATGCTTGCACACCTGTCATTTCCTTTCCTTCCCCACTGCCACGTGCCAAGTTCAGATCCTCATTTCAAACCTGGGCCATTGCAGCTGCTCACAGAGGTACACTGTATTCTCGCGGTTCCCTTCCTCTACCTTCCTCAATGTAAAACTTTGGTGACCCTATTGTTTTCTGCTTTAGGTTTTTTTTTTTTTTTTTCGTATACGATGAGTTTTCTTTAATGGAAGTATATCAAGTCATAGGATGTCTTTAAATTTTTGGTTGATAATATTGTGGAATATGGATTTTGAGAAATATTACCTGGGACTACGTGGTTGACACTAAACTTTTTGCATTCTCAAGCCTGCTGATTGATGGGCAACCATGTGTCCCAATGAACCTTGGTTGATGAAAATATGGTGGGGCGCCATCTATTAGGTTACATGGGGAACCTCTAGTTTTCCAAATATGACAAAAAACAAAAACCAAGCCCACCAGGGCTCCCTAACTATCACACAGGAAACCATAAATATGCTTACAAGGCTTATCTAGGGGTACAAAAGCCAAAGAGACAAAATATTTACCCAATCACACTCTTTGGTTGCACTACCTTACTTGCAAGCCTCATATTTCGGATATTCTGCTCAACTAATGTTTCTTTAACTGTTTGCCATTACACAAATCCCCCCTGAAGGGCAGCAAATACTTTCAGTGGAGAAAGTATACTCCCAAAGAACTCCAGAGGCATAAAAATTGGTTGGGATGCCATATATCTAGCCACAGGTCACCAGAGGGCTAATTAATGTTAGGATCATAGGGTATACATGTCAGAGAGTACTGTAAATGTTACGTAGATAAACTTCTATCTTTCTGAATAGATTCTTTTAAAACCATTTTCCTATGCCCATCTCCCACAAATATGATGCAGATGGCGTTTAAAACCACCTGTCTTAGTCATCTAGTGCTGCTATAACAGAAATACCATAAGCAAATGGCCTTAACAAAGAGAAATTTATTTTCTCACAGCCTAGTGGGCTAGAAGTCCAAATTCAGAGCATCAGCTCCAGGCGAAGACTTTCTCTCTCTGTCAACTCTAGAGGAAGGTCTTTCTCATCAATCTTCCCCTGGACTAGAAGCGTCTCCGCACAGGAACCCTGGGTCCAAAAGGACACGCTCTGCTCCTGGTGCTGCTTTCTTGGTGGTATGATGTCCCCCTTCTCTGCTCACTTCCCTTTCCTTTTATCTCTTGTAAAATAAAAGGCGATGCAGGCTATACCCCAGGGAAACTCCCTTTACATTGGATCAGAGATGTGACCTTAGTAAGGGTGTTACAATCGCACCCTAATCCTCTTTAATACAAAATTACAATCTCAAAATGGATGACAACCACACAATACTGGGAATCATGGCCTAACCAAGTTGACACATATTTTGGGAGGACACAATTCAATCCATGACTCCACCCATGATCTGGCCTCATCTCTCCTTCTCTGAGAATGTATCCTCAGGGTCCTTTCTATGCCACGACCACACCTCTTAGATCTCCTTTTTCTCTTTCTAAGGTTAAGAATATTCCCCACCTTCCCAGAAATACACAATATAGCATGATGTTGATAATGTTGCTTTGAACACCCAGATTTAAACCCCTGCACTGTCAATACAAGCTGTGAAATTTGGGGACAACTATCTCACAGCTCTATGTCTTGGTTTTTTTCTCAACAATAATGTGCGGGAAAAAAAAACCTACCTAATGAGACAATTGTGAGGATTGAATGTAATGCAGGAGCTCATAGTAAGTAATCAATATCACTATTAAACCTGTATTCCAAGTGGCTGGTAGTGTTTGCTACTAGAGGAAGTCTCTAACGGGGCCACCATAACTCTTAAGCTCTGGAGCCTCAGGATGCCCTCAGGGAGGACCCCCATAACCATGTGCCTTCCTGCCTCTATGTGTTTGTTCTGGACTTTTCTGCTCAAATAGCACTTCCTCTGAGAGGCTTTCCCTGGTCTCACCTAAGCTCCCCATAAAGCCCCGTCTGGTAAATTTTACACCCCTATCTTTTTTATTTTCATCACAGCACTTTTCACTATGAGAAATCATCTGACTGTCTTGCTTGCTTTCTTGTCTATCTTCCCCTAGAAGGTGAGGTCCATGTGGGCAGTGTCCTGATCTCATTCACCATTCTGTCCCGGATCCACCAACAGTGTCTGACGCAGTTCCATGAATACATAACAGTGAATCTTTGCCCCTCTGCAGCACCTCCATCCCTCAGACCTCCCCCTTCCCATACAGTCTTGTCAATAGCCCAGACCATGGTAACTTCACCCTCATTTGAAGTTCTGTAACAATTCCTCATCGATATTCAATAGAATTGCTATAGCAATTGTCTATGCCATGTTCTGCTGGTAACATTGCTTGTACCTTGGATATGAGTTATCGTTCATACTTTATACATTATATACCACAATCAGATTCCAAATCAGATTATAAACTCCTTAAATTTTAGTAATATTTTTTGTCTGCCTCCCTAGAATGGTTTAGCAAGTGATATACTAAGAAACATTCATTTATTTATTGGCCCCTAATATGTGTCTGGAAACCCTGGTGTCATAGTGGTTAAGAGATATGGCTGCTAACCAAAAGGTTGGCAGTTGGAATTCACCAGGCACTCCTTGGAAACTCTATGGGGCAGTTCTACCCTGTCCTATAGGGTTGCTATGAGCCGGAAACAACTCAACAGCAATGGTTAGGTTAGAAGCCAACATGAATTCAACAATATTATCCAGTTATTCTAAAGATAAGAAATCTGATTCTGTCTGTCATCACATACAAGTAATGATCTTTGAGCAAGATTTCATGTTATCAAATTCCCTATAGGCCCAGCATGCCAGAGGATGATGGCTGCCTCCTCAGAGGCAATGCTTGTGCCATGCATGTGGCTTTACCTGCTGCTAGAAATCAGAAAAGGACTGCAGGGCTGTGAGCAGAGAGCTCTAGCCCATTCAAAGTAGATTTCCAGGTTTCTTTAATAAAACTATTAGTAGAACACACAAATCTCTCTCATCAAAGTCTAAGTGCAGTGACCTGTTGGATTCCAGTGATATGTGGCCTGGCAGTTACCACCACCCTCACAGCAAACTGTTTGGGGTGCCTCGTGTATAAGGGTGTGGACTCTGGTTTGGATCACTTGTCTCTGTGAGTCACTACGATTCTTTCCCAAAACTCAGGCCACAGTTTCCTGTTTGGGGTCACTCCTCCCCCCACCTTCAGATTGGCTTTCCAGCCTGCCTGTTGTGAGTCAGGCAGTTCTTTTCCCACCTCACCCTTCCACCAAGTCCTGGGGCTTATTACTGCAACACACGTCACTGGTGTGGTAGAGGCAGGTCAGGGGTGATATAATCTGTTTGTAAACAGTTTCCACAAATCACCTCCCACTAAGAACCTCAGAACCTCAGAGACAGAAGTAAAGGCCCTTCCCACACAGAGAAGACTGCCCTTCATGGCCTCCCTGACAGGAGGTCATTTGGCCTCAGCTTTAAGCATCCTGGATGAATCAGTGGAGCACTTCTGACCTCATCTCTAAGCAACACCTTCAACAGTTGGTTGCTGGGCGGATGCTCTGGCACAGCTCTCCAGTCATTCAGCCATTGACAGAGCAGCAGCTCAGAAGTCAAGCTTCAATTTTCTAAGCACCTGGGTGTGTCTGCACAGGCCCAACTCTCCCTTCCCTGGGTAGAGATGATTTGTAAGGCAGTAGAGCAGAATGGCTGAGAATACAGACCCTGGAGTTGGACAGACCCAGGTGCTAATCTCTTCTCCCTCACTAACCATCTGGGCATCTTGGTCACTCACTAGCTATACGCCCTTGGCCAAGTCTTCCTGCATATAAAATGAGGAAATGAAGATCTTTAGTTTGAGCTTATTGAGAGGATTAAATGAGATCATATATGTAAAGCAACAAGCCTTGTGCCTGGAATGAAGCAAATAAATGTTAGCAACGGGTAAGCACTTTGCTGCTAAGTTTGAGCTCATCAGCTGCTTTGCAGCAGAAAGATGTAATAGTCTGCTTCTGTAAAGACTTACAGCACTGGAAATCCCACAGGGCAGTTCTACTCTGTCATATGAGTCAGAATCAACTTGATGGCAACGGGTTTGGTTTTTGGTATTGTCACTATTATAAGGTCCCTCAATGGTGCAAATGGTTTGGGCTTGGCTATTAACCTAAAGTTTGGCAGTTCAAACTCACCTAGTGGTGCCACAGAAGAAAGCTCTCGCAATCTGCTTCCATAAAAATTACGGTCAATAAAACCCTATGGAGCAATTCTACTCCGTGGCACCCGGGGTCACCATGAGTCAGAATCAACTCGACAGCAATGTTTCTTTGGTTACTGTTGTTATCATTGTTATTGTTATCTCCTCTCTTCTGCTCCCAGCCACACCACTGTGGAAGATATTGTTCTCCCAGTTCTCTCTTTCCTTAAATGAATGAGTGAAAAATATGATGCCCACAAGGCTGGGTTTCTGTCCTATTTGGGATGATCCCACCACTACCACCACCCTAGCTCTAGAGAGTGAGAGCCCAAGTGTCTGAGCCCCCCACATCTCACCTGAAGGGTCCTGCAAGCCCATGGCTCCCAGTCATACCTCAGCAGCATGGATGAGACCTCCAGAAGGAGGATTTCAGTCTCCTGGAAAGCCCAGCATCTTGGTCATCCAGTGCTGCTGTAACAGAAATACCACAAATGGATGGCTTTAACAAAGAGAGATGTATTTCCTCACAGTAAAGTAGGCTAGAAGTCCAAATCGGGGCATCAGCTCAAGGGGAAGCCTTTCTCTCTCTGTCAGCCCTGGGGGAAGGTCCTTCTTATCAATCTTCCCCTGGACTAGAAGCTTCTCTGCACAGGAACCCCAGGTCCAAAGGACACGCTCTGCTCCCAGCACTGCTTTCTTGGTGGTATGAAGTGCCCCCTGTTTCTCTGCTCTCTTCTCTCTTCTGTAGCTCGGAAGAGTTTGGCTTAAGACACTATCTAATCTTGTAGATCTCATCAATGTAACTGCCACTAATCCATCTCATCACATCATAGTGATAGAATTTACAACACATAGGGAAATCACATCAGAAGACAAAATGGTAGACAATCATACAATACTGGGAATCATGATCTAGCCAAATTGACAGATATTTTCGGGGGACACAATTCAATCCATGACACCCAGCTTGGGAAAAATTTCCTTACCCAGCTAGCAATGTGGTTGATGACTCTCAGTGGCAAAAAGCCACCCTGAACAGAAGGCCCCAGGCCTCAGCTCACCTGAACCCAAAGCCCCAAGAGTTGGAAATCCAAACCTTTGCAACACAGCTGCCTGGACCTGGTGGGGGAGGAGATTGAGGACCTCCATGGCAAGGCTGTGGGAGGTTTAGGGAGGACTGAGTGGAGCAGTTGGGAACATGAGCCATGGAGTCAGGCATCATGCACTGGCTGGGTGACTCTGAGCAAGTTACTTAACCTCAGTTTCTCTTCTGTAAAGTGGGGATGACAGCACCCACCTCATTGTTATGAAAATTAAAAGAGACGATGCATGTCGTGAAAAATCTTTAGAACACTGCCTGGCTCACATGTCATTGTCACTGTCATAATTAACTACCAGAAAGCCACATTCGTGTTCAGGCACAAATTTTAGTTTTCTGCCTTTCACAAATATCCCAAGCCTCCTCCTGAGGGTCAACTGGGAAGTAGTGGATGGGGTAATAGAACAAGACAAAAATACACACATATACACACAAATGAATGAACAGAGAGGAAAGAGGGTGTTCTCAGGAGGTAGAAGCTTTATTACAATGTGTCTTCAAAGGACAGTCACAACCGACATTTATGGAGCATCTGCTGTGTGCCAGCTCCAGCAGCTGGTAGTACAGCCCAATGTCCCAGCCATGGCTCTGAGGTTCTCAGGGAGGGAAATCAGGGGGTCAAGGGGTTTTGTGGGTCTGAAAGCAGGGGGGTTTCTGAACATCAAAGTGCAGTTAACTTGATTGGGAGGAGAGGGGAACTCTGAGGCCCAGCCCGCATGCATGGGAGCTATTATTAAAGACAACCGCTATTTGCGAGGGGACACGGGATGGGCGGGCCGCTGTCTGGGCCTCAGTGGTCCCTCCAGCGCAGCTCAGGGCCCGGTGCCACCTCAGCAGCAGCAGGAGCTACCGCTGTTACTGGAACACTGGGACCTCTGGCTGCTGCCCCCGCAGCAACAGCAGCCGCGGCGTTGGCGACGTCGCCTCAGTGGGAAGCAGCAGCAGCCGGTGGAGCTGGAGCCGCAGCAGCCCGAGTCTCCGCAGCAGCCCGAGTCTCCGCAGCAGCCCCCGCCGCAGCAGGAGGAGGAGGAGGGGGACGGAGCGGGCGTGGGGGCCGGACACGGGGCGGAGCCCTGCGAAGACCCCTTGGAAAAGCTTTTGGAGCTCTGTTGCGAGGACATGGTGGTGCTAATCACGGTGAACCTGGAAGACAGACAGCATTTCAAAGGCGAGCAGAGGGTTTCTCTCCAACAGTGGAATTCAGGACTTTTGAGATTGGCCCAGTGAGCAAGCCAGCCTAGCCTGATGCAAGGAAAAAAAAAAAAAAAAAAACGCCCCAAAAGAGCAGAAACAAACCAACAAATCCAAATCAGATATTTCCAATGAGTTAAACTTTTTTTTTTTTTTAAACATGCATAGAGCAGTAGTCTTCTCAAAAAATCAGTGGTTTTCCATGTTCTCTGGCAGTAATAGAAGCCCTGGTGGCCCAGTGTTTGAGTTACAGCTGCTCTTTGGACACCCTATTGGGCAGTTCTACTCTGTCCTGTAGGCCCCTATGAGTCCAAATCACCTGGAGGGCAATGGGTTTCTGGCTGTAATAAGGACCAGAGTAGAAGCTAAGGAACATACTGTGGCGGTTTCTTTGTATGATACAATCCAGAATCTTCTCCTGTCTCTTTCTCCCTTCCTCATTTCACTTTGGCCACAGACCTTAAGGTGATACCCTCATAGTTATTTTGTTGTTGTTGCAGCTGTGTGCCATCTAGTCAATTCCGACTCATAGTGACCCTATAGAGTAGAACTGCTCCATAGGGTTTCCAAGGAGCACATGGTGGATTTGAATTGCCAGCCAGTGGGTAAACACCTTATCAGTTAGAAAATACCCAAATCGGAGTGCATCCCTGCGGCCTGGGTCTAAAAGATTCACAAAACCCAGAAGCGTGTCCTGGTCATTTTCCTTGTCTATTCCTCTCACCCCCACCACCTTAAGGAAAAGCAGAGTGGTGCAGAGAATGGAAATATCCACCCTCGGAGTCAGAAAATCTGGGTTCTAGTCATGGCTCTGCTACATACTTGATGTGTAAAAGTCACCCCCCAGTCTGGCCTCCATGTTCTCACTGGAGCCATGAGAAGTTGGCCTGCTTAAAGCTTGAGGCACTTTGCAGGACTCCCCTTGCCCTGCTGTGTTCTGCCTTCTCCTACCCCCTGCCATCAACTCTTCCCAACCTCCACCCTCAGGTGCCCCTTGAAGACTTACCAGACCCTGGCTCCACCAGAAGACTCAACTCAGTTCTCCAACCAGAACAGGCCACCTCCTAGGCAGTGGACTGAGCAGTGTCCAGCCACAGAACCTTCTTATAAGGTTACATCAGGTTCTTTGGGAGGGGCCCAATTCCAAACAGACATACTCAGCTGACACATCCCAGAGACATTCATCATTCGGGTAGTACCTGTAGGTGGTTCACGTGGGCATCCAAGTCACAGAGGTGCTAGGAGTGTTTGTGATATGTTTATATTCCAAACAGGACACCATTTACAGCTAGGAAGGCTGTGTGTGTGTGTTAGGAAAAAGCATGGGGCTTAAGGGAGGAGAGGTCTCAGGACCCCTTCCTGGGGCCTGTTCTTCCTGTTCTTTTCCACAGTGTGTGTGTGTGTGTGTGTGTGTGTGTATGTACCCATCCCAGTGTGTAATCACCTACTTGTAGTTGGCAGCTCACATACATATTATCTTGGTTCCCATCTCTCTGCCCCTTAGTCCTTGGCTCCATGGGGCAGACTGCTGACTGTGTGATAAGCCTATGGGGCTATATCCAGATGCTTCCAGGTGGGGTGGAATCAGGATGGTGGTGGTAATAACCCTATGGGGATCTCAGTGGGGATTTCTCTCTGTCACCAAAGATAGGAAGAAAAAGCCAGGCAAAGTTACAGAACCATCAAGAACAGGAAAATTTTGAATGTAGTGAAGCTGCCATATCCCCCATGATACAGTACTGCTGAGCTTAAGAAAGAAATGTGTACAGGATGCTGACCCAATTGCAAAATGCCAAGCCAGCCTGTGAATCCTCTGCTCTTTACACCCTCAGCCCCATCTCCCCTTGGAGATAGGATTTACCTGTGGCCACTTTTTTTACTGCCCCATGATCAAAAAAAGGAAGGAAGAAAGGAGAGAGAGAGAACAAGAAGTCCTTCCCAAAGGCCCAAAGAATCCATGATAAATGGTGCTTTTTAGAATAATTAACATTCAAGAGGAGTCCCTGGGTGGTTCAAAGGGTTCAAGCACTCAGCTACTAATCAAAAGATTGGTGGTTGGAGCCCACCCATAAGCACCTTGGAAGAAAGACCTGGCAATCCACTTCAAAAAAATCAGCCATTGAAAACCCTACAGAGCATGGTTCAACTCTGACACACATGGGGTCACTATGAGCAGGAATCGATGTCACAGCAGCTGATTACCTGTTAACATTTAAGGATTAGTAGAGACTTTGAGGTCAGCTGGGTTCAGGACTGCTTCTTGATCAGTGGAGCCCTGGTGGTGCAGCGTTTAGGAGCTTAGCTGCTAACCAAAAGGTCAGCAGTTCGAATCCACCAGTCATTCCTTGAAAACCCTTTGGGACAGTTCTACTCTGTCCTATAGGGTCGCTATGAGTCATAATCGACTCGACAGCATGGGGTTTTGGGTTTCCTTGATCAATGAAACAGCCCACAACCTTGAATGAGAGACATAAGAGAATTCAAGACTAAGAATTCAAGAATTAATGGTGAGAGAGAGGTGAATGATCTGGGAGCAGTGTGAGGAAACAGACAAGGAAGTAAGCTACAAAAGATACCAATTTTGTTCAATGTGACTGTAGAGCCTGATTAACGGGTTATGTGTACCTAGGGGCACCTATTGGTGAGCACAGGTGAGACATTCCAGGAAGTGAGGTCATTACTCAAAAAGAGAAGAAACTATAGTCATCCCTCTGTATCTGCAGATTCAACCAACTGCGGATCAAAATATTTGGGGGAAAAAAAGTGATAGGTAGGCATACCCTGCTGTAGCCTCTCGCCATTGCAAGCATCTTCAGTCTCTCTCCAGCACTCATTGTTTGAGCATTGTTTGCCTTGAGCCTGATGTGTACTATGTAGGCCTATGATGGTTGCATCTGTACTAAATACATACAGGCCTTTTTTCTTGTCATTATTCCCTAAACAATATAGCATAACAACTATTCACATTGCATTTACAGTGTATTACTTATTATAAGAAATCTAGAGATAATTTCAAGTATATAGGAGGATGTGCATAGGTTATATGCAAATATTGTTGTTGTTGTTGTTAGGTGCCATCCAGTTGGTTCCAACTCATAGCAATCCTATGTACAACAGAACAAAACACTGCCCAGTCCTGTGCCTTTCTCACAATCATTGTTATGCTTAAGCCCATTTTTGCAACCACTCTGTCAATCCATCTTGTTGAGGGTCTTCCGCTTTTTTGATGACCCTCTCCAGCATGGATGTCCTTTTCCAGAGACTGATCCCTCCTGATAATATGGCCAAAGTGTATGAGACATAGTCTCACCATCCTTGCTTCTAAGGAGCATCCTGGTTGTACTTCTTCCAAGACAGATTTGTTCATTCTTTTGGCAGTCCGTGGTATAGTCAATATTCTTCTCCAACACCACAATTCAAAGGCGTCAATTCTTCTTTGGTCTTCCTTATTCATTGTCCAGCTTTCACATGCATATGAAAACACCATGGCTTGGATGAGGCACAGCTTAGTCTTCAAGGTAACATCTTTACTTTCCAACATTTTAGAAAGATGTTTTGCAGCAGATTTGCCCAATGCAATGCATCATTTGATTTCTTGACTGCTGCTTCCATGGGTGTTGATTGGATCTAAGTAATCCAAGAAATCCTTGACAACTACAATCTTTTCTTCATTTATCATGACGTTGCTTATTGGTCCAGTGTGAGGATTTTAGTTTTCTTTATATTGAGGTGTAATCCATACTGAAGGCTGTGGTCTTTGATATTCACCAGTGAGTGCTTCGACTCCTCTTCACTTTCAGCAAGCAAGGTTGTTAGTGAGTCTTGCTCCAATCTCGATGCCCCATTCTTCTTCATATAGTCCAGCTTCTCAGATTATTTGCCCAGCATACAGATTGAATAGGTATGGTGAAAGGATACAACCCCGATGCACACCTTTCCTGACTTTGAACCACACAGTATCCCCTTGTTCTGTTAGTATGATTGGCTCTTGATCTGTGTGCCGGTTCCTAGTAAGCACAATTAGTGTCCTAGAATTCCCATTCTTCACAACGTTATCCATAATTTGTTCTGATCCACACAGTCGAATGCCTTTGCATAGTCAGTAAAATACAGGTAAACATCTTTATGGTATTCTCTGCTTTCAGCCAGGATTCATCAGACATCAGCAATGATATCCCTTGTTCCACATTTTCTTCTGAATCCTACTTAGAGTTTCTGGCAGTTCCCTGTCAATATAGTGCTGCAACCGCTTTTGAATGATCTTCAGCAAAATTTTACTTGCATGTGATATTAATGATATTGTTCGATAATTTCTGCATTCAGTTGGATCACCTTTCTTGGGAATAGGAATAAATATGAATCTCTTCTAGTTGGTTGGCCACGTAGCTTTCTTCCAAATTTCTTGACAGGGAAAAGTGAGTGTTTCCAGTGCTGCATCTTTTGTTGAAACATCTCAGTTGATATTCCGTCAATTCCTGAAGCCTTGTTTTTCACCAATGCATTCAGTGCAGATTGGACTTCTTCCTTCAGTACCATTGGTTCCTGATCATTTGCTACCTTCTGCAATGGTTGGACATCAACCAATTCTCTCTAGTATAATGACTGTGTGTATTCCTTTCATCTTCTTTTGATGCTTCCTGTGTCATTTAATATTTTCCCCATAGAATCTTCAATATTACAACTTGAGGCTTGAATTTTTTATTCAGTTCCTTCAGTTTGAGAAATGCAGAGCATGTTCTTCCCTTTTGGTTTTCTATGTCCAGCTCTTTGCCCATGTCATTGTAATATTTTACTTTGTCTCTTCGAGCAGCCCTTTGAAATCTTCTGTTCACATTCAATATGAGGAGACTGAGCAATTACAAGCTCATTTTATGGACTTGTTATGTCCTCATATATTAACTTACTTTACTAATCAATGTTCACCCTTATCAAAGAAGGGGCCAAGTGTTCATCTTTTATATATTATATACCATCTTGTACATAAAAGACTAATTTGGAATTATTTTTTCTATTGCAAACCTTTCGAGTAACTCCTGAAGGAAACAGCCCCATTCCTAAAAAGGAATGTTACCTGAAAAACCCAAGGCAGTGACCAAAGCCCCTCCCCCCACCCCCACTGACCCCATCCATGCACTAAACACACATACAAACACACCAACTCTGCATAGAGGCAGTCTTTGGCTTGGCAGAGGGAGTGTTCTCTTGATTCTCTACTCAGACTCAAACCCAGGATCCCAGGATCCAGGAAAAATGGGCACAGATGTTTCAAACCTGCCTCCTAAGCTTACTCCCTCAGAAATGCCAACTGCCCTCTCCAGCCAACTGATGGCAACCAGGGGAATTATAATAGTCACAAAAGCACAGGGTGCCTATTCATTGCAACCCAGTCTTTTGGGTGATCTTTTTTCCCATGACCAAGAGATAAAGTATTTTTAAAACTACGACCCACACCTAAAGGAAAATCTCCCAGGGTACTTCATCTCATTCTGTGGCCTTTCTGGGTACCAACCTCCTCCCTTCAAACCCATTCCTGAATTTCCTCACATGGAGCTTGTGTCGGGCTCAATAGTCCCAGACCTGATTCTTTCCTCAAGTTTGTTGTTGTTGTTGTTGGGTGCCATTGAGTTGATTCTGACTCAAAGCGACCCCATGTGCTACAGAGTAGACCTGCTCCATAGGGTTTTCTTGGCTGTAACCTTGTGGAAGCAGATCACCAGATCTTTCTCCCACAGAGCCACTGGATGTGATCAAACCACGAACATTTCAGTTGGTAGCCAAGCGCTTAGCCATTGAGCCACCTGCGTGACTAGAGCTCCTTAAGTCGGCAAATTCAGAGCATAAAAGGAGAGACTGTTCCCCAGAGGTCTAAGTATCTTCAGGGCCAAAATCTGCTTCCTAAACTGATTCCTAAAGTGTTCACTTGCACTTTAGAGAAGAAAAGGGAAGATGGCTTGATGCAGGGGCTGGTGGTGGGGGAGGAGAACAAAACACACTCAGGATATCATAATTAGCAGTGACATCAGGAATAAAAAGTTTTACTGTTGCAGAGAAATTAGCTTCATAACTGAACTTCAATACCAGGTTCCCCACACAATTGTGTCTGAGAGGGGAAATCAGGCCCGTGAATACTAGAGGCTAAACCTGGAGACATCTGTACAGTGGAATGAACACGGCCAGGAAGAAGGGCGAAACTCAAAGGCAAATGGGGAGAAGAGATGCCTCTGGCTGGGGCAGGTCCTGGGCACTTTGGTTCTTCCAATGCTGCTCGCCTGTGGCTCCCACAGTCCAGGTCAGCAGCAGCCGCCAGACCCACAGCAGCAGCCAGAACCCCCAGAGCTGTAGCCTCCAGGCCACGAGCAGCAGCCGGAGCCCCCTGACTGTTGACCACTGCCACAGCAGTCAGAGCTCTGGCATCGATGTCAGAGAGATCTGTGGGGCTTGTGGTTGCTCAAGAAGCAGCCACCACCCCCTGAGCTACAGCAGCCCCCAGAGATAGATCCACAGCAGCCCCCAGAGCTGGAGCCACAGTAGCCCTCAGAGCTGACACTGCGGCACGAAGAGACTGGAGGTGGGCATGGGACTGGGCACTTGTATGGACATTGGGGGACACTTGGGAGGACACTTAGGAGTATTCTTGGGAGGGCATTTGGGGGTACACTTGGGAGGGGGCTCGCACTGCTGCTGGCTCTGCTGGCAGGACACCTCGGCAGGAGTTGAATAAAGCTGCAAGACAATAGAGAAGTTTTCAAGTTCGACTAGCCCAAGGCAACTTTCTTGTATTTAAAATTGAAATATGAATTCACAAGACTTGGTCTCTATGATGATCAGATTTTAAAAACCCCATCTCCCAGAATCAGTTACAACAAATATAAAAATGGTTTCAACCTACGAACTGCATATTTTCAAATGAGTTCTCTGCAACTTCAAAAAGACAGCATTGTCTCTTTCTCTTCACCTAGCTTCTGTCCTCCCCTTCCAATCCCTTTCCTCCTGGTTTTTTTCCAAGACTGTCCTGGTGGCATAATGTTTAAGAGTTATGTCTGCTAACCAAAAGGTTGGCAGCTGAAATCCACCAGGTGCTCCTTGGAAACTCAATTGGGCAGTTCTACCTGTCCTGTAGCTCACTATGAGTTGGAATCGACTCAATGGCAAGAAGTTTGGGTTTTTTGTTTTTGGATCCTCATTCTCTACCCAGGGCCTCTTCCTGCCCAAAACCCAGCACCAAGAGTCCATCCTGGTCCCCAAGATGCACTTTACCTGGTTTAGGCACTGGAGCAGATCACCCAACAAGCAGGTGGACTAAGGTGCTGTCAGGAACTTCAACCTTATAAATGGGTTCAGCTCTGACCTGGCAACAAGAGGTGCAGACCATGTGTGAGTTGCTGATAGCATCTTTCACAAGGGGTATGGGTGACTACCCTTCCCTCATACCCCAGGGACCCAATTCCTCCTCACATTAGCATCTCAAGTATTAACCCACAGGAAGAGCCCCTGAGATTGCAGGTCTCTAGGACACTGAGGGAGTTTGCAGATTGCCCACAGCATCTATCAGTCTCACAGGCAGCTCTGCTATGTTCCCTGTTTCCTGAGCTGGGCCAGGAGGTTCTAGACCTCTGGGACGAAAGGAAGGCCTCTTTTATCTTTGGTATAGGAAATGGATGGGGAAAGTCCCAAGATGGAAATTAAATGGTCCTCTTTAGAATAAGGATAGAGATTAAAAATAAAACCGTACACCCAAGTCAAAGATCTAATGTGGATTTTTTCATTCTTGGATGGCGCCATAGCCTGGACCAAGAATGCTTGATATCTAAATGATTTTATTTTAGGCAGGTCTAATGTAGATGATGTAGGTGGTTGAGCTTCTCTCCTCACCTGATCCTGACCCACCGAAAGAACTCACAAACAGAGCTAACTGATTCAGCACTAACAATCCCTTCAGGAGGGCAGAAGAAATCCAGGAACGGC
The DNA here is from genome assembly GCF_024166365.1 of Elephas maximus indicus. Lineage (NCBI taxonomy): Eukaryota > Metazoa > Chordata > Mammalia > Proboscidea > Elephantidae > Elephas > Elephas maximus. Next base: position 186,824,832 of record NC_064821.1, on the reverse strand, counting down.
TTCTTTTACCACATGTGGTTCTAAAGGAGGCACTTTTGGCCCGAGGTGAGGTAGCAGGGACTGGGTATTTGTTGATGGTGCAGAAGAACTAGACTCACTTAGAGGTTGTCACTTGTGAGGCATCAGTTTTTGTCATCTCCAAGAGAAGAGCATCTAAGGTGGTGTTTTTTAGAGCACAAAGAAACACTTTGCCTAAATGACCTCAAGAGGGACTCTTCTCTGGATGCTGGGGTGGGAGAAGAGCCCAAGATGGAATGTAAAGGTTATTTTCTATATTCTGAGGGCAAGTTAGGTCCCCAGAAAAGTCACCAGTCTATTTAGCTAAAAGGCAAAAAATTGCATATTCACAATAAAAAGCAGTGGGAGAAAATAAGACTGGGGGAAATATACAATACCTCAGCTCCATGCTGGGCCAAATGGGCTTCTGTGAAAGGCCTTATTATAGCTTATTTACAGCTCAGGTTCTGGGATCAGTTCCAATCTTTCTCTGGTACTCTCTACCTGCACAATCCTAGGCAAGTTACTTAATCATCACTGCAAAAAAGGAATAATAATTAACTCACCAAATTAAAATTCTTGGCACAGTGCCTGGCACTGTTAGTTTAAATGGTTAGTTAAAAATAATGTAACCAATTAAACACCAAAAAAACCAAACCTATTGCCTTCAAGTCCATTCTGACTCATAGCAACCCTACAGAACAGAGTAGAACTGCCCACAGGGTTTCAAGTAGTGGCTGGTGGATTCAAACACCCAACCTTTTGGTTAGCAGCTTAGTTCTTAGCCACTGAGCCACCAGGGGCGCAACCAATTAAAGAAGACCTAAATAAATGGCAGTGCAAACAGTTAATGTTCTTGGCTGCTAAGTAAAAGGTTAGCAGTTTAAGTCCACCCAGGGGTGCCTCTGAAGAAAGAACTAGTGATCCTCTCCCCAAAAATCAGCCATTGAAAGCTCAGAGCAGAGTTCTATTCTGACACACGTGGGGTCACCACGAGTCAGAATCTATTCAAAGGCAACTGGTTGGGTTACTGCTTAAATAAATGGAAGAGCATTCTGCTTTGGTGAAATGGACCACTCAATACTGTTAAGATACTAATACTACCCAAAGCAGTCTATAGATTCAAGATAATCCCCACCAAAATTCCAACAGGATTCTTTGCTGAAATGGAAAAGCCAATTCTCAAATTTATATGAATCGCAAGAGACTTGAAAAAGAAGAACAAAGAGGACTCACGCTTCCCAATCTCAAAACATACTATAAAGCTATAGTAATCAAAACAGTCTGGAACAAGCATAATGATAGACATGTTGACAAATGGCAGAACTGAGAGTTCAGAAAAAAACCTGCACATCTATGGTCAATTGATTTTTGACAAGAGTGGTAAATCCATTCAATGAGGTAAAGAATAGTTTCATTACATGGAGCTAAGACAATTGGATTTCCATATGCAAAAAAATAAAGCTGGACATATACCTCACACCATACCTGAAACCTAACTCAAAATAGGACCTAAGTGTAAGAACTACAACCATAAAATTCTTGGAAGAAAACACAAAAGACTGTATTTAACTGTGAATTCTTAGATATGACACCAACAAAAGACAAGACATATAAATGGAACTTCATCAAAATTAGGAACTTTTGATCATCATAGGACTTCATCAATAAAGTGAAGAGACAATCTATAGAATGGGAGAAAATACTTGGGAACTATATATCTGGTAACGGTTTAGTATCCGGAATATAAGAAGAACTCCTACAACTCAACAACAAAAAGACAACCCAGTTTAAAAATGGGCAAAGGACTTAAATAGATTTTAAGCAAAGAAAAGATACAAACGGCTAATAAGCACACAAAAAGATGCTTAATGTCATTAGTCATTAGGGAAATGCAAATCAGAACTACAATGAGATATCACTTCACCTCCACAAAGATAACTATGTTAAAAAAGGAAAACAACAGGTTTTGGTGAGGATGTGGAGAAATTAGAACCCTCATGCATTGTTGGTGGAACTATGAAATGATGCAGTCTCTGAGGAAAACATTCTAGTGGTTCCTCAAAAAGTTAAATATAGAAATACCATATGATCCGGCAAGTCCACTCCTACGTATATACCTAAAAGAATTGAACGCGGGGAACACAGATAGATGTACAACAATGTTGATTGAGCACTATTCACAATAGCCAAAGTATCAACCTAGATGTTCATCAACAGATGAATGGATAAAAAGTTGGTACTGAATATACATACAAGGAGCCCTGGTGGTACAATGGTTAAGCACTCAGCTGCTAATGGAAAGGTTGGTGGTTGGAATTCACCAGCCACTCCATGGGAAAAAGATGTGGCAGTCTGGTTCTGTAAAGGTTACAGCCTTGGAAACCCTGTAGGGCAGCTCTACTCGGTCCTAAACTGTCGCTAGGAGTTGGAATGACTCATCGGCAATGGGTTTTGGTTTGAACTTTGATAGCCTTGAAAACATTATGCTGAGTGAAATGTCAGTCCCAAAAGATGAGCCCACTTATACAAAATATCTAGACTAGGCAAATGCATAGAGACCAAAGTTTATTAGTGGTTACCAATGATGGGAGGGAGCGGGAAAGAGGGACTCATTGCTTAGGGGGGTTCTGAGCTTCTGTTAAAGGTGATGAAAAAATTTATAAATAAGTGGTGGTGATGGTTGTGCCACATGATGAAAGTAATAAATGTCACTGAATTGACCATGTAAAAAATGTTGAAATGGTAAATGTTGTGTTGTATACATATTTACCATGAAAAAATAATAATAATAATCTAACATTATGCTTACCCTTATTTCCGTGAGAAAAGATATCCTAAATTTCAAATTATTGATCTGCCAATTTTTGAAACCCAAACTAATTTTGTAACGGGGATAGATGGAATTGTAACAAAATACCCATTATGAAAAAATGCAAAAAAGAAAAAAAAGGAAGAATAAAAAATTACCTAAAATCCATCCTCCAAGTACTCTTAATAATTTATTATTTCACATTCAGGAGTCGAAATTGACTCAAAGGCAACAGGTTACCATTATGGTTATAGTTTTTTAGTGATCGCTGTTTTCTTTTTGCTTTACATAGTCTTTATCACAGTACTTAGATAAGAGTTGATCTTACTAAGCTTTCGCTTAACATTTTACCATAAACATTGCCCATGTTATCATTCACTGTTTATAAGCATTATTGTTAGAAGCCATAAGAGTGTTTCCTGGAGGGCTCAGAATCCATTTATTAATTAGTGGTTGAGGGCATGTGCTTTAGAGCCAGTTTCTGAGTATGAATCCTAGCTCCCCACTTACCCGTCATGCAGCCTGAGCTCTCTACCCAATTACCCTCATCTGTGATATGAGGAAATAATAGAGCTTCCTCTCATAGGCTCATTTGCAGATTAAATGAGCTAATGTTTGTAAAACTCTTAAATCGTGCCTGACACATAGTAAGCCCTCAAGGAATGCTGAAAATGAAAAGTGATGCTGGGCTATTTCTCAATTTCAGCACACAGGGTGTAGGGTGGGCTCAGATAAAGACCAGAGGTGGGGAGGCACGGAGGCTGCTCTGACCGCTAGACCTTTGAGTGTCACAGGTTCCAGCTCTTCCCCCTTGCTGAGAAATCTAAGGAAGGATGCAGAATTTCTGGAAAAAGAGACCCAATAGAAATTAAAAGAATTACCCATGTAATACATGGGTGTGCTGAATTTACTTATAATTACTGGGGTACCTGTCCACCTATCTGACCACACAGAGAGGTCTCGGAGAGTAGGAACACCTTCAGGTCCAATCTCAGTGCTTCGTAGCCTGTAGATGCTCAAATTTTCATTTCTTCGTTCAATTCAATTTGCTAGTCAGTGGCAGGGACCAAGGACAAACGCCTTCAACAAATCTGAACCCAGATTTTCATGAACAAATCCCAATATCTCACGGAATGGTAGAAAAGAAGATGTGGAAAGGACATTAGGGATCACCCAGTGGTTCTCAGCCCTGGTAAGGCCTAGGCATTGGCATTCTCCAAAAGTCCACCAGGTGGTTCTGATGCACAGTGAGGATTGAGAATCTCTGGTTTAGACTACGGCCCTTATTTTACAGATGAAGAAACCGAGGCTCAAAGACAGAAAGAGGCTTGCCCTGAATCACACAGGGAGTTAGAGGCAGAGCTGGGATTCACACCCTGTTAGTCACCCTCTCTCCACCAAGCAACCTGTCTCTTGAACGATATTTTATTTCTTCTTGTGATCTTTTCTAGAAAGCTTTTTTATATAATTTAGTCATTAAACATGGTCATTGAAGTTTGGAGTGAAAATAGTAATAAATGTAATAAATCATTGTCTGAATCTCTTGTTTTGAAGTTGGAAGCAATCTTTACCTCGACTGCCCTAAGTAACCAGGAATCAAGTGCTAAGTCTGAAAGGTGGTGTCTGGCGCCACTAGGGATGGGCCAGTTGGCTGGCCCCCAAAAACCCTCCCTAGAGTGGCATGACCTTGATGACAGTTCCTCGGCTCAGAAGCTCAGCCTTGTCTGTGCTTCTGAGTTTATCGATCCTGGGAGTGCTGATTATCTCACTTCCATGAACTCACAAGAGACTGATGACATCAATTTACAAAGAGAAACATAAGTATCAAATGTTGGCCTGACTGCTGCATTCTCTTCCTGTAGGAAAACTCCACTGAGAAGTCAAGTCATGACCTGAAGATGCTTGCCGGCATGAGATTGTGTAATAACCTCAGATTTTGATGGTGAACAAAACTAGACATGCCCATAAGATTTTCTGAACACTTCCAACATGGAAAGATTTAGGTGGCCCTGAAAACATCTGCTCCCTGATTTCCCTTTCTCTGTGCTCCTTTGCAGATCAACCTTCCCTCTGCTGAAGCTTGGCCTGATACCACCTCAGCAAGAGTCTTTGCAGAGTGATGTTCTCATTCAGTACATGCTGACTCTGGAGTTTAACATTAGGAAGATGACTTTATTAATTGGCTTATTTTCAGTACTCTCTATTGCCCTAATGCAAACAGTAGAAGGCAGAGCAATGGTCCCTCAAACATGTTCACATCCTAACCCACAGAAACTGTGTTACCTTACATAGCAAGAGGGATTTTCAAATGTCATTGAGCTGAGAGGGGGAGATTGCTCTGGATTATACAGATGGGGCCTAATGTAATCAAAAAGATCCTTATAAGACTAAAACAAGATGGTCAAATTCAGAGAGAGAAGATGTGGCCATGGAAGCAGAGGTTGGCATGACACACTTTGAAGATGGGCCACCAGCCAAGGAATGCAGGCAGCCTTTAGAACCTGGAAAAGGCGAGGAAATGGATTCTCCTCAAGAGCCTCCAGATAGAGCATGGTTCTGCCGATGTCTTGATTTTGGACCAGTGTAGACCCATGTAGGATTTCTGACTCACGAAACTGTAAAATAATAGATTTGTATTGTCAAAGCCACTAAGTTTGTCATAATTTGTCACAGCAGCAATAGGAAATTAATGTGCACATTTGATTTTTTAAAAATGGCTTTGTGTTTCAGAACATTTTTCCCACTGGTACGTGGAATTGAAGGCCTGCATCTTCTGAGAGACAAGTGGACTACATGATGCCATTGAGCTTGACTGGATGCTTTGGCAGAGCAGAGGCTCAATGAATAATCAAGAGGAAAACCCCAAAGATAAACAAAGATGCCACCTGAGTCTGTGTCCTCTCCCAGCCTGGTTGTATCACTTCACCAGCGAAATGGGGATAAAACCAGTAGTGCCTCATAGGGCTGCATGAGAATTCCATGAGATAGATGCTCTTAGCACTGGACCTGGCACAAAAGAAGCCCTCAGCAATTGTTAGCTTTTCTTATTCTTGTCATTTTTGCTATAGTCATCACCATCAGGGAAAACCCAGAGATGTCAAGATTGTTGCTAGGGCATTTCCTGGCCCCTCTCCCAACCTGAGAGCTCCCAGCTGGATGTGTGTTTGACAAATTCTACGAAGTAGGGTTCGCAAATAACCATCACTTTGGGTCTGCTTGAATTACCAAGGCAGTACTTGTACCTCAGAAACCCTAGTGGCATAGTGGTTAAGAGCTATGGCTGCTAACCAAAAGGTTGGCAGTTTGAATCCGCTCCTTGGGCTTAAAACCCTTTGCTATCAAGTCTGACTCATAGCAACCCTACAGAACAGAGTAGAACTGCCCCATAGAGTTTCCAAGGAGTGCCTGGCGGATTGAAACTGCCAACCCTTTGGTTAGCAGCCATAGCACTTAACCCTTACGCTCACTACCAGGGTTGGGCTTAACATGTAACTTTCTTTCTGCCCCAAGTGAAGGGGTACTGGGCAGAGGAGCTCTCTAATATCTCTCATCACAAGCTGCAGTGCTCTCTTCTTCCTGCCTGGATTCTGCCACCTCTAAGGAATAAATGTCAGCGACATGGGTGAAGGCAGGGACTCCAGAGACTGAATCATCTGCTGCCTGGGGCTCCCAGGTGTGTGTGAGCACTTCCTGGAAAGGTTACCCACAGGCCCTGAGCCAGCCTGGTCAGCCTGGCCCAGTCCCTGTGCCTTGGGATACTCAAACCTTTCCGGGCTTGCACCAGCTGCGGTGTTACCTCCTGGATGGGGAGTATTTCCATAGTGGAGACTGGAGGCGGGGAGGCCGTGGGAGCCTGGGGATGCCATGGGAACCTGCGGAGTGAGTAACCAGAGAAAGGAGGATTCCTTCCCCTGGAGAGCAAGTGGGGTGGAGGACTCAGGAGGTGTAAAAATAGCTAACGAAACACCTGGAATCACATTCCCCGAGGCACCCTATTTTCCCAGCTAGAGAGGATAGAGACAGAAAGGTGAGATGAAGCTGGGGGTGGGAGGAGCTAGTTGCAGAGGGGTGGACATCTTTCACACAGAGGTAAGGGCACTGGAAGGGGAGGGCTGGGAGAAGGACACATGACTCAACCTGAAGCTCTGGGCTGTCCCTCACAGTGGCTTTATCTGCCTTTGTTTGCCATCATTCATGGAATGTCATCACCAGGAAATTCCCTTCAGTTCTCCAAACTCCCACTGAGAACCTAAGGGGCCACAGCCCTGTGCCAGGTCAAGAGGAGAGCCAAAAAGACGAAATCACCATCATTGCCCACTAAGAGCTGCCAGTCCAGTGAGGGTGACAGGCCTTCCCCAACTCCGACATGTAGAGACCAAAGCTTCCCTAAAGTGGATACGAAGAGAAAAAGTGTCCAGCAAGTTACGACAGCATAACCATAGGGTGATTCCATTTATGTAGGTCTCCCTAAATATACCAGTATATTTATAAATATGTAAGAAAACGTAGAAAAAAGAGTCTGGAAGGATCTATGTTAAAATGTTAACAGCATTTACTTCTGGGTGGGGAATCCTGAGCGTTTTGTTGTTGTTGTTGTTGTTGTTTTCCTTTTGCTTACCTACATTTTCTAATTTTCCTGCAATGAATGTGCATTACTTGGGTGGTAAAAATTTTAAATTAGCAGAGATATTAAATACACTGAGAGAATCAGAGAAGGCTTTACAGAAGTGGCATTTGATGCTTTAATTCAATTTTGCAGATGATTATAGTTTCTTTTAAGCACCAGGTTCTCTGCTTGGAACTGGAGATACAAAGAGTTGAGTTATACACCTTCCCATCTTCCTAAGGGCTGGAATGCCCTCTTCCTCACTTTTCCATCTCAATGCCACTCCGTATCACTGCCCCACCCCTCTGGGCTCCCCAAATCTCTTGGAGTCCTCGCTGTCAGACTCATTCAGTGTTCAATCACATCATGCACAGCACTGCCCCACTCCATATGTGAATGTCTTGTCCCCACGAGATCATATTCTCCTTGGAAAAAGAACTACATCCTATCCTTCTATTGAATGCCCAAAGCCCGAGCTGGGAGAACACCGTGGGGTGCCTGTGAACACTTGCAGAATGGAGCCAAGCTTAGGGAAGTTAGCATCACAACCCGGACAGGAATCAGCCTTGGTGCCGGAGGCCTGAAGTGTCTCATGGGTCACAGCCCTTGACTCCAGATAGAGACTGAAGATGGTAAGTTTTATCCTTCTCTGTGCCCACTCAGCACCAGTGGGCTGCCTTTCACTGTGGGTTGAACAAAGAAGGGACTTAATGTTCACTGAATTGAAATGACTGCTCCAAGCAGGCCTTGAATCCACATCTGGGAAAAATGACTCCCTCCACCCAAAGACATCACCCTCCCCCTTGAGATCTCAAAGTTTGAATGATTATGTACAGGATCTAAAGAAATGTAATTTGACTTTGCAAACCCAGGAGCTAGCTCCATAGTGGGCACATGTAAAGCATGGAAAATGGGGATGGAACAAAAGGAGAGAAGAAGAAAAGAAGGAAGAAAGTAGGAAAAAAAGGGAAGTGTTATGGATTGAATTGTGTCCCCAAAAAATGTGTGTCAACTTGGCTAGATCATAATTCTCAGTATTGTGTGATTGTCCGCCATTTTGTCATCTGAAGTGATCTTCCTATTTGTTATAAATCCTACCTTTATGATGTTAAGAGGTAGGATTAGAGGCCATTATTTTAATGAGGCAGGACTCAATCTACAAGATTAAGCTGTATCTTGGGTCAATCTCTTTTGAGATATAAAGGAAAGAAGGGAGCAGAAAGACAGGGGGACCTCCTACCACCAAGAATGAAGAACCAGAAGGGTAGCGCATCTTTCGGACACAGGGTCCTTGCACTGAGAAAAGGTTGTTATTATTGTTAGGTGACATCAAGTTGGTTCCAACTCATAGCAGCCCCATATACAACAGAATGAAACATTGCCCAGTCCTGCACCATTCTCACAATCCTTGTCGTGCTTGAGCCCACTGTTGCAGCCACTGTGTAAATCCATCTCATTGAGGGTCTTCCTCCTTTTTGATGACCCTCTACTTTACCAAGTATGATATCCTTTCCCGGGGACTGATCCCTCCTGATAACATGTCCAAAGCATGTGAGACATAGTCTCACCATCCTTGCTTCTAAGGTCCATTCTGTTTGCACTTCTTCCAAGACAGACTTGTTTGTTCTTTTGGCAGTCCGTGGTATAGTCAATATTCTTCTCCAACACCACAATTCAAAGGCATAAATTCTTCTTTGGTCTTCCTTATTCATTGTCCAGTTTTTGCATGCATACGAGGCGATTGAAAACACCATGACTTGGGTCAGGCGCACCTTAACCTTCAAGGTGACACCTTTGCTTTTCAATATTTTAAAGAAGACTTTTGCAGCAGATTTGCCCAATGCAATGCATTATTTGATCTCTTGACTGCTGCTTCCATGGGTGTTGATTATGGATCCAAGTGAAATGAAATCCTTGACAACTTCAGCCTTTTCTCTGTTTATCATGATGTTACTTATTGGTCCAGTTGTGAGGATTTTTGTTTTCTTTATGTTGAGGTGTAATTCATACTGAAGGCTCTGGTCTTTGATCTTCATCAGTAAGTGTTTCAAGTCCTCTTCACTTTCAGCAAGCAGGTGCATCATCTGCATAACGCAGGTTGTTAGTGCATCTTCCTCCAATTTTGATGCCCCGTCTTCTTCATACAGCCCAGCTTGTCAGATTTTTTACCCAGCATACTTGATCCACACCTTTCTTGAATTTAAATCACGCAGTATCCCCTTGTTCTGTTCGGGTGACTGCCTCTTGATCTGTGTACAAGTTCCTCATGAGCACAATTAAGTGTTCTGAAATTCCCATTCTTCTCAATGTTATTCACAATTTGTTATGATCCACACAGTTGAACACCTTTGCATAGTGAATAAAACACAGGTAAACATCTTTCTGGTACTCTGTGCTTTCAGTCAGGATCCATCTGACAACATCAAAGATATCTCTGGCTCCACGTCCTCTTCTGAATCTGGCTTGAATTTCTGGCAGTTCCGTGTTGATATATTGCTGCAGTTGCTTTTGAATGATCTTCAGCAAAATTTTACACGCATATGCTATTAACGATATTGTTTGATAATTTCTGCATTCAATTGGATCACTTTTCTTGGGAATAGGTATACATATGGATCTCTTCCAGTTGGTTGGCCATTTAGCTGTCTTCCAAATTTCTTGACATAAATGAGTGAGTGCTTCAAGCACTGCATCTGTTTGTTGAAACATCTCAATTGATATTCCATCAGTTCCTGGAACCTTGTTTTTCACCAATGCCTTAAGTGCAGCTTGGACTTCTTCCTTCAGTACCATCAGTTCCTGATCATATGCTACCTCCTGAAATGGTTGAATGTCGACCAATTCTTTTTGGTATAATGACTGTGTGTATTCCTCTCATCTTCTTTTGATGCTTCCTGTGTCATTTAATATTTTCCCCATAGAATCCTTCAGTATTGCAACTCGAGGCCTGAATTTTTTTCTTCAGTTCTTTCAGCTTGAGAAATGCAGAGTGTGTTCTTCCCTTTTAGTTTTCTATCTCCAGCTTTTTGCACGTGTCATTATAATACTTTACTTGGTCTTCTCCAGCCACCCTTTGAAATCTTCTGTTCAACTCTTTTACTTCATCATTTCTTCAGTTTGCTTTACCTACTCGATGTTCAAGAGCAAGTTTCAGAGTCTTTCTGACATCCATTTTGGTCTTCTCTTTCTTGTTTTTTTAATGACCTTAGTATATGATGTTCTTGATGTCATTCCACAACTCATCTGGTCTTCGGTCATTAGTGTTCAACACACCAAATTTATTCTTGAGATGTTCTCTAAATTCAGGTGGGATATACTCAAAGTTGTACTTTGGCTTTAGTGGACTTGTTCTAATTTTCTTCAGTTTTAATTTGAACTTGCATATGAGCAATTAGTCTGTTCCGCAGTTGGCCCCTGGCCTTGACTCCATCCACGTCATTAAGGTTGACTCTACTTTGAGGAGGCAGCTCTTCCCCAGTCATATTCTGAGTGCCTTCCAACCTGGGGGCTCATCTTCGGGAACTATACCAGACAATGTTCTGCTGCTACTCATAAGGTTTTCACCGGCTAATCCTTTTCAGAGTAGACCTCTGGGTCCTTCCTCCTAGTCTTAGTCTGGAAGCTTGGCTAAAACCTGTCCATCATGGGTGACCCTGCTTATATTTGAATACAAGTGGCATAGTTTCCAGCATCACAGCAACACACAAGCCCCACAGTAAGACAAACTGACAGACACATGGGGAAAGATGTTATCAGTTAAGTTAACATGAGATCATACTGAAATGGGGTGGGTGAATTATGGTGTTGGTGAAGAATATTGAATACACTACGGACTGCCAGGAGAATGAACAAATCTGTCTTGGAAGAAGTACAGCCAGAGTGTTCCTTAGAAGCGAGGCTGTTGAGACTTTGTCTCAGATGCTTTGGACATGTTATCAGGAGGGACCAGTTCCTGGAAAAGGACATCATGCTTGGTAAAGTAGAGGGTCAGCAGAAAAAGAGGAAATCCCTCAAGAAGATGGATTGACACAATGGCTGCAACAACAGGCTCAAACATAGTAACAATTGTGATGATGGTGCAGGACCAGGCAGTGTTTCTTTCTGTTGTGCATAGGGTTGCTATGAGTTGGAACCGAGTCAACAGCACCTAACAACAGCAACAACAACACCCTGGGCTGTAGATTGCCCCATCCAGATAATTCAATCTCTAGAATCTTTCCTTACTTCCATCTGCTCATCCTTTACTGCCTCTACTCCTGCCTTAATATCCATAAGCCCTCTCATGTTTTTAAATGACCTCCATCATAAGGACTCTCATAGCCACCATGTGAAGGCCTTCCTTCCTTTTCCCAACTCCTTGTTCTTTGCCTCTACCCCTCTGATAATATGCACTATGTTTCAGAGTTTACAGTAATCAATGCACTCAGAACCTGTCATCACTCCATCTCCCTAAGTCTCTTCAATTCTCTCAGTGAATGACCCCAAGATACAAAGCTGGGAGTCAACCTAGCTTCTCTCTCTTCCTCAATTCCACATCTAACAATGTACCCAGGGTCCTCCCTCCCAGCCCCACTGACTCCTTTTCTCAGATTCTTCCTATCTCTCTTTCAAAAATGAAAATCTGATCCTATTTAAAACTTCCAATGGCTCCCTATTACCACCAAAAAATAAAAAAATACAGATTCTTTCAAATGGCCTGGGTTCTTCATAATCTGGCACCTCCTACCTCACCAGTCTTGTCTTCCACCCTCCCCTACACCATGTGGACACTATAACCAGTTGTTGTCAAGTCAATTCTGACTCATGCTGACCCCACGTGTGTCACAGTAGAACTGCGCTCCATAGGGGTTTCAATGGCTGATTTTTCAGAATTAGATCATCAGATCTTTCTTCTGAGGCACCCCTGGGTGGACTCAAACCTCCAACCTATCAGTTAGCAGCAGAGTAGGTTAACCATTTGAACCACCCTGGGACCATATGGACACAATAGCCACACCAAATGATCACCATCCATGAATGTACCTAGATACACTCTCTGATTAAAACATCCTTCCTCCTCCACTCCTACACACCTCCCAGGCTCATGCCAAGTACTGTGTCCTCTGGGAAACCTGCCCAGATGGGCCCCCCATCACTGGCTTCTCATCTCTGGCAGAGTATCTGTTATGCCCTATGCCCATAATTGCCTTCTCTGTTCCATTTGGAGCTTCTCCACACTGGGGTCTAGGTATTGCCCACTGTGATCCTGGGGACATCACAGAGCCTAGCACATGACAGATACTCAGTAAAGTCTTCCTGAAACTCTTCTCCCTACTTCTCTACTGGGATGCAGTAGATGCCTTGAGGACAGATGCCTGTGTTACTCATCACTGCCTCCTCAAGGCCCAGTGCAGAGCTCATAGCATTCAGTGAATATTTGCTGAGTGAAGAACGAAGGAATGTAAGAATGAGAGCTCAATGTCATTGTCAGAGAGGGAGGAGGCCCACCAGCTAGCATGATCACTGTAGAGCAGGTTCTGATCTTGCCTCAGCCCTGATTCAGTTGGAAACTGTAACAGAAGTCACTCATCTTCAGCATGCTGCCTTGGTCTCCCTGGATGCTGAGCAAACAGACTTTAAACCAGGGCTTCAAACCAGGTCATTCCAGTTTGACCTCCTGCTGAGAATTTGCATTTCCACCCTAGATGTACTGAATCCAGAATGTATATTTTAACAAGATCCCCATGTGATTCTTAGAGATTCTTATACATACTTAAGAATCACTTGGAGATCTTATTAAAATGTAGATTCTGATTCAGTCTATCTGGGGTGGAAATACAAATTCTCTGTAGAGGGTCGAATGAACCTGTTCGAAGCCCTGCTTTAAGCTCTGGAAATTCTGGATCCCTTGTTAAACACACTGAGTGACAGCAGGTCCTGCTTCAGGTATTCTTAGGCTCCATAGGTCACCTGGAGTCTGTCAGAGATCTGGCCCATCCCCCCCTCACACAGAGAATGGAACAGCGCCCAGGACTCCAGTCACTCAGCACAATGCTCTTTCCATTTCTATCACCCTAACTGCCTGACTCACTGCCACACCTGAACTGAGGGGAGGCTGGGGGACACGTAGCATGAAGATGGAAGTCTTGGAGTGCCTAACAGAGTGCGCACTTAACTGCTGATTGCCCACTGGAGTAACTGTGAGCCTAGCAGATGGGGAAGGCCTTAAAAGAAAATGACTCCTGGTCTCCGCTGCTCATTCTCCCTGGGCTGCTGCCTGGGGGAGCAAGAGAGAGCCCGGATTTGGCTCTTTCTGAATCTCTGTTCCTGGCAAATATTGCAGTATCCTAGCTCTCATGGGGGTTCTCCAGAACAGAGAAGCTTGGGTCCTGGACCAAACTCTTCACGTACCAGAGAGAGTTGATCTCTTTAGGTTTCCAAGTCATTGCTAAATCCCCCAGGCCCAGAAGATGCCTGGAGCATTGTAGATGTTCATTAAATATTTGTAGAAAGAAAGGAGAAGGAAGGTAGAAAAGCAGGAAGGAAGGGAGGGAGGAATCTGAGCCACTTGCCACTGTTTGAACCAGCTACCCCTCAGCTGGCCAAGAGATCAGTGTGAGCTTCTGTGGGTATCCAGGCAGCTCATGGGAGAGGCTGAAGCCAAATTCCCAGAACAGAGGCCACCTCCCACCAATCCTGAGACTTATTTACCTGAGCAGAAAGCCCCCTTGGGTCAGAAAACTTTACAGCCCACAAAGCATCCCTTGTGGCACCTAGGAGGTGCAGTACAACCTTTTGCTATTAAGTTATTTCAGCTCCATCTCTTCCTGTGTCTCTCAGAGCACTGTCTCCTCCAGCCATCCCTAACATGGTAGAAGGACCTTGTCTCAGAAGCACTAGGCTCAGAGCACTGTGAACCTCAGTTAAAGAGGTACCATGTTTCTCACTGGGATCCAGGAGACAGGGTGACAGGAGCAACTTCTATTAAAAATGCAAGACTCAAGGGTCAGTGGTCAGCCATTAATATTTTTAAAGTGGAAAAAGAATCAGTTGAGCAGAGAGGATATATTTTAAAAAACAAACAAAACAAACAAAAAAAAACCTGTTGCTGTCGAATTGATTCCCACTAATTGTGACCCTATAGGACAAAGTAGAACTGTCCCATAGGGTTTTCAAGGGACGGCTGGTGGATTTGAACTGCTAACCTTTTGGTTAGCAGCGGTAGCTTTTAATCACTGCCCCACCAGGGTTCCAGAGAGAATATAGTGAAATAAAATTTAATGTGAAAGAGGAACATCTGCTCTTGAGTTTCAATTCTTCCATACTAACTACGTAGCCTAGGACATGACACATTGCTTCTGTGAACCTCAATTTTCTCATTTATTAAATGGAGGTTATTCATGCAATAAAATCACAAATATTTGTTGAGCAGCTTCCATGTGATAGACTTTGGGAACACAGCAGTGAGCACGATCATGTTTGGTTTATGGTTCACTGGGGAAGGCATAGTAAACAAGGACATATCATGAGTGTCGGATGGTACAAAAAGAGAAACACTGGGTCTTACAAAAGTACAGGGAGATAGTCTCACCAGGCCATGATGATTCTCCCAGACATACTGTGGGCACTCAGTTGAGCAGCGAATATGAAAATGCTCTGTAAACTGTAAAATGCTATGTAAATGTGTGCTGTCCTCTCTCCCATTCAACGCTGGAGAGGTCAGAATCTGAAAAAGATGAAAAGTAAAACAAACATCAATTGAGACCTTTTACATGGCTGATGATTCCTCACACCCACCCTCAAGGTGGTATCATTGCACTGGTTTGCAGACCACGATTGGGAGGCTTAGAATGCCAGCTGCCATGCTGGGGGTGGCACAGCTCAGGGATCAGACCCAAAGAACAACCAGATCCCTCTCCACTGTGCAATAGTAGACAGGGTAACCATTCCCCTACCTTGATGTTTCTACCTCCAGCCCTGCTCCTTAGCTTCTGGTTAGTAGTGGGGGAAGGACAGACTGACTCCTAGGCAGGGGGTTTAGATAGAGGAGAGATCCACCCAGGAGAGAGTGGATAGTGAGGTGAGAAATGGCTGCCTGGCCCAGAGCCCAGTCATTGCCTCCTCTGAGGACCTATACCCATTCCAAAGGCTTTGACCTGAGGGGAGAGACAAGTCTGGTCAAGCTGTGTCCTGAATCCAGGCTGGTTCTGGAGTACAGTGACTGAAAACAAGTGGAAACTGAGGTTCAGAAAGGAGAACCGGGTGCCCACAGCAATAAACTTGTGAATGCGCATGCCCTGTTTCTCATTCAGCTGGTCTCACCATGCTGTGAAGGCTGGTTTGGTGAATATTTCCCTGTTGGTGTTCTCACAGCTGAGCTCCCCTCGCTTAGCAGATGCCCTCAGGTTCTCTCTCCTCTCCCCTGTCCATTCAGAACCTACTCTGTAAACCTTCTGAAATTTGTTGCTATCAGCTGCCCTAAAGTCAGCACCCAACTCACGCGACCCCATGCACATCGGAACAAAACGCTGCCTGCTGGGTGCTACACCAGCCCCACAATTGATTGTGGATCAGACCAATGTGAGCCATAGGGTTTTCACTGGCTGATTTCCAGAAGCAGATCACAGGGCTTTTCTTCTTAATTTGTCTTAATCTGGAAGCTCTACTAAAGCCTGTTCAGCATCATAGCAACACATAATTCTCTACTGACGGATGGGTGATGGCTGCACATCAAGTGCATTGGCCAGGAATCAAAGCCCAGTCTCCCACATGGAAGGTGAGAATTCTACTACCGAACCACCACTGCCCCCATCTGAAAGTTTGACATATTTAAGTATGGTCCCTTCCAGGAGAATGTACTTGCCCTTTAGGTAAAGGAATAAAGCTGTAATCACGGGGCTTCAGGTTTAGGCCCTAGGAGGAGGCCTGGACATATAATGGTGGGTAGGGTAGATTTCTACCCAGATGAAGAGACTGAGGCACAGAGCCAGAGTGGAGACGCAGCTCGGCTTAGGTCACACAGCTAGAAAGGGGCAGGGCCAGGCCAAGAACCCATTCTTCTGAATTTCAACTTCTCCCAAGAAAACTACAGATGAATCCCTGGATGGCACAAATGGTTTAAGCTCTCAGCTACTAGCCGAAACGTTGGCAGTTCAAATGCACCCAGAGAAGCCTTAGAAGACAGGTCTTGCAATCTTCTTCCAAAAGGTCACAGCATTAAAAACCCTGTAGAGAAATTCTACTAGGCATACAAGCAGCCATCATGAGATGGCAACTAACAAGAAACTACAGATAGTATAGACCTCAATGTAGCCAGAAGGACCCCTCCCCAGCTGGAAAGCTTCCTTGTGGGACAGCAATCCCGCCCCCACTAAGGACAAGGGGAAGACCAGAGATGGAGGATGTCAACCTGCTTTCCCAAGACACCGTGGGTCAGAAAGGAATTCTATTTTCCAGCCAGGGTTTTCCAGTTAAGTCAGGCTGCTTGCCTAATAAAACAAACAAATAAACAAACATAGAAAAAACCCAAACCTGTTGCCCTCAAGTTGATTCCAATTCACAAATCCTGGCATTCCAGGAGAGCCCAGGTTCCAGCTCGCCAAGTGTCATCTCTTTGTTAAGATGCCCCCTGGTGGTATGGTAGGAAAATCCAATCTTTGCAGTCAGACTCCTGTTTGAATCTCAAGCCTGTGGTCTTGGGGAGGTGAATTAATCTCTCTGAGCCTCAGTTTCCATGTCCATAATGAGGATAGTAATACTGCCCAATTTTTGGGTGTTGCTCTGAGAATAAAAGACATAATTCACTAGCATAGGGTCTGATACATGGAAGGCGTTCAATATGTTTCCATCCCCCTCCTTAATCCCTTCCTCTGTAATAATAATTCCGAGTGTTCTGTCAAGTTGGTTTAAAGGAAGTTGGAAGGGTGAGGTAGACAAGACATATGGAAGGTGGAACCTTAACGGCAAACTGCAGGGCTCTCTATTAAAATATGTTCTTGCACCTTTGGAGCTAAGATACCTGAGAGCTGTGCCCAGTCAGTCCTTGCAATGAGCTGGGAGTCAGGATGCTTGGCTTCTGACTTTGAATTTGCCCCTAACCAGCCATGTGGCCTCAGGTGAGGCCCTTGCTCTTCCTGGGTCTTAGTTTCCTCATCTATCAAATGAGAAGAGAGGTCAATAATTCAGCAAATATTTACTAAGGTTCTACTATCTTCCTAGTACCAAGAAAAATGCTGAATGATGGACAAAAGGCCAGAGAGAAGGGCATAAAAAATGTGTAGGACAAGGTTTGTGACATATAAGAACATAAAACCTGGTAGCAGAAGCCAAGACATACACAAAGGATCTGGCACAGTGGGTTGTTAAAAGAAGAGTCAGGAGAGGTGGGGCCAACATGGCGGAGTAGTCAGGCACTTCCTGTGGTCCCTCTTACAACAAAGACCAGAAAAAAAACAAGTGAATCAATTATATATGACAATCTATGAGCCCTGAACATCAAAAACAAAGTTGAGTCAGACTGAGTGGCAAGGGGAGGGAGAGACAGTTCAGAAGCAGCGAGGATTTGCCAGACCTAACCTGGCTGGCACCCTGCAGGCTGGATTGGCTGGCATGAGTAAGCTGAGTCAAGCAGTAACACTTGGGACGCGTTTTCCACACCAGGAGAAGCCGAGCAGCAGAGAGTCTGCACAAGCCTCCAGAGCCAGGGGGTAAGCAGCACTGGACCTGCAAAAATTAATTGCAATGGTCTAACCTACTGTGCAGGATCAAGATAATCCTTCCCCCTCTGGAAAGAACCTCTCTCCCTCTCACTAGCCCCTTCCCCACTCTGCTCCAGTCATGGTCTGGCTTCAGTGATTGTTGTGTCCCCAGGCTGGAAGTGGGACCCATCGCACACCCCAAGCCATTTTCCTGGCTTTGGAGAGGGAAAAAATTAACAAATAACAAAAAATAATATGCCAGCTCTCCTAAGCCATGATCTCAGGGTAAGCACAGCCCCTTTGACCAGGTACAGGCATAAGGGGTCCACAGACTTTGAATGCCTTTCATCCCTGCCTAGACCTGTGTGGGACCATTTCAACAGTGTAGGCCTGCATTAGTGTAGTACAACAGGGTATATACCTGAAGCCTATTTTCACCTGCAACAGCTGAGGGGGAGTGGCATATTCATGACATTTGACACCGCCTTGCCCATTAAGCAGGGTCCTCACCTACCCACATCAGAAGCCTGAGGACTAGTGGCCCCGCCCACTCCACCTAGCCACCCATGACAGGGGTCTGCGAATAAGTGTTGGCTCCCAGTCCTTATAGCCAACAGCGATGTGTGCCCAAAGTCTGGCTGTAAAACGCATCCACCTAAGCAGTCTAGGGAACAGGGACATGTCTTCCCACTCAGGCACTCAGGGACAGGCATCAGCCCTCTACCCTGCTCAGCACATAACCTCCTACTGCAGCCAGATACCTGTGCCTACTCTAATCACCCCTATGTAGCCATGCCCATTTAGGACTGTAGGTGAGAGCCTGAACCACATACTTGGTGACTGATGACCTGGACACCTGAGCTGAATCCACACAAGAAAAGTAAATGGACTCTTGGGCTCATATACCTAGTAACAGCTCTAACCACCTGGTGACAGGATGTGAGAGCTTCAAAGACACCAATAATCAAAGTAACTCACACGGCCAGCCTATTTGGGCATATTAAAAAAAAAAAAGAAGAAGAAAAAAAGAAACTAGGACACATAAAATAAATAAATTATTGATGTCTCAGAGACAAGAGTCAACATCAAATCACATAAAGAGGCAGACCATAATAGCTTGAGCAAGTGACCAAAACTAAGAGCCAGGAAACCTCCTGGAGAAGAGATCTTGGAATTACTGGAGGTAGAATTCAAAAGATTAATATACAGAGCTCTTCAAGAGAATAGGAAGTAGATCAGACAAAATGCAGACTGAGCCAAGGACCACAAAGAAAAAGCAACAGAGGAACTTAAGAAGGTTATACAAGAGCAACAAGATAAATTTAAAAGGCTATAAGAATCCATAGAGAGACAGCAAATAGAAATCCAAAAGATTAACAATGAAATATCAGAATTCAACAAGTCAATAGAAAGTCATAGGAGCAGAACTCAGTCAATGAAAGTCAGAATTAGTGAGGCTGAAGATAAGCACTTGACACCAATTTATTTGAGGAAAAATCAGATAAAAGAGTTTAAATAAATGAAGAAACTCTAAGAATTATGTGGAACTCTATCAAGAGGAATAACCTATGAGTGATTGGGGTATGAGAACGGTGGCAGGGGGTGGGGGGTAACAGAAAATACAGACAGAATTGTTGAAGACTTGATGGCAGAAACCTTCCGTGATATGGTGAAAGATGAGAAGGTATCCATCCAAGAAGCTCATCCAACCCCTCACAGGGTAGATCCCAAAAGAAAGTCACCGAGACAATCAAACTTGCCAAAACCAAAGGTAAAAGAGAGAATTTTAAGGGCAGCTAGAGATAAACAAAGTCATCTACAAAGGAGAGTCAGTAAGACTAAGCTCTGACTACTCAGCAGAAACCATGCAGGCAAGAAGGCAATGGGATGACATACATAAAATCTTGAAAGAAAAAAAAACTGCCAGCCAAGAATTATACATTGAGCAAAACTGTCTCTCAAATATGAAGGCAAAATTAGGTCATTTCCAAATAAACAGAAGTTAAGGGATATTGTAAAAACCAAACCAAAATTACAAGAAATACTAAAGGAAGTACTCCAGTTAGAGAATCAATAATATCAGATAACAACCCAAGACTAGAACACAGGACATAACAACCAGATATCAACCCAGATAAGGAAGTCACAAAAATAAGTCAAGGCTAAAACACTGAAAATAGGGGAAGAGACGTCAATATGTAAAAGATGAAATGTTAAAAAAAAAAAAAAAGGACTAAATAATGTAGTCATAGAACTTTTGTATGGGGAGGAAGTCAAGGTGATGTCAAGAAATAAAAGATTGGCTTAAACTTAGAAAAATAGAGGTAAATTTTAAGGTAACCACAAAGGAAACTAACAATCCTACACATCAAAATAAAAAAGAAGAAAAAAATAAAGACACAACAAATGAAAATACATAAAGAAAAATGACTCAGCACAGAAAATTAAGTGGAACAAAGAAGCTGTCAACAACACATGCACAAAAAAAATACATCACAATGACACCAATAAACTCATCTCTATCAGTAATTACAATGAAAGTAAATGGGCTAAATGCACGAATAAAGAGACAGAGGGTAGCAGAATGTATAAAAAACACAATCCATCTACATGCTGCCTAGAAGGACATACTTTAGACTCAAAGACAAAAACAAACTAAAACTCAAAGGATGGAAAAAATATATCAAGCAAACAATACCCAAAAAAGTCAGGAGTAGCAATATTAATCTCTGACAAAGTAGACTAAAGCAAAATCCACCACAAAAGATAAGGAAGGACACTATATAATGATTAAGGGTCAGTACACCAGGCATAATACATATTTATGCACCCAACAACAGAGCTAAAAAATACATAAGACAAATTCTAACAGCATTGAAAAGAAAGATAGTAGGAGGCTTCAACACATCACTTTAGGTGAAGGACAGAACACTCAGAAAGAAATCCTATAAAGACACAAAGGATCTAAATGCCACAATCAACCAACTTGATCTCATAGACATATCTAGAACATTCCACCCAACAGCAGCCAAGTATACATTCTTTTTCAGCGTGCATGGAACATTCTCCAGAATAGACCATATATGAGGCCACAAAGCAAGCCTTAACAGAACCCAAAGCATCAAAATATTGCAAAGCATCTTTTCTGACCATAAGACCATGAAAGTAGGAATCAATAGGAGAAAAGGCAAGGAAAAAAAAAAGTCAAACAAGTGGAAACTGAACAACACCTTGCTCAAAAACTACTGGCTTACAGAAGAAATCAAGGACAGAATAAAGAAATTCATAGAATCAAATGAGAATGAAAGCGCATCCTACCAGAATCTTTGGAACACAGCTACAGCACTGCTCAGAGGTCAATTCATAGCAATAAATGCACACATCCAAAAAGAAGAAAGGGCCAAAACCTAACATTAACCCCTCAGCTCGAACAAACAGAAAGAGAGCAGCAAAAGAAGCCCTTGGGCACCAGAAGAAAGAAAATAATAAAAACTAGAGCAGAAATAAACAAAATAGAGAATAGAAAAACAATTGAAAGAGTTAGCAAGACCAAAAGCTGGTTCTTTGAAAAGATCAACAAAATGGATAAACCGTTGGCCAAACTGAAAGCAGAAAAACAGGAGAGAAAGCAAATAACCCAAATTAGAAATGAAATGGGCAATATCACAAGAGACCCACCTGAAACTAAAAGAATCAAATCAGGTTACTACGAAAAATTGTACTTTAACAAATTTGAAAACCTAGAGGAAATGGACAAATTTCCAGAAACACACTACCTACCTAAGCTAACACAAACCAAGGTAGAAAAACTAAATAAACCTATGACAAAAGAAGTGATTGAAAAGGTAGTTTTAAAACTTCCAGCAACAACAACAACAACAAAAACCTTGGCCCCGACGACTTCACTTGAGAATTCTACAAAACTTTCAGAGAAGAGCTAACACCACTACTACTAAAGGTATTTCAGAGCATAGAAAAAAATGGCATACTCCCAAACTCATTCTATGAAGCCAGCATAACCCTGATACCAAAACCAGGTAAAGACGCCACAAAAAAAGAAAATTACAGACCAATATCTCTCATGAACATAGACACAAAAATTCTCAACAAAATTCTAGCCAATAGAATTCAACAACGTATCAAAAAATAATTCACCATGACCAAGTGGGGTTAATACCAGGTCTGCAGGAATGGTTCAACGTTAGAAAAACAATCAATATAATCCATCAAATAAATAAAACAAAAGATAAGAACCACACGATCTTATCAATCGATGCAGAAAAGGCATTTGACAAAGTCCAACACCCATTCATGATAAAAACTCTCAGCAAAACAAGAATGGAAGGGAAATTCCTCAGCCTAATAAAGGGCATTTATACAAAGCCAATGGCCAACATCATCCTAAATCGAGAGAGTATGAAAGCATTCCCCTTGAGATCGGGAACCAGACAAGGATGTACTTTATCACCACTCTTATTCAACGTTGTGCTGGAGGTCCTAGCCAGAGCACTTAGGCAACAAAAAGAAATAAAGAGCATCCATACAGGTAAGGAAGAAGTAAAAATATCCCTATTTGCAAATGATGTGATCTTATACATGGAGAACCCCAAAGAAACTACAAGAAAACTATTTGAACTAAAAGAAGATTTCCGTGAACTATCAGGATACAAGATAAACATACAAAAATCAGTTGGATTCCTCTACACCAACAAAGAGAACTTCGAAAAGGAAATCATCAAATCGATGCTATTTACAATAGCCCCCAAGAAGATAAAACACATAGGAATAAATCTAACCAGAGATGTAAAAGACCTGTACAAAGAAAACTATAAGACCCTACTGCAAGAAACCAAAACAGACTTACGTAAGTGGAAAAATATACCTTGCTCATGGATAGGAAGACTCAACATTGTTAAAATGTCAATTTTACCCAAAGCAATCTACAGATACTATGCAATCCCAATCCAAATTCCAACAACATTTTTTAATGTGATGGAGAAACAAATTACCAACTTCATATGCAAAGGGAAGAGGCCCTGGATAAGTAAAGCATTACCGAAAAAGAAGAACAAAGTGGGAGGCCTTGCACTGCTTAATTTTAGAACCTGTTATACCTCCAAGGTCATCAAAACAACCTGGTACTGGCACAACAGATACATAGACCAATGGAACAGAATTGAGAATCCAGATGCAAATTCATCCACCTATGAGCAGCTGATATTTGACAAAGGCCCCAAGTCAGTTAAATGAGGAAAAGACAGTCTCTTTAACAAATAGTGCTGCCATAACTGGATATTCATCTGCAAAAAATTGAAACAAGACCCATACCTCACACCATGTAAAAAAATGAACTCAAAATGGATCAAAATCTGAATCTAAAATGATAAAGATCATGGAAGAAAAAGAAGACAACATTAGGAGCCCTAACACATGGCATAAACAGAATACGAACTGTAACTAACAGTGCACAAACACCAGAAGAGAAACTGGAAGCTCCTAAAAATCAAACACTTACGCTTATCAAAAGATTTCACCAAAAGAGTAAAAAGACAACTTACAGGCTGGGGAAAAAAAAAAACTTAGGCAACAACACATCCGATCAGGGTCTAAGCTCTGAAATCTACAAGATACTGCAAAACCTCAACAACAAAAAGACAAATAACCCAACTAAAAAATAGGCAAAGGATATGAACAGGAACTTCGCCAAAGAAGACATTCAGGAGGTTAACAAATACATGAGGAAATGCTCACGATCATTAGCCATTAGAGAAATGCAAATCAAAACTACAGTGAGATACCATCTCACACCAACAAAGCTAGCACTAATCCAAAAAACACAAAATAATCAATGTTGAAGAGGTTGTAGAGATACTGGAACCCTTATACATTGCTGGTGGGGATTTAAAATGGTTCAGCCACTTTGGAAATCGATTTGGCACTTCCTTAAAAATCTAGAAATAGAAGTACCATAGGATCCAGCAATCACACTCCTTGGAATATATCCTAGAGAAATAAGAGCTTTTACATGAACAGATATATGCACACCTATGTTCCTTGCAGCACTGTTGACAACAGCAAAAAGATGGAAACGATGTAGGTGCCCATCAACAGACGAATGGACAAACAAATTATGGTACATCTACAAAATGGAATACTACACAACAATAACAAATAATGATGAATCTGGGAAGCATCTCACAACATGGGTGAATCTGGCAGGCATTATGCTGAGTGAAATTAGTCTCAAAACGGCAAATATTATATGACACCACTATTATAAGAACTCAAGAAAAGATTTAAACACAGAAGAAAACATTCTTTGATGGTTATGAGGGTAGGAGGAAGAGAGAGGGGGATTCACCAAATAGATAGTGGACAAGAATTATCTTAGGTGAAGGGAAGGACAACAGACAATACCCGGGAAGTCAGCACAACTGGACTAAACCAAAAGCTAACAAGTTTCTTGAACACAACCAAACACTTCAGGGGACAGAGTAGCTGGGGCTGGGGTTTAGGGACCATGGTTTCTGGGGACATCTAGGTCAATTGGCATAAAAAAGTTTATTAAGAAAATGTTCTGCATCCCACTTTGGTGAATGGCATCAGGGGTCTTAAAAGCCTGAGAGCAGCCATCTAAGATGCATCAATTGGTCCCAACCCACCTGGAGCAAAGGAGAATGAAGCACAAGACACAAGGAAAATATAAGCCCAAGAGACAAAAGGGCCACATAAGCCAAAGACTCCAGCAGCCTGAGATCAGAAGAACTATATGGTGCCTGGCTACCACCAATGACCGCCCTGACAGGTAAGACAACAGAGTCCCTGATGGATCAGGAGAAAAGTGGGATACAGAGCTCAAATTCATGTAAAGAGACCAGGCTTAACGGTCTGACTGAGACTGGAGGAACCCTTGAAGACATGGCCCCGGATGTTCTTTTAACCCAGAACTAAAACCATTCCCAAAGCCAACTCTTCAGACGAAGATTAGACTGGACTGTAAGACATGAAATAATACTCGTGAAGAATGTGCTTCTTAATTCAAGCAGATACACAAGACTAAATGGCAGCTCCTGTCCAAAGGCGGAATGAGAAGGTGGACAAGGATAGGAGCTGTTTGGATGGACACAGGAAATCCAGGGTGGAAAGGGGCAGAATGCTGTCACATTATGGGGATTGGAGCCAGTGTCACATAACAGTACGTGTAAAAATTTTTATGTGAGAAATTAACTTGAGCTGTAAACTTTCACCTAAGGCACAATTTTAAAAAAATGCTGAGTCAGGAGCCAGAGTTCTGGGTTTGAATCTCAACTCAACCTTGGACAAGAAATTTCACCTCTCTGTAACTTGGTTTCTATAACATGCAGATGATAATAAGATCAATTAACAGGGTCGTCATGACATCTCATGATAGATGGAGAAAGATAGACATACATATACATACATATAAAATGTTATACATATTATGTGTAATGTATAAATTTATATATATACAACATATAAATTAATTAAAGAACTTTAAATAGTGTCTGGCACATAGTAAGCATCATGTTTTTGCTATTATAACTAGGTACACTACACAGAGTCTTCTCTACATAGAATTAATGAGGAAGACTCATTAATAACCTGCATTATGCAGATGACACAACCTTGCTTGCTGAAAGTGAAGAGGACTTGAAGCACTTACTGATGAAGATCAAAGACCACAGCCTTCATCAGTATGGATTATACCTCAACATAAAGAAAACAAAAATTCTCACAACTAGACCAATGCCACATCATGATAAACATAGAAAAGATTGAAGTTGTCAAGGATTTCATTTTACTTGGATCCACTATCAACACCCATGGAAGCAGCAGTCAAGAAATCAAAAGATGCATTGCATTGGGCAAATTTGCTGCAAAGAACCTCTTAAAAGTATTGAAAAGCAAAGATGTCACTTTGAGGACTAAGGTGTGCCTGACCCAAGCCATGGTATTTTCGATCACATAATATGCATGTGAAAGCTGGACAATGAATAAGGAAGATGAAAGAAGAACTGATGCCTTGAATTGTGTTGGCAAAGAATATTGAATATACCATGGACTGCCAAAAGAACGAACAAATCTGTCTTGGAAGAAGTACAACCAGAATGCTTCTTAGAAGCAAGGATGGTGAGACTGTGTCTTGCATACTTTGGACATGTTGTCAGGAGGGATCAGTCCCTGGAGAAGGACATCATGCTTTGTAAGTAGAGGGTCAATGGGACAGAGGAAGACCCGCAATGAGACAGATTGACACAGTGGCTGCAACAATGGGCTCAAGCATAACAACCATTGTAAGGATGGTGCAGGACCAGGCACTGTTTCGTTCTGTTGTACATGGGGTCACTAAGAGTCGGAACCGATTCAACAGCACCTAACAACAACAACAACGTACTACATAGAAGGCAGACCACAGTTGCATGCTTTGTAGAGGAAGACACAATTATTCTGATTACTTAGGATGGTCGCGCTTCATTAGGCCTTGGAGGAGAAGGATGTTCACATGATGTCTGCAGTAGTAGCTTTCTGGCCTCCGGCAAAATCTCAATAATATATTGCCTATAAGGAGCCCTGGTGATGCAGTGGTTAAGTGGTCGGCTGCTATCCAAAAGGTTGGCAGTTTGAACCCACCAGCCACTTTGCAGGAGAAAGACGTGGCAGTCTGCTTCCACGAAGATTAAAAAAAAAAAAATTGCTGTGGATTCCAACTTATAAAACCTGTTGCCATTGAGTCGATTCCGACTCATAGCGACCCTGTAGGACAGAGTAGAGCTGCCCCACAGAGTTTCCAAGGAGCACCTAGTGGATTTGAACTGCCGACCTTTATGGCTGGCAGACTGTGGCACTTAACCACTAGGCCACCAGAGTTTCCTTGCAACTCATAGAGACCCTATAAGACAGAGTAGAACTGCCCCCTAGAGTTTCCAAGGAAACCTGGTGGATTTGATTTGCCGACCTTTTGGCTAGCTGCACCACCAGGGTTTCCATCCACAAAGATTAACCCATTGCCGCCGAGTCGATTCCGACTCATAGCCACCCTGCAGAACAGAGTATAAGTACCCCACAGACCGTCCAAGGAGCGCCTGGTGTATTCGAACTGCTGACCTTTGGTCAGCAGCCATAGCACTTAACCACTACGCCACCAGGGTCTCCTCCACAAAGACTACAGCCTCAGAACTCCTATGGGACAGTTCTATTCTGTCTTATAGGGTGGCTATGTGTCGGCAGCTGCATTGGGCATACTGCCTACTCTGGACTCCTGCCGTTGTCTCTGTCTCCCCCTGCTGTCCCATGCGTGTAAAGCAAATTGGAAACAATCTCTGCAGTGCAGTGTTGTGACCCAGATCCAGAGACCTGACAGTCTAACTCAAGAGACTTGGACAAGTCTGTGACATGGCTCTGGGATAAGAAGAGACAAGAGAGAGGATCACAGTTGGAGGAAAGATTAGGTAGAGATATTCTCAGAAGACTAGTGAGAGAAATCGTTCCCCTCAGGAACCAAAATTGAAGCCTGAAACTACCTCAGATATTCATGGAAAGGGGTATAAAGATGGAGATGAGTTGGAAACAAACTAAGATTCTGCCCAACTCCACCCCATGGAGGATTCAGCAGACTTTAGAGGGTGGATGGAGGTCATGCTGAGGCCTCAGGGAAACACCAACTCATTCTGTGAGCTAATATTACTCTTACATCAAAGGCAGACAAAGACATCACAAGAAAAGCAGTCTACAGACCAATATCCCGTATGAATACTATCTAAGTTAATCCAATAACATATAACAAGTATTATACACCATGACCAAGTGGGGTTTATCCCAAGAATGCAAGGTTAGTGTCATGGATTGAATACTGTCCCTTAAAAACATGTGTCAACTTGGCTAGGCCATGATTCCCAGCATTGTGGGGTTGTCCTCCATGTTGTGGTCTGACGTAATTTTCCTACGTGTTGCAAATCCTAATCTCAGCATGTGGTTACTGAGGCAAGAGTAGGTTATGTTAAAGAGGATTAGGGTGGGATGTAACACCCTTACTCAGGTCACAGCCCTCGTCCATTGTAAGGGGAGTTTCCCTGGGGTGTGGCCTGTATCGCTTTTTATCTTACAAGAGACAGAAGCAGAGAGAAGTGAGCAGAGAGATGGGGATCTCATGCCACCAAGAAAGAAGTGCTGGGAGCACAGCATGTCCTTTGGACACAGGGTACCTGCACTGAGAAGCTCTTAGACCAGAGAAAAACTGATGACAATGGTCTTCCCCCAGAACCAACAGAGAGAGAAGCCTTCTTCTGAAGCTGGCACCCTGAATTTGGACTTTAGCCTCCTAAACTCTGAGAGAATAAATTTCTCTTAGTTAAAGCCATCCACTTGTGGTATTTCTGTTATAGCAGAACTAGATAACTAAGACAGTTGGTTCAACACATGATAAGCAATCAGTGTCATATGCCATATTAATAAAATAGAAAGAAAAGAAAACTGTTGTCATCGAGTCAATTCTGACTCATAGCGACCCTATGATTTTAAAGGAGCACCTGGTGGATTTGAACTGCTGACTTTTTGGTTAGCAGGCAAGCTCTTAACCACTGCACCACCCAGGCTCCAGAATAGCCAAAGCAATACTGAAAAAGAAGAACAAAATTGGAATACTCACACTTCCCAATTTCAAAATTTACTACAAACCTACAGTAATCAAGACTATGTGAGATTATCATAAGGATAGACATATAAATCAATGAAATAGAATTGAGAGTTCAGAAATAAGCTATACATCTGTGGTCAACTGATTTTTAGCAAGAGTACCAAGATAATGGGGGAAATTTGTCTTTTCAACAAATGGTGCTCTGACAACGGTATCCACATGCAAAAGAATGAAGTTGAGCCCATACTCACATCACACATAAAAATTACCTCGAAATGGATCAGAAATATAGGAGTTAAAATTCTTTCAAGAAAACATACCTGTAAGCCTTTGGAACCTTGGATTAGGCAATGGCTTCTTAGATGTGACACCTACAGCACAAGCTACGAAGGAAAAACAGATAAATTTGACTTTAAAATTTAAAACTTTTTATGGTTTAAAGGACACTATCAAGAAAGTGAAAAGCCAACCCACAGAATGGCAGAAAATATTTCCAAATCATATATATTATAAGGGTCTAGTATCCAGAAGTACATAGGGTCACTATGAGTCAGAATCTACTCAATGGCAAATTTTTTTTATTTTTTAGTATACAGAATATATCGAGAACTCTTACAACTCAACAATAAAAAGACAAATAATCAATTGAAGGTGGGCAAGGGATTTCAATAGACATTTCACCAAAGAAGATATTCAAATGGACAATAACCATGTAAAAATATGCTCAATGTCATTATTCAATTAGAGAAATGCGAATCAAAACCACAATGAGATACCACTTCATACCCATTAGAAAGGTTGTAGTAAAAAAGATGGACAATAACAAGTGTCGGCAAGGGTGTGAAGAAATTGCTGGCGGACCTGTAAAATGGTGCAGCTATTTTAAAAATGGTCTGACGGTTCCTGAAAAAGTTAAACATAGAGTTACCATACGACTCAGAAAATATATGTTCACGTAAAAATATATATTAATGTTTTTTAAAAAACAAACCCATTGCCACTGAGTCGATTCCAACTCATAGTGACCCTATAGCAGCATCATTCAAAATAGCCAAAAAGTGTAAATAACTCAAATGTGCACCAACTGATGAATGGATAAACTAAATGGGGCAAATCTAAGTACTAATACGTGCTACAGTGTTGATGAACCTTGAAAACATTATGGTAGGTGAGAGAAGCCACTCACAGAAGGCCACATATTATAAGGTTCCATTTAAAAGAAGTGTCAAGAACAAGGCAAATGCCTAGAGACAGAAAGCAGGTCAGTGGTTGCCAGGGGCTGGGGGAGGGGAGAATGGGCATGACTGCTAACAAGGCTCTTTTTGGAGAGATGAAATGTTCTGGAATTAGATAGTGGTGATAGTTGTACAACCTTGTGAATATAAATTAAAAAACACTGAATTGTGCACTTAAAAAATGATATATGAATTATATCTCAATTTTTTTAAAGCTTCTAGGACCTCACCGGGGATTAGTTCAGGTAAATTATATTTCAAGAGAACAATGCCAGATGGTGTGGTATATTATAGAATACAGATAGATGCTCTGCATTCTAAGAGGTCAGAGAGGAGGGAGCGGTGGGGGCTAGTTGGAGAAAGAGGTGGAGTGAGATGGGTCAGGAATCAGGCTCTATAGAAACATTCCTCCTCCAAGTGATCTCCATCCTCTACTCAAACACCTCGAGGAGAGAGAGCTCACAACCCCAAGGCAGCAGCCCCTTGCTTTTCCGAAGACCTTAGATGATTAGAAATTCTTCCTTACTTGGAGCCCAGATCTGCCTTTCCATAATACCCACCCGCTGGCTGATTATACCCCTTCAGCCACTGAGACTAAATCTGATTCTCTTTCAAACAACAGCCCCTCAGGTGTTTGAAAAGACAGATTTCTTATCTCCTCCCCTTTAGACTTTTCTTCTCCCAGGTGAGCATCCCAGCTTCCTTCCCAGGCACAGATGTCCTTATGGGACATGGCTTTGGATTGGGTCTGTACTCCCGGCCTCTCCTCTGACACTTCCAGGTCCTCGTCTGCAATAGGCCTGGCAAGGTGCCACCCATCAGTCATTGCTCATTTGCGGGGCCCCATGTACAGTGTACAGAGGGCACTCCTGGAGTTGTACAATGAAGACTTTACCAGGCCGTGCAGCAGGCCCGGTGTCCTCGGGCTTGTGCCCATCATGTACCAACCAGTTCCCAGGCTGGGCTGGGTGAGATGAAACAGATTAGTCAGATGGTAGTGGCAACGTAACCAGAAAGAGGGAGGTGATCAAGGAGAGAAGCAGAAACTCAATTCCGGAGAAGCAATCCCGACAGTCAGGTCTGAGGCACTGAGGCAAGTACATAGGCAGGAAGCAATTCATGAGGACATAATTCTGAGAACTCAGAAACTGGCTGAGGTGCAAAGTTTTGGGGTGTGTTTGAGGGACCTGGCTGCCAGTGACCTCATTTGTGAACTGAGTAAAGATGGAGAAAATGGGTTTAAGCAAAACTACGAGAGCTCATCCTCATCAGAGTCAATTTCACTCCTCTCGTTTACCCGGTTACTGTACACTAATGCTATACACTCACCCAGTTACTGTATATGAATCTGTGGCAGTGTCAAAGGGAGAGGCAAAGACCTAAGGCTTGTCTTCCGAATGGGATCAGGCTGAAGGACCGGGGCAGCTGCTGGCCCTTCTGGCTCATGGGCCGTACATACCCAGCCTCAGCTTCCTCATGAGCACAGGCAGGGGGAATGGGGAGTTGAGAGGCTAGAGTCGTCTGGTCTGTTCCTCAATAATAGCAGTTGTTAGAATAAGCAGGACCAGCTATGTAATTTGCAGGGCCCAGGGCAAAATGAAAACTCAGGGCCCCTTGTTCAAAAATTTAGAATTTCAGTACAGTAAGAGCAGAGCATGACACCAAGCATGAGAACTTTTATACACAGGGCCTGTGTGAATTACGGGTTGCACATGTGTGAAGCCAGTCCTAACGACAGGGTGACTGAGCATGTGATTATAAGCACAGGCTCTGGTGTTAGACTGCCCAGGTTCACGTCCCTCTTCAGCCTCTTTATAACAGGAGACATTGAACAAGTTACTTACCTTCTAAGTCAAGGGTTGACAAATGTTTTCTGTAAAAGGTAGGACAGTAAATGTTTTAGGCTGCGTGGGCCATATGATCTCTCTCAAAACTACTCAACTTGGCTGTTGAAGCATAAAAGCAGCCACAGATAAATGAATGGATACGGCTGTGTGCCAATATGCTACTTATAAAAACAGGTGGTGGGCTGGACTTCAATTTCCTCATCTATGAAGTGAGAATAATAATTATATCCACTTCATAAATTTGTTTCTGAAACAATGTAAGTACTTAGCAGAGTGCCTTGTGCACAGGAAGCGCTCAGTAACAACAATAACAAAAAACAGACCAATTGCCATGGTGTCTATTCTGACTCATGGTGACCCCATGCCTTGCAGAATAGAACTATGCTCCTTCGGGTTTGCAGTGGCTGTCATCTTCTGCAATTACATTGCAAGGACTTTCTTCCAAGGCATCTGTGGTTGGATTCCAACTGCCAGCCTTTTGGTTAGTAGTCGAGTGCTTAACCTTTTGCACCACCCAGGGGCTCCAAGTACTCAATAAGTGTTAGCTGTTATTACCGCGGGGCATGTGGGGACCAGTGAGGTGGTAAGGGCTCCAGCATCCTCCATTTTGCACTCTTCCTGCTGCTTTGTCCTCTGCCCCCCTTCTTTCCATGACAGCTTCTTGCATAGGATGTTATGGGGGTGGTTAAGTGGGTGGGGGCAAATGGTTCACAAAGAGACTAGCAACTAGTGGGATTGGTTGAGGCCTGGTTTATGTCTGCATTGCCTGGTAGTATAAAAACCTGTAGGCCTGATACACTGGAGATTCAAGGAAGGGCTGGATGTAATTAGTTACAATTCATCCAAAAAATTAGCGTGGAGTATGAATTCTCTAATGGGTTTTCATACATCCTGTAAAGTCAGTGGTAGAGAAGTGTTTAAACAACTCAGCATTTGATAATTTGCATCTCCGAGACCCTCCAGGCACCCACTGGGCCTCCATTCAGCCAAGGAACAACCAGCCCTCTCTGGGCATTTCCTCCCAGACACCCAGCTATTGATACCCAGTTGGAATTCAGGGTTCTGGTCATCGATGGCTAATTTATTTCTCATATATTGTGCATTGGTCAAAAAGTGCCCACAAAAATCTTCCTTGCATTTGAAATTTTTCCTGGTCCCTATAATTTGTATAGTCTCGCAAGTTACCTAAAACACTCTGAGCTTCCATTTCTTCATCTGTAAAATCAGATGCTAATATCTCCCTTAGGGAATTTTTGTGAAGACAAAATTAGGTAATATAGATCAAAACGCTATAACAAAAGGTATTGTGAGTAGCTAATTATTCTCTGGATACAGCTTGCCAGCATTAAGTATTTATCTATATATGGTCAAATATCCATTTACATTATCTCTGAATCCCCTGATAGGGGTGTTCCCTTAGCATACCAGGATTATTGCACTTTATTATAATTGGTTATTTACTTGCTTGCCTTCCCCATTAACTTCTGAGAGCAGAAACTGTCTTGGTTACCATCTTACTCCCAGCAGCCAGCATACAGTATAGCACAAAGTAGGTGTTCAAGAAACATATCTTTAAAAAAAATTGAATGAAAATGATTCAAAAGAATATAATTTCAAAGTGAAATGCAGGGAACCTTTCTCTATTCCATCACCTGAGCTCCTAGAGGAGTCCCTGGGTGTTGCAAACAGTTAACATGCTCGGCTACTAACCAAAAGGTTGGAGTTTCTAGTCCACCCAGAGTAAGACTAATCAATGATTAAAAACCCTGTGGAGCACAGTTCTACTCTGATACACATGAGATAACCAAGAGTCAGAATCAAGTTGACTGCAACTGGTTTGGTTTACCCTTTTTTTTTTTAACTAAGGTTTATTCATACTCTATGGTCCAGCAGTTCCATTCCTGAATATATACCCAACAGAAATGAGTTTTTATGTTCACTAAAAGACATGTACAAGAATGTTTATTATAGCTTTATTGTTGTTGGTGTCAACTCAGCTCCTACTTATAGGGATGTTAGGTATAACAGAAGGAAATGTTGCCCAATCCTGAGCCATCCACAATCATTGCTGTATTTGAGCCCATTGTTGCAGCCATCATGTCAATACAGCTTTATTTACAGTAGCTCCAAACTGGAAACAACTCAAATGGCTATCGTGAGTTGAATGGTATGGTAGGCAGAATATGACTTTCCCTTCCCTCAAGGATGACCAAGTCTTAATCCC
Source organism: Elephas maximus indicus (assembly GCF_024166365.1). Lineage (NCBI taxonomy): Eukaryota > Metazoa > Chordata > Mammalia > Proboscidea > Elephantidae > Elephas > Elephas maximus. The sequence continues at coordinate 186,790,781 of NC_064821.1, read as the reverse complement.
TGGAGCCTGTGAATAGGTTACCTTACATGGCAAAGGGGACTTTATGATTAAATTATGGACCTTGAGATAGAGCAATTATCCTGGATTAGATTGTGTGGGCCCAGTGTAATCTACATGGGTCCTTAAAATCGGAAAACCTTCCCAGCTGTGTTCAGAGTGGGAGATGTGACTAGAGAACGATGGTCAAAGAGATGCAACCCTGTTGGTTTTAAAGATGGAGGAATGGGTCGTAAGCAGAGGATTGCAGGCAGACTCTAGAAGCTGGAAAAGGCAAGGAAACAGATTTTCCTCTAGGGCCTCCAGAAAGGAACATAGCCCTGCCTACACCTTGATTTCAGTCCAGTGTGACCCATGTTGAATTTCTAACCTCCAGAACTGCAAGATAATGCATTTGTACTGCTTTAGGGCACTACATTTGTGTTAATTCATTGCAGTAGCAATATAAAACTAATACGAATAAACAAAAAATATTGTGGTGTATTCATAAAATGGAATATCACTAGCTATAAAAAGAATAAACTCAACAGCACAGATGAAGGACCCAGATATGACGTTGAGTGAAAAACCTAAGATACAAAATTGTATATACTCTATGACTCCATTCTGTAGAAAGTTCAAGCACAGGCAAAACTAATCCATGGTGATAGACGCCAGAATAGTGGTTACCCATTGCACTGAATGAGAGGAGACATGAAGGAGGCTTCTGAAGTGCTGGACATGTTCTATGTCTGATCCAGATAGTTAGTGATTACATGGGTGTATGCGTTGCATTCTACACTTAAGGTTTGTGTACTCTACTTTTTAAAATTATACCTCAATTTATATAATAAGCTATATATATACTGAAACCAAACCCAGTGCCGTCGAGTCGATTCCGAGACATAGTGACCCTATAGGACAGAGTAGAACTGCCCCATAGAGTTTCTGAGGAGCTCCTGGTGGATTCAAACTACCGACCCTTTGGTTAGCAGCCGTAGCACTTAACCAATACGCCACCAGGGTTTCCAACATAATATACATGATCTTATATATTAATATATATATTGTTGTCAGTGCCATCAAGTAGATTTCAACTCATAGTGACTCCATGTGACAGAGTAGAACTGCCCCATAGGGTTTTCTGTGCTGTAATCTTTACACAAGCAGATCACCAACTCTTTCTCCCGCAGAGCCACTGGGTGCGTTTCAACCACCAAGTTTTTGGTTAGCAGCTAAGTGCTTAACCATTGTGCCACCAGGGCTGCTTATATATATATATGTGTGTGTGTATGTATGTATATGTGTGTGTGTGTGTAAACCAAAAAACCAAGCCCATTGCCGTCAAGTAGATTCTGACTCATAGCATCATATAGGACAAAGTAGAACTGCACCATAGGGTTTCCAAGAAGCAGCTGGTAGATTTGAACTGCTGACCTTTTGGTTAGAAGCCAAGCTCTTAATCACTTTGCCACCAGTCCTCTGTGTGTGTGTGTGTGTGTGTGTGTGTGTGTGTGTATAAAACCCATTGCTGTCAAGTCAATTCTAATTCATAGAGACTCTGTGGAACAGAGTAGAACTTTCCCATAGGATTTCCAAGGAGCTGCTGGTGGATTCAAACTGCCAACCTTTCCATTAGCAGCTGAGCTCTTAACTACTGTGCCACCAGGGATCTGTATATATATGAGAGCGGATAGAGTATTCAATAAATGTTGAGACAATTTGTTATCCATACAGTAAAAAATATATTTTAAACTTCTTTCGTTTTTATTTTCTGGATCTCCACAAGAGGGCGTCACAATAGAACAAAGTCCTTGTTTAGCACAGCACACAGGTCTGCCCCAGCCTGGGCTTTCCAGCTTATTTCCAACTGTCCTTCATAGTCACTAAGCTCTTTTAAACTTTTTGTGGGAGACAGGTATGTAGCCAGACAATTAGAGTAATATGGAAATGTCGAGATGAAGTTTTTTTCAGGAATTAGTTAAAACCTGAAAAGATAACCTGTGCAGCCAGATTAAAGGATGATCATGAGTTAGCAAAGCCTAAAATGCCTGTAGCCTGTCCCTGTTTAAAAGTCACAATGTTAACATTTGGGAATGTTTGTATGAATTTGACCCCTAAAAGTCTTAAAAACATACTCTCTTGGCTGACTGGCATTAATATTTAGCATACAGAGTTTGTATGCAAAGTGTGCAATAGCTCTTTGGAACACTGTCACCAAGGGAAAACATTTTTCTGCCATTTAAATAAATCCTAACATCCTAACAGCATCTCTACAGGTTGAGTACAGTCAGGTTTTTTTTTTTTAATTTACTGTAGTTTCTTGCTATTCATTCTTTCAATAGTTACTGAACACCTCACTATGCCCTGATGTCACTGGGTTGTGCAGACAGTTAATGTGCTCAGCTTCTAACTGAATGGTTGGAGGTTTGAGTCCACCCAGAGATTCCTTGGGAAAAAGGCCTGGCAATCTACTTCTGAAAAGTTACCCACTGAAAACCCTCTGGACCACAGCTCTACCCTGACAAGCATTGAGTCACCACGAGTTTGAGTCGGCTCGACAGCAACTGATACTAATTACTGTGCCACATCATTATTTGGAATCAGACATAAATGATGCTATTTCCTGTCTTCAAGTGCATCACACACTCAGGGGGAGACAAAGACAACAGCCACTCAGTCAGTAGAAGTAGGCATAGGGTATCTTGGGTCACAGAGGAGGGCCAAGGGACCCACACTGGGAGGTCAGGGACGGTTTCTGGGGAGTAGGTGAGTTTTGGTTGTGTTGCTTTAATTGTGGTAAAATACATACAACCTAACATTTACAATTTAGCAAAATTACTATTTAAAACTGTTCAACAGGTGGTTTACCTGGGTTTTATTGACTTTGCAAAGGCATTCGGCTGTGTGGATCATAGCAAATTATGGATAACATTTCAAAGAATGAGAATTCCAGAACACTTAATTGTGCTCATGCGGAACCCGAACATAGACCAAGAGGCAGCCGTTCGAACAGAGCAAGGGGATACTGCATGGTTTAAAATCAAGAAAGGTGTGCATCAGGGTTGCATCCTTTCACCATGCTTTTATTCAATGTGTATGCTAAGCAAATAATCCAAGAAGCTGGGCTATATGAAGAAGAACTCAGCGTCAGGATTGGTGGAAGACTCATTAACAACCTTTGATATACAGATGACACAACCTTGCTTGCTGAACACAAAGAGGACTTGACTTGCCAATGAAGATCAAAGACTATAGCCTTCAGTATGGATTACACTTCAACATAAAGAAAACAAAAATCCTCACAACTGGACCAATAAACAACATCACGATAAATGGAGAAAAGATTGAAGCTGTCAAGGATTTCATTTTACTTGGATCCACAATCAACACCCGCAGAAGCAAGCAGTCAAGAAATCAAACTACTTATTGCATTGAGCAAATCTGCTGCAAAAGACCTCTTTAAAGAGTTGAAAAGCAAAGATGCCACTGTGAGGACTAAGGATTCGCCTGACCCAAGCCATGATATTTTCTATTGCCTCATATGCATGCGAAAACTGGGCAAAGAATAAGGAAGTCCGAAGAAGAATTGATGCCTTGAATTATAGTGTTGACGAAGAATACTGAATATACCATGGGCTGCCAGAAGAACAAACAAGTCTGTCTTGGAAGATATACAGCCAGAGTGCTACTTGGAAGCGAGGATGGCGAGACCTCATTTCACGTACTTTGGATATCTTATCAGGAGATGCCAGTTCCTGGAGAGGACATCATGCTTGGTAAAGTGGAGCATCAGGGAAAAAGCAGAAGACCCTCGAGGAGATGGATTGACACAGTGGCTGCAACAATGGGCTCAAGCATAACAACGATTGTGAGGATGGTGCTGAACTGGGGAGTGTTTGATTCTGTTGTACCTAGGGTTGTTGTGAGTCAAAACCTACTTGACAGCACCTAACTACAACAACATTTAAAAGTGCATTCACAATGTTGTACACCATCACCACTATCTAGTTCCAGAACTCTTCCGTCATGCCAAACAGAAACCCCATACCCATTGAGCAGTTACTCCCCATTCTCTCCACCCTCCCCCGACTCCCAGGCCCTGACAACCATTACTCTGCTTTCTGTTTCTATGAATTTGCCTATTCTGGATATTTCATATAAATAGAATCATACAATATATGGTCTTTGGCATCTTTCTCTTAGCATCATGTTTTCAAGTTTCATCCATGTTGTAGCATGGATCAGTACTTTATTCATTTTATGACTGAATAATATTTCACTGTATGGGATATATGACATCATCTTTATTCATTCATCAGTTGATGAACATTTGGGTTGTTTCCAACTTTTGACTATTGTGAATAGCACTGCTATGAGTATCCATGTAAAATTTTTGTTTAAACACCTGTTTTTGATTCTTTGGGGGTATATACCTAGGAGTGGAATTGCTAGGTCATATGGTAATTCTATGTTTAAATTACTGAGGAACCACCAAACTGTTTTCCAAAGTGGCTACACCATTTTACATTCCCACCAGTATAAGAGTTCTAAATTCTCCACATTCTCATCAACATTTGTTATTGTCTCTCTTTTTTGTTATGGCCACCCTAGTGGGTGTGAAGTGGTGTCTCATTGCGGTTTTGATTTTCATTTCCCTAATGACTAAGGGGAGCCCTTGTGGTGTAGTGGTTAAGAGTTCAGCTGCTAACTAAAAAAAAAGGTCAGTAGTTCAAATCTGCCAGCTGCTCCTTGGAAACCCTAGGAGGCAGCTCTATTCTGCCCTATAGGGTCACATTGAGCAGGAATCGACTTCACGGCACACAACAACAATGACTAATGTTGACATTGGACATCTTTTAATGTGCTTGTTGGCTATTTGTATGTCTTCTTGGGAGAAGTATCTATTTAAGCCCTTTGCTCATTTTTTAATCAGGCCATTTGTCTTTCTGTTTCTTAGTTGTGAGAGTTGTTTACATATTCTGGATATTAAGCCCTTATAAGATACATTATTCACAAATATTTTCTCCCATTCTGTGCGTTGCCTTTTTACTCCCTTGATAATGTCCTTTGATGCACAAAAGTTTTTAATTTTAATGAAGCCCAGTTCATTGATTTTTACTTTTGTTGCTAAGGTTTTTATGTCATTCTAAGAAACCATTGCCAATTTCAAGATCATGAAGACTTACCCTACATTTTCTTTAAGAGTTTTATAGCTTTAATTTCATAACATGGATGAATCTGAAGGGCATTATGCTGAGTGAAATAAGTCAATTACAAAAGGACAAATATTGTATGAGACCATTACTGTAAGAACTCGTGAAAAGATTTACACACAAAAAGAAAGAATTTTTGATGGTTACGAGGGAGGGGAAAGGCAGGGATGGAAAAACACTAAATAGATAATAGGTGAGTGGTAACTTTGGTGAAGGGTAAAAGAGTATGCAATGCTGGGGAAGCCAGCACAACTTGTACAAGGCAAGGTCGTGGAAGCTTCATAGACACATCCAAACTGCCTGAGGAACTGAACTGCTGGGCTGAGGGCTGTGGGGAACGTGGTCTCATGAAACATCTAGCTCAACTGGGATAACATGATTTATAAAGAAAATTTTCTACATTCCACTTTGGTGAGTAGCATCTGGGGTCTTAAAAGCCTGTGAGTGGCCATCGAAGATACTCCACTGGTCTCACCCCTTTGGGAGCAAAGAAGAATGAAGAAAACTAAAGACACAAGGGAAATATTAGTCCAAAGGACTAATGGACCACATCTACTGCGACCTCCATCAAACTGAGTCTAGTACAGCTACATGGTGCCCAGATACCACCACCAACTGCTCTGGAGGGGATCACAATGGAGGGTCCCAGACAGAGCTGGAGAAAAAGTAGGACAAAATTATAATTCATTGAAAAAGACAAGACTGGCGGGACCAAGATGGCTGACTAGGTAGAAGCTTCCGCCGATCCCTCTTGCAACAAAGACTCAAAAAAAAACAAGTAAATCGATTACATACATGACAGTCTATGAACCCTGACCATCAAAAACAGAACTAAGGAGTTGACCTGAGTGACAGGGGAGCAAAAAGCCACGCACTGAGGCAGCGACTGCTTCCGGAGCCAGCATCCCATGCCACAACCTTGAGCCCTCATGGTTCCCCGGAGCCAGCGTGGTGGGGCTGATCACAGCTTACTGAAATGGGACAAGCATGGGACGCAGCCCTAATCCCCTGGAGTAACACACCAATGCCGCCAACAGGAGAACGAGAAACCATGGGGAAACAGCAACTGGTTTTGGAGCCTGGAGAACAGCGACCCAGCCAGAAAACCTTGGTGCTGGTGTTTTTACTAAGCACGGAGGAGCTGATCACGGCTTCCTGAGACACCGCAAGGATGGGACTCAGCCCTAACCTTCAGGGGTAATCTCAACCCAGCCAGTGCACACAGGCTACATGCCCCTCTGGAATCTCAGATAAAACAGTCCTCACCAAACATGATAAGTAGCTTTGTCTATCTTGCCGATCTACCCTATCATATCTATCTGATCCCTCCCTCCCTGCCCCAGCTGGCTTCATTAACATTGGAATTCCCTTGGCCAGGGAGTGAAGTGCTCTGTGGTTTTTTTTTTTTTTTTTTTCCTAACCCATTCTCCTGGCCTGAGAGAAGCAGCAATTAACAATCAGGGGGAAAGATCCTTCCCTGACTTCCTTAAACTGGAATAATAATACAGAACCAGCTCTGGCCAAGCATAAGAGATCCAAGGTCTTTGGCTTTCATCCCTACAGGGAACCAGGTGGCTATTATAAGGCAAAGGCAATTCTGATAGAGATCTGACTGTAATTGTTTTAGCTGAACAATGGAAATGCAAGTTTTGGAGGTGTGATACCGCTCTACCTATTAAACAGAGCCTTCACTGATCCCCAGCAGGGAACTGAGGGCTGAAGCTCCACCTACACCACCTGGCCACCTGCTAAAGGGATATGAGGATAGAGACGCCTACCAATCTTTAGAGGTACAAGCATTGAGTGCCTAAAGTATAGCTGTAGAGCCAACCCAGCACAGTGCTCTAGAGAATAGAGACACTCCTACCTCACTGGCACTAGGAAAGGCTGTCAGCATCCTGCCCTCCTCAGAGTGTGACCTCCTGACACTACTAGAACCTGGTGAATACAAGCATCACCACTACCCCTCTAAGATAATAGGTGACAGCCTACACCACACACTAGGTGACCCACAATCAGGACACCTAAGCTGATTCTATGCAAGAATAGTGAATGGACTCATAGGCTTATATATCTGGTAAAATCTCAAACCAGCTTGTAAAAGGACATAAGTGATTTAAAGGCTACACCAGTCAAGATAGCGCAACCTAGTAGCTCACATGTGTGTGTTGAAACAAAACAAAACAAGAAGATAAGACTCAGTGAGCAAATATAAAATAAATCATTACAATATCTTATAGATGGCTTGGAGACAGCAGTTGATATCAAATCACATAAAGAAGCAGACCATGATTGCTTCCACAAACCCCTAAATCAAAGAATCAAAATCTTTCCCAAATGAAGATACAATTCTGGAATTGCCAGATGTAGAATATAAAAAACTAATATACAGAATGATTCAAGACATCAGGGATGACCATGGAAATGAAATAAGGCAATCTACGAAAAAAGCCAAAGAACACACTGATAAAGCAGTTGAAGAAATTAAAAAGACTATTCAAGAACATAGTGAAAAATTTAATAAGCTGCAAGAATCCATAGAGAGACAGCATTCAGAAATCCAAAAGATTAGCAATAAAATTACAGAATTAGACAACTCAATAGGAAGTCAGAGGAGCAGAATTGAGGAATTGGAATGCGGAGTGGGGGGTGTTGGAGCATAAGGCAATTGACACCAATATAGTTGAAGAAAAGTCAGATAAAATAATTTAAAAAATTGAAGAAACCCTAAGAATCATGTGGGACTGTATCAAGAAGAATAACTTGTGTATGATTGGAGTTCCAGAACAGGGAGGGATAACAGAAAATACAGAGAGAATAGCTGAAGATCTGTTGGCAGAATACTCCCCTGGCATCATGAAAGATGAAACGGTATCAATCCAAGATGCTCATCAAACCCAATACAAGATTAATCCAAAAAGAAAATCACCAAGACATATTATCATCAAACTTGCCAAAACCAAAGACAAAGAGAAAATTTTAAAAACAGCCAGGGATAAACAAAAAGTCACCTACATAGGAGAATCAATAAGAATAAGTTCAGACTACTCGGCAGAAACCATTCAGGCAAGAAGGCAATGGGATGACATATATAGAGCACTGAAGGAGAAAAACCGCCACCCAAGAATCATATACACAGCAAAACTCTCTCTCAAATATGAAGGTGAAATTAAGACATTTGCAGATAAACACAAGCTTAGAGAATTTGCAAAAACCAAACCAAAGCAACAAAAATTACTAAAGGAAAGTCTTTGGTCAGGAAATCAATAATATCAGATACCAACACAACACAAGGTCACAGAACAGAACATCCAGATATCAACTCAGATACAGAAATCACAAAAACAAAATAAGATTAATTTTTTAAAAATGCTCAAAACAGGGAATCATTGAAGTCATTATGTAAAAGATTACAATAACCAAAAAAAAAAGAGGGACTAAATACAGGAGGCATAGATCTTCCATATGGAGAGGAAACCAAGGCAATACAGGACGATAAAAGTTAGGTTTTACTTAGAAAAATAGGGGTAAGTATTAAGGTAACCACAAAGAGGTCTAACAATTCCATACTTCAAAATAAAAACCCAGATAAACATAACAACTCAGCAAAAATAAATTCAAGTACTATCAAAATGATGAACACACAATTTACAAAGAAAAACTCAGCACAAAAAAGTAAGTGGAAAAATGAAATTGTCAACAACACACACAAAAAAGGCATCAAAATGACAGCACTAAACTCGTACTTCTCTATAATTACACTGAATGTAAATGGATTAAACGCACCAATAAAGAGACAGAGAGTCTCAGACTGGATTAAAAAAAACATGATCCGTCTATATGCTGCCTACAAGAGACACACTTTAGACTTAGAGACACAAACAAACTAAAACTCAAAGGATGGAGAAAAATATATCAAGCAAACAACAATCAAAAAAGACCAGGAGTGGCAATATTAATTTCAGGCAAAATAGACTTTAAAGTTAAATTCACCACAAAGGATAAAGAAGGACACTATATAATGATTAAAGGGACAATTTACCAGGGAGATATAACCATATTAAATATTTCTGCACCCAAATAACAGGGCTGCAAGATACATAAGACAAACTTTAATAGAACTGAAAAGTGAGATAGACACCTCCACAATTATAGTAGGAGACTTCAACACACCACTTTCAGTGAAGGATAGGACGTCCAGTAAGAAGCTCAATAGAGACAAGGAAGATCTAATTGCTACAATCAACCAACTTGACCTCATAGACATATACAGAACACTCCACCCAACAGCTGCAAAGTATACTTTTTTTTCTGGTGCTCATGGAACATTCTCTAGAATAGATCACATATTAGGTCATAAAACAAACCTTTGCAGAATCCAAAACATCAAAATACTACAAAGCATCTTCTCAGACCATAAGGCCATAAAAGTAGAAATCAATAACAGAAAAATAAGTGAAAAGAAATCAAATACTTGGAAACTGAACAGTACCCTGCTCAAAAAAGACTGGGTTATAGAAGACATTAAGAAGGGAATAAAGAAATTCATAGAATGGAATGAGACTGAAAACACTTCCTATCAAAACCTTTGGGACGCAGTGAAAGCAGTACTCAGAGGTCATTTTATATCAATAAATGCACACATACATAAAGAAGAAAGAGCCAAAATCAGAGAACTGTCCCTACAACTTGAACAAATAGAAAGCGAGCAACAAAAGAATCATCAGGCACCAGAAGAAAACAAAGAATAAAAATTAGAGCTGAACTAAATGAATTAGAGAACAGAAAAACAATTGAAAGATTTAACAAAGCCAAAAGCTGGTTCTTTGAAAAAATTAACAAAATTGATAAGTCATTGGCCAGGCTGACTAAAGAAATACAGAAAAGGAAACAAATAACCTGAATAAGAAATAAGATGGGCCATATCACAAAAGACCCAACTGAAATTAAAAGAATCATATCAGATTATTACAAAAAATTGTACTCTAACAAATTTTCAAACCTAGAAGAAATGGATGAATTCCTAGAAAAACACTACCTACCTAAACTAACACAATCAGAAGTAGAACAACTAAATAGAACCATAACAAAAAGAGAGATTGATAATGTAATCCAAAAACTCCCAAAAAAAAAAAAAAAGCCCTGGCCCAGACAGCTTCACTGCAGAGTTCCATCAAACTTTTCAGAGAAGAGTTAACACCACTACTACTAAAGGTATTTCAGAGCATAGAAAAGGATGGAATACTACCTAACTCATTCTATGAAGCCAGCATATCCCTGATACCAAAGCCAGGTAAACACACCACAAAAAAAGAAAATTACAGACCTATATCCCTCATGAACATAGATGCAAAAATACTCAACAAAACTTTAACCAATAGAATTCAACAACATATCAAAAAAATAACCCACCATGACAAAGTGGGATTTACACTAGGCATGCAAGTTTGGATCAATATTAGCAAAACAATTAATATAATCCACCATGTAAATAAAACAAAAGACAAAAACCACATGATCTTATCAATTGATGCAGAAAAGGCATTTGACGAAGTCCAACACCCATTCATGATAAAACTCTCAGCAAAATAGGAATAGAAGGGAAATTCCTCAACATAATAAAGGGCATTTATGCAAAGCCAACAGCCAACATCATCCTAAATGGAGAGAGCCTGAAAGCATTTCCCCTGAGAACGGGAACCAGACAAGGATGCCCTTTATCACCGCTCTTATTCAACATTGTGCTGGAAGTCCTAGCCAGAGCAATTAGGCTAGACAAAGAAATAAAGGGCATCCAGACTGGCAACGAAGAAGTAAAATTATCTCTATTTCCAGACGACGTGATCTTATACACAGAAAACCCTAAGGAATCCTCCAGAAAACTACTGAAACTAGTAGAAGAGTTTGGCAGAGTCTCAGGTTACAAGATAAACATACAAAAATCACTTGGATTCCTCCACATCAACAAAAAGAACATTGAAGAGGAAATCACCAAATCAATACCATTCACAGTAGCCCCCAAAAAGATAAAATACTTAGGAATAAATCTTACCAAAGATGTAAAAGACCTATACAAAGAAAACTACAAAGTACTAGTGCAAGAAACTAAAAGGGACCTACATAAGTGGAAAAACATACCTTGCTCATGGATAGGAAGACTTAACATAGTAAAAATGTCTATCCTACCAAAAGCCATCTATACATACAATGCACTTCCGATCCAAATTCCAATGACATTTTTTAATGTGATGGAGAAACAAATCACCAACTTCATATGGAAGGGAAAGAAACCCCAGATAAGTAAAGCATTACTGAAAAAGAACAAAGTGGGAGGCCTCACTCTACCTGATTTTAGAACCTATTATACAGCCACAGTAGCCAAAACAGCCTGGTACTGGTACAACAACAGACACACAGACCAATGGAACAGAATTGAGAGCCCAGATATAAATCCATCCATATATGAGCAGCTGATATTTGACAAAGTCCCAGTGTCAGTTAATCGGGAAAAAGATAGTCTTTTTAACAAATGGTGCTGGCATAACTGGATATCCAGTTGCAAAAAAATGAAACAGGACCCGTACCTCACACCATGCACAAAAACTAACTCCAAATGGATCAAAGACCTAAAGTCCAAAACGATAAAGATCGTGGGAGAAAAAATAGGGACATTAGGAGCACTAATATAAGGCATAAACAGAATACAAAACGTTACTAAAAATGACGAGGAGAAACCAGATAACTGGGAGCTCCTAAAAATCAAACACTTATGCTCATCTAAAGACTTTACCAAAAGAGTAAAAAGACCACCTACAGACTGGGAAAAAATTTTCAGCTACAACATCCCCGACCAGCGCCTGATCTCTAAAATCTACATGATTCTGCTAAAAATCAACCACAAAAACAAAAACAACCCAATTTAAAGTTGGGCAAAGGATATGAACAGGCACTTCACTAAAGAAGACATTCAGGCGGCTAACAGATACATCAGGAAATGCTCTCGATCCTTAGCCATTAGAGAAATGCAAATTAAAACTACAATAAGATTCCATCTCACTACAACAAGGCTGGCATTAATCCAAAAAACACAAAATAATAAATGTTGGAGAGGCTGTGGAGAGATTGGAACACTTACACGCTGCTGGTGGGAATATAAAATGGTACAACCACTTTGGAAATCGATTTGGCGCTTCCTTAAAAGCTAGAAATAGAATTACCATACGATCCAGCAATCCCACTCCTCGGAATATATCCTAGAGAAATAAGAGCCTTTACGCAAACAGATATATGCACCCCCATGTTTATTGCAGCACTGTTTACAATAGCAAAAAGATGGAAGCAATGAAGGTGCACATCAACAGATGAATGGGTAAATTATAGTATATTCACAAAATGGAATACTACGCACCGATAAAGAACAGTGACGAATCTGTGAAACATTTCATAACATGGAGGAACCTGGAAGGCATTATGCTGAGTGAAATTAGTCAGTTGCAAAAGGACAAATATTGTATAAGACTACTATTATAAGATCTTGAGAAATAGTTTAAACTGAGAAGATCACATTCTTTTGTGGTTACAACAGGGGGGAGGAAGGGAGGGCGGGAGAGGGGTATTTACTAATTAGATAGCAGATAAGATCTACTTTAGGTGAAGGGAAGGACAACACTCAATACAGGGGAGGTCAGCACAACAAGACTAAACCAAAAGCAAAGAAGTTTCCTGAATAAACTGAATGCTTTGAAGGTCAGCGAAGCAGGGGCAGGGGTTTGGGGACCATGGTTTCAGGGGACATCTAAGTCAATTGGCATAATAAAATCTATTAAGAAAACATTTTGCATCTCACTTTGAAGAGTGGTGTCTGGAGTCTTAAATGCTAGCAAGCGGCCATCTAAGATGCATCAATGAGTCTCAACCCACCTGGATCAAAGGAGAATGAAGAACACCAAGGACACAAGGTAATTATGAGCCCACGAGACAGAAAGGGCTACATGAACCAGAGGCTACATCATCCTGAGAAGAACTAGATGGTGCCTGGCCACAACCGATGACTGCCCTGACAGGGAGCACAACAGAGAACCCCTGAGGGAGCAGAAGAGCAGTGGGATGCATACCCCAAATTCTCATAAAAAGACCAGACTTAATGGTCTGACTGAGACTAGAAGAACCGTGGTGGTCATGGCCCCCAGATCTCCTGTTGGCCCAGGAAAGGAACCATTCCCAAAGCCGACTCATCAGACATGGATTGGACTGGACAATGGGTTGGAGAGAGATGCTGATGAGGAGTGAGCTACTTGCATCAGGTGGACACTTGAGACTATGTTGGCATCTCCTGTCTGGAGGGTAGATGAGAGGGTAGAGGGGGTTAGAAGCTGGCAAAATGGTCTCGAGAAGAGAGACTGGAAGGAGGGAGTGGGCTGTCTCATTGGGGGGAGAGTAACTGGGAGTATAGTAAGGTGTTTTTGTTTTTGTTTTTTTTTTTTAGTAAGGTGTATATAAATTTTTATGTTAGAGACTGACTTGATTTGTATACTTTCACTTAAAGCACAATAAAAATTATTTAAAAAAAAAAAAAAAGTTGTAATACTAAAGATGGTGAGAGACCCAGAAAGGGCCTGGCAGCAGTGCCAGCAACTGAGAGACACAAAAAGGGCCCAGCCCAGAGCCAGAGGGCTGAAAGGGTCTGCATGGTTGAGCAGGCTGCTACACTGTGTATAAGCTGGACCAGTTAGTAGCAGAGAGGCTGACAGGCAGGGAGGACTAATGGCAAAGACAGCTGATGACAGAAAGTAGCTAAGAGAGTGAAGTGGGTTGCTACACTGGCCATGAGCTGGGACAGTTAGCAGCAGAAAGGCCTGACAGCAGAGAGCAGCTGAGAGAGCTGCCTGGTTGAAAGCTGTCCTGCACCAAAGAGGGGAAGGATATATACTCTCCACTTCAGGGGAGCCTTCCAGACCTTGTCTGTGTCCTTCCTGATCTTGATTTTGAGTTATTTCTGTTACTTCCAAGTTGATCCTGGTCCTGAGTTGTAGCCTATTACTTCCCTAATAAACCACACAACTGTGAAAAAAAAAAAAAAAAAGACAAGACGTACTGGCCTGACAGAGACTGGAGAAACCCAGAGAGTATGGCCCCTAGACACCCTTTTAGCTCAGTACTAAAGTCACTCTTGAGGTTTACTCTTCAGCCAAAGATTAGACAGGCCTATAAAACAAAACGAGACCAAAGGGGCACACCAGCCCAGGGGCAAGGACTAGAAGGCAGGAGGGGACAGGAAGGTTGGTAATAGGAACCCAATGTTGAGAAGGGAGAGTGTTGACATGTTGTGGGGTTGTTAACCAATATCATAAAAAATTATGTGTACTAACGTTTTATGAGAAACTGGTTTGTTCTGTAAACCTTCATCTAAAATACAATTTAAAAAATTATATTTTAGCTCTTATATTTAGATCTTTGACCCATTTTGAGTTAGTTTTTTATATGATATGTGAGGTAGGGGAACAATTTCATTCTTTTGTATGTGGATATGTCCCAGCATTATTTGTTGACAAATCTATCCCTTCCCCATTGACAGGTCTGTCATCTTTGTCAAAAATCAGTTGACCATAGGTGTGTGGGTTTATTTCTGAACCCTCAGTTCTATTCCATTGATCTATGTGTCTATCTTTAAGCCAGTACCACACTGTTTTGAGAACTGTAGCTTTGTAGTAAGTTTTGAAATCAGGAAGTATGAGTCCTCCGTTTTTGTTCTTCTTTTTCAAGATTGTTGTTTTGGATATGCGGGCCCCTTGTAATTCCATATGGATTTTAGAGCTAGCTTTTCCATTTCTGCAAATTAGCTCATCAGGGTTTTGCTAGGGATAGCATTGACTCTATATATCACTTTGGGTAATTTTGCCACATTAAGAATATTAAGTCATCCGATCCATGAACACAGGATGTCTTCCCATTTATTTAGATCTTCTTTACTTTCTTTCAGAAATCTTTTGTAGTTTTCAGTGTACAAGTCTTACATCTCCTTGACTAAATTTTTCCCTAAGTATTTTTTTTTTGATGCTTTTATAAATGGAATTGTTTTCTGAATTTCTTTTTCAGAGTGGCCACTGCTATTTTATAGAAACACAATTGATTTTTGTGTGTTGATCTTGTATCATTCTTTTCCGTATTTTGTATATGGCTTATGTCCCGCACTGTTTATGTGGTACTGGCTTAAAGATAGACATATAGATCAATGGAATATAATTGATCTTTGCTGAAATGCAACTTTACTGAATTAGTTTATTAGCTTTAATCACGTCTTTGTGGATGGGAGTAGGTGAGTTTTGGAGTTCTGATAGTTGAACAGCAAGTGAGGGGCATCTTGGGTGTAGAAAATATTGTTCCTAATACATCCCAGCACCAGAAAGGAGGGACATTAGCATGATGCTACAATAAAGGTATCATATAGGTAAAGCACTTTGGGAAAACTGAGAAGGGGAGAATTAATTCGCTAGAGTCATCAAAACCAAAAACCGAACCCGCTGTCGTCGAGTCAATTCCGACTCATAGCGACCCTACAGGACGGAGTATAACTGCCCCATAGGGTTTCCAAGGCTGAAAATCTTTACAAAGCAGACTGCCAAATCTTTCTCCCGCTGAGCAGCTAGTGGTTTCGAACTGCCGACCTTTTGGATAAAAGCAGAGTGCTTTAACTTCTGTGCCACCAGAGGTCCTGCTACAGTCACATCTAGGAAAATTTCATGCGACATTTTGAGCCAGATGTAGAGAAAAATAAACCAAGAATTCACTCACCAGGTTCTAAAGAGATTTAGATGCTAATTGCATATACCACCAGCAGGTGGCGCCCGCCCTTCTCCACAACAGGAAGCCTGCCTGGATCCCTTGTACAGTACATTAACCAGGAAAAAGGCCAATGTTGCTGCATGCATGGGACAATCACACACACACACACACACACACACACACACACACACACACGCACACACACACACCACATACCACACACACACTACACATCATACACACCAAACACACACCACACACCTCACACACACCATACACACACCACACACTCCACACACCACACACACCACACCATACACACTATGCACATATGCACACACCACACACCACACACACACCACACACATCAGACACACACACACCACACACCTCACACACTCACTACACAACACACACACCAAACACACACACCACACACCACACATCACACACCTCACACACACACTACACAACACACACACCAAACACACCACACACCACACATACACACCACACATACACACACCACACACCACACACACTATACACATACACACCACACACCACACACACACCACACATACACACCACACACGCACCACACATGCACACACATACTACACACCACACATACGCACACACCACACACCACACTATACACATAGACACCACACACGATACACACACCACACACTCCACACACACTATACACATAGACACCACACACCATACACACACCACACACCACACAGTCCACACACACTACACACATAGACACCACACACCATACACACACCACACGCCACACACTCCACACACACTATACACATAGACACCACACACCATACACACACCACACACACACCACACACACACACACATCATGCACACGCAATACCCTGAGCTATTATGTTCTCGCTACCAGAAAAATGAGAACAAATAAGAAAGAGAGCCATGGTGAACACAGGTCCATATTTGCTTTCATTTTACAGAAGAATGTAAAGTTCTGCACTTTCTCCTTCTGAAAACAAAACAAAACGTCTACACAATGCCAAGCAAAGAAAGAACTAAAATGAGTAATGGATCTCAGAATGTGAGGAAGCTGGACCTACAACCAGAGGTATTAGGAAGGAGCCTAGGCGGTGTGGGGATTCAGTGAGCAGTAGGAGCCAGTGACTCCTGAGGAGTCCTCCCTGACCACTGAGCCAGACCTCACTGCACCTGAGAGCCTGGGCCTGGAACACAGCAGCTGCTGCTCTTAGCACCTGCTCACCGTAAGAGAAACACACATAAAGAAAGGCAATAGGGTGTAGAGGAGAGAACAAAATCATCTGACCTGCCAGCCCACAACCTTGGTCAAGCCATCCACTCTCACTGAGCCTCTATTTTTCACCTTATAAATGGGCTCATAACACCCTGCCAGGGGAGTTGATAAGATCTGCGGGTGAGTGCCTCATGGTGCCCAGAATATAATAGCTCCTTGATAAATGGTGGTGTCTCTTCCCCTATTATTCTTCTCCTCTCTCCCTCCCTCCCAGCCACACTGGCCTTCAGACTATCTCTTGCATAGAGCTGACACGCTCTCACCTCAGGGCCTTTGCACTAGCTTTTTCCTCCTCCTGGAATGTTCTCACCCAAGATATCTGCTTCGCTCAATTTCTAGCTTCATTCAAGTAGTTTGTCCAAGTTAGAATTCTTAATAAAGCCTGTCCTGAGCAACCCATTTATACTGCAACTTCTCCTCCCTCCCTGCCATGTGTGCTCCCAGCCCACCTCATGCTGTTCTATTTGTATAGCAATTATCACCTTCTAACATTTTAGATGGAGCCCTGGTGGCACAGGGGTTAAGTGCTCTGCTGCTAATCAAAAAGATGGCAGTTTGAACCCACCAGCCACTCCACAGGAGCAAGATGTGGCAGTCTGCTTCCGTAAAGATTACGTCCTTGGAAACCCTATGGGGCAGTTCTACTCTGTCCTATAGGATCGCTGAGTCAGCATGAACTTGACAGCAATAGGTTTTTTATACTCTGAGATTCAGAAATCAATAGAGGCTGTTCCGTGTCCTGGTGAGGCACATGGTCAATCTTTGTCTTTTGGAGTCAGGCAGACCTGTTATTGAATCCCAGCTCCACCACCATTGAGTTATGATCTCAAACAAGTCACATAAGTTCTCTGAGCCTATGTCTACAAAACAGGGATAATAATGGCCACTTCCCAAAGGGTTAAATACTATAAAGTGCCCAGAACACCGCCTACACACAGTATTCATTTGAAAAACACTTTTTTTCCCCCTTCTGTCTTTGTTGCTGTTGTTAGCTGTTGGCGGCCCCCAACTCATGGTGACCCCATGCACAAGATCAGACCCTTGTAAGCTATAGGGTTTTCACAGGCTGATTTTCAGAAGCAGGTCACCAGGCTTTTCTTCCTAGTCTGACTGACAGTGGTCACTGTGCATGAGGTGCATTGACCAGGAATCAAACCCACATCTCCCGCATGAAAAACAAGAATTCTACCAGTGAATCATACTGCCCTCTCCCTTCTATCCCGAACCCCTGAAATTTCTCTCTCATTTTCCTGAGAAGCCACAGTGCACTTCTGTACTTTCCCTGAAGAGGGCGCCACAGCACCACAAAAATCCCGAAGAGCCAGCTGACATGGGTCTGCACAGCTTTGACGCAGGAAGTCACTCAGGATTCTTTTGGGCCCCCAGACCTCAGTCTCCTCTCTCTTTCAGTCCCCTCTTCCCTTGCCCCCCATCCCGTGGTAATGTGTTGCCCACAGGCTGCCCAGTGGCTTCCGCTGTTTTTTAGGTTAAAAAAAAATTCTGCATGGTCCAAATTAATATTTCATCTCCACTGAATTTCACTACACCCTCCATATTTTTTCCCCTTTTTCTTTCTTTTTTCACTTTTCCCATCACATTTCTGCCTGTGAACACTGTTTTCACTTTTACTCCCCCCTCCTGGCCCCACATCTTTCAGATTCTTATTCCTTGCCTTAGCTGTGCCTCCCCATGTGGGGCATCTTCCGGGTGGGGCAGCTGCTGTGTTGAGATTGGCCCCACCTGGCACTTCTAGGCAGGAGCCCCGGTGGTGCAGTGGTTAAGCACTTGGCTGCTACCCAAAAGATCAGCAGTTTGAACCCACCAGGCGCTCCACGGGAGAAAGATATGACAGTCTGCTTCTGTAAATACTACAGCCTTGGAAACCCTGTGGGGCAATTCTACTCTGATCTATAGAGTTGCTATGAGTCAGAATTGACTTGACGGCAAGGGGTTTGGTTTTTGGTTTGGCATCTCTAGAGCAAGTACACCTTGCTCACATCAGAGTTTCGTCTAGTCAGGGGCAGAGGGGCTCCAGCTTCTCTCATACCAGGTTGTCGCATGAGCCCTCTCTCAGTCTCCCTGAAAACTTCCCTGCCCATCCAGACTCTGGAGGCAGAGGCGCCTGGGTTCAAGTCCCACAGAATGGCTATCTTAATACTTCTGAGTCTAATTATCCTTGACTGTAAAATGTAAAAGTGTAAGGCCTACCTGATAAGGTGGTCCTGAGCCAGGAATGGAGTCATGGCTATGAAAAGCCCAGTACTGTGCATGGCAAATGGAAGTCACTCTGTTACAGTGGCCCTTCCTTCTCCCCTCTCTCAGGCCTTCTCAGAGCCTGAGACCAAAATCCCCAAATCAACCTAATTGTCCCGTCCACCCCCCTCCCTAAAATTCTGTATATTGTGGCACTCCACAATTCACCATTTTGTCAAATCTCATCTGACCCTGTGATCCAGGCATTCCGTAATTACTGTCTTTAAAGGCAAGAAGTGCAGCTCACACACTCCTGTGATGTCTACGGTGTGGGGCAGGGCCTGGGCTGAAACCTGCCCCACCAGAATTCTCCCATTCTGTCCTGCTTCTCTACACAGTCAGGCTTAGGGCAGAAGACTGCCTACAACTGACCCCGGAAACCTTCTGCCCTCTTACCCCTCCTCTTCAGGACCCCTACCACAATCCCCTCCATTTATTCTTAGCATCTCATCCCTCACCACTCTAGAATATTTATAGAAGTAAAAATATATCCAGCACCCAACGAGGTAATATTTACAATGTCTGGCATTCAGTAAAAAGTTACCAAAAAGAAAAAAAAAAAATTTGCTGTCAAGTTGATTCCGGCTCACAGCAACCCTATAGGACAGAGTAGAATTGCCCCATAGAGTTTCCTAGGAGCGCCTGGTGGATTTGAACTGTCAACCTTTTGGTTAGCAGCTGTAGCTCTTAACCACTACACCACCAGAGTTTCCAAAAACTATAAGAATGCAAGAAAGAAGGAAAATATGACATAAAATGAGGAGAAAAATCAATAGAAATGAACCTAGAAATGATATAGATGATAGAATTAGTAGACAAGGGCACTAGAAAAGTTAATATAGCTGTATTCCGTAAGTTCAAAATGCTAGCGGAAAGATGAAATATGTCAGGTAGCAACACGGAAGATATAAGAAGATCCAAACAAAACTTCTTTTGATGAAAGCTAAAATGTCTCAGGAAAAATAGAATTAGATGTGATTACCAGCATTTTAAACACTGAAGAAGTTGAACACATAGTAATAAAAACTACCCAAAATGAAACAAAGCAAAAAAAAAAAAAAAAGACAAGTGAAGTGAGCTGTGGGACAACTTCATGTGGTCTAATATACTTGTAATTGAAGTCCCCAAAGGAGGGAACTGGGGAGGGGAACAAAAATAAAATGCGAAGAAAAAAATGGCCAGAATTTTTCCAAATTTGATTAAAAATAATAATAAAAACTACATACCCACAAATCTAAGAATCTCATTGAACCATAAGCACAAGAAACACTAAGAAAACCACACCAAGGCACATGGAAATCAAACTGCTTAAAGCCAGTGATTTAAAAAAAAAAAAAAATCCTATAAGCAGCCAGTGAGTGGGGGAAACACATTATTCATATAGGAAGAAAGATAAGAGTGATAGCAAGCTTCTCTCAGAAACAACCTAAGCCAAAAGGCAACAGTGTAACATCTTTGAAGTGCTGAAAGAAAAGCTGTCCATCTAGAACTCTATGACCAGTGAAACTATTTTTCAAAACTGAGGAACAAATAGAGACATTTTTAGACATTCAAAGGCTGAAAGAATTCATGGCCAGCAAACTTGAACTATAAGAAATGCTAAAGGAAGTCTTTGAGGCAGAGGGAAAATATCAAATGGAATTCTGGATCTACACAAAGGAATGAAGGGCACCTGAAAGGGTAACTATGTGGGTAAATATAAAGACTTTTTAATTGTTATTTAAATTTCTTTTAAAATGCTGCAGTGAACTGCAATACTAAACATCTAAGCCACATATCCCAAGTCTATGGGTGGCACTTAGCTGCTACCCTAAAGGTTGGCAGTTCAAACTGATCCAGTGGTGCTGCGAAAGAAAGGCCTGGTGACCTGCTTTTGTAAAGATTACAGCCAAGAAAACCCAATGGAGCAGTTCTCTCTACAACACCGAGGGTCACCATGAGTCAGAGTTGACTCCACAGCAGAAGTTTTGTGTTTTGTTTTTTAATACATATTACAGTGGCTAGTCCAGGATGGAGCCCTGGTAGTGCAGTGGTTAAGAGCTCGGCTCCTAACCAAAACATCGACAGTTCGAATCCACCAACCACTCCTTGGAAGCCCTACGGAGCAGTTCTACTCTGTTCTATAGGGTTGCTGTGAGTCAGAATCAACTTGATGGCAGTGGGTTTGGTTTGCTTTTTTTTTTTTTCTTTTCTTTTTTTTCAGTCCAGGATACCCAGCAAAGCAGGGCTCAGTCCTCCTGGGAGACCTGAGAGCCCAGTTCAAGGCTGCAGTCTCACCTCTTCCCCAGCAGGAGACTATGGACTATGGAAAAGACACTGCCTCACCCTGGCCCAGTCCTTCCTGGTGACAAACTCACTGGGCCAGGTTGGGTAAGGCTCACCAACAGCAACAGAGGTGGAATGTCTTGAGGATAAGTTATAAAATCTGAAAGGCCCTGGATAGATGGACTGCTGGGCAATCTGGGTCCCTATCCAGGCTTCCCCACTAACTGAGACCTTGTTTGAGTACCCACCTCTCTGGGCCTCAGCTCCTTTATCTGTAAAATGAAGAGTGAGACTAGGTGATGTCTAAGGACTCTTCTTCCATTTCCCACTCTCAGTAATTCCTTGATTGTATCCTATTACGAGCCATCTAGGCCCCTCTTCTTTTGCTCTGGTGATGCCTCCCCCCCCACCCCCCACCCTGGGGAAGGGTTAAAGAGAAACAGCTTTGAGAAATCAGAACCTGAAAATCAAGCTTGTGAATTCTCTGTGCCCGTCAGTCTCCACTTGCACTTCCAATGTGCAGCCACTGGGCAAAGCACTTTATGTAATTCTTTCACTTCATTCCCTATTCCAACCCAGAAAGCAAGGGAGATAAGGGAGACAGAGATAATTACCCCAATTTCGCAGATGAAGAAAATGAGACCCAAAGAAGTTAAGAATTCGCCTAAAGCCACACAGCTAATAAGAGGTGGAGCAGGCACTTGAGCCAAAGGCTGTGCCCTGACACAAGCCACCACTTACTGGGGCCCCCACTGGCCGTCATGGGCTTTCTACCGGCTCCCCCTAGAAGTGCCCCTGTCTGCGGTTTGCTCCTCAAATTCAGATTCTAACCTAGAAGGGGTCTTGCAGTGTTCTGGTCCAATCCTCTCATTTCACGTATGAAGAAACTGATTCAAAAGAGTTTTAAAAGGTTTAGAACCTTTCACACATGCCCGATCTTGTTCCTATAAAAATTCACCCCCATAAAACGTATGGTTTATTGATAGTTCTCCACCTTCCACTGGGACTTCGGAGTTTGCACATGACCTGCCAAGTGAATTATCTCTGTTTTTCAACGACAAATGAAAATGCTTATAATGAAACTGAATTTTTTTTAAGTTTATACCCATTTTACAGATGTGGGAATTTTAAGACATAGTGTGAGTGACCTGGTCGCAATCACACAACCAAGAGTCAGTTAATTAGCACTGTAACCCTAATGCCCCCTGCCAGTCTCACACTTTTCTATTTACCCCTCTTTTCTTCTAAGTCACTTTCGGCCTCCAGAGCCTGTGAGAAGTAATGGGCTTATAGGTGTGTTGTGTGTGTTTGTCTTTCACGTTTACAATAAGGAGAAAATGACAAGAAAAGTCAGACCAGCTGGCTGGAGCAGTGCCCAATGGCACCATCAGTCAGAGGACCCTTCCTTTCCTGCTGAGACTGGCTCCCAGAATCCAGGCCTTCAGAGGGTCATCCGAGCCCCACTCCTCCCTGGGTCCGAGGCCAGCTCTCTCTGCTTTCTGCCCTAATGAGAGACCAGGGCTCCTCCCAACTCCATAGAGCTCTGCGTCCCAGCTCTTCCATTCAGCCTGCCCAGAGCTGGGCGCCACCTGCCCCATCAGCCTTTTCTGGAAGCCAGGGAGGAGCCAGGGACCAGCAAGGGCCCCTTGCACTCTCCTCGTCTTTAATGAAGGAAAGATACGATCACTTCTCTGCTGCCTGGACCTAATTAACACCTGCACAGTTTCGGTTTCCCATTGAGGGTGCCTCTCCCTCGCGAAGGCTCCTATAGGAAAATCTTTTGCAACTCTGTCGAAATGACAGGGGAGGATTAAGGTCAGAGCTGGGACAGGGGTCCCTCCTGTTTCAACTCTTCTAGCATCCTAGCAACAACAAGGTCAGGGACAAGCCAGGCTCTAACTGAATAACAGCGCTGTTTTGAAACCCTGCGCTCTTACTGTCCTACTCAGACCAAGAAGGTAGAGAGGTCCCCAGCCCACCAGTCCTCACGGTCTCCAATCCAAACTGCTTCCCAAGCGCCTCCCACACTAGTGTACTTTCCTTGAGCCCCCAGTCACTAGAATCTCCAAAACGTGAGCCCAGGACCGTCCAGATTTGAACCCAATATCCGAGTCTGAGCTCATCCCTAGAACCTTCCAGCCTTGAACTCAGCACCTCAGATCATGGTGGGGCTTTCACAGTCCTCTCCACTTCCATCTCCTCCCAAAATTCACACCCATTGGAATCATACCAGGTTCCATCTGAAGTGTTTAGAAAAGGAATAAATAAGCCAACAAACAAATCAATGAGATCATTACAGAGCACCAGAAGGAAAGCAAGTAGAATGGTGTGTGAAGACTGGCTGCAGGTGTGGGCAGTGCCCCTTCAGCTAGAGCCAGCAAGGAAAATAGTCCTGGCTCAAACAGCAACCCAGCACGCGTACTGCCTTGCTGTTCCCAACCGCCTCCCCTCCACCAACCACACTACTCCCTACTTCTCATCCTGGTCTTTTTTCCATAGCTTTTATTACTCTTGAACGTGCTATATCTTTTATGTATTATTTTGTCTATCGTTGGGCTCCCCAACTATGATGCATTTATAGAAGGTAGGTTTTTTTTTATGTTTTGTTCCCCTCTGTATCTCCAGCATCTAGAACAAGGCTTGGCACACAGCAAGTGTTTCATAAACATGTTGAATAAATTACAGTGGCCACCATTGATCCCTGGCGAGAGGAACATGTGCCGACGACCCAGGCGAGAGGCAGCTTTCCAAACCCTCAGCCATCTTCAAAGGCTTGGACAGTCATCTCTTTGATATTTCAGCACCAAGAACCCAAAATTCCCTCACCACAGGCCACGCCACAGGGGCAGTGTCTCCTGTCCGGAGAAACATTTAGAACCCAGGACCCAATGTTCTTGAGAAGATTCTACTCTCGTTTTGCTCAAGCTCAAAAACCCAGGAGTCTTCCCTTTCCCATACATCAGGTCCTGTTCATTCAGTTGCCAAAGACGTTTCCACCTGCCCACCTTCTCTCAGTCCCTTCTGCCACCACCTGAGTCCAAGCCGCGACCCTCTCTACCTCAGCCACTTGGACAGCCTCCCAGCCCATCTTTCTGCTCCTACTCTTGGCCCCTAGTTCCAGCTACAAGCAGCATCCAAAGGGCTTGTTTTGAAACGGAAATTAAGAGTGTCTCTCCCCTGCTTAACTTCAATAGATTCTCTTTGCTCTTAGAATAAATTCCAAACTCACTGAACCTCACCCCATACATCTTAGCCCCTCACTCGCTACACTCCAGCCCCACAAGCTTCCTTTCTCCTCTTCAAATAGATCAAGTTTTTTTTTTTGTTGTTTGTTATGTTTTACTTTTTTTTTAAATTGTGCTTTAAGTGAAAGGTTACAATTCAAGTCAGTTTCTCATACAAAAACTTACACACACATTGTTATGTGACCCTAGTTGTTCTCCCTACAATGAGACAGCACACTCCTCCTCTCCACCCTGTATTCCCCATGTCCATTCAGCCAGCTCCTGTCCACCTCTGCCTTCTCATCTCTCCTCCAGACAGGAGCAGCCCACATAGTCTCATGTATCTACTTGAGCCAAGAAGTACACTCCTCACCAGCATCATTTTATGTCTTACAGTCCAGTCCATGTCTGAAGAGTTGGCTTCCAGCATGGTTTTTGTTTTGGGCTAACAAAGGGTCTGGGGGTAGATCAAGATTTTGCAATTTGTTTTAAACGTGCCCTCTGCCTATAGTGCTTTTTTACCCGTCAGGCCTCTGCTCAAACATTACCTTATTAGGGAAGCCTACCGGGACCTTGCTGCCTGAAGGAGTGCCCACCCCCACAGTTGCTGTCTGTCACAGGGCTGTGATCAGTTCCTTGCTAGTACTTACCACACACTGCAATTACTTTGTTTATTAGTTTATTGTCTGCCTCCCTCATTAGAATATAAGCTCCGTCAGGGTAGGGATTTTTGTCTCTCTAATTCATTTCCTTTCTCCCTCTTGGGAGCCCTGGTGGCACAGTGGTTAAGCACTTGGCTGCTAACCGAAACATCAGTAGTTCAAAACCACCAGCTTCTCCACGGGAGAGAGATGTGGCAGTCTGCTTCTGGAAAGATTACAGCCTTGGAATCTTTATAGGGCAGTTCCACTCTGTCCTGTAGGGTGGCTATGAGTCTTGAACTGACTCAAGGGCAATGGGTTTTCTCCCCAATGCCTAGCAACTGATACGTGCCTAATGAATATTCTTTTCAAGGAAAGAATAGAAGTCTCTACTTATTCACATCCTATCAGTCTTTTACCCACTTCAATGGAGTTTGAGGTCACTCAACACACACACACTCATGATCACATGTGTTACAGTCACACGGTGACACACAGACACAGACACATGCTCACACAGACACATATTCACATACAATCCAGATGGTAGTCACCATTGACCCTGGTTGCAACCTTTTCTCTGTTTTCCTCTTTCTTGGCCTCTTAGAAGTATTTGCCACTTTTGACATTCCCTGCACTGGAAGCCACCTCTTCCCTCACAAAGCTGACTACTCGGCCTTCCCTAGCACTCCATGTTCTCGTGAGCCCCTGGGACATGCTTTTCTCTCTGCACGACATGCTCTGTTGACTCACCTTTACCTGTTGAATGCTTGTCCATTCTTCAAATACTACTTCTTTGAAGTATTTGCATGTCCTCAACATGTCATTCCTTCCTCTCTGCTCCCATGCTTGGTTACATTGCTAACATGACATTTATCATGCTGTGTTTTTTGTTGTTTCGTGCCTGTCTCCCAGGTAGAATGTAGAGTCTTCTTGAGGACAGAAACTATGTCTTATTAATCATTGTAATTCCAGGGCTTCATAGAATATATTAAGTTCATGTGAGTGCAATCACCCGTTTGGAAGGCCTGCCCTCCATGACACTAAATCCCTTACCTCTGAGACCATCTCTAGCTCTTTCAACGACTCCCTGTCCCGTTACCTCCTAAATGTGATCACTTCCTCCATTTCCACTCCAAACCCCTTCTGCTCTTTCTCCATACTTTCGGAGTTTAAGGCGTCTCTTCAGTTCTCAGCACACATGAAGCCTTAACCACTTTGGCCCCTTTCATCCAACTCCTCAGCCCTCTGCCAGGTCAGGCAGCACCAGTGACAGACCTTATGCTTTGGAAGGTCTCTGAAAAACCATTCTGACTCTCAGCCCACACAACCTACATGGCAGGAATGGAACACAGAAATCGCCTTATGCCAGGAGGCCATGACTTTAGGAAATGACTACTCAAGGCTCTTGGAGGGTTGGGACTCTGTACAATGAGGGACTACTTTTCAGAAAAGCATCCTTTGACCAGAGGAGGGCTAGAGCCTGAGGGAAATTCAGCTTACGGAGTTGGATTTTAGAGGATGATTCCAGTGAGGGCAGAGTTTCTGTAAATGTATAATGGGAATGTCAGCTCACACAGCCACAAGGCAACAGTGAACCCTGAATTTAATGTGGCCACCAAGTACATAGGTCTTAAAACTATGAAACAGGTCCACACAAGGTGGTCTCAGGAAAAAGTCAAGCAGGTGTCGCTTTAGTGTGATGATACATTAGGGTCCTAAACCCTCACCCACAGCACATCGTTAGTTCTTCCATGTTTGCCCTGAGCTTGAATGAACGCTTCACTAAGTCTGTGTCCTTAATTAATAGTCATTGGGAACACCCCCATCTCTATACCCACCCAAATGAATGTTAAGAGTCAGTTGGTGAGGCTTAGTGGAAAAATCACAGGCTTTTGAAGTGAGACATAAAGTTTGAGTCACGGCTCCCCCATTTACAGCCTTCATTCAACAAATATTTATTGAAGCCATTCTACACACCAGACACTGTGCTAGGCTCTGCTGGTAAAGGAGAAAACAGAACAGACATGGACCCTGGACAAACTGCTTAATCATATGGGCCTCTGGTTCCTTGTCTAAAAAGGGCCAATAGCTACCCCACAGAGATGGTGAGAAGATTATATGAGATAATATGTGTAATTATAGAGCTGTTCGTATCATCACTATTATTATTAAGGAAGAAACATGATCGCAATATGTGTCAAAGCCATACAATTGCTTAAGCTTTTGAACTCAATATTTATCCTAAGAAATTTATTCCAAGGAAGAGCCCAAAATATGTAAAAGATCCAGTTTTCCCCGTATATACGAAGGAGAGAGATGGAAGGAAATAGAATACCTACTATATACATACATTTTTCCAGGCACTGGGTAAAACATCGTACATTTGTTAATTCATGAAGATGAGCAAAAGGGGAAGGAGAAAAAAAAAAACAATAGATGCAACCTAAATATTCAGCAGTATGGTAATGAATGGAATAATACACAGTCATTTGAAGTAATTATAAAGACTACGTAGCGACATGGAAAAATGCTGAAGACCTCACAGTAGGTGGGAAATAAGTTACAGAGTATAGGCATACGGACGATCACTGCAGCTAGGCAGGGTTCACATGCATAAGCAGCCACACAGAGACAATGATGCTTGCTCGAGAAGGATATGCTTATGGGTGATTCTTTGTTCTCCAATTGCCAAACTCTTTGTGGTGGTGTTTCACTATTCATTATATTATTTTCATAGGCACTTTTCTTAAGGTGCTTTATTTGCAGGAATTTCACTCTCTTCCATATCTCCATAAAGTCTCCCCAGCAATTCTCAGAGGGAAAGGTAAAGATGGTCTCATGCCTGAAAGTCATGGTAAGTAGCAAATCTTTGAAGAGGCATCGATTGCATTCAATTTATTGCTGTTTCCTGAAAAATAAATGGACACTTTGCTCCTTTATAGTTAGCTCTTGAACTATATTCATAGCAAGCCTTCAGAAACTGTTCTCAGAAATGAAGGCACTGCTGCAGTAGAATCCTCCCCCCGAAACACAACTAGGGGACTCCAGGTCTCTAGGAAGACCATAGGGCACAGGCTGGCTTCCCATCCATCCATCCATCAGTCCGTCCGTCCGTCCATTTATTCTACCATCCACCTCTCTATCTATTTGACGATTCCTTATCTGTCCATCCATTTATCCATCCCTCTGTTTATTCATCCATTCACTTTTCCTTGGAAGAGCATCACTACAAAACTCCTTTACAGCCATTAGGGGTTTGTAATATGTCCTGAGTCTTCAGGTGGCCATTTGTATGGAAAGTTTGTGTCCAGGTTCCCAAATGGGGTCAATGACGCAACAGGACAAGCACCCAGGAGACGTGCTTCTCATCTTCTCCCAGCCCCTGGTGGGCTGTTCAGCAGCTGGTTCAGCCACTGGGCAGCCTCCCAGATCTCATCCTAGGAACAAAGGGATTCTGTAATCAGGCAACTATTTGTTGACAGGGCCCGCCCTTGTCCCAGCAGCACCCAGCTGGCTGACTGGAGCACAATCTTTCAGGTATCCCAAGCACTCGCTGCATAAATCTGTCAAATACTAGCCCTATAGGTGGAGTGGGACAGGCTGTGCAGTGTGTGCTTGTCAAACTGCCAGCTGAAAACCTGTTTCAATCAATCGAATAATGGGCTTTGTTGCATAACCACCTCACTCAAGCACTAATTGGGGTTGATGAGGGCAATCTACTCTGACCCTTCTCACCCCACATCAGACCATCACTGCCTAGAGTCCCATTTACATTCCTAAAATGGGTCCAGATGGGGAAACTGAGCTTGGGCCTGCAGAGAGACTGGGATGTGTTCACTGCGCAAACTAAAGAGTTGACAACCATTGACTGAGTGCCTGCTCCACGTGGAGTCTGGTGCTAAAGGCAGGGAACTCAGGGTCAAACAAAGCACACGTCCTCCCTGTGAGAAGCACACAGCCTAGTTGAGAAAAGAGACCCTGAACAGGCAGCGCCAT
This sequence comes from Elephas maximus indicus, assembly GCF_024166365.1. Lineage (NCBI taxonomy): Eukaryota > Metazoa > Chordata > Mammalia > Proboscidea > Elephantidae > Elephas > Elephas maximus. The sequence continues at coordinate 186,761,101 of NC_064821.1, read as the reverse complement.
CACAGAGGTGAGGACAGGGGCAGGGTGAGCCCAGAGGTGGGAGCAACACATCTGTGTAAAGAACCCCAGAGGCTTCGGGGAAGGGGACATTTGAACTGGGCCTGGGTGGCACATGCCTGTTCCCTACTGGATACACCTGAGGAGAAGCAAGGAGAAGGTCCCCACAGTTATAGGGCAGCTTGCTGCTCACACGGGACATCTGAGCCACCCTCTTTAAGAGTACATCATGAATTTGAAAATGCAGTGAGCTATAAATCCACCAAGAAAAGTCAAAAGCCACAGAAGTTTCCCCCTAGCGTTCCTGGAACACATTTGCAGTTCACACCCCCCAGCAGCTGCTCATACTCTTCATTTTGCCTAGAAGAGCTTCCTCAGAGTGGCTAAACTCCACTTATCCTTCAAGGCCCAACTCTCAGGCCCCCTGCTCTGTGAAGCCCTCCGGGACTAACCCATCCCCGTAGTCATCTCCTTCTGCTCTCATGGCGTCCTTGCTAGTTCTAGAATCGCACCTATCAAACTGCATTCATGGATCCTTATCTCCAAAGTGCTTCATCTTTATATCCCCAGCAGCCAGCACAGCGCTTGGCACACAGTAGCTACTCAACATCTGATTGTTGGGAGGCTAACTTCTCCCAGGATCAACTCACACGCAGGGGATCCAAAAACACCATCCAAACCCACTTCCTGCAAGGCTGAGCTTGTCATGGCGGGAAGCCGCCAGTTAACTTGGGAAAAACAAGTCCAGGTAGAATTGTGCCAACTCCCAGCCCATAGGCCACAGAGCAGCTACCACCCTCCACAAATACACATCATATTTGCTGCTATTTACAGGGAACCTGGAGCTCACTGGGCAGCAGTCAACAATCAGTCACCCCACAAGTACTGACTGAGCACTCACTGTATACAAAGCATCAGAGGGTCAGGGACCCTTTAGTCACCAGGAAGGGAAGTGGAAGGAATTCACTAGCCATCAAAGATGAGCTAAGCTCGTTCGTTTTTTAATTAATTGAAAAGACAATCTGACTGACATTGCCTGCATATAATTCCCTCACTCTCCCGTAGTGGGCCTGTTTTACTTGTATAACCAGATTTATTTTGAAAAGAAAATTGTAAGACAACCTGAGGGGGAGTAGCAAAGGTTTGGGCAAGTACCAGCTGATCAGTATTTATTGACAAAAAAAAAAAAAGAAAAAAAAAAAACCCCACTGCCCTCGGGTCAATTCCAACTCATTGTGACCCTATAGGACAGAGTAGAACTGCCCGATACGGCTTCCAAGGAGCACCTGGTGGATTTGAACTGCTGACCTTTTGGTTAGCAGCTGTAGGTCTTAACCACTATACTACCAGGGTTTCCAGACTGACAGGCCACCAATAACATCTGATTTGTTTTTATGCCTAATTAGTCAGCTGGAACAGGAAAGGAAGGAAGTGTTGAGCTTGTGTGAGAAGGAGAGGTGCTGGTGAGGGGCCCTGAGAGGACAGAGAGACAGGACGGCCGGGCCTCAGGCCTGCTCTCAGGGAACAAAGTCAGCAGCAGCCCAGGCCCCCGCATTTCTGGGTTTCTTCACAAGCTGCCCTTCTCTCCCTGCACCTGCCCACTGGTCTCCCAACACTAACTCTCAGGCCTGGGCCTCTGAGGATGTCCCGTCCCCTTGGCTCTCCTGCCCTGCATGGAACAAACAATTCTGCCCTCTTGATTAGAAATAAATGAAGGGAGGCAATTTTTTTCAAAGGGAGCTTTATTTGGGAAAGTAAAACAAAAGAAAGGAATCACAGAATGGTAGCAGTAGAAAACCACACCAAGCACAGAGTCATTAACCTAAAATATGTGAAGACTGGATGCACACCAGCTTGGCTGCAATGGGTTACCTAGCATCCAGCACCCAGCACTGCCTTCTTACATTTACAGAGATCCACTGCCTGCCCAGAGGTGCGGCCCCACACCTTTATTAGCACTGCCCAGGCAGGTGAGGAGAAAACCTTTGCTCTTTCTCACCTCGAGAGGAGGGGGATTGGGATCCGAACCAGTTCTAGCCACCAGCCCCAACTCACATTCCTCAAGGCCCGTCGGTCTCCCTTCCAAACCACTACCTGTGAGCAGGTAAGCAGGCTGAATTTTCTCCTTCCTCCCCGAGAAACCTACCAGGAGATACCTGGGCCCAAAGTCCCCAGCCTTGCCTGCTCTTAGGGCCCCATCTACTCGTACATCTCTTTGATCTTGGTTTTTCCATTCTAGCTGCTGGTTAGCTGGCCAAACCTTACTGGGCCTGTCATTGACCATCCTCTCAGTCACTCCCTTAGGTCTCTCCTCCCCAGAACCCCTGAGGTCTGGGGCCAACCCCTGTCCTGGCTCCTGTGCAAACCTCCAGTGCAAAGCTTGTCTCATGGCAAACCTCTACTCAAGCCCACCAGCCATTGCACACACCCTGGGCAGTGGAGGTCCCTCTCTCCGCACCTAACTCTACCTTAAAGTCAACCAGGGACAGATCCCTATCGTTGAGGTCCACCTGGACCCTCCACACTTCATGCTTACTCCTGCTAGCCGTTTCCAATTGCTTCTGAAAAGAAACTTAGTGCTTTCCGAAGTCTGAAGACGTCTTTTTGAATCCCAGCTCTGCCATTTAATAGGTGACTGACTTTAGACAAATATTTGAACCATCCAGGGATAAACCACATCTATAAAATAGAGGAAACAATAACAATAACTATTTCAAAGGATCAAGTGAGACAATGTGGGCAAAAGTGCCTTGTAAGCTGTAACTCTGGGTACGGACAGTTTTGTTGTTAATTTTATTGGCCTCTGGCCACAGGCTGACTGAGGTCTGAGCTACCTGCTTGTCTTCACCCCCTGAAATGCATTCTCTCTCTGGTGCAGGGTGGTCAGCCCCTCTCTGAAGTCCGCTTCTTCATGGGTTTTCTGGTTTTCCCTTTGCCTTACTTATTCTCCCCTCAAAAAAAACGGTTGGTGGTATATACGGGAATACCTTCCTGCTATACATCTGGCTGAACACTAGGTGGCAGCCTGGCCACAGGCATTTGCAGAAGTAACCCAGCCCTCTGACCGGGTGAGAACCAAGGCCCTAAGCCACAACTGCCTCTTCTGTGATTCTTGGCAGCACTGAGACCCAAGAAAAGCTTCCTGCTGTAAAAGCCAGGCTGAAGCCTTGGAGACAAGGGTAGATTTGGGCTTGATGAGGAAGTCAGCAATTCTGCCAGCTGGGGCTACCTTCGTAGATCGAAGGTTCCAAACGTGGTGGGAGAGGAGCTTGGCATTCTAACCTTACAAGCCAGGAGGCTGCTTAACGTACAGGGCCTAGAGCTCCCTGTGAACGCTGTGGCCCAGAGGTCCTTCTGGGATCCCAATGAACCTGAGGACACATGCTGCTTATGTTCTACCTCTCTCTCTACTAATTCCTTACTCTCAATATATACTCAAGTCTTTCCCATTCTAAAGCAATTCTTTCTCAAGTTGTCTCTGCCTTCACCACCCCTCTTTAGCCTTACCTTCTTAGCCAAGTTTATTGAAAAAGTGGCCTTCACTCTCTCTCTCCTCATCTCTTCCCATTCATTCCTCAACCCACTGCATTCTGACTTCTCTCCCGCCTGCTCTTCAAAATCTGTGTTGCCGGGACCAGCCAGGATCTTGTATTGGCCAAAGCCAAGCACCCTTCTCAGTTTTTATCTTACTGTGTCTCTCGGATGCAGGCCACCTTTGTGCTCTCTCCTTGACACACTGTTTTCCAGTTCTCCAACCCTCTTAAAAATGTTCTTCTGGGTCTTCTCAAACCCAACACTCTAAACTTTTTAGCTAGGACTTATATGCCAAAGATTTCCAAATCTCTATCTTAAGACCTGACATCTCCTGAGCTCCAGTGTCTTATCTCCCGCTGACTCAACACACTCAACACTTAACCCATCTCTCTGCCTCTGCCTTGTTTCAAACCTGTTCCCCCTCCATTTTCTACCTCGGAGAAGAGCATCGCCAACGACCCAGTGGCGGCTAAAGTCAGACAATTGGAGCTCATCATTGACTCCTCCCTGGCCCTTACCACCCACGTCCACTTGATAACCATTGTCTGTCAGTTCTACCCTCTTGTTATTGCTGCTAGCTGCTGTCGAGTTGTCCCCCAACTCATGGAAACTCCATGCACAAGGTGATCAGACTGTTATGATCCATACAATTTTCATTAGCTGATTTTCAGAAGTAGATCACCAGACTTTCTTCCTAGTCTGTCTTAGTCTAGAAGATCTGCTGAAACCTGTTAAACATCATAGCAACACCCAAGCCTCCACTGACAGATGGGTGGTAGCTGCACCTGAGGTGCATTGGCTGGGAATTGAGCCCAGGTCTCCTGCATTAAAAAAAAAAAAAAGGAGGATTCTACCACTGAGCCTCTTCTATCCACTTAAAACCCCTTGCCATTGAGTTGATTCGATTCTGACTCATAGCAACCCAATAAGACAGAGTAGAACTACCCCATAGGGTTTCCAAGGAGGGGCTGGTAGATTCATACTGCCGACATTTTGGTTAGCAGCCATAGCTCTTAACCACTGTGCCTCCAGGGTTCCTCTATCCCCTTAAACCAAAAACCAAACCCATGGCCATCAAGTCGATTCTGACTCATAGCAACCCTATAGGACAGAGTAGAACTGCCCCGTAGAGTTTCCAAGGAGAGCGTGGCACATTCGAACTGCTGACCTCTTGGTTAGCAGCCGTAGTGCTTAACCACTATGCCACCAGGGTTTCCTCTATCTATCCCCTTAGTACTTCTCAAATCTCTCCTCACCTCCAGTCCCACTCCCCTTCCCCAGGTCAGGTCCTCATCATCTTTTTCCTGAACAACTGCAAAAAAAAGAAAACAGTTGCTGTTGAGAATTGGGCTCCATAGGTTTATTATTTTTTTTTCATGGTGCAAATATACACAACAAAACATTCACCAGCTGAACAGTTTCTACATGCACAATTCAGTGACATTATTACACTCTTCATGCTTCCCAACACTTATCCCTATCTTTTTCCTAATTATTCTACCACCATTAACATAAACTCATTGCCCCCCAAGCAAAAACTGTCTCCTCCATAGAGTTTTCAGTGGTTGAATTTTCAGAAGTTGATTACCATGCCTTTCTTCCGAGTGGTGGATTTGAATCTCCTACCTCTTGGTTAGCAACCAAATGCATTGACCTTTTGCACCACGCAGGGATTCCTGAACAACTGGTCTCCCTGCATTCACTCCTGCCCCCATCACTGCATTCTCTTCACTGCAGTCAAAGTTTCCCTTGTAAAATGCAAAGCTGATTATGTCTTTCTATGCTTAAAAAAAAAAAAAATCAATGGAGCAGAATTCTCAACAACAACTGTTTTTGTTGTTGTTGTTGTTGTTTTGCAGTTGTTCAGGAAAAAGATGATAAGGACCTGGCAAGGGCAAGTGCCCTGAGGGTACAGTCCAAATGCTATTGCGTGGCCCACAAGAACCTGCATGCCTGGCTCTGCCTGCCTTCTCCAGCACAGCTTGGCAGCCTCCATCCCCTACACTGTCTCTCAGCCCCAGCAGAAGTGGCCCTGGGCGTCTGATGTCCTCACCTTCTATTGCACCTTCTGTCTGGATCACCTCTGCTACCTCCATTTGTCCACTGAGACTCAGTTCAAGAATTGTCGACTCCTAACCCCAATTCTGTGTTGGATACCCCCTTCTCTGTGCTTCCTTGATCAAAGTACTCAGTGTTGAAATTTTTGATTACTCTGAATTTAAGAACTGTCTTTTTGGTCTGTGATTCTCAGCACCGAGTTTACCACCTGACACAGAGAAGGAGCTCAACAAGCATCTTTTTGGATAAATAGGTGGATGAATGAAGAAAGGAAAAACTGTTGTGCAGCACAAGTTCGTTGCTTATTCAGAGGTGGCCTAATATTTCAATTCCTCACCTCAAGTCTCTGGTACCTACTACATGAAGCCAGATGCCAGGCCCCAGAACCAGCCAAAGCAACCCAGCTGCATGCTTTCCTGGGGCAGCGCCTGGAACACCTTCTGTATGTTCCCTACCAAAGAGTTCAGGCACTCATTCCTTTCCCGACAGGATCCTGTTCTCTCCTCACGCTGAGAAGAATGCAGCTGCTGCAAGCTCCAGCTCCAGCCCACAGGGAGTTTTTGCCAGACCAGGGAAAAGAAGGGGTGCAGTTACCCACAGTGACAAGGGACCAGGGCCTGTCTCTCTGCAGTTTGTCCCTGAAGGACAAAAGGCTCTTGTTCCTATTTATAATAATAGCAAAACAGCTGTATAACAACACAGGCTGCCTTATATTTGCCGTCCATACCTTACACACTGGATCTTGATTCATGCTCTTTTCTCTGATCCTCGTCTCATCCAAAAAAAAGTTGCCATCAAGCCGATTCTGACTCATTGTGACCTCATGTGTGTCAGAGTAGAACTGTGCTCCATAGGGTTTTTGATGGTCGATTTTTCAGATGTAGGTTGCTGAGCCTTTCTTCCGAGGCACCTTTGGGTGGACTTGAACCTCCAACCTTTTGGCTAGCAGCTGTCTAAGTCATCTAGTACTGCTAATGCAGAAATACCACAGGTGGATGGCTTTAACAAAGAGAAATTTATTTTCTCAGAGTCTAGTAGGCTAGAAGTCCAAATTCAGGGCGTCAACTCCAGAGGAAGGCTTTCTCTCTCTGTCTGCTCTGGAGGAAGGTTCTTCTCGTCAATCTTCCCTTGGTCTGGGAGCATCTCAATGCAAGAACCTCAGGTCCAAAGCGCTTTGCTCTGGGTGCTGCTTTCTCGGTGGTATGAGGTCCTCATGTCTCTCTGCTTGCTTCTCTCTTTTATATCTCAAAAGAGATTGGCTTAAGACACTATCTGATCTTGTAGATCTCATCAATATAACTGCCACTAATCCATCTTATTACATCATAGTGATAGGATTTACAACACATAGGGCAATCACATCAGATGACAAAATGGTAAACGATCATACAATAATGGGAATCTTGACCCAGCCAAGTTGACAGATATTTTGGAGGGACACAATCCATGACAGCAGGCAAGGGCTTTAACCATTTGTACCACCCAGGGACTCCTCTCCCTGTCACGTTGTTGTTGTTAGTTGCTGTTGAGTCAATTCCAACTCATGGACACCAAGCTTATCTTCCACAGTGGAAGGCTGTGTGGATGAGAACCACCAGCCTTTAGGTTAGCAGCCTAGCACAAACCATTGCACCAACTAGGTACCTCTCCTCACCACACCGCTTGCCGTCGAGTCAATTGCGACTCATAGCGGCCCTACTACCTCTTAAAGTCTTGCCCATCCTTCAAGACCTAGTGTGAATGCCTCCATCCATGAAGCATTCTGAGAGCCACTCATCCTCAATCTAACATTGTTCATATTCCTTATACACACTTAGTTCAATTTCTTTCATTGGCATTTCCTATGACTGCCTTTATCTATGTCCCTGAGAAGGCTGTGAATGCCTGGCAAGGAGGAGCCATGTCTTATCCATGTCTGCATACTCCGCAGTTCTGGTCCAGTGTCCTAGAGCTTTGGTAAATGCTCTTTGAGTTGAATAACAATTATCCAAGCGTTACAAACCAGCATGTAGACAACTAGGTTCATAAGTTCAAAATAGAGAATGGGAGTGACCATATGGGTAGGGCTTACCTGGAATGGCTTTCTAGAAGAGGTATGCCTAGAGAAGGGTGTACAGGGAAAAGCTGAGAGGGATGAACAAAGTACCTGAGTGAACCTAGCTGCCATCTTCTTTTAGGAGGGAAAGACTGGCTTCTGTCCTTCCTTCTCCACCTTTTCTCCCACCCCAATATAACTTAGAAGCAGTATAGCATAATGGTTAGAAATGAAGACTCTTGAGTCAGATTGCCTGGACTTATATCCCAACTTGGCCACTTAATAGCTGTGTGGCCTTGGGCTGGTCACTTATCCTTTCTGGTCTCAGGTTCTTCCTGTCTAAAGTAAGGATAAAATAGTACCTACCTCATTGGGCTGTGAGAGGACCAAAGAAGTTAACCTATGCAAAGCACTCACTAGGTGCCAACTACTAGCTCATTTAATCCTCACACAGCTCTGTGAATCAGCACTATTATTACCCTTATTTTAAAAAGCGAGAAAACAGACATAGAGATACACGTACGTTGTGATTTAGGAATGGGAAGCTCAAAGCCAATACAAGTGTCATTAACATCCTACCCTACATGTCAAGCATTCCCCAGACATGACATACTTGTCAAGCATTCCCCAAACATGACAAAACTTAGGCCTACCACCCCAAACCACCCAACACTTGCCATGACAAACCAGAACCACAGAGCTCAAAATAGTAACTTTGCCTTTGTTATAATTCATAACCATCCACAGTACACTTTCATATCTGATTCTCATGATACCCTTATGAGTCCCCCCAAACTTGTAGTCCCCCCAACTGCTAACCAAAAGGCTGGAGGTTCAAGTCCACCCAGAGGCACCTCAGAAGAAAGTCCTGGCAATCAACTTCTGAAAAATCAGCCATTGAAAACCCTATGAAACACAATTCTACTGTGACGCACATGGGGTCACCATGAGTTGGAATCGACTCCATAGCACTTATCCCACCCCTATGAAAGAGCCATTGCCATCTCTGCCTTTCAGATTAGCACCCAAGGCCCAGAGAGGTGGTGGAACTCACCCAAGATGGTGCAATGAGTTATTGGAGAAGCTGGCCTCAGAGGCAGACAGTATAGCTCCCTGTCCAGAGCCCTGTGCCAGAGCAGCCTTCAACCCACAGGTTGGGTGACAGGGCATCAGGCAGGTGACCAGCACTCCCACACCTCCTCTTCCTCACTCCCCCTCCAGGGGCTGAATAACTTGTTTTCCAAATGAATCTGCACCAGCCTTTTTCCCAGACCCCACCATGTCCGCTGGCCCTGGCCCGTACCGCCCAGGGGGGTCCATGAGTTTACAGGAAGTCTACCATGGCTCCGGGGTCTAGAGATGATAGAAAACAAAAAAGAAACCTTGGTCAGAGACTACAAATAATTTTCAAATTAAAAGAGTTTAGTTTGAAAGACTATAGTTAATTCTCCATTGATAGAAAAATGAAAAAAAGAACATGAAGCAAAAATGTATACATAAACACAAATAAATGGCCAATAAATGTACAGGGATGGGGGGAGGGATTGACTCCCAGCAAATGAAAGGCATTCAGGTCACAGCAGTGAGATATCATCTATTAAACTGGGAGCTTTTAAAGTAAAATGATTACTCCTGGTATCAGCGAGTTTGTAGAGACTGAACACTGTCCCCACGTTAAACTGAAACCAACTTTTAGAGAGTAGTTTGGTCTGTGACGTGGAAGAAATTAAAATTACTGTTCTTTGACCCCACAATTTCACTTCCAGGCATTTATCCTAAGGGAAAATTGATGATTAAGGGTATTCATTTTGTGTCTTTTATAAAGAGAAGAAGGAAGCTATTAAATAGCTAAAGAGGGAAATGGTTAAATAAGTAATGGCACCTCCATTCAGTAGAATTCTTTGCCGCTCTTAAAAACAATGTAGAACAATAGAAGATTACTTAATGACCTTAAAAATGTTTATTTTCTATTATGTGGAAAAGCTGATATAGTAAGTAATATACTGTATACAGAATGATCTCCCTATTACAGAAAAAAAATACATATATAGGGGCCCTATAGTGAGGTGGGAGCCCTGGTGGTGCAGCGGTTAAGAGCTCAGCTGCTAACCACCACCAGCCACTCCTTAGACACCCTGTGGGGCAGTTCTACTCTGTCCTGTAGGATGGCTATGAACTTGACGGAGATGGGACCGGTTTTTGTTTTTTTTTTTTTTATGGTGAGGTGATGAAAAGCCCAGACTCCAGAGCCAGAGTGCCTGGGTTTCCTCATCTGAATATGGAAATAATAATAGTGCTTACCTCATTGATGCTGGGAAGGTTGAATGAGTTAATATCTGGGAACATGGTAAGTTATATACGTTAGCTATTATTATTATCGTTATCTATCAATGTACATAGAAAAATTACTGGAAGGATATACAATCTAATGATTGTTTTCAATGGATGATATTGCAGTAATGTTTATTCTTCCTTCTGATATCTTCAATTTTTCTTTAATGTACTTAATAAAGATTGCTTAGTTAAAAATAAAGAGGACTAGGGCAAACTTATTGTAAAGAAAGACAAAAATAAAAGCTTAGACCAAGATACCAAGGGATCAATGATTTACCAAGAAACAGGGGAGAGGGGATGCTAAGTAAGCTATGACTAGCCAGGACTGGGGAAACCGGAGAGCCCAGACCTCATGAAGAAACAGGTGAGAGTTACCTCTAAGACAGCGCTCTTTGGCTACAATGTCTCCCTGGTAGTACTGAGCTAGCTCGTAATTATCAGAGCCCTGGTGACACAATGGTGAAACACTCAGCTGCTAACTGAAGGATTGGTGGTTCAAACCCACCAGATGTACCCAGTGAGACAAGATCTGGTGATCTATTCCCATAAAGATTATAGCCTAGGAAACCCGATGGGGCAGCTCTATTCTGTCCTATAGAGTGGCTAGGAGTCAGAATTGACTCAGTGGCACACAACAACAACATATCCTCTTTGGGGGCAGTGGCTGATTTTTGCTAATAGATTTCCGGGCTTTTCTTCCTAGTCTATCTTTAGTCTGGAAGCTCTGCTGAAACCTGCTCAGGATGGTAGTACCATTCAAGCCTCCACTGAGAGATGAGTGGTGTGGTTCAATGGCAGAGTTCTGACTTTCCATGTGGGAGAACCAGGTTCGATCCCTGGCCAATGCACCTCGTGATCAGCCACCACCCACCTGTCCGTGAAGTCTTTGTGTGTTGCTATGATGCTGAAAAGGTCTCAAATCACCTTCCAGCCTGGTGATTTACTTCCAAAATTAGCCAGAGAAAACCGCATGGATCACAACAGTCTGATCTACCCCAGATCATGGCGACAGCTCAGGACCAGGCAGCCTTTCCTTACATTGTTCATGGGGTTGCCATGAGTCAGGGACCAGCTTAAGGGCAGCTAACAACAATACATCCTCTTTATTGCCTGTGTTGTTGCCAGGTACGGTTAAGTTGATTCCAACTGATAGCATAAGATCAGTTATCATTATGCTTAAAAAACCAACCTGGGGATTGTTAGTGCTTGGAAGTATGTGAGAAAACAGCCTCCCTCATTCATGAAACAAAACAAAAACATACACTCCTTCCCGGTGGAGCAGAGTGGGCCCCCCCCCCACCGCCCATGATACACCTTGAGGTCCTCACCTCAGGCCTTGCAGGCATATGAGGTTTCACACATGCGGTGGCAGTGGGATCAAAGGGATACCACCCAAGGGGAAGCTGCCCCATTCCAGGAGGAGGCGTGTGGCACACCCAGCCAGGGACAGGCATCAGAAGATATAGAAACTATGTACCTATGCAGCCAAGCCTGGCCGTGTGGGTCTAAAAGACAATTGCCTGGTGAGCCCCACCCCCTCTGCCCAAAATCAGGATTCCACCCTTGGTAAAACCTGAAGCACTTCTTTTAACTCGGAACTTAGGAACTGACAGCAAAAGGGAGTAAAAAAGACGGAACTCGCATTATTGTATAACAATAATGTGAATGATTTGAACTTTGATCAAAAGATGTCAAAGATGTTAAGCAAAATTGCGTGGAAAACAAATTACAAAATAATTTACATAGTGCTTCTGGTGTTAATCCTATCCCTCCTAACTGAGGAACTAGCAAACCAGGCAGGCGGGGTCTTCTCTGGTTTCCTTCTTGTGCATTCAGGCTCTGTGTCAGCCGCTGGACCTCTTTGTCGTCAGTATACCTCCGGATGTTCACATCCTTGAGCCATACCATTTACAGAAATTGCAGAGAATTTTCCCAGCTTTCTGCTTGCAGTGGCTCAAAGGTCAGAATTTTTATTAACCATTTCTCAAACTACTTCTGGTCCTAATTTTCTGCTGAGCAGAGTAATACATGTTGAAACTTAAGCAGCCTTATCTCCTACAGATAAGCCAGACACACACACTCATGACTGAACCAGATTATATTCTAGAAGACATAACAAAGCCTTCTGCAAGGCCACAGGAGCATTTGTTTTTCTCTGTTTAACATGCCAAACCCTGTCACGTAAGGACTTTCTGTGTTCTTTCAGTCATCAGTGTTCTTGACCCTATCTTCATGATCAACATCATACATCTATTATCTATTGAGTGCCCACTTTCACCAGGCACTAGAAAAACCATTTAAAACCACTTATTTTATTTAATCTACACAGAATGGGGGAAGGGGCATTATATAAGCTTCATTTTCTTAGGAACTGACTGCAAAAATGATTTAAAAAAAAAACACAGAACCAGGGTTGGAGAGAGATGTTAATGAAGAGTGAGCTACTTGTATCAGGTGGACACTTGAGACTGTGTTGGCATCTCCTGTCTGGAAGGGAGATAGGAGGGTAGAGAGGGTTAGAAACTGACAAAACCGTCATGAAAGAAGAGACTGGAAGGAGGGAGCGGGCTGACTCATTAGGGGGAGAGTAAGTGGGAGTATGGAAAAAAAGGAGTAAGGTGTATATAAGCTTATATGAGACAGACTGATTTGATTTGTAAACTTTCACTTAAAGCACAATAAAAATTATTTAAAAAAAAAACCACAGAACCAATGTTACTGTATAAACAATGTAAACTTTGATTAAAAAAATATCATCTTAAGCAAAACTGCATTCAAAACAAAGACGAAATTACTCACAGCATGCTTCTGGTGTTAACTCAGGTCCTCCTGAGGCCAAGGTTCAGAGAAGCTGAGGGATTTGTCCTAAATTACTGAGCTCATACGCGGCAGAGCCAGGATATATCTTGAACCAGTTTGACTACAAAGCCTTCCGTTTCTATTTTAGCAAAAAAGGTCACTCCTGCCCAAAGACAGGCTAAGAAGAGAGAGATTAAACATCTGCTGTGACCCCACAGTATGGCTCCTGCACCACATCTCAGAGAGTTGCTCCTGAGGTTTTGCCCTCCCATGAGGCCATCCCAACCCATGCCAACATTCTTCAATGTGGACCCACACCCTTGTTCCCACACAACTCAGGGCTGCAGAAGAGGGCTACATGCTGACACAAAAACACTTTAAAACTACCACTCACCACCCCGTTGCCATCAGATTCCAACTCATAGAGATCCTACAGGACAGAGTAGAACTGCCCCATAGGGTTTCCAAGGAGCACCTGGTGGATTTGAACTGCCGACCTTTTGGTTAGCAGCTGTAGCTCTTAACCACTCTGCCACCAGGGTTTCCAACTACTGCTCATGGGCAGTGTTAAATAAAATACACATCCAGGCTTGAAAAGGAGAGGCTCTATTCAAAAGGTTATTACAAGGCGGGAGGGGAAAGGGACTATTGCAATAGGAGGAGGGAGCTTGCCTAGGGAGAAGGGTCAGCAAACATGTCAAGAGATAGGCAAAAAGGGCTGTCCGGTTGCTCTTGACTCAGCAACCCATAGGGTTTCCAAGGCTATAATCTTTACAGAAGCTGACTGCCACATCTTTCTGCTGAGGAGTGGCTGGTGGGTTCAAACTGATGACATTTTGGTTAGCAGTCCAGTGCTTAACCACTGTACCACCAGGGCTCCTTCGTTTATAGACAGGAGAGTAAACAAGGCTAGAGAGAATGAAGTGCGGGGAAGTGGGGTGAAAGGGTCTCCGATAGGATTGTAGACAAAAGAAGGTTTTACCCTGAGGCCAACCTATTCTCCCTGAGGGGTTCTTAAGAAGGGGCTGTTTGCTGGCTCAGGCTGAGGGTAGTGCTAAGTTCAGGGGCTTGAGGGGAAAGGGAGAAGTTTAACAAAACTTTGATTAACAGACATTTTGTACTAATGGACCACATCTACCATGGCCTCTACCAGACTGAGTCCAGCACAAGATGGTGCCTGGCTACCACCACTGACTGCTCTGACAGGGATCACAATAAAGGGTCCCAAACATAGCTGGAGAAAAAAGTAACAAAATTGTAACTCAAAAAGAAGGACCAGACTTGCTGGCCTGACACAGACTGGGGAAAACTTGAGAGTATGGCCCCCGGATACTCTTGCAGCTCAGTAATGAGGTCACTCCTGAGGTTCACCCTTCAGCCAAAAATTGAACAGGCCCATGGAACAAAACAAGGCTAAAGGAGTGTACCAGCCCTGGGGCAGGAACTAGAAGGCAGGAGGGAACAGGAAAGCTGGTAATAGGGAACCCAGGGCTGAGAAGGGAGAGTGTTGACATGTCGTGGGTTTGTTAGCCAATGTCATACAACAATGCGTGTACTGTTTGATGAGAAACTAGTTTGTTCTGTAAACCTTCATCTAAAGTACAATTTTAAAAAAAAGAAGCATTTTGTTTCAACTGAGCATAAGGGGCATGCAGTTCAGTTAATCATTTATGGGGCAAAGAATGGGAATTTGGAGGGTCTGCATCTGACTTTGTGATAGGTAAAACTGGGGAGGAGGAGGGGGAAGGAACATTTGTGAGTCTTACCTATATTATATGAGGAAGGGTGATTTCTAGGAACATGAAAGGGTGGGGAGATTTTGCCACCTTTCTCGACACTCTTTTCCAAACTATTTCACCGTCATTAACACGAAGTTCAAGAGTTGTTGAACCTGAAGCCAAGCCTCAATCTCTTCAGTAAATGAAAGGGTTGGATCACACGGTCTCCGAGGTCTCTTCCAGACCGTGATGGACTCATTGCCACCTCCTCTGCAGTGCATTCTAATGCCATAAACAGGACATTCATTTCATCTGAATTATGGTCAGAGTCCTAAGGAGAAGGTTTAGTTGGTAAATCTTGTGTTATTTGACGGCTCCTTGGAGCCCAGCCACTGCCACCAGTCAGCTTTCCAGGCCTTGTCCCTGACCTACTCTCCTTGAAGGTCAGTGACCCAAATCCAGTAGTCAGGCCCACACTGTGTGCATGGAGAAAGGCAACTTCTCTCTCGGCCATTGCTGCCACCTTACCACCATAAAACGAAAAACCTGTTGCCATCTAGTCAATTCTGACACATAGCAACCCTCTAGGACAGGGTAGAACTGCCTTATAGGATTTCCAAGGAGCGGCTGGTGGATTTGAACTACCGATCTTTTGGTTAGCAGCCAAGTTCTTTTTTTTTTTTTTTTAATTTTTATTGTGCTTTAAGTGAAAGTTTACAAATCAAGTCAGTCTCTCACACAAAAACTTAAATACACTTGCTACATACTCCCAACTGCTCTCCACCTAATGAGACGGCCCACTCCCTCCCTGTACTCTCTCTTTTCATGTCCATTTCACCAGCTTCTAACCCCCTCTACCCTCTCATCCCCCCTCCAGGCAGGAGATGCCAACATAGTCTCAAGTGTCCACCTGATCCAAGAAGCTCACACCTCACCAGCATCCCTCTACACTCCATTGTCCAGTCCAAACCTTGCATGAAGAGTTGGTTTGGGAATGGTTCCTGTCCTGGGCCAACAGAAGGTTTGGGACCATGACCCCCAGGGTCCTTCTAGTCTCAGTCAGGCCATTAAGTCTGGTATTTTTATGAGAATTTGGGGTATGCATCCCGCTGCTCTCCTGCTCCTTCAGGGGTTCTCTGTTGTGTTCCCCGTCAGGGCAGTCATCGGTTGTAGCCAGGCACCATCTAGTTCTTCTGGTCTCAGACTGATCTAGTCTCTGGTTTATGTGGCCCTTTCTGTCTCTTGGGCTCTTAATTACCTTGTGTCCTTGGTGTTCTTCATTCTCCTTTGCTCCAGGTGGGTTGAGACCAATTGATGCATCTTAGATGGCCTCTTGCTAGCATTTAAGACCCCAGTGACCACTCTCCAAAGTGGGATACAGAATGTTTTCTTAACAGATTTTATTATGCCAATTGACTTAGATGTCCCCTGAAACCATAGTACCCAAACCCCTGCCCCTGCTACGCTGGACTTCGAATCATTCAGTTTATTCAGGAAACTTCTTTGCTTTTGGTTCATTTCAGTTGTGCTGATCTTGCCTATATTGTGTGTTGTCTTTCTCATCACATAAAGTAGTTCTTATCCTATCTAATTAGTGAATACCCCTCTCCCACCCTCACTCCCTCCCGCCTCTCATAACCATCAAAGAATATTTTCTTCTTGATTAAACTATGTCTTGAGTTCTTATAATAGTGGTCTTATACAATATTTGTCCTTCTGCAACTGACTGATTTCACTCAGCATAATGCCTTCCAGATTCCTCCATGTTATGAAATGTTTCACAGATTCATCACTGTTCTTTATAGATGCGTAGTATTCCATTGTGTGAATATACCGTAATTTATTTATCCATTCATCCACTGATGGGCACCTTGGTTGCTTCTTTTTTTTGGTATTGTAAACAGTGCTGTAATAAACATGGGTGTGCATATATCTGTTCGTGTAAAGGCTCTTATTTCTCTAGGATATATTCCAAGGAGTAGGATTGCTGGATTGTATAATAGTTCTATTTCTAGAGTTTTAAGGAAGCGCCAAATCGATTTCCAAAGTGGTTATGCCATTCTACATTCCCACCAGCAGTGTAGAAGTGTTCTAATCTCTCCACAGCCTCTCCAACATTTATTATTTTGTGTTTTCTGGATTAATGCCAGCCTTGTTGGAGTGAGATGAAATCTCATTGTAGTTCTGATTTGTATTTGTCTGTCAGTTTGTCACACTGTGGGGGCTTGAGTGTTGCTGTGATGCTGGAAGCTATGCCACTGGTATTCAAACACCAGCAGGGTCTCCCATGGAGGACGGGTTTCAGCTAAGCTTCCAAACTAAGACAGACTAGGAAGAAGGACCCAGCAGTCTACTTCTGAAAAGCATTAGGCAGTGAAAACCTTATGAATAGCAGCGGAACATTGTCTGATATAGTGCTGGAAGGTGAGCCCCCCAAGTAGGAAGCCACTCAAAAGATGACTGGGGAAGAGCTGTCTCCTCAAAGTAGAGCCAACCTTAATGATGTGGATGGAGTAAAGCTTTCAGGACCTTCATTCGCTGATTTGGCACAACTGAAAATGACAAGAAACAGCTGCAAACATCCATTAATAATTGGAACCTGGAATGTACGAAGTATGAATCTAGGAAAATTGGAAATCATTAAAAATGAAATGGAATGCATAGACATCAATATCCTAGGCATTAGTGAGCTGAAACGGACTGGTATTGGCCATTTTGAATTGGACAATCATTTAGTCTACTATGCTGGAAATGACAACTTGAAGAGGAGTGGTGTTGCATTCATCGGCAAAAAGAAAGTCTCAAGATCTATCCTGAAGTACAACACTGTCAGTGATAGGACAATTTCCATACGCCTACAAGGAAGGCCAGTTAATACTACTATTATTCAAATTTACACACCTTACTGCTAGGGCCAAAAATGAAGAAACAGAAGATTTTTATCAGCTGCTGCAGTCTGAAATTGATCGAACATGCAATCAAGATGCATTGATAATTACTGGTGATTAGAATGTGAAAGTTGGAAACAAAGAAGGATCATTACTTGGAAAATATGGCCTTGGAGATAGAAACAGTGCTGGAGATTGAATGACAGAACTCTGCAAGACTAACGACTTCTTCATTGCAAATACTTTCTTTCACCAACATAAATGGTGACTATACACATGGACCTTGCCAGGTGGAACACACAGAAATCAAATTGACTACATCTGTAGAAAGAGACGATGGAAAATCTCAATATCATCAGTCAGAACAAGGCCAGGGCCAACTGTAGAACAGACCTTCAACTGCTCATATGCAAGTTCAAGCTGAAACTGCAGAAAATCAGAGCAAGTCCACAAGAGCCAAAATATGACCTTGAGTAAATCCCACTTGAATTTAGAGACCATCTGAAGAATAGATTTGATGCATTGAGCACTAGTGACTGAAGAAGACCAGAAGAGTTGTGGAATGACATCAAGGACATCATATATGAAGAAAGCAAGGGGTCATTGAAAAGACAGGAAAGAAAAAAAAGACAAAGATGGGTGTCAGAGGAGACTCTGAAACTTGCTCTCAAACATCGAGCAGCTAAAGCAAAAGAAAGAATTGATGAAGTAAAAGAACTGAACAGAAGATTTCAAAGGGCATCTCAAGAAGACAAAGTAAAGCATTATAATGACATATGCAAAGAACTGGAGATGGAAAACCAAAAGGGAAGAATACGCTCAGCGTTTCTCAAGCTTAAAGAACTGAAGAAAAAATTCAAGCCTCAAGTTGCAATAGTGAAGGATTCTATGGGGAAAATATTAAACGATGCAAGAAGCATCAAACGAAGATGGAAGGAATATACAGAGTCATCACACCAAAAAGAATTAGTTGATGTTCAACCATTTCAAGAAGTGGCATATGATCAGGAACCGATGGTACTGAAGGAAGAAGTCCAAGCTGCTCTGAAGGCATTGACGAAAAACAAGGCTCAAAGAATTGATGGAATTATCAATGGAGTTGTTTCAAGAAACAGATGCAGCGCTGGAGGTGCTCTCTTGGCTATGCCAAGAATATGGAAGACAGCTTCCTGGCCAACTGATTGGAAGAGATCCATATTTATGCCTATTCCCAAGAAAGATGATCCAACCGAATGTGGAAATTATAGAACAATATCATTAATATCACATGCAAGCAAAATTTTGGTGAAGATCATTCAAAAATGGCTGGAGCAGTATATCAACAGGGAACTGCCAGAAATTCAGGCCAGTTTCAGAAGAGGACGAGGAACCAGGGATATCATTGCTGATGTCAGATAGATCCTGGCTGAAAGCAGAGAATACCAGAAAGATGTTTACCTGTGTTTTATTGACTATGCAAAGGCATTCGACTGTGTGGATCATAACAAATTTGGATAATATTGAGAAGAATGGGAATTCCAGAACACTTAATTGTGCTCATGAGGCACCTTTACATAGATCAAGAGGCAGTTGTTCAGACAGAACAAGGGGATACTGATTGGTTTAAAGTCAGGAAAGGTGTTCATCAGGGTTCTATTCTTTCACCATACCTGTTCAATCTGTATGCTGAGCAAATAGTACGAGAAGCTGGACTATATGAAGAAGAACGGGGCATCAGGGTTGGAGGAAAACTCATTAACAACCTGCATTATGCAGATGACACGACCTTCGTTGCTGAAAGGGAAGAGGACTTGAAGCACTTACTAATGAAGATCAAAGACCACAGCCTTCAGTATGGATTGCACCTCAACATAAAGAAAACAAAAATCCTCACAACTGGACCAATGAGCAACATCATGATAAACGGAGAAAAGATTGACGTTGTCAAGGATTTCATTTTACTTGGATCCACAATCAACAGTCATGGGAGCAGCAGTCAAGAAATCAAAAGACGCGTTGCATTGGGTAAATCTGCTGCAAAGGACCTCTTTAAAGTGTTAAAGAGCAAAGATGTCACCTTGAAGACTAAGGTGCGCCTGACCCAAGCCATGGTATTTTCAAAAACATCATATGCATGTGAAAGCTGGACAATGAATAAGGAAGACCGAGGAATTGACACCTTTGAATTGTGGTGTTGGCAAAGAATATTGAATATACCATGGACTGCCAAAAGAATGAACAAATCTGTCTTAGAAGAAGTACAACCAGGATGCTCCTTAGAAGCAAGGATGTCAAGACTGAGTCTTACATACTTTGGACATGTTGTCAGGAGGGATCAGTCCCTGGAGAAGGACATCATGCTTGGCAGAGTGTAGGGTCCGCAGAAAGGAGGAAGACCCTCAAGGAGGTGGACTGACACAGTGGCTGCAACAATGAGCTCAAGCATAACAGCCATTGTAAGGATGGCTCAGGACCGGGCAGTGTTTCATTCTGTTGTGCATAGAGTTGCTATGAGTCGGAACCAACTTCACAGCACCTAACAACAACAATGGCTAATGATTGTGAGTATTTCCTCATGTATCTGTTAGCTACCTGAATGTCTTCTTTAGTGAAGTGTCTGTTCATATTTTTTGTCCATTTTTTAATTGGGTTATTTGTCTTTTTGTAGTTGAGTTTTTGCAGTATCTTGTAGATTTTAGAGATCAGGTGCTGACCGGAAATGCCATAGCTAAAAGCTTTTTCCCAGTCTGTAGGTAGTCTTTTTACTCTTTTGGTGAAGTCTTTGGATGAGCATAGGTGTTTGATTTTTAGGAGCTCCCAATTATCTCGTTTTTCTTCTGCATTGTTAGTAATGTTTTGTATACTGTTTATGCCATGTATTAGGGCTCCTAATGTTGTCCTTATTTTTTCTTCCATGATCTTTATCGTTTTAGATTTTATATTTAGGTCTTTGATCCATTTTGAGCTCATTTTTGTGCGTGGAGTGAGGTATGGGTCTTGTTTCATTTTTTTACAGATGGATATCCAGTTATGCCAAGAGGATTTGTTAAAAAGGCTGTCTTTTCCTCATTTAACTGTTTTGGGGACTTTGTCAAATATTAACTGCTCATATGCAGGTGGATTTATGTCTGGATTCTCAATTCCATTCCATTGGTCTATGTTTCTGTTGTTTTACCAGTACCAGGCTGTTTTGACTACTGTGGAGTTATAACAGGTTCTAAAGTCAGGTAGAGGAAGGCCTCCCACTTTGTTCTTCTTTTTCAATAATGCTTTACTTCTCTTAGGCCTCTTTTCCTTCCATATGAAGCTGGTGATTTTTTTCTCCATCTCATTAAAAAATGTCATTGGAATTTGGATAGGAATTGCATTAAATTTGTAGATCACTTTTGGTAGAATAGACAGTTTTATAACGTTAAGTCTTCCTATCCATGAGCAAGGTATGTTTTTCCACTTATGTAGGTCTCTTCTGGTTTCTTGCAGAAGCATTTTGTAGTTTTCTTTGTATAAGTCTTTTACATCTCTGGTAAGATTTATTAGTAAGTATTTTATCTTTTGGGGGCTACCGTAAATGGTAGTAGCCAAGTTCTTAACAACTGCACCACTAGGGCTCCAGCATATTTTTGAAAAGTAATAACATACACATGTGCCAGATACATATTCTGTATGTTGCAATGCTTAGTAGTTGTTGTTTTTTGTTGCTGTCCAGTCAGTTCCAACTCATAGCAACCCTATGTACAACAGAACCGAATACTGCCCCGTCCTGCACCATCCTTACAATCGTTGTTATGTTTGAACCCATTGTTGCAGCCACTGCATCAATCCATCTCTTTGAGGGCCTTCCTCTCTTTCGCTGACCCTGGAAACTCTGGTGGCATAGTGGTTAAGAGCTACAGCTGTTAACCAAAAGGTTGGCAGTTTGAATCCAACAGGCACTCCTTGGAAACCCTTTGGGGCAGTTCTACTCTGTCCTATAGGGTCACTATGAGTTGGAATCAACTTGATGGCAATGGGTTTGGTTTGGTTTGGTCTCTTTTACCAACCATGATTCCTTCTTCAGGGACTGATCCCTCTTGATAATATGTCCAAGGTACGTGAGACATAGTCTCACTGACCTTGTTCTAAGGAGCATTCTGGCTGTTCTTCTTCCAAGAGTGATTTGTTAGTTCTTCTGGCAGTTCAATATTCTTCTCCAACACCGTAATTCAAAAGCATCAATTCTTCTTCAGTCTTCCTTATTCATTGTCTGTGCATATGAAGTGATTGAAAATACCATGGCATGGGTCAGCTGCACCTTAGCCCTCAAAATGACAGACATCTTTGATTTTTGACACTTTAAAGTGGTCTTTTGCAGCAGATTTGTCCAGTGCAATATGTCATTTGATTTCTTGACTGCTGCTTCCATGATGTTGATTATGGATTCAAGTAAAATGAAATCCTTGACAACTTCAATCTTTTCTGCATTTATCATGATGTTGCTTATTAGTCCAGTTTTGAGGATTTTTGTTTTCTTTATGTTGAAGGGAAACCCTGGTGGTGTAGTGGTTAAATGCTACAGCTGCTAACCAAGAGGTCGGCAGTTCAAATCCACCAGACGTTCCTTGGAAACTCTGTGGGGCAGTTCTACTCTGTCTTATAGGGTCGCTGTGAGTCAGAATGGGCTCAATGGCAGTGGTCTTTTTATGTTGAAGCATAATCCATACTGAAGGCTGTAGTCTTTGAACTTCATCAATAAGTGATTCAAGTCCTCTTCACTTTCAGCAAGCAAGGTTGTGTCATCTGCATATAGCAGATTGTTAATGAGTCTTCCTCCAATCCTGATTATTTGTTCAGCATAAAGATTGAATAAGTATGGTGAAACGATATAACCCTGATGCACACCATTCCTGACTTTAAGCCATGCAGTATCCCCTTGTCCTGTTCAAACAATTGCCTCTTGATCTATGTACAGGTTCCTAATAAGCACAATTAAGTGTTCTGGAATTCCCATTGTTTGCAATGTTATCCATAATTTGTTATGATCCACAGAGCTGAGTGCTTTGCATAGTCAATAAAACACAGATAAATATTTTTCTGGTATTTTGTGCTTTCAGCCAAGTCCCATCTGACATCAGCAATGATATCCCTCGTTCCCTGTTCTTTTCTGAATCTGGCTTGAATTTCTAGCAGTTCTCTGTCGATGTACTGCTGCAACTGCTTTTGAGTGATCTTCAGCACAATTTTACTTGTGCATGATATTAATGATATTATTCAATAACTCCCACAGTTTGTTGGATCGCCTCTCTTTGAAATGGGTACAAATATGGATCTCTTCCAGTCAGTTGGCCAAGTAGCTGTCTTCCAAATTTCTTGGCATAGACAAGTGAGCACTTCCAGTATTGCATCCATTTGTTGAAACATTTCAATCGGTATCCTGTCAATTCCTGGAGCCTTGTTTTTCCCCAATGCCTTCAGTGCAGCTTAGACTTCTTCCTTCAATACCATTGGCTCTTGATCATATGCTACTTGCAATGCTTAATAGGTATGTGAATTTGTGGGACCCTTACAATAATTATAAGGGCCACTGAAATCTTTGATTCAAGAACCAGAATGGAAAGCACTCAGGTGGGAGAATGGGGCAACCAGAGGCCTCAGAGAGCCCACAGCAACTCTTTTACATGCAGGTGACTGGAGGGGGCTCTCTATAGGCTACACCTAGTTTTTTTGCCATAAAAGTTGTCTAAATTGAATCTTATGTATTTCAGCTTAATGTATAACTGTAGTTTCATTTGGAAATTGATCTACAGACAATGGCTTCTGACATTAGCTTTACTTTCCTTTGTTCTGAAATAGTTAATGGTGTATAAACTACTACAAAGGTAACTGAAGGAAGTCTGTGGTAAATTCTTCCATGGAAAAATAAACATGCCTTTATTAGTGAATAATCACTCACTGTTTTTTCTAATTTCTATTTTTGGATTTTCCTACACATGTGTTATTTATAATTTATAGATCTGTATTTCTTAAAGGATAGAATGAGTGGGCCATCTGAATATTCATTTGTGCACATTTCTTTATATTCTCAAAAAACAAAACAAAACCAGTTGCAGTTGAGGAGATTCCAACTCATGGTGACCCCATGTGTGCAGAGTAGAATTGTGCTTCATAGGGTTAGCAAGGCTGAGGCCTTTTGGAAGCAGATCTCCAGGCCTTTCTTCTGAGGTGCTTCTATAATAACCATGTGATATAAGCAGGGGTTATCACTATTTTACAGATGAAAAAACTGAGGTCATAGAAGTTAAGGGACTTACTCAAGCCATGTAGCCAGTACACTTGAGTATAAGAATCACTCCTGTGTGCCATCTTGTCTTCCCAGTACCATCTTCATCAAGGTGGCCTTAAGATAATGAATGTGTAAATTTCCCAATAGTCAGTGGCCCCTCAAATGATCTCAAAATCAAAAATAAAAAAACCACTACTGTGGAGTCAGTTCCAACTCATATTGACCCTAAAGGACAGAGTAGAACTGCCCCATGGGGTTTCCAAGGCTATAAATCTTCATGGAAGCAGACTGCCACATCTTTCTCCCATAGAAGAGCTATTGGTGGGTATGAACCACCAACCTTTCGGTTAGCAGCCGAGTGCTTAACCATTGTGCAACCAGGGTTCAAATGACCTAAGAGACTCTCAGTACTCAGCACTTCACATTCTTCTTGTTAAATAAATAAGAACTGTATTCCCAAGCCCCTTGAGTAACTTCCTACTCAATGGCTTTCACCTCTGCATGTTCTCAGTGCTCATTTGTCACTCTGCTTACTCAGAACTTCCTATTGTCACCTTTTAATCCTTAATACCTCTCTGGGAAGGACAGGTGCTTTGATCAATGAAGGAGGAAATAGGTAAACGCTGACAAACCCTACTGCAGACCAGCACTGACAGGTTTGTAGGGTTAAAACCAGCACAGATCCAGTCTGTCCTGACTGACAGCTGCATTGGACTTCTCCCCAGTTTGGGTCAGTATACATGGTCTGGGAACCCTGGTGGCACAACAGTTAAAACCCACCCAGGTGGTGGTTTGGAACACACCCAGCAGCGTTTGGAACTCACCCAGTGGCTCCAATGGAGAAAGATCTGGTGATCTTCTCCCATAAAGATTGTGACCTAGGAAGCCCTTTGGAGCAGTTTTACACTGTCACATGGGGTTGCTATGGTGTTATGGAAAAGGGGTCTCGTCATGGAAGTGTTTAGGGTTGCTATGAATTGAAAATCAACTTGACCAACAACACACAGCAACAATATACATGGTCCTGGGATACCCCATAGGCGTTGGATGCTGAGCTATAACACTTTATCTCCCTAAGCTCAGGGCTGAAGCCCAGTTGCTCTAAAAAACAAACCAAAACAAAGCCAGTTGCCATCAAGTTGATTTTGACTCATGCCAAACCCATGTGTTATGAAATAGAACCACTCCATAAGGTTTTCTTGATCGTGATCTCTATGGAAACAGATTGCCAGGCCTTTCTTCTGTGGAGCCAGTGGATTTGAACTGCCAACCTTCAGATTAGCAGTTGAGCTCAAACTGCTTATGCTGCCCAGGAAACTTTAGTAGCTCTAAA
Source organism: Elephas maximus indicus (assembly GCF_024166365.1). Lineage (NCBI taxonomy): Eukaryota > Metazoa > Chordata > Mammalia > Proboscidea > Elephantidae > Elephas > Elephas maximus. Next base: position 186,736,167 of record NC_064821.1, on the reverse strand, counting down.
ACCAAAAAACCAAACCCACTGCTGTCGAGTCGATTCCAACTCATAACAACACTATAGGACAGAGTAGAACTGCCCCATAGGTTTTCTAAGGAGCGGCTGATGGATTTGAACCGCTGACCTTTTGGTTAGTCGCCAAGGTCTTAACCACTGTGCTGTCAGGGCTCCTCAGTAGCTCTAGTGGGATAGAAATATGTGGAGGCATGGTATGAGTGATGTATCACCACAGCCCTCATGATCTCAGGAGAAAGCTGGGTTTTCCCGAGGAAGGGACAGGACTTCCATATCAACCCATCACACACTTGCTGCAAACTAGCCTTGTTCTCAAAGAGGAGCACACTCTAGAAACAGTGATTGAGCAAACATACAAGCAATGATCATGAAAGTAGAGTAAAATAAATGCCGTACAAGATGCACCAACAAAAGATAATTGGGGTCAAGCTAAGATGTTTAAGACAGATCTCATCTAGTTGGGGTAATCTGGGAATATATTATGGCAGCAGTGGTATTTGAGTTGTTAGGATGTCAAGAATTTGCATGGAGGCTATGGAGAAGGGCATTTAAGGTAGGCGGAAGGGTTTGCAGGGAAGGGAGAAGGTAGAATGAGTTGGACTTATGTGGGGAAATGATAGGTCCATACTTCTGATCAGAGACTATGAAAGGAATAAGGGCTTAGTGGGAAGTCAGTCTGTTCCCATCACATTTAACCATTTCCAGATCCAATTACTTTCTGCTTTGAACTTTTTGTTGATACCATGTGTTTTCACTAATGGAAGCATGCTGAATCATTGAATGTTGTTGAATTTTTTGTAGGTAGTATGGATTTTTTTTTTACTCAACCAACAACATACTTTGGTGGACATGTTGTCAGGAGGGATCAGTCCCTAGAGAACGACATAATGATTGGCAAAGTACAGAGTTAGCAGAAAGGAGGTGGATTGACACAGTGGCTGCAACAATGAGCTCAAGCATAACAACAATTGTAAGGATGGCTCAGGGCTGGGCAGTGTTTCATTCTGTTGTGCATGGGGCTGCTATGAGTCAGAACTGACTTGATGGCACCTAAAAACAACAACAACCAACAACCCTACCCTCCGAGTCCCAAGCAACATATGTTGTCCCATTAATTCTACTCTTGAATGCCCTCTAGAGTTCAGAGGGACATATGGTGTCCCAAAGAAAAATTTTCAAAATTTCTGTTTCCTACCAAAAATGCACACATCTCACACAACACCCTGTGGAAACAATAATTTGCAGTATGCGCCTGTTTTTCAGTTTCAAACAGTCATGAAGTTTCCATCAGTGGAACACCAGTTTCCCAATGAACCTGAGACGTGAAAATAGTGGGTTGGCATCTGTATATCCCAACAGCAGTGACCGCCAACTACCTTTGGCCCCACCAGGACTTTGTAGAGCTCTGAGCAGAGGCACATGTGAAGCAGATAAAGGAAGAACTCTCCCTACCCCCCACTGCTCCTGCCAGGATTTTTCTCCTTTTTCCAGTGAGGAGGGGGAGGTTGGAACCTTCCAGTTCACTTGTTCTACAAACTCTGTGCATTGGGTACCTGGATCTCAGAAATTCAGACTCCTGATCAAAGCCAGGATACTAAGGATGCTATTAGCCTCATGCTCTCTGCCTGGATCAGAACTGGTAGAAACAGAGGCGCCAACCCAACCTGTCAGGTCAGGGATTAGGCCCAGGTGTCTAACAGGTACTCACTAAATCACGGGAAACAGTGTCAACAGGGACATCTCTAGTCTCTCCCTAATCCTTCCCGGCATTTCCAGGGCTGAACTTGAGCACCTGGGTTTCTGAGGTGCTCTGATCAGGGCCCAGGTGGGTGGGTTTGGGAGAAGAGGCTTCAATTGGGGCAGAGAGAGGATAAAGAGATCTAGGACTGTCCACTGCTCTTCTTCCCTCTGATAACCATGTCCTGTCCACCTGTCAGTCAGGATGTGTGGGCTGTGAATACAACAGATTCCAGTAAATTCTTTCATAACCCAAGCAACTCTGGGCAACAGCTCTCTGGCCTTCAGACTCATTTTTTTTTTTTTTCTAAGAGTGAAGCCCAGGATCATGAAATTTTCCCATCTGCTACTTTTTGGAGGAGACATGAATTGACACCCTCTAACCACCTCCTACTGGAGCCCTGGTAGCTCAGTGGTTAAGAGTTCAGGCTAATAACCAAAAGATCAACAGTTCGAATACACCAGCCACTCCTTGGAAACCCTGTGGGGCAGGTCTACTCTGGGTCACTATGAGTTGGAATCCACTCCACAACAATGGGTTTTGTTCTGTTCTTTGGGTTTTGTTGTTGTTGTTGTTGTTAACCATCTCCCACTACCAGGCCCCTGTTCTATAACAGCATTCTATGCTCCTGGGTGGAGGTGAAGGTGTTTGGTGAGTAGGCTTATTTAAGAGCTGGATTGGGGGCTGCTGCTGTAATGACAGTGTTTCAGGAGGCCAACCAAGCTACATCAGGGCAGGCAATCACCTGTCACCTGACCCAAGAGGAGCCAGGCAGCTTATCCTGGTGTCTCCCTGCTCCCCTCATTCACTGCATTGGAAGAGACACTCTATTAGACAGATGGTGTCTCGCTTGTAGAGCAATCTAACTTGGCCTCCGTCAGGCTTTGTGTGTAGGATAAGTACATTCCCCTTTGGGGCAAAGTTAAGGGTAGTCAGGAAGTAATGACCATGACGTAGGGCAAGAAAGAAACCAAGGGAAGCCACCACCTTCATGAAAGCCCCACTGTTCTCCTGGGTGAACTTACAGATGCTTTTGCCAAACGTTCTGGATTTTGCTGGTGAATTGTGTTAGGTGGGAAGGAGTTGAGGAATACCTCTATGAAGAAGAGTTCTTTCCTCTGGCCTTTCACCCGGCATCACACAGGGCCTCTAGATTTGGGGATTCACCCTACTTGGTCCCTGCTGTGGTCCCACAGCTAGTTGACTTAGTGGTGGAGCAGAATACACTACACTGAGCTGGGCTCTAGCCAAAGGGAATTGCCCAGCATTCAAATGTAAGAAGCACAGCCAAGAGGCATGGCACAGGAGTTAAAAGCCTGGGCTCCGAAGATGGACAGATTTAGGTTCAAATCCTGACTTTGACATTTATCTTCTGTCTTTGGGAAGTTACTTTATTAATTTTTCATCTGTAAAACTACAGTAATAGCTTTGTATCATAGGGCTGTTGTGAGGGTTAAATGAAATGATGCATGTAAGGTCTCAGTACAGTGTCTGCACATAGTACGCACTCAGAAGTAGCAAATAGAGTAAAATAAAGTAAAATCAGCAAAGCAACACAAACATTGGCAAAAAGACGCTGCTGACATGAACCCTGATCTTGCTCATCCCTGACCACCCTGAGCACTGATTCTTTACCGCAGACCTTGTGGAATTTGACTATATTTAATGTAGCATTTCACTACATTCTGTCTTTCATGGTTAAATAATTATTTTTGGTGTTTGTGGCCTGTTCTCCCAAAAGACTGAAGTCCTGAAAAGCAGTATTAATAAACTGCTTCTAAAAAAAAAAAAACTTTTTTTTCTTCACTGGGAGCCCACTCAATGCCCGGCCTAAACCAAAACCAAACCAAACCCACTGCCTTCGAGTCAATTCCAACTCACAGCAACCCTACAGGACAGAGTAGAACTGCCCCATAGAGTTTCCAAGGAGCGCCTGGTGGATTTGAACTACTGACCTTTTGGTTAGCAGCTGTAGCTCTTAACCACCACTATGCCTGGCCTACAGTATAGCAAATTCTGGTGTTTATTAGATACTTGCAGAAATAAATCAAGCAGAGGTCAGCAATAATTTTTGAGTCAGCATGTAAGAATGAATCAGAATGCAAAAATGGGTTTCTTTTTTTTTTTTTGAGATATTTCTGTTTATTCCAAGGCAGAGTGATCAGAGGACAAGTTTGACTCAAAACTTCTGATCCCAACCCTAGGCTCTGTCTGCCCTCCAACATACCCAAAAGATAAAAGTATGTCACTAATTTGTAACAACTCTTCACAAACTAACAAATTTAAATACTCAATTAGAGATTTGATCAATCCCAATCTCTTTACCTCCTCATCTCCCCAGACCCCACCCACCCACTCCAGCCAGCCCCACCCCCAACACACACATACACTTCATGTCCCTCTGTTTCTATGAGGCCCCAGCTTCTCATAGATAACCTTACCCGCAGGCTCAGTCGTGCTCCAGGGACATATAAAGACATAGACCAGGGAGTCAGGCAGGCATAAATTTAAATTCAGGTTTACCATTTTCTGGTTATATGACCTCGGGTCGCTTACTTAACCTCTCTGTGCCTCAGTTTCCTCATCCATAAATTGGATGTAATAATATCTACCCAATTATTACTCATAGAGAAAGCTCATAGCTTGTTGCTCCCCAACTTACTTTTCCTTAGTTTCCAAGCCTTCTCGGAAGTTGTAATTCCCTTCATCTAAGGCTTAGAACAACACCCTCATAAGGAAAGTCCAATCTGTTGGCCTCTCCTCTTGTTCCCCAACTTCCCCTGTCATAGTTAACCCTGTCCAGTTACTACTATAAACTCTGTCCCCTCCTGCTCCTAAAGACTGGATCCCTGGCTCTGCTTTTTCCTGGCCAGCCACTCCTCTGCACCATCCCCCACTACTATCCCATCACGGCTGGAGCCAGCCTCTTTCCCCTACACACAGACTTCTATAACCACAGGTCCTGCCACTCATCCATTGCAGCAAGGCTGACTTTGAGATGCCAATCTCTGCAACAAATGCCCTTACCACGCCTCCCTCTCCTGTCATTCCCTTTTCCGTCTGCAGCAGGCTAACATACAGGTGAGGATCACCAAGATGGCTTTCCTCATCCAGAGAGTCAATTGAAGAGCTATATACACTTACTGTAAAAGTGCTGCTGAGGATCCCCCTTTGGGAATTGACTTCAAAGCTTGGACTGCTTCCTTCTAAGCTCCTTAAATGATGGGGATTTTTCACGCACTGAGGAAAGTTTGATCTTTGTAAAGTGCCAAAGTCATTGTGAAAAGAACAAGAGACAGATATGTTCTAACAGAACCATGGTCCACGAGCCTGAGGGGCTGTAGTCCAGCTCCATTCCCTCTTCACTGAGCATCCTTGGTTAAGTCTGACAACTTCTCTGAGGATTTCTCAGTGTCCCCATTTATAAAAGCCATACCCGCTTCATAGAGTTGTTGTGAGGAGCAAAGAGAATGAGATAATACATACAAAAGTGCTTTACTAACTGTAAAGCACTACACATTTGGTAATTACCATTATCTTTAACCTCTCCCTGAGGTTAACTTCTCCCCAGAGCCACCAGACGGTGAACTGTGTGAGAGCCAGACCTACTGGCCTTGTTGTTCAACCCTGTATCCCTAAGGTCTTAGTCCTATCTCTGAAATGAAAAGGCTCTCTGTGATTTGTTGATAGTTGACCAATTTAGAGGGCTACACCTGTTTATCTTAAGCCTCTTCTCCCACCAGCTATGAAATACTGCCTACACATAGAATGTAGGTAGAGGAGTGAGTATTTATTAACCTTAGTTTTAATAAAGAATAAGTCACATAGAAAAAGGATAGTGTTTTCAACAAATAGTGCTGGTAAAGCTGAATATCTACTTGCAAAAAAAAAAAAAGAATCTAAATAGAGACTACATCTTCTGCAAAAATTAATTCAAAATGGATCATATTCCTAAAAAAATGGAAACTATACAACTTCTAGGAGATAACAAAGGAGAAAATCTAGATGACCTTGGGTTTGGCAATGACTTTTTGGATACAACACCAAAAACACAATTCATAAAAGAAAAAATTGATAAGTTGGACTTCGCTAAAGTTAAAAATCTCTGCTCTGCAAAAGACAGTTAATCGAGTAAAAAAAGACAAGACATAAACTGGGAGAAAATATTTGCAAAACACCTACATATATCATAAAGGACTTGTGTCCAAAATATAGAAATTACTCTTAAAACTCAACAAGAAAACAAGCAACCCAATTACAAAACTGGCAAAAGATCTGAACAGACAACTCCCTAAAGAAGATACATAGATGGCAAATAAGCATTTGAAAAGATGCTCAACATCATATGTCATTAAACCCATTGCCATTGAGCTGATTTCGACTCATAGCGACCCTATACGACAGAGTAGAACTGCCCCACAGAGTTTCCAAGGGTCGCTTGGTGGATTCGAACTGCCAGGCTTTCGGTTAGCAGCTGTAGCTCTTAACCACTACACCACCGGGGTTCCCAATGTGTCATTAGGGAATTGCAAATTAAAAACGAGATACACTAACAACACCAAATGCCGGTAAGGAAGGGAGCAACAGGAACTCTACTCATTGCTGATGGAAACACAAAATGGTACAGACGCTTTGGAAGAAAGTCTGGCAGTCTCTTACAAAGCTAAATATAGGCTTACCATACAATCCAGCTATTGCATTCCTAGGTATTTACTCAAATAGGTTGAAAATGTATGTCCATATAGAATCCTCTACTCAGTTATTTATGAAAGCTTCATTCATAATTGCCCAAAACTGGAAGCAACCATTATGTCCTTCAATAGGTGAATGGATAAACAAACTGTAGTACATCCGTACAATGGAGTATTACTCAGCAATAAAAAGAAATCTGCTCTCAAGCCATGAAAAGACATGGAGGAACCTCAAATGTATTTTGCTAAGTGCATGAAGCTAGTCTGAAAAAGCTATACTGTATGATTCCAACTATATGACATTCTGGAAAAGACAAAACTATAGAGACAGTGAAAAGATCAGTGGTTGCCAGGGACTCCTGGGGAGGGCATTTTTAGGGCAGAAAGACTACTCTGTATGATACTGTAAGGATGGACACATGACATTATACATTTGTCAAAACTCATAGGACTGTACAACACAAATGGTAAACATGAACTATGGACTTCAGTTAGTAATAATCTATCAGTATTGGTTCATCAATTGTAGCAAATGTACCACATGAATGCAAGATGCTAATAATAGGAGAAACTGTGGGAGAGGGGAGCATATAGAAACTCTGCTTTCTGTACAATTTTACTATAAGACTAAAACTGCTCTAACATACAAATTGTATTTGAAAATCGGGAGGAAAAAAATAAGAGAGAGAGACACCCAGACCCAACTGTAAAGAACTGAAGTTGGCTTTTGTGTATGTCTTCTAAACTGGGTATGAAAGGCAATTCCAAAACCAGAATTCCAAAAATGTTCTAAGTAATGGCAGCATCAACAGAAAACTATATGTAGCCTCCCAAGGTGGCCACTTTGAAAAGGACAGCCCTGAACAGACAATGTGTTATCAAGTGTTTGTACAGGAAAGGAAAAAGGATTCCATGACTTTGTAGTCACACCGAGAAGAGGAAGTTTTACCAGGAACCCAGGCCTGTGCGTGCACTGCTGAGCCCCGTATGTTGGAAGGGAGCCTCCCTTGTCAGTGCAGAGAGGGCACCAAGTGGTGTGGCAGGCAGGGCCTGCTAATTAGCCTAACGCAGCCACATGTCAGCAGGTGAAAGAGAGAAGAAAGGAAGTGGAGCTGGGCTGGGCTGAGCCACTGATGAATCAAGCCTCCCCATGGGGCGTGAACACCCTGTCTAAATTCTAGCTGTGATGAAAACCCTATAAAAGATTCTCACCCCGCTGACCAGGTACACTACACACCGCTTAACAGCACTTGCCTCATCCTGCCTGGGCATTAGGTAAGTCCCCTCTTGAGGAACCCCTCTTTCTCTTGCTCAAGTGTCTTGGGGACCTGGGTTCATAAAACCAGCAGTGTCAGTTTTCGGCCCCTAGGTCAGTCAGTGCTGGCTGTGGACAGATGGTGTCCTCTGACTGGGCCTCAGGCAAGCTAGGAGCAGGAAAGAGCAGAAGCCATTGGGCTTTCTCCTCCTCCGCTGCTGGAGGCCTGGCAGTAGCTCCTCTCACTGAGAGACTGTGTGGGTGGCAGCAACAGAGCCACCCACAGCTTTCCTGGATCAGTGAAGTCCTCTTGTTCTGAAGGGCGTAGAAGAACTCGTGTTACTCAGAGTCTGTAGGATCAGAACCAGGTTACTTCTGCCAACCCAGACAATGACATCAAAACAGTTTGTGAAGGAAAGGGCTTACATGACCCACTTTCTCACTCCAAGGGTGATATTTTGGCAAGATGAGTTTGTGGATTCATTCTAAGAGATTTGAAATGTAGCTAGAAGGTCATCTTGTTATATTTGCTGTTTATACATTGGTGGGAATCCCTGAGTGGTACAAACAGTTAACACATTTGGCTACTAACCAAAAGGTTGGAGGTTCGAGTCCACTCAAAGGCATCTTGGAAGAAAGGTTTGGCAAACTACTCACAAAAGATCAGACACTGGGAAACCAAACCCTACAGAGCACAGTTCTACTCTGACATACATAGGGTTGCCATGAGTGAGAATTGACTCCGTAGCAAGTGGTTCATGGATCTGTGGTTAAGTTCTGCCACATTGTTTGAAAAAAAAGGATCTTTTCATGTCTCTGTTGAGGTGCAATATTATGACTTTTGTACGTTGTTGAGGTAGCCCTGGTGGCGTAGTAGTTAAGTGCTCAGCTTCTAACTGAAAGAAAGGTCAGCTGTTTGAACCTACCAGCTGCTCCATGGAAGAAAGACATGGCAGTCTGCTTCCATAAAGATTACAGCCTTGGAAACCCTATGGGGTAGTTCTACTATGTCTTATAGAATCACTATTAGTTGAAATTGACTCAACGGTAGTGGGTTTGATTTGGTTTGGGGGCACCTTGGTGTACACAAGAGGTCAAAGTTTGCCTGAAATTTTTGGCTACTATGTAGAAAGGAGAGCCCTGGTGACACTGTGGTTAAGAGCTCATCTGCTAACCAGAAGGTTGGCAGTTCGAATCCACCAGCTGTTCCTTGGAAACCCTAGGGGGCAGTTCCACTCTGTCCTATAGGGTCACTATGAGTTGGAATCAACGTGACCGAAAAGGGTTTTACAGGTTAGGTAGAAAGGAGATCCTTGAGCAGCCCACCTCGGGTCTGTGAACTTCTGAATCCTTCTGGCCAATTGACCTCCTTTCTCTAGCTCCCAAATCTCCCTACTTCCTTTATTCTCTTACTTCTTAACCGTGTCTTTCTCTTCCCATGACATTCTCCTTTAAATCTCCAGGTTCCTCTCCTGGTTTTCTGGCTGCCCCAGGATTCCAGCTGCCCCAGGATTCCAGCTGCCCATACATTTGAACTTTTCTTCTTTGATACCAATTTCTCCTTCTGGTCTCTCTAAGTCTTCTGCCCAACATATCTCCAGATCTCTGCCTCTTGCCCATCAGCCACACACAGGCCTCACCTCATCTTGCCTCCAGATTCTTGGCTAATGAGAAAGACAATCTCTGCCTTCAATGCTGAGGGCACCCCCTTCTCAGCATTCCTAACAGGTGGTAGCTCAGCCTTTTCCTGAATATCTGCCCAAAAGGAAGCATGAAAGGGCAGAGTGGGGCCACTGGAGTTCCCACTTGGCTCCCACCTAAGGCAGGGGTTGACTCACATAAGTCCTTACTGCTTACTGGTATACCCAGCAGTGACCCTGACAGCCTTGTGATAGGCAAAGAAAGTTCATGCATGGGAGTTCAAGAGATTATGGGTTCTAGGATTTCTTGGTCCCTTATAACCTGTGTGGCCTAGGGAAAATTACCTGACTTCTCTGAACCTGTTTCCTCACCTATAAAAAGTAGAGGATAAGGATTACAAGAGATGATGCACACGAAAGTGCTTTGTAAGCAGGGAAGTGTATATAGATGCACACAGATTATACCCGTGTATATGTTTGTAATAACATAATAATGATATTTAATAGCTAGCACTTACTATGCACCAGGCACTCTGCCAAGTGCTTTATGTGTATTATCTCTTTTAATTCTTACAACGACTCTATAAAGTGGGTACTAGTATTACCTTCAGAATCCCTGGGTGGCACAAATGATTATGTACTTAGCTGTTAACCAAAAGGTTGGCCGTTCTAATCAACCCATAGTGCCTGGGAAGAAAGCCCTGGCTATCTGCTTCCAAAACGTCACAGTCATTGAAAATCCTATAAAGTGTAGTTCTACTCTGAAACACATGGGGTTGCCATGAGTCACAATCCATTCAATGGCAACTGGTTTACAGTATCTCCTTCATTCTACAATGAGTAAACTGAGGGATGGAGAGGCAAAGCGACTGGCCCCAGCTCACAGGACAGGTAGCTGCCTCTATTCATGGTGTGTTCCTCCTTCCCATTCATAAAATGCATTACATAGGAAAGGACAGAGGAGGCGCAGGCCGAAAGCAGAGCTAAATATGCAAGGAACGGACTATGAAGCAGAAATACCCTCCAGGAAACAGCTAAGGGTCATATGGAGCCCCCCAGGAGGGCTTTTCATCTTTTTTCCAGCTTGACTTCAAAGATGCCTCAGTTACTACGGAACATTCATGGGATCATCGAAGCCTTCGGTCGCTACGCCAAGACCGAGGGTAACTGCATGGTGCTGACCCGAGGGGAGCTGAAAAGGCTCTTGGAACATGAGTTTGCTGACGTCATCGTGGTAGGATGTGCTGAGCTGGGTGGGGTGGGGTGGGGGCATAATAGCAGAGAAAGGGTTTGCCTGCAGACGCTTTGCCTCGGGAATCTGAGGAGGCAGCAGCATAGCCCAGGCCAGCTGGCAAGCAGAGACAGACAAGACCAAGGAGCAAGATGTGGTCACAGGAGTTGGTGGGGCTTAGCCCTTAGAGAAAACACCTTTACTTTAATTAATTCTGATTTGAAGACAGGTGAAAGGACTCTTAAGGAACACCTCAGGGAAGAACAGAGTCTTCCAATGTTCTAGAAATGAAAATAGTTGCTGCTTTTTAAATCTGATGCAGTAAACATTTCCCAGGTCTATCTGAAATGTGATTATCCATTCATAAGCATTCACTAGAAGAATAGCTCTGGTGGTGTAGTGGTTAAGCACTGGGCTGTTTATCAAAAGGTTGGCAGTTAAAATCTACCAGCCACTCCTTGGAAACCCTATGGAGCAGTTCTACTCTGTCCTATAGGGTCACCATGAGTAGGAACCAACTTGATGGCACCCAGCAACAACAGAAGCATAGCCCTGTGCCTTGCCCATAGGAGTTGCTCAAAAATATTAGCTGACTGGTCACATGAGAAATTAATTTGGGGGGAACAGGTAGCTCCCTGGCACACTCGCTTCAGGGCCCTTGATGTGTTTCCCTGCCCTGGGTTCTTATCTAAAGCTACCAGAAAGATGAAGGCCTTGGGGGCAGGGAGGTGTGGACAGCAAGGTGCTCGTCTGCATGCCCCACGCAACCCTGCACCATGGGACCCCCACCCTCTCTTGGGGAAGATAACTGAGCCTCAGGGTGGATCCCGCTTCCTAGAGAGAATACTGCTTCAGTCCCAGGGACAAGGGTGCCAAGAACAGCCCAAAGAAGCAAAGACTAACCCTGAGACTCAGACAGCTGCTATATGAATGCAATTATCTATTCATTGTTCAGTAAATATTTATCCAGTTCCTCTGTAGGTCAGAAATTGTGCCAGGCACACAGCATATAAAATAAAAGGTTTTTGGCACAGTTAAGCACTCAACTACTAGTTGAAAGGTTGGTGGTTCAAACCCACCCAGAAGCCCTCGGAAGACAGGCCTGGAAATCTTCTTCCAAAAGGTCACAGTCTTGAAAAACCAGTGGAGCAGTTCTACTCTGTACACATGGGATGGCCTTAAATCAGAATCAACTGGATGAGAACAACAACCCTTGAAGGAGACAGGCAGGCCTGAAAAAAACAAACTGCAATTGTTTGTGCTGTTACAGCAGTCTATGTGCAGAATGTGGTGGGGACGGGGGGCGGGGGGGGTGCCTGCAGCTGAGAAGAGCTGGCCTTCCTTGGCTGGGGCGGGGGGGGGGGGGCATTGACTCAGCCTCATCTTCTCCTCAGAAACCCCACGACCCAGTCACTGTGGACGAAGTCCTGCGCCTGTTGGATGAAGATGACACGGGGACTGTGGAGTTCAAGGAATTCCTGGTGCTGGTGTTTAAGGTTGCCCAGGCCTGCTTCAAGACCCTTAGCGAGAGTCCTGAGGGAGTTTGTGGATCTCAAGAGTCCAGAAGCTGCCACTCTGCAGCTTCGCAAGAGCTGAGGGAGGGACAGAGAAGTCACACTGAAGTGGGAGGGGCTGGGAGAGGTCAGCTCCATGAGGGGAGCAGCCGTGGACAGAGCAAGCAGGCTTCCACTGGGCAGGATGGCAGCTCCACTCAGGTCACTCACCATGACAGACAGGCTGAGTCCCAGATACAGGAGAGCATGAGCCAGGAGGCACAAGAGACAGGGCAGACCCAGTCAGCAGAAGACAAGAGTCATCAGACCAGAGAGGGGCAGTCAGAGAGACAGTCCCAGACCAGGGAGCAGGACAGAGCCCACCAGACCAGTGAGACCGTGACTGGAACCCTAACTCAGACCCAGACAGGTGCCACCCAAACCCCAGGTCAGGACAGGAGCCATCAGACAGGCAGCACTGGCTCCCAGGCACGGGAGTCCAACTATAGCCAGACCAGAGGGACCCACAGCCAGGACAGGAGCCAGACCAGCCAAATAGTGACAGGGGGACACATTCAGACCCAGGCAGGATCACAAACCCAGACCACTGAGCAAGACAGGAGCCATCAGACAGGAAACACAAGTACCCAGTCATGGGAGTCCACCATTGGCCAGACCAGAGGGACCCACAGTCAAAACAGGAGCCAGACCAGCCAAGGGGTGACAGGGGGATATGTTCAGACACAGACAGGGTCACAAACCCAGACCGTGGAGCAAGACAGGAGCCAGCAGACAGGGAACACTAGCACCCAGTCATGGGTGTCCAGCTTTCACCAGACCAGAGAGACCCACGATCAGGACAGGAGGCAGACCAGCCAAACAGCGACAGGAGGACACATTCAGACACAGGCAGGATCACAAACCCAGACGCACACCCAGGCACCGGGTCAGGACGAGAGCCACCAGGCCGGGAGCACCATCACCCAGTCACGGGAGTCCAACACTGGCCAGACCAGAGGAACTCGCAGCCAGGATAGGAGCCAGACCAGCCAAGGGGTGACAGGGGGATATGTTCAGACACAGACAGGGTCACAAACCCAGACTGGGGAGCAAGGTAGGAGTCAGCAGACAAGGAACACCAGCACCCAGTCACGGGAGTCCACTGTTGGCCAGATCAGAGGGCCTCATAGCCAGGACAGGAGCCAGACCAGCCAAACAGTGACGGGAGGACACGTTCAAACCCAGGCAGGATCACAAACCCAGACCACTGAGCAAGACAGGAGCCATCAGACAGGAAACACCAGCACCCAGTCGCAGGAGTCCACCATTGGCCAGACCAGAGGGACCCACAGTCAAAACAGGAGCCAGATCAGCCAAGGGGTGACAGGGGGATATGTTCAGACACAGACAAGGTCACAAACCCAGGCTGTGGAGCAAGACAGGAGCCAGCAGACGGGGAACACCAGCACCCAGTCACGGGAGTCCACTATTGGCCAGACCAGAGGGGCTCACAGCCAGGACAGGAGCCAGACCAGCCAAACAGTGACGGGAGGACACGTTCAAACCCAGGCAGGATCACAAACCCAGACCACTGAGCAAGACAGGAGCCACCAGACAGGAAACACAAGTACCCAGTCGCGGGAGTCCACCATTGGCCAGACCAGAGGGACCCGCAGTCAAAACAGGAGCCAGACCAGCCAAGGGGTGACAGGGGGATATGTTCTGACACAGACAAGGTCACAAACCCAGACTGTGGAGCAAGACAGGAGCCAGCAGACAGGGAACACCAGCACCCAGTCACGGGTGTCCACTAGTGGCCAAACTGGAGCAACTGAGACCAATAGCCAAGATGGGAATCAGAAGAGCCAGGTGGTAACAGGAGGATACATTCAGACTCAGGCAGGGTCACAAACCCAGGTGCACCCCCAGACCATGGAGCAGGACAGGAGCCAGATGGGAAGCCACGTAGGGGCTAGAGAACAGGAACAGAGTCAGACACAGTCAGGCAGTGGTCAAACATGGACCCAAGTGGGCAACTACGAGGCAGGAGAGACAGTGCTGGAAGGACAGGCCCAACCTGGGGCAAGCACTCTGACAGGCAGCCAGGATTGGAGCAGCTCGCACCCTAGTTGCAGTGTAACAGCAAGGCAGGGAGAAGGCGAGCCCCACCCCAAAGAGTCCAATGTGGTTGTCGAGGAGTGGGTTGATGATCCTACAAGGGAGATGGTAGTTCAAAGGCAGAACCAGAGCAGCCTGCACACCAGTGTTTCTTCAGCTCAGGGTGGAGAGACAGCCCAGCCTGAGGGGAGATGAGGCATCACAACAGCCAGTGGGCTGTATTCCTACTTCAAAAGCAACAAGCCATGAGTGCCTGTCCCTGGAGCCCAATGCCCAGTCCCAGAAGAAGACAGCTGGAGGGGGCTGTTTGTCCCTCCCTGGATGGACCAGTTGGCACATCCTTGGACATCAGCTCTTAATCATGGTGATTCTCTTAGGTCTTTCTCAGTGAGACCATTTCTTCAAGGTGCTTCCAATTCTAAACTCTTTCTTACCTGCTTTCCTGTGAAGACTTTCTCAGGGGCTTGAAGACATGGGACAAATTATCCTTTTGGGCTAAATTCTCCTCAGCTTTGGAAGTTTACAGAGCTACTTTTATCTCTGTCATCTGTCTATTGCTCCCATCTATCTTAATGCATCAATAAAACTTCCTAAGCAAATTGCTCCATTCAATCACCTCCATGGACATGTTAGTCCAAAGGCCATAGGGTGAGGATGATGAACAAGACATGGTCCCTACTCTTGAAGAACATCCAGTTGAGAAAATATTGCAAGAGTTTCAAGAGGTAAAAGGGTCAAAGAAAGGAGCCATGATACTTAATAGTTGGCAGAGATGGGTCAGGAAAGGTTTCATCCAGAAGATTCTTTTTTGTAATGGCCTTTAAAGAACAACCAGGATTGACATAGGTAAAGTTATTCTCAGTCTCTGTTCTTGTTGGGAAACAACATACACACACACATACACATATGCAGATACTATTAAACAACTCTTAAGTAAAAAAGGAGATAAATAGAAAAGGAAATTGCAGAACTTTTAGAAAATGATGATAATTAAACCAGATATATAAAGTTCTGTAGGACAGAGCTATATGAATGCTCTAAGGAAAATTCATAGCATTAACTACACCTGTTAATAAGAATTAAAGTAAATTAATTAAATATGCAACTCGAAAACCTAGAAAAACACCGACAAAGACTACAAAGGAAAGCACACGAAATTAATAAAGGTATTAATAGAAAATAATGACTTAGAAAATAGAAATAAATACAATAAACAAGTAAATAACCTGGTCATTTGAATCAACAAAGTGGGCAAACCACTAACCAACCTAATTTTTAAAAAAGTAAAAAAAAAAAAAAAGGTGTGGGTAAGAAAGCACAAATATATAAAATAAGATATAGCAATGGGCAAAAGATATAAACGGTTGACAGAGAAAATACAAATGACCCTTAAATACACATTTGTAATAATAGAAACACAAATTAAAGTATATCGAGATACCATTTTCACCACCAGGTTGGCACACATCTACAAGTTTGAGGACAGGCTTTGTTGACGAGGCTGTGGAGAAGCAGGCACGTCCACACTCTTCTGGTGGGAATGCAAAATGATTCCCCTTGATGGAGGGGAATTCCACAAAACCCATCAATATTACATGTGCTTGATTGTCCTTTCCCCAGTGCCTGAAGCAGTATCTAGCAAACAGTAGCATTTCATAATTATTTTTTGAATGACTCGATATCTCCTTTCACACATGAGCTCATATAATCCCTACACAGACCTGGGACAACAGAAAGGCAGATATAATCAAGCTCAGACCACATAAGAAAATGAAGTTTCTCTAGTGTTGCCAAAAGTTGTGCCATTAGAAAGGAGATAGAGCTAGGACTAAATCCAGGTCTTCTGAATATAAACTCTAACACCACAGAGAGAAGAAAGGGCACCATGGAGCTATATGTGTGAGGATCTACCCAAAGAGGTTGGGAAGAAGCCTTAGAGAGTAACCCTTCAATCCCCACCTCTTCTGGACAGGAGATTCTGGCCGTGAAAGCTGGAAGCCCATGTACACCTTTGAGAAGACACCATTCTCAGGATCCATATTCCCAGGGAGCATCCATGGGTTACCCTGGAACAACAGTCCTCTCTGAGGGAAAATGTAAAAACAGAGATGGTTCTGAAACAGAAGTAAGCCAACAGTGAAATCAAGGGGAGAGCAGGCAGCCTGTCCCCTCTCACCTCATGTGCCTTGCCGGATGAACCTGGGGGCCAGGGTGAGCCCCCCAAGAATTTAGGTAAAAAGGAATAAAGATTCCTTCTAAGTGTTTAGCACTGGAGTGGTCAAATCAGATATATTAAGTCACCTTAAAAAGAAAGAATGATTCCCAACCAACAGAATCTGTCTGCAACTCCAGTTTTAATAGATTAACCTGCCATTCAGAAGGGAGGGAAGTGACTCAGCCAAATGCAGAAAAGAGGAGTCATGGAGGTCAATGATGCTGGACCCTTATAAGCACTGTGTCTAGGCAAGGGAGAGGCAAGTTCCATTGGCAAAGCCTATGGTGGCAATGAACACTTCCATCAGTTGAACGGCCAGATGCCCATTAACCTCCAAATCAGGAAATGAACTTCCATTCTCTGATTCTGCACTTGCCAGCTTCTGATTATGATATGGCTGTCCACATGGGAGAAAAGGCACTTGCCAGGTGATATGAGTGACCAGTTCTTCCAATGGTTGCGTTCTTTGCTGACCTGGTATCATGAACATCAGTCTTAGCCTCTGAGCTTGGCCAGTGTGAGATCTGCTTTCTCAGTGGGTCAGAGCCTGGAGGGGCACTCACCAAGGTAACCAGTCTGCTCCACCTCAGGCCACCCCTCTCCTTCTCTCAGGATTTACTGGTCTTTCTCGAACTTGTGAAGTATCCACATAGGTGCTTATTTTTCAACATGTGCATGTTCTTTTAGAGCAAGGAGGGAAAATTTGTGAAAAAAATATAAAGGGACTCGGTAGGAATGGAGTGTTTGTTCACAGCCCCTGAGGTAGATGTTTCTTCTTGAAGACCCCAGGCCACATCATACCAAACATATTAAATGCACCTAAAGACCATGGAAATACATATTTGCCAAAATATTTTTAAAAGATTTTAACAGTTTTGTTTTTTGAATTATTTAGGTATACGTAGTGCATTTATATTGGCTATGATTTCTTTGCAATTGTAATAAACATTTTTGAGAAGTAAAAATATATATACTAAAAATAGTTTAAAGCAGGTTTTTGAATAAATACTAAATTTAACAATGAATTAAGCTGACAGTCTTATTTGTAGATACGTAAAACATTTAGAAGTTTCAATTTTTCATTTTTGGGGGCTGACATACATATGTACATACAGTTATTTATGTATCGATCTATTTATCTACCTACTTTTTGATTCAAACATTTTTTGTTCTCCCTTGCAAAACTCCTAAAGACCCTAAACCCATTGTCGTCCAGTCGATTCCAACTCATAGCGACCATACAGGACAGAGTAGAACTGCCCCGTAGGGTTTCCTAAGAGTGGCTGATGGATTTGAAACTGCCGACATTTGGTTAACAGCTGTGCCCTTAACCACTGCGCCACCCAAGTCAAACTGCCCATAGTGTGAAAAGTGGCTGTGTCCCTAGGAATACTCAGGGCCCAAGGCTCGCTCCAAACGCCCCTCAAACCTCTTCCACCAGGTAGCTTCCCATTCCCCCAGAGAGCAGTTACACTGCACTGCTGCCCTCTGGTGGGGGCTAACACTACGCCCCTAAAAGAGAAAAAAAAAAAAAAAGAGAGCCTGCAGAAAATCTGCGTTGGTGGAACCGGAAGGTGGTAGTAGCTTCCCATTTCCTCAGAGAGCAGGTGCACTGCCCTGCTGCCCTCTGGTGGCGGCTAACACTACGCCCCTAAAAGAGAACCTGCAGAAAATCTGCGTTGGTGGAATGGGAAGGTGGTAGCACTGGGAAAAGCTCAGTGGTGTGGCCTTGGACTCAGGAGCACCTGGAGGAAGCGGCCCTGAAACCTCAGTGGTGACCACCCCAGGCTTCTCTGAGCCAAGGGGCTGTGTGTATGTCTGTGTTTCTTTGGAGGATGCCCTTCATGGAGCCGCTCCCGTGGACGAACGGGCTCCCAGTATCTGGATAGGGCAGGCCCTGCCTTGCTCCCACTGTGGAGCCACATCTCTTTCCAAAGTCTTGGCTTCACTGGGCAGGGATGGTGTGTGGGTGCCTGATTATCTCACTTGGGACAGTCCCTACAGAGAGGCAGGGAGATAAGCACCCTGTGGCTCTCCCTCCTCAAGGCAGAAAACAGCAGTCTGGACAATTCTCCAGGGTCCTGAGACCAAGATCATGGCCTACCTGCAGCCTGGTGCCTCAGAGGAACACTGTGGATTCGTTCCCCAGGACAGGTGGCAGCCTCTCACCTCGTGTGGAGCATCCTCAGTGTACCCCATTTACACATGAACTGCAAGTAATAAAGGGTGGCTCCTTTCTCCCAAATCTGTAAGAAGTGGGTAGGATTTGGATGGAGGGGACACATCCCATTCTTACATATTTAACAAAGGAACATTTAACAAAGGCACAAACGAACAAGCTGAAGGAGCCAAATGGCTTTGCCTCTAGTGCCTGCATGAGATCTGTAAGGCTCAGCTCTTGCAGAGGGGCCGAGGGATGGAGTGTGGGGCCTGTTGGAATAGACAAGGCTAAACTTTTCAGGCAGCATCACTTCTGACCCAACACTTCTGAGAGGGACTCCTGAAGCTTCTTCTGAAGCTCTAAACAGATCTCCAGGGAGAAGTCCCATTCCTGGCCCTGGCACTGTCAGGGCAGTTGAGGCAGTTTTGACACCCATGGCTCTGGGCGAAACATAAAGGGGGACGCTGGTTCCAGTTTATCTGGGGATTCTCTGGAAGGAGTTGACACCACAAAGGTGATGAAATGGGGTCAAATCTAAGAAGAATGCCTCTTGGAATACTTCTAAGAGGTGTCCTGGGGACCAGCGTAGTGACGCGTGCCATTGGAAGTCTCTGCGTGAAAAAGAAAAGTAAACCAGTATGGTAACCAGACAGCCAGATGTGGCTTGAGACCCAGGGTTTCACCTGGGCCATATATAATACCGTACTAAGCAGGCAGGAACTCAGTAAACACATGTTTTTCAATATCTTAAATACAGAAAAGCAAATCCTTCTGTAAATTAAGAAAGCTTAGCTACAAAACCATTACATGTTTATCACAGACAAACCATAAAAGAGACAAGAAAAGAGAAAAAAAAAAAGCAAAAGCACACCAACATTGCTATTGTCCAAAAATAGTCATGGTTATTTAATCTTTTGAAATGGATCCATCCAGAAGCTCTTCAATATGAAAATAGTGGCAAATATACAGATAAATAATATCCACGTGAAAATACATGTTTATAATTATTAAAATTATCTGAGCAAATCTATATGCAAATTTTATCTAGAAAGCATATATTTATATGTAAATATGTGAATGATACATACACAAATTATATTTATGCGTATACCTACTCCTTATTTATATACTATCTCGCTCTCCGAAGTTTCGCATTTATGACAACAGTAAAAAAATCTACTATCCTCCTGTTTTGTTCATTAGCAACATACATGTGGCAGTAATGAATGCCGAGGTGGTAGGCAAGAGTAATACTGGCTGTGATAGTTAAAGTTATGTGTCAGCTTGGCTGGACCATGATTCTCAGTGGTTTGGCAGTTATGCAATGGTGTAATTTGGCAGTTATATAATGAGGTAGTCATCCTCTGTTTTGTGATCTTATGTGGTTATCCTCCATTTTCCCGTAATGCTGATTTCCACATAACGACCTGGTCTTTGGAAGCTAACCACCTTGATAAGTGAGGAGTAGGTATGTATACATACACATTATACAAACGTGTATGTTCCCAGAATAGCTTCTATAGGCTGTTTTTAGTCATGTGGAGCAGCCCCTGTCAGTAGAATTTAGTGGTTGGGACTGTGTCCTGTTTAGCCAGACTGCCAGGGTTCGAACCTCAGTTGTGCCGTTTACAAGTGTCGTGACCCTAGTCAAGGTACCTGTCTTAGTTATTTCATCCATACAGTGGAGAAAATGGTTCCTCCTATAGGTAGTTGTGAGGGTAGATAAATCTGTACACGTAAAAGTGCTTGGCAGATGGCATGGTAAGCATTCAATAGAGGTTAAGAACTGAATGAAGCATTCTTTAAGCCCAGCCATTTATAAAGCAAAGAATGTGTGAACACGGAGGAGAAGATACAAACGGCTATAATTGGCCAGACTTGACCCAGTACAGAAGATTCTCGTGGACTTTCTTCCTATGAGGATAATTGTGGCTTTTAGCCCCTGCTCCCAGACCACGGCTCAACTGTGGGGGTTTCCATCTCAAAGAAAACCTAAGGATCAGGTTTAAATGTCAGAGTATTATTCTAAATGAACCAATGTAACACTAACCCCCCCTCTTCTCTCTCAAGCCTCTGTCCTGTCCCTTAGGGCAAAATCAGCTTCTCACTGGTCCAATCTCTCCTCCTGTCTCAAGGTTATTAGGTTGTTACCTAAGATGGGGAAAGGAAGTGGATCTATAATTGGCTTATTTGTCCACAGGGCTTGAGCAGAGGAATAGACAGTTGTGTGGAGTCGGGGAAGGTGCAGTCAACTATTAGGGCCCCAGAGAGGCACATTAACAAACTAGAACAATCTGGGCCACATAGACCAGAAAAATCGTTTTTGTTGTTGTTGTTTTATGATGCATTTCAAGCCAAATATACTCACTACTTGGGTTCTTTCCTTCCTCAAGGGAAAGTCACCATCCACAGAGAAAAATTCCCATACGCAGGCTGAAAAATCTACCTTATTTCTTTTTTTCCCCCTTTTTTTATTATGCTTTATGTGAAAGTCTATAGTTCAAGTTAGTTTCTCATACGAAAATTTATACACACATTGTTGTGTTGTTACCCTAGTTGCTCTCCTTATACTATGACTCCTTCTTTCCACCCCAGATTTCCCATGTCCATTCAACCAGCTCCTGTCCCTTTCTGCCTTCTCATCTCACCTCTGGACAGGAGTTGCCCATTTAGTCTCATGTATCTATTTTTTTTTTTATCTACTTAAGCTGCGAAGCACACACCTCATGAGTGTCATTTTATGTCTTATAGTCCAGTCTAATCTTTGTCTGAAGAGTTGGCTTCGGGAATGGTTTTAGTTTTGGGCTAACAGAGAATCGGGGGGCCATGTCTTCCAGGATCCCACCAGTCTCAGTCAGACCATTAAGCCTGGTCTTTTTACTAGAATTTGAGTTCTGCACCCCACTTTTCTCCTGCTCTGTCAGGGACTCTCTGTTGTGTTCCCTGTCAGGGCAGTCATTGGTGGTAGCTGGGCACCATCTAGTTTTTCTGGTCTCAGGCTGATGTAGTTTCTGGTTTATGTGGCCCTTTCTGTCTCTTTGGCTCCTTGTGTCTTTTGTGTCCTTCATTCTCCTTTGCTCCAGGTGGGTTGGGGCCAACTGATGCATCTAACATGGCTGCTTGCTAGCTTTTAGGACCCCAGATGCCACTTACCAAAGTGGGATGCAGAACATTGAAAAACCTACTTTATTTCTTAATCCTAATCCCAAATATAAATAATGACAAGTAATAAAAATGGCATGCCATGCTACATGTTGATTTGTACATTACTATGAATTTCCATTCATCCCAGTTACAGTCAAGTTGATTCCAACTCATGGCAACCCCACATGTGTCAAAGAACTATGCTCCATAGGGTTTTCAGTGGCTGATTACTCAGAAGTAGATCATCAGGCCTTTCTTCTGAGGCACCTCTTAGTGCACTCAAACCTCCAATCTTTCAGTTAGTAGCCAAGCATACTAATGGTTTGCACTACCTAGGGACTCCACTATGAGTTTACTGAGCACAAGTTTTGTGCCAGGCATATTATAAAATGAACCAGACATACCTAGTCTCTAACATGAAGTTAACACTGAAATGACGAAAGAATCTTAACTGTAAGTAGAAAAGCCCGTGCCCTCTGCCTGTGAACCATCCTAAACTAGCCTTAGCCTTGGTATGATTCCAGATGGCTCTACTACAGCCATCACCAATACTGCAAATGGCTGCTTGGGCCCCAATCTCTGGTACAGAGAGAGAAGTGTTTGTAATGGAACTCTATGCACCATAGCCACAACCTCCCCCTCCCAAAACACCCTCTGTCATCTCATCAGGTATTTTTTTCCATTGCCTGACACTCACAACACATAGTTGCCCTTATAAAACAGAAGGCTCCAATCTACTTCTATTTTCCATGATACACCAGCCAGGAACTCACTGCTCTAATTGCCACCTATTTCATGATAAAATAAATCAGTAGCCATACCTACCGTTGAAGTGTTTGTTTGTCTTATGAATGGGTGTTGCAAATGTAATTACATCGCCTTACCCACAATCAATGAAAAATTAGGTCACACCTTCACATAACGTATTATTTATCCCAAAATTAAACAGCAATGCAGCAATCTGAGGTAAACCACAGATTTATCATTTTTCCATCCATGACCTGGTCTTTCTCACTTAACTGGTTTGGCTTTCTGCCTCCCTTCTAGGGTTTTGGCTGTCAAATTAGGCTGTTGATTTTTCCACTCTACACACTTACGTAAGCACCTCTTCTAGGTGATGTGGAACTCTGCCGGTGTCTCTGCTGCGATTTGCAGTATCTGTTGAAATCAATCAGTTTATCCAGTTCAGTGGCATGCCACAAGCGCTGAGCCCACACCCCACCACAGGAGAATTTGATTATCCACCAAAAGGAGGCACCTTTCATTCCCCCGACTTGGAGTCAAGCCTCACTTCTTCCCAGATACAGGAACCAATCATAAAATTTGTTTCTCTTAAGCTTTTTCAGTTTTGACCTTGATATTTGGCCCTCTTCTCTGTCCTTCCTGTATCTCAGGGTGCTGCTCTTCTCCTGAAAGCATCATGGTGAAGTGAAAAGATGTCTATACTGGTACCTGGGGTCAGAGTGTCAGATAGACCTGAGTTGAATTCAGAGGTGTATCTAAGGTACAGAAGGCATGGCACGTGTCCTGGGCGCCTCTTGAAGATGGGCACCACTGAGAAGTTTCTATTAACCATAGCAGTTTCCATAACCAACAAGTTAAAATTAATACTTTCGTACTTGAGAGCCTCCACAGGTCAAGGCAGATTGTGTGATCTTGCCCCTGCTGAGTGTAGAAAGAGAAGAAACTGAAAAAAAAAAAAAAATGATTTTGAGCACATCATAGAACAGTTTTCATCAGCGAAAGCAAGGATGACGTAGTTGTAATTTTCATGTAGTGCCATACGTGTTAAGTAAAAGATTAACGAGCTTGATTTGTATTTTTCAGCTGATACTATGATAAAGTTATCTAAAAGATGGGTGTTAGATGTTTAGACAGGGGCACAATTTCAGTGCTTGCCACAGGTGCCATTTTCCATAGATATGACTCTGGTTTAATCCTGGCTTGGCTACCAACCATCTTGTGTGACTCTTTCTGGGCCTCAGTTTCCTCCCTGGAAAATGAGAATATAATATCTCCTTTACAGAGTTGCTGAGAGAAGAATAGAATCATAAGATGCTCAACAAACATTGGTGTCCCGTGCTCTCTTTCTCCTATCTGCCTGTCCCTCTCATCCTCACCAGGTACCTCTTACTTTCTCACACAAGAAACTGCAGGTTTCATTCTTTTCTTCTAATAACACTTCTCAAATCCTCCTTCTAATCTCTTATACCCTTAACCTCAGCTTGATAACCTCCTCGGAAGTCAGAACCAGAAATGTGTTATTGGTGAGTCAGTTCCCTGGGACAACAGGTTGTAGAAAGAACAGATTCTTTTTTGATAAGTGTGGGATAAGATGGGCTAGACACTACTGCAGGGATTGATAACTGGAGGAAACTTTTGAAAAGAAATTCATGAATATACATTACCCACCAACCCAGTGCCGTCGAGTCGATTACAACTCATAGCGACCCTATAGGACAGAGTAGAAATGCCCCATACATCAAGAGCTTTAAAAATGATGGTACTTTTTGACTCAATGATTTCACTTTTAGAAATTTATCAGATTAAAAAAATCAGATATCTTCAAAGATTTGCATAAAAGGTTGTTCATTACAGCATAGAAATAGTAAAAAATAGGAAATAAAACATTCGACAATAGGACTCTGAGAACATGGAAAAAACAAAACACTAGGCAGCTGTTAAAAATCAGCTTTTCAAAGAACTTGTAATGACATTAGAAAATGCTCACATTTTGATACAAAATTATGAATACATTATTAACTTTAAATATACATTCTACATATTCATCAAAAGACTTTATCTTATTCACAAAATGAAAAGAAACTCACAGATGGGGAGAAAATTTTCCAGAACCGTGTATCCTATAAGGGTCTAATATCCAAAAAACATTAAAAAAAATTCTACAACTTAACAATAAAAAAAACAATTCAATCAGAAAATGGGCAAAGAACTTGAACAGACATTTCACCAGAGGACATTCAAATAGCCAAAAGCACATGAAAAGATGCTGTATTCATGAACGCTTAGGGAAATACAAATGAAAACCACAGCGAGATAGTATCTCATGCCCATTAGAAAACAATAGGTGTTGGCGGGGTTGCAGAGAAACTGGAAGCTTTACTCCTTGCTCTTGGGAGTGTAAAATGGCACAGCCACTGAGAAAAGCAATTTGGCAGTTCCTCAAAAAGTTGAACACAGAACTGCCATGTGGCCCAGCAATCCCAATCCCAGGTATATACCCAGAAGAAGTTAAGGCAGGAACATAAAGAGAAATCTGTACACCAATGTTCATTACAGCACTTTTCACAATAGCCAAAAGTGGAAACAACAGAAATGTCCATCAACAGACAAATGGCTAAGCAAAATGTGGTGTATACATGCAGTGAAATATTTCTCAACTGTAAAGAGAAATGAAGTCCTGATGCATGCCACGACATGAACGAGTCTTGAAAACATTATGCTAATCAAAATAAGTCAGTCACAAAATGACAAATACTGTATGATCTCACTTATATGGGATAGGCAACTATATAGAAACCAAAGATTAGTAATGGTTACCAGGCATGGAAGGGAGGAAGTGAGGGTTTTTTTGTTTTTTTTTTTTTTTTTGCTTAGGAGGCATTGATTTATGTTACTGGTGGAAGAATAATTTGGAAAAGGATAGTGGTAATGGTTGTACAACATGAAGAATGTCATCAATATCAGTGAATTACACATGTAGAAATCATTGAATTGGTGAATGTTTTGTTGTGTATATTTTCACCACAATTAAAAAAATAAGTAAATAAATAAAAAATATTCAATATATACACATATATGTATAAATGTACATACTACGTATACATACATGCATACACACATTTATAAATGAAACACTGGAAGGCTATAAGGAGTGAATTGTGAAATCTGAATTGTGAAATGACAAGAAATTTTTATTTTCTCCTGTGCGTTTTTCCGTATTTTACAATTTCTGTATTACGAACATGCATTACTTTTTTAATAATTTTTATTGTGCTTTAAGTGAAAGTTTACAAATCAAGTCAGTCTTCCACATAAAAACTTATATACACCTTGCCACATACTCCCAATTACTCTCCCCCTAATGAGATAGCCCGCTCTCTCCCTCCACTCCCTCTTTTCGTGTCCATCTCGTCAACTTCTAACCCCCTCCACCCTCTCATCTACCCTCCAGGCAGGAGATGCCAACGTAGTCTCAAGTGTCCACCTGATCCAAGGAGCGCACTCCTCACCAGCATTCCTCTCCAACCCATTGTCCAGTCCAATCCATGTCTGAAGGGTTGGCTTCGGGAACGGTTCCTGTCCTGGGCCAGCAGGTCTGGGGGCCATGACCACCAGGGTCCTTCCAGACTCAGTCAGACCATTAAGTCTGCTCTTTTTATGAGAATTTGGGGTATGCATCCCACTGTTCTCCTGCTCCCTCAGGGGTTCTCTGTTGTGTTCCCTGTCAGGGCAGTCATTGGCTATAGCTGGGCACCATCTAGTTCTTCTGGTCTCAGGATGATGTAGTCTCTGGTTCATGTGGCCCTTTCTGTCTCTTGGGCTCGTAATTATCTTGTGTCCTTGGTGTTCTCCATTCTCCTTTGATCCAGGTGGGCTGAGGCCAATTGATGCATCTTAGATGGCCGCTTGCTAGCGTTTAAGACCCCAGGCACCGCTCTCCAAAGGGGGATGCAGAGTGTTCTTAATAGATTTTATCATGCCAATTGACTTAGATGTCCCCTGAAATCATGGTCCCCAAACCCCTGCCCCTGCTACACTGGCCTTTGAAGCATTCAGTTTATTCAGGAAACTTCTTTGCTTTTGGTTTAGTCCAGTTGTGCTGACCTCCCTTGTATTGTGTGAACATGCATTACTTTTAAAGCCAGGAAAAAAATAAAAGTATGTTTCTTTAAATCCATTTTGTTTTCTTCAAAGGATGTTTGCTTTGGTGGAGAGGAGGCCGGCCCACTAGAGGCAGTGCAGAGAGCTGGCTCTGCAGTGGGAACATTACCTTGCCAGGCCCTGCCCTAGGTTTTTACAAGGTAGCTTCAGCTTTACAGAGCTTGTAAAGTGTCTCTCACCCACACATGGGCATTGTTGGAGAGCATTTACAAGGTCTATTTGGCTCTTGTATATGAATTTATGGCTGTTTTCATGACGGTTTCCTCCCAATGGCCCTAGAAGCTATGTTTGGACTGTTCTCCCTGACTTACAGCCAGGAGTGTCGAGGCTTCATGGTGCAGCAGCAGGATGCTGTGGGAAAGTACCCAGCAGAAGTAGGCCATCCGAATCCTGCAATGGGCCTTAGGCCAGACAGTCCCTTTCTCTGGCCCACCCTTCCTTCACTGATAGCCATGACCCCTTCATTCAAAGGAAGTTCTTGACACATCTCCTCCAAGGACACTTCCCTAATGAACTCCTCCTGACTCTGAGGCCATCTTGGCAGTCATGGCTTCAAATGCACCTCTATAAAGGTTACAGTTAAGGTTTCCATGTAAGTTCTTTAGTAATTTTCACGTGAGTCCTCAAGGATCAGCACAATGTATTCCAGTCTTTTTTTCTGCCCTTTTGTTCATTCCCAGTAGGCTCACTTATGATTAAATGGGCCTAAGGCAGGTCACAATCCAACAGACCCTGTGTGTGCTGAGCATGCCTCTTCCTATGCAGAAGCCTCCATTGCTTCCCCCTTTGTCCTCAGGATAAAGTCTAAGCAAGGACTTCATTCTGATAAAAGCATATAAGGTCCTACCCGATCTGTTCTCTGTCTTCTTTTGCCAGACTCAGCTTTTCTGTGCTTTACCCCTGTGCTGCCCTCTTGGTACACCTTATACCCCAGCTATATCAACTTCCAGAATTTCCCTTAATACACCATGCCCTGTTAGGCAGGGACCTTTGCATATGCTTGTCCTTCTTTCTCTAGTTGGTGAACTTGATACCGTGCAAGAGTCACCTCATAAAGTAATAGCAAACATTATCAGTCTCTTACAATATGACTTACAAATACAGTTTTAAGTGTCTTACATGTATTAATTTTTTTTTTTTTTTTTTTGGCTCACTACCAAGCCCTAAGCACGATTTTTCTGCTGCCTAAGTTCTCTAGGTTCCTGCTTACTTTCTTAGCATAGTTCCCCCAGCCTTCTGGTGGATTCTGTAAACCACCAGATATCCTTCCTATAAAATGCTTTTCTGCCTAAGTAAACCAGAGTCAATGCTGGCAAATAATAATCTTAACTTACAAGACAACATTCTAATAAACCTTTATTGAGGGTCACTGAATTCTAGGCACTGTGCTAGTGTCAAGAGGTGGGTGGAATAAAAAGATAAATAAGGCTTCATTTCTACTCTTGAGGAGTTCACATATGTATGGGGAAAAAGGGGGGAGGGGCAAACGAACAATAATATAAATTAATTAAAGGTATAAAGTAAGTTACAGAAGGTATAAATAACTTAGCTCTATGGGAATCCAGAAGGTGAAGCAGATAACTCTCTTTAGTGATTCTGTAAAAGCAGATGAAGGTGACATCTGAAGAGACAGCACAGCATCAGTGGCCAGAATGGGCTCTGGAGCCAGTCTGCCTGGATTCAAAACCTGCTCCTGCCAAACACATTAGCTATGCAATGTTGGGAAAGTTATTTAATGTCTTTGGCCCTCAGTTTCCTCAGCTATAAAAAGAGGATTATAATAAGAGTATCTACTTAATAATCACCTCTACAGCAGCCTCTCCCCCCATGGTCTGAGATTTGCTCCCAGACCTTGTTCCAGTACTATCTATCTGCCTTCACACTAACCTTATCTGGCTGTGAGGAACCATCTTGCCTCAAACCCAAACCTCAGTTGTAGACACTAATTAATGATAAGGCTCTTTCCCTGGCTGGAAAGGTCATTCTTTTAGTCCTGGACCTAGACTGTGTCTCAGCTCTTCCTCGCTGTTGCCAACTCTACTCATACTTTAAGGTTAAGCCAACACTATATCTGTCTTCCACCACTTGTCTGTCAGCTTGTTGTACTGTGGTGATTTGTGTGTTGCTGTGGTACTGGAAAATTTATCACTGGTATTCAAATACCAGCAGGGTCACCCACGGTGCACAGGTTTCAGCAGAGTTTCCAGACTAAGACAGACTATGAAGAAGGACCTGGCAGTCTACTTCTGAAGAAATCAGCCAGTGAAAACCTTATGAACAACAACGGAACACTGTCTGATGTAGTGCTGGAAGATGAGCCCCTCAGGTTGGAAGGCACTCAATATACGACTGGGTAAGAGCTGCCTTCTCAAAGTAGAATTGACCTTAATGACTTAGATAGAGGCAAGACTTCAGGACTTTCATTTGCTGAGCTGGCATGACACAAAATGAGAAGAAACAGCTGCAAACATCCATTAATAATCAGACTGTGGAATGTATGAAGTATGAATCTAGGAATATTGGAAGTCATCAGAAATGAAACGGAACACATAAAGATCAATATACTAGGTATTAGTGAGGTGAAATGGACTGGTATTGGCCATTTTGAATTTATACAATCATATGGTCTACTACGCTGGGAATGACAAATTGAAGAGGAATGTTGTCACGTTCATTGTCAAAAAGAACATTGCAAAATCTACCCTGAAGTAAAACACTGTCAGTGATAGGATAATACCCATATTCATAAGACTATTATTCAAATTTATGCACCAACTACTAAGGCCAAAGATGAAGAAATTGGAGATTTTTACCAACTTCTACATTCTGAAATTGATCAAATATGCAATCAAGACACATTGATAATTTCTGGTAATTGGAATGAGAAAGTTGGAAACAAAGAAGAAGGATCAGTAGTTGGGAAATATGGCCTTGGAGATAGAAACAATGCCAGTAATCGCACGATACAATTTTCCAAGACCAACAACTTACTCATTGCAAATATCTTTTTTCAACAACATAAATGGTGACTATACACTGGACCTCACCAGATGGAATATACAAGAATCAAATTGACTACATCTGTGGAAAGAGATGGTGGAAATGCTCCATATCATTAGTCAGAACAAGGGGCCAACTGTGGAACAGACCATCAATTGCTCATATGCAAGCTCAAGGTCAAGAAGAAAATTTGAACAAGTCCACGAGAGTCCAAGTACAAACTTGAGTATATCCCACCTGAATTTAGAGACCATCTCAAGGATAGGTTTGACACATTGAGTGCTAACAAACAAGGACAAGACTAGTTCTGGAATGATAGCAAGGACTTCATACACAAAGAAAGCAAAAGGTCATTAAAAAGACAGGAAACAAAGAAAAAATAAAAATGGATGTCAGAAGAGGCTCTGAAACTTACTCTTGAATGTAGAGTAGCTAAGGCAAAAGGAAGAAATGATGAAGTAAAAGAGCCAAACAGAAGATTTCAAAGGGCAGCTCGAGAAGATAAAGCATAATGAAATATGCAAAGACCTGGAGATAGAAAACTATAAGAAAGACATGCTCCACATTTCTCAAACTGAAAGAATTGAAGAAAAAAATTCAAGTCTCAAGTTGCAATATTGAAGGATTCTAGGGGGAAAATATTTAATGAAGCAGAAAGCATCAAAAGAAGATGGAAAGAATACACAGTTGCTGTACCGAAAAGAATTGGTAGAAGTTCAACCTCTTCAGGATGTAGCATATGATCAAGAACTGATGGTACTGAAGGAAGAGGTCCAAGCTGCACTGAAGACATTGGAGAAAAGCAAGACTCCAGGAATTGATGGAGTACCAATTGTGATGTTTCAACAAATGGATGTAGTGATGGAGGTGCTCACTCTTCTATGCCAAGAAATTTGGAAGACAGCTATCTGGCCAACCAACTGGAAGAGATCCATATTTGTGCCCATTCCAAAGAAAGGTGATCCAAGAGAATGTGGAAATTATCGAACAATACCATTAATATCACACGCAGGTAAAATTTTGCTGAAGATCATTCAAAAGTAGTTGCAGCAGTACACTGGCAGGTAACTGCCAGAAATTCAAGCTGGATTCAGAAGATGATGTGGAACCAAGGATATCATTGCTGATGTCAGATGGATCATGGCTGAAAGCAGAGAATACCAGAAAAATGTTTACCTGTATTTTATTGACTGTGCAAAGACATTCAACTGTGTGGATCATAACAAATTATGGATACCATTGCAAAGAATGAGAATTCTGGAAAACTTAGTTGTGCTCACGGGGAACCTGTACATAGACCAAGAGGCAGTCATTCCAACAGAACAAAGGGATACTGCATTGTTTAAAGTCAAAAAAAGTGTACATCATTGTTACAGGCTTTCACCATATTATTCATCTGTATGCTGAGCAAATAATCTGAGAAACTGGACTATGTGAGGAAGAATGTGGCATCAGGACTTGAGGAAGACTCATTAACAACCTGCGGTATGTAGATGACACAACCTTGCTTGCTGAAACTGAAGAGGACTTGAAGCACTTACTGATGATAAAAGACCACAGCCTTCATTATGGATTACGCCTCAACATAAAGAAAACAAAAATCCTCACAACTGGACCAATAAGCAACATCATGATAAAGGGAGAAAACACTGACGTTGTAAAGGATTTCGTTTTACTTGGATCCACAGCCAACGCCCATGGAAGCACAGTCAAGAAATCCAATGATGCACTGCATTAGGCAAATCTGCTGCAAAAGACTTCTTTAACGTGTTAAAAAGCAAAGATGTGTGCCTGACACAAGCCGCGGTGTTTTCAATCGCCTCATAGACATGTGAAAGGTGGACAATGAATAAGGAAGACCAAAGAAGAATTGGCACCTTTGAATTATGGTGTTGGTGAAGAATGTTGAATATACCATGGACTGCCAGAAGAATGAGCAAATCTGTCTTGGAAAAGAACAGCCAGAATGCTCATTGGAAACAAGGATGGTAAGACTTCATCTCACATACTTTGAACATGTTACTAGGAGGGACCAGTCCCTGGAGAAGGACATCATGCTTGACAAAGAAGAGGGTCAGCAATAAAGAAGACCCTCAATGAGACGGATTGACACAGTGGCTGCAACAATGGGCTTAAGCATGGCAACAATTGTCAGGATGGCACAGGACCAGGCATTGTTTCGTTCTGTTGTGCATAGGGTCACTATGAGTTAGAATGGACTCAACAGCACCTACCAACAAAAACAACATGTCAGTCTTGGCGTCCTTATTCACTGAAGAAGAAAAAACCCTTTCTCTAGGTCCAAGATCTCCTCCCCTGAGCCTGTTCTGAACTGTTGTCTCTGAAACTGTCCAAACCCTGGACCCCACTTTGTTGTTGTTATCTGCCGTGGAGTCAGTCCCTGACTCATGGTGACTCCATGCACAACCAGATTGGACCCTTGTGATCCACAGAATTTTCACTGGCTGATTTTTGGAAGTAGATTGCCAGGCCTTTCTTCCCAGTCTTAGTCTGAAAGCTCCACTGAAATCTCTTCAGCATCATAGCAATATGCAAGCCTCCACTGATGAACAGTGGTGGCTGTTCTTGAGGTGCAATAGCCAGGAACCAAACCCAGGTCTCCTGCAAGGAAGGCAAGAATTCTACCATTGAACTAACACTGCCCTCCTGGGCCCCCTAAATTTCCCCTAAAAAAGCTCCCCCTAAGCTAAGCTAAGCAGTCTAGTATAGTTGAAACTCTCAGGCTTTTAGAGTCAGAGAGATCTGGCTTCAAACCCTGGCTCCACTACTAGCTGCGAGACTTAGACAGGTTACTTACCCCTCAGAGCCTTAATATATCTGCTTCACTGGGTGATTCCAATAGTTATATAAAGAAGATATGTAACAAAACTCTTTTTGAGCCCCTTCCTTTGAGCCCCTAAATTTGTTCCTAGTATTTTCTGTATTCCTGCTTTTAAATCTCTTCTAATGGTCACATCTACAACCATTCATATTACTGCCTGTTTTCCAAATTTATCTACTTTCAAATTTTTATTCTACAAGTACTTTTCCCCGAGAGTCACACTTCTTTGTTTCTGGTGTTACTTGCTTAGTCATGCTTTGCATAAAAGTCATTTCACTGTTCATTCCATCTTAGCTCAATAAAAGTGTTCTGACACCTAATTTCAACTTATATTACTCTATTATGCTGAAGAGGTAGTGTCATTGAACTTCAACAGGGCATTTGGCAAGACTCTTAGATCCTTGTGGACAACTTGGGGAAATCTTGGGTGCATGGATAATCATATAATTGACTAAACAGAAGTGGTGAGTAATGAATCAGTATCTTTCTTAAGAAAGTTTATGGTGTCGTGATAAGGCTCGCTGCACAAGCACAGAATATGACTGAATTGGTTTAGCAGCAGTCACTCTATAGTCAACTCAATATGATTTAATATTATAACGTAATTGTCAAAATCTTCAATACACTATTAGGATGCTTTAGGATAAGAAAGGTAATAGTCTGCCTCTAGCTTTTTCAGCTATATCACAGCTTTAGGGTTGTGTTCTGCTAAGGCTGGCCCATTTTAAGAAAGATATTGGTAAGGTAAGATGCAGTTAGAAGGAAAGCGTTAGAATTATAAAACTTAGGGGGAATATTTGAAGGAAGAGAGGATGTTTAGCCTAAACATAAAATTCAAAAGGAACAGAAATATAGCTGATGCAGGAAGTATAGGGTATGTCCCCAGCTCAGGATACTCAGTCAAGGTGATTAGTGTTTTAACAGAGGCAGATACACAATATCATGGAAACACAGGAGAGGAAATGACTAGCTTTGCCTTGGGGGTCAGGAAACTGTTCACATAGGGAATGAGGCTGGAACTAAATCTTAAAGGATAATGAGGATGATTTCACCAGCAGAAAGGAAGGGAGAGCAGGTCTTCTGAGGCAAAGCAAACAGCACAATCGTAAGGCCACAAAAGAAAACAGGGCAGTGGTTAATAAAGCGCATTGAGAAGTAAACAGAAGATGAGAAAGTGAAGACAAGTATCAAAGTTAAACTCCAGATTTCTGTTTGTCATTTCCTTAGAACTTTTCCTGGCCCCTCACCCCTAATCTCAATTGTACTCTCCCCTAGTGCTCTAAGATTTTTCTTTATAGCACTCCCAATTTGTATTTTATACCTACTTGTGCTTTGTTTAACAGCTATTTTTCTGCTAGACTGTAAGCTCCGTAAGAGTAGCAGGGCTGTGCCTGGCATACGATAAACATGTATGATGACTATATGCTGAATGACGTACATGAAGATGAAATAACAGCACAGTATGGTAAGTGTAATAGTGCCTGCACACATGCCTCAGGAGACAAGAAAGTCTTCCAAATGTGTTAATATCTGAACTACTGAGTCTCACAGGAGAAATAGAAATAGGATATTGAAGGCAGATGGAGCAGTACAGGGGCATGAAACATCATGACGGATACAAAGAATTTACCTTACCCAAACCAGTTGCCATCAAGTTGACTCCAGATTGTGAAGACCCCACGTGTGTTGAGTAGAACTGTGCTCCATAGGGCTTCTAATGGCTGATTTTTCAGAAGTAGATTGCAGGCTTTTTTTCTGAAGTGCCTCTGGGTGGACTCGAACTAACAACCTTTCGATTAGCAACTGAGCACATTAACCATTTACACCACCAAGGGATTCCACAAAACTTAGAGAACTTAAATATCTTAGTACATAGATAGGTGCACAAGAGTGGTAGCTGACAAGACCAGAGAAGTAAGCAAGGGCCAGATCACTCATTTATTCCATTACTGTTTATTGAGCACCTACTCATGGAAACCCTGATGGCATAGAGGTTAAAAGCTACAGCTCCTAACCAAAAGGTTGGCAGTTCAAATCCACCAGGTACTCCTTGGAAACTCTATGGGGCAGTTCTACTCTGTTCTATAGGGTTGCTATGAATCGAAATCAACTCGATGGCAATGGTGGGGGTACTCATGAAGGGCTTCCTAATCCATGCTAAGAAGTTTGGGTTTTATACAAACAATATTGAGTAACTACTGAAGGTCTAGAGAGTCCTGTGATTCAATCTGTATTTTAGGAAGTTTGTCCTAGAGGTTGGGCAGTAGATTATTTAGAAGGTGGCAAGACTGCAGGAAAGTACTGATTACTTAGGAAACTGTTACGGAAATCCAGGTAAGAAAAGCAGTGGTGATGGAAATGGAGACAATGGTTCAAGGAAATATTGACAGGACTTGATGATGCACTGACTTTGGGGAGTGAGAAAGAGTGGAGTCTAGGATGACTCTTGGGTTTCTGGTGTGGGCAACTAGGTACATGAAGAAAAGGACTATAAAAAAAAAAGAAAATTGAAGCAGGCGGACATTATAAAGTCCATTTTGTGCATGTTGAAATGTGTGAAAAGGGACGGCCAGCTGTCTACCAAAATCCGTTTTCTCCTTTTTCCATATAATAGTGTGGCTGTCCAGCCTCCTTAGGACTGTATTTTGCAATCCTCCTTAAAGTTGAGTGGTGGGCATATAACTAAGATCTTGCCAGTGGAATGTGACTAAGAGCAAAATGTACAACTTCTTTCTTCCTTGCTTAAAAAGAAATCCTGGTCCCTGGATTTCTGCTCTTTCCTTCTTCCTACTGATTATAATGGTGATGATCAGAAATGACCTTTGAAGTCATAAGTTGGAATGGCAGAGCCTCCATCAGCCTGGGTCTGCATGTATCAGAGATGTCTGATGACCTAGGGGGCTCACTTTAGGTTGGTGACAGAGAAATAAACATATTGTTCTTTAAGCCATTAATTTATTGTTAAAACCAAACAACAGCTTAGATTAACTATTAAAAAATATCTGCCTTAAAGTATTTTTCATGAAGAATAACTATCTAAAAAAAAAAGATTTAGTGAGGAGAATGACATTATTTTACATTTTTTAAAAATCTCTTTAATGGCTGCCTTGAAAGAAGAGTGCTGGGCTCTCATTTCTGCTTCTGAATTCAGTCTGTTACATTATGCCCTTTTGTTTGAAGTACATTAAAAAAATCTGGCCTTAGGCAGCCAGAATATTTTAATATCCTTTTCAGGTAATTTTGGATTTTTCTTCTTTGATGTTGTTGTTGTTGTTAGTTGCTATGGAGTCAGCTCTGATTCATGACCAACCTTACATATAACAGAATAAAACAGTACCCTGTTCTGTGTCATTTTCATGATCATTGATACATTTGAACCCAATGTTGTGGCTATTGTGTCAATTCATCTTATCGAGGGTTTTCCTCCTTTTCACTGACCCTCTACTTTTCCAACTATGATGCCGTGTCAAAAGAGAGCCGAAGTCTTAACCATCCTCACCTCTAAGGAACATTTTGGTTGAAATGCAAACAGAGTGCTCTTCTTTAATACTACACTAAAACTCAACAAGAGATAATTTCTTAAACGTTGTATACAATGTAGAAACTGAAACCATATCAATGAATTTGTTTGAACCTGCTACATTGAAATCTATGGGTCTATCTTGTACTTGAATGGGTCTTTTACCCATGCATAATATGGAAACGTCTTGCAGTGGTCATGTTACCTCACTGAATTATGCAACTATTCCAAATTTCATTATACAACATATTTAAAAATTCATTTTTATTACTACTAATCTCATAAGAAAAGTCTTTAAGTAATGGGAAGCTGTCAAGTCTCCCAGCTGTGAATGTAAGTTTTCCAAAAGTGAATTTTCACGTGGAAACTCTAATTATTACCACTGACAGTATACAATGACAGTAGTTTTCCTTGAAGTTTCAGACTTACTGTATTAAGTTTTGGTAAAATGTCTGCCAGATATCCAAATCTGTGTAATTATGGTCCGATAGTGATTCTTCCAAATAAAAGTAATGTTTCATAAAAACAAAACAAAAAATATCTGCCTTGTGCATTATGCACTTTTAAGAACTATATGGGATCAAATTGACAACAGCAACTCGAAAGATAAGGTAGGAAATTTAGGGGCAGTGAGTTTATGTTAACAGGAGAGGAACAACACAGAAAAGGTAGGTGAAAATGGCTGCACACCTGGAAGGATGTAATCAATGTCATTGAGTTTTACATACAGAAACTGTTGAATTGTTGTATGTTTTGCTGTGTATACTCCCAACAACAACAACAAAATAAATAAAATTTAAAATAAAACAAAACAGTATATACAGAAAGAAAAGGAGTTCACATGGAACATGGGGAAATACAATCTTTAAAGTGTGCATGGAGGAAAAAAGAAGATACCACAGTTAAGTGAAAAACAATAATAAGCGAATCAGGAGATGGTGGCTGTCTTAGTCATCGAGTGCTGTTATAACAGAAATACCACAAGTGGGCGGCTTTAACAAAAAGAAATTTATTTTCTCACAGTCTAGTAGGCTAGAAGTTCAAATTCAGGGCATTAGCTCCAGGAGAAGGCTTTCTCTTTCTGTTAGCTCTAGGGGAAGATAATTCTCATCAATCTTCCCCTGAACTAGGAGCTTCTCTGGACGCACTCTGCTCCCAGGGCTTCTTTCTTGGTGGTATGATGTCCCCACTCCCTGCTTGCTTCCCTTTCTTTTATCTCTTGTAAGATAAAAGGTGGCGCAGGCCACTCTTCAGGAAAACTCCCTTTACATTGGATCAGAGATGTGACCTTAGTAAGGGTGTTACAATCCCATCCTAATCCTCTTTAACATAAAATTACAATCACAAAATGAAGGACAACCACACAATACTGGGAATCATGACCTAACCAAGTTGACACATTTTTGGGGGGACACAATTCAACCCATGACAGTGGCATTGCAAAAGATAAGTGAAGATATATGTCATGGATTGAATTATGTCCCCCAAAAAATGTGTGTATCAAGAAAAGACTGAAGTGTCCATTGGATAAAGAAAATAGGGTGGTCTTGATTTTAATATTTCAGCAGAGTGTGGAAGGAAAGGAGTCAAAGTCATACCAAAACGGAGGTAGTAAAATTAGGAAGAAAGGAAGTCGAGAGGACACTACTTTTTAAGAAGCTAACTGCATGGAAGGAGATCAAGGAAGGAATTGTTTTTAAGATGGCAGGCACTTGAGCATACTTTTATGCTAAGGAGAAAGACGACGTACATAGAAAGAAATAGCGGGAAGAGAGAGACACAGAGAAAGAGAGATATTGATGGATGGAGGAAAGAAGTTTCATAAGAATATGGGAGCTGATGGGATCCAAAATGCCAAGGATTAGCCTTGGCCCAGAATTGGGACCCTTTTCCCGTTGTAAAAGAAGATGAAGAGACCAGGAATAGTGCAGATGGCAATACGTTTACAAAGGTATCATGAGAATTAAGAAATGATCATTATTTTCTCTGGACATAGAGACTGAGGATGGTGTTTGACTTACAGCTTGAGGAAAGCGTTTTAACAGTTTAGAAGAGTTAAGCGTGAAGCTGGAGTTAAATGACTCCCTCTGTGTAGACTGTGGGACAGTGTAGATGGTTGGATTGATCCCAAATGGGGCTTCTAAGCAACAAGTGTGATATAAGAATGCAAGACAGAAAGTGGAGGCATTGGTGACAGCATCTGAATGATACCGAGCCATGGTATTTTCAATTGCATCATATGCATGTGAAAGCTGGACAATGAATAAGAAAGACCGAAGAAGAGTTGACGCCTTTGAATTATGATGTTGGCGAAGAATACTGAATATACCACGGACTGCCAAAAGAACGAACAAATCTGTCTTAGAAGAAGTACAACCAGAATGCTCCTTAGAGGCAAGGATAGCGAGACTGCGTCTTACATACTTTGGACATGTTGTCAGGAGGGATCAGTTCCTGGAGAAGGACATCATCCTTGGCAGAGTACAGGGTCAGCGGAGAAGAGGAAGACCCTCAACAAGGTGGATTGACACAGTGGCCGCAACAATGAGCTCAAGCATAAAAACGATTGTAAGGGTGGCGCAGGACTGGGCAGTGTTTCGTCCTGTTGTGCACAGGGTCGCTATGAGTCGGAGCCGACTCGAGGGCACCTAACAACAACAACAACATCTGAATGATGGATAGTGAAAGGTGATGAATTTCTCTCTTCACCACTTTGATCCTTGCCTCCTCAAGATTTTACACGAAGCTTGCTGGACTGCCTGCTGCAACCTGGCACCTTCATCACCACCAACACTCCTTTCTAAACCTGGGAACTATATTTCCCAGGATCCCTTCCTTTATAGTCCTGGTTAGAGTTTGCCAACCAAAGAAACTTGAGTGAGATTTGGAAAGTAAAGCAAAGAGAAATTCATTATTCCCAGAAGATCAAAGAAGCTAGATGTGGTGGCTTCTAGGGCTTCTCCGCAGAGTCTTTTTCTCCAATCATCTGACTACAGCCTTCCAAATCTTCATTCTCTCAGTTTCTCCATGTTTACACAATCTCTAATTCCTATATTAAATCCCTTATTCCCAAAACACGCATAGCAGCTCTGTTTTCCGTACCAAAATTTCCCCCTAGGCCTACTGTTAATACAGCTGTGCCCACCTCCTTTGAAAGGAAAGAAGAAATAAAATATAATTACCCTGACCTTCATTCATCTCTATTTTCCTTGGCAAAGTTGTTTGGAAAAATAACTGGGACATCTCAGTCACCATTGCCTTGGATTCTTGGATCCCTAAAAATGCTTACCGCATTCTTGGGAGCTAGCATCTTCTTGGGTGCCATCATCCCCACAGTGTGCCCACATAATTGGATACTGTCATCTCAGACAAAATCCCCGCATTCTTGGCAGTGCTCATCAATAGGAGACCAAGGAATGCGTATCGGATATGGACACAGGATCATGGGGCTGACCTAAGATCCTCTTTAGCACCTTCCTCAGTAGTGATTCATCACGATCATACTTAGCCAGTTGTTTAGAGG
The DNA here is from genome assembly GCF_024166365.1 of Elephas maximus indicus. NCBI lineage: Eukaryota > Metazoa > Chordata > Mammalia > Proboscidea > Elephantidae > Elephas > Elephas maximus. The sequence goes on along the minus strand of NC_064821.1, from coordinate 186,696,682 downwards.
ACAAGAAGAATCTTTACTGTACCATTTGGAATGTCATGCCTCAGGTAGTGTAGGCTCCAAAGCCAGCTGTGTCCACAGAGCTTGGAAAATTACTAGGATGTGGCAGAGTTATAGGGCTCAGTTACATGAAGCTTAACAGATAAGTCTTATTTAGTTCTGGTCACACAGCGAATGCCTAACCTACTTGAATTGCATGGAACCTGGGTTTCTGAATTCTCTTTGGCAGCTAACTCTGTCTTTCTCTTATTTAGAATGGAGACGTTGCCTACTATTGTAATCAAGAGGACCGACTCTAGCGCCACACTCCCTGGAGTTAAGTCTTGGTTTGATTTGGGGCAATCTGTTTAACATCTCTGTAACTCACCTGTAAAATAAGAATAATAGTTGCTGTTGCTAGTTGCTGTGGAGTCGACTCAGACTCATGGCCACCTTATGTATAACAGAACAAAATACTGTCTGGTTCCACACCATCTTCATTATCCTTGAACTTGCAACCTCTTGGTTAGCAGCTAAGAACATTAACCATTTGCACCACCCAGGAATTACTCCTTAGAATATAAACTCCACTAAAGCAGAAACGTTCTGTGCTTTATATCTTAACCACCGACTGAATTGTGTCCCATCCAAATATCTGTCAACTGGACCATGAGTCCCAGTATTGTATGATTGTGTACCATTTTATGTGATTTCCCTATGTGTTGTAAATCCTATCACTATGATGAAATGAAATGGATTAGTGGCAGTTATATTGAGATGTATAAGATTATACAGTATCTTAAACCAATCTCTTTGAGACATAAAAGAGAGAAGCGAGCAGAGAGACAGGGAGACCTCATACCACAAAGAAAGCGCCAGGAGCAGAGTGCGTCCTTTGGACCTGAGGTTCCCGCACTAAGATGCCCCCAGACCAAGGGAAGACTGATGACAAGGACTTTCCTCCAGAGACAACAGAGAGAGAAAGACTTATCCTGGAGCTGCTACTCTGAATTCGGACTTCTAGCCAACAGACTGTGAGAGAATAAGCTTCTCTTTGTTAAAGCCATTCACTTGTGGTATTTCTGCACAAAACGCACTAGATGACTAAGACACCACCTAAAACAGTACCTGACACATAAGTGCTCACTAAATATTGTTTGATCAAATGAATGAACAAGTCATTCCTATCAGGTCTTTCTTCCTTTCCTATCATGCAGAGTCTTTCTTTAGCCATTTTCTTTTGAGCTCATCTATCTCCATTAGCTCTCTCCATGTCAGATTATCTGGTACTGTTTTCCTTCAGATCTCCCATGCAGCATTTACATTTTTTTTATATATATTCTGATTTTTTCTTTAATTGTGCATTAGGTGAAAGTTTACAGAGCAAATTTGTTTCCCATTCAGTAGTTTGTACCTGAAATGTTTGAAGACATTGGTTTAATTCCCCACAATGTGTCAGCACTCTCCCATTTCTATCATCGTTTCCCCATTTTGTCCTGATTTTCTACCCCTTCTGCCTTCTCACCTTTGCTTTTGGGAAAATGTTGCCTTTTTGATCTCACATAATAGATTGTTCTAATGAGCATGTTCCTCTCAGGTGCTTTGTTTGTTTTTTGGGCCTGTCATCTATGGTTTAGCTGAAAGGTGGTCTCATTCATGGCTTCAGTTCTAGTTAAGAAGGATGTCTTAGGACCATAGTCCCAGGGGTTGCTCCAGTCTCTGTCAGATCAGAAAATCTGGTCTGTTTTGTTAATTTGATTTTTGTTCTACACTTTTTCTCCCACTCTATCCGGGGTCCTCTGTTGTGATCCCAGTCAGAGTGGTCATTAGTGGTAGCCAGGCACCATCTACTTCTTCTGGTCTTGGGATCATGGAGGTTGTGGTTCATGTGGTTGATTAGTCCTTTGGACTAATTACTCCCTTGAGTCTTTGGTTTTCTTTACTCTCCCTTGCTCTGAACAATAAGAGACCAATAGCTGTATCTTAGATGGCCACTCGCAAGCTTTTAGGACCCAGACACCAAAGTAGGATGCAGAACTTTGTCTTTATGAACTATGTTGTGCCAGTTGATGAAAATGTCGCCAAGTCTATGGTCCTTGGCCTTCGAGCCTAGGAACTTTGTCTCCTGAGGTATTTGGCTATGTCTAAGAAGTTGCCCTGACTGTGCCCCTTGTTTGCTCTAATAGGATGTCCCATTTATCTACATTTATGTACAGTTATATATGTAAAAATGTTCACCACCAAACCTAAATCAGTGGGTGGGTCATTGCTGGGTCATATGGTATTTTTATTTCTAGCTTTTTAAGGAAGCACCATACCATTTTCCATAGTGGTTATACCATTTCACATTCCCACCAGCAGTGTATAAAAGTTCCAAACTCCCCCAAAAATCTCCAACATTTGTTATTTTCTGCTTTTTTTATTAGTGTCAGTAATGTTGGGGTATAGTTTTGATTTGCATCTCTCTAATGGCTAATGGGAGACCTGGTGCCATAGTGGTTAAAAGCTTGGCTGCTAACCAAAAGGTCAGCAGTTTAAATCACCAGGTGCTCCTTGGAAACCATATGGGGCAGTTCCACTCTGTCCTATAGGGTCACTATAAGTCGGAATAATTCTACTGCAAACAGTTTGTTTTTGTTTAATGGCTAATGGTCATGAACATTTCTTCCTGTGTTTGTTAGAGGTCTGAATGTCTTCTTTGGTGGAGTGTCTGTTCATATCCTTTGCCCATTTTTTAATTGGATTGTTTGTCTTTCTGTTGTTGAGGTGCTGAAGTTTTCCACAAATTTTAGAGAATATACCCTTGTCAGATATGTGGAAGACAAAAATTTTTTCCCAGTCTGTAGGGACTCTTTTTACTGTTTTGAAGAAGACTTTTGATAAGTATAAGTGTTTAATTTTTAGGATGTCCCATTTATCTAGTTCATCTGCTGTTTGTGCATTTTTTATTATGTTTGGTATTCTATTAATGCCACATATTAGGGCCCCTAACATTGTCCCTATTTTTTTCTTCCATTATCTTTACAGTTTTAAGTTTTATGTTTAGGTCTTTGATCCATTTTGAGTTAGTTTTTGTGTATGGTGTGAGCATTTACACATTTTATGATGATCCCTGTGTCTAATGGAAAAAAAGAGGTGTTCCTAAGAGAAAAGTAGCCTGGCATAATGGAAACAGCAGTTTCTTTGGGGTCTTGGGAGTCAGACATACCTAAGTTTCCTAAACGTGTAACCATAAACAAGTTATTTAACCTCTCTAAGGCTCAGTTTCCTCATTTGTGAAATGGGTTGGAAATATATTTATTACCATAGTATTGTTGGAGTATTAAGTGAGGTAAGTTTGCAAAGGATCATAGGAAATTTTCAATAAGTATTAGTTCTTTTCTCTGCCCCAATACATATATCACTAGGGAGGAAGGCATTTCATCCCAGGCACTAATAGCATATAGAGATAGGATAGATCTTGGCACACATCTTCAGACTCCTCTCAGACTCCCTTTATAAAATCAAATATGAGAAATATATATATATATATGGAGGCAGTGTAGTTCACTTTCTTAAACAAGGCAAAACAATGTTTTATTGTCTTATGAATATATTATCTAGTAAGCTCACTCACTCGTTTTCCCAATAGATGAACAAGAGCCTACATAGAGGGGTGCAGAGGAAGGAAGTGATAAATATTATGGAAAACCAAAAGGCTATTTATTTGTATTTGCAGGTAAAGTTGTAGGAATAAAGGATACTGATAAGCTTATATCTAGAGTTGGGATGTTCAGCAAGTTCACAATATCCAGATTGAAGGTTGTGACACACTGGGTTGGATCGCACAAAGACTTTATGTTGGTCCCTTAGAAATCTTGCTTAGTGAGCTTTTCTATTCCATACTGAGTTAATCTTTCCAGTGGTTCTCTGATGGAAAAATGACAAACATCATCCCAGAGATCAGGGACCCTCAGAGAAAAATTATGAAGCCACTTTCTGTATCTGATTTTTGAAACTTGCATTTATGGGGTCCAGAATGTATATGGATTAACAATAGATATTTATTGCTTGCCTACATCAATGTTACTCAAACCAATCAGTGGGCGTTTATCAAACTTCAGCATTTTTACTCTAAAATTGATTACTGAGGGCATGAGTTGGTCCTGGACATGAGACTTGGGAAGTTAACAGGCAGGATTCATGTCACCCGGGAATATATAAAGGTATACAACACTGACACAGACTAACCATACATCATAACTGTATTCATTTCCTATTGCCACTATAACAAATCACCATAAATTTAATGGCTTAAAACAAGGCAAATTTATTCTTTTACAGTTGTGGAGGTCAGAAGCCTTAAATGTGTCTTTCAGGCTAAAATCAAGATGTTGACAGAGTAGCATTCCTTCTGGAGGCTCTAGGGAAGAATCTGTTTCCTTGCTTTTTCCAGTTTCTAGAGATCACCTGCATTGCTCAGCTCATGATCCCTCTCTCCATCTTTAAAGTGCATCACTCCAACCTCTGCTTCCATTGTCACATCTCCTCTCTTTGTTTTTGACCCTCTTGCCTCCCTCTTATAAGGACCCTTGTGATTACATTGGACCATTAGATAAATAAGCATATGGTTCTAACAAAAGAAAGATCAGAAAGCCTAGGTTTGTGTATATTTTACCACTTCCTATCTGAATGATTTTGAGCATCTCAATTGACCTCTTTGAGCCCATCGAATCAAATGCAAAATAAACATAATATTTCTAATGGCTAATATGAGGCCAAATGAAATGATTTTATACAAATAATTTTCCAACCATAAGGTATTAAAGTTTAGTTTGGTTCTGTTCAATAAACATTTCTTAACCTCCTACTTTGAGCCTGGCACATGTAGGTGCTGGAATACTAAGAAAAGTAAGAGTAGTCTAGAAGACATATAAACAAAAACATTATAGTTTAGTATGATTAAAATAACAATATAAGGGTGCACAAGGTGAGTAGGTAATGCAAAGAAAAGAGCAGTTTCTGTGGAAGGGAGAAGGTGACAAGAAAGGCTTCAGAGAGCAGATAACAATTTGAGCAAGGCTTAAAAGGATAAATTAGTTTTCATACAGAAAACCAACCATTTGCCACCGAGTTGATTCCAACACATGGAGACCCCACTGTGTCAGAGTAGTACTGTGCTCCATAGGGTTTTCAGTGGCTGATTTTTTGGAAGTAGATCACCAGGCCTTTTTCCTGAGGCACCACTGGGTGGACCTGAACCTCAAGAAGGAAGTTATTTCAGGCAGAAAAACAGCCCATGCAAAAGTACAAAGGGATTTGACAGAGTGTACCATGTGTACAAGATGAGGAGTCATGTAATACAAGGTGGGAGAGGAAAGCTGAGGTAAGCTGAAGAAAGGTTTACTTTCCTGTGCTAAAAGCTCATCTCTGCTAGTAGTGGGGAATCCTTGAAAAGTTTTAAGCAGGGAAGTGACCAGCTGTCCCAGTTTGCCTGGTATTGTTCCAGTGTTAGCACTGAAAATCCTGTGACCAGAGAAATCCTTCAGTTCCAGGCAAACTAGGATTGTTGGTCATCCTGTGAGAGACATTATTTGGCCAAGTTTACCTTCCAGACAATTCCCTGAGTTTGAAAGGAGGGTGATCTACAAAACACCAGGGTGGAAGAACATAGTCGAAGAGGAGGCCAGTGCTGTAGTCTGGGGAGAAATGATAAGGACCTACATGGAAGCAGGGGCTGTGGGAATGAAGTAGAGGGGAAGAGTTCTCAAGGTGCTCAGGAAACAAAATCTATGGAACTTGTTCAATGAATGGATGTGGGGAATGAAGGAGCAGGAGGAATCTAGGGTGACTCCCAGGCTTTTGAGTGACTGGATGAGTGATTTTATTGTCAGCCGAAAAAGTATAGGAAGCTAGGTGAGTTAGTTGGGGTAGGAATTTCAGTTTGGGACATGATGGATTTGGGTTTGATGTTTCTGTGAGACGTCCAGTTGTAGTTTTCTAGGGCATGGTCTGGATCTTGGGAGAAGATCAGAATTGGTGAGATAGTCACATTCTGCACAAAAGTATGAGTGATAGAAGAAACGTGGAAAGTTGCATGCTGTTATGAATTGAATTGTGTCCCCCAAAAATATGTGTTGTAAATCTTAACCTCTTTGCCTGTGGTTACAATTCCATTTGGGAATGGGTTGTCTTTGTTATGTTAATGAGGCAGGATTACTGTAGGGTGTATCTTGAGTCAATCTCTTTTGAGATACAAGACAGATAAAATGTAAGCTAGCAAGCAGAGATGGGGAAAGAGAGATGCTAAACCACATGATGATTACCCAGGAGCAGAAGCTCAGAACAGGCAAGGACTTTCCTCCAGAGCCAACAGAGACAGAAAGCCTTCCCCTAGAGCCGGCACCCTGAATTCAGAATTCTAGGCTCTTAAACAGTGAGAAAATAAATTTCTGTTTGTTAAAGCCATCCACTTGCAGTATTTCTGTTGTAGCAGCACTAGATAACTAAGACATCTGTTTATGCACAATCATTATAATAGCTACTACTTGCTGAGTGCCTTCAGTGTGTTGGGAACTTTGGTTAGGAGTAACTAGTTTGAGTTAATTTAAGCAAATTAATACATACAGAAAGATACAGGGTCTCAAAACCCAAGAACAGGGCTGGATCTCAGTAAAGGACCCAAAGTTTGGTCTCAGCAAGGGACTGAGAATCTGGGTGTGCCATGCCATTATGACTGTTGTCATCTCTTATCTCCAGTCTTTACGCCTCTGCTTCCTGCTTCATTATTCTCTCTTGGTTGAGATTGCCTTTTCCTGTTTCCCAAGCCACATGGCTGCTCAAAATTTTGCAGTTAATATCTCCTCCACTCAAGGCGTCAGGCAGAGAACAAGAATGACATCACGTAGTGCTAATATTGAATTCCCAGGGAAAGTATTCATTGGCCTAGCTTGAATCAGGTGCATACACCTGGACCAAATAACTGTGGAGAGGGCATGGAAGGGGATGGGCAGTTCCCAGAAGTAGTGATAAGGAAGATGACTCAAGGTACCCATTACACATATCTTATTTATTCTTAGAATAATATTATAAGGTATTTATTATTACTATCCCTTAGACTGTAAATGTGCTGAAGGCAAAGACCATGATATTCATTCACAATTGTATTTCCGGCATCTAGCACAAAGCCTACCGGTACAAGTTTCTGTGCAGTCAATTCAGGCTCATGATGACCGCTTGTGTGTCAGAGTAGAACTGTGCTCCATAGAGTTTTCAATAGTTGATTTTTTGGAAGTAGATCTCCAGGCCTTTCTTCCTAGGTGCCCTTGGGTGGACTTAAACCTCTAACGTTTCAGACAGCAGTAAAGCACATCATGCTTGATAAACACATTTTGTGTGAGTGAGCAAATGAATGCATAAATCTCAATTTTATATTTGAGGAAACTCAGAAGCAGGGAAGTTCAATCACTTCCCCAAGGTGACACAGTTATAGCCAGGTAGCAAAAAGGGGAATCGACTGCAGATCTAGTGTGCTTCAGACTGTGTGCTCCTTTTTTTTTTTTTTTTTTTTAATTTTACTGTGCTTTTAGGTAAAAGTTTACAGCTCAAGTTAATTTCTCATTCAAAAATTTATACACACATTGTTTTGTGGCATTGGTTAAAATCCCCACAATGTGATGGCATCTTCCGCCTTTCCAGACTGGCTTCCCTGTAACCATTTATCCATTCCTGTCCTTTCCTGCCCTCTTGTCTTGCTTTTGAACAGAAGTCACCCACTTGGTCTTACATATTTGATTGAACTAAGAAGCATGTTTCTCATTTGTGTTATTGTTGGTTTTATAGGCCTGTCTAATCTTTGCCTGAAAAGTGGGCTTTGGGAATGGTTTCAGTTCTGGGTTAGTAGAGTGTCCAGGGGCTATAGTCTTGGGAGTTCCTCCAGCTTTTGTCAAACCAGTAAGCCTGGTCTTTTTTGGTGAATTTGAATTCTGTTCTACATTTTTCTCCTGCTCTGTTCAGGACTGTCTGTTTTGATCCCCGTCAGAGCAGTTGGTGGTAGTAGGTAGGCACCATCTAGTTCTTCTGATCTCATGCTGGCGGAATCTCTGGTTCACGTGGTCCTTTAGTCTTCTGAGCTTATCTTTCCCTTGTGTCTTCGGTTTTCTTCATTCTCCTTTGCCCTGGGTAGAATTGGACAAATAAATGTATCTTAGATGGCCACTCGCAGGCTTTTAAGACCCCAGACACTGCTCACCAAAGTGAGATGCAGAACTTTTTTTTTTTTTTTTTTATGAACTATGTTATACCAGTTGACCTAAACATGCCAGGAGGTCCCCAGTTTCCAACCCTAACTGCTTCATCCCTCAACTGTTTGGTTTTGTCTAGGAAACTTCCATGCTTTTGCTTGGTCCAGTTGTGCTGACTTTCCCTATATTGTGTGCTGTTCTTCCCTTTACTGAAGTCGACACTTATCTACTATCTAGTTAGTGACTTCCCCCTCCTTCCCTCCACACCCTCGTGATCATCAAAGAATGCTTTTTGCTATGTGTAAATCTTTTCTTGAGTTTTTATAACAGTGTTCTCATAAAATATTTTGTGACTGACTTATTTCACTCAGAATAATGCCCTCCAGATTCATCCATGTTGTGACATGTTTCACAGATTCACCACTGTTCTTTATTATTGCATAGTATTCCATTGTGTTTATGTATCATAATTTGTTTATCCATTCATCTGTTGGGCATTTATGTTGTTTCCATCTTTTTGCTATTGTGAATAGTGCTGCAATGAACATGGGCATGCATACTTCTATTTATGTGACAGCTCTTATTTCTCTAGGGTATATTCCTAGGAGTGGGATTGCTGGATCATATGATATCTCTATTACTAGCTTTTTAAGGAGGTACCATATCATTTTCCAAAGCGGTTGTACCATTTTGCATTCCCACCAGCAGTGCATAAGAGGTCCAATCTCCCCACAATCTCTCCAACATTTGTTATTGTGTGTGTGGTTTGGATTATTGCCAGTATTGTTGGAATCAGATGGTATCTCAGTGTAGTTTTGATTTGCACTTTCCTAATTTTTTAATGATCATGAGCATTTCCTCATGTATCTGTTAGCCTCCTGAATGTGCTTTTTGGTGAATTGTTTGTTCATGCTCTTTGCTCATTTTTTAATTGGATTATTTGTCTTTTTGTTGTTGAGGTATTGCAGTATCTTGTAGATTTTAGAGATTAGACCCTTATTGGATATGTCGAAGCCAAAAATTTTTTTCCCAGTCCGTAGGTTCTCTTTTTACTCTTCTGGTGATGTCTTTTGATGAGCATAAGTGTTTAATTTTTAGGAGCTCCCAGTTATCTAGCTTCTCTTCTGGTGTTTGTGCATTGCTAGTTATAGTTTGTACCCTATGCACTAGTGCCCCTGGCATTGTCCTTGTATTTTCTTCAATGATCTTTACTGTTTTTTATATTTAGGTCTTTGATTCACTTTGAGTTTTTGTGTATGGTGTGAGGCATGGATCTTGTTTCAATTTTTTACAGATGAACATCCAGTTACGCCAGCACCATTTGTTAAAGAAATTGTCTTTTCCCCATTGAACAAACTTCGGCCCTTTGTCAAATATCAACTGCCCATGGATGGATTTATGTCTGGATTCTTCATTCTGTTTCATTGGTCTATATGTCTGTTGTTTTATCAGTACCAGGCTGTTTTGACGACTGTGGTGGTATAATAGGTTCTAAAATCAGGTAGTGCGAGGCCTCCCACTTTGTTCTTCTTCTTCAGTAATGCTTTACTTATCCAGGGCCTCTTCCCTTCCATATAAAGTTGGTGATTTTTTTCTCCATCTTGTTAAAGAATGCTGTTGGAATTTGGGTCAGGATTGCATTGTATCTGTAGATTGCTTTGGGTAGAATTGACATTTTCACAATGTTGAGTCTTCCTATGCATGAGCATGGTATGTTTTTCCCCTTGTGTAGGTCTCTTTTGGTTTCTTGCAGTAGCATTTTGTAGTTTTCTTTGTATAGGTCTTTATGTCCCTGGTTAGATTTATTCCTAAGTACTTTGTCTTCTTGGAGGCTATTGTAAATGGTATTGATTTGATAGAATGGGAATTACATAACACTTAATTTGTTTTTTTTTGTTGTTGTTGTTGTTTAATTGTGCTCATGAGGAACCTGTACATAGATCAAGAGGCAGTTCTTTAGACAGAATAAGGGGATACTGATTGGTTTAAAGTCAGGAAAGGTGTGCGTCAGGCAGGGTTGTATCCTTTCACCATACCTATTCAATCAGTATACTGAGAAAATAATCCCAGAAGCTGGACTATATGAAGAAGAACAGGGCATCAGGATTGAAGGAAGACTCATTAACAACCTGCATTATGCAAATGACACAACCTTGCTTGCTGAAAGTGAAGAGGACTTGAAGCACTTACTAGTGGAGATCGGTATGGATTACACCTCAACATAAAGAAAACAAAAATCCTCACAACTGGACCAATAAGCAACATCATGAGAAACGAAGAAAAGATTGAAGTTGTCAAGGATTTCATTTTACTTGAATCCATGATCAATATCCATGGAAGCAGCAGTCAAGAAATCAAAAGATGCATTGCATTGGGCAAATCTGCTGCAAAGGACCTCTTTAAAGTGTTGAAGAGCAAAGATGTCACCTTGAAGACTAAGGTGCGCCTGACCCAAGCCATGGTATTTTCAGTTGCATCATATGCATGTGAAAGCTGGACAATGAATAAGGAAGACTGAAGAATTGACACCTTTGAATTGTGCTGTTGGCAAAGAATACTGAATATACCTTGGACTGCCAAAAGAACAAACAAATCTGTCTCAGAAGAAGTGCAACCAGAATGCTCCTTAGAAGCAAGGATGGCGAGACTGCGTCTTAAATACTTTGGACATGTTGTCAGGAGGGATCAGGCCCTAGAGAAGGACGTCATGCTTGGTAAAGTACAGGGTTAGCGGAAAAGAGGAAGACCCTCAACCAAGTGGATTGACACAGTGGCTGTAACAATGGGCTCAAGCATAACAACGACTGTACGCATGGCACAGGACTAGGCAGTATTTCATTCTGTTGTGCATAGGGTTAGTATGAGTCCGAACCAACTTGATGGCACGTAGCAACAACAACAACAACATTGATTTGGTGATTTCCTCTTCAAAGCTCTCTTTGTTGGTGTAGAGGAAATCAACTGATTTTTGTATATTGATCTTCTATCCTGCTACTTTGCCGAAGTCTTCTATTAGTTCTAGTAGCTTTCTTGTGGATTTGTTGGGGTTTCTTTTTATAAGATCATATCATCTGTGAATAGGGATAGTTTTACTTCTTCCTTACCAATTTGGATGCCCTTTATTTCTTTTTCTTGCCTTACTGCTCTAGCTGGGACTGTAACCACAATGTTGAATAAGGGTGATGATAAAGGGCTTTCTTGTCTAGTTCCTGTTCTCAAGGGGAATGCTTTCAATCTCTCTCCCTTTAGAATGATGTTGGCTTTGTATAAATGCTCTTTATTACATTGAGGAATTTCTCTTCTATTCCTGTTTGCTGAGAGTTTTTATCAGGAATGGGTGTTGGACTTTGTCAAACGCCTTTTCTGCATCAATTGATAAGGTCATGTGGTTCTTTTCTTTTGTTTCATGTGGTGGATTACGTTGATTGACTTTCTAATGTTGAACCATCCCTGCATACCTGGTATGAATCCCTGGTATGATGTATTATTTTTTTTTTGATATGTCAGACCCGTGTGCTCTTAACTGAGGGAAATTCACTTCTGCTGAAGCCCTCCCTGCTGCCCTAGATGCCTGGATTCCCTTGATACACAATATCTTCCAGAGGCTAAAACTAAATTTAATTGTGGAGAACCCGGTTTTATCTGGGCCAGCAGGTGGGAATGCTGGCTAAGGGCCTGGACTATGCTAAGAGCTAGAATGGGCACTGGCATGTTCACACAAGTGTGGCTGGGGGCCAGCTCCATACTGTGCCAAGCCTTCTGGTCGCTTCCCAGATTGTTTCATAACACGGCACAGCACAGTTAGTAACACAGCACAACAGTGTAAGAACAGTGGGTGGGTATTTGTGGTACAGCAGCCCCAGGCAGGTATGTCATACCACTTGGCCATCTCACAATTAAGTCTTCCAGCTGGAAAGTGTCCCAGGTGCATCTCTACTCACCAGGCCCAAAGAGCAAAATGAGGTGACCTAGTATCATCAAGAAAGCTGCACAATTTTCAGTCCTCTTAATAGAAGTATGCAAATTTCCTATTTAATAAGCATCTCTTCAGCACTTACGTTTACCATGTCAGATGTTTAGGCAATACCATAACATGACCATATTTCTAAGCCTAAGAACACGTTTTGACAAAAGATTTTTCATGGAGTGTTTCCTTATTTACATCAAAAACCAAACCCAGTGCCGTCAAGCAGATTCCAACTCATAGTGACTCTATAAGACAGAGTAGAACTGCCCCATAGAGTTTCCAAGGAGTGCTTGGCAGATTTGAACTGCTGACCCTTTGGTTAGCAGCCGTAGCACTTAATCACTATGCCACCAGGGTTTCCTTTATTTACATAAATAAGGATAAATTTGATTATACTTAATTGTATATTTAATAAATTATCTTTCGCCTGCATTATTGCAATAGCTTCATAACTGGTCTCCCTGATTCTTCCCTGGCTCCTAACAGTCTATCCTCAACACTGCGAGCAGAGTCAAACTTAAGAAGAAAAAAAAAATCAGGTCACTCCTCTGTTTCAAACTTTACAGTGACTTCCCATCTCACTTAAAGTACAAGCTACAATCTGAGATCGAAAGCTCTGGAACCATATATTCTAACTTCTGTCCCTCTCACTTACTCTGTATTTAGCACACTAGTCTCCTGGCTGCTCCATGAACTTGCCAGGCACATTCCCACCTCAGGGCCTTTGTACTGGTCAATTTGTTGATTGAATGAATGAAAAAAGTCATTTTATTTTTAAGAATTTAAAAGATATGATATTGAATTAGAGTTTTTCACTTGGTGAACTTAAAATCTAATTGGGTTGACAAAGCATTTCACATTTGAAATAATTAGGTCAGTGTAAGACCAGGTGTTAAATTTGTATTTATGGGACTCTGGATGTCTCATATGTGCAAAAAAAAAAAAAAGCAAGAATTGGATATCTAGAAAAAAGTAGTAAAGGTTGTGTGGATTTAAAAAACAATAATAAAATACTAAATTATTTAGTACTATAAAGTTTATAACAAGCTTTTATAATTTTTTTAAAATTTTATCCTCACAATAGCTGGGCTATGCTGAGAGCCAGGACATGCACTGGCATGTTCACACAAGTGTGGCTGAGGGCCAGCTCCACACTGTGCCAAGCCTTCTGGTTGCTTCCCAGATTTTCTTCATTCTTCCTTGATCCTGAAGGCATGAGACCAGTGGAGTATCCTAGATGGCTGCTCACAGTATTTTAAGACCCCAGATGCTACTCACCAAAGTAAAATGTAGAACATTTTCTTTATAAACTATGTTATGCCAATTGAGCTAGATGTTCCCTGAGACCATGGTCCCCACAGCCCTCAGTGCAGCAATTCGGTCCCTCAGGGAGTTTGGATGTCTCTATGGAACTTCCGTGACCTTGCCGTGTACGGGTTGTGCTGGCTTCCCCAGTATTTCTAATTCTTAAGGTAGAAGTTTAGGTCATTGGTTTGAGACATTTATTTCTAATGTGCCACATTTACTGCTATAAAATTTCTTCTAAGCACTGCTTTTGTTGAAACTCACAAATTTTGATATATTGTTTTGTTGTTGCTGTTTTTTATTCAGTTCAAACTATTTTCTAATTTCTTCTTTGACCCCTGAGTTTTGAAGTGTGTTTTAGTTTCTAAATATTTGAGGGTTTTTCAGATAGCCTTCCGTCAGTTTCTAACTTAATTTCACTTTGATTAGAGCACATATTTTGTAGGATTTTAATCTTTTTTATTTATTGAGACTTGTTTTATTGCCCAGAATAAAATCTATCTTGATAAATATTCTACATGCAAGTAAAAAGAATACATATTGTTCTGTTGTTGAATATTCCAGAAATGTAAAGTTGGTTTGTAGTGTTGTTCAGATTTCTTTGTCCTTACTGTTTTCCGGCTTCTCATTTTATTGATTATTAAGAGAGAAGTTTTGAAATTGCCTATAATAATTGACAATTTCTTCTTAGAATTCTATCAGTTTTTGCTTCATATAACATTTAGAATTGTTATGTCCTCTTGATGAATTGACCCTGTCTGGAGCCTTGTTTGCACAGTGGTTAAGCACTGAGCTGCTAACCAAAAGGTTGGTGGTTTGAACCCAAGAGCCATCTGCAGAAGGAAGAAGTGGCAGTTGCTTCTCTAAAGATTTACAGCCTTGGAACCCCTGTGGAGCAGTTCTGCTCTGTCCTATGGGGTCACTACAAGTCAAAATCAACTCAATGGCAACAGGTTAACAGGAGGTTCACCCCCCTGTGTAGTGGTCTGGAAAATGTCTCTGGGTTTTAAGCTGACTTCATTTATTTCCCCTGTGCTGTCTGTTGTCCAATGTGTGAAAATTGTTGTTTCATTTTTTTTTTCCAGATTCTAGTTGATAAAGTGAAAGAGTAAGTCTTGTCCCTGTTACATTCTATCTTGTTCAGGAGTGAAAATCCTAGAGGCAATAATTAAGAAAAGACTCAAAAGTGATGACAAAAGTGATGAGGAAGCATTATATAGAAAAGAGCACTCCAGAGAGGAACTGTCTGTGCAAAGACTCTGAAATGGGAGTATCTGGCAAGTTCATGGAACATCAAGGAGGCCAGTGTGGCTAGAGCAAAGATAGTGAGGAGAATGGCTAGATATTTTAGTCTTTCTCAGGCTTCTGGCTTACTCTGAGCAAGATTGGGAGCTACTATAGGGTTTTAAGCAGAGGAACACCACTCTGAGACTTCTGTTTTAAAATGTTCACTCTGTCTACTGTGTTGACAATAGACCATAGAATTGAAGCAGGCATACCAGTCAGGAAGTCAACAGTACCAGCAAGAAAGATGGCACTTGGACCAGGATGATAGCAGTGAAAATGGTGAGAGGTATTCGATTCTCATTACAGTCTGAAGGTAGAATCAGTAGGATTTGCTTTTAATGTACGAGAGAAGTAATTCTTTATTTCTATCAAGAGCGATCTAGTATTCTTTGCATTAGTCTGTATTATATTTATATTTTATATTTGACAGAAAGATTTGGGGGTTATCGCTCTTATTATTGAGACTGTGTCTAGAGAATGAGTACTGAGTGTATATTTCATGACTTTCTCTTACCCCTTTCCCAAAGATCAAGCACATATCATCTCCTGTAACTATTACTTGGGTATAAGAATATAAAATACATGAAATTCTCTTTTCAAACTGGCTAGTGTTGAACTGCAATCCTTTGCCATGGGCTGGATACAAATGTGGGTCAGAACATCTAACCTCTGGGTTTCTTAGGGTGGGGGCCACAGAATGTATACTCAAATTAATATCCAAATGGCCCTCCCTTTACTACCATTCTCAAAATAGAGACCAGCCTGCCTTATTGCTCACAATCGTATTTGATAAATAGCTCAGCCCAGGTCACAGCTTGCTGGGTTGTGGATCTAACTGATGCAGGAACCAGTCCTACAACAGTCAGGATCTGAACTTTGCTGGTACATACCTGACTCAACTTGCCTCTGGCTTTACACAAAGACCCAAATTGGGCTGGGCTTTGTTTCAGCTGAACTCCATTCAATGGCAGCCTTAAGCAGTTTGCAGAAGAAAGAAGCAGTAAAACCCAAGGTAACAGAGTCCAGCCTAACTTGATAAGTCATCTTTACATTTAGGCAAAGGATAGTTCTAAAGCTGTAGAATACACACTCACACAAGGCCCTCAGTCAACAATTGTCTCCCTGTCACTTAGGCCAATCTGAACCACCAGTACTACCTGTCTGTCAGAATTCTAGGGGATAGGAGGGCAGGAGGCAGGAAGTGAAGAAGCTCATAAATCTATAATCCATTAGACACTGCTGGAAATCTGGCTCCTCCACCAAAGAGAAGAGACAGAAATGTTTTTCTATCTCTAAAACCCCAAAAGAATCCAAGGTTTCAAGATCTGGGAAGAGTAAGTCTCCCTGATGAGGATGAAGTAGACTTCCAGGACCTAGAGTACAACCAGAGGAAGAAAAGTGGTAGATTGGAAAAGCAGGATAAATACTCCATAGGCCCTCTCCCTCAATGGATCAGTCATAGAGTGAATAGAAGAGAAAGAAGAAGGCAATCTGTGTACACCACCTTCTGCCCCCATAATAAATAAGTCTGATCTCAGGATTCTATCTCCATTATGAACTGAGTTTTATGTCATCATTATAAATAGCATCAATATTACTGGCATCATAACCCTATTTAATCAGTGTGACATACTAGCCAACTGTACATCTAAGCCAGGACCAAAACCCTCTTTCAGACCCACTGGCTACAGGTCACTTTGTACATAACTACACACCCAGAGACGCTGATGAACCCCTAGACAATGTCTGACATATGATTTTAGCTCTCAAGGCCAAACTGGTAACTGTGACATTCACAATGATGACATCATCCATAAAATGACCACAGAAAACATAGTATTGCAATCAAATGCAAAAACAAAATAGTATTTTCTTTTTAATCTGAGTAAAATCTAGCAATTTCTACCATCTATTAAGTAGTTATTTTGTTCCGAGCACTTGGCTTGGCTCTTTTAAACTTTATGACAAGCCTATGAAGAAAAGAGATGTTAAAGCACACAGCTAGTAAGTGGAAGAGGCAGGATTCCAACCCAGATCTATCAGATTCCAAAGTCTATGCTCTTAGTCACTGTTCTTAACAGTTTTGCTATGGAATTTTTTTTTTTAAGGAGAAGCCAAGAAACATATTCCTTTAAGATTCCTACCCCATGTTTGTCCTAAATTCTTCCACCTGGGCCAGACTTAGGAAATGGGTTCAAGAAAGGCCCTTGCAGAAGTCAAGGCTCATAGCTTCTCCTCTTGCAGTAAAGGTCCCAAATTCCACTCCCCAAGAGTACACCTGCCTCTCAAGTCATATCCATCCCAGAAATGAGTGGAATGTCATCTTTGAGCATCTTAAAAACTAAGTATTGGTAACCTGGGCTAGTGGTCCTGGAGCCTCAGGGAGGAGATTCTGCTCCAAATATCTTTAACCTGCATAGACATGGAGGCATGCATGAGGCATTCGATTAAAGAATACAGTCAATCCCTGAGACCTTAGTCACCCTATAATATTTACATGACATAGTTACTCTACTTGCCTTTTGCAATTATCTTCCTATACTGATGATCTAGTGTCCATGATTCAAGACACCGTCTCTAAAGACAAAATCTCCCACCGAAGAAAAAGTGAGTGGTTTTCCACAAATCCCACTGTATTGTGCTTCCTCTTAGAGTTCAAATGCTCAGAGCTGACTTAAACTGAGCAGTCCTGGAAGACTGCAATCATAATTAGTGCTAAAGGCAAGGAATTAGCAGGTAGGTGGAGTGCCTTTATTTGTACTAGGCAAAATACACATAATTAATTTTTAAAGGAAGAGTAAAATTATCACAGATAATGGACATAATCAATAACATTAATTGGCTTAACTCATAGACTATAACCAAAGCCTGATAACTCATAGAGGCCCTAGATTGATTTTTCCCTAGTCTTGTTCAAAGAGCTCATCCCAGGCAGCCACAAGTAAGTTTAACCAATTTTCTCTTGATCCAGAAGTCATGAAAAATCAGCTTTATTGGGTTTTGAGGAGTAAATCTGTCCCTAGCTAAAATTTATGGTGATTTTGACCAAATGGGATTTGTACCAGGTATGCAAGGATACTTCAATATTAGAAAATCAATCGATGTAATCTACCACATAAATAAAACAAAAGAATCATATGATCATCTCAATTGACATAGAAAAGGCATTTGATAAAATACAACACCCATTCCCGATAAAAACTCTCAATAAAATAGGTATAAAAGGGAAATTAATCAACATAATAAAAGGCATACATACAAAACCAACAGCCAACATCATTTTTAACAGAGAGAGGCTGAAAACACTCCTCCTGAGAACAGGAACAAGACAAGAATGCCCTTTAGCACCATTCCTACTTAACATTGTGCTGGAAGTCCTAGCTAGAGTAATTAGGCAAGAAAAAGAAATAAAGGACATCCAAATTGATAAGGAAGAAGTAAAACTATCCCTATTCTCAGATGATATGACAGACAACCTAAAGACTCCACGATAAAACTACTGGAACTAACAGAAAAATTCAGCAGAGTAGCAGAGTACAAAGTCAACATACAGAAATCAGTTCAATTCCTATACACTAATAAAGAGAACTATGAAAAGGAAAGCAGGAAAGCTATACCATTTATAATACCACTTTAAAAAATAAAATACTTAGGAATAAATCTAACCAGGGACATAAAAGACCTATACGAAGAAACTACAAAACACTACTGTAAGAAATAAAACAAGACCTACATAAATGGAAAAACGTACCATGCTAATGGGCAGGTAGACTCAATACTGTGAAAATGTTAATTCTACCCAAAGCAATCTACAAATACTATGCAATCCCAATCCAAATATTAACAGCATTCTTTAAAGAGATGAAAAACTAATCATTAACTTTACATGGAAAGGGAGAGTCCCTGGATAAGTAAAGCATTATTGAAGAAGAAGAACGAAGTAAGAGGACTCGCACTACAGGACCTCAGAATTTACTATGCATTTAAGGTAGTCAGAACAGCCTGGCACTGGTACAATGACAGACATATTGACCAATGGAACAGAATCAAGAGCCCATATGTAAATCCATCTACCTATGGTTGCCTGATCTTTGACAAAGGCCCAAAATCCATTATATGGACTTTTTAATAAATGGTGCTAACAAAACCAAATGTCAATCTGTAAAAAAATGAAAAAGGACCCATGCCTCACATCATACACAAAAACTAATTCAAAATGGATCAAAGACCTAAATATAAAACCAAAAACTATAAAGATCATTGAAGAAAATATAGGATCAACATTAGAGGCCCTAATACACAGCATAAATAGCATACAAACCATAACTAACAATCCACAAACATGAGAAGATAAGCTAAATAATTAGGATCTTCTAAAAATTAAAGGCTTATGCTCATCATAAGACTTCACCAAGAGAACATACAGACTGGGAAAAAAAGTTGGCTATGATAAATCCAACTAAGGTTTAATCTCTAAAATACATAGGAAAATCCAACACCCCTACAACAAAAAGACAAATAAATTAAAAAACGGCCAAAGGAAATGAACAGACATTTCACCAAAGAAGACATTCAGACATCTAACAGACACATGAGGAAATGCTCGAGATGACTGGCCATTAAAAAAAAAAAAAAAAAGGCCATTAGAGAAATGCAAATCAAAACTACAATGAGCTACCATCTCACCCTGACATTACTGGCATGAGTAAAAAAAAAAAAAAAAACAGAAAATAATAAATGTTGGAGAGACTGCGGGAGACTTGGAACTCTTATACACTGCTGATGGGAATGCAAAACTCAACAACCATTTTGGAAAACATGTAGCACTTCCTTAAAAAGCTAGAAATAGAAATAACATATGATCCAGCAATCCCACTCCTAGGAATATATCCGAGAAATAAGAGCCGTCACACAAATAGACATATGCACACCCATGTTCACTGCAGCATTATTCACAATAGCAAAAAGATGGAAACAACCTAGGTGCTCATCAACAGATGAATGGATAAACACACAATGGAATACTATGCTACAATAAAGAAAAAAAAAAGAAAAAATCTGTGATGGTCACTAGGGAGGGGAGGGACAGGGAGGGAAAAACACTAACTAGAAAATAGATAAGTGGTAACTCTTGTGAAGGGTAAGACAGTACACAATACTGGGGAACTCAGCACAACTTGACCAAGGCAAGGTCATGGAAGCTTCACAGACACATCCAAACGCCCCAAAGGACCGAATTACTGGACTGAGGACTAAAGACCATGGTCTCAGGTGACATCTAGTTCAATTGGCATAACACAGCTTATAAAGAAAATGTCCTACATCCTACTTTGGTGAGTGGTGTCTAGGGTCTTAAAAGCTCATAAGTGGCCATCTAAGGTACTCTGCTGACCTCACTCCTTCTGGAGCAAGGGAGAATGAAGAAAACCAAAGACACAAGGGAAAGATTAGTCCAAAGGACTAATGGATCACAACTACCACAGCCTCCACTAGACTGAGTCCAGCACAACTAGATGGTGCCCAGCTACCACCACCAACTGCTCTAACAGGGATCATAATAGAGGGTTCTGGGCAGAGCTGGAAAAAAATGTAGAACAAAATTCTAACTCACAAAAAAAGACCAGACTTATTCGTCCTATAGGGACTGGAGAAACCCCGAGAGTATGGCCCCCAGGCACTCTTTTAACTCAGTACTGAAGTCACTCCTGAGGTTCACCCTTTAGCCAAAGATTAGACAGGCCCATAAAACAAAACGAGACTAAATGGGCACACCAGCTCAGGGGCAAGGACTAGAAGGCAGGAGGGGACAAGAAAGCTGGTAATGGGGGACTCAAGGTCAAGAAAGGGAGAGTGTTGACTGGTCATGGGGTTGGCAACCAATGTCACAAAACAATATGTGTATTAATTATTTAATGAGAAACTAATTTGCTCTATAAACCTTCCTATAAACTTTAATGAAAGAAATACGTATGGTGATTTGAGAATGGATAGATGTATATTCACATGAATGCATCTGTGTGTGTGAGTACTGGGCAGTCCTGAATGGCAAATCCTCAATGCCCTTTCAAGCCAGCAAGTACCAAGATCATTGAAAGGAAGTGACAAATAATCCCAGGCTCATAAATAATCCCACACCAATATAAATTCACCAAGGACACTGTAGTTAGCACTGGGCCTTGGATGTGATAGATCTTTAATAATTTATATTAACTGTGTGATGTAATGTGTGGAGGAGTGTGTGTGTGTGTGTGTGTGTGTGTCAAGCTTCAATCCCAATTTAGTTTCATTACACTGTTTCACACAGTCTTGGGTGGACTCACCATTGGATGCACATGCCTACAAAGGAAAAGGTCATGGGATCATAGAACATCCTCAAAAAATGCTTCTTGAAGTGAACTAAATTACTGAAAGTACTAAAAATATGTTTGCTGAAGAAAAATGAATTGCTGAGAGCTACAAAGAAATTAATCTGGTCATTTTAAATTCATACTTAACAACGGACCCTCGTTTTTTAAAACTTACTAATTTTTACTTTTTTTTTTTTTACCAGACTTAGTTCCAAATGTTTGAATGTTTCTAAAAATCAAGTTAATGATCAAAAGGCAAATACTTTCATCTACCAAATGATATCAAAAGAATTTCATGCTCTGAAGGAAGAGATCCCTCAACATTCTGAGCATGTGGTTACAAGGAAAATGCTTTGATTACAGTTTCTTGAGTGCTTTAAGGGGAAAAAATCAGCCGTATTAGTTTATAGTCATACCTTGAAAATTGTCAAAATTCAGATTCTAGATCATCTAGTGAATCCTAGAGTTCCAGTATAACCCAGTGAAATTTCAGGTTTAGCCAGCAGGAAAGTTTCCAAATCCATCTCAAGAGCAAACTCTTCTCCCTATTGTCATCACAGGATATTGATATGGTAGCTGTTACGGCCGTTTGAGCTTCTGAGACCTAGCCTTCAAAAAAGGTCCTGAGGGGATTTCAGCAAGCATCTGGAGGTCCCAATGGGACATTGCTATTTAAACCTGGACAGAAGTCACTGAAAGCCCATATTACAGCCAGAAATCCTGGGTATGTCAGTAGGCATCCTCTTTGTGAGAACTGTGAAACTCTAACCCTGTTGATCTAGTGCATGGATCTTGAGATACGAATCATGATGTGGCAAGACAAGAAAAGAATCTTGGGGTTAGTGCATTCTCAGCTGGTGTGGCCAGTGTGTTCATCTTTATCATGAACTTTTCATAATGAAAATTTTAAACACCTTTGAATGTTGGGTTCCAACAGTTCAACCCAACTGGCTTCTAACTACAGAAGGAGAGAAGAGAATTAGAAATCATCTCCACGAACTAGCACCCCCAAAACCTACTGGCAACATTTAAACTTGGGAGTAAGAAGGAAAGAAAAGAAAATAACCTGAATTCTTGTTATATGCCAGGAATTATCTTAATATTATTTCACCTAATCCTCACATGTCTGTAATTATCTCCATTTTACAGATGTAGAAACACACTCAGATTTAGAAACAAGGTATTACAGGTAGTATATTTTGGAGCTATGATACAAAAAAATAATATATTTTTTTTTTAAACTGCACCAGGTTATGAGCTGACATCAGCTCCTTAAACTGCTCTTTGGAGAAAAAAAAACATTTAATAAGCATCAGTGTCTCTGGATCAACTCTCTGGGATCAGCTGTAAGTTGAGCTCATCAAAGAAGTCCCAAAACAGAGGTTCTTAAGAGTCACAGAACAGAGAAAATGTTTGCTTTTATAATAGGCACATACCCCCTTAGGCCCTAAGGCAAATTCTTAAGGAGTTTTCTGGAGCACTTAGGAAGCTAAAGCAGGCTACTTTAATTTGAGGAAGACTCCTCATGAATAGGATGAGACATGGAAATAAAATTCAGCTGATATGAAGTGGAAAACTAAAAGCTGGGACTTTCACAAGGATAATTAAAGTTCTCCTAATATTCTAAGATGTACCTTCCCCCTCAAGATAATCCAAGCGGCCAATAGTGTACAAGCTTCACCAAATGGGCCTCAAATCCAAGTCTGAGGGATCCTGAGAGTCCAGAGCAGTGTGGATGTCCAATGAGGAGAGGGATAGTGAAATGAGTTGAGAAAGGGCAGGAAAGAGACTCAAAAGTGGGGAATGGTGTAGCTGAGATGGTGTCCTAGCTCTGGGCTCCAGGTCTTTGCTTCACTGGACTAAACAACCTTTCAGAACTCAGGCAAGCAAAAGTCTTTGCAGGTTTCATCACATTTATCCTTAGAAACCATCACTTCAATTCCTTTCCAAACGATGCTTGGGCTGCTGATAGGACCACAACAATTCTCCAGAACAGCAGCTAAAATGACATGAAATGTGACCATTGGACTCTGACACTAACAACACCTTGTATTTATTATAAAGGGAAAACTGAAACATTGAGAAGTGAGGAAACTTACTTAAAGACATAGACACTATAAGAGCCATGACTTAGTTGCACAACTCTATGAATGCACTAAAACCCACTGACCTGTAAACTTTAAAATGCTGAATTTAGGGGTATGTGAATTATATCTCAATGAAGTTGCTATTTTAAAAAAAGAAAACATGCACCAACAAAGGAAGGAGAGTCAATAATAGGAGGAAGAAATAGAATGTGTGGTTAATTGTCTCCATGAACAACTGCCTCCTTTGCCATGAGACCAGAACTAGAGGGTGCCTGGCTACCATTACTGAACGTTTTCATCAAAGAACCAAGAGGAGAATCTTGATCAAAAGGGAGGAGAATGCAGAATAAAATTTCAAATTCTCACAGACTTTCTGGAGCCATTGAGGCTGAATGAACTCCTGAAACTATTGCCCTGAGATAATCTTTAAACCTTAAACCAAAAATATGACCTTAAGTCTTCTTTAAACCAAATAACAGGTTAGTTTAATCAGTAGATTTGCCTTGAACTTTGGGCTCTTTTAAAGATCTATATGGGATCATATTGACAACAGCAACTAGAAAGGTCAGATAATAAGCTTAGGGGACAGTGAGTTTCCGTTAATGAGGGAGGAACAATTCAGAAAAAGTGAGAATGTTTGCACAACTTGAAAAATGTAATTCATGTCATTGAATTGTACATGCAGAAATTGAAGAACTGGTTATGTTTTACTGCTTACATTTTCAACAACTATAAAATAAAATAATTTTAAAAACCAGAACTTACCTTCCGGGGCAATGCTTTTGACAGAGAAGTAGTATTTCTGCCTTTAAAGACCTACTATTGACTCTTAATTTATTTTTATCAAATGTAATCAAGTAACTTCTGTGTGCAAAGGACTGTGCTAGACACCATCAAATATTTAACAGAAAGGTCTTGCAATAATTATATCATTTACTAAACATTCATCATATGCCAGGCAGGTACTAAGTAATTTCACCCATTATCTTCAGTAATGTCCACCAGTGAGGTAGGTATTATTATTTCCATCATAAAAGTTCGTAAACGGAAGTTCAGAGGATTAGCTAATTGCCCAAGGAGAACAGCTAGTAAAAGGCAGAGATTAAATTTGAACTCAAATCTTTCTGATCCGAGGCCTATACTTTTATCCATTATGCCAAACAAGTTAGGAGAGGAAAAGAGACCTGAGTACAAGAATATGAAAGAGTGAATGGCAGAGCTCTGAAAGTGGGCCAACTTTGGAACTAGTTTCAAAGTTCTAACCTAGAATGCTGAAGTTGCAATGCAAGGGTGGCTTTATGCATCTATCTCAGTGTGGAGTCTGGGATTCTGAAAGTCTAAGGACTGACACAACACTAACAAAACAAATACAATTCCAAAAGATGCATACAGTTGAAAGTGACCACAAAATCTAAGAAGCCACACAAATTTCTGTGTGGTGATTTTGGTCCAGGATTCTCTGACTATATGAGCAATGGTTATATCTCACTGGTATACCATTAGCATTTTTCATGAACAGACACTCATCCTAAGTGTTTACCACATTCTAGGTACTGTCTGGATGGTGGGGTGAATATGATATGATGATCGTCCTGAAGGAAAGTCCATATAGGAGTTGATGACCAAATATATGTGGTGTATTTTTTTTATAAGCTAAGTATCAGGTGTTAGCATTGGACAGCATAGGTTTCTGTCCTAGTGCTGCCACTTCCTAGCTGTGATTTTTGTGATTTTAATGACAAGTCATTAAATTCTCTAGGTTTTCATTTCCTGTTCTATAAAAATGGGGATGACAATAATAACGCTGACCTTGGAGAAATATTGTGAAGAATAAACAGATAAGGATATAAAATACTATGTCTAGAAGATATGAAGCACTTAGTTAATGATAACTGCTGTCATCATCATCATCACCTGGTGGCAAAGTAGAGAAAAGCTGGCTCTGCATGCCCACTACTTAACAACTTTCTGACTATTTTGTTTCCTTCAGACATTGTATTTGATATACTTCATGTATATAAGTGACATTTCCAAGGGTCCAGGCCTCAAACTGCTAGGCAGGGTAGATAGCAGGTGGTGGAGGAAAGCCCAGGAAGAAAGCCTACCCTATATTCACCCTCAACACTTCTGAAAATATCACTTTTATGTTTATTTGCTACAAAAGATCTCTTCAAAGTGTTAAAAAGTAAAGACATCACTTTAAGGACCAAGGTGAGCCTGACCCAAGCCATGGTATTTTCAATCACCTCATATGCATATGAAAGCTGGACAATGAATAAGGAAGACCGAAGAATTGATGCCTTTGAAATACGGCATCGGTGAAGAATATCGAATATACGACGGACTGCCAGAAGAATGAACAAATCTGTCTTGGAAGAAGTACAGCCAGAATGCTCCTTAGAAGCTAGGATGGTGAGACTTCATCTCCTGTACTTTGGACCTATTATCAGGAGGGAGGAACCAGTCCCTGGAGAAGGCCATCATGCTTGGTAAAAGTACAGGGTCAGGGAAAAAGAGGAAGACCCTCAATGAGATGGATTGACATAGTGGCTGCAACAATGGGCTCAAACATAGCAACAATTGTGAGGATTGCGCAGGACTAGGCAGTGTTTCGTTCTGTTGTAAATAGTGTTGCTATGAGTTGGAACTGACTCGATGGTACCTAACAACGACATTAACTTATACTTTTATAGCCTAGAAAAGAGCCTTCACGGGGTCAGAGAACATGCTTCTTCTCTTCCTGGCTGGTAGTGTCACTTATATTACTCTTTCATATCATTTGTATTATTTGTGTTTGTGTGGGCCTGACACTCCTAAAACAATGTTTTTGCATAATAAAGAGGTAAGTTAGTAAAACGGTTAAGAGCAAGGGCATTGGTAGGTAGATACAGGTCCAAATCCTGACTGTTCCACCTACTAGCTGTGTGATCTTGGATAGGACTCTTAATGCTCTCTGAACCTGTTTCTTCATCTGGAAAATGGGATAAAAATTTATTTCTCATAGGAAGGTTACGATTAAGCCAGATGATATGTGAAAAGTATTCAGCACAATATCCAGCACATAGTCAATTCTCAATAGGTAATAGTCATTATTATTCGAAAAAGACTTGAATTAGGTGAACTTAGTGGCTGGAGTTCACAGATGTGACTCTATTTCAATTAAACAAGCATTTATTGAGCACTTGCCAAGTACCTAACACTCTGCTATATTTTGTGGGTACTCAATAAAGGGGATGAACTACGTGAGTGCTCTAAAACATGGTTGCTGCTTTTCACAAGTGTGTGACCCTGGGGGAAAAAAAAAGGTTCTGCAACCTGTCCTCATACTCAAAGGTTGGGCTGGTCAGGACTTTTTGCAATCACAGGGAGAGAATGTGAAGAAGATAAACATGAACAGAGGTGGAGTACATATGGTCAGCAATGAATCAGGCCATCCCACAGAGGGCAGCACCCACATAGTATAAACTATATAAGGGCCACTATCCCAATCATCATTACCCTCCAAGCTGCATCAGGCTTTATCCTACTTGTTCCTTTGGTGAACCAGGTAAGAGAAAATTCATCCAGCTGCATCTATGGATATTTGTTGCTGCCCACAGTAAAAATCCAGGAGTACAAGCTGAGACAGAGTTAATATATACTTGGATTTTCTCTTTTTTTCTTTTTGATTATGTGTTTGTTTAGTTTAGCTTATTCTTTTTGGAATCAGTTTGTCTTGATGGAGAAGAAAAATACAAGTAGAAATGTACCTTCTCCTAGGCCATTCTATACTCTCTTTCCATTCTCTTTGCATAGCCTTTTTCCTGGGCTGTTTGGCCCAAAGAGGGGGAAGCTGGCACTGTTGTAGAGTCCCTTCTATTGACAGAGTCAGGTCCCAGATCTCCAAGATCTAATCATCCACTAGCCAAAGTGCCACTTGCACTACTGAGGTTTCTCCGTGATTAATGGAAGAGAACAGTGTTTGGTCGAGGGTTAAGATCAGAACAGTTGCTGAGCACTGAGGAGGGCTATCTCGTGCCTCTGAAGCACCAACATATGTTTGTCCCACACTGCCCATTTTTATCAGCCAAAGGCCTTAAGGGTCCAGGTTAGCCTCTGGTACCAGAGGGGAAATAAGTGTGCTTGGTAAAATGTCTGTCACTTTTGATTCAGGAAAATGTGAAACCAGAAAGAGTGACTGGGGCAATTGTGTCTGGGTGGGTCTAGAAACTTTGGAAGCTCCAAGACAAGACCCAGGACACTACTCAAAAAAGTTTATAAGGAGTGTATATATTGTGTAAAGACCATATATATCCAAAACAAGTTATATGGAGACCCGACGTCTAGGCCCAGTCGGCCACTAACACGCCAAGACTTGATCTTAGCAAGGAAACTCAATATATTGAATTTGTATTGACTATGTCAAAAGGTGTTATATCATTCCTGACCCATCCTTACTTGTTGAGGTATGTTAGGTTTGAAACGGACAAGAGGTTTGAAAAATCATGGTGACTACTTAAAATCAGGACTGCTGATAAGGTAAAAGGAAAGAAAATGAAGGATAAGGTCTTTTGGTTGTTTTTTTTCTATTCAGCCTCACTTGAACTTGCAGAAAGATGACTGACCTCTTGAGAAGTGTTGTCACCATCATTGATATTTTCTACAAATACACGAGGCAAGATGGGGAGTGTGGCACACTGAGCAAGGAAGAGCTAAAGGAACTTCTAGAGAAAGAGTTTCATCCAATTCTGAAGGTGAGGCCCACATACCAGAAATGAAGGCTGCTGGGGTCCTGTATATTGCTCTGTTATATGATCAAAATTAGCTAAAAACTACACAGTCCCAATAGTCTTTGAGCAACACTTATGTGCAGTATTTTGGGGACATGAGGAAGGCTGCTGAGGCATCATTTATTTTAAAGAAGGTGACTCCTTCTTCTTCACTTGCCTATGTACTCCCATCTTGTAGATGTTCAAACTGTCTTGGGCCCCCAAGTCTCCCCTTCTGAAAAGAAAGAAAAAGCAGAAAATAAATCTGTGCTGAGATGTGAATTAATATATCACTCTCTGAGATGAAAAAAAAAAAAATAGAGGAGAATCATCTACAATGATTAGGACTCAGAAGAGTTCTGGCCTACCAGTCTCACCACACAGGTGATCACTGATTCATGAAGCCAGTTCTAAATATACCAAATATATGTGGGGGAGGTAGTAAGGGGATTGGCAAAGATAACAGGATGACTAAAAACTGAAAATAAAATACAAGCATTTCCCCAACCACTTGAGAATGATTCAGCTATTAACTCCAAAATAAGAGATCGTAACATAGCATGTAATGTTTTAAATTTATGTAAAACTAAGATACACTAGTTACTGAACTTGGTTTATTCCACTGTTTCCTGTATTCCATTCCTGAGCATTTAATCCTCTAGGAATACAGTTCTTAAACTGTAGTCTTCCAAAGATCCTAATAGTCTTTATTCTTTTCTATTACCTCTTCACATCTGTTGGGTTCTATTAGGCTGCCTTGGCCTAAAGTAACTCTTGATTGAACTAAAACTACCTAATGTCAAATATCCACGATTCCCACACTCTTACTTGAAATTTTTAGCTGAGTATGCGGGCCAGGCTGACCAGGCTCCCTTTATGTGTTACTTATACACAGAACCCAGATGATCCAGACACAGTGGATGTCATCATGCATATGCTGGATCGAGATCATGACCGAAGACTGGACTTTACTGAGTTTCTTCTGATGGTATTCAAGCTGGCAATGGCCTGTAACAAGGTTCTCAGCAAAGAATACTGCCAAGCTTCAGGGTCAAAGAAGCATAGGCATGGTCACCAACACCAAGAGGAAGAAAGCGAAACAGAGGAGGAAGAAGAGGAAACACTGGGACAGAAATCAGGTCATAGATATTCAAGTTGGAGTGAGAGAGAGGAGCATGGATATGGTTCTGGGGGCTCAAGTGGAACTGTGAAACATAGACGTGGGTCTAAGTCCAGGAGGCTGGGAAGACGAGATGGCTTATCCAGTTCAGAGAATGAAGAGGGTTCTGAGAAAAGGAGCCATGGGTCTCACTCTGGTCACTTTTGGAGTAGTGGCAAAGAGAGACATGGTTCCAGGTCTGAAGAGTTGGGGGAAAGAAGGAACAAGTCAAGTGTTAGCCCCTCTAGGGAATCTGGAGAAGAATATGAATATGGATCTGGATCAAAGAGTAGGGGAAGGAAAGCTCATGGTGGTCTGTCACATGGATTGGAGGCTAGTGGGCATGAATCAAGCTCTACTCAGTCAAGGAGTGGAGGACAAAGTCTTAGGTCTAGCTCTGGAGGTTCAGGAGACTGTGGGAGACAAAGCCATACATGTAATTCCAGCAATTCAGAGGGATATGGAAGGTCACAAAATGCTTCTAGTTCTTGTCAGGCAGGTAGATTTGGAGGACTAGGAAATCAATCTAGCTGTACCCAGTCAGGTTATGAATCAGGAAGTAGTGAAGGACAAGGTCATGAAGGTATCTCAGGAGGTCAGTCCTCTGGATGTCAGTTCTCTGGATATAGTCAACATAATTCTGGTTCCAGTAGTCAGTCTTCTAGTCACAGGGGACATGAATCTAGAGCACGTGGTCAACCACAGAACTCCAGAGGACAACAACAGGGAACAGGCTCTAGTCAGTCCTCTTGCTATGAACAATATGGTTCTGGAGTAAGTCAGTCTTCTAGTTATGGTCAATATGAATATGGTTCCTGTGGCTCCTCCTCTACCTCCAGTCAAAAAAGGTCTGGTTCAAATGAGTTTTCTAAACGTGGTCAACTTGATCCTGGTTCAGGTCATTTCTCTAGTCAACATAGGTCTAGCTCAAGTCAGTCCTCTGGCCAACATGGGTCTGGACCAAGTCAGTCTAGCTATGGCCAACATGGATCTGGCTCACATCAGTCCTCTGGCCAACATGGGTCTTTCACAGGTCAGTCCTCTAGTCAACATAGGTCTAGTTCAAGTCAATCCTCTAGCCAACATGGGTCTGGCACAGCTCAGTTCTCTGGCCAGCATGGGTCTGGATCAAGTCAGTCTAGCTTTGGCCAACATGGATCTGGCTCAGGTCAGTCCTCTGGCTTTGGACAACATGGGTCTGGATTAAGTCAGTCTAGCTATGGCCAACATGGGACTAGCTCAAGTCAGTCCTCTGGCCAACTTGGGTCTTGCACAGGTCAATCCTCTAGTCAACATAGGTCTAGTTCAAGTCAATCCTCTGGCCAACATGGGTCTGGCACAGGTCAGTTCTCTGGCCAACAGGGGTCTGGATCTAGTCAGTCTAGCTTTGGCCAACATGGGTCTGGCTCAGGTCAGTCCTCTGGCCAACATGTGTCTGGATCAAGTCAGTCTAGCTATAGTCACCATGGGTCTGGCTCAAGTCAGTCCTCTGGCCAACATTTGTCTGGATCAAGTCAGTCTAGCTATGGCCAACATGGGTCTGGCTCAAGTCAATCATCTGGCCAACATGGGTCTTGCACAGGTCAGTCCTCTAGTCGACATAGATCTAGCTCAAGTCAGTCCTCTGGCCAACATGGGTCTGGATCAAGTCAGTCCTCTGGCTTTGGACAAAATGGGTCTAGCTCAAGTCAATCCTCTGGTCAACATGGGTATGGTATAGGTCAGTCCAGCTATGGTCAACATGGGTCTCAATCAAGTCAATTCTCTGAACAACATGGTTCTGGCTCAGGTCAGTTCTCTGGATTTGGACAACATGGGTCTGGCTCAGGCCAATCCTCTGGCTTTAAACAATATGAGTCTAGATCAAGTCAATCCTCTGGCCAACATAGGTCTGGCTCATGTCAGTCCTCCAGACAACAAGGATATGGATCAAGTCAGTCTAGCTATGGCCAACATGGGTGCAGATCAAGTCAGTCTAGTGGCCAACATGGGCCTGGCATAAGTCAGTCTAGCTATGGCCAACATAGGTCTAGCTCAAGTCAATCTTCTGGCCAACATGGGTATGGCTCAAGTCAGTCCTCTGGCTTTAGCCAGCATGGATCTGGATCAGGTCAGACCTCTGGCTTTGGACAACATGAATTAGGCTCACGTCAATCTTCTCATTCTGGACAACATAGCTCTGGCTCAGGTCAGTCTCCCAGCTTTGAACCACAAGGGTCTAGCTCAGGGAAATCGTCCAGCTCTGGTCAGCATAGATCTAGCATAAGTGGAAAAGGAAGCTGTGGGCCAATATCAGGAAAAAACTATCCAAAAAGTGGAAGAACAATATCAGATTCATCCCATAGTCAGGCAAGAAGCAGCAGCCAAGAAAGAACTAAACAGGGTGATAGTGAAAGAAGCCAGGGTCATAGTATATCAGGAAGTGAGTCTGAAGATCATGACAGCACTCATCAACATAGGCAACAAAGGCAAGGATCAAATGAGGAAGGAAGAGTTCCAGGAAGACAGGAAACAAGATACAGCCAAACAAGTGACAGTGAAGGCCAGTCAGATAACTGGGAGAGATATTCAGCATCCCCCCATACAAGTTCCAGAATAGACCATGAAGTACCTAGCCATGAAAAGTCAGGATCTAGCAGAAGACAACAATCTAGTCAAAGACAGTCCAGTGACAGTGAACAGCATTCAGGGAGCTCACAGAGACACTCAGGGTCCACTCATGGTCAATCGGGATCCCAGCATGGAGAGTCAGGCTCAAGCAGAAGAAAGGGATCTTCTCATGGGCATTCAGGAGACACCACTAGACATGACCAATCTGGCCATGGACAGTTGACACAGTCAGGGTCCAGGACAACTGAAAGAAGGGATTCTAGCCATAGCCAGTCCAGTGACAGTGAATGGCAATCAGAGGACTCACAGAGGCACTCAGGGTCCACCCATGGTCAATCTGGATCTCAACAGGGAGAGTCGGGGTCCAGTAGAAGACAAGGAACTTCTCATGAACAGTCAGGAGATATCACAAGACATGCCTCATCTGGCCACGGACAATTGACAGAGTCAGTGTCCGGGACAACCGGAAGAAGGGGTTCTAGCCATAGTCAGTCCAGTGACAGTGAACAGCATTCAGGGGACTCACAGAGACACTCAGAGTCCACTCATGGTCAATCGGGATCTCAGCATGGAGAGTCAGGCTCCAGCAGAAGACAGGGATCTTCCCATGGGCATTCAGGAGAAACCACTAGACATGACCAATCTGGCCATGAACAACTGACACAGTCAGGGTCCAGGACAACTGAAAGAAGGGATTCTAGCCATAGCCAGTCCAGTGACAGTGAATGGCAATCAGAGGACTCACAGAGACACTCAGGGTCCACCCATGGTCAATCTGGATCTCAACAGGGAGAGTCGGGGTCCAGTAGAAGACAAGGAACTTCTCATGAACAGTCAGGAGATATCACAAGACATGCCTCATCCGGCCACGGACAATTGACAGAGTCAGGGTCCGGGACAACCGGAAGAAGGGGTTCTAGCCATAGTCAGCAGTCCAGTGACAGTGAACAGCATTCAGGGGACTCACAGAGACACTCAGAGTCCACTCATGGTCGATCAAGATCTCAGCATGGAGAGTCAGGGTCCAGCAGAAGACAGGGATCTTCTCATGGGCAATCAGGAGAAACCACTAGACATGCCAACTCTGGCCATGGACAATTGACACAGTCAGGGTCCAGGACAACTGGAAGAAGGGATTCTAGCCATAGTCAGTCCAGTGATATAGAACAACATTCAGGAAACTCCTATAGACACTCAAGGTCCGGGCATGACCAATCTGGATCTCAACATGGAGAATCAGGGCCCAGCAGAAGACAAGAAAATTTTCATGGACAGTCAGGAGATACCACAAAACAAGCCCAGTCTAGCCATGGGCAACGCACGGAGTCTGGGTCCAGGACAGCTGAAAGAAGGGATTCTAGTCATAGTCAGTCCAATGACAGTGAATGGCATTCAGGAGTCTCTGAAAGACACACAGCATCCACTTATGGGCAATCTGGGTCTTCCTCCAAACAGTCAGTAAGTAATTCAACCAGAACATATGAATCTAGCAATGAACATTCAGAAGACATCCCTAAACACTCAGTGTCACATCAAAGGCAGACATCCCCTTATGGACAACCAGGATACAGAACATCAGGGAGACAGGGATCCCCTCATGTACAGAGAGGAGATAGGTCTACCCACTCCGGGTCTATTCATGGACAATCAGGATCTAGAACAACAGGGAGACAAGGCTCTACACAGTCACATGATATTCATAGGCAGTCAAGGGATAGCATAAGAACACAGTCAAGTAGCAGTCATCACCAGCCTGGAGCAAATCATTCTCAGCCGTGGAGTAGTCAAAGACAAAGGCATGGATCAGGTCAAGGCTGGAAACATGGCAGTTATGGTAGAGCGGCATATGACTATGGGGAGTCTGGGTATGGACCTTCTGGGGGCAGCCGAGCAAGCAACCACAATTCTAATCAAGAGCAAAGGTGCTATTACTTTGATTAAAAAGACAACAGGAAAGGAACTAACCAAAGGTAGGAAAAAACTCAAAGAAGAAATGAGACAAGCAACATGGAATTAAGAAATGTAACATTTTTAATCACTTCTTTTGGTAGTGGGGCATGGTACATGTCTGTTCTTTTACTTTAATTGTAGTACTGTACTCCATTCTGTTTGGTGCAAGTTTTTTTTTTTTTTTTTTTTGTAAAGCTCCAGAATCACTGAGCTCCTTGGTTAGAAAATTGTGAATGAAAGAAGGAAATGGCATATGGGACTAAATTCAGAACTACATAACTGATTTGGGTGCTTTGGGACAGAAAACAAACATTTTTTTAAACTTTTTTTTTAATTTCTGAGACTCCAGATTTGAAGTTTCCAAAGTTTGTTTTATTTGATGATTGAAAAACCTATCCAGGGAGCTATGAGACATGGTTTAGGAGCCAAAACTTCTCTTGTAACATTGTAATACATTCCACATGCTGAACAAAGAATGCTGTGGCAATTCCCGAGGTGAAAATTCAGAATATTTACATTTTCTGTGCCACCACTGGAACTCTGTACTACTCTCTCGAATTTATTGTCGTGACCTCTTGGATATGATATTCAGAAAATTGTATTGCATAAAAATTGACAATAAACTTTTCATCGAAGTATAATGTCTCTTCTTGCTCATCCTCACAAATACAAACATCTGCCATGGGGTCAGATGTACATTTCTTTCTTCTACCGTTGGACACCTAAATTCCAGTTAAGCACTCAGATACCAATAATAAGGAGCCCAAAGAAGAAAAAACTCAACCACATCTCATTTTTTTCCTCAATACAATCACTGTCCAAAGCATTTACAAGAAGGAAAGCTTTATATTGATGAATTGACCTCAGACACCATGGTCAATCATGACCATCACAGTGATCAATATCAAACATAAACCCAGTGGCTATTTCCTAAGAACCCAAACTCTAGAAAAAAGTTACTCACCACACACGTTCTCTGCAAAAATATTCATTGAAATGTGACTTCCAATGGAGGCTAATGGGAGTGGGCTGGAGGTCCTGAAGGTCCCAGTAGAACAAAAACAACTAAAAATATACCCCTGCATAGGAGGAGAAAATACACGAATTTACTATGAGTAACAAAAGAAGTAACAGGAGTAGAAAGGTCTGTGCAAAAGATACAAAGTTCAATAGAAAGTTTACTGCTAAAAAACCAAAGACAATGTCCGGAATGTCAGGGCTAATAAGGACCTTAAAGATCACCTCCTCAATTTCCAGATTAAAAGAAGAAAGCCAAATAAAGGATATTTAATCTAAGAAAAAGAGTATTAATTCCCTAGGTCTTCTAAATCTGGATTTGGTGCTCCACCCACCCCTTCAAAAAAAAAAAATTACTTTTCTCCCACCTTCACTTTTGGAATTCATACAAAAGTGAAATTCATCAGTGGATGTTCAAGGTCACAAGCCTCAGTTGGGTGCAGGGATTACATGGGAAACCAAAAACCAGGTTCATTTTCTGATTAGACTCAGAAAATATTCCAACTAGCTTTTATTTTTTTATTTTAAGGAGAGCTATACTTTATAATGGGGTGGATACTTTATAAATGTCCCTGGGTGGTGCAAACCATTTGCACTCAGCTATGAACCTAAAGATTGGTGGTTCAAACCTACCCAGTGGCACCATGGTAAAAAGGCCCAGCAATCTGCTTCTATAAAGATTAATATTACCACCATGAAAACCATGTGGCGCAGTTCTGCTCTGTAACACATGGGGCTGCTACGAGTTGGAAGCTACTCAATGGCAAGGGATATACTTAAGTATAGTTCCATCATGCTATGTGATCAACAGAACACTAGCCATATTAGTATACTGGTGAAATAAAATTACTGTTATACTGTCAAGGATACACATAAAAGTAACTATGCATATGCTAACCCATTGCCAGCCAAGTCAAACCCAACTTCAGTGGCCCTATAGGACAGAGAACTGTCCCATAGGGTTTCCGAGGCTGAAAATCTTTACAAAAGCAGACTGCCACATCTTTCTCCCTCAAAGTGTCTGGATTCAAACCACTGACCGTTTGGTCAGCAACTGAGTGCTTAACCACTGAACCACCAGAGCTCCTTGTGTATATGATAAAAAAAAGATAACCCTAAATAGTAATCAGTTCATACAGATCTATCCGTCATCTATTCATTCACTAAATAAACACGAATTACCAAAGAATCATTAGAAATTTACATGGTAATTCCATTGACACGATGCTGGATTTGACTGGAAATGAATCACGCCATCACTCTCCTCTCTAATACTGTAACTTTGGCACGATTAATAGGCCACTATCCCAGACCCTGCAACCTGTCTTAAACAACATCTTTGTGTGTGTGTGTGTGTGTTTTAGGTGAAATTTTACAGCATAAATTAATTTCTCGTTCAAAAATTTATACACAAATTTTTTTGTGTGTGACATTGGTTGCAATCACCATAATGTGTCAGCACTCTCCCCCTTTCCTTTTATATCCTGGGATCCCTGCGTCCATTCATCCAGATTTCCTGTCCCTTCCTGTTTTTTTGTCTTTGCTTTTGGGCAGGAGTTGCCCATTAGGTCTCTTATACTTGATTGAACTAAGACGCACGTTCCTCACGGGTGTTATTGTTTGTTTTATGCGCCTGTCTAATCTTTGGCTGAATGGTAGACTTTGGAAGTGGCTTCAGTTCTGAGTTAGTAGGGTGTCCTGGGACCATAGTCTTGGGGGTTCCGCCAGTCTGCTCTTTTTTTGTGAATTTGAATTTTGTTCTACTTTTTTCTCCCACACTTTCTGGAACTCTCTGTTGTGTCAGAGTGTTGGGTGGTGGTAGCCAGGCATCATCTAGTTCTTCTGGGCTCAGACTGGTTAAGGCTGTGGTTCATATGGTCCATTAGTCCTTTGGACTAATATTTTCCTTATGCCTTTGTTTTTCTTCATGCTCTTTTGCTCTGAATGTGATGGGACTAATAGATGTATTTTAGACGGCTGCTCACAAGCTTTTAAGATCCCAGATGCTACTCACCAAAGTAGGATGTGGAACATTTTATTTATGAACTATGTTATGCCAGTTAACCTAAATGTCCCCCGAGATCATGGTCTCCAGCCCTCAGCCCCAGTAACTCGGTCCCTCAAGATGTTTGGAGGTGTCTAAGAAGCTCCTATGGCTTTGCCTTGGTCAAGTTGTGCTGGCTTTCACTATATTGTGTGTTGTCTTTCCTTTCACCAAGGTTAATACTTGTCTACTATCTCCATTGTAACCATCAAAGATTGTTTTTTTCTGTGTATAAGCCTTTTCTTGAGGTTTTATAATACATCATACAATATTTGTATTTTATAATACTTCATATAATGTCATACAATATTTGTCTTTTTTTGGATTGACGTACTTCACTCAGCATAATGCCCTCCAGATTCAACCATATTGTGAGGTGTTTCACGGATTCATCAGTGTTCTTTATTGTTTCATAGTAGTCCATTGTGTTACGCAACATCTTACCTAATCTTTGGGGAACATGGTAAGTGAAAGTGAGTGAAGCTCTGCCTACGCTTACGTACAAGCACCTGTGAGAGGAGTTTACAAGTTTTACATGCAGGTACCAGTGAGAGGAGTTTACAAGTATGCTGTTTGTATTATGAGGCCATCTAGCACAAGGAGTATGGAATTTGCAAGGGAAAATGTGTCTACTTTCTAAGTATTAAATATATTAAAATTGTCTCTTATATTGCTGATTTTTTAAATTTTTCCATGATGTACATGGATGAAAATTTTGTGCCCTCCTACTGCCTACAAAAGTGCAGTAATTAGAAAAAGGACGAGATCACCCTCTGGTGATCAGCCTCTGGTTGCAAATCATTTAAATATGCTTCTGTTTTTACCAGCTTTCTCTAGGATTAAAGCTCTAAGGAGTGGGTGGTTATCAGTCCCTCATTAGAACGTAGGCATGAAGGGTAGGAGAGGCAATTTCCCACAGTTAGAAAGACCCTAAAAATTCATAAACAGGATAATCTGCTTGGACTAAAAAAAAGGATCGAGAACTCAAATACTTTAAACTCCAAGTTTAAAGTCATTTCTTCAAGATTCCTCTAGGGTTGGGAATCACAAATCTGAGTTCTAGTCTACTGAAAGTAACTTTCTATAACTTAGTACAAAACATTCAATATTTGTGTTATTTATTCTACTGTGAGCATTAAAGGAAGAAAACTAAAAAATTTTGAGTGCTTACTCTATGTCAGACACTTTTCCTACGATTTTGGCCTTGTAAATTAAAAAATCATCATACTTTACAGACAAAATTGAGGATCACAGAGCTTAAATAACTTACACAAGTTTACACAGCTGGTAAGTGGCAAAGCTGTAATTCAAAGTCAGACTCCACTCACTCAAAACCCCAGGTGTCTTCTATTCCATCAAGCTACCTGACACAGAACTCTTAACACCCAAACAGCGTACACCAAGTGTTGTTTCTTTTACCTGCTTTCCTCTAAAAATCAGCTCATGGCTCCTCTTTTAGAGCAGATGGATGGACGGACGGACGGGTGGGCAGGTGTGAGTGGGTAGGTGGATGGGTGGATGGATAAACGATAGGTGATAGACTGGAGATCAGTAGATGAGATCCAT
The DNA here is from genome assembly GCF_024166365.1 of Elephas maximus indicus. Classification (NCBI taxonomy): domain Eukaryota; kingdom Metazoa; phylum Chordata; class Mammalia; order Proboscidea; family Elephantidae; genus Elephas; species Elephas maximus. Next base: position 186,658,397 of record NC_064821.1, on the reverse strand, counting down.
AGATAGATGATAGGTAGGTAGGTAGATAGACAGACTGTTGCTGTTGTTGTGAGATGCCATTGAGTCAGTTCCGACTCAGCGACACTATGTACAACAGAAGGAAACACCGCCTAGATAGATAGATACGTTAGATCGATAGGTGCTAGATTTATAGATCAATAGATGATAGATAGATAGATGATAGAGATAGATAGATGAGAGATAGATAGACGAGAGATAGACAGATGAGAGATACATTAGATAGATAGATTAGATAGATAGATAGACAGACAGACAAAAAATTTTTTTCATGTTAAAAGTTCTCCATATCTCACTCTGCAGTATTGTTCTTTCCCCGTTGTCAGGAAGGCTTTAATAGGACAGTAGTTCCACACTTGTTCTTCAGATTCTCAAGGTGAGGTTCTGTCAGCTCTGAGGCTGTTTGTTCAACTGGTAGGTGGACTGGGTGTCTTAAAAACCAATCAGCCAATAAACAAACAAAAACACATCTCATTCAAAGTAGTTTATTCCAAGTAGCATTTACAAAATGCATTAGTACCTGCAACTGTTTCTAATTAGTGCAATTTCAGGGGTTGGACAAGGGTTTTGTTGCTTTCCAAATCATACCACATCAACTCCAGATTTGAATATTTAGGGGAACAGGGGAATACCCAATAGCTTTTATTTTCCAGCAACGTTACCATCTAGTTCATATTGCTCTTTTCTTCCAAATCCTTGCCTCACTCTGTTCCTCCTAATACCTTTCCAGATGAGTTTTGCCAGGTTTGGCTGGCCAAGCCTGAAAGAATAGCTGACTGAGCTATGCATGACAAAACACATTTCTACAGCTCTCCTGCAACCAGTAACCTGAGAATGTGGGCCAGGCTGTTCAGAAATTCTAGGGCAGAACCAGATGATTCAGATAATGTAGGTATTGTCAGTGTAACATCAGGGTCAGTCATTCACTTATTCATCCATTGGAGAGAAGTAAATAACCACTTCATGGGCAAACACTATACTTGCTACTGAAGTTACAAATATGAGAAAGACACACAACTGTCCTTTAGCAGCTTGCTAAACATATGACCAACTTATGAAAAAGCAACAGATACAAATACTATGGCAAGTGCTATAATAGATATGATCAAGGTACTGTGTTAGCATTGACTAATCCTGATTAGAAGTGAAAAAAGAAGATTCAAAAAAAAAAAACACGTTAAGAAAAGAGGTGAATTTTGCAGTGGGTTTGCAGGGATGGCCAGGAGTTATCCAGGTTGACTTGGGGAGACTACTCCAGGCAGATTGAAAAAGTGTATGTAAAGTCTTAAAAGTAACAAAGACCACGGTGAGGTCAGGGAACCTGAAAATAATTCAGAGTAGCTAAACACAGGTTGTGTATGGCAGCGTGGCAAGAAATGATGCTGGAATGATAGGCAGGAGTCAGATCACAAATGACTTTATGAGTCTTGCCAAGAACTTTAGCCTTTATAAGCAATGAAGAGTCATCAAAGGGTTTTCTATTAAGTCACATAATCACAAATTCGTTTCAGAAAGGCTGTTTCATGGCCAAAGAGGGGAGAAGGGGACAAGACTGGAGGTGTGGAGACCAATTAGGAGATTACTGCAATAACCTAAATAAAAGATGACAGAATATATTTCTGAGAAGATCTGTGGTTTGTCAAAAAGATTTGTCTGAGATAATCTACTAGATTTCTGGCTTGACTCGCCAAGTACAGATAAAAACTTTGCAGGAAGGAAAAAAAGAGAGATGTGGATGGGAGAGTAAACTTTGCTGGCATTTCTTTAAATAGTATGAAAGTTGGGTTAGGTCACAGTCACACATAGAAACTTAATGGGTCATATCTAGTCCACTGATACATTTCATTTGGCCAACACACTATTGGTTCACACTGTTTAAAATGTGAATTAGTTGGCAATGTCTAGAAATTAGGGGATGACACCAAAAAAATCTGGATTTCTATTTTCCCTTAAAGAAAGCCAAATATCCGGCAACACTGAGCTAACATTCCCTGTCAAGAATCAGCCAGATCTTAGTAGTTTTGGTCTCGCTTTGGACTGGACATGTGCTAGTTGGTTCACCAGAGTTCCTATCACTCTAGAATGTCTCCCCTACACTGAAATCAGCTTCATTCACTTAGATCAGTAGTCAGACATGGAAGATTTTAAGAGAGTAGCTTTCCAAAATCCTCAACTTCTATATGCATTCTTGCCTAAAAATTTTCTGAGAACATATGCTGCCTTTACAGTAGCCCTTTTTTTTCCTCCACTTAACCAAAGAAATGCATGTGCATTACTCGTACCAAATTTTACCATGGTGCATTGCACCAGGATGTAAGGTCCACTCCAACACCAAACAAAGGGATCATTTGAAATACTGATTTTATAGCTGCCTCCTTTAATGATTGATCAAGGTATTTCCCTACCTCATACACATTTCTATTACAGATAAAGTAACAGTAGTTGGGCCTTTATTGGGATGTTCTCAATTTATATATAATTTAGAGTAGGATAGAAGATATACTGATCATTTGATTTAATTTCCTCACAATGCTCTAGAGGACAAAGGAAAAAGAACATCAGTGTGATATTCTATGCTAAAAATGTCTTTTTTCCTGAGTATTTAAATATGTCTTTGCAAAATAGTGTAGTTGCTGCAGAAAATGGTTTGATGATTCCTCAAAAAGGTAAAAATAGAGCTACCCTATGACCCAGCAATCCCACTCTTAGGTATAGACCTTTGTTGTTGTTGTCAGGGGTCTTTGAGTTGGTCCCAACTCACAGCAACCTTATGCATGTCAGAACACACTGCCCATTCCTGTGCTATCCTCACAATTGTTTCTATGCTTGAGCCCACTGTTGCAGCCACTGTGTCAATCCATCTTATTGAGCGGCTTCCTCTTTTTGATGACCCTCTACTTTACCAAGCATGATGTCCTTCTCCAGGGACTGATCCCTCAGGATAACATGTCCAGAGGACGTGAAACGTAGTCTCGTCATCCTTGCCTCTAAGGAGCATTCTGGTTGTACTTCTTCCAAGACAAATTTGTTCATTCTTTTGGCAGTCCATGGTATTTTTGATATTCTTTGCCGACGCCACAATTCAAAGGCATCAATTCTTCTTTGGTCTTCCTTATTCATTGTCCAGCTTTTGCATGCATATGAAGTGACTGAAAACACCATGGCTTGGGTCAGGCGTACCTTAGTCCTCAAGGTGACATCTTTGCTTTTTAACAGTTTAAAAAGATTTAAAGGTGTATACCTAAGAGACCTGAAAGCAGTGATGCTACTAGTCACATGTATACTAATGGTCACTGCAGTACAGTTCACAATAGCCAAAAGGTGGATAGAACCCAAATGCACATCAAGAGATGAATGGATAAACAAAATGTGGTACTGTATATACACACAACGGGATATTACTCTTCCATAAAAAGAAACGAAGTCTTGATACATGGAATAACATGAACCTTGAAAACATTATCCTGAGTGAAAAAAAAACTTAATCACAAAAAGACAAATATTATATGATCTAACTAATATGAAACACTTAGAATAGGCAAATGTATGGAGATCAGTGATTAACACTGGTTACCAAAGGTGGGAGGGAAGGGGAAAGAGGAGAATCTGTTTAGCTAGCATTGAGTTTCTGTTTACGGGGATGAAAAATATGGCAATAGATGTTGGTGATGTTTGTGCAACATGATTGATGTAATTGGTTTCATTGATTTATACAAGTGAAAAATGTTGACTTGGCAATTGTTGTGTTAACTATACTTTCACAACAATAAAAAAATGTAATTCTTATCCATGATTCCCATTACTCATTCCTAGGACATGTCACATGTTGAAAAGAGTCTTTGAACAACCAACGAAGTATAGATTATTGGTGATGATGGTGATGCTCGCCAATTTAACCAGAATGTATTCTCAGACTCCCAACGTTTTCCCAGAAGCAGCATCCATGAAAAAACTCAGAGATAAAATATAGGAACCTCAGAGAGGCATCATCAAAATAAAGAACTCAGACATGGGTGGAGAAGACAAGGTCAAAAGGCTGAGAGAATTCTGAATGTAGAAGAATATAAATATAGTTTTTAAAATTTCCTAACAGTGTAAAAATCATATCCACAAAAATGGAGAAGAAGGGGAAGGGTGAGAGGAAACACAACTTGCTAATCAATTCATTTCTCATAGTAGGGAGCCAATAAACATTGCCTACAATTGAAACATCTAATTTCAAAAAACCCATTTATTATCATCTCAGTATTGTTCATGCTCTTTTCCTCTTAACCTTAGTGAATCTTATGGATATTATTAGTAGAGAAAAGAAACTTATCTTTCTTCACTTTAACCGATTGCCATGGAGTCAGTCAATTCTGACTCATACTGACCCTACAGGGATTTGTTTTTTTCATGTTAAACTTGAATAAAACTTAATATACTGAGTAAAGTAGTTAAAATTTTATTTAAAATTGCATAAATGGTATGATTCCACTGTGTTAAAAAAATTTTCTCTAACTCCCCATCCATCTGTACACATGCAGAAATATATTTGGAATAATGCTTAATATTATTTCTATATTATGGAATTGGGGGTGATTTTGTTGCTATCTTCTTTTATAATTTTCTGTATTGCTTGAATATTTTGTAAGTATTGTGCATTCTTTTGAATAAAATGGCATTTAAATAAAACATAAAACAACTCATGCTGATATTCACAAAAACACAAATATAAACAGAGAGACTTTGGAGCAACTAGAGCACATGAGAGAATTGGAAAGCAGAAGAATTTTTAAGAGGTGTTATGGTGGATTCATGGGAGCATCAGTGGTTCAGTGGTAGAATTTTCATCTTCCATGGGGGAGACCCAGGTTCAATCTCCCGACAATGCACTTAAAATGCAACCATCACCTGTCGGTCAATGGAGCCTGGTGTGTTGCTATGATGCTGAACTGAATAGGTTTTAGCAGAGCTTCCAGACTGAGACAAACTCAGAAGAAAGGCCTGGTGATCTGCTTCCAAATACCAACCATTGAAAACCCTATAGATCACAATGGTCAGATCCACAGCTGATCATGGGGGTGGTGCAGGGTAGCATTTTCTTCTACTGTGCATAGGTCCGCCATGAGTCAGGGGTGGCTCAATGGCAGCTAACGACAACATGGTGGATTCATGATTTAACTACTTTAATGTTCTTTGAGAGGCCAAAACAGAGATTACAATTTTTTTTTTAAATTTTTATTGTGCTTTAAGTGAAAATTCACAAAACAAGTCAGTCTCTCATACAAAAATTTATACACGCCTTGCTATATACTCCTAATTGCTCTCCCCCTAATGAGACAGCACACTCCTTCCTTCCACTGTCTATTTTCATGCCCATTCTGCCAGCTTCTGAACCCATCTGCCCTCTCATCTCCCCTCCAGACAGATGCCCACAGGGTCTAATGAGTCTACTTGATCCAAGAAGCTCACTCTTCACCAGTATCATTTTCTATCCCATAGTCCAGGCCAATCCTTGTCTGAAGAGTTGGCTTTGGGAATGGTTCTTGTCTTGGGCTAATATACTTTGCCCATTTTGTAATTGGGTTATTTGTCTTTTTGTCGTTGAGTTTTTGCAGCGTCCTGTAGATATTAGAGATCAGGCACTGATCAGAAATGTCATAACTAAAAACTTTTTCCCAGTTTGTAGGTAACCTTTTTACTCTTTTGATGAAGTCTTTGAATGAGCATAAGTGTTTGATTTTTAGGAGCTCCCAGTTATATAGTTTCTCTTCTGCATTGTTAGTAATGTTTTGTATACTGTTTATGCCATGTATTAGGGCTCCTAGCATTGTTCGTATTTTTTCTTCCATCATCTTTATCGTTTTAGATTTTATATTTACGCTTTTGATCCATTTTGAGCTGGTTTTTGTGTATGGTGTGAGGTATGGGTCTTGTTTCATTTTTTTACACATGGATATCCAGTTATGCCAGCACCATTTGTAAAAGAGACTGTCTTTTCCCTATTTAACAGACTTTGGGCCTTTGTCAAATATCAACTGCTCATATGTGGATGGGTTTATGTCTGGATTCTCAATTCTGTTCCAGTGGTCTATGTATCTGTTGTTGTACCAGTACCAGGCTGTTTTGACTACTGTGACAGTATAATAGTTTCTAAAATCAGGTAGAGTGAGACCTCCCACTTTGTTCTTCTTTGTCAGTAATGCTTTACTTATACGGAACCTCTTTCCCTTTCATATGAGGTTGGCAATTTGTTTCTCCATCTCATTAAAAAATGTCATTGGAATTTGAATTGGACTTGCATTGTATCTATAGATTGCTTTTGATAGAACAGGCATTTTTACAATGTTAAGTCTTCCTATCCATGAGCAAGTTATGCTTTTCAACTTATGTACTTCTCTTTTGATTTCTTGCAGTAGCGTCTTTTAGTTTTCTTTGTATAGGTCTTTCACATTTGTGGTTAGATTTATTCCTAAATATTTTATCTTCCTGTGGACTACTGTAAATGGTTTGATTTGGTGATTTCCTCCTCCGTGTTCTTTTTGTTGGTGTAGAGGAATCCAACTGATTTTTGTATGTTTACCTGGTATCCCAATATTCTGCTGAACTCTTCTATTAGTTTCAGTAGTTTTCTTGAGGTTTCTTTAGAGTTTTCTATGTATAAGATCATGTCATCTGTAAATAGAGATACTTTTACTTCTTCTTTACCAATCTGGATGTCCTTTATTTCTTTATCTAGCCTAATTGCTCTGGCTAGGACTTCCAGCACAATGTTGAATAAGAGTGTGGATAAAGGGCATCCTTGTCTGGTTCCCAGTCTCATGGCGAACGCTTTCAGACTCTGTTTAGGATGATGTTGGCTACTGGCTTTGTATAAATGCCCTTTATTATGTTGAGGAATTTTCCTTCTATTCCTATTTTGCTGAGAGTTTTTATCATGAATAGGTGTTGAACTTTGTCAAATGCCTTTTCTGCATGAATTAATAAAATCATGTGATTCTTGTCTTTTGTTCTATTTATATGATGGATTACATTAATTGTTTTTCTAATGTTGAACCATCCCTGCATATCTGACTCATAGTGACCCTATAGGACAGAGTCGAACTGCCCCGTAGCATTTCCACATACCTGGTATGAATCCCACTTGGTCATGTTGAATTATTGTTTTGATATGCTGTTGAATTCTATTGGCTAGAATTTTGTTGAGGACTTTTGCATCTGTGTTCATGAGGGATATAGGTCTGTAATTTTCTTTTTTTGTGGAGTCTTTGCCTGGTTTTGACATCAGAGATATGGTGGCTTCAGAGAATGAGTTTGGGAGTATTCCATCCTTTTCTATGCTCTGAAATACCTTTAGTAGTAGTGGTGTTAACTCTTCTGTGAAAGTTTGGTAGGACTCTGCAGTGAAGCTGTCTGGGCCAGGGCTATTTTTTGTTGGGTGTTTTTTGATTACCTTTTCAATCTCTTCTTTTGATATGGGTCTATTTAGTTGTTCTACCTGTTTGTGTTAGTTTAGGTAGGTATTGTGTTTCTAGGAATTCATCCATTTCATCTAGGTTTTCACATTCTTTAGAGTACAATTTTTCGTAGTAATCTGATATGATTCTTTTATAATTTCAGTTGGGTCGGTTGTAATATCACCCATGTAGTTTCTTATTTAGGTTATTTGCTTCCTATCCTGTTTTATCAGTTTGGCCAATGGTTTATCATTTTTGTTGATTTTTTCAAAGAACTAGCTTTCGGTCTTGTTAATTCTTTCAATTGTTTTTCTGTCTTCTATTTCATTTAATTCTACTCTCATTTTTATTATTTCTTTTCTTCTGGTTCCTGAGGGTTTCGTTATTCTCTTTCTATTTGTTCAAGTTGTAGGGATAGATCTTTGATTTTGGCCCTTTTTTCTTTTTTATATGTGTGCATTTATTGCTATAAATTGACCTCTAAGCACTGCTTTCACTGTGTCCCAAAAGTTCTGATAGGAAGTGTTTTCATTCTCATCGGATTCTCTGAATTTCTTTATTCCGTCCTTAATGTCTTCTATAACCCAGTCGTTTTTGAGCAGGGTACTGTTCAGTTTCCAAGTGTTTGATTTCTTTTCCCTGCTTTTTCTGTTACTGATTTCTGCTTTTATGGCCTTATGGTCAGAGAAGATGCTTGGTAACATTTCAATGTTTTGGATTCTGCTAAGGCTTGCTTTATGACCTGTTATGTGGTCTATTCTAGAGAATGTTCCAAGTTTACCAGGAAAGGAAGTATACTTGGCTGCTGTTGGGTGGAGAGTTTTGTATATGTCTATGAGGTCAAGTTGGTTGATTGTGGCATTTAGACCTTCTCTTTTTTTTTTTTAATTTTTATTGTGTTTTAAGTGAAAGTTTACAAATCAAGTCAGTCTCTCACACAAAAACTTACATACAGCTTGCTACATACTCCCAATTGCTCTCCCCCTAATGAGACAGCCCGTTCCCTCCCTCTACTCTCTCTTTTCGTGTCCATTCCTCCAGCTTCTAACTCCCTCTATATTCTCATCTCCCTTCCAGGCACGAGATGCCTACACAGTCTCAAGTGTCCACCTGACCCAAGAACCTCACTCCTTACCAACATCCCTCTCCATCCCATTGTCCAGTCCAATCTCTGTCTGAAGAGTTGGCTTTGGGAATGGTTCCTGTCCTGGGCCAACAGAAGGTCTGGGGGCCGTGACCACTGGGGCCCTTCTAGTCGCCGTCAGACCATTAAGTCTGGTCTTTTACGAGAATTTATGGCCTGCATCCCATGGCTCTCCCACTCCCTCAGGGGTTCTCTACTGTGTTCCCTGTCAGGGGAGTCATCAGTTGTAGCTGGCACCATCTAGTTCTTCTGGTCTCAGGCTGATGTTGTCTGTGGTTTATGTGGCTCTTTCTGTCTCTTGGGCTGGTAATTACCTTGTGTCTTTGGTGTTCTTCATTCTCCTTTGATCCAGGTGGGTTGAGACCAATTGATGCATCCTAGATAGTTGCTTGCTAGAGTTTAAGACCCCAGGTGCCACTCTCCAAAAGGGGATACAGAATGTTTTCTTATGCAAATTGACTTAGATGTCCCCTGAAACCGTGGTCCCCAAATCTCTGCCCCTGCTACGCTGGCCTTGGAAGCATTCAGTTTATTCAGGAAACTTCGTTGCTTTTGGTTTAGTCCAGTTGTGCTGACCTCACCTGTGTTGTGTGTTGTGTGTTGTCTTTCCCTTCACCTGAAGTAGTTCTTATCTATTATCTAATTAGTGGATACCCCTCTCCCACCCTCCCTCCCTCCCCCCTCTCCTAACAATCAAAGAATATTGTCTTCTCTGCTTAAACTATTTCTTGAGTTCTTATAAATAGTGGTCTAATGCAATATTTGTCCTTTTGCAACTGACTAATTTCACTCAGCATAATGCCTTCCAGATTCCTCCATGTTATGAAATGTTTCACAGATTCATCACTATTCTTCATTAATGCATAGTATTCCATTGTGTGAATATACCATAATTTATTTATCCATTCACCCAACGATGGGCACCTTGGTTGCTTCCATCTTTTTGCTATTGTAAACAGTGCTGCAATGAACATGGGTGTGCATATATCTGTTCATGTAAAGGCTCTTATTTCTCTAGGAGGTATTCCAAAGAGCGGAATTGCTGGATCGAATGTTAGTTCTATTTCTAGCTTTTTCAGGAAGTGCCAAATCAATTTCCAAAGTGGTTGTAGCATTTTACATTCCCACCAGCAGTGTGTAAGTGTTCCAATCTCTCCACAGCCTCTCCAACATTTCTTATTTTGTGTTTTTTGGGTTAATGCCACCCTTGTTGGGGTGAGATGGAATCTCATTGTAGTTTTGATTTGCATTTCTCTAATAGCTAAAGATTGTGAGCATTTCCTCATGTATCTGTTAGCTACCTGAATGTCTTCTTTAGTGAAGTGTCTGTTTGTATCTTTTGCTCATTTTATAACTGGGTTTTTGCCTTTTTGTAGTTGAGTTTTTGGAGTATCATGTAGATTTTAGAGATCAGGTGCTTATCAGAAATGTCATAGCTAAAAACTTTTTCCCGGTCTGTAGGTAATCCTTTTGCTCTTTTGGTGAAGTCTTTGGATGAGGATAGGTGTTTGATTTTTAGGCGCTCCCAGTTATCTAGTTTTTCTTCTGCATTGTTAGTAATGTTTTGTATACTGTTTATGCCATGCATTAGGGCTCCTAACGTTGTCCCTATTGTTTTTTCCATGACCTTTATCATTTTAGATTTTATATTTATGTCTTTGATACATTTTGAGCTCTTTTTTGTGCATAGAGTGAGGTATGGGCCTTGTTTCTTTTTTTTGCAAATGGTTATCCAGTTATGCCAGCACCACTTGTTAAAAAGACTGACTTTTCCCCCATTTAACTGCTTTGGAGCCTTTGTCAAATATCAGCTGCTCATATGTGGATGGGTTTATGTCTGGATTCTCAATTCTGTCCCATTGGTCTATGTATCTGTGTACCAGTACCACGCTGTTTTGACTATTGTGGTGGTATAAAAAAATAAAACCAAACCCAGTGCCATCGAGCCAATTCTGACTCATAGCGACCCTATAGGACAGAGTGGAACTGCCCCATAGAGTTTCCAGGGAGCACCTGGAAGATTCGAACTGCTGTCCTTTTGGTTAGCAACCCTAGCACTTAACCACTACGCCACCAGGGTTTCCCTGTGGCAGCATAATAGGTTCTAAAACCAGGTAGAGTAAGGCCTCCCACTTTGTTCTTTTCTGGTAATCCTTAACTTATACTTTTTTTTTTTTTTTTAACTTATACAGGGCCTCTTTCCCTTCCATATGAAGTTGGTGATTTCTTTCTCCATCTCATCAAAAAAATGTAGTTGGAATTTGGATCGGAATTGCATTAAATCTATAGATCATTTTGGAAAAACAGACATTTTTATGATGTTAAGTCTTCCTATCCATGAGCAAGGTATGTTTTTCCACTTATGTAGTTCTTTTTTGGTTTATTGCAGCAGTGTTCTGTAGCTTTTTTGGTATAAGTCTTTTACATCTCTGGTAAGATTTATTCCTAAGTATTTTATCTTCTTGGGTGCTACTGTAAATTTTATTGATTTAGTGGTTTCCTCTTCGATGTTCTTTTTCTTGGTGTAAAGGAATCCAACTGATTTTTGTATGTTTATCTTGTATCCCAATACTCTGCTGAACTCTTCCATTAGTTTCAGTAGTTTTCTGAAGGGTTCCTTAGGGTTTTCTGTGTATAAGATCCTGATATCTGCAAATAGAGGTACTTTTACTTCTTCCTTGCCAATCTGGATGCCCTTATTTCTTTAAAAAAAAAAAAAAAATTTTTTTTTTTTTAAAGAATAAAGGGCATCCAGTTATGTACCCTAATTGCTCTGGCTAGGACTTCCAGCACTATGTTGAATAAGAGTGATGATAAAGGGCATCCTTGTCTGGTTCCTGATCTCAAGTGGAATGCTTTCAGGCTCTCTCCATTTAGGATGATGTTGGCTATTGGCTTTGTATAAATGCCCTTTATTATGTTGAGGAATTTTCCTTCTATTCCTATTTTGCTGAGAGGTTTATCATGAATGGGTGTTGAACTTTGTCAAATGCCTTTTCTGCATCAATTGATAAAATCATGCGATTCTTGTCTTTTGTTTTATTTATATGATGGATTTCATTAATTGTTTTTCTAACGTTGAACCGTCCCTGCATACCTGGTATGAATCCCACCTGGTTATGTAGAATTTTTTTTTTTTTTGACATTTTGTTGAATTCTATTGGCTAGAATTTTGTTGAGGATTTTTGCATCTGTGTTCATGAGGGATAAAGTCTGTAATTTTCTTTTTTTGTGGAGTCTTTGCCTGGTTTTGATATCAGGAATATGGTGGCTTCATAGAATGAGTTTGGTAGTATTCCATCCTTTTCTATGCTCTGAAATACCTTTAGTAGTAGTGGTGTTAACTCTTCTCTGAAAGTTTGGTAGAACTCTGCAGTGAAGCCTTCAGGGCTAGGGCTTTTTTTGTTTTTGCTGGGAGTTTTTTGATTACCTTTTCAATCTCTTCTTTTGTTACGGGTCTATTTAGTTGTTCTACCTCTGTTTGTGTTAGTTTAAGTAGGTAGTTTCTAGGAATTCATCCATTTCTTCTATATTTTCAAAATTTTTAGAGTACAATTTTTCGTAGTAATCTCATATGATTCTTTTAATTTCCGTTGGGTCTGTTGTAATATCGCCCATCTCATTTCTTATTTGGATTACTTGCTTCCTCTCCAGTTTTTCTTTTGTCAGTTTGGCCAATGGTTTATCAATTTTGCTGATTTTTTCAAAGAGCCAGCTTTTGGTCTTTTTAATTTTTTCAATTGTTTTTCTGTTTTCTGTTTCATTTAGTTCTGCTCTAATTTTTATTAATTGCTTTCTTCTGGCACCTGAGGGTTTCTTTTGTTGCTCTCTTTCTATTTGTTCAAGTTGTAGGAATAATTCTTTGATTTCGGCCCTTTCTTCTTTCTGGATGTGTGCATTTATTGATATAAATTGACCTCTGATCGTTGCTTTCACTGCGTCCCAGAGGTTCTGATAGGAAGTGTTTTCATTCTCACTGAATTCTATGAATTTCTTTATTCCATCTTTAATGTCTTCTATAATTCAGTTGTTTTTGAGCAGGGTATTGTTCAATTTCTACGTGTTTGATTTCTTTTCCCTGCTTTTTTCTATTATTGATTTCTACTTTTATGGCCTTATGGTAGAGAAGATGCTTTGTAATATTTCCATGTTTTGGATTCTGCTAAGGCTTGCTTTATGACCTAATATGTGGACTATTCTAGAGAATGTTCCATGTGCACTTGAAAAGAAAGTATACTTGGTTGCTGTTGGGTAGAGTGTTCTGTATATGTCTATGAGGTCAATTTGGTTGACTGTGGCATTTATATCTTCCATGTCATTATTGAGCTTCTTTCTGGATGTCCTGTCCTTCACCAAAAGTGGTGTGTTGAAATATCTTACTATTATTGTGGAGCTGTTGATCTCACTTTTCAATGCTGATAGAGTTTGCTTTATGCATCTTGCAGCCCTGTCATTGGGTTCATCAATATTTAATATGGTTATATCTTCTTGGTTTATTGTCCCTTTAATCATTATATAGTGTCCATCCTTATTCTTTATGATGGGATTTAACTTGAAAGTCTATTTTGTCAGAAATTAATATTGCCACTCCTGCTCTTTTTTGATTGTTGTTTGCTTGATATATTTTTTTCCATCCTTTGAGTTTTAGTTTGTTTTTGTCTCTAAGGTGTGTCTCTTGTAGGCAGCATATAGACGGATTGTGTTTTTTAATCTATTCTGCCACTCTCTCTTTATTGGTGCATTTAGTCCATTTACAGTCAGTGTAATTATGGATAGCTATGAAATTAGTGCTATCATTTTGATGTCTCTTTTTGTGTGTAGTTGACAGTTTCTTTTTTCCACTTAATTTTATGTGCTGAGTAGATTATCTTCACATATTATCCTTTCCTCATTTTTGTTGTTGTTGATTTTGTTTCTGCTGAGTCTCTATTTTTTTCTTGTATTTTATTTTGATGCGTAGGATAGTTTGCCTCCTTTGTGTTTACCTTATTGTTTACCCCAATTTTGCTAAATTTAAATCTAACATTTTTTTCTTTGTATCGCCTTGTCTTCCTCTTCATATGGAAGATTTGTGGCTACACTTCTCAGTCCCTCTTTATTGTTTTAATATTGCCTTCTTTTACATAGTTACATTGCTGTTACCCTGTTTGGGGAGTTTTTTTATCTTGACGTATTTTTGTGATTTCCCTGTCTGGGTTGACTTCTGATTGCTCTGCCCAGTGTTCTAGTCTTGGGTTGATACCTGGTATTATTGATTTTCTAACCAAAGAACTCCCTTTAGTATTTCTTGTAGTTTTGGTTTGGTTTTTACTAATTCCCTAAACTTCTGTTTATCTGGAAATGTCCTAATTTCACCTTCATATTGGAGAGATAGTTTTGCTGGCTATATGATTCTTGACTGGCAGTTTTTTTCCTTCAGTGCTTTATATAAGTCATCCCATTGCCTTCTTGCCTGCATGGTTTTCGCCAAGTAGTCCGAGCTTATTCTTACTGACTCTTCTTCATAGGGGACTTTTCGTTTATCCCTAGCTGCTCTTAAAATTCTCTCTTTATCTTTGGTTTTGGCATGATTGATTATAATATGTCTTGGTGACTTTCTTTTAGAATCTGCCTTATGTGGAGTTCGATGAGCATCTTGGATAGATATCTTCTCATCTTTCACCATATCAGGGAAGTTTTCTGCCAACAAATCTTCAACAATTCTCTCTGTGTTTTCTGTTGTCCCTACCTGTTCTGGTACTCCAATCATTCATAGGTTATTTCTTGATAGAGTCCCACATGATTCTTAAGTTTTCCTCTTTTTTTTATTCTTTTATCTGCCTTTTCTTCAAATATATTGGTGCGAAGTGCTTTATCTTCAAGCTCACCAATTCTGCCTTCCACTTGCTCGATTCTCCTCCTCTAACTTTCTATTGAGTTGTCTACTTCTGTAATTTTACTGTTAATCTTCTGAATTTCTGATTGCTGTCTCTCTATGGATTCTTGCAGCTTATTAAATTTCTCATTGTGTTCTTGAGTAACCTTTTTAATTTCTTCAATTGCTTTATCTTTATGTTCCTTGGCTTGTTCTGAGTATTGCCTGATCTCCTTCCTAATCTCATTCCTGATGTCTTGAACAGTTCTGTATATTAATCTTTTGAATTCTGCATCTGGTAATTCCAGGAATGCATCTTCATCCAGAAGATCCCTTGATTCTTTGTTTTGAGAGCTTGTTGAGGTACTCATGGTCTGCTTCTTTATGTGATATGATATTGAATGTTGTCTTTGAGCCATCTATAAGTTATTGTATTAGTTCATTTTATGTTTGCTTACTGTATTGTAGCTTCTTGCTTTGTTTTGTTTTAATATGCCCAAATGGATTGCTTGAGTGAGCTAGCTTGATTATTTTCAGATTTGAAGCTCTGATTTCCTGTCACCACATGGCTAGAGCTGTTATCAGGTATATCAGTCTAGGAGTTCATTCACTTTTCTTGTATGAATTCAGCTCTGGTGTCCAAGTAGCTGATCATCAATGTGTGTTACAGGCTCTGTCTTACAGTTTTAGAGGGGCAGGGGTGATTGGTGGAGGTACCAGTATCTGGTTGCAGCAAGGGCTCTTGCTCTGAACAAGGCAGGGGGCTGACAACCATCCACCAAATGTCTGTGAGGAAAGTGCATCCCTGTTCCCTAAAGCATACAGGTGGGTGGGTTCTACAGACAGACCATGGGCACCAAATGTTTTTGGTTGTAAGGACTGGGAGGTACCAGTTAGCCTTAGACACCTTTTGTGGGTGGCTGGGTGACCTGAGTGGAGCTGCTAGTCCTTAGGCTCCTGATGTTGGTAGGTGAGGATCCCATTTAATAGGCAAAGTGGTGTCAAATATCAAAGACCCACCTCTTTACTGCACAGCTCAAATGGTTGGAGTCTGCCAACAAGGGCCTATTCTCCTGAAATAGGCCCACACAGATCCATGCAGGAGAGAATGGTATTCCAATTCCATAGACCTTTTAAATCTGGACTGGAGCTGTTTCTGTCCTGACCCTCTCCCCCCGCCCCCCATTAGTGGAGCTGGTAAATTATCTTTTCCCCCAGTTGTGAATTTATTCCTACTCCAAGGCTGAGAGGAGGGCTTCAGGTGCTCAACGTGGCCTATCTCAGGCCCAGGGAAATCAACATCCTCCAAAGCCAACTTGGGGGCTGGGGGCATGGGCTGTGCCATTGGCTGCTTCTCCCTGAGGAAACTGCAGTGGAACTCTACCGCCAGCCCACTGTAGCCACTCCCAGGAATGATGCCTGAGGGATCCTGGAGATTCAGGTCTGGTAACTTCTCTCCCCTTCTGAACTATCTCTCCCTCGTCCTACTGCTTGTTCTGTTTTCTAACTTTGCCTTTGATGTTCCGGGCTTCTAGCTCGACATAAATATAATGATTTCACTTGTTTTTTCAGGTGTTTGTTGTAAGAGGGATCAGTGGAAGTGTATGGCTATTCCGCCATCTTGGTCCCACCTCTAGAATTTCTTTATGATAATTTTTGTTTGTTACACTCTTGTTCTTTGAATGTGACCCCATGCAGCAAGTAGACCTGTGAGACATGGCAATGTATGAGATTCGGAGATTCAGAACCATGATCCCTTGGGTAATTTTAATGAAACTAAAACAAGCTTGTAATAAGATGATTAGAAAACAACACTGCCAAGCTTCAGGGTCAAAGCAATTTATTCTTCTTTAACAATGAGAAAAGCAAAATGCAGTGATCGGATCAAGTGGACAGTCACATTCATTTGTGTCAGAGTGTAGAAAAACATGATCCAGAACAGAGAAACAGAACAATTCCTGTTCCAGGGACCTGGAGAGCAATGTCACTCAAGGGAACAAATAAATATCAGATCAATAACGCTGTGGGTCAAGCTCATACAACAGAGAGACTAAATCAAGCTTAAGTTATCTTTTTGGAAGGTGGCCAGGTGATAACTCCTTAATCCTCTTGACGACTTAGAGTTGAAAAGAATGAGTCTGACTGAGCTTTCAGGAAGTACTGGAAAGAACCCTCTCAGGTGATCGTGAGGTTTGGGAATCAGGAGCCATGAGGCCAATTATATTAAGTGAGGATGCTTTTGAGGACAAAGGTTTGAATCTACCTATTATAGGTGAAAAGGGCAATGCTCTAGTCCTGAACAATCAGGGAATATAGGAAAAGAAGATGTAACTCAGCTGGAGATCCAAGAATTTATGAGAAACCCAAAAATATTTTGTGTGGCAAGTCTCCAAGTTTTGGTCAGCACTTCTACTTTATAGGGCCGGTTCTCTGGTGTGGATGTAAATCTGGCCTTTATCAGCCTTCTAGTTGGTGAACATGATGGCAAGAAATTTTACTTCACTAACTGAGTGAAATAAAATGAAACATTTTTCATAGAAACAAAAAGTTGGGCATTATGATTGTGTCCAGGATGAAGCTGAGCTATAAAAAAAAAAATTTTTTTTCTATAGTTTTCTCCATATTTATTTTATAAATTATTTTTTATCCATTTAATGAACAATTATTTACACAGAGGAGTGATCCCAGATTTTTCTTTCTCAAGGCCCTTTTCTCCTTTTTAAAACTATTGTGGACCTGAAAAAGCTTTGTTTATGTAGATTATATCCATCAATTATTGTCAAATTAATTTTAATTATAAAATAATACATGAATATATATTTCCTTTAAAGTACTCTGCACACATGGGGTCACCATGAGTTGGAATTGACTCAACAAGGAACAAAAGAATAAGGTCAGGAGTCAATGAAATGAAGAACAAAAATGATGAAGATTAATAAAAACAAAACATATTTCTTTGAAATGATTTAAAAATGGACCAATCTCTGCTAAAGACTGGTGCAAGAATAAAAATGTGGAGATACAAGTAAATCAAATACATAATAAAGGAGACATGGCCACTGAACGCTGCTAACACATTTGAAAATTTAGTTTAAAGAGATATTTTCCTAGAAAAAAACATAAATTGACAAAATTGGTATAAGAAGAAATAGCTAAATCCAACAGATTAGTAAGTACTGAAAATGTTTAAATCATAATCAAAGATCTCATCTCCTCACCTTGAAAAAAAAAATCACACCCAGATCATTTTACTAATAAGTTCTAACAGATTTTTAAAGAACAGTTAATTCTTATTTTACACAAGTTCTTCCAGAAAAGAAAAACAGTGATAGCTACTTAGGTAATTTTATAAAACCAGTATAATCTCAATTCCAGAACTAGATATGCACAATACAAAAATAAAAAATAGTAGAACCATTTTTTTAATGCGTGTATATTCAAAAAATCCTAAATAAAATATTAGATAACTATATCAAACAGTGAACTTAAAAATAATAATATATCATGGCCATTTCAGGTTTATACCAGGAATGCAAAAATGATTCAAAATCAGATAATCTATCATTGTAATTTGCCACATTAATAAAGGACAAAAATAATATATTTATCTCAATCAAGGCAGAAAATGTAATTGATAAATCTCAATGCACACCAAAGATAAAAACTCAAACTAAAAAAGATGGGAAGTTTATTAACTTGGTAAAGGTTATATATCAAAAACTTACAATATACCTCATATTTTTTAAATATACTCTACAGGCATTCTTTTTAGAAACAAAATCAGGGAGAGTATCACTGCTAGTGCTTAACATTGTATGAGGTATCCTGGCCAGTGCTCTAAAGAAAAGAAAAGAAATAAGTACATAGATTGAAAAAGAAGAGCAAAAACTGTCATAATTTCAGATGATATGATCCACTATGTAGATAAAAGAACACAATCAGAGGCAGGGCCAAGATGGCTGACTAGGTAGAAGCTACTGTGGATCCCTCTTGCAACAAAGACTCGGAAAAACAAGTGAATTGATCACATACATGACAATCTACGAACCTTGACCATCAAACAAAGAACTAAGGAGTTGGCCTGAGTGACAGGGGAGCGAAAATCCATACCCTGAAGCAGCGACCGCTTCTGGAACCAGCATCCCACACCACAGCCTTGAGCCCTTGCGGTTCCCTGGTGCCAAAGTGGTGGGGCTGATCGTGGCTTACTGAGACAGGGCATGCATGGGATGCAGCCTTAATCCCTAACCCCCTGGAGTAACCTTGGTAGAGACTCAGTCGGCACAAGCAGGCTGCACACTGGAGTGGCTGACAAGAGAATGAGCAACCACGGGGAAGCAGCAACTGTTTTTGGAGCCTGGAGCCAGCATCCCAGTCAGAAAACCTTGGCGCCAGGCTTTGGACTAAGTGCAGAGGAGCTGAGCACAGCTTCCAGAGACGGCGCAAGAACAGGACCATCCCTAGCCCCCTGAAATAATCTTGGCGGAAACCCAGCCAGCACACACAGCCTGCACAACGACGCGGCTAACACAAGGAGAAATCATGGGGAAGCAGCAACTGGTTTTGGAGCCTGGAGTGCAGCATTACAGCTGAGCTTTGGACTAGGAGCAGAGGACTAGGAGCGGAGGAGCTGATCACGGCTTCCTGAGACAGCGCAAGCATGGGACGCAGGCCTGACCCTCTGGGGCAATCTGAACCCAGCCAGCACGCAGGGTACACACCAATAAAACAGTCATCACCAAGCAAGATAAGTTTGTCTATATTGCCCTGTGCTGCTACTCTCTCCTATCTATCTGATCCCTTCCCTCCCTGCCCCAGGCAGCTTCATTAACATTGGAATTTCCTGGGCCAGGGAGTGAAGTGCTCCGCAGGAGTTGTTTTTTTTTTTTCTAACCCATTCTCCTGGCCTGAGAGAAGCAGCAATTAACAATCAGGGGGAAAAATCCTTCCCTGACTTCCCTAAACTGGAATAAAAATACAGAGCCAGCTCCAGCCAAGCATAAGAGATCTACAGTCTTTGGCTTTCATCCCTACTGGGAATAAGGTGGCTATTATAATGCAATGGCAATTCTGATAGAGATCTGACTATAATTGTTTTAGCGGAGCAGAGGAAAGACAAGTTTTCGAGGTCTGATACCTCTCTACCTATTAAACAGAGCCTTCTCTGATCCACAGCAGGAAACTGAGGGCTGAAGCTCCACCCAAACAACCTAGTCACCTGCTAAAGGGGTCAGAGGATAGTGACACCTACCAATCTTTAGAGGTACAAGCATTGGGTGCCTAAGGTACAGCTGAAGAGCTCACCCAGCAAAGCACTCTAGGAATAGAGACATACCTACCTCACTGACACATGGGGGAAGGCTGTCAGCATCCTGCCCTCCTCGGAGTGTGACCCCCTGCTGCTACTAAAATCTGGTGCATATAATTATCACCACTTCTCCTCTAAGTTAATAGGTGACAGCCTATACCACACACTTGGTGACCCAAAATCAGGACACCTAAGCTGATTCTATTCAAGAATAGTGAACGGACTCTTAGGCTTATATATCTGGTAACAGCTCAAACCAGCTGTTAATAGGACATAAGTGATTCTAAGGCTACAACAGTCAAGACAGCGCAATCTAGTAGCCCATCTATGTATATTGAAAGAAAACAAAACAAGAAGACTCAGTGATCAAATATAAAATAAATCATTACAATATCTTATAGATGGCTCAGAGACAGCAGTCAATATCAAATCACATAAAGAAGCAGACCATGATTCGTTCTACAAATTCCCAAATTAAAGAACAAAATTCTTTCCGAAATGAAGATACATTCCTGGAATTGCCAAATGCAGAATATAAAAAACTAATATACAGAACGCTTCAAGACATCAGGGATGACCTCAGAAATAAAATAAGGCAATCTACAGAAAAGCCAAGGAACACACCGATAAAGCAGTTGAAGAAATCAAAAAGATTATTTAAGAAAATAATGGAAAAATTAATGAGCTGCAAGAATCCATAGAGAGACAACATTCAGAAATCCAAAAGACTAACAGTAAAATTACAGAATTAGACAACCAACAGAGGTCAGAGGAGCAGAATCAAGGAATTGGAATGCAGGGTGGGGGAGCTGGAGGATAAGGTAACTGACACCAATAAAGTTGAAGAAAAATCAGATAAAAGAATTTTTAAAAATGAAGAAACCCTAAGAATCATGTGGGACTCTATCAAGAAGAATAACTTGCCTGTGAATGGAGTTCCAGAACAGGAAGGGATAACAGAAAATACAGAGAGAATAGCTGAAGATCTGTTGGCAGAAAACTTCCCTGGCATCATGAAAGATGAAAGGATAGCTATCCAAGACACACATCGAACCTTATACAAGAATGATCCAAAAAGAAAATCACCAAGACATATTGTCATCAAACTTGCCAAAACCAAAGATAAAGAGAAAATTTTAAAAGCAGCCACAGATAAAAGAAAAGCCACCTACATAGGACAATCAATAAGAATAAGTTCAGACTACTTGGCAGAAACCACACAGGCAAGAAGGCAATGGGATGACATATATAGAGCACTGAAGGAGAAAAACTGCCAGCCAAGAATCACATATCCAGCAAAAATCTCTCTGAAATATGAAGGTGAAAATATAACATTTACAGATAAACAAAAGCTTAGAGAATTTGCGAAAATCAAACCAAATCTACAAGAATTACTAAAGGAAATTCTTTGGTCAGGAAATCAAAAATATCAAAACCCAACACAACACAAGGTCACAAAACAGAACATCCTGATATCAACTCAAATAGGAAAATCACAAAAATAAAAGATTAATTTAAAAAAGAAAAAAATGCTCAAAACAGGGAATCATTGAAGTCATTATGAAAAAGATTACAATAATCAAAAAAGAGAGACTAAACACAGGAGGCATAGATCTTCCATATGGAGAGGAAAACAAGGCGATACAGGATAATACAAGTTAGGTTTTTACTTAGAAAAATAGGGTTAATATTAAGGTAACCACAAAGAGGTCTAACAATTCCATACTTCAAAATAAAAACCAAGACAAAAATAATGACTCTGCAAAAATAAATTCAACTACTATCAAAATAAGAAACACACAATTTACAAAGAAAAACTCAGCACAAAAAAGTAAGTGGAAAAATGAAACTGTCAACACAAAAAAAGGCATCAAAATCACAGCAGTAAACTCATACTTATCTATAATTAAGCTGAATGTAATTGGACTAAATGCACCAATAAAGAGACAGAGAGTGGCACAATGGATTAAAAAACAAGATCTGTCTATATGCTGCCTACAAGAGATACACCTTAGACTTAGAGACACAAACAAACTAAAACTCAAAGGATGGAAAAAAATATATCAAGCAAACAACAGTCAAAAAAGAGCAGGAGTGGCAATATTAATTTCTGACAAAATAGACTTTAAAGTTAAATCTACCAAAAAGGATAAAGAAGGACACTACATAATTATTAAAGAGACAATTTACTAGGAAGATATAACCATATTATATGTTTATACACCCAATGACAGGGCTGCAAGATACATAAAACAAACTTTAACAGAATTGAAAAGTGAGACAGACACCTCCACAATTATAGTAGGAGACATCAACACGCCATTTTCAGAGAAGGATAGGATGTCCAGTAAAAAGCTCAATAGAGACACGGAAGATCTAATTGCTACAATCAACCAACTTGACCTCATAGACATATACAGAACACTCCACCCAACAGCTGCAAAGTATACTTTTTTTTAGTGCACATGGAAAATTCTCTAGAATAGATTACCTATTAGGTCATAAAACAAGGAATCCAAAACATCAAAATATTACAAAGCATCTTCTCAGACCATAAAGCCAAAAAAGTAGAAATCAATAACAGAAAAATCAGGAAAAGAAATCAAATACTTGAAACTGAACAATACCCTGCTCAAAAAAGACTGAGTTATAGAAGACATTAAGGAGGGAATAAAGAAATTCATAGAATGCAACGAGGCTGAAAACACTTCCTATCAAAACCTCCGGAACACAGCAAAAGCAGTGCACAGAGGTCAATTTATATTGATAAATCCACACATACATAAAGAAGAAAGAGCCAAAATCAGAGAGCTGTCCCTACAACTTGAACAAATAGAAAGCAAGTAACAAAAGAATCCATCAGGCACCAGAAGAAAACAAATAATAAAAATTAGAGCTGAACTAAATGAATTAGAGAACAGAAAAACAATTGAAAGAATTAACAAAGCCAAAAGCTGGTTCTTTGAAAAAATTTAAAAAATTGATAAGCCATTGACTGACTAAAGAAATACAGGAAAGGAAACAAATAACCCAAATAAGAAATGAGATGGGCCATATCACAACACACCCAACTGAAATTAAAAGCATCATATCAGACTATGAAAAATTGTACTCTATCAAATTTGAAAACTTAGAAGAAATGGTTGAATTCCTAGAAACACACTACCTACCTAAACTAACACAATCAGAAGTAGAACAACTAAATAGACCCATAACAAAAAAAGAGATTGAAAAGGTAATCAAAAAACTCCCAACCAAAAAAAGGCCTGGCCCGGACGGCTTCACTGCAGAGTTCTACAAAACTTTCAGAGAAGAGTTAACACCACTACTACTAAAGGTATTTCAAAGAATAGAAAAGGATGGAATACTATCTAACTCATTCTATGAAGGCAGCATATCCCTGATACCAAAACCAGGTAAAGACACCACAAAAAAAGAAGAATACAGACCTATATCCCTCATGAACATAGATGCAAAAATCCTCAAAAAAATTCTAACCAATAGAATTCAACAACATATCAAAAAAATAATTCACCACGACCAAGTGGGATTTATACCAGGTATTTTTTTAATGCAAGGTTGGTTCAATATTAGAAAAAAATTAACGTAATCCACCATATAAATTAAAGTAAAAAACCACATGATCTTATCAATTGATGCAGAAAAGGCATTTGACAAAGTCCAACACCCGTTCATGATAAAAACTCTCAGCAAAACAGGACTAGAGGGAAAATTCCTCAACATAATAAAGGGCATTTATACAAAGCCAACAGCCAACATCACCCTAAATGGAGAGAGCCTGAAAACATTTCCCTTGAGAACGGGAACCAGACAAGGATGCCCTTTTTCACCGCTGTTATTCAACATTGTGTTGGAGGTCCTAGCCAGAGCAATTAGGCTAGACAGAGAAATAAAGGGCATCCGGATTGGCAAGGAAGAAGTAAAATTATCTCTACTTGCAGATGACATGATCTTATACACAGAAAACCCTAAGGATCCTCAAGAAAACTACTGAAACTAATACAAGAGTTTGGCAGTTTCAGGTTACAAGATAAACATACAAAAATCAGTTGGATTCCTCTACATCAACAAAAAGAACATCGAAGAGGAAATCACCAAATCAATACCATTCACAGTAGCCCCCAAGAAGATAAAATACTTAGGAATAAATCTTACCAAAGATGTAAAAGACCTATGCAAAGAAAACTACAAAGTACTACTACAAGAAACTAAAAGGGGCCTACATAAGTGGAAAAACATATCTTGCTCATGGATAGGAAGACTTAACATAGTAAAAATATCTATTCTACCAAAAGCCATCTATATATACAATGTACTTCTGATCCAAATTCCAATGACATTTTTTAGTGTGATGGAGAAACAAATCACCAGCTTCATATGGAAGGGAAAGAAGGCCCGGATAAGTAAAGCATTACTGAAAAAGAAGAAGAAAGTGTGAGGCCTCACACTACCTGATTTTAGAACTTATTATACAGCCACGGTAGTCAAAACAGCCTGGTACTGGTAGAACAACAGACACATAGACCAATGGAACAGAATTGAGAATCCAGATATAAATCCATCCACATATGAGCAGCTGATATTTGACAAAGGCCCAGTGTCAGTTAATTGGGGAAAAGATAGTCTTTTTAACAAATGGTGCTGGCATAACTGGATATCCATCTGCAAAAAAATGAAACAGGACCCGTACCTCACACCATGCACAAAAACTAACTCCAAATAGATCAAAGACCTAAACATAAAGTCTAAAATGATAAAGATCATGGAAGAAACAATAGGGACAATGTTAGAAGTTTTAATACATGGCATAAACAGTATAGAAAACATTGCTAAAAATGACAAAGAGAAACCAGATAACTGGGAGCTCCTAAAGTCAAACACCTATGCTCATGTAAAGACTTCACCAAAAGAGTAAAAAGACCATCTACAGACTGGGAAAAAATTTTCAGCTATGACATCTCCAACCAGCACCTGATCTCTAAATTCTATATTATTCTGCTAAAACTCAACCACAAAAAGGCAAACAATCCAATTAAAAATTGGGCAAAGGATATGAACACGCACTTCACTAAAGAAGATATTCAGGCGGCTAACAGACACATGAGGAAATGCTCTCGATCATTAGCCATTAGAGAAATGCATATTAAAAGTACTATGAGATTCCATCTCACTCCAACAAGGCTAGCATTAATCCAAAAAACACAAAATAATAAACGTTGGAGAGGCTGTGGAGAGATTGGAACACTTATACACTGCTGGTGGGAATGTCAAATGGTACAGCCACTTTGGAAATCGATCTGGCGTTTCCTTAAAAAGCTAGAAATAGAACTACCATACAACCCAGAAATCCCACTCCTCGGAATATACCCTAGAGAATTAGGAGCCTTTACACAAACAGATATATGCACACCCATGTTTACTGCAGCTCTGTTTACAATAGCAAAAAGCTGGAAGCAACCAAGGTGCCCATCAATGGATGAATGGTTAAATAAATTATGGTATATTCACACAATGGAATACTACGCATCGATAAAGAACAGTGACGAATCTGTGAAACATTTCATAACATGGAGGAACCTGGAAGATATTATCCTGAGTGAAATTAGTCAGAGGCAAAAGGACAAATATTGTATAAGACCACTATTGTAAGATCTTGAGAAATAGTATAAACTGAGAAGAACACATTCTTTTGTGGTTACGAGAGGGGGGAGGGAGGGAGGGTGGGAGAGGGTTATTTACTGATTAGTTAGTAGATAAGAACTACTTTAGGTGAAGGGAAGGACAATACTCAATACACGGAAGGTCAGCTCAACTGGACTGGGGCAAAACCAAAGTAATTTCTGGGATAAACTGAATGCTTCAAAGGTCAGCAGAGCAAGGGTGTGGGTTTCGGGACTATGGCTTAAGGGGACTTCTAAGTCAATTGGCAAAATAAATTCTATTATGAAAACATTCTGCATCCCACTTTGAAGTGTGGCGTCTCAGGTCTTAAATGCTAACAAGTGGCCATCTAAGATGCATCAATTGGTCTCAACCCACCTGGATCAAAGGAGAATGAAGAACACCAAGGTCACACAATAACTATGAGCCCAAGGGACAGAAAGGGCCACATGAACCAGAGACTGACATCATCCTGAGACCAGAAGAACTAGATGGTGCCCGGCCACAACCGATGACTGCCCTGACAGGGAGCACAACAGAGAACCCCTGAGGGAGCAGGAGAACAGTGGGATGCAGACCCCAAATTCTCATAAAAAGACCAGACTTAATGGTCTGACTGAGACTAGAAGAATCCCGGTGGTCATAGTGCCCAAACCTTCTGTTGGCCCATGACAGGAACCATTCCTGAAGCCGACTCATCAGACATGGATTGGACTGGACAATGGGTTGGAGAGGGATGCTGATGAGGAGTGAGCTTCTTGGATCAGGTGGACACTTGAGACTATGTTGGCATCTCCTGTCTGGAGGGGAGATGGGAGGGTAGAGGGGGTTAGCAACTGGCAAAACGGTCATGAAAGGAGAGACTGGAAGGAGGGAGCGGGCTGACTCATTAGGGGGAGAGTAAGGGGGAGTATGTGGTAAGGTGTATATAAGCTTATATGGGACAGACTGACTTGATTTGTCAACTTTCACTTAAAGCATAATAAAAATTATTTTAAAAAAAAAGAACACAATCAACAAATTACTAGAATAAGATAAATCAGATAAGGCCAACTTACAAAAATTAAAAGAAACATTTTTCCCACAAACAATAACCAATTGGAAAATGAATTAAAAACAAAATAATGTGCAGAGGAGAGAGGGGTATATGAGAGCTCTCTTTACTTTCTGCACAATTTTTCAGTAAACCTAAATCTCTAAAAAATAGTCTATTAAAAATTAAAATAAAAAACATTTCCGGCAGAATCCAATCACACTAAGAAAATAATACACCGTAACCATGCAGTATTTATTCCAGGAACACAGGTTGTTGCAATGGTTGCACAGTGGTTAAGAACTCAGCTGCTCATCAAAAGATTGGCAGTTCAAATCCACCAGCCACTCCTTGGAAACCCTAAGAGGCATTTCTACTCTGTAGGGTCACTATGAGTCAGAATTCAATCAATGGCAACAGGTTTGGGTTTTTTTTTTTGGGGGGGGGGGTTATAAATATACATAGATACAAATATAATTACATGGTCAGTGGAAAAGAGGAAGACCTTCAATGAGGTGGATTGACAAAGTGGCTGCAACAATGGGCTCAAACATAGCAACAATGGGCTCAAACATAGCAACAATTGTAAGGATGGTGCAGGACAGGATACAGTTTCATTCTGTTGTGCATAGGGTCGCTGTGGGTTGGAACTGACTCAACGGCACCTAACAACAATAACAACAACATAAATATAATTTAAATATATTAATATGGTACATGATATTTGTATATATGATTATCCCAACAAATGATGAAAAAGCCTTCAAGAAAATCCAATACTTGATAAAAACACTCAAGGGAAAAAAATATCATTCAGAGTACAACCAAAAATATAAAGTAACTAGGAGTTAATGACAATACATGATACCTGCACAGAGAAAATTTTTAACTCTAGTAAAGGACACAGAAGGTCACCTGAATAAATGAGACATTCCATCTCTTGGTTGGGATGACCAAGTTAATCTATAAATTCAATATAATACAACTTCCTAAAAATTTTCTGTTGAATTTTTTCAGAGAGTTGATGACCTTAATATAAAATTTTTATGGAAGAATAAAGGTCCATGAATACGTAAGTTGACATTTCAAAAGAAGAACAAAGAGGGAAATTTTCAATACTAGTTATTAAAACATGCTCCATAGTCATAGTAATAAAACAGTGTTATATTGTTGCAACAACAAATAGGTCAGTGAAATACAATATAGAACTTAGAAACATAACCACATTTATATGTGAACTTAATATACAATAATAAAAACAAAGAAAAAAATCAAACTCGTTGCCTCGAGTTGATTCTGAGTCATAGCAACCCTATAGGACAGAGTACAACTGACCCATGGAGTTTCCAAGGAGCTTCTGTTGGATTTGAATGGCCGACTCTTTGGTTAGCAGCCATAGCACTTAACCACTATGCCACCGGCATTTCCATACAATAATTAGGGCACCACATACCAATAGGAAAAGGACAGATTATGTAAATAGATGGAAATGCAAACCCAACTCACTCTACAGATAAAAATAAAATTGTATCTCTATCTAAGACTACATACAAAGGTGGACTGCTAATGCAATAAAAAATCTTAATATGAAAGTTAAAACAATAAAGTAAATAGAACAAAGTATAGGAGACAGAAACCAACATTATAAACAGAACTTCACATGCACACATCATAAGACAAAAACAGTGATTTTTATTACACCATAATTAAAGATTTCTGTTCAGTGAAAGGTACTGTGAATGAAGTTAACAGTCAGATGACAGACTGAGAGAGTATATTTGCAATGTCTAAATCCAAGAAGGTACTAATAGCTAGAATACACAAGGAACTTTTTCAAGTCAACGAAATTAACAGAAAAATGGGCAAAGTATTTGAACAGATAATTTACAGAACAGGTAATCAAGAAAGCTTAGAAATATTTTTTTTTTTTTTATATGTAGAGATACCCAAACTCATTATTAACTAGAGAAACACAAATTAAACTAATAGGGAAATACACTAGAAAATTTTAGAAAATTGGATAATGTTCTGTTTGGGCAGGGATATGAGTTTAGGAAACCTCACACACTTGTGGTAGGAAAGTAAAATGGTGTAGCCATTCTGGAGAGCAGTTTGGTAGCTGTCTTAGTCATCTAATGCTGCTATAACAGACTTACCACAAATGGGTGGCTTTAACAAAGAGACATTTATTTCCTCACAGTAAAGTAGGCTAAAAGTCCAAATTCAGAGCGTCAGCTCCAGGGGAAGGCTTTCTCTCTCTGTCGGCCTTCTCATCAATCTTCCTCCAGACTAGGAGCCTCTCCGCTCAGGGACCCCAGGCCCAAATGATGCACTTTGCTCCTGGTGCTGCTTTCTTGGTGGTACAAGGTTCCCTTTCCTTTTACCTTTTGAAAGATAAAAGGTGGTGCAGGCCACAGCCCAGGGAAACTTTGGATTGGATCAGGGAAGTAACCTGGTAAGAGTGTTAACAATCCCACCCTAATCCTCTTTAACATAAAATTACAATCACAAATTGAAGGACAACCACACAATACTGGGAATCATGGCCTAACCCAGTTGATACACACATTTTAGGGGTGACATAATTCAATCTGTGACAGTAGTATTTAGTCAAATCAAGTTCATACATACCCTATCATCCAGCGACTCTTTTTCTGAGTTTACAATCCCCCAAAAAACATTTCTCAAAGATCTATAATGCACATATAAGAGAATGTTCATCACAGCATTGTTTATATGGTGAGGAATTAGAGGCAACCTACTGTCTATCCCTGGGTGAGTGGGTAGATAACTGAATAGATCTACAGCAATGGCACAATTAGAAACAATGTACTAGATACACACATGGCAACACTAATGCTAAGTAAAAATAATTAAGAAACAGAATAAGATCTGTCACATAATAGCACTAAAAAAAAGTAAAACTACACGTATACAAAATAACATTAGATATTTTACAAAAATCCATACAAATAAAGGGATACACAGTGAACTCATTAAAATGATGGGTGGGAGGAGGGGCAGAGGAATGGGAATAAAGAATGTGGGTAAAAGTTATTCAATCAATGAAACATCCCAAAGAAGAGCCTACCTAGACCAATGATGACAATGTATCATGAAGTGAGAAACTTGATGAACTCAAATCTGTATGTTGCTGTTGTTTGGTGCCACTGACTGGATTCTGACTCATAGTAACCCTATGTGCAATGCAATGAAACACTGCCCGATCCTGTGCCATAATCACAATCTTTGCTATGTTTGAGTCCACTGTTGCAGCCACTGTAACAATCCATTTCATTGAGGGTCTTCCTCTTTTTTGCTGACCCTCTACTTTACCAAGCATGATGTCCTTCTCCAGGGATCGGCCCCTCCTGATAACATGTCCAAAGTACATGAGACAGACTTAACTTACTGACTGCTGCTTCCATGGTGTTGATTATGGATTCAAGTAAAATAAAATCCTTGAAACCATTCCTGAAGCCAACTCTTCAGACATGGATTGGACGGGACAATGGGTTGGAGAGGGATGCTGGTGAGGAGTGATCTTCTTGGATCAGGTGGATACTTGAGACTATGTTGGCATCTCCTGCCTGGAGGGGAGATGAGAGGGTGGAGGGGGTTAGAAGCTGGACACGAAAAGAGAGAGTGGGCTGTCTCATTAGGGGGAGAGTAATTGGGAGTATGTAGCAAGGTGTACATAACTTTTTGCGTGAGAGGCTAACTTGATTTGTAAACTTTTACTTAAAGCAAAATAAAAAGTATAAATAAAAAATAAAACAAATAAAACCCTTGAAAACTTCAATCTTTTCTCCCTTTATTGTAATGTTGCTCATTGGTCGAGTTGTGAAGATCTTTATTTTCTTTATGTTGAGGGGTAATCCATACTGAAGGCTGTAGTCTTTGATCTTCATTAGTAAGGGTTTCAACTCCTCTTTGCTTTCAGCAAGCAAGGTTGTGTCATCTGCATATTGCACATTGTTTCATGAGTCTTCTACCAATCCTGATGCCACATTCTTCTTCATATAGTTCAGATTTTTGGATTATTTGCTCAGAATGCAGATTGAAAGAGTGTGGTGAAAGGATACAACCTTGATGCACACCTTTTCTGATTTTAAGCCATGCAGTACCCGCTTGCTCTGTTTGAACTACTGCCTTTTGGTCTATGTAGAAGATCCTTATGAGCACAATTAAGTGTTCTGGAATTCCCATTCTCCACAATGTTATCCATAATTTTTTTTATGATCCACACACTCATTTGCACAGTCGATAAAACACAGGTAGATATCTTTCCGGTATTCTCTGCTTTCAACCAAAATCTATCATGTCCTCTCCTGAATCCTGCCTGAATTTCTGGCAGTTCCCTGTCGATGTACTGCTAAAACTGCTTTTGAAAGATCTTCAGCAAAATTTTACTTGCATTTGATATTAATGACACTGTTCAGTAATTTTCATATTCTGTTGGATCACTTTTCTTTGGGATGGGCACAAATATGCATCTCTTCCACTTGGTTGGCCAGGTAGCTGTCTTCCAAATTTCTTGGCGTAGACAAGTGAGCATCTCTACCACTACATCCATTTGTCGAAACATCTCAATTGGTATTCCATCTATTCCTGGAGCCTTGTTTTTCACCAATGCCTTTGGTGCAGCTTGGACTTCTTCCTTCAGTATCGTCGGTTCTTGATCATATGCTACCTCTTCAAATAGCTGAATGTCGACTAATTCTTTCTGGTACAGTGACTCTGTATTCTTTCCATCTTCTTTTGATGCTTCTGGCATCATTCAATATTTTGCCTGTAGAATCCTTCCAAACTGCAACTGGAGGCTTGAATTTTTTCTTCAGTTCTTTCAGCTGAGAAATGCCGAGTGTGTTCTTCTCTTATGGTTTTCTAACTCCAGATTTTGCACATTTCATTATAATATTTTGCCTTCTCAAGCTGCCCTTTGAAATCTTCTGTTCAGCTCTTTACTTCATCATTTCTGCCATTCACTTTAGCTACCCTGCATTCAAGAGCAAGTTTCAGAGTCTCTTCAGACAACCATTTTGGTCTTTTCTTTCTTTCCTGTCTTTTTAGTCATCTTTTGCTTTCTTCATGTATGATGTCCTTGATGTCATCTGATAACTTGTCTGGTCTTCGGTTATTAGTGTCCAATGTGTCAAGTTTATTCTTGAGATGGTCTCAAAATTCAGGTGGGATATACTCAAGGTTTTATTTTGGCTTTCATGGACTTATTCTAATTTTGTTCAGCTTCAGTTTGAACTTGCATATGAGCATCTATCAGTTTGTTGTACTGTGGTGGCTTGCATGTTGCTCTAATACTGGAAGATTTGCCATCAGTATTTCAAATACCTTTGGTGGACAGGTTTCAGCATGGCTTACAGACTAAGGCAAATCTCCATACCTGGGATTAAAAAACAAAAGTTAAGCCTTTGTGCCCTGGGTGCCAATGGCCTTGAGTCATCAAAAAGTCTGGAGCCAGATGAAGTCTTTGAATGGTTAATTTTCCAGGATCACAGAACCATATACAAGAAGGGAAGGACAGTATTCTTGGGAAAGGTGGAGTATAGGAGAGAATAGTGAAGTAATGGCTAAGTGCCCAGTTGCTAACCAAAAGGCCAGCGATTAGAACTCACCAACCACTCCATAGGAGGGAAGACCTGGTGATCTGCTCCTGTAAAGGTTACAGCCTAGGAAACCCTATAGGACAGTTCTATTCTGTCACATGGGATTGCTATGAGTCCGAATTGACTCCATGGCTTGCAACAACAACAGAAACAAACAGCCTCTGGATCTCTGACTTTGGAATGGAAAAAGAAAAGAGACAAGAAAATATTGAATTATACACAAACATACACATATACACACACACACAAGAGGAGCCAAGCTCAAACTCTCAGGTAGTTTCTAGTCCTGGCCAGGGCTGGGGCCACAAATACACACTCCTTTTTCCCAGGAAGTTCCAAGGAGCAGGTGTCTGATACCCTAAGACAGGCCCCTGACCTTGCCCCTAAATAAATTTATTCTCAAAAAATATAATGTGACTGATATTGGTTCACCTGAGATTTGGAGGAAAAGGGGAGGCATGAAATCACTGGAGTTGGGGCCTTGGTATTCCTCTTCCTCCTCCCCTTTCCCTATAGCCACCCTTTCCTTAACATTCCCCTGGTTATCTTGCTATATTTTTTATATTTATTATAAATGTAGAGAAGAGTCAACAGTTAAAAAAAAAAAAAAACAGTAGAAGCAAATTATATCAGTTAGTTCTACTTCCACTTAAAGTAACAGAAAAACTCAACTCAAACTTTAGTAAGTGAAAATGGGAGTTTACTGGTTCACATAATTGAAAAGTCCTGGAGTGGGCTAGCAGGCGTTGCTCAACACAAGGCTCAAAGGATGTCATCAAGAATGGTGAGTCTCTCAGTTCTGTTTTCTTCTGTGTTGACTTCATTTTCAGGCAAACTTTTGACATGTAGTTGGAAGATGGCTGTAGCAGTTTGGCCTGCATCCTTCCAGGTTCACATCTCAGGAGTGGGGAAGGATGTTTCTTTGCTGGTGGTTCCCACAAGAGTCCTGAGATTCACTCTGCCTTATAAAGTCCAAGTCACATGCCTACCTACCCCTACCCACCAATATCTAATGCTTTACCCTTACGGTCAAAGGTAGACACGTACACACTGGCCAAATGGAATAAAAATGGACAATGGAGGATTTCCAAATGAAAATCAGGGACTGTTTCCAGAAGAAGGTGGACTGGATACAGGGAAGGCAAACACTAAATGTTACTAGAATAATTTTCACCAAGTTCTTGTACTATTTGCATTTATAATTCACTATGGAGCCCTGGTGGCACAGTGGTAAGGAGCTCGGCTGCTAACCACAAGGGCAGCAGTTTGAATCCACAAGCCACTCCTTGAAAACCCTGAGGGGCAGTTCTACTCTGTCCTATAGAGTCACTGTGAGTCAGAATTGACTCGAAGGCAGCGGGTTTGGTTTTTTCGTATTTCTCTGAAGCTACTCTTTACCTAAAACAGATGAAAACCTTCTCCTTGATCTCCTAGAGTTAGTAAAGGAATCTAGTAGAGCACAGTGCACTCTAAAGGACCTTGAATAACTTCCATAATTTCAGGAAGAAGAAATCAACTCTTAAAGAAGTAGCTGACAAAGAAAAGGATATACATTACCTACTCTTCTCTCCTGGTGGAGACACACATACACACATGTAAAAATTTGATCAAAATAATACTGGGTTACCAATTCCGTGATCTTCATAATTAAGCAATACTAATTATTACCATTTACTGAACACCTACTATTATGCCAAGCAAAGCGCCAGACAAGTGACATATAATTCATTTAATACCCTCAACAACCATGCAAAGCAGGTATTACTATCTTCACTTCAAAGATGAGGAAACAGACTCAGGTATGTTAAGAAATTTGCTCAAAGTTGCACAGGTGCAAAGTGGAGGAGAGCCAGTAGGCAACTGCCTGTCTAAAGCCTGTGCTCTTGAAACAATACCTTGTGATTTGTGGTCTTGCCACTAATTAGGGCACAATTAAGGTGCTAATTAGGCACACTAATTAGAGAACAAATAATATTGTGGCTATAATGTTACTTCAGTTCAACCATTTCATGTACCTCATCTAAAACTGTTCTTATAATTAGGAATTTCATGAGGAGAACAAAACAATAAGTCGAGAACAACTAAATCCACATAGTGAAAAGAACTATAGTTTTCTATGAGTCACTTTAAGCATAAACATATGCTAAATGCTGCTGGAGTACAATCTACAAGAGAACTGATGGCCCCATTAGAAAAATGATACAATTGAGTGAAGAGGTGAGTTCTGGAAAATACAGATTAAACAGCTTAAACAAAAACTGAGGACAAAAACTACCTCAACCTCTCAAAGACTGTCCCAGTAGGCCAAGGCAGTAAGCCTGATAAAAGAAAGAGATAAAACATCTGGGCTCCAGACTGACACATAAATTTGATAATCACCATTGTAGGGTGCTATAAAAAGTTGTCTGATACAACCCTAGAGGACTTTGCCTCAAGTTGTCCGGTAATCTAAAATAAGAAAAATCCCTTGGAATGAATGTCCTAGGAAACTCAGAATATCAGGTCATACTTTAGGAAATCTTGATTAAAAAAAAAGTTGAAATGCTGGTGGAGCAAGAGTCCATATGTACCTCAATAAGACCACCACTGATGTGAGAATCTAAAAGATTACTGAAAAGCAACATTGTTACTATCATAAAGTCATGCTTTAAGGACATTGGAGCCTTGGTTTTCAGTGATTCTTTCTGACGTGTGGTGGTTTAGAGTCCTGAATGATTTTTTTTTAAACTTTTGCTATTGGTAAGAAATTGTAAATGATAGGCCAGTAAAACTCTATCCACCACTCGTCTGTCAAGGACATCATACATGAAGAAAGCAAAAGGTTATTAAAAAGACAGAAAAGAAAGAAAAAGCCAAAATGGATGTCACAAGAGACTCTGAAACTTGCTCTTGGATATCGACTAGCAACAGCAAATGGAAGAAATGATGAAGTAATAGAGCTAAACATAAGATTTCAAAGGGCAGTTTGAGAAGACAAAGTAAAGTATTCTAATGAAATGTGCAAAGACCTGGAGTTAGAAAACCAAACAGACTAACATGCTCAGCATTTCTCAAGCTGAAAGAACCGAAGAAAAAAAAATTCAAGCCTCCAGTTGGAATACTGAAGGATTCGACAGGAAAAATATTAAACAACACAGAAAACATCAAAAGAAGATGGAAGGAATATAGAGTCACTGTACCAAAAAGAATTGATCCACATCAACCATTTCAGGAGGCAGCATATGATCAAGAACTGATGGTATTGAAGGCAAAAGTCCAAGCTGTGCTGAAGGCATTGGCAAAAAATAAGGCTCCAGGAATAGAAAGAATACCAACTGAAAAGATTCAACAAATGGATGCAGGACTAGAAGTGCTCACTCATCTATGACAAGAAATTTGGAAGATAGCTACCTGGCCAAACAAATGGAAAAGATCCACATTTATGCCTGTTCCCAAGAAAGGTAATCACCCAAATGTGGAAATTATCGAACAGTGTCATTAATACCACAAGAAAGTAAAATATTGCTGAAGATTATTCAGAAGTAGTTGCAGCAGTACATTGACAGAGAACTTCCAGAAATTCAAGCCAAATTCAGAAGAGGATATGGAATGAGGAATATCATTGCTGATGTCAGATGCATCTTGTCTGAAAGCATAGAATACAAGAAAGATGTCTAACTCTGTTTTATTGGACTGTATGGATCATACCAAACTATGGATAGCATTGTAAAGAATGGGAATTCCAGAATACTTAATTGTCCTCATGAGGAACCTGTACATAGATCAAGAGGCAGTAGTTCAAACAGAACAAGAGGACACTGAGTGGTTTAAGGTCAGGAAAGGTGTGCAACAGGGTTGCATCCTTTCACTATACTTATTCAAGCTGTATGCTGAGCAAATAAACAAAGAAGCTGGATTATATGAAGAAGAAGGGGCATCAGGATTGGAGGAAGGCTCATTAACAATCTGCATTATGCAGATGACACAACCTTGTTTGCTAAAAGTGAAGAGGACTTGAAATACCTATTGATGAAGATCAAAGGCCACAGCTTCAGTATGGATTACACCTCAACATAAGGAAAACCAAAATCCTCACAAGTGGACCAATAAGCAACATCATGATAAACAGAGACAAGACTGAAGTTGTCAAGGCTTTCATTTTACTTGGATCCACGATCAACACCCATGGAAGCAGCAGTCAAGAAATCAAAAGACATGTTGCATTTGGGCAAATCTGCTGCAAAAGGCCCCTTTAAAGTGTTAAAAAGCAAAGACGTCACCTTGAAGACTAAGATGCACCTGACCCAAACCATGGGAAAGCTGGATGATGAATGAGGAAGACTGAAGAACAACTGACGTCTTTGAATATTGGTGTTGGCGAAGAATATTGAATATATCATGGACTGCCAAGAGAATGAACAAATCTGTCTTAGAAGAAGTACAACCTGAATGCTCCTTAGAAGCAAAGATGGCGAGACTACACCTCACATACTTTGGGCATATTATCAGGAGGGATCAGTTGCTGGAGAAGGACATCATGCTTGGTAAAGTAGAGGGTCAGTGAAAAAGAGGAAGACCCTCAATGAGATGGATTCACACAGTGGCTGCAACAATGGGCTCAAGCAGGGCAATGATCGTGAGGATGGCATAGGACTGGGAAGTGTTTCATTCTGTTGTACATAGGTCACTATGAGTTGGAACCAACTCGATGACACCTAACAACAACACCAAGGGCAAAATACTGAATGATGCAGGAAGAATCAAAAGAAGATGGAAGAAATACACAGGGTCACTGTACCAAAAAGAATTGGTCGACATTCGGCCATTTCCGAAGGTAGTATAGACGTATTAAAGAAAGAAGTCCAAGCTGCACTTGGAAGCATAGGCAAAAGACAAGGCTGCAGGAACGGTTAGAATTCTACTTGAGATGTTTCAACAAATGCGTGCAATGCTGAAATCACTCATTCATCTATGCCAAGAAATTTGGAAGACAGCTACCTGGACAACCAAGTGGAAGAGATCCATATTTGTGCCCATTTCTAAGAAAGGTGATTCAACAGAATGTGGAATATATCAAACAATACCATTAACATCACACAGTCAAATTTTGCTGAAGATAATTCAAAAACAGCTGCAGCAATATATTGACAGGGAACTGCCAGAAATCCAAGCTGGGTTCAGAAGACAACATGGAATGAGGGATATCATTGCTGATGTCAGATGTATCTTGCCTGAAAGCAGAGAATACCAGAAAGATGTTTGCCTGTCTTTTATTGACTATGCAAAGGTTTTGGACTGTGTGGATTATAATAAATTATGGATAACATTGTGAACAATAGAAATTCCAGAGCACTTAATTGTGCTCATAAGGAACCTCTACATAAACCAAGACGCAGTAATTCCAACAGAGCAAGGGCATACTCCGAGATTTAGAATCAGGAAAGCTGTACATCAGGATTGTATCTTTTCACCATACTTATTCAATCTATATGCTGAGCAAATAATCCCAGAAACTGTACAATATAAAGAAGAAGGGGGATTCAGGATTGGAGGTAGACTCATTAACAACCTGCGATATGCAGATGACACACCTTGTTTGCAGAAAGTGAATAGGACTTGCAGCACTTGCTGATGAAGATCCAAGACAACAGCCATTGGTATGGATTATACCTCAATATAAAGAAAACAAAAATCCTCACAACTGGACCGATGTATTAAGACCGATCATGAGAAACTGAGAAAAGACTGAAGTTGTCAAGGATTTCATATTACTTGGATCCACAGTAAACACCCATGGAAACAGCAGTCAAGAAATCAAATGACCTGTTGCATTGGGAAAATCTGCTGCAAAAGATCTCTTCAAAGTACTGAAAAGCAAAGATGTCACTTTGAGGACTAAGGTGTATCTAACCCAGGCCATGATATTTTTAATCACCTCAAATGTGTGCAAAACCCGGACAATAAATAGGGAAGACAGAAGAATTGATGCCTTTGAATTATGGCATTGGCAAACAATATTGAATAGACCATGGCCTGCAAAAAGGATAAACAAATCTGTCTTGGAAGAAGTACAGCCAGAATGTTCCTTAGAAGGGAGCATTATGAGACTTTGTCTTACATAATTTGGACATGTTATCAGGAGGGATCAGTCCCAGGAGAAGGACATCATGCTTGGTAAAGTACAGGGTCAGCAAAATAGATGAAGACTCTCAAGGAGATGGATTGACACAGTGGCTGCAACAATGAGCTCAAACATAGCAACGATTGTAACAATGGTGCAGGACAGGGCAGTGTTTTCATTTTGTTGTACATAGGGTCACTGTAAATTGACACTGACTTGACAGCACCTAACAACGTAACTCCAGAGTGGTTCTGATATTCACCATCTGGAACCATCCAGTTCGCAGGCTATTAGAGGAAGCAATCCTGTTCCCACAGCTAAGCCACTTAAGCTACCTTGGGCCCTCCTCTGACTACACGTGGGTGAGAAGGGTGTGGTATAGTCCAAGTAGGTGCTGGATGACAACAATAATCATGGAGATTATCAATCAAACATCTGCATAACCTGTAGGGTGTAGGTGGTGTATTATGATAGATGAGTAACCACGACACTTGCATGGGGGGACTAAAGTCCAAGTTGGAAAAAAGTGGGTGCAGCATAGATAGAGAGGTGTTCAGGTACTGGAGGTGTAGCGAGGGTTTCCATTATGCAGAAAAAGCACTGACCTTCAACAGAAGGGATCTAAAGAAGGAAGTTCCATAAAACTCAGGAATCGGCATGTTATCTACGGTGCTAATCTGGCTTTGATCCCTCTAAGTTATGACAACAAAGTATCTGCCTGGTTCCTGTCCTTAAGTGTTTCATAATAGGAACTGTTCCTTGTTTTTCAGTCTCCCCTACTTCCAAAATTAAAATCCTACCCTTGAATCTAAACCCAGTGCCTAAAGTTCTGCTACCTTATCTAACTAATATTGTTGATACCAACTCCACACTACCTGCCCATACAAATCTCCTGTTCCTGGCTTCTCCATCATTGAGCTCTGTCCACCTGTCAGATCCCACTTTATCTGGGTTGCCCCTATCTGACCTGCCCAACACCAGCTGTCTGCCAGGAATCTCACCTCTTCAAGCTTCCTTCACCCCTCACATCCAATGCATCGCCAAAATCACTTCTGAAATGTCTCTTCCTGCCACTGCCTTAGTTTGAGATCTCAAAGTTTCTTCCCTCTTTTATTTACATTGCCTCCAAACTGTATCTTTGCCTTATCAGTTCAATCCACCATCCACACTCTTAGTAGAGTTACGTTTGTTAAATAAAATTCTGATCCTATCGCTTTTCTACTTAAAACCCTCCAGTTACTACTCACTGCAAACACAATGATATTCACATCACTTAGCATGGCTTTCAAGGCCTTCCAGGGCCATCTCTCACTATTCTTTCCCACACAATCCAGTAAGTGCATTCTTTAAAGCTCAGCTCAAATGTCACCTCCTCTTGACCTCTCTATAAGAGAATGAGTTGCTTCTTCACCTGTCTTTCTATATGAATTTGTAAATACCTTTATTATACCACATATCACATTGTTTATATGTCTGCTTTCTTCATTAGATTGTGAACTCTTTGAGGATAGGGAGCATGTCTTCTTCATTTTTAGCCTTGTGACAAATAAGGTGACTGGTGAGTAGTCAACTCGAAGCAAATGCCTATTGAATGAATGAATGACCCCTGAACACTGTGACCTATCTCTTGGTCTGAATTTACCTTAGTTGCCTGCAGATAATCTTTACTAACCAAAAGGTTAGCAGTTCAAATCCACCTAGAGGCACCTCGGAATAAATCCTGGCAATCTGCTTCCAAAATGTCACAGGCTTAAAAACCGTGTGGAGAGCACAGTTCTACTCTGCACACGTGGAGTCACCATGAATCAGGCTCGACAGCAACTGGATTGGCTTTTTGTTATTGTTGTTGTTGTTACCGACCTACATATTTATCTATCTATTCATCCACCCATCCTCCATCCATCCATCTATAATATTCCTATCTATGACGATAGCAGGTGAGAACAGGGACTAGGATCCTATTTCAAGTTTCCAGCCCCTCCTGATCTTCTACATTCTCCTGTAATTACTGGCCCTTGCTAGACTCTGTCTGAACAGATGACATTCATGCAGCCTATGGTTAAAAATGGCTATACTGTCTCTGTCCTGTCTTGCTCCTGGAGTTTTTTCCCGTACCCTAATGCTACATCATTCTGTCACCAACCCTTATTTCCATGGGACATAGAATGGTGACTGGTTCATTTTTACTGTTGATACTAGTCATTGCTGATAAGGTCACTTTCAAGACTTCACGATCTCTCTGTTCCTAACCTTTCAAATGTTATTGAAGGATTTCCCACTTAACTACATGAGGTGACCAGTGGTTTTTCTATTATTACTTCTATTACTTTTTTCCATAATTGTCAGAGAAAACTCTCATATGTTACAGTTCCTGTATAGATGCGATGCCTGTCACACCCTAGATTGCCCCTACCTACCTCCACAGCTGTGCTTGAGGAGTTTAATACACCACCATGATTTCTGCAGAAATAACATCTTATCTATAGAAGCATTTCCTCGAGAATAGTTCTTCAGTGTTCAAAAGACTTGTCCTTTATCATTGTTGTCGGTGTGTCTCTTTCTCTCACATTGTATGTATGTGTGTGTGTTACCAGTGACTTCGGCATCTGAAGTAGCTGAAATAACACGGTTTACACACACACATACACAATCCTCCGCCACAGGCTTACTTCAATTCTTTTCTCTATTTCCAACCTTGCAGTCCCTTTCTGGTTTCCTCTTCTGCATTCTCTATACCTCAGTGAATCTGCCAGTGAATACCTGGGAATAAATATATTAGACACATAAAGCACTGAGAAGCAATCCAGATTGGCATGAAATATATGCCAACATATATGCTTATATCAGGAAAAAAAACTCATTTTCCCTCACCCTCATTCTCCCTGGGATATTCCTTCCCTCCCTATCTCTGTCTCTCCCTATCTCTCTCTTGTTCCCTCTATTACTCTGCTCTCTCTCTCCCTCTCACACACACACATACGCACACATACACACACACACAAAAAGGCATGAAAGAAAGCAGAGTCTGAGGGCTCTGAAGGCACCTTGAAAATTTTGCCTGGGACCAGCATTAATTTCCTTGACCGTTGTCCTAGCAAATACAAGC
This sequence comes from Elephas maximus indicus, assembly GCF_024166365.1. Classification (NCBI taxonomy): domain Eukaryota; kingdom Metazoa; phylum Chordata; class Mammalia; order Proboscidea; family Elephantidae; genus Elephas; species Elephas maximus. The sequence continues at coordinate 186,617,089 of NC_064821.1, read as the reverse complement.
TGTGAGTAAAGGTGTTCCTGCCAGATACGGCTCCACAACTATATAGCTGAGTAGGAACATCAGCTTCAACTATGCTAAGAAATCCAAGAGATTATTCACCCTGGAAAAATTCCAACCCCCAAACAGCACCTCCCTAGGAGATGACTAACGCTCCTGTAGGAAATCATTTAACCACAAATTCCAACTCCCCTTCACTCCTACAGCCTCAGTCACAGTTCTCAAAGGCTGCTCCATTAAATCGTGACAACCTGATCCACACTTTTCAGCCCATTAGGTAGAAAATGGGAGGGACAGATCATTGAATGATTGTAATTGAAATCCTGTAATTTATGATTTGTCAATAGCTCCTATGTTTTGGGGAGTTTTCTTTTACCCTTTCACAAATCCTGGCAGCCACATTACATAATTACAGACACCTAAAATGCATTTGGGACCACTGCATTGTCTGGTAACAACGAGACAGAGAAGAAGCCCCACATCACAGAGTTCATTATTCCAAAGCCAGTTATTTTAAAGCGTTAGGGGAAAAAATCCTTTCAGGTTACCTCTTTCCTGGCTGTCAAGTCAATTCCTACTCGTAGTGACCCTATAGGACAGAGTAGAACTGCCCCATAAGGTTTCCACAGAGCAGCTGGAGGATTCAAACTGCCAACCTTTTCGTTCATAACTGAATGAATAACCACTGCACCACCAGGGCTCGCCTTTGAGATTAAAAGGGTAAAAAGCCAGTATGGAGTAGGATCAGCTGTGTTAGCATGAACTAGGGCATGGACAGCAAGTGTTACCTCCTGTCTACACCATAAAGTGGAAATGCCAGTCCTGTTACCCCTGCAGCTACTAAACTGTATTGATGAAATGGCATCTGAGCTGAGCTGAAGGAAGTCAGGCAAGGAAATTGACTTGAATCATGGAATCATTGTTCTTAGGTTGAAAGGGGGATTTTTCAGACTTTCACCCCAAGGTACCTCCACTCAACTCCCTTCTAAAATATCCCTGCCTCATGTTCTTCTCCCTGTAACTGATGCAAACTAATACAATGGAATGCGGGGCCCCGGTGGTACAGTAATTTAGTGTTCGACAGCTAACCAAAAGGCCGGCAGTTCGAATCCACCAGCTGCTCCTTGGAAACCCTAGGGCCAGCTCTACTCTGTCTTATAGGGTCTCTATGAATCGGAATAAACTTGACGGCAACGGGTTTTTGTTTTTGCTTTTTATAAAATGGAAAGAGGATTTGGAGTAAAAACTCCTGATTTGGAGACATGGGTCCTGACTGTTTAATTTACCAACCACGCACCCTTGGAACTCACAATCTTCAACTACCATATGAGGATTCTAGACTAGTTGATTACCAAGGTCCATCCAGTTGAAAATTCTCTAGGCAATGGTGGGGAGCTCACTCTCTCCAAAAACAGTTCTTTACTTTTTGGATAATTCTCAGTATTAAAAAGTTCTTCCTTATAAAAAGCTGATATACTTCCCTATAGTTTCTAAGTTCTACCTGTTGTTGTAGTCATGTGCCACCCAGTCAATTCTGACTGATAATGACCCTATAGGAGAGGGTACAACTGCCCCACAGGGTTTCCTAGGCTGTCTCACCAGGTCTTTTCTCCCACAGAGTAGCCAGTGGGTTCGAAGCACAGACCTTTTGGTTAGAGCCAAGTGCTTAACCATTAAAACACCAGGGCTCCTTGAGTTCTACCAACGTTGGGATAATACAGCCCAATAACAATCCTTCTATACATAAAACCATTTATATATTTGAAGACAGTTTTATGTCTCCCATCCATCTGCTTCTCAGTGGGTTCCATTTAACACCCATCTAGCCAATCACCCTTCTTACTTTACTCAGAACACATACCAAGTTGTCCATATCCCTTGTGAAAAGTGGTCACCAAACTTAATTGAAATCTCTAGAAACAATCTGGCAAACAATCGAGGTGAAATTCGTAGATAGAAAGGGACATGAATAGATGCCTGTGATATTTTCCTATCATAAACCGGATCTCAGTTTCTTATAAATGTCTGTTCTAGCTTTCTAGAGACAAGAATCAGGAAGGATATCATCAGGGACAATTTGGTAAAGAATGCCACGACTTATTTTGTTCTAGTTATTATACTTTTTTTAATGCAGCCTAAAATATCATGACCTCTTTTGGCTACTACGTGACATGAGCACTGTCACACCTTCTTTTACTCATATCTTCTACCTCATCCTTGTGAAGTTTAATTTAGAACATAAGTCAGTAAGATTCATTTTATTCAATTTGAGCCACTGGTGGAACATGCTAAAATCTTCTTGGATCTTCAGCCTATCCTAAAAATATTTCCCATTTGCCAACATTTTCTTCCAAGTTATGATAAAATATAATGATCATAGCATGGTCCTGGATTAGAGTAATACAGACGGCCCTCCAACTTAAAATGAAGCGACCAGATTTGGGTCTTCTGGCCTTTATAAGGTCAAGTCACAGGCTTCCTTGACCTTGCCACTTTATGGGCTCTACCCTCTTCAGCTCACTCATACCCCATTATCTAGTCTTTCTGATGCCCTGAAATGATTTTCACAGTAAAATTTACCCAGGACATGGGGCACATTTTAAAAATGTTTAAATCTTTAAAACATTAAAAATATAAATAAAGCTAACCAAAAGAAAAAGAGAGAGAGAAATTCACACCCAGAGAAACATGGTGTAATGGAAATAATGTGGGTGTTGGAGTCAGATGACCTGAGTTTGAATCCTAGTTCTGTAACTTACTTGCTGAGAGACCTTGCACACCCTATCGCTTATCGGTTCCCTCATCTCTAAGATAAAGATAATAACCACGACCTCACAGGGTTCTCCTGAGGATTAGAATACTTGCAAAATCTTAGTACTGCTTAGCACATAGTGGACATGCAATATAGATTACTATTGCAGCATGGTAAGAGAACGACAAAAACACAATGACTACGGGCACAAAGAGACAATAAAATCCAAGAAGAAAAGAGGAGAAAAGGGAGAACTATGTTCCGTGGATGTTAACTGATGTCCCACAAAAGAAGGGATTGATGGTATAATAAGGTTAAGAATGAGAGCATTAAATAAACTTTTTAAACTCATTTCATTGCCTCAAAACAAGATTGACCACCCCCCTGTACTTCTTATTTAACAATGTTCCAGGCACTGTTATACGACCCAAGGACACAAGAGATAACTCAGATCCAGTCAATGCCAGGGTGAGATGGGACACCAAATCCTGGAAGGAGACAGACATATATAAATAAATGATTAAAATAAAATCTGGATGGTGCTATAAGAGAGGTAAACATAGAGTGTGTGAGAGAGCAGTGGCAGGGATAAGGATCTATCTGGAGATGTCAGAGAAGGCTTCATGATGGAGTTGATGATTCAGGAGAGTCTTAAAAGACCAAGAGAAGTTAAGATTCAGGGACCATTCCCCAAACCCCAGGTAGTAAGGATAGCATGTAGAGATCCTCAACAGTGATGGGACATTAAAAAATCATGTAAGGAATGTGGGTATCTAGAGTGATGTTTCCAAAAAATATAGGTGTCAAGAGAAGCAACTGTAAAGATAGAGATTCATGTCCATTGTGAAGATGTTTGTATATTAAGTTAAGGAATTTGGAATTTATTCTGCAGGCAAGGAGGAGCCAGCAGAGGTCCTTAAGCAAGGAATGACATGATAAGATTGGAAGATGGATCTGGCAGTCTGTGTTAGAGAGAGGGGCTAGTCATGATGCTTCTTAGGAACATCCAGGTGAAGGATGGTGAGGTCGAGAACTAATAACTACAGCACTGGGGATAGAGAGTAGAGCTGCATGAAGGACATAAGTCTGGGTGGAGTTGATATGATACAAACGTGAGAAGTAAAAGAGAGGGAGAAATGAAAAATGACTTTGTCGAGCTTGAGACACCTAGTGGATGGGGATGTCATTAACCAACATCTGGATTCCTGGAAGGTAGTATATTTTGGTAGGGGCCACAACAATGAGTTCAGTTTTGAACAGTATAGACTAAGGTAACCAGAGGACATACAAATGGAGATGTGGTCTGTTTGACATAACAATGTGGAAGTCAAGAGAGAGGCCAGGGATAGAAGTCTTCTGTATATTCACTGGAGTGAATGAGAAAACCTACAGTTAAAGAAGGAAGAGTATGTGGAACATTTCATTGTAATTATCTTGAAAATAAGGTAAAATTAAACAAATGACTTTACCTAATAAGCTCATGCTACCACTGCCGTCGAGTCGATGCCGATACTCATAGTGACCCTATAGAACAGAGTAGCACCTAGTTTTTTTGTTTAGCACCTAGTGAACACTGCTTCTAACTCAAAGAGCTCACATTCTTTCACTCTTTTGAAAAATCAGTATCTTCTCTCCTTTCATCAGAAGATCAACATTCATCTCACTGACAAGTTTTCTCAGTATGCTGAGATGAAATTCACAGGTGGAAAGGGACATGAAGATAAATGTTTGTGATATGTTCCTACAATTAACTGGATTTTAGTTTCTTATCAATGTCTATTCTACCCTTTAGAGACAAGCATCAGGAAGTATGTTTATCAACAGATAATTTATCAAGCACTTACCTAGTTAAAGTGGAATTAGAAAGAAGTAGAAGGTGTGTTCCCCACACACAAAGAATCTGTGATAGCCAAAACGATCCTTTCATAAAATTGCCAATATATGGCATTTGCGTCAAACCTAAATTTGGAACTCGCTAATACCAGTGCAGAGGAGTACGTGAGGAAACAGAAGTAAACACATGTCACCTGAGCAGTAGAGGTGGAGCTGTGGGGTGTACCTGGCTTTGGTTAGGAATGAATCAGACCATCCCACAGAGATGGCTCCTCCCTGGATGGACCATTTATCTGCTATAAAAAGGCCATTATCCAAGGCTTCAGCACCCAGCAAGGTCCTTCAGGCTACATACTACTTGCTCTTCTGGTGAACAAGGTAAGGGAGAGGAAATCCATCTAACTTCATCTACTTGGTGTTAAACAAGGTGGAAATCTGGATGTGTACTCTAAGGCAATAAGTTCTAGATGTTTGGGGCTGTTTATTTTTAGTGGTGTTGTTACTAAAACTTCTTTTTTTGTATAGAAGGAAATGAGAACACAAATTTGACTCCTATGAGGCTATTTAATACTTTTTGGATTGCTGGACTGTGCATTTATTCATTCATTCAATGAATATGTATTAACTACCTTCTATTTTTTATTTGCCAAGTACTGCTCTTACCTCTGGAGCCCTAGTGGCACAGATGTTAAGAACTCAGCTGCTATCCAAAAAGTCAGCAGTTCGAATCCACCAGCTGCTTCTTGGAAACACTGTGGTACAGTTTTACCCTGCCCTATAAGGTCACTGCATGTCAGAATTGACTCGAGGGCAATGGGTTTTGTTTGGTTTTGGGGCTCTTACCTCTGATTATGTAGCAGTGAACACCATAAACTCCCTCTTCTTAAGAGCTTACATTTAATAGGGGAGATCACCAGTAAACAATAAACAAATGAATAAGGTAATTTCAGATACTGAGAAGAAAATTAGATTGGATGGTCAGGGAAGACCTCTCTGGGGAAATAGCTTTTGAGCTGAGATCTCGATGACAAAAGAAATAGGCCAAGGCAGAGGGCAAGGCTCTAAAGCAGGAGTAAACTTGTTTCAAAGCACAAAAAGAAACCAGCGTGCTAGAAAATATTTAACAACAGAAACACTGGTATGGTGATGTCTGAGAGCTAAGCAGGTATAGATCTTGTAAAGAGGATTGTAGTAGAGTTTCTACATTATTTTAAGTTCATAGGAAGTCATTAGCGGGTATTAAGGAGGGGGAGTAACATAATGTAACATATGTTGTTAAAAGATCACTCTGGGCTGCTATATGGAAAACAGGATTACAGGAAGCTAAGAGTGGAAGTAGAAAGATAGGTTGCAGTAGTTTAGGTGTGAGATGATGGAAATAATAGAAAGGTGAGAAGACACCTGTTTGCTCAATCCAAAATCTAGCTGTCCATGAATCCTGTTTTTCTCTTACAACACACAAGTGATTCATCACCAGATCCCGTCAACTCTACCTACAAACCACGCAGAATTCATCCACTTTCCTCCCTCTTCACCACTACCACTCTAGTCCAAGCTCCCACCTCTATTACATTATTGGATATACCACAACTCGTCTACTGAGAAGTATTTGGGTTGCTTACATTGTAGGAGGTATTATAAATAACAGGGTTTTGAACAGTTTCGTACATGACTTTTGGTTACATATGTGTATGATTTCTGTTGGGACTACTCCTAGGAGTCAATTAAACTAAACCAAAAAACCAAATCCGTTGCTGTCCTGTTGATTCCAACTACTGAGTCTTAGATACCGCCAAACAATTTTCCAAAGTGCTTCTGACAGTTTACACTCCCACCAACAGTATATGAAAAACCTGCTCTTTCCACAACCTCAGCAACATTTGGTATTATCAGGCTTTTTTGTGGAGTTGCTTCCTTTTGTTTTTTAAGTCATTCTGGTGGTTGTGTTGTGGTCTTATTTAATTTACATTTCCCTGATGATTAACAAGGTTGAGTACCTTTTAGTATGTTTACAGGCCATTTTGGATTTTTCTTTTTTGTAAGTTCCTGTGGCCTCTATCCATTTTTGTATTGGTTTGCCTTTTCTTACATACTGATTTGTAGAAGTTATTTTAATATTCAGGACAGAGCCCTTTATTGGTTATTTTTTTGCTTTTTTCCTCCACTCTGTTCCTTGCCCTTCTCTGGTGTCTTTGAATAAACAGACATTCCTACTTTCAACGCAGTCTCATTCATCAGTCTTTTTCTTTATGATTAGTACTTTGAGTTCTATTTAAGTCATATTTCCCTACCCCAAGATCTTGAAGATATTCTCTTATGTCATCTTCTTTTAACTTTTACATGTAAAATCTCCCTGGGAATTAAATTTTTTGTTTTTAAAATGGGAATCCAATTAAGCCACCACCGCTTGTTCCAAAGACCACCTTTTCCCTGTTGATCTGAAGTATAAGCTTTGCCATAAATCAAATGTCCATAGTGAAATACGTCTGATTTTCGACTTTTTCCATTGTCCCATTTGCTTAGACTTGCATCAATGCCATGCTGTTTTCCTTTAAAATATCTCTTGATACCTGTTATGTATGTCCTCCAACTTTGTCTCCAAGATTGTCTTGGCTAATCTTACCCTTCTATATTTTCATACAAATTTTAGAAATCAGTTTATTGACCTCCATTAAAAAAAAAAAGCTGTTGAGATTTCAAATGGGATTTTACTGATTCTATAAATGCATTTGGAGAGAATTGGCAGCTTAACAATATTGTGAATTCCAATTCATGAACAGGACATATTTTTGCATTTATTTAAACCTTCTTTACCTCAATAACATTTATAATTTTCTGTATATAGATCTTTTGTCTCTCACTAGATTTATTCCTAGAATTTCCTGACTTTTAATGCTTTTGTAAATAGGATCCTTTCTTGTTTCATTTCCTAATTGTTTATTGCTGTCATATAGAAATACAATTGACTTTTGTATATTGATCTTGTAATCAGCAACATTGTTAAATTTATTTATTCTAATAGTTTAGCTGTACATTCTTTTGGATTTTCTACATACAAATATCATATTATTCTGTGAGTAATGGTGATCTTACTACTTCCTCTCCAATTATTCTATGCCTTTAATTCTTATTCTTGACTTTTTGCTCTGGCTAGGACCTCCAGTACAATGTTGCACAGGATGATAGCAGGTATACTAATCTCATTTCCAAACTTAAGGATGAAAACTTCCAGCATTTCACCATTAAATGTGGTGTTTGCTAGAACATTTACATACACATAAATGATATCTTTTATTTATAAATCATGAATTAATGTTGATTTTATGAACTGGGTTTTTTTGTTTGCTCATTTGTTTTGTTTTTGCATCTGTTGGGAGGCCCATATGTTTTTTTCTCCTTTGTTCTGTTGTTATGAGTTGGTTGATTTTCAATATTAAGCCACACTTGAATTTCTGGAATAAAATTCACTTAGGCATGCTGTATATTCTGTCTACACAATGCTGGATTCAGTTTGCTAATATTTTCTTCTGAACTTTTGCATCTATATTCATGAAAGAAATTGTTCTGAAAATTTTGGTTCTTTCAATATCCTTGTCAGGTTATGGTATCAAGGTTATGCTGGATTTATAAAATGAGTGTTCCCTCTTTTTCAATTCTCTGAAACAATCTGTGTAACATTAGGGTTATTTCTTTCTCACACAATAAATACAATTCACCAGTGATGCCATCTGACCTGCAGTTTTTCTGCCACTGGAAATGTTTTAATTTCATATTTGATTTGTTTAATTGATATAGGACTATTTAAGTTTTCCATTTCTTGTTGATTCAGTTTTGATAAATAGTGCTTTCTAGAAATGTGTCTATTTCATCTAAATTTTCAAATTTATTGGTATAAAGTTTTCCATAATATATTCTTATTATCTTTCTAATGTCTGTAATCTATAGCAATATCATCTTTAACTTTCTTCATATTGGCTATTTATGACTTTGCTCTTAATTAATTTTGCAGTATGTATCAATTTTATTAGATTTTCAAAGACTAAATCTTGATTTTGTTGATCCTCTAACACTGCTTCCTATTTCATTAATTTCAGCTCTCATCTTATTATCTCCTTCATTCTACTTTCTTTGGGCTTAATTTATTGTTCTTTTTCAAACTTCTTGATAAAAATATTTAGGTTATTGATTTTTCAGCCTTTCCTCTTTTCTAATATGTACACTTAAGCTATAAATTTCCCATTAGACATGGAATTAAGGCATCCTAAATAGGACAGAGTAAAACTAAAACTAAGGCACCCTAAAAAAAAAAAAAAATTTTTTTTTTACTGTTTTGTTATTCATATTCTTTTCATTTTCATTTACTTCAAAATATTTTTTTAACTTCTACTGTGATTTATTCTTTAATCTTTTGATTGTTTAGAAGTTATTTTTCATTTCTAAATGTTTGGGTATTTTTCTAGTTATCTTTCCATTACTGAATTCCAGTTTAATTCCACTGAGGTAGAGAGCAAACTGTATTATTTCAATCCTTTAAAATTTGTGGAGGCTTGCTTTGTGATCCAGCATATGGTTGATTTTAAATGTTTCATGTGCATTTCAAAAGGATGTGTATCCTGCAGTTGTTAGGTGCAGTGTTCAACATATGTTAGTTAATGTTTACATTAATTATTTGTGGAAATCTTCTATATCCTTACAGATATTTTTCCCTACATGCTATTTCATTTACTAAGAGAGAAATGTTAAAAAAAATCTCCCACTACGATTGTATATTTGTTTATTTCTCCTTAAAATTCTGTCAATTTTTGTTGTATTTTGAGGCTATGCTATTAACTGAGCACTGGGTTTTTTTGGGTTACCGGGTTATTAAGTGCATATCAATTTAGAACTCTGATTATATCCTTTTTAGTGAATTGGGGCCCTAGTAGTGCCATTTGGCTATTAACCAAAAGGCCAGCAGGTTGAATCCAACAGAAGCTCCTTCAAAACCTTATGGGGCAGTTCTACTCTGTCCTATCGGATCGTTATGAGTCTGAATCGACTCAATGGCAATGAGTTTTCTTAGTGAACTGATTTTTCATTGTTATGAAGAATTCTTCTAGTAATGCTTTTAGCCTTAGTCTATTCTATCAGGTATTAATGTCGTGACACCAGTTTTCTTTTTAGTGTTTGGTGGTATGCTGTTTCCATCCCTTTACCTTCAACCATTCTTATCATATTTAATGCATGTCTCTTGTAAGTAGCATACAGTTAGGCTTTCTTAACAGTTTGACAATCTTTGTCTTTTAATTCAAGTATTTAGCCCAATTATATTCAGTGTTATTACTGAGCTATTTGGCTTCCATTTACCATATTACTATCGATTTCTACTATCCCATCTGTTCTATATTTTTTCTTTTTTCTTATCTTAGATTGACTAAATGTCACAAAATTCCCCCAATATTAGCTTATTAATTACATATTCTTTTACCGTTCTTTTCATGGTTATCATAGAGATGCAGCATCCTTGACTTACTAGAGTGTATTATAAAAAGGACTTTAACCACTACCTAAAGCATTCAAGTATCTGACAATGCTTGAATTCCATTTACCCCTTTGAGTCTTACCTGGTATTGTTGTGTGTTTTGATTCTATCTACTTAAATTCCAAAAGATACTGTTGTTGTTATTTTATGCAGTCAATATCTACTTAGATTCTGCCACACATTTACCCTTGCAATTGTTCTTTAGTCTTTCCTGCCTCTTTTATGCTTCTAACTAGCATCATCTTTTAATATTTCCTTTACCACAAAGCCTTCTACTATCAGCTTAAAATCTCCTCACTCTATATCATAACACTCTTATTTTAATTCTACATGTATCACTTATCATATCTAATTGCTTCCCTTATTTGTTTGCTTATTGTCTACATAAGAGTAGGCAACTTATCTATCTTGTTCACTACTATATCCCCAGAGCATAAAATAGGGCCTAACCCTTAAGTGAATAGGGAGTGAATGAATGAATCCACAACTCACGGGAAAGATCAGGACTGGAGAGGTAAATTAAGAAGTCACTAGAGAGATGGCATCTGAAGTCGAGGGATTCAATGAGATTGCCTAAGAAAAGTGTATAGATATAAAAAAAAAAAAAAAAGAAGATCTAGGATATAGCCATGCTGACTTCCATCATTTAGGGATTGAGCAGAAGAGGAGAGGGTAGCAAAGAATACTGAGAGGGAGCAGCCAACAGATAAGAGGACCATCAGGAGAATGTAGCATCGTAAAATCCAAGAAACAAAAAGGTTTCATCAGTAGGAAATGGGTAACTCCATGGCACACTACCAAGAAGCTGAATAGAATGATGGTGATGGAGAACTGACCACTATATTCAGCAACTTGGAGATAATAGGTAATTTGACACAACGCAGGTTCAGGTGAGTGGTGGAGAAAGAAATTGAGAGATGTACATTAAAAAGAAAGTGGGAGGCAAACATTTTAAGGAAGTAAGCATTGAAAATTCTTCTAAGAATCTTGTCTATAAAAGGAAGCCATTAATTAGGACAGTAAGATGAAGGGGGATATGCTGCTGGAGAAGAGAATGTTGATTCAAGGGAGAGTTTTTGAGATGCTGTTCCTTAAATGGAACACCAGTGACGTGGTGGCTAAAAGCTATGGTTACTAACCAAAAGGTTGGCAGCTGGAATCCACAAGGTACTCCTTGGAAAAGCTATAGAGCAGTTCTACTCCGTCCTTTACGATCTCTAAGAATTGGAATCAACTCAAAGGCAATGGGTTTGTTTTGGTTTTGGTTTTGGTTTTTTATTCCTTAAATGGTAACATGAAAGCCAGTCAATAAAAACATTTTTTGTAATATTAGGAAAAAAAAAAAAAAAAACACTGCCATCGAGTTGATTCTGACTCATAGTCACCCTACAGGACAGAACAGAACTGTCCCATAGGGTTTTCAAGGAGTGGCTGGTAGGTTGGCTGCTGGTGGATTAAAATTTTTGTTACCAGCCAAGCTCTTAACCACTGCACCACCAGGGCTCCAACTGAAAATATCAAACCAAGAGGATTCAGATTCTGACTCTTCTATAAGTAACCAGATAGTTTTCTGACAAAGTTTCTCGATATGTTATTCAACCTCATGGGTGTTGTCAATCCAGGTGCAACAAGAAGTGTTTACTATACCACAAACACTTCCTTGTTGGGCTAAAAAAAAAATCTATAGATGAAATTAAACTGCTTAGGAGAAAATGTGGATTAAAAAATGTAAAGTCTCGTTAGGAAAATTCTAGAAAGAAAACAAAAATTCTACAAAACTTAATATTTATTCCTTCTTCCTAGGTTCACATATATTTTCCAAAAGATGTCTACTCTCCTGGAAAACATCATTGCCATCATTGACCTTTTCCAGCAATATTCGAGCAACGATAAGGAAAATGACACATTGAGCAAAAAAGAGCTGGAGGAACTACTGGAAACAGAGTTTCGGCCAATCCTGAAGGTAAAAACTACTTGCCAAAATAGCACTCCTCATCACTACTTTGAACAAAGATTACTATGATCCCTTTTGAATTTTTACCTTTTGGAATAGGAACACAGCAAGTCTTACTTCAAAACAGGTAAAATTTGTTTTCATCCCTTTATGTACAAACAACACGGGTACACACACATTCATGCACACACACAAATTGTTCTCTAGAAGAAAAGAATGTAACTATGTGCTGACAAACAAATGAATATAAATAAGTTAGTTCTTCCTAATATTCTTCCAAACCCGAAGATAATTAAGAGGGCATTTTTAAAAAATAAATCAATTGTGGATTATATAAAATGCTGAGGCATTTTATATAAAAAAAAGAGGCACTTCTATCATAAAATCTTTTCTAAATAGCACACTAGGCTTTAATATTTATTTACATTGCCTAGTTCCCGTATTTACCTCCTCATTCACAATTGACTAAATGAGATTTAAAAAAGTAAAAAAATTCTTGTTGGGATTCCACATTTCAGTGCCAGGGATTCACATGCCCACAGTTCACTTAAAAGTATTTAACTGAGGATTCAAGTCAGTCTGATGAACTCTGCTTTTCTGTTTTTCTCTATACAGAACCCAGATGATCCAGATACTGGTGATGTCTTCATGCATATCCTGGATCTAGACCACAACAAGAAAGTAGACTTCACTGAGTTTTTTCTGATGGTATTCAAGTTGGCCCAAGCATATTATGAGTCTATGAAGAGACAGAACCTCAAAGCATCAAGCCCAAAGCAGAAAAAGTATGGTCACAAACACCAAAATGAAGAAGATGAAATAGAAGATGAGGAAAAGGTAGAAGAACGAAGAAGGAAATCAAGTCTTTCAAAAAGGCATGGACAAACAGGGAAGAAGTGTGTAACAGGAACAGACAAAAAGAAACATAGATCTAGCTCCAAAAACAAAGGAAGAAGAGATGATTCATCTCCTTCTGGCCACAGGGAGAAAAATGGGAAAAACCATCATCACCATACTGGTAAACACAAGAGGTCAAGTTTCATTGATCTAGGAGAAGAAACAAACATCTCAAGCATAAACCAAAAAAGGGAAGTAGGAGATGAGCATAATTATGGTTCTGAAAACAGGGAAAGAGGAAGTGCAAGATGGGAATATTCGAGCCAAGAAGAATCAGAAGATTCAGACAGGCAATCTGGGCCCCCTGGAACAAACCACAATGGATTCACTCACCACCAGTCAAGAGGCACGAGGCACTCAGGGTCTAATCAAGAACACAGATCTGATAGTCAACAGTCTCACTCTACCCACAAATACTCACTTTCTGCTGCCAGAGGAAGACAAGGATCAAGGCATGGACACTCTGTAGACAGCTCTACACATTCGGGCTCTGATCAGGGAGAAATATCCTCCCATGGACAGTCCAGATCAAGCACAAAAAGTACGCAGGAATCCCATCAAGAGCATGCAGCAGATCACCCCAGACACTCAGGGGATGAATATGCACGATCATCATTTGAATCCGGGACAGGAAGACACAGGGGATCCAGTGTTAGCCAGGCCAGTGATAGCGAAGGACAATCAGAAGACTCACACGGACAATCTGGGTATACTGCCACACACTACCATGGATCTACCCACGGCCAGTCAAGAGATAGCTCCAGACACTTAGGGTCTCATCAAGGGCGCAGGGCCGATGCCCCACAGTCTCATCCTGCCCATGGACACTCAGATTCTACTGCCAGAGGAAGACAGTCATCTTCTCATGGACAGTCTGTAGACAGTTCCAGGCATTCGAGTTCTCACCAGGGAGAGACATCCCCTCAGGGAGAGTCCAGATCAAGCACAAGAGGTAGGCAGGAAACCCAACAAGAGCACTCAGCAGACCACTCCAGACACTCAGTGGCTGAACATGGACGATCATTATCTGAATCTGGGGCAGGAAGACACAGAGGATCTAGTGTTAGCCAGGCCAGTGATAGTGAAGGACAATCAGAAGACTCACACAGACAATCTGGGTCTGCTTCAGGACACCACCATGGATCCAACCATGGCCAGTCAAGAGACAGCTCAAGACACTCAGGGTATCACCAAGGGCACCAAGCCGATGCCCCACAGTCTCATTCTGCCCATGGACAAACAGATTCTACAGCCAGAGGAAGGCAAGGACCATCTTACGGGCACTCTGCAGACAGCTCTAGGCATTTGGGCTCTCGTCAGGGAGAGACTTCTGTCCATGGACAGTCAAGATCAAGCACAAGAGGTAGGCAAGAATCCCACCAAGAGCACTCAGCAGACAGCTCCAGACGCTCAGGGCCTGGACATGCACGGCCATCATCTGAATCCGGGGCAGGCAGACACAGAGGATCTAGTGTTAGCCAGGCCAGTGATAGTGAAGGACAATCAGAAGACTCACACAGACAATCTGGGTCTGCTTCAGGACACCACCATGGATCCAACCATGGCCAGTCAAGAGACAGCTCAAGACACTCAGCGTATCACCAAGGGCACCAAGCTGATGCCCCACACTCCCATTCTGCCCATGGACACACAGATTCTACCACCAGAGGAGGAAGGCAAGGACCATCTTACGGACACTCTGTAGACAGCTCTAGGCATTCGGGCTCTCATCAGGGCGAGATTTCCACCCATGGACAGTCAAGATCGAGCACAAGAAGTAGGCAAGAATCCCGCCAAGAGCACTCAGCAGACCGCTCCAGACGCTCAGGGCCTGGACATGCACGGCCATCATCTGAATCCGGGGCAGGAAGACACAGGGGATCCAGTGTTAGCCAGGCCAGTGATAGTGAAGGACAATCAGAAGACTCACACAGACAATCTGGGTCTGCTTCCAGACACTACCATGATTCTACCCATGGCCAGTCAAGAGACAGCTCCAGACACTCAGGGTCTCATCAAGGGCACAGGGCCGATGGCCCACAGTCTCATCCTGCCCATGGACACTCAGATTCTACTGCCAGAGGAAGACAGTCATCTTCTCATGGACAGTCTGTAGACAGTTCCAGGCATTCGAGTTCTCACCAGGGAGAGACATCCGCTCATGGAGAGTCCAGATCAAGCACAAGAGGTAGGCAGGAAACCCAACAAGAGCACTCAGCAGACCACTCCAGACATTCAGTGGCTGAGCATAGACGATCATCATTTGAATCCGGGGCAGGACGACACAGGGGATCCAGTGTTAGCCAGGCCAGTGATAGTGAAGGACAATCAGAAGACTCGCAGAGACAATCTGGGTCTGCCTCAGGACACCACCATGGATCCAACCGTGGCCAGTCAAGAGACAGCTCAAGACACTCAGGGTATCACCAAGGGCACCAAGCCGATGCCCCACACTCCCATTCTGCCCATGGACACACAGATTCTACCACCAGAGGAGGAAGGCAAGGACCATCTTACGGGCACTCTGCAGACAGCTCTAGGCATTTGGGCTCTCGTCAGGGAGAGACTTCTGTCCATGGACAGTCAAGATCAAGCACAAGAGGTAGGCAAGAATCCCACCAAGAGCACTCAGCAGACAGCTCCAGACGCTCAGGGCCTGGACATGCACGGCCATCATCTGAATCCGGGGCAGGCAGACACAGAGGATCTAGTGTTAGCCAGGCCAGTGATAGTGAAGGACAATCAGAAGACTCACACAGACAATCTGGGTCTGCTTCAGGACACCACCATGGATCCAACCATGGCCAGTCAAGAGACAGCTCAAGACACTCAGCGTATCACCAAGGGCACCAAGCTCATGCCCCACACTCCCATTCTGCCCATGGACACACAGATTCTACCACCAGAGGAGGAAGGCAAGGACCATCTTACGGACACTCTGTAGACAGCTCTAGGCATTCGGGCTCTCATCAGGGCGAGATTTCCACCCATGGACAGTCAAGATCGAGCACAAGAAGTAGGCAAGAATCCCGCCAAGAGCACTCAGCAGACCGCTCCAGACGCTCAGGGCCTGGACATGCACGGCCATCATCTGAATCCGGGGCAGGAAGACACAGGGGATCCAGTGTTAGCCAGGCCAGTGATAGTGAAGGACAATCAGAAGACTCACACAGACAATCTGGGTCTGCTTCCAGACACTACCATGATTCTACCCATGGCCAGTCAAGAGACAGCTCCAGACACTCAGGGTCTCATCAAGGGCACAGGGCCGATGGCCCACAGTCTCATCCTGCCCATGGACACTCAGATTCTACTGCCAGAGGAAGACAGTCATCTTCTCATGGACAGTCTGTAGACAGTTCCAGGCATTCGAGTTCTCACCAGGGAGAGACATCCGCTCATGGAGAGTCCAGATCAAGCACAAGAGGTAGGCAGGAAACCCAACAAGAGCACTCAGCAGACCACTCCAGACATTCAGTGGCTGAGCATAGACAATCATCATTTGAATCCGGGGCAGGAAGACACAGGGGATCCAGTGTTAGCCAGGCCAGTGATAGTGAAGGACAATCAGAAGACTCGCAGAGACAATCTGGGTCTGCCTCAGGACACCACCATGGATCCAACCGTGGCCAGTCAAGAGACAGCTCGAGACACTCAGGGTATCACCAAGGGCACCAAGCTGATGCCCCACACTCCCATTCTGCCCATGGACACACAGATTCTACCACCAGAGGAGGAAGGCAAGGACCATCTTACGGGCACTCTGCAGACAGCTCTAGGCATTTGGGCTCTCGTCAGGGAGAGACTTCTGTCCATGGACAGTCAAGATCAAGCACAAGAGGTAGGCAAGAATCCCACCAAGAGCACTCAGCAGACAGCTCCAGACGCTCAGGGCCTGGACATGCACGGCCATCATCTGAATCCGGGGCAGGCAGACACAGAGGATCTAGTGTTAGCCAGGCCAGTGATAGTGAAGGACAATCAGAAGACTCACACAGACAATCTGGGTCTGCTTCAGGACACCACCATGGATCCAACCATGGCCAGTCAAGAGACAGCTCAAGACACTCAGCGTATCACCAAGGGCACCAAGCTCATGCCCCACACTCCCATTCTGCCCATGGACACACAGATTCTACCACCAGAGGAGGAAGGCAAGGACCATCTTACGGACACTCTGTAGACAGCTCTAGGCATTCGGGCTCTCATCAGGGCGAGATTTCCACCCATGGACAGTCAAGATCGAGCACAAGAAGTAGGCAAGAATCCCGCCAAGAGCACTCAGCAGACCGCTCCAGACGCTCAGGGCCTGGACATGCACGGCCATCATCTGA
Source organism: Elephas maximus indicus (assembly GCF_024166365.1). Taxonomy (NCBI): domain Eukaryota; kingdom Metazoa; phylum Chordata; class Mammalia; order Proboscidea; family Elephantidae; genus Elephas; species Elephas maximus. The sequence continues at coordinate 186,599,801 of NC_064821.1, read as the reverse complement.
ATCCGGGGCAGGAAGACACAGGGGATCCAGTGTTAGCCAGGCCAGTGATAGTGAAGGACAATCAGAAGACTCACACAGACAATCTGGGTCTGCTTCCAGACACTACCATGATTCTACCCATGGCCAGTCAAGAGACAGCTCCAGACACTCAGGGTCTCATCAAGGGCACAGGGCCGATGGCCCACAGTCTCATCCTGCCCATGGACACTCAGATTCTACTGCCAGAGGAAGACAGTCATCTTCTCATGGACAGTCTGTAGACAGTTCCAGGCATTCGAGTTCTCACCAGGGAGAGACATCCGCTCATGGAGAGTCCAGATCAAGCACAAGAGGTAGGCAGGAAACCCAACAAGAGCACTCAGCAGACCACTCCAGACATTCAGTGGCTGAGCATAGACAATCATCATTTGAATCCGGGGCAGGAAGACACAGGGGATCCAGTGTTAGCCAGGCCAGTGATAGTGAAGGACAATCAGAAGACTCGCAGAGACAATCTGGGTCTGCCTCAGGACACCACCATGGATCCAACCGTGGCCAGTCAAGAGACAGCTCAAGACACTCAGGGTATCACCAAGGGCACCAAGCTGATGCCCCACACTCCCATTCTGCCCATGGACACACAGATTCTACCACCAGAGGAGGAAGGCAAGGACCATCTTACGGGCACTCTGCAGACAGCTCTAGGCATTTGGGCTCTCGTCAGGGAGAGACTTCTGTCCATGGACAGTCAAGATCAAGCACAAGAGGTAGGCAAGAATCCCACCAAGAGCACTCAGCAGACAGCTCCAGACGCTCAGGGCCTGGACATGCACGGCCATCATCTGAATCCGGGGCAGGCAGACACAGAGGATCTAGTGTTAGCCAGGCCAGTGATAGTGAAGGACAATCAGAAGACTCACACAGACAATCTGGGTCTGCTTCAGGACACCACCATGGATCCAACCATGGCCAGTCAAGAGACAGCTCAAGACACTCAGGGTATCACCAAGGGCACCAAGCCGATGCCCCACAGTCTCATCCTGCCCATGGACACTCAGATTCTACTGCCAGAGGAAGACAAGGATCGTCTCATGGACAGTCTGTAGACAGCTCTAGGCATTCGGACTCTCAGCAGGGAGAAACTTCCGCCCGTGGACAGTACAGATCAAGCACGAGAGATAGACAGGAATCCCACCAAGACCACTCAGCAGATCAGTCCAGATACTCAGGGGCTGGAAATACACAGGCATCGTTTGAATCCGGAGCAGGAATACACAGGGGATCCAGTGTTAGCCAGGCCAGTGATAGTGAAGGACAATCAGAAAACTCACAGAAACAATCTGGGTATTCTTCCACACACTACCATGGATCTACCCACGGCCAGTCAAGAGACAACTCCAGACACTCAGGGTCTCTTCAAGAGCACAGAGCCGATGGCCCACTGTCTCACTCTGATTTGTCTGCCAGAGGAAGACAAGGATCGTCTCATGGACAGTCTGTAGACAGCTCCAGGCATTCAGGTTCTCACCAGGGAGAGACATCCGCTCATGGAGAGTCCAGATCAAGCACAAGAGGTAGGCAGGAAACCCAACAAGAGCACTCAGCAGAACACTCCAGACACTCAGTGGCTGAACACGTACAATCATCACATGAATCCGAGGCAGGCAGACACAGGGGATCCAGTGTTCGTCAGGCCAGTGACCAGGAAGGACAATCCGAACACTCACGGAGCCAATCTGGGTCTGCTTCCAGACAAGATAGATCCACCTACGGCCAGTCAAGAGATAGCTCCAGACACTCTGGATCTCACCAAGGGCACAGAGCCGAAGCCCCACAGTCTCATTCTGCCCATGGACACTCATATTCTACTGCCATAGGAACACAAGACTCATCTCAGGGACAATCTTTCGACAGCTCTAGGCATTCAGGCTCTCATCATGGAGAGGCTTCTGCCCGTGGAGAGTCGAGATTAAGCTCAAGAGGTAGGCAGGAATCCCACCAAGAGCACTCAGCAGACCGCTCCAGACACTCAGGGACTGGACATGGACGATCATCATTTGAATCCGGTACAGGCAGAGAGAGGGCATCCAGTGTAAGCCAGGCCAGTGACATTGAAGGACAGTCAGAAGGTTCCGTTGGGCAATCAACTTCCTACCATGGAAGTTCAGGGTTTGGCTCCAGAAACCAACCTGGATCCATCCATGGTCAGTCAGGAGACAGTTTGAGGCACTCAGGCTTACATTCAGGTCAGATATCCACACAGAGGCAGTCTGACTCTACCCATGTACATCAAAGTCAGAAAGCTGATCATGGACAATCAGATTCTAATGGCAGGATAAACCAAGGGTCTAGTCTCTGTCAGTTTTATTCCGTAAATAATGACAGACAAAGGCATGATGCAGGTCATTATTGGAGACATGGCAGCTATGGAAGTTCAGATTATGACTACGGCCAGTCAGGATTTGGACAGTCTTAGTATGGAATTGTAATGAATGAGTCCACGACTATGGGACTCGGGGATAGATCTGGTAACAAACAAGCATCTAGTTATGTAGGTTGTTGTATGAGATCATGTATGCCAGGCAGTAACAGACACATTATAACACATGGCCATTCAAATGATATTTCAAAAGAATTGCGATTTGGTCCGTCACAAAGATACTATTACTATGAGTGAGAAACCAATGGAAAAGCCATTAACATAAAGAGTAGGAGAATGAACCAATTACACTTCTTTCAAAAAAAAAAAACTTTTCATAACAATTTCAGGGAGGTTATATTTTCCTATCATTTTCTTTAAGCATGTTACACTGTATTCTTACTTTGGTGGTAGTTTCTGTTAGTCTCTAGGGATCATTGTACTCTGTAATTAAGAAATGGTGTACGGAAAAACAGATGTCATAGAGAGCTAAAGTGAGAGGATTATAAAAGTATATTTGGGGAAGCTGGGCTTCAAAGAAGGATTTTTTTGTCCATGAGGCTAAATTTTCAAAACTGTTCACATTGATATATTAACACGTACCAAAATTATCTAAAGCATTAAAAATATAGCATCATTGTTCTGGAAGTCAAAGCTATATATTTACATCAGAGCTGCATACATATGCCTCTTTTATCCTTCTATTTCAACACTGTATTATTCTGCATGCATTGGTTTCACCCGGAGCATAAAGAATTTGAAGAAATTGTGCTTTATGAAAATTAAAAATAAATAATTGATCAGATAACATAATTGTCTCTTTTATGCTTCTTTCTCATAGGTCCCTAAGAGACTTGCTTCCCCATGGTCAAAAGTGCATTTTTTCCCCTTTATAGCTGGAAACCTACATGACGCTATGACAGCTATACATCACACAAAAGAACGAGGAGTCCAAAGATAGAAATTAGTCAAATCCTATACTGTTGTCCACCAAAATTATTGTCCCACATATCACCCTGAGGAAGAAAAAAGACTTTGCTTAATCATGATCATCAACATCATTATTCTCAAAACAACATCCCAAGTGGCTATTAGTCAGGTCAAACCAAGAACACGAAACAGAAATTACTGACGCTAGGTCCTTATGCCAAAGACTAGGAGATGCTTTCCACCAGAGACTGATGGAAGTCAGGTAGTTGTGATGAATATCCTAAAAGAGAAAAATCAGTAAAGAAAATGCCCTTATTTCCTGGCAAGAAAATACATGTATCTTTAGGATTTAGGCACATGGACAGAGAGAAAAAAGAGTTGTAAAAATATGGATAAGATCCTGCCATTAGAAGAAATATCTGTGTAGGAATGATACTCAAATGGTCCTTCTCCAGAATACCAGACAGGAAGGAATATTTGAGAAACGTTCACTTTGTGCAGATGAGTTTATTGCATACCAAAATAACAATTAGATCTCAAGTCTCCTAACTCTGGGTTTACTAGTTTAATAAAAGTAACAGCCTATCCCGTTCTCGCACTCTTCCTTGAATAAATCAATTTAAAGTGAAATTGCCAAAGTTTAAATCATTGCATGAGGGCAAGGATTGAACAAAAAACAACAAACATGCTCATTTTTCTAATTAGCCCCAAACAATATTATGTCTATTCTTCCTTTAACAGTAGACAAAGGTTTAGAAGCTTTTGGTAATTAAACTCAAGTGATTAACAGAAGATGAGTCCTAATAGTTTAATCTCACAATAAGCTTTTAAGAAAGCTAGCCCCTGTATATATTCATTAGATGCATAGAAATTATTGTACATGTGAATATTAAGCAATTTCTATAAATTCATCCATTTGCCCATCTACCCATCCATCAATTCATTATCAAAGAATAACTCATTACCAAACAATGACAGAAATTTAAACCTTAGATTTTGTCTTATCCATACCCTTCATTTGACAAGAAAAGTAATTAACTTCCCCAAGAATAGTCATCAAGTTATTCAGACACTCAACTAAAGCTTTTTCCACTGCTCCATGGTGTCTCTAGTTGTTCCACATTAGCAAAATTCACACGTATTTAATCCTGCAAACAGAAAGGAGCATTGTAATCAGAATCCAAGCTTGTGACTGAGGCTTAAATATACCACGTTGTCTTTATTGTTGCCATGAGGTAGCCCAAAGAAGACACCTTAATCCCTTAATTTGAATAGCTATCTTATTTATGAATGGTAATCATGATTTCTAAATCTGACTCATTCAAAATTTGAAAAACATATACCCACTGCCATAGAGTCCATTCCGATTCATAGCAACCCTACAGGACAGAGTAGAACTGCCCAATAGGGTTTTCAAGGCTGAAATCTTCACAGAAGCAGACTGCCACATGTTTCTCCTGTGCAGCAGTTGGTGGGTTCAAACCACTGGCTTTTCGGTTAGCAGGTAAACACTTAACCACTGTGCCACCAGGACTCCTAAAATATAAATTATTCAAAATAGTACATTAACTCCAAATACCTCAATTTTTTACTTTTTTTGGAGGGGGGCCAGAATTGAGAATAATTGCCCTTAGGTATTATAATCCGCCCAAAAAACACACAAAACAACTAAGAATTTACAATCCATTATTACACTATTATGTCAGTGGTATATATTTTATGTCCCAGAAAAAGAGAAAGGAAAGGAGATACATATAGCTGCTACCCATCCCAGTCTTTTCAAAATACCACTAGCCAAATAATCATAATACCTCAGGGTATTGCTGACACATTTTTCTTCTCTTAATTAGGAAATAAGTATCCTGTAACTGCAAACAATAATACAGCCAAAAAATTGAAGGCAAAATCTTTTGCACCTCACTCAGAAAGGTTTCTTTCCCTCCCTGACAGTAAGACTTTAACAGAATATCAGTTTGATCTAAAATTTTCAGAATTAAAGTTTGTCACAATCAGAACTGAGACATTCCTTTTGCCTGTCAGGCACAACTGCTTCCAGAAAAATAAATCAGCTCCCTGGTGGCATCAAAATGTATAAATCATTGCCTACTAGTGCAATTTCAGAGGCTGAACAAGAAGCTCTTGAAATTATGCCCCCAAGATAGTCACTTAATTCTAAGGTCGTCTACCAAAAAAAAGAAAAAACCAAACCCATTGCCATCAATTCAATAACAACTCATAGTGACCCTACAGGACAGAGTAGAACTGCCCCATGGTGTTTCCAAGGAGCAGCGGGTGGATTCAAACTGCCAACCTTTTGGTTAGCAGCTGAGCTCTTAACCACCGTGCCACCAGGGTTCCAAGGTTGTCTACAGATGAAAATGTTCAGGGGACTAGAAGACATGAGGAGGAAACAAAATACAATAATATATTATGCTATTATCAGAGTGATTCAGCAACTGGAAGTAAAATTGTGGTTTAAAATTCAGCAAATAATGTATCTATACAGTTTCCGATCAAGATGAACAAAATAGTTCCTAGCTCTTTGGTAGACTATACCACCATCAGTTTTTATTGCTCTTCTCTTTCAAGGATTTGTTCCACTCTCCTGACACCTCTCCCAACGAATCGTATAAGGAAAGCCTGGACAGGACATAGCAATAGATGGCTGAGTTCTAGTTTCCTGTGCAAAACACTTACATTTCCACACATCTCCTTCAAATAGTATGCTGATAATAAGGGTTAAGCTCATTAGAATCTAGATAATGTGGTTATTGTCTGGATCTTTATGCATTCTTAATTTATTCTTTAATTAGAAGAAAATTATTAATCATTTAACTGTCAGACTTTATACAAGATGCAGTCAAGGAATCAAACAAATGACGAATCTGTGAAACATCTAGCAACATGGATGAACTTGGAGGATATTATGCCGAGTGGAATAAGTAAATCACTAAAAGACAAATATTGTACCAGACCACTATTATAAAAAGACAAGAAGAGGTTTATACACAGAAAAAATAAATAAATTCTTTGATGGTTACCAGGGATGCCAGGGGGAGGGAGGGAAAATTACCCAATAGATAAAAGACACATGTTAATATTGTCGAAGGGAAAGGCAATACACAATATGTGGGAAATCCACAAAACATAACAAGACCAAGGCATGGTAGGACACTGAGAGGAATGCAAGAAAAAAGGGCAACAATGGTAACTACTAGAGCATAGACAATCCTGCAACAGTAGTATTAACAAACACTAATTCGTAGCTAGGTATGCCAAGAGGCATGGAAGGGTTAAGGGATCACACCCACCTCCAGATGGAGGTTCTTGGTTGATATTTCTACATACATGACTGTAGATGCTTCTCACATATTAATATAGACAATAGGGTACACAAGTGGCACAGTCAGAGAAACCCCTTAGACATAACCAAACACTACATGGGATGAAGTTCCTACACTCAAAGGCAAGGGACCATAGACTCGGGGGACATCTACATCAATTGGAACAACATACTTCATAAAGACAATGTACTACATCTTACTTTGGTGAGTATCGTCTCGGGTCTTAAAAGTTTGTGAGTAGCCATCTAAAATACAACTACTGGTCTCTTCAGTTCAAAGCAAAGGAGAGTAAAAAAGAAAAAACAAAAGACTCAAGGGAGCAGTTAGTCCAAAGGACTAATGGACCACACGAATCACAACCTACACAACCCTGGGACCAGAAGAACTATATGATGTCCAGCTACCACTACCAACAGCTCTGACAGGGATCACAACAGAGGGTCCTGGACAGTGTGGGAGAAAAATACAGAAGAGAAAATCAAATTCACAAAAAAGACCAGAGTAGCTGGTCTGATAGAGACTAGAGATATCCCCAAGACTATGATCCTAAGACATCGGGAACGGAAGTCATTCACAGAAACCACTTTCCAGCCAAACAATAGCTAAGGCCATAAAATAAACAATAACCCTTGAGAGGAATGTGTTCCTTAGAATGAGACTGAAAGGGTAATATTTGCCCCAAAGCAAAGATGAGAAGGCAGGAAGCAGTAGAAAATCAGGAAGAAAGGAAACGGGAAACCCAGGGAGGAAATGGGGAGAGTGCTGACACATTGTGCAGAATGAAGCCAAGGTCACAAAACACTTCATGTACAACCTATCAAATGGGAATAATTTGCTCTGTAAACTTTTGCCTATGATTAGGTGCCACTGAGTTGCTTCAAAATCATGGTCACCCTATGTACAACAGAACAAAACACTTCCTGGTCCTGTACCATCCTCACAATAGTTGTTATCCTTAAGCCCCTTGTCACAGCCACTGTGTCAATCCATCTCACGGAGGATCTTCTCTGTTTCTATGACTCTCTACTTTATCAAGCATGATGACCTTCTCCAAGGACTAGTCTCTCCTGATAACATGTTCAAAATACATGAGACAAAGGAGCATTCCAGTTGTACTTCTTCCAAGATGAATTTGTTTGCACTTCTGGCAGTCCACAGTATTCAATATTCTTTGCCAACACCGTGATTCAACAAAGACATCCATTCTTCTGTATTCCTTATACATTGTCCAGTTTTCAAATGCATATGAGGCCATTGCAAATATCATGGCTTGAGTCAGGTAAACCTTAGTCCTCAAAATGACATCTTTGCTTTTGAACCCTTTAAAGAGGTCTTTTGCACCAGATCTGCCAGTGCAATACAGTATTTGATTTCTTGACTGCTGCTTCCATGGGCATTGATTTTGAATCCAAGTAAAATGAAATCCTTGGCAACTTCAGTTTTCTCCATTTATCATGATGTTGCTTATTGGTCCCATTCTGAGGATTTTTGTTTTCTTTTTGTTGAGGTGCAATCCATACTGATAGCTGTAGTCTTTGATCTTCATCAGTAAGTGCTTCAATTCCCCTTTGCTTTCAGGAAGCAAGGTTGTATCATCTGCATATCGAAGCTTGTTGATAACTCTTCCTCCAATCCTGATGCTGCATTCTTCTTCATATAATCCAGCTTCTCGGATTATTTGCTCAGCATTCAGATTGAATAAGTATGGTGAAAGGATATAACCCTGATGCACTTCTTTCCTGACTTTAAACTACACAGTATCCCCTTGCTGTGTTGGAATCACAGCCTCTTGGTCTATCTATGTACAGGTCCCTTATAAGCACAATTAAGTGTCCTGGAATTCCCAGTCTTCTTAATGTTATCCATAATTTGTTATAAACCACAGAGTGGATAACACCTAATGCACAGTTAAAAAAAAAAATCCGACAAAGTATTTATTGCACTGGGCAAATTTTCTCCAAGAGATCTCTTCAAAGTGTTAAAAAAGCAAAGGTGTCACCTTGAGGTCTAAGGTGTGCCTAACCCAAGCCGTGGTATTTTTAATTGCCTCAGATGCGTGTGAAAGCTGAACAATGAAAAAGGAAGATTGAAGAAGTGATGCTTTTGAATTATGGTTTTGGCAAAAAATACTGAATATACCACGGACCACCAAAAGAATGAACATATCTATCTTGGAAGCAGTACAGCCAGAATGCTCCTTAGAAGGAAGGAGAGTGAGGCTTTGTCTCACTTACCTTGGACTGGTTATCAGGAGGCACCAGTCCCTGGAGAAAGACATCATGCTTGGTAAAGTACAGAGTGAGCAAAAAAGAGGAAGACCCTCGATGAAATGTATTGACACAGGGGCTACAACAATGGACTCAAGCATAACAACAATTATGAAGATGGTGCCGGACCAGGCAGTGCTTTGTTCTGTTGTGCATGGAGTCACTGTCCATCAGAACTGACTCTACAGTACCTAGAAACAATACACTAGAGGCTGGAATTGCAAAGATGAGAAAGACAGATGCAACCTTCAGGAGCTCACAGACCAAAATGTAGACAAAATATCTCAGTGTGGCAATTACAAAAGAGACATGATTCAGGTGCACTGGAGGCAAATAGTATACAGTGACCAGCTAACAGTGTTCAGTGCTAAGGAAGGGCTAGTTCAGATACACCTTCTGCATTTAGGAGAAATGTACACAGAACCTCTACAAATAGCTGAGAGTTTTCCAGGTTGATTTTGGGAGGAGAGTACTGCAGGGATATTAAACATCTTCTCAGAGTCCTTGAGTGGTGCAAAGTATTAATGCACTCAGCTGCTAACAGACAGGCTGGACATTCAAACCAACTCAGAGGGACCCCCGAAGAAAAGCCTGGCAATCTACTTCTAAAAAATCAGCCACTGAAAACCCTAAGGAGCACTGTTCTACTCTGACACTCATAGGGTTGCCATGAGTCAGAGTTGAATAGATGACAACTGGTTTTTGAACATCTTCTGCAAAATCCCAAAGATAAGAAAAACCAAGGTGGGCTCAAGAAACTGATAGTAGTTCAGCATACCTAAGATACATGTAAGGGACATGGCACAAGATGATTCTAGAAACACAGGAACCAGACGAAAAAGAGCCTTGTAAGCCATGCTGAGGTGATTGGTCTCAATTCTCTGACAGGAGGAATCAGCAAAGGGTTTTAAGCAGAGAAGTCACAATGATGAGATGAGATTCGCATTTTAAAAAGATAGTTTTGGTGGCAAGACAGGAAGGGGATGAGACAGAAGGGGCAAGAAGACTAATTAGGAGACAAATACAATAGCTACACAAAATTATGTTAGGGGTCAGTAAGAACAAAGAGGTACTGGATGTCAAAGACTTGACTGAGATAAAATGGGTATGATTTGAGGACAGGCTGTGCAGGAGGAAAGAGTCTTAGATGATCTGCCAGGTTTCTGATTTGGATTTCTAAGTAAATAGAACACACCTATAGTGGAAAATCAGAATCGACTCGATAGCAATGGTTACTTGTTTTTTGTTTTTTTATAGCAGAAAAAGGGACCCTGGTTGCACAGTGGTTGAGCTTTTGGTTGCTAACCAAAAGGTTGGCAGCTCAAATCCACCAGCTGATCCTTGGAAACCCTATGGGGCAGTTCTAGTCTATCCTATGTGGTGGCAATGAGTCAAAATCGACTTGACAGCAACGGCTTGGTTTTAATTTTTTTTTTTTTTTTTGTGTGGAGAAACAGTAATACCTTGACAGATGAATATGCTACCTGGGGAACTTTCTCACAGTTTTAAAGCTGAATCAGCTTATTCACATATTTCAACCCAGAGGTGGTAAACCAGTCATCTAAAAGCCATATCCAGCCTACAGATATGTTTTAATTGCCCTGCACAATGTTACCTCAAATGCTCTGAATCTGGCTTAGTTGGATAATTCCACATAAAAACCTGGTGAGTTGACTTCTCTTAAAAATTGTACGATAAGGCATCAGTGGATTACATCTGCTTCAGAAGATGATCAGAAATACTCAAGAAGCAAGACTGCCACCTACTGGCTGGATATATCCTAAAAAACAAAACAAAACCAGTTGCCATCAAGTTGGTTCCTTATGGTAACTCCAGGTGTGCAGAGTAGAACTGTTCTCCATAGGTTTCACAGCTGTGACCTTTCAGAAGCAGATCGTCAGGCCTTTCATTCTTCCAAGGCGTCTCTGGGTATGTTTGAACCATCAACCCTTCAGTTAGTAACCTAGCACTTAACTATTTGTACCACCCCGGGATTCCAGACAAACAGTAGCCTGTCATTTAAAGCATCATGCCTAATATCTCCCTTCCACTGAATTGTGCCTAATGTACCTTCCTGACTCCTATAGGAATAGGGACATGTCACCCCTCTGCTAATGCCTAGAGTACACTGAAGCTCCCCTCACCACCACCACCCCTCATTGTTCTCCACAGTCAGAAAGGTGAACTTGAAATCAGGCAAGGGTGAACTGGTGCAACAATTACTGAATGGGGCCATTGCAATAGGAAGTGGACCTTTCAATGATGGTGTAAAAAGGCTTCTTTCTTTTACTGGATCTCCCATGTCTCTTTGTTCTGAGGTACCTGGTAGATTAAAATGCCAAGAAAGAATCTGAGTGGGATCAGGAAGAAGAGACCTGAAACAAAGACAAGCCACTCTTCTAGGCCTTAAACTAAAGGGTTAAGAGATTCAAGTAGTTCTCACTTGATCACAAAACTCACTTGGCTGAGAGCGCAGACAGATGTTTGAGACGGAACCTTGAAGAGTGTACATTTCTCTTGTGTATTCCTTGGGTATCTATCTTCCTGGAACAAAGTTCATAAGGTGTCAGCTATAGGAGGTGAATAAATTTCTACATTAAATTCATTATGAAGTATTCGCAAAAAAAAAAAAAATTAGAGCAAGAAAAGAACTGTATTTCCAGAGGAAACTGCATGCTTCCTGAGATAGATATGAAAGGGCTGCTAATTCTATGACATTCCTGCATCAGGAGGTGGGGTCTGTTTTCCCTCCCTGAGTCTGAGCTGTCCTGTGACTAGTTTGACCAACAGAGTAAAGTGGAAGAGATGCTATGCCATTCTAGGCCTAGTCTTCAAGAGGACGGGTAGCTTCTACCTTGCCCCCTTTGGTGCTTTGAGCAGCCATGTAAAAACTCCAACTATCCTGCCAGAGAGACTACAAGGAGAAGCCCTGAAACTATATGAAGAGCAGAGGGGCTCAGCTGAGTCCAGCCTTCCAGCCATCCCTGCCAGAGCTCCAAGGATGTGACTGAAGCCATCTTGGAACCCCTGGCCCAGCTCACCCACAGCTAAGTATCATTCACTAAGGGATTTCAATCAATACCCATGGAATGAAAGTACCGCCCAGTCCAGCCACGCCCAAATTCCTGATCCACAAAATCCTGAGATTAAATAAAATAATTGGTGTTTTAAGCCACTACAATTTGGGGTAGTTGGTTATACAGTAACAGATAATCAGAGCACTTCCCTTAGAGAGAAGGGAGGAAAAACCGGGAGGGGGAAGGCTGCACATGACACTGCTGGGAATTCTGGCCATCCTAGAGCAGCCCAGAATGGTCAGGAAGTTGAAACAGAAGTTCTAATCTCCTATTCTGTTCAGTTCTTTCCTAAAGAAAGGAGGAAAGAAGAGATTATACAGGTGACCTGGCTGGGAGAGTTTGAGGGAAAGAGTTAAGACTGGGATAGAAAAGGATATCCTTCTTGGAAAAAATAGTAGAATCAAATTATATTACAAAATTTCTCTATCCATACACCTAATGAAGTAGGCAACACATTATACAAACCAATCAAAATTTTGCCAGTGGCAAGCAAACCAGGAATAGGGTGCAAACCCATACCATAGATTTCAAACACTGGCAGCTAAGGAAAAGGAAACGGTAGTAGGTAGCAAGTATTTTTTTAATGAAGAAATCAATTCCAGTGTGGCAAGAATCAGATCTGCCCTTAACCATGCTTCCACACCTCCAAAGTACTACAAAAGGAAAAAAAGTTAATTGTAAGATCATGAGAATTCTTAGTAATATGCAGACCCCTGTTTGTAGCAAAGCCAACGGAAGAAGGGTCGATGAATCCCTTGGGAGTAAAGCCCCTAGATTTACCTCAGAATCCCACAGGGCAGGAAGATCTTCCAGAGTTTCCCGTCTCCCAGGGCATGATGCAGAGTTCAGGGAACAAGTCCACACAAGGAGTGGGATACACTCATGGCTAATTCAGGGCGTGTACCTGGATTTCAAAAGACAGGGCAAAGCCAAGGTCCCCCACAAAAGCTGTGCATGGTGCTGCTCCCTGCTCACCAGGTTCATATTTTCAAGATTCAGGAGAGTGGAAAGACCAGAATACCTAGCCCTAAAACTGTGCAGAGTGGAACACAAACTGATCTCAGATAAGGTAGAGGGGAAGGACAATTAGGGAAACCAGTTCATACTAGAGCATATCAAAAGATAATCTGGATAGATTCTATGTTAAGCATAAACAATATAAAGTAGCATTCGTTCATTTCACAAATATTACTCCAGCTCCACTCTGTGCCAGGCACAGCAAATACAAACATAAGTGCAAAAAATAGAAAAAAGGTGAGGAAAGGGACATAGCATGAAAAGACACCTCCCTCCAAAAAAAAAAAAAAAACAGCCCAACGACATATTTGCTTTAAGTGCTACAGAATAAGAATGAGTTCAATAAAATCAAATATTCAAGAAGAGATGATAAAACAACAGATTGGTATTAAAAAGGTGGCTGTAAAGTTAAATACAAAAAAAAAAAAAAACACTTGCAAATCTAACACATGAATTACAAACATGAAGAAACAGCTGAAAATCAAGTTACTAATAGGGTGAAAAGCCTTAAAATAACCCTACTGGATACATACAAAAATGACAAAGAGATTAAAGTTCTTAAAGAAAAGTGAAAGATAAGAAGATAGTGCTGAACCTTCATTAAGAACCCAATAAATGAAATAGAAGAAGTATCTGAAGATGTAAGGCGAAACTCCCTGAAATGAAAAAAAATAGCTAGATGTGGAGAAAGGGCCCACCATATATCTAGAAAAAATATAGAATGATCAACATGGAGAATATTCCAATTAATTACTAAACTTAAAAGGTAAACAATTTTTCAGCCCTTGAAAGAGAAAATAATATTATCCACAGGCACAAAAATCAAACTCAAGTTTTGCTACACAACATTCAACTCAACAAACAATAAAGGCACTGTTTATAAAGGAAGCATGATCGCGAGTATTTCCCTCTGCAGTGTCCTTCACATGGCAGATATGAAAGAACTCAGAGAATAAGACATCCATGAAGCCACCATTATTAAAAAAAACTTAAAAAAAGAGCCCAAATAAAGAACTCAGAAATGGAAATAGTTGAATAAAAGGCTAACAAATGTGAGAATTATATTTGCCAATAGGATGTAAATGTTAAAAACCTCAATAAATTAAGGTTATATGTGTTAATAATAAACACATATAATCAAGTATATGTGTTTTATATATACATAATTTATATACGGAAGGTAGAGAGAGGCAGATGGGAAGAAGTGGAAGATTGTTAATCTCCTTAATTCACACAGCAAGAAGTCAATTAATACTGTCAAAAATTGAAATATGCAGTTTTAAAAAATGTAATAAACTACCATCCCTTAATGTTTTTCATGATTATTTTTCTTACCTGTGGAAGAATATTTTAGAAGCAATGTTCTCTGTGTTATAGAAATATTGACTTGGGGAATGTCTTAGTCATCTAGTGCTGCCATAACAGAAATACAAGTGGATGTCTTTAACAAAAAGAAATTTGTTTTCTCACAGTCTACTAGGCTAGAAGTCCAAATTCAGGGCGTCAGCTCCAGGGGAAGGCTTCCTCTCTCTCTTGGACCTGGAGGAAGGTCCTTGTCATCAATCTTCACCTGGACTAAGGAATTTCTCTATGCAGGAACCCAAGGTCCAAAGGACATGCTCTGCTCCTAACACTGCTTTCTTGGTAGAAGGAGGTCCCCAACTCTCTGCTTCCTTCCCTTTCCTTTTATCTCTTGTAAGATAAAAGGTGGTGCAGGACATACCCCAGGGAAACTCCCTTTACATTGGATCAGGGATGTAACCTGAGCAAGGGTGTTACACCCCAGCGTAATCCTCTTTAATCACAAGCAGAGATTATGATTTATAACACACAGGAAAATCACAAAATAGAGGACAAACACACAATACTGGGAATCATGGCCTAACCAAGTTGACACATATTTTGGGGGACACAATTCAATCCATGACAGGGAACATCTATGTCAATTGGCACAACACAGTGATTAAAACAATGTTCTACATCCTATTTTCTTGAGTAGTGTCTGGGGTCTTAAAAGCTTGTGAGAGGCCATCTCAGATACAATTATTGGCCTCTTGGCTTTACTTGCTTTCTCCCATATAGAGTAAAGAAGAGTAAAGAAAACCAAAGACTAAAGGGAGCAATTGGTCTAAAACACTAAAGGACTACATGCACCTCAGTCTGTATGACCCCAAGACAAGAAGAACTAGATGGTGCCTGGCTACCACTACCAACTGCTCTCACTGGGATCAAAACAGAGGGTCCCAGATAGATTTTTTTGTTCGAACAAAGAGAAACAAAAAATCAAATTCATAAAAAAAAGAAAAAAGACCAGACTTACTGGCCTGATAGAGACTGGAGGAAACTCTAAGGCTATGGCCCTAAGATCCCACTCTGACTTGGAACTGCAGCCGTTCCCAGAAAACACCTTCCAGCCAAGCAATACAGATGCTTATAAAATAAACAATAACACCTGAAAAGAACATGCTCTGTAGATCAAACAATTCTACGAGACCTAAAGGGCAATTTTTGCCCAAAAGTAAAGATGAGAACACAGGAAGAGATAGGAATACCAGATGAAAGGAACTAGGGAAACCAGGGTAGAAATGGGAAGGGCGTTAACACATTTTGGGGATTGCAACAAATGTCATAGAATATTTTGTATATGATTTGTTGAAGGGGAGACTAATTTTCTCTGTAAGCTCCCACCTAAAATATAATAAAATATTTCACAAAAAAGAAATATTTATCTGAAGGCCAGAAATTATTCCCTGCATTTCACTTGTTTTTTTTTTTCTTCTAAATTCAAGTAAAATTAAATAACTTTATTTAAAATACTGTGAATAATAAAATCCCATTTTTTCTGTCTGCCTGTCTTAGGCTGGTTTCTCTAGAGAAGCAAAACCAGTAAAACATACACATATATGCACAGAGAGAGACTTATATCAAGTCAATGGCTCACACTGTTGTAGAGGCGGCAGCGTCCCAAGTCCATGGGTCAGGATAGAGGCTTCTGCTGATTCACCTAGCTGCAGGGGCTAGCAAATCCAAGATTGGCAGGTCAGGGAGCAAGGCTCTTGCTCACAGGCAGTGAAGACCGATGAATCCCAGGATCAGCAGGCAAGACTGCAAATAAACTGCTAGCTCAAGTCCCAAGAACCAGAGGTCAGATGAACAGGAGCCAGCTGTAGGATCCAGAACAAGCAAAAGCCCCTGAGCCCTGCCAGAATGTCTGCCCATACTCAATACAGGCCACACGCCCAAGGAAACTCCTGCAACCGACTGACTACTCATGGCAGATCCCATCATAGGGGTGATCACATATCAAATCACAACAGGAAAGTGACCACAACATCACACAACTGCCAAAACACTGAGAATCATGGCACAACCGAGTGGACACACAACTCTAACCATCAAAGTCCTCCACTTGTCAACTTGGCACCAGTGCACATCTCCTTAAACGATACATAATCTCTGAATAAAGACAATTATAAAGTCATACTTCCACCTAATATGATACAACAAACACACACACAACTGCAAATGTACTGGCCCTATTTACATCTTATATTTTATAAGTGAAGAAGACAAAAATGTTTGATGCACACCTACAAAGCAAAAATACTCATAACAATTACAGTCCTCATTTCTGCAACTGATCACCTGGCTGTAACTGGTATACAGAACTACCTTCTTCCACCATCCATTCCGTATTCCCTTTGCCCTCAATGAGGACCTCAGCTCATCATGGTTCTTGGCCTGGTGGGGTGACCCAAACCTTCATTCCTGAAAGGTCTGGGCCATTACTATTCATGTCAGAATTTGGCTGCTGCAGTTTTTCATTTACTTTAATCACAGGACATGGGAGTACTAAGAGACACACTAACGGATCTCCTGCATTCAAGACATACACTTCTTTACCTCCATTATGTGATACCAATCCAATTTCCTCCTGGTAATCAGGATCAATCACACCAGCCAGTATGGTAACTCCCTTTGCCTATAGATTCAGAGGCATAAGGAGCCCAAAGTGGCCAGGTGGCATTCTTAGCTTCGAGTTCAATGGAATCAGTGATGTGTCTCCAGGTGAGAGCCTTCCTGCCTTTCTAACTAAGACCTGCAGAGCATAAAGTTTCAGGGATGGGAAGCAAAAATATTGTGAGTGGGTCACTAGGGGTAATAGTGAGTGGTACCACTCCCATTTCTACCCCTTGATTCGTGGACCCATGAATCCTGTCTATGGGAGATATAGCACCATATATTGGATGCTGGTTGAGAGCATATACAACCTCCTGGAGAACACTGCCCCAAACCTGCAAGGTATTGCCACCTAGCTGGCACCATAATTGTGTCTTTAGAAGGCCATCCCATCATTCTATCAAGACAGCTGCTTCAGGATGATGGGGAACATGGTAAGATCAGTGAATTCCTTGAGCATGGGCCAACTGCCACTCTTCATTAGCTGTGAAGTGAGTCACTTGGTCCATGGCAAAGCTGCGTGGCATACCATGACAGTGGCTAAACCACTCTGTAAGGCCATGGATACTAGTTCTGGCAGAAGCATTGAGTACAGGAAAGGCAAATCCATATCTGAGTGTCTATTCCAGTTAGAACAAAACACTGCCCTATCCACAATGGAAGTGGTCCAATATAGTTAACTTGTCACTAGGTTGCTAGCTGATTACCTCGAGGGATGATGTCGTAACAGGGACTCAGTGTTAGTCCCTGCAGCTGGCAGATTGAGCACACAGCAGTTGCTGTAGCTTCGTTGGCCTTGGTGAGTGGAAGTCCATGTAGCTGGGCCCATGCATAACCTCCATCCCTGCCACCATGGCCACTTTGTTCGTGAGACCATTGAGCAATGATGGGAGTAACTGGGGAAAGAGGATGGGTGGTTTCTACAAAACACATCATCTGACCCACTTGATTGTTAAAATCATCCTCTGCTGAGGTCACCCTTTGGGAGCATTCACATGAGACACAAATATCGTCACTTCTTTGGCCCGTTCAGAGAGGTCTATCCACATACCCCTTCCCCATAAATCCTTGTCTCCAATTTTCCAATCACATTTTTTCTAAGTTCCTGACAATCCAGCCAAACCATTGACCGTGGCCCATAATTCAGTGTAAAATCTTGCATCTGGCCATTTCTCCTTCCAAGCAAAGTGAACAACCAGGTGCACTGCTCCAAGTTCTGCCCACTGGGAGGATTTCCCTTCACCACAGTCCTTCAGGGAGGTTTCAGAAAGGGGTTTTCAGTGCTGACAGTGTCCACTTTCAAGTGATGCTTGTATGTTGCACAGAACCATCTGTAAACCAGCCACGAGCTTTTTTTTTCTTCAGTCACCTGATCATAAGGAACTCCCCATGAGGCCATAGGTGCAGCCTGGGAGATGGAAGGTAGTGTGACAGGAGAAGAGACTATGGGCATTTGGGCTGCTTGCTCATGCAACTTACTTGTGCCTTCAGATCCTCCTCAGGCCTGCAAAAGACTCCAAACAGCATCTCTATCTGCCACAGAAACTTCAAGCACCATTGGATCAGCCAGATCGTATGGCCCCAGTGGCAGAGCGGCTTGCACAGCACACTGAACTTGTTGTAGAGCCTTCTCTTGCTCTGGGACCCACTCAAAGCTAGCAGCTTTTTGAGTCACTTGATAAACATACTGGAATAGCAAACCCAAATGTGGAATATGCTGCCTCTAAAATCCAAAGAGGTCCACTCGGCATTGTGCCTCCTTTTTAGTTCTGGGCGAATCCAGATACAATAAATTTCCACCACTCTACAAGGAATATCTCCACATGCCCCACACCACTGGGCCCCTAGAAATTTCACTGAAGTGGAAGGTGCCTGAATTTTTGTGGGATCAATTTCTGACCCCCTAGCACACAAACATTTTACCAATAAGTCCAGAGTCACTGACACTTCTTCCTTACTAGGTCAAATTACCATTCTTCATCAGTGTAATGGGCCAGTGTGACATCTTGTGGAATGGAAAGGTGACCAATGTCCCTGAGGACTAAATTGTGACACAGGGCTGGAGAGTTGAAGTAGCTCTGAGATAGGCAACTAAGGTGTATTGCTGGCCTTCCTAGCTGAAGGCAAACTGCTTCTGATGGTCCTTCAAAACAGGAATGGAGAAAAAGGCATTAGCCAGATCAACAGCTGCATAGCAGGTACCAGGAGATGTATTAATTTTATCAAGCAATGACACTACATCTGGAACAGCAGCTACAATTAGGAGTCACCACCTGGTTAAGTTTTCGATAATCCACTATCATTCTCCAAGATCCAGCTGTTTTTTACACAGGCCAAAAAGGTGAATTGAATAGGGATGTGGTGGGAATCACCATCCCTGCACCTTTCAAGTCCTTGATGGTGGCAGTAATCTCTGCAATCCCTCCAGGAATGTGGTATTGCTTTTGGTTTACTATTTTCCTAGGTAGGGGCAGTTCTAATGGCTTCCACTTTGCTTTTCCTGCCATGATAGCCCTTACTTCATTTGTCAGGGATCCAATGTGAGAGTTTTGCCAGTTGCTGAGTATATCTATTCCAATTATGCATTCTGGAACTGGGCAAATTACTACAGGATGGGTTCAGGGACCCACTGGACTTACTGTGAGACAGACATGAGCCAAGACTCCATTTATAACCAAACCTCCCTATGCTCCCTCTCTGACTGGTAGGCCACAGAACTGTTTTGGGTCTTCTGGGATTAGTGTGAGTTCAGAGCCCATATCCAGCAATCCCCAAAACGCCTGATTATTTCTTTTTCCCCAATGAACAGTCACTTTCATAAAAGGCTGTAGATCACTTTGGGGAAGGCTGGGAGACAGATTAACAGTATAAATGTTTGGTGATGTACTGAAGTCCTCCCTCAAGGGGACCCAACCTCCCCTTCATTCAAGAGGTTATGGGTCTTTAAATTTGCTCAAGTCTGGGAATTGATTAAGGGGCCGTGACTCCCTCTTCTGACGATTCGAGTTAGACCACTGTTCACCTGACCGAGAATTCATCCATTTGTACAGATCAAGTAAATGTTTAGTAAATTTCCTATTTATTTCACTCCTAGAGACACCATGACTAAGTAGCCAATCCCATAAACCCATATGAGTCAGGCTATTCTGATTACTGCTTTGACTCTGCTGTTCATTACAGTAACCACACCCACCTTGTCTTTGTCATTGGAGTGCCACCACTTGGCCCCTACCACCATGGGCTCCAGTCAGCCCCAATTGTAGTTAGGTGTCTCAGTTCAGTTACATCAGCTCCCACTGTCAAATCTGACTTACAGAAAATAGCAATCGCAGCAGTCTTGAAGGATGCTGGGGCTCCCTTCACAAATTTATTCCTCACTGTTGTGGTAAAAGGTGTGTCCTCTAGACACTCCATGTGTGGGTCTGTGGGTCAAATCTGATAAATCCACTCTAGGATGCCAATTTCCCTAAGCCTTTGGGTACCTTCTTCTACAGTATACCAAGGCAGTTCTGGTACTTCAACTTAATTTAGTATAGGCCGCCACGATATCCATGCTTCAGCAACCCAACCAAATAAGCTATTAGATCCTTTCCTAATTTCTCAACCTGAAACATTGAATGGAGAATCTGCATTGAATGAAGAATCTGTGATTAGGGAGCCCATAGCAATTAACTCAGACTGATCCATTTTTATGTTCCTAGCACCATTATCCCACACTCTTAATAGCCATTCCTACACATATTCCCCTGGTTTCTGTTTGTACATATTAGAAAACTTAAGCAGTTCTTTCAGAGTGTAGCATACCTCCTCCTGGGTTACACTTTATCCTTCACCTTTTGGGGCTCACTAGGACTTAAGTCTAGCTATAGGTCTAGAAGCCAAAATCTGTGGGGGAATGTTTTGAGAACATTCAGCAGTGTCTTATAAAGCATCTATCTCAGGTGATTTCCCAGGCAATGACTCAGACAAAGGCATTTTAGTTGCAACTGGGTTAAACTCATTAGTTGGAAGTGGAGGGTCTAATAGTTCTGTTGGCAGGGGTGATTCAATGGAATTTAGGGGCTCAGTGCCCCCAGCTTCCTGATTAGCTGCCCATATGTCCCCATTCCAGGTTTCAGGATTCCCAATCAATGCCCTCACTTTAACTTCAGACACCTCTCGAGGTTGGCAGGTGAGTTGGCATTGTAATTCGACCACTCTTACAAAAAGACTCTGGTTTTAGTTTTCAGCAATATCAGCTCTGCTACTCAAGATATAAGGCTTTCTCTCAAGGCACAAAAGGAAAATTTGAGGTCTTTATGCAATATTTCAGCTTTGACTTTGAAGCCCTGAGCTCATCTCTTTCTTTCACCAGTTTGTCTAGCAAAAGTAGGACCAACCTACCAGCTTCCTTATACTTATTATGACAACATTGTAGAAAAGTATCCATGCAATCACCCAGAATCTTGCCTTTCACCAATACCTCATCTGTTGGTGGTGATATTTTGTGTATTTGAATTGCCAGACACCTCACGCCATGAATTAGCAGTGCCCTCTTTATTACTGCAAGCAGAGTCGTCAACATCTTTAAGACTAAGCAGACTACAGAACCGATTTAGAAAATGCATCCTTATAATTTTGTTTCTCTAGAACCACTCTCAGTATCAAATGTCTTACTCTGGGTTTTCTAGAGAAGAAAAACCAGCAAAGCATACAAATATATATACACGGAGAGATTCATGTCAAGGAAATGCCTCACGTGGCTGTAGAAGCTGTAATGTCCCAAGTCCATGGGTCAGGATAGAGGCTTCAAATGATTCATATAGCCGCAGGGGCTGGCGAACCCAAGATCAGTAGGTCGGGGAGAAGGGCTCTTGCCCACAGGTTATAAAGATTGATGAATCCCAAGATCACCAAGCATGACCACAGCTAAGGTGTTAGCTTAAGTCCCAAGAATGGGAGGTCAGGCAAACAGGAGCCAGCTGCAGGATTCAGAAAGAGCAAAAGCCCCTGAGCCCTGCTGGAATTTCTGCCCACACTCGATGCAGGCCACAAAAAAAAAAGGACCAAGGAAATTCCCCTTCAACTGATTGGTTACTCACAGAAGAGCCCATAGTGGAGGTGATCAAATATCAAATCTTAACAGGGAAGTGACCAAAACATCACAAGACTGCCAAAACACTGAGAATCATGGCCCAGCCAAGTTGACACACAGTCTTAACCACCACGCTGCCTATATCTATCTTTCTATCTACCGATATATTTGTTTGTATATAAGTAAAACATAAAGTCTAGAATGGTAAGACTAGTTATTTTTGTGTTGGGACATTGGAAATGTCTATATACTTGTTTGCACTGCTTGAATATTTTATAATGAAAATGCATTTGTATCCTCCTTATAAATAATCAATTCATAATTACTTTTTAAAAATGAACTAAAACAGCATATATGTGCAGGAAAAAGCACTGAAAGGCTCTGGACCAGCTGTAGGATATGAGGTGGGGAAGGGGAGGTGGGATAGAAGGTAGGAAGGAAGGAAATTTTCTGGAAATGTGGCTAAGGGTTAAATAGTGAAGTTCCTTTCATATTCTTTGAGAGAGACCCAAGCAAAGATTAGAATTCCTTTTTAATTATTTTTGCTCTGAGTTCATTCAAAGACTGGACCAAGTGGAACAATAAAATTTATTGGTATTACAGTGGGATTCAGAAATTCAGGACCAACTATGACAAGTCTAACTTTGGTAACAAACATAACGCTGGATCTCACAGCATCAAGGTCAAGGCAAAGTATTACTCATCAGTAAAATGAGAAATAGTCACTGAATTGTTCATATAGAAAATGGTGAAACGGTAATTTTTTTTTTTTTTTTGAGAATATACACAACAAAAGATACACCAATTCAACTGTTTCTATGTGTACAATTCTGTGACATTGATCACATCCTTCAAGTTGTGCAACCATTCTCACTTTCTGTTTCGGAGTTGTTCTTCCCCTGTTCACATAAACTCACTGCCCCCTAAGGTTCCTATCTAGTCTTTTGAGTTGCTGTTGTCACTTTGATCCCATATACATAGTTCTTAAAAGAACATAATGCTCAAGGCAGGCATTTTTGTATTAGTTAAACTACGCTATTGTTTGGTTTTAAGACTTCAGGGGATGTTTTTGGTTTAAGCTTTAAAGATTATCACAGGGCAATAGTTTCAGGGATTCATCCAGCAGCAATAGCTACAGAAAGCCTGAAGTCCATGAGAATTTGAAATTCTGTTCTGCATTTTTCCCCTTTTGATCCGGATTCTTCTATAGAATCTTTGATCAAAATGTCCAGTAGTGGTAGCTGGGCACCACCCAGTTCTTCTGATCTCATGGCAAAGGAGGCAGCTGTTCATGGAGGCAATTAGCCACACATTCTATATCCTCCTCCTATTCTTGGTTATCCTTCTTCCTATGTTGCTCCAGGCAAATGGAGATCAATAGTCATGCCTCGGATGGCCCCTTGCAAGCTTTTAAGACCACAAGCACTACACAAGGAACTAGAAGCACTAAAACACATTATTCGGCCTATTAACTGGGATATCTCTTGAAGTCATGACCCTAAACCTCCAAACCAAAGAACCAAATCCCATGAGGTTTTTGGTTGTACATGAGCAGTCTCAGCAGCTTTTTTTTCTTTTTGGTTGATGTTGCAATATATCTGTCTCAGTCATCTAGTGCTGCCAAAACAGAAACACAAGTGGATGGCTCTAACAAAGAGAAATTTATTTTCTCACTGTCTAGTAGGTTACAAGACCAAATTCAGGGCATAGGCTCCAGGGGAAGGCTTTCTCTCTCTGTTGGCTCTGGAGGAAGGTCCTTATCCTCAATCTTCCCCTGGTTGAGAAGCTTCTCAGGCGCAGGGACCCGGTGTCCAAAAGGACCCACTCTGCTCCTGGTGCTGCTTTCTTGGTCGTATGAGGTCTGCAACTCTCTGCTTGATTCCCTTTCTTTTTATCTCTTGAGAGATAAAAGGTGCTGCAGGCCACACCCCAGGGAAAATTCTTTTACTTTGGATGAGGAATGTAGCCTGAACAAGGGTGTTATATCCCACCCTAATTCTCTTTAACCACGGGCAGAGATTATGGTTTATAATACATATGAAAATCACAAAATAGAGGACAAGCACACATGGCCTAACCAAGTTGACACACATTTTTGGGGGGATACAATTCAATCCATGACAATATCAATCACACAACTTTTGCCAATTGAACTTTTTACAGGTGTACAACTTATTGACAGCAATTACAATAATCAACTGTGCAATTTTCAATCTTTATTATCCTCCCTCTTCCCCCTTCCTTTGGTCTCTTTCTTTTTTTCTTTTTCTTCATTTGCCTTTTCTTCTGTTTTTATATAAAATATATATATATATATATATAGGTGAGGTCATATAATATTTGCAATCTTTTATATACTTTTTAATCACAAGGAAGAAGAAGAAAAAACAACAGTAGGCATAAGATCCCCTCAGCCAGGAGATCGCAAAAGATATGCATGCTTCAAATTAACAACAACAGCACTTTCCACCTCCACGGCATGAGGAAACCAGTGTCATCCTGGGAAAAAAGAGAGGTCTGGTAAAGAAGAGAATCAGTCAAGTTCAGGTCACTCGCAGAAAAGATAGAGCAATTAAAACCAAACTTAGTATAGCTTGTTAGATGACAAGTACTTGTTCCTTCAGAAGGATTGGGAAAGAAAAGCATGAAACTGGCTCTACTGCTTCTGGCAATAAGGAGTTAAGGGCTCTGGTGACCTGTTACGGACCGGGAATCAAAAAACCTCAGTCTAACTTTACTCATTCAGGGGGATGTTGAGGACAGAGATTTAAATCTACTTCTGATCACTCATTGCTGATTAAAAAAAAAAAAAAATAGTTCTTCACAGTAAAGAATATAAAGAGATGGCAAGCCAGGAATTTATGGAGTACAAAAGAAAGACAGAAATATGAGGGGAGCATCCAGTCACCAGGCTTTGATCAACATAAGCTAACTGGCAAATATAATTCTCACAATTGTTAGCCTTTTTATTAAGGCATTTCCATTTCTATGGACAACCTCAGTTTGGTAGCCTTAACAGAAGACACATGTGCAGAAAAGACTGCTTCAAATTCTGAGTTGAAAATAAATGTTACGTAGAGAAAAACCATTGAACCTGATGATTCTGGCAGAATGAAAAGGAGACAGAGCTAGCTCTATACTTAGCTCATAAACAACCACTTTATTAATGTAAAGCTCAACTATTTCCAAAGACAATTTTGGCCAGCTCTTTCTAATGCATAACTTTATTCTTTGGTACCTGAGCTTCTTGGGTGAAAATGGCAAGTGGAAAAAACGAGTGAAGGAGTAGAAAAACTGGTGAAACTAATATTGTCCAGCCTACCATTTGTCAAACACTGGACAGAGGTAAAATATTCATTTCATTTGGGATCCAGCCAAAAGTCACCTTAATCTCCAAGCTAAAATTTCAGACTTTTTCCGGTGCTATACAATAATTTCATAAAACCTCATCACAACTCTCTAAGGAATTAAAACCACAGGACTAGAATCCTGATTCTGGGATCCAATGTTGCCACTGTAACACCTTGTAGCATATTCTATTAGTGTTTTACCATGTGTTGATTGCTTATTATACATCAAGCATACTGCTGATGACTTTATATGGACTATCTCATTTAATCTTCATAGTATCTCTAAGGTAGGTGCTGTTATTACCCATATTTAGAGATGAAGAAATTGAAGCATAGTAAGGTAACTGACTTGCCAAAGGTCACACAGGAGGTAAGTGTGGGACCAGATTTTAACCCAGGCAGTAAAACTCCAGAGCTTCTCTTCCTGTCCCCTCTGCAGTATTTCATCCCTACATGATAAAGGAATGGGGAAGAGGTTTCAAGTCAGGGATATAGATCATCTGCTTCCATTGTCTGGCTTCCAGGACTCAGAAACTCTTCACTTTATTGAAATGACCTCTGGGATCATGAGTCCAAATGCCTGGATTGCAACATTAATAACAAATAATCAGTAGTTAATACTATGGCTTACTGATTCTCTGCCTTAGCTTCACACTTTCTTTATACTCATTTGGAACTCATTCAGTAGGCTACTTGCCAATGACCAAACGAATTTTTTTTTATGAGTGGCTCTTGAAACCCATGTAAACCACCAATCCTCACACACCTTTGTACACATACATCAATAAAAGCCACACTTCGAATGAACTGAAAGCTGGCTTGTAAGGCTCTTAGGTCCATTATTTTCTTCATTGTCATCAGTCATCATCATCATTAATCAACATTACAATTATCATAGCACGATCCCAAAAGACTACTTACCAAATCAGTCTACATTGAAGAAACAGCTCCACAACCCAGGGCTCTTCCTGCCAAAGTCACTGAGAGATGCTTCTAGTAAGCCTGATAGAACTGGGGTAGAAATGATGACGAATACTGGTAAAGGAAAAGCAGGGACAAAAATGTGCTTCTGATATGGATAAGAAATCTTGATTTTTTAAAAAGATTTTGGGGATTATAATGAGAGGAAAAGAAAGGACAAGGGGGAATAGGCATGGCATTTCTATTTGGCTTCCCAGCCTCCCTCTGAGAGAAACCTGAACAAGCCATTCTACAGAATTTCATAGCTGAACAGCTCTCAGAAATCAGCCAAGTAAGTGGTTCTTAAATTCTTTTTGGTCACAGACCTATATGCAAATCTGATGAAAACTACAGGCCCTCTCTCTGCCACAAAACGCATGTATATGCCTATACCCAAAATTTACATACAATTTCACTGAACTTACAGAGTTCTCTGAGGCCCATTAGTGGATATCAGATTGATAACCTTTGATCTATAACAAGTCCCTTATTTTCAGATGAGGAAAGTGAAACTCAAGCTAATAGATTTTTTAAGAAACCAAATATTTTATTTCGTAGCCATTGATTTTTCCACTGAATCGTCTTACCTTCCCCTTTTCTTTATTTTGGAAATAAAACAAAATGGTCTTTAGAACACATCTAAAGTGGCCATTTCATGGAGTTTCATGAGCAAGTTACATGAGTGGGCAAGTATGCTATGCATTTATTAGAAGATCACACATGAACTCAAATTACTGCTACAGTTAATAAAAACTCAGGAGAAAATTACCTCATCATATTAATGTTAAACAATAAAAATACTGTGCACTGAATAATTAGCTATATGTAATATACTATTCGTAAAATTCACCATAGAATCAGACTATAAGAGCCCCCCAAGAGAACTCAGAAACAGTTTCCTATCTTTAGTGATAGTAACATAAATTTTTTTTTACAAACCTCCCCACTGAAAATTACTAAAACAACCTAATAAAATAATTTAAATCCTCTTAAAAGTACTCAAGAGTTGACAAGACTGAAAAGACATACCAGGCCTAACTTAAAAGGAAAACAGGACCCCAGAGAGGTAAACATGCAAAGAATTCACTTTTGCCTGGAAAGAAGTCTCCGGTCCTGCAAAATATGAATGCCAATTTGAAATGAAGAGGATATAAATCAAAATCCAGACCCACTAGAAGGGAGATGTATATCAGGAAGCCCTCCCTATAAATAGGTTAGTGGCCCAAAGGACTAAACCCTCAGGTTGAAGTTGAACCAGAAATGGACCAGCATGCACAGACCTGTAGCCTGCTTCCTAAAATCTGGGTTTTTCGGGGAACCTTGTCTTTTTTTTTTTTCAGTCATCTGGTGCTGCCATAACAGAAATACTGCAAGTGGATAGCTTTAACAAAGAGAAATTTATTTCCTCACAGTAAAGTAGGCTGAAAGTCCAAATTCAAGGCGTCAGCTTCAGGAGAAGGCTTTCTCCCTCCTTCAGCTCTGGAGGAAGGCCCTTGTCCTCAATCTTCCCATAATCAAGCAGCTTCTTAGGCTCAGGGATCCCAGGTCCAAAGGATGCGCTCCCAGTGCTGCTTTCTCGGTGGTAAGAGGTCCCCAACTCTCTGCTTGCTTCCCTTTCCTTTTATCTCTTGAGATATCAAAGGTGTCGCAGCTCACACCCCAGGGAAATTGCCTTTACATTGGATCAGAGAGGTGACCTGAGTAAGGGTGGTGTTACAATCCCACCCTAATCTTCTCAACATAAAATTACATTCACAAAATGGAGGATAACCACACAATACTGGGAATCGTGGCCTAACCAAGTTGATACACACATTTTTCGGGGGACATAATGCAATCCATGAGAGCAGTATTTAGTCAAATCAAGTCTATACATACTCTATCACCCAGCGATTCTTTTTCTGAGTTTATGATCCCCCCCAGAACATTTCTCAAAGATCCATAATGGATGTTCCTCACAGCATTGTTTATATGGTGAGGAATTAGAGGCAACCTACTGTCTATCCCTGGGTGAATGGATAGATAACTGAATAGATCTACAGCAATGGCACATTTACAAACAATGGACTAGATATACACATGACAACACTGATGCTAAGTAAAAATAATTAAGAAACAGGATGAGATCTTTCACATAACAGCACTACGTAAAGTAAAACTACGTGTATTCAAAATAACATTACATATTCTACAAAAACCCATACAAATGAAGGGATACACAGTAAACTCATTAAAATGATTGGTGGGAGGAGGGACAGAGGAATGGGAATAAAGAATGGGAATAAAAGTTATTTATTCACAGAAACATCCCAAAGAAGAGCCTACATAGACCAATGATGAAATAGTTGAACGTCGACTAATTCTACATGACACAGGGATTCTGTATTCCTTTCTTTTTTTTTTTTTTTTTTTGATGCTTCCTGCGTCATTCAATATTTTGCCTGTAGAATCCTTCAAAATTGCAGCTGGAGGCTTGAATTTTCTCTTCAGTTCATTCAGCTGACAAAGGCCTGGACTGTTCTTCCCTTTTGGTTTTCTAACTCCAGACTTTGCACATTTCATTATAATATTTTGTCTTCTCAAGCTGCCCTTTAAAATCTTCTGTTCAGCTCTTTTATTTCATCATTTCTGCCATTCACTTTAGCTACCCTACATTCAAAAGCAAATTTCATAGCCTCTTCCGACATCCATTTTGGTCTTTTCTTTCTTTCCTGTCTTTTTAGTCATCTTTTGCTTCCTTCACATATGATGTCCTGATGTCATCCCACAATTTGTCTGGTCTTCAGTTATTGTTCAATATGTCAAGTCTATTCTTGAGATGGTCTCAAAATTCAGGTGGGATATACTCAAGGTTGTATTTTGGCTCTCACGGACTTGTTCGAATTTTCTTCACCTTTAATTTGAACTTACATATGGGCACCTATCGGTTTGTTGTACAGTGGTGGCTTGCATGCTGCTGTAATAGTAGAAGTCTTGCCATCAGTGCTTCAAATACCAGCAGGGTCACCCTTGGTGGACAGGTTTCAGCGTAGCTTCCAGACTAAGAAAATCTCCATACCTGGGATTAAAAAACAAATATTAACCCTTGGCGCCCTGGGTGCTAATGGTCTTGAGTCATCAAAAATCTGGGGCCAAACAAAGTTTTTGAATAATTAATTTTGCAAGATTACAAAACTATCTACAAGAAGAGGAGGAAAATATTCTTGGGAAAGGTGGGGGATAGGATAGAATGGTGGAGTAATGGTTAAGCACTAACCTGCTAACCAAAAGGTCGGCAGTTGGAACCTACCAGCCACTCCATAGGAGGGCAGGCTTGGTGATCTCCTCCTGTAAGGATTACAGCCTAGGAAACCCTATGGGGCAGTTCTGTTCTGTCACATAGGGTTGCTGTGAGTCAGAATTGACTCCATGGCACACAACAACAACAGAAACAAAATGGGTTCTGGATCTCTGACTTCAGAAGAGAAAAGGAAAAAAGGCAAGAAAAAATTGAATTATACACATACACACATACACAAGCAACCAGGTTCAAACTTTCACGTAGTTTCTAGTCCTGGCCAGGGCTGGGGCCACAAACATACGCTCCTCTTTCTCTGGAAGTTCCTAGGAGCAGGACTCCAATATCCTAAGACAGGACCCTGCCCTTGTCCCTAAATAAATTTATTTTCAAAAAATATAATGTGACTGATATTGGCTCACCTGAGATTTGGAGGAAAAGGGGAGGCATGAAATCATTGGAGTGGGGGCCTTAGTATTCCTCTTCCTCCTTCCCTTTTCCTATAACCGTCCTTTCCTTAACATGCCCCTGTGTTATCTTCCTATATTTATTATAATCACAGTAACAGAAAAACTCATCTCAAGCTTTATTAAGTGAAAAGGGGAGTTTATTGGTTCACATAATTGAAAAGCCCTGGAATGGGCTAGCAAGCATTACTCAACACGAGGCTCAAATGATGTCATCAAGAATGGTGAGTCTCACCACATCAGTCTGAGACCAGAAGAACTAGATGGTGCCTGGCTACAACCGATGACTTTCCCGACAGGGAACACAACAGAGAACCCCTGAGGGAGCAGGAGAGCAGTAGGATGCAGACCCCAAATTCTCATAAAAAGACCAGACCTAATGGTCTGACTGAGACTAGAAGGATCCTGGTGGTCATGGCCCCCAGACATTCTGTTGGCCCAGGACAGGGAACATTCCAAAAGCCAACTCTTCAGACAGGGATTGGACTGGACCATGGGGTGGAGAGGGATGCTGGTGAGGAGTGAGCTTCTTGGTTCAGGTGGACACTTGAAACCGTGTTGGCATCTCCCGCCTGGAGGGGAGATGAGAGGGTAGAGGGGATTAGAAGCTGGTGAAATGGATACAAAAAGAGAGAGCAGAGGAAGGGAGTGGGCTGTCTCATTAAGGGGAGAGCAATTGGGAGACTTGCTTGATTTGTAAACTTTCACTTAAAGCACAATAATTAAAAAAAAAAAAGAATAGTGAGTCTCTCAGTTCTGTTTTCTTTTGTGTTGACTTCATTTTCAGGCAAACTTTTGACATGTAGTTGGAAGATGGCTGCAGCAGCTTGGCCTACATCCTTTCAGGTTCACATCTCGGGGGTGGAGAAGGATGTCTCTTTTCTGGTGGTTCCCACAAGAGTCCTGAGATTCACTCTGCCTTATAAAGTTCAAGTCACATGCCTACCCACCCCCACCCACCAATATCCAATGCTTTACCCTTACAGTCAAAGGTAGACCCCTTCACACTGGCCACATGGGATAAAAATGGACAATGGTGGATTTCCAAATGAAAATCAGGGTCTGTTTCCAGAAGAAGGTGGACTGGATACATGAAAGGCAAACACTAGCTGTAACTAGAATAATTTTTACCAAGTTCTTGTACTATTTGCATTTATAATTCACTATGGAGCCCTGGTGGCTCAGTGGTAAAGAGCTCAGCTGCTAACCAAAAGATCGGCAGTTCCAATCCACCAGCCACTCCTTGGAAACCCTGTGGGGCAGTTCTACTCTGTCCTATAGGGTCGCTATGAGTCAGAATTGACTCAGACAACGGGTATTGCTTTTTGGTATTTCCCTGAAGCTACTCTTTTCCTAAAACAGATGAAAACCTTCTCCTTGATCTCCTAGAGTTAGTAAAGGAATCCAGCAGATCACAGTGCACCCTAAAGGACCTTCAATAACTTCCCTAACTTCAGGAAGAGGAATTCAACTCTTAAAGAAGTAGCTGACAAAGAAAAGGATGTACTTTACCTACTCTTCTCTCCTGATGGAGACACACATACATGCATGCAAAAATTTGATCAAAATAAGAGTGCCTCATACTGGGTTACCAATTCAGTAAGTTTTCATAATTAAGCAATACTAATAATTACCATTTATTGAACACCTACTGTAATGTCAGGCAAAGCGCCAGACAAGGGCAAAGCAGGTATTACTATTGTCACTTCAAAGATGAGGAAACAGACTCAGGGAGGTTAAGAAATTTGCTCAAAGTCACATAGCTGGAAAGCGGAGGAGAGCCAGTAGCCAACCACCTGTACAAAGCCTTTGCTCTAGAAACCATACCTTGTGATTTTGTGGTCTTGGAGCTAATTAGGGCACAATTATAGCACTAATTAGGCACACTAATCAGGGCACAAATAATATTGTGGCTATAATGTTACTTCAGTTCAACCATTTCTTGTAGTTCATCTAAAAATGTTCTTATAATTAGGAATTTCATGAGGAGAATAAAACAATAAGTCGAGTACAAGTAAATCCACATAGTGAAAAGAACTATAGTTTCCTACGAGTCACTTTAAGCATAAGCATATATGAAATGCTGTGGGAGTACAAATTTATAAGAGTAAATGATGGCCCCATTAGAAAAATGATAGAATTGAGTGAAGAGGTGAGTTCTGGAAAATAAAGATTAAAAAGCTTAAACAAAAACTAAGGACAAGAACTACCTCAACCTCTCAAAGACTGTCCCAGAAGGCCAGGGCAGTCAGCCAGATAAAGGCCAGAGAAAAAGCACCTGGGCTGTAGACTGACACATCAATTTGATAATCACCATTGTAGGTGCTGTAAAAAGTTGTCTGATACAACACTGGGGGACTTCGCCTCAAGTTGCTCAGTAGTCTAAAATAAGAAAAATCCTTTGAAACAAACATTCGAAGAAACTCAGAAGATCAGGTCATACTTTAGGGGATCTTGATAAAAAGATCTGAATTGAAATGCTGGCGGGGCAAGAGTCCATATGTACCTCAATAAGATCACCATTGATGTGAGAATCCATGAGATTAACAAAAAAACAACATTGTTACTGTCATAAAGTCATACTTTCAGAACTTTCTGACATGTGGTGGTTTAGAGTCCTGAATGATTTTTTTTAAAAAAACCTTTGCTATTGGTAAGAAATTGTAAATGATATGCCAGTAAAACTCCATCTACCACTCATCGGTCAAGGACATCATACAAGAAGAAAGCAAAAGGTCATTTAAAAGACAGGAAAGAAAGAAAAGACCAAAATGGATGCCACAAGACTCTGAAGCCTGCTCTTGAACATTGAGTAGCTATTGCAAATGGAAGAAATGATGAAGTAAAAGAGCTGAACAGAAGATTTCAAAGGGTGCTTTGAGAAGACAAAGTATTCTAGTGACATGCGCAAAGACCTGGAGTTAGAAAACCAAAAGAGAAGAACACACTCAGTATTTTTCAAGCTGAAAGAACTGAAGAATAAAATTCAAGTCTCCAGCACCAAAAGAAGACAGAAGGAATACAGTCATTGTAACAAAAAGAATTGGTCAACATTCGACCATTTCAGGAGGCAGCATATGATCAAGAACTGATAGTATTGAAGGAAGAAGTCCAAGCTGCACTGAAGGCATGGGCAAAAAACAAGGCTCCAGGAATAGATGAAATACGAACTGAGATGTTTCAAAAAACAGATGCAGGACTAGAAGGGCTCACTCATCTATGACAAGAAATTTGAAAGATAGCTACCCAGCCAACAAACTGGAAGAGATTCACACTTATGCCTCTTCCCAAGAAAGGAGATCACCCGAATGCAGAAATTATCAGTGTCATCAATACCACATGCAAGTAAAATATTGCTGAAGATCATTCAAAAATAGATGCAGCAGTACGTCGACAAGGAACTGCCAGAAATTCAAGCCAGATTCAGAAGAGGACATGGAACAACGGATATCATTGCTAATGTCAGATGCATCTTGCCTGAAAGCAGAGAGCACTAGAAAGATGTCTAACTCTATTTTATTGGACTGTACAGATCATACAAATTATGGATAACATTGTAAAGGATGGGAATTCCTGAACACTTAATTGTGCTCATAAGGAACCTGTACATAGATCAAGAGGTAGTACCAGAACAAGTGGATACTGAGTGGTTTAAAATCAGGAAAAGTGTGCATCAGGGTTGCATCCTTTCACCATACTTATTCAGTCTGTATGCTGAACAAATAACCAAAGAAGCTGGATTATATGAAGAAGAAGGGGCATCAGGATTGGAGGAAGTCTCATTAACAATCTGCATTATGCAGATGACACAGCCTTGTTTGCAATAAGTAAAGATGACTTGAAGCACTTATTGATGAAGATCAAAGGCCACAGCCTCAGTATGGCTTACACCTCAACATAAAGAAAACAAAAATCCTCACAACTGGACCAATAAGCAACACAATGAAAAACAGAGAAAAGACTGAAGTTGTCAAGGATTTCATTTTACCTCGATCCACAATCAACACCCATGGAAGCAGCAGTCAAGAAAGCAAAGGACACACTGTATCTTTAAAGTGTTAAAAAGCAAAGACGTCACCTTGAAGACTAAGATGCGCCTGACCCAAACCATGGAAAAGCTAGACATCAATAAGGAAGACCGAAGAAGAATTGACATCTTTGAATTGTGGTGCTGGCGAAGAATATTGAATATATCATGGACAGCCAAGACAATGAACAAATCTGTCTTGGAAGAAATACAACCTGAATGCTCCTTGGAAGCACGGATGGTGAGACTATACCTCACATACTTTGGACATGTTATCAGGAGGGATCAGTCCCTGGAGAAGGACATCATGTTTAGTAAAGTAGAGGGTCAGTGAAAAAGAGGAAGACCCTCAATGCGGTGGATTGACACAGTGGCTGCAACAATGGGCTCAAGCAGGGCAACGATTGTGAGGATGGCATAGGACTGAGAAGTGTTTCATTCTGTTGTACATAGGTCACTATGAGTTGGAACCAACTTGACGACACCTAACAACAACACCAAGGGCAAAATACTGAACGATGCAGGAAGAATCAAAAGAAGATAGAAGAAATACACAGAGTCACTGTACCAAAAAGAATTGGTCAACGTTCAGCCATTTCAGGAGGTAGGATAGATGGTATTGAAGGAAGAACTCCAAGCTGCACTGGGGGCATTGGTGAAAAACAAGGATCCAGGAACTGATAGAATTCCAGCTGTGATGTTTCACCAAATGCATGCAATGCTGGAAGCACACATTCGTATATGCCGAGAAATTTGGAAGACAGCTACCTGGAAAAGCAACTGGAAGGGATCCATATCTGTGCCTGTTTCAAA
Organism: Elephas maximus indicus; assembly: GCF_024166365.1. Taxonomy (NCBI): domain Eukaryota; kingdom Metazoa; phylum Chordata; class Mammalia; order Proboscidea; family Elephantidae; genus Elephas; species Elephas maximus. Next base: position 186,564,840 of record NC_064821.1, on the reverse strand, counting down.
GAAAAGTGATCCAACAGAATGTGGAAATTATCAAACAATATCACACACAGTAAAATTTTGCTGAAGATAATTCAAAAACAGTTAAAGGAATATAGTGACAGAGAACTGCCAGAAATTCAAGCTGGATTCAGAAGACGACGCGGAATGAGGGATATCACCGTTGATGTCAGATGCATCTTGCCTGAAAGCAGAGAATACCAGAAAGATGTTTACCTGTCTTTTATTGCCTATGCAAAGGTGTTGGACTGTGTGGATCATAAAAATTATGGATAACATTGTGAAGTATGGAAATTCCAGAACACTTAATTTTGCTCATAAGGAAACTGTACACAAACCAAGAGGCAGTAATTCAGACAGAGCAAGGGGATACTGTGTGGTTTAAAATCAGGAAAGTTGTGCATCAGGGTTGTATCCTTTCACCATACTTACTTAATGTATATGCTGAGTAAATAATCCCAGAAGCTGGACAATATAAAGAAAAAGGGGGACTCAGTGTTGGAGGAAGACTCATTAACAACCTGCAATATGCAGATGACACGACGTTGTTTGCTGAAAGTGAATAGGACTTGCAGCACTTACTGATGAAGATCAAAGACTACAGTCTTCTGCATGGATTACACTTCAACATAAAGAAAACAAAAATCCTCACAACTGGACCAATAAACATCATGACAAACAGAGAAAAGGCTGATGTTGTCAAAGGTTTCATTTTACTTGGATCCACAATAAACACTCATGGAAGCAGCAGTCAAGAATTCAAATGCAGAAAGGACCACATAAACCAGAGACTTTCAGACTGAGACCAAAAAACTAGATGGTGCCCGGCTACAACCGATGGCTGCCCTGACAAGGATCACAGCGGAAAACCCCTGAGGGAGCAGAAGAGCAGTGGGATGCAGACCTCAAATTCTCATAAAAAGACCATACTTAATGGTCTGACTGAGACTAGAAGGACCCCTGAGGTCATGGTCCCCAGATCTTCTGTTACCCCAGATAGGAACCATTCCCAAAGCCAACTCTTTAGACAGGGATTGGACTGGACTATGGGATAGAAAATGATACTGGTGAGTAGTGAGCTTCTTGGATCAAGTAGACACATGAGACTACGTGGGCAGCTCCTGTCTGGAGTGGAGATGAGGGGGCAGAGGGGGTCAGAGGCAGGCTGATAGGATACGAAAATAGGTAGTGGAGAGAAGGAGTGTGTTGTATCATTAGGGGGAGAGCAACTAGGAGTATATAGCAAGGTGTACATAAATTTTTGAATGAAAGACTGAATTGATTTGTAAACTTTCACTTAAAGCACAATAAAATTATTATTTTTTTTTAAATCAAATGGTGTATTGCATTGGGCAAATCTGCTGCAAAAGACCTCTTGAAAGTATAGAAAACAAAAGATGTCACTTTGAGGACTAAGGTGTGTCTAAGCCAAGCCAAGGTATTTTTAATCTCCTCATACGTGTGCAAAACCTGGACAATGAATAGGGAAGACAGAAGAATTGATGCCTTTGAATTATGGCATTGGCAAACAATACTGAATAGACCATAGCCTGCCAAAAGAACAAACAAATCTATTTTGGAAGAAGTACAACAAGAATGCTCCTTAGAAGGGAGCATTATGAGACTTTGTCTTACATAATCTGGACATGTTATCAGGAGGGATCAGTCCCAGGAGAAGGACATCATGCTTGGTAAAGTACAGGGTCAGCAAAATAGATGAAGACTCTCAATGAGATAGATTGACACAGTGGCTGCAACAATGGGCTCAAACATAGCATAGATTGTAACAATGGTGCAGGACAGGGCAGTGTTTTCATTTTTTTGTACATAGGGTCACCGTAAATGGACACTGACTTGACAGCACCTAACAACATTAACTCCAGAGTGGTTCTGATATTCACCATCTGGAACCATCTAGTTCCCAGGCTATTAGAGGAAGCAATCCTGTTCCCACAGCTAAGCCACTTAAGCTATCCTGGGCCGTCCTCTGACTACACGTGGGTGAGAAGGGTGTGGTATAGTCCAAGTAGGCGCTGGATGACAACAATAATCATGGAGATTATCAATCAAACATCTGCATAACCTGTAGGGTGTAGGTGGTGTATTATGATAGATGAGTAATCATGACACTTGCATGGGGGGACTACAGTCCGAGTTGGAAACAAGTGGGTGCAGGGTAGATAGGGAGGTCTTCTGGTGTTGGAGGTTTAGTGAGGGTTCCCATCACACAGAATAAGCATTGACCTTCAACAGAAGGGATTTAAAGAAGGAAGTTCCATAAAACTCAGGAATGGGCATGTTATCTACGGTGCTAATCTGGCTTTGATCTCTCTAAGTTATGACAACAAAGTATCTGCCGGGTTCCTGTCCTTAAGTGTTTCATAATAGGAACTGTTCCTTGTTTTTCAGTCTCCCCTACTTCCAAAATTAAAATCCTACCCTTGAATCTAAACCCAGTGCCTAAAGTTCTGCTACCTTATCTAACTAATATTGTTGATACCAACTCCACACTACCTGCCCATACAAATCTCCTGTTCCTGGCTTCTCCATCATTGAGCTCTGTCCACCTGTCAGATCCCACTTTATCTGGGTTGCCCCTACCTGACCTGCCCAATGCCAGCTGTTTACCAGGAATCTCACCTCTTCAAGCTTCCTTCACCCCTCACATCCAATGCATTGCCAAAATCACTTCTGAAATGTCTCTTCCTGCCACTGCCTTAGTTTGAGATCTCAAAGTTTCTTCCTTCTTTTATTTACATTGCCTCCAAACTGTATCTTTGCCTTATCAGTTCAATCCACCATCCATAGAGTTATGTTTGTTAAATAAAAATCTGATCCTATTGCTTTTCTACTTAAAAACCCTCCAGTTACTACTCACTGCAAACACAATGATATCCACATCACTTAGCATGGCTTTCAATGCCTTCCAGGGCCATCTCTCACTATTCTTTCCCACACAATCCAGTAAGTGCATTCTTTAAAGCTCAGCTCAAATGTCACCTCCTCTTGACCTCTCTATAAGAGAATGAGTTGCTTCTTCATCTGTCTTTGTATAGTAATTTGTAAATACCTTTATTATAACACATACATTGTTTTTTTATATGTCTGCTTTCTTCATTAGAATATGAAGACTTTGAGGACAGGGAGCATGTCTTCTTCATTTGTAGCCTTGTGACAAACATGGTGACTGGTCAGTAGTCAGCTGAAAACAAATGCCTATTGAATGAATGAATGACCCCTGAACACTGTGACCTATCTCTTGGTCTGAATTTACCTTAGTCACCTGCAGATAATCTTTACTAATCAAAAGGTTGGCAGTTCAAATCTACCCAGAGGCACCTTGGAATAAAGCCTGGCAATCTGCTTCCAAAATATCACAGGCTCAAAAACCGTATGGAGCACCGTTCTGCTCTGCACACGTGGAGTCACCATGAATCAGGCTCGACAACAACTGGATTGGCTTTTTGTTATTGTTGCTGTTGTTGTTGTTACCGACCTACATGTTTATCTATCTATACATCCACCCATCCTCCATCCATCCATCTATAATATTCCTATCTATGATGATAGCAGGTGAGAACAGAGACTAGGATCCTATTTCAAGTTCCAGCTCCTCATGATCTTCTACATTCTCCTGTAGTTACTGGCCCTTGCTAGACTCTGTCTGAACAGATGACATTCATGCAGCCTATGGTTAAAAATGGCTATACTGTCTCTGTCCTGTCTTGCTCCCGGAGTTTTTTCCAGTACCCTAACACCGCATCATTCTGTCACCAACCCTTATTTCCATGGGACATAGAATGGTGACTGGTTCGTTTTTACTATTGATACTAGTCATTGCTGATAAGGTCACTTTCAAGACTTCACAATCTCTCTGTTCCTAACCTTTCAAAAGTTAAGTTATTGAAGGATTTCCCCCTTAACTACATGAGGTGACCAGTAGTTTTTCTATGATTACTTCTATTACTTTTGTCCTTAATTGTCAGAAAAAACTCTCATATGTTACAGTTCCTGTATAGATGCGATGCCCGTCACACCCTAGATTGCCCCTACCTATCTCCACAGCTGTGCTTGAGGAGTTTAATACACCACCATGATTTCTGGAGAAATAACATCTTATCTATAGAAGCATTTCCTCGAGAATAGTTCTTCAGTGTTCAAAAGACTTGTCCTTTATCATTGTTGTCTGTGTGTCTCTTTCTCTCACATTGTATGTATGTGTGTGTGTGTTACCAGTGACTTCGGCATCTGAAGTGGCTGAAATAACATGGTTTACACACACACATACACACACACATACACAATCCTCCGCCATAGGCTTACTTCAATTCTTTCTCTATTTCCAACCTTGCAGTCCCTTTCTGGTTTCCTCTTCTCCATTCTCCACACCTCAGTAAATCTGCCAGTGAATACCTGGGAATAAATATATTAGACACATAAAAAACTGAAAAGCAATCCAGATTGGCATGAAATATATGCCAACATATATGTTTATATCGGGAAAAAGTTCATTACCCTCACCCACTTTCCCCCTGGGATATTTCTTGCCTCCCTATCTCTGTCTCTCCATATCTCTCTCTTGGTCTCTGTTACTCTTGTCTCTCTTTCTCTCTCACACACACACATACACACACATACGCACACATACACACACACACACACACAAAAAGACATGAAAGAAAGCAGAGTCCGAGGGCACTGAGGGCACCTTGAAAATTTTGCCTGGGACCAGCATTAATTTCCTTGACCGTTGTCCTAGCAAATACAAGCTGTGAGTAAAGGTGTTCCTGCCAGATACGGCTCCACGACTGTATAGCTGAGTAGGAACATCAGCTTCAACTATGCTAAGAAATCCAAGAGATTATTTAACCTGGAAAAACTCCAACCCCCAAACAGCACCTCCCTAGGAGATGACTAAGGCTCCTGTAGGAAATCATTTAACCACAAATTCCAACTCCCCTTCACTCCTACAGCCTCAGTCACAATTCTCAAAGGCTGCTCCATTAAATTGTGACAACCTGATCCACACCAGCAGCCCAGGGGCCATATGGCAACATAGTGCCTTTTCAGCCCATTAGGTAGAAAAAGGGAGGGATAGTTCATTGAATGATTGTAATTGAAATCCTATAATTTATGATTTGTCAATAGCTCCTACCTTTTTGGGGGGGGGAGTTTTCTTTTACCCTTTCACAAATCCTGGCAGCCACATTAGGTAATTACAGACACCTAAAATGCATTTGAGACCACTGCATTGTCTGGTAACAATGAGACAGAGAAGAAGCCCCACATCACAGAGTACATTATTCCATGGCCAATTATTTAAAGCGTAAGGGAAAAAAATCCTTTCAAATTACCTCTTTCCTGGCTGTCATGTCAATTCCTACACGTAGTAACCCTATAGGACAGAGCAGAACTGCCCTATGAGGTTTCCAAGGAGCGGCTGGAGGATTCAAACTGCCGACCTTTTGGTTTGCAGCCCGACGATTAACCACTGCACCACCAGGACTCACCTTTGAGATTATAAGGGTGAACAGCCAGTATGGAGTAGGATCAGCTGTGTTAGCATGAACTAGGGCATGGACAGCAAGTGTTACCTCCTGTCTACACCATAAAGTGGAATTGCCAGTCCTGTTACCCCTGCAGCTACTAAACTGTATTGATGAAACGGCATCTGAGCTGAGCTGAATGAAGTCAGGCAAGAAAATTTGCTTGAATCATGGAATTCTCAAAGGCTGTTCCATTAAATCGTGACAACCTGATCCACACCAGCAGCCCAGGGGCTATATGGCAACATAATGCCTTTTCAGCTCATTAGGTAGAAAAAGGGAGGGACAGTTCATTGAATGATTGTAATTGAAATCTTATAATTTACGATTTGTCAGTCATAAAGGGGGTTGAAAGGGGGATTTATCAGACCTTCACCCTGAGGTACCTCTACTTAACTCCCTTCCAAAATATCCCTGCCTCACGTTCATCCCCCTGTAACTGATGGAACCTAATACAATGGAATGCAGGGCCCTGGTGGTACAGTGATTAAGTGTTCGACTGCTAACCAAAAGGCTGGCAGTTTGAATCTACCAGATGCTCCTTGGAAACCCTATGGGGCAGTTCTACTCTATCCTATAGGGCCTCTGTGAGCCAGAATCAACTTGATGGCAATAGGTTTGGGTTTTTTGTTTTTTTTTTTAATCAAATGGAAAGAATATTTGGAGTAAGAACTCCTGATTTGGAGACATGGGTCCCAACTGTTTAATTTACCAACCATGCACCCTTGGAACTCACAATCTTCGACTACCATATGAGGATACTAGTCTAGTTGATTACCAAGGTCCATCCAGTTCAAAATTCTCTAGGCAATGATGGGGAGCTCACTCTCTCCAAAGACAATTCTTTCCTTTTTGGATAATTCTCAGTATTAAAAAGTTCTTCCTTATAAAAAGCCAAGATATACTTCCTTATAGTTTCTGAGTTCTACCTGTTGTTGTAGTTATGTGCCACCCAGCCAATTCTGACTGATAGTGACCCTATAGGACAGGGTACAACTGCCCCATAGGGTATCCTAGGCTGTATCACCGGGTCTTTTATCCCACGGATTGGCCAGTGGGTTCGAAGCACAGACCTTTTGGATAGAGCCAAGTGCTTAAACATTGAAACACCAGGGCTCCTTGAGTTCTACCTACCTTGGGATAATACAGCACAATAATAATACTTCTTCTATATATAACAGCCACTCATGTATTTGAAGACAGTTTTGTCTTCCATCCATCTGCTTCTCAGTGGGTTCCATTTAACACCCATCTAGCCAATCACCCTACTTACTTTATTTAGAACACATACCAAGTTGTCCATATCCCTTGTGAAAAGTGGTCACCAAACTTAATTGAAATCTCTAGAAACAATCTGGCAAACAATCTGAGGTGACATTCATAGATAGAAAGGGACATGAAGATAGATGCCTGTGGTATTTTCCTATCATAAACCGATCTCAGTTTCTTACAAATGTCTGTTCTAGCTTTCTAGAGACAAGAATCAGGGAGGATGTTATCAGGGACAATTTGGTAAAGAATGTCACCACTTATTTTGTTCTAATTATTCCACTGTTTTTTAAAGCAGCCTAAAATAGCATGACCTCTTTTGGCTACTACATCACATGAACACTATCACAACCTTCTTTTACTCAGATCTCCTACCTCATCCTTGTGAAGTTTAACATAGAACATAAGTCAGTAAGATTCATTTTATTCCATTTGAGCCATTGGTGGAACATGCTAAAATCTTCTTGGATCCTCAACCTATCCTAAAAATATTTGCCATCTCCTCACATTTTCTTCCAAGTTATGATAAAATATAATGATCATAGCATGGTCCTGGATTAGACTACTACAGACTGCCCTCCATCTTGATATGAAGCGACCAGATTTGGGTCTTCTGGCCTTTATAAGGTCAAGTCACAGACTTCCCTGACCTTGCCACTTTATGGGCTGTACCCTCTTCAGCTCACTCATACCCCATTATCCAGTCTTTCTGATGCCCTGAAATGATTTCCACAGTTAAGTTTACCCAGGACTTGGGGCACATTGAAAAAATGTTTAAATGTTTAAAACATTAAAAATATAAATAAAGCTAACCAAAAACAAGAGAGAGAGAAATTCACACCCAGAGCAATATGGTGTAATGGAAATAATGTGGGTGTTGGAGTCAGATGACCTGGGTTTGAATCCTAGTTCTATAACTTATTTGCTGGGAGACTTTGCACACCCTAGCACTTATCGGTTCCCTCATCTTTAAAATAGGGATAATAACCATGACCTCACAGGGTTGTCCTGAGGATTAGAGTATGTGCTAAATCTTAGTACACGCTTGGCTTATACTGGACATGCAATATAGATTACTATTGCAGCATGGTTAAGAGGGAGACAAAAACACAATGACTACCGGCACAAGGAGACAATAAAATCCAAGAAGAAAAGAGGAGAAAATGGAGAACTATGTTCTGTGGATGTTAAGTGATGTCCCACAGAAGAGGGGATTCATGGTATAATAAGATTAGGAATGAGAGCATTAAATAAGTTTTTTAAACTCATTTCAGTGCCTCAAAAGAAGATTGGCCACCCCCTTGTGCTTCTTATTTAACAATGTCCCAGGCACTGTTATACGACCCAAGAACACAAGAGATAACTCAGATCCAGTCAATGTCAGGGTGAGATGAGACAAAAAATCCTGGAGGGAGACAGACATATAAATAAGTGGTTAAAATAAAATCTGGCTGGTGCTATAAGAGAGGTAAACATAGAGTGTGTGAGAGAGCAGTAGCAGGGATAAGGATCTATCTGGAGATGTCAGGGAAGGCTTCATGATGGAGTTGATGATTCAGGAGGGTCTTAAAAGACCAAGAAAAGTTAAGATTCAGGGGCCCCCTCCCCAAACCCCAGGTAGTAAGGATAGCATGTAGAGATTCTCAACAGTGATGGGACATTAAAAAATCATCTAAGGAATGTGGATATCTAGAGTGACGTTTCTAAAAAATATAGGTGTCAAGAGAGGCAACTGTAAAGACAGAGATTCATGTCCATTGTGAAGATGTTTCTATGTCAGGTTAAGGAATTCGGAATTTATTCTGTAGGCAAGGAGGAGCCAGCAGAGGTTCTTAAGCAAGGAATGACATGATAAGATTGGAAGATGGATCTGGCAGTCTGTGTTAGAGAGAGAGGCTAGTCATGATGCTTCTTAGGAACATCCAGGTGAAGGATGGTGAGGTCGAGAACTAATAACTACAGCACTGGGGATAGAGAGTAGAGCTGCATGAAGGACATAAGTCTGGGTGGAGTTGATATGATACAAACGTGAGAAGAAAAGAGAGGGAGAAATGAAAAATGACTTTGTCTAGCTTGAGACACTTAGTGGATAGGGATGTCATTAACCAACATCTGGACTCCTAGAAGGTAGTACATTTTGGTAGGGGCCACAACAATGAGTTCAGTTTTGAACAGTATAGACTGAGGTAACTAGAGGACATACAAATGGAGATGTGGTCTGTTTGACATAACAATGTGGAAGTCAAGAGAGAGGCCAGGGATAGAAGTCTTCTGTATATTCACTGGAGTGAATGAGAAAACCTACAGTTAAAGAAGGAAGAGTATGTGGAACATTTCATTGTAATTATCTTGAAAATAAGGTAAAATTAAACAAATGACTTTGCCTAATAAGCTCATGCTACCACTGCCGTCGAGTCGATGTCGACTCGTAGAGACCCTATAGAACAGAGTAGCAACTAGTTTTTTTGGTTAGCAACTAGTGAACACTGCTTCTAACTCAAAGAGCTCACATTCTTTCACTCTTTTGAAAAATCAGTATCTTCTCTCCTTTCATCAGAAGATCAACATTCATCTCACTGACAAGTTTTCTCAGTATGCTGAGATGAAATTCACAGGTGGAAAGGGACATGAAGATAAATGTTTGTGATATGTTCCTACCATTAACTGGATTTTAGTTTCTTATCAATGTCTATTCTACCCTTTAGAGACAAGCATCAGGAAGTATGTTTATCAACAGATAATTTATCAAGCACTTACCTAGTTAAAGTGGAATTAGAAAGAAGTAGAAGGTGTGTTCCCCACACACAAAGAATCTGTGATAGCCAAAACGATCCTTTCATAAAATTGCCAATATATGGCATTTGCGTCAAACCTAAATTTGGAACTCGCTAATACCAGTGCAGAGGAGTACGTGAGGAAACAGAAGTAAACACATGTCACCTGAGCAGTAGAGGTGGAGCTGTGGGGTGTACCTGGCTTTGGTTAGGAATGAATCAGACCATCCCACAGAGATGGCTCCTCCCTGGATGGACCATTTATCTGCTATAAAAAGGCCATTATCCAAGGCTTCAGCACCCAGCAAGGTCCTTCAGGCTACATACTACTTGCTCTTCTGGTGAACAAGGTAAGGGAGAGGAAATCCATCTAACTTCATCCACTTGGTGTTAAACAAGGTGGAAATCTGGATGTGTACTCTAAGGCAATAAGTTCTAGATGTTTGGGGCTGTTTATTTTTAGTGGCGTTGTTACTAAAACTTTCTTTTTTTGTATAGTAGGAAAACTAGGGCACAAATTTGACTCCTATGAGGCTATACAATACTTTTTGGATTGCTGGACTGTCCATTTATTCATTCATTTAATGAATATGTATTAACTACGATCTATTTTTTTTTTCTTTTTGCCAAGTACTGCTCTTACCTCTGGAGGCCTGGTGGCACAGACGTTAAGAGCTCAGCTGCTATCCAAAAGGTCAGCAGTTCGAATCCTCCAGCTGCTCCTTGGAAACACTGTGGGGCAGTTCTACTCTGTCCTATAAGGTCACTGTGAGTCGGAACTGACTGGAGGGCAATGGGTTTTGTTTGGTTTTGGGGCTCTTACCTCTGATTATGTAGCAGTGAACACCATAAACTCCCTCTTCTTAAGAGCTTACATTTAATAGGGGAGATCACCAGTAAACAATAAACAAATGAATAAGGTAATTTCAGATACTGAGAAGAAAATTAGATTGAATGGTCAGGGAGGACCTCTCTGGGGAAATATCTTTTGAGCTGAGATCTCAATGGCAAAAGAAATAGACCAAGGCAAAGGGCAAGTCTCTAAAGCAGGAGTAAACTTGTTTCAAAGCACAAAAAGAAACCAGAGTGCTAGAAAATATTTAACAACAGAAACACTGGTATGGTGATGTCTGAGAGCTAAGCAGGTATAGATCTTGTAAAGAGGATCGTAGTAGAGTTTCTACATTATTTTAAGTTCATAGGAAGTCATTAGCGGGTATTAAGGAGGGGGAGTAACATAACGTAATATGTGTTGTTAAAAGATCACTCTGGGATGCTATATGGAAAATAGGATTACAGGAAGGCAAGAGTGGAAGCAGGAAGATAGGTTGCAGTAGTTTAGGTGTGAGATGATGGAAATAATAGAAAGGTGAGAAGACACTGTCTGCTCAATCCAAAATCTAGATGTCCATGATTCCTGTTTTTCTCTCACACCACACACGTGATTCATCACCAGATCCCGTCAACTCTACCTACAAACCATGCAGAATTCATCCACTTTCCTCCCTCTTCACCACTACCACTCTAGTCCAAGCCCCCACCTCTATTACATTGTTGAATATACCAAACTCGTCTACTGAGAAGTATTTGGGTTGCTTACATTTTAGGAGGTATTATAAATAACAGGGTTTTGAACAGTTTTATACATGACTTTTGGTTACATATATGTATGATTTCTATTGGGACTACTCCTCAGAGTCAATTAAACTAAACCAAAAAACCAAATCCCTTGCTGTCCTGTTGATTCCGACTACTGTCTTAGATATTGCCAAACAATTTTCCAAAGTGCCTCTGACAGTTTACACTCCCAGCAGTAGTATATGGAAAATCTAGTCTTTCCACATCCTCACCAACATTTGATATTATCAGGCTTTTTGGGGGAGTTATTTCCTTTTTTCTCTTTTTTTAAAGTCATTTTGGTAGTTGTGTTGTGGTCTCATTTAATTTACATTCTCCTGACGATTAACAAGGTTGAGTACCTTTTAGTATGTTTACAGGCCATTTGGATTTTTCTTTTTTGTAATTTCCTGTGTTCTCTACCCATTTTTCTATCGGTTTGCCTGTTTTTTACATATTGATTTGTACAACAAGTTATTTTAATATTCAGGATAGAGCCCTTTATTGGTTATTTTGTTGCTTTTGCTACGACTTTTGCTACAACTGCTAACCAAAGGGTCAGCAGTTCAAGCGCACCAGGCGCTCCTTGGAAACTCTATGGGGCAGTTCTACTCTGTCCTATAGGGTCGATATGAGTCAGAATCAACTCGACAGCAGTGGATAAATCTTGGTTTTGTTGATCCTCTAACACTGTTTCCTATTTCATTAATTTCAGCTCTCATCTTTATTATCTCCTTCATTCTGCTTTCTTTGGGCTTAATTTACTGTTCTTTTTCAAACTTCTTGAGAAACATATCTAGGTTATTGATTTTCCAGCCTTTCCTCTTTTCTAATATGTACACTTAAGCTATAAATTTCCCATTAGACAGGGAATTAAGTTTTTTTTTTTACTCAGTCATATTCTTTTCATTTTCACTTACTTCAAAATATTTTTTAACTTCTATTGTGATTTATTCTTTAATCTTTTGATTGTTTAGAAGTTATTTTTCATTTCTAAACGTTTGGGTATTTTTCTAGTTATCTTCCCATTACTGAATTCTAGTTTAATTCTACCGTGGTAGAGAGCAAACTCTGTATTATTTCAATCCTTTAAAATTTGTCAAGACTTCCTTTGTGATCCAGCATATGGCCAATTTTAAATGTTTCACGTGCATTGCAAAAGGATGTGTATTCTGCCGTTGTTAGGTGCAGTGTTCAACATATGTTAGTTAATGTTTTCATTAATTATTTTGTGGCAATCTTCTGTATCCTTACATATATTTTCCCCTTCATGTTATATCAGTTACTAAGAGAGAAATGTTAAAAATCCCCCACTATGATTATATATTTCTTTATTTCCCCTTAAAATTCTATCCATTTTTCTTGTATTTTGAGGCTATGTTATTAACTGCATATCAATTGAGATCTTTGATTATTTTTTTTAGTGAATCGGGCCCTGGTGGTGCAGTGGTAAGCATTTCGCTACTAACCAAAAGGTCAGTAGTTTGAATCCACCAGCTGCTCCCTGGAAACCCTATGGGGCAGTTCTACCCTGTCTTATTGGGTTCCTAGAAGTCAGAATTGACTCGATGGTGATGAGGTGTCTTAGCAAACTGATTTTTTACTGTTTTGAAGAATTCTTCTAGCAATGTGTTTTGCCTTAGTCTACCCTATCAAATATTAATGTAGTGACACCAGTTTTCTTTATAGTGTTTGGCGGTATATTTTTTCCATCCCTTTACCTTCAACCATTCTTATCATATTTAATGCATGTCTCTTGTAAGTAGCATACAATTAGGCTTTTTTAACATTTTAACAATCTTTGTTTTTTAATTAGAGTATTTAGCCCATTTATATTCAGTGTTATTACTGAGCTATTTGGCTTCAATTTGTCATTTTGCTATTGGTTTCTATTACCCCACCTGTTCTACATTTCTTTCTCTTTTCTTATCTTAAATTGAATAAATGTCACAAAATTCCCCCAATATTAGCTTATTAATTATATATTCTTTTACTATTCTTATCCTAGAGATGCAGCATCCTTGACTTACTAGAGTGTATTATAAAAAGGACTTTAACCACTACCTAAAGCATTCAAGTATCTGACAATGCTTGAATTCCATTTACCCCTTTGAGTCTTACCTGGTATTGTTGTGTGTTTTGATTCTATCTACTTAAATTCCAAAAGACACTGTTGTTGCTATTTTATGCAGTCAATATCTATTTAGATTCTGCCACACATTTACCCTTGCAATTGTTCTTTAGTCTTTCCTGCCTCTTTTATGCTTCCAACTAGCATCATCTTTTAATATTTCCTTTACCACAAAGCCTTCTACTATCAACTTAAAATCTCCTCAAACACTCTATATCATAACACTCTTATTTTAATTCTACATGTATCACTTATCATATCTAATTGCTTCCCTTATTTGTTTGCTTATTGTCTACATAAAAGCAGGCAATTTATCTATCCTGTTCAGTACTCTCTCCCCAGAGCATAAACCAGTGCCTGACCCTTAAATGAATAGGGAGTAAATGAATGAATCCACAATTCAAGGGAAAGATCAGGACTGGAGAGGTAAATTTAGAAGTCACCAGAGAGATGGCATCTGAGGTTGAGGGATTCAATGAGATTGTCTAAGAAAAGTGTATAGATATAAAAAAGAAGATCCAGGATATAGCCATGCTGACTTCCATCCTTTAGGGATTGAGCAGAAGAGGAGAGGGTAGCAAAGAATACTGAGAGGGAGCAGCCAACAGATAAGGGGAGTATCAGGAGAATGTCCCATCGTAAAATCCAAGAAACAAAAAGGTTTCATCAGTAGAAAATGGGTGACTCTACTGCACACTACCAAGAGGCTGAATAACATGATGATAATGCAGAACTGCCCACCGTATTCAGCAACTTAGAGATAATAGGGAATTTGACATAACGCAGCTTCAGTTGAGTAGTGGAAAAAGAAAATTGAGAGATGTGCATTAAAAAGGAAGTGGGAGGCAAACATTTTAAGGAAGAAAGCATTAAAAATTCTTCCAAGAATCTTGTCTATAAAGAGAAGAAGTTAATTGGGACAGTGAGATGGAAGAGGATATACTGCTGGAGAAAAGAGTGTTGATTCAAGAGAATTTCTGATGTGCTATTCCATAAATGGAAACTCCGGTGGCATGGTAGTTAAAAGCTACAGCTGCTAACCAAAAGGTTGGCAGCTGGAATCCACCAGGTACTCCTGGAAACCCTATAGAGCAGTTCTACTCTGTCCTTTAGGATCTCTAAGAATTGGAATCAACTCAAAGGCAACGGGTTTGGCTTTTCTGGTTTTTTATTCCTTAAATGGTAACATGAAAGCCAGTCAATAAAAACTTTTTTCTAATATTGGAAAAAAAACATTGCCATCAAGTTGATTCTGACTTGTAGTCACCCTACAAGACAGAATAGAACTATCCCACAGGGTTTCCAAGGAGTGGATGGTAGATTGGCTGCTGGAGGATTAACATTTTTGTTAGTAGCCAAGCTCTTAACCGCTACACTTCCAGGGCTCCAACTGAAAATATCAAACCAAGAGGATTCAGATTCTGACTCTTCTGTAAGTAACCAGATAGCTTTCTGACAAAGTTTCTTGATAGGTTAGTCAACCTCATGGGTATTGTTAATCCAAGTGCAACAAGAAGTGTTTACTATACCACAAACACTTCCTTGTTGGGCTAAAAAAAAAAATCTAATGATGAAGTTAAACTGCTTAGGAGAAAATGCGGGTTAAAAAATGTAAAACCTCATTAGGAAAATTCTAGAAAGAAAACAAAAATACTACAAAACTTTGTATTTATTCCTTCTTCCTAGGTTCACATATATTTTCCAAAAGATGTCTACTCTCCTGGAAAACATCACTGCCATCATTGACCTTTTCCAACAATATTCAAGCAACGATAAGGAAAATGACACATTGAGCAAAAAAGAGCTGGAGGAGCTACTGGAAACAGAGTTTCAGCCAATCCTGGAGGTAAAAACTACTTGCCAGAATGGTATAGTACTTCTTTTCTTCTACACTGCTTTGAACAAAGATTATTATGATCCCTTTGTGAATTTTTTCCTTTTGGAGTAGGAACACAGTAAGTCTTACTTCAAAACTGGTAGAATCTGGTTTCCTCTCTTTATATACAAACAACAGAGTTACACACACATTCATGCATACATACACACACACACACAAATTCCTCTCTGGAAAAAAAGAATGTAACTATTTGCTGACAAACAAATGAATATAAATAAGTTAGTTCTTCATAATATTCTTCCCAAGCTGAAGATAGTTTACAGGGTATTTTTAAAAAATAAATCAATAGTGGATTATATAAAAAGCAGATGTTTGGACTGAAAGAAAACAGGTGCTTCCACCATAAAATCTTTTCTAAATATGATACTAGGCTTTAATATTTACATATATTGCCTAGTTCACGTATTTACCCCCTCAGTCACAATATGCTAAACAGAATTTTAAAAAATTAAAAAAAAATCTTAATTGGATTCCACATTTCAGTGCCAGGGATTCACATGCCCACAGTTCACTTAAAATTATTTAACTGAGGATTCAAGTCAGTCTGATGAACTCTGCTTTTCTGTTTTTCTCTATACAGAACCCAAATGATCCAGATACTGCTGATGACTTCATGCATATCCTGGATCTAGACCACAACAAGAAAGTAGACTTCACTGAGTTTTTCCTGATGGTATTCAAGTTGGCCCAAGCATATTATGAGTCTACAAAGAGACAGAACTTCAAAGCATCAGGCCCAAAGCAGAAAAAGTATGGTCACAAATGCCAAAATGAAGAAGATGAAGTAGAGGAGGAGGAAAAGATAGAAGAACAAAGAAGGAAATCGAGTCTTTCAAGGAGGCACAGACAAACAGGGAAGAAGAGTCTGACAACAACAGACAAAAAGAAACATAGATCTAGCTCCAAAAATAAAGGAAGAAGAGATGATTCATCTCCTTCTGGCCACAGGGAGAAAAATGGAAAAAACCATCATCACCATACTGGTAAAAATAAGAGGTCAAGTTTCACTGACCTAGGAGAAGAAACAAACATCTCAAGCATAAGCCAAAAAAGGGAAGTAGGAGATGAGCATAATTATGGTTCTGAAAACAGGGAAAGAGGAAGTGCAAGATGGGAATATTCGAACCAAGAAGAATCAGAAGATTCAGACAGGCAAGCTGGGCCCCCTGGAACAAACCACAATGGATTCACCCACCACCAGTCAAGGGGCAGGAGACACTCAGGGTTTAATCAAGAACACAGATCTGATAGTCAACAGCTGCACTCTACCCACAAACACTCACATTCTGCTGCCAGAGGAAGACAAGGATCAAGGCATGGACACTCTGTAGACAGCTCTACACATTCGGACTCCGATCAGGGAGAAATATCCTCCGAGGGACGGTCCAGATCAAGCACAAAAAGTAGGCAGCAATCCCATCAACATAACTCGGCAGATCACCCCAGACACTCAGGGACTGGACGTGGACGATCGACAATTGAATCTGGTGCAGGCAGCCACAGAGGTTCCAGTGTAGGCCAGGCCAGTAATAGCGAAGGACAATCAGAAGACTCACAGAGACAATCTGGGTCTGCTTCAGGACACCACCACGGATCCAACCAGGGCCAGTCAAGAGACAGCTCAAGACACTCAGGGTATCACCAAGGACACAGAACCACTACCCCACACTCTCATTCTGCCCATGGACACTCAGATTCTACTCCCATAGAATCACAAGGACCACCTTACGGACAGTCTGGAGACAGCTCTAGGCATTCGGGCTCTCATCAGGGAGAGACTTCCGCCCATGGACAGTCAAGATCAAGCACAAGAGGTAGGCAAAAATCCCGCCAAGAGCACTCAGCAGACCGCTCCAGACGCTCAGGACCTGGACACGCACAGTCATCAGTTGAATCCGGGGAAGGCAGACACAGGGGATCCAGTGTTAGCCAGGCCAGTGATAGTAAAGGACAATCAGAAGACTCACACAGACAATCTGGGTATGCTTCCACACACTACCATGGATCTACCCACGGCCAGTCAAGAGATACCTCCAGACACTCAGGGTCCCATCAAGGGCACAGAGCCGATGCCTCACAGTCTCACTCTGCCCATGGACACTCAGAATCTACTGCCAGAGGAAGACAAGGGTCTTCTCATGGACATTCTGTAGACAGCTCCAGGCATTCAAGTTCTCACCAGGGAGAAACATCCGCCCATGGACAGCCCAGATCAAGCACAAGAGGTAGGCAGGAGTACCACCAAGAGCACTCAGCAGACCACGCCAGACAATCAGGGACTGGACATGGACGATCGCCAAATGAATCTGGAGCAGGCAGAGACAGGGGATCCAGTGTTAGCCAGGCCAGTGACAGCGAAGGACAATTAGAAAACTCACACAGACAATCTGGGTACGCTTCTAGACACCACCAGGGGTCCACCCATGGCCAGTCAAGAGACTACTCCGGACACTCAGGGTCTCATCAAGGGCACAGAGCCGATGCCTCACAGTCACACTCTGCCCATGGACACTCAGATTCTACTGCCAGAGGAAGACAAGCATATTCTCATAGACAGTCTGTAGACAGCTCTAGGCATTCGGGCTCTCACCAGGGAGAGACTTCTGCCCACGGACAGTCAAGATCAAGCACAAGAGGTACGCAAGAATCCCCCCAAGAGCACTCAGCAGACCGCTCCACGCACTCAGGGGCTGGACACACACACTCATCAGTTGAATCTGGGGAAGGCAGACACAGGGGATCCAGTGTTAGCCAGGCCACTGATAGCGAAGGACAATCAGAAGACTCACACAGACAATCTGGGTATGCTTCCACACACTACCATGGATCTACCCACGGCCAGTCAAGAGATACCTCCAGACACTCAGGGTCTCATCAAGGGCACAGAGCCGATGCCTCACAGTCTCACTCTGCCCATGGACACTCAGATTCTACTGTCAGGGGAAGACAAGGGTCTTCTCATGGACATTCCGTAGACAGCTCCAGGCATTCAAGTTTTCACCAGGGAGAAACATCCGCCTGTGGACAGCCCAGATCAAGCACAAGAGGTAGGCAGGAGTCCCATCAAAAGCACTCAGGAGAACGCTCCAGAGACTCAGGGACTGGACGTGGACAATCGCCAAATGAATCTGGTGCAGGCAGACACAGGGAATTCAGTGTTAGCCAGGCCAGTGATAGCGAAGGACAATCAGATGACTCACAGACACAATCTGGGTATGCTTCTAGACACCACCAGGGGTCCACCCACGGCCAGTCAGGAGACAACTCCAGAAACTCACGATCTCATCAAGGGCACAGAGACGATGGCCCACAGTCTCACTCTGCCCATGGACATTCAGATTCTACTGCCACAGGAAGACAAGGATCGTCTCATGGACAGTCTGTAGACAGCTCTAGGCATTTGGGCTCTCAGCAAGGAGAAACTTCCACCCATAGACAGTCAAGATCAAGTACAAGAGGTAGGCAAGAATCCCACTTAGAGCACTCAACAGACCGCTCCAGACACTCAGGGGCTGGACATGCACAGTCATCATTTGAATCCAGAGCAGTAAGACACAGGGCACCCAGTGTTAGCCAAGCCAGTGACAGCGAAGGACAATCAGAAGACTCACACAGACAATCTGGGTATGCTTCCACACACTACCATGGATCTACCCACGGCCAGTCAAGAGACAGCTCCAGACGCTCAGGGTCTCATCAAGGGCACAGAGCCGACAGACCACAGTCACATCCTGCCCATGGACACTCAGATTCTACTGCGAGAGGAAGACAAGGATCGTCTCATGGACAGTCTGTAGACACCTCTAGGCACTCGGGCTCTCACCAGAGAGAGACTTCCGCCCATGGACAGTCAAGATCAAGCACAAGAGGTAGGCAAGAATCCCGCCAAGAGCACTCAGCAGACCACTCCAGGCACTCAGGGGATGGACGTGGACAGTCATCCATTGAATCCGGAGAAGGCAGACACAGGGGATCTAGTGTTAGCCAGGCCAGTGATAGCGAAGGACAATCAGAAGACTCACACAGACAATCTGGGTCTGCTTCAGGACACCACCATGGATCCAACCATGGCCAGTCAAGAGACAGCTCAAGACACTCAAGGTATCACCGAGGACGCAGAGCCACTGCCCCAAACTCTCATTCTGCCCATGGACACTCAGATTCTACTGCCATAGGATCACAAGGACCGTCTTATGGACAGTCCGTAGACAGCTCTAGGCATTCAGGCTCTCATCAGAGAGAGACTTTCACCCATGGACAGTCAAGATCAAGCACAAGGGGTAGGCAAGAATCCCGCCAAAAGCACTCAGCAGACCACTCCAGACACTCAGGGACTGGACATGGGCAATCGCCAAATGAATCTGGTGTACGCAGACACAGGGGATCCAGTGTTATCCAGGCCAGTGACAGCAAAGGACAATCAGAAGACTCACAGACACAATCTGGGTATGCTTCTAGACACCACCAGGGGTCCACCCACGGCCAGTCAAGAGACAACTCCAGACACTCAGGATCACATCAAGAGCACAGAGCCGATGGCCCAGAGTCTCACTCTGCCCATGGGCACTCAGATTCTACTGCCAGAGGAGGACAAGGATCATCTCATGGACAGTCTGTAGACAGCTCCAGGCATTCGGACTCTCAGCAAGGAAAGACTTCTGCCCATGGACAGTCAAGATCAAGTACAAGAGGTAGGCAAGAATCCCACTTAGAGCACTCAGCAGACCGCTCCAGACACTCAGGAGCTGGACATGCACAGTCATCATTTGAATCCAGAGCAGTAAGACACAGGGGACCCAGTGTCAGCCGAGCCAGTGATAGGGAAGGACGATCAGAAGACTCACACAGACAATCTGGGTCTGCTTCCACACACTACCATGGATCTACCCACGGCCAGTCAAGAGACAGCTCCAGACACTCAGGGTCTCATCAAGGGCACAGAGCCAACGGACCACAGTCACATCCTGCCCGTGGACACTCAGATTCTACTGCCAGAGGAAGACAAGGATCGTCTCATGGACAGTCTGTAGACACCTCTAGGCACTCGGGCTCTCACCAGAGAGAGACTTCCGCCCATGGACAGTCAAGATCAAGCACAAGAGGTAGGCAAGAATCCCGCCAAGAGCATTCAGCAGACCGCTCCAGGCACTCAGGAGCTGGATATGCACAGTCATCACTTGAATCCGGAGCAGTAAGACACAGGGGATCTAGTGTTAGCCAGGCCAGTGACAGTGAAGGACAATCAGAAGACTCACACAGACAATCTGGGTCTGCTTCAGGACACCACCATGGATCCAACCATGGCCAGTCAAGAGACAGCTCAAGACACTCAGGGTATCACCGAGGACACAGAGCCACTGCCCTAAACTCTCATTCTACCCATGGACACTCAGATTCTACTGCCATAGGATCACAAGGACCGTCTTATGGACAGTCCGTAGACAGCTCTAGGCATTCGGGCTCTCACCAGAGAGAGACTTTCACCCATGGACAGTCAAGATCAAGCACAAGAGGTAGGCAAGAATCCCGCCAAGAGCACTCAGCAGACCGCTCCAGGCACTCAGGGGATGGACATGGACAGTCATCAGCTGAATCCGGGGAAGGCAGACACAGGGGATCCAGTGTTATCCAGGCCAGTTACAGCGAAGGACAATCAGAAGACTCACACAGACAATCTGGGTATGCTTCCACACACTACCATGGATCTACCCACGGCCAGGCAAGAGATAGCTCCAGACACTCAGGGTCTCATCAAGGGCACAGAGCCGATGCCTCACAGTCTCACTCTGCCCATGGACACTCAGATTCTACTGCCACAGGAAGACAAGGATCGTCTCATGGACAGTCTGTAGACAGCTCTAGGCATTCGGACTCTCAGCAAGGAGAAACTTCCGCCCATGGACAGTCAAGATCAAGTACAAGAGGTAGGCAAGAATCCCACTTAGAGCACTCAACAGACCGCTCCAGACACTCAGGGGCTGGACATGCACAGTCATCATTTGAATCCAGAGCAGTAAGACACAGGGCACCCAGTGTTAGCCAGGCCAGTGACAGCGAAGGACAATCAGAAGACTCACACAGACAATCTGGGTATGCTTCCACACACTACCATGGATCTACCCACGGCCAGTCAAGAGACAGCTCCAGACGCTCAGGGTCTCATCAAGGGCACAGAGCCGACAGACCACAGTCACATCCTGCCCATGGACACTCAGATTCTACTGCCAGAGCACGACAAGGATCTTCTCATGGACAGCCTGAAGACAGCTCTAGGCATTCGGGCTCTCATCAGGGAGAGACATCCGCCCGTGGAGAATATAGATCAAGCACAAGAGATAGGCAAGAATCCCTCCAAGAGCACTCAGCAGATCACTCCAGACACTCAGGGGCTGGAAACGCACAGTCATCTTTTGAATCCGGGGCAGGCAGACACAGGGGATCCAGTGTTAGCCAGGCCAGTGATAGTGAAGGACAATCAGAAGATTCACACAGACAATCTGGGTTTGCTTCCACACAGTACCATGGATCTACCCATGGCCAGTCAAGAGACAGCTCCAAACACTTAGGGTCTCATCAAGGGCACAGAGCCAATGGCCCACAGTCTCACTCTGTCCATGGACACTCAGATTCTACTGCCAGAGGAAGAAAAGGATCTTCTCACGGACAGTCTGTAGACAGCTCCAGGCATTCTGGTTCTCACCAGGGAGAGACATCCGCCCATGGACAGTCCAGATCAAGCACAAGAGGTAGGCAGGAAACCCAACAAGAGCACTCAGCAGACCACTCCAGACACTCAGTGTCTGGACATGGAAGATCATCATTTGAATCTGGGGCAGGCAGACACAGGGGATCCAGTGTAGGCCAGGCCAGTGACAGCAAAGGACAATCCGAACACTCAGGGATCCAATCTGGGTCTGGTTCCGGACAGCAAGGTAGATCAACCTACAGCCAGTCAAGAGACAGTTCCAGACACTCTGGGTCTCCCCAAGGGCTCAGAGCTGATGCCCCACAGTCTCATACTGCCCATGGACACTCATATTCTTCTGCTATAGGAAAACAAGGCTCGTCTCAGGGACAATCTTTGGACAGCACTAGGCATTCGGGCTCTCATCATGGAGAGACTTCCGCCCATGGAGAGTCGAGATCAAGCACAAGAGGTAAGAAGGAGTCCCGCCAAGAGCACTCAGCAGACACCTCCAGACAGTCAGGGACTGGACGTGGACGATCGACAATTGAATCTGGCGCAGGCAGACACGGGGGATCTAGTGTTAGCCAGGCCAGTGATAGCGAAGGACAATCAGAAGACTCACACAGACAATCTGGGTCTGCTTCAGGACACCACCTTGAATTCAACCATGGCCAGTCAAGAGACAGCTCAAGACACTCAGGGTATCACCAAGGACACAGAGCCACTGTCCCACAATCTCATTCTGCCCATGGACACTCAGATTCTACTGCCATAGAATCACAAGGACCGTCTTATGGACAGTCTGGAGACAGCTCTAGGCATTCGGGCTCTCATCAGGGAGAGACTTCTGCCCATGGACAGTCAAGATCAAGGACAAGAGGTAGGCAAGAATCCCGCCAAGAGCACTCAGCAGACCGCTCCAGGCACTCAGGAGCTGGACATGCACAGTCATCACTTGAATCTGGAGCAGTAAGACACAGGGGATCTAGTGTTAGCCAGGCCAGTGATAGTGAAGGACAATCAGAAGACTCACACAGACTATCTGGGTATGCTTCCACACACTACCATGGATCTACCCACGGCCAGGCAAGAGATAGCTCCAGACACTCAGGGTCTCATCAAGGGCACAGAGCCGATGCCTCACAGTCTCACTCTGCCCATGGACACTCAGAATCTACTGCCAGAGGAAGACAAGGGTCTTCTCATGGATATTCTGTAGACAGCTCCAGGCATTCAAGTTCTCACCAGGGAGAAACATCCGCCCATGGACAGCCCAGATCAAGCACAGGAGGTAGGCAGAAGTCCCACCAAGAGCACTCAGCAGACCACTCCAGACAATCAGGGACTGGACATGGACGATCGCCAAATGAATCTGGCGCAGGCAGAGACAGGGGATCCAGTGTTAGCCAGGCCAGTGACAGCGAAGGACAATCAGAAGACTCACACAGACAATCTGGGTATGTTTCTAGACACCACCAGGGGTCCACCCACGGCCAGTCAAGAGACTACTCCAGACACTCAGGATCTCATCAAGGGCACAGGGATGATGGCCCACATTCCCACTCTGCCCATGGACACTCAGATTCTACTGCCAGAGGAAGACAAGGGTCATCTCATGGACAGTCTGTAGACAGCTCTAGGCATTCAGACTCTCACCAGGGAGAGAGTTCTGCCCATGGACAGTCAAGATCAAGCACAAAAGGTAGGCAAGAATCCCACCAAGAGCGTTCAGCAGACCGCTCCAGACACTCAGGAGCTGGACATGCACAGTCATCATTTGAATCCAGAGCAGTAAGACACAGGGGACCCAGTGTCAGCCGAGCCAGTGATAGGGAAGGACGATCAGAAGACTCACACAGACAATCTGGGTCTGCTTCCACACACTACCATGGATCCACCCATGGCCAGTCAAGAGATAGCTCCAGACACTCAGGGTCTCATCAAGGGCACAGAGCCGATGGCCCACAGTCTCACTCTGCCCATGGACACTCAGATTCTACTGCCAGAGGAAGACAAGGATTGTCTCATGGACAGTCTGCAGACAGCTCTAGGCATTCGGACTCTCACCAGGGAGAGACTTCCACCCATGGACAGTCAAGATCAAGCACAAGAGGTAGGCAAGAATCCCGCCAAGAGCATTCAGCAGACCGCTCCAGGCACTCAGGAGCTGGATATGCACAGTCATCACTTGAATCCGGAGCAGTAAGACACAGGGGATCTAGTGTTAGCCAGGCCAGTGATAGTGAAGGACAATCAGAAGACTCACACAGACAATCTGGGTATGCTTCGACACACTACCATGGATCTACCCACGGCCAGTCAAGAGATAGCTCCAGACACTCAGGGTCTCATCAAGGGCACAGAGCCGATGCCTCACAGTCTCACTCTGCCCATGGACACTCAGAATCTACTGCCAGAGGAAGACAAGGGTCTTCTCATGGATATTCTGTAGACAGCTCCAGGCATTCAAGTTCTCACCAGGGAGAAACATCCGCCCATGGACAGCCCAGATCAAGCACAGGAGGTAGGCAGAAGTCCCACCAAGAGCACTCAGCAGACCACTCCAGACAATCAGGGACTGGACATGGACGATCGCCAAATGAATCTGGCGCAGGCAGAGACAGGGGATCCAGTGTTAGCCAGGCCAGTGACAGCGAAGGACAATCAGAAGACTCACACAGACAATCTGGGTATGCTTCTAGACACCACCAGGGGTCCACCCACGGCCAGTCAAGAGACTACTCCAGACACCCAGGATCTCATCAAGGGCACAGGGATGATGGCCCACATTCCCACTCTGCCCATGGACACTCAGATTCTACTGCCAGAGGAAGACAAGGGTCATCTCATGGACAGTCTGTAGACAGCTCTAGGCATTCAGACTCTCACCAGGGAGAGAGTTCTGCCCATGGACAGTCAAGATCAAGCACAAGAGGTAGGCAAGAATCCCACCAAGAGCGTTCAGCAGAGCGCTCCAGGCACTCAGGAGCTGGACATGCACAGTCGTCACTGGAATCCGGAGCAGTAAGACACAGGGGATCCAGTGTTAGCCAGGCCAGTGATAGCAAAGGACAATCAGAAGACTCACACAGACAATCTGGGTATGCTTCAGGACACCAGCTCGAATCCAACCATGGCCAGTCAAGAGACAGCTCAAGACACTCAGGGTATCACCGAGGACACAAAGCCACTGCCCCAAACTCTCATTCTGTCCATGGACACTCAGATTCTACTGCCAAAGGATCACAAGGACCGTCTTATAGGCAGTCTGTAGACAGCTCTAGGCATTCAGCGTCTCATCAGGGAGAGACTTCCACCCATGGACAGTCAAGATCAAGCACAAGAGGTAGGCAAGAATCCCACCAAGAGCACTCAGCAGACCGCTCCAGGCACTCAGGGGCTGGACATGCACGATCATCAATTGAATCCGGGGCAGGCAGACTCAGGGGATCCATTGTTAGCCAGGCCAGTGGCACTGAAGGACAGTCAGAAGTTTCCTTTGGACAATCAGCTTCAAACCATGAAAGTTCAGGGTTCGGCTCCAGAAACCAACCTGGATCCATCCATGGTCAGTCAGGAGACAGTTTGAGGCACTCAGGCTCCCATTCAGGTCAGATATCCACACAGAGGCAGTCTGACTCTACCCATGTACATCAAAGTCAGAAAGCTGATCATGGACAATCAGATTCTAATGGCAGGATAAACCAAGGGTCTAGTCTCTGTCAGTTTTATTCCGTAAATAATGACAGACAAAGGCATGATGCAGGTCATTGTTGGAGACATGGCAGCTATGGAAGTTCAGATTATGACTATGGCCAGTCAAGATTTGGACAGTCTTAGTATGGAATTGTTATGAATGAGTCCATCACTATGGGACTCGGGGATAGATCTGGTAACAAACAAGCATCTAGTTATGTAGGTTGTTGTATGAGATCATGTATGCCAGGCAGTAATAGACACATTATAACACATGGCCATTCAAATGATATTTCAAAAGAATTGGGTTTTGCTCGGTCACAAAGATACTATTACTATGAGTGAGAAACCAATGGAAAAGCCATTAACATAAAGAGTAGGAGAATGAACCAATTACACTTCTTTCAAAAAAAAAAAAACTTTTCATAACAATTTCAGGGAGGTTATATTTTCCTATCATTTTCTTTAAGCATGTTACACTGTATTCTTACTTTGGTGGTAGTTTCTGTTAGTCTCTAGGGATCATTGTACTCTGTAATTAAGAAATGGTGAACGGAAAAACAGATGTCATAGAGAGCTAAAGTGAGAGGATTATAAAAGTATATTCAGGGAAGCTGGGCTTCAAAGAAGGATTTTTTGTCCATGAGGCTAAATTTTCAAAACTCTTCACATTGATATATTAACCTTTACCAAAATTATTGAAAGCATCAAAAATATAGCATCATTGTTCTGGAAGTCAAAGCTATGTATTTACATCAGAGCTGAGTACACATGCCTCTTTTATCCTTCTATTTCAACACTGTGTTATTCTGCATGCATTGGTTTCACCCGGAGCATAAAGAATTTGAAGAAATTGTGCTTTATGAAAATTAAAAATAAATAATTGATCAGATAACATAATTGTCTCTTTTATGCTTCTTTCTCATAGGTCCCTAAGAGACTTGCTTCCCCATGATCAAAAGCGCATTTTTTCCCCTTTATAGCTGGAAACCTACATGACACTATGACAGCTATACATCACACAAAAGAACGAGCAGTCCAAAGATAGAAATTAATCAAATCCTATACTGTTGTCCACCAAAATTATTGTCCCACATATCACCCTGAGGAAGAAAAAAGGCTGCTTAATCATGATCATCAACATCATTATTCTCAAAACAACATCCCAAGTGGCTATTAGTCAGGTCAAACCAAGAACACGAAACAGAAATTACTGACGCTAGGTCCTTATGCCAAAGACACTAGGAGATGCCTTCCACTGGAGACTGATGGAAGTCAGGTAGTTGTGATGAATATCCTAAAAGAGAAAAATCAGTAAAGAAAATGCCCTCCTTTCCTGGAAAGAAAACACATGTGTCTTTAGGATTTAGGCACATGGACAAAGAGAGAAAAAAGAGTTGTAAACATGTGGATAAGATCCTGCCATTAGAAGAAATATCTGTGTAGGAATGATACTCAAATGGTCCTTCTCCAGAATACCAGACAGGAAGGAATATTCAAGAAATGTTCACTTTGTGCAGATGAGTTTATTGCATAGCAAAATAACAATTAGATCTCAAGTCTCCTAACTCTGGGTTTACTGGTTTAATAAAAGCAGCAGGCTGCCCCGTTATCGCACTCTTCCTTGAATAAATCAATTTAAAGTGAAATTGCCAAAGTTTAAATCATTGCATGAGGGCAAGGATTGAACAAAAAACAACAAACATGCTAATTTTTCTAATTAGCCCCAAACAATATTATGTCTATTCTTCCTTTAACAGTAGACAAAGGTTTAGAAGCTTTCGGTAATTAAACTCAAGTGATTAACAGCAGATGAGTCCTAATACTTTAATCTCACAATAAGCTTGAAAGAAAGTTAGCCCCCTGTATATATTCATTAGATGCATAGAAATTATTGCACATGTGAATATTAAGCAATTTCTATAAATTCATCCATTTGCCCATCTATCCATCCATCAATTCATTATCAAAGAATAACTCGTTACCAAACAATCACAGAAATTTAAACCTTAGATTTTGTCTTATCCATACCCTTCATTTGACAAGAAAAGTAATTAACTTCCCCAAGAATAGTCATCAAGTTATTGGAAATGTCTTCAGACACTCAACTAATGCTTTTTCCACTGCTCCATGGTATCTCCAGTTGTTCCACATTAGCAAAATTCACACGTATTTAATCCTGCAAACAGGAGCATTTTAATCAGAATCTAAGCTTGTGACTGAGGCTTAAATGTATCACTTTGTCTTTATTGTTGCCATGAGGTAGCCCAAAGAACACATCTTAATCCCTTAATTTGAATAGCAATCTTATTTATGAATGGCAATCATGATTTCTAAATCTGACTCATTCAAAATTTTAAAAACATAAAACATTTACCCATTGCCATAGAGTCCATTCTGACTCACAGCAACCCTGCAGGACAGAGAAGAACTGCCCAATAGGGTTTTCAAGGCTGTAATCTTCACAGAAGCAGACTGCCACATGTTTCTCCTGTGCAGCAGTTGGTGGGTTCAAATCTCTGGCTTTTCGGTTAGCAGGCAAACACTTAACCACTGTGCCACCAGGACTCCTAAGATATAATGAAAATTATACAAAATATTGTATTAGCAACTCCAAATACCAACTTTTTACTTTTTTACTTTTGAGGCGGGGGTCTGGAGGCCAGAATTGAGAATAATTGCCCTTAGGTATTATAATCCACCCAGAAAAACACATAAAACAACTAAGAATGTACAATCCATTATTACACTATTGTATCAGTGGTATATATTTTATGCCCCAGAAAAAGAGAAAGGAAAGGAGATACATATAGGTGCTACGCATCCCAGCCTTTTCAAAATACTACTAGCCAAATAATCATAATACCTCAGGGTATTGCTGACACATTTTTCTTCTCTTAATTAGGAAATGAGTATCCTGTAACTGCAAACAATAATACAGCCAAAAAATTGAAGGCAAAATCTTTTGCACCTCACTCAGAAAGGTTTCTTTCCCTCCCTGACAGTAAGACTTTAACAGAATATCAGTTTGATCTAAAATTTTCAAAATTAAAGTTTGTCACAATCAGAACTGAGACATTCCTTTTCCTGTCAGGCACAACCACTTCCAGAAAAATAAATCAGCTCCCTAGTGGCATCAAAATGTATAAATCATTGCCTACTAGTGCAATTTCAGGGGCTAAACAAGAAGTGTGTTAGCTCTTGAAATTATGCCCCCAAGATGGTCACTTACTTCTAAGGCTGTCTACCAAAAAAAAGAAAAAACCAAACCCATTGCCATCAATTCAATAACAACTCATAGTGACCCTACAGGACAGAGTAGAACTTCCCCATGATGTTTCCAAGGAGCAGCTGGTGGATTCAAACTACCAGCCTTTTGGTTAGCAGCTGAGCTCTTAACCACTGTGCCACCAGAGTTCCAAGGTTGTCTACAGATATAAATGTTCAGGGGACTAGAAGACATGAGAAGGAAACAAATAAATTACAATAATATATTATGTTATTATCAGAGTGATTCAGCAACTGGAAGTAAAATTGTGGTTTAAAATTTAGCAAATAATTTATCTATACAGTTTCTGATCATGATGAATAAAATAGTTCCTAGCTCTTTGGTAGACTATACTGCCATCAGTTTTTATTGCTCTTCCCTTTCAAGGATTTATTCCACTCTCCTGACACCTCTCCCAACGTATCGTATAAGGAAAGCCTGGACAGGACATAGCAATAGATGACTGAGTTCTAGTTTCCTGTGCCAAACACTTACATTTCCACACATCTCCTTCAAATAGTATGCTGATAATAAGGGTTAAGCTCATTAGAATCTAGATAATGTGGTTATTGTCTGGATCTTTATGCATTCTTACTTTATTCTTTAATTAGAAGAAAATTATTAATCATTTAACTGTCAGACTTTATACAAGATGTCATCCAGGAATCAAACAAATGATGAATCTGCGAAACATCTTGCAACATGGATGAACTTGGAGGACATTACGCCAAGTGGAATAAGTAAATCGCAAAAAGACAAACATTATACAAGACCACCATTATAAAAAGACAAGAAAAGGTTTATACACAGAAAAAAATAAGTAAATTCTTTGATGGTTACCAGGGATGCCAGGGGGAGGGAGGGAAAATTACCCAATAGCTAGAAAAAAAATTTTTTTTTTTTTTTTTTAGCTAGAAGACACATGTTAATATTGTCGAAGGGAAAGGCAATACACAATATGTGCGAAATCCACAAAACATAACATGACCAAGGCATGGCAGGACACTGAGAGGAATGCAAGAAAAAAGGGCAACAATGGTACTTACTAGAGCATAGACAATCCTGCAACAGCAGTATTAACAAACACTAATTTATAAATGGATACATAGGTAGCTAGGTATGCCAAGAGGTATGAAAGAGGTAAGGGATCACACCCACCTCCAGATGTAGGTTCCTGGTTGATATTTCTACATACATGACTGTAGATGCTTCTCACATATTAATATAGACAATAGGGTACACAAGTGGCACAGTCAGAGAAACCCCTTAGACATAACCAAACACCTCATAGGTTGAAGTTCCTATGCTCAAAGGCAAGGGACCACAGATTCGGGTGACATCTATGTCAACTGGAACAACATACTTCATGAAGACAATGTTCTACATCTTACTTTGGTGAGTATCGTCTGGGGTCTTAAAAGCTTGTGAGTAGCCATCTAAAATACAACTACTGGTCTCTTCCAGTTCAACGCAAAGGAGAGTAAAAAAGAAAAAACAAAAGACTCAAGGGAGCAGTTAGTCCAAAGGACTAACGAACCACAAGAACCACAACCTACATGACCCCGGGACCAGAAGAACTATATGATGTCTGGCTACCACTACCGACAGCTCTGACAGGGATCACAACAGAGGGTCCTGGACAGTGTGGGAGAAAAACGCAGAACAGAAAATCAAATTCACAAAAAGGCCAGACTCACTGGTCTGACAGAGACTAGAGGAATCCCCAAGACTATGGCCCTAAGACATCGGGAATGGAAGTCATTCACGGAAACCACCTTCCAGCCAAACAATAGCTAAGGCCATAAAATAAAGGGTAACGCTTGAGAGGAATGTGTTCCTTAGAATGAGATAGAAAGGGTAATATCTGCCCCAATGCAAACATGAGAAGGCAGGAAGCAGTAGAAAATCAGGAAGAAAGGAAACGGGAAACCCAGGGAGGAAATGGGGAGAGTGCCGACACATTGTGGGAATGAAGCCAAGATCACGAAACACTGTATGTACGAACTATCAAATGGGAGTAATTGGCTCTGTAAACTTTCGCCTTTTGTTAGGTGCCACTGAGTTGGTTCCAACTCGTGGTCACCCTGTGTACAACAGAACAAAACACTTCCCAGTCCTGCACCATCCTCACAATAGTTGTTATCCTTAAGCCCCTTGTTGCAGCCACTGTGTCAATCCATCTCATGGAGGATCTTCTCTTTTTCTATGACTTTCTACTTTATCAAGCATGATGACCTTCTCCAGGGACTATTCTCTTCTGATAACATGCCCAAGGTACATGAAGCAAAGGAGCATTCCAGTTGTACTTCTTCCAAGATGAATTTGTTTGTACTTCTGGCAGTCCACAGTATTCAATCCTCTTTGCCAACACCATAATTCAACAAAGGCATCCATTCTTCTGTATTCCTTATACATTGTCCAGGTTTCAAATGCATATGAGGCCATTGCAAATATCATGGCTTGAGTCAGGTAAATCTTAGTCCTCAAAGTAACATCTTTGCTTTTGAACCCTTTAAAGAGGTCTTTTGCACCAGATCTGCCCAGTGCAATACAGCATTTGATTTCTTGACTGCTGCTTCCATGGACATTGATTTTGGATCCAAGTAAAATGAAATCCTTGGCAACTTCAATTTTCTCCATTTATCGTGATGTTCCTTATTGGTCCAGTTCTGAGGATTTTTGTTTTCCTTTTTTTATTTGTTGAGGTGCAATTCATACTGATGGCTGTAATCTTTGATCTTCATCAGTAAGTGCTTCATTTCCTCTTTGCTTTCAGCAAACAAGGTTGTATTATCTGCATATCGAAGGTTGTTAATAACTCTTCCCCCAATCCTGATGCTGCATTCTTCTTTGTATAGTCCAGCTACTCAGATTATTTGCTCAGCATTCAGGTTGAATAAGTATGGCGAAAGGATACAACCCTGATGCACACCTTTCCTGACTTTAAACCACACAGTATCCCCTTGCTCTGTCGGAACGGCTGCCTCTTGGACTATGCGCAGGTTCCTTATAAGCACAATTAAGTGTTCTGGAATTCCCAGTCTTCTCAACGTTATCTTTAATTTGTTATAATCCACAGAGTGGATTATAACTCCTAATACAGAATTTTACAAAAAAAAAAAGAAAGATTAAATCAAACTAAGTACTGCATTGGGCAAATCTGCTGCAAGAGATCTCTTGAAAGTGTTAAAAAAGCAAAGGTGTCACCTTGAGGTCTAAGGTGTGCCTAACCCAAGCCACGGTATTTTTAATTGCCTCAGATGCATGTGAAAGCTGAACAATGAAAAAGGAAGATTGAAGAAGAAGTGATGCTTTTGAATTATGGTTTTGGCAAAAAATACTGAATATACCACAGACCACCAAAAGAATGAACATATCTATCTTCGAAGCAGTACAGCCAGAATGCTCCTTAGAAGGAAGGAGAGTGAGGCTTTGTCTCACTTACCTTGGACTGGTTATCAGGAGGCACCAGTCCCTGGAGAAAGACATCATGATTGGTAAAGTACAGAGTGAGCAAAAAAGAAGAAGACCCTGGATGAGATGTATTGACACAGGGGCTACAAAAACGGACTGAAGCATAACAGTTGTGAAGATGGGGCAGGACCAGGCAGTGCTTTGTTCTGTTGCACACGGGTCACTGTCCATCAGAACCGACTTGATGATACCTAGAAACAACACACTAGATGCTAGAATTGCAAAGATGAGAAAGACAGATCCAATCCTTCAGGAGTTCACGTACCAAAAGGAAGACAAAATATCTCAATTACGAAAGAGACATGATTCAGGTGCACTGGTGGCAAAAATATACTGTGACCAGCTAACAGTGTTCAGTGCTAAGAAACAGGTAGTTCAGATACACCTTCTGCATTTAGGAGAAATGTACACAGAACCTCTACAAATGGCTGAGAGTTTTCCAGGTTGATTTTGGGAGGAGAGTATTGCAGGGAGATTAAACATCTTCTCAGAGTCCTTGAGTGGTGCAAAAAGTAACGCACTCAGCTGCTAACAGAAAGGTTGGACGTTCAAACCAACTCAGAGGGACCCCCGAAGAAAAGCCTGGCAATCTACTTCTAAAAAATCAGCCACTGAAAACCCTAAGGAGCACTGTTCTACTCTGACACTCATAGGGTTGCCATGAGTCAGAGTTGAATAGATGACAACTGGTTTTTGAACATCTTCTGCAAAATCCCAAAGATAAGAAAAACCAAGGTGGGTTCAAGAAACTGATAGTAGTTCAGCATACCTAAGATACATGTAAGGGACATGGCACAAGATGATTCTAGAAACACAGGAACCAGACGAAAAAGAGCCTTGTAAGCCATGCTGAGGTGATCGGTTTCAATTCTCTGACAGGAGGAATCAGCAAAGGGTTTTAAGCAGAGAAGTCACAATGATGAGATGAGATTCGCATTTTAAAAAGATAGTTTTGGTGGCAAGACAGGAAGGGGATGAGACAGAAGGGGCAAGAAGACTAATTAGGAGACAAATACAATAGCTACACAAAATTATGTTAGGGGTCAGTAAGAACAAAGAGGTACTGGATGTCAAAGACTTGACTGAGATAAAATGGGTATGATTTGAGGACAGGCTGTGCAGGAGGAAAGAGTCTTAGATGATTTGCCAGGTTTCTGATTTGGAATTCTAAGTAAATAGAACACACCTATAGTGGAAAATCAGAATCGACTCGATAGCAATTGTTACTTGTTTTTGTTTTTTTATAGCGGAAAAAGGGACCCTGGTTGCACAGTGGTTAAGCTTTTGGTTGCTAACCAAAAGGTTGGCAGTTCAAATCCACCAGCTGATCCTTGGAAACCCTATGGGGCAGTTCTATTCTCTCCTATATGATCGCTATGAGTCAAAATCGACTTGACGGCAACGGGCTTGGTTTTTTTTTTTTTTTGGTAGTGGAGAAACAGTAATACCTTGACAGATGAATGTACTATTTGGGGAACTTTCTCACAGTTTTAAAGTTGAATCAACTTATTCACACATTTCAACCCAGAGGTTGTAAACCAGTCATCTAAAATCCAAATCTAGCCTACAGATATGTTTTATTTGGCCTGCATAATGTTACCTCAAATACTAGGAATCTGGCTTAGTTGGATAATTCCACATGAAAACCTGGTGAGCCGACTGCTCTTAAAAATTTTAAGATGGAGGCAGAGCCAAGATGGGGGAATAGACCGACAATTTCAGCGAGCTTTCTTTACAACAAAGACCTGAAAAAACAAGTGAAATGAGTATATCTGTCACAAGCTGGGAGCCCTGAGCATCAAAGGCAAGCTTAGACAACGAACTGAGGGGCAGGAAGGAGGAAGAGACTGTTCAGAAGTGGAGAGGAGCTACGGGACCTGGGTCGCCAGGAGCCCACAGGCACCATTCCCAGAGCGGCAGCAGTGCTGGCAGCAGGCTGGTAATAGCGTTTGGCTGCAGTTTCCTCAGGGAGAAGCAGCCAGCCACACAGCCCACTCACACCTCCTGAAACTGAGGAGAACAGCACTCTCAGCAAAAGCTAAGTACTTGCGTATATTTTACCGTGCTCCCCCCCGCCCCACCCCCAAGCTGGCTTCAGCAGCTGAGTCCCTGGGCCTGAGATAGACCCTGTTGAGCATCTAGAGCCATCCTCCCAGCCTTGGTGAAGGAAAAAATTTGCAACTGGGGGGAAAAGATAATTTGCTAGCTCCATTAACCAGGGAAGCTCAGGACAGAAGCGGCTCCTGTCCAGGCATAAACCATCTGTGGACCTTGAGCACCTTTCCCTTCTGCATGGACCTGTGTGGGCCTATTTCAGGAGAATAGGCCCTTGTTGGCAAACTCCAGCCATTTCAGCTGTGTGGTGGAGAGGTGAGTGTTAGACGTTGGACTTTGCTTTGCCTATTAAACAAGGTCCTCACCTACCCACATCAGGGACCTAAGGACTGGTAGCTCCACTCAGGTCACCCAGCCATCTGCGACAGAGGTCCAAAGATAACTGGTACCTTGCAGTCCTTACAACCAAAAACTTTGGGTGCTCATGGTCCATCTGCAAAACCCACCCTCCTGCACGCTCTAGGGAACAGGGACGTGTTTTCCTCATAGAAACTTGGGGGTCGGTTCTCAGCCCCCTGCCTTGTTCAGAGTGTGACCCCCTGGCCCTCTAAGACTGTAGGACAGAGCCTGTACCACACACTTGATCAGCTACCTGGAAACCTGAGTTGAATTCATACGAGAATAATGAGTGGACTCCTAGACTGATATACCTGATAACAGCTCTAGCCAGCTGGGGACAGGGCACCAGAGCTCCAAAGGCGAAAATAATCAAGCTAGCTCACTCAAGCAACCCATACAGGTATACCAAAACAAAACAAAGCAAGCAGCTATGACACAGTAAGCAAGCATAAACTAATATAATAACTTATAGATGGCTCGGAGACAACAGTCAATATCAAGTCACATAAAGAAACAAACCATGATCACCTCAACAAGCTCTCAAAACAAAGAATCCAGGGATCTTCTAGATGAAAGTACATTCCTGGAATTACCAGATGCAGAATACAAAAGTTTAAAATACAGAACCCTTCAAGACATCAGGAAGGAAATAAGGCAATATGCAGAACAAGCCAAGGAACACACAGATAAAGCAACTGAAGAAATTAGAAAGATTATTCAGGAACATAGTGAAAAGTTTAATAAACTGGAAAAATCCATAGACAGACAGCAATCAGAAATTCAGAAGATTAACAATAAAATTACAGAATTAGATAACTCAATAGAAAGTCAGAGGAGCAGAATTCAGCAAGTAGAAGATAGAATTTCTGAACCCAAAGGTAAATCTCTTGGCACTAATATATTTGAAGGAAAATCAGATGAAAGAATTTTAAAAAATGAAGAAGTCTTAAGAATCATGTGGGACTCTATCAAGAGAAATAGCCTACGAGTGATTGGAGTACCAGAACAGGGAGGGATAACAGAAAATATGGAGAAAATTGTTGAGGATTTGTTGGCAGAAAACGTCCCTGAGATTGTGAAAGATGAGAAGATAGCTACCCAAGATGCTCATTGAACTCCACATAAGGTAGATCTGAAAAGAAAGTCACCAAGACATGTTATAATCAAACTTGCCAAAACCAAAGATAAAGAGAGAATTATAAGAGCAGCGAGGGATAAACGAAAAGTCACCTACAAAGGAGAGCTAATAAGAATAAGCTCGGACTACTCGGCAGAAACCATGCAGGCAAGAAGGCAATGGGATGACATATTTTAAAAAATTGAAGGAAAAAAATTGCCTCCCAAGAATCATATATCCAGGAAAACTGTCTCTTAAATATGAAGGTGAAATTAAGACATTTCCAGATAAACCCAAGTTTAGGGAATTTGTAAAAACCAAACAAAAACTACAAGAAATACTAAAGGGAGTTCTTTGGTTAGAAAATCAATAATATCAGGTATCAACCCAAGACCAGAACGCTGGGCAGAGCAACCAGAAGTCAACCCAGACACAGAAATCCAAAAAAACAAAGTAAGATTATAAAAAAAAAAAGCCCAAAACAGGATAACAGAGATGCTATTATATAAAAGACAACATTAAAATCATAAAGAAGGACTAAGAAATGTAATCATACACCTTCCATATGGAGAGGAAGGTACAGCAATACAAAGAAAAGTTAGTTTTAAATTTAGAAAAATAGGAGTAAATAATAAGGTAACCACAAAGGAGAAGAACTATCCTACTCATCAAAATAAAATCCAAGGGAAAAATACAGACTCAACAGAAACAAAATCAACAACAACAAACATGAGGAAAGGACAATATATAAAGAAAATCTACTCAGCACATAAAATTAAGTGGGAAAAAGAAACTCAACAACACACAAAAAAAGACATCAAAATCATACCACTAAATTCATAAAAAAAATTCATACCTACCCATAATTATCCTGAACGTAAATGGACTAAAGGCACCAATAAAGAGACAGAGAGTGGCAGAATGGATTAAAAAACAAGATCCATCTATATGCTGCCTACAAGAGACACACCTTAGACTTAGAGACACAAACAAACTAAAACTCAAAGGATGGAAAAAAGTGTGCAGAGTAGAACTGTTCTCCATAGGTTTTCACAGCTGTGACCTTTCAGAAGCAGATCGTCAGGACTTTCATTCTTCCAAGGCGTCTCTGGGTATGTTTGAACCGTCAACCTTTCAGTTAGTAACCTAGCACTTAAGTATTTGTACCACCCCGGGATTCCAGACAAACAGTAGCCTGTCATTTAAAGCATCATGCCTAATATCTCCCTTCCACTGAATTGTGCCTAATGTACCTTCCTGACTCCTATAGGAATAGGGACATGTCACCCCTCTGCTAATGCCTAGAGTACACTGAAGCTCCCCTCACCACCACCACCCCTCATTGTTCTCCACAGTCAGAAAGGTGAACTTGAAATCAGGCAAGGGTGAACTGGTGCAACAATTACTGAATGGGGCCATTGCAATAGGAAGTGGACCTTTCAATGATGGTGTAAAAAGGCTTCTTTCTCTTACTGGATCTCTCATGTGTCTCTTTGTTCTGAGGTACCTGGTAGATTAAAATGCCAAGAAAGAATCTGAGTGGGATCAGGAAGAAGAGACCTGAAACAAAGACAAGCCACTCTTCTAGGCCTTAAACTAAAGGGTTAAGAGATTCAAGTAGTTCTCACTTGATCACAAAACTCACTTGGCTGAGAGCGCAGACAGATGTTTGAGACGGAACCTTGAAGAGTGTACATTTCTCTTGTGTATTCCTTGGGTATCTATCTTCCTGGAACAAAGTTCATAAGGTGTCAGCTGTAGGAGCTGAATAAATTTCTACATTAAATTCATTATGAAGTATTCGCAAAAAAAAAAATTAGAGCAAGAAAAGAACTGTATTTCCAGAGGAAACTGCATGCTTCCTGAGATAGATATGAAAGGGCTGCAAATTCTATGACATTCCTGCATCAAGAGGTGGGGTCTGTTTTCCCTCCCTGAGTCTGAGCTGTCCTGTGACTAGTTTGACCAACAGAGTAAAGTGGAAGAGATGCTATGCCATTCCAGGCCTAGTCTTCAAGAGGACTGGTAGCTTCTACCCTGCCCCCTTTGGTGCTTTGAGCAGCCATGTAAAAACTCCAACTATCCTGCCAGAGAGACTACAAGGAGAAGCCCTGAAACTATATGAGGAGCAGAGGGGCTCAGCTAAGTCCAGCCTTCCAGCCATCCCTGCCAGAGCTCCAAGGATGTGACTGAAGCCATCTTGGAACCCCTGGCCCAGCTCACCCACAGCTAAGTATCATTCACTAAGGGATTTCAATCAATACCCATGGAATGAAAGTACCGCCCAGTCCAGCCACGCCCAAATTCCTGATCCACAAAATCCTGAGATTAAATAAAATAATTGGTGTTTTAAGCCACTACATTTTGGGGTAGTTGGTTATACAGTAACAGATAATCAGAGCACTTCCCTTAGAGAGAAGGCAAGAAAAACTGAGAGGGGGAAGGCTGGACATGACACTGCCGGGAATTCTGGCCATCCTAGAGCAGCCCAGAATGGTCAGCAAGCTGAAGCAGAAATTCTGATCTCCTCTTCTGTTCAGCTCTTTACTAAAGGAAGGAGGAAAGAAGAGATTATGCAGGTGACCTGGCTGGGAGAGTTTGAGGGAAAGAGTTAAGATTGGAATAGAAAAAGATATCCTCTTTGGTAAAAATGGTAGAATCAAATTAAATTACAAAATTTCTCTATCCATACACCTAACGAAGTAGGCAACACATTATACAAACCAATCAAAATGTTTGTGGCAACCAAACCAGGAATACGGTCCAAACCCATACCATAGATTTCAAACACTGGCAGCTAAGGAAAAGGAAACAGTAGTAAATAGCAAGTATTTTTTTAACGAAGAAATCAATTCCAGTGTGGCAAGAATCAGATTTGCCCTTAACCATGCCTCCACACCTCCAAAGTACTACAAAAGGAAAAAAAGTTAATTGTAAGATCATGAGAATTCTTAGTAATATGCAGACCCCCGTTTGTAGCAAAGCCAACGGAAGAAGGGTCGATGAATCCCTTGGGAGTAAAGCCCCTAGATTTACCTCAGAATCCCACAGGGCAGGAAGATCTTCCAGAGTTTCCCGTCTCCCAGGGCATGATGCAGAGTTCAGGGAACAAGTCCACACAAGGAGTGGGATACACTCATGGCTAATTCAGGGCGTGTACCTGGATTTCAAAAGACAGGGCAAAGCCAAGGTCCCCCACAAAAGCTGTGCATGGTGCTGCTCCCTGTTCACCAGGCTCATATTTTCAAGATTCAGGAGAGTGGAAAGACCAGAATACCTAGTCCTAAAACTGTAGGGAGTGGAACACAAGCTGATCTCAGATAAGGTAGAGCAGAGGGACGATCAGGGAAACCAATTTATACGTAGCATATCAAAAGACAATCTGGATAGATCCTACTTTAAGCATAAACAATATAAAGTAGCATTCATTCATTTCGTAAATATTACTCCAGCTCCACTCTGTGCCAGGCACAGCAAATACAAACATAAGTGCAAAAAATAGAAAAAAGGTGAGGAAAGGGACATAGCATGAAAAGATACCCCCCCAGAAATAAACAGCCCAAGGACATATTTGCTTTAAGTGCTACAGAATGAGAATGAGTTCAATAAAATCAAAGATTCAAGAAGAGATGATAAAACAACAGATTGGTATTAAAAAGGTGGCTGTAAAGTTAAATACAAAAAAAAAAAAAACACTTGCAAATCTAACACATGAATTACAAACATGAAGAAACAGCTGAAAAGCAAGTTACTTACATGGTGAAAAGCCTTAAAATAACCCTACTGGATACAAACAAAAATGACAAAGAGATTAAAGTTCTTAAAGAAAAGTGAAAGATAAGATCGTGCTGAACCTTCATTAAGAACCCAATAAATGAAATAGAAAAAGTATCTGAAGATGTAAGACGAAACTCCCTGAAATGAAAAAAATAGCTAGATGTGGAGAAAGGGTCCACCATATATCTAGAAAAAATATAGAATGATCAACATGGAGAATATCTCAATTAATTACTAAACTTAAAAGGGAAACAATTTTTCAGCCCTTGAAAGAGAAAAATAATATTATCCACAGGCACAAAAATCAAACTCAAGTTTTGTTACACAACATTCAACTCAACAAACAATAAAGGCACTGTTTGTAAAGGAAGCGTGATCGCGAGTATTTCCCTCTGCAGTGTCCTTCACGTGGCAGATACTCTCAATTATGAAAGAACTCAGAGAATAAGACATCCATAAAGCCACCATTATTTAAAAAAAAAAAAAAAAAGCCCAAATAAAGAACTCAGAAATGGAAATAGCTGAATAAAAGGCTAACAAATGTGAGAATTATATTTGCCAATAGGATGTAAACGTTAAAAACCTCAATAAATTATTAAGGTTATATGTGTTAGTAATAAACACATACAATCATGTATATGTGTTTTATATATACATAATTTATATAAGGAAGGTAGAGAGAGGCAGATGGGAAGAAGTGGAAGATTGTTAATCTCCTTAATTCACACAGTAAGAAGTCAATTAATACTGTCAAAAATTGAAATATGCAGTTTTAAAAAATGTAATAAACTACCATCCCTTAATGTTTTTCATGATTATTTTTCTTACCTGTGGAAGAATATTTTAGAAGCAATGTTCTCTGTGTTAAAGAAATATTGACTTGGGGGATGTCTTAGTCATCTAGTGCTGCTATAACACAAATACAAGTGGATGTCTTTAACAAAGAGAAATTTATTTTCTCACAGTCTACTAGGCTAGAAGTCCAAATTCAGGGCATCAGCTCCAGGGGAAGGCTTCCTCTCTCTCGGATCTGGAGGAAGGCCCTTGTCATAAATCTTCCCCTGGACTAAGGAATTTCTCCACATAGGAACCCCAGGTCCAAAGGAAATGCTCTGCTCCTAACACTGCTTTCTTGGTAGAAGGAGGTCCCCAACTCTCTGCTTCCTTCCCTTTCCTTTTATCTCTTGTAAGATAAAAGGTGGTGCAGGCCTACCCCAGGGAAACTCCCTTTACATTGGATCAGGGATGTAACCTGAGCAAGGGTGTTACATCCCACCCTAATCCTCTTTAACCACAAGCAGAGATTATGATTTATAACACACAAGAAAATCACAAAATGGAGGACAAACACACAATACTGGGAATCATGGCCTAACCAAGTTGACACATATTTTGGGGGGACACAATTCAATCCATGACAGGGAACATCTATGTCAATTGGCACAACATAGTCATTAAAACAATGCTCTACATCCTATTTTCTTGAGTAGTGTCTGGGGTCTTAAAAGCTTGTGAGAGGCCATCTCAGATACAATTATTGGCCTCTTGGCTTTACTTGCTTTCTCCCATCCAGAGTAAAGGAGAGTGAAGAAAACCAAAGACTAAAGGGAGCAATTGGTCTAAAACACTAATGAACTACATGCATCTCAGTCTGTATGACCCCAAACCAGAAGAACTAGATGGTGCCTGGCTACCACTACCAACTACTCTCACTGGGATCACAACAGAGGGTCCCAGATAGATTTTTTGTTCAAACAAAGAGAAACAAAAAATCAAGTTCATAAAAAAGAAAAAAGACCAGACTTACTGGCCTGATAGAGACTGGACGAAAATCCAAGGCTATGGCCCTAAGACAACACTGTGACTTGGAACTGCAGCCATTCCCAGAAAATGCCTTCCAGCCAAGCAGTACACAGGGTTATAAAATAAACAAGAACACCTGAAAAGAACATGCTCTGTAGAACAAACAATTATACGAGACCTAAAGGGCAATTTTTACCCAGTAGTAACGATGAGAAGACAGGAAGGGATAGGGAAACCAGACAAAAGGAAACAGAAAACCCAGGGTAGAAATGGGGAGGGTGTTAACATATTTTGGGGATTGCAACCAATGTCATAGAACATTTTGTATATAACTTCTTGAAGGGGAAACTAATTTTCTCTGTAAACTCTCACTTAAAACATAATAAAATATTTTATAAAAAAGAAATATTTATCTGAAGGCCAGAAATTATTACCTACAATTCAATTGTTTTTTTTTTCTTCTAAATTCAAGTAAAATTAAATAACTTTATTTAAAGTACTGTGAATAATAAAATCCCATTTTTTCTGTCTGCCTGTCTTAGGCTGAGTTCTCTAGAGAAGTAAAACCAGTAAAGCATATAAATATATATACACAGAGAGATTTATATCAAGGCAATGGCTCACATGGTTG
This sequence comes from Elephas maximus indicus, assembly GCF_024166365.1. Lineage (NCBI taxonomy): Eukaryota > Metazoa > Chordata > Mammalia > Proboscidea > Elephantidae > Elephas > Elephas maximus. Next base: position 186,522,701 of record NC_064821.1, on the reverse strand, counting down.
TACAGGCTTCTCCTCATTCACGTAGCCACAGGGGCTGGCAAATCCAAGATCAGCAGGTCAGGGAGTAAGGCTCTTGCTCAGAGACAAAGAAGATCGATGAGTCCCAGGATCAGCAGGCAAGACCGCAAAGAAGCTGCTAGCTCCAGACCTAAGAACAAGAGGTCAGATGAACAGGAGCCAGCTGTACCATCCAAAACAAGCAAAAGCCCCTGAGCCCTGCCAGAATGTCTCCCCACACCTGATGCAGGCCACACGCCCAAGGAAACTCCCCTTCAACCGAATGACTACTCACAGCAGATCCCATCATAGGGGTGATCACATATCAAATCTCAACAGAGAAGTGACCACAACAACACACAACTGCAAAAACACTTAGAATCATGGCACAACCAAGTGGACACACAACCTTAACCATCACAGTCCACCGCTTGTCAACTTGGCACCTGTACACATCTCCTTAGACAATACATAATCTCTGAATAAAGACAATTATAAAGTCATACTTGCGCCTAAAATGATACAACTAATGCACATACAACCAAAAATGCACTGGCCCTATTTACATCTTATATTTTACAAGTGAAGAAGACAAAAATATTTGATGCACACCTACAAAGCAGAAAATCTCGTAACGATTACAGTCCTCATTTCTGCAACTGATCACCTGGCTGTAACTGGTATTTAGAACTACCTTCTTCCACCATCCATTCCGTATTCCCTTTGCCCTCAGCAAGGACCTCAGCTCATCATGGTTCTTTGCCTGGTGGGGTGACCCAAACCTTCATTTCTGAAAGGTGTGGGCCATTGCTACTCATGTTGGAATTGGGCTGCTGTAGTTTTTCGTTGACTTTACTCACAGGACATGGGAGTACTAAGAGAGCCCTAAAGGATCCCCTGCATTCCAGACATCCACTTCTTTACCTCCATTATGTAATACCAATCCAATCTCCTCTTGGTAATCAGGATCAATCACACCACCCAGTATCATAACTCCCGTCTTTGCCTATTGATACAGAGGCATAAGGAGCCCAAAGTGGCCAGGTGGTGTTCTTATTTTCCAGTTCAATGGAATCAATGATGTGTCTCCAGGTGGGAGCATTCCTCCCTTTCTAACTAAGACCACTAAACCTGCAGAGCATAAAGTTTCAGGGATGGGAAGCAAAAATTTTGTGAGTGGGTCACTAGGGTGAGTGGTGCCACTCCCATTTCCACCCCTTGATTCCCAGACCCATGAATCCCATCTATGGGAGATACAGCACCATATATTGGATGCTGGTTGAGAGCATATACAGCCTTCTGGAGAACATTGGCCCAAACTTGCAAGGTATTACCACCTAGCTGGCACTATAATTGTGTCTTTACAAGGCCATTCCATCATTCTATCAAGCCAGCTGCTTCAGGATGATAGGGAACACTGTAAGATCAGTGAATTCCATGAGCATGGGCCCACTGCCACGCTTCGTTAGCTGTGAAGTGAGTCACTTGGTCCGTGGCAAAGCTGTGTAGTGTACCATGACAGTGGATAAGCCATTGTGTAAGGCCATGGAGTGTAGTTTTGGCAGAAGCATTGAGTGCAGGAAAGGCAAATCCATATCCAGAGTAAGTGTCTATTCCAGTAAGAACAAAACACTGCCCTTTCCATGATGGAAGTCATCCAATATAATTAACTTGTCACCAGGTTGCTAGTTGATCACCTTGAGGGATGGTGTCATAACGGGGACTCAGTGTTGGTCTCTGCTGCTGGCAGGTTGGGCACTCAGCAGAGGCTGTAGACGAGTCGGCTTTGGTGAGTGGTAGTCTATGTTGCTGGGCCCGTGCATAAACTCCATCCCTGCCACCATGGCCACTTTGTTCATGAGCCCATTGAGCAATGATGGGAGTAACTGGGGAAAAAGGATGGGTGGTTTCTACAAAACACATCATCTGATCCACTTGATCGTTAAAATCATCCTCTGCTGAGGTCACCCTTTGGGAGCATTCACATGAGACACCAATATCTTCACTTCTTTGGCCCATTCACAGAGGTCTATCCACATACCCCTTCCCCATAAATCCTTGTCTCCAATTTTCCAATAATGTTCCTTCTAAGTCCCTGACCATCCAGCTGAACCATTGACCATGTCCCATGAATCAGTATAAAATCGCACATCTGGCCATTTCTCCTTCAAAGCAAAGTGAACAACCATGAGCACTGCTACAAGTTCTGCCCATTGGGAGGATTTCCCTTCACTACTGTCCTTCAGGGAGGTCCTAGAAAGGGACGTCAGTGCTGCCACTGTCCACTTTCAAGTGGTGCTTGCATATTGCACAGAACCATCTGTAAACCAGGCACGAATTTTCTCTTCTTCAGTCAACTGATCATAAGGAATTCCCCATGAGGCCATAGGTGCAGCCTGGGAGATGGAAGGTAATGTGACAGAAGTAGAGACCATGGGCACTTGGGCCACTTGCTCATGCAACTTACTTGTGCCTTCAGGTCCTGCTCAGGCCCAATCTCGTATATAGCACTTCCTTTTAATAATGGAGTGCTCCTGTGCATGTCCAACTTTATGATTCTGAGGTTCAGACAACACCCAGTTCATGATGGGCAGCTCAGGCTGCATGTTGACTTGGTGTCCCATGGTTAAGTGTTCAGTCTCTATTAAGCCCCAGTAACAAGCCAAAAGCTGTTTCTTAAAAGAAGAGTAGTTATCTGCAGAGCATGGGAGGGCTTTGCTCCAAAATCTTAAGGGTCTGAGCTGTTATTCACCAACAGGGGCCTGCCAAAGACTCCAAACAGCATCTCTATCTGCGTGGAAACTTCAAGCACCATTGGATCAGCCAGATCATATGGCCCCAGTGGCAGAACAGCTTGCACAGCACACTGAACCTGTTGCAGAGCCTTCTCTTGTTCTGGGCCTCACTCAAAATTAGCAGCTTTTTGAGTCACTTGATAAATACTCTGGAGTAGCACACACAAATGAAGAATGTGCTGCATCCAAAATCCAAAAAGGTACACTAGGGATTATTCCTCCTTTTTAGTTATGGGTGAAGCCTGGTGCAATAACTTTATCATAACTCTGGAAGGAATATCTCCACATGCCCCAAACCACTGGACCCCCAGAAATTCAACTGAAGTAGAAGATGCCTGAATTTTTGTGGGATGAATTTCTGACCCCCTAGCACACAAACATTTTAACAATAAGTCCATAGTCATTGACACACCTTCCTTACTAGGTCAAATCAGCATAATGTCATCAATGTAATGGGCCAGTGTGACATCTTGAGGAAGGGAAAGATGACCAATGTCCCTGAAGACTAAATTATGACATATGGCTGGAGAGTTGATGTAGCTCTGACGTAGGCAACTGAAGGTGTATTGCTGGCCTTCCCAGCTGAAGGAAAACTGCTTCTAATGGTCCTTCAAAACAGGTATGGAGAAAAAGGCATTAGCCAGATCAACAGCTGCATAGCAGGTACCAGGAGATGTATTAATTTTCTCAAGCAATGACACAACATCTGGAACAGCAGCTACAATTAGGAGTCACCACCTGGTTAAGTTTTCGATAATCCACTATCATTCTCCAAGATCCAGCTGTTTTTTACACAGGCCAAAAAGGTGAATTGAATAGGGATGTGGTGGGAATCACCATCCCTGCACCTTTCAAGTCCTTTATGGTGGCAGTAATCTCTGCAATCCCTCCAGGAATGTGATATTGCTTTTGGTTTACTATTTTCCTAGGTAGGGGTAGTTCTAATGGCTTCCACTTCACTTTTCCTACTGTAATAGCCCTTCCTCCATTTGTCATAGATCCAGTGTTAGGGTTTTGCCAGTTGCTGAGTATATCTATTCCAATTATGCATTCCGGAACTGGGGAAATTATTACAGGATGGGTTCAGGGACCCACTGAACCTACTGTGAGACAGACATGAGCCAGGACTCCATTTAATAACCTAACATCCATATGCTCCCACTCTGACTGGTGGGCCACAGAGCTGTTTGGGATCTCCTGGAATTAGTGTCAGTTCAAAGCCCGTATCCTGTAATCCCCCAAAAGTCTGATTAATTCTTTTTCCCCAATGAACAGTCACTGTCCTAAAAGACTGTAGATCCCTTTGGAGAAGGCTGGGAGACAGATTACCATTATAAATGTTTGGTGGTTTACTGAAGTCCTTCCTCCAGGGGACCCAGCCTCCCCTTCATTCAAAGGGTTGTAGGTTTTTAATTTGTTCAAGTCTGGGAATTGATTAAGGGGCCATGACTCCCTCTTCTGACAATTCCAGTTAGACCGCTGTTCACCTGACTGAGAATTCATCCATTTGCACAGATCAAGTAAATGTTTAGTAGATTTCCTATCTATTTCACTCCTAGGGACACCATGACTAATTAGCCAATCCCATAAACCCATATGAGTCAGGCTATTCTGATTACTGCTTTGACTCTGCTGTTCATTACAGTAACCACACCCACCTTGTCTTTGTCATTGGAGTGCCACCACTTGGCCCCTACCACCATGGGCTCCAGTCAGCCCCAATTTATTTAGGCGTCTCAGTTCAATTAGAGCAGTTCCCACTGTCAAATCTGACTTACAGAAAATAGCAATCACAGCAGTCTTCAAGGATGCTGGGGCTCCCTTCACAAATTTATTCCCCACTGTTATGGTAAAAGGTGTGTCCTCTGGACACTCCATGTGTGGGTCTGTGGGTCTAACCTGGTAAAACCACTCTAGCATGCTAATTTCCCTAAGCCTTTGGATACCTTCTTCTACAGTATACCAAGGCAGTTCTGGTACTTCAACTTGATTTAGTGTAGGCCACCACGTAATCCGTGCTTCAGCAACCCAACCAAATAAGCTATTAGATCCTTTCCCAGTTTCTCGAGCTGAAACATTGAATGAAGAATCTGTGCTTAGTGACCCCATATCAATAAACTCAGACTGATCCATCTTTATGTTCCTAGCACCATTATCCCACATCCTTAATAGCCATTCTCATACATATTCCCCTGGTTTCTGTTTGTACATATTAGAAAACTCAAGCAATCTTTTCAGAGTGTAGCATACCTCCTCCTGGGTTACACTTTATATTTCACCCTTTAGGGCTCACTAGGACTTAAGTCTAGTTATAGGTCTAGAAGCCAAAATCAGTAGAGAAATGTCTTGAGAACATTCAGCAGTGTCTTATAAAGCATCTATCTCAGGTGATTTCCCAGGCAATGACTCAGACAAAGGCATTTTAGTTGCAACTGGGTTAAACTCATTAGTTGGAAGTGGAGGGTCTAATAGTTCTGTTGGCAGGGGTGATTCAATGGAATTTAGGGGCTCAGTGCCCCCAGCTTCCTGATTAGCTGCCCATATGTCCCCATCCCAGGTTTCAGGATTCCCAATCAATGCCCTCACTTTAACTTCAGACACCTCTCGAGGTTGGCAGGTGAGTCGGCATTATAATTCAACCACTCTTACAAAAAGACTCTGGTTTTAGTTTTCAGCAATATCAGCTCTGCTACTCAGGATATAAGGCTTTCTCTCAAGGCACAAATAGAAAATTTGAGGTCTTTATGCAACATTTCAGCTTTGACTTTGAAGCCCTGAGCTCATCTCTTTCTTTCACCAGTTTGTCTAGCAAAACTAGGACCAACCTACCAGCTTCCTTATACTTATCATGACAACATTGTAGAAAGGTATCCATGCAATCACCCAGAATCTTGCCTTTCACCAATACCTCATCTGCTGGTGGTGATATTTTGCGTATTTGAATTGCCAGCCACCTCATGCCATGGATTAGCAGTGCCCCCTTTATTACTGGAAGCAGAGTCGTCAATATCTTTAAGACTAAGCAGACTACAGAACCGATTTAGAAAATGCATCCTTATAATTTTGTTTCTCTAGAACCACTCTCGGTATCAAATGTCTTACGCTGGATTTTCTACAGAAGCAAAACCAGCAAAGCATACAAATATATATACACGGAGAGATTCATGTCAAGGAAATGCCTCACGTGGCTGTAGAAGCTGTAATGTCCCAAGTCCATGGGTCAGGATAGAGGCTTCAACTGATTCATATAGCCGCAGGGGCTGGTGAACCCAAGATCGGTAGGTCGGGGAGAAGGGCTCTTGCCCGCAGGTTAAGAAGATCCATCAATCCCAAGATCACTAAGCATGACCACAGCTAAGGTGTTAGCTTAAGTCCCAAGAACGGGAGGTCAGATGAACAGGAGCCAGCTGCAGGATTCAGAAAGAGCAAAAGCCCCTGAGCCCTGCCAGAATATCTGCCCACATTCCATGCAGGCCACATGACCAAGGAAACTCCCCTTCAACTGACTGGTTACTCACGGAAGTTCCCATAGTGGGGGTGATCACATATCAAATCTCAACAGGGAAGTGACCACAACATCGCAAGACTGCCAAAACACTGAGAATCATGGCCCAGCCAAGTTGACACACAATTTTAACCATCACACTGCCTCTATCTGACTATCTCCCAATATATTTGTTTGTATATAAGTAAAACATAATGTCTAGAATGGTAAGACTAGTTATTTTTGTGTTGGGACATTGGATATGATGTATTAGTTTCTTCTATGTACTTGTTTGCACTGCTTCGATATTTTATAATGAAAATACATTTGTATCCTCCTTATAAATAATCAATTCATACTTACTTTTTAAAAATAACCTAAAACAGCATACATGTGCAGGAAAAAAGCACTGAAAGGCTCTGGACCAGGTGTACAATATGAGGTGGAGAAGGGGAGGTGGGATTGAAGGTTGGAAGAAAGGAAATTCTCTGGAAATGTGGCTAAGGGTTAAATAGTGAAGTTCCTTTCATATTCTTTGAGAGAAACCCAAGCAAAGATTAGAATTCCTTTTTAATTATTTTTGCTGTGAGTTTATTCAAAGACTGGACCAAGTGGAACAATAAAATTTATCGGTATTACAGTGGGATTCAGAAATTCAGGACCAACTATGACAAGTCTAACTTTGGTAACAAACATAACGCTGTATCTCACAGCATCAAAGTCAAGGCAAAGTATTACTCATCAGTAAAATGAGAAATAGTCACTGAATTGTTCATATAGAAAATGGTGAAACGGTAATTTTTTTTTTGAGAATATGCACAACAAAAGATACACCAATTCAACTGTTTCTATGTGTACAATTCTGTGACATTGATCACATCCTTCAAGTTGTGCAACCATTCTCACTTTCTGTTTCTGAGTTGTTCTTCCCCTGTTCACATAAACTCACTGCCCCCTAAGGTTCCTATGTAATCTTTTGAGTTGCTGTTGCCACTTTGATCCCATATAGATAGTTCTTAAAAGAACATAATGCTCAAGGCAGGCATTTTTGTATCAGTTAAGCTACACTATTGTTTGGTTTTAAGACTTCAGGGGATGTTTTTGGTTTAAGCTTTAAAGATTACCACAGGGCAATTGTTTCAGAGATTCATCCAGCTGCAATGGCTCCAGAAAGCCTGGAGTCCATGAGAATTTGAAATTCTGTTCTGCATTTTCCCCCTTTTGATCCAGATTCTTCTATAGAATCTTTGATCAAAATGTCCAGTAATGGTAGCTGGGCACCACCCAGTTCTTCTGATCTCATGGCAAAGGAGGCAGCTATTCACAGAGGCAATTAGCCACACATTCTATATCCTCCTCCTATTCTTGGTTATCCTTCTTCCTGTGTTGCTGCAGGCAAATAGAGATCAACTGTCACGCCTCGGATGGCAGCTTGTAAGATTTTAAGGCCTCAAGCACTAAGCAATGAACAAGGAGGTAGAACAGAAGTGCTAAACACATTATTGGGCCTATTAACTGGGGTGTCTCATGAAGCCATGACTCTAAAACTCCAAACCAAGGAACCAAATCCCACGAGGTTTTTGGTTGTACATGAGCAGTCTCAGCAGCTATTCTTTTTTTTTTTTTATTGCTGTTGTAATATATCTGTCTTAGTGCTGCCATAACAGAAAGACCACAAGTGGATGGCTTTAACAAAGAGAAATTTATTTTCTCACAGTTCAGTGGGTTACAAGACCAAATTCAGGGTGTCAGCTCCAGGGGAAGGCTTTCTATCTCTGTTGGCTCTGGAGGAAGGTCCTTGTCCTCAATCTTCCCCTAGTTGAGGAGCTTCTCAGGCACAAGGACCCCATGTCCAAAGGACGCGCTCTGCTCCTGGTGCTGCTTTCTTGGTGGTATGAGGTCCCCAACTCTCTGCTTGCTTCCCTTTCCTTTTATCTCTAAAGAGTAGTGCAGGCCACACCCCAGGGAAAATTCTTTTCCATTGGATCATGAATGTGGCCTGAACAAGGATGTTACATACCACCCTAATTATCTTTAACCACAGGCAGAGATTATGATTTATAATACATACAAAAATAAAAAGTGGATGACAAGCACACGGGGCCTAACCAAGTTGACACATATTTTTGGGGGGATACAATTCAATTCATGACAATATCAATCACACAACTTTTGCCAATTGAACTTCTTACAGGTGTACAACTTATTGACAGCAATTACAATAATCAACTGTGCAATTTTCAATCTCTATTAACCTCCCCTTTTCCCTCTCCCTCCTGCCCCTGGTAACCACTAATAAACTTTGGTCTCTTTTTCTTTTTCTTCTTTTGCCCTTTCTTCTGTTTTTATATAGGTGAGGTCATATAATATTTGCAATTTTTCATATGCTTTTTAATCACAAGGAAGAAGAAGAAAAAACAACAGTAGGCATAAGATCCCCCTCAGTCAGGAGAGAGCAGAAGAGATGAATGCTTCAAATTAACAACAACAGCACTTTCCACCTCCATGGAATGAGGAAAGCAGTGTTATTCAGGGAACAAAGAGAGGACTGGTACAGAAGGGCATCAGTCAAGTTCAGGTCACTCACAGAAAAGATAGAGCAATTAAAACCAAACTTAGTATAGTTTGTTAGACTACAAGTACTTGTTTCTGCAGAAGGATTGGGAGAGAAAAATATGAAACTGGCTCTACTGCTTCTGGCAATAAGAAGGAAAGGGCTCTGGTGACCTGTTATGGACTGGGAATCAAAAAATCTCAGTCTAACTTTACTTATTCAGGGGGATGTTGAGGACAGAGACTTAAATCTACTTCTGGTCACTCACTGGTGACTAAAAAAAAAGTTCTTAACAGTAAAGGCTATAAAGAGGTGGTGAGCCAGGAATTTATGGGGGACAAAAAAAATACAAAAATAGGAGAAGAGCACTCAGTCACCAAACTTTGGTCAACATGAGCCAACTGGCAAATATAATTCTCACAATTGTTGGCCGTTTTATTAAGGCACTTTCATTTCTTTGGACAACCTCAGTTTGGTAGCCTCAACAGAAAACATACGTGTAGAAAAGACCACTTCAAATTCTGAGTTGAAAAAATAAATTTTTCATAGAGAAAAACTAATGAGCCTGAGGATTCTGGCAGAATGAAAAGGAGACAGAGCTAGCTCTATATTAGCTCATAAACAACCACTTTATTAATGTAAAGCTCAAATATTTCCAAAGACAATTTTGGCCAGCTCTTTCTAAAGCATAACTTTATTCTTTGGTATTACATATTTTATAAGTACCTGAGCTTCTTGGGTGAAATGGTAAGTGGAAAAAATGAGTGAAGGAGTAGAAAAACTGGTGAAACTAATATTGTCCAGCCTACCATTTGTCAAACACTGGACAGAGGTAAAATATTCATTTCATTTGGGATCCAGCCAAAAGTCACCTTAATCTCCAAGCTAAAATTTCAGACTTTTTCCGGTGCTATACAATAATTTCATAAAACCTCATCACAACTCTCTAAGGAATTAAAACCACAGGACTAGAATCCTGATTCTGGGATCCAATGTTGCCACTGTAACACCTTGTAGCATATTCTATTAGTGTTTTATCATGTGTTAATTGCTTATTATACATCAAGCATACTGCTGATGACTTTATATGGACTATCTCATTTAATCTTCATAATATCTCTGAGGTAGGCACTGTTATTACCCATATTTAGAGATGAAGAAATTGAAGCATAGTAAGGTAACTGACTTGCCAAAGGTCACACAGGAGGTAAGTGTGGGACCAGATTTTAACCCAGGCAGTAAAACTCCAGAGCTTCTCTTCCTGTCCCCTCTGCAGTATTTCATCCCTACATGATAAAGGAATGGGGAAGAGGTTTCAAGTCAGGGATATAGATCATCTTCCTCCATTGTCTGGCTTCCAGGACTCAGAAACTCTTCACTTTATTGAAATGACCTCTGGGATCATGAGTCCAAATACCTGGATTGCAACAACATTAATAACAAATAATCAGTACTTAATACTATGGCTTATTGATTCTCTGCCTTAGCTTCACACTTTCTTTATACTCATTTGGAACTCATTCAGTAGGCTACTTGTCAATGACCAAACGAAAATTTTTTTATGAGTGGCTCTTGAAACCCATATGAACTACCAATCCTAACACACCTTTGTACACATACACCCATAAAGGCAACATTTGGGATGGACTGAGAGCTGGCTTATAAGGCTCTTGGGCCCATTATTTTCTTCTCAGTCATCATCATCATTAATCATCACTACAATTATCATAGCACGACCCCAAAAGACTACTTACCAAATCAGTCTATGTTAAAGAAACAGCTCCATAACCCAGGGATCTCCCTGCCATAGTCACTAAGAGATGCTTCTAGTACAGCCTGATAGAACTGGGGTAGAAATGGTGAAGTATATGTGTAAAGAAAAAGCAGGGACAAAAATGTGCTTCTGACATGGATAAGAGATCTTGATTTTTTAAAAAGAGTTTGGGCATTATAAAGAGAGGCAAAGAAAGGACAAGGGGGACAAGGCATGGCATTGTATTTGGCTTACCAGCCTCCCTCTGAGAGAAACCTGAACAAGCCATTTTACAGAATTTCATAGCTGAACAGCTCTTAGAAATCAGCCAAGAAAGTGGCTCTTAATTTCTTTTTGGCCACAGACCTATTTGCAAATGTGATGAAACCTACAGGCCCTCTTTCTCCCACAAAATGCATGTATACACCTATACCCAAAAATTTTCACTGAACTTACAGACTTCTCTGAGACCCATTAATGGATATCAGATTGATAACCTCTGATCTGTAACAAGTCCCTTATTTTCAGTTGAGGAAAGCGAAACTCAAGCTAATAGATTTTTTAAGAAACCAAATATTTTATTTCCTAGCCATTGAGTTTTCTACTATATCATTTTCCTTCCCCTTATCTTTGTTTTGGAAATAAAACCAAATGGTCTTTAGAACTCATTTAAAGAAACAATTTCATGGAGTTTCATGAGCAAGTTACATGGGTGGACAAGTATGCTATGCATGTGTTAGAAGATCACACATAAACTCAAATTACTGCTATAGTCGGTGAAAACTCACAAGAAAATTACCTCATTATATTAACATTAAAGAATAAAAATACCGTGCACAGAATAATTAGCCATATGTAGTATACTACTCATAAAAGGTCACCAGAGAATCACAGACTATAAGAGCCCCCCAAGAGAACTCAGGAACAATTCCCTACCTTTAGAACAGTAGTGTAGATTTTTTTTTTACCAACCTCTCCACTGAAAATAACTAAAACAACTTTATAAAATATTTTAAATCCCCTTAAAAGTACTCAAGGGAGGGGGCCAAGATGGCTGACTAGGTAGAAGCTACCTGGGATCCCTCTTGCAACAAAGTCTCGGAAAAACAAGAGAATCGATCACATACATGACAATTTACGAACCCTGACCGTCAAACACAGATCTAAAGAGTTGACCTGAATGACAGAGACTGAGAACGAACAACCACGGGGAAGCAACGACTGCTTTCGGAGCCTGAAGCCAGCGTCCCAGTCAGGAAACCTTGGCGCCAGGCTTTGGGCTGGGCGCAGGGGAGCTGAGCACGGCATCCTGAGACGGTGCAAACACAGGACGCAGCCCTAGCCCCCAGAAGTGACCTCGGGGCAAGCCCAGCCAGTGCATGCAGGCAGCGCCCTGACGTGGCTGACAGGAGAAGTCACCGGGAGCCAAAGACTGGTTTTGGAGCCTGGAATGCGGCGTCCCAGCTGGGGAACCTTGGTGTTGGGCTTTGGACTGGGAGCGGAGGAACTTATCGCGGTTTCTGCACAAGCACAGGACACCTGACCCTCGGAGGCAATCTTGAACCAGCCAACGCACACAGGCTACACACCCCTCGGGAATCTCAGATAAAAGAGTCATCACCAAACAAGATAAGTAACTTTGTCTATATTCTGGGTTTTACTCTCTCTTTTTTTTTTATTTATCTGAACCCTCCCCTCCCCTTCCCAGGTGGCGTCATTAACATTGGAATTTCCTGAGCCAGACAGTGAAGTGCTCTTCAGTTTTTCTTTTTTTTTTTTGGTCTTTTCCTAACCCATTCTCCTGGCCTGAGAGAAGCAGCTACAAAAAACAAAGGGACCAAAAATCCTTCCCTAATTGGACTAAAAATACAGAACCAGCTCCAGCCATGCATATGAGATCCACAGAACTGGGCTTTCAAGGTGGCTATTATAATGCAAAGGCAATTCTGATAGGGATCTGACTGTAATTGTTTTAGCGGATTACTGGAAAGACAAGTTTCCCAGGTCTCATATCTCTGCGTATTCAGAGCCCTCACTGACCCACAACAGGGAACTGAGGGCTGAAGCTCCCCTCAGACCACCTAGCCTCCTGCCTTAGTGGTCTAAGGATGGTGACACCTACCAATCTGTAGAGGTATTTGCATTGGGTGCCTAAGGTACAGCTGCAGAGCCCAACCACCAAAGTGCCTTAGGAATAGAGACACACCTACCTCACTGGCACTTGGGGGAAGCCTGTCAGCATCCTGCCCCCCGGAGTGTGATCCCCTGCTGCTACTAGAATCTGATGCACACAACTATCACCACTACTCCTCTAAGTGGGTAGGTGACAGTCTGCACCACACACTTGATGACCCAAAATCAGATTCTACTCAAGAATAGTGAAGAGACTCTTAGGCTTATATATCTGGTAACAGCCCAAACCAGCTGGTAATACGACATAAGTGATTCAAGGGCTACAACAATCAAGACAGTGCAATCTAGTAGCCCATCCACATATATTGAAAGAAAACAAAACAAGAGAAGACTCAGTGAACAAATATAAAATAAATCACTACAATATCTTACAGATGGCTCGGAGACAGCAGTCGATATCAAACCACATAAAGAAGCAGACCATGATTGCCTCTACAACTCCCCAAAATAAAGAATCAAAATCTTTCCCAAATGAAGATACAATCCTGGAATTGCCAGATGCAGAATATAAAAAACTAATTTACAGAGTGCTTCAAGACATCAGGGATGACCTCAGAAATGAAATAAGGCAATCTACAGAAAAAGCCAAGGAACACACTGATAAAGCAGTTGAAGAAATCAAAAAGATTATTCAAGAACATAGTTGAAAAATTAATTAGCTGCAAGAATGCATAGAGTGACAACATTCAGAAATCCAAAAGATTAACAGTAAAATTACAGAATTAGACATCTCAATAGGAAGTCAGAGGAGCAGACTCGAGCAATTGGAATGCAGAGTGGGGGACCTGGAGGACAAGGGAATTGACATCACTATAGCTGAAAAATAAACCAGATAAAAGAATTTTAAAAAATGAAGAAACCCGAAGAATCATGTGGGACTCTATAAAGAAGAATAACTTGCGTGTGATTGGAGTCCCAGAACAGGGAGGGATAACAGAAAATACAGAGAGAATAGCTGAAGATCTGTTGGCAGAAAACTTCCCTGACATCATGAAAGACAAAAGGAAATCTATCCAAGATGCTCATCGAACCCCATATAAGATTGATCCAAAAAGATAATCACCAAGACATATTATCATCAAACTTGCCAAAACCAAAGATAAAGAGAAAATTTTAAAAGCAGCCAGGGATAAAAGAAAGGTCTCCTACAAAGGAAATCAATAAGAATAAGTTCAGACTACTCAGCAGAAACCATGCAGTCAAGAAGGCAATGGGATGACATATATAGAGCACTGAACGAGACAACCTGCCAGCCAAGGATCATATATCCAGCAAAACTCTCTCTCAAATATAAAGGTGAAATTAAAACACTGACAGATAAACACAAGCTTAGAGAATTTGCAAAAACCAAACCAAAGCTACAAGAAATACTAAAGGAAATTGTTTGGTCAGAAAATCAATAATATCAGATACCAGCACAACACAAGGTCACAGAACAGAACATCCTGATATCAACTCAAATAGGGAAATCACAAAAACAAATTAAGATTAATTTTAAAAAGAAGAAAATGCTCAAAACGGAATCATTGAAGTCAATGTGTAAAAGATCACAATAATCAAAAAGAGGGACTAAATACAGGAGGCATAGAGCTGCCATATGGAGAGGGAAACAAGGTGATATAGGACAATACAAGTTAGGCTTTTACTTAGAAGAATAGGGGTAGATATTAAGGTAACCACAAAGAGGTATAACAACTCCATAACTCAAAATAAAAACCAAGAAAAACATAACAACTCAGCAAAAATAAAGTCAACTACTCTGAAAATGAGGAACCCATAATTTATAAAAAAAAAAAAATCTCACCACAAAAAAGTAAGTGGAAAAATGAAATTGTCAACTACACACACAAAAAGGCATCAAAATGACAGCACTAAACACATACTTATCTATAATTATGCTGAATGTAAATGGACTAAATGCACCAATAAAGAGACAGAGAGTCTCAGACTGGATAAAGAAACACGATCCGTCTATATGCTGCCTACAAGAGACACACCTTAGACTTAGAGACACAAACAAACTAAAACTCAAAGGATGGAAAAAAATATATCAAGCAAACAACAAGCAAAAAAAGAGCAGGAGTAGCAATATTAATTTCTGACAAAATAGACTTTAAACTTAAATCCACCACAAAGGATAAAGAAGGACACTACATAATGATTAAAGGGACAATAGACCAGGAAGATATAACCATATTAAATATTTATGCACCCAATGACAGGGCTGCAAGATACACAAAACAAACGTTAACAGAACTGAAAAGTGAGATAGACACCTCCACAATTATACTAGGAGACTTCAACACACCACTTTCGGAGAAGGACAGGACTTCCAGTAAGAAGCTCAATAGAGACACGGAAGACCTAATTGTCACAATCAACCAACTTGACCTCATAGACTTATATAGAACACTCCACCCGACAGCTGCAAAGTATACATTTTTTCTAGCGCCCATGGAACATTCTCTAGAATAGACCACATATTAGGTCATAAAACAAACCTTTGCAGAATCCAAAACATCGAAATATTACACAGCATCTTCTCAGACCACAAGGCCATAAAAGTGGAAATCAATAACAGAAAAATTAGGGAAAAGAAATCAAATGCTTGGAAAATGAACAATACCCTCCTGAAAAAAGACTGCGTTATAGAAGACTTTAAGGAGGGAATAAGGAAATTCATAGAATGCAACAATAATGAAAACACTTTCTATCAAAACCTCTGGGACAAAACAAAAGCAGTGCTCAGAGGTCAATTTCTATCAATAAATGCACACATACATAAAGAAGAAAGAGTCAAAATCAGAGAACTGTCCCTACAACTTGAACAAATAGAAAGCGAGAAACAAAAGAATCCATCAAGCACCAGAAGAAAACAAAGAATAAAAATTAGAGCTGAACTAAATGAATTACAGAACAGAAAAACAATTGAAAGAATTAACAAAGCCAAAAGCTGGTACTTTGAAAAAATTAACAAAATTGATAAACCATTGGCCAGACTGACTAAAGAAATGCAGGAAAGGAAACAAATAACCCGAATAAGAAATGAGATGGGCCACATCACAACAGACCCAACTGAAATTAAAAGAATCATATCAGATTATTACAAAAAATTGTACTCTAACAAATTTGCAAACCTAGAAGAAATGGATGAATTCCTAGAAAAACACTACCTACCTAAACTAACACAATCAGAAGTAGAACAACTAAATAGAACCATAACAAAAAAAAAGGTCGAAAAGGTAATCAAAAAATTCCCAACAAAAAAAAGCCCTGGCCCGGACGGCTTCACTGCAGAGTTCTACCAAACTTTCAGAAAAGAGTTAACACCACTACTACTAAAGGTATTTCAAAGCATAGAAAATGACGGAATACTACCTAACTTATTCTATGAAGCCACTGTACCCCTGATACCAAAACCAGGTAAAGACACCACAAAAAAAGAAAATTACAGACCTATATCCCTCATGAACATAGATGCAAAAATTCTCAACAAAATTCTAGGCAATAGAACTCAACAACATATCAAAAAAATAATCCACCACGACCAAGTGGGATTTATACCAGGTATGCAAGGCTGGTTCAATATTAGAAAAAACATTAATGTAATCCACCATAGAAATAAAACAAAAGACAAAAATCACATGATCTTATCAATTGATGCAGAAAAGGCATTGACAAAGTTCAACACCCTTTCATGATAAAAACTCTCAGCAAAATAGGAATTGAAGGAAAATTCCTCAACATAGTAAAGGGCACCTATACAAAGCTAACAGCCAACATCACCCTAACTGGAGAGAGCCTGAAAGCATTTCCCTTGAGAACAGGAACCAGACAAGGATGCCCTTTATCACCGCTCTTATTCTACATTGTGCTAGAGGTCCTAGCCAGAGCAATCAGGCTAGACAAAGAAATAAAGGGCATCCGGATTGGTAAGGAGGAAGTAAAATTATCTCTATTTGCAGATGACATGATCTTATACACAGAAAACCCTAAGGAACCCTCCAGAAAACTACTGAAACTAATAGAAGAGTTTGGCAGAGTCCCAGGTTATAATATAAACCTACAAAAATCACTTGGATTCCTCTACATGAACAAAAAGAACATCAAAGAGGAAATCACCAAATCCATACCATTCACAGTAGCCCCCAAGAAGATAAAATACTTAGGAATAAATCTTACCAAAGATGTAAAAGACCTATACAAAGAAAAACACAAAGTACTAGTGCAAGAAACTAAAAGGGACCTACGTAAGTGGAAAAACATACCTTGCTCATGGATAGGAAGACTTAACATAATAAAAATGTCTATTCTACCAAAACCCATCTATACATACAATGCACTTCCGATCCAAATTCCAATGTCATTTGTTTTTAATAACTTTTATTGTGCTTTAAGTGAAAGTTTACAAATCAAGTCAGTCTGTCACATATAAGCTTATATACATCTTACTCATAAAAAAAAAATTTTTTTTTCCTTTTTCCATACTCCCACTTACTCTCCCCCTAATGAGTCAGCCCGCTCCCTCCTTCCAGTCTCTCCTTTCGTGACAATTTTGCCAGTTTCTAACCCTCTCTACCCTCCTATCTCCCCTCCAGACAGGAGATGCCAATACAGTCTCAAGTGTCCACCTCATACAAGTAGCTCACTCTTCATCAGCATCTCTCTCCAACCCATTGTCCAGTCCCTTCCATGTCTGATGAGTTGTCTTCGGGAATGGTTCCTGTCCTGGGCCAACAGAAGGTTTGGGGACCATGACTGCTGGGATTCTTCTGGTCTCAGTCAGACCATTAAGTCTGGTCTTTTCATGAGAATTTGGGGTCTGCATCCCACTGATCTCCTGCTCCCTCAGGGGTTCTCTGTTGTGCTCCCTCCAACGTCATTTTTTAATGTGATGGAGAAACAAATCACCAACTTCATACGGAAGGGAGAGAAGCCCTGGATAAGTAAAGCATTACTGAAAAAGAAGAAGAAAGTGGGAGGCCTCACTCTACCTTTTTTTAGAACATATTATACACCCACGGTAGTCAAAACAGCCTGGTACTGGTACAACAACAGGCACATAGACCAATGGAACAGAATTGAGAACCGAGATATAAATCTATCCTCATATGAGCAGCTGATATTTGACAAAGGCCCAGTGTCAGTTAATTGGGGAAAAGATAGTCTTTTTAACAAATGGTGCTGGCATAACTGGATATCCATTTGCAAAAAAACGAAACAGGACCCATACCTCACACCATGCATAAAAACTAACTCCAAGTGGATCAAAGACCTAAACATAAAGACTAAAACGATAAAGATCATGGAAGAAAAAATAGGGACAACGTTAGGAGCCCTAATACAAGGCATAAACAGAATACAAAATATTACCAAAAATGACGAAGAGAAACCAGATAACTGGGGGCTCCTAAAAATCAAACACCTATGCTCATCTAAAGACTTCACCAAAAGAGTAAAAAGACCACCTACAGATTGGGAAAAAATTTTCAGGTATGACATCCCCAACCAGCGCCTGATCTCTAAAATCTATATGATTCTGTTAAAACTCAACCACAAAAAGACAAACAACCCAATCAAGAAGTGGGCAAAAGATATGAACACGCACTTCACTAAAGAAGATACTCAGGCAGCTAACAGATATGTAAGAAAATGCTCTCGATCATTAGCCATTAGAGAAATGCAAATTAAAACTACGATGAGATTCCATCTCACTCCAACAAGGCTGGCATTAATCCAAAAAACACAAAATAATAAATGTTGGCGAGGCTGCGGAGAGATTGGGACTCTTATACACTGCTGGTGGGAATGTAAAATGGTACAACCACTTTGGAAATCTATCTGGCGTTTTCTTAAAAAGGTAGAAATGGAACTACCATACAACCCAGAAATCCCACTCCTCGGAATATACCCTAGAGAAATAAGAGCCTTTACACGAACAGATACATGCACACCCATGTTTATTGCAGCTCTGTTTACAATAGCAAAAAGCTGGAAGTAACCAAGATGTCCATCAATGGATGAATGATTAAACAAATTATGGTATATTCATACAATAGAATACTACGCATCGATAAAGAACCGTGACGAATCTGTGAAACATTTCATAACATGGCGGAACCTGGAAGGCATTATCCTGAGTGAAATTAGTCAGAGGCAAAAGGACAAATATTGTATAAGACCACTATTATAAGATCTTGAGAAATAGCATAAACTGAGAAGAACACATACTTTTGTGGTTATGGGGGGGCAGGGAGGGAGGGTGGGAGAGGGTTATTTACTGATTAGTTAGTAGATAAGAACTACTTTAGGTGAAGGGAAGGACAATACTCAATACACGGAAGGTCAGCTCAACTAGACTGGACCAAAAGCAAAGAAGTTTCCGGGATAAACTGAATGCTTCAAAGGTCAGCGGAGCAAGGGCGGGGGTTTGGGGACTATGGCTTAAGGGGACTTCTAAGTCAATTGGCAAAATAATTCTATTATGAAAGCATTCTGCATCCCATTTTGAAGTGTGGCATCTGGGGTCTTAAATGCTAACAAGCGGCTATCTAAGATGCATCAATTGGTCTCAACCCATCTGGATCAAAGGAGAATGAAGAACACCAAGGTCACACAATAACTATGAGCCCAAAAGACAGAAAGGGCCACATGAACCAGAGACTGACGTCATCCTGAGACCAGAAGAACTAGATGGTGCCTGGCCACAACCGATGACTGCCCTGACACGGAGCACAACAGAGAACCCCTGAGGGAGCAGGAGAACAGTGGGATATAGACCCCAAATTCTCATAAAAAGACCAGACTTAATGGTCTGACTGAGACTAGAAGAATCCCAGCAGTCATGGTCCCCAAACCTTCTGTTGGCCCAGGACAGGAACCATTCCCGAAGACAACTCATCAGACATGGAAGGGACTGGACAATGGGTTGGAGAGAGATGCTGATGAAGAGTGAGCTATTTGTATCAGGTGGACACTTGAGACTGTATTGGCATCTCCTGTCTGGAGGGGAGATAGGAGGGTAGAGAGGGTTAGAAACTGGCAAAATTGTCACGAAAGAAGAGACTGGAAGGAGGGAGCGGGCTGACTCATTAGGGGGAGAGTAAGTGGGAGTATGGAGTAAGGTGTATATAAGCTTATATGTGACAGACTGACTTGATTTGTAAACTTTCACTTAAAGCACAATAAAAATTATTTAAAAAAAAAAGTACTCAAGAGTTGACAAGACTGAAAAGACATACCAGGCCTAACTTAAAAGGAAAACAGTACCCCAGAGAGGTAAATATGCAAAGAATTCATTTTCGCCTGGAAAGAAGTCTCCAGTCCTGCAAAATATGAAAGCCAGTTTGAAATGAAGAGGATATAAATCAAAATCCAGAACCACTAAAAGGGAGATGTACAACAGGAAACCCTCCCTATAAATAGGCAAGGCCCCAAAGGACTAACCCCTCAGGTTGAAGTTGAACCAGAAATGGACCAGTATGCACAGAACTGTAGCCTGCCTCCTAAATACTGGGGTTTTCAGGGATCCCTGCCTTAGTCATCTAGTGCTGCCATAACAGAAATACTGCAAATGGATGGCTTTAAGAAAGAGAAACTTTTTTCCTCATAGTAAAGTAGACTGGAAGTCCAAATTCAAGGCGTCATCTCCAGGGGAAGTCTTTCTTTCTCCGTCAGCTCTGGAGAAAGGTCCTTGTCCTCAGTCTTCCCACTGTTGAGGAGCTCCTCAGGTGCAGGAACCCCAGGTCAAAAGGACGTGCTCTGCTCCCAGTGCTGCTTTCTTGGTGGTAAGAGGTCCCCAACTCTCTGCTTGCTTCCTTTTCCTTTTATCTCTTGAGAGATAAAAGGTGTTGCAGGCCACACCCCAGGGAAACTCCCCTTACCTTGGATCAGGGAGGTGACCTGAGTAAGGGTGGTGTTACAATCCCACTCTAATCCTCTCAACATAAAATTACAATCACAAAATGGAAGACAACCACACAATATTGGGAATCATGGCCCAACTGAGTTGATATACACATTTTGGGGGGGACATAATTCAATCCATGAAAACCCCAACCTTGAATTTGGTTTAAGATGGTCCCAGACCAATAACACTACCAGAAGCCTAGCAGAAACAAATATATTTTCTGAATAAAGGTAACCTCATTCCAGGCCTTAGATTATTATTATAAATAATTTTGCAAATACAATGACTACCACACAGCCAATGATACCAGAGAAACAAAAAAAACAAGAAACCATGAATAAGAAACAATAGAAGAGACAGACCCACAAAGACTTCGGATATTAGAATTCTCAGAGACAGACTATAAAACAACTATGCCTCCTACGTTTAAAAAAAAAAGTAAAAGCATGAAGATATCTGCAGACTACAGGAAACTATAAATATATCATAAGAGATCAAAAGAGAGACAGAAAGAAAGTCTAGAAGTAAGAAATACAGCAGCCAAAATTAACAACTCAATAGATAAGGGGTGGGCAGGAGATATGAGGCGTCTTCTGGGACTTTTAGTAATGTTCTGTTTATTTGGGGCCTGGTTGTACAGGTGTGTTCACTTTGAAAATTTATCAAACTGTACAGTCATGATTTGTGCATTTTTCTGCATGTATGTTGTATAGTCCCCCATGTGCCTGTCAGTTTGTCATACGGTAGGGGTTTGTGTATTGCTGTGATGCTGGAAGCTATGTCACTGGTATTCAAATACCAGCAGGGTCACCCACGGTGGACAGGTTTCAGCTGAGCTCCCAGACTAAGACAGACTAGGAAGAAGGACCTGGTGGTCTACTTCTGAAAAGAATTACCCAGTGAAAACCTTATGAATAGCAGCAGGACATTGTCTGATACAGTGCCAGAAGATGAGCCCCGCAGGTTGGAAGGCACTCAAAAGTCAACTGGGTAAGAGCTGTCTCCTCAAAGTAGAGTCGACCTTAATGACGTGGATGGAGTCAAGCTTTTGGGACCTTCATTTGCTGATGTGGCATGACTTAAATGAGAAGAAATAGCTGCAGACCTCCATTAATAATCGGAATGTGGAATGTATGAAGTATGAATCTAGGAAAATTGAAAATCATCATAAATGAAATGGAATACATAAACATCAATACTGTAGGCATTAATGAGCTGAAATGGACTGGTATTGGCCATTTTGAATTAGATAATCACATAGTCCACTATGCTGGTGTGATGGTTAAGGTTGTGTGTCAACTTGGCTGGGCCATGAATCTGAGTAGTTTGGCATTCATATCATGTTGTGATGACTTCCATGATGAGATTTGATTTAATGTGATCACCTCCATGATGAGATCTGCTGTGAGTAACCAATCAGTTGAAAGGGAGTTTCCTTGGGTGTGTAGGCTGCATCGAATATAAGTGGACCTTCTGGCAAGCCTGGTGGGCTTTTGCTTGCTCTGGATCCTGTGGCTGGCTCCTATTCATCTGGCCTCCAGTTCTTGGGATTTGAGCTAGCAGTGTACCTTCCATCCTGCTTGCCGATCTTGGGATTTGTCATTCTTCACAGCCTGTAAGCAAGACCTTTGCTCTCTGACCTGCAGATCTTGGGTCACCAGCCCCTGTGGCTATGTGAATCAGAAGAAGCCTCTATCCTGACCCACGGACTTGGGGTGTTCCAGCCTCTATAACCTCATGAGCCATTTCCTTAATATAAATTTCTCTCTCTCTCTCTCTATATATATATATATACATATATATATATATGCTTTACTGGTTTTGCTTCTCTAGAGAACCCAGCCTAAGATAGCCAGAAATGACGAATTGAAGAGGAATGGCATTGCATTCATCTTCAAAAAGAAGATTTCAAGATCTATCCTGAAGTACACCACTGCCAGTGGATAATATCCATATGCCTACAAAGAAGATCAGTTAATACAACAATTATTCAAATTTATGCACCAAACACTAATGCCAAAGATGAAGAAACTGAAGATTTTTACCAACTTTTGCAGTCTGAAATTGATCAAACATGCAACCAAGATGCATTGACAATCACTGGTGATTGGAATGCGAAAGATGGAAACAAAGAAAGATTGGTAGTTGGAAAATATGGCCTTGGTGATAGAAATGATGCCGACATCTAAGATGCAGCAACTGGTTTCAACCTACCTGGAGCAAAGAAAAATGAAGAACACCAAAGACACGAAGAAAATATGAGCCCAAGAGAGAGAAAAGGTCATACACCAGAGAATCCATCAGCCTGAAACTGGAAGCACTACTACCAATGACTGCCCTGACAGAGAACACAACAGAGAATCCCTGATGGAGCAGGAGAAAAGTGGGATGTAGATCTCAAATTCTAGCAAAAAGACCAGACTTAATGGTCTGACTGAGACCAGAGGGACCCCAGAGCACATGGTCCCCAGACTCTCTGTTAGCCCCAAACTAAAACCATTCTCAAAGCCAACTCTTCAGGCAAAGATTAGACTGGACTATAAGACATAAAATGATACTAGTGAAGGCAGAGCCAAGATGTTGGAATGGACAGACGCTTCCGGGGAGCCATCTTTACAACAAAGACCCGAAAAAATAAGTGAAACGAGTATATTTATGACAAGCTAGGATTCTTCAGGAACCCTGAGCATCAAAGGCAAGCTTAGAAAATGAACAGAGGGGCGGGAGGAGGAAGAGACAGTTCAGGAGCGGAGAGGAGTTACCACACCTGAGTTGCGGGAAGCACCAAGGCACCATTCCCCCAGCCATGGCAGCGGGCTGGTAAACCATTCAGCTGCAGTTTCCTCAGGGAGAAGCAGCCAGCCACACAGCCTACTCACACCTTCGGAACCAGAGAAGAACAGAGCTCTTGGTAGAAGCTAAGTACTTGTGTATATTTTACCGCCACCACCCCCCCACCCCCAAGCTGGCTTCAGCAGCTGAATTTTTTTTTTTTAAGATAGGCACTGTTGAGCACCTAGAGCCATCTTCCTGGCCTTAGAGAAGGAAAAAACTTGTGACTAGGGGAAAAGATAATTTGCCCACTCCACTAACAGGGGGAGCTCAGGACAGAAGTGGCTCCTGTCCAGCTATAAACGGTCTGTGGACTTTGAGCACTTTTCCCCTCTGTGAGAAACTGTGTGGGCCTATTTCAGGAGAATAGGCCCATGTTGGCAGACTCCACCCATTTCAGCTGTGCGGTGGAGAGGTGGGTGCTTGATGTTTGACATTGCTTTGCCTATTAAACAGGGTCCTCACCTAACCACATCAGGGACCCAAGGACTGGTAGCTCCACTCAGATCACCCAGCCACCCGTGACAGGAGTCCAAAGATAACTGGTACCTCCCAGTCCTTACAATCAAAAACACTGGGTGCCCATGGTCCATCTGCAGAACCCACCCACATGCATGCTCTAGAGAACAGGGACGCACTTTCCTCAGAGACATTCAGGGTTTGGTTCTCAGCCCCCTGCCTTGTTCAGAGGATGATCCCCTGCTGCAATTAGCTACTGGTACATATACCAATCACCCCTGCCCCTCTAAGACTGTAGGACAGAGCCTTTATGACATACATGATGATCAAAAACCTGGACACCTGAGCTGAATTCATACAAGAAAAGTGAATGGACTCCTAGACTGATATACCTGATAGCAGCTCTAGCCATCTCAGGACAGGACGTCATAGCTCCAAAGGTGAAAATAATCAAGCTAGGTCACTTAAGCAACCCATTTGGGCATATCAAAACAAAACAAAGCAAGAAGCTACGACACAGTAAGCAAGCATAAACTAATACAATAACTTATAGATGGCTCAGAGAAAACAGTCAATATCAAGTCACATAAAGAAACAGACCATGATCACCTCAACAAGCTCTCAAAACAAAGAATCCAAGGATCTTCTAGATGAAACTGCATTCCTGGAATTGCCAGAGGTAAAATACAAAAGATTTATATATAGAACCCTTCAAGACATCAGGAAGAAAATGAGGCAATATGCAGAACAAGCCAAGGAACACACAGATAAAGCAACTGAAGAAATTAGAAAGATTATTCAGGAACATAATGAAAAATGTAATAAGCTGGACAAATCCATAGACAGACACCAATCAGAAATTCAAAAGATTAATAATAAAATTACAGAATTAGACAACTCAATAGAAAGTCAGAGGAACACAATTGAGCCAGTAGAAGATAGAATTTATGACCTTGAAGATAAATCACTTGGCACTAATATAGTTGAAGAAAACTCAGATAAAAGAATTTTTTAAAATGAAAAAATCTTAAGAATTATGTGGGACCCTATCAAGAGAAATAACCTACAAGTGATTGGAGTACCAGAACAGGGAGGGATAACAGAAAATACAGAGAAAATTGTTGAAGATTTGTTGGCAGAAAACTTCCTTGATATCGTGAAAGATGAGAAGATATCTATCCAAGATGAGAAGATATCTATTCAAGATGCTCATTGAACTCCACATACAGTAGATGTTAAAAGGAAGTCACCAAGACATATTATAATCAAACTTGCCAAAAGCAAAGATAAAGAGAAAAATTTAAGAGTAACCAGGGATAAAAGAAAAGTCACCTACAAAGAAGAGCCAATAAGAATAAGCTCGTACTACTTGGCAGAAACCATGCAGGCAAGAAGGCAATGGGATGACTTATTTAAAAAATTGAAGGAAAAAAATTGCCTCCCAAGAATCATATATCCAGCAAAACTATCTCTCCAATATGAAGGTGAAGTTAGGACATTACCAGATAAAAAGAAGCTTAGGGAATTCGTAAAAACCAAACCAAAACTACAGGAAATACTAAAGGGAGTTCTTTGGTTAGAAATTCAATAATATCAGGTATCAACCCAAGACTAGAACACTGGGCAGAGCAATCAGAAGTCAACCCAGATGGGGAAATCAAAAAAACAAAGCAAGATTAAAAAAAAAAAAAAAAAAAAGCTCAAAACAGGGTAACAGCGTTGTTATTACATAAAAGAAGACAACATTAAAATAATAAAGAGGCACTAAGAAATGTAATCATAAATCTTCCATATGGAGAGGAAGATACAACGATACAAAGAAATAAAAGTTAGATTTAAATTTAGGAAAATAGGGGTAAATAACAAAAAAAGGTAACCACAAAAGAGACAAGTTATCCTACTCATGAAAATAAAATACAAGAAAAAAATAGAGACTCAGCAGAAACAAAATCAACAAGGAATATGAGGAAACGACAGTATATAAAGTTAATCTGCTTAGCACATAAAATTAAGTGGGAAAAAGAAACTGTCAACAACACACAAAAAAAGGATACCAAAATGATAGCACTGAATTCATACCTATCCATAATTACGCAGAATGTAAATGGACTAAATGCACCAATAAAGAGACAGAAAGTGGCAGAATGGATTAAAAAATACAATCTGTCTATATGCTGCCTATAAGAGACACACCTTAGAGACACAAACTAAAACTCAAAGGATGGAAGAAAATATATCAAGCAAACAACAATCAAAAAAGAGAAGGAGTGGTGATATTAATTTCTGACAAAATAAACTTTAAAGTTAAATCCATCATAAAGGATTAGGAAGAACGCTATATAATGATTAAAGGGACAATATACCAAGAAGATATAACCATATTAAATATTTATACGTCCAATGACAGGGATGCAAGATACTTAAAACAAACTCTATCAGCATTAAAAAGTGACATAGACAGCTCCACAATAATAGTAGGAGACTTCAACACACCACTTTCGGTGAAGGACAGGACATTCAGGGACAGGACATTCAGAAAGAAGCTCAATAAAGACACGGAAGATCTAAATGCCACAATCAACCAACTTGACCTCATAGACATATACAGAACACTCCACCCAACAGCAGCCAAGTATACTTTCTTTTCTAGTGCACATGGAACATTCTCTAGAATAGACCAAATATTAGGTCATAAAGCAAGCCTTAGCAGAATCTAAAACATGGAAATATTACAAAGTATCTTCTCTTACCATAAGGCCATAAAGCAGAAATCAATAACAGAAAAATCAGGGAAAAGAAATCAAACAATTGGAAACTGAACAATACCCTGCTCAAAAAAGACTGGATTATAGAAGATGTTAAGGATGGAATAAAGAAATTCATAGAATCCGATGAGAATGAAAACACTTCCTATCAGAACCTTTGGGACACAGCGAAAGCAGTGCTCAGAGGTCAATTTATATTAATAAATGCACACATCCAAAAAGAAGAAAGGGCCAAAATCAAAGAATTATCCCTACAACTTGAACAAATAGAAAGAGAGCAACAAAAGAAACCCTCAGGCACCAGAAGAAAACAAATAGTAAAAATTAGAGCAGAATTAAATGAAATAGAAAACAAAAAAAAAATTGAAAGAACAAGACCAAAAGTTGGTTCTTTGAAAAAATCAACAACATTGATAAACCATTGGCCAAACTGACAAAAGAAAAACAGGAGACGAAGCAAATAACCTGAAAAAGAAATGCAATGGGCGATATTACAACAGACCCAACTGAAATTAAAAGAATCATATCAGATTACTACAAAAAATCATACTCTAACAAATTTGAAAACCTAGAAGAAATGGATGACTTTCTAGAAACACACTACCTACCTAAACTAACACAAACAACTAAATAGACCCATAACAAAAGAAGAGGTCGAAAAGGTAATCAAAAAACTTCCAACAAAAAAAAAGCCTTGGCCTGGCCAGCGTCACTGCAGAGTTCTACCAGACTTTCAGAGAAGAGTTAACACCACTACTACTAAAGGTGTTTCAGAGCATAGAAAACGACGGAACACTACCAAACTCATTCTATGAAGCCACCATATCCCTGATGCCAAAACCAGGTAAGACCAAACCCCAGTGCCATCGAGTCAATTCCAACTCATAGCAACCCTAGAGGACAGAGAGAACTGCCCCATAGAGTTTCCAAGGAGTGCCTGGTGGATTTGAACTGTCGACCCTTTGGTTAGCAGCCATAGCACTTAACCACTATGCCACCAGAGTTTTCCAAAACCAGGTAAAGATACCACAAAAAAAGAAAATTACAGACCTATATCCCTCATGAACACAGATGCAAAAATCCTCAACAAAATTCTGGCTAACAGAATTCAACAACACATCAAAAAAATAGTTCATCATGACCAAGTGGGATTCATACCAGGGATGCAGGGATGGTTCAACATTAGAAAAACAATTAATGTAATCCATCACATAAATAAAACAAAAGACAAGAATCACATGATTTTATCAATTGATGCAGAAAAGGCATTTGACAAAGTTCAACACCAATTCATGATAAAAACTATCAGCAAAATAGGAATAGAAGGAAAATTCCTCAGCATAATAAAAGGCATTTATACAAAGCCAACAGCCAACATCATCCTAAATAGAAAGAGACTGAAAGCATTCCCCCTGAGATTGGGAACCAGACAAGGATGCCCTTTATCACCACTCTTATTCAACATTGTGCTGGAGGTCCCAGCCAGAGCAATTAGGCTAGATAAAGAAATAAACAGCATCCAGATTGGCAAGGAAGAAGTAAAATTATCTCTATTTGCAGACGACATGATCTTATACATGGAAAACCCTAAGGAATCCTCAAGAAAACTACTGAAACTAATAGAAGAGTTCAGCAGAGTATTGGAATAAAAGACAAACATACAAAAATCAGTCGGATTCCTCTACACCAACAAAAAGAACATCAAAGAGGAAATCACCAAATCAATACCATTTACAGTAGCCCCCAAGAAGATAAAATACTTAGGAATAAATCTTACCAGAGATGTAAAAGACTTACACAAAGAAAACAACAAAACACTTCTACAAGGAACTAAAAGAGACCTACATAAGTGGAAAAACATACCTTGCTCATGGATGGGAAGACTTAACATTATAAAAATGTCTATTCTACCAAAAGCGATCTATACATTTAATGCAATTCTGATCCAAATTCCAACGACATTCTTTAATGAGATGAAGAAACAAATCACCAAGTTCTTATGGAAGGTAAAGAGGCCCTGGATAAGTAAAGCAATACTGAAAAAGAAGAACAAAGTGGGAGGCTTTACTCTACCTGATTTTAGAACCTATTATACTGCCACAGTAGTCAAAAACAACAACAGATACATAGACCAATGGAACAGAAATGAGAATCCAGACACAAATCCATCCACATATGAGCAGTCAGTATTTGACAAAGGCCCCAAAACAGTTAAATGGGGAAAAGACAGGCTTTTTAACAAATGGTGCTGGCATAGCTGGATATCCATCTACAAAAAAATGAAACAAGACACATACCTCACTCCATGCACAAAAGCTAACTCAAAATGGATCAAAGAAATAAATATAAAATCTAAAATGATAAAGATCATGGAAGAAAAAAGAGGGACAACATTAGGAGCCCTAATACACAGCATAAACAGTATACAAAACATTACTAACAATGCAGAAGAAAAACTAGATAACTGGGAGCTCCTAAAAATCAAACATTTATGCTCATCCAAAGACATCACCAAAAGAGTAAAAAGATTACCTACAGACTGGGAAAACTTTTTAGCTATGACATTTCCGATCAGTGCCTGATCTCTAATATCTACATGATACTGCAAAAACTCAACTGCAAAGAGACAAATAACCCAATTAAAAAATGGGCAAAAAATTTGAACAGACACTTCACTAAATAATACATTTCCGGTACCTAACAGATATATGAGGAAATGCTCATGATCATTAGCCATTAGAGAGATGGAAATCAAAACTACAATGAGATTCCATGTAAAATGATACAACCACTTTGGAAATCGATTTGGCGCTTCCTTAAAAAGCTAGAAATGGAACTACCATATGATCCAGCAATCCCACTCCTTGGACTATATCCTGGAAAAATAAGAGCCTTTACACTAACAGATATATGCACACCCATGTTTACTGCAGCACTGTTTACAATAGCAAAAAGATGGAAGCAACCAAGGTGCCCATCAATAGATGAATGGATAAATAAATTATGGTACGTTCACACAATGGAATACTACGCATCAGTAAAGAACAATGAGGAATCTGTGAAACATTTCATAACATGGAGCAACCTGGAAGGCATTATGCTGAGTGAAATTAGTCAGATGCAAAAGGACAAATATTGTATAAGACCACTATTATAAGATCTTGAGAAACAGTTTAAACTGAGAAGAACGCATTCTTTTGTGGTTATGAGGTGGGGAGGGAGGCTGGGAGAGGATTATTTACCGATTAGAAAGTAAATAAGACCTACTTTAGGTGAAGGGAAGGATAACACTCAATACAGGGGAGATTAACACAGCTGGACTAAACCAAAAGCAAAGAAGTTTCCTGAATAAACTGAATGCTTCGAAGGTCAGCATAGCAAGGGCAGAGGTTTGGGGACTATGGCTTCAGGGGACATCTAAGTCAATTGGCAAAATAAAACCTATTAAGAAGACATTCTGCATTCCACTTTGAAGAGTGGCGACTGGGGTCTTAAACACTAGCAAGCGGCCATCTAAGATGCATCAATGAGTCTCAACCCACCTGGATCAAAGGAGAATGAACACCAAGCTCACAAGGTAATTATGAGCCCAAGAGACAGAAAGGGCTACTTGAACTAGAGATTACATCATTCTGAGTCCAGAAGTACTAGATGGTGCCTGGCCACAACCGATGACTGCCCTGATAGGGAACACAACAGAGAACCCCTGAGGGAGCAGGAGAGCAGTGGGATGCAGACCCCAAATTCTCATAAAAAGACCAGACTTAATGGTCTGACTGGACTAGAAGGACCCAGGCAGTCATGGTCCCCAAACCTTCTGTAGGCCCAGGACAGGAACCATTCCTGAAGCCGACTCATCAGACATGGATTGGACTGGACAATGGGTTGGAGAGAGATGCTGATGAGGAGTGAGCTACTTGCACCATGTGGACACTTGAGACTATGTTATCATCTCCTGTCTGGAGGGGAGATGGGAGGGTAGAGGGGGTTAGAAACTGACAAAATGGTCATGAAAGGAGAGACTGGAAGGAGGGAGCAGCCTGACCCATTAGGGGGAGAGTAAATGGGAGTATGTAGTAAGGTATATATAAGTTTATATGTGAGAGACTGACTTGATTTGTAAACTTTCATTTAAAGCACAATAAAAATTATTTAAAAAAAAAAAAAAACTAGAAATAGAACTACCATATGATCCAGCAATCCCACTCCTTGGAATATATCCTACAGAAATAAGAGCATTTACACAAACAGATATATGGATCCCCATGTTCACTGCAGCACTGTGCACAATAGCAAAAAGATGGAAGCAACCAAGATGCCCACCAACTGATGAATGGATAAATAAATTATGGTATATTCACACAATGGAACACTATGCATCGATAAAGAACAGCGATGAATCTGTGAAACATTTCATAACATGGAGGAACCTGGAAGGCATTATACTGAGTAAAATTAGTCAGTTGCAAAAGGACAAATATTGTATAAGACCACTATTATAAGAACTCAAGGAATAGTTTAAACAGAGAAGATATTCTTTGATATTTACGAGAGGGGGATGGAGAGAAGGTGGGAGAGGGGTATTCACTAATTACATGGTAGATAAGAACTACTTTAGGTGACAAGAAAGACAACACACAATACTGGGGAAGTCAGCACAACTGGACTAAACCAAAAGCAAAGAGTTTCTGGAATAAACTGAATGCTTCGAAGGCCAGTGTAGCAGGGGCAGAGGTTTGGGGACCATGGTTTTAGTGGACATGTAAGTCAATTGGCAAAATAAAATCTATTAAGAAAACATTCAGCATCCCACCTTGGAGACAGGCGTCTGGGGTCTTAAACGCTAGCAAGCAGCCATCTAAGATGCATCAATTGGTCTTACCCCACCTGGATCAAAGGAGAATGAAGAACACCAAGGACACAAGGTAATTACGAGCCCAAGAGACAGAAAGGGACACATAAACCAGAGACTACATCAGCCTGAGACCAGAAGAGCTAGATGGTGCCTGGCTACAACCGATGACTGCCCTGACAGGGAACACAACAGAGAATCCCTGAGGGAGCAGGAGAACAGTGGAACGCATACCCCAAATTCTCATAAAAAGACCAGACTTAATGGTCTGACTGAGACTAGAAGGACCCCGGTGGTCATGGCCCCCAGACCTTCTGTAGGCCCAGGACAGGAATCATTCCCAAAGCCAACTCTTCAGACAGGGATTGGACAGGACAGTGGGTTGGAACGGGATGCTGGTGAGGAGTGAGCTCCTTGGATCAGGTGGACACTTGAGACTATGTTGACATCTCCTCCCTGGAGGGGAGATGAGAGGGTAGAGGGGGTTAGAAGCTGGTGAAATGGACACGAAAAGAAAGAGTGGAGGAAGGGAGTGGGTTGTCTTATTAGGGAGCGAGCAACTGGGGATATGTACCAAGGTGTATATAGTTTTTGTGTGACAGACTGACTTGATTTGTAAACTTTAAAAAATGATACTAGTGAGGAGTGTGCTTCTTTACTCAAGTACACACATGAGACTATTGCGGGCAGCTCCTGTCCAGAGGTGAGATGAGAACGCAGAGGTGGACAAGAGCTGGTTGAATGGACACGGGAAATACAGGGTGGAGAGGAGGAGTATGCTGTCACATTATAGGGAGAGCAACTATGATCACATAACAATGTGTGTATAAGTTTTTGTATGAGAAACTGACTTGAGCTGTAAACTTTCACTTAAAGCACAATAAAAAATGATACCAGAGATAGCATGACAGAATTTTGTAAGACCAAAGACTTCTTCATTGCAAATGCCTTTTTTCAACAACATAAACGGTGACTATACACACAGACCTTGCCAGATGGAATACACAGGAATCAAATCGACTACATCTGTGCAAAGAGATGATGGAAAAGCTCAATATCATCAGTCAGAACAAGGCCAGGAACCAACTGTGGAACAGACTATCAACTACTCATGCAAGTTCAAGTTGAAATTGAAAAAAATTAGAACAAGCCCACAAGAACCAAAGTACAACCATGAGTATACTCCATATGAATTTTGAGACCATCTCAAGAATAGAGTTGATGCACTGAACACTAATGAACAAAGACAAGACAAGTTGTAGAATGACATCAAGGACATTACACATGAAGAAAGCAAGAGGTCATTAAAACAGGACAGGAAAGAAAAAACCAAAATGGATGTCAGAAGAGACTCTGAAACTTGCTCTTGAACGTACAGTAGCTAAAGCAAATTGAAGGAATGATGAAGTAAAAGAGATGAACAGAAGACAGCTCGAGAAGACAAAGTAAAATATTATAATGACATGTGCAAAGACCTGGAGGTAGAAAACCAAAAAGGAAGAACACACTTGGCATTTTTCAAGCTGAAAGAACTGAAGGAAAAATTCAAGCCTCGAGTTGCAATAGGGAAGAATTCTATGGGCAAAATACTGAATGACATAGGAAGCATCAAAAAAAAAGATTGAAGGAATAAATAGAGTCACCTTACCAAAAAGAATTGGTTGATGTCCACTTGTTTCAGGAGACAGCATATGATCAAGAGCCAATAGTACTAAAGAAAGAAGTTCAAGCTGCACTGAAGGCATTGGTGAAAACCAAGGCTCCAGTATTAACGGAATAGCAATCGAAATGTTTCAACAAGCGGATGCAGCGCTGGAGGTGCTCACTCGTGTATGCCAAGAAATTTGGAAGACAGCTACCTGGCCAACTGACTGGAAGATATCCATATTTATGCCTATTGCAGGGAAAAGCGACCCAACAGAATGCAGAAATTATGGAACAATATCATTAATATCACACACTAGTAAAATTTTGCTGAGGATCATTCGAAAGTGGTTGCACAGTACATTGACAGGGAACTGCCAGAAATTCAAGCTGGATCAGAAGAGGACATGGAACTATAACTATACAAAGGCATTTGATTGCGTGGATCGTAACAAATTATGGATAACATTGCAAAGAATGGGAATTCTAGAGCACTTAACTGTGTTTATGTGAAACCTGTACATAGACCAAGAGGCAGTTATTTGAACAGAGCAAGTGGATACTGCATGGTTTAAAATCAGAAAAGGTATGCATCAGGGTTGTATCCTTTCACTATACGTATTCAATCTGTATGCTAAGCAAATATCTGAGAAGCAGGACTATATGAAGAAGAATGTGGCATCAGGTTTGGAGGAAAACTCCAATCAATTAACAACCTGCGATATGCAGATGAGAAAACCTTGCTTGCTGAAAGTGGAGAGAACTTGAAGCACTTACTGATGAAGATTAAAGACTTCAGCCTTCATTATGGATTACACCTCAACATAAAGAAAACAAAAATCCTCACCAATGGACCAATAAGCAACATCATGATAAATGGAGAAAAGATTAAAGTTGTCAAGGAGTTCATTTTACTTGGATCCACAAACAACTCCCATGGAAGTAACAGTCAAGAAATCAAACAACGTATTGCATTAGGCAAATCTGCTGCAAAAGACCTCTTTAAAGTGTTAAAAAGCAAAGGTGTCACTTTGAGGACTAAGGTGCGCCTGACCCAAGCCATGGCATTTTCATTCGCCTCATATGCATGTGAAAGCTGGACAATGAATAAGGAAGATCGAAGAATTAATGCCTTTGAATTATGGCCTGCAAAAAGGATAAACAAATCTGTCTTGAAAGAAGTACAGCCAGAACGCTTCTTAGAAGGGAGGATGACAAGACTTAGTCTTACATACTTTGGACATGTTATAAGGAGGGACCAGTCCCTGGAGAAGGACATCATGTATGGTAAAGTAGAGGGTCAGCAAAAAAGAGGAAGATCCTCAACGAGATGGATTGACCCAGTGGCTGCAACAGTGGGCTCAAGCATAGCAACAATTCTGAGGATGGTGCAGGACCAGGCACTGTTTCATTCTATTGTACATAGGCTTGCTGAGTTGAAACTGATTTGGCAGCTCCTAACATTTTTTTAACAACAACAACAAGGCTAACTTGGTGTATTAGTACCTGAGATCCTATTGGCACATTTAGTTGAACATGGTATTTTATCTTTATAGTTTTCTACTTGTCATTTTATGGAGTAGATCAATGGAAACAACTGTATTCTTCTGAGAAAACAATTAAATACATTGTCATATAACCAACCATAACCTTGAAACCTCCACAATGGAACAGCATAGAGGTTAAGAGCATAGGCCCTGGAAATAGACTGGCTGGGACTAGATACTAGTTCTACTAACTGACAGCAGTGTAACCTCGGAGAGTTTGTCATCTGTAAAGTAAAACATGAATGGTTCTTAAGGGGACTAAATGAATTGATGCCTGCAGAGCATTTAGAACAGAGACAGGTGCATATTTATGTGTTCAGCAGAAGTTGGCTGCTTTATAATAACATTCATATAGTTTATTCAATAATTAATAAAAATACAGACCAAGCATTCTCAGGAGCATAACATCAGCAAAATAACTCTATGTCATATGGCAATGCATTTAACATTTTGCAAGGATTAATACAACAACATCAAGTAGGATGTAATCCCAGAAATGCAAGGTTGTTTAATATTTGGAAATTAATCAATTCACCATATTAACAGAATGAAGGAGAAAAACTATATGTTCATCTCAATAAAAAAAAAAAAAACAATAGATGCAGAAAAAACATCTACTGACAAAATTCAATACCCAGTGTGGATTAAAAACTTCCAGCAAATTAGGAAGAGAAAGGAAAAGCCATACGCACATATGTTCACCAAATAACACGTTCAAGAATATTCACAGCAAACCCCAAAGACAGTATGGCCTCTGGACACTCTTTTAACTCAGTACTGAAGTCACTCCTGAGGTTCACTCTTCAGCCAAAGATTAGACAGGCCCATAACACAAAAAAAAAAAAAAATTTTTTTTTTTTTTTTAAACAGAAAGAGACTAAATGGAGACACTAGCCCAGGGCCAAGGACAGGCAGGCAGGAGGGCACAGGAAAGCTGATTATGGGGAACCCAAGATCAAGAAGGGGAGACTGTTGACATGTCATGGGGTTGGCAACAGATGTCACAAAATCTGTGTACTAATTGTTTGATTAGAAACTAATTTACTTTGTAAACCATCTAAAGCACAATAAAACAAAAATATTCACAGCAGCACTCTTTTTAATAGTCAAAAACTGGAAACTACTCACATATCTATCAATAGTAGAAAAGATATATAGTTTGTGGCCTATTCATACAATGCAATAAATTGAGCAATGAGAATGAATGAACTAGGGCTACATGCATAAACACAGATGTTAAGTGAAACAAACTGGACATAAGTATATGCCATATAATTCCTTTTACAGAAAGTACAAAAATAGTTAAAACTAATCTATGGTGTTAGAAGTCAGGGCAGAGGTTACTCTTTTTGAGGGTGTAGTGTGCTGGAGGATGATGTAATCGAAGGGCTTCTGGGGACGCTGGTAATGTTTCTTAATCTGAGAGTTGGTTATGATTCAGTTTGAGAAAGCTAGTCAATTTGTATATTTATCATTTGTGTGCTCTTCTGTATACACGTTATATTTCAATAAAAAGCTCACAAAAAGAAAAAGAGGATGAGGATACACACAATGGATCAAAAAGTAGAATAACCTGTGCCTTTTCCCTTACTCCCCATCCTATCAACCACCCCATCAAAGGCTAAGGCCCGTACTCACAAAAGAAAAAGATTCTCTCTCTCTTTATGGAAAAACATACAAGTACAGAAGTTTCATTCAATTAAGACAGTCCCTTATTAAGGTAACAAATAAGTAAGCTCTCATATAATAACAAAAGCAGTGAGTTTTAGTATAACTATAATGTTAGGTAATGTCTCAGATAATTGACATAATTAGCTTATTTAATATTCTCAAATAAAATAGGCATTATTATCCTCACTTTAAGGATGAGGAAATAGAGAAGCTAAGTAACTTGCCCAAGGTCATTCCATAGTAAATGGGAGAGCCAGGAATCAAACCCAAGTTGTCTAGACTCCAAAGCCTTCCCAGCTAACATTGTTCTCGGCTGGCTTGTGGCCTGGTTTACTCAAAAAGGGCACCAATATAGTGATGGTCACATTATTTACACCAAACCCATCATGTAACCTTACCTCAAATGGTTTTTTTTTTAAATATGAACTTCATAAGGAAAACAAAAAGATTAACTGCAAAGAACTAAAAGTTCTCACATGGAGTAGTCACGAGTCAGAGTCAACTAGACAACAACTAACAACAGCAACAGTCCTCAAGAAATGCAAGGCTGGTTTAATATTTGAAAATCAATCAATTCACCATATTAACAGAATAAAGGTGAAAACCCCACTATATATATGAATTACATATAATTTAGGGATAGTTACTTTGAGTTGCAGGAGTATATTTTCCATGTATAACTAATGGGTCCCAACAGAGAAAGGGAAAAGTTGGATTCTAGGGAAGGCGAATTAAAAGTTTTGAATGAAGGAATAGGATAAAGGTGCCCCCAGTCGCTCAAGGAGTACCCCAGGCAGGAAACAAATTCACCATGAAGTAGGTGAGAGTCAAAAGGTCTTTGTTCCACTTCATTTCACTGGAATGATTACCACCACAGGGGATGCTAAAAGAGACTAAAAGTGTCTGATTCAGCCTTAGGGGATTTTGCCCCAAGTTGTTTGGGAAATCCTAAAATAGAGATGAATCCCTAGGAAATGGTAGGAAACTGTGAGAATACACAAGATTCTTTAAGAAGTATCTACTTCTTGAAGCAGATAAAAGAACTAAAATGCTAATGGAAGGAGAGAGCCGGCCTTCACCACAATATCAACATTGATTGAAAAATCTATGGAATCAACATAAAAGTGTAAGTTCCAGAATAGTATATGGCATGCCACAGTTTATAAGAGAGAAATGAACATATATATATATATATATATATAACCCCAACCCGACTGCCGTCGAGTCGATTCCGACTCATAGCGACCCTATAGGACAGAGTAGAACTGCCCCGCAGAGTTTCCAAGGAGTGCCTGGCGGATTCAAACTGCCTACCTTTTGTTTAGCAGCCAAAGCACTTAACCACTATGCCACCAGGGTTTCCATATATAGATATATTCATTGTTGTTAGATGCCGTCGAGTCAGTTCCGACTCATAGCAGCCCTATAGGACAGAGCAGAACTGACCCATAGGGTTTCCAAGGAACAGCTGGTGGATTTGAACTGCTAATCTTTTAGTTATCAGCCAAGCTCTTAACCACTATGCCACCCCGAAAAAACCCGTACCGGGTTCCGTAGAGTCGATTCCAACAGGGTTCCATATGAGTAGGACTGCACTACTCTGTAGAGAACTAAATGCAGTAGAGAACAGCACTCCATGGGGTTTTCAGTGGCTATGATCTTTCAGAAGTAGACCACCAGGCCTTTTTTCTAAGGCACCTCTGGATAGATTCAAACCTCCAACATTAACTTCAGATAGTAGCCAAACACTTAACCATTTTTGCCACCCAGGGACTACACATATAGACTTAAATACCCACAGAATATCTCTGGAAGAATATAGATAAAATGGTAACACAGGTTCTATCTGAGGATGTAAAAAACTGTGGATGGTGGACAAGGACAGGACAGAAATTCATTTTATATATTATATTATATCTTTTAAATGTTGAACCATGGAAATGTATTATCCATTCAAAGACTAATATTTAAAACTTTTAAAGTCCTTCCATTGCTATGAATGAGATATCAGATTATCTTCAAATTATTTAGTTTGGCATCTGAGGCCTTTCCTAAACATCTCCCACATCTTTCCCTCAACACTCTAACCTCACTGGACTACCAACAGTTACCAGTACCCTCAGGATGTTCTCCCCGCCCAGTTCAAGTGTCACCCTCTTGGGAGACATTCCCTGATCTGTCATTCCATGGCAATTTGTGAATACATTTATTATGATCGTCACGTTATATTATAGGCAGTTGTTTCATGCCTACACCCTGCATTAGATTATGAGCTCCTTAAAGGCATGGACCATGTCTTCTTGATATTTATTACCCAGTGACTAGCTCAGTGTCTGGCATGTGGCAGGCCCTCAACAAATGCTTAAATGAATTGATTACCTCTGGATTCTGTGACTCTTCTAGATTGAACTTCTCTCAATCACAAACTAAATTTATCCCTCCAGATTATGGCCCCAACCAGGGTTGGGTAAGTGACAAGTTAGCAACTCCCATCACCCTTTTGTGACTTTCTGCACCTGCAGCAACAGCAATAAGGAGCTGTCTGATATTTAACCATAGTTAGAGATTTCCTCCCAAAGTAATCACTTTCCCATCTTTCCAGCCATTTCTGGCAACAATATCTTCTCCATCCCTCAAATGATGCAGTAGTGAAAACCAAGATTAAATGTGTTGAACATTTTATCGACTAACCCTAACTGGCTCACTCCTGTATCTAGAGAGGAGAGCACCACCTAGCAAATAAATGCTAGAGAAAGCAGAGGGCAAGAGTACCACAAACAACTTCAAAATTTGTGCGGGGTCAGCCTAATTGTCATCCTGCCCAGACAAATACAAACTCTGATTTGAAGTATTTTTTTACACACCACCACTGATGTATGGAGTATTGGCCTCAGCCATACAATACAAGAAAGGATTCCAGCTGGAATGATACCAACCTCCAAATAGCACTTCCCTAAATGGAAACTATTCAACAGCAATTGCAACTTCCCTTCACTCCTGCAATTCTAGTCACACATCTCAAAGAGTATTTATTTCTTTGGAGGCCGTGTAACAACAAAATGGACATTGCTTCTCCAGCCCGTTGAATAGGAAAAGGGCAGACAGCTAATGGTACCATTGTTTAAAATTATGTAATTTATTATTTGTCAATGATTTCTGTCTTTAGGGAGTTCTCTCACCTTCACCCCTTACTAAGTCTTGGCCACATTGTGCAAATGAACATAACTAAAACACACCTGTGCCACTCCCTGGTCCCAGTGGCAAGAGAAATAACTTCTCAGTGGGGATACCGTTCACTATTCCAGGATTCAGTTATTTAAACATCTAAGTAAAAACGACATCCTTAGAAAATCTGAGGGTAGAAGGCCAGAATAGCTGTGGAATCAGCCATGCTGGCAATAACTAGGGCATGGAGAACCAAGCGCTACCCTTCTGTTCATGACATAAAGTGGGAAGGTCAACTGACACATGAATTGCTAGTCTTGTTACCACATGAAGCGGCAGTCCCCACAGCAGTAGGTCTTTCAGAGGCAAGAGGAAGAGGGCATGAAAAGCCTTGGGAAGGAGGCGGGGGACTTACTTGTACCTTATGCAATGTCTTTTTCTTTTTTTTTTAACCAAGTACTTGTTTGCTGTCGAATCCACTCCAACTCATGGCAATCCCGCGAGTGCAGAGTAGAACTCCTCCATAGGGTTTTCAAGGCTATGACCTTTCAGAAGCAGAACTATAGGCCTATCTTCCAAGGATCCTCAGAGTGGGTTTAAACCACCAACCTTTTGGCTAGTAGTCAAGCACTTAACCATTTGTGTCACACAGCGACTCCTTATATAACCCCTATTACCACATTATCCTTTTCTCTTGCCAAATTCTGCCTTAAACTCTGTGCTCTAGCCCATGAGAAACAGACGTATTCACAGAGCTTGCCATGCTAGCTCTTGCATCAGTGTCTGAAAGAGCCGTTGACTTTGCTTAAAGATGCCCTTCTGTCCTTCCCCACCTGGCTGATGCCTGGTTTCCCTTCAAAACTTTGCTCAGAAATTATCTCCTCTGAGATGTATTCTCTCGCTTCTTTCCCAACTCCAGCCTTAGTTTGGCACCCTTCTAAAAATCCATAGTACTTGTTATGTATCATTATCGTATTACTTATCATGCTGTTTACTTGTCTGACCTTCTCACTAAATGCAGGCTACCTTTGGTAGGGACTGTGTCTGTTAGCTTGACATTGACACAACACCTACCACGTTATAGGTACTCAGTAAATGCTTGTGGGGTGAATGAATAAGTATGGTAACAAGTGAAAGATGGATAGGTTTTTTTTTCGTTTTTGTTTTTTGCTTTCAAAATATATTTATTGTAAAATCACTAGCACACTAACTATAATGTCAACATAACCATATTTCCTAACCAAACAGGAGATCACCATTTTAATATGCACTTTAAGATAGAAGGGTTTTAAGATGAAAGACTTGGAGTTTTTTTTGTTGTTGTTGTTGTTCCCCTCCTTAATAAAGAGACAGAGACTGTGTTAGCATAATAACAAATCAAATTTCGCTAAGAGGATAATCAGCATTAACTATTAGTGAGATATAGTTTGGTTCCTCTTGTATATTCTCAACTTTAAATAATCTAAGAACCTCCTCCTACTATGTGCAGTGAGAACCTAACCACTGCCCTACTAGGCTATAGACAATCACTCCCGACCTAGAGACTATGTCCCTCTAGGATGAAGCTGAGACCTTGGGCAGAAGGTGGAGGAGTAGAAAAGACCAAAGAAAATGTGAAGGCAAAGAAGAAGAGGGAACAAAACTAGAAAAAAGGGACTCAGGGATGCTTACCTGAGACAAACTCTGTAAGAACCGAAAGGTGACTAGATAGAAAAACGTAATTAAAAAAAAAAAAATGTTTGCACCATCTAGACTCTGTTCAGGATCGGCTGAAACTAAAATTGTTTCTTTTCTTGTAATGAACTATGTAACCTCCCAAACACCATATGCGTAACTGAGAGATTAAAGCAGGAAGAAATAGTAATAGAGAAAGGGGGACTGATGACAAGAAAGACCCGAAAGGTCAGAGGGAGTGGGATCCAGACCTCAAAAGGAGAGTGATGTCTCTTTCCACTGAAGCAAAAAGGAGGAGGTAAACACGAGTGCTGGTCAGTCTGTGGGTGAGACTAGCACAGAAAATCGTGGGAGTTTCCCTGGGTAGTCTCTATTTTCTCTCTAAATTAATTGATGTGATCATTGGCCAAGTGTAAGGTCACTCTGGAAAAATGTAAAGATTCACATAAATTAATGTAAACCCATTCTTTTTAATAAAACTATGTCAAGTTCCAACTGTTACATGTTAGAATAAATTCTGTGCTAAACACCACAGGGGATACAAAGATAAAGGAGATGTAGTCTCTGGCTGCAGCAACTACATGAAGCAGGTAGAACACATGTACAAATAACTAGGATATAATTGTGTAAGCGCCAAAATATAGGTACATCTGTGATAACTAAAAAAAAAAATTACTTCTTGGCTGAAGTAACCAGGAAGACAAATAAACATGTCTAAATGTCTACGGTTTATCCCCTCTTTGAGAGCTCTCCATATCTTCCAAAGCATCGATATTAAGTCTTCCCTGATATTTTGTTTATTTTGATACTGATCACACTCAAACTGAAATCCCTTTCCTCTCTCTCTCTCTCATATACCGCACACACACATTAAAACACAAAGGTTCTGGATCTGATTGCCAACAACCAAGTTCTCTGTGTGTTGACTTCTCCCCTCCCATACCTGAAGGTCTCAAGTCCCCTCTGATGTCTCTGATGCTAGCAGGTCTTTTGTACCACCACTATAACACTTGAAGGATCCTTGAGGAGCACTTCGAGGCACTCTCCTCCATCAGCCTACTTTGAAGGATCAAATCAGCATGCTGAAAACCACAAGGTAGTAGGAACTAAGGAGTACAGGCTATGAATACAGGCCATGTCAATAAGAGCACCAAACACGAGGGAGTCAGAGGTACACTGGAGAAAGCTGTTGATACAGAATAAATGAGAAGAAACAAGAATGAGCTTTCGATTCCCAGCATCTGGGGTATTTGAGGGTGTTGGAGGCAAAAAGGGAGAATAATAAGGGGAGAGAGAGAAACAATTAAATAGGAAGACCAATATTCCAGGGCCTATATCTAGGGCTGAAAGATATATCACCATGCCTGATCCATCCTCCAGTGAATACATACTAAACTGTAAATTACCAAATCCATTTTTGATCTCTTGAGGTAAGGGAAAAAAGGACCCTTGCACCAAAGAGGAAGATACAGACTAGTTATTAACTAGTTTTATATTACAGTTAACTTCTTTTGACTCCTTCAGTGTGATGGATCATTTTTGTGGGGCCTTTCTAGCCATGGTCTTGTAACTCCACCCAAGAGACTGGGCAGGACTGTGTGATAGGGTAATTATGGCCACCAAGGAGATTGGTCTGTTTTGCAATCCCACTGGGCTTGAAATAAGCCACCCCAGAGGCGGGAAAGAGATGATCCTACCACCACCAAGGAAGAACAGACTGGACCAGAGAGTGCATCATTTGGACCCAGGATCCCTGCACTGAGAAGCTCCTGGACCCAAGAGACAGAGAGAGAGCTATAACCCTGAAGATGGTGAGAAGCAGTGGCAGGAGAGGCTGGAAGGAGAGACTGTGCAGTGGGCTTCCTGGCCCATGGTACAAGGAAGCTGAGTGCCTTTGGGCAGAGGCTGAGGGCCAGGGAGAGGCATACTCACAAGCATGGCTGAGAAGAGGCTGTCCTGATGGAAGAACCATATCCTGAACATTCCTGAATCTGAACTCTAACCTGTTACTTCCTTAATAAGCCCCATAAATCATGAGTATTGTCTG
Source organism: Elephas maximus indicus (assembly GCF_024166365.1). NCBI lineage: Eukaryota > Metazoa > Chordata > Mammalia > Proboscidea > Elephantidae > Elephas > Elephas maximus. The sequence continues at coordinate 186,479,360 of NC_064821.1, read as the reverse complement.
TGAGTTCTGTGTGGCCATTGCAATGAATTATTGAATTTCGCAGAGAAGTAGAGAGCACCGTGGGAGGGACGGTTGGTGTCAGAATCGGTAAACATGGTGGAGGGAGGAGGCATGTCTCACCTCCGCTTCATAAGAATCAGCCGTGGGCTGTTGATCTTGATTCTCCTTCCCCCTTGTGAAGTTAGAGGTCAGACACCGACCTTCACCATGTTTACAACTCCACTTACCCCAAAATCATGATCATCAATATTCCGTGCTTGCTATGTCCCTATGTTGTTTACATAGTCTCCTCATTCACAGAGAAAAAGTCTACAAAGAATCATTAAAAGTTGCATGGGAGAGGTGAGGTAAGAGGAGCAAAAGGGCAAGGAGGAAATGACTTTCTGCAGAATCTCCCCAAGACCCAGCAGGTGGTGCTATAAGCCATCACTCTGCCTTCCAGACAGGAAAGAAAAGAGTGCAGTGATGGGCTGAGAACTTCACTGTTTACCTTCCTCACCAATTTGGTTTGTTGTCCTTTGTTTGTTTTTCTTTTTTTGGGGGGGGGGTGGTGGTTTGGATTTTTTGCTTCTTTGTTTTTTAAGGGCAAACAGTCCATTCTTTAAGGACTATTCCCCAAATCCTGTCTTTTCCAAGGCATGAATAGTTTACAGGCTTATTCCTTGGCTATTCCCGGGAGGAAGCAGATTTGAGTTTGAATCTTGTCTTTTCTATTTAATAGTTAAGTGACTCGAAGCCAGCAAAGCCCAAGCCCAAGCCCGTTGCTGTCGATTCCGACTTGTAGAGACACTATAGGACGGAGTAGAACTGCCCCAAACGGTTTCCAAGGAGTGGCTGGTGGATTCAAACTGCTGACGTTTTGGTTAGCAGCTGAGCTCTTAACCACTGTGCCACCAAGACTCCAATTTGAAGCAAGTTACATATTTTCTTTGAGCCTCAATTTTCTCATCTGCAAAATGAAGGTTATGATACCTACTTCACAGGCTCATTGTGAAGATTAATGAATGATATACATCACTGCACAGAGCACAGAGCTTAACACACAAAAAAAAGGGGGGGAATGTAATTTCCTACCTTCTGCCAATACATGGGGAGAGACACTCAGAAACCTAGAACACTGTGCATGCTATAAGAAATATCTTCTCCTGAAAGTTGTCATCTCCAAGGGGTAAACCACTAACCAAACTTATGACATGAAGAATCTCACATGCTCGACCCACCTACCGTGGAGCACACACTGTCATCAAATCATGAATTCACTTTGGAAAGGACTTCGATGATGATCTAGTCTAACCCTTTACACTGGTAATTCTCAATAGAGAGAGAAGAGCCCAAAATGTATATTGAATATGCCTCTTGTCTTCATGACACAAACCAGGAAATAAAGCTCAATAAAACTCTGGTTGGTGAGGATACTCATAAAATAGAGCCCTAAAAGGAAGAAAAAAGAGAGGGAAGGAAGGAGGCAAAAAAGAAAACAGATGGTAAAAACTGATGCATGAAAGTCCCAATAAATCCAACTACTTCACAGAGAGCTCATTGCATTTTCAGTCAACACAGATGTTAAACATTTCTTCCTTAGATCAGGTCAAAATTAACCTCTTTTTTTTATGAGCACCCAAAGGTCTCTTGTTCTTTCCCTTTCCCTTTTAATATGTCTTATTTTTTAATGTGTGTGTGTGTGTGAATGCTACCACACACAAACTGGCATTCACAAATTTGCATACTTTCCCCTCTCATAAGAATTAGTGGTTCTGATGCCCTATATTTTCCAGCCCACCCCTTCCCTCTGAGATTGCCTTCTCCTGGAGAATATTCCTGACAGCAAATACAGAAGGGGCAAAAGTATGTTTAGCCCGTACAACTCCACAAGTGTTTCCTTTAAAGCAGAGGGTGGCAAACTACAGCTTGCAGGCCAAATCCAGCTCATGAATTTTTGTACGGCCCACAAGTAAGAATGATTTTAACATTTTTAATGGGCAAAAAATATGAATAGACCCTTCACTAAAGAAGATATTCAGGTAGCTAACAGATACATGAGGAAATGTTCACGATCATTAGCCATTAGAGAAATGCAGATCAAAACTACAATGAGATTTCATCTCACTCCAATAAGGCTAGCATTAATCCAAAAAATACAAAATAATAAATGTTGGAGAGGTTGTGGAGAGAGTAGAACACTTATACACTGCTGGTGGGAATGTCAAATGGTACAACCACTTTGGAAATCGATTTGGTGCTTCCTTAAAAAGCTAGAAATAGAACTACCATACAATCCAGCAATCCCACTCCTTGGAATATATCCCAGAGAAATAAGAGCCTTTACAGGGACAGATATACACACACTCGTGTTTATTGCAGCACTGTTTACAATAGCAAAAAGATGGAAGCAACCAAGGTGCCCATCAATGGATGAATGGATAAATAAATTATGGTATATTCACACAATGGAATACTACGCTTCAATAAAGAACAGTGAGGAATCTGTGAAACATTTCATAATGTGGAGGAAACTGGAAGGCATTATGCTGAATGAAATTAGTCAATTGCAAAAGGACAAATATTGTATAAGACCACTAGTATAAGAACTTGAGAAATAGTGTAAACTGAGAAGAAAACATTCTTTTGTGGTTACGAGACGGGGGAGGGAGGGAGGGTGGGAGAGGGGCATTTACTAATTAGATAGTAGATAAGAACTGCTTCAGGTGAAGGGAAAGACAGCACACAATACAGAGGAGGTCAGCACAATTGGACTAATCCAAAAGCAAAGGAGTTTCCTGAATAAACTGAATGCTTCGAAGGCCAGCGTAGCAGGGGCAGGGGTCTGGAGACCATGGTTTCAGGGGACATCTAAGTTAATTGGCATAATAAAATCTATTAAGAAAACATTCTGCATTCCACTTTGAAGAGTGGCGTCTGGGGTCTTAAACGCTAGCAAGCAGCCATCTAAGATGCATCAATTGGTCTCAATACACCTGGGTCAAAGGAGAATGAAGAACACCAAGGACACAAGGCAATTACGAGCCCAAGAGACAGAAAGGGCCACATGAACCAGAGACTACATCATCCTGAGACCAGAAGAACTAGATGGTGCCCAGCTACAACTGATGACTGCCCTGACAGGGAACACAACAGAGAACCCCTGAGGGAGCAGGAGAGCAGTGGGATGCAGACCCCAAATTCTCATAAGACCAGACTTAATGGTCTGACTGAGACTAGAAGGACCCCGGTGGTCACGGCCCCCAGACCTTCTGTTGGCCCAGGACAGGAACCATTCCCGAAGCCAACTCTTCAGACATGGATTGGACTGGACAACCGGGTTGGAGATGGATGCTGGTGAAGAGCGAGCTTCTTGGATCAGGTGGACACTTGTTGGCAATTCCTGCCTTGAGGGGAGATGAGAGGGTGGAGGGGGTTAGAAGCTGGTGAAATGGACAGGAAAAGAGAGAGTGGAGGGAAAGAGCGGGCTGTCTCATTAGGGGGAGAGTAATTGGGAGTGTATAGCAAGGCGTATATGGGTGTTTGTGTGAGAGACTGACTTGATTTGTAAACTTTCACTTAAAGCACAATAAAAATTATAAAAAAAAAGAATGATTTTAACATTTTTAAATGAATAGAAAAAATGACTCATGAATTACATGAAATTCAAACATCAATGTCTATAAATAAAGTTTTATTGGAACATACCCATGCTCATTCATTTATATATTGTCTATGGTTGAAAACCTGGTGGTATGGTGGTTAAGAGCTATGGCTGCTAACCAAAAGGTCAGCAGTGTGAATCCACCAGGCGACCCTTGGAAACTCTATGGGGCAGTCTACTCTTTCCTATAGGGTCACTATGAGTTGGAATCAACTTGACAGCAATGGGTTTGGTTTTTTTGGTTTTATGGTTGCTTTCACACTATGAAAGCAGATTTTAGTAGTTGCAACAGAGACTGTCTTGCCTGCAGAGACTAATATATTTACTATCTGGCCCTTTACAGAAAAACTTTATTTCCCTAGTTTAGGAGAGAGCCCTGGTGGTGCAATGGTTAAGCCACTGGCTGCTAACCAAAAGGTGGCCAGTTCAAACTCACCGGTGCCTCTGCCAGAGAAACAACTTGGCAATCTGCTCCTGTAAAGATTACAGCCAAGGAAATCCTATGGGACATTTCTACTCTGCCATATAGGGTTGTTATGATTTGGAATCAACTCGACCAGCACACAACAACAACAGTTTAGAAGAACATTGACCCCACAAGCACATTCACCTAGAATAATCTTCATCCACAGCCCTCCCCTTCCTCTGTGGCAACAGCTGGCTCCTGCAGAAAACCAGTCCTCATGCAACAAATTCCACCCCCCCGTTCACTCCCACAGTCTCAGTCACACCTTTACAAAGGTAATTTCCTGATGAAGCATGATGGCCTGGCCCAAATCAGGCATCCAAAGGAACCATGGCCACAGAATGGATACTGACTCTCCAGCCTTCTGGATAGTTCTTAGAAGAAAACATGTAACCTAATAATGATTAACTTTGGAATCATGCAATTTCTTATTTGCCAATAGTTGCTACCACTCCTTCCCAAATCTTGATGACCATATTGCATAAGTTTTGAGTCTATTTTTAACTTCAAACACCTTCAGTGAAGTTTGTTATACATTCACAATGGATAGAATGCAGAACAAGGTCCTCAGGGATAAGCAGAAAGCCGCTCGTTGATTACCAATGCTGAGATTCGGTTTATATTCAAGTGAGATAATGTCTTCTGAGGTGAAAATGGCAAGAGAGAGGGCAGGGCCTAGCCCTACTGTGAAAAAGTGGAAGTTGGTCAGTAAAGAGTGGTGTAGTCATGAGCCTCACTCCTCTTTAGAGTCAATTCAAATTGACAAGCATTTATTGGATACCTTTTATAAAGCACTTAATATGCTAGATCCCCAAGTAATATGCCCAATCCCTATTTTATGGAGCACGTATCCTAGAAATTATATAGGCATGCAAACGAATAAATATATACATATATAGATGTATGTATGCATGTGTGCGTGTGTGTATGAAAAGATATACACCAACTAATCAACAGTAGTTACTTCTGGGTAGTGGGGTTATAGATGTTTTTATTTTATTTTATTTGCTAATCTATATTTTCTTATTTTTAATAATAAGCATTAGTTTCATAATAAAATATTTAAATATTATAATGTAGTGTTATTGATATAACAAAATTACTAATAACATACACAATTATAACTCTCTTGAGTAATTCAAGAGATTTCCTACAAGAGGTACGAGCTGAATTCTGAAGAATAAATAGAAGTCCACTAGTTAGATCATAAAGTAAGATATTCCAAACAAAAGTATGAAATAGCAATGGTATGTTCAGAAAGGTTTAAATAATTAATTACTGTTGGGCCATAAAGGGGAATAAGAAGAGAAGAAATGGGGAGAAGAGAAGCCATAGCCCAGATCATGAGGAACCCTAAATATCATGCTAAAGAGCATGGATTTCTTCCTAAGATTACATAGTGGTTGAACTGAAAGCTATATTGACGAATAGCCACTAATGTTTGGTAAATTCATTCAGGTAAAGGGATGGAAAGGAGGGCCTCTGCAGCCAATATCCATTCCAAGAGGGAATAATAATAGCACGGATGACTTCTAAACTAGAATCCTATATTAAAAAATCTCGTTCAGACTAGGAGAGTTTGACTAGATGATCTTTAAGGTTTCTTCTAAATATCAAATACCAGAACTCTTTGACAGTTGGGCCCTGGTGTCCCTGCATACAATTAAAGTCCCTTTAACTTTAACTTCAACTTCAATTAAAGTCCACAGTTTGTTGTCAATGAATTGTGCTAGATACTTTGGTAAATACACAAAAAGGCCTTTCTGCAAAGTGTCCTGAGACTCTGGAAGGTGGGGTTGATACTAGGCCAGATTTGGGAACTGCTAATGCAATCTCAGGTGAACATGTAAGGAAGCTAGAAGGTAAACACAGGGGAGGAGGAGCTGGAGGTGGAGCTGGGCTTGTTTAGAAGCAAATTAGGACATAACAAAATGGCTCCTCCCTAAAATGGACGATTATTCCTCCTATAAAAAGGCCATTCCCCCCACTATCAGCACCCTGCAAGCTGCTTAGGTCTCCATCCTGCTTGTTCCTCTGGTAAACTAGGTAAGTAAGCAGAAGTTGAGCTCCACTCCTGAATACTTGGGTATCACTTATAAAATCCAGGGGTGTGCTCTAAGGCAAACAGGCTCTGGATACCTGGCTTCTTTTTAATATACTTTGGGGAACTTTGGTCTAAGTTTTACTGAGAAAGAAAATGAAGAGATGACTAGGATTATTGACAGCATCTCCTTTCTTTGGGGTCATTTCCATAAGGATCATAGGAATCCAATGATCTACTAGGCAGGTTGCCTCCTGTACTATTGAGCTTTTCCTCATCTGTCTGTTGTATAACTAGAGAAGTTTGAGGGTCAGTTCCTGCTTGCAGAATGAGAATAGAATCTAAATCTGATAGCAGCTGCCCCCAGTTCCATATCGCCCAGGCCTATGGTTGGCTCTGCCTGCTTTGTCCACTTCCTCTAGCCTAGAAGTCTTGTGGGTCCAGTTTAACCATTAGCGCCTCTTAGCTGGAGTTAGGCGTGCAATGTAGATGTTAGGCCTATCTCTCCACCCCCACCTCCCACTCCCAACCCCTGGTGTGATGTTTGGGACCTGGAGAGGAAATGAGAAAGTAAATAGCATTGCACACTCAGGATTTCAATAACTTTAGAACAAAGCTCAAAAAATTACCCCTAGTCGAGGCAGGGAGCCCAAAACTGAAATTCATTCCTCCCACATTCATTCAGGAATGGAAATAAGAGATATGAATTCTATTCCTAGCTTCATCACTCTCTTGCTACATGACTTAAACAAGTCATTCAACTCTGGGTTGGTTCTTGATTACAAAAGGATGAAATTAGTCATCCATGACTAATTCTTACAAATGATTAGAACTATTTATATGTTTAAGAAATAATGAATAATAAGAGGTAGGTCTCTCTTTCTCCCCCCTTTAGGTTTGGCCTTGGCTTAGGTTAACTTAAATTCGCAAAAAAATGCCTAAACTCCTACCAAGCATCGTCTCTGTCATTGAAATTTACTACCAATATGCTACCGAAGAAGGGGAGTGCAACTCGTTGAACAGAGCAGAGCTGAAAGAACTTTTGGAAAATGAGTTTCGTCAAATTCTGAAGGTAAGAACTCCATGCCTGGTCTGAAGACTGCAGCAATTCTGTTCTTCATCCCTTCCTGCCTCTTTGTAGCATATTTCAAATTTCCTAGTGGACTCTCCCTACTTGGTGATAAAGAACAGGGTTTGGTAAAGACTTGAGATAAAGTCAAAAGTTGACCCATAATGGTTTCCATAACTGAAATAAGGGAAGTGACCCTGCTAAATAGCAAACTCCATATACTAAACAATGAGTAATATACTAAATAATATACAATATACTAAACAATGAGTAATTCTTATGGAACAGAAACTAAGACAGTCCTCAGGAAAACTGCAAAGTAGGTGAAATGGGGCTTCTTCCCCTTTTTTGTCTTTCTTCAGATCATTCTGACCACTGCCCATGTCTGAGATTCTGGTGCTATAAGGCTTCTGAATTCAGGAAATTAGCATCTTACCCTTAAATCACAAAATAGGGTCACCACCACACTAAAATGTCAGCTCTGGAAATAAATATTTGGGAGTTTAGATATAGTTTTTGAGTTTCAGTTCCTTAAATCCAGTTGCCTACTGAATATTTTTATTTGGATTCCTATGAATGTCTTAAATTCAGTGTGTCAGGTATGAACCTTATTATCTTTCCCTCTAAACTGGCTCCTTCTCCTATTTGCCTAAGGCAGAAATCTGGCTTGACTTCCTCTGTCCTCTCTCTCAGCAAGCACCACCACCCTCCAGTCTCTACCTAATTCTCCAGTAGTATCTCAAAACGGCCCATTTCTCTCTTATGACTATTGTCGTTCTCTGGTTCAGGCCACCGCCACTTCCAATCTCAGCATTACTCCTCAGCTCAAAACCCTTCAATAACTTCCAAATGCTCACATAATAAAGTCCAAAGTTCCTTAACATGGCACAAGGCATGATCTGCTCCCTATTTATCTCTATAGCCACATCTCCTGACTACTCAGACTTCAAATCTAGTAATCTTAAATTTCTCTCAGTTCCTTGAAAGAGCCATACCTTCTCTTTCCTCCAGTACTTTGTTCATATCATTCCCTCTACTTGGAACAATCTTTTGCCCTCTCTCCCTCCCTTCCTATCACCTCATTTGATCAAATTCTAACGTACTTCAAAAGGCATCACTTTCTCTCTTAATAAGCCTTCCCTGAACCCCTTCTGATGGGGTACATCCCCCCTAATGTACTCTCATAGAAACTTTATCACAAAAAATTGTAATTTTAAGTTTGTGTATCTGACCCACTACACTTTAAGTTCCATTTTGGCAAGAAGCAAGTTGAACTTGTTCACTGCATTAGCCCCTGCATCTAACACAATGCTAGGTAGATAGTGGGTGCACAATAAATCTTTGTTGAATGAATACATGAATGCATTAATGAATGAATCAATTAATTAATTAATTTTAAAAGCTGGGCAAATAAAGTTATATATAATTAATGCAGGTATCCAAAATTATTATTTATAAATTAGCTAATCATTCCTATTTGATCCATATCATATCAAAAATAATCAGTCCCTATGTTCTCTCTATGTTCCAGCTGTATCCGCTTCTTACTGCATTATTCATTGCATATTCTTTTATGTCTGGTACCTACTTTCTGATCAGGATAGTGCAGTGCAGCCTAAAAGACTATGTGGTTAAGGTCCATCTAAGTAAGCCAAGCACTCATATTTCTACAGCCTTCCTTCCATTAGTTAGCTGGGTGTGCGGGCTATATTGACAGAGCTGCCCTTTGTACCTTGTTCCTATACAGAATCCAGATGATCCGGACACTGTAGATATCATCATGCAAAGCCTAGATCGAGACCATAACAAGAAAGTGGATTTTACTGAGTATCTTGTGATGATATTCAAGCTGGCTCAGGCCTGTAATAAAATCATCAGCAAAGATTACCGCCAAACTTCAGGGTCAAAGCAGAGACACCACAGTTACCAGCACCAAGAGGAACAAAGTGAAACAGAAGAGGAGGAAAAAGGGCAAGAATCATCTTCCAGTCATTCCAGTTGGAGTACAGGGGAGGAGAATGACTCCTATTCCAGGGACTCTAGAAGCATTAAACACAAGACTGGATCCAGCTCCAGAAGACTGGGATATCAAGGAGGTTTGTCTAGTTCTGAGCACAGGCAAAGCTCTGGGGAAAGGAGAGAGTCGAGTTCAGGATACTCCAAGGGTAGGGGAAAAAACAAGCATGGCTCTTATCAGCCAGAAGGGTCTGAGAGTGAAGAAGTTGGTTCTACTCATTCAAGCAATCATAGAAAAAGATCAAACTCAGCAAATAAGTCAGACAGTTGTGGAGAGCAAGAGCATATAAGCTACTCAGAAGATCAGTCTTTCAGTTTTGACCAGCACTGGTCTGATTCAAATGAATCCTTAGGGAATAGACAACATAGAAGAAGGTCAGACAAGTTCCCTAGTAAGCAGCACCATGGATTCAGCTCAAGTAGTTGTGGAGGACAAGACTCTTGGACAAATTCAAATGAGTCCACTGACTATGGTCAACTAGGGTTTGGCTCAGGTCAGCCCTCTCAACAGAGACAGCATGAACCAAATGCTGGATCTCAGTCAGGAAAATGTGAAGAACAAGGATATCATTCTAGTTCAAGTGAGTCCTCCAGTTATGGAAAACACAGGTCAAGTTCAGGCCAGCCTTCTAGTCAGAAAAAACGTGGGTCTAGCTCAAGTGGTCAGTCAGGGAATTGGAGAAAAGAAAAACATGGATCTGGCTCAGGCAAGTCCTCAAGTTTTGAACAATATGGATCTAGTTCAGGTCAGTCATCAAACTGTGGAAAACATGGTTCCAGTATAAATCACTCATCAAGTCAGGAGCAACATAAATCTAGCTCAAGTGGTCAATCAGGACATAAGGGACAACAAAAACAATCAGGTTTTCAATCAGGACAGTCATCAAGCTATGAAGAGTGTAAGTCTGAATCAGGCCAGTCCTTAGGCAGTGGCAAGAATCAACCAAGCTCGTTTCAGTCCTCTACTCAGAGAAAACAAAGCAACAGCTCTGGTCGTCAGTCAGAAAGTTGTGGTAGACAAAAGCATGGGTCTGGCTCGGTTCAGTCCTCTGGCTGTGGTCAACAAGGGTCTGGCACTAAACAATCTTCTAGCTATGGTCACCATGGGTCTGGTTCAGGTCATTCTTCTAACCATGCACAGTATGAGACTGGCTCAGGACAATCATCTAGCCATAGTCACCAAAAGTGTGGATCTGGAGAGTCTTCTGGCTTTGGTCAATATGGTTCTAGCTCCAGTCATTCTTCAAGACTAAAACACCATGAATACAACTCAGGTGGTCATTCAGGGAGTTGTGGAAGACAAAAGCATGGATCTGGATCAAGCCAGTCCCCTAATCATGGAAAATATGGATCTGCCTCTAATCAATCTTCTAGTCAACATGGCTTTGGCTCAGGTCAGTCTTCTAGCTATGAACAACAGAGGTCTGGGTCACAACAGTCTTCTAGTTATAGACAACATAGGTTTGGATCAGGACAGTCTTCTAGCTGTAGCCAACATGGGTCTGGCTTAGGTCAGTCATCTAGCTGTGGTCAACATGGGTCTGGATCAGGTCAGACTCTTAGCCATAGCCGACATGGGTCTGGTTCTGGTCAGTCTTCTAGCTATGGTCAACATGAGTCTTGCTCAGGTCAGTCTTCTAGTTTTGGACAACATGGGTCTGGATTAGGTCAGTCTTCTGGCTGTAGTCAACATAGGTCTGGCTCAGGTCAATCATCCAGCTATGAAAAACATTGGTCAGGATTAGGACAATGTTCTAGCCATAGCAAACATGGGTCTAGCTCAGGTCAGTCTTCTGGCTTTGGACAACATGGGTCTGGATCAGTACAGTCTTCTAGCTATGGTCAGCATAGGTCTGGCTCAGGTCAGTCATCTAGCTATGGACAGCACGGGTCTGGATCAGGACAGTCTTCTAGCCATAGCCGACATGGGTCTGGCTCAAGGCAGTTGTCTAACTGTGGCCAACAAGGATCTGGCTCAAGTCAGTCTTCTAGCTATGGTCAAGATGGGTCTGGATCAGGACAGTCTTCTAGTTATGGGCAACATGAATCTGGCTCATGTCAGTCTTCTAGCTACAGTCAACATGGATCTGGCTTAGGTCACTCCTCTAGCCATGGCCAAAATGGATCTAGCTCAGGTCAATGTTCTAGTTACAGTCAACATGGCTCTGGCTCTGGCTCTGGCTCTGGCTCTGGCTCTGGCTCTGGCTCTGGCTCTGGCTCTGGCTCTGGCTCTGGCTCTGGTCAGTATTCTAACTCTGAGCAATATGGGTCTGGCTCATGTCTGTCATCTTGCTCTGAACAATATGATTTTGGATCTGGTCAACATTCTAGCTATGAGCAACGTGGACAAGTAGAAAGTTCCTCAGGTTGCGGCTTTGGACAATTTACAACCTCCTATGGACAGTCTAGATTCAATACTGCCAATAAATTGTCAATTTGCAATGAGGTATATAGACAAAGTGGCAATTGTTATCAAAGAGGAAGTAACTGTGGAAGAGGAAGTACAGACTCAATTTCCCACAGTTTCTGCAGCAGCACTCCACTCTACGAATATGTCCAAGAGAGAAATAATAAGCAGAAGTGAAATTAACTCAAACAGAAACTAAAGAAATAACAAGCTGCTACACACAAACAATTCATGAAGATAATTCTTGTGTATCTTTTTCTATCTTTTTCTTTTAAACATGTAACTGTACTCTATTCCTTGTTATTGGGTTCCTTCCAAAGAATTTAAGGTATGTGGGCTAGGGTTACTTTGTTAGGAAAAGCTGGGTTGAATAAATGATTAGTGTGTACAACTAATTTTAGAAGAATAATGCAAAACATTTAAGGAGCCTGGGGCTTAGTTGAGATTCTTATTCATTAGATGATGCCAAAGCTAAGCATGCGTAGACATTGCCAGTCCTAGAGCCAAAGTTTTCTGTTACAGCAATGTGTACCATGATTTTTGGCATGTCACACATTGAATGGTGGCAGAGGGGAGAAGACCCTAAAAGCAGAGATGCTACTTTGGTCATTTCTTTGCCTATCAAAACTACTATATCCCTATGCTGGATGCATCTTTAATCAGTAAGCTAACAAGTAGCATTAGAAATTGTCATCAGGTGCTTATCCCTAGCCAGCGAGTAAAGGCATTATTTCTTAAAGAGCAGGGATGGATCAGTTCAGGATCAAAAGATTTAAGTGTGGACTCTGACTTGGTTTCAGCAAGAAAAATTTTGTCCCCTACTCCTAAGAATGTGCTCCATGTTGGAAAACTTTGGAGACACCGTAGCATGGCAATTCTATGACTTCAATCTACTTTTACAATTCATTGGCCTTTCCACGTAGGAAAAGATCACCCATGCCCAGGCGGAAAAGGAAGACTATCTGACGATGCTGTATAGTTCCTTGGTTTGACTGTAACATACTTGTTTCAAGTCTTTGGAGTCGAACAACTGGAATGCTTTAAAACTAACAATAAATAAATGGTGATCAAATATTGAGTTTTGTCTCATCTCTGCTTCATTTTCATACCTCACACACAGTTGGTCAGATGAGAAACTAATCCAAATGGCTATTGTCCAAGTTCCTATCATTCACAAGCAATCCAGAATATACAAAGAATTTTAAAACTCAAAAATAAGACAAACAATTAAAAAAATGTGCAAAAAAATTGAGTGGACACTTCACCAAAGAAGATGTATAAATGGCCAATTATGCACATAAAATGACATTCAATATCATTAGTGATCAGGAAAATGCAAATTCAAACACAATGAGATACCATTACACGCCCATTAGAATAGCCAAAATTAAAAAGACTGGCAATACCAAATGTGGATATTGATGATGACCAAACAACCAGACCCATTGCCATCAAGTTGATTCCGACTCATAGCAACGTAGAACTGCCCCACAGGGTTTCTAAGGAGCGGTTGGTGGATTCAAACTGCCAACCTTTTGCTTAGCAGCCGAGTTTTTAACCACTGTTACCAGGGTCTCAGGTCCTCACTCAGCACAGCTGCAGAGGTACAAAATGGCTGAAAGGCAAAGAAGAAGCTTTATTTGGTTGGCCAAGCAAAGGAGCACACCAGGACTTGCGTCACCAAGATGGGTCCCTGAACAATAGCTGAAAGAGCTTCTATTAGAGACAAAAACTGAGGAAGAGTCCTGGTGGGAAGGAGCAAGGTCATTGATTGGTCTGGACCGAAAAGGTGAGACCAATTAGGAAATAGACAGGCCCTGAGCTGAAAGCTGTGCCAGTGAGGGATTTTATAAAACAACTTTAAACAGCAGATAACAGTAAAGATTAGGAAGCCCCCCATCCTGTTTCCTTCTAATCTCCCTGCTTGAAGATGTTTTTCAGGCAAACCAGCTGAAACCAGACCCCAGTGCATGTGCTATGAGACAATCAGTGACCTGAAGTTGAACCCAACCTCTGAAACTCATGTCAAGGAACCAAAAGACTCAAGTAGCCAAGCAGCTACTTCCGTGCTAATTCCTAGCTTGGCCCCACAATAAATATACATGCCACTTCCCAGGAATTTAATAAATATGTATGACTTCCCCTTTCCCTCATAGTATAAAACCTCCTCCAGCCCTTTGTTCAGAGAGACAGTGCTTTGAGAGTGATCTCCCTGACTCCTTACTTTTCACAAGTAATAAGCTATGCCCTGCTTTAAAATCCACTCAACTCTTAGTTATTCTTAAGAAGAGTACAAGCGGCAAGCCCATTGCATTCAGTAACAGGTGTTCCCAGGGCAGTTCCATCTCTGCACTTGCTCAGTCCGAAAGGGGATCTCTCAAACCAGATCTTAGGCTCAGACCCTTCTCTTCTGAAAGTATTCCCCCAATCTTAGGCCACTAAAGTTTCGTTCCGTCCAGCAGGAGAAAAGTTTCAGGGTCACCACAGAGGACGAGGTTAATGGTTCTGCACATGTCAGGTGGGCCAAATTTGGTCTGTGACCCCAGCCTCTTGTTTTTCTTATCTTGGCAAGAAGTTGGCTGATTGCCTAAGAAACATCTGGAGAAACCAGTTAGATGGGAAGGTGGCTCATGCTACTCTACTTACAAGTTGGGAGGTGGCAGTGGTGCCTGGAGGCTGTCGGCTCCGACTGCACTACCAGGCCCCACATTGCTGGTGGGAGAGTAAAACAATACAGCTACTTTGGAAAAACTGTTAGGCGATTTTTTATAAAATCCTTATAAAGTTACTATATGACTCAGCATTTCTACTTCTAGGTGAAATGGACATACGTCTACACAAACAGTTTTACATGAATGTTCCTAGCAGCTTTAATCATAATCACCCAAAACGTGAAACAACCCAAATGCCCACTAACAAATGAATGGATAAACAAATTATGGCATAAGTAGTATAGTAGAATATTATTTATCAAGGAAAAAAGAACAAAATACTGAGTGGTACAAGTACCTGGGTGGCACAAAGAGTTAATGCTCTTGGCTGATAACCTAAAGGTTGGCAGTTCAAGTACACCCAGAGATGCCTGGGAAGAAAGGTCTAGAGATCTATTTCCTAAATGTTTGCCATTGAAAACCCAATTGAGCACAGTTCTATTCTGGCACACATGAGGTTGTCATGCATAGGAATCAACTCAATTACGATTTTTTTTTTTTTTTTTTTTTTTTACTGGTTACTGACACAGGAGATGTGGATGACTCTCAGAAACATTACGGTGATTAAAAGAAGCCAGACACATAAAAGTAAAAAGTTACCATTTTATATGAAGCTTTAGAAAAGACAAATCTAATTTATAAAGATAGTAGATCAATAGTTGATGAGCACTGGGAGTGGCACTTGGGAATCAGATAGAAAGGATCACAAGGGAACTGTTTAGGATTATGGAATTATTCTATATCTAGATTATGTCAGTGGCTCCAAAGGTATATATCTTTGTCAGAACTCATTTTAAAAATAATCAAAACTCACTGAAATTTGAACATAATTTTTATTCTGAGGAGTTAGTCTACATGCATATAAGGAGGACATTCTGAATCCAGAAAAAGGCAAATGGCTCAAAGAAGCTAGGTACGATGGGGCTTATAAACAGAAGAGGAGAAGGAAATACATAAGATCAACCACTGGCTAATCTTAACATGATTGACTGAACCCTCTCTTCTCCCTTTACTGAGATCAACTGAGAACAGTTTACTTCTGACCTGGCTGCTAATAAATTGGCCCTCCACTCACCTGCAGCCAAGAGACTTCTTTGTGAGATTTAAATTAGGTGGTAATGGTTTGTTGACTATCATTTTCTAGGAGGATAAGACAAACTTACATTGCTATAGAGTTTCTCACAGGGTTTTGCAGATAAGAAAAACCTTAAAATTAAAGTAAAATGTCTGTTATTAATTTTCATCTTCAACATCATAGAACTGTATACTTAAAACAAGTACATTTTATTATATGTAAATTTAAAAAAAACAGTGTAAATTATACCTCAATAAAGTGTGTGTTTTTTTTTTTTTTTAAAGCTATGTTATCACAGTTTTGTGAGTTAGAGCCACCTGCTGCAAACAGCCAATTCTTGAGACAGAGGTGAGGTGGGTAGCAAGAGTTTTATTATATATTGATATATAGGAGACAGAGGGGAATAATCTCCTCCTAAACCTGCCTCCCTGAACTGGAGGCTAGCTGGAAGTTTTATAGGGAAGGGGACATGGGTTTTAGGAACTTATGGAATGTCCATTCTCCTTCTGTGTGGTTTCGATGGTCACATCTCAGACATGTTGACCTTTTCCTGTCATTATCTCATCAGCCCAGAGGATGACTGGTGCCATCCTGGTTCCTGGTCACAGGACAGGTGCATCGTCCTGTCTGACAGACTTAGATCGATATCACTTGCTTTTCCACAGTCCTAGGGGTAACACTGGTTAACTTTTAGAGGAACTAAACAGCAAAATCATGCTTGGAGATAGAGACAGGCTAGGGAAGGAAAAAATGGTGCAGGTTCTGTTCAATATGTGGCTGAGCAGCTCTGTTCTACCTAAAAGGTTTTTTGTGGACTATGACACACGAATTCAAAAATTTATGTGGAAGGGCAAAGGGCCAAGAACAGCCAAGACGATTTTTAAGATAAATAAAAGGGAGGGCTGTCATCAGCATTGAAAAAGAGAGAGGAAAAGAAACTGAGGCCTGAATTGACAGATTCCTCTGACTGTATAGGAAATTTCACAAAGGTCACTGAACAATACAGAATGTACACAAGTACAGACATATAGGAACAAAGGAGGAACTATGGAGACACAGTGATCATAAAATCACACAAACCCCCTTTGTGACAAGGTATCTGTTTGTTTGTTTTTTTTTATCTGTTAACCTGAATTCCCTTAAAGTTTACTTTGTGCAAAGAATTTAACTTTACCCGAAGTAATCTGGTTCTTGTCCTTGTTTCCTGAGAAGATAACTAAACCTTTGGAGTTTCCTGAGTAATTGAGATACCCTTGCTGTGCAAATAAATGTGGGTTGGCCAGGGCACAAGAATCACCAGGTAGCCTCAGGAAGGAAACGGAGCATGATTCAATAATGTTAAGGTTAGCCAAACAGTTAGTTTTCCAGTTTGTATTTTTTCTTTTTCTCCTTAAACGCTCACTGTAACTAACCTACACCAAGCCCTCCTGTTTTTCTGAGTGGAGAGGGCTTCCCATATATACAGCTTAACTGCTCAAATAAACCCACACATACTTGGACATATAACAGAAATGGCTCTACACATTAGCAGGGAAAGATTAACCATGCAATAAATGGCACCAAGATAATTGGTTTTCTATATGGAAAGAAATTAGATCTCTACTTCACATCAAATACAAAAATAAATTCCAAGTAAATTAAAGACCTAACTATGCTAAGCCAAATTTTTTAAAATTTTAAAGAAAATATAGGAGAATATCACTATGACTCCTAAAAAAAAAAAACATTTTAATTGTCCTGGAATCCAGATTGCTGGGGTTCATGGAGTTGGGGGTGACTCACTCAGGCCATTTGCCCTTAGGTGTCCTTTTGAACCTTAAGCCTTGAAGAAACTGGTTTCCAAAAGTTACCTTAAAGTCAAACAATACCCTAGTAAGCAGCTTAGTGATGTTTTACCCTAGGCATTAGGCTCTTTTGAATAATTATCTATGTGTGGTAAGTTTAGAAAAACAGAACTCCAGGGTTTGACTAGAAGCTATGTTTTAGGGTAAGTTGTTACTATAAAACCACTGTTCTGCTTCCATTATCATGGCAATATGATTGAGGTGGGGTATAAGAGCCTCAGGAGGTTTTTCCATCTTCCGAACATTTTTGACACTCTAGTTGAAATGTTACCCCAATTTGCAAATCACATGCTATATTAAACAAACTTCAATCAATTCCTATTATTAGCTTTATATTATTTTTATTTTAACACATCAAAGTAAGAACTGATTTGTTAAACAAGAAATACACAAACCAGAAAGGAAAGATTTATAAATTTTTATACATTTAAATTCTAAATGTCTCTAAGTCAAATTATACTCTCAAAAAGTAAAAGACAAGCCATGGTCATAGAGTAAAACCACCCATACCCTGACTAATGTAAAACTGAATGATTTATTGAAAGAAAAGAAACAGCTCGAGTTGGGAATAGACTGAACTCCATGCAGTAGAATCCAGTAATCCAAAATGGCAACTCAGTTGTGATGTTTTATAGGAGGGAAACAACGGATATGAAACACGTTACTTGACTGATATTTACAAACTTAGGGCATTGAAAAACATTACTTAATTGGTAATTACAGTCTTGATAATCAAAAGACATTACTCAATTAGTAGTAGATCATTTTAAGGCAGGACTTCCTGTGGCAGGAAATCGTAAGGCAGGACTTTCTGTAATTGGAGCTCTGCAAGGTGATTGGCTCAAAGGGGTATA
Source organism: Elephas maximus indicus (assembly GCF_024166365.1). NCBI lineage: Eukaryota > Metazoa > Chordata > Mammalia > Proboscidea > Elephantidae > Elephas > Elephas maximus. Next base: position 186,461,234 of record NC_064821.1, on the reverse strand, counting down.
TGTCTCTTTCTTAGATTGGTTACACTGTGGCATTTACATGGATATGGGGCAGGGAAAGGTCACAGTTTAGTTACATCATCATTACCAGACATTCCTCTCTTAGAACAGTACAGAAGCTGGCTGCCACTAGGGTAAAAATTAAACCAGCAAGCAAGGAACTGCAGCCAGTCCTCAGACTGGCCATCTCAGATCTTATGAGGTACCTCAATTTTTTTTTTTAATTCCCTTACACACCACAAACTAGGAGATTTTTGCAATGCATATAAACAACAAATAATTAACAGCCAGAATATATTAAGAACTACAAATCAAATTCGCTAAAAACATCAACATTTACAAAAAGAAAACTCAACAAAGCAGAAATCTGAATGTCCAAGTGGAATTTGAAAAATAACGATCAGGTAAGCAGAAAATTAAAAACTGTAATGAAATATTATTTCATATTCATCACATTAGCAGAAACTAAAAGCGTTGGAAAGGATATGGAGCAATGAAGATTTAAATTAGTAACTACTTTAGGAAGCAATCTGGCAACCACACAAGAGGCTTAACAGCAAAATGTTACAGACAACCTAAGTGTTCAACAGAAGAATGGATAAATAAATTATGATGTACCCATACACTAGAATCCTATACAACAGCTAAAATTAATAAGCTAGAGGTAGATATATCAACGTGGACAAATTCCAAAAGCATAATATCGAGTGCAAAAGTTGTAAAACATGTATATATGGTATAATACCATTTATATAGTTTTACAATATACATAACGATACCATATATTATTTGGTGAATTACTTAGTACATGTTTGGTAAATATAAAATCTTTATGGGAATGAATAACAACAAATTCAGCATAGTGGTTACTCTGGAAGGAGGGGAGAAAATGGGGTTGAGGAAGGGTAAAAAAAGGCTAAAATTTTGATTTCTTAAGATGGTATTTGTAATATTATTCCCTACACTTATTTGTGAGCCTCAAATTATTTCACAAGAAAAAAGTACAGCACAAAGATCAATGTTAGAATGCCATCAAGTAATACTCAAAGGAGAAAGTGCTTTGACAAGCCAGCCCACTCGCGTACCTGCTCAACAATTTAGATCCCCTAGCATCTCCTGGGCTGAATTATAGCTCTGTTCCCTTCACAATTGTTAATTTTAACATCACCTTTAAACGAGCTGTAAGTGTTAGATTATGGCATTCCCCTGGATCACTGGCTCAACCACAAGTTCCCTGTTTTAACTTAACTTTTATTAAAACTAAGAATTGCTTTAATGCTGCTTGGGACACCCCTGTTCCAAGGCAGAATTAGTGAGATTGAAGACAAAACACTTGGCACTAATATATTCTTTAAAAAATCAGATAAAAGAATTTAAAAAAATGAAGAAACCCTAAGACATGTGGAACTCTATCAAGAGAAATAACCTATGAGTGATTGGAATACCAGATCAAGAAGGGATAACAGAAAATACAGAGAGAATTGTTGAATATTTGTCTGCAGAAAACTTCCCTGATAATGTGAAAGACAAGAAGATATCTATCCAAGATGCTCTTTGAACCCCACATAAGGTAGATCTCAAAAGAAAGTCACCAAGACATATTATAATCAAACTTGCCAAAACCAAAGATAAAGAGAGAATTTTAAGAGCACCTAGCAAACCAAAAAACCCAGTGCCGTCGAGTCAATTCTGACTCATAGAGACCCTATAGGACAGGGTAGAACTGCCCCATAGAGTTTCCAAGGAGCGCCTGGTGGATTCAAACTGCCGACACTTTGGTTAGCAGCCATAGCACTTAACCACTACACTACCAGGGTTTCCAGAGCACCTAGGGATAAACAAAAGTCACCTACAAAGGAGAGTCAATAAGAATAAGCTTGGACTACTCGGCAGAAGCCATGGAAGCAAGAAGGCAATGGGATGACTTATATAAAGAACTGAAGGAAAAAAAACTGCCAGCCAAGAATCATATATCCAGCAAAACTGTCTCTCAAATATGAAGGCGAAATTAGGATATTTCCTAGCTATCACCAAAGCCTACTTGAAGACTGATGGAAAAAGGGAAAGGTGGGACAGCTAAGAGGTAATTACAATCTGTCAAGTTTTCATGATGACTTTAATTTTATAATCTGGTGGTCTTACCTAACCATTTCAAGGGGGTTTTAGAAATGTGGCACAAGTGGAATCATTCCACAGATTTCTAAATTAAATCTCTTTTCCATTGACATAAATGGAAAATATAGTTACAGCACATCAAAGTAGGAATGTAAGGAGTCTCTTACTAAGAATGCCCATCAGGGATAGACACCCAACTCAGAATCAGATGCTTACTGGGGAGATAATTAGGTAACTAAAGCCCCTTCCACCAAGAACAGAAAACCAGAAAGACATTCTATTCAAGAAAACCAACTGGCAATGCTAGGATTCCCTGAACACTGAATACATTTTTTTGCAGGTTTTATACCATGCAGTCTTATGGGGTACCTTTCATATCGTAGACTTAAAGTATGTTGAGGCTAGGGGGCCTTTTTCTAATTTGCATAAAGGTAGGCTAGTTGTGGCCCAGAGCCCAGGATGGGTGGGACTAATAAACAGAAACACCAACTGTGAGGGTTTCAGTGGCTGGTATCTGTGAGTATGCATGCAGTGCCGATTAATGTGACAGAGGATCAGGAATGTTGATTTATTTTAAAACAGAGTCTAGGCATTGAAGAACTAATAAAGTGAAAAGAGAAAAACTACAAAAAAATAAAAAGACTGAAGGAAAACACAATTACTCTACCAAAAAGAACTAGCTGACATTCAACCATTTCAGGAGGTAGCATATGATTAAGGACTGATGGTACTGAAGGAAGAACTGCAAGCCGCACTGAAGGCATTGGAGAAAAACAAGGCTCCAGGAATTGACGGAATACCAACTGAGATGTTTCGACAAATGGATGCAACACTGGAAGCGCTCAGTTGTCTATGCCAAGAAATCTGGAAGACAGCTACCTGGACAACTAACTGGAAGAGATTCATTCCTATGTCCATTCCAAAGAAAGGTGATAAAACAGAAGGTGGAAATTATCAATGCCGAAGGTAATTCAAAAACAGCTGCAACAGTACACTGACAGTGAACTGCAAGAAATTCAAGCCAGATTCAAAAGAGGACATGGAACGAGGGATGTCATTGCTAACATCAGATAGGTCTTGGCTGAAATTAGAGAACACAGAAAGGTGTTTATTTGTGTTTTACTGACTATGCAAAGTCATTTGACTGTGTGGATCATAACAAATTATGGATAACATTGCTGTCTTAGTTATCTAGTGCTGCTATAACAGAAATACCAGAAGTGGATGGCTTTAACAAACAGAAATTTATTCTGCCACCATGTAGTAGGCCAGAAGTCTGAATTCAGGGCACCAGCTCTGGGGGAAGGCTTTCTCTCTCAGTTGGCATTTGAGAAAGGTCCTTCTCATCAATCTTCCTCTGGTCTAGGAGCTTTTCAGCACAGGGATCAGGGTCCAAAGGATGCACCCTGTTCTGGCACTACTTTCTTGGTGATATGAGGTCCCCATGCCTCTCTGCTTGCTTCTCTCTTTTATATCTCAAAAGAGATTGACTTAAGACATAATCTACTCTTATAGATTGAGTTCTGCCACATTAACATAACTGCTTCTAACCCTGCCTCATTAACATCAGAGAGGCAGGATTTACAAATAGGAAAATCACATCAGATGACAAAATGGTGAACAATCACACAATATTGCGAATCATGGCCTATCCAAGTTCATACACATTTTGGGGGGACACAATTCAATCCACAATAATTGCGAAAAATAGGAATTCCAGAACACTTAATTGTGCTTATGCAGAGCCTGTACATAGACCAAGAGGCAGTCGTTTGAACAGAACAAGGGGATACAGTGTGGTATAAAATCAGGAAAGGTGTGTGTCAGGGTTGTATCCCTTCACCATACTTATTATAACTGTACACTGAGCAAATAATTTGAGAAGTTAGACTATATGAAAAAGGGTGTGACATCAGGATTGGAGAAAGGCTCATTAACAGCCTGCAATATGCAGATGACACAACCTTTCTCACTGAAAGCAAAGAGAACTTGAAGCACTTACTGATGAAGACCAAAGATTACTTCCTTCATTATGGATTACACTGAAACATAAAAAAAAAAAAAAATCCTCGCAACTGGACCAATAAACCACATTGTGACAAATGGAGAAAAGACTGAAGTCAAGGATTTCATTTTACTTGGATCAATAATCAATGACCATGAAAGCCACAGTCCAGAAATCAACATTTTGCATTGGGCAAATCTGCTGCAAAAGACCTCTTTAAAGTATTAAAAAGGAAAGATGTCACCTTGAGAACTAAGGTGCTCTTGACCCAAGCCATGGTATTTTCAATTACCTCATATCCATACGAAAGCTGGACAATGAATAAGGATTATCAAAGAATTGACGCCTTTGAATAATGATGTTGGCAAAGAATATTGAATGTATCATGGACTGCAAGAAGAATGAACAAATCTGTCTTTGAAGAAGTATAGCCAGAATGCTCCTTTAGAAGTGAAGATGGCGAGACTGTCTCATGTACTTTGGACATGTTATCAGGAGGGATCAGTCCCTGGAGAACAACATCATGCTTGGTAAAGTAGACCAAAAAAAAAAAAAAAAAAAACCAAACTCATTGCCATGGAGTGGATTTCAGCTCATAGCAACCTTATAGAGTCAGTGAAAGAGAGGAAGACCCTCAATGAGATGGACTGACACAGTGGCTGCTACAATGGGCTCAAACATAGTAGTGATTGTGAGGATGGCACAGGACTGGGCAGTGTTTTGTTCTGTTTTACATAGGGTCACTCTGCATCAAAACTGAATAACAGCACCTGACAACAACAAGATGGAGTTGAGGCTCAGACCTGGGCCAATCATTCTTACACAAGTCAAGTGCTTCAGTTTTGGAACTCTCACACATTCCTTCCTTTGATCAAGGATTTCGTTAACATCCTTTGATTACTATTTTATGAATGCTTTCTTCTGCAGGGGCTTGCAGTGATGACAGGTGATTCCTTAGATGGCTTCTTACTTAGGTAAGCCTTTAAGGTACCTGAGACTACTGTTTAGTAGTCAGGCTCATCTGACCAATTCACCCTGCTATGGCTTAGCTTCTGTGATCTTAATCAGGTGGTCTGTGTGGAGTAAGGCCACATTAGAGGAACAGCTCAGTTCAAAAGACTAGCTTAGGGTGTGCCAGTTCATTTGGGAAACGCGTCTCATCTATGCACAGAATTCTCTTCATTGGCATTAAATTGGCCTTTTGCATCATAACATTGGCTATACACTTCATGCAACATTTGATTATTCCAATAATTATTACCACAACAATTAATATCACGAATCCAGATAGATCTAATCCAGGATCCAATATCTTTAGGTAATCAGCTGAAAATACCAAACCAAGAGGATTCAGATTCTGAGTCTTCTATAAGTAACCAGATAGCTTTTTGAATAATTTTCTCCATATCTTGTTCATCCTCATAAAAAAAAAATAGGTATTGTTAATCCAGGTGCAACAAAAAGTGTTTGCTGTAACACAAACACCTACTTGTTGGGCTACAAGAAAGTCTAAGGCTATTCTGTTGTCTAAAGCCACTTTTGCAAGGGAGTTTAAGGATTCTTGCTGGGCTGTCATTCCATCAGCATTTCATTCACAATTTATTCTATGGAGGCAGACTAATTTCAGAGTGTTCGCTCTAATTTGGCTACTCCATAAAAAGAAAAGAAGGATCTTAAAAATCTGTATTCCATCCCAGGTCTAAGTTGGATGGGGTTGTAACACCCATGGTTGTCAGTAGATCTCTTGGTCTGAGTCAAGATTTTTTAACTGCTGACCCAATGAGGACTTTCATTATAGGAGTATATTTCTAATGTGATGCCTAAATGGCATAGAGTGCATTGGCTTCTCATGTTCCATCCATCCAGAAAGGGCAATGCCCAAGCACAAGGTTCATAGCCTGGGTTTGATATATCAACATAGGGGTATTTTGTTCCTTCACATAAGAACACATACCCACAAGGAGCACAAATCATACTTTTTTGTTGGTAGTGGATTGGGGGGCGCAGGGGATGAGAATGGTTTCATTAAACTGCTTAAGGCAATTATTTGTTAAAGAGTTGCTACAAATGTGTAAGCGTACTAATTCTAAAATTATTGGTTGCCAAATTTGAGTATAAGGCTCTTTTTTCTTACTTGCTGGACTCAGGCAAACTAGACTACTATATATGTTATCCACAAGGAGACTCATTCAAAAACTAGAGAACTTGGAATATGAGTCCAAAAACTCATGGTGACAATCTTCAGGGGTGTCCCAAGCAGCATTAAAGCAATTCTTAGTTTTAATAAAAGTTAAGTTAAAACAGGGAACTTGTGGTTGAGCCAGCGATCCAGGGGAATGCCATAATCTAACACTTATAGCTCGTTTAAAGGTGATGTTAAAATTAACAATTGTGAAGGGAACAGAGCTATAATTCAGCCCAGGAGATGCTAGGGGATCTAAATTTTCATGCACCATTTGTGGGAAGGATAGTAGATCCAAAAGCAGGTTATATTAGCCACACTACCTGCTGATTGGGCTAATCTAATGAAAGCGTTTTCTTTCCAAGCCTTGAAGGAAGCAAAAGCAGTGAAAATGGTTAACAGCATGAAAAATTTCATATTGATTAATTCACTGGTTAATATATCCAAGTTGGTAGAATAAGGTTATTTCAAGGTAAGTATTAAACTTCAACAACTGGCACTGCTAAACAAATGTTTTCAACTACTTGCATGGGAAGAATTAAAAGTTAAAGCAGGGGTTATACACAATTATGCAATAAAGTGATCAACAAAAGAACAGCATAAAGCAAAGTCCAAAGGTTTCAATAACTTGCATGGGGTCTTCCTCTGGGATCCTGGGAAGAGCTGGCTACTTCTGAAGGCATCTGCTTCTGGCCATCTTGGGGTTTGAGGATGATCCTAAAGTCTCCAGTGGGTTTGCAAGTCCAGGCATGTTCTTTGGCCTTCTCTAGCTATGAGAGATGGGCCCAAGAGTTCACTGCTTTGGGCTAGGTAGCACAAGGGTTGGTGAGGAGCACTAAGTAGAGTCCTTTCCAGCGAGGTTCTAAGGAATGCTTCATTTGAAGCCTTTTCCAAAAGACAAAATCAACTGGGAAAACTTTGGATAAGAACTGAGATTTAGGTTCATCACTTTTAAAAGCTTCTTGAATTTGGGAAAAATAAATTTTTGAAAAATGAATCAAAGATTGGCAATATTTAAATATACCTTGTTGTATTAAGTTGGGGTCCTTGTAAGCCATATAAGGTAAGGACATGGGTCAGCCAACTACTATCTCTTAAGGAAGGAGTCCCCACCGTGTCTGTTTGTCATACTGTGGGGGCTTGTGTGTTGCTGTGATGCTGGAAGCTATGCCACCAGTATTCACATACCAGCAGGGTCACCCATGAAACGTTTCAGCTGAGCTTCCAGACTAAGACAGACTAAGAAGAACCTGGTGGTCTACTTCTGAAAAGAATTAGCCAGTGACAACCTTACGAATAGCAGGAGAACATTATCTGATATAGTGCCAGAAGATGAGCTTCTCAGGTTGGAAGGCACTCAAAAGACAACTGCAGAAGAGCTGCCTTTTCAGAGTAGTGCTAACTTAATGACATGGATGGAGTCAAGCTTTTGGAACCTCCATTTGATGATGTGGCATGACTCAAAATGAGAAGAAACAACTGCAAACATCCATTAATAATCAGAACGTGGAGTGTATGAAGTATGAATCTAGGAAAATTGGAAATGTTAAAAATGAAATGGAACCCATAGAGTTCAATATCTTAGGCATTAGTAAGCTGAAATGGACTGGAAATGGCCATTTTGAATCGGACAATCATATGGTCTACTATGCCTGGAATGACAACTTGAAGAGGAATGGCATTGCATTCCTCATCAAAAAGAACATTTGAAGATCTATCCTGCGGTACAACACTGTCAGTGATAGGATAATACCCATACACCTACAAGGAAGACCAGTTCATATGTCTATTATTCAAATTTATGCATGAACCACTAATGCCAAAGGTGAAGAAACTGAAGATTTTTACCAACTTCTACAGTCTGAAATTGATCGAACATACAATCAGAATGCATTGATAATTACTGGTGATTGGAATGTGAAAGTTGGAAACAAAGAAGAAGGATTGGTAGTTGGAAAACACAGCCTTGGTGATAGAAATGATGCCGGATATCACATAATAGAATTTTGCAAGGCCAACAACTTCTTCATTGCAAATATATTTTGTCAACAACATAAACGGCAGCTATACACATGGGCCTTGCCAGATAGAATACACAGGAATCAAATTGACTACATTTGTGGAAAGAGATGATGGAAAACCTCAATTATCATCAGTCAGAACAAGGACAGGTACCAACTGTGAAACAGACCATCAACTACTCATACGCAAGTTCAAGTTGAAGCTGAAGAAAATTAGAACAAGTCCACCAGAGTGAAAGTACGACATTGAGTATATTCCACCTGAATTTAGAGACCATCACAAGAACAGATTTGACACATTGACACTAATGACCGAAGACCAGACGAGTTGTGGAATGACATCAAGGACATCATACATGAAGAAAGCAAGAGGTCATTAAAAAGACAGGAAAGAAAGAAAAGACCAAAATAGATGTCAGAAGAGACTCTGAAACCTGCTCTTAAATGTCAAGTAGCTAAAGTAAACAGAAGAAATGACATAAAAGAGCTGAAAAGATTTCAAAGGGTGACTCAGGAAGACAAAGTAAAGTATTATAATGACATGTGCAAAGACCTGGAGTTAGAAAACCAAAAGGGAAGCATTCTCAAGCTGAAAGAACTGAAGAAAAAATTAAAGCCTTGAGTTGCAATATTGAAGGTTTCTACAGAGAAAATATTAAATGATGCAGGAACCATCAAAAAAAGATGGAAGGAATGCATAGAGTCACTATACCAGAAAAGAATTGGTCAATGTTCAAACATTTAAAAAGGCAGCATACGATCAGGAACCGATGGTACTGAAGGAAGAGGTCCGAGCTGCATTGAAGGCAATGTCAAAAAACAAGGCTCCAGGAATTGAAGGAATACCAGTTAAGATGATATTTCAACAAAATGATGCAGCGCTGCAAGTGCACATTCATCTATGCCAAAAAATTTGGAAGACATCTACCTGGCCAACTGACTGAAAGAGATCCATATTTATGTCTATCCCAAAAGAAGGTAATCCAACCAAATGCAGAAATTATTGAACAATATCATTAAAATAACACACAAGTAAAATATTGCTGAAGATCATTCAAAAGTAGCTGCAGCAGTATATTGACAGGGAACTGCCAGAAATTCAAGCCAGATTCAGAAGAGGATGTGGAACGAGAGATACCAACGCTGATGTCAGGTGGATCCTGGCTGAAAGCAGAGAACTCCAGAAAGGCATTTACCTGTGTTTAATTGGCTATGCAAAGGCTTCTGACTATGTGGATCATAACAAATTATGGATAACATTGTGGTCTTAGTCATCTAGTGCTGCTGTAACAGAAATACCACAAGTAGATGGCTTTAACAAACAGAAATTTATTCTCTCACAGTCTAGTAGGTTACAAGTCCAAATTCAGGGTATCAGATCCAGGGGAAGTCTTTCTCTCTCTGTTGACTCTGGAGGAAGATTCCTTTTCATCAGTCTTCCCCTGGTCGAGGAGCTTCTCAGGCACAGGGACCCCAGGTCCAAAGGACGCACTCTGCTCCCGGTGCTGCTTTCTTGGTGGTATGAGGTCTCCCACTCTCTGCTTGCTTCCCTTTCTTTTGTATCTTTTTTTTTTGGGGGGGGGGGGTAAGGATAATTTTATTCAACAGCTATTACATAGGGGAGTGAGACCAGAACTAAGTCTGAACACAACTTTGCTGAAGCAGAGGGCAGGAGGGTTTTTAAGGACTGGAATGAACTAGTGGAAAAGTACTAAAGGACATTGTTGTTGTTGGGTGCCATCAAGTCGATTACAACTCATAACAACCCTATACGACAGAGTAGAACAGCCCCATAGTGTTTCCTAGCCGGTAATCTTTACGGAAGTAGAATGCCAGGTCTTTTCTCCCATGGAGCCTCTGGTGGGTTCGAACCAAGTTCTTTCAGTTAACAGGCCGGTGCTTAATCATTGTTCCACCAGGGCTTCTTACCAAAGGACATTGGAGGGAGGTTAAACAATGGGCTATTCTGATCACATGGAATTATCTACTGAGTTTATTATTAAAATTTGATGGGACATGTTCCACCTGGATTCTATAAGGGTCAGGAAGAGAGGGTGGACAGGGGCCTAGAGTCAAATCTCTAAAAAACGTTTAATAAAACTGAGGGGAACGTTAAGGCTCTCTTGTCAGGGCTAATATAACACCTGCCCTGCAAGTGTTGTTGGAAGAATTAAATGAAAGGGTGGAAGGCTTGCAGCACTGAACACAGTGCCTGACATATTGCAGAGATGCAATGAATGGCATTCACTGCTATTCCTCTATGTCCAGCTTTTCGGAGCACTAACATAGTTTTGGAGCCAGGTGGCACAGTGGTCAAGAGCTCAGCTGCTAACCAAGAAGTCGGCAGTTCGAATCTACCAGCCGCTCCTTGGAAACTCTGTAGGGCAGTTCTACTCTGTCCTATAGGGTCTATATGAGTAGAAATCAACTCCATGGCAACAGGTTTTGTTTTGTTTTTTAACACGGCACAGGGGTTATTGTATTTAAGTATACGTGTAACTTATCTTACTGCTAGATAGAAAATTCTTAAAGATAGGAATTATTTGACACTCTTGTTTACCACTTTCAATGCCAAACACAGGGCTTTGTACAGCGTAGAGTCTCAGTATATTCTGTTCAATGAATTGACTCTGCCATTTTACCTGCATTTTCCTTCTGGTTGTACCCAACAAAGACAGAACAAAGTTAAAGTTGAAAAAGCAGGGCAAGAAATGATTTCTTTCTACATTTTTAAGTCACATTTTACAAGGAGTGCAGCTCCGGAGTCTTGCCTCTGAAACTGTAAATTCCAGAGAGGGGGCGGGGGAGGGGGTGGCTTGAGAACACGACCTTTCGGTAATTTAGCTCTCTGCAGGGCGCTTGCTGAATATTTAAGAGTGTTGCTATTCGTGATAAAAGCTTGTAGAGTGACAGATCAGGCAGCAGAAAGAAAACATGGTAATGGATTGTCTGAAACGCAGGAAAAGGCCTGCTTAAGGATTGTAATTACCCTAACTTTTTACCCTAGCCCCATTCTGAAATCCTGTTGCTTTCCCCTCACAAATACAGCCCTAAAGTTTCTGTGCGTCTTTGGTGTGATGTGCCTCTTGCTTCTGGTAGTGGAGGGAGAGACCTCAAGGTTGGGAAGCCCCTGGAGTGCCAAGGTAAGGTCCTTTAGGAAAGACTCCTACACATTCTTCTTCAGAGTGGTCCAGGCTGTGGGGAAGTTGTCCCCTCTACCCCAAATGACTATGGGTGCAGTGTTGGTGACCTTAGAAAGATAAATAAAGCTTTAGGTTTGGCAAAGGTGGCATAGTGCAGTGGTAAAGACTCTGGAGCCAGACTGCTGGGGTTTGTATCCCAGCTCTGCCCCTTGCTTCCTTGTGACTTGGGAAAGTTTTTCCATTTCCATGACCCTCCTCAGTTTTCCCATCGATAAAATGGGTATGATAGTTAACAGTACCTACTTCATACAGTTGTTATGAGGACCACGGACGTTGTTGTTGTTTCTGGGTGTCCTGAAATTGATTCCAACTCGTAGCAACCCTATGTACAAAAGAACGAAACACTGCCCAGTCCTGTGCCATCCTCACAATCATTGTTATCCTTGAGCCCACTGTTGCAGCCACTGTGTCAATCCATCTCATTGACAGTCTTGGTCGTTTTCACTAACCATCTCCATTACCAAGCATGATGTCCTTCTCCAGGGGCTGGTCCCTCCTGATACCATGTCAAAAGTATGTGAAATGAAATCTTGCCATCCTCGCTTCTAAGGGGCATTCTGGCTGTACTTCTTCCAAGACAGATTTGTTCATTCTTCTGGCAGTCCATGGTATATTCAACATTCTTCACCAACACCATAATTCAAAGACATAAATTCTTCTTCGGTTTTCCTTATTCATTGTCCAGCACTTGCATGCATATGAGGCGATTGAAAATACCATGGCTTGGGTCAGGTGCACCTTAGTCCTCAAAGTGACAGCTTTGCTTTTTTTTTTTTAACACTTTAGAGAGGACTTTTGCAGCAGATTTGCCCAATGCAATGCGTCTTTTGATTTCTTGACTGCTGCTTCCATGGGCGATGATTGTGGATCCAAGTAAAAGGAAATCCTTGACAATTTCAGTATTTTCTCCATTTACCATGATGTTGCTTATTGGTCCAGTTGTGAGGATTTTTGTTTTCTTTATGTTGAGGTGTAATCCAGACTAAAGGTTGTGGTCTTTGATCTTCATCAGTAAGTGCTTCAAGTTCTTCTTCATGTAGTCTGGGTACAGGTCTGTTGGAATATTTGCTCAGCATACAGATTGAATAAGCATAGTGAAAGGATAGAACCCTGATATACAACTTTCCTGACTTCAAGGGGTTGTTCTGTTCACACAACTGCCTCTTGGTCTATGTGCAGGTTCCTCATGGGCACAATTAAGTGTTTTGGAATTCCCATTCTTTGCAGTGTTATCCATAGTTTGTTATGATACACAGAGTTTAATGTCTTTGCATAATCAAAAAAACACAGGTAAACATTATTTCTGGTATTCTCTGCTTTCAGCCAAGATCCATCTGACATCAGCAGTGATATCCCTCACTCCACATCCTCTTCTGAATTTCTTCTGGCAGTTCCCTGTCAATGTACTGCTGCAACTGTTTTTTAACTACCTTCAGCAAAATTTTACTTGTGTGTGATATTAATATTGTTTGATAATTTCTGCATTCTGTTGAATCACCTTTCTTTGGAATGGGCACAAATATGAATCTCTTCCAGTCGATTGTCCAAGTAGTTGTCTTCCAAATTTCTTGGCATAGATGAGTGAGTACTTCTGGCATTGTATCCATTTGTTGAGACATCTCAATTGGTATTTTGTCAATTCCTGGAACCTTGATTTTTGCCAATTATTTCAGTGCTGCCTGGACATCTTCCTTCAATACCATTGGTTCTTGATCACATGCTACCTCCTGAAATGGTTGAATGACAACCAATTCTTTTTGGTTCGGTGACTCTCTGTATTCCTTCCATTTTCTTTTGATGCTTCGGGTTCTGTTCAATATCTTTCCCTCAGAATCCTTGAATTTCTTACTCAGTTCTTTCAGCTTGAGAAATGCTGAGTGTGTTCTTCCCTTTTTGGTTTTCTAACTCCAGGTTTTTGCACATGTCATTATAATATTTTACTTTGTCTTTTCAAGCTGCCCTTTGAAATCTTCCATTCATCTCTTTTATGTGATCATTTCTACCATTTGCTTTAGCCACTCTACATTCAAGAGCAAGTTTCAGAGTCTCTTTTGACATCCCTTTTGGCCTTTTCTTTCTTTCCTGTCTTCTTAATGATCTTTTGCTTTCTTCATGTGTGATGCCCTTGATGCCATCCCACAACTCGGCTGGCCTTTGGTCATTAGTGTTCAATGTGTCGAAGCTATTCTTTTTTTTTTTTTTTTAAATAATTTTTATTGTGCTTTAAGTGAAAGTTTACAAATCAAGTCAGTCTGTCACATATAAGCTTATATACACCTTACTCCATACTCCCACTTACTCTCCCCCAATGAGTCAGCCCGCTCCCTCCTTCCAGTCTCTCCTTTCGTGACAGTTTTGTCAGTTTCTAACCCTCTCTGCCCTCCTATCTCCCCTCCAGACAGGAGATGCCAATACAGTCTCAAGTGTCCACCTGATACAAGTAGCTCACTCTTCATCAGCATCTCTCTCCAACCCATTGTCCAGTCCCTTCCATGTCTGATGAGTTGTCTTTGGGAATGGTTCCTGTCCTGGGCCAACAGAAGGTTTGGGGACCATGACCACCGGGATTCCTCTAGTCTCAGTCAGACCATTAAGTCTGGTCTTTTTATGAGAATTTGGGGTCTGCATCCCACTGTTCTCCTGCTCCCTCAGGGGTTCTGTGTTGTGCTCCCTGTCAGGGCAGTCATCGGTTGTGGCCAGGCACCATCTAGTTCTTCTGGTCTCAGGATGACGTCAGTCTCTGGTTCATGTGGCCCTTTCTGTCTCTTGGGCTCATAGTTATTGTGTGACCTTGGTGTTCTTCATTCTCCTTTGATCCAGTCTTTTGTATCTTTTGAGAGATAAAAGGTGGTGTAGGCCACGTCCCAGAGAAACTCCCTTTACATTGGACTGGAAACATGACCCGGGTAATGATGTTACAATCTCACCCTAATCCTCTTTAACATAAAATTATAATCAGTAAATGGAGAACAACCACACAATACTGGAAATCATGGCCCAGCCAAATTGATATACATATTTTGGGGGGAACATAATTCAATCCATGACAATCGCTAAGAATGGAAATTCCAGAACACTTAATTGTGCTCCTGAGGAACCTCTACATAGATCTAGAGGCAATCGTCCAAACAGAACAAGGGGATACTGTATGGTTTAAAGTCAGGAAAGGTGTGAGTCAGGGTTGGATCCTTTCACCATACTTATTCAATCTCTATGCTGAGCAAATAATCCAAGAAACTGGATTATAGGAAGAACCAGGCATCAGGATTGGAGGAAGACTAATAAACAAACTGTGATATGCAAATGACACAACCTTGCTTGCTAAAAGTGAGGAGGACTTGCTTGCCTCAAGTGAAGAGGACTTATGAAAACCAAAGACCACAGCCTTCAGTATGATTACACCTCAACATAAAGAAAACAAAAATTCTCACAAGTGGACCAATAAGCAACGTCATGATAAACAGAGAAAAGATTGAAGATGTCAAGGATTTCATTTTACTTGGATCCACAATCAGCATCCATGAAAGCATCAGTCAAGAAATCAACCAACACATTGCATTGGGCAAATCTGCTGCAAAAGACCTCTTTAAAATGTTAAACACAAAGATGTCATCTTGAAGATGAAGGTGTGCCTGGCCCAAGCCATGGTGTTTTCAATTGCTTCATACACATGCAAAGGCTGGACAATGGATAAGGAAGGCTGAATAAGAATTGACACCTTTGATTATGGCATTGGCAAAGAATATTGAATATACTATGGACTGCCAAAAGAATGAACAAATCTGTCTTGGAAGATATACAGTCAGAATGCTCCTTAGAAGCAAGGAAGGCAAGATTATGTCTCACATACTTTGGACATGTTATAAGGAGGGATCAGTCCCTGGAGAATGACATCATGCTTAGTAAAGCAGAGGGTCAGCAATAAAGATGAAACCCCCAACGAGATGGATTGACACAGTGGCTGCAACAATGGGCTCAAGCATCACCATTGTGAGGATGGTGCAGGATCAGGCAGTGTTTCGTTCTGCTGTACATAGGGTCGTTATGACTCAGAACCAACTCAATGGCACCAAGCAACAACAAAAAGAAGGACGGAGTTTGTGCTTTCCAAATAGAGCAGGTTTTTCCTAATCTCAAATTTAGGAGGACTAAAGGAAGAATTTTAGTCCAGGGCAGGATGAATGACTCACAAAGTTTTGCTATTTGGATTTTAATTACACTGTTGGCTCTTTCCACCAATCCAGAAGATTGTGGATGGTATGAGCAGTGCAGTCTTTGATAAATTGAAAATTTTTTACATATCTCTTGAATCACTTGCCCAGTAAAGTCAGTACCCTGTGTCATGGATTGAACAGTATCCCTCAGAAATGTGTGTTATCATTTTAATGGGGCCAAGATTCCCAGTATTGTGTGATTCTCCACCATTTTGTCATCTGATGTGATATTTCTGTGTGTTGTAAATCCTGTTTCTGTGATGTTAATAAAGGGTGATGGGTGGCAGTTGTGCTGATGAGACAGGACTCAATCTACAGGTTTGGATTATGCCTTGAGCAAATTTCTTTTGGGATATAAAAGACAGAGGCAAACAGAGAGATGGGGGACCTCGTGGCACCAAGGAAGCAGAACTGGGAGCAAAGTCCTTTGAACCCAGGGTTCCTGCACAGAGAAGCTCCTAGCCCAGGGGAAGATTGATGAGAGCAGCCTTCCTCCAGAGTTGTCAAAGAGTGAAAGCCTTCCTCTGGAGCTGAAGTCCTGAATTTGGACTTCCAGCCTACTTTACTGTGAGAAAATAAAATTCTCTTTGTTAAAGCCATCCACTTGTGGTATTTCTGTTATAGCAGCAAGAGATAACTAAGACACCTGGTCACTACAGAGAGTTTCTGGAGCTCCCTAAATGGGGATGATGTTCTCTAATAATTTCTTGGCCACCAAGCACAATTAACCAACTTGACCTCATAGACATATACAGAACACTCCACCCAACAGCATCCAAGTATACTTTCTTTTCCAATGCACACAGAACATTCTCTAGAATAGACCACATATTAAGCCATAAGCAAGCCTTAACAGAATCCAAAACACTGAAATGTTACAAAGCATCTTCTCTGACTATAAAGCCATAAAACTGAAAGTCAATAACAGAAAAATCAGGGAAAAGAAATCAAACACATAGAAACTGAATGACACATTGCTCAAAAACGATTGGATTATAGAACAAATTAAGGATGGAATAAAGAAATTCATAGAATCCAATGAGAATGAAAACACTTACTATCAGAACCTTTGGGACTCAGCAAAAAAAAAAAAATTGCTCAGAGGACAATTTATATCAACAAATGCACACATACAAAAAGAAAAAGGGCTAAAATCAAAGAATTATCCCTACAACTTGAACAAATAGAAAGAGAGCAACAAAAGAAACCTTCAGGCGCCAGAAGAAAGCAAATAATAAAAACTAGAGCAGAATTAAATGAAATAGAAAACAGAAAAACAACTGAAAGAGTTAACAAGACCAAAAGTTGGTTCTTTGAAAAGAGTAATAAAATCTACAAACCATTGGCCACACTGACAAAAGAAAAACAGGAGACAAAGCAAATAACCCAAATAAAAAATAAGATGGGTGATATCACAACAGACCCAAATAAAATTAAAAGAATCATAACAGAGTACTATGAAAAGATACACTTTAACAAATCTGAAAAGCTAGAGGAAATGGACAAATTTCTAGAAACACACTACCTACCTAAACTAACACAAACAGAGGCAGAACAACTAAATAAACCTATGACAAAAGAAGAGATTGAAAAAGGAATCAAAAACTCCCAACAAAGAAAAGCCCTGGCCCTGACGGCTTCACTGGAGAATTCTACCAAACTTTCAGAAAAGAGTTAACACCACTATTACTAAAGGTAAATCAGAGCATAGAAAATGGTGCAATACTCCCAAACCCGTTCTATGAAGTTGGCATAACCCTGATACAAAAACCAGGTAAAGACACCACACAAAAAAAGAAAATTACAGACCTATATCCCTCAAGAACTTAGACACAAAAATCCTCAACAAAATTCTGGCCAATAGAATTCAACAACATGTCAAAAAAATAATTTACTACAACCAAGTGGGATTCATACCAGGTATGCAGGGATGGTTCAACATCAGGAAAACAATCAATGTAATCCATCACATAAATAAAACAAAAGACAAAAACCACATAATCTTATCAATTGATGCAGAAAAGGCATTTGACAAAGTCCAACACCCATGCATGATAGAAACTCTCAGCAAAATAGGAACAGAAGGAAAATTCCTAAATATTATTAAAAAAAAAAAAAAACATTATAAAGGGCATTTATACAAAGCCAACAGTCAACATCATCCTAAATGGAGAAAGAATGAAACCATTCCCACCGAGAACAGGAACCAGACAAGGATGCCCTTTATCACCACTCGTATTCCACATTCTGCTGGAGGTCCTAGCCAGAGCAATTAGGCTAGATAAAGAAATAAAGGGCATCCAGACTGGTAATGCAGATGATATAATCTTATACACAGAAAACTATAAGCATCCTCAAGAAAACTACTGAAACTAAGAGAAGAGTTCAGCAGAGTATCAGGATACAAGATAAACACACAAAAATCAGTCGGATTCCTCTATACCAACAAAAAGAATATCAAAGAGGAAATCACCAAATCAATACCATTTACAGTAGCCCCCAAAAAGATAAAATACTTAGGAATAAATCTTACCAGAGACTTAAAGACCTATAGAAAGAAAACTACAAGACACTACCGAAAGAAACCAAAAGAGACCTACATAAGTGGAAAAATATACCTTGCTCATGGATAGGAAGACTTAACATGGTAAAAATCTCTATTCTACCAGAAGCGATCTATAGATACAATGCAATTCTAATCCAAATTCCAATGACATTTTTTAATGAGATGGAGAAACAAATCACCAACTGCATATGGAAGGTAAAGAGGCCCTGGATAAGTAAAGCATTACTGAAAAAGAAGAACAAAGTGGGAGGCCTTGCTCTACCTGATTTTAGAACCTATTATGCGGCCACAGTAGTCAAATCAGCCTGCTACTGGTCAGCAACAGATACATAGATCGATGGAACAGAATTGAGAAACCAGACATAAATCCATCTACATATGAGCAGCTGATACTTGACAAAGGCCCAAAGTCAGTTAAATGGGGAAAAGACAGTCTCTTTAACAAATGGTGCTGGCTCAACTGGATACCCATCTGCAAAAAAAATGAAACAAGACCCATACCTCACACCATGTAGAAAAACAAACTCAAAATGGATCAAAGACCTAAATATAAAATCTCCAACAATAAAGATAATGGAAGAAAAAATAGGGACAATGCTAGGAGCCCTAATACATGGCATAAACAGTATACAAAACATTACTAACAATGCACAAACACCAGAAGAGAAACTAGATAACTGGGAGCTCCTAAAAATCAAAACCTATGCTCATCCAAAGACTTCACCAAAAGAGTAAAAAGACCACCTACAGACTGGGAAAGAGTTTTTAGCTATGACATTTCAGATCAGGGTCTGATCTCTAAAATGTACATGATACTGCAAAAACTCAACTACAAAAAGACAACCCAATTAAAAAATGGGTAAAGGATATGAACAGGCACTTCACTAAAGAAGACATTCAGGTCACTAACAGATATATGAGGAAATGCTCATGATCGTTAGCCATTAAAAAACCCAAAATTGAAACTACAATGAGATTCCATCTCACCCCAATAAGCCTGGCATTAATCCAAAAAACACAAAATAATAAATATTGAGGAGGTCGTGGAGAGACTGCAACACTTATGCACTGCTGGTGGGACCATAAAATGGAACAGCCACTTTGGAAATCGATTTGGTGCTTTCTTAAAAAGCCAAAAATAGAACTACCGTATGATCCAGCAATCCTGCTCCTTGGAACATATCCTAGAGAAATAAGAGCCTTTGCACACCCATGTTCACTGCAGCACTGTTTACAACAGCAAAAAGATGGAAGCAACCAAGGTGCCCATCAATGGATGAATGGATAAATAAATTATGGTATATTCACACAATGGAATACTATGCATTGATAAAGAACAATGATGAATCTGTGAAACATTTCATAACATGGAGGAATCTGGAAGGCATTGTGCTGAGTGAAATCAGTCAGTTGCAAAAGGACAAATATTGTATGAGACCACTATTATAAGAACTCAAGAAATAGCATAAACAGAGAAGAAAATATTCTTTGATGGTTACGGGAGGGGGGAGGGTAAGAGAGGGAAGCTCACTAATTAGATAGTAGACAACAACTAATTTAAGTGAAGGGAAGGACAACACAATACAGGCAAGGTCAGCACAACTGGACTAAACCAAAAGCAAAAGAAGTTTCCTGAATAAACCAAACACTTTGAAGGCCAGTGTAGCAGGGATGGGGGTTTGGGGACCATGGTTTCAGGGGACATCTAGGTCAACTGGCATAATAAAATCTATTAAGAAAATATTCTGCATCCCATTTTGGAGAGTGGCGTCTGGGGTCTTAAATGCCGGCAAGTGGCCATCTAAGATGCAACAACTGGTCTCAACCCACATGGAGCAAAGGAGAATGAAGAACACCAAAGACACAAGGTTAATATGAGCCCAAGAGTCAGAATGGGCCACGTAAATCAGCTTGAGACCAGAAGAACTAGATGGTGCCTGGCTACAACCGATGACTGCCATGACAGGGTGCACAACAGAGAATCCCTGAAGGAGCAGAACAGTGGGATACAAACCTCAAATTCTTGTAAAAAGACCAGACTTAATGGTTTGACTGAGACAGGAGGGACCCTGGAGGTCATAGTTCCCAGGCTTTCTGCTACCCTAAGACAGGAACCATTCCCAAAGCCAACTCTTCAAGACAGGGATTGGACTGGACTATAAGACAGAAAATGATACTGGTGGGGAGTGGGCTTCTTGGATCAAGTAGACACATGACACTATGTATGCAGCTCCTGTCTGGAGGGGATATGTGAAGGCCAAGGGGGACAGGAGCTGGTTGAATGGACACACAAATACAGGGTAGAGAGAAGAAGTGTGCTGTCTCATTAGGGGGAGGGCAACTAAAAAAAAACTAGGAGTATATAAAAAAAATAGCAGGGTTTATATAAGGTTTTGTATGTGAGACTGACTTGATTCGTAAACTTTCACTTAAGGCACAATAAAAATGTTAAAGAAAACCCTATGGGGCAGTTCTACTCTGTCACATGGGGGTCACTATGAGTCAAAATCGACTCAATGGCATCTAAGTACAACATAGTCAACTTTTTCATAGTGTTTCTTTTCTCCTTTTTACAACTCCAGAATCTAAGAACCATAATGCTGTAGGTAAAAGAAGAAAAGAAAATTAAGTAGGCTGACAGTTTTAGGCAGGATCTTACAGGGTCTCAGTTCCTTAGTGGAGTCATCTCCTGTCCAAGTTTGGATCTCATTTTTGAAGGTCTAGAAATTCTATTCTTTTCTGTACACTCAGACATGATCAAGCTCTGGAGACAGGTCTATGTTCAGCAAAGTGTTAAGAATACAATTTATTAACTATCAGATAAATACACATTGAGAACAGAAACCAGTTGTCTATCATGGGATATTCCCACCCAGTGGATAGATTCATTCAAGAGATATCAGAAGGTTGGTAGATAAGCTTTAGAGTGAAGAAGTTTTATTCTTACAAAGTTGTTCTATCATGCTCTGTAACCTGATGATTTGAACAAATTCTCCTAAAAGGGAAAGAAGAGTGTGAAAACTAACATTAAAAAAAAAGCACCTGTGAAATTGGGACTTTTACAATATGTGCTACATGCTTTACATATATCATCTAATTTCATTCTCATAACAACCCTGTGATTGGAGGCGCTGTGCTCATTTTATTGAAGAGGAAACTGAAACTGAAAGGTTAAGTGACTTGCTTACATTAGTAGAGCAAGATTTTAGAGCCAAACCTGTCTGACTCCAATACACAGGCTTCTGATCACATCTTTTGCTCTAGTAATATTGCTCTTTAAACAACTAGAATATTGCTCTCTAAACAACTAGAATCAAACAGCTAGAATCAGAGCAACCCCTCCTCTGGACACTGCTGGAGACACACCAACTAATACTCATTCTCCGACTCTCCTTTTCCCTCCCTCAATGCAACAATATTTAATGTTCTTGAAGAAGACTTGAGAAACATTCTTGCTCGTTAGCAACACACTTAAGAACAATTTTCACAGGTGGATCCCTGCTACAGATAACTCATCACATTTTATTTATTCCATCACATTTAATGGTTCTCATTAGCTTCAGTTCCAGAGGGTGACATTTTCTGACCTAGTCCTGAAATTCTTAAAGCTCACCTTATTTAAAGTTCACTATATGAGGTTGCTATGAGCCAGAATCGACTCGACGGCAAAGGGTTTATGGACTAATTGGAGCCCTGGTGGCATAGTGGTTAAGAGCTCTGCTGCTAACCAAAAGCTCAGCAGTTTGAATCCATGAGCTGCTCCTCGGAAACCCTATGAGGCAGTTCTACTCTGTCCTATAGCGTCACTATGAGTCAGAATTGACTCGATGGCACACAACACTGACTGATGATAAACAATCACACAAAGTCTCATATTCTTTGAAAGACAAAGATCCTATATCCGATTTCCCTAATAGTCAGAATTCCCTGTTTCTGCCCTGCCATGCTGCAAAATTCTGGGCTTTCACATTCCCCTCCCCTGTGTGCTCTACCCCATACCTGAAGGATCCATGAGCAAACCTCCCAGCTACTACTTGGTCCTTATCTACAAGTTCTAGCCAGAGCATTCCAGATGTTGAAGACCCTAAATCAGCAGATACTCTGAGCCACATGGTCATAACAAGCCTGGATGCAATATTCTCAGACTTCAGAGATAGAGAAGGGAATTCCAGACCCAAAGACACTAAGGAAATAGCATGTTCAGGAACCAAGGGTAGGAGTCTTTGGCTGAAGCACGTAGTGTAAAGGGTATCAGGAATTGTGACTGAGAAAGCAAGTTGGAGCCCAACTGTGAAGGGAATCATCTGCGGAAGCAGAGAAAAAAAAAGTCAGTGAAAGACACTGATAAAAAGGAATTAAATAGAAGGATAAGCAAGGGAAAATTGTGTCTTAGAAGCCAAAAGAAGATAATTTCAGTAAGCAATGGGTATGACAATAGAAGGTATTATTGAAATTACAATAACTAAAACAGTGGAGTACTGGCAGAAGAGATTATAGAGTTGAATATAAAATAATAAAAAAAACCCAGTAACAGACTTAAATATATTTTTTAATTGATATGTGGAATGTCTGCTACACAGTTAATATGTAAAGCTTATAGAAAAGTACCTGGTCCATGATAATCACCCAATAAATGCTAGTAGCTATGCTTATTACTATTTATTATTACTATCGTTATTGCTGCTGTTGCTGGTACTACTGTAAGCACTCAATAAATGATAGATAATATTGCTACAAATCAGTATGGAAAGGAGGGGTTTTTTTTCAAGAACTGGTAGTAAAGGGAAGTAGAAAGTAGGCAAAGGAGAGAGAAGCTGTTACAAAGAAGGAAATTAAAGTATGTAACAGAAATATCTTTCAGCTTGAGAAATGCCAGTCGTGTTCTTCCCTTTTGCCTGATTCCAGATCTCAGCACATCATCATAAAACTTTACCTTGTCTTCTCGAGCTGCTCTTTAAAATCTTCTGTCAGTTCTTTTACTTCGGCATTTCTTCCACTCACTTTAGCTACTCTGCACTTAAGAGAAATTTTCAGAGTCTCTTCGGGCATCCATTTTGGTCTTTTCCTTCTTTCCTGTCTTTTTAATGATATTTCACTTCCTTCATGTATGATGTCCTTGATGTCTTCCCACAATTCCTCTGGTTTTTGGTCATTAGTTTAAAGACCATTGAGATGGTCTCTAAATCCAGGTGGAATGTATTCAAAATCATGCTTGGGCCCTAATGGACTTCCTTTGATTTTCTTCAGCTTCAAGCTGAATTTGCAATTGATGGCCTGTTCTGCAGCTGGCTCCTGGCTTTAACTTGACTGATGATATTGAGCTTCTCCACTGTCTCTTCCACAGATGTAGTAGGTTTGATTACTGTGTAGTCCATCTAGTAATGTCCACATGTACAGCAGTTGATTATGCTGTTGAAAAAAGTATTTCCAACGAATAGGTTGTTGCTCTTGCAGAATTCTATCATGAGATCTCCACTGTTGTTTCTATCACCAAGGCCATATTTTCCAACAACTTTCAGCTATTTCACAACTAGCTCTGAAAGAAAATTCAAGCCTTAAGTTGCAATACTGAAGGATTCTATGGGTAAAAATCTGAATGACACAGGAAGCATCAAAAGAAGATGGAAGGAATATACAGAGTCACTGTACCAAAAATAATTGGTCAATGATTAACCATTTCAGGATGTAGCATATTATCAAGAACTGCTGGTACTGAAGGAAGATTTTCAAGCTGCACTGAAAGCACCAGTGAAAAACAAGGCGCCAGGAATTGATCAACACCAACTGAGATGCTTCAACAAACAGTTGCAATACTGGAAGCTCTTAGTCCTCTATGTAAAGAAATTTGGAAAATAGTTACCTGGCCAACTGACTGGAAGAGATCCATATTTGTGCCCATTCCAAAGATAGGCAATCAAAAGGAATGCAGAAATTATTGAACAATTACATTAATATCGTTCTAGCAAAATTCTGCCGAAGATAGTACATTGACAGGGAACTTCCATAAGTTCAAGCTGGATTCAGAAGAGGATATGGAACAAGGGATATAATTTGTCAGATGAATCCTGGCCAAAAACAGAGAATACTAGAAAGATGTTTACTTGTGTTTTGTTGACTATGCAAAGGCATTCGACAGTCTGGATCATGACAAATTATGGATAACATCGCGAAGAATGGGAATTCCAGAATACTTAATTGTGCTCATGCGGAACCTGTACACAGACCAAGAGGCAGTAGTTCAAACAGAGCAAGGAGATACTGCATAGTTTAAAATCAGAAAAGGTATGCGTCAGGGTTGTGTCCTTTCACTATACTTATTCAATCTGAATGAAGAGCAAATAATCCAAGAAATTGGACCGTATGAAGAAGAAGAACATAGCATCAGGATTGGAGGAAGACTCATGAACAACCTGTGATATGCAGATGACACAACCTTGCTTACAGAAAACAAAGAAAACTTGAAGCATTTATTGATAAAATTCAAAGACTACAACTTTAAAAAAAAAAATAGCATGGGTTATATCTGAATGTGACGAAAACAAAAATTCTCACAACTGGACTTAAAAACAACATCATGATAAACGGAGAAGAAATCAAAGTCATCAACAATATTACTCTACACAGATTAACAATTAACATATGAAAGCAGTAGTCAAGAAACCAAATGATGTGTTGCACTAGGAAAATTTGCTGCAAAAGACCTTTTTAAAGTTTTAAAAAGCAAAGATGTCATTATGACAACTAAGGTGCATCTCACCCAAACCATGGTATTTTCAGTCACCTCATATACATGTGAAAGCCTTATGCTGAAAAGGAAATACAGAAGAAATGATGCATTCAAATTGTGATGTTAGAGAATACTGAATATACCGTGTAGCTAAAGAATAAATAAATCAGCCTTAGAAGAAATACAAACAGAATGTTCCTCACAAGCAAGGATGGAAAGACTGACTGGTTTACTTTAGAAGCATCATCAAGAAGACCATGTTTGGTAAAGTAGAGGGCCAATAAAAATGAGGGAAAGCCTCAATGAGATGTATTGATGTCAAAACTATGGACTCCAACATACCAAAGATGATGCAGGACCGGGCAACGTTTTGTTGTTATATATAAGACTGCCATGAGTCAGAGCTGACTCAACAATGACTAACAATAACAGCCAGAAACATAGGAGGCACTCAATAAAAACTTACCGAATGAGTAAACATTTGTAAGCCAAGGAGAAGGAGATTGTGGAAAGAGGACGGATACCAGAGAAGGGAAATCACTGCTGGTTCAGGGATCTAGCTGAAATAACAAAAAAGGAATCAAGAGCATATTTAGAGAAATCGGCCTTGGAAAGAAAGGAAAAGAGTACCTCATACTCTTGAGAAAAAACGGTGGCAAAACCAAATGGATATAATTACTTTGGTGTTTCTAACAGAAGCGTCTAAGATCTGCTGCATCAGAATCCCTAAGGTAATTACTTAAAACACAAATTCCTGGCCTCAGTCTCAGGCTCACTGAATTAGAATTTCTAGGAGATGAGGCCCAGGAACCTACATTTTAATGGTAGGTGATCCACTGGATTTCTTTGAGAAGAATAGAAATTAGGAGAATTTATAACCATTGGCGCCTATAGAGAGAACAAAAACTGACCCCTTAGCAGCCACCATCATGACCAAACACAGCAGTTCCCACAGATGAAGGGAAAAAAAGAAAATAACTTTACCCCTTTTGAGATAAACTAAAAATAAGAAAGAAGATTCTACTTAGCAATAGTCTCCCAAAATAAATGAAACCTTGAGCCCTTGCCTAGAAACTGCTAACTCTCTAATGTAAACAACTTTATCCCTAACTTTTGCAGTACTGATATCTGTAAGTATGATAATCACATGGAGAAATCACTGTTTTATCCACCTGAACAGAATTGACTCAAGGGCAATGGGTTTTTTGTTTGTTTTTTTTTTTAAATGTGCCCAAAGTACTAGGTCTGAAACAGAGTTAACTGTGCCGGCAGCTGAACAAAAAAAAAAAAACCCAAAAACCAAACCCACTGCCATCTAGTTGATTCCGACTCATAGCGACCCTATAGGACAGAGTAGAACTGCCCCCAAAGAGTTTCGAAGGAGCGCCTGGCGGATTTGAACTGCCAACCTCTTTGTTGAACAAAAGAGGTATTAAAAGACTACCATCTAGAAGCTGGGTAAACAGGAACCCACCCTGTCAATATGAGATATGATTGAAACAACCCATGAATTATTACCTCTTTCTTAGTGTTTTTCTAGTCCCCTCCTCCTTTACAGGCTCCGCATGCGCAGAAGAACAAAGTGTGGCAGCTGCTTAACCTTTCTTAGCCCTCCAAAGATGGCTATGTAGTGCCAAAGATCAAGTGCATTTGCGCTATGTCCCATAATAAGTGATGCCAAGGGCTGCCTAGAGGACTCCATCTTGAATGTCAGTGGGTTCCATCTTAGATTCCAGATGTGTGCACAACCTAATTAGCATACACCGCCATTCTGAGAAGTACCGCCCCTTGAAAGAAGCCCAGTAAATATTCATTACTCTATTGTCTCCACCGAACCCATATAAGCCCTAGCCTTGATTCCTTTTTCGAGCCAGTCTTTTGTAGAGGCTTAGATCCCGCTGACTCCTTTTGCTTGACTCAAGCTAAATAAAGCTTGCTGAAGATAAAGTTTTTCCTTTGCGTGTATTCTTACTCAGGAAAAGACAAGGACCCTTTGTGCCAGATTGGCAATTGTTAACAAAATTTGAAGAGCCAGCCAGGAGACTAGGGGCTCAAATTAGCTCCCGGTTAGCAGAAGCAGACCAGAGGGATTGAGCCTCCAGAACATACCTCTACTCAGAGACAAGCAGCGGCCTGGACCTTTGTCTGGTGTCTCTTTGAAGCAGTAAGTTCAGGCAACTCTCCCCCTCAGTCCTCCTTCCCCCTTCAGGGACGTTTATTATCTTCTCCCCCCCTCCCCCCGCCCCTTTTCTGCGTACCTTGTCTCAATTTTTTTTCTTCTCTCACTCTTCTTTTTCTTTACTCTTTCCACCAAATGGGTCACGAGCCCCATCGAAGGGGGTTAGCAAGGAGTGCTCCAGTCATTTGGCTTTATCGAAAGGAGAGTTGGGACAAGGGGTGAGTCCTTGTTAGGGGCTGATCACCCCATATCCCAGTGAGAGACCGAGGAGGGCGCTTCAATAGTCTACTTCCTTGACTTTTTTCCTTTTCTTTCCTTTCATTTTTAAACAGTTCTCTCAGAAGGCCCTTCTACTGGTCTCTGGTACTCCAATTTTTCCCTCTCTTCTTCTTCTTTCCTCTTTCCACCGAACAGGTTATGAGACCCAAAAAGGGGGTTCACGGACAGTGTTCTGGTTGTTTGGCTTTGGCGAAAGAGAGTTTGGACAAAGGAGTGAGTCCTTGTTAGGGGCTGGTCACCCCATATCCCAAGGGCAGGTCGCAGACCTCAGACAGAGCCACAGAGAGTGCCTGCAGAGTAGGTCGTGAACCCCATCAAAGGGTCACAAAGAGCACTCGATAAATTGAGCTGGTCGCGGCCTCCCGGCGCGGAGAGCGCTCCAGAGCAGGTCGCGGGCCCCCAGCGGGAGGTCGTGGAGAGTCCTCCGATAGTCTAGTCCTTGACCTTTTTTTTTCTTTCTTTCTTTCTTTCGTTTTTAAACTATTCTTGGTCTTGGTGACTCTAGAGTTTTGGCAGACATATGAGTATGTGGCGGCCATAGTTTTTGTGTGTAGATGTTGTCTGTCTCTGGTGG
Organism: Elephas maximus indicus; assembly: GCF_024166365.1. Lineage (NCBI taxonomy): Eukaryota > Metazoa > Chordata > Mammalia > Proboscidea > Elephantidae > Elephas > Elephas maximus. The sequence continues at coordinate 186,433,172 of NC_064821.1, read as the reverse complement.
TGCACCCTACTTCTGGTGAAAGGATGTAGAGGTCTCTGTTTGGATTGAGGGATTGAAGCCCCTCCGTTTGGTATTGGAGATAAGAGGTAACTAGAAGATCAAAAGCGGGTATTCAGATATTCCTAGTGTTACACCTCGCTAAGCCCTTTCTGCCTTTTCAGGTCTGAGTGCTCTCTGTCTGATGTGTGACTGGGGCTGTCTGGGAAGGTTCAGACTGTGAGATTGTCTCAGTCATCTCTGTGTCTTATGTGTAATTTCTGTGTTGCATAGAAACTAATTGGTGAAGAGAGAGAGATTCAGGTTGAATTGGAACATGCTTGTGGAGACTCTTGAGAACTTACTGATTGGGCTGTTTCCTGAACAATTGGTCATCTTTTGCTCTAGATGGTTTAAAGAAAAAAGATAATTTTGTCTTAAAAGAAAAATAACAGTTCCAGAACAGCAAAAGAAAAGGAAATTGTCATCTTTTGCCTTTCAAAATGTCTAGAATTGGGATGACTCCCTCAGCCTCCAGTCGCCCTAGCTAAGTATTGGATTCATTTACAAAATTGCTAAAGGGCTTCAGTATTTACTGGGTAGATAGCCTTTCAAAATGCTTCTCTATGTAAATGAATCAGAATGGACTAATCTTGTCTTCTACCTTGAGTTAAAAGGTAGGTAAGGTGGGGCAAAATCAGGCCTCCTTAGCCGCCAGCCCTCAGCTGCCAAGGTCAAATAGAAATCACAATGAAGTGGCCTGCAGGAATGTTTAATTAGTCCATTGAACAGAAACCTTGTGATTTCCAAAGCCAGTTGGTAAAATTAGATTGGAAAAATATGAGAAATAGTAAAAGTCGAACGAAAATTAGGAATATTTAAAGAAACTTTATTTCGATTAGTTATGTTTTATGGTATACAGGCTTAAAATAATTTCTAAGATCTTTTAGGTAACTTACTGATGTTAAATTGAATCTGCTTCAAAGACAAAGGTTCAGTCTGTCATTAGAATAAGATTCCTGAGTCAGAAACCAAGCCACATGGCTTTAAGAAAAAAGCTAAAGTTTTTATTTTAAGATCTTTGGGTTAAATAACTAAACTATTGTTTCTTGGTAACTTATGATAACCTCCTGATAAGTTTGAAAGCCACAAAAATTTTTGTAAGGAAAAAGTGCTAAAAAGATTTTTTTAACATGTTATCAATTACATATCTCCTGATAAGTTTGAAAGCCACAAAAATTTTTGTAAGGAAAAAGTGCTAAAAAGATTTTTTTAACATGTTATCAATTACATAGGACATGTTAAAATCATGAGAAGTGCCTGATTCTTTCCCTTTGGGTTAAAATTTATATGTTAGTATTTCCTCTTGTGTTTTTGCCTAATATTAGACAATAAATGCATAATATTAAAAAATATTATATCATCTTAATTGCTAACTTTGTTGCAAATGTATTTTTTTTTTAATCTACCATCATTAAAGCCAATAGTTTGATTGGAGAATTCACCTCATTTACCTATGAAGTTATTTGCATTGCTGTTCAGGTATTTGGAGATTTGATGGTCTAGGTATATTCTTGATATATCCTGACTATATGGTATTATGTCTCAAGATTATTATGTGTTAAACATCTGAAGTTCTTTAAATATCTGGTTCTAAAACTTTTTTTTAACTGATTTGATTTGGCCTTTGCATTGTGCTTGTAATTAATTTTGATCGGGTCTTTCATCATTAAGAATTATGTTTATAAATTAATCATGACCATATTAAGTTTTGTCATCTACAGATAAGTTTTTTACTTTATGAAAACATTTGACCAGAATATCTCAAGAAAAAAAGATGGACTATATTGGACTTATGAAAGGAACTGTGACTAGACTCAATCAAAATTTCCAAAATTCTTATGTAAATGCTGGTGAGTTCACAGACTGCCGTTGATCCAGCATCACATGGAACAGAAGTTAACTACACAAGGCTGAGTAAACGATATGAGACTATGGGTTTTATGTGGGAATATTACTGATGTTTTAAGGTTTTTCTTTCTGGAAATAAATGCTTTGAGGTCCTACTTTCTGGAGATAAGAAACCATATTCCTTTTTTCTCCTAAATTATCTATCTAGTGGGCTTAGATATTGTAACTCTTGGATTAACAATCTTAGGTTTGGCAGAATGTAGTTGTTGCTGATCCACATGAAAAGCAGTTACTGATGCTGCTTATGCATAAACAAACACCTCATGAGATTTGTTTCCTTGGTTCAAAGACCTTAGTGTGATTGTTTCACTGGTTATTTCAGACAGTTGGCCTAATGTTAGTGTTTCTATCCTACCTCCTGATTTACTGTTTGGTGCCTGAGATCTTAAAAACAGATAGTGATTCGGCATTTTTGATCAAAGATTCTATAACAAGATCATGATCCAAAAGAGAAAACCATGAGAGAGTTGTATGTAAGTCTCCCAGAATCCAGGTTTCTGGCTTTCATAGAGTTTTGGGCAGCCCAGGCCTTTGGGCGTCCTTTTGAACCTTGAGCTTTGGAAAAAAAAAAAAAACTGATTCCTGAAGCCACTTTGAGGTAAACAGTTGCCTAGATAAACTAACAAGACTGTTTGTGCTCTGGGTGTTGTGCTTTTTTTTTTTAAGAAATTCAGTCCATTTTGAGAAACCGACTCCCCCAGTGAGTAAATAGAGTTATGTTTACAGTAAATCAGTAATTGGTTTAATCAGTCTTCAAGACAATGCTGTATAAAATACCTGTCTAATGTTTATAATCAAACTCTCACCCTCTTACTATACAGAAAATTATGTATCTTAAGAAAACCAGGTTCTCAGAAGAAATAGATCTCATGAGTGAGACTCGTTTTGTCTTAGATTTCACTGCTGCTTCTGAGAAAGTGACCCACGACTGTTAACAGGTAACCTAAGGAGGGGCAGCTTGCCCTCAGGGAGAATACTTAGTATGTTTTAGACAGATTAACTGGAGATCTCCAACAGGAGAAATCCATCCTATATTATCTTGCTAATCATGAATTCTCTAACGAAAACTTAGTTGTCATATGTAAGTTTTTCTATATTTTCTGTTTTCTCTGGACAAACTTTGTGTGTTCCTTCTTTATGTGATATATTCACCTATACTAGTTTAGATGATCCCTTTCCAACTGACAGTGAATTTATGTAGACAATTTTTTGTTTAAATTCCTGATAAATGCATAGACAGTACACTTTGGGAACTTTAAGATTATCTTTAGATATATATAGTAAATATTAAAAAGGTAATGTTAAATTTTTTACCCATTGTAAAACAAGAGTCAGGGGGAAAAAAAAGCCCATTGGTCCAACACTCAGGGTATGGTGGGTAATTTTAATTTCTATTTACAGTATATTTGAATTGGAAAAATCTTTAAGAAATTTATCAGTCACTATGGGACAAATAACAGACAAGGTTGCTAGTGGGATGGAAATACAACAGTGATCTCTAGCCTCATTAAGCCAAGGTGATATGACATAACAGAATAGCCTTAGATTTTTATTTATTGGTCCAAGAAAAGTGTAGTCTGTGCCATAACAAATACCTCTTGTTAAATAACACAAGAAAAGTAGAACACATAGAATTGGACAACAAGCTACTTGGATACACACTGTAGCATTCTTACAAACACCAGATTTATTGGGCTGGTTACTATCAAGAATAAGTACATGAGCTAGGTCACTACTGCAAGGGATAGCCCTGATAGTATTAGACATAACAAAATTTATCCTCTGTTGTCTTACACACTTAAAAGAGAAAAGAAAAGCCTCGGGCTAAAATGGTGATGTACGTTGAGTCTGCAATTGATGAGAATTTTGCTCTTACTTAAGATCCTGGTGAAGAACCAGATGGTATCTGGTGGAAACCCAGCACTATGAGTTTAAAGAGCCTGCAGTGGCCGCCATCTAGGAGCTCAACTAAGTCCAGGTATTGATAATTGACGTGTTCCCTGTTCTCAAGCATAGAGAAGTAACCCAGCTGGAGCTGGGCTCGCAATGACTCACAAAGACACATCAACTGAGCCCTGAGATAAAGACAATAGATAAGACAATCCTGAAAATTATCTTTTAGAGAACTTTTCACATAAAGCCAATCAAACAGAACACAAAAGACCTTCCACTCTTATCTTTTTTCTATTAGCATTTAGTAAATAGAAAATTTCTTGGACCAATGAAGACCGCCAAAATCCTGACAAACTGCTGGCCAATAACGCGGTCCCTGGAATTGATCCAGAGTGGGACTACTATTCAAAGGAGAGCATGAGTAGGCTGAGGTATTATAGAAAGTGCTCACTAGAAGACCTTAAAACTGGGGTACAAAAACAGAAAAACCTCTCAAAAATTTATAAAGTAATTCAGGAATCTAAAGAAAACCCCTCTGAGTTTCCCGAAAGAATTTTTCAGGCCTTCTAGAGACACACCGACATAGATCCCGAAGCTACTGAAAATCAACGAATGGTTAAATATCATCTCCATAGGTCAAAGCTCTACAGATATCTGCAAAAAAAAAAAAAAAAAACTCCAGAAATTGGACAGAGGATGAGACTGCAGCTGGTGAGATAGTCATGCACCTCCAGTAGCAGGGATGGGAGGTGAATGAGGAAAAATACAGGGGCCTGGCTTGTCAGTCAAGTACTTGAGTGTTATCTGGTCAGGTAAGATGGGAGTGGTGCCTGAAGTGGTGATAAGGTCCAAGCCTACCCCCACCCAGAAACTGCAAAGCAACCACAGGCATTTGTCAGGCTCCTATTTTTTAGGATATTGGTGCCCCATTCATACCCCATGTAGCCCACAGCCTACAGCCCTTATACAGGTTAGTGAGACTAAAGTAAACATAGATTTGGTGAGAAAGTGATACAGGAGGATAGAGGAGAAGAGAATGAGTGAGACAGACAAAGCTTGGGAGAGAGAGAGAAAGTGAGACTGGGAAGAGTTCTGGAAACTGAGAGTGTGAGGAGAGAGCCCATAAGAAAAGAGAGACAGAGACACAGGAAATGTAAAGAAAAGAACAGTGTGAGACTGAGAAACAAAAGAGGGGGAGGCCAAGATATTTAGTGTACAGTGCAGGAGGCACTCCCCTCTATTACTTGGTTTCTACCCTTTTTGGGCCCCCTAGTTTAATATTTTAGTTTAATATTGGTTGCTCTACTTCTACTTCTTTTTTTTTTTTCTTTTTATTAAGTTTTATTAAGCTTCAAGTGAGCGTTTACAAATCCAATCAGTCTGTCACATATAAGTTTACATACATCTTACCCCGTACTCCCACTTGCTCTCCCCCTCTTGAGTCAGCCCTTTCAGTCTCTCCTTTTGTGACAATTTTGCCGGCTTCCCTCTCTCTCTATCCTCCCATCCCCCCTCCAGACAAGAGTTGCCAACACAATCTCAAGTGTCCACCTGATATAATTAGCTCACTCTTCATCAGCGTCTCTCTCCCACCCGCTGACCAGTCCCTTTCATGTCTGATGTCTACTTCTACTTCTGAGTTTTGGGCCTTGTCTCTTCAAGCTTCTGATCACGTTTGTGTCCTCTAGGTTACAATTCCAAGATGATGCAGGGTTTCCAGCCCATTCCTGAAAATGAGACTGCTAGTCCTTAACAAAACTTTAGAGCAGATAGGGAGAGATTGCTACTATGCTAGGCAGGCCAAAAACCCACTGTCAGCTTGAAGAAGTTACAGAAGAAGAGACTTCTGCCCCTACACCCTCATAATGAATCGTGAGAATGAAATCTCTCAGGGGAGATTAAGACAGATAGGGCTAACTGTGCCTGCAGCTGAACAAAAGAGGTGTTAAAAGATTACCATCTAGAAGCTGCATAAACAGGAACCACACCCTGTCAACATGAGATATGATTGAAACAACCCATGAATTACTATCTCCTTCGTAGTGTTTTTCTAGTCCCCTCCTCCTTTACAGGCTCTGCATGTGCAGAACAACAAAATGTGACCGTTTAACCTTCCTTAGCCCTCCAAAGATGGCAATGTAGTGCCGAAGATCAAGTGCACTTGCAGTATATCCCATCATAAGTGATGCCAAGGGCTGCCGAGAGGACTCCATCTTGAATATCAGTGGGTTCCATCTTAGATTCCAGATGCATGCACAACCTAATTAGCATACACCGCCATTCTGAGAAGTACCCACCCCTTGAAAGAAGCCCACTAAATATTCCTTACTGTGTTGTCTCCTCTGAACCCATATAAGCCCTAGCCTTGCTTCCCTTTTCGAGTCAGTCTTTTGGAGAGGCTTAGGTCCCCGCTGACTCCTTTTGCTTGACTCAAGCAAAATAAAGCTTGCTGAAGATAAAGTTTGTCTTTTGCATGTATTCTTACTTGGGAAAAGACAAGGACCCTTTTTGTCAGATTGGCAATTGGTATCAGGTCCATACAAAGAAAAAGTCTTTCTAATTCATACAAAGACATGACATAATAAGCTAGCAGTAGCCCTGCCTTAGCCACCGCACTATACAAGCCTATTCTGTGTGGGAAAACATTTACGAGGGTCTAATGCAGCATTGTTTGTAATGATGAATATTAGAAACAACCCAAATATCTATCAGTAGGAAAATGGATAAATAAGATGCAGTATATTCTTATACTGGAAAGCTATGGAGCACTTAGAAGGAATTAACTACTATGTATATGTAGATTTTAAAACATAACATTGAGTAAAAAATCAAGTTGCAAATTATGTACAATATATTTAAGTGAATTTTAAATCACAAAAAACAATCTACATACTGTTCATACACAAATGTGTATATATGTGTGTGTGTGATTTAGAAGGATATTCACCAAATTCATGAGGGTGGTTGCTTCTGAGAAGGAGGAGAAGAGACTGGCACTTGAGGACGAGAGTTCAGGAGACTTAAATGTACTTATAATATTTTATTCAAACTTTGAATATGACAAAAGGTTACTACTCTCAATTCTGGGTGGTAAGAATGCAATTACTCAAAATAAAAATGAAAATAATTTTTTTTTAGAACAGGTTTAGTGGGAACTCAGAAGTAGGAGATTTAAAAGGTTGTTGTGATCAGTGAGTGGAATTTCAAGGTTCACAGCTTCAGAGGTGGAGCAGTTACGGGTGATGACAAGGTCCAGGGTGTGCCATTTGCATGGGTGGCTGGAGTACAGAGGAGTTGGAAATCAACGGAGTATAAGAAATGAAGGATCTGGATGTGTCATCAACATGGTTGCTGAAGTTTTCCAGAATGATGACAAAAGCCAGGGTGGAAAGAAAGAAAAGCAAGTGCTAAAGTCTTCATGAAAATGGTTATAGGGCAAGGAGATTAGTCAAGAAAAAAAAATGAGGATAGAAAGGTGGCGTTTGTGTGCATTCATGAAGGAGTAGTTATTCAAAGAAGCTCCAGTGGTAAACAAAGAGTATCCAAACCTCCGCACAGTATCAGGGAGAACAAGGACCCTACACCTGGAATTGTTGAAAAGTAACATCATTCAGGAACAATCTAGTTTCAGTTAAGGCAAGTAGATAGTTACCTCAAAAATTCGACTGAAACTCTAGTATATAACTGTGTGACTTGGCAATTCAAGGACCCAAATCTGTAGATTCAAAGAAGAGCAATAGGTTTTACCAACAAACAAAAAAAGAAGAAATGTGGCCCTGTTACACTGCAAATAAAGCTACCAACCATACCAAGGAAGTGGGAATGAGATTATCACAAAGCTGAAGACCAAACAATTCATAAAATATTTAATCTTGAGAAATCAAATTGGCATAGAAACAGTGGAATGCCTTGAGGGAGCAGGTAATGCCATTGTGGAATACTTAAATAAAGAGATGACTCTGGTTCAGGAAATGGTTTTGGTTCTGGAAACAGCAGTGGTTACACTGGAAAAGTATTAAGAAATGAATGCAGAGAGGGATCTACGTTAGAGACTGGAAGGGTAGAGTCCATATGACAGGCAGAAAGCAATATACTGAGACTTTACATCCTCTTAAATATAGAATTAGAAAAGTGTCTAAATTAGGTGAAAAGGAAGACAGGCAAGAACTCAGGAAGGGAACAGGAATAATTAGTGCCTTCAGATGTCCTCTCATGTCACTTTGGGACTGAGTTTCTCCAAAATTCATGCCAAGACATGCCAAGCCACCCTTTCTACTCCACAGCACTAAACGGCCTCTCTACAAGCCTTGCGGTCACCTCGGTGAAACCAGGAAAGGGAGGCATGTGACATCTCAGCTCTGGGATCCCCACACTTAAAGAGGAGGTCTACCATGTACCCATTCACCACACCTCACTCTCAGCCTAGGGCAAAGGAGGAGGACAGGTATGCACCCTATGTCCCACTCCTTACTTTTCCTCCAAATTTCCCTCCGCCCCTGTTCAGATGGTCTTTGTTCTACCCTGGATAGAGATGGCGTAGGAAAAAAGTTCTGTCCAATAGCATCTTCTTTTAAGTTTTAATATCTCATTCTTTGGACCTTGCCTTTTGGATTTAGAAGATAAGAATGCTGGTGTCAAGAGACAAAAAGGGCCACATAAACCAGAGACTCCATCACCCTGAGACCAGAAGAACTAGATGGTGCCCAGCTACCACCAGTGACTGCCCTGACAGGAAACTCAACAGAGATCCCCTGATGGAGCAGGAGAAAAGTGGGGTGTAGGACTCAAATTCACATAAAAAGACCAGACTTAATGGTCTGACTGAGACTAGAGGAACCCCAGAAGACATGGCCCCCAGGCTCTCTGTTAACCCAGAACTAAAACCATTCCCAAAGCCAACTCTTCAGACAAAGATTAGACTGGTCTACAAGACATAAAATGATACAAAGAGTGTGCGTCTTAGTTCAAGCAGATACACAAGACTAAATGGCCAGCTCCTGTCCAGAGGCGAGAGGAGAAGGCAGAAAGGGATAGGAGCTGGTTAAACGGACACGGGATATCTGGGGTAGAAAGGGGGAGTGTGCTGTCACATTATAGGGATAGCAACTAGGGTCACATAAAAATGTGCGTATAAATTTTTATATGAGAAACTAACTTAAGCTGTAAACTTTCACCTAAAGCAAAATTAAAAAAAAAAAAAAAAAAGAAGAATGTTGGTGTCTTTGCCTTCAGATTCCTCACTTTGGACTGAGGGACCCCCAGAGCACATTTGTGTGAAGCCCAGAGGACGGCTGGGAAAGTCCTGCACATACCTGGCCACATTTGTCTTTGTAGCTCTAAAATGTTTCAGTTCCAAGTATCTCAAAATTCAGCAAAATAAAATCATTCTAAAGTATAAAATAACTGATATCAAATCCATCTTTGCTCCACTGTGGGAGTGAGGTAGCAAGAATATTAAGGGCCTGAAAAGGTAGGGGACAAGGATGCGGAGGTGAAAAGTAATGTAAAAAAAAAAAATTTTTTTTTCACACCAAACCTTCCTACCTCGCCTCAACAGCACCACCATTTTTGAAATAAAATGTCCTCTTATGTCCTTCCAAGTCCCATCACGGAGGATGAGAAAGAACACATAGTGAGGAAAGAGGTTGGAAAGGTAGGGGAGGAAGACTTGGCTGAGATCTGCCTTCATCCAAGAAGGATAAGGACAAAAGTGAGTGTTTCCCAAATTGGTGCTTCAGGAGACCTTTCCAAAGAGGCTATAATCGCACAGGGTGGAGTATCCCATGACCCACTAAGCCTGGGAAGTCCTGCAAATTATAACTCACTCTCTTATGAATATTCATATATTCAATTCTTAATTAGAAATCTGTTTAACTTTACTTAACCCAGCATTTCATAAATTCATTTGAATACAGAATATACAGTTATTACAGCATACTTACTGACATCTTATGGAGGAACATTCCACAGAACGCCAGTTTGGGAAATACTAGTTGTCTTAGTCATCTAGTAGCTGCTATGACAGAAATACCACAAGTAGATGGCTTTAGCAAAGAGAAATTTATTCTCTCACAGTCTGGTAGGCTTTGTTGTTGTTGTTAGGTGCCGTCTAGTCTGTTCTGACTAGTTGGTTCCAACTTATAGTGACCCTGTGTCATCCCTCCTGATAACATGTCCAAAGTATTTGAGACTTAGTCTTACCATCCTCGCTCCCAAGGAGCATTCTGGCTGCACTTCTTCCAAGACAGACACGTTTGTTCTTTTGGCAGTCCAGGGTATATTCAATATTCTTTGCCAACACCACAATTCTTCCGTCTTCCTTATTCACTGTCCTACTTTCTCAAGCATATGAGGCAACTGAAAACACCGTGGCTTGGGTCAGGCGCACCTTAGCCCTCAAGGTGACACCTATGCTTCTCAACACTTTAAAGACCTATTTTGCAGCAGATTTGCCCAATTCAATGCATCTTTTGATTTCTTGACTGCTGCTTCCATGGATGTTGATTGTGAATCCAAGTAAAATGAAATCCTTGACAACCTCAATCTTTTCTCCATTTATCATGATGTTGCTTATTGGTCCAGTTGTGAGGATTTTTGGTTTTTTTGTATTGTGGTATAATCCACACTGAAGGCTGTGGTCTTTGATCTTCATCAGTAAATGTTTCAAGTCCTCTTCATCTTCAGCAAGCAAGGCTGTGTCATCTGCATAACACAGGCTGCTAATGAGTCTTCCCCCAATTCTGATGTCCCATTTTTCTTCATATAGTCCAGCTTCTTGGATTATGTGCTCAGAATACAGACTGAATAGGTATGGTGAAAGGATACAGCCCTGACACACAACGTTTCCTGACTTTAAACCATCCCCTTTTTCTGTTTGAACAGCTGCCTCTTGATCCATGTACAGATTCCTCATGAGCACAATTAAGTGTCCCAGAACTCCCATTCTCCACAATGTTATTCATAATTTGTTATGATCCACACAGTCAAATGCCTTTGCATCGTCAATGAAACACTTTTGGTATTCATCTTTGTGGTATTCTCTGCTTTCAGCCAGGATACATCTGACATCAGCAATGATATCCCTGGTTCCAAGTCCTCTTCTGAATCCAGCTTGAATTTCTGGTAGTTCCCTGTTGATATACCACTGCAGCCACTTTTGAATGATCTTCAGCAAAATTTTGCTTGCCATGTATATTAATGATATTGTTCGATAGTTTCCACATTCATTTGGATCACCTTTCTTGGGAATAGGCATAAATATTGATCTCTTCTGGTTGGTTGACCAGGTAGCTATCTTTCAAATTTCTTGGCATAGATGTCCAGATTCAGGGCATCAGCTCCAAGGGAAGGCTTTCTCTCTCTGTTGGCTCTGGAGGAAGGTCCTTATCATCAATCTTGCCCAGTCAAGGAGCTTCTCAGCGCAGGGACCCCGGGTCCAAAGTATGCACTATTCTCCTGGCTCTTGTTTCCTGGTGGTATGAGGTTCCCATGTCTCTCTGCTTGCTTCTCTCTTTTATATCTCAAAAGAGATTGACTTAAAACACAGCCTAGGGATGCTGGTGAGGAGTGAGCTTCTTGGATCAGGTGAACACTTGAGACGATGTTGGCATCTCCTTCCTGGAGGGGAGATGAGAGGGTGGAGGGGGTTAGAAGCTGTCAAAATGGACAGGAAAAGAGACAATGGAGGGAGAGAGCGGGCTGTCTCATTAGGGGGAGAGTAATTGGGAGTGTGTAGCAAGGTGTATATGGGTTTTTGTGTGAGAGACTGACTTGATTTGTAAACTTTCACCTAAAGCACAATAAAAATTATAATAAATAAATAAATAAAACACAACCTAAACTTGTAGATTGAGTCTGGCCTCATTAACATCATAGAGGTAGGATTTACAACACATAGGAAAATCACAGCAGATGACAAAATGGTGGACAATCACATAATCCTGGGACTCATGGACTAGCCAAGTTGACACACATTTTGGGGGGACACAATTCAATCCATGACACTAGTGTAAGCAAATAAGCTCTGTGCACTGCTTTTTCTGTATTTGTAACCAAAACACACACACACACACACACACACACACCTCTGTCTTCCCCCCGCCCCAAGTCTATTATTCCCTGAATCCCCTCGGGAAGAGAACTGGCATATTCTATACTCTGTATGGACCCTCAACAGCTAAGTGGGTCTAGGAAGATAAGCCTCTGGATGAAACAGGAGAGAAGAGTCAAGACACATTAATTGCTCTTTTCTTTTAAAAACTCTCACACATTAATCTCTAGCACAGGACCTGCTTCAGCTTAGAGTCCTGCACATTCCAGCCCTCCAATCCCTCTCTTTCTGTTTTTTCAATCTTTCTTTCTCCTCCAGATCGCGCTGCCCAAAATCTAGTTCACAGACCACTGCCGGTCTGCAAACTGTGATCCTTGTTGTGTTGTCAGGTGCTGCTGAGTCGATTTTTGACTCATAACAACCCATGAGGCAGAGTAGAACGGGATTACAGCCTAGAAAACCCTACGGGGCAGTTCAACTCTGTCCTATAGGGTCGCTATGAGTTGGAATCAACTGGACAGCAATGGGTTAATCTTTACAGGAGATCGCCAGAGCATTCCCCCACAGGGTCTCTGGGTGGACTCTAACCACTAACCTTTTGTAGTAGACAAGCACTGAACCACTGGAACACCAGGGCTCCTTGCTAACTGTGATTAGTCCATGACAACGTAAGCACAGAAATTGAGAATGTTTAGATGTTTTTATAGCAATTTGAGATTGTTGCGACATCCAAGCACTAGTTCCCAGACAATTATTGACAATCAGTGGACTCTCTAGTGCTACCAAACAGGGTCAGGTTTAGAAAGAGGAGATAGGCACTAATTATAATGTTCATCATTTTGCCTGGCTTAAGACTTGGTTATATTCTCCTTCTACAAAGCAAAAACAAGGTAAAAGCAGAGTTCTTTGAGTTTTCTAGGCAGCCCCGCATATGTATAACTAAGAGGTAACACTTCCTTAGATGTGTCAGGGAATTCACAAATATACTCTACCTGAAATAATGCCTTCTGGACCTGATACCTCTCGCTGTGGCAACTGCCATCTCCTGCAGGAAATCAGGCCTAACTCAACAAATTTCAACTCTCCTCCATCACACCTTTGCAAAGGTCATTCTCCTGAAGAAGCATGGCCTGTCTCAGATCGGCAGTCTAAAATGGCAACAGAACATATGTTGTCTCAATGACCCACTGAATATTAATAGCTAAAAACAGTTAACACGCGTTAGCATTTACTACGCATAGCACTGTTCTGGTGGTGTAGTGGTTCAGTGCTACAGCTGCTAACCTAAAGGTCGGCAGTTCGAATCCACCAGCTGCTCCTTGGAAATCCTATGGGGTAGTTCTACTCTGTCCTATAGGGTCGCTACGAGTCAGAACTGACTCGACGGCAATGGGTTTTTTGGGTTTAGCACTGTTCTGGAGTCTTTGTGGTGCAGTGGTTAAGAGCTACAGCTGCTAACCAGAAGATCAGTTCGAATCCACCAGCCGCTCCTTAGAAACCCTATGGGGCAGTTCTACTCTGTCCTATAGGGACGCTATGAGTTGGAATCGATTTGATGGCAAGTGCTTTGGGTTTGTATGTTAGCACTGTTCTAAGAACTTCCCATGTACTAATTCTCACAATAACTCTAAAGGTTAAGAATTATTCATATTTTATGGAAGAGAAAACTGAGGCACAGAGAAGTTAAGTAGCTTTCCCAAGGGCACACAGCTGGTAAGTGTTGGAGCTAGGGTTTGAACCCGGGCAGTCTGACTTCAGAGCTCATGATGTGATTCTGCCCCTTGAAAGCGGCCAGGACAGCTAATGCAATGGTTTTGTTTAAAAATACATCGTTTACAGTTTACCAATGGCCCTGGCTCCCAATGAGTTCTCACTCCTTTCCCCTGTTCATGTTTGATTGCTTCCTGCCTTCACATCTAAAATGCAATGGTGTACATTGTGTCACCTTGTCATACTAGTTGCTGTCAAATTGATTACGGCTCATAGTGACCCTAGCAGACAAAGCAGAACTGCCCCACAGAGTTTCCAAGGAGTGCCTGGTGGATTCAATCTGCTGACCTTTTGGTTAACAGCTGTAATGCTTAACCACTATGCCACCAGGATTTTCCACCTTGTCATAAGGGAGTATATAACAAGACCTCAGTGGGAGTACATACAGTACCTGGTGCCTCAACCATGGTTCACTGGGCCAATTTTTCAATTAATTATTCTGTAGGCTAAACTCTGTCCTCATGTAAAGTTCAGGAACAGCTAGCCAGGTCTCACGCTCACGTCTTCATCAAGGCTGACTCCCAAGTTTTCCAACTTAGCAGACCAGAGAGGTGGTGTCAGTGCTAACAGAATTCAAGCATTCGGAAGATAGAGTAGGTTTAGAGAAACAGATATACTTAGGTTAGGACGTTCATTTATTCAACAAATATTTTTGGACCATTGACTAAGCATATGATAGTGCCCTAGATTCCGGGACTACAACAGAGAATGGAACCATGCCCTTGCCCTTTGGCAGCATTCATTTTAGGGTACGCTACAGGAAACTAAGGGTGGCTGGGTAACTCAAGCAGTAAAGCACTCGGCTACTAGCCAGAAGGTTGGTGGTTGGAACCCACCCAGACATGTCTCAGAAGACAGGTCTGGCAATCTGCTTCTGAAAGGTCGCAGCCTTGAAAACCCTATGGAGTAGTTCTACTCTGCACACAGGAGGTTGCCATGAGTTGGAATCAACTGGACAGCAAGTAACAACAGGGAAGAATGACAATAAACAAGTAAACAATAAAGAACAAACACGCCAAGACGGAATAACAGAAGAGAACTTTTTTATAGGAGACAATCAAGGAAATAGCAAATTTGAGATGCCTGAAGATAGGCGGCTAGATAACCCAAAACCCAGCGACGATGAGTCAATTCCGACTCACAGCGACCCTACAGGACAGAGTAGAACTGCCCCATAGAGTTTCCAAGGAGCGCCTGGTGGATTCGAACTGCCGACCCTTTGTTTAGCAGCCGTAGCACTTAACCACTACGCCACCAGGGTTTCCTTACATGGGTTTAAACGACATGTTGTCATTATGCCTTCATGACAGCTTCCTGGGAACTTCCTTACTTAAGAATATTTTATGGTGCTCTGCCCTGTGCTCCAGGCCCTTCTCCTCCCCCGCCCTACCTATCTATCCTCTTCCCACCACCACTCCCAAACACACCCTGTCCATTCCATTTAGGCTAATCTCATTGTTCTGCAAAATATCCAGTTCACACCCAACCTCTCTCCCCTAAACCTATTAATTCAAAATCAGCCTCAAGGTCCATCCTTTCCTTCTTATCCACTACAGGCCTTACTATGAGTGGGAACTGACTCTACAGCCACAGGTTTGTTTTTTTTTGTTTGTTGGTTTCTTACAGGCCTTACTGGGCTCCTCTTTCTAAACAACTAGTTCCCAGACAACTGATGACCTAAAAAACAGTCTTCCATCCTTCACTGCTGTGTCACAAGTGCCATGACCCAGGACTTTAAGGCAGGGCACCACCGTCTCCTCCCAGCAGCTGCCAGCGGGAAGAGAAGAGAATTCAGCAAAAATCCAGAGTTGGCAGGGCCAGAGGCTGAGAGGACAGACTCAGGCTCCGAGAGGCAGCTCGAGGTGACCACGGAGTGTCCAAGGGGCATAATTCCCAAGTAGGGACACAGAGTTCTCAATCAAGTGGAAAGATCTCAACAACTGAGAATATAGGTAGCAAGGAGACAGTTCCAGAGGAGAACTAAGGATCCAGGTGAGGTATCTGACTGAAGCCTAGGGGTAGAGGGCAAAGCATAAGCCCAGTCCCATAGTCTGCTCCAACCCAGGGTAGAGACAGTGGGGAAGATTTGTGACCTGGGGATAACCAGGGGCACCAGATCCAACTGCCAGCAAAGGGAATCTGGGGAATAACTCAGGAACCTAGAAATCAAGATTAAGTGGCCAAGTTTGAGAATCTGACTTAATTCTCAGCTGGAAGTAGAGACAATCAGTGTGTTTGGCTTAAGGAAAATAGGGATAGAAGATAATGAGAGGTATGGAAGGTCAAAAATGTTTCTGTATAGATTATTAGTCCCTTATGGGCAGAAGCCATGTCTCATGCCTCATTTCTATCTTCCATAGCACTCAGCAAAATAAATACTTATTGATCACGTAAAAAAGAAAGGTCACAGAGAATTCTGGTGTTATCCAATAAGGGGGGGAAATGCCAAGCTGAGTCATCACTTAAACAGCCTGTGTATCATGCAGGTTTCCATCACCTTGGCAAACAGAGTGGTAATGTGACCTGGTAAATGACCACGGGCTAGAAATGAGGAGATGAAGCTAGACCAGCTTTGCCAGCAGCCTCCTATAAAGTCACTTCACAAATCTGTGAGCCTCAATTACTTCACCTATAAAACGGCAAACATAATTATTCCAATATTTTCATGGTATCAGGACCACTTCTTCCCCAGATCTCTGCTTGGCTAACTTCCTCACCTCTTTCGAATCTTGGTTCAAATCTTGCCGTCATAAATGAGGCCTGTCTTGACCACCCTATTCAATACTGCAACCCACCCATCCCACCAATCCCATCTCCACGCACCTTGTCTACATTTTTTCCTTTTTCATGATACTTATTACCTTCCAAAATACTATGTAACTTGTGTATTTGTTATCTTTAATGTTGCCTGCTAAAACATAAGCTCCATGAGGGCAATGATCTTTGTCTTGTTCACTGATATGTACCCAGTTCTGAATGGGGTCTGGAACAGAGTAGCATCTAATATTTGTTGCATGAATATATGAATGAATCAAATAAAGACCAAAGTCTTGTGAAAGAAAAAAGACTACAATAATGAATCATTTAGATACTCCCTGAGGTCAGGGTCTCTAGTCCAATACCTTCAAGCATCCATCTGCCCCCTGGTACCACGTCATAGTGTGGGGTAGGTGTTCAATAAACCCTTATTGAATTACTAATTACACGTTACGAGACTCAAAAAGTCAGACACATCCACGGTGCTCTGGAGCCACCTACTGGCAACTCTACTTTATAGCTACCTAAGCAATTAAACTGACAAGAATTTCCAGCAACCAATGGAGTTGCAAAAAAAATCTCCCTTCAGTTTTTTTTTCAGCCAGTGAGGATAATCAGCCTGCACATAAAAACAGGAAAAAGAAAGCTGAAAATCAGGTAGAAGCTTCCATAAGCTCCAGAAGAGAGAATTAAAAACCTCCTCTGAAGGACCATATCCCTCAGTATTTCCCAGAGCTCATTTTCCACTTACAATAACAGTAAGTACCATGCATCGAGCTCTTATGTGTCAGGCACTGCTCTAAGCACCTTGCCTGTATGATTTCATTTAATCCTCACATCAATTCTTTGATGTTGGTACCATTACAACCACCATTCTATAGATGAAGGAAGTTTCCTTTTCAAATAATAGTTTTATTTAAATAAAGCAGTAAAACAATTTTAAACTAAAATACACTATTTCTAAGAAAAATCAAGACATGGCCACGCACACGCAAGACTGATTTTGGTGGAGCACTAATTAATGTACATGTGCTTTCCAGGTGTGACACAACTGAAGAGAACCAACAGGAATACTTCATGGTAGAGACCAGCAATCTCTCTCTCACCTCAACCAAGCACAACCTCATTCCTAGGCTTTGGATTCCAAAGTCAGCTCCTTTCGTTCTGATCACTCCAGCCTACACCATCAGAAAGCCACTAACAGTCTTCTGTGCCTGGGACCTTTTCTGGGCCCCAAACGCTCCCAACAGCCCTTCTTGGCTGGAGTCCCCTGGGAGACCAGGTCCCTCTGACCACCCAACCAGTTCTTTGGGCACTGCAGCCTCTCTTCCCAAAAGTAGCTTTTTCTACTTTTCTTAGCACAAGGCCAAAGTGAGGGTGTGCTCACCAGCTCCTCAGCTAAGAGAAGGTGCCTAAGGCTGGGCCTTCTTACTGTTTCCAAATGCACTGTCCTGAGGGGCTAAGAAAATGACTGACTTCCACCCTGCTGTTCCACAGCTCTCATCACCTCAGCTCTGGGAAGCTCTGCTTGGCCAAGTCCTCTGTGATCTGGGGGGGATGGCCGCGCATAGTTCGGGGCCCTACCTCCCCGACGACCTGGCCCCAGTAGCCGTGTCCCCGGGAGAGGGGCGGCCCCCTTGCCTCTGACAGAGAGTGGGGCTTTGGCAAGCAGGGCCTGGCTTTGGGCCTCCAACTGCGCCCCGGGTTACTGGAGCTCTCGGCAGCACCCCCAGGGATGCAGTGCTACGGAGGGCGCCTCTGGTGGGAAAGCGCCGGGGGGCCCCACCTCCGCCCTGCCCCCCAGGTCGGGGCTGGGGAGGGCTTGCGGTCCCTCAGGTGCCCCTCACTCACCCACAACCGAAAACCCTACGGCTTCCGGGTCGTGGGCAGATGCGCCCCCTGGCGGCCAGTGCAGCGTCAGGCACCTTCATCCTCCCCGACAGCCTTCCGTAGTTTCCCAAACGGTTACCCAAGAGCTCTAAGGTGGTACTTACACTTTTAAAAAATGTTTTAAGAGTTATTTATTCTTGTGGGTGTTACAAAAAAATTACAACCAGCACAACGAACACCTGTCATCACGAATATTATTTTAGTATAAACCCATTGCCTTCGAGTCGATTCCGACTCACAGCAATCCGGTAGGACGGAATAGAACTGCCCCATAGAGTTTCCAAGGAGCACGTGGTAGATTCAAACTGAGGACCTTTTGGTTGGCAGCCATAGCTCTTAACCACTATGCCACCAGGGCTCCTGATTTTAAGGCTTTTTTTTTTTTTTTTTAATGAATGTTTAACATTGGTTTAAAAAAAAGTGTTAAATATCATACACAGATACGGCAAAAATCGTGAATGTGGTACTCAAATGACTAAAATTGGGGGAAACTGTCAGCCTTGCAAAGTCAACCAAAGGAGTAGGTTGGTGACCTCAAGTATTCCTTCCAGCTCTGATGCCCGGCGGGGCTGTGAGGAGAAGAGCCGGGGCAGCAGGACTGAAGTACCGAGAGAGGTCACCCTGTGCCCTCTTCACTGGGCACACTGACCCTAGCTTCACTGCTTCTGTCCTCCTTCCCCTTCCCACCAGGTCCCTTGCACCCCAGGTCCTAGACTACTCCCTGGAGAAGAATAATGTAGTGCACTGTAGACAGAGCACTGGACCTCATGTCAGGATATCTGATCTCCCGGCCAGGCTATCTCCTGAGCTTGCAACCTGAGCTTATCTAAGTCACTCTGGAATTCTATGGTAACTGCACAGTGAGGGGGCTGGATGAGATGATGACTACGGTCTCTACTGGAGATAAGCATCTTTCCTGCTCTTGGCCTCTTTCCATCCCTTCGCCCCTGAGATGGTGGGAAGACTTAACTGATGGGTGCATTTTATAAGAATAACTGGCTCAGCTTGCCCTGCTCTACTTGGGAACTGCAGAGAGAGCCTTCATGGCATAATAGGGACCTATACCTGAGGAGGAAACCCTGGCAGCGTGGTGGTTATGTGCTACGGCTGTTGGTTAAAGTGCTCCTTGGAAACTCTATGGGGCAGTTCTACTGTGTCCTATACGGTTGCTATGAATCGGAATGGACTCGATGGCAATGGTTTTTTTTTTTTTTTAATACCTGAGGAAGGAGTTCCAGGGCACCATGATTGGGTAGGTAAGTCTCTTATTCTGGGGTCTAGAATGAGCAAACCCTGGCCAACAGACCTACAGCCATTGCCCCTAACTTACTATCAGTAAAAAAAAAAAAAAAAAAGTGGCATTTTGGCTACCCTTTTTTTTTTTTTTTTTTCTATTTTATTTTTCAACCCTGTTCAGAAAAAAGGCAGGGAAAAAAAGCAACGTTGTTTATTGTAATCACTTTTCAGATCCAACAGTGCCTTCTAGCCCCTTTTAACATTTACATTCAGTAAGACAAGGAAAGCATCTAATGAATAAATTCACACTAATGAATTAATGTAACCCTTTATACATTGTAATGTTCCTTAAAAAGCATTATGAGAAATCCTGGGAAAAGTCAATGCTTGATAATAAATATTGTATAAGTATACCCTTTAGGGGAAAATAATAAGCCTTTTTTAGGCCTCTTAAATAACATATATATCTGTTGTCTATTGAAAGTTAAAAGTAAAGATTGTGGGGTTACAGTGCCTGGGTTCAAATCCTTTCTATGCCCCTTACTAGCTGTGTGGCCTTGGGTAGGTTATTTAACCTCTCTGTGCCTCAGTTTTTTAATCTATAAAATGGGGATAATAGTAGGTTATTGAGGTACATTTGGTTATTGAGAGGACCATAAAAGTTCTATTATACGCCAGACACTGTCCTAATCTAGGTCACCAAGCACTCTACCTCTAGAGTAAAATTTATGGAACCAAGGACGGAAACTGACAGCAAATGTCATGGAAACAGTAGCATTAAGCCCAATGTGAATATTTGTGCTAGTAAAAGGATAAATTTCTGGACAAACCTGAATTAGAAAATAGTACCATCTTCTCAGAATGAACCCCTCAGACTGATATCAGATTGATGAACTCAGCTTCATTCCAGGGTTCTCTCTTGGGCACTTGAGACATACCTGACCAGTGTACACAGAGTTTGCTCTCTGGTAATACCAACCTTAGGAGTCCCTGGGTGACTCAAACAGTTAAGCGCTTGACTACTAGCCAAAAGCAAAAGGTTGGCAGTTCAAACCCACCCAGAGGTGCCTTGGAAGACAGACCTGTCAGTAGCCTTGAAGACCCAACGGAGCAGTTCTACTCTGTACACATGGGGTCACCATGAGTCGGAATCCATTTGGCAGGCACTGGGGTTGGGGAACAACAATAGCCACTGCCATCCAGTTGATTCTGACCCACAACGAACAATAAACCACCAAGCCAAACCCATTGCTGTCAAATTAATTCCAACTCATAGCGACCCTATAGGACAGAGTAGAACTGCCCCATAATAGGGTTTCCAAGGAGCAGCTGCTGGATTCAAACTGCCAGCCTTTTGGTTAGCAGCCAAACGCTTAACCACTGTGCCACCAGGGCTCCTCAAGGGACAATGCTGACCTCAGTTCCTCTAAACTGCCACCAGGTGTCTACAGACATGCACATCTTCCCCTCTTTGGCTCCTGAGTCAACCCATGAAGGAGCTGGAACTGAGAGTACCACAGGCAAAAGGTTTGTAAGTGGTAGACTCTGGCCTACAGCTCAGGTCTAGGTGGTTAGTTCATACTTGCCTCCAGCTCCAAGGTGCTCCAGGGCTAGAAAGAGAAGCAGATTTCAAAGAAAGTATCTAAGGCTCGGGGGCAACCTAAGGCTTCATCATATTACCGATCCCTCTACTTCCTCGGGAACCCCTGGTGGTGTAGTGGTTAAGACCTACTGCTGCTAACCAAAAGGACAGCAGTACGAATCTACCAGGCCCTCCTTAGAAACCTATGGGGCAGTTCTACTCTGTCCTACAGGGTTCCTATGAGTCGGAATCCACACAACAGGTTTGGTTTTGGTTTTTTTCTATTTCTCCAAAAGACTTTAAATCCATCTCAACCAAAGAAGAATCCTAGCCTTTAAATTCCACCAGAAAAGAGATTTAACTCCCACCCTTCAGTCTCTTCAGCCTCCACCCAAGGTCTGACACTCTTCACATCTAGAAAGTTGCTCCCAGCTCTGCCTTCAAGTGTCTGCAGAGAATTTCCCTGTGTATACCAGCAGGCCCAGAGCTCTGTTCCTCTTTGTACCTTTAATGACTGTCTTCCCTGTGAGTGCAGGAGCACATTAGCACTGTTCAGAGCAGAGCAGGTCTCCCAACTGCAAACTTCTACCTCTTTTCCTCCCTAAGTTCTATCTATTAACAAACCTAGAGGTAAATATATATATTCTTTCTCTCCACAAACACTTAGTCCTTGTGGTGTCGCAGGAGACCTTCGTTAGCCACCAAGCATGTTCAGCCTTGCAGTATAGGTATTTGTGTCTGTCTTGCAGACAAAGCCTGCACCACCACACTACTGGATTCTGAGTTCCTTGAGGGCAGAGACACTGGCTTTCTGTTCCTCCCAGCACCACAAAAGTGCTTTGCATGTAGTAGATACTCAACGAATGCCTGCTGAATTGGCCCCAGTGCTGACAACTCCAGAGGCTTGCATGGATTCTGGATGTGGGATTATGTGGCCATGTTAGATTGTTGCCTCTCTGCCCTAAGGAATTGCTGCCTTGGAAAATGGCATATGTGTCCCCAGTGGCAACACTGGCTCTGGTTGCAGCCCAACATAGGTGGTATGAGGCATGGCATAGGGCCCTGGTATGTTGGGCAAGGATCAGGCTACTCAAGTCTGAAAAGGGGAGACATGGCACACTAACCCGGATGGCCTGGACCACCTCTGACCCTCCACAGCTTCCCCAGGGAGTCACCAGCTGCCCTTCTCAACTCCTTGTCCCCTCTATCTGCCATCTTTCTATCTCCCCTCATCTCCCTAGTCTTTCCGCTTTGCCCCCGATGCTCTCTTCTCTTACTTTCCGTTTTCCTCTCCTCTCCTCTCCACCCTTCCCTCTGTGTTTTCCCCTCTCCTTTTCCATCTCCCAGAGTTAATAAACAAAACCAGAGCCCCTTTTCTGAGGCTCAGGGCCCTGGCTAAAGGGCCTCCAAAGACTGTCTCCAAGGCAGTTCACAGGCAGCAGCATTTGGAGTCATCTGTCCTAAATGACTCTGCACCCATGAGGACCTTCGTAGAAGACTCTTTACTTACCACACCTCTATCTGTGCTTCTTTGCAGCTGATCTATTGTTCAGTCAGTCACTTACTCCCAGACACTGACTTCCATTGTCCTTTACACTAAGCCCCCAGTACAGGGCCAATCCTATCCTGCCCCAGAGAGCCTGCCTTACCACCTGGAGGCCTGTCTAATCAAAACTCTGGGCCCCAACTTCCTGTAAAAGGGGGACAGAACACCATTAGGCCCCAGGCCCACTTTAGGAACCAGCCTATAAGTACCTACTCCATACACAGTGGGACCAGTAACTGTACAGCAGCTTCATCATCAGTCAGAGAGAAGCAAACATCCAAGCCTGAAGTAGACTCATGCCCAGGGAGCACACAATCTTGCTAGTTCTACTGCTGCTGCTCTCAACTCAACATATCTTCAATGAGCATCTGCTCCGAGCATTTATGCTGGATCGGGTTTGAAAAATCAACCACACAAATCCTTCCCTGTGTGGGGAGTCAAATTAACCTGGTGATGCTGTGCTTGCTGCCATGCTGCCTTGCCACTAACTTAGGGACTCTTCTTACCCCAACCCCTTCACAGAGCAGGCCCTGATCTGAGAAACACACTTATCTTGTTTGTCCCTGCAAAGGGGTTTCTTCAGGACCTGATGAGCAAGTGTAAGTTTTCATTTACACTTCTGGTCATAATGGCAGGAGATGAGAACTGGCGAAAAAGGAAGACCTCCCAGGAGAGGTCCAGAATGGAACACATTCTGGAACTGCCAGATTCTAGAGCAACTCTGTGAGCTTGTTCCAGAGATGAAAGTAGAGAAATGGGTGGTCCCCCTTGGCTCCCAATGCACTGCCAAGGCCATGCCCTGGGCATCTCAGAATCAAGGCTGATAGAATAGAGAAGGACCAATACCTTCTTTTCCCCTTCCCATCCCCAGCCATTTTGTACATGAGAAAACTGAGAAACAGAGGTAAAGTGACTTGTCCGGTGTCATGTCAATGATCAATGGAAAAGCTGGGACGTGAGCCTAGCTTTTCTGACTCTCATTACAAGCCTAGAGATTACAAATGCCAGATATCACAATGAAATTATGACAGCTGTCAGCTGGTGTTGGTTCAGCCAGGAATCTGCAAAGCTAACATATAAAGTAGCAGTCATCTCTGGGGAATAATCTGAAATGGGTTTATTCCACTTGTAGCTTGGGCGGTACAAACAATTAATGTACTCGGCTGCTAAACGAAAGGCTGGCCATCCAAGTCCACACAGAGGCACCTAGGAAGAAAAGTCTAGCAATCCACTTCCAAAAAATCAGGCTCTGAAAACCCTATGGAACACAGTTCTACTCTGACACACATGGGGTCACCGTAAGTTGGAGTGGACTCAACTGCAACTGATTGGATTTTTTGGTTCTTTTAGACTGATGGCTAAGAAGCAAGATCATGGGTTTACCTAGGGACCTTGTAGCTCCTGTGGACTGATTCGCACTAATCACACTCAGCAACCCCTGACTGATAAGCTGGATGCTAATATTTGTGTATCATAGAAACTGGGCCTCATCATTAGGCCAGGGCACTGGGAAGTGCCCAACATGACACACAGGATCACTAAGGAGACCACGCCACATATCAGAGGTCTACAGGGTGAGCAGAGTCAATACAGAGAATATTTTTCACCTTGAAAAATATTTTAAAGAACTAAAATGTACCTTCCCTGAATACCCCTAAAGGAAATTAAAAAAAAAAATTAAACTTCTCCCATTTTCCTTTTATTTACACTTCTTGGTGACTTCTTTGTTGGCCTTTGTCACGCCACCATCTCCCTGTATCATATTAACAACCTCTCATAACATTTTACAGCTTCCAGGTCTATGGAATAGCCTACACTGATTCACTTCAGGGTGGTTGTTTCCATGTATTTCCATAAGGAGGCACTGTAAACTCATCCAAAACCAAACCCATTGCCATCCAGTCAATTTTGATTCACAGCGACCATGTGGGGCAGAATAGAACTGCCCCATAGAGTTTCCAAGGAGCAGCTGGTGGATTCAAATTGCCAACCTTCTGGTTAGCAGCCTGAGCTCTTAACCACTGTGCCACCAGGGCTCTAAACTCACCCAAATCTCCCAAAATTGTAGCTGGATAAATTACTTCTGGGAAGGTTTTTAGTAGAGCAAGCTGCTCTATAATGTGTGAAGGAGTTAGCCTCAAAGAGGACTGACATGGGCTTGTGTTCTCTTCCAGACATTTGGCCTATTATGTTTGGCCTAGACCTTGAGCTCTTTGGACTTTATAACCCTAGGTGGCACAAATGGTTTGCATTCTACTAGTAACCTAAGGGTTGGTGGTTTGAACTCACCCAGAGATGCTGCAGAAGAAAGACCTGGCTATCTGCTTCCATAAAGATTATAGCCAAGAAAACCCTATAGAGCTGAGTTGACTCAATGGCAGTGGGTGTTTTGGGTTTTTTCTCCTTCTAAATCCACATTCCAGATCCAAATCTTCAGTTCTAGAACAGGACAGAACGTTGGGAATGGGGCCTATTGCTCTCTGGCCCACCACATGGGCTGAGATTAAATTCCATTCAACTCTATGAGGCCACTTAGTCTTCTCTGAAATGCACCTCCTTCTCTGGAAGGTCAGAGCCCTGCCACTTTCTTTTCCTAAGAGGCACTTTCGCAGATCCCTTTGGCTATTTCTGACCTGCGCATTCTGGCCCCAGGGCATCCAGGTGAGATGAAGCTCCTCTTTAGATTTTGCAGTGATTAGAGCAAACAACACATAATAATAAAAACAATAGTGATGAGTCTTATTAGGGAGAGAGCAACTAGGAGTACATAGCAAGGTGTATATAAATTTTTGTATGAGAAACTGACTTGAAATTGTAAACTTTCACTTAAAGCACAATAAAGATAAACAATAATGATGATACAGGCAACAAGAGTAGTGATAATAGTAGTTATTGGATGGTCTTTTGTCCTTTGAAAGCCAAGCAGAGGAGACCAAGCTCCTACAGGGCAGGGCGTCACTTCACTACAGTGTGTGTGATGCAACCTGTGCCCTGGGCTGTCCTTGCTGATGGGAAGAGCCACAGTGACCACCACCAGGCACCTTGCAGAGTGGGCACCCAGAGCTCTGAGCCACAAGCCAGATGGCTGGCCTGAAACAACTGGGTCAGGTTTGGCTCAAAATTTCCAGGGCCAGGAAATCCCCATTAGAGAGCATTGCAGTTCTGCCTCTGCTGCAAAGCAGTCCTTAAAATGTGGGTTAAAACCAGGCTGCCCAGATATAACATTCCCCAGAACTGGCTGGACTGAGCGAGCCATGTTCCCAAACTCACCCAGAGCTTTTCCAAAGACTCTGTATGCAACTTTGGCCTGTCTCTGCCGTCTTCCCCAGAAGAGAAGAAAAGGAGGTAGAAAGAGGGTAGGAGAAGTGAGAAAATGAATCTGACTAAAGTCCACTGGATCGGAGAGCACCTAAAATTCTCACTTTTTGGAAGTGAGTGGTCAAAAAGCATGATTTGGGCCCTTCCACAAAAGCCCAGGATTTGCCATCCTGGGTCTCCCCTGGAGCCTGTCTCGCTCTGGACTCCACAGCCGAGAGGCACCCGGGTCCTCCCTAATACTAACTTCAGCAGTGAACAGCCTCTCTCAAAATGCACTGCACTTAAACTTTACAGCAAGTATTGCAACTTGTGAGACAGATAGGGTTAACTGTGCCGGCAGAACAAAAAAGCTGTTAGAAGATTACCATCTAGAAGCTGGGTAAACAGGAACCCACTCTGTCAACATGAGATAGGATTGGGGAGGCCCTGAATTACTATCTCCTTCTTAGTGTCTTTCTAGCCCCCTCCTCCTTTGCAGACTCCGTTTGCTCAGAGGAGCAGAGTGTGACTGCTGTTTGACCTTCCTTAGCCCTCCGAAGATGGTGATGTAGTGCCGAAAATCAAGTGCACTTGCACTGTATCCCATAATAAGTGATGGCAAGGGCTGCTGAGAGGACACCATCTTGTATATCAGTGGGTTCCATCTTAGATTCCAGATGTGCTTGCAGCCTAATTAACATACACCGCCATTCTGAGACGTATGCACCCCTTGAAAGAAGCCCACTAAATATTCATTACTTTGTTGTCTCCACCAAACCCATATAAGTTCTACTCTGTCCTATAGGGTCACTATGAGTCGGAATCGACTCGACGGCACTGGGTTTTTCTTGCTTCCCTTGTCGAGTCAGTGTTTTAGAGAGGCTCAGATCTCCGCTGACTCCCTTTGCTTGGCTCAAGCAAAATAAGGCTTACTGAAGATAAAGTTTGTCTTTCGTGTGTATTCTTACTCAGGAAAAGACAAGGACCCTTTGTGTCAGATTGGCAATTGGTAACACTTGTAATTATGTTGGGGTGTGATTATTTCATTAACCTAATCAAGCACCATGAAGTCAGGAACTGAATTTAGTTTTGTATCCCTCAGACATTTGCCCAAGGTTTGGCACAGAGCAATCCCACAATAAATATTTGTTGTATAAATGAATGTGTCAATGAATGAGTAGCCTCAGTTCTGAATGCCATGTTTTATGAGAGGATCTGACCAACTGCAGCATATCCAGAGATGGCAGCCAATATTGTGCAGGTTCTGGAAACCACATCATGTGAGAAAGGCTTGACGGAACAGAGGTGACAGAGACAGAGAAGAGGAGATGTAGGAGGCATCAGGGCCAGTTGTCTTCTGATGTCACATGGAGGAAGGGCTCCACAAGCCTTGATTTAATTTCCGCATAGGGTAGATTAAGAATGAAGGGGCAGAGGTCCCAGCAGTCAGTAGCTCAAGGCAGATGGATATTCCTAGGGCTAGAACTCTGTAGGCTGGGCCAAGCTGCTTCCTGGGAGGGGCTTCTCTATCAAGGAATGGCCAAGTAGAGGCAGGATGCCATCCACCCTAAATGATGCAGGACAAGGGTGGGCCTGCACCATGTGAGAGGTTCAGCCAGCAGACTGACCACTGAGATTACCTGGAAGATTCCAAGTTCGTTCCTCCCATGCCCCAGGAGAAAAAAAGGTCAGGTTTCCACTGGACAGTTCTGTGAAGCCCTGAGCAAAACTATGAAAGAGGAAAAATCTGACTTCAGCACCCCTCAGTTACCTTTTTGGAACTGTTAAAAACGAGCAAACAAATCTTGATTTTGTAAGGAGAGATTTTATTTAAAAGGGTTATTGCAAGAGGGTAAAGGGACAATTTGCAATAGAGCAAATGCTGTGACTGTAAGATTAGCAAGAGTCTCAAAGCTTAGATAAAAAGGATTTTTCTCATACAGAGGAGTGAACAAGGCTAGAAAGAACCACATATGGAGAAGTAGGATGAAAGGGTGGCAGGATAGTAGATCAGAGGATGAGGCCAGACTATTCTCAGGGAGGCTCATAATGAAGGGCTGTATTCTGGCTCAGGCTGGGGGTGGGCCAAGACTCAGGGGCCTGGAGAAGGAGAGGATCTTAACCAAAGTTTAGCTAACAAGTATTTTGTTCCAACTGATCAGTGGGGACAAGCAGTTCAGCTCTCATTTTTGAGGCAAAGAATGGGAAT
Source organism: Elephas maximus indicus (assembly GCF_024166365.1). Lineage (NCBI taxonomy): Eukaryota > Metazoa > Chordata > Mammalia > Proboscidea > Elephantidae > Elephas > Elephas maximus. Next base: position 186,404,995 of record NC_064821.1, on the reverse strand, counting down.
TTGGAGGGTCTATGTCTGGTCTTCTCATAGGTAAACAAGGGGGGCATCCATGAGTCTTATTTAAGCTTTATGGGAAAGGGTTGTTCTCTGCAGTAAGTCATTTTCTGGAACACAAGGGGGGGAGCTCTTTAACCACGGCTGTTTTCCGGGAACACGGCTGTTTTTCGGGAACACAGGTCTCAAATAAAACTCAATGCTGTCAGAACCCTTATTCTCTCTACTCTCAAAACTCGTAACGCTAACACTGTAGTCTTTGCTGAAAGCAAACTAAGGAGAGAACTCACTTAATAATGCCTTATTTTGTCCATCTGTATTTTGAAAGAAGGTGCCTCAAGAAAGCTATGGGCAAATCTAGTGGTGGGATTTTTAGCACAGCAGCATTGGGATGGGAAAGTCTTCCTGGAAGTCCTCTAATCAGTCATCTAACAAAGGCTCAGAACCTGCCCTGTGTCCAGCATAGTGCCAGGCAGGGGCACAGGCACTGGGCTGGGAGGTAGAAATTCTGGGTTCAAGTCCTTAGTTTCTGCCTTGTACTGACTACGTGATTGTGATTAGTGATTTACTCCTCTGAGCCTCATTTTCCTCATCTGTAAAACAGGGTTACTCACAATAAGTACTTTGCAGGGTCAAATGAGATACTAAATATGAGAGTGTTTTTTGTAAAACATGAAGTACTATGTACATAGCATTATTGTGATTATTATTAGACATTATGGGAATACAAAGCATTATAAGGTAAAGTTTCTGTCCTCAAACAGCTCGTTGCCTAGTCATGGCAGACCTAAGCCAGGCTACCTGTCTTCACTGTTCCTCATTCTGGGATACCAACAAGCAAAAGACCATAAAAAGGGGAGCAGGGAGAGAAAGAGGAACAGGCAGCTTTGGCTCAGGGAGAGGACCGCACCAAGCCCTGGGGTCCTGCTAATCTCTGCCCAGAGCCTAGGCTTCCCTCTCGGCATTGGGAGGAGATGTCTTTATTGTTCTCCCTTCACCATGGCCCCAGCCGTGCCCAAAGGCTTTTGAACTCACTACCTTTCCACAGGCTCATCAGGCCGGCACTCCAGAGGACACCCTCAACCACTGCCCTTCCCATCCCAAGCAGCATTTACCTGCTTCAGGGGAAGACGGTTCCCACAAATGAAAAGCCAGCTTAGCCAATTCAGAGAGCTAAACCCTTAAGTTTCTTTATTGCAAATAAAGGGCTTCATTATGCTGTTGTATAGAACTGACTCAGAGCAAATTAAAATTGATTTCCACAATGACCTGATGACCCTGCTCTCCACTGAAGACATGCCAGTATAGAAAGAAAACAGCTAAACGGCAGGGCTGAGGATTCAGCTGAGAGTCAAGGTTATATTTCCTGACAAGATGCTAATTATACAAAAAATGGGATCTTTTGGTTATCGTTTGGTTGTTTTTTGTTTGGTTGGTTGATTTTGCCCCAGACATTTCCAGTATAGATTAGATACAAGGTGAGCAAACCTTTTCTGTAAAGGGCCAGATAATAAGCATTTTAGACAATAAAATAAATATTTTGGGCAATATTTGTAAGCCAAGCACTTGGTGATAAAGAACAAAGACCACAGCCTTCACTATGGATTACATCTCAACTTTAAGAAAACAAAAATCTTCACAACTGGACCAATAAGCAACATCATGATAAACAGGGAAAAGACTGAAGTTTTCAAGGGTTTCATTTTACTTGGGTCCACGATCAACACCCATGGAAGCAGCAATCAAGAAATCAAAAGATACTTCGCATTGGAAAAATCTGCTGCAAAAGACCTCTTTAAAGTGCTGAAAAACAAAGATGTCTCCTTGAGGACTAAGATGTGCCTAACCCAAGCCATGGTGTTTTCAATTGCCTTATGTGCATGCAAAAGCTGGACGATGAATAAGGAAGACTGAAGAAGAATTGACGCCTTTCAATTGTGGTGTTGGAGAAGAACACTGATTATACCATGGACTGCCAAAAGAATGAACAAATCTGTCTTGGAAGAAGCACAACCAGAATGCTCCTTAGAAGCAAGGATGGCAAGACATTGTCTCACATATTTTGGACATGTTATCAGGAAGGATCATTCCCTGGAGGACATCATGCTTGGTAAAGTAGAGGGTCAGGGAAAAAGAGGAAGACCCTCAACGAGGTAGATTGACGCAGTGGCTGCAACAATGGGCTCAAGCATGGCAACAATTGTGAGGATGGTGCAGGACCAGGCAGTGTTTTGTTCTGTTGTGCATAGGGTCGCTATGAGTAGGAACCAACTCAACAGCACCTAACAACCCAACAACAAGGATATTACATAAGTACTTACATATAAGAAGAAAAAAACAAATTTCCACCATTTTTAATTGGCAAAATTTGAAGTATAATAATAATAATTGAGTACAATTTTTTGTAATAAAGATCTACTAACGAGAAAAATGGAGTTCTTGTTTAGAGGGATAATATTTCATTTAACTGGGGTTCAAAGTTATTATTCCCTATCATCAAAATCAATCACAAATGTTCATCCATTAATGGTGATCTGTAATGAAACTTTACACATTTTATCTTTAAAACTGTCTTTTTACACTGACTGATACTTCCAAATACTGATCCCAGAACCCAGTTACTGATATTAATCCACAAAAATATAATTTTAATTGAGAATATTCATCACTTGGAAGGTATTGATAGAATTTTATTAGATTCATCTCATAATATTTACCTTTGGCATGTTATTGTATTGAAGATTAATCACTTTTATTGAAGATCAATCACTTCCAATGCAAACGCACAGTGGATTTTGAAATAGGGGAATTCCCTTTGCACTTGCATCAAGGTCCCAAAAATGCTTCTTGTTTTAACTTTTGACAGCTTGAGAAGTATATAAAACAGTTTGACACCACACCAGGCTGAACCAAATTCCAACCATTCAAACAACGTTGTTTTCTTCGAAGTGACTTTACCACAGTCTAAGTATCACATTTAAGCACTGTTTCACCTTGTAATTTTAGGTTGACTTCATTAAGAAACATTATCAAGTTTGCAGCAAAAGCTAATTTCCAAAAGCATTTGGTATTTAATAATAGTGGATAAGAACAGTTCTTCTCATCCAAAGAAACTTCAATCTCAGCTTTCAGCTCAAAAAAAGAAATCACAATAAATCCTTACCGTGGCTAGGTGATCAAGCTGCTGTGCAGCAGAGCGAGCCAGGCTATCCAGCCTCTATTTCTGACAAAAAGTCATGGCATTGACAATGGTTAGGTTTACAAGAGCAAATGAAGTTCACCGTTGACACTACTGGTTTAGTAATACATGACAGATTCAAATATTTTCTGCAGAGTACCTGCAGATGAATAATAATAATCATAGGCTCTAAACACGTCACATTTTCACAAGCTTTGGAAAATTTTCCAACTAAGCCTTTTTCTCCGTCACACGTAGTTCTGCCATCGGTTGTATCATACCTTAGCGGATTCCACTTCAGCTTGTACCGAATTGGTGTTTTTCTTCACTTTGAAAATATTCTTGCCTGTAGTTGTTCCACAAGACTGTTCATAGAGGCTAATTCTTTAGTCACTTCAAACTCAGCATTGACTCTTCGAATAAACCACGAAGAGAACTGATAACTTCTGTCAGCTCTTCAAGGATCCAGGAAAACCATTTGAAATCATTTGCCTGATTATTTAAATGACTACTGATATTGCCCCCAATGTCCTCACTTGCCAAAAGGCTGGTAGTCTTCAGCAAGTTTATTTTCTTTGGAAACATTTCTTCAGCCGCTGCAGTCAAACACGATTTCATTAACTCACCATTGGGAAGTGACTTTCTTTACTTGCTAGCAGATGAGCCACTCAGAAACTTACTTTGGTTGCAGTCTCATTTTCTTCCTTTCTTGTGTGTGCGCGTGTGTGTGTACATGTATGTGTGAAATTCTGCTGTGATGAGAGAGTTTACTTTAAATTTCCTAATTTTTCTGCCTATTACTTCCCTGTGAGTTGGGGATATCATGACGAGTGTTTAGTCTGATAATGTCAATACATATTGTATTCTTTCAGTACAGCTTTGGTGCAAACGGTTTGCACTCGACTACTAACCTAAATGTTGGTAGTGCAAACCTACCCTGTGGTGCCCCCAAAGAAAGGCCTGGCGATCTGCTTCCATAAAGGTTACACCCAAGAAAACCCTGTGGAGCAGTTCTACTTGGTAACACAATGGGCCGTCATGAGTCAGAATCGACTAGATGGCAATGGGTTTGGTTTTCTTTTTATACAGTGTCATTGCATAATAAAAGTAATACTTTGCCATCTATTTCCACAATAAAAAAAAATCCAGACTGAACTGTACCTTAAAAGTATGACATTTGAAGTCCACTTTTTTCGTTTGACATGATGGATATGCACTGCTAATAAAAAATAAAATAAAATGTCACAGTACTACAATAAGCATAGCACTCAAAACACTGTCAAGTTACAGCTGCACCACCGCAATCTGTGTGCACAGAGCAGCAGTGTGAAACGATGAGAGCACCTTCTCAACTACTCACGTCTGCTATTGTAGTTCCAAAGCAGTCATAGGCAATATGGAAGTGAATGAGAGTGGCTATGTTCCAATAAAACTTTATTTGTAAACCCTAAAAGTTGAATTTTATATCAACTTTGTGACACAAAATATTTTTCTTCTTTTTCATTTTCAAGCATTTAAAAATGTAAAAACCATTCTTAGCTTGTAAACCTTACAAAAACAATCAGCAGGCATGAATTGGCCCATGGGTTTGCCTGCTCCTGAATCAACTGATTGTATTTCCTTGAATGGTTTGGTGTAGTTAAGGCTGCTTGGAGTCAGAGAAATAGTCCAGAAGAGTTCTAAATCCCCCATTAATCTGAAAATCTCTCAGGTGTCAAAGGCTATGGATGCTTTAATGCAATCAGTTAGATGAGGGTCTGTCTCCAGCATTCTTCTAGGCATTTAAAGGAGGATGGGGAATAACAGAGAGAGAGAGAAAACAAAGAATCTGCTCTCAAGGAGCTTATGGTCAAGTTGGGAAGATGAGAGAGACTTAAACATAGGGGCACTAAGAGGGTGAGGCACTTCTAACACATGCTTTTAACATTTTTTAAGTTCTCTTGCATAGAGTCAGTGCCTGATAAATATTGGGCGAAGGACTCAAAGAGTACATGATACATGGTACGGCCATCTCTAAACCCAACAGGCTTTCAGTATGGTTGCAGGGGGTGAGTCCATGGGCTATGATGTCTGGCTGTCTGGTCAAATCCTGCCACTGCTATTTACTCTTCTATGACCTTGGACAAGTTATTTGACATCTTTTCACTTTCATTTCATCATCTATAAAATGAGAGCGACAATATCTATTTTACAAGCTTATTGTGGGCATCAAATGAGATCATCAATATAAAGCACTTACCATAGAGCCCAAAGAGCCGAAATTATTATCAGAGAAAGGGAAGATCAGAGGGAGTCAGAAGAATTAGAAAAGGTTTCTTGGAGGAGGTGGATCTTTAGAAACTGTGCAGAGAAGAGGAGAACATGTATTGGTGGCGGGGAGGACACAACCTTGGAAGTATCAGTGAGTGTTTGAGAGCCTTGTGTTTTTGGATGAGTCAGCTTCTTTCTGTGCGTGTGGTGAAAATATACATAATAAAACCTTCACCAATTCAGCAATTCCACATGTAAAATTTGGTGACATTGATTACATTCTTCGTGTTCTGTAACCTTTGACTGTATCCTTTTCCAAACCATTCTGCCACCATTAACGTAAATTCATTGCCCCCTCAGCAAAACTCCTTGCCTCCCATCCCTTCCATCCCTGGTAATCACTAATAATCTTTGGTTTCTATGCATTTGGTTATTTCACGTAAGTGAGCTCATATAGTATTTGTCCTTTTACTACGACTGACTTACTTCACTCAGGATACTTTCTAGGTTTACCCACATTGTGGCATGCATCAGGACTTTGTTTCTGTTTATGGCTGAGTAATATTTCATTGCCTGTATGTACCATATTTTGTTTATCCATTCATCTGATGGGCATTTCGGCCTTTTCCACTTTTTGGCTATTGTGAAAAGCGCTGCAATGAACATTAGTGTACAGATTTCTGTTTACATTCCTGCTTTAAATTCTCCTAGTATATACTTTTAGTATATACTTAGAATTGGGGTTGCTGAGTCATATGGTAACTCTATGTTCTATGTTCAGCTTTTGGAGGCGCTGTGACATTTTACATTCCCACCAGCAATAGGTGAGGGTTCCCGTTTCTCCACAACATCACCAATACCTCCGATTTTCCTTTTTCTTGTTTGTGTTATTTATTTATTTTTCTTACTGCCATTCTAATGGGGAGAGAGTGAAGTGGTATTTTATTGCAGTTTGATTTGCATAACAAAAGGTCCACAGTTTGAATCCACCAGGCATTCCTTGGAAACTTCTATGGGGCAGTTCTACTCTGTCCTATAGAGTCGCTATGAGTCGGAATTGACTCAACCCTAACAGGTTAGCAGGTTTCTTTTTTTTTTTGAATGGCTAATTTTTTTTTTTAATGGAAGGAGCCCTGGTGGCATGGCAGTTAAAGTGCTCGGCTGCTAACTAAAAGGTCGGCCGTTGGAACTCACCAGCCCCTTTGCGGTAGAAAGATGTGGCAACCTGCTTCCATAAATATTACAGCCTTGGAAACCCTGTGGGGCAGTTCTACTCTATCCTATGGTTGCTATGAGTCAGAATTGACTTGGCGGCAACAGGCTTGGTTTTTTCTTTTAATGGTTAATGACTTTGAGCATCTTTTCATGTGCTTGTTGGCCTTTTGAATAACCTTTTTGGTCAAATGCCTGTTCAAGTCTTCTGCACATTTTTTGATTGGGTTATTTGCCTTTATTAGAACTTTATTGGATATATATGGTTCCCGAAAATTTTCTCCCCATTTGTATGATGTCTCTTCAATTTTGTTAATAAAGTCCTTTGATGAACTAAAGTATTTAATTTTTACTAGGTGGGTGAGTCAGCTTTCAGGTCAATGCTGAAAGGACAAAGAAGCTGAGGCAGAATTTGACTGCATGTTAACCTTGCAGATAACCAAAAGCACAGCTTGGGGAGTAGGTTAGAATCCCTCTGAGATGTGTCGCCTGAACTGATGGCCCAATCGCTGCCACAGGCACAGTAATGGAGGGGCCAGAGCCAGGGAAACCAGCCAGGTCCTTTGCAGGGGGCTCGCTAGCTGGTCTGACATCATCACCTTCACCATCAGCAATGTTTGTTGAGCATCTATGAGCAGAGCATCGTGCCAAGGAATGAGGAGATAAAACACATTTTATGATTTCAAAGAGAGTATAATTGACTTTAGATAATACAACAGAGCATGTCATAAGCTCCAATTACACTTTTTGTTAATAAGATGCATGTAGGAAGCACAGACCTTAGGGGTCCAGGGTTCTAACCCCAGCACTGGATGTCACTGTTAATATCACTTAGTTCTCTGGGCCTCCATTTCCACATTATATGCAAATTGAACTTGACACTGTAGTTCTCCAAGTATTTGACTATAGGATCCTTTCCTCAAATAAAGATTGCAGTGTTGATCAAAGCAGTTAGTTGAATGGGTATAAGCACCAGGGAAACCCAGGTGGCGCAGTGGATAAGAGTTTGGCTGCTAACCAAAAGGTCAGTAGTTCAGATCCACCAGGTGCTCCTTGGAAACTCCATGGGGCAGTTCTACTCTGTCCTATAGGGTCCCAAAGAGTCAGTATTGACTCACCAGCAATGAACTTGGTTTGGTTAAAGAAGCAGAGTCCTACTCATCAGGGCCCCTTACTTTAGCCCTTGGCAGATTCCAAGCAACACAACCTGAAAACCACTGGGCTAGAGAGCTTAGGTCCGCTGATCTTTTCTGGCTTGAGGATTCTATGTGGTGGTAGATGTTACCCTGAACCAAAGAAATGCTACGAAAGGTAAGAAACGCCAGGAGCTCAGTTCAGGGAGAGATCAAAGAAGGGTTCAAGGAGTATTTCATAGTGGGTGTACTTTGAATGGTGGGTTTCCCGTTCAGACAGTAGAACTGTCCCATAGGGTTTCCAAGGAGTGGCGGGTGGATTCCAACTGCTGACCTTTGAGTCAGCAGCTGAGCTCTGGACTACTGCACCACCAGAGCTCCTAAATGATGGGTAGATTTAAAGATACTGAGAGGAGAATAGAACATATTTCAGAGAGGACTTATCACCTGAGTGGAGGTGCAGAAATGGGCCTGGGACTCAATGAAGAGACCAGTTTAATTAAAGCAGAGGGATCTTGAAAGGGAGATGAAGTCAGAATAGAGGCTAGGTGGAAATCAGATTGTGAAGACCGAGACAGAGGCAGGTGTCCTGCTGCCAAGGCCCCTGGTGTCCACGTGGATCAGTGAGGTCGAAGACACAGAGTACAGGTGAGTTATTAAGGGGACTGCCACCACATCCTGTCATGGCCCTGACTGACCATCAGCAAACTTCCCTGACACCTGCCACATCCCTGGCACATTCATCAGGTGCTGATTCCTGAGCTCTATCATCATAAGGAAGGGGAGTGAGGTCCAAGGGGAAGGGATTTAACACCCAAAACAACAGTGCCCAGATTTCCCAAACAGCAGCCAGTGTGGGGCCGAAGGAGAAAGAGAACTATTGGCACAGGGAAATCTGTGAGGCTTAGCAATGCATTGTGTCAGGTTGATCCCCTCATTTAGGAGGAGCAAGAGCTTTTAAACTACCGACATTGTCCTTAATCCGAAAATGCCACTAATCCTCTGTAATTCTCCCACATTCTTATGAGATGCATGGGTGGCAACAGCTATTATCTTCATTTAACTGGGAAGTCAAGGCCAAGGAAGAACCAGTCATGACACCTAAGACAACAAGGAATGAGAGATTAGGAAGGACTGAGAATTTGGGGAGACAGCAAATAAAGGAGTGGACAGAAGGCAAGGACCAAGGACTGAAAACGAAGAAAAAACAAACTCCAACCCAGGTATCGGGTCTCAGCCGGGAAGCCTTCTCTGACAGGACAATGCCCTACTCTGAGCTGCCACAGCGTCCCAGAAGGGCCCCAGAGCAGCACCCCTCGCACCATCGGGTAACTGTTTACTTGTCACCCTTGTTAGACTGAAAGGTCTGTGGCGGCAGGGACCCTGTGTGTCTTGTTCACTGTGTGTCCCCAGTACCAAATGTCTACTAAGTAAAGTACACGAGGTGGTCTAGGACAGAGAAGCAGACACTGGTAGATAACCTACAGAAGAAATGATACTCAAGCGCTTAGTTAAATGGAAATAGCCAGGCTGCTGAGCACTGACTAGGACTCTGCTTGGCGCCAGAAATGTCTCCTTCTCAGAGCAGCCTTCCCTGGCTCCCCTATTACAAATCACAACCTACCTGCCCTACATCACCACCATCCCAGCACTTCCTATTCCTTCCCCCTGCTTAGTCCTTTCTCCCATAGCACTTAGCACCATCTGGCATACAATGTATGTTACTTATTTGTTTGCTATATGTCTACACACCCTAAAATGTAAAAGTTACACCAGGGCAGGATTTTACTACTGTATCGCCAATTTCTAAAGCAGGTCTGATGCATAGTAGGTGGTCAGTAAACATTTGCTTAATGAATGAACCATTGAATGAATGAACTTCTCCAGTCCAAGGTTTATGGTAGACCCCCAAACGTTTCAAGTGTAAACACTTCCTACAGGATTTCTTCCCTGTGTCACTCCCACTTCTTAAGACCTATGGGAAATCTAAGTCTTTTGTTCTGTGCTCTTTTTCCAATCCTCCATCCCTCATGTTTTCTCTCAACAACCCCTATTCTCTGCACTTTTACTTCTCTCTATCATGTTGTTGTTGTGTGCCATCGAGTTGATTCAGACTCATAGCAACTCTATATGACAGAGTAGAACTGCCCCGTAGAGTATCCTGGGCTGTTATCTTTACAGGAGCAGATCGCCAGGTCTTCTCTCCCACGGAACAGCTGATGGGTTCGAACTGCCGACATTTCAGTTAGCAGCTGAGCGCTTAACCATTGTACCACTAGGGCTCCTTACACTGGTACTTAGAAGCATCTAAAATAGCTAATAGGAAACCAGTCCTGTGTGCATTTACCCAAGAGCCTACCTCTTACAGAGGCACCAAGGTGGTATGGGGAAAATGATGGAAACCCCCAATGCCAGATGGCTAGGGATGGCACACAGAATTTCCAGAAATCCTTATTTTCAGCTGGCATAACTTCTTGGGGTGAGGCGTTCCCCCGAATTATGGCCTATTGAATGAAGTAGAACTTCCTTTTCTTTGTCTTAAACTTACCTTTTTCAAGCCTGAAAGAGATGGGAACTTCCTTATCCTGGTATTCTGGCTGTTCGTGGGCATATCTATGGCCATATAATCCAGACCCTTCCTGAGCATATAGTCTTCCTTTTAACCCCTTCTCTGCCATCATTTTCTCTAAAAGCAGAGACTTAATTTTGCCATTCAATCATGTCAACAAGAATTTACAGAGTACCCACTGTATGCCAGGCCCTGTTCTAGGCACTGAGAGTACAAAGGGCTTACATTCTAGTAGAGGAGAGGGATAATAGATGAGCAAATATACCGGGTGATGGTGATACTTGCTAAGAAGAAAATGAAAGCAGAGTAAAGGACTATAGAGTTAGAAAATGAACAGGTGGAAGGAGTTTGCTCTTTTCTACAGGGTGGCCAGGAAGTCTTCTCTGATAAGGTGACTCTTGAGCAGAGACCTGAATAAAATAAGGAATTAAACTGGGTGACTATCTGAGGGACCAGAATTTTAGGCAGTGGGAAGAGCAAGTACAAAGGCTTTGAAGCAAGAGGCTTCTGGTCATCATTTCCTAGTTACCTTTTTCTAAAATATTTAAATGAATTTTTTCTTAAGATGTGGAAACCAAAATTGCACTCAGTATTTCAGGGGCTGGACTACTAAAGACTTGTAATAATAAAGATGATAAAAATAATCATAGCTTACATTTATTGAGCACTTACTATGTGCCAGTCACTCTACCAAGAACTCTATACCCACTTCACTCAGAGCCCTCCAAACCACCCAATTCTCCACATTTTAGGTAAGATAACTAAGACTTAGAAGGTAAGGTAACTTGCCCAGGGTCACCCAGCTCATGAAAGTCAGAGTTGGCATTCAAACCCAGGTGGTCAGGCTCTGGAGCCCAGGGAAGGCGATAGAATCTCTATTTCATTTGCAGCACACATCTCAGCAGCATCTGTGATTTGGGTCTCATTTTTCAACTGTTCATTCAACAGGCATTTCCCAAGGACCTGCTTTGTGCCAGGCACTGTGCTGTAAGCCAGGGATACAGAGATGAATAAGCCACAGATGGAGCCCTTAGGAAGCCTGCAGTCCAGCAGGCAGGAGAGAAGACCTAACCACTGGCGTGCAGCGCAGAGGGTGGGCGCTACAGAGGAGGAGGTGTGGGGACATGGTGCTGGCAGACACAGCAAGGAGGTGTCCACAGATGAGCACACTGAGTTACGCCCTTAAGAGGCAGTGCAGCCACTCTTGGACCCCATTTCCTGGTCATGATGGATAACGCAGAGCCCGCCTTTCCGTACGGGTAATTTGAGTCGGTTTTATAATAACTACAATGCTGTCGTTGTTGTTAGCTGGCACTGAGTCAGCCCCAACTCCTGGCGGCCCCATGCACAACAGAACAAAAGGCTGCCTGGTCCTGCACCATCGCCATGATTGGTTGCATGTTGGACCCTTGTGATCCATAGGGTTTTCACTAGCTGATTTTCAAAAGTAGATTTCTAGGCCTTTTTTCCTAGCCCAGCTTAGTTGGGAAGCTCTGCTGAAAGTTGTTCAGCATCATAGCAACACGCAAGCCTCCACCGACAGGTGGTGGCTGCACACACGGTGCATTGGCCGGGAATTGAACCCAGTGTCCTGCATGGAAGAAGTGAATTCTGCCACTGAACCACCACCCGCACCTCAACTATTATAATCCAAACCAAACCAAACTCTAACTGTCAAGTCGATCCCCCTCGGCTCACAGTGGCCCTGTGTGTTACCTACCGAGTAGAACTGCGCACCGGAGGGTTTTCTTGGCAGTAATTTTACAGAAGTAGACCACTGGCACTTTCCTCCCTGGTGCCACTGGGTGGCTTCAAACTGCCAACATTTTTGTTAAAAGTTGAGCACAAGCTATTTGTGCCACCCAGGGACCTTATCTATATAAATAAATAAATAAATAAAAGTTATTTATTAAGTCCCCATGTACTAAGTAGCGTGTGAAAACTTTTACATCCAGAAAAATAATATTGAAAGTAGCTAACATTTATCGAGTACCTACTCTGTCTGTGCCAGCAGAGTTCTAAGTTCTGAGGGCCCTGGGTGGGTTCAAACCGCCAGCCTTTCAGCTAGTAGTGGAACACTTAACAATTTGCACCACCCAGGGACTCCTGATTCTAGCTACGGCTTTACTATTGACTTCTTGTATGACCCGTGTGACCTTGAAAAATCACATTCTCTCCCTTGCACCTTAATTTTTCCCTTTACATTGGCAGGAAAGCGTTGGGTACTTGAAGCTCCCTGTTCCAGAACCTGAGAGGCTCAAGGTACAGGGGCTTTGGTACTTCCAGATGACCAGGGACCTCCCAGTGCCCACCCTCACCAGCCCAGTTCCTCATGGCACAAAGTCAGGCTCCAGAATATCGTGCCAAGAAAACAACCAGCCTTTCCTTTTGCATTCCAGCAGGGTCAGGCTGGCGCACTGTACAGATTCATGGAGACAAGATGCTCAGATAGGCAACCAGGTTCTTCCTGACTTTAAGCAGCCCAGGTAACATGTCACAACAAAAGCTTGCCTGGACCTGTCCTTCTGCTGCCACTTTTCCTCCCCTAATCCCTGAGCTGTGGCCACCCTCCCCTTTGCTCCTGGGACAGGAAGGTGCTGCTGTTCCCTGCTCCAAGAAACTAAAGATTTCTTTCCTGCAGGGTGACTGGGGCCACTTGGAGCATCTGTGACCACAATAAAGAGGTTGAGGATTAAAGGGGAATGAGTAGGCAGAACTCCCATGGCAAAGTGGCGTGGTAATTGAGCCAAGTCATGGCTGAGGCACACAGAGGGTGTGAGGCTGCTGGGGTGTAGGCACTGGGGTAGGAGCAGCGCAGGAGACACAGTGCTTGTCCAGGCTAGTCCTACTGTGGGGGAAGAATTGATGATGATGAAATTTGCCTCTTACCCCAGCCCTATCCCCCAGCTCTTCCATAACCACTTCCCAGAATCCTTGCCACCGTTAATGGGTCTATCTCCCCCACTAAACATTTGTCAAGAGGATAAATGAATATAGGAATGAATGAGCCAGCCAACCAATGAAGAAAATTGATTTGGCCTCTAACCCCCTGATCTTTTCTTCTTGTCTCTTGACTATACCTAGAAATTGTTAGTTGGACGTGACAAGTAGGTATATCATTCAACTGCTCTCATTTATGGGACCAGGCAATAAGTCACAGAAAATTGGGGACGGCACCCCTCCCACTACCAGGTGATCTCTTCCAAAGCCCCCAGGTCATCCCCCTAGCTGGCTCTCTAATGCTCAGAAGGATGACTCCCCTTACTCATACCTTTGCGGTAACTTCCTTTACTACCTGCTCTTCCCTCCCTGCTCTCTCAGGGCCCTGCATCCAGCATCCTACTGTGCCTGGCTGATAAGGGAATGTCACACAGCAGGAGCTGCTCGGGGACAGGTGACAGTGAGCAATCTCCTCCCCTCCGGATCTTTAGGATGGGCACCTGCCAGGTGGGCCCAGGCACCGACCCACTGGGGCAGGAGCAGGACAGGGTGACCCTGGAGGCCCTGATGAATCTGATTCTTACTCAACACTGTTTTAGCTTGCCTGCTCCCCAACTCCCTGCACACGTGCTGTCGGTATCATTCAGCTGCCCTGCAGGTGACAGCCATGGCTCCCAGGCTGGGCCACAGGCTAGGCTCCACCTTCTCAGTTGGGCCTAGAAACCATAGCATCCAGGTATTTATAGGGAAACAACCACAGTTCCTCTGTTCTTTGGTGTGTAAAGCCCTCAGGACATCAGCAGACATTCCCCCCAGGTCTGCTGAAATTACCATAGGCCACCATTGGCCCAGCTTCCAGACCCATCTTCCTGCCCATGCGCCACAAGGAGCTACAATTGTCCACATTATTCTCTTTATTCCCAAGAGTCAAATCACAAGCAAGTTCTAAATCCTAAACCAGGACTCCTAGCACAGACTTACAGAGTGGAAAGTCACCCAGTTCAGCCACCAACTGGGTGCCCAGCACAGTAGCAGGACATGGGGGAGGGGCAGGATCCAAAGAAGTGGACGTCATAGTGGCCTCTGCCCTCAGAGAATTCATCAGCTGATTCATAGATCAGAATTATCTATAAGAAACAAGAGAACATGCTAAAAAGTCCCATGAAAGAGGAGCTTCCTTGTGTGTTTCAGACACCCACTCTAGCAAGGGCCTCAGAGCTAGAGTAAGTCATTCAATCTAACCAAAATTTAAAGAACACCTGCCCTGCGACTGGAGCCCTGGTGGTGCGGTCATTAAGAGTAAAGGCTGCTAACCAATAGGTCAGCAGTTTTAATCCACCAATCGCTCCTTGGAAACCTTATGGGGCAGTTCTACTCTGTTCTATAGGATCACTATGAGTTGGAATAGACTCAACAACAACAGGTTTGCTTTTTTTGTTTGTTTGTTTGCCTTGTGAATTACAAAGCAGAGCCTGTAGGAGATAGAGAAAGGAATTAAGAAACTATCTTTTCTCTTCTACAGCTCAAAGTCTGCTGAGACTTGACTTTGACATGGACATGGACACAGCCACCTATAGGATACAAAAAAAAGCATTATAGACACCGTAAGAGGGCCACAGATTGTACAGAGTGGGTCAAGAAGAGAGAGAAGAGTTCTGAGTAGGAAGACCTGGAGAGGTTTTTATGGAAGAGGTAAATATTTAAATGTGCTTTAAAGTGAATAAAATTTTGATAGGTGGAGCTAGGGAGAAGGGGGAGAGAAATAGTGTCAATTAAAAAAAAAAAGAAGAAGGGGAAGTACAGGGTTTAGTTAGAGTCCAATGTGGTTGGAAAGAAAGAAGAATACAGGAAGCTGAAAAGATTTGCTTGTAATGGAGACCCTTGAACAGCACGTGAAGAAATTTGCACTTAATTCTTATGGAAAATGGTAATCCTTTATTTTATAGGAAATGGTAACCCTTCTTGAGAAGAGAAAGTTACTCTCGGGATAGTGTGAAAAATAAATTAGAATGAAAGACTGGAGTCAGGGATATCAGTTGGTAGCTACACAATAGTCCTAGCAGACAGTAATAAGGAGTTCTGCTGAGCTGTGTAGGGTCGCTATGAGCCTGAGTCCACTCAAAGGTAATGGATTTGTTTTTTTTATTTACTGAACCATATGAACCGAACCGAACCCAGTGCCATCGAGTCAATTCCGACTCGTACTGAACCATAACAGGAGTAAATGCAAGGAGGGGACAGAGACAAGTTAGTACAGAGTCTGAGCTCAGAGTTCATCAGTTCAAACCCCTCATTTTATACATAAGTAGGGAAACCAGGGAACAAAGAGGAAATGTCTTTTCCAAGCTCATACTGAAAGTTAGTGACTCTGGGATTTGTTTTGTTAGATACGGTAAGGCAAATAGACATGAAGATTAATGTCATGGAAAGAAGAAGTCTATCATGCTCACAGTTCCGTGGAGAGAACACCACATGTCAGGAGGCAGAGCCACACAGGGGCTTGCGCCAGTGACAAGGTAACAACAAACTTGAATTGAAGGAGAGGGACCATATATGGCAAGCAGGGCAGGGTTAGCAGCTAGGTTTCCTGAGGATTGGGCATTTTTGAATAATTCTACAGGCTCAGGAGGCATAGGGGCTGTCCCTAGTTGTTGGGTACCTGGCCCCAGGGTGATTAAGATGGGTGCATAGTGGTCCAAGATCCTGACAGCCCGATAGGGGGAGTGGTTGGCGGGTGGACTTAATCAGCTGCCTAACAAGGGGAACAGACTGGTCTCCAACTAAAAACCAGAACCAAACCTGTTGCTGTGGAGTCGATTCCAACTCACAGTGACCCTATAGGACAGCGTAGAACTGCCCCATAGGGTTTCCAAAAAGCAGCTGGTAGATTTGAACACTGCCCTTTTCTTTTGGTTAGCAGCCAAGATCTTAACCACTGCGCCACCAGGGCTCCAGCCAGAACCTCAAAACTGCATCAAGACCTCATTTTAAGAAAATTATATTATACCACCAACCAGAACCTGGTGCCATCAAGTCAATTCTGACTCATGGCGACCCCATGTGTTCCAGAGTAGGACTGTGCTCCATAGGATTGTCATGGCTGTGACCTTTTAGAAACAGATTGCCAGGCCTTTCTTCCAAGATGCCTCTGGGTGAGTTCAAACTGCCAACTTTTTGGTTAGTTAGCTGAGTCTGCAGTTGTCCCAAGGTGAGAGGCCAGGAAAAGCTGCAGGGAAAAACAGGAGGAAATCTGACTATTCTTGAAAGGAGAACAGACAAATGCCTGAGTATTGGCTTCAACACAACCAGATTCCCCAGCTTTCAGCTCTTCACGTCCTGGTGAAGTTGACCCAAATTGGGAAGGGGGAGGAACACAAAAAACACTGATGGGACTCAAAATGAATTTCTGATATTAACTAAAATATGACTGAAACGATTTTTTAATTTCTTCTGATTACAGAGCATATTCACCTGTCTTCCCCACCCCATTTCCTCCACTCCCACTTTACCTCAAGCCATATTCATTCTTTTGATCAACAAACTTGTATCAGTGCCTATTACTGTGGTTTTCTTTGGTAGCTGCTGGGTTGTAAGGTTGCGCAAGACCCCTGGAAAGCACAGAACCGCAGTGGTAACTCTGCGTCCTTTGCTTTCTGCCTAGCTGGGTCTCAGCCAAGGTGGTTTAGCCTGTAGTCATCTTCAAGTCAAGGCCTTTAAACCAACCATTCCTCTCCAGAAAGTTTTTTTTTTTTTTTTTAATTTTTATTGTGCTTTAAGTGAAAGTTTACAAACCAAGTCGGATTCTCAAACAAAACTTTATAAACCCCTTGCTATATACTCCTGATTGCTCTCCCCCTAATGAGACAGCACACTCCTTCCTTCCACCCTCTCTTTTCGTGTCCATTCGGCCAGCTTCTGATGCCCTCTACCCTCTCATTTCCCCTTCAGACAGGACATGCCAACATAGTCTCATGTGTCTACTTGATCCAAGAAGCTCATTCTTTACCAGTATCATTGTCTATCCCATAGTCCAGTACAATCCCTGTCTGAAGAGTTAGCCTTGGGTATGGTTCCTGTCTTGGGCTAACAGAAGGTCTGGGAACCATGACCTCCAGAGTCATTCTAGTCTCAGACAGACCATTAAGTCTGGTCTTTTTACGAGAATTTGGGGTCTGCATCCCACTGCTGTCCTGCTCCCTCAGGTGTTCTCCATTGTGTTCCCTGTCACGGCAGTCATCGGTTGTAGCCAGGCACCATTTAGTTCTTCTGGTCTCGGGCTAACGTAGTCTCTGCTTTATGTGGCCCTTTCTGTCTCTTGGGCTCATAATTACCTTGCATCTTTGGTGTTCTTCATTCTCCTTTGCTTCAAGATGGGTTGAGACTAATTGATGCATCTTAGATGGCCGCTTGCTAGCTTTTAAGACCCCAGACGCCACTCTCCAAAGGGGAATGCAGAATGTTTTCTTAATAGATTTTATTATGCCAATTGACTTAGATGTCCCCTGAAACCATGGTCCCCAAACCCCCGCCCCTGCTATGCTGGCCTTCTAAGCATTCAGATTATTCAGGAAACTTCTTTACTTTTGGTTTAGCCCAGTTGTGCTGACCTCTTGTGTATTGTGCTTTGTCTTTCCCTTCACCTAAAATAGTTCTTATCTACTATCTAATTAATGAAAACCCCTCTCCTTCCCTCCAACTTGTAACCATCAAAGAATATTCTCTTCTCTGTTTAAACTATTTCTTGAGTTCTTATAATAGTGGTCTTATGCAATATTTTTTCTTTTGCAGCTGACTAATTTCACTCAGCATAATGCCTTCCAGATTCCTCCATGTTATGAAATGTTTCACGGATTCATCATTATTTTTTATCAATGTGTAATATTCCATTGTGTGAATATACCATATTTTATTTATCCATTTATCCGTTGATGGGCACATTGGTTGCTTCCATTTTTTGATATTGTAAACAGTGCTGCAGTAAACATGGGTGTCCATATATCTGTTCATGTAAACACTTATTTCTCTAGAATATATTCCAAGGAGTGGAATTGCAGGATCATATGGTAGTTCTATATCTAGTTTTTTAAGGAAGCGCCAAATTGGTTTCCAAAGTGGTTGTATAATTTTACATTCCCACCAGCAGTGTATGAGTGTTCTAGTCTCACCACAACCTCTCCAACACTTATTATTTTGTGTTTTTTGGATTGATGCCAGCCTCATTGGAGTGAGAGGGAATCTCATTGTGGTTTTGATTTGCATTCCTCTAATGACTAATTGTCGTGAACATTTCTTCATGTATCTATTAGTTACTTGAATGTCTTCTTTAGTGGAGTGTCTGTTCATATCCTTTGCCCATTTTTTAATTGGGTTATTTGTCTTTTTGGAGTTGAGTTTTTGCAGTATCATGTAGATTTTAGAGATCAGATGCTGATCAGAAATGTCAAAGCTAAAACCTTTTTCCCAGTGTGTAGGTGGTCTTTTTACTCTTTTGTTGAAGTCTTTGGATGAGCATAGGTGTTTGATTTTTGGGAGCTCCCAGTTATCTGGTTTCTCTTCTGCATTGTTAGTAATGTCTTATATACTGTTTATGCCATGTATTAGGACTCTTAGTGTTGTCTCTATTTTTTCTTCCATGATCTTTATCGTTTTAGATTTTATATTTAGGTCTTTGATCCATTTTGATCTCATTTTTGTGCATGGTGTGAGGTATGGGTCTTGTTTCATTTTTTTGTAGATGGATATCAGTTATGCCAGCACCATTTGTTAAAAAGACTGTCTTTTCCCCCATTTAACTGACTTTGGGCCTTTGTCAAACATCAGCTGCTGATATGTAGATGGATTTATGTCTGGATTCCCTAATTCTGTTCCATTGGTCTATGTATCTGTTGTTGTACCAGTACCAGGCTGTTTTGACTACTGTGGGAGTATAATAGGTTCTAAAATCAGGTAGAGTGAGGCCTCCCACTTTGTTCTTCTTTTTCAGTAATGCTTTACTTATCTGGGGTCTCTTTCCCTTGCATATGAAGTTGGTGATTTGTTTCTCCATCTCATTAAAAAATGTCGTTGGAATTTGGATCGGAACTGCGTTATATCTATAGATCGCTTTTGGTAGAATAGACATTTTTACAATGTTAAATCTGCCTATCCATGAGCAAGGCATGTTTTTCCACTTACGTAGGTCTCTTTTGGTTTCTTGCAGTAGTGTTGTGTAGTTTTCTTTGTATAAGTCTTTTATATCTCTGGTAAGATTTATTCCTAAGTATTTTATCTTCATGGGGGCTACTGTAAACGGTATTGATTTGGTGCTTTCCTCTTTGATGTTCTTTTTGTTGGTGTAGAGGAATCCAACTGATTTTTGTATGTTTATCTTGTATCCTGATTCTCTGCTGAAATCTTCTATTAGTTTCAGTAGTTTTCTTGAGGATTCTTTAGGGTTTTCTGTGTCTAAGATCATGTCATCTGCAAATAGAGATACTTTTCCTTCTTCCTTACCAATCTGTATGCCATTTATTTCTTTATCTAGAGTAATTGCTCTGGCTAGGACCTCCAACACAATGTTGAATAAGAGTGGTGATAAAGGACATCCTTGTCTGGTTCCCGATCTCAAGGGAATGCTTTCAGACTCTCTCCATTTAGGATGATGTTGGCTATTGGCTTTGTATAACTGCCTTTTATTATGTTGAGGAATTTTCCTTCTATTCCTATTTTGCTGAGAGTTTTTATCATGAATGGGTGTTGAACTTTGTCAAATGCCTTTTCTCCATCAATTGATAAAATCATGTGATTCTCGTCTTTTGTTTTATTTGTATAATGGGTTACATTAACTGTTTTTCTGATGTTGAACCATCCCTGCATACCTGGTATGAATCCCACTTGGTCATGGCGAATTAATTTTTTTTTTTTATATGTTGTTGAATTCTATTAGCTAGAATTCTGTAGATTTTAGATTTTTGAATCTAAGTTCATAAGGGATGTAGGTCTGTAATTTTCTTTTTTGTGTGGTGTCTTTACCTGGTTTTGGTATCAGGGATATGCTGGCTTCATAGAATGAGTTTGGGAATATTCCGTCCTTTTCTATGCTCTGAAACACCTTTAGTAGTAGTGGTGTTAATTCTTCTCTGAAAGTTTAGTAGAACTCTGCAGTGAAGAGGTCCAGGCCCAGGCTTTTTTTTGTTGGGTGTTTTTTGATTACTGTTTCAATCTCTTCTTTTGTTATGGGTCTATTTAGTTGATCTACCTCTGTTTGTGATAGTTTAGGTAGGTAGTGTGTTTCTAGGAATTCATCGATTTCTTCTAGGTTTTCAAATTTGTTAGAGTACAATTTTTGGTAGTAATCTGATATGATTCTTTTAATTTCAGTTGGGTCTGTTGTAATATTGCCCATCTCATTTCTTCTTCGGGCTATTTGCTCCCTCTCCTGTTTTTCTTTTGTCAGTTTGGCCAATGGTTTATCAATTTTGTTAACTTTTTTCAAAGAACCGGCTTTTGGTCTTGTTAACTCTTTCAGTTGTTTTTCTGTTTTCTATTTCATTTAGTTCTGCTCTAATTTTTATTATTTCCTTTCTTCTAGTGCCTGAAGGTTTCTTTTGTTGCTCTCTTTCTATTTGTTCAAGTTGTAGGGATAATTCTTTGAATTTGGCCCTTTCTTCTTTTTGTATGTGTGCGTTTATTGATATAAATTGACCTCTGAGCACTGCTTTTGCTGTGTCCCAAAGGTTCTGATAGGAAGTGTTTTCATTCTCATTGGATTCTATGAGTTCCTTTATTCCATCCAGTGTTCTAGACTTGGGTTGATACTTGATATTATTGATTTTCAAACCAAAGCACTCCCTTTAGTATTACCTGTAGTTTGGGTTTGGTTTTTATGAATTCCCTAAACTTCTGTTTATCTGGAAATGTCCTAATTTCACCTTCATATCTGAGAGACAGTTTTGCTGGATATATGATTCTTGGCTGGCAAGTTTTTTCCTTCAATGCTTTATACAAGTCATCCCATTGCCTTCTTCCCTGCATGGTTTTTGCCCAGTAGTCCGAGCTTATTCTTATTGGCTGTTCTTTGTAGGTGGCTTTTTGTTTATCCCTAGCTGCTCTTAAAATTCTCTCTTTGCCTTTGGCGTTGGCAAGTTTGATTATAATATGCCTTGGCGACTTTCTTTTAAAATCTACCTTATGTGGAGTTTGATGAGCATCTTGGATTGATATCTTCTCATCTTTCACAATATCAGGGAAGTTTTCTGCCAACAAATCTTCAACAATTCTGTCTGTATTTTCTGTTATCCCTCCCTATTCTGGTACTCCAATCACTCGTAGGTTATTTCTCTTGATACAGTCCCACATGCTTCTTAGGGTTTCTTCATTTTTTTTTTTTTCAGTCATTTATCTGATTTTTCTTCAAATATATTGGCCCCAAGTGCTTTATCTTCAAGGTCACCAATTCTGCCTTCTACTTGCTCGATTCTGCTCCTTTGACTTTCTATTCAGTTGTCTAATTCTGTAATTTTATTGTTAATCTTCTGAATTTCTGAGTGCTCTCTCTCTATGGATTCTTGCAGCTTATTAAATTTTTCATTATGTTATTGAATAACCTTTTTAATTTCTTCAACTCTTACCTGTGTGTTCCTTGGCTTGTTCTACATATTGCCTGATTTCCTTTCTGATGTCTTGAAGGGTTCTGTATATTAGTCTTTTGGATTCTGCATCCTGTAATTCCAGGAAGGAACCTTCATCCAGAAAATACTTTGATTCTCTGTTTTGAGAGCTTGTTGAAGCAATCATGGTCTGTTTCTTTAAGTGGTTGGATATTGACTGTTTTCTCCAGGCCATCTATAAATTGTTGTATTAGTTTATTTTATGTTTGCTTATGGTATCCTACTTTCTTGCTTTGTTTTGTTTTGATATGCCCAAATGGGTTGCCTGAGTGAGCTAGCTTGATTATTTTCACCTTTGGAGCTCTGACATCCTGTCACCAGATGGTTAGAGCTGTTATCAGGTATATGAGCTTATGAGTCCATTCATTATTCTTGTATGAATTCAACTCAGGTGTCCAGGTAGCTGATCATCAAGTGTGTGGTACAGGCTCCATCCTTCAGTCTTAAAGGGGCAGGGGTGTTTGGTGTAGGTACCGGTGTCTGGTTGCAGCAAGAGGCCATGCTTCGAACAGGGCAGGGGCCTGAGAACTGTCCCCCAAGTGTCTCTGAGGAAAGCACGTCCCTGTTCCCTAGAGCATACACGTTGGGAGGGGGTTCTGCAGATGGACCATGGGCACCCAGTGTTTTTGGTTGTAAGGACTGGGAGGTACCAGTTATCCTTGGACCACTCTCATGGGTGGCTGGGTGACCTGAGTGGAGCCATCAGTCCTTAGGCCCCTGATGTGGGTAGGTGAGGACCCTGTTTAATAGGCAAAGTGGTGTCAACTATCAAACACCCTCCTCTCTACTGCACAGTTTAAACAGTTGCAGTCTGCCAGCAAGGGCCTATTCTCCTGAAATAGGCCCACACAGGTCCATACAGGAGGAAAGGTATTCAAAGTCCACGGACTGTTTATGCCTGGACAGGAGCTGCTTCTGTCCTGAGCTCTCCCAGTTAGTGGAGCTGGCAAATTATCTCTTCCCCCTGTTGTGAATTTATCCCTTCTCCAAGTCCAGGAGCATGGCTCAGCGTGCTCAAATGGGCCTATCTCAGGCCCAGGGAAATCAACAGCCACTGAAGCCAGCTTGGGGGCAGGGGACACAGTAAAACATATGCAAGTACTTAGCTTTTGCTGAGAGTGCTATTCTTCTCTGGTTCCGGAGGTGTGAGTAGGCTGTGCAGCTGGCTGCTTCTCCCTGAGGAAACTGTGGCCAAACACTACTACCAGCCCACCGCTGCTGCTCCTGGGAGCGGTGCCTGAGGGATCCCAGCAGTTCAGACCCGGGAGCCCCTCTCCACTTCTGAGCTGTCTTTTTCTTCCCCTGCCACTCAGCCCATTTTCTAATTTTGCTTTTGATGTTCAGGGCTCTTACCACTACCCACCCACTGTCATTGAGTCAATTCCAACTCATAGCGACCCTATAGAACAGAGTAGAAGCCCCATAGAGTTTCCAAGGAGCTCCTGGCAGATTTGAACTGCCGACCTTTTGGTTAGCAGCCGTAGCACTTAACCACTATGCCATCAATGTTTCCTCAGGGCTCCTAGCTTGTCATAAATATAATCGTTTCACCTGATTTTTTGGGTCTTTGTTGTTAGAGGGATTGGCAGAAGCATCTGGCTATTCTGCCATCTTGGCCCTGCCTCAGAAAGTTTCTTTGAAACAACTCAAAACAGTGTGACAGTTCCTTAAAGAGTTAAACACTGAGTTACCATATGATCCAGAAACTCCAGTCATAGGTAGACCCAAGAAAACTGAAAACATATGTCCACACACAAACTGGTACACGAATGGTCATAGCAGCATTCTTTACAAGAGCCAAATATGAAAACAACCCAAAAGTCCATCAGCTGATGAATGGATAAACAAAACATGCAGTATCCATACAATGGAGTATTATTTGGTCACAAGAAAAGGAATGAAGTGCTGATTCATGGTACAATATGGATTAACCTTGAAAATATTGTGCTAAGTGAAAGAAGCCAGGCAAAAAAGGCCACATATTGCATAACTCCATTTATATGAAATATTCAAAATAGGTAAATTATAGACACAGAAAATTGATTAGTGTTTGCCAGGGGCTGAAAGAAAGGGGAATAAAGGGAGATGACTAAAGGGTATGAGGAGCCCTGGTGGCAAAGTGGTTAAGCACTTGGCTGCTAACTGAAAGTTTGGCAGTTCAAACTTACCAGGCGCTATGTGGGAGAAAGATGTGATGTGTAATCTGCTTCTGTAAAGATTACAGCCTTGGAAACCCTATGGGGCAGTTCTACTCTGTCACATAGCATTGCTATGAGTTGGAATTGACTCAGCAGCAATGGGTTTGGTTTGGGTACAGGGTTTCTTTCAAGGACACCAAAATGTTTTAAAATTGGATTTGGGTAATGGTTGTACAATCCTGTGAATATACTAAAAAACATTGAATTACACACTTTAAATGGTTGAATTGTGTGGTGCGTGAACTATATCTTATTAAAGCTCTTCAAAAAAATGAAAGAAAAAGAAAAAACTCAGAAACCTGACTTGGATAGTCCAAATTCTGCCACACTCAACACACTTCAAAGACATCTGTTTTGGCCTGTAGCATTATTAGCCATGTTGTAGGGATTACCTAAAATTGCACAGGCAAATTGGCCATGCTCAGCAGTGATTTTGGACATTTTCTAGTGCATTTCTCTGGAGGCAAAGACAGGGCCTGAGACATTGGGAAGGGGAGGAATGGTGGGATTTTGCATCCAAAAACAAAGATTATAATAGAAGAAGAAAGTGAACCCCCAACTGAGTATAAGGAGCCCAGCTCTGGAAGAAAATCTGTTCACTAGACCCCCTGGAACCCTAGGCCTCCTTCCTCTGGCTCAGAAACACATATTTTGGCAAGATTAAAATATCGCTGAGACCAGCGTTAACTTAAAAAAACCACCAACTCCCACAGATGTCATTTAATAGAGAAAGGGCCTGTAATTAACGGAAGGCTTTAATTCATCTGCAAAGAAAGATTTTTAAATGGGAAATTATTTGTGCAGATAATACTAAATGACCTCTCAGTATCAAGAAATCTCAAAGGGTTTTATGTCTATTAATTAGTCCTCTTCCTCTCCAGGGGAAGGTGTTCATCTGCCCCATCTGTAGTTTATCCACCTTCTTAATGCAAAGGGTCAAGTAGGAACTGGAGTGAGTGCCTGCCTCAGGATTGCCCAGGGCCCTTCCTTTGTCATACACACAGCCGTCCTCTGGATCCTGTGGATTTCATCTCACTAAGTAGGCACCCAACATCTCAACAGAAGGAACAAGGAAGCCTGAGAGTTCCATGGTAATTGTGTTCAACGATTTGCCCAAAATATGACAAGGAGACTCCCTGAAAACTCCATTAGCTCAAATTAGCACCGGGGTCATATGCACAAGGCACATCTGTGTCCCAAGAGAAATAGGCAGCAAAGGCTTGGAAAAAGGTCGAGAACCACAGGGAATGGGAAGCAAGCATAACTTCTTCAACCTCACTCCAAAGCAGTCTGCAGGGCTATTAGTTGTGAAGACAGAGGGTGCTTTTTCTATGTAGGCTTTGTTTTTATAGGTATAAGTATCTGTCTTGTCTCCCCAGATAGATTACAAGCTCCTTAAGTGCTGGAACCATTTAGGTACTAAAGAAACAGAGGAAAATAATAAATATTTGATCAGTTAATTGTCAGAAGGTTGTCATGTCAAGGTTGGATTCCTTCGTGGCATGTCATTAGGCAGCTGTTTTGTTCTTAATCACTTCAGTCTACATGGAAAGCTATTTCTCTCACTGGGGAGTGAGCAATTACCAGTCCTGTTCCAAAAGTGGCAGTATAACACAGTGGTTGCAAACAAGGGCTTTGGAATCAGGAAGACATGGTTCAAACCTTAGCTCAGCCAGCTGCAAGCTATGTGACCTTGAGCAAGTCCTTATTTATCCTTCTCTGGGCCTCAGTTTTCTCATCA
This sequence comes from Elephas maximus indicus, assembly GCF_024166365.1. Classification (NCBI taxonomy): domain Eukaryota; kingdom Metazoa; phylum Chordata; class Mammalia; order Proboscidea; family Elephantidae; genus Elephas; species Elephas maximus. Next base: position 186,379,132 of record NC_064821.1, on the reverse strand, counting down.
GAAAAATGAAGATAATATTCCCTACTTCATGGGGTTGTTGTCGAAATTAAACAAGATAATGTATATAAAGGAGCCCTGGTGGGGCAGTGGTTAAGAGCTCAGCTGCTAACTAGAAGGTTGGCAGTTTGAATCTACCAGCCACTCTTTGGAAACCCTATGCAGCAGTTCTAGCCTGTCCTATAGGGTCACTATGAGTCAGAATCGACTGGACAGCAATGGGTTTGGTTAATGTATATAAAATGCTTAGCATGGAGCCTAGCATACAATCACCACTGCCAGTTGCCATCAAGTCAATTCTAACTCATGGCAACCCTGTGTGTCAGAGTAGAACTGTGCTCCACAGGGTTTTCAATGGCTGATTTTTTGGAAGTAGATCACCAGGACCTTCTTCCAAGGTGCCTCCAGGTGGACTTGAACCTCCAACCTTTCAGTTAGCAGTCGAGTGCATTAACTTCTTGCACCACCCAGGGACTCCACAGTGGTTAAGAGTTTGACTGCTAACTGAAAGGTCAGCAGTTCGAATCCAACAGCCCCTCCTTGGAAACCCTATGAGGCAGTCTACTTTGTCCTATAGGGTCACCATGAGTCAAAATCAACTCAAAGGCAACTTTTTTGTTTTCTTTTGGGGGGTCGGGGTGCGTTTGGTTAGTGTACGATAAAAAAAAATTATAGACCTCAATAAATCATAGCTTAAAAACCGCTTGCCTTTGAGACCCACAAGGCCACATTCCAACTCACCTGAAAATAAAAGCAACGAAACAAATTGAAAAACAATGAACCAAAAAAAATAGTGTAGATCCTCAGTACAATTTACAAATGTTAACTAACAGAACACCCATTTGCCCTCCTCATTTTCCACAGAGGGAGACTGAGGCGCACAAAGCTTTGAGAACTTCGTCAAGTTCACGAAAAGAGCAAAGTTAAAATAAAACCTCTAAAACCCCAACTGGAGTCCCTGGGTGGTGCAAACACAGTTAACACGCTTGGCTGCTAACCAAGAGGATGGAGGTTTGGTCCACCCAGAGGCACCTCGGAAGAAAGGCCTGGTGATCTATTTCTGAAAAATCAGCCATTGGAAACCCTATGGAGCACAGTTCTATTTTAACACACTGGGGGTCGCCAAGCGTCAGAGTTGACCCTACAGCAACCGGTGTTTTGGTTTCAAGCCCCCACCAACCCTAAGGCTGGAATTATAGAATCTTAGAATGTTAATGTCAAAAGAAAGCTCAGAGATCAGTCCAACCCTTTCCTTTTAAAGATGAAGAAACTCAAGCCCAAGAGGCTGTGGGACTCTTCTAAAGGCACCCAGCATGTTCCATGATTCTTTCCAATAGATGTTATTTCTAGTCCTCACATCCTCTCCTTCCTCTCTAAGCAAACTCTCTCCCTGCCCTGTCAACGACAGTAACACCTGTGAAGCAATTTAAACCATAAAGAGGGAAGCCAGGCATCCTACCTTTCAATGCGATTGAAACTTCTTTAAGGATGAGGACTGCGTCTTTTATTTAAGTGTCTACAAAAGGGCTTCCATATAGCGTATGTTCACAAATACCGGGATTAACCGATTGAATGATCAACACAGTTCTTTCCCCATCCTGTAGGGACTAAGTGTTGAATAAATGCACACGTAGGAGACACTACTGATAATAGGAAACCCTGGTGGTGTAGTGGTTAATTGCTACAGCTGCTAACCAAAAGGTCAGCAGTTTGAATCCACCAGGCGCTGCTTGGAAACTCAATGGACAGTTCTACTCTGTCCTATACGGTCTCTGTGAGTCGGAATTGACTCGACGGCAATGGGTTTTTTTTTGTTTGTTTGTTTGGTTGGTTGGTTTTGGTCTTTTTGGTTTACTGTTAATAGCACACTCTTTCTCTTCACTGCAGCATCAAGTGAAGAAATCAGCCAATCTAATCCAAAAAAAAAAAAACAGTTGCTGGGGAGACCTAGGAGATGCCGTACAGAAATGGGTGCACAGCTTTTCTGCCCTCTATCTTGATGGCTATTGTCTTTAGACCCATCCCACCCAACCCTACTCCCCTTATTTACCTCTGGGGCAACCATCTCTTGGTTTTGGGTTCTAAATAGGCAAGAAGAGACGTAACCGAATAGCACCCATAAGTCAAGATGCAAAAGCAAAAAGTGAGTCTTAGCATGACTCAGCTCTCCTGATTTATAAGTAGACTTAAGTCTTGACCCATGCTGGGAGAACTCAAATAGCAGAGGGTGCAGGCCCGAGGGAGTATGACAAGACTCCAAAAGGCAGAGAGGTCCTGTGGAATGCTAGTAAAGACACCAATTCTTAGACCACATCAGACCATCAGAAGAAGGGTTTCTACAGGGCACCATAATTCTCCTAGTTACCTAGGCTCAAAGCTTTAGAGTCTCTCCTGACTTCTCCATCTCCTTTTCCCTTTATCTAAATCTGTCCCCAAACCCCATCTTTTCTTTCTTTCTTCCTTCTTTCCTTCTATTATCCAGCTGTCTTCCTAGAGTTTTGAACTGCTGCATCCAAGTCAAAGCCCTCATCACTTCCCACCTAGGTCACACAATAGACTCCCAAGTGGTCTCCCTGCTCAGACGTTCCTCCTTCCAATTCATCCTCTACACCACACTCTAGCTCGACCAATTTGTCCTGGTTTGCCCAGAGTTTTCCTGGTTTTAGCACTGAAAGTCTCATATCCCAGGAATCTTCTTACTTAGTCTCAGACAAACTGGGACAGCTGGCCACCCAACTGCAGTCACATTAAAATCTTCTCCCAAACAATGATTTGGTCATATCACTTTCCTAATCAAAACTTTCCCTGTTTGTTTCCCATTTCTCATTAAAACAATCCTATGTTAGGCACCAAATCTGCCTCAGAGATGTAGATGTATAAGAATGCATATTAGGCTGGGGTCAAGAAATAAGGGTTCTAGGCTGGCTGGCATCACAGCTCCATGGGACCTTTGACAAGTCACTCACTACAGCTGGGGCTCAGCTTCCTCATCTGTAAAATTAGGAGGCTAAGGCTAGATTTCCCTTTTAAGGCTAGATTTCCCTATGAGGTACACAATTCTCTAATTCTACTCTTCTGCATACCGTCATTATATATATAGAATCTCACCTTTCTACCTTTGGTCTTTCCTTTCACCCCATCCAGAAATCCCTCTCTTTCTTCTCTGCCCATCTGAATCCTTCAAGGAACAACACAAATCCCATCTCTCAAAGGAAGCCCGGGCCCGGCTCATGAGGACTCCACGTGCACCTAGGTTTTCTAGCACTCAGCATGTAGCATGTCCTGTCTGGTGCTCAAAATGTTTTTGTGTGAGGCTTCTTTATTCTGATTTTGTACCTTGCAGAATCCTTAATGCATAGTAAATAATGTCATTGTTGTTGTTAGGTGCCATCGAGTGGATTCCGACTCGTAGCGACCCCATACACAACAGAACGAAACACTGCCCGGTCCTGAGCCATCCCTACAATCATTGTTATGTTTGAGCTCATTGTTGCAGCCACTGTGTCAATCCACCTCATTGAGGGTCTTTCTCTTTTCTGCTGACTCTGTACTCTACTAAGCCTGATTTCCTTCTCCAGGGACTGATCCTTCCTGACAACATGTCCAAAGTATGTAAGACGCAGTCTCGCCACTCTTGCTTCTCTAAGGAGCATTCTGGTTGTACTTCTTCCAAGACAGATTTGTTCGTTCTTTTGGCAGTCCAAGGTATATTCAATATTCTTCGCCAACCACAATTCAAAGGTTTCAATAATAGCAAGTGTCATTACTGATAGCTGATGAGTGGACTTATTGGTTTATAACAAAAGGTTCAAACAGGGACCTAGACATGAAACAAAAGAAGGAAGTATAGGATTTTCTGCACTTTGTACAAGATTCTCAAGTCCTTCAATAATTCAACAATTCATTTATTACACAAACATTTACTAAAAATCTCCTAAACTCAAGACACTGTGCTAGCATGTTATGGGTATAGAGATGGGAATAAACGGAGGTTCAAGTCTCTGAGAACATCTCTACCTCACAAGGATCACAAGCTTCCACGCTGTTCCCCAACTCCAACTTTTTAGTAAGACCTTAAAAGATACAAGTGGTGGCAGCTCCACCTTCATTACACACCACCAAATTGGGCATTTATCTACTTCTCCCCTTAGCCTGGGTGACGAAAACTGTTAAACTCTCAACTACTGGCCAAAAGGCTGGTGGTTGAACCCACCCAGAGGAGCCTCGGAAGAAAGCCCTGGCAATCTGCTTCTGAAAGGTCACAGCCTTGAAAACCCTATGGAACAGTTCTACTCTACACACATGGGGTCGCCATGAGTTGGGATCAATTGGAAGGCAACGAACAACAACAATCTACCTGCCTATGGAATTGTTAAATGAAAAGATTAGCAATTCAATTTTCACCAATTTCATCAATAGATGAAAATACAAATATCAACCTACACAAGCAAAAATTAGACTAAGACACATCTCTTCCAGGAAATATATCCCAATATATGTATACATACATATATAAACACACATATACGTATATATATATATACACAAGGAAACCCTGGTGGCGTAGTGGTTAAGTGCTACGGCTGCTGACCAAAAGGTCGGCAGTTCAAATCCGCCAGGCTCTCCTTGGAAACTCTATGGGGCAGTTCTACCCTGTCCTATAGGCTCGCTATGAGTTGGAATCGACTCAATAGCAATGGGTTTTTTTTTTTTTTTATATACACATAGCATCATTAGTCCCTACTTTCAACGAATTTCTATAACATGACCATATCAATAACCTTTACTATGATTTGGTTGTTGTAGTCTATTGGTCTTGGTAAGTAACACATATTAAGGATGAACTCAGCCTACACCTCTGTCTTTGGGACCCCCAACAGCACACACACACACACACACACACACACACTTCCCAAATTAAATGGGGCTGGGACACGAACGGGGTCACCTATTCTAATGACAAACAGGTTCGTGAGCAAGTGAGGGAAGTAAATAAATTAAACAGTTTACAGAGGGAGAGGTCAAGCTGGGCTGGGCCCAGAGTGATTCAGGATCTGCCACAGAATGGGTGTCTCCTGGGATGGCCTAGTAGGACAATTAAAACCCCTATAAATAGGATGGGTTTGCAGGTCTCCAGTATCCTCTCGGGTTTCTGACTCTTCTGTGCCTTCCTCCTTAAGCAGGTAAGACACGCATGGGGAAAAGGTGGCAGAATCTGTGAGGCTCTTGATAGCCAACTGTGATTTGTTGGGCTGGTCAGAAAGTGCTCCATGGAAGCATCTTGCTTCCTTTTCCTGAGCTCTGAGAGTATGACAACCTATTTCTAAGCCTAAAGGATATACACGCCTTTGCTTTAGTATGTCCTACACATCCCAAAACTGAGGGCTAGACTACTGGTGGATACCTTATTCTCCCATAGTGGGGTTTTTATCTTTTCTGCAAGTTAGGCAAGATCCATGAGTTTAGGGCTCAACATAGCCAAGGCCCTAGACCGTGGGGACCTAGCAATACTCAAGTCTCATTGTCAGGAATTGCCATAAGTCATGCAGCTTGTCCCAAGCAATTCATTACTTGCCATTTATTCCTTATAAGCATCACTCATGCTTTTGGAAGTCCAGTGTTTTCTGCAGTTAGGGCTTAAGTATAAAAAGGTATCCTTATTTTAAAAAAAAAAAATCCTTATAGAGGCCTGTAAATCCAGTAACTGGAATTTTCACACCAAAAAAGAAATATTATTAAGATCCAGCCTTCTGGCATGGCCAATGTTGACCTAGCTGATTGTATATACTTCCTATCACCTGTGTAGTTAATTTAGTTGTGCACCCACTCTATTGTTTTTATCTGTAACAGGATTTTTATTCAATGATTCCATTTTGTAAGTATTTTTCAAAATGACCATCCAGGCCAGAAGCACTTGCCAGAATTTAACCTCCTAGGAATCTTCCTTGGCCCATGGTGAGAGACCTCTAGCTTTCTTCTCTGCTTGAGGAAAGCTCATTAGGAGGCTGAGACCTGTTCAGTGGGGTTAATTTAGTGGCCCTTCCAAAGTCTAGTCATTGGTGGAAAATGAGATTCTATTTTGCTGGCTTCTGGTCCTGCCTCCTAGGCTGTCTGAACTCCCCTCCTTTGTGTTCTAATGTAAGTGTTTCAATCAAGCAAGTTCCACCTGAATTATAGGCCAAGGTATGTAAAACACCCTCTCACTGTCTGTATGCATGTGTGTATGTGTACCTATATGTGTGCATAGTCCCTAAATGGTGCAAACAGTTTGCACTCCAGTACTAAACCAAAGGTTGGTGGTTCGAACCCACCCAGCAGGACCATGGAACAAAAGCCTGGCAATCTGCTTCCATAAAGATTACAGCCAAGAAAACCCTATAGAGCAGTTCAACTCTGTAACACACAGGGTCACCATGAGTCGAAATCGACTTGTTGGCAGAAGGTTTGGTTTTTGGTTTCATATAAACGTGTGTGTGTGTGTGTGTGTGTGTGTATGGGGGAGGGAGCTCTGCTGGCTCAGTGGTTAAGAGCTCGGCTGCTAACCAAAAGGTTGGCAGTTCAAATCCACCATCTGCTCCTTGGAAACCCTATGGGGCAGTTCTACTCTGTCCTATAGGTCATTACTAGTCAGAATCTACTTGACAGCAGTGGGTTTTTTATATGTGTGTGTGTCTGTGTGTTTAAATGAAATTGCCTCTTTTGCTAGCAAGGGAACCACAATTTGCACCCATTTCCCACGATAGTATGTGATATTTGGAGCTTAATTGTGCCATCAAAAGGAGTGAGGAGTATGGCTAAGAAGGGGCTCTGTCATTTTTCAGCTTCTTTCCCAGACCAAGAGGGACCTCTTTTCCTCTGAAAATGCTATTTCCTGATCTTCATCCTAAATACAGATGAAATCTTGTTTCTTCCTTTAGATATCTACCTGTATTTGCCAAAATGGCTCAACTCCTGAGCAGCATACTCACTGTGATCAAAGTGTTCCAGAAACATGCCAGTGAGAATGGGGACTGCACCTCGCTGTGCAAGAAGGAGCTGAAGCAGCTACTCTTGGCTGAGTTTGGAGACATCCTCTGGGTAAGATGGGCTCAGGATAGGCCCCAGCCTCATGGAATCAAGTGTGAGTGACTTTGCTGCCTGCATCCAAAACACTCACCAGGGCTTAGCATTTTTGTCTTATTTGGTCATGGTCCACCTTCACCCTGTAACAGAAAGAATTTCAGGCAGCTGCTCAGAAGTTCTCTTCCAGCACGTGCACATGCATGCACAAGTGTGTGCGCGTACACACATACACACAGGCACACATGCACATGCACCGTTCTTGTATCTGAGTTTGAACAGGAGGGTGTATAACTTTAAAGTAACTGGGAATCATTTCTCAGTAGGAAATCTAAGGTTTATATCTTGATTTCTTTATTTTGGAGCCATCTGTATTTTTATATATCTTATTATGTATTCATTCATTCAAAAAAGAGTCACTGAGCACATACCCCATCCTAGCACCATCCTAGGCACTGGATTAATAAGCCATTTTCCCTTCCCTCCAAGATTCCAGTGTGGTGAGAAAGGAATAGGTAAACCAACAATTAAGATATACCATGTGATGGGTTGGGATAGGATAACTTCCTCAAATGACTCAAATTTATTATCAATGGAGCTGATTTTAAATGGAGATATCTATACCCTATGATCATGCTCCCGTTGGCCCAGCAAGGGATGAGGTTCTGAGGATCAGTTGAGCAAAGACTAGAAGAACCAAGCCCAAGTCTTCAGATTAAAGGTTTCTCAACCAAGGAAAGTCCATACACAACTGAATGGACTGGGGCATGGACCTTGGCACATATCTTACTATTCATAGGAGGGCATCTGATTTGAGTCTTTGTTTCATCTTCTTACAGAGACCAAATGACCCAGAGACTGTGGAAACCATTCTGACCATCTTGGATCGAGACAGCAATGGACATATTGATTTTCATGAATACCTCTTGTTGGTGTTCCAATTGGCCCAAGCCTGCTATCATAAGCTAGATATCCAGTCATGTGGAGACAGAACCTCCCAGCAAGAAGAAGAGCAGGAGGGAGTACAAGATCATACATTCCCAAGAAACAGAGGCAGACAACATAGGCAGAGGCATGAGGAAGAAAGGCAGCATTCCCATCATGGTCACTCTGAAAGGCAAGATAGGGACTCCCACCACAGTGGGTCTGAGAGACAAGAAAGGGACTCTAGCTATGGTCAATCTGAGAGACAAGATCAGGATTCTTACTACGATCAGTCTGAGAGACAAGAAAGGGACTCTCATTATGGTCAGTCTGAGAGACAAGGTTGGGACTCCCGCCATGGTCAGTCTGAGAGGTACAATCTGGATTCTCACTATAGTCAGCCTGAGAGACAAGACAGGGATTCCAGCTTAAATCAGTCTGAGAGACAAGGCCAAGACTCTAGCTATGGTCAAAAATTGAGTCATAAGTCTAGACAGGGATATCTCTTTGCCTTAAATCAATGTGAAAAACCAGTTCAGGATTCTCATCACAATCAGTCTGAAAGTCTTGGACAACGATCAAGCTGTGGCCAGTCTAGAAGACTTGGACAGGACTCTTGCTCTAGCCATACAGAACAACAGCAAACAGGCTGTATTTATGGACAGTCTGGAAGGCTGGATCAGGAATCAGGCTGTGGTCAGAAACACAGGCAAGGACTGGATTCTGAGTATGGTCAGACAGACAGACAAGACCAGAGTCCTCACTATTGTCAGACAGGCAGACAAGGCCAGAGTTCCCACTATGGTCAGACAGACAGACCAGGCCAGAGTTCCCACTATGGTCAGACAGACAGACAAGACCAGAGTTCTCGCTATGGACAGGCAGACAGACGAGGCCAGAGTTCTCACTATGGACAGACAGACAGACAAGGCCAGAGTTCAGACTATGGTCAGACAGACAGACAAGGCCAGAGTTCCTGCTATGGTCAGAGAGATAGACAAGGCCATAGTTCTCGCTATGGACAGGCAGACAGAAGAGGCCAGAGTTCCCACGATGGTCAGACAGACAGACCAGGCCAGAGTTCCCACTATGGTCAGACAGACAGACAAGACCAGAGTTCTCACTATGGACAGACAGACAGACAAGGCCAGAGTTCCCACGATGGTCAGACAGACAGACAAGGCCAGAGTTCCCATGATGGTCAGACAGACAAGGAAGTCCACAGTTCCCACTATGGACAGACAGAGACTGGAGAAACTGAAATACAAGGGCAAGATAGGCACTTCCAAGGAACCGAGGGAACAAGAAGAGACACATATGTTGAGCAATCAGGAAGGTCAGGGAGACTAAGTCAGCAGACTCAAGGACAGGAAGTAAACCGAAACCAGAGGCAGGGGTCCCAGAACAGACAGCAGGCATGGAAAAGGCAGCTTGAAGATACCCAACACCACCAGCACAAACTCTTGGCACAAATCCAGCAAGAAAGGTCACTCTGCCACAAAGGGAGAGACTGGCAATCAAGTGGCAGTGAGCAAGGCCACAGACAGGCTGAAACCCAGCAGAGCCATAGCCAGACAGAGGAGAGGCAGGGTCATCAAAGCTGGGGTATTCACAGCCATGAAGGCCAGGAAAGTCCACGTGAGGCACGGGACAGGCAAACCCATAAAGAGGAACAAAGTTGTCAGACAAGGGACAGGCAAAGCCATGAAGATGAGCAGAACCATCAGAGACAGGACAGACAAACACATGAAGATGAGCAGAACCATCAGAGACAGGACAGGCAAACCCATGAAGATGAGCAGAACCATCAGAGAGAGGATTGGCAAACCCATGAAGGTGAGCAGGACCATCAGAGACAGGACAGGCAAACCCAAGAAGATGAGCAGAACCGTCAGAGACAGGACAGACAAACACATGAAGGTGAGCAGAACCATCAGAGACAAGACTGGCGAACCCATGAAGGTGAGCAGAACCGTCAGAGACAGGACAGGCAAACCCATGAAGATGAGCAGAACCATCAGAGACAGGACAGGCAAACCCATGAAGATGAGCAGAACCATCAGAGACAGGATTGGCAAACCCATGAAGGTGAGCAGGACCATCAGAGACAGGACAGGCAAACCCATGAAGATGAGCAGAACCGTCAGAGACAGGACAGACAAACACATGAAGGTGAGCAGAACCATCAGAGACAAGACTGGCGAACCCATGAAGGTGAGCAGAACCGTCAGAGACAGGACAGGCAAACCCATGAAGGTGAGCAGAACCGTCAGAGACAGGACAGGCAAACCCATGAAGGTGAGCAGAACCGTCAGAGACAGGACAGGCAAACCCATGAAGGTGAGCAGAACCGTCAGAGACAGGACAGGCAAACCCATGAAGGTGAGCAGAACCGTCAGAGAGGAAACAGGCAAATCCATGAAGAGGATCAAAACTGTTGGCAACAACAGAATACACAAACCCATGAGGGGGAAGAGAGGTATGACAGGTCCCAGAATCAACAATTCAATGTGACCCAGCAAGGTTGTTCTAACAGAGAAACTTTCCACCTGAATGAGGGTGGCCAGAGTCGAGTTTCACAGGGAAGACGTAGTGACCAAGCCTTCCATTCAACCCAAGGCAATGGGAGGCCCCAAAGAAGAGAACAGGATAGAGATCATCCTACCAAGGCAGCTATTTCTTCCAACCCCCTTTACGACTACGTACAAGAACAGAGATCGCATCAGTACTAGGCTGCATGATCATCAAAGCTAAAGCAACATGAAGCCAAGGAAGAAACCTACATGTCAAGTTCATCTTTATTTCTCTCTAAGAGCTTGACAATGTATGTCTTCTCTCTATCCTCTACTCTATCTACATGCAATGATGCTTTTGAGGACCAACATTTGTTTTTAGGGCATGTCAGCTCTTCGAGCAACAATTCTAGGGTTTTCTGGATAGGTAAAATCTGAGTGGTAAACTGGGTGAAATAATTAGAACCCAATTTCGATCAATTTGAGAATTAAATCATTTCCTAGTTTGCTTTCCGTATAGGTGGGGCCTGATTGGATCATTGAAAGGGAAGGACACTTCTCCCAAAAGTTTAGAAACTGGAAAGGTATTCTGAAGACTTGTGTTACAACCAGAGGGCAGAAAAAACTTGAGCTTGGGTGTGTTTTGGCTCCTGTGGATGAAGCATCGAGAATTGGAAGCTGCACAGTCTGAACTGAGAGGAAATACAGTGAGAGGCTGCTAGAGGAGCCAGAGATCACAGAGGGTGTCTCTGATGTCAACAATACCTCCTGCACCCACGGTCCTACCCTCATCAGCGATACTGTATGTTGAGTTCCCATCACTAGAGCTGACTAGGTCAACTTCAGCTCTAGTTTCTGAGCATATAAAATAGAACACATATGCCATATGTTTGCAGATTCCAAGAGGCCAACCTGTTATTCCACAGCTCCTGAGGCCTGAAAACCCTACACAAGAAAGTCTGTGCGCAGACTACGAAATTGTATTTAAATACTCAATAAACAATTGGTGAGCAATGACTTATGGCTTTTTTCCTTCTTCATTGTGAGGCTGTGCTATCTTAACTGGTGGGTCATTTTCTGAGACCTCATTTCTGGACTTCTAAAACACCTTCATTCCTTGAGTTTCTGGGAACTGAAAGAAAAAGGATTGATATGAAACAAAAATAAGGAGTGAAAATGGAACTTGTTTAAGTATCATCTCCAGCTTCCTCCCCCCAGAGGAGTCACATTTGACCTTTCCTTCTCATTCACCTCCACATTCAAACGGTCATTAACCCATTGCCATCAAGTCGATTCTGACTCCCAGCGACCTATAGGACAGAGTAGAACTGCCTCACACGGTTTCCAAGGAGCAGCTGGTGGATGCAAACTGCCGACCTTTTGGTCAGCAGCCAAGCGCTTAACCACTGCGTCACCAGGGCTCCAAATGGTCATTAAGTCTTGCCAATTCTAAATCCTTCATATCTTTTCCCATTTCTTCGCCTCCACTACCTGAATTTCTCTCCTCTTCAGTGGCTCCCAAGTGACTTTAGAATAAAACCAGACTCCTTAGTATGGCACACACGGCCCTTCACGATCTGGCCCAGATGACCTTACTAGCTAATTCTCATGAGACACCCTTCCAGGAGTATCCTATGCTGTAGCCACACAAAAGACTTGACCTTTCCTTAATATACCAGCATCTTTCATTAATTCATATCTTTGAATATACTATTCCATCAGCCTGGGACATCTCTTCTCTCTTTTCTGCCTAGCAAAAACCTAGGCATCCTCTGGGTCACAACCAAAACATCCTATCTTCTGAGAAGCCTTCCTGGGCACTCCAAGCTCTCCTTTCTTTAAATTCCCACTCACTCTTGTTGTAACACCTGTCACACACTTCATTGCTCAAATGGCGTATTTGTCCAGGGGTAAAATGAATCTTCTTCACAAATTTTCTTCTTAACTTAGACCTTCCTTGGCAAGCTAAATCAGAGGGTGGAGAATAAATCCAAAGGTGACAGGCCTCAAAATCTGGAAGCCGCTTAGGGTTCACCAAGGATCTCAGCGGATCAGTGGGGCAGTGAAAGGTGCGAGGGATTTAGGAGTGCTAGGCAAGGGAACAGCATGAGAACAAGATGGAAAGGAAAGCCCAGGAGTGTTCAGTGAAGCAAAGGGTACACCTATAAAGCACTGAAGAGAGAAATAGGCCATCAAAGCTAAAAGGATGAATTGAATGAGATCATGGAGGACTTCAAAATCCACCAAAGAGTTTGGATTTTTTTTTTTTTTTTCCTCTTATCAGTACATAAGTCTTCTGAGCAGAAAATGAAGAGGAAAGACTGGCTGGGGAGAAGTTTGGGATGGAGAGAAACAGCTGGGTGGTCCCTAGGTAGTGGAAACAGTTAATGCACTCAGCTGCTAAGCAAAAGGTTGGAGGTTTGAATCCACCCAGAAGCACCTCAGAAGAAAGATCTGGCAATCTACCCCCCCAAAAAAATCAGCCATTGAAAACTCTACGGAGCACAGCCTTACTCTGACACACCTGGCACTGCCATTAGTTGGAATCAACTTGAGGGCAACTGGTTTTAACCTCTCCGCCACAGATAAGATAACCCCACGCAGGCCCTGGAACCAGGGCAGAACAAAGGGTGATCCAGAGCTCCAAGGCCAAAAGCTAAAGGTCAGAAAGGAAAGGTCCAAGGTGAGGGATGTGTAAAGAGGAAGGAGAAACATCTAACGTCCACATATACATCCCAGCCACATATACGTTCATGGTCCCATTAGATTATAAGAGTTCAGAAATTCCGAACAGAGAACAGGACTTAGCAGACGTAACCAAACATACCGAACACAACAGCTTCTCACACACACCCTGTGAATCTCATGTCTCTTGTATACAAAGCGATTGTGCTGCCTGGTGTATAGTGGTACAGTACATATATAATCTTTAATACACATGTCTTGATAAATGCATATGTTACTGGCTTATGTATGTACTACATTGTACTTTCTATCATTATTTTAATGTGAACTTTCCCTACTTATGAATAAAAAGTTACCGTATAACAGTGTATGCTTCAACTCATAGGCAGCAGCATTCAATCTTGTGTTTTGCGCGTCTCTTGAGCGTGGTAGCACTATCTCTTCATTTACTTCTCTTTTGAAAATATCCCCAAGACGTGCATCATGGCTCCCAAATGCAGCAAAACCCGTGCTACTGGCAGCAAGAGGCAAAGGAGAAGTATGGATTTGGCAGTGAAACAAAAGGTTATTAAACAACACAAAGGTAGAAAATCAGTGAATGCTAATGCTTGCAATTTAGGCATGTTCACACAACATCCAAATCACATAACATCCTATTTCACGGAAAGAATCCTGGATATTAAGTGACGCATGACCATATATGGAAAAAGGGTGGAATTTAGAATAAAAAGACCTGCATTTGAGACCTAGTTCCACTACTTACTAATTTTATGATCTTAGACAAAGTTCTTTATCCTTTTAAACCTCAGTTTCTTCATCTGTAAAACGGAGGTAAATTTTCCAATAGTTGATTTAAAATTAATTGAGATAATATACACAAAGGTGATTAATAATCCAATATCTTCTTGCTTATTTATTTATCTTTTCTCCTTTTACATTGTTTTTAATAGAAGCTTAATAAATGCTTATTGAAAACTCCAGGTTAAGTGCCAACTCTTCCAAGAAGCCTTCCTTGATAGCCCTTCTTCCCGAACAAAAGTAACCTACCTTGTCCTTAGGCAATGTCTTTGGAAACCTTCTGTGACCATCATCACATTCTACAGTAGTGTAGGTATCAATGAACATTTCTCACTCCCCGGCTACATTAGAAGTTCCTTCAGAAAAAGTTTCACACCTTATTTCTTACATCATTATCACCCAGAGTAAGTATATGGGAGTGCTTATTGAATAAAATTCACCTGAATGAACTCTCGCCATTACATCACAACCCTCCCTACATGCCTAGCACCACTGTCCTATGCCCATTGTCCTGCTTTCATCCATCCCATGCTCACCTACCACTCAGGTCCCAGCCTTTCTCAGATTTCCTGTGCCCTCCGCCAACAAGGGGAAGTAGATTCCCCTCAGTACTATCAACATCCTCCATGATTTGCAGGATCCCAGATGGTGGTCATTCTATTTTCTTTCTCATTAAACAAGTTTCCCCTTCTTCTCCCTTAAAGCCCAACCCCAACATTTCATATCTCCCAGCTCCTTGAAAAGCTAGTTCAAAACTTACTTCATCTAACCACCCCTCAGTGACAAGTCCTTCTTTGCTCTGTTGACTTCCATATATTCAGGTTGCCCTGCCTGCATTTTGCTTTCTGATGCCAGCAAACAAGTGTCCTTCAGTTGCTTCAATTATGTAGTTTATCATTTCCACCAAAGCTATAAGGTCATTAAGAAACCCATTGTGTCTCTTATTTCTTTGAGAACCAGCACAAAATGAATTTGCAACCATTGTTGTTGGCTAACTTATTAGGAGACTTACTCAAGCAGTTGGAGCCTCATTTGAACTGAACATTTATTGAGTACCTACTGTCTGTCAGAAAACCCTGGTGGCATAGCGGTTAAGTGCTATGGCTGCTAACCAAGTGGTCAGCAATTCAAATCCGCCAGTCACTCCTTGGAAACTCTATGGGGCAGTTCTCTGCTGTCTTATAGGGTCGCTATGAATTGGAATCAACTCGACAGCAGAGGGTTTGGTTTTTGGTTTTATTGTCTGTCAAAATACAATCTCTTAAAAAACAGCTTGCATTCTTGAAAGGAAAAGAGACTAACAATACCTATTAAACAAATACCAATAGGCTAAGCAAGAGAGCACTGTACTGGGAGTCAGGAAACTTGAATTCTAGTCCTGTCACTGCTATTAATGCCACATATGACCTTGAGTAATTTATGTCCCCATAATGTGCTCCAGTTTTCTAGTCCTTAAAATGAGGGGTTGGCACAGGACAATCTATAATGTCTCCTTCACGCCTATAATGCTATGGTTTTATAATGAAATGTCTAGGTCAATCAGCCAGTCTTAAGAATTACAGTAAATATCCCAGAGGCTGAAAAACACCTTGTCAGCAAGCTGGAGGAAAATAGCATATGGGATTCTAGTGCCACCAACTGGTCACTGGATTCCCTGTGACCTTAGGAGCTGTCTAGACAAAAATGACACTGTTGGGAAGGGAACAGGTCACAGTATGGAGCTGTCAGCCCAGTGAACACTTAAGACCTTTAGAGTCACCAATTTTGTTACAACAGCTATAGATGCAAAACATGACATATCCTGAATTTTTAGAAGTGACACCAAAAGCATGATCCATAAAAGAAAAATATTGGTAAGTTGGACTTCATTAATACTAAAAACTTATGCTTCACAAAAGATGATGGTAGGAGCATGAAAAAGCAAGGAAAAAATATTTGCAAAATACAGCTCCGATAAAGAACATTTACCCAAGATATACAAAGAACTCTTAAGACTCAACATTAAGAAAACAAACAACCCAATTTTTAAAATGCAAATATCTAAACAGACACCTCACCAAAGAAGATACACAAATGTAAAATAAGCATATATAAAGATGCTCAACATCATATGTCATTAAGAAATTGCAAATTAAAACAACGAGATACCACTACCCATCTATTCTCAACTCATTACCCATTGCCATCGAGTCGATTCTGACTCATAGCAACCCTATAGGACACAGTAGAACTGTCCCACAGAGTTTCCAGGGAGCACCTGGTGGATTCAAACTGCCACCCTTTTGATTAGTAGCCATAACACTCAACCACTACACCACCAGGGCTTCCACACTTCTATTAGAAAGACTAAAATCCAAACCACTGATAACACCAAATGCTGGCAAGGATGTGGAACAACACCGACTTTCAGTCATTGTTGGTGGGAATGCAGTGTTTGACAGCTTTTTACAAAGCTAAACATAGGCTTACTATAGGATCCTGTAATTGCACTCTAGGTATTTAGACAAATGAGTTGATAACATGTCCACACAAAAACTTGCACCAATGTTTATAGCAGCTTTATTTATAATTGCCAAAAATTGGAGGCAACATAGATGTTCTTCAATGGGTGGGTGAATAAACAAATTGTGGTGCATCCATACATTGGAGTATTATTCAGCTGTAAGAAGAAATGAGCTATCAAGCTATAAAAAGACGTGGAGGAATCTTCACTGCATACTGGTAAGTGACATAAGCCAGTCTGAAAAAGCTACATATTGTATGATTCCAACCACATGGCAGTCTGGAAAAGGAAACACTATAGAGACAGTAAACAGGTCAGTGGTTGCCAGGGAGAGGAGGGGAGTGACACACAGATGAATCACAGAGAACTGCAAGGGCAATGAAACTATTCCACAAGATACTGCAATGATGGATACAGGACATTGCGCGTTTGTCAAAACCCATACAACACACAGAGTAAACCCTGATGTAAACTCCAGATTTTCCTCAGTAATAACATATCAATAATCATGTAATAATAACCTTCATCAATCGTAACAAACGTACCATATTAATGCAACATGTTAGTAACAGGGGAAATCGTGTGTGGGGGGTGAGGGGGCATATGGTAGCCCTCCGAACTTCCTGCACAATTTTTCTGTAAGCCTAAACAAAACTGCTCTAAAAACTGAAGTGTGCTAATCAAAAGAAACAAGTGACACATCCTGGTTGCGACCTGATTAGGTGCCCCTGGGAACTGGCTGTTTTGTTTTGTTTTTTGTTTTTGTAAAGGTATATGTAACACAACATTGGCCAATTCAAGGTTTTCACATATACAATTCAGTGACACTAATTACATCAATCACGTTGTGCAACCGTCACCAATATCTGTTGGAACTGGCTTTTTTTGGTATCACAGCCCCAAATCCAGTACTGTAGGCCTTGCTTGCCACTAGATGAGACATATACGCTTCCATTCATTCAGTAAATTCAATCTCATTTAATAAGCAGCTATGGAGCATTTGGAAACCCTGGTGGCGCAGTGGTTAAGAGCTATGGCTGCTAACCAAAGGTCACCAGTTCGAATCCACCAGCCACTCCTCGGAAAGCCTATGGGGGCAGTTCTACTCTGTCCTATAGTGTTGCTATGAGTCAGAATCGACTCAACAGCAGTGGGTTTGGTTTTGGTTTACAGAGCATTTTACTAGATCCCCTAACTGTGCTAAGAGGCGCACTATACTATGGAGTTAAGTGCAGTGACTTGGGAATCTGATAGAAGTGTATTCCAATTTGACCGAATTACTTAACTGGCTGTGTGATATGAGCCTCAGTCTCCTCCTTTTAAGCTTCTGATAATAACATCATCTAACAGGGCTGCTATAAAGATTTGTGGGGTGCCTCGCATGTTACAGGCACTAAAGAACTGTGAAGACACAGCTGATGCCTAAAAGAGTTTGTGTTTAGTGAGGGGCAGAAGTAGGCACTAAGCCATGCATAGAAGTAACAATGGTTCGATGTACAACAATTATTGATCACCTCACGCACACCAAGGGCTGTAAGAGAAGGTGGTAAGGCAGTAAGAAAGCAAGCACCACGGAGGTTCAAAAGAGAGGCAGATCACACTCAGGTGGGGCAAAGCAAATGTCTTCATAGTAGAGGAGGCACCTGTCCTGGTCCTTAACAAATGATTAGGATTTAAATAGGCAGTTGGGTTTCTTCGATAAATATTGTAGTCATTCTTAAAATCTTGGTTCGAATTTCATCTTCATAAACCATCTCCTACTGCTGCCTTAAAACCAAAAAAAAAAAAAACAAACTCAATGCCGTCAAGTCGATTCCGACTCATAGCGACCCTGTAGGACAGAGTAGAACTGCCCCATAGAGTTTCCAAGGAGCGCCTGGAGGATTTGAACTGCCAACCTCTTGGTTAACAGCCTCAGCACTTAACAAATACGCCACCAGGGTTTCCACTAGTCATTAATTTTTCCACCCTACCTCTATGTTCCTACTATTCTTCTTCTTCTTTTGTGGCATTCTAATTTATTCAGCTTATTTTTAAGTTCATAATTTGCAAGTCTGTCTTTCACACTGGGTAATAAACTCTCTAAAGTCAAGAAAATCATTATCTTATTCATTTTTAAGATCCTACAGTGCAATGTCTACTAATAACAACATCTTAAAGACCCGTTGTCGTCAAGTTGATTGTGACTCATAGTGGCTCGATAGGACAGAGTAGAACTGCCTCATAGGGTCACCAAGGCTGTAATCTTTATGGAGAGCCCTGGTGGCGCAGTGGTTAAGAGCTTGACTGCAAACCAAAAGGTCGGCAGTTCAAATTCACCAGCTGTTCCTTGGAAACCCTACAGGGCAGTTCTACTCTGTCTTATAGGGTAACTATGAGTCCAAATCTACTTGACAGAAACGGATAATCTTTACAGAAGCAGACTGCCACATCTTTCTCCTACAGAGCAGCTGGTGGGTTCAAGCCACTGGTCTTTCAGTTAGCAGTCAAGTAGTTTAACCACAGTGCCTAATATTGAGGCTGGACTTTGAAAGTCTTAGGTTCCTTCATTCATCTATCCAACAAACAAACATTGATGACTACAATTTGTTGGAACTATGCTGGGCATTAAGGGTATAGAGGCATTGTCTTTGCCATCAAGGACTCACAATCCACGAGAAAAGGAGGCAATCATAATTCCATGTGATGAGTCCAAAAGAAGAGAACAATTGTTTTCAAACAGGAGTAAAAAATAACCATCACTGGTATTCTCTGAGCTCTTAGTGTACACTGGGCCCAGTGCTGAGCACTGGTCCCCTATCTTTAGAAAAACTCCCACCAAAGAAGCTAGGAATTTCCATTAGACTAGGAGCCGAATTCAGGAGATATGAGAGATGAGAGTTTGAAGTAAGACTCAAAAATACCAAAGATCTCTTCTCCTGAGGATTTATTCCCTTTGGAAAAAAAAAAAAAAAAGCCAGAAAGCTAAACAGCTGTCTCACCAAGGGAAGCAACATGAGTTACCTCCATATTTGATTAAATAAAACCCTAGAAAGAAACCAACACGAAACTGGAGTAAGAAAAGGAGAGTCAGTTTCCTTGACCAACAGGGTCTCTGCCAGCTCAAAATATCTTGGCCATTGATGACTAACCTTTGTTTATTCATTCATTTATTAAAACATTTGTTTATTCAAAAAATATTGAGTGCCTACTATTTCCCAGGCACCATTATAGGCACCAGGGACATAGCAGTTTAAAAAAATAGACAAAAAAACATGATCTGCCTAGTGTTTACATTCTAATGGAGAGATGAAGATAATAAATAAATAAAATACGTATTACATCAGATAATGGCAAGTGCTATGGGAAATAAAATAAAGTAATGAAGGAAAAATAAGGAATGTTGAGGATCACAATTTTAAATAAGGTGGTCAGGGTACCTCCTGATAAGGTAACATTGGGGCGAAGATCTGAAGAAGGCAAGGGAATGAAACGATCATCTGTGAGAACGGGAGCTACGAAGGCCCTGAGGCAGAAGCATACCAGGTACACTCAGGGAATAGAGGCAAGTGGATACAAAATAAGCAGGAGAGTGAGTCAGGGTCAGAGAAACACTCTGCAGACCTACTAATAATGCAGAGCCTGGTAGGCTTAAGGACTTTGGATGTTCCTCAGAGCAGGCTGGGAAGCTATCAGATGGTTTTGAGCTTCAATCATTTTCAGTTTCCTGCACACACATGGAAGCCTGGGTGGTGTAATGGTGAAGAGCTCAGCTGCTAACCAAAAGGTCAGCAGTTCAAATCCACCAGCCACTCCTTGGAAATCCTATGGAGCAATTCTACTCTGTCCTATAAGGTCACTATGAGTCAGAACCGACTTAATGGCACCTGACAACACCACCACCAAATACATAGGATTCTTTCCCTTATGTGTTTGGAGACTACAGATAGACTAGATGGTATTGACTCAAATGTGCAGGCTGCCATCTGGCTGTAGGTCCTGCTCAAATGCCCAAACGTCCTGTCACCTGGGAGGACAGTCGCTTGTTTAACTGGCACGACCTAGTATCTGTTGAGACTACCTGAGTATCACGACAGTATACTAAGCTAATCAGGGATCAGAAAAACAAAACACAGTTTGTCCTCAAGGAGTTTGTAATCTAGTTAGAGAAATAAACACAGAGAGAGAGAGACTTTGGGACAACCGCAAAGTAAGCTACTGGCAGTGCAAAATTTCATACCACCACCCTATACACATACAAATGTATACATTCTCACAGGCAAATCTTGTATCAACCCTTCAAAGTATTTATTGCTAAGAACACCTTTTCTGTTGCTGTTGCTAGGTGCCATCAAGTCAGTTCCAACTCATAGTGACCCTATTTACAACAGAATGAAACACTACCCAGTTCTGTGCCACCCTTACAATCGTTGCTATGTTTGAGCCCATTGTTGCAGCCACTGTGTCAATCCATCTCATTGAGGGCCTTCCTCTTTTTTGATAACCCTCTACTTTATCAAGCATGATGTCCTTCTTCATGGACTGGTCCATCCTGATAACATGTCCAAAGTACGTGAGATGAAGTCTCGCCATCTTCACTACCAAGGAGCACTCTGGCTGTACTTCTTCGAAGACAGACTTGTTCGTTCTTCTGGCAGTCCATGGTATATTCAATGTTCTTCTCAAATATCTTACGGGTGAAGAAATTGATGACCTTTAGTGACTTCCCCGATATGGCTCAGCTAACGAACTAGTAGCAGAGACAGGACTTGAACTCAGATCTTCACAGTCTAAGTCCAAGACTCTTGGCACTGCCGCACAATGCGGCTGTCTTTAACATGGAACCAAATGTATAAGGAGCAATCAGAATCAGGTAAAATTAACTAGATATTCCTAGGAGGAAGAGCTTTGAGCCAGATCTTAAGTATGGAATGGATGTGGACTGGCATCGGGAGTAGTTTGAATGGAGACACAGATGAACACCTAGCAAGTTAAGTGCGTGGAATAGCAAATAGATTAGGTGCCTGTAAGAAGGGATCGAGGTCCCTGGGTGGCACAAAAAGTTTGCACTGGGCTACTAACCTAAAAGTTGGAGGTTCGAATCCACCCAGCAGCATCTCAGAAGAAAGTCCTGGCAATCTGCTTCCACAAAGACTACAGCCAAGAAAACCCTACGGAACAGTTCTGCTCTGTAACACATGGGGTTGCCATGAGTCGGAATGGACTTGACTGTGAAGATGCCTGAATCCTATCCCTATAAATTCTAATTTCATAGGTCTGTGGCGTGAGCTCAGGGCAATATGGATTCTTAAAAAGTCCCTCCATGGGTTCAAATGCATATCCAAAGGTGAAAACCACTGCCCTACACCCTTCTCCCTGGTCAACCTCACCCACTCTGAGCCAATGACCCCATTACTATCAGTGACTTCCAAATCTATGTCCCCAGCCCAGATTTCTCCCCTGAGTTCCAGGCCTATATGTCCTACTGCCTCCTGAGCCTCTTAACTTGAGTGTCTCACAGGCACTCAAACTCAACATGCTTAAAATACAACCCCTCCTTCCAGTCCCTCTCCCTATAAACAGTGCCAGTCTCTGCCCAGCTGCTCAAGCCAAAAACCTAGACTTCCTCTTGATTCCTTCCTCGTCTTCACCTTAGACATCCACTATATCGGCAAGCCCAATGGGTTTCTACTTCTGAAAATCCTTCCGATTTGATTTTCTCCAATCCAACTGCAAATACTTTAGTTCAGACCTCCATTTCTCATCTATTTTATGGCAATGGATGCCTAAGTGACTTCCCTCTCTCCTGTCTTACCCTCTTCCAATCCACTCCCAATTTTACTGCCACGGTGACCTTTCTAAAATGCAAACCTGATGATGTCATCTCCTGCCTAAAATCCTATAATGGCTTCCCATAGTCTGTGGGATAAAGTCTAAATTCCTTACTTTTGCCCTCAAAGTCTTTCATGATCTACCCTGCTTAGCTCTCCCAACCTCACCTCTCATC
This sequence comes from Elephas maximus indicus, assembly GCF_024166365.1. NCBI lineage: Eukaryota > Metazoa > Chordata > Mammalia > Proboscidea > Elephantidae > Elephas > Elephas maximus. Next base: position 186,356,667 of record NC_064821.1, on the reverse strand, counting down.
CCTCCCTACCTCACAGCCTACACCCAACTAGTCCTGCAGGATTCAGCATAAGCACCACGTACGCTAAGCCGCCCTCCCTGAGCCCCCTGTCTGGGTGAGGTACTACCCCTTCAGTGTGCTTCCATAATACCTTCGAACACAGCCCTTATTATTCTGGATTAAAATAATGATTTGACCTGGCTGACTCCCTGATCACATTGTAATCTCATCAAGGGCCAGGGTCATGTACTATTCCCCTTTGTATTCCCAGTTCTTTGCACATCACAAGCATTTAATTAAGGTGTGCTGCATGAGTGAATGATGTTTGAGGAAGCCTAGCTGGCAAAAGAGCACTGAACTTTTGACTGCCAATTGTACATTTGGCAATAAGTAGTCACTGCAAGGTTCTTTCTTTATATATAATGTATTTAATTTTGTTTTTTGTTGTTGTTGTTGGAATATACACGGGAGAACATACACCAATTCCACAGTTCCTCCATGTACAATTCATGACATTGATTACATTCTTTGAGTTGTGCAACCATTCTCACCCTCCTTTTCTGAGTTCTCCCTCCTCCACTAACATAAACTCAGTGCCCCCCACTGTAAGGTTCTTAATCAGAAGAGCAGCATAATGAAAGCAGTACTTGAGGATGAATATTTTGGTAATAGATTATATGGTATAGACTGGTCACCAGCTGTGAGATGTTAGGCAAATCACTAAATCTTGTGAGCCTCTGCTCCTTTATCTAAAAAAAAATGGAACATTATTACCTGTGGTACCTAATTTATAAGGTTGTATTTTTATAAAGCATATAAATGAAATAAAAATTATTTAAGTTTTCTGAAGTCCTAAATGTATGCCATAAATCACTATACAAATGTAAGAAATTATACTTATGCAAATAACAAGAAGTGTGGTCACCAAAAAGTTTTAGTAAAACCCAAGGCAGGGCGTGGTGGAAAAGACAGGGAGCTGAATGTCAGTTCCACCACTTCCCTGTCGTGTGACCTTGGCCAGGTCACTTGGCCTCTCCATGCCTCAGTTTCCTCATCTGCAAAATATGAATACCACACTCATAGGTTAATTATGTTATTTTTGTATCTAGTGTCAAGAAAGATGTACAGCGTGACAAATGGAAGTAAATTATAGTTACCCTTCCCTTCTGAGCAACCACTCTGCACTTAATTGTGGCGAGATGTTATCCCAAGTCTTGGACACAGAGACCAGAGTGCAGAGAAAAGTGGGGCAAGTAGGGAACTGCACTCACTGAGACTTGTGCTAATACTGAAGTGGCAAGACAGGTGGGCAGGAAACTCATGGCATCTGAGTGACAACCACAAGGAGATAATGGGCTAAATGATGCCTTAGATAAATGAATTACGTCAAAGATGAACAACAGATGGGAGGGGGCAACAAAATAGCTTTGGAACCCGGTTTCCAGGCTGGCAAGTCCATGGGAGAAAATGGGCTGGCTGGTGTGGGATCTGGAGTGAGGTCAGGGGAGAAGAATCTTTCACTCACACCCCTCCTCTCCCTTGTGCTCATGAGTCACCCTGAGGCCTCAGGCGAGTCTTTCCAACCTCTGCCTCCATCTCCTTCTCTGGAAAATGGGCATCATGATCATATACGCACAGGGCGAAAGTGAAATGGTTTGGGCTTGTGACAGCGAAAAGCTACTGAGATGCCAGATCCTGGTGATCTGAGATGTACAGTCTAAAACCCAGTCCGGGATTTCCTGGGCACGTGGTAAGAAAGGCCAATGGAAGAACAAAATCCAGCAAAATGTCAGCAAGTGGGTGTTTGACAAGGTTTAATGAGGAAACATTTCCCTGAATCCTGACACATACTACAAAGACTTAAGTCAGAACTATTGAGTAATCAGAATGAATACCCCACGCTAACAGAAGCTGCTTCTCAGCTTCTGCATAAACCTTCTAGTGGTGAACCTTCTGAATAGGACACGCTCAGGAGTCTGTCAGGTCACATTCCCTCAGGAGTATCCTATGGGTAGGAGTTCTGGTGGCGCCAACGGTAAAGTGCTTGTCTACTAGCTGAAAGGTTGGTGGTTCGAATTCACCCAGCAATACCTCGGAAGACAGGGCCTGTGATCTGCTTCCAAAAGGTCACACAGTCTTGAAAACCCTATGGAGTACTATTCTGCACACATAAGGTCGCCATAAGTCGGCATCAACTTTGCTAACCACAACAACTTTCTATGAATATCTTTTCCTAGATAAAGGAAAGAGAACACAAAACGCAATATTCACAGTGGGTTTAAGGAGCACAGCGTTCCAGTCCATGAGACGCTTTGTGAAAGCAAGAGTTGGTGAAGGCCCCCCGGCCAGTTCTACACACAGGACTCTCTTCCTAACCTCACCTCTCATTCATTGATCTGTTGCCAGGGTTCTATATTCAGATGCTAAGAAAAGGGAAAAAACACAGAGAATGGGAGAAGAGGGGTCAAGCACCTTAAAAAATTCTCTACAGTAAGTTTTTCTTATAAATTCAAAGCACTTCCCCATCTATGATGTCATGTGCTCTAGCACCACCTCTAGGAGGGAGGGAGGAAGCAGGAGTAATTACCCTAATTTTATAGTTAGGGAACTGGGGACCAGGGAGTGTAGGTAACTCACCTAAGGTCTCAGAGAATATCACTGTCTGAGCTGAGCCTACGGCAAAACCCCCACTCCCAATTTACTACATGGCTTGCCAGAATCTACTAAAAAATGAACAATTCCTGAAGAGGATACATTCTGACACTTTGGCACTACCTTGTACAAAAAAAAAAAAAGACCCAAGTTCGTAGTTTTGAGAGGAAGTTCAGTGGGGATAGCACAAGGCCATTCTTATGTTGAAAAATCACTGATGTAAATAATTTCAAGATGTTGTTCACATATAGTACAATCTACTTGATCTGTACTCCTGAGATCTCTGTGGCAACTTATGTCCCACCACATACCCCATAATCAAAACTCATTCATTACGTTACAGTCGGCATAATGAGCCAAGGCAAAAAAGAAACTTTCAGTTCAGAAGGTGTCTAGTTCATTTTGGGCCTTAGGTACATGCTTACCCCTAGGAGGTCTATGTAGTAAGGCAGATATTTCACCATGCTTCCGACAAGAACAGTGAAGGAAGCATATGGCTTCTGAAGGCAACATGAAGCCTCATGCACCGTGAAGAGCCAGAGAAAGAAGGAAGGGGACCGCGGGCTGCCTGTCTACTGGGACATGCTCAGGAGTCTGTCAGGTCTCATGGGTATTCTACAGAATATTACTGTCAGAAGGTAGATGGGGTGGGGGTGTGCAGAAGGAGCTGGTGGTCCACAAGTTTTCTAAATGCTTTACATTAGAGCCCCCCTTTGGAAACTCACAACACACGTCAAAGGCTTTGAGAAACCCTGCTGTACAAGAATGATAAATAAGGCACCTGTTTCAATTTGTTTAGCCAAGAGTTCCCAAATTTAGTTAATGTTAGAGCCCCTCTTTCAAGTACCAGAATATCTAGGAAAAGCCCATGAAACTAGTGCTTTAACTAGATACCCTCTATGGAGGATAAGAGGATATCATAAAGCCATCTCCAAACAAAAGAGAGCTACCTTGGGCTTCTCATGTGGCCTGTAATCAGCACCATCAAGACCCCACCCACCAGCCGGGTCCTCCTCTAATAAATGCCTGGAACTTGGATCACTCGTTGTTCAGGACGAACTTCTTCTGGAGAGCAAGGAAGAAGATGGTACATAAAAAAGCACAGAAAGGGGAGCAGACTGACTGAGCTGTTCTACTCTTGATTCATCAAATTCCTGACACCAAAAACAAAATTTACATTCGAAGACAAAACACAAATTCCAAATCTATCCTGCTACCTTCCAGACCTCCAAGGTATTATTTCCTTAGCTCTAAATCTCCATGGCTCCCATGTCAACAGATTGGCCTGAATGAACAGACCACATCTGGCCATTCCAGCAAGTCTGAACCCCATTGGATAACCTCTGGCAAGCAAGTTCACCTCACAGTGGTCCTATTTCCTTCCACACCTGGAATGCAGAGGCGGCAGCCCTTCCGTGAGATAGTGGCTGGATGGGGAACAACTAATAAAAAGAGGATTATAAAACCCTTGGCAATACATTCATCGTCCCGTAAAAACTTAATGATTATAATCAAGCTGTGGCTAGAAGTCTGCAGAGTCCACACATGACACTCAGCAGTCACTGTGCTGGTGTCTGATAACAGGACGCTCTCTGCCCTGGTGCCTCCGTCAGCTGCACAAACTGGTCCTGGTTTAGTGTGGTTTCTTCACACAAAGTTGCCAGGGGAAAAACATTACTGAAGTCAAGTTATCTTGGTCTAATCATCACCAGCTCTCACTGAAGACAAGTGCCTCCCAGCCTCCTGACAAAGATCATGAACTATGGCTGATGAACACGAACATGAGAGATGTCAGATATCTCAGAAACCTCCTTCATGGAACTGGCCTCCCGCTGCTGAGGCCACCTTGCTATAAAGCATGTGGTCATTCTAACCACATCAGAGGGGACCACAACACTAGGTGAACTATGCTGGGGGCAGAGGTAAAGGGAAGATCTTTTAAGTGATACTTTCCGTATCAAAGAGACATAGCCCTTTATCAAAGAGAGACTGGTCTGACTCATCAGCTATCTTCTTCTCAAAATATCTTTGCCAATTCCTACTCTACACCTTTCCTCTCCCTGTCTGCAATGCCTCCTTGTTCCATCTGGACTGTCTGGAAAAAACCACTCATCCACGCAGGCAGCAAAGAATTAAAGGAGTAGTACTGAATGACAAGGAAACCCTGGTGGCATAGTGGTTAACTGTACAGCTGGTAACCAAAAGGTGCTCCTTGGAAGCTCTACGGGGCAGTTCTACTCTATCCTGTCCGGTCGCTATGAGTCGGAATTGACTCGATGGCAACAGGTTTGGTTTTTTTTGTTTATTGAATGACAGTAAAGGGTATGAGTTTTAGAGTCAGATAGATCTGCATTCAAATACCAGCTCTGCCAAATGCCAACTTCTTTGAACTTTGGCAGGTCATTTAACATCTTGAAGTCTCAGTTTCTCCATATACACAATGAGGCTAGTCATGCCAACTATACAGGATTGGTGTAAGAATGAATAAGAGACAACAGTTACTATTGTATCTAGCTTACAGTGGTGATGATGATGATCACAACAACGAAAAATAGACTCCCCACTACCATGTCTTATAAGCCAAATTTCCCCCAGTTAAGCTGGATGCAGGACAGAGGTGTGTCAGGTCTGTCTTTGAATTCCTGGTACCTAGGCCAATATTCAGTGAGTTTGATTAGACCGAATCGATCATATGAAGCTGGGTGCAGAGGATTAAGATGAAATATGGCAGATGCTTGAATCAGAACAATAAAGCCTCCTTCACCAGCCATTACCCAAATATGGGCAACACCAGTCTACTTAACCAAGCCTAGGCTGCAGCCTCGGGCAGTTTTTTTCCTCTCTGAGGCAAGTTCTGCTTATTCAAGTATTCATTTGCATAATAATAGCAGAGGAAGCTCTGCCTGGGCTCAGGTGATGATGGCATTACTTTTAAGATACAGATAAGAAACCAGCCTCATGGCAAAAATAATTCATTTTCCCCAACCTTTGTTCTTATCTCAAAAAAAAAAAAAAAATCACTGACCTCGAAGGTGGATCAAGAACAAGGATATTAGTTTTAATGTCACTACTCCTGCCCTCCCCATTCTTACTGCCACCCCTTGCATCCTGACAATGCAGCCACCCACTCAGTACTCCCATTCAGATTTCAGAAAATAAATTTGTGCCCTCCCTCCTATCGTATGGTTCATCGTGACTTCTCTCAAGTGTTCCTTCTCTACTCCTCCTCCTTCTCCATCGTTCTTGCTGTCAGTTGCCATCCAGCTGATTCCGACCATTGGAAACTCCATGTGTGACAGAGTAGAACTGCTCCATAGGGTTTTCTTGGCTGTAATCTTAAAGGGAGCAGATCACCAGGCTTTTTCTTCCACTGTACAAACCATTTGTACCACCATCCAGGAGCGACTTCTTCTTCTGCATTCTTATAGGGCTACTTTCTGGTCATGGCACTTATACATGGTCTTGTATACAGCACATAAATGCAAGCCATTTATTCTTTCATTCAACAAACATTTCCCGAGTACTTTCTCTATTCCAGGCACTGGGAATACAGCAGAGAACAAAACAAACATGGAACTCACCTTCATGGAACCTGCAACCTGTGATACTCAATTCCTCCTTAAATGAATGTATGAAACAAAACCTTCTCTTCTGTGAGGCTGGCCCTTGAAAGGATGAAGGAGACACAGCCCTTTATCAAATAGTGACAAACTCTCCACTCTCTTTGGCCTAGGCAGCTCTCTTTTTTTCAAAATATACTTGGCCTTTTCCTATTCCCCATCCTTTTCTCACACTGTCTGTGTGCTGTCTGTGTGCAAGGCTCCATGTTCCACTTGGCCTATTTTAAATCTGTTCCTCCTATCCAGATTAAGCCCCACCTCCTCCCTGAAATCCTCCCAAACTACCTCAGCCAGCAGTGATGCCTTCCTTCTTTATAGAGAATTTATAGATTATAACCAGACTTCACAACTACATCATACCCTCTGAATGTCTGGAATCTTGTCTTTTCCAATGCCCTCCTCTCTTTCACCTGGGACAGTAATTTCCATATAATAGATTCCCAATGAAAGTTTGTGATTAGCTGACTTGCAGGGCACTGTGAATACTCATGGGACAGGTGAGGGTATAGAAACCAGTATTTTAGGGCTTATAGCCAGAGACTTTCAAACAGATTTTTGTTTGGTTTTGTTTCGTTTTTATCGTGTGAAAATACAGACACCAAAACATTCACCCGCACAACTTCCACATTGACTATTCAATGCCATTCTTCATGTTGTACCACCATAACTGTGATCTTTTTCCAAAATATTCAATCACCATTAGCATAAACTCCATGGCCCCCCCAAAAAAAACTTCCCTTTCCTCACTCTCTCCCACCCTGGTAACCCTTAATAATCTTTTGTTTCTATATATTTATTTCATATAAGTGGGATCAGACAGTATCAAAGAGTTTTGCACCTTGAAAAGCATAACCAAAGGGACTCCAATAATGTATTTCGAAATCTGTTGGCCCGTAAAGAAGGAATTACACTAACTTCAGAAAAACAGATGCTTGTCCTTTGAGAAGTTGTAATCGTCACCCTTTATAACACCTCTAGAGGACATGGTTCACTTCAAAGACCTAATTTGTGTTATCAGATGCACTTTTTCTTGTTTAGGAAATGCTTTCAAAAGATGTGGTTCTGAATGAGCCTTTAATGGTGTACCCTCTCCCAAGAACAAACAGCAAGCCAGCTGATAGCCAAGAGCTAGGCTGCGCTTTATCAGATACCCAGAGAAGCCATCCATGTTCCCAGTACACTCCATGTACCAAAAAAAAAAAAAAAAAAAAAAAACTCAAAGAAAAATATCTAGAAAGTTCCAATTCCACGTCTGGCAGAATAGCTAAAAGCCTAAAACTAATGCTTACCACACGCAAGCAAAATTTTGCTTAAGATCATTCAAAAATGGCTGCGGCAGCATATCAACAGGAAACTGCCAGTAATTCAGGCCAGTTTCAGAAGATGATGTGGAACCAGGAATATCATTGCTGATGTCAGGTGGATCCTGGCTGAAAGCAGAGAATACCAGAAGGATGTTTACCTGTGTTTTATTGACTATGCAAAGGCATTCGACTGTGTGGATCATTACAAATTACGGGTAACACTGCAAAGAATGGGATTTCCAGAACACTTAATTGTGCTCATGAGGCACCTTTACATAGATCAAGAGGCAGTTGTTCAGACAGAAGAAGGGGATACTAATTGGTTTAAAGTCAGGAAAGGTGTGCATCACGGTTGTATTCTTTCACCATACCTATTCAGTCTGTATGCTGAGCAAATAATCCGAGAAGCTGGACTATATGAAGAAGAATGGGGCATCAGGATTGGAGGAAGACTCATTAACAACTGGCGTTATGCAGATGACACAACCTTGCTTGCTGAAAGTGAAGAGGACTTGAAGCATTTACTAAAGAAGATCAAAGACCACAGCCTTCAGTATGGATTTTACCTCAACATAAAGAAAACAAAAATCCTCACAACAGAACCAGTGAGCAACATCATGATAAACGGAGAAAAAATTGAAGTTGTCAAGGATTTCATTTTACTTGGATCTACAATCAACAGCCATAGAAGCAGCAGTCAAGAAATCAAAAGACGCATTGCATTGGGTAAATCTGCTGCAAAGGACCTCTTTAAAGTGTTGAAGAGCAAAGATGTCACCCTGAAGACTAAGGTGCCCCTGACCCAAGCCATGGTATTTTCAATCGCATCATATGCATGTGAAAGCTGGACAATGAATAAGGAACACCGAAGAAGAGTTGACGCCTTTGAATTGTGGTCTTGGTGAAGAATATTGAATATACCATGGACTGCCAAAAGAATGAACAAATCTGTCTTAGAAGAAGTAAAACCAGAAGCAAGGATGGCAAGACTGCATCTTACATACTTTGGACATGTTGTCAGGAGGGATCAGTCCCTGGAGAAGGACGTCATGCTTCACAAAGTACAGGGTCAGTGGAAAAGAGGATGACCCTCAAGGAGGTGGATTGACACAGTGGCTGCAACAATGAGCTCAAGCATAACAACAATTGTAGGGATGGCGCAGGACCGGGCAGTGTTTCGTTCTGTTGTGCATAGGGTCACTATGAGTCAGAACCGACTCGACAGCACCCAACAACAACAACAATGCTTATTGTGCAATTACTTCAGTGACTTTTGAGGTTTAAAAAAATGTTAAAGGCTATTTAACTTCATCATACTTTTAAAAATGTATTAAGCTCTGAATGTCCTGCCAGGTACAATATAAACTGAGTAAGTAAAACACATTCTTGTCTTCTAGAAGCATTGACTCCTGGCAATTCTCCTGTTGTCCATTCTTCCACAGCTTAGAATGAAATTTTAATTTCTGGCAATATTCTGTTAGCTATCTTCTCTTTGTTTCGTCTCCTTTCCCTTGGGAATTAAACTTTTATATTTTTAATTCCATTGTTTGTTTTTTGAGTAGGTGGTTAAGAGCTATGGCTGCTAACCAAAAGGTTGGCAGTTCAAATCCACCAGGCACTCCTTGGAAACTCTATGGGGCAGTTCTATTCTGTCTTATAAGGTCGCTATGAGTCGGAATTGACTTGACTGCAATGGGTAATACATTTAAAAAAAAAAAAAACCCTTTGCCGTTGAGTCAATTCTGACTCATAGTGACCCTATAAGACAGAGTAGAACTGCCTCATAGGGTTTCCAAGGAGGGGCTGGTGGATTCAAACTGCCAGCCTTTTAGTTAGGAGCCATAGCTCTTAACCACTGCACCACACATGGTTCAAATATCAAAAAGTATAAAAAGGTATATGCTAACAAGGTACTTCCCCAACCCCTCCCTATGGGTAACCACTCTTAGTAGTTTTTTGAGTATTCTTAGAAAATGTTTTAGCAAGAACTAATATATAGACTTATTTGGGGAATTAAACCTTCTTTATCACAACATTTCCCACTCCAAATCATCACAGGGCAGGGAGGGCATGTCTTCCAGTAAGAGGTCCAGTGCACTCTGCTGGGCCCTGGCATATAAGGCTCACAGGTGTTTGTGGACCTAAAAGACACTTATCTTGGGAAGAAACCAAACATGCACAGCCTGCCTTCTGCTTCTGCACTAACGCTATGAACTCGGTCAGATCCCAACTTGAGGGAAAGGGACAAGGACCTTAACTGGTTCCCCCAAAGCCTCCTCAAGCCTTATTCTAGCTCCCTAGCTGTGTTTGGAGTGGTTTTGAGGGTGGGGTCATTGCTGTTGTTGCTGCTGTCCAGTCGCCCCTGATTCATGGTGACCCTATCCACAATGGGATCAGCCCACTGTGAGGGTTGAGTAGGGAAAGGTAAGTAAAAAGAGAAGAAAATAAGAAATGAGGAAGAGAGAAATCTAAAGGAAGGATTCTGGGACACAGGGAGGGCCCTGGAGAGGCATGGACCCCTCTGGAGGGGAAGGGTCAAAATGAAAGCCATCAAAAAATTCTGAGAATTTTTCCTGCCCTTGTTCCTCCTGCATCCCTACCTCAGGCATTGGGGGCAGGGGGGGATCAGGGTGCTGAAATACTTAGCCAAGATTCCCACCCCAGTGCCGTTGAGTCGATTCCAACTCATAGCAACCCTATAGCACAGAGTAGAACTGCCCCATAGAATTTCCAAGGAGCTCCTGGTAGATTTGAACTGCCGATCTTTTGGTTAGCAGCTAATACGCCACCAGGGATTACCCAAGACTAGGACTCAACAACTGTATCATGACACAAGGTAGTTCTTGAACATCTGGGTCTGGAGAAAACATTGCAGACCAAACCCCACACACCTGGCTGTGCTGGTGGTGATGGTCTTTTCCACATCTGGGAGTCTATCCCCTCCCCAACCTGAAGCATCTATTGAGTCTCCACCTTAGTGTCCCACCTCCTTTATGGTATACATTATTGCCAGAAGCAAAACTTCTTTCAAAAAAAAAAAAATTGTGTTTTGTTTTTTTAGGTACAAGTCTTCCTATCTCATCCCAACAGACTGGCTTACCATTCTACAAGAAACAGATCTAATTCGAAGACGAGCAGAGGATGTCACATAGCTCCTCTACTCTTGAGGAGCTATAGCCTTTCTTTTGTATGGCAGCTGTGAAACTTTGTATAATCGACACCATGAAATCTCTACTATCCAGTCACAAACCACCAAAATGTTGGCTTCCTTCTTTCCTGGTATTCATCGAATTATAAAAAATGAAATTCATTTGTCCTAGTCAGTGTGTCTTTTGACAAATCTCAAAGCTCTGTGAAGCTGAGGAGCTGCTTGTTAAGATACAGTTGCAGGGCAAGGAAACTATTTAAAATCTTTGATCAGTTTAATGACAAGGAAAGCCAGGAGCCATGTGCTACCCTGGTGACAGCCAGAAGTGGGGAGAAGGTGGAAACGCTCTCCTTGAGCACCTGGGCTCCGTCACCCTGCGTGGCATGACATAAGATTAAAGTGTCTGCTGACTCTCAGGGGTATAATTACCACCAGGGTGGGGGCGTAATAAAAGCAAGGATAATCTCTCTTGAGAGAAGATAAAAATTAAGAATTATTAATGATAATAATAATTAGCCCTTTTATGCCTAAGAATTGCAAAATGCTTTACAACCTGTAATTATCACAGCTCCCCTCTGAGGAAGGGATTTGTGTCTTACAGATCCTCGTTTAACAGGGGGGTGAAGTGATGGGCACAGGCAAAGGCAGAGAGGGGTGGGGTGCTGTCTCCTCAGTCACCTGTCCTGTATGTGGTGAAACTGGAAAGAGGCCCCAGAAGGGCTGACTCCCATATGGTATGTACCCTCATGCCAAGCCATCACCCAAACCCACAGAACTCCATCCCAGCTCAAGCGACTCATCTCCTTCTGACCTGGTGGCCATTCAAGCGGCCATAATGCAATAAACTTATAGCATATCAGCAAGGATTTTGCTAAGCACCCAGGAGAAATAAAAGATACAGCACTGCCTGTAAGGAACTGAAAGCCTAATTGAGAAGACAAAACAAACATCCATTAAATTAGAGAAGAATATGAAAATTACATATTAACTAGTGCTAGGTTTATGGCGCTGACGATGCATGCTGCAGAAAAAAAAAATTTTAATTGGAAGGCTATTTTACGTAAGGGGAAGGGAAGGCTTAGGGGAAGAGACGGAACTCATGTGTGGCCTCAAGTTCTGGCAGAGGCGGGGTCCCAGGGGATGGGGCAGTGAATAAGAAGAAACAACAGGAAAACTTAAAAAGTTGAACATATAATTTTAAAGAAGTCTTCATCAGAAAGGCATTAATAGAACTTACAAAAGAATCTTACTTTTCTCAAAGCCATCTAAAATCATTCTATTGTGGACATTTTCCCCAAGTGTCAACATCATGGCTTACACCGGGTTCTAGAGAAGCCCATTAGGCTGAAGATGCCACTGGAACCTTCTCTGCTTTCTTTAAATTCCCACTTTGGCAGTTATCCAATAAGGCCGAGTCAAGGCCTGATCCTGGTGGAAGGCCACAGAGTGCCAAAGCTGCTGTCTTCTTTTTCTAGGTTCTGAGAGAAGAAAATGGGAAATGAGCCCTTGAATGAGATAAAGACCAGGAAAACCCAATATTTTCTTAGATCTGTATTTGTTTGTTAATTCAGCAGAGTTCCCCCCCCAGAGATCTCAGCACGGATACGGGCTTCATGATTGATGTGATAGCAAAGCATCTGAGTGATATGTCATTCTCTCTGTAATAAGGAGCCCAAGTCTCAAAGCGAAGTAACAGTATGATACTTTAGCTGTGCTCTGGATCCACTGGTCTAAACCCTCAATAAAGAAGAGCATTCTAGCAGAATGAACAGGGGCACTTGAGGTCATTCCTAGGTGAGTCAGTAATGTCCTCTGGCCCTCAGTGCCTCAGTCTCCAGACTTACAAAGGAAATACAATGAGCCTTTTAGTCTATAAAGAATACAAAGATCCGCAGATTACAAAAACACCATCCTTTTTGGATGAAGCACAATGAGTGGAAACCTCCGGATTTCAAGAATTCCCAATTGGTCTTAGATAAAAATTGACTGAACCAATTTGTCAGAACTTGATATCTACATTCTCTGGTATTTACCAACCTTTTAGGGAATAGAAAACAATGAAAATTATCTCTTTGTCCAAACCTCATGACAATGGCTCCTTTTAAAATTGCATTCAACTTTCTTAAATAATGACACTGTAAAATTAAAAGAACATTTTGTAGGATCACTTTGTTAAGGAGAGTATCAAGCCTGATTTAGACAGGAAAACTGACAGCATTTGAATCTATTTACAACCTCTCTGATGACAGACCAAGAGCAACAAGTAAGAGAAGGCTGATTCTCTTTAGTTTGTGAGGATTTTAAAATATTTCCCTTCATGGTGTACTGATTTTAAACAAGAGTGGGGAAGAAAGCCATCATTGGATTTAAGATCTAGCTTCATTCTGAAGAAGAGGTTTTCTGTTACCAAGGAGGTAATTTCAGGCATTTTTTTTTCCAAGGCTGTTCAGAAGTATCTTCCCTTTGGGTTTACTCTCTATTTTGCTTGCTCAACCATTATTTTTGAATTAGTAAGGGTATTTTCCCTTTATTCTCATAGAACCTAATAGCTGTTTAGTGCCCTTCTGGGTGTACTAACTATAGAAAGGTAATCTCAAATAGAGTTGTGCAATTTCATCCCACTACCTGGGATGAGATTCCCCACAGATCACACACAGGTGGATAAAACCAAAAGCAGACCTCAGGCAGAGCTTGTCCAGAAAATTCCTTGCAGGATTCCCATAGAAAAGACTAGTGCCCTCTGTGAGAGATGGGGATTCCATGATGATTTGTTGTTGCAGTGTGCACATTGCTCAGGATACTCCCATCCTGGAGCCCAAAGATGAACAGAATTGTCTAGAGCTCTAAACAGAAGGGAAAGGAGAGACCTTCATTCCTAACACTGAGGAGCTGCAACAAGAAGTTTACTAACTGATCCTAAGAAACAGTGGCATTTTTAGGAAACCCCCTAGAAAACAGACTTTAGTGCTGAAGTTTCTCAGGAGGCAAGGTCCAGACTTAAAACTGCCATCCCATCTCCTATCACTTCCACCTTCTGCTTTACACCATATCTGGGGTGGCAGTAAGTGAAGGGGTGAACTGAATCCAACTTCATTATCATTTGGACAAATCTGCAGACAAAGAAATAGCCATTAATACCTAGGTTCCAAATCTTTACATTCCATTAAAGGACCCTACAAAGTCTCCCCCGAAATTCAGACAAGCAGCAGTTGCCTCTGTGTGGATCCAGGAGGAGACAGAAAAGCAGAAGTGCCAAGAAGCCACTGAATTATTTAATAGTCTTCATAAACCTATTGAAAGTTTCATATAGTCTGAAAACATAAGGGTAGGAGTCACTGACAACCAGGAATAAACTCCAGTTCCTTACAATCAGACGCACTGAGATTTGCAAATGATGACCAAGGCTGAGAAAGCCCTGACCTGATGGAAATAATGGGCTAGAACGACCTTAATTGAACGACCATAATGTGCTTCCAGGAGGAGAAGCAGACTCAAGTGTTTAGGTGTCATAATCATTAGTAACTTATGATGATTGTATCTACAATAATGCATTACGTCAGCTTTTCTTCTCTTGGGGCTTCAATATGCTAATGAAATAAGAAAAGAGCAAACTTCATTCAGATGTGATACCCCTAAGAATAAATTCTGACAGTTTTCAACTTTCCTTATGAATAGTTTGATGAAAACGTATTTTTAAAGCACCCTCCAAAAGTGTTTACTAAGGAGGCAATCCCTGAATCTGTAAGAAAAACTTCCTAAGACCCAGGAATACAAATGTAAGTCTTTCCCACCTGTGTTTTTAGAAAAGAAACTAAATCAATTCCTTTTTCAATGTCCTAGAATTGCTTCAGGTAGGGATCATGAGCAGTTCCCCAAGGACTGAGAAATTAATTAGTTCTGATCAGTTTATGCCAAAGTTTCTGCTTATACCCAACCTTGACCTTATATCTTTTACCAAATAAATGGCTTTTAAGCAATCTTTAGGATGCTACTTTGTAATGAAGTCATAATCAATGAGGATTTCAAACATCAAATTTCTTTGCCTTAATTTCCTAATTTTGAATTAAAGAAAAGTAGAGATGCTGCCAAATATTCTCCTCTTTCATGTTAGGTGGGGCCAATACCCTGTCGGGAGGCAAACGCTGTGAACCTCGTGCCAAATAGCTACATAAGCAAATTGTGGGATAAACAAGCCATTTGCGGAGACAGAGGTGGAGTTGGGCTTGGTTAGGAATGAATCAGGCCAACCCGCAGAGTGGGTGTCACCTTTCCAAGTTGCTCTCCGGGGCACAATTAAAACCCCTATAAAAGGCCCTGCTCCCAGTTACCCAGTACACTTGCCAGCGGTGTCAGCGAGCACTTGACTTCCTCTTCTGGTGAAGTGGGTAAGTCTCATTCGGTACAATTCTTCATCTTCTAGCTATTGGAGATGTTAGGGGGTGCTTTCTCTGCGCCAGAGGGGATCAGTATCTTACAGGGATGTCTAACTCCATTCCATCTTCTTATGGTTGAAGCCATTACTTGAATGGAGATGTATCCCTTCTCCCAAGGATCTGAACACCGTATCATTTGCTTCTCAGGGACTGGGGGAAGATCACGTGTGGCTCTGTCGAGGCTCATCTTCCAAAACATGGCTATCTCAAAAGATGGTCAATCCTCTGTTCTCTCTTTATATTGGTTCTACCCAAAATGGGCCATCTTCATATAGTTCTGGCATCTGAGGTATTGGAGTTGAGAAGTAAATAAAGAGGCCAGCCAGCTGAGCCACTAAACTCACCCAGCCTGTGAAACCTTCCATGTATTCTTTTACCATTGATCTGCTGAGGCTAAGTCTTGTTTTTTATAATGTCAAGATTCAAGAGGTTTACTTGAGTTTAACAAAAGCTACCAACAACACCAATAGTATTCAAAGGTTTTCAGGTTCAGTTTGACCTGTTGACTCCAGTAGCCAGTCAGGAAAGGCCTCTCAGGTGCTTTTGATAATTGAACATCTGTAATATATCTGACTGAGTTAAAGTATGTAAGATGCACTGTCTGTTTTCTGCAATGGTGTTTCTGCATTTCGACTAGGAAGAAGTAGCGTTTACTTGTAGGATTGGTGACTTATGGGTTATCCTTCTAGATCTCTTACAGACTCTAACGTTCGGGGATACTACACATTCCCTTCTAATTCTAGTTGCTCCCAAATATTTTGCTGCCACATTTAGCTGTGCATGACTTCTACTCACTTTAAGATACTCTCAAGCCTTTTCTCACCATCTGACTTTCACCAACCCTCTTTGCTCCAATTTTAAGCAATCTGCTTGTGAGTAGGAACATACCAAATTTAAGATTCCTTACTACTCTCTTCACTGACTGCTCTGAAATATGCTGGGGAGCTGGAAGACAAAAACCAAAAATCCCAACCTATTGGCTTCAAGTTGAGTGCAACTCATAGTGACCCTATAGGACAGAGAAGAACTGCCCCTATAGGGTTTCCAAGGCTGTAAATCTTTATGGAAGCAGACTGCCACATCTTTCTCCCAGGGAGCAGCTGATGGGTTCGAACTGCCAACCTTTGGGTTAGTAGCTGATCACTTAACTACTGCACCACCAGCGTTTCTTAGGTAGAAGTTAGAGAAGGAAAATATATACATAATTTGGATTGGGTAGATAATCAAAAGCAATCTAAATAGTCAGGCAGGATAGTCTGAAGGTGATTCCCTGGCTTGAAATTTCTCAGGGCACCTCTTCCGCTTCCTGAGTACAATACCTATAGGTAAAATGCTTTGAAAATGCAGGTCGAAAACTACTGTTGTGAAATCATTCAGGGATCTGCCTGAAACAGTGTGGACGAAGCCTTCTTAAGGGCAGAAACAGGATTTTGATTCTATACCCTATTGTGTTGTTCTAGGTTTACTTGAACTTGAAGGAAGAAAAAAAATGCCTGCACTTCTGAGAAGCATCTGTGACATCACCGAAATTTTCAATCAATATGCCTCAAATGATTGTGATAGGGCAGCACTATGCAAGAAAGACCTAAAGGAACTCCTTGAAAGGGAATTCGGTGATGTCCTCCGGGTAAGAACTAACAAGAAAAGGGAAGCTCTCTACTGATTTACCAAAAAAAAAAAAAAAAAAACCCACCACTGCCGAGTCTATTCCGACTCATGGTGACCCTATAGGACAGGGTAGAACTGCCCCATAGAGTTTCCAAGGAGAACCTGGTGGATTCAAACTGCCAAGCTTTTGGTTAGCAGCCGTCGCACTTAACCGTTAGGCCACCAGGGTTTCCCTCTATGATTTAAAAAAAAAAAAATTAGGTCTATGAAATTTCTTCTCAGGAGAAACAGAGCAAGACCAGAGCAGTTTTTCCATTCATTTCACACCACCACAGGTCTACACTACACCCTGCATTCATTTATGAGTCTAAAGGCATTTAAAGTCTCAATACTAAAGAAATTGCTAGCAAATATTTGATGTACTTAATGGCGATGCGAATGAACTATTCATGGGTAGTTATCACCAAAGATATCAAATCAAACTGGACTTGGGAAGAATTTAAATTTAATTCCAAATGCTAGGAGCCGAAATCAGCCTGTTCCCTAGTAAAATGGTGTTACCTTAAATGTTTTGTTCTGTTTTCAAACATAGGATAGAAATCAAATCAGAGGTACTGGCTATTTCAGATAGAAATGGCAGCTGCAAATCTTCATAAATTTCCACTGTGTTTCTCTCCTGAGGATGAGTCTACTCTTATTCACCCAAGTAAAGAGAACTTGTGTTCTTTGGATCATTGGATCAGCGCTAAATTACAAGACGCAAGAACTTCGAAAAATGCAAGCTTTAAAACGAGGTGTTCACACTTTACAAACGAAAGACAAGACATGATACCATTGGGATTTACCTAATTGTGTGAAAGTTGTTCAAGTCTTGTAGTTTACTTGTGAACAGTACATTGTAACTTTTTTTTTTCTATCTTTTTCATAGAGACCACATGACCCTGAGACGGTGGATCTCGTCCTGGAACTTCTGGATCGCGACCATAATGGGCTTATCGATTTCCATGAATACCTCCTGTTAATTTTCAGGATGGCTCAAGCTTGTTATTACGCTCTCAGCCAGGCCACCGGGCTCGACGAGGAGAAGGGAGCAAAGTACGAGGGAAAGAGGAACCCACTGAATGACCGCAGGCAAGAAGACCAAAGGAGATTCGAGCGCCGGCAGAGGCTAGTGGAAGAAGAACGCAAGCAGAACGGGCAGGAGAGGGAGCTGGTGGAGGAAGAGCTGCAGAGGGAGAGGCAGCAGCGACGTGAGCAGCGCGACCCGCAGCGCCGCGATGAGGGGCAGCGGCTGCAAAGGCGAGAAGGGCTGGAGCGGCGCGAGGAGAAAGGGCTGCTGCAGAGGCGCCAGGGTCGGGAGCCCGCGGAGTTTCCTGAGGAAGAGCAGCTGCAAAGGCGGGAGAGGCTGGAGCAGAGGGAGCGCCAGGTGGAAGAAGAGCAGCTGCAAAGGGAGCGCCAGGTGGAAGAAGAGCGACGGCAAAGGCGGGAGAGGCTGGAGCAGGAGCTGCAGCTGCCGAGACGCGGGCGCGACGAGCCACGCGCGCAGCGGGAGAGGCGCGAGCAAGAGCGCCGCGAGCAGGAGCTGGCCGAGGAGGAGCAGCAGGAACTGGGCGAGAGCCGCGCCTCGCGGTGGCAGTGGCAGCCAGAAAGCGAGGCCGACGCACGGCACAGCAAGGTCCGCTCCCGGCCCGGCAGGCAGGAGGAACAGAGGCGCCGCCTGGAGCAGGAGGAGGAGAGTAGGCGGTGCCAGGAGCCGGAGCAGCAACTGCGGCGGGAGCTGGAGGACGACGCCCGGCGACAGGCGCGGCCCGGGCAACTCCGGGAGGAGCGCGAGCGCCGCGACTTCCAGTGGCAGCTGGAGGAAGAGAGGGAGAAGCGTCGCCAGAGGCTGTCGGCCAGGTCCTCGCTGAAGGAGCAGCGCGAGAGACAGGCGAGGGCGAAGGAAGGCCAGGAGCGCGACGGACGGCTCGGTGAGGAGGAGGACCAGCGGCGCGACAGGGAGGAGCTGCAGTTCCTCGAGGAGGAGGAGCAGCTCCAGCGCCGTAGGCGCGCAGGACAGTTCCAGGAAGAGGGCAACCTCCAAGAGGATCAGGAAATCAGGCGACGCCAAGAGGACCAAGGCCGCGATCAAAAATGGAAATGGCAGCTCGAAGAAGAAAGCCAGAGACGCCGCCACCTGCTGTATTCCAAGTCGGCCAAGCAGGAGCAGCTGCAGCGTCAGGCGCGTGACAGACAGTACGGGGAGGAGGACCTGCTGCAGCAGGAAGAAGAGCAGCTGCAGAGAGAGCAACGGGAGAAGAGAAGGCGCCAGGAGCCGGAGAGACAATATCGGGAGGAGGAACAACTACAACAAGGGGAGGAGCAGCTGCAGAGGGAAAGAAGGCTTCAGGAGCGGGACAGAAAGTATAGAGAGGAGGAGGAGCCGCAGCGCCAGGAAAGGAAGCAGCAATTCCGAGATGAGGATCAGTGCCGTGATCTGAAGCGACAACCAGAAAAGGAAAATGAAGTTCGCAAAAACAGAGAGAATGAAGAAAAAGCCCGACAGTTGGAAGAGTCCCAGGTCCTGGAAAGACAATTCCAGCAGGATCGGCGGCCCCAGCAGGATGAACTAGAAGAGGAGCTCTCTCTGCAGGAGCGAGAGCAGGAGAGGAGGCGTTGGCTGCAGCGCGAGCGGCAATTCCCAACTGAAGTACCACTGCGGGGAGAAGAGCAAGAGAAAGCCAAAAGGCTAGACGGGAAGTTCCGAGAGGAAGAGCAGCTGCTGAGAGAGGGGACAGAAGAGAAGAGACGCCGCCAGGAAGGAGACAGGAGATTCCCTGAAGAAAGCTTCCAGCAGTCCCGTGACAGAAGATTCCAGGAGGAGGAAAAGCTGCGCCGCCAGGAGCGCGACAGGAAGTTCCGCGAGGAAGAGCAGCGGCTCCAGGAACGGGAGGAAGAACAGGTGCGCCGCCAGCTGCGCGACAGACAATTCCGCGAGGAGGAACAACAGTTGGACCAGGAACTGGAGGAAGAACGGCTGCGCCGCCAGCAGCGTGATAGAAATTTCCGCGAGGAAGGACAGATGCGCCTGGAACGTGAGGAGCAGCAGCTGCGCCGCCAGCAGCAAGACAGAAACTTCCCCGAGGAAGAGCAGCTCCGTCAGGAACGCGAGAACCAGCAGCTGCGCCGCCAGCAGCGCGACAGAAAGTTCCTTGAGGACGAGCAGCTGAGCCAGGAACGCGAGGATGAACAGCTGCGTCGCCAAGAGCGCGACAGAAAGTTCCGTGAGGACGAGCAGCTCCGCCGCCAGGAGCGCGAGCAACAACTTCCCCAAGAGCGCGACAGGAAGTTCCTCGAGGAAGAAGAGCTGCGCCAGGAACGAGAGGAGCAGCAGCTGCGCCGCCAGGAGCGCGAACAACAGCTTCGCCAAGAACGCGACAGACAGTTCCGCGAGGTAGAAGAGCTGCGCCGCCAGCAGCGCGAGCAACAACGTCGCCAAGAGCGCGACAGACAGTTCCGCGAGGTAAAAGAGCTGCGCCAAGAACGAGAGGATGAGCCACTGCGCCGCCAGCAGCGCGACAGAAAGTTCCGCGAGGACGAGCAGTTGCGTCAGGAACGCGAGGAGCAGCAGCTTCGCCAAGAGCGCGACCGACAGTTCCGCGAGGTAGAAGAGCTGCGCCAGGAACGAGAGGATGAGCAGCTGAACCGCCAGCAGCGCGACAGAAAGTTCCGCGAGGACGAGCAGTTGCTCCAGGAACGCGAGGAGCAGCAGCTGCGCCGCCAGGAGCAAGAGCAACAACGTCGCCAAGAGCTAGACAGACAGTTCCGCGAGGTAGAAGAGCTGCGCCAGGAACGAGAGGAGCGACAGCTGCGCCGCCAGGAGCGCGAGCAACAGCTTCGCCGAGAGCGCGACAGACAGTTCCGCGATGTAGAAGAGCTGCGCCAGGAACGAGAGGATGAGCAGCTGAACCGCCAGCAGCGCGACAGAAAGTTCCGCGAGGACGAGCAGTTGCTCCAGGAACGCGAGGAGCAGCAGCTGCGCCGCCAGGAGCAAGAGCAACAACGTCGCCAAGAGCGAGACAGACAGTTCCGCGAGGTAGAAGAGCTGCGCCAGGAACGAGAGGAGCGACAGCTGCGCCGCCAGGAGCGCGAGCAACAACTTCCCCAAGAGCGCGACAGGAAGTTCCTCGAGGAAGAAGAGCTGCGCCAGGAACGAGAGGAGCAGCAGCTGCGCCGCCGGGAGCGCGAACAACAGCTTCGCCAAGAACGCGACAGACAGTTCCGCGAGGTAGAAGAGCTGCGCCGCCAGCAGCGCGAGCAACAACGTCGCCAAGAGCGCGACAGACAGTTCCGCGAGGTAAAAGAGCTGCGCCAAGAACGAGAGGATGAGCCACTGCGCCGCCAGCAGCGCGACAGAAAGTTCCGCGAGGACGAGCAGTTGCGTCAGGAACGCGAGGAGCAGCAGCTGCGCCGCCAGGAGCAAGAGCAACAACGTCGCCAAGAGCGAGACAGACAGTTCCGCGAGGTAGAAGAGCTGCGCCAGGAACGAGAGGAGCGACAGCTGCGCCGCCAGGAGCGCGAGCAACAGCTTCGCCGAGAGCGCGACAGACAGTTCCGCGAGGTAGAAGAGCTGCGCCAAGAACGAGAGGATGAGCAGCTGCGCCGCCAGCAGCGCGACAGAAAGTTCCGCGAGGACGAGCAGTTGCTCCAGGAACGCGAGGAGCAGCAGCTGCGCCGCCAGGAGCGCGAGCAACAGCTTCGCCAAGAGCGCGACAGACGGTTCCGCGAGGTAGAAGAGCTGCGCCGCCAGCAGCGAGACAGAAAGTTCCGCGAGGACGAGCAGTTGCGTCGGGAACGCGACGATGAACAGCTGCGCCGCCGGGAGCGCGAGCAACAGTATCGCCAAGAGCGCGACAGAAAGTTTCGCGAGGAAGAAGAGCTGCGCCAGGAACGCGAAGAGCAGCAGTTCCGCCGCCAGGAGCAACAGCTTCGCCAAGAGCGCGACAGAAAGTTCCGCGAAGACGAGCAGCTGCGCCAGGAACGCGAGAAGGAGCAGCTGCATCGCCAGGAGCGCGAGCAACAGCTTCGCCAAGAACGCGACAGAAACTTGCGCGAGGTAGAAGAGCTGCGCCAAGAACAAGAGGATGAACAGGTGCGCCGCCAGCAGCGCGACAGAAGGTTCCGCGAGGAAGACGAGCTGCGCCAGGAACAAGAAGAGCTGCAGCTGAGTCGCCAGGAGCGCGACAGAAGATTCCGTGAGGAACAACAGCTCCGCCAGGAAGGAGAGGATGCACAGCTGCGCCGCCAGGAACTAGACGCTGCCTTCTCCCAGGACGAACAACTGAATCGCGCAGAGCAAGAGGAAGAACAAAGGCGCTGGCGGCAAAAAGGCAGTAAGTTCCTAGAGGAAGAAGAGAGCCTCCAGCAGGAGCGAGAGGAAGAAAAGCGACGCCGCCGGGAGCAGGACAGGAAGTTCCGCCAGGAAGAAGAGCAGCTGCGGCGCGAGGAGCAGCAAGAACAGAGGCACCGGCAAGAGCGTGACAGGCAGTACCGGGCGGAGGAACAGTTTGCCAGGGATAAGAGGCGTCGCCAGGAACAAGAACTAAGGCAGGAAGAAGAGCAGAGACGTCGTCAGGAGCGGGAGAGGAAACTCCGGGAGGAAGACCAGGGCAAGCGTCAGTTCGTCAATCCCCCGGTGCGCTCCAGCCCTCTCTATGAGTACATCCAAGAGCAGAGATCACAATACCGCCCTTAAGAGTTGGGGCCAGTATCCTGACACCGGCCAAAGCCTGGAGCAAAGGAAAATGAGAAACACTGGGTACCAAATGATGATTCAGATGTTTCTGGGTGTGGGGAAACTCTGTTGTTAGAATGTGTCTTTCCTTCCAAAGTCTTAAACTACACTCATTTCACGTACTGTATTTCTGCCTTTTATTCTTTCTTTCTTAAGTAGTTCTTTATGGCAGGATGTCCTCTTTGGTGTAAATGTGGTGTGCATTTATAAAAACACAGACCATTTAATTTGAGGAGTTTTGTTTGAGAAACATGCTTTCAGAAGTAACAAGAATAATATGATTTGAGATTTAAAAGAATTGAGTCTATTTTTAAAATGAATGATCCATCTTGTGGAGAATTCAGATTTCAAAATTGTATTTTTAATGTTCAGGTTGATATTTTTTCTTGCACCTAAATTACATTAATCTTGACTTCCAGTTAGCCTCTCATTGGTTGTGGCATAATTAGTACAAATTCTGTGAGGCCACCGAATTTTTACAACCACCCTTGAATCGTAAAGGGGGGAGTGACCACTCCAGAAAAATTGCTGTAAAATCAGCCTGTAACTGGAAGAAATATCGATAAAGAGTAAGGTTTCGCTTAAAGGTTTAGAATTCAAATTTTTTTTAATCTTTTACTCCATCAGTACTTGAAATACCATGAAGCAAAAGCACGGTGTTTCTTCAACTCTAGAACTCAAATTTTAAAACTGTGTCTGCTGTCATCTGTAGTGCTCGATTCTCTTCCTCCAGTCTTTGATGGGCTTGAGAATATTACTACCTTTGTTAATTTCAGGTGAGAGGGAATTTGCCCAGGATCCTGTAAACATTTGTCTTCTTCTAGGGCCGATAAGAGATCACAGACAGTGTGTTGGGGGAGGGAAACAGGAAAATGTATGACCAGAGGGGCAAGTTCCTAGAGGCCCTTCAACAAGACGCATCAGCCCACAATCCTTTAAGGCCTATTGATACTACTTTAGAGATATTCTTGTTGAAATAATTGCACTGTGTGAAAAATTAATAATAAATGATTGGCAAACAATTTCTTTTGTCTGTTTTAACTATGCGTCAAATCATAACTCAAGATCTAATGGTCTGAAAACTGACATAAGTTCCCATTCACCTAAGGGTATTTTGTTACCATTATTTATGTTCAAACAGAAAAAAGACAAAAACCTCTGTATTTTCCCCAACCATTTTTCCCAGTAAGGCTGAACCCTATATTACTTGCATCCCCAAAGTGGGATTCTCTTTCCAAGTCTTTTCACTCTAGACCCTACAGCATTATGTGCCCTTGCTTGCAGTGACTCACTGGTCATGACAAATGATGATACTCCGAATGTTTGTTAATATCTCCTCCTGAAGTCACCCCTGAGGTCCACTCTTCAGCCAAAGAGTAGACAGGCCTATAAAACAAACAATAACACACATAGTCCAACCATGTACATGAGACTAAATAGGCACACCAGTGCAGGGGCAAGGATGAGAAGGCAGGAAGGGACAGGAAAAACTGGACGAATGGAAATGGGGAAACTGAGATCTAGAAGGAGCCCTGGTTGCACAGTGGTTAAGAGCTTGGCTGCTAACCAGAAGGCTGGCAGTTTGAATCCACCAGCCACTCCTTGAAAACCCTATGGGACAGTTCTACCCTGTCCTATAGGGTGGCTATGAGTTGGAATCAACTCGATGGCAACAGGTTTGCTTTGTTTTGGGTATACATACCATCTCTCACTTTAACACAAATAGCGGATGTTCACCAGAGACAGAGCCTGGGAATCCCCTGACACTGTCTTGGAACCCTATCTCTTTTAAATGATTTCTAACTACAAAACTGTTTTTCTCTTAAAGTCAGTTTGCTTTTCCTTTACTTAATGATATTCACAGAAACCCTGGAAGAGTCTCACTGGCTTTCTCCAGGATCGTTTCATAAATGTATGGCAAAATGTAAGACGTAAAAAAAAAAATCCTTCTGAGAATGCAGCAGCTTCTTGGTCTCCTGTGTCTAATGAACCAGTGGTAGAAAATGGTCTGAAAGTTGAGTTCAGCATTATAGAAATTGCAGACGACCTGTCAGTTGACCCATGAGGTGACTGAGTCAGAAGGTGCTTGATACAAATCAGGCCACAAGAATCAATGTCTCACCTAATGATCCGAATACTCCTGTGTCCTCTGCTGGAGACTCTACTTACTATTCACAGCTTGGTAACTAGGAAGAAGTTCTAAGAAGGCCCTAATCATTTCTAATTGTGCAGGATTAAAATATACCCTAAAGTTAAAGCCACTCAACATTGTGGTCAGTGGCGGAGACAAGGAAGCCAAACCTATAGCTCCTTGGTATCATTCTGGCAGAGTCAGCTTGTGTTTTCTGCATGGGGCACCATCCTCTCTCTCACTTTAACACAAATGGTGGATGTTCACCAGAGGCAGCGCCTGGGGGTGCCTTGACACTGTCTTGTGAGGCTGTTTCTTTCAAATGATTTCTAACTGCAAAACGGTTTTTCTCCTCAAGTAAGTTTCCTTTTCCTTATTTAAGGATATTCACAGAAACCCTGGAAGAGTCTCACCGGCTTTCTCCAGGATCCTTTCAATGGGTACTTCTTTCAGAGCATCCTGATAAATGCCAGCCCCAGGACATTCCTGAAATATACATTCATCAGCTAAACTATAGTTGGACAATAATAATTATAGTAAAAACCCTACAGAGTTCTTGTAGCAACTTTACAAGGTGAGGAAAGAGCCAGTTTCCAAAGAAGAAAGCACTGTTTCATCACAGTTGTAACAACACGTAGTTTAAAAATAAAAGCGTGTCAGCCAACCGGTGCCCTCTGGCTGTTCTTTCAGCAGGCTGGCAGAGGGACTTGGAGGCCAACTTTCCCACTGCTCCACCAGGATAATGTACGTGTATGGGCAGAACCTTGAGGTTGTTGGGTAATTGGCTGCATAACTGTTTAAGTCGGGAGCTCTATAAACATCACCTTGGCTGCTGCTGGGGAATGAGGTTCAATGCACTTCGTGATGAAAAAGTTGGTCTCCCTATAAGGTAAGGTTATGTTCCTAGGGAGACCAATCTGCCCTGTGATCTTTGTCCTTTGATGTTGTACAAGCAGGTCCTGGTTGCTCAGACTCTTTTTTATTAGATCTTCCGTAGTTTCTATAGTGCAGTGGAATGAATGCTTTATAAGGAACCAGAAGACTGGGGTTTAGTCATTCATTCATTCAACAAACATTTACTGAACTTCTGGTATGTGACAGGCATTGTTACAGTCAGTATTCATGGTTTTAGTTACGTGATGCTGCCATAACAGAAATACCACGAGTGGATGGCCTTAACGAAGAGAAATTTATTTTTTCACAGTCTACCCATTATACCCACTGGAAACCCTGGTGGCATACTGGTTAAGTGCTACGGCTGCTAACCAAAGGGTTGGCAGTTCAAATCCGCCAGGTGCTCCTTGGAAACTCAATGGGGCATTTCTACTCTGTCTGTTTTTTTTTTTTTTTTTTTTTTTGACCCACTAAAACCCACTGCCGTTAAGTCGATTCCGACTCACAGCGACCCTATCGGACAGAGTAGAACTGCCCCATAGAGGTTCCAAGGAGCACCTGGTGAATTCAAACTGCTGACCTCTTGGTTAGCAGCCATAATACTTAACCACTACGCCACCAGGGTTTCCTTCTCACAGTCTAGTAAGTTACAAGTCCAAATTCAGGGCGTCAGCTCCAGGGGAAGGCTTTCTCTCTCTGTCGGCTCTGGAGGAAGGTCCTTGTCTTCAATCTTCGCCTGGCAGAGGAGCTTCTCAGGCGCAAGGACTCCATGTCCAAAGGATGCGCTCTGCTCCTGGTGCTGCTTTCTTGGTGGTATGAGGTCCCCAACTCTCTGCTTGCTTTCCTTCCCTTTGCTTTTATCTCTTGAGAGATGAAAGGTGGTGCAGGCCACACCCCAGGGAAACTCCCTTTACCTTGGATCAGGGAGGTGGCCTGAGTAAGGCTGGTGTTACAATCCTATCCTAATCCTCTCAACATAAAACTGCAATCACAAAATGGGGGCCAACCACACATGGCCTAAAAAGTTGATACATATTTTTTGGGAGACACAATTCAATCCATGACATACATACACTGGTGAACTAGACAGTCTAGGTCCCTGCCTTTCCAGCCTCCCTTCTTGTCATTCTCTCTTATTCCTTCACTTCACTGGCTCTGTGTCCTTGTGCAAACCACTTAAGCTTTCTAGGCCTCCATTTTTCCATATTTCAGACTATGAGGCTGGAAGAGAGATCCCCAGGGTTATTCCCAGGACTGAAAAACATTTTTATTTTCACTCTAACATTCAGCTTGTTCAACCGAAACTCTCAAAGCAACACAAGTAACCCCTAGCACCAACTTCCACCTTTAGCTAACAGAAAACAGGAAAAAGAATTAACTAATGAAGGTGATCGTCAGAGTCTACTTCCAGCTTCAAAGATCTTTCCTTTCTAGTCAACTGACCCTGAACTTCCCTCGATTGGGCTCCCAAATTCCTCCCAGAACTCCTTATCATCCCGAGTTTATTCACTGAGGAAGAAAACTCTAAACTCTTCCCATTTTCTGTGACCCTGGTACTACAAGAGCCCACTGCTCCTCTGATTTAGGAATTTCACATACACATTTAATGATTCTCATTCTTTTCAGAGGAGAAAACAAAGTCCTGGAACTTGGTCCCACTCAAACAAAAATTTCAGTGGCCCTTAGTTAAGCATGTACCCCTCTCTGCTACATCTTCTGCACTAATTACACGTTGAGAATATCTGCATTCAGTCATGGTAATTATAAGTTTGTTCAGCAAGTGTATCGTGACTGTAATCTGCCAAAGATTATCATCTGTGCAATATGTAATAAGCACATGTTTCCCTTATTAGTAAGTGTTGACAGTCACATGCAATCATTTGAAACAAACCCAAAAGGTTGATTTCAGAGTAGGTGATCATTTTCTGAACCCTCAGGGCTCCCGCGGCAAAACTCAAAGTACAAAAACTTTTTAAAATCTGGATTTCTATTTGTCATCATTCTCTTTTAAAAAAAAAGAAAGAAAGAAAAAAGTGTGACATTTTCTTCAAGATGAATTCCAAGGTCCTCAGTTTGGAACCTAAGCCCTTCACAATCTAGCTCCAACTCACCTTTGAAACCCTGGCCCTCACAGTACCCTCCAGAACAAACCATGTGTTCAAGCTGGAGTAGTCTATTTGTGGTCAGAATGCCTTGTGGCCTCAAAGGTTTATTGACATAATTTTAGCTATTTGGAATGCTTCTCTCCCTCCTGTATACCTGGACAATTTCTACTCAGTGTATAAGACTGTCTTAGTTATCTAGTACTGCTATAACAGAAATACCACAAGTGGATGGTTTTAACAAAGAAAAATTTATTCTCTAACGGTTTTGGAGGCTAGAAGTCTGAATTCAGGGCACCAGCTCCAGGGGAAGGCTTTCTCTCTCTGTTGGCTCTGGGAGAAGGTCCTTGTCATCAATCTTCCCCTGGTCTAGGAACTTCTCAGCACAGGGACCCCAGGTCCGAAGGACTCCCTCTGCTCTTGGCATTACTTTCTTGGTAGTAGGAGGCCCCGCTGTCTCTCTGCTCACTTCTCTCTTTTATAGCTCAAAAGAAATTGACTCAAGATACAACCTAATCTTGTAGAGTGAGTCCTTCCTCATTAACGTAACTGCCTCTAATCCTGCCTCTTAACATCATAGAGGTGGGATTTACAACACACAGGAAAATCACCTCAGATGACAAAATGGTAAACAATCACACTGTACTAGGGGATTATGGCCTAGCCAAGTTGATACACATTTTGGGGGGACACAAGTCAATCCATAAGAGACTCAGATGGGGTCCCACCTCCTCCCTAAAATCTTTCCTAATCATTCTGACACACAATGATATCTCTCTTCATCAAGATTCAAAAACATTATCTTTATTATCCGCTAACCGATGACAATATCCTGCCTTAGTTTGCTTTATACATGCTTCATCTGCCCAATCAGATTACGAATACCTTGAAAACAGAGACTACAACTTGAATAGACTACAACCTTATTTTGTGTATTCCTTCCCCTAGAGACAGTAAGCAGTAGAGCTTTATGAAATTCTCATATGTGGGCTCTCTCCCTAGAAAAATACACATACTTACAAAATTTTGCGTAGAATTTCAGAAAGCTCTTAGTCCCCATGAAGCCTTCTTAGCATAGTGGTTAAGTGCTATGGCCGCCAACCAAAGGGTTGGCGGTTTGAATCTGCCAGGCGCTCCTTGAAAACTCTATGGGGCAGCTCTACGCTGTCCTATAGGATCTCTATCAGTCGGAATCAACTCAACGGCAACAGGTTTTATGAAGCCTTCTTAACTTCCTGCTAAGAAACCTGGCTCAAGGAGTTGTGAGAATTAAGTGCACAATGTAGGTAGGTATTCAATAAATATTTGTCAAATGATCATCAATAGCATCTGGACAGATTAGGTGTTCTATAAATGTTCGATTGCTTCTCTAAGTACTTTGAATGGAAGTGTTCAGTGAATATTTATTGTATGATGATACATTCCTCTTGTAATGCATATCATTCATTTATATCTGTGCCAGGCATTTGTTAGACACTGGGAATACAATTTTAAATAAAATAGGTCTGACAACAATAAAGTGTGATAGGCATGCACCCAGGCAAGAGACCTTCCCTGTCAGGGCCCATAGGGTGTATCTATACATTCCTTCTGTGGAGGAAGAAGTCAGTAAAATTGGCTACTATTTTTATAGCTGGTCATTTTTTTTTTGGATATTTATAGTCTTTACCACCCACAGTGCCACAAGGATTTAGGCCAATGCCATGGAGTGAATTTTCCAAGCCCTAATGGCACACTGGTTAAAGCACCTGACTGCTAAGAAAAGGTCAGTGGTTCAAAACCATCAGTGGCTCCATGGGAGAAAGATGTGGCAGTCTACTTCCATAGAGATTTATAGCCTTGAAAGCCCTGTGGGGACACTATAAGTCAGAATCAACTCGACCACGACAGATTTGGTTTGGGTATTTTGGTATTCTGAATATGGAGCCCTAGTGGTGCAGTGGTTAACAGCGTTGGCTTCTAACCAAAATGTTGGCAGTTTGAATCCACCAGCTGTTCCTTGGAAACCCTATGGCGCAGTTCTACTCTGTCCTATAGGGTCACTATGAGTCAGAATCGACTTGAAAGCAACAGGTTTTTGGTTTTATTCTGAATATGTCCTATCCAATTTCCCCAAACTGAATGCACACTGGAACATAGTAAAGTTTTAAGATATTATTCAGAAACAAGTTCACGTTTATGAACCCAAAGCTGAGCAAAGTTGAGAGAAGTGGGAGGTGCTAAGGAGGGACAGAGCAAGGGCTCATTGCCTTAGCCAACGGAGGGTGTTGTGAGGATGCTACCTCCCTCTCTCTTTCTACAATCTTCTCCTCAGTTAAGGCCAGGCCACGAAAACCGATCTGGGTTTGAAGACTGGCAAGAATGACAATTCAGACTCAAACAGGAATATGTTCACTTTGTTTTACTATTGTTTCAGTTAGCGGAAAATGCAAAGGACATACTCAAGATCAAGGATATTTGATGGTGCAAATGGACATAGCTCCCCAGTTTCTCTTTTATTCCTTATGAGGTACAGCTAAAATTTGGGGGCTCCAACAGTCCTTGCAGAGTGAGGAATCTGTCAGACCAAGAGAACCCAGAGCCACAGGATCACTTTTTTTTGTTGTTTTTGTTTTGTTTTTTTATCGTTTTTAGGCTGGATGAGAGGGGGCAAAGGAGTTCATCATTTTATATCATTCTGACATAATGTTCAGGTTCTGGGTTCAAACAAAATTTCTTGTATCACAGTTTCATAACCAAGTGATTTCTGTGTTGTTTGGTTTGGCTTTGTTTTCTGCACCGTTAGGCCTACTTGAGGTGGCGCAGCAAACCTGGTCATGGCTGACTACATCTCCCCTAAGCCCTTTTCTGTCCAGGGCCTCTACTGCCCGTCTATGAAACATGCCACCCCTCTCTTCTGAATATGAAGTCCTAAGTCCTTTCTTTTATCTTGAAAAAATCCTTAGTCTTGGGCACCACGATTTCTTCTCCCCAGTTTATTCTGGTTCTGCCTGGGGGCTGAAGTGATCTCTGGTCTTAGTATCTCAGTGCCCATTAGTGGGATGAGGGTGCAGGAATGGGTCAAGACAAAGGTAAGTTATGCTCTTGTGTATTGTTGTGGGGAAAAGGGCAGTGAGAGCAACGGTAAGGTTTCCAATCCAGGCTCTGGCTTTCTCATAAGCATTTGAATTCAAATAAAACTTATCACCATAAGGACTATTTTCCTTTTGAAAGCCACCTTGTCTGGTATAGGTATTATGAGTCAATTTTATTCTTCCTATTAGCACGTTTTACCCTATTTCTTATGAAATAATAATCCTGGCCTTATTATATGCTAAGAGTGCACATGCCTCCCCCTTTTTCTGCAGCACCTCGCAAAGTTTCCTCACATTAGCTCATAAGGTCAAATCACTTCTTTCCACTCCCCAGGTTTCACCTCTGACCATGTGGTGGAAGGGGGTGGGTAGAGACAGGAAAAGGAGACAAGCTTCAGGTCCTCCTACTAAAAGGGCTACGGTTGCAGGATCCCAGAGTCTATGAGAACAGCAACATTGTTATGAATTGAATTGTGTCCCAAGAAAAGATAAATTGAAGTTCTAATCCCTGGTACCTGTGACTGTGACCTTGTTTGTAAATAGGGTCTTTGAAGATGTTATCAATTAACATGAAGTTATACTAAAATAGACTGAGTCCTAATCCAATCTGAATGATGTCCATATAAGAGAGGAGAAGAGACACAGGGAGACAGAAGGGCAACCATGTGAATATGCATCTACAAGCCAAAGAACACCTGGGGCTACCAGAAGCTGGAAGAATCAAGAAAAGATCTTTACCTAGAGGGTTCAGAGAGAACATGACTCAAACATGCTGATTTGGACTTCTAGTCTCTAGAACTGAGACAATAAATTTCTACTGTTTAAAGCCACCCACCTTGTTGTACTTTGTTATGACAGCCCTAGAAAACTAACACAAACATTTAACTCCATTTAGCAGGGTCAGGAAAGACTTCCCAGGAGAATGATGTTTAAGCTGAAACTTGAGGATAGGTAGAAAGTTAACCTGGTGAGGAGGAAAAGATAGTTTTCCAGGAAGAGTGAAGTTCATATTTAAAGGCCTGGAGGCAAGGGAGAGCAGCATGGATTCAAGGACTTCAAAGTTAAATCTGACTAGAGCCTAGAATACAAGGTGGTAAATGACAAGAGATGAGGCTGGAGAGGTTATGAGAGTCTTTTAAGTTGTATTAAGTCAATTCTGAGGAGATCGAAGAAACATTGTTTTAAGCAGAGGAATGATGAACCACATTGTCTTAGTTATCTAGTGCTGCTGTAACAGAAATACCGCAAGTGGATGGCTTTAGCAAACAGTTTATTCTCTCACAGTTTAGGAGGCTAGAATTCTGAATTTAGGGAGCCAGCTCTAGGAGAAGGTGTCCTATCTCCATCAGGTCTAGGGGAAGGTCCTTTCCATCAATCTTCCCCTGGTCTAAGAGCTTCTTGGCACAGGGACCTCGGGTCCAAAAGATGCACTCCCCTCCTGGGTCTTCATTCTTGATGGCATTAGGTCCCCTCAGTCTCTGGTTGATTCTCTCTTTTACATCTCAAAAGAAATTGACTAAAAATACAACCTAATTCTGTAGACCGAGCCCTGCCTCATTAACATAATTGCCTCTAATCCTGCCTCATTAACATCACAGAGGTTAGGATTTACAACAAATAGGATAATCACATCAGATCACAAAATGGTGGACAACAATACAATACTGGGAATCATGGCCTAGACAAGTTGATACAGATTTTAGGGGGAAGCAATTCAATTCATAACATTCCACCCTTTGGCCCCCCAAAATTCATGTCCTCACCACATGTAAAACACTTTCACCTCAACATATTGTACCAAAGGTCTTAAATCAACTCCAAGTTCAAATTCCATCCTGGGGCAAAATTCCTCTACATCCGTTAAATCTAGAATACAAGTTATCTGCTTCCAAAGTACAACAGCGGGACAGGTACAAGGTAGACATTACCGTTACAAATGGGAGAAATTAGAGGGAAGGAAGGAATAACAGGCACCAAGCAAGTCAGCAAAACACATTACATTAGCTGTCAAGCCTCGAAATTAATCTTCTTTTCTCTGAGACCATTTAGACAACGGCCCTGCCCTCTAGACTGTGAGTGCTGGCCATACTCCTGAATTCTTGGTAGAGGCCTCTGGACTCTGGGCTTCAGCTCTGCCTTCCAGGCCCACTGAAATGGTAACTCTGCTCCCCCAGATTTGGGCAGCCCCATTCTCCTAGTCCATCTGAGTGGTGACTCCATCCCCTGAGCCCCAGCAGGCCCCGTTCTTCTGCCCTTTGGGCATAGTAGCCCTGGCCCTCTGCTTTGAGCAGCAGATCTGGCCCCATCCTACCGACACTCACGAAAGGCAGCCCCACACTCCAGAACTAAGTTGGTGAAGATCTGGCTCTTGGAAACCTAGGAGCCTGTGGCCCAACCCTTTGAGACCCCAGAGGTCATGGCCCAACCCTTTCAGACTGAGGTAGCTCTGTTTCCTGTGTTTCTTGTCTCTTCAGCTCCTGTTTCCTGGTTCCTTGGCCTCTCAGCCCCTCAGACCTCGCTGCAGGTGTCTGTTTGGATGGGGCAAGTGTTCCAAAGCTCTGTAGTTCCACCAGTAGGTCCCTGGAGGCATCCCACTTCACCAATAAACTCTGACCAGAGGCACTCAACTTTCATGCTACGTGGGTCAGCAGACCTAGCTCCACCAACAAGTGCTCAGAAATACCCTACTCTGCCAGGAAGCCTCTTGCACAAAGGCACTCAGCTCTCTCATTCCATGAGTCAGCTCCAGCGTTGTCTCACACTGGTCCCCTTGTTCTGCTACTGTCATTTCACTGCTGCTGCTCCTTGCCATCTGCACCTCCTCCAGGGTAACATTTCAACTCACTTCCTTCTGAGTCCTCTCCAGAATTGTCTTTGATGTCCATAATTCCACCAACAGTCTCTTCAAGGCAATCTAAGCTTTTACTATTGTTGTTGTTAGGTGTGGTCAAATTGGTTCTAACTCATAGCAACCCTATGCACAACAGAATGAAACACTGCATGGTCCTGCGCCATCTTCACAATTGTTGCTATGCTTGCACCCATTGTTGCAGCCACTGTGTCAATCCATCTCATTGAGGGTCGTCCTCTTTTTCACTGACCCTCTGCTTTACCAAGCATGATGTCCTCCTCCAGGGATTGATCCCTCCTGATAACATGTCCAAAGTATGTGAGACATAGTCTCACCATCCTTGCTTCTAAGGAGCATTCTGGTTGTACTTCTTCCTCACAACTCACCAAGAAGCAACATCATGAGAAATGGGAAAAAAATCGAGGTTGTCAAGGATTTCATTTTATTTGGATCCACAATCAGCACCCATGGAAGTAGCAGTCAAGAAATCAAAAGACACGTTGCATTGGGCAAATCGGCTGCAAAAGACCTCTTTAAAGTGTTGAAAAGCAAAGATGTC
The DNA here is from genome assembly GCF_024166365.1 of Elephas maximus indicus. Taxonomy (NCBI): domain Eukaryota; kingdom Metazoa; phylum Chordata; class Mammalia; order Proboscidea; family Elephantidae; genus Elephas; species Elephas maximus. The sequence continues at coordinate 186,322,539 of NC_064821.1, read as the reverse complement.
ACCTTGAGGACTAAGGTGCACCTGACCCAATCCATGGTGTTTTCAATCACCTCACATGCATGTGAAAGCTGGACAATGATTAAGGAAGACCTCTGAAGAAATGGTGCCTTTGAATTGTGGTGCTGACGAATATTGAATATACCGTGGACTGCCAGAACAAACAAATCTGTCTTGGAAGAAGTACAACCAGAAGCTTTTACTATTAACCCAAAAAAAACCTAAACCCACTTCCATAGAGTCGATTCCGACTCATAGTGACACTATAGGACAGAGTAGAACTGCCCCATAGAGTTTTCAGGGAGCATCTGGAGAATTTGAACTGCTGACTTCTTGGTTAACAGCCATAGCACTTAACCACTACGCCACCAGGGTTTCCCATTAGGCACTTGAAAACCCTTCCAGCCTCTACCCATTACTCAATTCCAAAACCGCTTCCACATTATAAGTATCTGTTAGAATAGCACTCCAGTCTTCTGATACCAAATTCTGTTTTAGTAGATTGAGTCCTGCCTCATTAACATAACTGCCTCTAATCCTGCCTCATTAACATCATAGAGGTTAGGATTTACAACACATAGGATAATCACATCAGATCACAAAAACAGGGGACAACCATACAATACTGGGAATCATGGCCTAGCCAAGTTGATACACATTTTGCAGGGACACAATTCAACCCATAACAGAGATTGATAGTTTATAGGAATCATTCTTGCTTCAGTGTGTAGAATGGGTTGGAGAAGGTCAAGATGGAAGTAGGGAAAACATTAGCGGGATATTGCAGCAGTCCCTGGAAGAGACAATGATGGCCTGAGCTAGGATAGTTGTGGTGGAGGTGGAGAGAAGTGGGTATATTTGAGAGATATCTGGGAATTCAAATGAACAGAAGTTGGTGATATGTTAAAGGGTGGTGGAGAGTGGAAGATAAATTATGATATCAGGTTTGTAGTTTATGAAACTGGGTGAATAGTGGCGCCATTATTGATGGAAGCACAAGGGTACATTGGATTCATAGTAAGGAGAGATGACAAGTTCAATTTTACTTATATTGAGGTTGAGGTGCTTTTGAGGTTTCCAGGAAGTGATATTTAGTTGGCAACTGGTTATATGAGTCTGCAGCTCAGGTAATAAGTTGGAATTATATATAAATGGGAAATATCAGCCTATCAGTAGTAAAAAAAGTAGATGAGATTATTCAGGGCATAGATGAAGAGAGACAAAAGTTGGATTAAGACAAAATCCTTAGGAACAGCAACATTTATGAGAAAAGCAAAAGAAAATACTAAGAAGAAGAATTAAAATGAGCAGTTAGAGAGGCAGGAAAAAACCAGAAGTATGTGGTGTCACAAAAGCTAGGGAAGAACATGTTACAAGAAAGAGGAAGTGGTTGTCATCATAAAATATTTTGAGAATACAAGCAAGATAAGGGCTGAAAACCGCCCACTACATGTGATAAGACGGTAGTAAGTGATGATCTCATATACCTTAATGCAATGGGTAAATGAGCACAGGGAAAAAGTAGAAACAAAGAAGGCAAATCTCTTAAGAGCACTGAGTATGAAGGGTAGGGGAATCATTGGTGGAGTTGTGGACACAGGCTAGGATTTCATAAAATGAGATAGACTTGAAGAGGGACTTTATTGGGAAGGAACAAATAAAGAGAGTTTGAAATATAGAAAAGAGAGGGAATAATCAACGTAGCAAGCTTCCTGAGGAGGCAGCAGAGGATAGGATCCAGAAAGAGGAATTAGGCTTAGACGGACACCATCTCTGGTATAACAGAATGAAAACATGGATGTAGATAGATGCAAGTAAGTTTATAGGTTGGTGGAAGAAAGTTTAGGGATTCCAGTTTGATGACTTTTAGTTTCCTAACAAGGAGGCAAGATCATCTTCTAAGAGTGAGAAGGGAGGCACATAGTTGAAGATAGTAGAGATGGTTTTAAATAACTGTTGTAGTGCACAGAAGTGCTTAACAGTCACATGTGGCCAGTGGCTACCATATTACAAACCAAAAAAAACACCATTGCCGTTGAGTAGATTCTGACTCATAGCGACCCTACAGGACAAAGTAGAAATGCCCCATAGGGTTTCCAAGGAATGGCTGGTGGATTCGAACTGCTGACCTTTTGGTTAGCAGCAGAGCTCTTAACCACTGTACCACCAAGGCTCCAACTACCGTATTAGATAATGTCAATATCTAAAGTTCTGTTGAATAGTCCCGTTCTAGAAGATTTTGTGAACTTTTTTAAATTATTATTATTATATTGAATTTTTAATTTCAGAAATTATCTTTTATCTAAAAAAAACTTATTTGTTCACTGATTATCTACTTTTCATGTTTCATGGCCTGTTTCATGTAATCTCCTAGGGATATATTTAGACTTTTTAAACTTCTCTTGTGTTTACTGAGTTTTATGTATTTCCTCTGGGGTCACTTTTTCTGTTTAGCTTGTTCTTTCTCTTTTATGCTGCTGATTTATTCATATGCCTAGATATTCTAAGTTGCACATTTATGTTAATAAAAAGGCCTGGGTTTCTCCTATTTGTATAAATAGGTCTTTTTAGCACTAAAGTTGCTTCCGTGAGTGGGAATTTGTGGCAGGGTGAGGGAGAAGCCTGTCAATCTTCAAGGAAATGGCTGTTATGCTGCAGATTCACCAAATGCCCTATTGGAGAGAGTTTTTGTTGGAGTACCAACATTTATACTAGAAGCCTTAGGTTTTGTAAGGGTGAGAGGGAGAGCTTCTATTTGGGAAGAGGTAGGCAGGGGGTGGTGACGTTCCTCAATAAGATGGTCCCTACATAGTTAAACTTTAAGCCAAGGAAATGATCTTTACAGGGGTCTTTAATTTGATAAAGTCCTTAACTTGATAAAGTCCCTAACTTGATAAGGTCCCTAACTTCGTAATTAAACCTTAAGCCAAGCAAGCAGTCTCCACAGGTGGTCCTGTCCTGGCTTTTAAATGTTAACAGAGACAGATAAGAAACAAAAAAAAAAAATCTTTTTTTTTTTTTTGAGGGTATAAAACCCTAAGAAAAGGACTATCAAGGCACTCAGATTCTACCTGAGTAGCCAGCTTGACGCTTCCTAGCCAAATGTACTTTTACTACTAACCCTCTGCTTGCTAATAAACCTTTGTTCACTTGGCATTATTTGTCTCAGTGTTTGAATTCTTTCCTACACTGAAGACAAGAACCTAGGCCATTCTCTGGTAACAGTTCCAGAGTCTATTAGTCAACAAATAGTGATAAAAAAAAAAAAAAAAATAGAGCACCTATAATCCACGTACTCTTCTAGCTTCTGAAGATAAAGTGGAAAATAAGGCATTCAGGACACTCAAGGGGCTTACATTTAGCATTTCTAGGAAGTTTGTTCAGTTTCTTTAGGGAAGAGTCATTGGGGGTTTTGCTAGGAGGGTTAAGCAGTAAATGTCCAGATGCTTGTATTCTCTGCTCTAAAGCGTGCAAGAGAGATGGAAATGACTATGGAGACAGAAGCTCTTTATACAAACTGTCATGGATTGAATTGTGTCCCCCCAAAAATGTGTGTATCTCTGGCTAGGCCATGATTCCCGGTATTGTGGATTTTTCTGTATGTTGTAAATCCTGCCTGTATGATGTTAATGAGGGAGAACGGGCGGCAGTTGTGTTAATGAGGCAGGACTGGATCTACAGGATTGGATTGTGTCTTGAGGCAATCTCTTAAGATACAAAAGACAGAAGCGAGCAGAGAGACAGGGGGACCTCTTACCTCCAAGAAAGAAACACAAGGACCAGAGCGAGTCCTTTAGACCTGGGGTTTCTGCGCAGAGAAGCTTCTACTCCAGGGGAAGACTAACGAGAAGGACCTTCCTCCAGAGCCGACAGAGACAGAAAGCCTTCCCCTGGAGCTGACACCCCGAAATTGGACTTTTAGCCTACTTTACTGTGAAGAAATTAATTTCTCTTTGTTAAAGCCATCCACTTGTGGTATTTCTGTTATAGCAGCACTAGATGACTAAGATACAAATCTTCAATTCCTGCACCTATTTACAGTCCCACTTCTCACACAACTTCCATCATATCTGCTGATTCTAAGCCCAGAGCTTTTCCAAGTTCTGATGGCCAGATTTTCCCCCACCTCCTCTGCCATACCCTCATAGCACATTCTTGGGTGTGCCTTCCTCCACTTGTTTCAGTCTTAAACGTTCTATCAGCCACTTTCCATCTTCTACAGATTTATTGAAATCTTTCTCTCAGTTGTGATTCTCCTGAGTTGTGTTCATAAATGTAGTTTACTCTTTTTTTTTTTTTTCTGTTTTTATCCCTATACTTCTATTTTAGGAGGAACTTTAAGAATATACATTTGCTTAGTCCAGCGTCTTGGAGAAAAACTCTTATTACTGTTACAATAAATAAAAAGATGATTAAAACATAAATCTAAGTTGAAGTCCTCTTTTTGCTTGCCAAATTTTACAGTATTATAGAGAATCATTAAAACTTGTTTTATTAGCCATTCTTTTCCAAAGTAGCCATCATATGGATTTTAGTTTAAGTCTTTACTCAAGACTGCAGTCATGACTTTGAAAGAGTAAGAGGCTCTTAAACACAGTTCTATATTAATCAACTTCTTTTTGTTGCCCTGTCTTCCTTTCTGCACCATCTCCATACAAAATTGGGGTGGGGGGAGACTATCACCGAGGGGTGGTTAGAGGGATCTTTTTAGAAGGAAAAGGAAGCCTCCTTTCCTTGGTGATGGTAGGATGGCTTTTGGCTTGTTGTACAGCATCCTTAATACTTTTTTGAAACATTAGATAGAAAGCTCCTTTCTCCTTCTACCATCCCTCTAAGTCACTGCCCACTCAGAAGTATAGGTATTAATTAAACAGTCTTGAGTAAGGACTGGAAAATTAGATATGCCTGTAAAAGGGCTAGGGAACCAGCATTTATATTGTCCAGAGAGGCAGGGCAAGATTCAATTTTGATTTTCTAAATAAGAACTATAACCTAAAACCATAGATGAAAAAGTTGAAAGAGCCCTGTGTCCTTCATTGTAAGTCACATTAGTCTCACTTCTTCCCATGGCAGGACTCCTTCTATAACCTAGTCAATGGACATGATTCAGTTTCTATTTGAACAGTTCTAGTGCCAGGGTTCTCATTACTTTAGGAGAAGCCCATACTATTGTCAGACAGTTCTACTCCTTAAAAAGTTCTTAATAGGAACTAAAGTCTCCTTTTCAGAAAAGTTCCAACCACTGACTCTAGCTCTATTTTATTCTCTGGCATTATGCAGAATAAGGAGCTTGAGACAATGGGCTCAGAGACATATTCTTGAGACGTTTCAATTCTGAATCCTGGCTCTGCCATTTACTAGCTGCGTGACCACAGGCAAGTTACTTAACAGTCAAGAGCTTCAACTTCCTTATCCGTTAAAGGTGGATAAAAACTACCTAAAACAGCTGTGAGAATTAAGCAAGATAACCATTGTAAAGCTCCTGACATGTCATAAGTGTTCAATGAACATAAGTTCTTTTCTCTTCTCCACCCCATTCCTCTTCTCCATAACAACCCTTCAAATATTTGAACACAGCTAATATGCCTCCTTATAAGTCTCTTTCTTTCCAGACTTGAACATAATCCAGTTCCTTTCAAGTATTTCTCATGAGATTAGTCCCTAAGCTCCAGAGCAGGGGTAGGTCTTAACTTCGAACACTCCAGTCCCTGGCACAGTGTGTCAAAGATAGCTGATGTTCAAGGGATACTGACTGATCAGAATTAAGATGACCTAAAAAAAAAAAAAAATTTTTTTTTTTCTCACATACCAATCCCAATTCTCAGGAGGAATCTTCTCCTTTTTGAGAGAATACCGAGAAATTGTTATAGGTGGAAATTATCAATGTGGGTTCTCCCCCCACAACATTCAGTTCTTGTTTATCAAGAAGCATAGAACAAGGTTTTTGCTTAAAAGCAATGCCTAGGTTTTCTCATATAATTATTCCTTTCCCCACCCCTTCATTACCTAGCTCTTTGTCTTTTACACTTGTTTTCATGGATCTGTTGTTGTCTATTTCTTACATCATTTTAAAAGCAGGCAAAGTTGTTCTTTAGAAAAATAATCATGTTTTTAAATATCTAAGACACCAACCAAATTAAATTATCCTGTTGATTAAATATTCTCTACTAAGAGGAACCCGTATAGAGGAGCTAATGAAAACATTTACCAGTTTAAGATGCTTCATGAAAGAAGACATTCAGGCAGCTAACAGACACATGAGGAAATGCTTGTGATCCTGGGGAAATGCAAATCAAAACTATAATGAGATACCATTTCATCCTGAAACCACTGGCACTAATCAAAAAAAGAAAAAACAACAGAAATTAACAAATGTGGGTGAGGTTGCAGGGAGACTGAAAATCTTATGCACTGCTGGTGGGAATGTAAAATGATACAGCCACTTTGGAAAGTGATATGGAGCTTCCTTAAAAAGCTAGAAATAGAAATACCTTACGGAACAGCAATCCCACTCCCAGAAATGTATCCTAGAGAAATAAGAACTGTCACATGAATAGACATATGCACACCCATGTTCATTGCAGCATTATTCACAATAGCAACCTAAATGCCCATCAACAAATGAATGGATAAATTACGGTAGGTACACACAATGGAATACTACACTGCAATAAAGAACAATGACGAATCTGTGAAACATCTCACAACATGAATGAATCTGGAGGGCATTATGCTGAGTGAAATAAATCAATCACAAATGGCCAAATAGTGTATGAGACCACTATTATAAGAACTCAAGAAAATGTTTACACAAAGAAAAAAAATTCTTTGATGGTTACAAGGGTGGGGAGAGAGGAGGAGGGATGTCACTAACTAGATAGTAGACAAGGGTCAGCTTTGGTGAAGGGAAGGACAACACACAACACAGGGGAAGTCAGCATTACTTGACAAAGGCAAAGGCATAGAAGTTTCCTAGACATATCCAGGCATGTTGACAGACCAAGTTGCTGGGGCTGAGGGCTGGGGACCATAGTCTCTGAGGACATCTAGGCCAATTGGCATAACACAGTTCATAAAGCAAATGTTCTACATCCCACTTTGGTGAGTGGCATCTGAGGTCTTCAAAGCTTGAGAGCGGCCATCTAAGATATATCTATTGGTCCCATCCCCTCCAAAGCAAAGAAGAATGGAGAAAACCAAAGACACAAGGAAAATATTAACTCAAAGGACTAAAGGACAACATGAAGCAGAGTCTTCACAAGCCTAAGCCCAGAAGAATTAGATGGTGCCCAGCTACCACCACCGACCACTCTAACAGGGATCACGACAGAGAGTTCCAGATACAGCATGAGAAAAATGTAGAACAAAATTCAAGTTCATGAAAAAAGACTAGACTTACTGGTGCGACAGAGACTAGAGGGACCCCCAAGACTATGGCCCCCAGATACTCTGCTTACCCAGAACTGAAACCACCCCCAAAGCCCACTTTTCAGGCAAAGATTAGATAGGCCTATAAAACAAACAATAACACCTGTGAGGAATGTGCTTCTTAGTTCAATCAAATATACAAGACCAAATGGGCAACTCCTATCCGAAAGCAAGATGAGAAGGCAGGAAGGGACCGAAAACTGGACAAATGGACACAGGGACACAGCGGTGGAAAGGGGGAGAGTGCTGTCACATTGTGGGAATTACAATCAATGTCACAAAACACTATGTGTATAAATTTTTGAATGAGAAACTAACTTTAGCTGTAAACTTCTACCTAAAGCACAATTTTTTAAAAAATGAAATAGAAAGTTTAAAAAAAGAATTGCCAGTTTAAATGTTGTTATATATCTTTTTACCAAAAAAAAAAGGGAGGGGGGGGCAGCTGTTCAGGCTGCTTATGTACAACCAAATACCTCATGGAATTTGTTTTCTTGGTTTGGGGGTTTAGGGTCCTGGTTTCAAGGGACATCCCAATCAATTGGCCCAATATTGTTCCTGAGTACTTCTGTTCTGCCTTCTACTTCATTGCAACCATCCAAGGTACAACAATTGGTCTCCATTCACCTGAAGCAACAAAGGAAGAAGAAGAGTCAGGAATCAGAAGAGGATATGTTTGGTTACCTCCATGAACAACAGCCTCTTTTGACACAAGACCAGAAGAATTGGATGATGACTGGTTACCATTACTGAATGTTTTGATCAAAAATTCTATAGAAGAATCCTGGTCAAAAGGGAGAAAATGCAGACCAGAATTTCAAATTCTCATGGAATCCAGATTTTCTGAAGCTGTGGAAGCCGGATAAATCCCTAAAACTATTGCCCTGAGATCATTTTTAAAACCAAAGAATAGTTTTGCTTAACTAGTAAAGGTATCTGCCTTGAGCATTGTGCTGTTTTAAAAAATTATCTGTGTGAGATAAAAGTGACAATGGTAACTCAAAAGGTTGGATGGGGAGCTTAGGGGGCAGTGAGTTTAAGATACTGGTGGTGGAATAATGTGGAAAAGGATAGCAAGAATGGTACCACAACTTGAAGAATGTAACCAATGTCACTGAGTTGTACATGTAGAAATTGTTGAAATGCTGTATCTTTGGCTGTGTACACTTTCACCAAAATAAAAAAAAAAATTTTTTTTAAATCTGCCAGTTCATCTCCTCAGGCTCACTCCTGCCTCTCCTCAGCTTGATTATTTCTATGTCTCCATTTTCCCTTCACAGAGAGAATACAGTAATACAGATGCTTGTTTATAAGATCCTCAGACTATAAAAATGCCTTTAGAAAGCAGATTGAAATCACATTTTAAAAACAGCACATCTTAGGTATGCAAGATTCTGCACACCCTGCAAGAGAATTTTTTTTCTAATTCTGCCTCTGGACGAGGAGAGCAGAACACTCAAACACCTGAATCAACTGGTATATCCACTTTTGTCACATGGCTAAATGGGCCCTGTATTTTTAAACCCATGATTGACACTCATATATCAGGGCCGGGTCAAGTACAGTCCATCCGGGCAGAGAGAGGAAGCAGATGACTTCTGAGGTCCCTGCCAGGCCTGTGATTTTTCAAAGAGAAATGTAATTGTGCCTTAAGTTTAAAAAAAAAAAAGGAGTCAGCACCACCCTGAAAATCTCTCAAAACTAAAATCTACAGAAGTCAGTACATGAGACAAGATTCCCCTCCTCTTTCCTCTGGATGAGTCTGAAGCCAAGACTTAACTGAAGGCTCAGAAAGAAGAAAATAAAAATAAGACAGCCTGACAGTCAGGAAGGAGGGAGACTTGGGTTTGGTGGTGATGAATCAGGTCAGTGGCCCCAGGGGGTGTCTCCTTCGAAACATATATGCAATTATATGCAATTAGGGGCTCAATAAAAGGTTTCAGAGCCTGCTGTCAGCTCCCAGCCCAGCGCCCCACATCCCATTTGCTCTCACTCCTGAACAAGGTAAGTCTCACAGACCTCTGACTGAGCACACTTAGGATCTCAGCTGCTGCTTTTTGCTTACATGTGAGACTGGGGAAGGATTCTGCAGGAAACACACTGTAGTCGAAGTTTACCCTCATTAATGATACTAAACTGGGAACTCCAGCCACCTGAATGCATTCTTGCTAATGAACCTTCTTTGGGCATTTATATATATATATATATATATATATATATATATATATATATATATATATATATATATATATAAATCGTTTGGATGATATAAGCCACCAACCAAGTGCATCGATATAGACATGAATATTATTTAACAAGACATGGGGCTCAGCCCTATATTAAAATGAAAATGTAGAGTCACTTAAATAATAATACATAAAGTCTTGAGGGGCCAGGACTCTCTTTGTTTTATCAGTGAATTCACTGAGCCATGTCTTTTTGGTAAAACATGTTGCTTCTGCCTGCATACGTAGGGTTGATTTTTGTGGGATTATATTACTTTCCTTTCCTCTAGAACCTTTATTGGGAGCCCTGGTGGCAAAGTGGTTAGGAGCTCAGAATGCTAACCAAAGGTCAGCTGTTTGAATCCACCACTTGCTCTTTGGAAACCCCACGGGGCAATTCTACTCTGTTCTATAGGGTTGCTATGAGTGCGAGTAGAAGCTTTACTTCTTTTTTTTTTTTTTTAGTGTAAAAGGACAAAGGTACTATTAGTTATAGAATTTTATTTATTTTATTTATTTGTTTATTGTGTTTTAAGTGAAAGTTTACAAATCAAATCAGTCTTTCACACAAAAATTTATATACACCTTGCTATGTACTCCTAGTTGCTTTCCCCCTAATGAGTTGGCACACTCCTCCTCTCCACCCTGTATTCCCCATGTCCATTCAGCCAGCTCCTGTCCCCCTCTGCCTTCTCATCTCGCCTCCAGACAGGAGTTGCCCACATAGTCTCATGTGTCTACTTGAGCCAAGAAGCTCATTCCTCACCAGTATCATTTCCTGTCTTATAGTCCAGTCCAATCCCTGTCTGAAGAGTTGTCTTTGGGAATGGTTCCAGTCCTGGGCTAACAGAAAGCCCAGAGATCATGACCTCCCTGGTCCTTCCTTCCAGTCTCAGTCAGACCATTAAGTCTGGCCTTTTTACGAGAATTTGAGGCCTGCATCCCACTGTTCTCCTACTCCATCAGGGATTCTCTGTTGTATTCCCTGTCAGGGCAGTCATCAGTTGTAGCCGGGCACCATCTAGTTCTTCTGGTCTCAGGTTGATGCAGTCTCTGATTTATGAAGAAAAAAAAAAAATTTTTTTTTTTTCTGTCTCTTCGGCTCATTAATCGCCTTGTGTCTTTGGTGTTCTTATTTCTCCTTTGCCCCAGGTGGGTTAAGATCAACTGATGCATCTTAGATGGCTGATTGCCAGCATTTAAGATCCCAGACTCCACTCACCAAAGTGGGATGCAAGGTGTTTTCTTAACACATTTTGTTATGCCAATTGACCTAGATGTCCCCTGAAACCATGGTCCCCAGGTCCCCACCCCTGCTACTCTGGCCTTTGAAGCATTTGGTTGTATTCAGGAAAAGATGCTTTACTAACTTTTAAAATTATACTTTCCTAATTTTTTTTTTAAGCATACGAAGATGGACTGAGCCAAGTGGGAGGAAATCAGGTGGACACTCTCAGATGAGCCAGGAAGGATTGGCCCCATCTGTTGGCTTCATGTGTGCATTTCAGTTCTTATTCTTGAGTTCTTTTGTCACTCTCCTTTGTAATAAATCTTTTTCTGAACACATGATTTGCTGTTTTTCACAAGGTGAGGTGAAGTGTCTCTTCTAATACCTATCTGTGCTAGATCTAATCTCTCTATGATGTCTGACACGAGATTAAAGCTGGAGTTCTGATACAATATTTTAAGATACTATATAGAGCAGGTAATGGGAGTGAAGCTGGGGAAGGGACAGAAAGAAGAAGAATCAGGAAAATGGGTTTTGTTTGTTCTTTCTCACAGTCTCTCCTGAGTTTCTAAAGATGCCTCGGCTCCTGAGACGTGTCCTCTGCGTAATTGAGACGTTCCACAAGTACGCCAGGGAAGATGGTGACGGGGTGACACTGACCCACAGAGAGCTGAAACAACTCCTCCAGGGCGAGTTTGGGGACATCCTTCAGGTGAGGTGCTCATGGAGCTACAGAAACACTTCCTCACGTGCCCTTTCTCCAGAATTCAAGTAAGATGGGCAGAAGTGAGCTCTGACTATTTTACACTTGGCTAATATCTCTTAGCACTCACTGATTTCTGAACAACTTTCTTCAGTCTCAGTTTCTCATTCTGTACAATTGCTTAGTACTAAGAGAGAAAATGAGGTTTTCCTCGCTGGGACTCCAGCCAAGTACAGTTTTTAGAGGAGTCATGAGCCATTATGCATCTAAATGCAACTTACAAGTAGTATAAATTCTCCTTCATAGCCAAAGCTCTCTGTATTAGTCTCCTAGGGCTGCTGTAACAAATTACCACAAACTGGGTGGCTGAAAACAACAGAAATATATTCTCTCACAGTTCTGGAGGCTAAAAGTGTAAAATTAAGGCATTAATAGGGCTATGTTCCCTCTGAAGGCTCTCAGGAAGAATTCTTCCTTGCCCCTTCCTAGCTTCTGGTGGTTGATGGCAGTCCTTGACATTCCTTGGCTTGTAGCTGTACCACTCCAATTTCTGTTTGTCTTCACATGACCATCTTCCCTCCGTGTGTGTCTGTGTTTTTCATAGCCTTCTTATAAGGACAACAGTCATTAGATTTAGGACCCCCCCAATCCAGTTTGACCTCAAATTATTATATCTGCAAGGACCCCATTTCCAAGTAAGGTCATATTCTGAGGTTCCAGGTGAAAATGAAAGTTTGGGGGGAAATTATTCAACTCAATACACTATCTTAGGAAAAACAGCATTCAGAACCAACAAACTCTTACCATTACGGGAAATTTTACCAATCACTGAGGAATGAGGTCAAGGAAAGGATTCTTGGGAGATATGCAGACACCCAGGAGACTTTATCACACATGAATAATCTGATTTCTCACTGTGTTTTCATGCAGCCACATGTCATGCATGCTGTGGAGAAAAACGTGAACCTTCTGGATATTGGCAGTGATGGCACCATCCGTTTTGATCAATTTGTCCTTGCAACCTGTAACTTGTTGAACCACTGTTATCTTGACATTCAGTCATTAAATTCGGAACCAAGACAGGCACCTAAACCAGAGAAGGAAAACCCAGGTGATGTGGATCCTCAGGCAACCAGCAGAAGTGGTCAGCTGACAGAGGAAACTCCACCTACTCAAGATAAAGTGGTGCTTCCTTCAGGAATGGCACCATCATCTCAGCTCAACCCTGAAGAAAGGGAACCAGTTGAACACAATAGGGTGGACCCACAGGAAGACTCCAAGACTCATAATCTGCCAGGAGAAGCATCAGAGCACAATGACTCTAAGAACCAACACCTGGAAGGAGATGAACAGATTCAAGAAGTAGCCCAGCATGTACAAACAGCAGGGGACAATGGGGCCCAGCTTGAGACAAACAAGGAAATGGTAACATCAAAACAGACCAGCAGTCCCACAGAGGTGGAGGGGCAGGATAAGGAGATTCCCAGGGAGGCAGAAAAACCAGCCGGGGAACAAAGTCACACCAAAGCAAGAGACCAGTTGGGAGAACAGGAAGGGAACTTGGGAACCCAGAGTTCTCCAGCAGAAGAAACAGCACAGAGGCCATCTAAAGACCATAAAGTTGCAACAGAAAAGGGTATTAAAGAACACTCTAAAACACAAGAACCATCCCTGCAAGCAGAAAATGAGTCCAGTTCAGAGCAGGCTGATCTGCCAGAAAAAGGTGCTGAAGGTAAACAATCTCCGACTCAGAAATTAACTGATCCTGAGGATGAAGGTAGAATATCTGAGACTCAAGAACCAGGAAAAGATGCCAACAGGGAATCATATGAGTCAGAGAAATTAACTGAATCTGTGATCGATAGTAGAGTACCTGAGGTCCAAGAACCAGGAAAAGGTGATGCTGATAGGACACCACCAGAGACAAAGATTACAGCTGAGCCTGGTGATGATGGTAGAATATCTGAGACCCAAGAACTACCAGCACAAGAACAAGAAACAAAGGACATGCCAGTCCAAGGCGATGGCAAAAATATTTCAGAAACACACTATGTTACAACTGAAAGGAAACTGGGGAGAGGCCCTGAGACCCATGGAACAACAGGGCAGAAAGGAAGTAAGAGAAAAACTCAGACACCAGCCCTGGAAGTCCAAACACAGGAGGGGATGTATCAGGAACTCCAGGGACCATCAAAAGAAAGAGATACTGCAAAAGGGACTGAGACACAAGACCTAGGCTCAGAAGGAACAGATCAGAGTCATACTGAAATTGAAGGAGCAGCAGCCCTAGGAGATGTAAGATACATTGAGAAAGGCAGAGAAGAAGCACTTGTGGGCAGCAAAAATGCCCCTGTGGCAGAAGGGACAGCAGGAGCAAGGGAAAGAACACAGGAGTCAGCACCACTTGAGAGCCAGTCTGTAGGAAAAAAGAGGAGAATCACCAAGACTCAAGATAAGTCAACCAAGGAGGATGACAGTTACCAGGGGGAAGACCCTGTGCCACCAACCACACAGAATGATGAAGGGTTCTTTAAAACTCCCAACAATCTTGCTCCAGAGGAAGGTGACAGCAGCTTGGAGACAGGTGACCTGCCTGCACAAAGGGATTCCCAGAGTCAGGTAGACCCACCGGGAGAGTCTGTGCAAGGAGGCTGCAATAATGACCCAGATGCCCAGAAGCAGGCAGAGTCAGGTGAGAAATACAGAGCTCAGGAAGCAGTGGTGCTGGCAGTCAGGGGAGAGGCTGAGCAGCTCACAGATGAACAGGAACAGTTTCTCAGAGGAGAACACAAGAGTTGGGGCTCAGGAACCAAAGGGCCGGACCCAGATGTGGAGGTTAATGGACTCCCAGAGGCACAGCAATCCACAGCAGGAAGTGATAATGGAAAGTCCGTGAAGGCTGAGATCCCAGGAGCCCTTGATGCAGACTGCAATGACCAACCTTCTGTAATGCAACAGCCTGCAAAGGGAGACAGCAGGAAAAAACTGAAGGTGCAGGGCCCAGGCACCAAAGGAGAGAAAGGTGGAGAATCAAAGACCCAGGAAACGCCATTAAAAAGTCTGAATGAGGACAATTCAGCTTCCTCTGAGACACACATTGAGGAGCCTGCAACATTGAAGGAGGAGGATGAAAATCCCCAGGAGCTGGCAGAAGGTGATGACCAACAACATCCAACCAAGAAAGGGGGTTATTCTTCAGCCCCCCTGCCAGGCCTTGAAGAAAGGATGCAGAGGGACCAACAGCCCTATACTGTGGAGAAGGATTTAGTCCATCCCAGCCCATCATATACGTATCTGCAGGAGAAAATTCCACAGCAAATAGACATAACCCACGAGGAGCGCCAAAACCAAGCTCAGCCAGCCCAGGCATCAGGCCCAGAGCTCAGCACCGACCAGTCAAGGGCATCCCTCACCAGTGAGATCTCCAACTGTCTTACCATTTTTTACCACAGCCAAGCATTACGACGGTATACCAGGGAACTTTCACCTGATGAGGCTCCTGCTGATCCACAACAGACATCAGCTCTCTAGGCCCTGGAAGACAAGCAGGGTCACCCTCAAAGAGAGGAACCAGTACCACAAAAGGGAAGCAAGCACCGCAAAGCAATGAATCATTATCATAATTCCAGAAAAAGGAAATTCATACAATTCAATGTGCCCCATACTTCTTTCCTCTCAGCCACCCTCAGCAGTCACACACAACATTCAGATACAGATTAATAATCCTTTAAATTCTCTTCTTGAACTTCTACAAGGGAACATAATAAAGTATTCAGCAGTGGGAACTTCCACCAAAGAAATGTTAGATCAAACAAATACAATCGGTAGAAATCCTACTATATGATTCTACTTCCAAGTGCCAAAATGGGCTTTCTCAGGAGACAATCTCAATGTACTTCTCATTGAAAATGGAAAAATCCCTTCCATATCTTCAGCAGACACCGATTTCTTCCCTTGATTCATTGGCTTTTAAAAATGTGGCAGTAGGAAGTTATGACACTCTATAATATTGCCTTATAATAAAAATATTATTAGTTCATAAATACAGATTAATCTGCTTCATTACATTTCCTACAAGGATTCCAAGTTTATCCTAAACTTTTATCCCTCAAAATAACTTTGGATATCAGCATAATTTAAAATAATTATGATTTTCTAGTAAGTAAATTCATGACTCTTTTGTTCATTTTCAGGTGCAAATAAATCTATGCCATAGATTCATTCATTCATTTATTCATTCAACAAACTTTTATTAAATCCCACTAATTACACAACCTTTTCATAGCTTCTGGATCAAATAAGCAATCAATAATTATGAGAGTGAGAGAGAATATAAATCTAAAGTATGCTTGATTCCACCCAATAAGGCCTCTCGATGTTTACCCATGTGGTTTTCTGAGGGCATTGTGTTAAAACTGATAATAAAATAACCTGGTGATCAATTTCTTCTGTTGCTATTTATTATTATTATTATTTCTTTCATTCTCCATCCAGCCTTGGGAACATTGACCAGAAACAAAAAAAAATCTTAGTGATTTCTGTTTTTTTTAAAGACTGTCTTTAAAGGATGATGCTCTCTGAGCTTAGTTAACGATCCAGAAAAGCAAAAGTGCTTCCTAAGGACAAAAACAGCACAATATCCCATCTCGCCTTGCATTCAGCCTTCAAGGCTCAATCTCCTTCCACTTCAATTGTCGCCTTTTCCAGAACCTAGAGCCCTCATATATTCCCTCTCTCTCCAACATTGGCTGCTCTCTCCATTCTATCTTCAAACAGGAATGAATGTTGTTGTTGTGAAGTCAATTTCTCCTCACAGAGATCCTATAGCAACTCTATCGGACAGAGTAGAACTGCCCCATAGGGTCTGCCAGGATGTAATCTTTACCAGAGCAAATCACCAGGATTTTCTCCCATAGAACTGCTGGTGGAGTCAAACCTCGGCCTTTTCAGTTAGCAGCTGAGTACTTAACCATTGTGCTGCCAGGGTTCCTCATGAATGAATACCCTATCTAAAAAAAAAATCTTCTTAAATGAGCAAGAGATGTGAGAAAAGTCACAAAACAAACAAATATACTAGAGCATAAACTAGTCCTTTTGGCAAGTGATTCGGCAATATGTATCAAAGGCCAGGAAACCCTGGTGGTGTAGTGGTTAAGTGCTACTATGGCTGCTAACCAAGAGGTCGGCAGTTCGAACTCACCAGGCACTGCTTGGAAACTCTATGGGGCAGTTCTACTCTGTCCTACAGGGTTGCTATGAGTCGGAGGTGGGTTCGGTTTTTTTGGGTTATCAAAGGCCATAAAAATGACAAAGAACATGAACAATAAATTCACAAAAGAATCTTTCCAGTGGCCAATAAACATGTAAAATTCTCACTGGAATTCAAGGAAATGCAAATTAAAAATAGTATTTTTAATAATAAAATTAGTAAAAGTTTGTTTTTAATAAGCATATAGCGAGATTGACAGTGTGGGGATACAGGGACTCTCAAATACAGCTGATAGGAGTATAAATGAATATAACCTTCCTAGAAGGATATTCCATAATATACATCAAAGTCCCCAGCTTACCACTAACCGAGTTACGACAAACGCCACTTACGATTTTTTTTTTACCTCATCGTTAGTAATGTGTACTACATAGGATGTGGCAGTGCATAATTTGCTGATGTTATCATTCTCATGACAACCCCCAAAGACAACTAAAGATGGGAGTTATAAAGATACTGATAATAAAAGGCAATAATAATGAAAACAAAAAGAGTCAGCTTACACCAGAACCGGCTTACATTGGAGTCATCAGAACGGAACCCCATCATAAGTCGGGGACTACCTGTATAAGGAAATAATCAGGAATGTGTTCAAAGATTCATCTACAAAGATATTAGTCACAGCATATTAAAAATAGCAAAAAAAAAAAAAAAACCCTAAATGTCCATAGTTACAGGAATGGTTAACTAAATTATGGTTACTAAATACCATGGAGTGCCAAAAACCATTAGAAATTATGAGGTAGAATATTATTTAATTGAATAATGAAGGGTTTATTAGATACTGAGTTTTAAATTATTATAAAATGGTAGGTAATATATGGTTTAATGATTAATAGAAGAAGGCAGAGAGTATGAGACCAAAAGATAATAGTAGTTCCCTCTAGGTAGGACAACTACTGTTGTCATTGTTACTGCTGTTGAGTCAATCCTGACTCATGGGGCCCCACACACAACGGAACAAAACGCTGCCCAGTCCTGTGCCACGTGCATGACCAGTTGTGGCTTGAACCGCTGTGATCCACAGCTTTCACGGGCTGATTTCAGAAGTACGTTGCCAGGCCTTTCTTCTTAGTCTATGGTAGTCTAGAAGCTCCACTGAGCCTGTTCAACATCATAGCAACACAGAAGCCTCCACTGAAGTACCAGCGTTGGGCGTGCAGGAAGCGCTTTGGCCGGGAATGGAATCCAGGTCTGTCACGTGGAAAGTCAGGCTTCTACCACGGAACCACCACTGCCCTCTGTAAGTGATGTCTACTTCCTATTTTGAGATTTTCTTCAAATTTTCTCTAATGAAAATGTGATACTCTTGCAATGAGAAAAAACAACAAATGCTATTTTTAATAAGTAATAGTAAGCTCTAACTCTAATCTCAGGAAATAATCAGAAATAGAAAAAAAGAAAAAACTTTCTTCACAAAGATGTTCACAACACCATTATTTATGATAGTAAAAAGTAGAGAAAGGCAAATTTCTAATAATAGGGGAGTGTCTTGGTCACCTAGTGCTGCTATAACAGAAATACCACAAGTGGATGGTTTTAACAAAGAGAAATTTATTTCTTCACAGCAAAGCAGGCTAAAAGTCCAAATTCAAGGTGTCAGCACCAGGGGAAGCCTTTCTCTCTGTCCACCTTGTCATCAGTATTCCCCTGGACTAGGAGTTTCTTCACACAGGGACATCAGGTCCAAAAGACTCACTCTGCTCCCGGCACGGCTTTCTTGGTGGTATGAGGTCCCCCACTCTCTGCTTGCTTCCCTTTCCTTTTATCTCTGGATCAGGGATGTGGTCTGAGCAAGGGTGTTACATCCCACCCTGATCCTCTTTAACCACAGACAGAGATTATGATTTATAACACACAGGAAGATCACAAAAGGGAGGATAAGTACACATGGCCTAGCCAAGTTGACACATATTTTTGGGGGACACATTCAATCCATTACAGGGAATGTGTTATGAAAATTATCAAATGTTCCTTGGTGGCTATTACATAGTCTCTAAAATGTGCATTTAGGAAGCATCGGCAATCATATGGAAAACTTCTGTGGAAAAGCATGGTTCTATATTGTGCTGACAGCATGATATCAACTATATTCAAAATATATATAAGTAGATTAAACATTACACCAAAAATATCCCCTGAAGTCTTCTTAAAACCATAGTTTAGCTTAACTAGTAAAGAACATCTGCCTTGAGTATGCTCTTTTGAGATCTATCTGCATGCCCTGATGGCAAAGCGGTTAAGAGCTTGGCTGCTAACCAAAGGCCGGCAGTTCGAATTCACCTGCTGCTCCTTGGAAACCCTATGGGGCAATTTTACTCTGTCCTATAGGATTGCTATAAGTCGGAATTGACTCAGTGGCAATGACTTTGGGTTTATATGGGATCAACTTGACCATAGTAACTTGAAAGATTAGATAAGAACCTTAGAGGGCAGTGATTTTATGTCAATGCGGGAAGAATAACTCAGAAAAGCAGGGCAACAATGTTTGCACAACTTGAAGAATATAATCGATGTCACTGAATTGTACATGTAGAAACGGTTGAATCGGTGTATATTTCGTTGTGTATATTTTCAACAACAACAAAAATAAAATAAATTATTTAAATACATATGTGGAGGTATATATATACATATGAAGAAAAGATTATGAGAAGTAAACCAAATATCAGCAATGTTTATCTCTTGAAGATATCTCAAGTGACTTTTTTCCTTCTTTTTAGATTTCCATATTTTTGAAACTTTCTGTATTAAGCATTTCATTTTCTTAATTGAAATGAATCAGAAAAAAAAAAGACAACAGTTTTTTAACTTTCTCTTCCCATCTTTTTTTTTTTTTTTTTAGCAACCGTCCAATTTTTCTCCCCCTCTTTCTGCTCGCAATTCCATCCCCAACACTGGGCAATGTTTTTTTGCCACCATCCTACAGAAATGCTTCCTTTGAAGGTGACATTGCCCTCCATCTGGCAAGCCTAAAGACCTCCAAACTCCATGTGCTCAGGCCTCTGTGCCGCTGACACAGAAAACTGCCCCTCCTGCAGTGCTCCCTCTGCTGGACTTCCAAGTCACTGCATTATCCTGGACCTTCCCAGCCCTCTTGTGGATCCTTCTGGCCCAGTTCCCAAAGTTGTGGGTTCTTTCCCAGGGCTCTTCTTTTTCTGGACTTTCCCCCTCTTAGAATCCATCCTTGGTCCCAGTTACTACTATCCCTTCTCATCTACACACAAATGAGTCTCAATTCACCTTGTTCAGACATGGCTGTGCACTTCAATCCAGTCTCTGCAAATACTCACAAGACATCTCCCCTGAGACCGTCAGCCACTCCCCAATAAACTGGCTTATATTCCAAGCTTTCCTTCTCTGTCATCCTCCCAGTATCCATTCTATCAGGCTTCAAAGGCACAAACTTTGGAATCATCATTTGCCTCGTCTCTCTTTTATTCTCCATATCTAATCCTCCACAGTATTTCAATAGTCTTTCTTAAACCCTTTCTCCAAATCCATCTTTGGTTTTCCATTTCTAGAATGGAAATATGTTGCTCTACCTGGGAAAATATCTCACCCTCCCTTTTCATTGAATGTCTAAATCCTTCACCTCCTCTAGGATTCAACTCCAATGCCACTTTATTCATTCGTTCTATAAATTTTATTGAAAATCCATGTAAGTACCAGATACTGGGTGAGGCATCAGAGACACAGCAGTAATCAAAATAGACAAGCTTTCTTCTTTTCTTGGAGCGTATATTCTAACGGGAGGAGAAAGACAAAAAGCCAAGTAAAACCTGGATAATTCAAGGTAATAAGACAGGGTAGTGTAAAACCTGGATGATTCCAGGTAATAAGGCAGAAGAGCATGAAGGCAGAAGCGCTGCTGTAGACTACGGCCACTCCATACTTACCAACGAAGTTAGTTGCCAAAGACCATGTCATTATGTGAAAATTGGCATTATGTGAAAATGGAGGATGACCACATCAGATCACAAAAATGAGGATAACTACATCATTACATAACTGTCAAACTGTATCATTCTATAACTGCCAAACCACTGAGAACCTTGGCTCAGCCAAGTTGACACATAACTTTAACCATCACAGCCAGTGTTATTCTCATCTCTCACCTCCGCTTTTGTTACCGCCAGACATATGTTGTTAACATTCAAAATAGTTGGGTAGAAGATTTTTACTATTGTTGTAAATGTGAAATGTCATATAACAAGACCATCAATAAGTGAGAGGAGTAGGATTATTTTAAACCAGTTGCCACTGAGTCAGTTCCAACTCGTGGTGACCTCAAGTGTGTCAGAGTAGAATTGTGCTCCACAAGGTTTTCAATAGCTGATTTTTTGGAAGTAGATAGCCAGGCTTTTCTTCTGAGGTGCCTCTGGGTGGACTTGAACCTCCAGCTTTTTGGTTAACAGCTGAGCATATTAACTATTTGCACCACCCAGGGACTCCATAAAACCCCCCCAAAAAAAAATCCTTCCTAATGCCCCCAACCAGAATGGATCTTGTCATCCCCTCAACTCCAGTCTTTATTCTTGCCTTTTTAAAACTTTCTCCTTTGAGTTATAACAATATGCTAAAAATAAATGTACTTGTCTTAGTTCTTTTCTGAGACTATATATAAGCTCTTTGATGGCAAAGTTTACAACTTACACATCTTGCTATCCTTCACTATAAAAGAGCCCAAATGTGTACTATGATTTCAATAAATGTTAGTTGAAGAAATAAACAAATACCTACATCATTACAGCAGCCTCTGAGCTGGTCCCCTGCTTCCTGGCTATTCCTCATTCACTCATTCATAAAATTTTCAAAACAGTTTTCATCTCCTCATCTCCCTTTGTTCAAGATCCCTACCATATCAAGGCCAAACTTTTCAAACTCTCTATAATATATCCCTCTAGTTTACAATTTACCACCAGTTTCTATAGGTATCTTGCTGAGGGAATCAGTTGGTCAACTAATTGTTTTTTAACCCTCACCCTGCTCATTAAAACCCTACCCTAAATTCTCAGGGACATTTTTGGGATCAAATTCATTTGTTCTTTTAAAAATATGTATTAAGCCAATCTCTGAATGTACACTAGTGGACCCTCTTGTGTCAGGCACTAAGATGAGGCCTGGCCATGCCCTGGTGAATGGAACAGCCCTGGTCCCTGCTCTCATGAAGCATCCAGTTCAGTCCTGCATATGACAATGTGAAAGAGCTCTGGAAACTGTAGAGCTATTCAAAGGCAAGTTGTTAGGCATAGTGTTATGACTTCCACGTCCATGCCTCTGCTCTTGTGGTTCACCCTTCCTAAAATGCTTTTCTGCTTCCTCTCTTACTTCCTCAATTATACCTGTCCTGAAAGCCTAGACCAAATCTCTCCTCCTCCAGAAAGCTCACACTGATCCTTCAGCTATTATATTATTCATAGTCTGCACCACCCAGATAAGTAGTTTAATACTTGCTGGCTAGTATTACTCGCTAATTACTCTCTGAGTGTTATTTCCCTGAACAATAGATTATAAGCCACTGGAGAGTGAAATCATTCTTATACTCTAATACCCCATATGTCCTTGAGCAAGTTTCTTAACCTCTCTAGATTTTAGTATCTATCTGCCTGTGTGAAATGTCATCATAATAGCTCACAGGGCTATTGTGAAGAAGAAAAAAAGAGCTAGTATCCAGAATATACAAAGAATTCCTATAAAAGAATGAATAAAGGACAACCTAATTTCTAAAAAAAAAAAAAAAAGAAGTGAAACATGAACTGGCACTTCAGAAAACAGAACATGAAAAAGTCAATAAATACACGAAAAGGTACTCGGTCTCACTAGATATCAGGTAAATGCAAGTTAAAACCACATTGAGAACTACTCATACCTACCAAATGTCTGAAATTAAAAAGACTGAAAATATCAAGTATGTGCAAAGATATAGAGCAAATGGAAGTCTCACTGGGAGGGGCATAAATTGATATAATAATCATTTTGGAGAACCATGTGGTAGAAACTACTAGAGCTAACTAAGGTGCACCGGACCCAAGCCCTGATATTTTTAATCACCTCATATGTGTGCAAAAACCTGGACAGTGAATAAGGAAGACTAAAGATTTGATGCCTTTGAACTATGGTGTTGTTGAAGAACATTAAGTATACCATGGACTGCCAGAAGAACAAAAAAGTCTGTCTTAGAAGAAATACAGCCAGAATGCTCCTTAGAAGCAAGGATTGTGAGATTTCATCTCACATACTTGGGATATGTAACCAAGAGGGGCCAGTCCCTGGAGCAGGATATCATGCTTTGTAAGGTCGAAGATCTGCAAAAGAAGGGAGAATTAGATGGATCAACACAGTGGCTGCAACAATGGGCTCAAACATAGAAACGATTGTAGGGATGGTGCAGGACCAGGCAGTGTTTTGTTCTGCTGCACGTGGAGTCACTACAAGTCAGAACTAACTTGGCAACACTTAACAACAACAACAACTAGAGCTGAACATATGCAAACCCTATAACCAAGTAATTCCACCCCGGGTATAGCACCAAAAGAAATGTTCAAAAATGTTCATAGCAGCATTGTTTGTAGCATCCCCCCCCCAAAAAAAATCCAAAGGCCTGTCAACTGATAACAGGTCAATAAACTTTGCTGAATTTATGCAGTATTATTATACAAAAATGAAAATAAAAGAACTTCAGAAGCATGTTGTTGAACAAAATAAGTCAGATACAAAAGAAGCCATGCTGAATTATTCCATTTACATGAAGTTCAAAAAGAGACAAAACTGATTTATGCCATTAGAAATCAAGATAGTGGTTATAACTAGGGAGGAAGGAGTGGGTATAGAATGGGCAAGAGAAGGGTTTCTGGGCACCAATCCCAGAAAGAAATAATCTTCTATCTCCTGATTCGTGTGGTGGTTATGTGGGAGTGTCTACTTTATGAGATAGTTCATCAAGCTATACACTTACGATTTGTGTAGGTTATACCCAATAAGAAAGTCTATTTAAAAATAAAAAGTGTGAAAGTGCTCAGCAAATTGCCTCGCATTAGTAAGTTCTCATACATAACTATTTACTATTTACCACTGGACCTAGAACAGTATCAAATACATGGGAGACACTTTATTCATTAATTCAACAACTGGCCACTTACTGAATTATGTATACAGGGTACATGCTGTTGTTTTTAGTTGCTGTCAAGTCGGCTCAGACTCATGGTGAACAAAACAGATATAATTCTGACCTCACAAAAGCATACAATCTGATCAGGGGAGAGAATCTTCTAAAAAATTAATACACAAACAATATGTAATTACAAATTGCAATAACTGCTATGAAAACGAACCAACGGGAAGACCTAATTTAAATTGAGGGGTCATAGAGATCCTCTCTGAGAAAGTGGCATGTTTTCACAATTGATCACTGAATCCTATGATGGCAGGATCAATGCCCCATAAGGCACTTAGTATCTACCTTGAAGATATGTCCACTAGTCTGTTTGTCTGTTCAAGGTTCATTACTCCTATTGGTGGTTATAAAAGTGGTGGATAAAATTTCATAGTTCTTCCTTAAAATGTCAGGAGAGAATCTAATAAGTGAGGAAATGAGGACTAGAGGTAGAATGGAGTGGTGGTTAAGGACACAGGCTCTGGAGTCAGACTGTGGCCAGGTTAGGATTCCCAAGTCTGCTGTTCTCTTACAGTGTGTCCTTGGCCAAGTTCCTTCACCTCTCTGTACTTCCGTTTCCTCGCCTCTTAAAAATGGAGATGATAATGGCACCTACCTCACCAGGTTTTTGTGAGGATTCATTTCAATAATACATACCAAACGTTGGCAAACTTTTTCTGTAAAGGGCCAAAGAGTAAATATCTTAGGCTTTGTGAGCCATGCTGTCTCTGTGGCAACTCAGCTCTGCCATTGTAGCACAAAGCAGTCATAGACAATGCATACATGAATGAGTGTGGCTGTATTTCAATAAAACTTTATTTACAAAAAGACTATGGGTGAACTTAGCCCACATAGCTTGCCAATCCCTAATAAATCCTATGCAGTGCTTAAAATTGTGTCTGACACATAGTAAGAACTCAACATAGATAAGTTCTTATTATGTGCCTTACACTATTGTAGGCTCACGAAATATTTGACTAAATGAACATATTCAAAAAGAATTTAGAAAAACAAGGAAATTCATGAGATGTCTGTTGTACAGTCTCTCCCATGAAATGCCTCTTCTAGTGTTCTATTTAAGAAATAATGTTGAGCTGCAGGATCATTTGTCAGACTCGAGAAAGAAATTTTAAGTCAGTTGTTCACTCAGCAATGATTTATTTAGTACCTTTTGAGTGCCAGGCATCATGCTGGGTCTGAGGTATATAAGACTGAGCAAAAGCAGAAAGGTACCTGCCCTATACTCATTCAGCCTATACTCTAATGGGAGAAACAGATATTGGCCAAATAATCACACAGATTAATGTAAAAGCTTAACTTTGACAAATGCTGCAAAGGAGATGCACATGGTTCCGTAATAGTTTCTGATAAGGGCTGGAGGAAAGACACTTCTCTGAGAAAGTGCCTTTACAGTTGAGGCCTGAGCATTAGAAGGAGTTGGCCACACAAAGTGTGGGAAAGAAGCATTCCAGAGGAGGAACAGAATGTACAAAGGTCCTGTGGTGGGAAGGGATGTAGCAAATTTGAGGGCCTGAAAGGAGGCCAGAGGGGCTGAAACACAGAGAGCAAAAGGGAGCTTGGTAAGAAATTAGTAGTAGCCAATGCATGCAGGGCCTTGTACACCACTTTAAGGAGTTTTCTTTTTATCTAGAGAATAATAAAAAGTCATTAAAGCTTTAAGCAGGGAAATAACATGATCACATTTGCGTTTCTAAAAGATCCCTCTGATTTTAATATGGAAAAATGGAGTGGAGGCAGCCAGAGAACATACTGGTCACATTTGCAATAGCCCATGATGAGATTACGGTAACTTACCTAGGGAAGTGGAAGTAGACACAGAGATGGAGAGAAGTGGATGAATTCAAGAATTATCTAGGAGGTAAAACTAATAGAATTTGTGGTCTGACAGGAACTGGAGAAACCTTGAGCGTATGGCCCCCAGACACCCTTTTAACTCAGTACTGAAGTCACTCCGGAAGTTCACCTTTCAGCCAAAGATTAGACAGGCCCATAAAACAAACAATAACACACATGGTTTAACCACGGATAAGAGACTCAATGGGCACACCGACCTAGGGGCAAGGACAAAAAGGAAGGAGGGACAGGAAAACTGGATGAATGGAAATGGGGAACTCAAAGTCGACAAGGGGAGAGTGTTGACATGTTGCGGGGTTGGCAACCAACGTCACAAAAGAATATGCGTGTTAACTGTTTAATGAGAAACTAATTTGCTCTACACCCTTCACCTAAAGCACAATTAAAAAAAAAACGAATAAAATTTGGTGAGGCTTCGATATAAGAGGTGAGATTCAAGGCTCATCCAACTGGATGGATGGCAGGATCGATCACATACAGGTGTGCAAGGAGTGAGGCGTTCTTAAGGGCAGCCTGGGACGTGTTTAGTTTGAAATGTCTTTAAGACAACCATGAGCAGATACTAACTACCAACCCAGTTGCCATCAAGTCAACTCTGACCCCGCGTGTGTCAGAGTAGAACTGTGCTTCCGCAGGGTTTTCAGTGGCTGATTTTTCAGAAGTAGATAGCCAGTCCTTTCTTCCAAATCACCTACTGGGTAGACTCAAACCTCCAACCTTTCAGTTAGCAGCAGAGCTCCTTAACCATTTACACTACCCAGGAACTCCAGACACTAAGTCAGAGGTAGATATTCGGGTCTGGAGTTCAGAGGGGAGGCCTATGTGTGTGTGCCACCTGTGTACAGGTGATCATTGAAGCTGTGGGTGTGGATGAGATTACCTGGGGAGGAATTTAGAGTAAAGAGAGGAAAAGGCATGGAACAGAGCCTTAAATAACTAACATTTTGTAATTTTAAATTTATCCTTCTTGACCTTTCTGTACCAGCCAAAGTCTTAACAGTCTTCTGTGTTCTATTTGGGGGACCCATCTTTAAAAAAAGTGGAAAAGTTTTGTATGCCCCCCAAAATAATAAAATTCTGAGGGAAAATCTCGGAGCATAGAACCTTCAGAGAAAGATTAAAGAAACTGCTATTACTTTAAAAAGTCTGAAGAATAATTTGACAAGAGACAAGCTTAAATGTGTAGAAGTCCATTGTCTTCCTGCTGATATTGGTGGCTAATACTGTGCTTCTTACCATTTGGCTGGGGAACACTGCTTCCCTGGGGATCTTCCAGGACTGGTAGGTGAGCCACCATTTATAGGTAAAGTCTCCATGGAGATCCAGGGATAGAATAACAACCTCTAGACCAGTGGTTCTTCACTTTGTGGGAGGCTGGCTTGGAGGGGGCCAGAATGTAAGGTCAGCTGATAGTCTGCAGAAAGACTGAGTGAGGCCCAGAGAGGGTCACACAGCCTCTGAGAGCAGAGCCAGGGTGAGTCCACAGGCTTCTGAGTTCCCAACCCCTAGCTCCTTCTAGAGCTCTGATTTTGTCCCACTGGGCACAGGATGCCTCAGCTTCCTTCATTGTGGGATCCCTGGAATTACATTCAGGTTCTTTCTGGGTCCATAAATTTAAATGTGGCACAACCCAAAAGACAAGGAGCTCAGATGCTAGCTGAAAGGTTGGCAGTTCAAACCTACCCAGTGGCTTTGCTGGAAAAAGACCTGGTGATCTGCTCCTGTAAATATCACAGCCTAGAAAACCCTACGGGGCAGTTCTACTCTGACACATGGGGTCACCATTAATTGGAATCTACTTGAAAGCACCTAACAACAGCAACAGTTTAAAGAGATACCATACCATGCCCCTTGCCGTCAAGTCGATTCCAACTCATGGCGACGGTACAGGTCAGAGTAGAATGGCCCCAGAGGGTTTCCAAGGAGCAGCTAGTGCATTCAAACTGCCAACCTTTTGGTTAGCAGCCAAGCTCTTAACCACTGAGCCAATGTTTAAAGAGAATGGCTGCACGAGTGCAACCTCCTCCATCCAGCCCAGCTTCCCTCACCCCCTCCCCCAGGAGATACCACGCTGAGTCAGTGACTGCACCCAAGAGCTGCCCGGAATTTGGATGAATCAGTTGAAAGTGCCCGGACCCTGAATGGTGTCCCCTGATCAAAGACTTCAAACAGGCAGGTGGAGGTCAGTTTCTCAAGGCCCATCAGGATCACCTCGTAATTAAATCTAATCCCAGTTCTCCATGCTCTGCTGATTCACACTAAAATGCCGACTGCTTTCAGCCCTCACTGGTGCTGATTAGACATGGCGCAGTAAGTCAAGGATTCTACTAATCAAGGAAAAGATCACCCCGGTGGCCTACCTCTGTGCAGAGATGCAGCAGGCTTTAATCCAGGTGAGACGGTACTTCAGAGCCTCAATTTTCATGTCACCCTGCCTGACGCCTGTTCTTCTGGCTTTTGGAGTATAAAAACCCAGCCACCATCACAGAATTGAGGGAGTACTAACACCGTGTCCTCATGAAGGAGGACAACCTCAATACTCCCGCTGGGAGAGTGGTATTTATGGAAAATTGTGTACGAAACATAAATCCCCTCGCTCCTCAAATAGCCTAAACTCTATCCCTGGATACAGCTGATCACCAGAAACCCATGCAGAGGGACCACACTCATCTACACTTCTGAACTGCCTTCACTGAGCTACGTCTTAAGGTCACATCTTCAATTTTTGTCAAAATGACAAGAAATAGACATTGCAAATTCACCACGGCTTCGGTGTCAAAATTTTTTTTTTTTTCAGTGTCAAAATGCTGTTAAGTACTTTCTCCATTTCATCATGAGGTGCTCCCCTTTATAAAGTCCCACACAAGATGGTTCTCCCAGAATCCAATTCTAAGAAAAGCTATCTTTCCCCATCAACAGAAGCGACAGCTCTCTTACTCTCCCAGCATCAGGGCCATGTAGTTGTGGGGGTTTTCTCTGGGGCACTGCTGCCAGAAAGCTCTGAGTCCAGTCTAAAATGCAATAACAGCAAGCAGGTTGACCCTCGTGGCTGGTGTACGTGATTCTCCTTTTTCCTAGTTCCACTTATGTGGTTCTGTTTTTATTTTACTACCGTACTTTATTGTCTAAGGATTTCAGTAAGGAGCCCTGGTGGCAGTGGTTCAGTGCTTGGCTGCTAACCAAAAGGTTGGCAGTTTGAACCCACCAACTGCTCTGTGGGAGAAAGATGTGGCAGTCTGCTTCAGTAAAGATTACAGCCTTGGAAACCCTATGGGCAGTTCTACACTCCCCTATAGGGCCACTATGAGTTGAAATTGACTCAATGGCAATGGGTTTTGTTTGTTTTGTTTTTAAGTATTTTAGTGTCAGGAGCTTCGAATCACTCTGAAGAAAAGGGGACGATAAATAAATAAATACTTTAAAAAGGGAATAACCAAGTGTTCTCTCAAAGATTATAAACAGTTATAAATAGAATAAAGATTGTTTTGGTTTACGTACAGCTATACCTGTTTCCAATTTTACAACCACTCTTAATGACGGGATATGTTTATCAGAATCTGGATTAGGATGGAGCAGGGAGACCCAAGAACATTCAGACATGGGTCAGAGACACCACACCTCTGCAAGCAGGACCCTGAATTTAACATAAAGGACCCATCAGACCAGGTCCAAATGCAGCTTTCAACAGCCAAATCCACTCTGTCCTCGGGGAGTTTCCATTCTGGATCAGTTAGTCAATAAGCAGTTATGACCACACACTGGGACTCCACCACTGCTATTTTAACTTTTTTTTGAAACACAATAGGATATGGATAAATAAATAATTACTAACGGAACCCAGCACCATTACAAGGGTTAAATAGAAAGAATAATAAATTTTTTATCTCCACACACAAGTAGCCTACAATATAATTGAGCGGATGAGATGCACTCATGAAACAGTTGGAGAACATGCAGTTAAGTGATGAAGGCCTGAATAAGGGATCATCATCTCAGTCTTGCCAAGTGCCTCAGTATAGGCCTGGCTGGGTATGGCACAGACAATGGAAGTAGAAACTGTTCAAAAGCACAAGATCGTGTAGTTAAAAACATACATTTGTTCATTCAGAAAATATTTGCTGTGTGCCCACTACCTGGTAGGCATTTCCTAGGTGTTGGTAATAGAGCCCTGAACAAAACAGACAAATCCCTACCCCCATGGAGCCTACATTCTAATGCAGAATACAGACAAAGAAGGAAACATATCAGACGGGATAAATGTTAGGAAGAGCAATAAAGCAGAATAAGGGGCACAGGAAGGAAGGCAGGAGAAGGATAGTGTTGCTGTTTAAGGGAGGGATGTCAGGTGACATTGGAGCAGAGGCCTGCAGGAATTAAGGAAGTGAGCCAGCTGATGATTACCTACAGGAAGAGCATTTCAGCAGAAGGAACAGTATAAGCTAAGGGCTCAGGATGGCACATGCCTAGTATGTTCAAGAAACAAGGACGGCGGTATAACAGGAACAGAGGGAGCAATGATGGGAAGATGGGGAGGAGATGAGGTCAGAGGCAGTGTAGACCCAGCCAAGTCCCAGAGAAGGCTTCCAGAAGAAAATGGGGCTTGTCTAGGAAGGATATGGCTCAGGCCAAAGGAAATCTGTGAACAAAGGCCCGGAGGCAGGGAAGAGCTTGGAATAGCACAGCACCTGAGGAGCCTTGCATGGGAGAAAGATGTGGCAGTCTGCTTCCATAAAGATTTACAGCCTTGGAAACCCTATGGAGCAGTTCTACCTGTCCTATAGGGTTGCTATGAGTTGGAATTGACTTGATGGCAGTGGGTTTCGTTTTGGTTGGGAGTCTTAAGTAGGAAGCATTCAGATTCCAGGTGTGGGTAAACAGGAGAGAAGCCTAGCTGGTGAAGAGAGGCCAGTGAAGGAGTCTTAAAAACAGCCATAAACTTTGTTTCTTGGAGGCTTTTCAGAAAGAACTTGGGCAGGAGTAACTTCCCCAGTACTGTCCTTTCCACAGGCACTCCATCACTGTAGGTACATGTCTGGGTGCACACTTTATCTGAAGGGGCAGTAAGGGCTCACAAGAACTTGGAGGCTATTCCAGAGCCTCCATAAAGTATTACAAATGTTTTTCCTGCTCTCTATGAACCACTGAGGAGTCCCTATATGGCAAAACGATTAAGCACTCATCTACTAGCCGAAAGCTTGGTAGTTCAAATTCACTCAGCGGTGCCTCTGAAGAAAGCTTGGTGATCTATTTCTGAAAGATTAGAGCAGAAAACCCTACGGAGTAGTTCTACTCTGATGCACATGGGGTCCCCATGAGTCAGAACTGATTCAACCTCTACTGGTTTGGTTTTGGTTGTAAGCAGCCAGCAAAGGTTTCCAGAGCCAAAGCTAAGGTTTGCTGACTAGGTACGACTACCCTGGAGGGTCTCCACGTAAATGAAGGATTGAATTTTTTCATGTCCTCTTCTGAGAAAGCAGATCCCTGGTGGTGCAGTGGTTAAGAGGTTGGCTGCTAACCAAAAGGTCAGCAGTTAGAATCTACCACCCGCTCCCTGGAAACTCAGTGGGGCAGTTCTACTCTGTCCTATAGGGTCGCTATGAGTTGGAATTGACTCGACCACAACAGGTTTGGTTTGGTTTCGATCTGAGAAAGCAGAGGACAAGGAGAAGACCTGAGAGGCAAAGACAGCGAGACATGAGGCAGATGCCGAGACAAAAAGACGCTTTCACCAGCAGTTTTAATTCTTTGAAAAGAGTGTCTAAACAAATGTTAAGTCCTCTGAATCAAGCTTAGCTTTAAAATCCCTATTCTGGTTTCCACTGGGTGCGGTGGAATGGTTTTGAACCACAGAACCTGGGACTCTGCCCAGCCTTGTTATTAACTCTTCTTGAGTAAAATGTTGAACAATTGTTTCTCTCAAACAAGTTTTTTTTTTAATTGTACTTTAGATGAAGGTTTACAGAGCAAACTAGTTTCTTATTAAGCAATTAAAATACATATTGTTTTGTAACATTGGTTGCCAACCCCACAACATGTCAACACTCCCCTTTTTGATCTTGGGTTCCCCATTACCAGCTTTCCTGTCCCCTCCCGCCTTCTTGTCCTTGCCCCTGGGCTGGTGTGCCCATTTAGTCTCCTTTTGTTTTATGGTCTGAAGGGCGAACCTCAGGAGTGACTTCAGTACTGAGTTAAAAGGTTTTCCAGTGGCCATACTCTCAAGGTTTCTCCAGTCTGTCAGCCCAGTAAGTCTTGTCTTTTTTTGTGAGTTAGAATTTCGTTCTACATTTTTTTTTTCCAGCTCTGTCTTGGGCCCTTTATTGTGATCCCTGTCAGAGTAGTCTGTGGTGGTAGCTGGGCATCATCTAGTTGTGCTAGACTCAAACTGGTGTAAGCTGTGGTAGTCGTGGTCCATTAGTCCTTTGGACAAATCTTCCCTTTGTGTCTTTGGTTTTCTTCATTCTCCCTTGCTCCAGATGGGGTGGGACCAGTGAAGTATCTTAGATGGCTGCTCACAAGCTTTTAAGACTCCAGATGCTACTCACCAAAGTAGGATATAGAATTAAACATTTTCTTTATCAACTACGTTATGCCAATTGAGCTAGATGTCCCCCAAGACCATGGTCCCCAGCCCTCAGCCCAGAAACTCTGGTCCCTCAGGGAATTTGGATGCATCTGTGAAGCTTCCATGACGTTGCTTTGATCAACTTATACTGACTTCCCCAGTCTTGTGTACTGTCTTACCCTTCACCAAAGTTACCACTTATCTCCTCTCCAGTTAGTTCAAACGATAAGTTTTAATTAACTATTCCCCCTACCCACCCTGATAACCAACTCTGTGCCAGGCTTGGGAGTGGAGTGGGGAGGGGCAAAATCATATCAAGGATCTCAGGAGGCATACAATCTAGGGAGACAAGGCTACACCATGGGGGAAACCATGTGGTGACCTGTATACTATGTCTATCTTGGCTTTCTCTACTGGCAAAAATGAAGAAGCAAAGAAAAGATCTGAAAAACAAAACAAAAAAACCACTGAACTGATAATGGCTGTTACCACTGAAGAGAGAGAAAAGGGGCCAGGAGTGTTGGTAGTAGTGAAAGATGTCTTAGATTTTAGCTGTAATGTAATTTTTTCAAGGGTCAGAAATTTATGTATTATTTATTTTTGTGTAATTAAAAATTACTTTTCTATAATTACACACATCAGTGCGACTGAATCATAAGAAAAACATATGTCCTGTACTCATTTGAAAGGATCTCTGGTGGCACACTGGTTAAGCACTCAGCTGCTAACTGAAAGGTCAGTGGTTCGAACCCACCAGCTGCTCCTTAGAAACCCTATTGGGCAGTTCTACTCTGTCCTATAGGGTTGCTGTGAGTTAGAATCAACTCAATGACAAGGAGTTATACCGACTTGGGTCTTGTTTAAATCCTTAACAATCGTGGTTTCAGAAATCAGTCCTGATGCATAGGAAAGTCAGTTAAATGTCAGTGTTCTTTGGCCATTGAGTTTACTAGCTTCCTCTAAGAAAGACACAAGAGACAAGAATTTTCTGGGTTTTTTTGTTTGTTTGTTTTTCCATTTTCTAATCAAGAACAGCTTGACTGACCTGGGCAAGAACCTGTCAGGCTTTCAAAGTCCGTTTCATGCCCCAGTTCATTCAGTTACATCCCTCCCTAATTGTGAATGTGTCTGGGGAGTCTTAAAAATCTGTAATTACTGGCCTGGGTGTATTTAAAGGAGCCTCACTCAGATGGAAAAAATGCTCCAGGTTTAATCTTGCCAAACCTCATAATAAGCAATTTAACTGGGATTTGTACAGTGCTTTTCCTCAGATGAGCTTAAAACGCTTCACAACACAGTGTTTCCTTGAACCTCACAGTATCCTCAGACACATCTCTGATGTGGGTGATGACAACCCCATCTTGCTGCTGAGGCTCAGGGAGATTTAGTACCACGTTGCCTGAGGTTACACAGCAGCCAGAGTTCAAGTGGGCACTCAGGCTTGCCAGTGGCTCCTCTTATCACGAGTCTTCTCCCACAGAGAGTCTGACAACTTGAAATGACCCTGGTAGTCTCCTCTCACCTGTAACTATGACTGAAAGCCCTCTCCAGTGAGCTCCCAGCCACCACCACAGACAGACCTCTGGACTTCCTGTGCCTGAGGGGTGACGGTCCCATTATCAGAAGATTGCCACAGTAGAACTCTTCTAATGCCATTTGGCCATGGACTCTGGGCCAGAAAATTTCCTCTTCACAGAAGCAACATGGGTGGTAGAGTGGACCAAACAGAGGCTCTGGTACAACCCAGGCCTGGGTTGAAGCCTGGCTTCCCTGCTGCATGACCATGGCAGGTTCTGTCTCGCTCAGGGGCAAGCAGGGGGACACGCACTTTCCCTTTCCACAGTAAGAATAGGGTTTATCAATTTTCAGTGTGTTTGCTTTTATTTTCCCTGATAAAAGTAAATTACTTTTTATTGATTGATGCTGAAGGAACAACCATTATAAATTGTTGCAATACAAACTTTTATATTGTAAAATTTTGATTATAAATTTTTAATCAAGAGAATTAAAGGGAAGAGCAAAATGAATGAAGATTTCAGATATTCTGAAACAAATGGAGCAGGTGTGGGGAGGTGGAAAAGGCAGGAGGTAAGGAAAGGCACAGAAAGAAAGGAACAATGAGAAACAGAGACTGAGACGTTGAAAGGTGGAGAAGAAAAAAAGGAGGATAAAACCAAACCAAACCCAGTGCCGTCGAGTCGATTTCAACTCATAGCAACCCTGCAGGACAGAGTAGAACCGCCCCATAGAGTTTCCAAGGGGCGCCTGGCGGATTCAAACTGCTGACCCTTTGGTTAGCAGCCGTAGCACTTAACCACTATGCCACCAGGGTTCCCTAAAAGGAGGATGGAAAGGATGAAAAAAAAGAAAAAATTCCAGGTCCTTGAGTTGATTCCAACTCATAGTGACCCCTGTAGGACAGAGTAGAACTGCCCCATAGGGTTTCCAAGAAGCAGCTGGTTGATCTGAACTGCTGACCTTTTGGTTAGCAGCTGAACTCTTAACCACTGCACCACTAGGGCTCCAAAAAAATAGAAAAAACAGAGACAATCAGAAAATGAGAAAGAATGGAGAAGGGAGAGAAAAAAGGAAGAAGACCCTAGGAATTAGATAAACCAAACTCAAAAGAGAAGGCAAAAGAACATAGGTGCAAGCAGCAACCAGCCCCGTGACCACAAACAAAACCCAGAGGCAGCAGGTCAGGCTGCCAAAGACTCATTTACCAAGAGGGTGGGAAAGTCTTTACACAAGGGCAATTCCTTTCATGAGAAAGGCTTTTCAAAGCAAGAATTACAATTATTTGTGTTACTGTTATCAGTCACCCCAGTGATGGCAAATAATGACCACAGGCCTCTGCCCTTTTGACACACAGGGCCCCCGGAGTCTCCAGGGTCACCCAGGTGCCCTGAGAGCTGAGAAGTCAGGTCCCCTCCTCCTCCTTCCATAGACGGAAAACATTTCAGCCCATGCCTGGGGGCCCTGTGGATAGGGGAGGGAAAGATTTTCTACACAAACTCATAAATTATAAAAGATTATCAAGTCAAATATCTGGAGTGCCTCCTTACAAAAGCTACGTTTGGTTTTTTGTTTGTTTCTGTAAATAAACAGTATACTTTGGGTATTCCCTCAGAATAAATTCCCCAGGGTCTTGAGGATACCCAAGGGAAACACTGAGTAGCAGTGACATACATGGTTTTATTGCAGACTTTGGGGAAAGATCAAGTTGTCTTTATTGCACATAACCATGGAATTCACATGTTGTTGCTGTTGTTAGGTGCCATCGAGTCTGTTCCGACTCATAGTGACCCTGTGCACAACAGAACAAAACACTGCCAAGTCCTGAGCCATCCTAACAATTGTTGTCATGCTTGAGCTCATTGTTGCAGCCACTGTGTCAATCCACCTTGTTCAGGGTCTTCCTCTTTTCCACTGACCCTGTACTCTGCCAAGCATGATGTCCTTCTCCAGGGACTGATCCCTCCTGACAACATGTCCAAAGTATGTAAGATGCAGTCTTGCCATCCTTGCTTCTAAGGAGCATTCTGGTTGTACTTCTAAGACAGATTTGTTCATTCTTTTGGCAGTCCATGGTGTATTCAATATTCTTTGCGAACACCACAATTCAAAGGCGTAAGTTCTTCTTTGGTCTTCCTTATTCATTGTCCAGCCTTCACATGTATATGAGGCGATTGAAAATACCATGGCTTGGGTCAGGCACATCTTAGTCTTCAAGGTGACATCTTTGCTCTTCAACACTTTGAAGAGGTCCTTTGCAGCAGATTTAGCCAATGCAATACGCCTTTTGATTTCTTGACTGCTGCTTGTGGATTGTGGATCCAAGTAAAATGAAATCCTTGACAACTTCAATCTTTTCTCCATTTATCATGATGTTGCTCATTGGTCCAGTTGTGAGGATTTTTGTTTTCTTTATGTTGAGGTAAAATCCATACTGAAGGCTGTGGTCTTTGATCTTCATTAGTAAGTGCTTCAAGTCCTCTTCACTTTCAGCAAGCAAGGTTGTGTCATCTGCATAACACCGGTTGTTAATGAGTCTTCCTCCAATCCTGATGCCCCGTTCTTCTTCATATAGTCCAGCTTCTCGTATTATTTGCTCAGCATACAGATTGAATAGGTATGCTGAAAGAATACAACCCTGACGCACACTTTTCCTGACTTTAAACCAATCAGTATCCCCTTGTTCTGTCCGAACAACTGCCTCTTGATCTATGTAAAGGTTCCTCATGAGCACAATTAAGTGTTCTGGAATTCCCATAACAGGAATTCACATAAGAGGCTTAAAAACAAGCAAGCAAACAAATAAACTGAATTAGAGATTAAAAAAAAAAAAAGGATCTGAGAGCCAGACCTGGCTTTGTCTATGATTCACTGTGTTACTTTGGGAAAACAAACCTCTTGAAGCCTCAGTGTTCCCACCTATGAAATGGAGGTAAGAGTCTGCTCATGGAGCTATTCTTAAAATTGATGTAACTAGCAAGAAAGGAACTATCTGGCTCCTTGGAAAATAAATTCACCTGTACTCGCTTTAACTGATTTTATACTTCTTGGGAGTCCCCTGGTGGCACAAATGGTTAACCACTTGACTACTAACTGGAAAGTTGGCTGTTCAAACCCACCCAGAGGCTTCTTGGGACACAGGCCTAGCGATCTGCTTCTGAAAGGTCACAGCCATGAAAACTCTATGGAGGGGTTCTACTTTGCATACATGGGGTCACCATGAGTCGGAATCGACTTGATGGCAACAACAATATGAGTCTGCCCTGCTCAGAAGACTACTAGAGGTGTCTCTAATATAGTTTACCTGGTAGCCATTAATATGATTATAGAACTAGATGTATCTAAGAGAAGTTTACAAAATTTCTGCAATAAAGTGAGTGGAAATTATTTTGTCATAAAAATTTATTCCCACAAAAGATTTATTTTGTTATAAAAGATTCTGTTCAAGGGAACTCAACAGAGAACCCCTGAGGGAGCAAGAGAACAGTGGGATGCAGACACCAAATTCTCATAAAAAGACCAGACTTAATGGTCTGACTGAGACTAGAAGAACCCCGGTGGTCATGGCCCCCAGACCTTCTTTTGGCCCAGGACAGGAACCATTCCCAAAGCCAACTCTTCAGACATGGATTGGACTGGACCATGGGTTGGAGAGGGATGCTGGTGAGGAGTGAGCTTCTTGGATCAGGTGGACACTTGAGACTATGTTGGCATCTCCTGCATGGAGGGGAGATGAGAGGGTGGAGGGGGTTAGAAGCTGGTGAAAGGGACACGAAAAGAGAGAGTGGAGGGAGAGAGCAGGCTGTCTCATTAAGGGGAGAGTAATTGGGAGTGTGTAGCAAGGTGTATATGGGTTTTTGTGTGAAAGACTGACTTGATTTGTAAACTTTCACTTAAAGCACAATAAAAATTATTTTTTAAAAAAGATTCTGTTCATCTACTCATAATTTCTTCAGAAGCTAAGGAACAATTTGCCACTTGATGAAAATTATAAATGGTTTTTAATAATAAGAAAGTTCCTTCTAGGCTTATGAATGTAAAGATGAATAGAATCAAATAGGAAAGGTCCAAGTGTTGGCACGGGAAAGAAACCATAAAATTCCAACAGACCACCAACTCTGTAGCCTATAGATCCTCTCCCAGGCCCAGCTTTTTGTTGCTATGATCATTAAGGAGGGAAAGCCTTTATCTCTAAAGTAATGCAAGCTTTAGACAGGAGATGGACATGAGAAGAGGGGTCATAAATTGCAGAGCAGATGGCAGTTAAGACAGGCCCGTGCTTGCGTTCCTTATCACATTTTAGCAAGCATCTAATGTAATACTTGAACTTAACGGAACAGTTCAGGTTAAGAATCAACTTCTATTACTTTCAGGAGGTAAGGCCACTCTTGGGACTTTACAGGCTTTTTCCTGAAAGCACTGCAGCCCCCTCTCAGCACATTCTGGTGCTGCTGTGACCTTACAGCGGATGTAACATGTAGCTCTCTTTCCAGGAGCCAGGCCATACATACAAAGCTAACACAAACTAGGAATGGCATTCAAGGAAATGCTGAGCTAAAACGCCCGCTGATGAAGAAACACGAGAAATGGGGCTTGGTTGGCAATGAATCAGTTCATTATACACCAAGGGTGTTGTCTGCAAAAGATGTCTGGTTGAAGGGTGCAATTAAAACCTCTATATAAGCACTAGGATCCCCAAGCCCAGTACTCCACAAGCTCTTGGGCCTGAATCCACCATTTCTCTTGGCGGCCTAGGTAAGTCCTTTAAGAAAAACTCTATTTCTGTTTTTACAAATGTTTCACTTTCTTGGTACTTTTATAGAGACAATAAGACTGTGCAGATACATTTTTGGATTTCTGGAGAATTCTATGACATTTTTATTAGAATGGACTTTGCCCAAAGGCTAATATTTCCTAAATGTTCTTCTATAGCCTTCAAGAAGAGCAGCATCTAAAGAATAGTTTTCCTGTCTTGGCCTCCAACCACTGCTTTCCAGTTGCTGTGAAGTCAGCTCTGATTCTTGGTGATCCCACGTGTGTCAGAGTAGAGCTGTGCTCCATCAGGTTTTCAATGGTTGATTTTTCAGAAGTAAATCACCAGGCATTTCTTCAAGGTGTCTCTGGGTAGGATGGAACCTCCAACCTTTCGGTTAGCAGCCGAGCAATTTACTGTCTGTGCCACCCAGGGACTCCTCAACCACGGCTCCAAAACAAAACCAAACCCATTGCCATTGAGTGGATTCTGACTCACAGCAACCCTATAGGACAGAGTAGAACTGCCCCATAGGGTTTCCAAGGAGCAGCTGGTGGATTCAAACCGCCAACCTTTTGGTTAGCAGCTAAGCTCTTAACCACTGCGCCACCAGAGCTCCACTGCTACATGTCCATTATTGGACTGTGCTGCCATAACTCTGCATCTCCTTCTCCAGGCTTTGAGGAAAGGAACTGTTTCTTATTCACCTCACATTCCCAGAGCACACCACAGCCCTGGCACAGAGGAAATCATTGACAAATGCTTGCTGAATTAGCTAATTCATTATTATTGCCACCAGCAGAATCTTCTAGATTCAAAGGACCTCAGAGGTCACGTGGCCAGTCATTTCTGAGGCTGCATCAGAAGCAGCTGGAAGCTTTTTAAATGAGATTCCAGGGTCCTGCCACAGACCTACTGAATCAGTATCTCTGAGGTGGGGCCTGGAATCTTTGTTTCTCTAAAGGTCTCCTGGAGATTCTAATGTACAGCAAAGTTAGGTAACCACAGACCTAATCTAACCTCCCACTCAAACTAGGAATCATTCATTCAATCATGTATCCATTCAGCAGGCATTTATCAAACCTTTATTATATTCTGGAGACCCTGGTGGCGTAGTGGTTAAGTGCTATGGTTGCTAACCAAAGGATCAGCAGTTTAAATCCACCAGGCGCTCTTTGGAAACTCTATGGGGCAGTTCTATTCTGTCCTATAGGGTTGCTATGAGTCAGAATCGACTCGACGGCACACGGTTTGGTTGTTTTGTTTGTTTTTTATTATATTCTAGGCACTAAGATAAATATAAAGTAGGTAAGAGATTGTCTTGGCCCTCACAGAACAATCTCTGAAGGAGACAGACAGGAAACAAGCAATTAATGTACAATGTGACACGTACAGGGGTGAACAAGAAGAAAAAGATAATTCGATGCAGATGATTCTCTAGTCCCGCTCTTTACTTTCTGGCCCAGACAGTCTGGTGTGGCCAGTCCTCTGGAAGACTGCCATCAGCACTGTCCACAGAGGAACAGCCACACTTAGGTGTAAAGAGACGGGCTGTACCGTATTCATTCCGGGAGAGTCCTGTCGGGTGCATGCTTGCCTACAGAGCCAAAAAGGCTGTTATGGTTTGAATTGTGTCCCCTAAAAATATGTATTGCAAATCCTAACCCCTACGCCTATAGTGAGGAGCCCTGGCAGCGCACTGGTTAAGCGCTCGGCTGCAAACCGAAAGGTCAGTGGTTCAAACCCACCAGCTGCTCCATTGGACAAAGATGCGGCAGCTTGCTTTCACAAAGACTTACAGTCTTGGAAACCCCATGGGGCAGTTCTACTGTGTCCTATAGGGTCACTATGAGTGGGAATCAACTCAAGGGCAATATGTTTGGTTTGGTATTCTTATGTTAATAATCCCATTTGGGAATGGATTTTTCTTTTTTATGTGAATAATGCAGTACTAGTGTAGGATGTGTCTTAAGTCAATCTCCTCTGAGGTATAAAAGAGATTAAACAAGTAAGCAAGCAAGCAAGCAGAGATGGGAGAAGATAGACACCATGCCACGTGAAGATCACCAAGGGGCCAAGGAATAAAGACCTTCCCCAGGGGCAACAGAGACAGAAAGCCTTCCCCTAGAGCCAGCACCCTAAATTCGAACTTTTAGCCTCCTAAACTGTGAAAGATAAATTTCCATGTGTTAAAGCCACCCCCTTGTGGTATTTCTAGTTAGGCCCTGTTCAGCTCCTGCCCTTGTCTTTGTTGGGACCATTGTAGGAGCACTGTCACTAGAAATGAAAGATGAACTTGTCTTTCTTTCACAAATCCCAACTGGATATTTGACATTACAAATAGGTCAGATCTTTACACTGAACTTTGCCTTCAAGAAATGGAGAAAGAAGAGATTATAGCAATTCAAGAAAATGAAAGAAGTTGGGTGTTCTCTGTTACATTCCAGGTGTACTCCAACTGGAAAAACAAGATGCCTCACTGTCTTCTGAGGACCATCATCAATATCATCGATGTTTTCCACAATCATGCAAAGAGCGATGGAGACTGTCAGAGGCTGAGCAAGACAGAACTTAGGAAACTTCTCCAACAGGAGTTTGGAGCTGCCCTGGAGGTAACAAAGGACAGGGACTCAATCACTCTCCTTGTCCATTTACTCTGTTACTTGGGGCTGTCTTCTTGGATCCAATGACACTGCCCTCTTCTGTTTTTCCTCCTGCCACTCTAGCTATCTTTTCTCAGGGTTATTTCAAGTTCCTCTTCTTCTGTCCATCACTTTAGGCTTGATACTCTCCAGGGTTCTCTTCTCATTCTATGCATTCCCCCTGCTGATTTCACTGACTCTGTTTGCTTCAATCACACTTTATGCTGACAACTTTCAGAATCATCTCATCATTCCAGATCTTTCTCCGGAGCTTCAGACCCAGACAAGTAACTGCCCATTGAGCATCTTCTTGGATATCACACAAGCATCTCAAATTCAGCCTATGCAAATCTCCCCCTCAAACCTTGTCTGCCTTCTACATTCTGTATCTTAGCAAATACAGCAGCACCACCCACTCATCTGTCTAAGCCAATAACCTGGGCACAAGCCATGACACCTTTCAACTCTTTTACCTCTTATGTCTAATTCAATTCCAAATCCCTCTTATTCTGACTTCTAAATAAATATTTCTCAGACCTATGCACTTCTCTCCTTCCCCCCCGCCACAACTATCTCTGACCCAAATTATTGCAATTGCCTCCTCATTAATCTCCCTGCCTCTAATTTTGCCCCTCCCTATCACCACTACCCACAATCTATTACCTAACTATAGCCAAAATGGTTTAGGTGTTTGTCCTATAGGCTCCCATTTCACACCTGTAGCATTTTTCACAGTGTGTTATAATTGCCTGTTTATGTCTCTGTGAGGGCAGTGACCAGGGGTTTTCCTTTGTATCTCTAGTACCTGGCACAGTTCCTGGCACATATTCATTTACTCATTCATTCAACCAATATATACTTATCATCAATTATATGCCAGGAATCTTGCCACACTCTGCAAGCAAAATAGGTATGGCTTCTGCCACCAAAAAACTTGCACATAGTAAGCAAACAATCATAAAAAACATATAGTTAAAAATAATGATAAGTGTATGTTCTATTGGGCAGTCAGAGAAGGTTCTTTAAGGAAGCCGCATTAAGTCAAGACTTAAAGAATATCGGAATCGACTCGACGGCACTGGGTTTGGTTAGCAGTTGGTTGGGTGAAGGGTAGGAAGAAGAGTGTTCCATGAAAAAAGTAGAGTATGCGTAAAGTCCCTGAGTCAGAAAAGAGTTTCATGTGTTCAAGAAACTGGAGGAAGGGCAGGGTGAGTGGACAAGAAGAATGGAGTTCAAGCAATGGAGAAGAAAATAAATGGATGGGTTGGTGATATGTTAGAGGTAGAAACAAAAAGCTTTATGATAACTGGATTGGAGGGGTAAATGAGAATAAAGAACCAAAGATGGCTACAAGCTCTGGCTTGAGAAACTAGAAGGATGGTAGTGCCATTTACTGAGATAGGGAGGATTTGAGGAGGAGTGG
Source organism: Elephas maximus indicus (assembly GCF_024166365.1). Classification (NCBI taxonomy): domain Eukaryota; kingdom Metazoa; phylum Chordata; class Mammalia; order Proboscidea; family Elephantidae; genus Elephas; species Elephas maximus. Next base: position 186,279,763 of record NC_064821.1, on the reverse strand, counting down.
TATGGGGAGAGAGTCAAGAGCTCAGAGTTGAACATGCTGAATTTCTTCTACCTGTGTGGTATCACAGAAAAGATGGCACCAAAACATTTGGATATACAGGTGTGGAGCTCAGAAGAGAGATGCGGCCCGAAGATAAAAATCTAGTTATCATCTGCTAATTAATGTTATGAAGCAATGGGAATGGATGAGAAGGTAAAAACATAGGGTTACAAGAGGGTCCAAGGCTAAATTATGAGGTACTCCAATATTTAGAGGTGAAGTAAGGATAGTAAATGAAAAAAAATACAGCCAGAACACTAGGACAAAATCCAGGGAAGTGGGATGTCATGGAATCCAAGAGAAGAGAATGTTTCCAAAGGAAGGATTAGACAGCTGTGTCAATTTAAGCTGAAGAATGAAAACTGTCTATTGTATCTGGCATCAAGGATGCCATTTGGTGTGGTGGTGAATATGGAAGCCATAATGACAGGGATTAAAAAGTGAATAAAGGGTAAAGAAGTGGAGACACTTGCAGATGATTTTTTTCAAGAAGTTTGGCAATAAATGGTGAGAAGAGATATTGGGTGGTAGAAAGAAATAGATGTGGAAATGTGGGACACCAGAAGGTTTTTGAAATATGATAGCCAATAAAGCATACTGCTCTACTGTCAATAATGATCCAGCAGAGACTACAATATTGAAACATCAGGGGAAAGAGAAATAATCAGAAACAACTCAGTCTTTAAGAAAGTAAAGAGATGGGCTACAAAACACAAATAGATGGATTTGCCTTTGGTAGAAACAGATGAACTTCCTCTATTGTCTCAGGAAGAAGAACACATGTAGAGGAAGTTGTATTCCTTTGCTTGGATAGAAGAGAGAGTTCTAGTTTGATAACTTGTATTTTTTTTGTGTGTGTGTGTATTAAACTAGGTCATCAACGAGAGTTGAGGAAGAACAGGGGGATTAGTGGTTAATAAATATTTAATAATATAATTTGTACTTTAGTAATTTTAGTAATACTTGTAAGAAATAAACATTTCATTCACTGTGAACTCAAAATATAAAAATATACATACTACTACAATAGAAAATATTATTCAATGAGGTAATATCAAAAGGAACAAAAATAAATAGGAAACAGAGCTATTAAATATCACCTTAGGAAATTTCCTAGGTAACAAAAAAAATAACAAATGATTCATAAACTGCTTCCTTTCTTGATGCTTTTCCTCACAGAAAACAAATAATTCCGAGGCAACAGAAAAACTCCTTCAACAGCTGGACCAAGACGGAGACAAAACAGTTGATTTCAGTGAATTCATTTTACTAGTGTTCAGAGTGACAAGAGCCTATTATGCACGCATAAAACCTCTTCTCTGTCCTGAAGAGGGTGTGCAAACTCTAGAACCAAGAGTAGATGAGAGTAGCCAAATCGGCAGCCAGGGCCCAACACCAGTAAATGAGGCGAGCCATCAAGTGAGAGACCAGATTCCAACATCACAAGATAGTAGAAGGAGCGAAGTGAGAGACCAGAGACCAGAATTCCAGTATAATGCAAGGCAACAAAGTAGGGAGCAAATCTCAACATCAAAAGTTGGTGACTGTCATCAAGAAATAGACCACAGCCCAGAACTAAGCAACAGTAGTATGAAGATTGGGGAGAAGAAACCTTCACCAAGAAAGAATGAGACACAGCAAGTTAGTGCTCAGAACACAGCTTCGGTGGATGATGAGAGACATCCACTGAGGGAGCTGAGCTCAGAAATGCAAAATAGCGGAAGACAGCAAATTAGAGAGCAAATACCATTTCAAAGAGCCTGGGAGTCAGCGATCAGACTCCAATACCACAGGACAAAGGGAAATACAAGGTGAAGATTCAGACCGCACCGATAAAGAATGATGAGAAATTCCAAGTGAGAGAACTGAGCGCAGAGTCTAAGAATGATGGGAGAAGCCAAGTTAGGGAGGACAGGCCAGCTCCAACAGAAGATGGAAGATACCAAGTGAGACATCTGAGCTCAGAGCCCAGAAATGATGGAAGACACCAAGTTAGGGAGCAGAGGCCAGAACTCAGAAAAGATGGGGAACAACAAGTGACAGAAGTAAGCCCAGAAACCATGAGTGATGGGAGAAGCCAAGTTAGGGATCAGAGATCAGCTCTGAGACAAAATGAAAGGCTCCAACATATAAACCACATTCCAGCACCAAGGGAGGATGGGAGACATCAAGTGATAGACCTGAGTTCAGAACCCAGAAATGATGGCAGACAAGTGAGAGAAGTAGGCCCAGAAACCATGAATGATGAGAGAAGCCAAGCTAGAGATCAGAGTTCAGCTCCAAGAGAAAATGAAATACTCCAACATAGAGACCACATACCAGCACCGAGGGATGATGGGAGACATGAAGTGAGAGGCCTGAGCCCTGAACCCAGTAACAATGGAGGGCACCAAGTTAGGGAGCAGAGACTAGATCCAACTGAAGATAACACACACCAAGTCAGAGGCCAAACCCCAGCACCAAAGGATGATGGAAGATGTCAAGTGAGAGACCTGAGCCCAGAGCCCAGGAATGCTAGAAGACAACAAGTGAGAGACCAAAGCCCAGCACGAAGGGATGACACGAGATTCAAAGTGAGAGACCTGAGCTCAGAACCAAGGAATGAAGGGAGAAGTCAAGATAGGGAGCAGACATCAGCTCCAAGAAAATACAGTAGATTCCAGCATAGAGGCCAGACCACAAAACCAAGAGAAGATGAAAGATACCAAATGAGAGACCTCAGTCCTGAACCCAGGAATGATGGGGATCGCCAAGTTGGAGAGCAGAGACTAGAAACCAGGAATGATGAGCGATACCAAATTAGGGAGCAGAGATCAGTGCCTACAGAAGATAGGAGATATCAACTGTGGGACCAAAATCCAGCAGAAAGGGATGATGGAAAATTCCAAGTGAGAGATCTGAGTCCTGAACCCAATAATAATGGGGTTCATCAAGTTAGAGAGCAGAGGCCAGAAATAAGGAATGATGAAAGACACCAAGTTAGGGAGCAGAGATCAGCTCTAAAAGAATATGGGAGATACCAAGTGAGAGACCAAAACCCAGCACTAAGGGATGATGGGAGACATGAAGTGAGAGACCTGAGCCCAGAACCCAGTAATGATGACAGGCACCAAGTTAGGGAGCAGAGACCAGATCCAATAGAAGATGACACAAACCAAGTGAGAGACCCAGTACCAAAGAATGACGGGAGACACCAATTGAGAGACCAAAACCCAGCACAAAGGGATGATGGTGGATTCCAAGTAAGAAACCTGAGCCCAAAACCAAAGAATGATGGGAGAAGTCAAGTTAGGGAGCAGACATCAGCTCCAAGGCAATATGAAAGATTCCAATGTAGAGACCAGATCCCAGCACCAAAGGATGTTGGAAGGTGTCAAGTGAGAGACCTGAGTTCTGAACCCAGGAATGATGGAGATCACCCAGTTAGAGAGCAGAGACTAGAAACCAGGGATGACAAGAGGCACCAAGTTAGAGAACAGAGACCAGCTTCCATGGAAGATGAGAGATACCGAGTGAGAGACCGAAACCCAACACAAAGGGATGACAGGAGATTCCAAGTGAGACATCTGAGCCCAGAACCAAGTAACGATGGGAGATACCAAATTATGGATCAGAGATCAGCTCTACATCTATATGAAAGACTGCAACATAGCGACTACACCCTAGCATCAGGGAAGATGGGAGACATCAAGTGAGAGACCTGAGCCCTGAACCCAGGAATGATGGGAGACGCCAACTTAGGGGACAGAGATCAGCTCTAACAGAAGATGAGAGAAACCAAGTGAGAGACCAAATCCCAGCACAAAGGAATGATGAAAGATTCCAAGTGAGAGACCTGAGCCCCAAAACCAGAAATAATGGGATAAGCCAAATTAGGGAACAGAGATCAGCTCCAAGACAATAGGAAAGATTTCAACACAGAGAGCAGATCCCAGCACTGAAGGATAATAAGAGAAGCCAAGTGAGAGAGCTGAGCTCAGAATCCAAAAATGATGGAACATACCAATTTAGAGAGCAGAGATCAGCTCCAACAGAATATGAGAAACACCAAATGAGAAGCCAGAATCCAGCACCAAAAGAGGATAGGAGATACCAAGTGAGAGACTTGCATGATAGGGGAAGTCCAGTTAGGGAACAGAGATCAGATCCAAGACAATATGAAAAATTCCAATGTACAGAACAGATCCCAACAACAAGGAATGATGGAAGACACCAAGTAAGAGACCTGAGTCCTGAACCCAGGAATGACGAGGATCACCAAGCTAGAGAACAGAGACTAGAAACCAGGCATGATGACGATCTCAAAGTTAGAGAGCAAAGACAGGAAACCAGAAAAGATGAGAGACACCAAGTTAGGGAGCAGAGATCTGCTCCAAAAGAAGACTGGAGACACCAAGTGAGAGACCAAAACCTAATACAAACAGATAATGGGAGATTCCAAGTGAGAGACCTGAGCCCAGAGCCAAGGAATGGTGGGCGAAGTCAAGTTAGGGAGCAGACATCAGCTCCAAGACAATATGGACGATTCCAACATAGAGACCATATCCCAGCACCAAGGGATAATAGAAGATGCCAAATGAGAGATCTGAGCCCTAAACTCAGGAATGATGGGGGTCACCAAGTTAGAGAGCAGAGACTAGAAACCAGGAATGAGGAGAGACACCAAGTTAGGGAACAGAGACTAACTCCAGTGGAAGATGAGAGATACCGAGTGAGAGTCCAAACCCCAGTGCCAAGGAATGATAGGAGACTCCAGGTAAGAGACTTGAGTCCTGAACCCAGGTATGACAGAAGACACCAAATTAGGGAGCAGAAACCAGCTCCAACAGAAGATGACACATACCAAGTGAGAGACCAAACCCCAGCACCAAAGGATGATGGACGACGTCAAGTGAGAGATCTGAGCCCAAAACCCAGGAATGATGGGAGACACCAAGTGAGAGACCAAAGCCCAGCACAAAAGAATGATGGGAGATTCCAAGTGAGAGATCTGAGCCCAGAACCAAGGAATGACGGGAGAAGTCAAATTAGGGAGCAGAGATCAGCTCTAAGACAATACAATAAATTCCAACATAGAGATCAGATCACAAAACCAAGGGAAGATGGAAGACACCAAATGAGAGACCTGCGTCCTGAACCCAGGTGTGATGGTGGGAACCAAGTTAGGAAGCAGAGATCACAAGTCAGGAATGATGGGAGATATCAAGTTAGAGACCTAAACTCAAAACCCAGTAATGATGGGGGATGCCAAGTTAGGGAGCAGAGACTAGCTCCAACAGAAGATGACACACACCAGGTGAGAGACCAAACCCCAACACCAAAGGATGATGGGAGACGTCAAGTGAGAAACCTGAGCCCAGAACCCAGGAACAATAGTAGAGACCAGATCCCAGCACCAAGAGATGATGAAAGACACCAGGTGAAAGAACTGAGCCCACAACCCGGGAATTACGAAAGATATCAAGAGAGTGACCTGACCCCAGAACCCACGAATGATGGAAGACAAGAGGTTAGAGAGCAAAGGCTGGCTTCCAGAAAGGATGAGGGCCATCTTACGAACAACAATGAAAGAAACTCTGGAACAGTCATATATCTGAGAGAGCCTAACCATGAAACAAAACAACACCTGGGGAAAGAACAAGATCAAAAGCATTTTTCCAGGCAGAAGAAGGCTGAGCTTAGAGATCTAGATCCTTGGGGATCATCAGCCAGCAGAACGATTGGGCCAATAACCTGTGAGGTATACTTTTTTCCCAAACAGGAAGGTAACTGGTTGTGCTATTGTCTACATGGCTCATCTAAAATAACAAATATAAGAAGTAGGCTCAATGATACAGATCTGGGGATATTTAAGAACCACAGGAGTGGAGAAAGCTATGGCTACTATCCAGTTTGGGATCCAGAAGAAGGGCATTTGTACCAGGATGAGGAAGAAAAATGGGAAGATTATATTGATGACCAGGAGGATGATCCCTGTCACGTCTGGAAATCTGGCAACCACAAGCATAAGAAGAACCTGGGGATCCCAGAAGAGCTCAGCTCCTCTGAGGATGAGTTCTGAGGTCCGTTCCAGATGCTCCAAGAAATTTCACCTCCCCAGTTGGCTGAGCTGGTTGTTTAGGCTTTCTTGGCTCCTTCCCTTGTGAACCTCAGGCATGTACCTCTAATCTATAATAAGGTAGAATTCCTCAACTTTTGGTTTCTGGGATTCTGACTTTTTTTTTTAAGAATGGCTTATGGTGGAAAGAAGAATTGCATGTTCTAGAATATCCTCCGATAACCCTATGATTTTAACAATGAATCATAACTCTCTCAAGGCTCCAAATTACAGACCTTGTAAACATTAACAATAAATGATTAAAAAAAATGATTAGCAAGTATTAATTTCTTCTCGGTTTTCTTCAACTCTTTTGAAATTCACTACTCTCAGATTGAAAACTGAGATGAAGTGACATAGTCATAGCCTCCAGAGCAGGGTTTATTTTTCACTCAGAAAATATATACTTTTTCATCCATTTGTTTGATAGTGCACTTATGGGGTACATAAATGCAAACAAGTACTGCTCCTTGTTGCTATGGAAGACACCTCTAAAACGAAACCACTCAGTTTAAAAATTAAAGAAGAGACAAAATAGATTTTGCAAATGCAAACAAACTAAGCAGAGGTTGCAATATTATAATCAGATCAAATACAATTCAATATATGAAGCAATAAAGGGATCTATTTTTATTGATAAAGGATATAATCCACTTCGAAGATATAACTAGCATTCAATCATTCAACAGATATTTTCTGAGCAACTACTATGGGCTGAGCACTGTCCTGGGTGTTGGGGATACGGATGCAAACAAGACAAAGCCTCCCATGACAGAGCTTACATTCTAGCAGGAGGAGTCATGTGCCAAATGTGCCAAACAACATGGCATCCAAATAAAAAGAAAACCAAGTTGAAAATACAAGTCAGAGCTCACAGAAAAACAATAGGTGTATAGTCATACCTCTCTCCATCTTTAACAGGAAAATAAAAAAATAAATAAGTCCTTAGAAAATTCGTTGACAATCGTGGTGAAGTATTTGGGCTTTATAGGCAAGCCAACCTGGTTTGGAGTTCTGATCCCATCACACTAGCTTGCTGACGTTGGGCAATTCAACCTCTTCATGTCTTAGTACCTGACATATAGAAAGTGCTTAATAGATGTTAGTTAATACTTTTTTTAAACTATTCTTGATCCAGTAGGTATCTATGACTTCTACACACTTCAGGAGATATGCATAATTTTTAAGCACCCATGGAATATTTATAAAAACCAGCCATGTATTAGAACATAGTTAAAACTTCAATAAATACCAAAAAGCAGAAATAATGCAGATTGCATCTTTGATGAGAATGCAGATAAACTAGAAAGTAATAATACATAAAATACAAAAAAAACTTGAAATTTTAAAATCACTTTTAAATAACTTGAGTTAAAGAGAACAAAACTTCAGTTAAGATACCATTTTTTAAATAATGATAAAATATCACTAAATATTAAAATCTATACCCACAGCATTAAACATTTTAATTATTTAAACAAAAAAAAAAAGTAAAAACAGAATAAGCTAAGTATTCAAATCAACAAGTTAGAAAAAGAAGATACAAAACCAATGTAGGAAAGCAGAAAGAAGGAAGATATAAAGATACTAAGTAGAAATTCATGAAGTAGAACACAGACTAGCCATGGGATTGATTAATAAGGCAAAGAATTGGGATACTTGGGAAAGAATTAAAATAACAGATAATAAATGTGTGTGTGTATAAAAAAAAAAGTGTATGTGTGTATATAAACCAAAAATACTTAGTTACAAGTACTATATCCATTCTTTAAAAAAAAAAAAACTGTTGCTGGTGCATCGATTCCAACTCATAGAGACTCCATAGGACAGAACAGAACTGCCCCATGGGGTTTCCAAGGAGCAGCTGGTGGATTCGAACTGCCGACCTTTTGGTTAGCAGTCAAAAGGCCAAAGATAATAATAATCATAATAAAGGCAAAAAGGAAAGAAAGTCTTGGAAAAAATGGATGATTTTTTAGGAAAACTGATTCCAAAAAACATATCACCATAGCTATAGAAAAAAAATTGAGAAGATTGTCAGAGAACTACCTTCCTTCTCAAGACCTTGAGGCAACACTGTTTCCCAGGTGAATGTTTTCAAGTATTCATGGAACAAATAATTCCTACACTATTTAACCCCTATCAGAGAATATAAAGAAAATTTTACCTTTTTCTTAATGTAGCATAACCCTAATATCAAAATCCAAAATCCCTCCAAACTACAGACCAATCCTATTTATAAAAACAGACAAAAAACCCTAAACACAATACCAGCAGGCAGCAGCGTTGTGAAAGCCTAATGCATGCTGCCCACGTGTGGTTCATCCCAGGAAGGCCCCGTTCGTACAGGAAACCCACTCATACAGCTCATCCTAGAACTTGGCAAAGGACCGTCTGATCATCTATATGGAGATATGGATTTGTTTTTTAATCCATGTGATTATTTTTAATTTAACATAGTGAAAGGAAAAATCTATCTAAAACCAACAGCCGGCATCATGCTCAATGGTAAAACACAGCCCTTCATTAGCTAGGAAAATCTTGTCATTCACAAAGATTTACAAAGCACCTACTGTGTGGCAGGCAATGCAGGGCACAGGCTGCACAATGGTGAAAAGAACAGCTTAAAGAGGGTTACCATTAAAATTATGAAGTATAATAAGAGCTATGCAGGAAAAGAGCAGGTGCTGTAAAACAGAAAACAAAAGCCGGATTAGAAAGTCTGCCTGAGGAAGTGATAAAAGAACAAGGATGTGTCCCGTACTCATGGGATTTTGCATCAATGTAAGTAGACAAAAAAAATAAAATAGAAAAGCTAGAAATTAGGTACACAAATTAGAAAAGAAGAGGCAAAATGGTCATGATCTAAGATGACAGTATTTCTACTAGGAAATCTAAGGGAATTGACTTAAAAAGCTATTAGACATAGAAAGTTTAGTAACATGTACTCACAGAAGAAGCATACAAAAAAAACTTTCTGTAGAGTCAATTGGAACTCATGGCAACCCTATGTGTTAGATTCTGAGTACAACTGCTCCATAGGGTTTTCTTGGCTGTAATCATCCTGGAAGCAGATCTCCAGGCCTTTCTTTCATGGTGCCACTACCCCCCCAAAAAAAAGACGCCAAACCCATTGCCATCGAGTCTATCAGGTGAGTGCAAACCACTAACCTTTAGGTTAGTAGGTAATTGCAAACCACTCATACTATTCAGAGTCCTCGACTTTAATAAAACCCAAACCCACTACCATAGAGTGGATTCGGACTCATGGTAACCCTGTAGGACAGAGTAGAACTGACCCTTAGGGTTTCCAAGTCTGTAAATCTTTATGGAAGCAGACTGCCACATCTTTCTCCCAAAGAGCTGCTGGTGGGTTCAAACCTGGATCTTTTGGTTCAGCAGCCAAGCACTTTAACCACTGAGCCACCAGGGCTCCTCTTTTCTTACTACCCTCTATAAATTTGCAAGCCCAGCCCCGACTTCCAGCACACCCTATCTGCCTTACCTGCTTTATTTTTCTCCATGGTACTTCTTTTTTTTTTTTTTACTTACCCTCCACCTGATGTATTATATATCTGCTTGATATTTTTAGTGCCTGCTTTTCCACTCTAGAGAGGAAGTTCCATGAGGCCAGGGCACTTGGTCTTTTTTCTTTTCTGCTATATTCTTGGTACTGGAAGTAGTGCTTGGCACCCAATAGATGCTCTATAAATATTTCTTAAATGAATGATCAGTTATAGCACTTAATCTTCACTAAATGCTATAAGATAGGTACCATTATTATCCCCAGAGTCCCTGGGTAGTGCGAATGCTTAATGCACTCAGCTGCTAATTGAAAGGCTGGTGGTTCTCATATACCCAGAGGCACCTCGGAAGAAAGGCCTGGCAATCTATCTCTAAAAAATCAGCCCTTGAAAACCCTGTGGAGCACAGTTCTACTCTGACACACATGAGGTCAACATAAGTCAGAAGCAACTCAATGGCAACTGGTGTTATTATCATCCCCACTTTACAGATGAGGAAACTGAGGCACAGAAGGCAAACCATTTGTCCAAGATCACGCAGCTGGTACATGAGAGAGCTAGAATTTGAGCCCAGGCAGTCTTCCCCAAGAACACACACTCTTGACCACTACACTACTACCAAGTCAAAACAAGCAAATTAATCATGACATTGCATCTATCACCTGTCCTTTGGCAACAATGGCGAAACCAGCCTTAACATTCACTGATAAGTGAGAGTCTCAATTGATTCAACTTTTCTGGGTACAACCTGTCAATACATACTGTAGCAGAGACTTCTAGTTCTCCAACGTGTACATACTGTAGCAGAGACTTCTAGTTCTCCAGCATGCAGTCTTCCCCTCCACCCATCTCCCCTTCTTTCTAGAAACCCCAAATTTTTAATTTTTATTTTACTGCAGTAAAATACGTATAACATAAAACTCACTACTTTAACCATTTGCAAGTGTACAATTCAGTGGCATTAATTACATTCACAATGTTGTGCAATTTCCAAAACTCTTTCATCACCCCAAACAAGAACTCTGTACTCATTAAAAAATAACTCCCCCATCTCCCCTCCCCACAGCCCCTGGTAACCTCTAAACTACTTTCTGTCTTTATTACTTTGCCTATTTTAGATATTTCATGTAAATGGAATCAACCAATATTCATCCCTTTGTGTCTGGCTTACTTCATCTAACATCACATCTTCATCCACGTTGTAGCATGTATCAGAACTTGATTCCTTTTCATGGCTGCATAATACTGCATCCTGAATATATACCACATCTTGTTTATCCATTCATCTGTTGATGAACAAAACTCCAGTTTTTAGCTGGGCACACTGCTACCTCCAACAGAGAGACCACATTCCCCAGCCTTTGTTGCTAGGTCAGTCATGTGAATACGTTGTGGCCGATGGGACACACACAGAATGTCACATGGGTCCCCTGGGATGTATAAAGGGAAGGACACACTATTCTGCATCCCTTCCTCATTCTTTCTGGCTGGAATGTGGAACAGATAGCTGAAGCTTCAGCAGCCTTCTTAGAATATGAGGTGGAAGTCACATATTGAGAATGGCAGAGCTGGAAGCTTCTAGAACCTGGGTCCCTAATGATCAAGGAGCAACCATAGGCACACAGGTCCACAGAACTCAGACTTCATGTAGGAGAGAAATAAAAATTTATCTTGTTTAAGCTATTGGCTCAGATTGTCTTTCAATCATAGCAAAACCTGATCCTAACCTAAAGATGTGCTTACTCTTTCAGGAACGAGCCCTGATGCTGCAATGATTAAGCACTCAGCTGCGAACCAAAAGGTCAGCAGTCCGAACCCATCAGTCACTCCATGGGAGAAAGACCTGACAATCTGCTCCTGTAAAGATACAGCCTAAGAAAGCCTATGGGGCAGTTTTACTCTGTCCTATAGAGTCGCTATGAGTTGGAATTGACTTGATGTCACACAAAAACAACACTCTTTCAGGGAGGAAGAGAGTCAAGAGGCAGAAGAGGTCTTACCTAAATGGTACAAGGACGATGTGATATTGGTAACCTCTGGGTATGTGGAATACCCAAAGCTGGCTCTTTCTTTCACCATATGCTTTTGTGGTTTCTTTGGAACTCCTTCACCATCCTGGGCCTCTCCCACTACAGACCCCCTAATGCTGGCAAGGCTTCCTCCAGCAGGCCACCTATCACTCCTTGCCGGGCCCCTGGCTCTTGGAAGTCCTTCCATTTTTGGATCGCTCTACCATCCACGTGGTCCCCTTGGGTGATCAGTGCCGGCTCCCTTCCACGGAGTCCACACCTGGTCTACAGGAAATGTGCAGACATCCCTGCCCTGCTGAACTCCAGAAGTACAGGGGTCCAGCTCTCTCACTACCTTACAGCCAAGAGCCCTCGTCAGCCTTCCTCTGGTCTGTAGATATGACTCAGGTGCCCTTCCCTGTGGTCCTCAAATCCCAGGACTCACTAGTCAAGACCTCTGAGTAGTTCCTCACCCTGAGCCACTCTGGACAAGCTAGAATATCAGAGTGAGGTAGGTGGCGGGGGCGAGGAGGGGGAGGAAAAGTGCAAGGGGCAAAAAATGTCGAAGAAGCAAACCATAACCCCTTTTCCCTCTGCAGGTTTGAGTCTATGTCAAACTAAAATTGGTGGAAAAAAATACATTCTAAACTGGATTGTAATTCTAGAGTTTTTATATTAGTTTTGACTTTTTATCACCTGGAAAAATCAACTATTTGTTAATATCTGAGAACGATGGTTAAAGCTAGAAACCTGCCCAAGGTTTGTCATTCTACAGCTCCTGGTGTTGCTGTTGCCCTTATTATTGTCTGACTCTCCCTTCAAACCCTGAGTTCTGTGAGGCTAGGAGCTGAGCCTAGGTTGCTCACTGTTGAAGCCCAAACAACTATGTCTGTGGGGACGAAGCAGGTCCTCAAGCCGTGTTGACTGAAGGAACATTTAGGAGGTAGACAGGGGAAGAGATGCCTACAAGCCCTCCAGAGAGAGGGAGGCACATCCAGTGAGAGTATGTTATGGAAACCAAGAAGAGTTTCTAGAAAGAGGGAATAGCGGAGGGGGTCACAAGTCACAGAGTATTGAGTGAGAAAGACCTCCTTTCTCTAGACTCCACAGTCCCTCTTCCGCAAGAGCAGTCTAGTGGGTACAAAAGACATATGACAGTGTATTGAAAAGACGATGGGAGGGAAGAAGTGGAGACAGTGGGGGCAGACGCTTGCACTTTCCAGAAGCTTGTGTGGGAAAGAAAGAGGACATGGGATAATAGCTAAACAGAGATAGCAGTTGGGAGAGGACTGGCTGGCTGGCCAATTTAAGATGGTTTGTTTGGTGAGAAGAGGCCAATAGAGAGTGGGAAGTCTAAAATTGCAGGAAAGAGAGGGAATAATTGAAGAAATGAAGACTTTGAGGCTGAGGCAATAGATGGGCGGTATGGGGTCTCCAGAGCACAGTGGGAGGAACAACTCTAGCTCTGAGGTGGGAAAAGAAAGTGCAGGTGGTGGAGGTGCAGGTAAAGTGGAATAAATGGGGGGGTGGGAAGGGAAGAGTTGAAGGAGCCCATGCCTAACAGCTCTGTTTTCTCTGGGGGGCAGGGAACAAGGCCATCTGCTGAGAGACAGAGCAGCGAATGGCACACTGAGATATGAGAGGAACAAACGGCCAAGAGTCCCCTTGAGATCTGAAACCTGCCTGGCTGGTGCTTTGTCCCCTTCTCGGTCAGGTCTTTCATATGAACACCTCAGGAGGGGGGCTAGACCTTTTGAGGCCTCTCCAAGTTATCTGTGTGACTATGGCATAAAAGAGATTAAACTGCATTGAACCAAACCCCAAAATAAGAATCTTGTCTATGCTTGCCATTGCAATAATATTCTATAGAAGCTAAGGGTTGTTTCTATTCAATCTCAATGCCGTGAAGGTCATTCTAAAAGAGCAGAACAAGAAACCAAGGCAGGAGAGTGAAAGCTTGTCTTTACAATGAAAAAAAAATTTTTTTTTTTTTTTAAATACTCATCCCTAAACATTACTTTCTCTAGCTGGACTTTTTAATTTCATTTATTTATTTTTTACTACGCTTTAGGTGAAAGTTTATAGCTCAAGTCAGTTTCTCATACAAAAATTTATACACATATTGTTATGTGACAGCACACTCCCCCTTTCCACCCCGGGTTTCCCGTGTTCATTCAACCAGCTCCTGTCCCTTTCTGCCTTCTCATCTCACCTCTGGACAGGAGCTGCCCATTTAGTCTCATGTATCTACTCAGCACCTAACAAGAACCCCCCATGTGTCTGTCAGTTTGTCGTACTGTGGGGGCTTGGGTGTTGTTGTGATGCTGGAAGCTATGCCACCAGTATTCAGACACCAGCAGGGTCACCCATGGCAGACAGGTTTCAGCTGAGCTTCCACACTAAGGCAGACTAGGAGGAAGGACCCAACAGTCTACTTCTGAAAAGAATTAGCCAGTGAAAATCTTATGAATAGCAGCGGAACACTGCCTGACACAGTACTGGTGCAGAGAGGGCAGTGTTTCATTCTGTTGTATACATGGCCGCTATGAGTCGGAACCAACTCGACGGCACCTAACAACAACCTAACAACAACATCTACTTGAACTAAGAAGCACACTCTTCATGAGTATCATTTTATATCTCATAGTCCAGTCTATTCTTTGAAGAGTTGGCTTCAGGAATGGTTTTAGTTCTGGGTTAACAGAGAGTCCCAGGGCCATGTCTTCTGGGATTCCTCTAGTCTCAGTCAGATCATTAATTCTGGTCTTTTTACTAGAATTTGAGTTCTGCACCCCGCTTTCCTCCTGCTCCATCCAGGACCCTCTGTTGTGTTCCCTGTCAGGGCTCCAGCTGGAGTTTTTTAAGTGGTAAATAGCAGGTGATTCAAGGTAACACTCTCTAAGGAAGGGTGGAGGACCAGTACTCCACAGACATCTACTCTAGGAGCAATCCAAATGTCAGAGACAATTCTTTTTGCTACTAATTACTGAGTGCTTGGAATGTGCCAGGCGTCACCTTTACTTAAGTTGTCTCCTTTATCAGCTCAACAACTCTGTGAGGCAAACATCAGCTTCCTCTAACAGATGCGAAAAAATAAGAATTCAAGAAACTTACCCAGGGTCACACATACAATGAGTAATTGATCCAGGACTTGAAGTGGTCTGTTGACTCCAAATAACCCTTCTCCTTCTGCTGTACCATGTGAGTTACACTAAACCCACTAGATCACAAGCTTTGTGGGGGGAGGATTGTGTCTACCTCATTTTCTACTATCTCCCCTACATCTAGTCAATGGTAGGAATTCAATAGATATTGTTATTCTAAGAAATTAACCTTAACTTCTTTCCCTATTTGGGCTGTTCAAACCCTCCTCCAGCTATTTCACAGTATCTGTCCCTTCATCAGGCTCAGCCTGTTCGCCGGCAGAGAAGCAGGTCAGCGGCTCGATGAGGGCTATCACAGAGGACCGGGCCAGGGAGGCACACGGACCCCAGAACATCGTGCTTGGGGTTTGCGCGCCACCTTGTGGTGAATAGCCGCAATGTCCCACAGGGGACTCATCATGAAACAATTGGCAATGGCCCAGGGCTGACCGTGAGGGATTACATCCTGTGTTCCTTCTTGCAATTTCAAATGGACAGAGGATTCTCTCCTTCTCGTGTTCATCTATAACTGAGATTTTAAATCCCCAGATCCTTTGGGGGTTAAAAAAAAAAAAAAAAAACTCCTTGCCATCGAGTTGATTCCAATCCATAGCAACCCCATAGGACAAAGTAAAACTGCCCCATAGGGTTTCCAAGGAGCGACTGGTGGATTCGAACTGCCGACCTTTTCCACTAGCAGCCAGCATGCCGTAGCTCTTAACCGCTGTGCCACAGGCACCAGTGAAAAATCTACATGGGGCGGAACACCACACTAAATATACGCTTCAATTTTAAGACAAAACTGGATTTCAGAAATGTTCAGATGTGAACACATAGGTCTTAGAATGTGACTTTCATCTGCAAAATCTCCTGGACAAGAAATGATGGTGTCGGCTAACAGTCTCCATGTTGTTTATTTGAGCTTCTGGATTCTACGCATGCTCGTCGCCAGCTCTGGAGGACAAGTGTTTTAAAAATCACTACCCATAAGAGTTCCTGTATGCAAAGAAAGATCAAGATTTTAGAAACTATAAAAATAACTTAACCTTCCATTAGCATTGGGCAGAGCTAACGAGTGAATGTTCATTAACTAATAGCCTTGGCTATAGACTAAGGATTGGCTACCAACTTCCACCTGCAGTTTGCTAAGTGGTAACCTTGGAGCTAGAAATGAATACCCCTCCCCAGCACACCCCCACCACGGGTACAGGCTGAGGTGTGTGCATGAGATGGGAGAATTTTTTATTATAACAACAATATTTCTCTTTGGAGTGATGCTGCCAAGAAAAATGACTTGACATGAGTTCAGGAGTTCAGAGAGGAATCTGGGTTGTTCAGAGAAGAAAGGAAAAAAAAGAACGGGGAAGAGAAAGAAGTTCATATGTGGGTGACAGTCTGAGGGAAGCATGACTTAACCCTGCCCAGGACCCCCAAAACTTAAAAAAAAAAAAAAAATCACAGGTGCTCATGTGAGTGTTTCTGGGTGGAAATCTAAGGAGTTGACTTGTCTGTATCAAGAAGGCAGAAAGCAATATTGTGAAAGACGAGAAGATGTCTACCCAAGAAGCTCGTTGAACTCCACACAAGGTAGATCTCAAAAGAAAGTCACCAAGACATATTGTAATCAAACTTGCCAACACCAAAGATAAAGAGGGAATTTTAAGAGTGGCTAGGGACAAACGAAAAGTCATCTACAAAGGAGAGTCAATAAGACTAAGCTCTGACTACTCAGCAGAAACCATGCAGGCAAGAAGGCAATGGGATGACATATATAAAGCCTTGAAGGAAAAAAATTGTGAACTGAGAATTATATATCCAGCAAAACTGTCTCTCAAATATGATGGTGAAATTAGAACATTTCCAGACAAGCAGAAGTTTAGGAAATTTGTGAAAACTAAACCAAAATTACAAGAAATACTAAAGGGAATCTTCCAAAAATCCATAGCACCAGATAACAACCCCAGACTAGAACACAGGACAGAGCAACCAGGTATCAACCCAGATAGGAAAATCAAAAAAATAAATCACAGCTAAAACACTGCAAATAGGTAAACAGAGGAGGCAGGACCAAGATGGATGACTAGGTAGAAGCTTCCGCTTATCCCTCTTGCAACAAAGACTCAAAAAAACAAGTGAATCAATTACATACAGGACAATCTACGAACCCTGACCATCAAAAACAGAACTAAGGAGTTGACCTGAGTGGCAGGGGAGCAAAAAGCCACACGCTGAAGCAGCAACCACTCCTGGAACCAGTGTGCCACGTCGCTGCCTTGAGCCCTCTCAGTACCCTGGTGCCAGAGTGGTGGGCCTGATTGTGACTCACTGAGACGGGGCAAGCATGGACGCAGGCCTAGCCCTTGGGACCGACCACGGGGGGACCCAGCCAGTGCAAGAAGGCTGCACACCAATGCGGCTGACAGGCAAATGAAAAACCACGGGGAAGCAGAGACTGGTTTTGGAGCCTGGAGAGCAGGGTCCCAGACAGGAAACCTTGGCGCTGGGCTTTGGACTAAGTGTGGAGGAGCTGATTGCTGCTTCCTGAGATGGCGCAAGCACGGGACGCAGCCCTAAACCTCTGGGGCAGTCTTAGCAGAGAACCAGCCAGGGCACACAAGCTACATACCCCTCTGGAATCTCAGAAAAAACAGTCCTCACCAAACAAAATAAGTAACTTTGTCTATCTTGCCTCGCTACTCTCAACTAACTGTCTGATCCCTCCCTTCTCTGCCCCAGCTGGCTTCATTAACATTGAAATTCCCTGGGTCAGAGAGTGTAGTGCACTGCCAGGATTTTTTTTCTTCTTCTTTCTTTCTTTTCTAGCCCATTCTCCTGGCCAGAGAGAAGTAGCATTTAACAATCATAGGAAAAATCCTTCCCTGACTTCCCTAAACTGGAATAACAATACAGAACCTGCTCCATCCAGGCATAAGAGACCCACAGTCTTTGGCTTTCATCCGTACAGGTAACCAGGTGGCTATTATAGTACAAAGGCAATTCTGATAGAGATCTGACTGTAAGTGTTTTAGCTGAGCAGTGGAAAGGCAAGTTTTGGAGGTCAGATACCTCTCTACCTATTAAACAGAGCCCTCACTGATCCACACCAGGGAACTGAGGGCTGAGGCTCCACCCACACCACCTAGCCACCTGCTAAAGGGGACTGAGGATAGTGATGCCTACCAATCTGTAGAGGTACAAGCATTGGGTGCCTAAGGTACAGCTGCAGAGTCCACCCACCAGAGTGCCCTAGAGAATAGAACCACTGCTACCTCACTGACACTTGGGGGAAGGCTGTCAGCATCCTGCCCTCCTTGGAATGTGACCCCCTGCCGCTACTAGAAACTGGCACATACAACAATCACCACTACTCCTCTAAGTTAATAGGTGAGAGCCTAGACCACACACTAGGTGACCCTGAAGACTAGGGCACCTAAGCTGATTCTATTCAAGAATAGTGAATGGACTCATAGGCTTATACACCGGGTGACAGCTCAGATCAGCTGGTAAGAGGACATAAGTGATTCAAAAGCTACAGCAATCAAGATAGCACAATCTAGTTGCCCATCTGGGTGTATTGTAACAAAATAAAACATGAAGATAAGACTCAGTGAGCAAATATAAAAGAAAACATTACAATATCTTATAGATGGCTTGGAGACAGCAGTTGATATCAAATCACATAAAGAAGCAAACCATGATTGCTTCTACAACCCCCCAAATCAAAGAATCAAAATCATTCCCAGATGTAGATACATTCCTGGAATTGCCAGATGTAGAATATAAAAAACTAATATACAGAATGCTTCAAGACATCAGGGATGACCTCAGAAATGAAATAAGGCAATCTACAGAAAAAGCCAAGGAACACACCAATAAAGCAGTTGAAGAAATCAAAAAGATTATTCAAGAACACAGTGAAAAAATTAATAAGCTGCAGGAATCCATAGAGAGACAGCATTCAGAAATCCAAAAGATTAACAATAAAATTACAGAATTAGACAACTCCATAGGAAGTCAGAGGAGCAGAATTGAGGAACTGGAATGCAGAGTGGGGGAGCTGGAGAATAAGACAAATGACACCAATATAGTTGAAGAAAAATCAGATAAAACAATTTTAAAAAATGAAGAAACCCTAAGAATCATGTGGGACTCTTATCAAGAAGAATAACTTGCATGTCACTGGAGTTCCAGAACAGGGAGGGATAACAGAAGATACAGAGAGAATAGTTGAAGATCTTTTGGCAGAAAACTTCCCTGGCATCGTGAAAGATGAAAAGATATCTAAGATGCTCATTGAACCCCATATAAGGTAGATCCCAAAAGAAAATCACCGAGACATATTATCATCAAACTTGCAAAACCACAGATAAAGAGAAAATTCTAAAAGCCACCAAGGATAAACGAAAAGTCACCTACAAAGGAGAATCAATAAGCTCAGACTACTCAGCAGAAACCATGCAGGCAAGAAGGCAATGGGATGACACATACAGAGCACTGAAAGAGAAAAACTGTCAGCCAAGAATCATATATCCAGCAAAACTCTCTCTCAAATATGAAGGTGAAATTAAGACATTGTCAGATAAACACAAGATTAGAGAATTTGCAAAAACCAAACCAAAGCTATAAGAATTACTAAATGAAATTCTTTGGTCAGAAAATCAATAGTATAAGATACCAACACAACACAAGCTCACAGAACAAAACATTCTGATATCAACTCAGATAGGGAAATCATAAAAACAAAATAAAATTAATTTTTTAAAAAATTGCTCAAAACAGGGAATCATTAACATCATTACGTAAAAGATTACAATAGTCAAAAAAGAGGGATTAAATACAGCAGGCATAGATCTTACATGTGGAGAGGAAACCAAGGTGATATAGGGTGATACAAGTTAGGTTTTTACTTAGAAAAATAGGGGTAAATACTAAGGTAACCACAAAGAGGTCTAACAATTCCATACTTCAAAATGAAAACCAAGATAAATATAATGAGTCAGCAAAAATAAATTCAATTACTATGAAAAGGAGGAACACACATTCTACAAAGAAAAACTTCTCAGCACAAAAAGGTAAGTGGAAAAATGAAATTGTCAACAACACACAAAAAAAGGCATCAAAATGACAGCACTAAACTCATACTTATCTATAATTACACTGAATGCAAATGGACTCAATGCACCAATAAAGAGACAGAGAGTCTCAGACTGGATAAAGAAACACGATCTGTCTATATGCTGCCTACAAGAGACACACCTTAGACTTAGAGACACAAATAAACTAAAACTCAAAGGATGGAAAAAAATATATCAAGCAAACAACAATCAAAAAAGAGCAGGAGTGGCAATATTAATTTCTGACAAAATAGGCTTTAAAGTTAAATCCACCACAAAGGATAAAGAAGGACTCTACATAATTATTAAAGGGACAATTTACCAGGAAGATATAACCATATTAAATATTTATGCATCCAATGATAGGGCTGCAAGATTCATAAAACAAACTTTAACAGAATTGAAAAGTGAGATAGACACCTCCACAATTATAGTAGGAGACTTCAACACACCACTTTCGGTGAAGGATAGGACATCCAGTAAGAACCTCAATAGAGACACGGAAGATCTAATTCCTACAGTCAACAAACTTGACCTCATACACTTATACAGAACACTCCACCCAACAGCTGCAGAGTATACTTTTTTTTTCTAGTGCCCATGGAACATTATCTAGAATAGATCACATATTAGGTCATAAAACAAACCTTTGCAGAATCCAAAACATCGAAATATTACAAAGCATCTTCTCAGACCATAAGGCCATAAAAGTAGAAATCAGTAACAGAAAAACCAGGGAAAAGAAACCAAATGCTTGGAAACTGAACAATACCCTGCTCAAAAAAAGACTGGTTATAGAAGACATTAAGGAGGGAATAAAGGAATTCATAGAATTCAACGAGACTGAAAACACTTCCTATCAAAACCTTTGGACACAGTGAAAGCAGTGCTCAGAGGTCAATTTATATCAATAAATGCACACATACAGGAAGAAGAAAGAGCCAAAATCAAAGAACTGTCCCTACCACTTGAACAAAAAGAAAGAGAGCAACAAAAGAAACAGTCAGGGACCAGAAGAAAGCAAATAATAAAAATTAGAGCAGAATTAAATGAATTACAGAACAGAAAAACAATTGAAAAAGTTAACAAGGCCAAAACTGGTTCTTTGAAAACATTAACAAAATTGATAAACCATTGGCCACACTAACTAAAGAAATACAAGAAAAGAAACAAATAACCTGAATAATAAATGAGATGGGCCATATCACAACAGACCCAACTGAAATTAAAAGAATCATATCAGATTACTGTGAAAAATTGTACTGTAACAAATTTGAAAACCTGGAAGAAATGGATGAATTCCTAGAAACACACTACCTACCTAAACTAACACAAACAGAAGTAGAACAACTAAATAGACCCATAACAAAAAAAGAGATTGAAAAGCTAATCAAAAAACTCCCAGCAAAAAAAAAGCCCTGGCCCGGACAGCTTCACTGTAGAGTTCTACCAAACTTTCCAAGAAGAGTTAACACCACGACTACTGAAGGTATTTCAAAGCATAGAAAAGGACGGAATACTACCTAACTCATTCTATGAAGCCAGCATAACCCTGATACCAAAACCAGCTAAAGACAACACAAAAAAAAGAAAATTACAGACCTATACCCTTCATGAACGTAGATGCAAAAATCCTCAACAAAATTCTAGCCAATAGAATTCAACAACATATCAAAAAAATAATCAACCATGACCAAGTGGGATTTAAACCAGGTATGCAAGAATGGTTCAATATTAGAAAAAACATTAATGTAATCCACCACATAAATAAAACAAGACAAGAACCACATGATTTTATCAATTGACACAGAAAAGGCATTTGACAAAGTCCAACACCCGTTCATGATAAAAACTCTCAGCAAAATAGGAATAGAAGGAAAATTCCTCAACATAATAAAGTGCATTTATACAAAGCCAACATCATCCTAAATGGAGAAGACACGGAAAGCATTTCCCTCGAGAACGGGAACCAGACAAGGATGCCCTTTATCACCGCTCTTATTCAACATTGTGCTGGAGGTCCTAGCCAGAGCAATTAGGCTAGACAAAGAAATAAAGGATATCCAGATTGGCAAGGAAGAAGTAAAGTTATCTCTATTTGCAGATGACATGATCTTATACACAGAAAACCCTAAGGAATCCTCAAGAAAACCACTAAAACTAGTAGAAGAGTTCAGCAGAGTATCAGGTTACAAGACAAACATACAAAAAGCAGTTAGATTCCTCTACATCAACAAAAAGAACATCGAAGAGGAAATCACCAAATCAATACCATTCGCAGTAGCCCCCAAGAAGATAAAATACTTAGGAATAAACCTTACCAACGATATAAAAGACCTATACAAAGAAAACTACAAGGTACTACTGCAAGAAACCAAAAAGGACCTACGTAAGTGGAAAAACATACCTTGCTCATGGATAGGAAGTCTTAACATTGTAAAAATGTCTACCAAAACCATCTATATATACAATGCTTCCCATCCAAATTCCAACGACATTTTTTAATGAGATGCAGAAACAAATCACCAACTTTATACGGAAGGGAAAGAAGCCCCGGATAAGTAAAGCATTACTAAAAAAGAAGAACAAAGTGGGAGGACCCACTCTATCTGATTTTAGAACCTATTATACCGTCGTGGTAGTGAAAACAGCCTGGTACTGGTACAACAACAGACACATAGACCAATGGAACAGAATTGAGAATCCAGATATAAATCCATCCTCATGTGAGCAGCTGATATTTGACAAAGGCCCAGTGTCAGTTAATTGGGGAAAAGATAGTCTTTTTAAATAACTGGATATCCATCTACAAAAAAATGAAACAGGACCTATACCTCACACCATGCACAAAAACTAACTCCAAATGGATCAAAGACCTAAACATAAAATCTAAAACGATAAAGACCATGGAAGAAAAAATAGGGACAACCTTAGGAGCCCTAATACATGGCATAAACAGAATACAAAACATTACAAAAAATGCAGAAGAGAAACCAGATAACTGGGAGCTCCTAAAAATCAAACATCTATGTTCATCTAAAGACTTCACCAAAAGAGTAAAAAAGACCACCTACAGACTGGGAAAAAATTTTCAACTACAACATCTCCGACCAGCGCCTGATCTCTAAAATCTACGTGACTCTGCTAAACCTCAACCACAAAAAGGCACATAACCCAATTAAAAAATGGGCAAAGGATATGAACAGACACTTCACTAAAGAAGACATTCAGGCAGCTAACAGATACATGAGGAAACGCTCTTGATCATTAGCCATTAGAGAAATGCCAATCAAAACTACAATGAGATTCCATCTCACTCCAACAAGGTTGGGACTAATCCAAAAAACACAAAATAATAAATGTTGGAGAGGATGTGGAGAGACTGGAACACTTATACTCTGCCGGTGGGAATGTAAAATGGTACAATCACTTTGGAAGTTGATTTGGCGCTTCCTTAAAAAGCTAGAAATAGAACTACCATAGAACCCAGCAATCCCACTGCTCAGAATATATCCGAGAGAAATAAGAGCCTTTACACGAACAGATATATGCACACCCATGTTTATTGCAGCACTGTTTACAATAGCAAAAAGATGGAAGCAACCAAGGTGTTCATCAACAGATGGAAAAATAAATTATGGTATATTCACACAATGGAATACTATGCATCGATAAAGAACAGTGAGGAATCTGTGAAACATTTCATAACATGGAGAAACCTGGAATGCATTACACTGAGTGAAATTAGTCAGTTGCAAAAGGACAAGTATTGTATAAGACCACTATTATAAAATCATGAGAAATAGTTTAAACTGAGAAGAACATATTCTTTCGTGGTTACGAGAGGGGGGAGGGAGGGAGGGAGGGTTGAAGAGGGGTATTTATTAAATAGATAGTAGACAAGAACCACTTTGGGTAAAAGGAAGGACAACACAACACAGTGGAGGTCAGCACAACCGGACTAAACCAAAACAAAGAAATTTCCTGAATAAACTGAATGCTTCGAAGTTCAGCAAAGCAGGGGAAGGGGTTTGGGGACCATGGTTTCAGGGGACCTCTAAGTCAATTGGCATAATAAAATCTATTAAGAAAACATTTTGCATCCCACTTTGAAGAGTGGCGTCTGGGGTCTTAAATGCTAGCAAGCGGCCATCTAAGATCAATGAATCTCAACCCATCTGCATCAAAGGAGAATGAAGAACACCAAGAACATGAGATAATAACGAGCCGAAGAGACAGGGCTACATGAACCAGGGACTACATCATCCTGAGACCAGAAGAACGAGATGGTGCCTGGCCACAACTGATGACCGCCCTGACAGGGAACACAACAGAGAACCCCTGAGGGAGCAGGAGAATAGTGGGATGCAGACCCCAAATTCTCATAAAAAGACCAGACTTAATGGTCTGACTGAGACTGGAAGGACCCTGGTGATCATGGCCCCCAGACCTTCTGCTGACCCACTACAGAAACCATCCCTGAAGCCAGCTCATCAGACATGGATTGGACTGGACAATGAGTTGGAGAGGGATGCTGGTGAGGCAAGAGCTACTTGGTTCTGGTGGACACTTGAGATAACGTTGGCATCTCCTGCCTGGAAGGGAGATGCAAGGGTAAAAAAGGGGCTTAGAGGCTGGCAAAATGGTCATGAATAGAGAGAGTGGAAGGAGGGAGTGGGCTGTCTCACGGGGCGAAAGTAATTGGGAGTATGTAGCAAGCTGTGTATGGGTTTTTGTGTGAGAGACTGACTTGATTTGTAAACTTTCACTTAAAGCACAATAAAAATTATTTTTAAAAAATAGGTAGACAGAGACATCAATATGTAAAAGATGACAACATTAAAACAAAAAAGGAGTAAAAAATGTAGTCATAGATCTTTCATATGGAGAGGAAGTCAAGGCTATATAAAGAAATAAAAGATTGGTTTAAACTTAGAAAAATAGGGGTAAATATAAAGGTAGCCAAAAAGGAAACTAACAAAGGAGGCAGAAAGCCCACGCAGGGAGGACTCAACCATGAGAATGTGAGCTCTGGGACCCCCCGAGATCACCAGGAAGTGCTTGGGCCTTCTACTGGGCATAGATTTAGTGCAGGGTTGGTTCAAGTTAATTTTATTTAGTCCTGAGGTCAAGGAAGCCCTGGCTGACATGTGGGCTGTATATGACGTAGGGCCTTGCAGACTTTTGTCCTCCTTGACTCTACACCTTTAAGCCAAGCACCTGCTCATGAGCCCAGCACCCAACAGCACCAAGACAGCACAAGACAGCACCACTGACATTAATTGGAAGATATTGGCTAGGACAATCCTTGCTGCTTCCATCCTGTTCCACTTCCTCCTGTCTGCTGACCTTCAGCTCCATCTCCTAGTTTCAAACCTATGCCTGCTCCCTGAAACATGGCATGGTTATTCTCTTCAGCTCTGACCTCCAGCTGTTTCTGCACCAACTCAAATTTAACCCTCTGATTCATTCTCTTAAACGTCTAGTGTAACTTAAACCACCTTACCTTAGGAGCAACCTAATTCCCAAGACCCCCAGAAAGAAGACAAGTGAGTTGTAAGCCTATAAAGCCCTATTCCTATAAGTCATGCCAGTGATTCCCACAGTGTGTTCTGGGGACCAACTAATTCATAATACACTAGCTGGTGAAGGAACTTACTAAAATACAGATTCGTGGACCCCAGCCGCATCAAAACCCTGTTGCCATCGAGTCGATTATGACTTGTAGCGACCCTACAGGACAGAGTAGAACTGACCCATAGGATTTCCAAGGAGCAGCTGGTGGATTCAAACCGCTGACCTCTTGGTTAGCAGCTGAGCTCCCAGACCTCTTGAATTTGGTTTTCTGAGTAGGGGCCCCAAGAACCTGAATGGTTAACAAGCTCCTGAGGTAAGTCTTATGCACAGGAAAGTTTAAGAACCACTACCCTAAACAAATGTGATATATTTTAGGATTTACACTTTCACAGTTATATATTGGATGCTGTGGGCCAATTATAATTACAAACTCTGATCAAATAGATTCCAGTTATACAATGCAGCCATTAAAAACAATGAGGGAGAAGAATACTTAATGACATGTAAAAGTATTTACGATCTACAGTGAGGTTAAAAATAATTCCACTTTTGAATAAAATATGAATGTTTATACAGGCATAGAACACAAGTCAGGAAGAACATAAACTGAAAAATTAACCTGGATAAAACAATCATGGTTATTTTTTTTTATTGTGCTTTAAGTGAAAGTTTACAGAGCAAATTAGATTCTTATTAAACAATCAATACACAAATTGTTTTATGACATTTGTTGTCAACCCCACAATGTGCCAACCCTCTCCTCTTCTCTACCCTGGATCTCCTATTTCCATACATCCAGTTTTCCTGTCCCTTCCTGCCTTCTTGTCCTTGCTTTGGGGCTGGTGCACCCATTTAGGCTCATATACATGATTGAACTACAAAACATGTTCCTCATGTGTGTAATTGCTTGCCCTATAGGCCTGTCTAATCTTTGGCTAAAGGCTGAACCTCAGGAGTGACTTCAGTACTGAGTCACAAGGGTATCCAGGGCCATACTCTGGGGGTTTCTCTAGTCTCTGTCAGACCAGCAAGTCTGGGTGTGTGTGTGTGTGTGTGTGTGTGTGTGTGTGTGTGTGTGTGTGTGAATTTGAGTTTTGTTCTACACTTTTCTTTCATTCCTTCAGGACCCTCTACTGTGATCCCTGTCAGAGCACTCAGTAGTGGTAACCAGGCACCATCTAGTTGTGCTGGACTCAGTCTGGTAGGGGCTGTGGTAGTTGTGGTCCATTAGTCCTTTGGAGTAATCTTTCCCTCGTGTCTTTGGTTTCTTCATTCTCCCTAGCTCCAGACGGGGTGAGACCAGTGGAGTATCTTAGATGGCCCTTCACAGGCTTTTAAAACCCCAGACTGCACTCACCACAGTCAGACGTAGAATATTTTCTTTATAAACTATGTTATACCAATTGAGCTTGATGTCCCCCGAGACCGTGGACCCCAGCCTCAGCTCAGTAACTCTGTCCCTCAGGGAGTTTGGATGTGTCGGTGAAGCTTCTATGACTTTGCTTAAGTTGTGCTGACTTCCCCAGTATTGTGTACTGTCTTAACCCTTCACCAAAGTTACCGCTTATCTACTATCTAGTGTTTTTCCCTCTATTTTTTAATGTTATTTCTTTCTTTATTTGCCTATCTATATTTTCTACATTTTTGAAGATGTACGCAACTACATGCGTGGAACGTGATCTCCACAAGGGCAGGGACTTTGTTCCCTGCTGAGATCCTGCTCCCAAGAGGAGGGTCTGGCACAAGCAGGCTCTCAATAACCATATGCTGAATAAATAAGTAAGAAGGTTGAATTCACTTTTTAAAATATACTCCTAATATGACCTACCTTGGACACAGATATTATTCCTAATGGTTATTTTAGTATAAATAAAATGGCATTGGCTGAGGGTGTTGCTGCCTACTGGGTGAGTTCATAAAGCTAGACTTCAACAGTAATGTTGCTTACGTATTTATATCCGAGTTTTTAAAGTAACACATATTCAATATATGCAATAACATAAAAAAGTATTTAACATTTAGCATTTCATCCAGCATCTGTGAAACCCCTTACTATGTGAAATTGTGAGAGCAGATCACTGAGTGAGAAGTCCCAGTAAAAGAATTCACAGCAGGCCAGGTATAAATGACTTCAGATGCCAATACAGCAATGGACAAAGTGGACCTGATTTCATAACTCAGAGGGGGAAATGTGTCATCTTATGCCTGACACTCAGCACAGTGAAAAGCATACAGCAGGGGCTCAATCAATACATGCTGAATTCTCAAGACTTGGAGAGACAATGGAATACATGATGGAAGTATGTACCTGTGCAATAATGGGTTAACTCAACAGGCCTCAAGTATGTAAACCCTTCATATCTCAAAGAAAGGAGAAACAACTGGCTCCTCCTGTGGGCTTCCTGTTCTCCCATTGTC
Source organism: Elephas maximus indicus (assembly GCF_024166365.1). Classification (NCBI taxonomy): domain Eukaryota; kingdom Metazoa; phylum Chordata; class Mammalia; order Proboscidea; family Elephantidae; genus Elephas; species Elephas maximus. Next base: position 186,251,842 of record NC_064821.1, on the reverse strand, counting down.
CCCACCCTTTCTTCTTCACCCCAGCAGGGTAATTCCCCCGAAAGGAACAGTCTATTCGCAGCTGAGATGCCCTCTGGAGGAGTCCAAACTACTTGGATTTTGTTCCCCAAAGGCAGTCGGATCCACTTTACAGTTTTTCCAAACTCACAGAATCAGCCCTCAGAGACCCCTGCACCTGGCTTAATTCTCAGAGACCCTCCTCCAAGCTTCTAAGTCTGAATAATGCCAACCTCTTCCCTTTGTTCTCTGCCCCTGGGGGTGGTTGCTGCTACCTGAAATTGCTACCTCCATGTACCCTAGTGTTCTTCTTTTACCCTTTCAGTTTTATAGTTAACAATTCTTTATTCCTAGTTAACAAATCTCTCTGGTTGATATAAAAACAAACAAACAAATAAACCCATTGCTGTGGAGCCGATTCCAATTCATAGTGACACTATAGGACAGAATAGAACTGCCCATAGGGTTTCCAGGGAGTGGCTGGTGGGTTCAAGCTGCCAACCCTTTTGATTAGCAGTCAAGCTCTTAACCACTAATTGTTGATGTATTTTTGTCTCCTATCTAGGGTTGGGAAAGAAAGGCTTGATTTACAATGGAGAGACTTGAGTACGTTTATAATCTGCAATAAAGGAGTCCCTAGAGAGAGAGGGGTCCCTGGGTGGTGCAAATGGTTTGCACTCAAACAGCAAAAGATTGGCAGCTTGAGCCCCACCCAGTGGCCCTCCAGAAGAAAGGCCTGGTGATCTGTTTCCATAAAGATTACAGCCAAGAAAACTGCTTGTGGCTCAGTTCTACTCTGTAACATATGGGGTTGCCATGAGTCAGAACTGACTCGATGGCAACTGGTTGTTATAAAGAGAGAGAGGTCCCTGGGTAGCACAGTTTGTGGTTGACTACAAACCAAAAGGTTGGTGGTTCAAACCCACCTAGCAGTGCTACTGAAGAAAGGCCCAGTGATCTGCTTCCCTAAAGATTACAGCCAAGGAAACCCTAAGGAGCTCAGTTCTACTCTGTAACACATGGGGTCACCATGAGTTGGATTTGACTCAACAGCAACAGGTAGAGCAAGATTGGAGAAACAGGAAGAGAGGAGAAAACTGACCAAAACCTTAGAGAACACAAAAAGGTACAAGATGAAGGACAGGAAGGGGTGCTGGCCCAGAACAGGAAGGGCACCCCCACCCCTGAGAAGGGAGGAAAAAAGATAAGGAAGATGTGAAGGAAGGAATGTTTGTGGGTGGGGGAAAGTGAAGGAGATCATGCCTGAAGGGGCTTACATTTCTCCGTGAATTAGGAAGACAGGTCCTCAGCTGAGAATCCAACATCAATATCTAGAGTAGTCCCTGGGGAACAAGAAAATTCACCAATCAAAGCCAAGCAGAGACTGGCGAGTTGTACTGAAGGCTGAAGTTGTAAAGAGCACAAGTCCCATGGCTATGTCATCTCCACTGGGCCCAGCCACTGCTGAGCGGGTGCAGCTAGGGTAGGGCTAGGATGTTGTTGGACAGACAGAGGACAAGAACTGAAGGGTAACGAGAATGTCAACTGGCTGAGTTGTTCCAGGTGATCATGTAGTCCAACCTGGGTGGGTCAGGAAAAGAGGCCTGAAGGGATTTGACTGAGCAAAATGCAGGGATCAAGAGACTCCATGAGATCAAAAAGCAGAGCAAGGGGATTGAGGTCCATGTCAACTCTTGCAGAGCCATGGTTGGAAGGAAACAGCCTCATGTCTAGCTCTGAACAAGTGACGCCTGCCACACCAGTAACACGAACATCTTTAACTCTGATTCTTGGTTGATCTCTTTCCCAGCAAAGCCAAATGCCACCAGATGCTGGGAGATAAAAGGAAATCATGGTTTTGGTTGTAAGCTTTAAGAGAACCTCAAATTTTACTTTTTGAATTTCCTTTTTGAGTAGTTTTATCTATTTGTAAAGATACATATTTATTTTTTACATTTATATTTTAAATTTATATTTTGCTTTTATTCTTTCTTAGAGGTCTTACTAAAGAATAAGGGGGATATTTACTTACTAAAACTCATTCTGTCTTATAATTACCATATGGGTCCATGGACCCCTTTTAGAAATCTGAGACACATTTTGGGACCTTGGTAATTTTTTTTTTCCTATATCTTGAAACATTTTGATATTTTATCATCCTGGGAATTATTTCATCATTATTATTTTAAACCATGCTTTAAAAAATGACTAAAATAGTAAGAAAACAGGGGAGTGATGGAATTGCTTAAAAGGATGTCACGATAGTGAAATGAATCATCACCATGACATCATCCACATCATCCTTCAGCTTTCTTATTGAGTGGTCCAAAATATCATATCAGTTTTCAAACAGTTATTTTTTTAAGTTGTGGAGACACATCTTTCTGCATGGTGCGGGTTTTTGTTGTTGTTGTTGTTGTTGTTGCTATTGAACACAGTTGAGCATTCAGAATTTTTCATTTTCCTAACATAATAGCAAAGAGAAGAAAATTGATGGTAGGAAACATTTCTCAATTATTAGGTGAATCCTAAGATAAATACCAAGAAGCCAGTAGCAAGTCCTCTAAAGACAATGGTGACGTTGATCATATAAGTGAAATAAACATGAATCTTGAAATAAATATGCGACTATGAGTCTTCAGATGACAATATCCTAGATGAATTGTCTCAAACTCAAGAATCAATGAATGGGATGTAAGGAAACCTGACTGAGACATCTGTCACACCACTGATTGCTAGGGTTGATTCAGTTGATCTGGATGGCTAGGTGGTTGCTGTCTTCCTTTGTCATAGCTCAGTATGTGTGCCTCCTAAAGCTTCACGCTCAGTGGAGGAGGATGGCTTTCTCCAGTAGAGGAAACTATTATTTGGTCTAGGAGTCCCTGGGTGGTACAAACGGTTAAGCATTGGGTCACTAATTTAAGATTGGCGGTTTGAACCCACTCAGATAGACCTCTGATGATCTGCTTCCAAAAGATCACAACCATGAAAACCTTATGAAGCACAGTTCTACTCTGAAACAAACAGGGTCGCTATGAGTCATAATCAAGTCAATGGCAACTGATCTGGTTTTTGTAGCCATGTTGCCCTGCTAGAACCTCCAAACAAACTCTCAGTGAGAGAACATTATGTTTCTAAGGACAAACAAGAAATACGGTATTCTCATCTAGTTAGTTGTTCAACGGGAAGAACTTCTTCATCGCACAATATTTTGCAACAATAACCTGGATCGTCCCACTTCACTAAAATGACATACGGTACTATTCCTTCATCTCTTAGATGTTTATGGACCAAAATTTATTTGATATAGTTTGTAAATGGACACATGCTGATGATAAGTGTGGGTAACAAGGTGATTAGGAAGAAACAGATAACATAGAAGGAAAAATGTTCATTGGGTAGGTCATTCCAGTTCGTATTTATAAATCTAAAAATGAAAGCATTTTGTAATTATAGAGCAAAGAAGACGGTCATCCTCTCTTCAGCAAAATTACAGGCTGTCAATGTTTTCAAAAGCATTGCATTATAACAACGCGAATACAAGAAGAACCAGAAGTAATGACAAGGTAGACTCTCTTAGAGATGTGTTTGAAATCTGGAATCAGTATTTACAAGACGGATATGTTCCTGGCTCATGCATTACAGTTGGTAAACAATTAGTTGCATTCAAATAATATGTATTTTATATATATATATATAATACACATGACATACATATATACATATATAATAAGCAACTATATGTGTGTGTTTATTTATTTGTTGTTGTTAGCTGCCATCGAGTTGACCCCCAGCTCATGGCAATCCCATCACAACGGAAGTAAATGCTGCCACAGCATTACTACGCCACAGCAGGATCAGTTGAGGATCAGACCGTTGTGATGTATAGGGTTTCCACTGGCTGATATTTGGAAGTAGATTGCCAGGTCTTTCTTCCTAGTTCATCTTAGTCTGAAAGCTCTGCTGAAACCTGTTCAGCATCAAAGCAACACACAAGCCTCCACTGACAGACGGGTGGTGGCTGTGCAGCTCACTCTCACTCCCTGTAAGCAGGAAAGTATGGAATAAAATTTGGTTTTGCTGTATCTAAACTCTTATAATTTCTAATAAAGTTATTTTTACTATCCATTTATTCTTCTATAAATCATTTATAAAGTGACAAAAAATATGACATACATGTGTACATACATAGATGAATAAATAAAAAGGATCCTTTGGACCCAGACTCTAAATGGTAATAATGACTTCTCCTGGTATACTGAGGGTCAAGGCCTCATGATTCCTGGAATCGGACAAGTTCTCCATTAGCCGTCGAAACCTGACATGACTTGGGTGTGTCTCTGTGCAGACACCGCCCCACCTCCCCGCCCCAGCTTTGTGGCGTACCCACGGGGACTCCAGCCCCTACTCCTGCCCTCCACAATCAAAGTCACAGAACCGCTGCCTTCTGGGACTGTGAGCAATGGAGGTGGGCGGAGAGTTGCACTGGGACAGTATTTCTCTCTTGCAGCCTCTGGGGCGGAGGTTGCTGGCATTTTTATTGCTCTCAAATCTCTGCGACAACTGGAGGAGCTCATATCTCTAAATCAGAGTCCTGGCTACTAAGGTGGTGTATGTAGGAACTCAGGAAATCAAGAAGAGCTTAACCGGGGCTGGACCTGGGGGCTGGGACCTGTGAGCCTGCCTCTAGTGGCTGCATAGCCCAGGGACCCACCCATGAGCTCTCCTGTGTGATAAAGAAAGCAGCAACTCAGACATCGCATGTTTATGAGTCACTTCCTGGGTAGTGGCTCTGAACCTCTACCCAGCTCCAGGCTTTACGACAGAGCAAATGGAATTTTTTTCACTCAGAACATCAAAACCACTACAGTTTCCTGTCCTTAGCTAGATCTATTTACAGACCACCAGTGTGGGAAGGGTAAATCAGCAGCCTTTCTCCAAGGGAATAAGAGATGAGATTCCTTTTCTCCAGAGGAATAAGAGAATGAGAGAGAGATGCGTAGCTACCACCTGTCCATAGTAGAGACAGGGGTTCCTGTCTCTACATTCTGACTGGAACAGGAGGCCCCAGCCACATCTAACACCTGCCTCAGTCCCACCAGTTAAAAACTAATTGCCAGGAAATCTATCTCAACCATGGCGACCCCATGTGTGTCAGAGTATAACTGCGCTCTATAGAACTTTCAATGGCCTTTCTTCCAAGGTGCCTCTGGGTGGACTTGAACCTCAACTTTTTGGTTAGCAGATGTCATGAATTGAATTGTGTCCCCAAAAAATATGTGTCAACTTGGTCAGGCCATGATTCCCAGTATTGTGTGATTGTCCACCATTTTGTCATTTGATGAGGTTTTCCTATGTGCTGTAAATCCTCTCACTATGATGGATTAGCAGCAGTTACATTGATGAGATCTACAAGATTGGATAGTGTCTCGGACCAGCTTCTTTTGAGATATGTGGGAGAGGGACGAGCAGAGAGACAGGGGAACATCACACCACCAAGGAAACAGTGACAGTAGCAGAGCATGTTCTTTGGACCTGAGTGAGGTTCCGGTGCTGAGATGCTCCCAGACCAAGGGAAGATTGATGACAAGGAACTTCCTCCAGAGCCGACAGAGAAAGAAAGCCTCCCCTTGGAGCCGGTGCCCTGAATTCAGACATCTAGCCTACTAGATTGTAAGAAAATTAATTTCTCCTTTGTTAAAGCCATCCACTTGTAGTGTTTTTGTTATAGTAGCACTAGACGACCAAGACAGCAGACGAGCGCATAACTGTTTACACCACCCAAGGACTCCCTCAGTCTCACACACACCTCTTCTGTGCCTTGGTACATTGAATTGGCACAGGAAAAGTGATCGATAGATGTTTACAGAACAAATACTCTTCCCATAAACAGAGTATGCTCTGTCATTGGGGGGGAGCAACTAGGAGTATATAGCCAGGTATATATAAGTTTTTGTACGAGAGACTGACTTGATTTGTAAACTTGCACTTAAAGCACAATAAAAAAAATTTTTTTAATAAATAAAATAAAAAATACTTTTCCCATACCCACGTCAGGATCCTGTTTAACCTGGTTTCTTTTGTGTTTTAAGTTTGCCATTCAAAATCAAACTGCCTTGCTCAATCACAGTGTTTGCTTTTCTACTTCCTCTGAACAGCGCCCACCAAACATCAAGGACAGGCAGCGATCTGGGTGAGAGGCCCCAAAAAATAACTGGGAAATGACAGGCCATTCTGGCACAGGGCGTTGACTGAGAAACAGGTCATTCCTGTTCGTTTGTAGGGCTAACTATTTACTTTGGCTCCAATCAAGGGGTGACTAAGCAACGGAACAGGATCTTAGCAGGTCGGAATGAAACAAAGAGAGCTCCATCGGCTCAGAAGGCCGGCTAAAGGAGCCAGCGGGAGCCAATGCCACATTTGAGAGGCGCTGGCTCCAGAAAGGCCTCGCACCGAAGTTCACACATGGAAGACTGTTCCACAGCATTTAACTCCCTTGTGTCCATTTAAAAAAAAAAAATTCCAAAAATGAAAAGGCAAAGATGTTTGTGTCTCAGCAGATTTGCTGACTCACAGACCTAATATGTCACTGTTTTGCCTCTCACAAGCAACTAACCCTTGGGGAGCAATTTTCCAACTTTTTAAATTTTAAAAACTCATATCCTAGGAACGATTGATTCTACTTCCAAAAGTTTTTCCTCTGATGTACCTGTACATGTACAGGATTCTGGAGCACTGTTTGGGGGAAAAAAAAAAAAGGAAAAGGAACTATCTGGTTGTCTTTCAATAAAAGTCCAGCATTAGACATTTTTATATTATATTCTATAATAATTTTTATATTCTATTCTATAGTACTATCTATATTATAGAATACTGTGTAGTCATTGAGTCCCTGGGTGGTGATTCAAACCCACCCAGAGGCTCCTCTGAAGACAGGCCTGGCAACCTGGTTCCAAAAAGTCAGTCTGGAAACCTCTATGGAGTGCAGCTCTGCTCTGCACACGGGGTCGCCATGTGTCGGAATCAACTCAACTGCAAGTGGAAGGAGAAGAATATAGTCATTAAGAAGAACAAGGTGGAAATCGACACACTGATATGAAAAGATGTCCAGAACACATCATTAAGTTGGGGGGGGGGAAGCAAGTGGCTGAGTATGTACGCTGTGGCTCCATTTATGTAAATCAAATAAAAAAAAATGACTGAAAGAATCACAAGAAACTGATTACAGAGTAGTTGCACAAGGAGAATAAGAAGCCTTTGCTTTTCACTTTAAGTCCTGTATTGATTGGGTTTTTTATAATAAGCCTTTGTTTCTTTTTTAAATAATAATAATTTCAAAGAGAAAAAATGAAATACATATAAAACCAAACCCAAACCCGTTGCTGTCCAGTCGATTCTGACTCATAGCAACCCTATAGGACAGAGTAGAATTCCTGCATAGGGTTTCCAAGGTGGATTTGAACTGCTGACCTTTTGGTTAGCAGTCGTAGCTCTTCACCACTGTGCCGCCAGGGCTAAAAATACGTATATACATATATCAAAAAAAACAAACCCAGTGCCCTCAAGTCAATTCTGACCCATAGCGACCCTATAGGACAGAGTAGAACTGCCCGATAGAGTTTCCAAGGAGCGCCTGGTGGATTTGAACTGCCGGTAGCACTTAACCACTACGCCACCAGGATTTCCATATATATACATATATATATGTTAAGAGCTAAGGCTGCTAACCAAAATGCACTCCTTGGAAACCCTATGGAGCAGTTCTACTCTGTCGGAATCGACTCCACTGCAACAGGTTTGGTTTTTTGGTATGTATGTATCCCCCACCCCCACCACTGTCGAGTCAATTCTGACTCATAGCGACCCTATAGGACAGAGTAGAACTGCCCCATAGAGTTTCCAAGGAGCGCCTGGTGGATTCAAACTGCCGACCTTTTGGTTAGCAGCTGTAGCTCTTAACCACTAGGCCACCAGGGTATCCCGGTATATATATATACATATATATATAATATATGTGTGTGTGTGTATAAAACGTCTAAGGAAAATACTTTATTATTAAGTATTATAAGGAAAATATTATAAAGTGAGGGAGAACAGAAAGGTCGAAAGTCATCACTATGGGAGAAAAATCTGTGATATGGAGTCACTACATTCATTCATTCATACATTCACTTATTTACACATTAAAGGTCCAAACTATGCTATGAGTTACAGATTAAAACAAACAGGCAAACAAAACTGAGCTATGGCATCTCTCCTCAGCAGTCCTGCGTTCTCCACAGGAATTTACGCACTTTTTTTTTTTTAGATAAACAGGTGCCTGAAGCCATGGAGGACACCTGCACAGGGGTCTGAGGAGACACAACGAAGAGAGTGGTCAGTGGGGAGAGGGAGAGAGAGGCTGGGTCAGAAAAGCCTTCAGAAAGAAGGGGCTGCTCTGCTGAGTCTTAAGTTGAACAAGGGCTTGCCATAAAGCCAAGAGACCTAGTTCTAAGCTTGCTTGTGTGCCTCATCGAGTCCCACAACCCTCTGGGCTTCGGCTTCTTTATCTCTAATGGAGTCAGCGCCAAAACTCCAATCAATATAAAATCATTCATTCACCCAACAAATACTTACTGGGTGTCTCTGTGATCCATATAACAGAAACCTTGAAATAATAAAAACATGGGGGGTGGGATGGAAGGGGGAGGCAAAGCCACAAGGGATGCCTAGTCTTGTAATTCAGGAAGTAACCAAAGTCACCTCCATATCTGATCAGTGGAGGAGAGAGATTCTTGGGTGATACTGAATTTGGAAGCTGTTCTCTTCCTCCCAAAATCTCCGACGATCTATACAAGCCCATCTGGGGCCAGGTTGCAGGGTAACGAATACGCAAAGAAAGGGAAACCACCCCAGGAAAGGGTTGCCAGCACCCTGAAAAATGTACACAACTGAGCAGGTAAACCTCCTTTATTTCTGCAAATTAGTCAGCAAAAACAGCACTTGAAGTCTGAACTTCGAAAAACTGTAGAGAGACTCTGAGACTTCTCTGCAAAAACTGTAAAAGCTTTGCATGTAAAGAAGTGGCCAATCTGGGAGGCAGCAAGGAAGGGGTACAGAGCAGGGATTCAGAGAAATAAGCAACCCCAGATGACAACAATATTTCCTTCAGCCACATTTGGTTAAGAAGTTTAGCCAGATCTCGAAGGAAGAGAGAATTTCAGTTACCATCAAAATCATACCACATATTATTAATGTATTACATATTTATGATGGAGCCAATCCTTTAAAAACTACTTATAAAAACCAGTTGCCGTCAAGTCAGTTCTGACTCATGGCAACCCAGTGTGTGTCAGAGTAGAACTGTGCTCCCTAGGGCTGATTTCTCTGAAGTAGATCTCCAAGCTTTTCTTCTAATGCATCCCTGGGTGGACTCAAACCTCTAACCTTTCAGTTAGCAGCAGAGTATGTTAACTCTTTGCACCAGCCAGGGACTCCTTGCCAGTGAGTAGTTGTTATTGTGTGTTGTCGAGTCCATTCCAACTCATAGCAACCCTATATGACAGAGTAAAACTGCCCCATAGGGTTTCCCAGGTTATAATCTTTATGGGAGCAGATCACCAGGTCTTTTCTCCCACAAAGCAGCTGGTGGGTTCAAAGTGCCGACTTTTCAGCTAGCAGCTGAGCACATAACCATTTCACCACCAACCAACCCTGCCTATGGGGAACAGAGAGTAGTTCCATTTGACTAGACCTGGCTGTGAATAAAGGGAAATAATGTGAAGAAAAAAAAAAAAAGCTGGGATTAGGTCATAAATCAACCAACCAACCCATTGCTGTTGAGCCGATTCTGACTAAAGGACCTTGAATTCCAAATTTGGACAAAAAATTAAGCAATACAGCTCTACCAATAATATCTTAATGACACACTCAGATCACAGCAGATTGGGTGTGGATCTGATATGGTGTGGCCTCCTTGGAGTAGAGATTTAATGAACATTTGACCATTTGCTGTGGGGCATTGGAAAGAGAAAATTTCTCAACTCTGCCTAACAACAGTTGAAGACCTGAAAACAAGGAGAGCTTTAATTAAGGCTTCCAACCATCAGCATGCCAAATGTCCAGAACGTGAAGAAAAAGGCAATGTATGCAGACAGTGGAGGAAAGCGAACAGTTAACTCCCACCAGCATCCACAGAGAGGTGGCTGCTCTGAAGATGCCATGGCAAGAGCACAATGGAGGGCGTTAATGAGAGCCAACAATTAGAGCAGAGGCAGTGGGAAGTGAGAGGAGGGAAGAGCTGGCGGGACAACAGTAATGACACCTAATATCTGCAACGTACAGTTTACAGAGCAAACTTTCATTTAATCCACACAGCAACGCTGTGAATGGTAATTAACATCTGTATAGCACGCCACCATTTAAAGAGCCCTTTTGTGTTTATTACTATCTCCTTAGTTATCATCCCCACTTAGTTATCATCCCCACTTTACACATGAGAAAACTGAAGGATAAAATTAGAAAACAGCTTACCTAGTAAAGGGGACGGCTGAAACTCAAGATTTTAGATTCCTTGTCTATATCTATTTGCGGAGATTGTGGGGCTGTCATTCCTTAATGGTGCAAATATGACCCCAGTGTTCTGGACAACGGGAGCCCTGATGGCATACCGGTTAAAGCGCTCGACTGCAAACCTAAAGGTGAAAGGTCAGTGGTTCGAAATCACCATCGACTCCATGGGAAAAAGACATGGCAGTCTGCTTCTATAAAGATTTACAGCCTTGGAAACCCTATGGGGTCACTCTGAGTCAAAATTGACTCAACAGCAGTGGGTTTGGTTTTGGTTTCTCGGTTCTGGGCAGCAGGTGTAGATTGTCCAAGAAACCTAAGGAGATCCTTACGGGTCTTATCTTAAAGAGGTAAATATTCCAGCCAGAAATGAAAAGCAGACTGCCTCACCCTAGAGACGGGGTGAGCACCTCCTGATGTGCCTCCATCAAACAGATTCTGGAAGGATCTCAATTCTGTTTTAGTAACCGGATTTGGGGATCCTCAAAGACAAAAACCACACCTTTTTCATCTTAGTAGCCACAGGCCCTAGCGTGGGATCTGGAAATGAGGCACTCAATAAATATTTATTGAAAACCTTTATTAGTATGTAAATCAAAAAAAAACAAACCTATTGCCGACGAGACAATTCCTACCCATGGTGACCCCAGTAGAACTGCTCCATAAGGTTTTCTTGGCCTTAGAAGCGAGGATGGTGAGACTTCATCTCATTTACTTTGGACATGTTATCAGTAGGAACCAGTCCCTGGAGAAGGACATCATGCTTGGTCAAGTAAAGGGTCAGTGTCAATGAAACGGATTGACACAGTGGCTGCAGCAAATACAGCAATGATTGTGAGGATGGTGCAGGACTGGGCAGAGTTTTGTTGTGTTGTATAGACAGTCACTACGAGTTGGAGCAGACTCAGTAGCACCTAACAACAACCATCTTTATGGAAGCAAATAGCCAGGCCTTTCTTCCACGGCACTGCTGGGCAAGTTCAAACCACTAACCTTTAAGTTAGAAGATGAATTCAAACTGTAAATTTAAGGCCCTTAATAGAAATATTTTAGAATCCTGCCCCCCAAAAAAGAACAACAATGCAAAGGGTCAAACAATTCTTGGAGCAACAAATTACTTACCATTAATTTATGAATCTTAAATCAGACACAGCCCTTGCTTTGCAAGCTGACGATTTCATTCAATCCCACAAACATTCATTGGGTCTTATCATGTGCAAGTTGTTATGAATGACACAATTGAACAAGATCCATCATCTCGCAGAGCTCACAGTCCAGCCAAATATAAGGTAAATTTGCCCCTATTAAGGTAAATCCCTTTAATAAAACCAAAAACCAAACCCACTGCTGTCGAGTCGATTCTGACTCATAGTGACCCTATAGGACAGAGTAGAACTGCCCCACAGAGTTTCCAAGGAGCACCTGGTGGATTCGAACTGCTGACCTTTGGGTTAGCAGCCGTAGCACTTAACCACTATGCCACCAGGGTTTCCATATCCCTTTAATAGGTGGCAGGATATTCTAACTCCTCCCAAGCAAATTTATAAAATATCAAGAGTACAAAGGTGGTGGGGAGATCAGGAAAGCATCATAAAGGAGGAGGCACTGAAGGAGCCACAGAATTTCATCAGAGAAGAATGCAAGTCAAGGATGTTACAAAAACAGAGAAAGCTTGAGCAACGGCAAAAAGATTTAAAAAAAAAAAAAAAAAAGGCAGAGGTTTTTTTGGTAACAATTTTTCGTAATAAGGGATATCATTGCCGATGTCGGATGGATCTTGGCCGAAAGCAGAGAATACCAGAAAGATGTTTACCTGTGTTTTATTGACTATGCAAAGGCATTCGACTGTGTGGGTCATAACAAATTATGAATAATATTGGGAAGAATGGGAATTCCATAACAATTGTACTTGTCCAGAACCCAGACATAGACCAAGAAGCAGTCGTTCAAATAGAACAAGGGGATACTACATAGTTTAAAATCAGAAAAGGTGTGTATCAGAGTTGTATCCTTTCACCATACTTATTCAGTCTGTTTGCTAAGCAAATAATCCAAGAAAGTGGGCTCTATGAAGAAGAACACAGCATCAGGATTGAGGAAGACTCATTAACAACCCATGTTATGCAGAGGAAACAACCTTACTTGCTGAAAGTGGAGAGAACTTGAAGTATTTACTGATGAAGATCAAAGACTACAGCCTTCAGTATATATTACACCTCAACATAAAGAAAAAAATCCTCACAACTAGACCAATAAGCAACATCATGATAAACAGAGAAAAGACTGAAGTTGTTAAGGATTTCATTTTACTGGGATCTACAATCAACACCCATGGAAGCAGCAGTCAGGAAATCAAACAAAGTACTGCAGTGGGCAAATCTGTGGCAAAAGACTTCTTTAAACTGTTAAAAAGCAAAGATGTCACTTTGATGACTAAGGTGGGCCTGACCCAAGCCATGGTATTTTCTATCGCCTAATCTTTTTTAATATGCATGTGAACGCTGGACTATGAATAAGGAAGACAGAGGAAGAATTGATACATTTGAATTATGATGTTGGCAAAGAGTATTGAATATACCATGGACTGCCAAAAGAATGAATAAATCTGTCTTGGAAGAAGTACAGCCAGAATTCTCCTTACAAGCAAGGATGGTGAGATCGTGTCTCACGTACTTTGGACATGTTATCAGGAGAGACCAGTCCCTGGAAAAGGACATCAAGCTTGGTAAAATAGAGGGTCAGCAGAAATGAAGAAGACCCTCAACCAGATAGATTGACACAGTGGCTGCAACAGTGAGCTCAAACAGCAATGATTGTGCGAATAGTGAAGGACCGGGCAGCATTTCATTCTGTTGTACACAGGGTCGCCATGAGGTGAAACTGACTCAATGGCACGTAACAACAATCAGTGGTTCTGTTTGGTTAAAGTATAGAGTCTACAAAGGAAAAGTGACAGATAACACTTTAACACTCTCTGCCCCAAGCTATTGGTGTCACATACCAGTTTCACTTCAGACATTATAATCTGCTTCACACTCCTGCACACTAACTCCCCTCATTATCCCTGATGAGTTCAACATCAATTGTAATGGCCCACCCAACCCTCCATATTCACAGCTCCTTCAAGCCCATCCCACTTAAACCCACTGGAATCACTTTAACTACCATAACCATGCCTGGATTTTGCCATCATCCATAATGGCTCCTCTACAGAATATTAAACTCACTGAAAGATTAGATTATACTGATAACACCTCACATCTCCAGCTCTCTCCATCCCTCTTTTCCACTTAACTTGTTCTTTGATTTCATGGAGACTTCCTGACCTACTTAGCTTCCATGTCTTTTCTTCCTTCCTCCCCTGTCCTGCACTCAGTGCTCAAACAGGTGGATTGCTTTCTCATCCACATCTTCAACTCCTTCACCCTTTTGTCCTTCTGTTACACCCACCCTGAAAACACCTAACCCTAAATCCACTCCATGATCCTCTCTCTTGGATCCTGTGGTTAAGCTTCTAAGCACACCTGGAGAAAGACATACTGCCACACAATGACAGAACCTCGTGGATTGGGGTCACTGAAAAATTATAGCTTCTTGAACTTCTACACCACTCAGCCATCCGCAGTCAGCTCCGTTTTCCATTTCCCTCAGAGACCTCTGAGAACCTCCTCCACTCCCCTCAAGTTCCCCACTGTCACTGATGCCCTTACCTCCTGCTTTATAGCATCAATGGGGGTATCAGGGAGGACAGACCCCAGGAGCCCTCTCAATCCTGGGGACTATCTACAGCCCCACTCCTTCTCTTTTCCTTTTCCGCCTCTGAGGAGGAATTTCATCCACACACAACTCCTCCCGGACCTTGCCCCATCATTTATAGCCTTCAACCCTGCATACTTGATGTCTCATTCTGATAATGCCTTCTCCACAGCCTACAAACTCATCAAACCCCTCCTGTATGACTTTAAATCCTCCCTTGGTCCTAGATCCCTTCTGGTTGCCATTCCACCTCTCCTACCTTCCTAGTCTTCATTTCTCAAGTAAGCAAACCACACTTCTTGCCCCAACTCTTCATTTCCCATTCATTCCTTAATCTACTGCCACCTGCCTTTCTCCCTACCACCACACTAAAACTGCTGTGGCAAAGGTCTCCAAGTATGTAACTGCCAAATTCATGGACACATCTCAACCTTTATCATACTCTGCCTCTCTGAAGTCTTCCACCTTGTCCATCATTCCCACCATCTTGGAATTCTCTCTCCCATGGGCTTCAGTGACACCAGAAAAGATTCTGGGTCTTCCTCTGCCTCCTTGGTCATTTCTCTGCTTTCTTCTTTGCTGGATCATCTTTCTCTGTCTGCTCTTTAAATTTTGGGTTAACCCATAAAAGCTAGGTTGCACACCATCAGAGCAAATACCTTGCCTGTCCTGTTAACTACTATAGCCCCAGTGCTTAGGACAGCTCCACTCACATGCAAGGCCCTCGTTATGTACTGTAGTGAAAAGGGCACCATCTCTGCCCTCAAACAGCTTGCAATCTAGTAAGGATGACAAATAAGTAAACAGAAAACGACAGCAGAGTGTGGTCTCATGTCCCACAGCTTCTCCCTTACATTTACCATCAACCCTTACCCTAAAATCCAGTAGTACTAAACCACCTACAAGTACTGAGAACATACATCATGCTTCATTCCTCCTCCCTTTTGCGCAAGCTATTATGCAAATCTTCCTTTGAAGACATTGTTCTAAATTCTACGCACTTTATATGAATTAATTTAATCCTCACAACAACCAATAAAGTAAGTACTACTATCGTCTCCATTTTACAGATGAAGAAACAGGAATAAAGCAGATAAGTAACTTGCCCAAGCTCAAACAGCTAATAATTTGCAGCACTGGGATTTGAATGCCTCAGTCCAGCTCCTGGGTCTGTGTTCACAAACACTGTGCTATATATAGTTGTACTTCACCTTACTTCACCACTGTGCCCATCCATCTGGTGAACTCTTATTCATCTTTCAATACCCAACTTAATCATCCCTTTCTCCATGATGCTTTCCTAGCTCCCCCAGAGTTAACCACTCGCTTCCTTCCAGGCTTTGTCATTGTATCTTGTAAACACCCCTGTCATTACATCTGTTACACTACTGTGTCCATTTAGGGACCAAACTATCCCTATACAGAGCTCAGACTGCACATAAGACTAAGATCACACATTACACTGGACTGTGGAAGTTCGTACATTATTTCCTGAATGACCCTTTTGCTCATCTGTACCTCAGTTTTGTCTCTTGCCATCAATTTACCAGCCTTCATTCATCCTCAGCTCCTTGCTTGCCTTAGTCATTCAATTTGCCTCATTTTTTACCTACTTTGCCAAATCTACCTTTGCCTGTTACCTTTCCCGGACTCTCCCTCCTCTGATTGATAACATAGTAATGACCCCCTTTTAACATGGCCCTGAGGAATTGCCACCACTGGTAACACTAACTAGGTGTGGTTGATCCCCCAACCTGGTTCTGAATGATTTATGATTATATGGTTTAACTCTTTGGTTTCATTCAAGCTTCCACTTAGGGCAGTGGAGTTATTGTAATAAACATCTTACAGAAACACAGGAACACCACACAACTGGGCTTGGGACAAATAAGAACGCTAATAAAGACGGACTGCAGGCTCTTCACTCTCACTGCTCCGCCATTTACACAGCTCAGCTAATATCCAAGTAGCTACTTACTTTCCCTTTTCCAGTTAATAATTGTTTTATTTCACCCCCATTCTGTGCATTCTTTCCACACTCAGTCACTTCTGCTTATTCATGATGCCTGTTTGCTTCTTCATAATTTTGATTTGCCGTGACCTCATGGTTTCTCTCCATGCAAACGTCCAGCGTCAGCTCTTCTAACTGCCTAATTCTTTGTGGGTTTCTAATTTCTGTTTCCCGAGAACAATACCCAGATCATCTTTTCAGGCTAAACTGAGACATTTACTGGGAGCCATCCTATGGATTGACAGTCCTTAAGTCCAGAGCTAACCTCAGTCCAGTCAGCTGTGACAGCAGGCACAGTGACAATCGTGCAAAGTGTGGGCACCTGGGCTTGCCCCTTCAGCAGGGGCTGTAAGTGAGGTTCCCTTAAAAGGGACTGTGGCATGGAAGACCCCACAACTCAGGTATAGGGTGATTTCGACTAGTGATTTGCAAATATTTTTATTAGAGATTTTTCTGAGTCAGATAAAACCTGTGGCTTTTTCCCCCAGGAGGAAAAAAATTCCGTTATGTAGAAAATTTTGCATATGACTTCAGGGTGTTCATGGACCCCAGGAGCCACCATGGAACACCGCCACCCCCACCTCCATAAGTCTAAAGCCTACCCATAGACTTCCTCAAAGGCCAACTATATGACATTCACCTTTGTATCTCTGCTGCCTAGCACTGAGGTTGGCACATAGTAGGTGCTCAAAAATACGTGTTGAATGAATAAATCAAAGAATTAAATAATTAATTAAAGTTAAGTAGGTTGTTCAGAGCCAGACAGAGGCTAAAAAGTTCAGATTTGCTATCAAAGCCACTGGGGAGCCATTTTGGTTTTTTCCTTTGTTTTGTTTTTAAGCAGGCAATTGATCAAAGCTGTACTTTAGGAAAATGTGTTTTTCACTGTCAGTAAAATAGATTAGAGGGTGAGAGTCCACTTAGAAAATTAGAGAGAGGCAATGAAGACCTAAACTAGAACAGTGGAAATGGAAATAGAACAAAAAGGGACAGATCCAAGAGATAGCGTAAAAATAAAACTGATTAAAACTTGGCACTTTATAAGATTTGAAGGGTGTTTTGGATTAAATTGTGTCCCCCAAAAATGTGTGTCAACTTGGCTAGGCCATGATTCCCAGTATTTTATGGTTGTCCTCCATTTTGTGATCTGATGTAGTTATTCTATGTGTTGTAAATCCTAACTGGTGGTGCAGTGTTTAAGAGCTCAGCTGCTAACCAAAAGGTTGGCAGTTTGAATCCACCAGCAGCTCCTTGGAGACCCTATGGGGCAGCTCTACTCTGTCCTATAGGGTCGCTATGAGTTGGCATTGACTCCAAGGCAACGGGTTTGGTTTTGGTTTTATGATGTTAATGAGGCAGGATTAGTGGCAGTTATGTTAATGAGGCAGAACACAATCCACAGGGTTAGGTTGTGTCTTGATTCAATCTCTGAGATATAAAAGAGAGAAGTGAGCAGAGAAGAGAAGGACCTTATTACCACCAAGCAAGAAGAGCCAGGAACAAAGCGTGTCCTTTGGACCCAGGGTCCTTGCGGTGAGAAGATCCTAGACCAGGGGAAGTTTGATGGCCGGGACATTTCTCCAGAGCTGACAGAGACAGAAAGCCTGCCCCTGGAACTGGTGCCCTGAATTCGGACTTCTAGCCTCCTGAACTGTGAGAGAATAAATTTGTATTTGTTAAAGACATCCACTTGTAGTTTTCTGTTATAGCAACACTAGATTACTCAGACATGGGGTAAGAGGGCTTCAGAGTCAAAGAATGACTCCAATGTTCTCAATTCAGGATCATGGAAGAACAACAGTACCATTAGCAGAGAGGGAGAAAGCTGGGAACTGAAACAGGTTTAGGGAAAACAAGCTATTTCTTGAACTAATGCGTCTGAGGTGCCAATGGGACTTTCAAGTGGATTCATGAGCACAGGCGCTCCCCCTCCCCCTCCCCCTCCCCCTCCCCCTCCCTCTCCCCCCTCCCCCCTCCCCCCTCTCCCCCTCTCCCTCTCTTTGTGGAGGAGCTGAAAGTAGACATGAAGATTTGGCATAAGTGCTCAGAGATGACAGCTAAAGCTGTGCCAGGCAAAGCCCCTGGTCCCTTATTTTCATTTGTATGCACTTCACAGGTTTGAAGCCCCCTCAAAGCGATTATCTCATTTGACAGTCAAAACAATCCTATGAAGTAGGAAGGGTGGTGTGATCTGCTTTACAGATAAGGAAATGGAAATATTGCAACGAAGAATACATCCAGGACTAGAACCCAGAGCTTCTGATTCTTAATAGAGAGCTTTCTTAATTCCCAGGAAAGAAAGGGTTCTTTTTTCCAAACTCCATTGCAAAGACAGATAAATGCTCAGCTCTCATGGGTCAATTTCTAATTGAGGTAGTATTTTACTGTCAGTTTAGAGAGGAAGAGTTTGAGAGAAGGGTGCTCCACTTGGTGATAATTAGCACTGTTTATTAAATATCTTCAGTGTGCAGGAATCATCAGCCCCATTCCTAGCGAACTTCTCCCCTACAAACATGACGCACACTCTGTACAACACTGATTTATACGTTTGCAAAAGGAACCTTTCTGCACAGCTAATCTCCAGAATAAGCTCAGACAAGGAAAAGACCCACAGCCATGGACAAACTTCCCAAAGACTATTATGCGAAATTTTTAATTCAGAAAAGTCAAAATTGTAAAGGTTCACAGGAAGAGGAGAGAGAAAGTGGGTGACTCAGGAGAGGGCAATGGGTTTTGTGTGAGTTTTAAGGAAAGGTTGGGTGTTTAGCAAAGGAAGCCGGAGGCCGACAAGTCCTGATGTGTGAGCATCAGGCGGGCCAACCACAGGCGAGGGGCCGTCTGAGTAAGGCTTGAGCAACGTCGGAGAAGGGAAGGGCGTGGGCCGCGGAGAGGCAAGAGCTCTGCAGGGCAGCACACCCCACAGTTCTCTGCCGCTCCCAAGTCCCAGCGAACGGTTCTCTGCTCCGCTCCAAAATGGTAAGCCTAACTTTTTGTTGTTCGTCCTCTTAAATGAAAAAAAGGATAAAAGCAATGTATACTTTCCACCAGGCTTTATCTTTGATTTATCTGTGGACGTGGCAGGAAACAGCAGAAAAAAAAAATAATAAATCTCGTGGGAGAGAATTAGGGAAGAGGGAATGAAAAGCAGCAGCCCTAAAATTATACCTGTAATAACTGGCCAAGTGTGGAAACTGGTAGTTGTTTTTGTTTTCTAGTAAAGATAAGGTCTAGGGCTGGGAAAGAGGAAGTACAGAGCCCGCCCTGGTGACAGTTACGCTGTGCTCTGCTCTGAAGCCCTCCATGGTAAGGGGGAAAGGCCCCACCACAGTTTTGGGGCACTAACAGGGCGGTTCTCACTCAGCCTGGAATGAAGGGAATTGCAATGATTTCCTGTTTCTGCTTGAAGCCCCCCCCCCCCCCCCCACCAAGCCCCCTCCGGTACTAGTCTCCCGGTCACTGGCCAGGGAGGTCCGTGAGAAAAGCTAAAGGTGGGGGCTGGGATCCTCTGAGGCGTCACAAGTAATTTCTGTGAACCAGAAAGAGAGCACTTTAGAACTTAGTCGTCTAAGTCCTGAGAGAAAATCAGTTTCAATAAGCAACCAAACGGCCAGGACACAAAGAGACTGAAACTAAACCCTGTCGCTCCGGGAACCATAGCCAGGAATGTGGGAGGGACTCAGTTCCAGGCAAGCGCCCTCCTTTCTTTTCCTTTTACCCCACCATCTTTTTAGGCACTCACTCGTCCGTCCCCTGCTTTTCTCCTTTCAGCGCCTTCCTTCTCCATTTTGAACCTTCTTCTATCTTTTCCATTAATCCACCTGCAAAATCTACCTCCGCCTTTGCTTCTCTAAGGGGTCAGCAAACTATGGCCCCAGGGTCAGAATCTGAGAAATGTTTTTACATTTTTTAAATGGTTGGGGAAAAAATCAAAATATTTTGTGGCACCTGAAAGTTATATGAAACTCAAGCTTAAGTGTCCATAAAGTTTTCTTGAAGCACAGCCACACCCATTCATTTAGGTATTGTCTGTGGTTGCTTTAGAGTTGCTAGGTGGTGGAAACAGTTGGCTCTCCACTACTAACCTAAAGGTTGGCAGTTCAAACCCATCTAGTGGCACCACAGAAGAATGGCCTGGCCGTCTGTTTTCATTAAGATTACAGCCAAGAAAACCCTAGGAAGGAGTTCTGCTCTGTCACACGTGGGGTCGCCATGAGTCAGAATTAACTCGACAGCAACAGGTTTTTAATGGATGGTGGCATTCCTCCAACCACAGCAGAGTTAAGAGGCTGTAACAAAGACCACATGGACCAAAATGTTTACCATCTGGCCCTTTACCAAAAAAGTATGCCAACTCCTGCTTTAGTGTGTCAATCTGCATCTCCGCCTACTTTTTCCACTTTTCCTTTCCATGAAAAAGGGTGAATCCGTTTCATGGTACCGCGAAAAGGCAGGCCCAGTACTAACAGTGGTGAAGAACTAGGCTGCCTGCCCTTGAGGAAGGTGGAGAAGATTGTAGGTCCACAGGAGGAAAGTGGGGGCCGTTGGTTGAGAATGAGAACTGCCATAGTTAACTCCTTTTTAAGTGTGACTTCTTTTTCACGTTTGTTAGGCTGGGGGGAGGATTTCAACCATGTGACTGCAGAAGAGTTAGGTTGTTCTGAATGCCCCCCGGGGGGGGGCATCTTATGTAGGCCTGGGAACCCCCTGGGGAGACAGGCAATAAAGCTACTGGAGGGAGGCAAGCGGCTCTGAGACTGAGAGTTCAGATCAATAACGAAATCCTCAGCACGTGTTAATTATGGGTCCTGAAAGCCTTTAGCTCTAGGCTCCAGAAAGTCCACCCCACCCAAGAAAAAATCAAAAGCTAAATGCGAAATTGCAATCGCCATCATCCAAACATAAACCATTGTTAATGCCAGTGGTAAAGTCTGGGAGGAAGGGTGTGGCAGGGGAGTGTCCCAGAATGTCTGCAGTTACCGTTCTTATCCACCAGGGGGAGCCCAAGAGCTCATCATCACTCTTGGGGCCCCCCCGGGTCCCTGGTGAAAAAATGATTGGCAGGCTCAGCGTGATAGCATTTCCTTGAAGAATTCCATGATGAAAGTAGAGTCCACAACTAACTGCTCTGACAGGGATCACAGTAGAGAGTCCCGGACAGAGCCGGAGAAGAATGTAGAACAAAATTCAGAAAAAAAAAAAAAAGGCCAGACGTACTGGCCTGACAGAGGCTGGAGAAACCAGAGAGTATGGCACCCCACACACACTGTTTTAACTCAGTACTGAAGTCACTCCTGAAGTTCACCCATCAGCCAAAGATTAGACAGACCTATAACACCAATGATAACATACATAATTCAACCATGTGTACAAGACCAAATGGGCACACCAGCCCGAAAGCAAAGATGAGAAGGCAGGAGGGGACAGGAAAACTGGACGAATGGAAATGGAGAACCAGAGGTCGAGAAGGGGAGAGTGTTGACACATCACAGGGCTGGCAATCAATGTCACAAGATAATGTGTGTATTAATTGTTTATCGAGAAACTAATTTGCTCTGTAAACTTCCACCTAAAGCATTAAAAAAAAAATTACATAAAAAAATGAGTGTCTAGCAGAGGATTTGACTCTTCTGCTCTGTGGATGCTGTGGGAGCTCCCTAGTAGTCTCCATATGAACCCTCCTGATTTGAAGAGAGCCGCTTCTCCTGAAAGGCTCCTCCCTGGGACATGCCCATTCCTGTGAGAACTAGTGGCACCTAGAAGAGGAAAGGAAACCCTGGTGGCGTAGTGGTTAAGAGCTACGGCTGCTAACCAAAAGGTCGGCAGTTCGAATCTACCAGGCGCTCCTTGGAAACTCTATGAGGCAATTCTACTCTGTTCTGTAGGGTCAGCAAGAGTAGGAATCAACTCTGTGGCAGTGGGTTTGGTTTGGGTTAGAAGTGGGAAGAGCGAAGGCTGAGGACTATAGGAAAGGGACCTTGAGGCCCAGATTCTAAAGGTGGCTCTGCCACGTCAATTCTCTTCTCGTGCCTCAGTTTCCTCACATGTAAAATTAATGGTTGTTAACTTTCAAGTATGAAAGCCACTTTTGGATTTTTGTTTTGTTTTATAAGACTTTATTGTGTTTTTGGTGAAGGTTTACACAGCAGTTTAGGTTCCCATTAACAATTTCTACACAAGTTGTTCGGTGACATTGGTTACACTCTTTACAATATATGAACATTCTCACTCTTTCTGTTCTGGTTGTTCTGTTTCCATTAATCTAGTTTTCCTGATCCCTTCTTTCTTCTCTTTGTTTTAAAGTAATTGTTGACTGTTTTGTTGAAAGCCACTTTTGAGCATCCAAAAAGTTCTCAGACATATCCCCCGCCGCACACGTAATAATAGATATGCTTTTAGTTTTCTTTGAGAAAATGCGTAAGTCTCAGGAATGCAATATTGCTTTTAAAAGAACTGACATTTCATTCATCACACACTATACACTCTGGGAAAATAGGTGTTTAATCTATAGACAATGCATAGTGTGCATATGGATTTTGGGACATATAGTTATACGTATATGTATCCAAGCATCTTGAAAATATCCATAAACCCTGCCACCCTGACCCTCATTTAGGAAGTCTATTTTACTGCTTTCAAATATACCTCTCATGTTCCACATTTACCTGAAACTGCATTTTACCTGAAATTTCACCTGGAATAAACTGTGAGGAGGGGTGGAAAGGAAGCCCACACACAGAAGATGACTTTCTGTGGTTATCCTGGGCCTCCCAACCCCCTAAAAATGACTCTGCCTTTTCAGAAACTGCTTTGGCCTAAAACAAGGAGTTGAGAGTCTCCAGAGTGTCCTCTAGCATCCAGCCCTTGACATCTTGCCCTTTTCTAAGCCCTGAATCTTCTCTCCAAAGGCAAAGATCTCTAGCCCCACGGAGACCGAGCGGTGCATCGAGTCCCTGATTGCCGTTTTCCAGAAGTACGCTGGACAGGATGGTAAAAACCTTACCCTCTCCAAGAGGGAGTTCCTGAACTTCATGAATACAGAACTGGCTG
The DNA here is from genome assembly GCF_024166365.1 of Elephas maximus indicus. Lineage (NCBI taxonomy): Eukaryota > Metazoa > Chordata > Mammalia > Proboscidea > Elephantidae > Elephas > Elephas maximus. Next base: position 186,228,483 of record NC_064821.1, on the reverse strand, counting down.
CCTTCACAAAGGTACTGGTCACAGCCCTGGCCCCCCAGACTACCCAAGCACAAAACCAGACCCTGGCAGAAGGACCAGGAATAAGGGACCCCACTCCAGGAAGAATAGCACCTGTCTGCCCTGGTGCAAACCTGACTCCTTTGTACCCACTCCAAGCTGAGAGGTCCATAGAGCGGCCCAAGCTGAGTCAGCCCTTAAGTCTCAGGGTGAACTCTAGAGGACTAGTAAGAGGTCTCTTCTCTGAAGTAGGATGTGTTTTAAAGATCAAAACGTGCAAACTGCATGACATAGACAATGGTGATTCCTTTTTTCCATTTAGGGAGAGAGGCGTATGAAATGGCAAATAGTATAATAGAATAGTTTTCTAATTGGATTCCTCCACTCCAATGGAATTTTCTGCGAAGACAGAAATGTTCTGTCTACACCAGCTAATGTGGCAGCCATTAGCCACATGTTGCTATTGAGCACTTGAAAATGTCTATTGCAACTGAGGAACTGAATTTTTTATTTTAATTCATTTAAATATAAATAACCACATGTGTCCAGCGGTTGTAAATATGCTGGGGGGTAGGGGGTGAAGAATGAGGCTGATTGGGGGGACCTGTGTTCTCTTCCCACCATGAATCACTCCACTTTTATACAGTTTATATATTAGAGTTCCGTGCAACACTTGAGAAAAGTGTTCCACTAATTTACAGTTAAACGAGTATCGATATCGCAGAAAGAACCCTGGACTAAAGGAGCCAGAAAATCTGGGTTCAAGTCCCAGGTCTGCCCCTTGGGGAAGTCACTTCACCTTTTTCAGTCTATTTCAGTGCCTGAAAAATGGAAATATTAATAACCCTTACACTGTACCTTACACACTGGTGAAAATAAGATGTGGCAACACATTTGAAAACACCTTAGGAAGTATAATATAAAGGTATTATTATTATCTTTGCAGAACCAGAAGGACCCTGGTGTCCTTGACCGCATGATGAAGAAACTGGACCTCAATTCTGATGGGCAGCTAGATTTCCAAGAATTTCTTAATCTTATCGGCGGCCTTGCTCAGGCTTGCCATGACTCCTTCATGAGACGTCCCCACTAGCAAACCTGAGGGGCGCTTGAGCTTGGCCTCCAAGCCCAACCCCCTTCCTTCCAGTCCCAGTCACCATCTACAGCTCGAAGCCTACACACATCCTGAGCCCAGCACATCTGCCACCCCATGCAGGCCACTTCTGCTGGCAGTAATAAAATAATATGGTTTTTTAAAACACACCCTGGAGTGTCAGTAAGTCTGTGGGAGGGAGGGAGGAGAGTGAAAAATATAAACTACAGTCATGCGTCATTTAACATCCATGATACGTTCTGTGAAATAGAACGTTATAGAATGATAGGTTATGTGATTTGGACATTGTGCAAACACCATATAATATACAGGTAGTCCCCAAGTTATGAACTTGGTCCCCATAGTTATGAACCAACCCATCAAGCCTATTGTATTAAAAATTCAAAGTATATACAATGGTTCATAACAAATAGGTGCTACTTTGTGACTGCACATCAAAGTCATATGGGATCCTGTAGTGCACCTGTATTGACTAAATAGCCAAGAGACTGTCCCGTTCTCCAATCGGGGTTTCTGAACTCTATTATAACCTCATGAGGCCATGGACATATATGTGGTCAGACGTTGCCCGAACAGACACTATGCAGTGCGTGACTGTACATTGTTGGAAGCAGTTACCAGAACCTGCACAGTAAGTACTAAAAATGCATCTCGGTTGTACACATAGCCATGACTAATGATACAAACAGGACCACCTCTAAATTACTCAGAGTGATGGAGAGGTATAATTTATTGCCATTATTCACTCATTAAATATCTATTCACCCACTGTCACAGGGTCTAAGTATACAGCCAACAAGCCAGACAAGGCCCTGCCTTCACTTAGCTTACTTTCTGGTGGGGGGCAGGGGAGGAGGGGTAGAAAACAATGAATGAGTACAAGCACACAAAGGAATTTCAGAGTGATAAATCCTGTGAAGGAAAGAGGACCAGGTGGTAAGTTACAGATTGATGGAAGCTGGGAAGAGCAGTATTCTGAGAAGGTGACATTTGTGCTGAGATCAGAAGGAAGAGAAAAAGCCAAAAACGTGAAAAGATGCAGGAAAACATTTCAGGATAAGGAATTGCAAGGACAAGGGTCTGAGATGAGAGGAGCTGGCATGCTTAAGGAGGTTAGTGTTGTCAAGTTCTTCATGTTTGCCTATGGGTTTCCTTCTTTAACGTTTGGCTTAGGCTAGTGTGAACATTACTTTTTTTTTTTAAGCCCCTGATAAAGCAGCAGAGAGAGAGAATCTAGAAAGAGGGTGAAAAGACTGACTAAAGATAACAGATGAGAGAGAGAGAGCAGGAAAGAGAAAGAGTGACAAGTGTATTTCAGCAGTGTGTAGTCATACCTAGGAGTCCCTGAGTGGCAAACTGTTAACGTGCTCAGCTGCTAACCAAAAGGTTGAAAGTTCGAGTCCACGCAAAGGTGCCTCAGAAGAAAGCCGTGGCAATCTAATTCTGAAAAAGCAGCCATTTGGAAACCCTGTGGAGTACACTTCTGACACACCCGGGGTCACCATGAGTCAAGATCGACTCAACGGCAACTGGTTTTCTGGTAAAGAAGCGCTTTTAACTCAGTACTGAAGTCATTCCTGGGTTCACCCTTCAGCCAAAGATTAGACAGGCCCATAAAACAAAATGAGACTTAATGGGCATACCAGCCCAGGGGCAAGAACAAGAAGGCAAGAGAGGACAGGAAAGCTGGTAATGGGAACCCAAGCTCAAGAAGGGGAGAGCACTGACACAAAACAACATGTCACAAAACAATATGTGTATTAATTGTTTAATGAGAAACTAATTTGCGCTGTAAACCTTCATCTAAAGCACGATTTAAAAAAAAGAAAAAAAAGCACAGAGAAAAAGTGATGTGTTTCCAGAGAACCTCTGATTCCTTATCCATCTATGTGAGTTTTAACATCTTAGTAAAAACCTCTCCGCACCACCATCTCTTCAACCATAAATTAAATGGAATGGATTAGATCATTTATGAGGTCCTTTCTGGCTCTGACATTCCAGAATGAAGGCCAATGTCTCAGGCTAGGAAGTCCCACATTTTTCAAGTAGAATTGTAGCTGCATCTTAGATGAGTTCCTGAGTTCATTACCAACGGGGGTGAGGGAGGATCTGGAGTCAGTGAAAGTCTCCATATTATTCCCTTGGCAGATGCACCCTGTATTAAAAAAAAAAGTCATTATCACAAAGATCACTGACCCGGGAAAGAGATAGAAAAACATCAGATACCCCAAGGTTACTGGCTATTTGGTATCCCACCAAAAATTACTGGCCCTGACTTTAGGACACCAGATTCAGGGGAACCCCCTGGAGGAATTTACTTGCTTGGCTGACTCAAGTTTTGATAAGAAGTGAGATCCAATAGTACTGAACTCCAAACTTCTTATTCAAGACTCAAATCAACAAATCTCTATGGATTTCCTCTATACGCAAGAGGAGTGATAGAAAGATATCAGAAGTGGCTGCTTTGGGAAGGAAGTGGTAGACTCGGTGTGTTTGAGGTGCCACTAGGACGTCCAGTTGGCAATGCCCAGTGGCATCTGCATTGGCTCTGGAGAGAAGAACCAGCTGGAGAAGCAGACATAGGAGGAAAGAGAAGAGGGCCTAGGGGTGTGCCCACAGTTGGGAAGTAAGAGGAAGAAGACCAGTGAAGAAGAACGAAGGAGAGCCTAAAAAGGTAGGAGAAGCAGCAGCAGAGTTGAGGAGCTGAAAGAGAGAGCATGATTAAGGCAAGGCTGGTGAACCGCATCTAACAATTACTATCCTTTCAATGTTGATGTTCCTCAGGTCCTTGTGCAATCCCTTTTGCATTCCTCACACACTCCCTGGGGATCTCATCCACGTCTTTTTTTCTACTTCATTTACTACTAGAAGCCAATGACCACTCACATTTATTTCCCCAACCAAGTTCTAGCCCCTGAGCCTGAAAGCTGCCTCCTAGACTTCTCCACACGCAAATAATACAATCTTTCATTCATTCATGTATTGAGCAAATATTTACATACAACATGAACAACACCGTCCCATGTATCAGGTATAGAGGGATAAACAAGGCAGAGAAGACCCTTGCCCTCAAGAAGCTTGCGCTCTCAGATTCTTCTTATCCCAAGCTGAACTTACCATCTTCCCAACCCCTCAGCCTGCTTCTCCTCCAACGTTTCCATCTCAGGACTTCCAGCAATGTGAAAGTTCCGCCTTGACTCTTCCTCTTCCCTCATCAAGTCACATCCCCAAGTCCATTTGCTTCTCCACCCAAACATCCCTTGAGTCCATCCCCAGCCATCCCCCACCCAGGCCACCACCACTTCTCATCTGGAAACCTCCTAGCCAGCCCCGCAGCTCTGACTTTTCCCCTCTTTAGTCCTTTCTCCTTCCTGGAGCCTCTGATCTGGTTCTCCTGGACACAGAGCCCTTCAGCGGACTCTCCAATGCTCTTGAGCAGGCCAGACAGTCCCCGGTAAGGCCAGGATGATGCCCTTTTAGCTCACCCACCTCATCCTACCTTCCTCTCTCTCCTCCTCCCTACACATGCACCCTCTAAATCCCAGCCACACTGAACGCGTTTAGTCCCCTCACCACCCTGTGTATCTCCACGTCCTGGGCTTAGCTCTCTGCCTAGAGCACAGCCACCCTCACCGCAAGGATTCACAGGTATCATTCCCACAATCCCTCACAACTCAGCACAGGTGGCGTTTCCTCCAGGAAACCATGCTTCGCTCCGTAGTTGAGATGGGCGTCCCTCCTTTGCACTGTCCTGCCCGTTACCTCCACTGGCATGGGGTTCGCACTGATCGACTTCTGGATGGGTAAAGAGTGTGTCTGTCTTGTTGACTGTTGGATCCCAATCTCCTGGCTCAGTGTCTGGGACATCGTAGGGGCTCAAATGTATGTTGGGTGGTCGAGTGGTCAGGAAGGATGAATACTGAGAAAAGGCTATTGGGCCGGGGACTAGTAGAATGTAAGGGGTTAGGACTGAGTGGTGGTGGTAAGGACAATAGAAGCTTTGGGTGTATGCACATACAAAAACTCAATAATTTTGACCAGCAATGCGAAGGTATGGAGGTGTTGAAGGAAGGGTCTTTTGTTTCCCCTTTTTAGCTGGAGAAAACAGGGAATGCTAATAGAAAGATGATAAAATTGAAATTAAACATGTTTGAAATAGCTGTTACCTGGATTGTTAGGGAGTTAGCCAGAACTTATATTAAGAATTGCAGCTGCGTGTTAGTTATCTAAGGTCCCTGGGTGGTGCAGTTTGCCCTCGACTACTAACAAAAACCTAAAGGTTGACGATTCGAACCCACTCAGCAGGGCCACGAAAGGAAGGCCCAGTAATCTGTTTTTGTAAAAATTATAGCCAAGAAAACCCTATAGAGCTCAGTTCTGCTCTGTAACACATGGGGTCGCCATGAGTCAATATCGACTGGACAATGAGTTTTGTTTTATTAGTTATCTATTATGGCAAATTTAGCACTTAAAATAACACACATCTATAATCTCACCATTTCTGTGGGTTGCGGGTCTGGGCACAGCTTAACTGGGTCCTCTGTTCAGGGTCTTTCACAAGGCTGCAATCAAGGTGTCAGCCAGGGCAGTGGCATCACTCGTAAAGTGTGGGGTTGAAGGGCCTACTGCACCAGGTGACACTGTCAGAGGGTTGACACTAAAATGACTCTATGAAATTTTTGTGCAGTGTTTCAGCAGAAATTTATTATTTTTTACAAAAGTATCCCTGTAGTTATTTATAGCAACAAACACATTTTTGGTAAGCCCAGCCTACATGTACCTACAAGACTAAAACTCTATGCTAATTTGTCTTTCGAACCTTCTAATACATTCCTTGGAGCCCTGGTGGCCCAGTGGTTAAGAGCTTGGCTGCTAACCAAAAGGTCAGAAGTTCGAATCCACCAGCCCCTCCTTGGAAACCCTATTGGGCAGTTCTACTTTATCCTATAGGGTCGCTATGAGTTGGAATCAACTCAAAGGCGACAGGTTTGGTTTGGGTTTTCATGTGCTCCAGTCGGAGCAGTCATTATTGCCCAGTTACTCAGAATCACGTGGTTTTGTCTGCATGCATGTGCTGTTGTTTTCATTGCTGCCGGGGCTTTCCTAGTTGCCTATTTGGCAAATTTTCTGGTGTCTTAGCTACAATAATGTGGTAATTAGTATTTGTGAACCTATATCAATAGTTTTTTTTTGAGAAGTAAGTAGTAATTAAAGGAAAAGAAGGAGAAAAATTTTAAAAAGCCTTCCCCTCAGTTACTAGTAATGTTCTAACCAATAATGTAATTCAATGTAGACAGATTTTACAAAACAACTTATTGTCAGTATTCATATAACCTAAGAAATATTTTTTTTTATTACATCTAAGCAATTTACAACTATATTTATCACACATTATTCTATGATTAAAATTGATAATAAACATTACTAAGGATTCTGTATGGTCTGGTGGGGAGGAGGTCCACGAGAGGAGATGACACCATAAGTTAGTGCACTGGGTGACACCAACTCTAGTGATACCACTGGGCCGGGGCTGGGGTCTCATCTGAGGCTTGTCTGAGGAAGAACTGACTTCCAAGGTCGTGTGGTTATTGGCATAATTCAGCTACTCGAGAGCTGCTGGACCTCAGCTTCTGACTGACTGTTGGTCAGAGGGCACCCTCAGCGCCTTGCCATGCCAGCTTCTCAGACTGGCTCCATTAAAGCATGCAAGCTGAGAAGGTATAATCTGCTAACAAGGCAGAAGACACAGTCTTCTGTAACGTAATTGTAGAAGTGGTGAACCACCACCTTTGCTGATTCTCTTGGTTAAAAGCAAATCACAGTCCTGATTATACTCAAGGCGATGGGGGCAGGGGGAGATTACACAAGAGTGTGACTACAAGGAGGCGGTGTCATTGGGGGCTGTCTTAGTTACCTAGTGCTGCGGTAACAGAAATACCACAGGTGGGTGGCTTTAACAAACAAAAATTTATTTTCTCACGGTGTAGGAAGCTAGAAGTCCAAATTCAAGGCTTTCTCTCTCCATGGGCTCTGGCAGAAGGTCCTTGTCTCTTTTCAGCTCTCGTTTCTTGGTTCCTTGGAGATCTCATCTATGCTTGCTTGCTCCATCTGCTCTTTTTATATCTCAAAAGAGATTGATTTAAGACATACCCTACTGCTTCATTAACATAACAAAGAAAACCCATTCCCAAATGGGATTATAAT